>NC_067410.1:90073837-92765132 GCF_009764475.1 Pristis pectinata
TTAATCCATCCAACCCAATCATACATAATGAAAACCGCAAACAGTCACAGCAGTAACTGCTAGTTGGATGTTCTGGTGCTTCAGCACTCATTCCAGAAAAACTACTCCTTGGTTGAACCAAATGTATTGATATCAGGTTGGTCAAGATAATTTACCTTTCCTATCTTTGTACGGAAACATCTTACCATTATAGCAATATTGGTATTGGTATTGGTTTATTATTGTCACTTGTACTGAGGTAGAGTGAAAAACTTGTCTTGCATAGCGATCGTACAGATCAATTCATTACACAGTGCAGTTACACTGGGTTAGTACAGAGCGCATTGATGTAGTACAGGTAAAAACAATAACAGTACAGAGTAAGGTATCACAGCTGCAGAGAAAGTGTAGTGCAATAAGATGCTAGGTCACAACAAGGTAGATTGTGAAGTCATAGTCCATCTCATCATATAAGGGAACTGTTCGGTAGTCTTATCACAGTGGGGTAGAAGCTGTCCTTAAGTCTGGTAGTATGTGCCTTTAGGCTCTTGTATCTTCTACCTGATGGAAGAGGAGAGAAGAGAGAATGACCCGGGTGGGTGGGGTCTTTGATTATGCTGGCTGCTTCGCCAAGGCAGCAAGAGGTATAGACAGAGTCCATGGAGGGGAGGCTGGTTTCCGTGATGCACTGGGCTGTGTCCACACTTCTCTGCAGTCTCTTGAGGTCCTGGGCAGAGCAGTTACCATACCAAGCTGTGATGCATCCAGATAGGATGCTTCCTATGGTGCATCGATAAAAGTTGGTGAGAGTCAAAGGGGACATACCGAATTTCTTTAGCCTCCTGAGGAAGTAGAGGCACTAGTGAGCTTTCTTGGCCATGGCATCTACATGATTTGACCAGGACAGGCTGTTGGTGATGTTCACTCCCAGGAACATGAAGCTCTCAACCCTCTCAACCTCAGCACCATTGACGTAGACAGGTGCATGTTCACTGCCCCCTTTCTTGAAGTCAATGACCAGCCCTTTTGTTTTGTTGACATTGAGGGAAAGGTTGTTGTCATGACACCATTCCACTAAGCTCTCTATCTCCTTCCTGTACTCCGACTCATCGCTGTTTGAGATATGGCCTACAATGCCGGTATCATCTGCAAACTTGTAGATGGAGTTAGAGCAGAATCTGGTCACACAGTCATGAGTGTATAGGGAGTAGAGTAGAGGGCTGAGGACGCAGCCTTGTGGGGCACCAGTGTTGAGAATAATCATGCTGGAGGTATTGCTGCCTATCCTCACTGATTGCGGTCTGTTGGTCAGAAAGTCAAGGATCCAGTTACAGAGGGAGGTGTTGAGTCCTAGGTCTTGGAGTTTGGTGACAAGTTTGCTTGGGATTATTGTATTGAAGGTAGAGCTGTAGACAATAAACAATAGTCTAATGTAAGTGCCTTTACTGTCCAGATGCTCCAGAGCTGAGTGTAGGCCCAGGTAGATGGCGTCCGCTGTAGACCTGTTTCGGCGATAGGCGAATTGCAGTGGGTCAAGATTGTCTGTGAGGCTGGAGTCGATGCGTGCCATGACCAGCCTCTCAAAGCACTTCATGATGGTGGGTGTCAGAGCCACTGGTCAGTAGTCATTGAGGCATGTTACCTTGCTTTTCTTTGGTACTGGGATGATAGTGGTCTTCTTAAAACAGGTGGGAACCTGAGATTGAAGCACGGAGAGGTTAAATATGTCTGCAAATACTTCTGCCAGTTGATCAGCTCAAGATCTGAGCACACGGCTAGGGACACCATCTGGACCAGATGCTTTCCTTGTGTTCACTCTCTGGAAGACTGATCTTACGTCCTCAACGGTGACCACAGGTTCAGTTGCATTGGAGTCTGTCAGGGTGGGTGGTGACAATCCACTTCCCTTCTGTTCAAAACACGCATAGAATGCGTTAAGTTCATCAGGAAGGGATGCGCTGTTGTTAACTATGCAGCCCGTCTTCATCTTGTAGCCTGTAATGGCATGTAAGCCCTGCCATAACGGATGGCTGGTCTGGGACTCTATTTTGAGTCGGTATTGCCTCTTGGCATCCCTGATAGCTTTCTGAAGGTCATATCTCGATTTCTCGTACAGATCGGGATCACCAGATTTTTCGCAGCAGTCCTTGACTTTAGTAGGGTGTGGATCTCCCGATTCATCCATGGTTTTCTATTTGGGAACACCTGTATTGTCCTCTTTGGTACACAGTCCTCAACACACTTGCTGATAAAGCCTGTGATGGTGGTGGCATACTCATCAAGGCTGGCAGCTGAGTCTTTGAACATGGACCAGTTCACTGTCTCAAAGCAGTCATGTCAGAGATCATCTGCTTCCTTAGACCAGCACTGCACAACTCTCTGTACCAGATCTTCCCGTTTCAGTTTCTGTTTGTATGCAGGGAGAAGGAGCACAACCTGGTGGTCTGATTTACTAAAGTGAGGATGAGGGGTGGCTCGGAAGGCCTCTTTGATGGTTGTATGGCAGTGGTCAAGGGTGTTAGCACCCCTCGTGGAGCAGGAGATGTGCTGGTAGTATTTTGGTAACACAGTCTTGATGTTGGCCTGATTGAAGTCACCTGCGATAATGAAGAGGGCCTCAGGGTATCCTGTCTCAAGGTCGTTGACCACGAAGTATAGCTCATTGAGTTCAGGCTTCATGTCCGTCTGTGGTGGGAGGTAGACTGCCATCAGGATAGCTGAAGTGAACTCCCTTGGCCGATAGAATGGTCGACACTTCACCGTTAGATATTCCAGGCTGGGTGAGCAGGAGCTCGCCAGGACCATCACGTCCAAGCACCACAAGTTATTGATTAAGAAGCAGACCCCTCCGCCTTTAACTTTGCCTGAGGACGCTGTACGGTCCATTCGATGAATTGAGAAGCCCTCAGGTTGAATAACACAGTCAGATGAGGCAAGTGTAAGCCACGTTTCAGTGAGACATAGTACACAACGGTCCGTTAGTTCTCTTTGGTAGGTCGGTCTTGCCCTTAGTTCATCAACTTTGTTTTCAATGGACTGGATGTTAGCTAGTAGTATGCTGGGGAGGGGGGGGGGTGTCTTGTATCCACGTTGTCTCAACCTCGCCTGCAGCCCAGCCCTCTTGCCACATTTCCGAGATATGTGGCGGTGACTCTTCGGTCCTGAAGTGGAGCCACAAGGTAAGTTATTGTTTAGAGTCAGACCTGTAAGACCTGGAGTGGAATCCCCTGGACTGGATGGTAAGTAACTTCTCCTTGATAGACTTTGAAGACCTGGATCGGGTACTGTTGTCACAGGGTTAAATTCAGTACTTAGTATGTATAAGGATTCAGTATGTGTAAAGATTAATTGGCATGATCTTACTCATACATTTAGATTTTGGGAGCACCCTTAAATTTATTTCTTCTTGCTAGCACATACAAAATTTATAACTAGCAAAATATATTCCTAGAAATGTATTTTACTTGGCAAACTTTTGGAGTATTGTGATCAAAACATTAGATTATATATAGTCCATTAAATTGTTTGACTGCACTAACTGTTTTGGAAAATCTACCTTGTTATGGCCCTTGGATTTTATTTATCTACCTGCACTGCACTTTCTCTGTAACTGTAACACTATGTTCTGCATTCTGGTTTTTTTTGCCATTTGTATTACCTCCATGTACTTATGTATGTATCTGTCTGGATGACAATTGTCTGTGCCTTTACAAGTATTGCAGAATTATGCAAAAAGTCGTCAGCTCCACTGTCTAGTCATACAGACCATTTTGTTGGTTTTATAGTTTTTGGTCAGCTGACTGCTGGTTTGTGGAAACCTTTCCCTATGTTTAGGAACATAAAGCAGTAGTGGGATCTTCTTGCAAGGTTATTTAGAATCAGAATCAGGTTTATTATCACTTAACATATATTCTGAAATTTGTTGTTTTGTGGCAGCAGTACAGTGCAAGAAATAAAGACATAAAAATTACTATGAGTTACAAAAATAAATAAATAGTGCAAAAGAGGAATAATGAGGCAGTGTTCATGGGTTCATGGACCATCTAGAAATCTGATGGCAGAGGGGAAGAAGCTGTTCCTGAAAAGTTAAGTGAGGGTCTTCAGGCTCCTGTACCTCCACCCCGATGGTAGTAATGTGAAGAGGGCAGGTCCCAGTTGGTGAGGGTCCTTCTTGAGGCACCGTCTTTTGAAGATGTCCTCGATGGTGAGGAGGGTTGTGCCCCAGATGGAGCTGGCTGAGTCTACAACCCTTTGCAGCCTCTTTTGATTCTGCACATTGGAGCCTCCATACCAGGCGGTGATGCAACCAGTCAGAATGCTTTCCACCATACATCAGTAGAAATTTGCAAGAGTCTTTGGTGACATAACAAACCTCCTTAAACTCCTAATGAAGTAGAGCCACTGGCGTGCCTTCTTCATGATTGCATCAATGTGTTGGGCCCAAGATAGATCCTCTGAGATGTTGATGCCCGGGAACTTGAAGCTGCTCACCCTTTCCATCACTGACCACTCAATGAAGACTGGTGTGTGTTTTCCCAAATTCCACTTCCTGAAGTCCACAATCAATTCCTTGGTGTTGCTGACATTGAGTGCAAGGTTGTTGTTGTGACACCACTCAACCAACCGATCTACTTCACTCCTATATGCCTCCTCATCGCCATCTGAGATTCTGCCAACCACAGTGGTGTCATTGGCAAACTTGTAGATGGCATTTGAGCTGTTCCTAGCCACACAGTCGTGAGTATAGAGAGAATAGAACACTGGACTAAGCACACATCTTTGAGGTGCGCCTGTGTTGATGTCAGTGAGGAGGAAATGTTACTACCGATCTGCACTGACTGTGGTCTCCCAATAAGGAAGTCAAGGATCCAGTTGCAGAGGGAGGTACAGAGGCCCAGGTTTTGAAGCTTGTTGATTAGTACTGAGGGGATGGGACAATGGTGTTGAACGCCAAGCTGTAATCGATAAACAGCAGCCTGACGTATGTTTTACTGTTGTCTAGTTGGAGCTCCAAAGCTGAGTGGAGAGCCAGCAGATTGCGTCCTCTGTAGACCTGTTGTGGCGGTAGTCAAACTGCAGCGGGTCCAGGTGCTTGCTCAGGCAGGAGTTAACTCTAGCCTTGACCAACCTCTCAAAGCACTTCATCTCAGTAGATGTGAGTGCTACCGGGCGATAGTCGTTAGGGCAGCTCACCCTTCTCTTCTTGGGCACCGGTATGAATGATGCCCTTTTGAAGCAGGTGGGAACCTCCGACTGCAGCAATGAGAGGTTGAAGATGTCCTTGAACATCCAGCCAGTTGGTCAGCACAGATTTTCAGTACCCTGCCAGATACACTGTCAGTGCCTGATGCCTTGCGAGGGTTCATCTTCTTGAAGGATGTTCTGATGTTGGCCTCTGGGACAGAGATCACAGGGTTGCCAGATGCTGTGGAGATTCACACAGTGTTATTCTCCCTCTCAAAGCCTGCATAAAAAGTGTTGAGCTCATCAGGGAGTGAAGCATCACTGCCATTTATGCTGTTAAGTTTCGCCTTATAGGAAGTATTTGCATGCAAACCCTGCCACAGCTGTCATGCGTCTAATTGTGTCTCTAACTTCACAGGGAAATGCCTTTATACTCTCACGATGGCCTACCGTAGGTCGTACCTGGATTTAGTGCAGGGTTCTGGAATGCTGGTCTTGAACACCATAGATCTAGCCCTCAGCAGACTGCGAATCTCCTGGTTCATCCAGGGCTTCTGGTTTGGGAAAACTTGGTGTGTTCTTGATGGCACACACTCATCCACACAGTTCTTGAAGTCAGTGACAACTGTGGCATTATCATTGAGATCCAAAGACGAGTCCCTGAATATGGTCCAGTCCACTGATTCAAAGCAGTCCTTTAAACAGTCCTCCGCCTCCCTTGACCATACCTTTGCAGTCCTCAGCACTGGTGCCGCGGTCTTCAGTCTCTGCCTATATGTTGGGAGTAGAAGTACAGCCAGGTGATTGGACTTGCCAAAGTGCGGGCACGGGATGACACGGTAAGCGTTCTTGATGGTAGTGAAGCAGTGATTGAGTGTGTTAGAGCCAAGTTGTGGAGATCCCAACTTGGAATCAGAAGGCTTAGTAAATGATAGCTGACAAAGATTTGTTAAAAGCAAATCATGTTCGACAAACTTGATTGAGTTGTTGAATGAAATAATAGGTGGTTTAAGAAAGTAATATTGTACTGGGACTCCAAAAAGCTGCTTCATTGTGTCTTGTAGATTGTAAGCTCTGTAGCCATGCCTCACTGTGGTTATTGGAATGGAATTTAGAGAATGTAGGTTGGGTAATGATCAAGTATACTACTTTTTTCCTAAGGTACTTGAAAATTTTAGTGCACATCTTAACAACAGCAACATATGTGAATCCCTCCAAAAGGGTTTCTGCTCCTTTCCACAATACCAGGTGAGCGCTAATCAAAGTCACTAATGACATCAAATATGGTTTGGATAAAGGTATTCAACACCACCTTGTCTTTCTTGATTGACAGTAGCTTTTGAAACACTTGATTGCTCCATCCTCCTCTGATGTCTCTCCACTGTCATTCAGTTTGATGGGAATAACAGCTCTGTGAAGTGCTTTCTGCTACATTAATGCCTCCTTATAAATACATGTTTTTGCTAATGTTCCTTTAGAGGTCCTGCAGCTAAATGAATGGAGCCCGTCATTGCATATAGTAATCTGCAGATTTCCTGAGAAGATAGATTTATGTCTATAATATGCTACGTGGATACATTTCTACAAAAAAAACATTTAGATGGGGCCAGTGCAAAATAGTGTCAGATGGGTTCAGCAATTGATATCTGATTCAGTCTATCAGCTTACCAGTTGAAAATTTTCACAAAATATTCATTCTGTTAACAAACTCAAAAAGTTTTTGGTCATCTTTAACTCAGGATATAAATTGAGTTTTAACAGAGACACAACAGCAAACATTATTAATGTTCCAAATCTTCCCTGTTTCTCATTTGTTGGTTCAACTTATCAGCAAATTCCATGGCATCCCTAGTGCTCAAACAATGTGCATCCTTTACCAGCTGACAGCCATAATCTGTTTGCTACAACAGTCCACAATAGTTTTCCCTCTCTGTGGATATTTTTGACCTCAAATTGTCTCTTGCATGATCTGAGCTGTATTTATAAAAGACACACAATACAAAGGAATTTCTGCTCATCTGGTACTTTATGTTGGACAAGTAGTCTGACAATTTAGTGACGATGAAAGGTCAAGAGAAGTGTATGTAAGGCAAAGTGGCATTTCATCAGTGTTGTGTTTTTGGATGACGAATCCAAGGGGCAGCACGTAGATGTGAAACAGAGTGCTAACCAAGGTTGTATCTTTGGGAGATGGGGGGTAATGGTGTCCTCACAGGGAAGGAAGTCCTTATGGGTGATTCTCTGATTATAACTGGATAGAAAAGAATGGAACCAGGTAATTGTGGTCCCACTTTCTGCTACCATCAAGCTGAATGATAGAGTCATAGAGCAATACAGCACAGATACAGGCCCTTTGGCCCGAGGAGTCCATGCTGACCATGGCATTCACTCATCAATTTCCCGTGTTTGGTCCATATCCACCTAAGTCCTCCCCCTCCATGTAGCTATCCAAGTTCTTCTTAAATGATACAATTATACCTGCCTCAACCACTTCCTCTGACAGCTCTTTCCATATACTCACCACACTGCGTGAAAAAGTTGCCCCTCAAGTCCCTTTTAAATCTTTCCCCACTCACCCTAAATCTTGCCCCTTAGTTTTGAACTCCCCTACCCTGGGGAAAAGACTGCTACTATCCACCTTATCTATGTCCCTCACGATTTTATAAACCTCTAGAAGGTCACCCCTCATTCTCCTACGATCCAATGAATAAAGACATAGCCTGGCCAACCTCTCCCTAAAACTCAGGGCCTCTAGTCCTGGCAACACCCTCATAAATCTTTTCTGCACTCTTTCCAGTTTAACCATGTCTTTCCTATAACAGGTTGACCAAAACTGTATACTGTACTCCAAGTGTGGCCTCACCAATGACTTATACAACTGCAACATAATGTCCCAACTTATACTCAGTGCCCTGACTGATGAAGGCCAGCGTGTTAACCGCCTTTTTCACCGGCCCTGTCTACCTGTGACACTGGGACAAAACATAATTAAACATTAATTATGTTTTAACAGCCTGGGACAATTAAAATATGCCCAGCTCAAAATGGCATCAGACCAAATACCAATTGTATTAGACAAACAAAAAAAATGAAAGCTTGTCTTGCACTTAAAGAGCAGTGTGAGTGAAAGATCGAGGTCAGTACCTTTAAAAATGAGGTTGGTGCAGGTTTGAACCATTGCTGAAGCTGAAAGATGACAAGATATTTTGCAATATATCTACAACCAACAGTTTTTAAATATATCATCCAATTATTTTCTTCTACAGAAGGATGCTGAAGCTTCCATATGGGCAGTATTTCTAAATTAAAAACAATCACAAAAAATGAATTATATATTTATAGAACATAGAACAGTACAGAACAGGAACAGGGCCCCTTGGTCCATGATGTTGTGCCAAACTAATTAAGGTAATGATGCCTAATTAACTAATCCTTTCGGCCTGTACATGGTCCATATGTCTCCATTCTCTGCATATTCACGTGCCTATTTAAGAGCCACTTAAACACCTTTATCATATCTGCCTCTACCACCACCCTTGGCAACACATTCCAGACTCACACCACTCTCTGTGTAAAAAAACCTGCCACGCACATCTCCTTTGAACTCCCCCCCCCCACCTTAAATGCATACCCTTTAGTATTAGACATTTTGACCCTGGGAAAAAGATACCGGCTGTCTATCTATGCCTCTCATAATCTTATAAACTTATGTCAGATCTCCTCTCAGTTTCCACTGCTCCAGAGAAAACAGCTTGTCCAACCTCTCCTTATAGTACATACCATCTAATCCAGGCAGCATCCTGGTAAACCTCTTCTGCACCCTCTCCAAAGCCTCCACATCCTTCCTATAATAGAGGGACCAGAATTGAATGCAATACTCCAGATGTGGCCAAACCAGAGTTTTATCAAGCTGCAACATAAATTCCTGACTCTTGAACTCAATGCCTTGACAAATTAAGGCAAGCATGCCATATGCCTTATTTACAACCCTATCAACTTGTGTGGCCTATTCATAAAAGGTCAACCAGGAATCACTACATATTTTGTTGTATTGCTCATTTTTTGATGTGAGTGTTGCTGGCAAGGCCAGCATTGCTCTTCCCTAATTGTCCCTGAGAATATGGTGATGAATCACCTTCTTGAATTGCCATAGTCCTTCCAGTGAAGGAACTCCACAATGCTATTGGATTGGGATTTCCAGGATTTAGACTCAACAGTGAAGAAGGAATGGCAATATATTTCCAATTCAGGGTAGTACATGCGGTACAAGGCACCTATTAAATAATCATTAACCATATTATGGAATAAACAAAAAGTTAAAAAAAATTAAATGCTGGAAATCTGAAACAAAACCAGAAAACAATGGAAATACTCAGTAGATTAGGCAATAACTGAGGAGAGCAAAAGCAAAGTTAACATTTCAGGTCAAAGAATTTTCATTGATAAAGAGAGGTTATCAGTCTGAAATATTAACTCTGTTCCTTTATCCATGGAAGTTGCTTGACCCGTTGAGTATTTCCAGTATTTTCTGGTTTGATCATAAACCATTCTAAGGATATACATTTAAAATGCCCCTCAATGGAAGGTCAAATTTATATTCTTGCGCATGTCCCTGAATGTTTTCAAAAATAATTATCCTCATAAGATTGAGCAGGGCAGGAAGACAATTGAAGACCAATTTTATGATTGAAGAAATCTTTCTCAGCTTCCTCTTTGATTGGTTGCTTATCTTTTCTCACATGAACTGCATTGGGTGCAGTATCATTGAACTGAACAGGGAATTGGATATAGTATGATAGAACTACATTATAATTCTATATTATATTCCAATATCAGGTGAGAAGGGGTGAGTTCAAAGGAGATGCGCAGGGCAAGTTTTTTTTACACAGAGTGGTGGGTGCCTGGAATGCACTGCCAGGGATGGTGGTGGAGGCAAATATGATAGAGGCTTTCAAGAGGCTCTGAGGCACGTGAATGTGCAGAGAATCGAGGGATATGGACATTGTGTAAGCAGAAGGGATTAGTTTAGTTTGGCATTCAATTACTGGTTTAATTAGTTTGGCACAACATCATGGGCGTTAGGGCCTGTTCCTGTGCTCTACTGTTCCATATTCTATGTAACTGAACTGGGAATTGGATACCGCATTATTGAACTGAATTGAAAATTAGATATAGTATCACTGAACGTAGGAGTATCATTGAACTAAGCAGGGAATTGTGTACAATATCTTAGAATTGATTTGGGAATTGGGTACTGTATCATTCAACTGAACAGGGAATTGGGTACAGTATTATTGAATTGTACTGAGAATTAGGTACTGTATCATTGAACTGAGTTTCTTGTCCTTTCTTCAGACGTAAAGACCACAGGCCCAGTAAACTTGATGGTGTAGAAAGCCTGTGTTTTATACCTATGCTCTCTGATATATGCACACAAAAGATACGGTATCTGGAAATTATTGATTGGTAGCGTAAATGGACCAATATTTGTATAAGATGCATTTTATTGTATTAATAAAGGCTTTAATCCGTTTAAAATAAATGCTTACATTAGAAGATATAGTGAACAGATTGTGATATGGTAAAAGATTGATCTGATCACCCGGATTAAACAATTTAATTAAGCAAGTTCTTGGAATGTTTAGTTCGAAGTTTGGAGTCTTTGCAAAAAAAAAGTCACGCAGCGAGACGTCTCCACCGATTTCTGAGGCTACGCATTTTTCGAGTGCGCAACACCCAGCGTGTCTTCCGCTTCCTCGAGTGCAATCTCCCTTTAAGGCTGAGCTTGGAGTGTGCCAGTGGAGTTTGTGCGCCACCTTGCAGCTCATTGGATGAGTGCGAGGAGCCGGGAAAAGGGAAGGGTTTCCTTTCCTACGTTGCTTGCACGAATTTAGCGAAAGGCATTGGGCCAAACCAAATCCAGACCATCTCTTGAGACAATAGCCGGGTGCGAGGAATTTGTTACTTCCGCTTCGGGTCAGTGTAGCCGGTGCAAGTGTGAAGTAGCTGCATTCGCTGGACTCGGAGTTCTCAGGCACAGATCGAGATGGTAAGTGGAGCAGTCACATCCTACCTGATACTGGTAACATTCACTCTCCGATATTTACTGCTAATTTGTTGTCACAATTGAATTAGATCCTGAAAAACAGTTATACGGTGAAGGTCGAATGCTCTCAAAAACAGTGGAATACATCATTAGTACAAGCGTCGATTGTAAAAATATTCTGGCCATTTCCATTTTTCTCCTTTGAAGGGGAGGACTGTTTCCTTGGACATATTAACTAAATATCAGGCAGAAGAAAGCATGCTCTTGGTGCACAGGTTTCTATTGGCTCCCCAGCGATATCTAGAGAGACGGATTTTCTCGGAGTCCAAACTACAAACGCGGTGGCAGGCAAATTATTTAATTCATTTTTAAACGTGTATGTATAATGGTTTTGGCATTTACTTATATTCCTTTATACACCCTCAGCTGGGGAGTACCCATTTCTCCACTCAGGCAAAGGGACCTGAGCTTGTGCATATATACACCGCCTTTCCGTTTTAATAGTCTCGACCCACTTGAGAATCCGTTCCCGAGGTAACAATAGCAAGCGGGCAATGCGATACTGTTTGCAACCCCACGGTAGCCACAGTGAATTTCCAACACTTCTATCGAATAACTTACCCGAAGCGGTGTCGAGCAGCGTGCAGCTGGCCGAGTGTTTGTCCTCTGTACCCGGCTTTCGGCATACGCGCCCTCCCGGACAGTTTGCCGACAGCTGGTGCAGCTGAGAGGTGGAGAGGGAGAGGAGGGGGTACTGAAACGAGATTGGCTGCTCCCCCCACCCCCACCCCCACCCCCACCCCCTCCGGCTCTCTCTCTCTGTAAACATGTGGCAGCGGGAAGGATGTTTGCGGAATGCAGTCACTAGCAAGCGATCGCCCGCCTTTCTTTCTCCCACACACATCTGCCCAAATGGATTTGCTTTTCATTTGGGAAACCTGAGGCGGGGGCCGCGCTCAATAGCTCTAATTCCACTGTCATTAGAGCTAACAGTAGCCAACTAATTCCACTGTCAGAATTCTCCCCGCTCATACTTTGGTTTGATTTCCTGATGGTCACCAGGAAGACGACGGGCACAAGCTTATCCGCAGCTGTGCGCTGTCAATCCCGTATCGCTCATTGGCACCATTCCGGATGCAGCCGTCTTCAGAGCAAAGTTTTGTGGAGCCGCTTATGGTAATACAGACTTATTAATTATTTGAATTTCGGCAATTTCGCTACTATTGTGACCTTGCGCAGAAATATCTGTCGCGCTGTGATATCCCAGACTTTCTAACACAGCTGTTGATATTCGTGATACTTAGCAGTTTAAAACAATTTGTTTTAAATCACCATTTACATTTTGTTGGGAAAGCTTTTAACGGAGATTAATTTGTTTATAATTTGTAACGCGCCTGGCTTCAGCGTTTTGGTTCAGAAACGAACTGTTCTTACAAAAGTATGATTTAAAAGTTATTTTATATTATTAATCAAAAACATTGCTGAAAAATGAACCTCGCAATAATCCATCTGGTCCAGACTTCCAACATGCAGTTTCCAAGATGAACCTGTGTGTAATAAATTCTACCAAATTCTAATATCTAGTTTGGAAAATGGAATCAAATTGCAAGTGGGTGAAAAACATTTTAAGTTTGGCTTGTTAAGGCCTGCCTTAAATGGTAATAAGATTCTAGAAGAACATTTTTATCTCCTGAAACTAGTAAATTAGCAGACAGCTTTTGGCAAACTCGAGCAGATAAAAACAAAGCAAAAAACTGCAGATAGAAATCTGAAATAAAAAAAACAGAAAATGCTGCAAATACTTGGTAATTCAGGCAGCATCTGTGGAGAAAGAAACAGAGGCAACTTTTTGGGTCAATGGTCTTTAATCAGAACTAGGAAATGTAAGAAAACAAAAGCACGTTTTAAGTTGCAGAGAAAGAGTAGGGGTGAACGAGACGAGAGAGTGAATAATGTAAATGGAGGTGGTGCCAGCTGCAAGATGGTGGTGAGGGCTTATTAATTGCAGTTGATATGAATGGAGGAGATAAGATATCTTTTATTAGTCACATGTACATCGAAACACACAGTAAAATGCATCTTTTGTGTGGCGTGTTCTGGGGGCAGCCCGTAAGTGTTGCTATGTTTCCAGCACCAACATAGCATGCCCACAACTTCCTAACCCATACGTCTTTGGAATGTGGGAGGAAACCGGAGCACCTGGATGAAACCCAAGCAGACATGGGGAGAACGTACAAACTCCTTACAGACAGTGGCCGGAATTGAACCCGGGTCACTGGCACTGTAATAGCGTTGCGCTAACCACTACACTACTGTGCCTGTAACTAAGAGGGAGCTGAATGAGACGGGAAAAAGTGCTGGAACTGTGAAGTACAAAACACTAGAGTCATAGAGTTATACACCACAGAAAACAGGCCCTTTGGCCCAAATCGTCCATGCCGATCAGGTTGCCTACCTGACCTAGTCCCATTTGCTTGTGCTTGGCCCATATCCCTGTAAACTTCTATTCATGTAACTATCCAGATGTCTTTTAGATGTTGTAATTGTACCTGCCTCTACTACTACTTCTGGCAGCTTGTTCCATATATGGACCACTGTCTGTGTAAATGGGAAATAAAAAAAGAGTGCTGGAAATACCCAGCAGGTCAGGCAACATCTGTGCAGAGAGGAAAAAAACTTAATGGGCTGATGAACTTTCATCGGAACTGGCCAGTTGTGACACAAACTGTAATGGCTGGATATTTGAAACTGTCGAATTCACTGTTTAGTCCTGAGGGCAGTAATATACCTAGTCACTAAATGAGATGCTTCTTTGTAATGTTATGTTGTGGTTGTTGGAACAAGATCATTAGATCTTATGCTGAGCTTCCTTGAAAACATGGACAAGCACTGCTTCTATCTGCAGAGATTAAAAATTCTTGAGATATAGTAACCTAACACCTACCTGTCATACTTGAAAATTGTTTCATGATTTTATTCATTTCATACAACCTAAGTCATCTGTTCAACATAAATTCTTCTGTACATAAGCAGATGAATTATTGTTAAGGTATCTGAAATACCAGTGACTGTTCAATACTGTACAGAAAGCCATGAAGAGCGATAATCAGGGAGAATTGACTCACTAGTCATTAGCTCTGTTCAGATGCATCAAGTTCAAATGAATTTGCAGTGGACATGTGCAATAAGATACACAAGAGAGGCGAGGTCAAAATACTGATCCCAACCCTTCCTGGACCATCAATGTATCCTGTCCAAAAGCTTTTTACACAATAGATTACCACTTACTTGCATGTGTCTGGGGAAATAGCAAACTATTTCTAACAGTGGACTCCTGATAGAGTTCAATTTTTGTGCGAACCTTGACACCTGTTCACATTTCATTTCAGTTTGCATTTTTATAGGCAGTAGCTTATGTCAGAAGTTGGAAAGTTACCTGTCTTAGCTTTTTCTGGATATTGTAAGAGATCCGTTGTGTTCCAGCCTGACAACCTAAAAACAAAAGGAACTCCTTTATCATTCCACTGCTTGTTCTGATTTGACTCCTGACTGAAAGTGTATGGAGAATCTCGCACCACTTTGCCATGGTAAACAATTCTGGTGTAATGCTGTCAGATTTTAAAAGTGCTGCTTGATCTTTTGAACAAATAATAATTTAGCTTTTAAGAACATATTGAGTGATAATAGTCCTGCACATACTCCCAGGTGGGTGAGAAACTTTTGGTATTTGTATAGACATGGCTGTGAAATTGTGGTTTGAGGAAAGAATGGGAGTTAACCAAAATCAGCTGAAACTTGGTTTAGTTACCAAAATTGACTGGTAGCACAGTATCATGGTTGTAATTCCTGCTCAGATTTTTGGATAAACTTTTCACAGCAGGATGCACTTGTTCAACTTTTAACTTTTCTTTCCTTGGAGAAATAACTGCCTATTAATTCATGCCATGATCCATAGTTTCAAACACTGCATCCACATGAGACATGTAGTTTATGTGTAGTGCCTTCAGCTTAATATGTTATTTTCTGTTTAAGGTCACATTTAATTAAAAGAATGATTTCATCCTTAATCTCACAGATGTCAAACTACAAACGTGCAACTTTAGAAGATGATGATGTCACAGATGCCACGACAGAAGGAAATGCCTCACCAGAAAGCATTGAGGTTTGTAGAATTGACTGGAATTAAAATGTTATTTCTATTCAACATTGTTTTTCAGGCCATTGTCCATTTCCTTTATTTGTATGTATGTTGAATGTTTAGGAAGTTGTTTTATGATAATGTAGTTCCAGTTTCTGCAATAACAATACACACAGAAAGTGCTGCTAGTGCTGTAGCATAATCATGAACACTCACATTGCCTTAGTTTGTTTTCTATTGAGCATAAACACAGTGATAAATAGTTTCTTCTTTGATGTGTAATGGAATTCTATTGAGTGCAATTGTATTTCAGTAAAGAAAACAGGAACATTTATCATTACCTTGACAAACCAATGCAGATACGACTTTTTCTGCTTCATGTGAGCAATTTTTGAACTGTTCTAAATTTGGACAAAGTACAAATTTATTCATAATGATATATTTGAGCTGAAATGTCTCAATTTCTTGTCAGGGACTATATGCAAGGTTTCCCTTCCCACTAATTTTAGAATTGGCTGATCTTAGTTTTAGACCATCAGCATGTCAGATCTTTTTTTTCTCATTTAACTTGATAAGATGATCTGTTATTCAACTACTTTGAAGTTCTACAGCTATATGATCTCATTGCTATAAAACGGAACTTGTCTGGATCAGCACAATCATTTGCAGGTCAGGGTCAGATTAACTATTTGCTTAAGCCTGACTTGTATGCCACAACTTCATAAAATCTGTAGAAGGACCAGTGTTTCTTACATTCCACATGCTAGCAATTCTTGGTTGAGCATGTCAAATTACTGCTGAATTGCAAATATTCTGATGTTAAGGTACACATCCTGTCATAATGTAACAAAACAACAATTCTGGCATGACTGGCAATGTGAGCAATGTTGCAATAATGTCTAAAGATATTGGTTTCAAAAAGGTGTTGATAAGCCATTTGCCTACAAGTTTGGATTCTATGATGATACTACAGCAGGTAATAACTTCTATTATTTGACAGTGAATTTAAACAAATCTAGTGGCTTTGTATCTGCCTGTGTGATTTGTTGACCTTCCTCAAATATGGGCACTGCATTAATCTAATCACTTCTCAACCTTAAATTCCAGGGAATACAACTGCACTTTGTGTAATCTCACATTTTAATTTAACCCTTGAAATCCTAAAAGCATTTGAAATCTATGCTGTACTCTCCAAGGCCAGTAACTCCCTCCGAAAGGTGTGGTCCCCAGAGCTGTACACCCTACTTGTGGACTAAACAGTTTTGTATAATTGAGATTCCATCCTTTTGTTTTGAATCTCTAGGTATAAAGGGCAGCATGTCATTAGCTTTACAACATTATTTTCTAAACCTATGCATTACTCCTTAATAATCATGCAGGTCTTTTTAGACTGTTACTGCTTTTAGCTTTTCATCATTTGGAACATAGAGCAGCACAGCACAGTACGGGCTCTTTGGCCCACGATGTTGTGTCGACCTATATAAACCTTATCCACATTCCATCTGTCCCGCTCTCTACTTCACCTCCTGTAACCCCCTTTCTTTCATCCATGTGCCTATCTAAGAGTCTCTTAAATGACCCTATCGTATCAACCCTTACCACCTCCCCTGGCAGTGCATTCCAGGCACCCACCACTCTCTGTAAAATAAAACGTACCTCTGACATGCCCCCGAACTTTCCTCCACGCACCTTAATTGGGTGACCTCTGCTATTGGCTATTACTGTCCTGGGGAAAAGATGCTGGCGGTCCACTTTATCTATGTCTCTCATAATCTTATATACCTCTGTCAAATCTCCTCTCATCCTCCATCATAATGTTTCCCTCATAAGAGATGTTCTCCAATCCAGGCAGCATTCTTGTAAATCTCCTCTGCACCCTCTCCAAAGTTTCCACATCCTTCCTATAGTATGGCCACCAGAACAGAACACAATATTCCAGATGTGATCTAGCCAGAATCTTATAGTGCTGCAACGTTACCTCTCTGCTCTTGAACTCGAGGCCAGCACACCATACACCTTTTTAACCACCCTATCAACTTGTGTGCCAATTTTGAGGGATATATGTACTAGAACCCCAAGTTCTCTCTGTTCCTCCACACTGCTAAGAATTCTGTCATTAACCATGTACTCTGCCTTCAAGTTAGATCTTCCAAAATGTATCACTTCACAATTGAACTCCATCTGCCACTTCTGCCCAGCTCTGCATCCTGTCAATATCCCGTTGCAACCTACGACAACCTTCTGCACTATCTACTACACCACCAACCCTCGTGTCATCTACAAACTTACCAACCCACCCTTCCACTTCTTCATCCGTCACTTATAAAAATCACAAAGAGCAAGGGTCCCAGAACAGATCCTTGCGGAACACCACTAGTCACTGACCTCTAGGTCAAATACTCCCCGTCAACAGCCACCCTCTGCCTTTTGTGAGCAAGCCAATTCCGAATCCACTCAGCCAATTTTCCATGGATCCCATACCTCATGACCTTCTGGATGAGCCTACCATGGAGAACCTTGTCAAATGCCTTGCAAAAATCCATATACACCACATCCACTGCTCTACCTTCATCAATCTGTCTTGTCACTTCCTCAAAACTCTCAGGCTCGTGAGGCATGACCTACTCTTCACAAAGGCATGTTGACTATCCCTTATAAGACTATGCGTCTCCAAATGCTCATAAATCTTGTCCCTAAGTATCCTCTCCAATAGCTTCCCAATTTTCGGAAAAATATTATCCCTTTGCATTTTCCTAGATTGACATCTATTGGCTGCTTTTGCACATTCACTCAATCTGTTTACTTCTAAAGCATGGAAGGAAACTATTTGTACCAGTTCAATGTGAGAACATTCTGATGTTAAAGCCTTATCCTGTCATAAACAGAATGTAACAAAACAACAATTCTGGCAAGGTGAGCAGTGTTGCGATAATATCTAATGATATTGGTTTCAAAAAGGTGTTGATAAACCATTTTCTTAAAAGTTTGTATTCAATGATGATGATACTACAGCATGTAATGAGTAGAGTTGAAAGTAGGCCATTCATCCCTTTATGCCTGCTCCGCATTCAATAATATCATGGATAATCTTTTAATTTCAGTGCAATATCTTTTAAGTTCAGTGCCTTATTCCTTGATTCTCTCAGAATCCCAAAACCTCTTGATTTTTGTTCTCAAATATATAGAGCAGCTCAGCCTCCACAATCCTCTTGGGTTGAGAATTCCAAACACTTAGTGCTCTTTGGTGAGTAAAAGAGTATTAAATCTTTGGAATTCTCTCTAAATGGTCTACCTGTTACTTTGAACTTGTGATCCCTGGTTCAAGACACAGGAAACATTATATCTGCAAAGGGATATGGCCCAAACACAGGCAAGTGGGCCTAACTCAGTCAGGTGACTGTTGACATGGATGAATTTAGCTGAAGGGCTTGTTTCCATACTGTATAGCTCTATGACTCTATTTACCCTGTACGGCTCCACAGCAATTTTGTATATTTCAATAAAATCATCTCTCATTCTTCTCAACTCGAGTACAAGTCTAGTTTGCTTCATTTCTCCTCTGATGACAAACTTGCCATCCAAGGAGTCAGTCTGGTGAACTTGCACTGCCCTTCTGCAGCCACAAATATATCCTTCCTTGAGTATGGAGATCAGATCTGTATACAATATTCCAGGTACAATCTCACTAGTGAAAGAAATCTGGAAGGTAACACAGAATTTATATCTATTTTAGGGGTCATATATCTTGGGCAACTTGGATGAAATGATATTCCCTCCTTCATATTGGAGATCATGGTGCTGTCAAAATAATTTTGGGATATACTACAGTTCAATTCTTTCAATGAAATACTGGGGAAAAATTGTGTTACTGATGGAGGGAGTGGGTAATGAGCCCAGGAATGGGAATGTTGATCAAGTGGACTACTGTGTCCTGGATGGTGTTGAGCATTTTGAATTGTTACATATGCCTTATATGGGCAAGGGTGAGTACTGCACCACACTATTGACATGAAACTTGTAGATGGTAAGGAAGTTTTAAGATCAGCAACTGAAATATTTGGTGTGGCCTCTTCTAATTGTGAACAGGAGTAGGCTCTTCATCCTTGATTTGTATGTGTATGTCAACCTATTTTTTAATTGGCACTGTTTTTAATTGACATAGTCTTGTAGTCTCTCCAACACAGGAGAGATTTCTAGATTTTCACTAGCCTTCATGAGTAGCTGCTTCATGATTTCACTGTTAAACAGCCTAGCTCTAATTTTAATGATTCTATGTTATTTTGCTCCTCAAATCCACTATGACTTCAGATACTTAATCAGATCTCCCTTCAATTCTCTTGAGAGTACAAGCTAGGTGATACAACCAATCCTAGCAAATTATTCCAATAATCTATTCCTTTAAGCCTTGGTATCTTTCTATGAGTCCATGCTGTATACTTTCCAGGTTAATATATCCTTTTTTGTGGTTTGGTGCTGAAAAATAAATACATTACTTCAGCTAGAGTCTTCCAAAGCTCACATTTAATTGATTCCCAAAAGGCATTTTACTCTCTAATCAGCATTCATTTCTGAGTACTGGTGGGGGTGAGAGATTTCCACTGGAGATTGTAGCCAAAATCCAAGTCTGCACCACCATGGGTGGCTCAATTGTACAGGAAGGGAGGAGAAAGGGCAAAGGAGCAATAGTTACAGGAGCAGATAGGCATTTCTGTGGTTGCAAAGATGATTTCAGGATGGTACATTCCATTCCTCGTTTCAGGGTTAAGAATATCATTGAGTGACTGCAGAAAATTTTGGGTGGGGAATGTGAACAGCCAGTGATCATTATCCATTTTGATACCAGTGACTTCAGTTTTAAAAAAAAGGAATTAAGTTCTGTAGGCAGATTTTAAGGATTTCAGAAACTTTAAGAAGCAGGACCTGAAAGGTAATTTCCAGATTATTCCCTGTGTCACACACTGCTAAGTGTAGCCACCCTGGCCTTTCTCTTTTCTCTCTTCCACCTTGTGGGAGAAAATACGGAGCTTGTATTTATTGTTGTATTTATTATTGCCATGTATACTGTTTATTCTGTGAGCTTCATGCAAGCAAGGAATTTCATTGCACCCTGGTGTATATGACAATAAACTAATCTGTATCTGTAAATAGGAGTATAGCACAGATTTTAAAAAGTGGCTGGAGGGATGGTGCAAGAAGGATGGGCTTAAAATTGCAAGTACATTGGGACTAATTTTGGGGGAGGTGGGACCTATAAAGGCCTAATCGATTGAAACCTGGTGCCAGGACCAATGTGTGCAGTGGAAGATTCAAAATTGCTTTCGGGAGATGGCTACAGGAAGGTAGATTTGAAAAGAAGAAGCAATAAAGAATTGGGAGATATAAGTAACACCAGAACAAGAAAGTATAAAGTTTTAGCAAAGACCTGACTTATAGTGAGTAAAAAGTAAAAGTCTAAGAAATGTTCACAGTACATGCATGTAAATGCAAGAAGCTTCTTCAACAAAACTGGTGAGCTGCAGGTCCAATTAACTACATGGAATTACTATACTGTGGCAGTAACACAGCAAGCTTTAAAAGAAAAGGGTGGGAGTGAGTTATAAATATCCCTGAGCACAATAATGTGTACAGGAGAGACGTAGAAGGGAATAAAGGTAGGGGAGGGATGGTAGTCATTAAAGAGAATATTGCAGTGTTGGAGAGAGAGGATGTCCTGCAATGATTAATGACAAAAGTTATCTGTTCAGAATTATGAAAAACTACAGAGATGCAATTACACTACAAGGATTATTCTATCAGCTGCCAAATGGTGGGGACAATATTGAGGAGCAAATTTGCATGGAAATTACAGAAATAGTGATAGTGTTATATCAAAGAAAAAGGCTTATAATTTGCCAAAAAAGACCCTTCAGATTTCAGTAAAAGAGAAATGCACAAAACTCATCAAATATTGGTAAGGAAAAGGAAAGAAGAATTTGACAATTTAGCAAAAAATATAAAACTGAACTGTAAAGTCTTCTATAGATATACAAAGGAAACAATGCAAAAGTTAATATGGGTCCTTCAAAGACTGAGATGTGAGAAATTATTGGGCAAAAAGGAGATGATTGAGAAATTATTCAGAAACTTTGAGTGCATTCACAGAAAGAGAAAGCCTTCTGGAAGTATTGGGTAACAACGAGTCTAGAGTACATCAGGAGCTGAAAGAAATTAGCATGAATAAAAAGTAGTATTGGGTAAATTAATGCAACTCAAAGCCAATAATTTCCTAGATCTGACCTGTATTCCAAGATTTTGAAAGAGGTGGCTATGGAGATAATGGATGCACCGGTTTTCATCTTTCAAAATTCCTTCGACTCTAGGACGGTTCCCACAGATTGGATGGTTGCGGATGTAACTCCCACTATTTAAGAAAGGGTGAGAGAAAATAGGGATCAGGTAGTAGGAAATATGCTACACTATAATATTATACAGCTGGTAACAAGGTCTCATATTATAATTCAGCATAGTCAACACATTTATTAAAGAAGTCGTGCTTTACAAATATGTTAGATATTTTTACAGTTGTAACCAGTAGAACGTATAGGATAAAACATTTGCTCCAGATGGGATACATTCTATGCTTCTAAGGGAGGAAATTTTTGCAGGACCCTGACCATAATCTTCCAAACATTTATAGATTCGCAGATGGTGCATGAGGGCAGTAAACTACAAACATTACACTTTTGTTCAGAAAAGGGTGTATAGATAAACTTATTAATTACAGCACAGTCAGTTTATCCTTAGTGTTAGGGAAACAATAATCAAGGATCAAATTAACAGCCAGTTGGAAATATGTCAATTGTCTAGAGAAAGGTAGGATGGATTTGTTAAAGGCAGATAATAATGACAAAATACAAAAGCATGAAGAAGCTTTTCTTTTTTCAAAAAACCTGATTTGACCACAACAGGAGAATTATGTCCTGTTCTTTGTGTCATACCTTGGTAGCGATATAGTTATTGGCTTATACAACTGCCTCCCTTAATCCAAATCATTTGTATGGTGAAAAGGTAAGGCTCTAATTTGGATACTTGGGAAACATTTTGCCACATCCTACCATTTGGCTACCTTTCTTTTATCATTGCTTTCTGTATCCTATCTCCCAAGCAATCCAACTTGCCTGTGTTGACCAAGGTGCCTTTCTGAGCTAGTTCAATTTGCCTGCATTTGGCCCATCTCCCTCTAAACATTTCCTATCCATGAACCCATCCAAATGTCTTCTAAGTATTGTAATTGTACCTGTCCATACCACTTCCTCTGGCAGCTCGATTCCTATACCCACCACCCCCTGTGTGGAAAAATTTGCCCCTTATGTCCCTTTAAATCTTTCCCTTCTCCCCTTAAACCTACCTCATGATCTTATGAACCTCTGTGAGGTCACCCTTCGGCCTCCTTCACTTCAGGGAAAACAGTCCCAACCTATCTGGTCTCTCCTTATAACTTAAGCCCTGTAGTCTTGGCAATGTCCTTGTGAATCACAACTTTCCTATACTGTGGCAACCAGAACTACATACCATATTCCAGGTGCAGTCTCACCAATGTCTTGTAAGTCACTAAGGTGACATCCCAACACTTGTACTGATTGCCCCGTCAGATGAAGGCAAATGTGCCTTTTTCACGACCTTGTCTACCTGCATCGCCATTTTCAGTGAACTATGTACTTGTAACCCTAGTCTCTGTGTATGTTCTGCCCTTTGCGCTTTGTTATATTCCATCTACCATTCCTTTGCCCACTTTCACAGTTGATCAAGATCCTGTTGTAACCTTAGACAACCTTCTTCACTGTTCACCACACAACTAATTTTGGTGTCATCGGTAAACATAGTAGCAATGAATCTTTTGAACTCTCTGCCCAAGAAGATTAGTCACTATAATTCAAGAAAGATTAATAAATAGTTGGATATTAAGGGAATCCAGAAGTATTTGCTCAGCACAGGAAAGTGGTGTTGAGCTAGAAGAAACAGGCATGAGGATCTGAATAGTAGGTAATCCAAGCCAGGGACCCAGCAATTTCTTCCCTTGCTTCCCACAATGTCCTAGGATACACTTGGTCAGGCCTCAGGAATTTATCTCCCTTTATGCAACTCAAGACTGCCAACACCATGTCTTTCCATGAGCGGAGAAGGCTTGAAGGGCTGATTAGCATACTTCTGCTCAAGACTGTTCTTGCCTACCATTGTGTCACAAGAGGAAGAACGTGGACAGTATCCATCAATCCCTAGTCCAAATGCCAGTAGCCTTCATAAAGTTCAATTGGATCAGTTGCGCATTAGTTACCTTTCATAAATCCACACAAGCTCTCTTTGATCACTTCATCCTTAAGGTGCTCAGTCATGCTGTCCCTGAGAGATGCATTTAATAAACTGGCCTTTCTAGGAATAAATCTTAGATGTCTTTTTCAGGTTCAGATACTTCAGACTTCTCTCACAGCTCCAGTTAGCCTTAATGTTTTTCTCTATGCTTCAGTGCCACCTTTTTTTTATTGGCAACTAAAATTAGTCTGGGTACTAAGGATATTATAAGAATTGAGTGATTTGTAGTTGAAGACTTTGTCCAATTGCATTCATTTTTTATTTATTTGTGTGGTTCAACATTATATTGGTTTTGCTAATGAGTTTGTGCAGTGCTGAGCTTGTTCACCATCAGGTCTGCTGAAATTGTATCATTTTGTACTTCATAGCTATTTCAATATGGGCTAGAAACAGAACTTTGCCAATTAGCACTGCTTCTTGATGTACTTTCTTTTTGTGTTACATGTTTAAACATCTTAAAGTTATTTTGCTCATTTATATAGTCTGTTTAACATTCCTATAATTACACTAAGTAGACATTTTAAAATTTGCTGCCTCTTCTAATTTAGAATCTTTGCAAGTTTAATGAATTTGCATTTAATGTTTGGATCCAAATGATTGATTTAAATTAGAAGCAGGTGTGATTCTAATTCAGAGCCCTGGAGTGGCTATTTATTCTTCTTCACTCCTCCATTTCAACATGTATTCAGTAAACATGAACTCATTATCTCCTGACCTTTAGGCAATTTCTTCTCCATCCCAAGATTGAACTTAATTTAGTAGATTTTCAATTGAAGCTTCAGCAGATGCCTTATGGAAGGCTAAGAATACAACCTAATCATTTTTACTGCAGTTCACTTGAGTTTTCACATTCTCAAATCAATCAAGAAGATTGGTCATGCAGGATTTATTGTTTCTAAAGCTATCTTGCCTTCAGATAATAGTTGTTATGCATATGCTCTTAATTTTACTTTTGATAATCAACTGTTATTTGACGCTGAATTTAAACAATTCTATTAGCTCTGTATCTGCCTGTGTGATTTGTTGACCTTCCTCTGGTATGGGCACTGCATTTATCTAATCACTTCTTCTCAACCTTCAAAGTTCCATGGAATACAACTGTACTTTGTGTAATCTCACATTTTAGTTTAATCTTTGAAATCCTAGTATCATTTGAATAAATCTGTGCTGCACTGTCCAAGGCCAGTAAATCCCTCCAAAAGGTGTGATTCCCCAGAATTGTATACCCTACTTGTGGACTAAACAGGGCTTTGTATAATTGAGATGCTATCTTGTGTTCTGATTCTCTAGGTATAAAGGGCAGCATGTTATTAGCTTTATAAAATTATTTCGTGAACCTATGCATTACTGTCTAATGATCACGCAGGTCTCTTTAGACTGTTACTGCTTTTAGCTTTTCATCATTTAGAATAATACTATACCTTGCATTTTTCCTAGATTGAAACCTGTTGGCTCATTTTGCACAATCACTCACTCTGTTTACTTCTAAAGCATGGAAGTAATTTGTACCAGTTCAATGCAAGAACGTTCTGATGTGAAGGCCTTATCCTGTCATAAACAGAATGTAACAAAACAACAAATTCTGGCATGACTGGTGATGTGAGCAGTGTTCAGAATCAAACCTGATTCTGATTTTCACTGACATACTGTATGTTGTGAAATTTGTTGTTTTGTGGCAGCAGTACGGTGCAGGACATAAAAATGACTATAGGTTACAAAAATAAATAAATTGTGCAAAAGTGTTGCAATAATGTCTTAAAAAATATTGGTTTCAAAAAGATGTTGATAAACCATTTTCTTAGAAGTTTGCATCGATGATTATACTACGGCATGTAATGAGTAGAACTGAAAGTAGGCCATTCATCCCTTTATGCCTGTTCCACTATTCAATAATATCATGGATAATCTTTTAATTTCAGTGCAATATTCTTGCACTGACCCCATATTCCTTGATTCTCTCAGAATCCCAAAATCTCTTGATTTTTGTTCTTGAATATTTAGAGCAGCTCAGCCTCCACAATCCTCTTGGGTTGAGAATTCCAAACATTTAGTGCTCTTTTGGTGAGTAAAAGAGTATTAAATCTTTGGAATTCTCTCTAAATGGCCTACCCATTATTTTGAACCTGTAACCCGTGGTTCAAGACACAGGAAATATTATATCTGCAGAGAGAGATGGTCCAAACACAGGTAAATGGGTCTAGCTTAGTTCGGCACCTTGGTTGGCATGGACAAGTTGGGCTGAAGGGCCTGTTTTAACAATCTAGTTAATCCCAATCCCTGCCTTTTCCCCATGGTCTTTATGGGTACTTGCCCAGCTCCCAAATGAATACCACAATTGAATACATCTCCACTATTACCTCGCTAATTTCTTGTGTTACTTTAGGTTCTTTCACCAATTATCTTCATACTATACCTGCTAGTTCTTGACCCTTTTGTCAACTGAGAGAATTTTTCTCTACCTACTCTGTCTATACACTACATGGTTTCAAATATATTATCAGAGCTTCTCACAAACTCCCTTGTTCCAAGGAGAACAACCCCAGCTTCTCCCGTTTAATAGATCTATTCTCCACTCTATCTAAAGCCTTTACATCATTCCTAAAGCCTGGTACTCAGAACTGTTTGCAATACTCCAATTTAGCTGAACTAGTGTTTCATAAAGGTTCATCATGATTTCCATGTTTTTACATTCTATGGCTCTGTTTATAAAACCCCCCAATCTAAATGGCTTTTATAAATCACCTTCTCAACCTGCTGTGCCACTTCAAATGAATTTTAATCATATACTTCCTCTGTCTTGTATCCTTTTTAGAATTTTGCCACCCAGGTTATATTGCCCCTTCTTCTTGCTCTTCCTACCAAATTGCTCAGCATTTCATCTGCCTTCTCTCTGCTCATTCTGCAGCCTTGCTCTATCCCCATTGAAGTCCATTACTGCTCTCTTCATGGTTCAGCATACCTCCAAGATTTGTGCCATCTCCAGTTTTAGAAATTATACCTTGTTATATATTGTTGATTTGGAATTAGGTTTACAAGAGAAAACAGTAGTCCTGGTACTGACCTTTGAGGAACTCCACTGTATACCACACTTCTAGTGGGGGGGGAAAAAAAATCTTTCACTGCAATATTGTTTCCTGTTACTTAGCCAATTTTCCAATCAATCCACACTTCCACATGACTGCCAATTCTGTCCCTGATAATTGTATACAGAGGTTTCCCCAACAATGAGGTTATTTTGATTGGTCTGTAGTTACAGGGTTTATCTCTACACCCTTTTTCTGAGATTTAGAAATTCACCTGGATTTTTTTTTAAAAATGAGTTTATACTGTATAGAGTTGAGATCAACTTTGTGATAGAAATGTTTATAGTCAATGAAAGATTTTTCATATTGTAGTTTTTTAAAAAAAATTCTCTATCCTTCCATTATTTTTAGCAGCTTCCCTGTTAGACAGGTTCAGTTTAAGACATCTTAGTACTGTGGTTTTTTAAAATTATTCTCTTTCTCTGTTGTGGGTTTCATTGATATTGCAAAATGGTATACATATTGGTTTTCTTTTCACAAATGTAACCTTTGGTTAAATTATTAGCTTTTAGTTTTGGTATGGGCGATATTAGATGATGTGATAGTATTTCTGTTTGTGCTGAAAGGAAAATTACTACTTGTCTGTAATTTTTCTTTTAAATAGGTTGGGTTTAGAAAAGGTAAATCGCTTTCTCTGGGGCCATTTGGAAGAAGAACACAGCTGGAACTGACCTTGTTAGTTGTCTTGTTGGTTGTGGTCATGGCCCTGCTTGGTTGTATAATTACTCTAGTAATAAAGAATACCCAAGGTAAGGTGTGATTGAATAACCTTAATATATGTTAACCTTTATTTAATTACTGTTTTGATTGACACATCTCCAATATGTAGTAACAATAGAAGTTTTTCACCTTCATTTCTTACACATTTTAAGGATTTTGTGATTTTTAAAATAAATCCATAACATTTACTTAAAATCTAAACTTTTGGGACATCCTATGATGTAGTTTTAAAATCAAATTGTTGTAATGTAGAAAACGTAATCAATTTGCACACTATACTGTTTTAAAGCTGCTATGAGATCAGCTTTAACAATTTTTCTTGAGAGATAAATATTGTACATGTGAATGCAGTGGGCCCATTTTTCACAGAGATTGATTTCACCCACTTGAAACAGTTGGGGAGTGAATTACTGATTGAACACTACTATTGACTGGCTCTTGCTTCTTGCGCTTCATTATTATTCCAAGAGTGAATGACTACTGTGGAAAATCCAAGACAGAACCAATGAAGTGTTTTCTGCACTACACTAAGTAACAAAAAAAATGATTGCCGAATCTAATCAGCTACTTTCTCAGTTGGTATTGCACTTCCAAACTTTTGATCTGGGTCCTCCAGGCACATACACCTGGAGATCAAACAATGTGCAGCATTTGTTTTGTTGTCACATGTGTAAAACTGTATTGTGATTTAGAAAAGGACAGCAAACTCCTGTGTGATGAGGATTGAGATCTGCTTCATTGTTACACAGAGTTTGACCCTGTGGGGCTGCTGCTGAGAGCAAAGTTAGGTACTTGCTTTAAATTTTCGTATTTAGTGTTCAATACTCCTCGCTGTCCCTGCTACATCCTTGGGCTTACCAATCGTTTTCCTATCTAGTGATTTCCTCACTTCAGATCCTCTTTCCCTCTCCCCAACATCCCACATCCCCATTGATCTTTCCCTCAACACTGTTGTGATCCTGTGTAGCATTCCCACCTCAAGGTCGCTCTCCTACAGTCTTATGTGATTTTTTTTCCAATATACGAAGGCAGGAGTTTGAAGAGGAAAAGCCTTTTTGTGTGTGAGACTATTCTGTTGCTCTTGATGCCTTAAGCTTTTTCTGTTGTAGGTACATATAAAACTGGATTTGGGCCCCATGCAGTTTCACTTCAATGCACATTAAAACTTCCAGTCTATAGACTTGAATTTAATGTGAAATATTTATTTATGAGTAGAATTATTTCTCCAGAAGACAACTTCACATTTTTGCACTTGTAGCAGTGTTTCCGAGGGGAGGTTTATTAACATACTATGTATGATGAAAGTCATTATGATGCTGGAGGAACTCAACAGGCCAGGCAGCATCAGTGGAGAAAAGCAGGTAGTCAACATTTTGGGTCAGGACCCTTTTTCAGGACTGAAGATGGGAAAAGGGGAAGCCCAAAATTATAGGAGGGAAAAGCAGAGCAGTGATAGGTGGACAAAAGAGGGGAGGCGGGTTGGGCACAAGGTGGTGATAGGTAGATGCAGGTAAGATATAGTGATAGGCAGGTGCAGGGGAGGTGGGGAAAGCAGATCCACCGGGGGATGGGTCAAAGGTAAGGAGAGAAGGGGGGGGTAGAAAAAAAAGCTAGGAAAAGGAAGAAAAGAAGCAGCATGGTTGGGAGGGTGTGTGTGGAGAAGGGGTATGGGGATTACTTAAAGTGGGAGAATTCAATGTTCGTGCTGTTAGGCTGCAAGGTTCCAAGAAGGAAAATGAGGTGCTTTTCCTCCAGTTTGTGCTTGGAATTCTCCTGGCAGTGGAGGAGGCCGAAGACTGACATATCTGTGATAGTGTGGGAGGGGGAGTTGAAGTGACTGGCAACAGGGAGATGTGATTACGGACAGAGTGCAGGTTTTCTGCAAAATGGTCACCTAGTCTGTTTGGTCTCGCCAATGCAGAGGATGCCACACTTGGAGCACTGAAAGCAATAGATGATATTAAGGGAGGTGCAGGTGAACCTCTGTCTCACCTGAAAGGACTCTTTGGTTCCCTTGATGGAGGTGGTGTAGGGGCAGGTGTTGCACCTATGGCAGGGCAGTGGAATGTTCCTGGGGTGGGAGCAGGGTGGGGGGGGGGGGAGCAGGGGGAGTGAACTAGAGAGTTGCAGAGAGAGCGGTACCTGCAAAAGGCAGAAAGGTTTGGGGAGGGGAAGATATGGTTGGTAGTGGGGACCTGTTTGAGATGGAGGAAGTGGTGGAGAATGATGTGTTGAATATGTAGGCTGGTGGGATAAAATGTGAGGATAAGGGGGACCCTATCCCTGTTGGATCAGGGAGGGGTTGGGGTGAGAGCAGAGGTGTGGGAAATGGCAGAGATATAGGTGCGAGCTCTCTTGACCACAGTTGAGGGGGAAAGCCTCCATTAGAAAAGAAGTTGGACATCTCAGATGTCCTGGAGTGGAAAGCCTCATAGTGGGAGCAGATGCGGCGCAGACAGAGAAATTGAGAAAAAGGGATCGCATCCTTGCAAGAGACAGGGTGGGAGGAGCTGTAATTGAGGTAGCTGTGGGTGTCAGTGGGTTTGTAGAGTCATAGTATATATGACTATTTATATTTTTAAATTGTTCCTTGTTTATGTGGAGGAGCTCCATATAGAACTAGTAATATAACAAGGGAAGGTCATTATAGTGGTTAACTCTCCCATTTCTTATGTGAACTAGCACTATTATTTATGGTGCAAGCGTATGAATAGTAGTTGAAATCTATGTTATGTGCATTGTCCTTTATTATGGGATAGAATACTAGACTATTAATGGTCTGTCCATCATCCATCAAACAGACAAAAGGCATTTCTACCATTTTGTCATTCTCCAGTGCAAGGAAAAAAAGATACATTAATGATCTCCACCTCTTTCTCATGCAGTGCTTACTCTCAACCAAAAAAAGTAAAAGGTTAGAGCAGAAAGTGTGTGGACCCAAATTCACAAATGTAATCTGTTGAAGGAGGTTAATTGTGTCCAGTAAGGCTAGGAGCACCCAAATTTTCTTCCCTGAATTTCTAAAGTAATCTAATCAATATTCAGTTCAGCTGTTTCTCAGTCTGCACCAATCAAAGTGTAATTTTTTTTGATTGAGACCCAAGGCATCATGCATGGTAGAATAAGGCTGTGGCCCATTCATAATTATTCATAAATCCACTAATCAAAGCAGGGTAGGAGAGCTCTCTCCTATTCTTTAATCCCATAATCAATACCATGAAAAATGAATTATTTGGTTCCTTGTGCAACCTTGTGAAAATTACTCATCAATTTCTCCCATATTACAGCAGTGACTTTAGCTCTAAATCTATTTCATTGACTGTGAACCACTTTGATTCATAGTTAATTTCTGTCTTGCATTTAATCTTCAGGGGTTCAGGCTTATCGAGAAATTTAAGTCTTTGTTGACTTTGCCACTTAGAGATGATGGGGGACCAAAAATTAACAGTTCAAGTACTTGACATTTATTGCAATGTGAACATTATAAATTGATGTTAAAATATGTTTTTAATACAAATTTCACTTCAACTTTCAAATCTCATTTTCTCATCTTTGCTCTCTTGCTGTTGAACATCAGTCATGGCTTAATAGATACTTGCCAATGTTTCAGGAGGGTGTATGTTCAAGTTCTTTTCCAAAGACTTGAGCACAGAATTCAGGCTGATGCTCCATCTGGTACTGAGAGAATCCTCTAAATGAGATAATTAATCTAATCTGTGTTTAAAGATGGATGTAAATGATCCCACTGAACTATTTTGAGAACTAGCAGGGGAGCTATTCTGATGTCCTGGCCAATATTTATCTTTTGATCAACATCACCAAAAAAAGTAACTGGATTATCTGTTAATTATCACGTTGTCCTTTGTGGGAGTTAGTTATACACATTGGCTGCTGTATTTCCTGTTTCACCATAGCAACTACTCTTCAAAACTACTTTTCGATGCTTTGGAGCATCCCAAGGTTATGAAAAGTACAATTGAAGTGCAAGTCATTATTTTACTTTTATTACATTATGATTGAACCTTTTCCATCTTGCTACATCCTTCTCTCTCTCTCTCAACTAATTGATTTAGTTGAATGATGCAATGCATGAGGATCATGTTGATATTTTTCAGTTCTGTTTAACAACATCTCAGGAAAAGGGCAAAATCCCCAAAAATTAGGATTAATTTATAATTTTGCATTTATGAACTTGTATGATGAAAATGGCATGCTTTTATTTGCAGATCCTTCAAATATATATTGTCTGACTGAAACGTGCATTACTGTGGCTGCTAAAATAACAGAATCCCTGGACCGTACAGTGGACCCTTGTCATGACTTTTATCAATATGCGTGTGGTGGATGGATAAAGAAAAACCCACTGCCAGATGGAAGGTCACGTTGGAATACTTTCAATAGCCTGTGGGACCAGAACCAGGCGGTCATGAAGCACTTATTAGGTAAATACTTTTTTTAAAAAAAAAGAACTGCTGATCTTATTTCAACATCATTCAGATCTGAACAACTAGTTGGGCTGTATATTTATTACACACTAATACGTTAGCATATGATTTGTCATCCTTTTCTTGCACTCACCTCTATGGTGTCTTTTATCATTTAAAGCGTCAGTGTTTATTTTTCTTTATGATTAAAAACAGAAGCTACTTTTAGGTATCATTATTTTCTGCAGTACTAAATACAAAGCATGTATTTTTATAAATCATTGTGACAGTGTTCACCAGCTTCCTTAGTCATTTTCAGTGCACCTTTTATTAATAAATGATCGAACTGAACTGATTGTAATATTACAGTACTGGAAGCACTGATTTTTATGCAAAAGTGTTTTTAAAAAAAACTACACATAAATAACACTCCCTTTGTTTAGCTCTCCCGTGTGTGAAGCAGAACTTCTAAGGTATAGTTACATTCAATATAGATTTGATTCTAAAATTGTGAATTTTGGCATTTTAAGTTTTCTGTAACTGATTTTAATTAAAAAGTGCATTATGAAGAGGAAGGGATAACAGGGTTATAAATACATGGTAAAATATTGCGCGTGCAAACAAAGTCTTGACACAAGCTACATTCTGGCAACAGTGTTTATATATTCAAAAGGTCATTCTTAAGTCTTAACAATATGGACATTATTGATTTGTTTCACTTAGTGTTATCCAAACGAGCAATAACTAACTCTTCAACATTGTGTGGTTACAGTAGAATTACTGTATTGCAAAAGATGCTGGCCTTGAGACAAGCAATCCCTGCCAAGTTGGAGTGGCTGATAGTCTTTGTGCTAAGAGAGATCATCCCAAGGCTCTTGGGCATAAGTAAAATATTTTCAACACAAAAGCTTCATCTGTCTAGCTGATAATAGGGCAGATTCAGTGGCAATACATGTGTCAATGATTTTCATGCTTTTGCTTCTGCAGTTGTAAACAAGCTGAGGCTAAGACTTGTCTGCTATTCATCCACTGAAGGGGAGGAGAACTCCTGAAGTGAGTTGATGTGGTGGTTGAGAAGGTTTAGATAAAAATGGGAAGTAATGTTAAGATTCAAATCTCTCTTGAAGTCACTTTGGAATAATTAAAGAATATTTCAAAGATAAATAAAGTATGTCTAGAAGCCAATTGAGCCATTAGGGGATAAAATGTGATCAGTGGTTGTGTTCATCTGCAAGATCATGTCATTTTACAAGAATTAGCCTCAATCATTCTTCCATTGTCAGAAGTCTCTACTGACCTTTGCTGGGAAGGTTCCTCTGTCTCGTGTGAATGAGTGACTAGTTTATATCCCTTCAAGCTCATGATAAAATTTTCTGGATTTGGAGACTGCATTAATACTAACTTGGTCTTTGTTCCAATATTCTTTGAATTTGGAAGATTGTAGGCAGCACTGCAAACAGAAAGCATTATTGAGTCAGCTTACTGGGAGGTAAGGAACAAATTGCTGCATCAACTATCTTCTTTGAGAGCACCTCCCAACTCTTCAACCTCTGTTACCTTGAAAGACTGGTTAGAGGATGTATGGAAAAGCTACCACCTTTTAGGTTGTTCTCACAGTCACACACAACCTGACTTGGAAATGTTGCTGTTCCTTCATTACTTCAAGGTTTAAATCCTGAAACTCCCTGCCTAACATGTCTGTGGGAGCGCTTACCAGATTGATTGAAACAATTCAAGAAGGTGGCACACCACCACCTTCTCAAGGGCAGTTAGAGATGGACAACAGATGCTAGCTGTCTATAAAGCTGCTATTTCAGATTTGCTCCTAATTCTTTATAATTACTTGTTACCAATCTTAAACTATCTTTGCTGCTTAAAATTGAATATTAATCAATTTATGGTATGCGAGTTGCTCTTCAAGATTTAATAGTACTTATGTACCTGGAACTTAAAGTATTTGATCCATAGTCTCCAGTTATTTATATTAAAAACTGTATGCTCATGGATTCTGGGTCACAGCGGGAGGAATGGCTTTGTGATTTATCTTAAACATTTTGTGCTTTTGATTAAACTCACTAGAAGCCATGTTGACACTACCCAGGAATGGAACAAGAGGAAGAAGTAACTGGGTAAAAAAAAACTTGTGCCCGAGAGGAAGTAGAATTATTGCTGGAGATAGTAGTAACATTAGTGAAAACTGTTAGAAAGCTGCCTAATAATAGAATGTAACACAATTTAATCATTTGTTTTTACAATAAAGTTATAAAACATATCAATACTGAGGAATTTACCACAGTGTCAAATTATGTATTTGTCATTTGATCTGGAAGATTAATAAAATAAACAAATTTCATTTGACAGTAAATCTTTGAAAGAAGCGTTTTCATGAAGTTAAAACAAAACCAAGAAAAAATCATTTGATGCCTACACCAGTAGATAAGACATTTATTTTAATTTAAAGAAATAAGACTTGATAAATTCCATTCCAGGGAAGGCAAACGATTAATTTTTAGTCATGCAGTTTATTATCTTATTTTTGATACTACTTCAAGATCTGTTAAGTCTTTATTTCCTCCTGCTGCACTTTTTCCTTGTCTGTTTCCATCTATCACCTTTCAGTTTCTGTCTCGCCCCTCACACTCATTTCCATATGCTTGTTATCTTCCCTCTATACCCTCCGTCCTGGTGCAGGGTATCGAGCCAAAAATGTTAACCATCCTCTTCCCTCCACAGATTCTGCTTGACCTGATGAGTTTTTCCCCGCAGTTTGTGTTTTGCTCCAACTCCTCCAGTGCTGTTTTTTTTTACTGTACTAATTTCCTCTGTTTCTCATTCTTGCTCAACCCTTTATCCCCTAGTATTTCTGGCAGGTATTTTCTCTCTTCTATGAAGTTGATGAATGATAGTGCTGTAATTCCAAATGAAGATGGTGTATGATTTGGAGTGAAATTTGAAGGTGATGGTTTTCCCCTGCTGCCCTTGTCCTTCTTGCTGTTTATATTTCAGGGGTTGGGGAGATGCTGCTGGAGGAATGTAGGTGAGTAATTGCATATTACTTTAGACAATGCACGTCTCAGCCACTGTGTGCCAACGGTGAAGGGAATGAATGCATTAGGGTGGTTAAAGGAGTCCCAACCAAATAGGCAGCTTTCCCTGGATGGGATTGAGCTGCTTAGGTTGTTGGCATTGCACTCAATTAGGCAAGTGTACTCTGATTTGTGCCTTGTAGATTGTAGAAAGATTTGTGGGCTTGGGAGTTACGTCTTTTGCGGCAGGATACACAGCCTCTACTCTTGTACCTATGTTGAGGCTAGTCCTGTTGAGATTCTAGCCAGTAGTGATACCAGGATTTTGATGGTGGGGAATCAGTGATGTGAACAGTGTTGAATATCAATGATTGGACTCTTGTTGTTGATGATCATTACCTGTCACTTTTATGGAATGAATATTACTTGCCACTTGTCAACTCATGCCTGAAAGTGGTCTGGGTCTTGCTGCATGCAGGCATGGACTGCTTCCCTTGCTGAAGAGTTATGAATTGATTGAATACTGTGCAATCATCAGTAGACTTCCCCACTTCTGACCTAATGATGGAAGGAAGTACATTGATGAAGCAGCCAAAGATGGTTGGACCTAGGACACTGTCCTGAGGAACTCCTGCAAATGATCTCTTGGGGCTGCGATGATTAACCTCCAACAACGACTTCAGCCATTCGAATATTTTGACTTGATGTTGACCAGTTTTAACACTTGTTCATTCATGCCATGTTCAGTTGACTGCTGCCTTGATGTCAAGGGCAGTCACTCTCACCTTGTCTGTAGAATTCAATTCTTTGGTCCATGTTTCGAGGTTTGGGGCCAAGTGCTTCTGGCAAAACCCATACTGGGCATCGATGAGCAGATTACTGTTGAATAAGTGCTGTATGACATCTACTTTTGTGAAGTCAAGTCAAGCTTATTTTCATATACACAGGTACACTTATGCACAGGTGCAATGAAAAACTTGCTGCAGCAGCATCACAGGCACATGGCATTACAGACACAACACTTAAAAGGAAAACAAATTGTACAAAAAAAAGAACAATTAGAACAAAGAAAAACAAAGTCCATTGTAATGCAAAGTGGTCATATAGGACATGGGCAATTTTGCATATTGTTGGACAAGCATACAGGAACAACTTGGCTGGAAATCAGCTGGTTCTGGTTTGCAGGTCTTAAACTGGGATGTTATCCGATCTAATATTGCCTTTGCTGTAACTAGAGCTTTCAGCCATTTAATATCTCATGAAGTGTGAATGGAATTGACTGAGAACTGACTAAGATGGTGAGGTTCTCAGCAGGAAACTGAGATGGATCATCTACTTGGCATGGGGGATATTCTCAGAGCTGCCGCCTCTTGTTAATTGTTTAATTATTTATTATGATTTTCAAGTAGATGTTGAAGCATTGCTCATAGGTACTGGTGAAGGCTTGGTAGAGTGTTTTAGTATATCCTGTGGAAAATACAGATCCAGTCCATGTTCTTCCATGTGGTGAATGCGCTGATGAGCGTAATGGTTGGTACCGATTGATGTCAACACCTGTTGGAGCTGCTCAAATGAAAACAAATGAGTAATGCTGCTGAGGTACCTTGATGGTGGTGGAAAATCAGCTGTTTCTTCTGCATTACCTCTCTTCCCTTCTCCACCAACATCTCTCTCCCTGTTATCCATTATTTCCCCCACTCGCTCTGCTCTGGGAGGCAGCTGCCTGCCCAATAGATTGGGATCGATGATAACAGCTAAACAGACTGAGATTTTAGTTGTGTGGGATTTCAATTGCTATTTATTGCAAGATTCAGCATTGTTCCTTTTTATAGTGGGGAAAAAAAACCTTGAAATCAAGGATATGTACCCTAAAGGGCCAATTGGGTTATAGCTGAAATTCATAAATAGAATGATTATAAATTCAGCAATGCCTGCACTTTGGGGTGTTTGTCATTTGCATTCAGTCAGAATTTCCACTGCATTTGCTGAATGCTATAAATCAGAAGTAGTTGGGTAGTAACTTCAGTGCTGCCTACAATTGTGTGAGCATCATATCCCTCATAAAGAATGATTTGAACCGGAATCTACCATATACATCCAGGTCCCTAAATGAAACCAAAACGGAGTGTACAAAGTCGAGCTCCATCACACTGTTGCAGGTAGTCACCCTCAACAATGATTGGTTAGGCACAAAGAGAATCTGTATTAACTGATAATTACCTTTTATTGGTTCAGTTAAAAACAAACGTGCAACTCATACAAAACTAAATACCTGTGTGCACACCCACAAGGTTTCTCTGATCCTCCCTGAACAGTCAAAGGATAGAAAAGGTAATACCTGGGAATAGGCGTTTATGCTGGCCAGGTGTTCCTCTTGATCCTGATGTAATCTCCCCATTTCAGATATGGGGTCATCCACTTCTGCAGTGGTTGGTCTCAAGAGATTTCATGGCTTCTACACCTGAAACCCTCCATTCTTATCCTCTTTATCAGAATGAACTGTTGGGTTTCAATTTTGTTGGCTGTGGCTAGCTTGTGTCAACTTCCTATTGGATTTGGCCCAAGGCTACAAGCAACATTACTTTATTGTTCTTCCACCAGACTTGTGCCTCATGTCCTTTCTTTGTTCTCCCTGAGTCAGGCCAGTTCAAATGAGTTTAGCCAGGTCAGTCAAACACTAGGCTCGGGTTACTTCAGGTCACAGGCTGTTCTTTCCATAAGCCTGCCATTTCTACCTAACTGAATAAACAGCTCATAAACTCTTCTTTGAAAATGATCTCTGGTTTAGCAGATTATTGGTAGGAACTTCACTGTGTCCACTTTCAATTGCTCTGATCAAGCTACCCCTGAGCAAGAACCAGTTCATAAAACGGTTCACAAAATGGTGACCACAAGAATAGTCTCACAAAGTGGCAACCTCCGTTCCTTCCACTACATGGCAAGATCAAAGACATTTAGTTTGTCTACTTCGTCTGTCCTTGACTCATTCCAGTTAGATGTTTTGCAGATTTTAATTCCTTTATGGCCAACACACATACAAATGTATCTCCATCAACTCATTCTGCCAAGCATCTGTTGCATTTGTCAATAACCAAAATAACATTTAACATTTCATATAACATTTAACATAACATTTCCTCCTCCATCTGCCAGAACTGATACTCACCCTCAACAATTTTTCTTTCAGCTCCTCCCATTTTCTCCAAACCAAAGGTGTAGCCATGGGCGCTTGCATAGGCCCCAGCTATGCCTGCCTTTCTGTCAGCTACATGGAACAGCCAATATTCCAAGCCTTCACCAGAAATACTCCCCAACTCTTTCTCTGCTATATTGCATTGGGGCCACTTCCTGCACCCATACTGAGCTTGTCAATTTCATCAACTTTGCCTCCCAACTTCCACCCTGCCCTCAAATTTACTTGATCCTTCTCTGACACCTCTTTTTCTCTCCCCCACCCCTTCTGGATCTCTTTATCTTCCTCCCCGGAGACACATTAACCATAGACGTCTTTTACAAACCCACTGGCTCCCACAGTTACCTTGACTACACCTCTTCCCACCCCGTCACTTGCAAGGATGTTATCCCCTTTTCCCAGTGCCTCTGCCACATCTGTTCCCATGATGAGGCTTTCCATTCCAGGACATCTAAGATGTCCTCTTTTTTTTCCCTCAGTAAGTGGGGTTTGCCTTCCACAACCATCACTGGAGCCCTCAGCCACATCTCCTCCATTTCCCACACATCTGCCCTCACCCCATTTCCTTCCCCTCCAACATAACAGGGACAGGGTTTCCCTTGTCCCCATCCTATAAGCCTCCACATCCAACACACCATTCTCCACCACCTCCAATGGGATCCCACCATGAGCCACATCCTCCCCCCCACTTTCCAGTGATCACTCTCTCTGCCACTTCCTTGTCCGCTTGTCCCTCCCCACTGATGACCGGCACTTATCCCTGCAACCATGCAAAGTGCTACACCTGTTCCTACATCTCCTCTCTCACCACTATTCAGGGCTCCAGACAGTCGTTCCAGGTGAGGCAGCGCTTCGCTTGTGAATCCGAGGGTGCCATTTATTGCATCTGGTGCTCCTGGTGTGGCTTCCTCCATCGGTGATACCCGACACAGATTGGGTGACTTGGTAGTTTCCAACTTGATGGCCACAACATCAATTTCTCTAACCAGGTAACCCCTTCCCTCTTTCTTCCCACCCCCCCCCCCCCCCCCCCCCCCCCGTCTTCCCTCATTCCTTTTGGCCCCCTCACCCCTTCTCTTTCCCCTCATGACCTGCCCATCTATTCCCCACCTCCTTCCCTTTTTTCCATGATCTACTGCCCACTCCTACTGGATTCCTCCTCCTTCAGCCCTTTGCCTCTTCTAACTATCACCGCTCAGATTCTTGCATCACTCCCTTTCATCCCCCTTCCCCCTCTCACCTGGACTTACCTGTGCTCCTCCCCCTCCCCACACCTTTTTATTCCGGCTTCTGCCTTCTTCCTTTCCAGTCTCGATGAAGGGTCTCAACCCGAAACATCAACTGTTTATTTCCCTCCATAGATGCTGCCTGACCTGCTGAGTTCCTCCAGCATTTTGTGTGTGTTGTAACATTTAAAAGGCATTGGGAGTCAGTCTTCAAATACATCATTGGTCTCAGTAAAAATAACCCCATTACATGTCCAACTCATTCATGATTTTTACTTTGATCATTTTGACTTTCAACATGTTTACTGTAGTTTGTTGTTTTCCCCAAAATTAATCAGAATAAGATTACAACGTTAACTATCACCATATAATTGGTAAATTTCAGAGCATGTTGCTTTTGTAGGGTGACCTACACTTTAAAGGTGACTTTGTACATCTTAGAGTTAGTAACACTTTTAGAAAAACAATTCTTGTAGTTGGCTCTTCCTTTTAAATTATCCATTTGAGATGAGAAATCAAAGTCTGAATTCTACATTATATTGATGGCAATGCTGCATTAGCTTTTAATTAACTTGTGAATGGCAGAAAATTGATATGGTGCCACTAAGTGAGTTTTAGACCAGAAAAAAAGGTAGGAGCTTGTTGTTAGATTGTCTTTTATTGATTCAATACCAATTATATTCTGCCTGTTTGGTCATTAAAGTTAATTAGATTTGACAGTGGATCATGGTTGGTGTTTTTTCATTGCTAAAGCCTATGATGTAGTCAAAATCAAGTTTATTGTCAATTGCACAAGTATATTATGCACAGGTGCATTGAAAAACTTACTTGTAGCAGCATCATAGGCACATAGCATCATATAAGCAGCATTCGCAAGAAAAACATAAATTGTACACTGTTTTTACAAGGAAGAACACAATTACAAGAACACAGAACAAAAGTAGAAAAAAAGTTTTTTTAAAAAAGTCCATTTTAGTGCAAAGTGATCAAAGTAGTCAGGGTTGCTAAACTGTAGTGATTAAGGTTGGGCTTCTGTACCTCCTGCCTGATGATAGCTGCAAGAAGATGGCATGGCTCTAGATTATTATGTTCCTGCACATCTGAATTGCCGTACCTGACCATGATGCAACCAGTCAGCATACTTTCAACAGGATATCTGTAGAAATTTTGTTAGTGTTTAGTGACAAGCCAAACCTCCTAATAAAGTAAAAATGCTGGCACGCCTGCCTTGTGATTGCATATATGTGCTGGCCCAGGACAGGTCATCTGATATGTTAATATCGTATGTCCAGGAATTTAAAGCTGTTGACTCTCTCCACTGCCGGTTTCTCCCAATATAGACTTGCGCATGTTTGCCCTTCTTCCCCTTCCTGAAGTCAACAATCAGCTCTTTAGTTTTACTGACATTGAGTGAGAAGTTGTTGTTGCGGCACCACTCGACCAGGTGTGATTCATCCAACAACAGTGGTGTCGTCAGTGAATTTGTATATGGCATTGGAGCTGTGCTTAGCCACACAGTCGTGTTTATAGAGAGTAGAGTGTATCCTATGACTTCATTTCCATTGATTTTTTTTTTGCCTTGTTGAATAGGATGTGTTTTCATTCAAAACACAAAGATTAATACAGCTAAGACTTGAAATATGCAAGTGTAATTTGAGATGGTATTTGTAGTTATATAACATTCACAGTTACATTAACTGATTTGCAGTTTTGTCATCTAAGTAAAAGGTGAACCAATGAATCTCCATATAACAGATGCTTAATTACACAATTAACACTTAAAATTCAGGTAAAAGCATCACATATGACTTTGGCTTAGGCTAGAGTGTGATCTGATAACAAAAGGGAATTTATTAAAACCTTGCTTTGATCTTGGGATTTGTACTGGATTGCGGGGGATCAATTTCATTAGTTAATAACAAAAAACTTGACCAAGGTGTTGTTATATGACTTCAGTATAAAAAGAAAATGAATGGTGTGCAACTCAGGTTTCTGATTTAACCATACTGTCTCAGTTTTAGCCAAATGGAATTGGAGTACATACTTTGAATATGCTGTTGCAGAAATGACTACTATATTCAAGTAAAATTTTATATTTTTTCATTCTAGTACCTGGTTCATGAACCTATAATCACAGTCCACAAATATTCTTGCCAATATTTAATATTTCTCTCAATAAATGCTTTTAAGTTACAGTTGATCATTTATTATAACCTGCACACAGCTTGCTAGAAGTAGCTAAGTACTGTCTACCTGATAGAGAAAGAATGTTTATTGCATACCAAGGAAATAGAAACTATTAAATGAATTTATCAGTGATTTGGCTCAAAACTCTCAAGCATGGTGTGCTAAGACTTGTGTCAGACACGTTGACCAAAGTGAATTCTAATACCAAATCTACGTATTGTTTCAATGAAGTTGTAGGTGCACTTTCCTTTACATTTTAAAACATTTGTAAATGGGGGTCAGATTTGTTATGTTGCTTTCTGTTTCATTGATATTTATAACTCCATTTGAGATAAAAAGGAAAAGATTTGTGCACCTTCACACTGCTTGTTGTCATGATGCTGACATGGTCCTCTGGAGACTGTACTCGCATTGTCTCTGGGAGATTAAAAAGAAACTTTGACTGTTTTCAGCAACTTAAAAGAATGGAAACCAAAGGAGGATTGTACTAAACCTCCTTTATTGGATTGTACATGTATGAAGTTATTTTGTCTTCATATCATAGGAATGTGATATTTACACATTCTTAAATTTGTGTCTAGACACTTTAAAATTAGGCTTCCAGCTATCAACCTATTAAATTGCTCTTGCCTCACTGACGTTTTGTAAAAATGTCTTCTATCCAGTAAGGGTGGATTTATGGGGCGTTTGCACACTTTTTAATATGTTATATATTGTTTCCTCTACCACCCCCTCAGGAACAATTTACTCAGTTTCCATCTATTTTAGTTCTGACGTCTATGACAGAAGATTACATCTCTCACAAAAGTATAACTCAATCTTAATGTTATTGTAAAGTAATATTAATCTAGCACTTACAAATTTATAAATGTTGGGTAGATGGAAAGTAACCGAATTTACTGTAACCCAAGTAAATTAATAATCTCTGAGCTGACACTTTTCATTGTGTATTTGATTGATTTGTGCCTTTCAAAAAAAGGATATTATCAAGTTGTTTTAACATATGCAAGGGTGACTCAGATTCTTGTTAAGACATGAATTTAGCCTGCTGATTACATCACCTGTTTCCCCAGGCAATGAGCCTATTGCAACTGGTATTCTAAGGCAGATTCCTATCTTGTATTGAACAGGCCTTAACTGAATACACAGGAAATACAAGAACACAGATCTTTGTCATCCCATCTGTATACTGGGGAATACGTTTATTTTCCACTGTTTTAACAAAAAAATATTGAGGGATTAGAGGTTGAGTCTGACACTTGGTAAAACTAAGGACCTATTAAAATGAACATACTTTATGTTTCAATTCCAATGAGTGTCCAAACACAAAAAGGGCCAGGATGATGGAAAACTTGTGGGATTTCATATCTAGAAATTTAATAATGCTCAAATATATTTTGGAAAGACCAATTTACTGATTTGATTCATTTTATTTAAGACTTAAGGTGTTAGCTGAAGACTAATTTCGTATTTCCACTTAAACGATGGCCCAACAAAAAAATTTATTTTTGTCAAATTGGTAATGATGAATCATTTGTGTATTATACAACAGCTAGAATTTTGTTCAGCTAAACTGATTAACCATTTGTTTACTGCAGGACTACAGACATTCATAGCAATGGCAAAGTAAAAACATTCTCCTTACTCTGCACTTGACCTCTTCCAGAGCAATCTCAAACAAATCCAACTTGAATGCTTTCTCTCCACATCTATATCCCCTTTTCCATCAATTTAAGATCAGCAGTTGACAAAAGTAATGTTTGGAGGCAGTTCTTTGTATTTAACATCTGGTCACAAGGAATGATGGATACAGAAATTGCTTCTGCAATGCAAAGGAAGAGCATTGAAGTGGGACTTGGAATTGTTCCAGCAGTGACCATGTTGAATGTTTTCAATTGCCTGATGAAAACCTCTGTGTATTTGATATGCAAATGATTTACAAAGTAAAATGATTAATGTACAGCATCCTGGAATTCCAGACATAAATGAGTAGTCAAAAGCAAGGTAACGTGCCTCAATGACTACCGACCAGTGGCTCTGACATCCACCACCATGAAGTGCTTTGAGAGGTTGGCCATGGCACGCATCAACTCTAGCCTACCGGACAACCTGGACCCATTGCAATTTGCCTATCGCCGAAACAGGTCTACAGCGGATGCCACCTCCCTGGTCCTACACTCAGCTCTGGAGCATCTGGACAGTAAAAACACATACGTTAGACTATTGTTTATTGACTACAGCTCTGCCTTCAATGCAATAATCCCAAGTAAGCTTGTCACCAAACTCTGAGACCTAGGACTCAACACCTCCCTCTGTAACTGGATCCTTGACTTTCTAACACAGACCGCAATCAGTGAGGATAGGCAGCAATACCTCCAGCACAATTATTCTGAACACTGGTGGCCCACAAGGCTGCATCCTCAGCCCTCTACTCCCTATACACTCATGACTATGTAGCCAGATGCTGCTCTAACTCCATCTACAAGTTTGCAGATGATACCACCGTTGTAGGCCGTATCTCAAACAGTGATGAGTCAGAGTACAGGAAGGAGATAGAGTTTAGTGGAATGGTGTCATCACAACAACCTTGCCCTCAATGTCAACAAAAGAGCTGGTTGTTGACTTCAGGAAAGGGGGCGGTGTACATGCACCTGTCTATGTCAACGGTGCTGAGGTCGAGAGGGTTGAGGGCTTCAAGTTCCTGGGTGTGAACATCACCAACAGCCTGTCCTGGTCAAATCACATAGATGCCACGGCCCAGAAAGCTCACCAGTGCCTCTACTTCCTCAGGAGGCTTAAGAAATTTGGTTTGTCCCCTTTTGACTCTCTCCAACTTTTACAGATGCACCATAGAAAGCAGCCTATCTGGAAGTATCATGGCTTGGTACGGCAACTGCTCTGCCCAGGACCGCAAGAAACTGCAGAGAGTTGTGGACACAGCCCAGTGCATTGTGGACACAGCCCAGTGCATTATGGACACCAGCCTCCCCTCCTTGGTCTCTGTCTTTACCTCTCATTGTCTTGGTGAAGCAGCCAGCATAATCAAAGATCCCACCCACCCGGGACATTCTCTCCTCTCTCCTCTCTCCTCTCTCCTCTTTCCTCTTCCATCGGGTAGAAGATAGAGGAGCCTGAAGGCACGTACCACCAGACTTGAGGACAGCTTCTACCCCACTGTGATAAGACTATTGAACAGTTCCCTTATACAATGAGATGGACTATGACCTCATGATCTACCTTGTTGTGACCTCGCACCTTATTGCACTGCACTTTCTCTGTAGCTGTGACACTTTACTCCGTACGGTTATTGTTTTTACCTGTACTACATCAATGCGCTCTGTACTAACTCAATGTAACTGCACTGTGTAATGAATTGACCTGTACGATCGGTTTGTAAGACAAGCTTTTCACTGTACCTCGGTACAAGTGACAATACTATACCAATACCAAGCCAAAACAGATCTTTAAACATCAGCTTCCTGAAGTAGCTGGTTCAAATCTGGTCAGTGAGGCACTGCACAACAAAGGGTCTTCTAGCCAAGAGTCACAAACTGTGCCCACACATTCACTGGCTCTACCACATACCCATATCTTCAGCCAAGGAGCCTATTGAACCTGATATTATCAGGTGATCCTATCCAGAGAGAAGCAAAGGACTGTAGATGCTGGAATCTAGATGGGAAAAACACCATGGTGTTGGAGGAACTCAGCGGGCCAGGCAGCATCCGTGGAGAAAAGCAGACGGTCAGCGTTTCGGGTCAGGACCCTTCTTCAGTCCTGAAGATAGGAAAAGGGGAATCCCAAAATATAGGAGGGAAAAGCAGAGCAGTGATAGGTGGACATAAGAGGGGAGGCGGGGTGGGCATAAGGTGTTGATAGGTAGATGCAAGTAAGATTGATAGGCAGGTGCAGGCGGAGGTGGGGAGAGCAGATCCATCGAGGGATGGGTCAAAGGTAAGGAGAGGAAAAAAAAGGGGTAGAAAAAAGAGAGAGCTGAGGAAAGGGAAGAAAAGAAGAAGCATGGGTGTGGGGGAAGGAGTGTGGGGATTACTTAAAGTGGGGGAATTCAATGTTCATGCTGTTAAGCTGCAAGGTTCCAAGATGGAAAATGAGGTGCTGTTCCTCCAGTTTGCACTTGGAATTCTCCTGGCAGTGGAGGAGGCTATCCAGTGCCGACCAAGCCTTAACCAGATACACAAACACTGCACCTAATAAGAAAGGATAACATCTATGTACCAAGGAATACATTTATATCCTACTATTTTAACAAATGATGAGAGGTTAGTTAAAGAATCAAGTAGTCAACAAAGTTTAAATATTTATGAATCTCTGATATTGAATCAAAAATGTATTAAAATTTAAGCCAATAACAATCAGTTTAAAAAAAATTGAAACTTCAGAAAAGACGGGTTAAGTCAATTAACTGAAACATGTAAATTAGCTGAAACTTCCTCAGCACTGAAATAAATGAATATTTAGTGTGCAGAGACAGAGTGCACTTTAGTACAGTGTGGACTTCAGTGAGTAATGGACTTTCATAAGATAAGGCAATGGTGCATATTTGTATTTAAAGAATTGAATAAACTAAATTAATTATATTAAGATAGGTATACCATGGCAGGACATTCTGCTGTGAATAAAGGAGATGATGGATTTACAGGAGGGTGTGACAGAAGTGAGGGATGGGAATCCAGAGATGGCATTGGAGGAGCCTCAACCTTTGCACTTGTCTGAAAGTTATGAAATTCCTACAGCCTGTGTAAATGAGAGCTGTGAAAATGAGCATTGTCAGGGTGAAGGAATTCTCTTCATTTGAGTACCAAATCGCCTCTCTACTTTGAGACTGTGGCCCCTAGTTCTGGACTTATTAGCCAGGAGAAACATTCTCTTACCATCTACTCTGCCAGGCACTCTGAGAGTTTTGTATGTTTCAATGTAGTCGCCTCATTCCTCTAAACTCCTGAGATTTGATTAGGTTAATGCCTCCTCTCTTCATATGACAGACTTGCCATCTTTTTGCTCTGTCTTCTTGAGCAAGTGTATCTGTTTTTAGTTAAGGAGAGTACTATATGATTGTGGTAAGACCTCTTTAACCTTGTATTCCAATCCTCTAGCTATAAAAGCCAACATACAACTTAGCTTCGGCAGAGTTCCAACTTCCTGCAATTCCTCAGCGCCGATTCTGGTTAATCACTTGCTGGTTACCTAACAGCTACTGGCTGGTTGCTTGCTACCATGAACTACTTTTTCAAATGGGGGAAAAGAAACAAAAGATTAAGAGAATCTTTATCATTAAATTAAATGTATTGTGTCTTTTACTCGTGCAAGTCCACACTCTCAGACATTACACTGGATGGCAACGGAACAATAAATTTTTTGTTGAACTCAAATGAAAAATGTAGGTCATACATTCTTTTTATGCAACAGTTTAATTGTTATTGAGTAAATTGGGTTGTGCACATTGATGATGACTTCACATGCACAAGTATTGTAGAAATTATAATTGTGGTAGGCTGAATCCTGCTTGAGAATGTCTCAGTCAATTTCCTGACTGTTGAGACTTCAGTAGGATATAGGGGTTACACTTCAAAACATGCACAGAACTATGTAAAGGCACATTTCATGCAGAAATGCATGTGCTATTGAGTCCATTTTCTAAGCAGCTGTATTGAGATGTTGGGTAATACCACAAACTTGATATTCAAGGTTGTGTCCTCCTGGTTTGAAACATTGTCAATTGTGAACATGTATGAGCAATTTAATCTATCAATTTTCCATGATTTTCTTAAATATTCTTCCGGAAGGTTGCCCTCCACACCTGGAGATAACCTGCAAAAAGTGGATTCTATTATTCTATTCAGCATGTATGGGTGCAAACTTTATGAGCAGCCATTTTTTTTTAACTATCATTGTTGAGTTGTCTTCCACATACTAGATGATGCTGTTCCAAATACAATCACATATTCAGTGCTAGTTCAGTCATATATACAAGGTCCTAATGCTCTGAGGTCAGCATAGGTTTCTTTTTCTGTGTAGTGGAACCTCATATATGTTGCATTTCTGTGGTTTTGATTGAGAGATGAATGTATAGCAGACAGCAGCAAGATCTCCATGCTTTTTTCTGAAAAGTATCTTGAGGTTTTAAAGCCTATTTACACCACTGGAACAAATCTCTATCTCATGTTTTATTCTTAAAAAAACTGAACCTTTAAGGATCCCTTTGGACTGTAATCTCTGCCTATGGATTTGGGTAAGGAAACCAGGCTGAGAACTAAAGAGCATTTTTCTGTGGTAAATTGTGAGGAATAAATTTTTACAAATGCCTCCGACTTTGTCTTTGTAATGATCTTTCTCAGGAGTTTTAGCATTCATTTGCTTGGGCACTAAATCTATTCCATATACTAAGTGTGTTCTAGGGTGTTGTAATTTGTGTGCTGCTGTTAATATGATAGATAGTAACACCTGCTTATATCATTAAAATTGTTCATGTTGGTGATCATTAACAAGTATGTTGACACCTGTTAATGCACTGTTTGCTACTTATTGACTTGTTAGAGGATAATTGAAGGGTTTCTTCTGAAACTATTAGGCTTGATTTTTCTTTTAAATATTAAGTGGGTTATTGGTGCTTAAAGCTCACTTTACCACAACAGATGGAGCAGGAAAGTGGGTGATCTGAAACAGGCTGTGTGACTATGGGAAAGAGTGGTAAAACATATCCATAAACCATTTCAGAGACAATTCCTTATGACCCCAATATGAGTTCAAAGGGTTAATGATGACATTGACATTGTGATAAACTATGTATGCACTTGTGAAGGTAAAACTAAATAGTCATGTGTAGCGGTTGCTACCGCGGAATAAAACAAGACTGTACTCGGAGGATTGCCAAACAGAACTGGTTTATTTTCCCGCCTTGCGCGGGACCTTTAAGGGAGAATGTTCCCGCCCAAAACAACCGGTAACGACGTAAGTCCTACGTCATCAGGACTTTCCCGCACGTGGGTTCTCCCCGTCGCTCAGAAAGACGAGGCCCGCCGCCATCTTGGGCCTCGTCGCTCCGACTGCCGAGCCGGTTCGCCCGACTAGATGGTGAGTCGCCACACAACCCCCCCAGAACTGGCGATACAGTCCCCAAGGTCCGTGGGCTGTGCCAGCTGCCGCTTAGGGGGGCGGCCTCTGCGTCGCGGCGTGGCAACCTCGACAGGCTGTTGCAGATCCAAATGGGCCGGTTTGAGGCGGTCCGCCGTGAAAACCTGTTCCCTGCCTCCAATGTCCAAAATAAAAGTGGATCCGTTATTGCATATGACTCGGAATGGTCCCTCATATGGTCGTTGCAATGGCGCCCGAGGTGTGCCCCTGCGAACGAAAACAAACTTACAGTCCCATAGTTCCTTGGGCTGGCAGGATGGGGCTTGACCGTGCCGTGAGGTGGGAATCGGGGCCAAGTCGCCAAGCTTCTCGCGCAATCTTTGTAGGACTGCTGGGGGTTGTTCCCCTTGGTCCCGAAGGGCAGGTATGAAATCCCCGGGGACAACTAGTGGCGCCCCGTATACAAGCTCAGCTGACGAAGTGCGGAGGTCTTCTTTGGGGGCAGTGCGTATGCCGAGCAGGACCCAAGGCAGCTCGTCAACCCAGTTAGGACCCTTCAGGCAGGCCATCAAGGCCGATTTCAGATGGCGGTGAAAACGTTCCACCAACCCGTTTGATTGAGGATGGTAGGCCGTGGTGGTGTGCAGCTGCGTCCCTAGCAAGTTCGCTAGTGCAACCCAGAGACTGGAAGTGAATTGGGTGCCTCTGTCTGAAGTGATGTGGGCCGGAACGCCAAAACGTGAGAACCAAGTTGTGAGCAGAGCCCGGGCGCAGGAATCAGTGGTGATGTCAGTTAGGGGGGTTGCCTCAGGCCACCTCGTGAACCGGTCCACGATGGTAAGGAGGTACCGGGCTCCTCTTGAAACCGGCAGAGGGCCCATGAGGTCGACGTGTATGTGGTCGAACCTCCTACGGGTAGGCTCGAACTGCTGTGGTGGGACCTTGGTGTGTCGCTGGATTTTTGACGTCTGGCAGTGCGGACAAGTCCTGGCCCACTCACTGACCTGTTTGCGCAGGCCATGCCAGACAAACTTGCTGGCGACCAGTCGGACAGTAGATCTGATGGACGGGTGCGCCAACCCATGTACCGAGTCAAAAACGCGTCTCCGCCAGGCTGCAGGGACTATAGGGCGGGGCTGACCAGTCGCAACGTCGCAAAGTAGGGTCCGCTGACCTGGACCAACCAAGAAATCTCGGAGCTGCAGACCCGAGACTGCGTTTCTGTAGCTGGGCAGTTCGTCGTCGGCTTGCTGTGCGTCAGCTAGGGCCGTGTAGTCGACACCCAAGGATAGGTTGTGGATGGTTGGTCTGGAAAGTGCATCAGCAACGACATTATCCTTTCCGGAGACATGTTGGATGTCAGTTGTGAACTCGGAAATGTAGGATAAATGTCTCTGCTGACGAGCTGACCAGGGATCGGAGACTTTGGAGAAGGCAAAGGACAGAGGCTTATGATCGGTGAAAGTGGTGAAAGGCCTGCCTTCTAGAAAGTATCGGAAATGCCGGACCGCCAGATACAGCGCTAGAAGTTCCCGATCAAAAGCGCTGTACTTCAGTTTGGGCAGTCTAAGGTGCTTGCTGAAAAATGCCAAGGGTTGCCAGCGGCCTTCGAGTAGCTGTTCCAGTACCCCACCCACCGCGGTGTTGGACACGTCTACCGTGAGGGCAGTCGGGACGTCAGTCCTGGGGTGTACCAGCATCGTGGCGTCTGCCAGGGCGTCTTTGGCCTTAACGAAAGCGGCCGCAGCCTCGTCAGTCCAGGTGATGTCCTTGCCCTTACCAGCCAGCAGCGAGAACAGAGGGCGCATGATACGGGCTGCTGCAGGGATGAAACGATGGTAAAAGTTGACCATCCCAAGGAATTCCTGTAGGCCTTTGACTGTGTCGGGGCGGGCAAAATGGCGGATAGCATCCACCTTGGCGGGTAGGGGTGTTGCCCCGTCGCTGGTGATTTTGTGGCCGAGGAAATCGATAGAGTCAAGTCCGAATTGGTACTTGGACAGGTTGATCGTGAGGCCGAAATAGCGGAGGCGGGAATACAGCTGGCGGAGGTGGGAAAGGTGTTCCTGGCGGTTACGGCTGGCAATCAGTATGTCGTCCAAGTAAATGAACACGAAGTCCAGGTCTCGGCCTACCGCGTCCATCAGCCGCTGGAAGGTCTGCGCGGCGTTCTTAAGGCCGAACGGCATCTGAAGGAATTCGAACAGGCCGAATGGGGTGATAATCGCAGTTTTGGGGACGTCATCCGGATGGACCGGGATTTGGTGGTATCCCCTAACGAGGTCCACTTTGGAAAAGATGCGGGCCCCGTGTAAGTTCGCTGCGAAGTCCTGGATGTGAGGGATGGGATAGCGGTCCGGGGTGGTGGCGTCATTCAGCCTGCGGTAGTCGCCGCAGGGCCTCCACCCTCCGGTGGCTTTGGGGACCATGTGCAGGGGGGAGGCCCAGGGGCTGTCTGACCTGCTAACAATCCCCAGCTCCTCCATGTGACGGAACTCTTCCTTTGCCAGGCGGAGCTTGTCTGGAGGTAATCGTCGTGCTCGGGCATGAAGGGGTGGCCCTGTGGTAATGATGTGGTGTCGTACCCCGTGTGTGGGCCTAGAATTTGTAAACGAAGGTGCCAAAATCGATGGGAATTCGGCTAGGAGCTTGGCGAAATCGTCGCCAGAAAGGGAAATGGAGTCCAGGCGCGGGGCTGGTGGGCTGATTTCTCCCAGGGGATAGGTCCGGAGAGTGCTAGAGTGGACTAACCACTTCCTTTGCAGGTCTACTAACAGGTTGTGGGCCCGAAGGAAATCGGCTCCTAGGAGTGGTCGGGCGACGGTGGCAAGAGTAAAGGTCCAGGTAAAACGGCTGCCGCCAAAGTGTAATTGAAGCGTACAGGTGCCAAAAGCCCGTATCGTTGTACCGTTGGCGGCATTGAGTAGAGGACGTGGTGGCCTGTCACGAGTGTCGCGGCCTGTCGGGGGCAAAATACTGACCTCCGCTCCAGTATCAACGAGGAAACGCCATCCAGATTTCTTGTCCTGAACGAATAGGAGGCTCTGTCGGCGGCCAGCCGCCGTAGCCATCAGCGGCGGCTGGCCCTGGCGTTTCCCTGAAACTTGCAGGGTGGGCGGCATCGACGGGCCTCTGCACCCCACCTCTGATGGTAGAAGCACAGCTGGTCACCCGTGTCGTCGTCTGCGTTCCTGGGGTGTGGTTGCTCGGTTGCTGGGGCCGGGCGAGGTGGGTGTTGGGCTCGCGGCCTGGTGATTTGACTGACGGACGAACCGCTCTCGCGCTTGGACATCTGCCCGGGCAGCCACCTCACGGGGGTTGCTGAAGTCAGCGTCAGCTAACAACAAGTGGATGTCATCGGGGAGCTGTTCGAGGAAGGCCTGTTCGAACATCAGGCATGGCTTGTGTCCCTCGGCCAATGCCAGCATCTCATTCATTAGGGCGGATGGGGATCTGTCCCCCAGGCTGTCCAGATGAAGCAGGCGTGCAGCGCGCTCACGACGGGAGAGGCTGAAGGTCCGAATCAAAAGGTTTTTGAAAGCCGGGTACTTATCTTCCTCCGGAGGCGACTGGATGAAGTCTCCAACCTGGGCGGCTGTCTCCTGGTCCAGAGAGCTAACCACATGGTAGTACTTCGTGGAGTCGGAGGTGATCTGCCGAAGGTGGAATTGCGCTTCGGCCTGGTCAAACCAGACGCTGGGCCGAAGTGTCCAAAAGGTGGGCAGCTTGAGGGCCACTGCGTTGGCTGCTGCGCTGTCGTTCATTTCGCGGGTCCAAAAGCCATTTGGACCGTCGGGGTCACCAATGTGGCGGTTGCTACCGTGGAATAAAACAAGACTCTACTCGGAGGATTGCCAAACAGAACTGGTTTATTTTCCCGCCTTGCACGGGCCCTTTAAGGGAGAATGTTCCCACCCAAAACAACCGGTAATGACGTAAGTCCTACGTCATCAGGACTTTCCCGCGCGCGGGTTCTCCCCGTCGCTCGGAAAGATGAGGCCCGCCGCCATCTTGGGCCTCGTCGCTCCGACGCCGCGCGACCCGACTGCCGAGCCGGTTCGCCCGACTAGACGGTGAGTCGCCACACATGAGACATACAGAGGGTGGTGGTTATTTGGAATGACCAGCCAGAAGAGATGGTAGAGGCAGATACATTTACAATGCTTAAAAGGCATTTAGACAGGTGCTTAGATAGGAAAGGTGTAGAGGGATACAGGCCTAATGCAGGTAAATGGGATCAATGCAAATGGGCATCATAATTGGCATGGATGAGGTGGGCTGAAAAAGCCTGTTTCTGTGCTATATTATTCTAAAAATAAAATTGCATAAAAAGTAAAATTTACATTGTAGTAGTGTACTTAGAATATTTGGTTATTAATGGAAACTGCAAAATTTACAGCATCTGTTCGTATTCAACTTGCTAATTATATGACTTAATTGAATGAATTTTCTTTCTCCTGATTCTTTGCTTGCTCAAATTCAGGTTCAAAGAAATATTCAGTGTGTTTTTAGATTGTCACGTATCAAAATGACCCTTTTTCATAAAACCCCAGTTCCTGGCTGCTACTTAGAATAGTTTACATATACATAAAATATTAAGCCTCTGTTTTGATTCCAGCATTTTTTTTTCATTTCCGATTTTTTTACTAAAAGGTTAGTTTTCTATTCAAGTATTTAATTCCATTTTCTATGAGCCAGAGAAAGATTTTTTCACTTCGTGCATATCTCCTGTTCAACCAGGCCAATATTTGCAGTTCAAGCCTATTATCAGAACATACTTCAATGATTTAGCAGTTTGAAATGTGGTCTAGTAGCACTTTTTCAGGCAAATGCAAATTGTCCATTCCACTGTGCACATCAGCAGTACTAGGACAAAATTGAATCTTGTTATGTTCCTTTTCACTTTCCTCTGAATGACTTGGAAATGTTACACCAGATTTCCTCAATATATATTGAACGGTTCCCTTATACGATGAGATGGACTCCTGACCTCACAATCTACCTTGTTATGACCTTGCACCTTGTTGTCTGTCTATAATGCACTTCCCTATAGCTGTGATACTTTACTCTACTCTGTTATTGTTTTCACCTGTACTACCTCAATGCACTCTGTACTAACTCAATATATCTGCACTGTGTAATGAATTGATCCGTATGAATGGTATGCAAGACAAGTTTTTCACTGTACCTCAGTACAAGTGACAATAATAAAACAATACCATATTTGCAGTATAACTTCACAAACAGTGTGAGGCAATTAAGGAAGTTCTAGTGTTTCATTTTACTTGACTACCATGCATTGCGTTGTTATGTGAAATGCAAACTGATTGAAACGTTATAATCTTTTGGCCAGAGAGACTGGAAAGACAGGAAGCAGAAGATTGAATTATGAGAGAACTTATTCAATACTGGGTAGAACTGAATCCACAACAAAATTTAGAACACATTGCACAATTTTGCAATGAATTTTTCTAAGTTCCATCGGGCAAGCTAAGGTTTTGACATTCAAGCAGCGTGTTGCTGTCATTGTGCGAAAGCTTGTGTGGTTCTGCAAGCATTTGTTTAAATAGCTCATATCAGTTATTTGGGAACCTGAGACAAGCACGTATGTAACGTACTGATGTAATGGACAAACAGCAAGGGTTAGAGAGAGTGCAATGTGTATTAGTGATCCAAAAGTGTGCAAGTTCTTAAGGGTGGAAGTTTCTACATATGCAGAAAAATCTGAGACTGCAGTTTGTACTGGGTAGGAAACGTGGAATTATGTTACACAAAATGAAGCAGAAGTTTTGTTTTAGAGAAGCAACCCCTTAAAATAATATCTGAAATTATATCAATGATTGTTGTGTGATTATTGATGGGAACTAGTGAGTAATATTACAGCAGAGCAGAAGTGAACAGAGTTGTGGAGTTTCCTTCCCAAGATAGAATATGTGGACATGACTGAAAATTTTAGAGTTGGAGGAGGAGAAGTGGTGAGCAAAGTGAGCTCTTGATTCGTAACGGGTATTACTTTGCAGTAGAAGTGTAACACTGGATTAATTACAAAAAATTATAACTGATGAGAATGCTTTCTAACTGGTTTTAAGCTAGGTATTACTTCCCAAAAGTGTGGAAGAGGCAGAAGCTGCCTTCATGTTTAAAATGTGCAACCTGTGGAGATTCATTTTGAAAAGGCTTTTGGTGTGCTGTTAGAAATCAGAAGATTGCATAGAGAATCAATTAAGCACATTCATTACGACTGACACCACAAGTTACTATTCACATCAGCAGTTATAGGATAGTAAACTAATGGACTTGAGGAGCTGGCCCCATTTCCACATACCACATTATGGAGGTTAAATGCACTCTGTTCTACCATCTTCCTGTAAAATGAGTTTTAGAGCAAACAGCAAACTGAGGTAACACTTATTTAAAAAAAAGTCCATGTTATTGTTTGCATATTCATAGTCAAACTTCTCATTGACAAAAACATCAAAAAGACTATTCGTCCATCATCAAAGAAAATAGTATACAACCCTATATGCATTCCAGGGAGTGATTTTTTTTTCTAAATTTTGAAATACACGTAATGTGGAAGTTGTTTTATCTTCTTAATCCAACTATGGAAGGTCATCACATGAAAACTCAGCAGAGGAGCATATATTAGTAGAAGCTACGAATGATTTATACAAAGAAATGTCAGCCTGTCTGAATATGAAGTTGAAGATAAGTAATTGTGGTCTGCCAAATGTTTCTATGTAAGTAGACGTTGATACACTCAAGATTGACATTGAAAGAATCAAAATAAGACATAAACATTGATTGCCTTTGCTTGAGGTCTTCAGTCAATAATACGTTACAAATGCAACAAAAAGGGGAAAAATGGAGAAGATTGTATTCTAGTACAGTGGATCTAGAAGAGGAGGAAAATCAAAAAGCAATAAACTGGAGACTGGAAATCTGAAATAAAACAGAAAATGGTGGAAGTACTGAAGTCAGGAAACATCTATGGAGAGGGAAACAGAGTTTCCATCCCGCGCCCGCACTTTGGCAAGTCCGATCACCTGGCTGTACGTCTACTCCTGACGTATAGGCAGAGACTGAAGACCACAGCACCAGTGGTGAGGACTGTGAAGGAATGGTAAAAGGAGGCAGACGAGCTTTTACAGGACGGCTTTGAATTGGTGGACTGGACCATATTCAGGCATACATCTTTGGATCCGAATGAATGTGTCACGGCTGTCGCCGACTTCATCAAGACTTGCATGGATGAGTGTGTGCTGTCGAGAACATACCGAGTTTTCCCAAACCAGAAGTCCTGAATGAACCAGGAGATTCGCATTCTGCTGAGGACTAGATCTGTAGCATTCAAGACCGGCAATCCAGAACCCTACAAGAAGTCTAGGTATGACCTATGGATGGCCATCGTGAGAGCGAAAAGGCAATTCCATGTGAAGTTAGAGACACAATCGCATGCATGACAGCTGTTGTAGGGTTTGCATGCCATTACTTCCTATTAGGGGAAACCAAACAGCATAAATGGCAGTGATGTTTCACTCCCTGATGAGCTCAATGCCTTTTATGCATACTTTGAAAGGGAGAATAACACTACACCTGTGTGAATCCTCACAGCATCTGGCGACCCTGTGATCTCTGTCTCGGAGGTGACGTCAGAACATCCTTCAAGAGGGCAAACCCTCGCAAGGCGTCAGGCCCTGACGGTGTACCTGGCAGGGGACTGAAAATCTGTGCTGACTAACTGGCTGGAGTGTTCAAGGACATCTTCAATCTCTCATTGCTGCAGTCGCAGGTTCCCACTTGCTTCAAAAGGGCATCAATCATACCAGTGCCCAAAAAGAGCAGGGTGAGCTGCCTCAATGGCTGTTGTCTGGTAGCACTCACATCTACCGTGATGAAATGCTTTGAGAGGTTGGTCATGGCTAGAATTAACTCCTGGCTGAGCAAGCACCTGGACCTGCTGCAATTTGCCTGCTGCCACAACAGGTCTACAGCAGACACAATCTCTTTGGCTCTCCACTCTGCTTTGGAGCACCTAGACAACAGCAAAACATACGTCAGGCTGCTGTTTATCAATTACAAGTTGGTGTTCAACACCATCATCCCCTCAGTACTAATCAACAAGCTTAAACCTGCGCCTCTGTACCTTCCCCTGCAACTGGATCCTTGAGTTCCTTATTGGGAGATCACAGTCAGTACGGATTGGTAGTAAAATTTCCTCCTTGCTGACAATCAACACAGGCGCACCTCAAGGATGCGTACTTGGCCCACTGCTCTACTCTACACTTGCGACTATGTGGCTAGGCACAGCTCAAACACCATCTATAAATTCACCGATGACACCACTGTTGTTGGCAGAATCTCAGATGCTGATGAAGCGGTGTATAGGAGTGAGATAGATCGGCTGGTTGAGTGGTGTCACAAAAACCTCGCACTCAATGCCAGCAAGACCAAGGAATTGATTGTAGACTTCAGGAGGGGGAAGTTGGGAGAACACACACCCGTCCTCATTGAGGGGTCAAGCGGTGGAAAGGAAGAGCATCTTCAAGTTCCTAGGCATCAACATCTCAGAGGATCTATCCTGGTCCCAACACATTGATGTAATCACAAAGAAGGCATGCCAGCAGCTCTACTTTGTTATGTCACCAAAGGCTTGCAAATTTCTACAGATGTATGGTGGACGGCATTCTGACTGGTTGCATCACCGCCTGGTATGGAAGCTCCAATGCGCAGGATCGTAAGAGGCTGTAGAGGGTTGTAGACTCAGCCAGCTCCATCACAGGCACGACCCTCCCCACCATCGAGGACATCTTCAAGAGGCGGTGCCTCAAGAAGGCAGCATCCATCTTCAAGGACCCTCACTACCCGGGACATCCCCACTTCACATTACTACCATTGGAGTACTACCATTGGGAAAGAGGTACAGGAGCCTGAAGACCTACACTCAATGATTCAGGAACAGCTTCTTCCCCCCCACCATCAGATTTCTGAACAGTCCAAGAACACTACCTCAATGTCCTTCTTTCACATTATTTATTTATTTTTGTGACTTTTATGTGACATCTATGTCTTTATTTCTTGCACTGTACTGCTGCCACAAAACAACAAATTTCACGACGTATGTCAGTGTTAATAAATCTGATTCTGAGTTGACTTTTCAGATTGATGACCTTCCATCAGAATTGGAAGAGGAAAGCCTTGAATAAGATATCTTTAGTAGCAGCCAGCATAATCAAAGACCCCACCCACCCAGGCCATTCTCTCTTCTCTCCTCTTCCACCAGGTAGAAGATACAGGAGCCTGAGGGCATGTACCACCAGGTTTAAGGACAGCTTCTACCGCACTGTGATAAGACTATTGAACGGTTCCCTTATATAATGAGATGGACTATGACCTCATGATCTACCTTGTTGTGACCTTGCACCTTATTGCACTGCACTTTGCCTGTAGCTGTGACACTTTACTCAGTACTGTTATTGTTTTTACCTGTACTACATCAATGCACTCTGTACTACCCCAATGTAACTGCACTGTGTAATGAATTGACCTGTATGATCGGTTTGTAAGACAAGCTTTTCACTGTACCTCGGTACAAGTGATAATAATAAACCAATACATGTACATCGAAACACAGTGATATGTGTCTTTTTGCATTAGAGAATGTGCTGGGGGCAGCCCGCAAGTGTTGCCACACTTCCGGTGCCAACATAGCATGCCCACAACTCCTAACCCCTACGTCTTTGGAAAGTGGAAGAAAACCGGAGCACCCGGAGGAAACCCACGCAGACACAGGGAGAACGTACAAACTCCTTACAGACAGCGGCCAGAATTGAACCCGGGTTGCTGCCGCTGTAATAGTGTTACACTAACCACTACACTACCGTGCCTGAGTACTACTCACGAGGAAGATTAAAAGCTGACTAATTATACACACAACTGCCAGTTAGTATGCATCTGTTTCACTAGAGGAAGGAAATTTGTCCTTGGCAATCTGGCCTATGTGTAACTCTAGTTTCACAGCATTATACCATTATATGGGTAATAAGTGCAGGCCTTGCCTATGACACCCACATCCTGTGCTTGAATTTTTTAAAAAGTATGATGAGTTAAGTTTCATCATAATTAATTTAGATATGAGTAAACTACACATTAGTATTGGAATTTATCTGGTGTTTTTAATGTAGGAAGTACCCACACAAATAAATCCTGGTTCAAAAAAAGTTCCAAAGAGGACCAACTAAAAACTTGATCAAAGGTACACAGATGCAGTGAGGTTTTAACTGAGGGAGAGTTAGAGACAAAATCGGTTATAGGTTAGTTAAAGACAGCAGAGTTGGAGGTGTGCAGAAGCAGTCAAGGAGTTTGAAGTCCAGAATTTTAAAACATTGGACGACTAAAGTCTCAGTGAGCACGAGAAATTAATTATCACAATCAGCGTGGCTTAGAAAATGTGCATTTTGTATTAACTACTCTTTAAAGATGGTGAATTATGGGAAGCTGGCCAGGAGAATATTGGAGTGACTGATTATGGTGGCAGCAAAATGTAGGATGAAGGGTTTGGCGGCAGGTGTGGCATAAATAAGCAGTGGATTAGCGGATAATAGAGTTATCAGCCCAGAGTCGTCTACAATATGAAACAAACAAACAGTCTGATTCAGTCTGAGACAGTGGGCAAAGAGCAAATAGAATTAGTAGTAATAGTAGAGAATTTTTAGCTGGAAATGAGGAAAGTGGTTTTCTCCTTTTTGATGTATAATTGTCCAGTCGGATAATAAAATATAAATAACCTGGCACACTGGTTCAGCTATCACAAGGGACAAGTATGCCATACAAAGCAGTAAACTTACTAGAGCATGACTGTTATTTTCAGTATTTCCATCTTGATGGATATTGCATTGCTTTGGAATGCATAATTACCACAAGAACGAAACTACTTATAATTCATTAACTTGGAAGAATTACTATTGTACTATATACAGGGGTTTCAGAAAAGACAGAGGAGGGGAAAAGGGAAGTGGATGAAAGGTTTTATCATGTTGGAAAGGGAATGTTCTTGAAGAAAGGCTAGGACATTATTTCGAAATGAGAAGCAAAAAGGCAATGATTACACTATTAAGACTCCAAATAGTGAGAATAAGCTGGAGGAGTACATCTGTAGAAAAATTATAGAGATGTACAACTCAAGATCACAAGACAAGGGAGCAGAAGCAGGCCATTCGGCCCATCGAGTCTGCTCCAAGGAAAAGGGAAAAAGAAATGGGGAATGGGGAGAAAAAAAAACTATTCTAATCCCAATTTCCGGCCTTATCCCCACATCCCTTGATACCCTGACTATTTAGATATCTATCTATCTCTTCCTTGAATGCCCCCACTGATCTGGCCTCCACTGCTGTACGTGGCAAGGAGTTCCACAAATTCACCACCCTCTGGCTAAAGAAATTTCTCCTCATCTCTGTTTTGAAACTGTACCCTCTAATTCTAAGATTGTGCCCTCTGGTCCTGGACTCACCCACCAAGGGAAACATCCTAGCCACATCTACTCTGTCCTTTCCTATCAACATTTTAAATGTCGCTATAAGGTCCCCTCTCATTCTTCTGTACTCCAGTGAGTACAGTCTAAGAGCCGACAAACGCTCATCATACGTAAGCCCTTTCATTCCTGGAATCATCCTCGTAAATCTCCTCTGAACCCTCTTCAACGTCAGCACATCCTTCCTAAGATGTGGGGCCCAAAACTGTGCACAGTATTCCAAATGAGGCCTCACTAGTGCCCTGTAGAGCCTCATCAACACTTCCTTACTTTTATACACTATACCTCTCGAAATGAATGCCAACATAGCATTCACTTTCTTTACCACCGATCCGACCTGGTGGTTAACCTTTAAGGTACCCTGCACGAGTACCCCCAAGTCCCTTTGTACTTCCGTACTTTGAATCTTCTCTCCTTCTAGATAATAATCTGCCTGCTTATTTCTGCTTCCAAAGTGTACAACTGCACATTTCTCAACATTGAATCTCATCTGCCATTTCCTTGCCCATTCTCCTAAACTGTCTAGGTCCCTCTGCAACCTTTCTATCTCCTCAATACTCCCTACTCCTCCACCTATCTTGGTGTCATCCGCAAACTTAGCCACAAAACCATTTATTCCATTATCCAAATCGTTGATGTACAAGGTAAAAAGGAGCAGCCCCAATACCGACCCCTGCGGCACACCACTAGTAACCGGTAACCAACCAGAACAAGATCCTTTTATTTCCACTCTTTGCTTCCTGCCAACCAGCCAATACTCCACCCATTCTGCTATCCTCATCTTATTAATCAGTCTCTTGTGAGGCACCTTATTGAAGGCCTTTTGAAAGTCTAAATACACAACATCTACCGCCTCTCCCTTATCCACCCTACCTGTGATTTCTTCAAAAAACTCTGCTTTACAGTGGTAATATTGGGGGCTTAGATTTGCCAAAAAGTATTGCAGAAAATATTAGGGTAAAGGAGAAGGATGAATTTTTGAAATGTGTTCAGCTTCCTTTTCCAGTATGTTCTTGGCTCAGCTAAGGAGGCATTGTTGGATATGAGGTTGGGAAATGGATCAAGTGTCTATGGGAGAACTCCAGAGTGATCATTGGATCATAAGCTTGTAAGAATTGAAGGAAGATGAGGAATAATCTAAAGTAGATGATCTTCACTGGGATGAAGATAGAACCAAAGACTGGCAGGACAACCTGTAATGGAAAAATTGTTGATCTTTAGCAGGTAGATATTTCAGGTAGAGGCCATATATATTCCCACAAGAGGGGAAATTAGGGGAACAAAGCCAGGGCTCCTTGGATGATAAGAGAGATCAGGAGCAGGATGAAACAGAATGAAGGTATATGTTGCATGTCAGGTGAATTCTTCAGGTGAGAAATGGGCTAAATACAGTGAGTTTTGAGAAGTGAAGAAGTAACTAAGTCTGCCAAGGAGAGAATATGAGAATCAAATGACAGCACAAAAGGGAGCCTAAAAAATTATCTACCCGCAAATGCATGGGACCTATTAGGGACAAAGAATGTGATCTCTGCTTAGAAATGGAGGGAAGCTATGCTACTTAAATTAGTGTTTCATATGGATGTTTACTAGGGAAGATGGCACAGGTCATGGTCAGTGTGAAAATTAATTAGCAGGATGTACTGGAAAGACTCATTACACTAGGAGTGAATAAATTACCAGGTTCAGATGGATGATACCCCTGGTTGCTAAGTGAAGTGGGGGTGGACATAATGGAACAACTTGAATAACCTACCAGTCTTTTCTTGATACAGAGTAGATGCCAGAGGATTGGGAATGGCAATGGTAACATCCTAGTTTGATAAAGGGTACAATGGCATTTCAAGTAACTACAAGCTGACCATTTTAAGAATTAATGGTGAGTAAGGTTTTAGAAATAATAATCAGGGGAAAAATTAATGGGCTAATTGGAGAAGTTGGAGCAAATTATGGAGAGCTATCACAGACTGTATTTGACTAACCAAACTGATTTTTTTTAAATGAAGTAATAGACAAGGTAGATGCTAAATGTTTTCTTTTGTGGGGGAATCTGGAACCATCTGGCATAGTTTCAGAATTAGGGTTTATTCATTTAAAGTGAGGATAAGGAGGAATTCTCTCGCAGGATCTTGAACCTTTGGAACGCCCTACTCCAGAGAACATTGAAGGCTGAATCAAATAAATGGAATAAAAGGCTGGAATAGCCTGAGTCCTTTGGTCTATAAAGGAGTCAAGGGTTTAGGGGAAGCAGGTAACAAGATGGAGTTGAGGCCATGATCTCATTGAGTGGTGGAATACGCTCAAGGAGCCACGTGGCCTGTTCCTATCCTCCTTGTACGCATATTCCTTGGAAGAAAGGAAGTTGAGAGGAGCTTTGATAGAGGTGTACATGATTATGACAGTTTTAGATAAGATACGATATCTTTATTAGTCTCACGTACATAGAAAGACACAGTGAAATGGATCTTTGTGTAGAATGTGCTGGGGGGCAGCCCACAAGTGTCGCCATGCTTCTGGCACCGACATAGCATGCCCACAATTTCCTAACCCATATGTCTTTGGAATATGGGAGGAAGCCAGAGCACCCAGAGGAAACCCACGCACTCACGGGGAGAACATACAAACTCCATACAGACAGCGGCCAGAATTGAACCTGGGTCGCTGGCACTGTAATAGTGTTACACTAACCGCTACAGTCCCGTGGCAAAGAAAGCCGATTGGACTGGTGATGCAGATTTAGCACTTCCTTATGACAAGAGGCTGTTCAACCCACTGGGTCCCAGTGCAACAAGTCCCATTTCCCTCCCTCTTCATTTTCCTGTACCCCTGCAACTCATTCTCTGTCACAAGCCTATTCAATGTCCTTTGATTCTTTTGCCACTTACCTGCACTGAGTGGTAATTACGGTCACCCATAACTTATCAGCCTATCTTGGAAGGGGGAATCTGGAGCATCAAGAAGAAACCCATGTGATCACAGGAAGAACATGCAATGTCCACAAAGGCAGCACCTGTGTCAGGATCAAACGTGGTTTTCTGGAACTGAGACAACAGCACTAAGTGTTCACTAATGGGCAAGGAAGGCAAGAGGGAAATGAGGAAGGACTTTCTTGTGCAACACATGGTAAAGATCTGGATGAGAGTAGTCGAAACAGCCTGGATCAATGATTTGAAAGGAAATTGGGTAAGTAATTGAGACAAATAAACTTACAGGGCTATGGAGATAGTGCAGAAATAAGATTGACTAGATCCCTCTACAGAGAGTCAGTTAGCATGGGCAAAATGATCTTAACCTAGGCTGTAATGTCTGTATGGCTCAAGGAAGAGCAGTTCAGTTCGCTGTTTGCAGTGGCTGCTGAGTTTCTACTAGCAGCTCATGAACCCAATCATTTCAGTTTTTCACGTGATTCATCTTATTGTACCTCTTGTTCTGCCGGTGGGTTTGTGTGTCTTTCCATGACTACATCTTCAGCTTGTACCATGACAGCTGTTCTAACTCTGTTCAGTTCAGGAAATGTGTTATGGAACAACCATATCCTCATATGATCCAGGCACCTTGACAGTTTCTGTCTTTTAATTACATTTTGTTTGTTGTTCCTTGCTAAGAGCTGTGTGCTGGCATAATGTTGAACCAAACGTTGAATGGTTCTTGAAAAAGCCAGTTGCTCAATTTCTCTTTGCTGCTATTTGGGAGTCAAGAGTAGTCCTAGGAAAGCATCTATTCACCTACACTCTTATTTGATGGTGGTTGTAGAACATTTAAACAATAGTGGGGTGGTATCCTTTGCTACTCACAAATGTTGCACAGGTACTTGAAGGATCACAGGGCTATTGTCCATGACATACTATTTGCCAGGCCTCTTTCTCTTTCCTGCAGTGGAAACATTTTAGGTCATCTTTTACTTGAGCTTATGCTGCTGCTTCTTTGTTTTAAGAGGTGGTATAATTTGCCTATATCTTTGGTGAGTTGTACATTTCCTGGACTATACACTTAAGGAAGCCATTGCAGCTCTATTCTCCACAGTACTCGTCAGTTCTAGTGGTCTTCCTGCTATAACTTGCACATTATAAGCACACAGTTAGTAATAAGCTTTACATTATTATAGCTAGGTTATTTGACTGAAGCACTTGAATTGTTCTTGTATTGTCTCCTTTATTTCTCCATACAGGGCCTGTGCCACACTATTTCCCGGTTAGTATTTATCCCTCAATCAAAAACACTAAAACATAGATTATCTGCTCATTATCATGTTGCTGTTGGCAACGTTGCGCTCAAAAGGATTACCATATTTACACTGCAACAGTGACTATTCTTCAAAAAGTCAAAGTCCAGTTTATTGCCATATACACAAGTGCATGTATGCACAGGTGCAATGAAAAACTTGCAGCAGTAGCATCACAGGCACATAGCATCATACAAGCAGCATTAACAAGAAAAACATAAATTAAACATAAATTATACACAATTTTTACAAGAAAAAAGCCACAAGTTAAAACAAAAATATAAGTCTATTTTAGTGCAAAGTGATCAGAGTGGTCATAGTATTGCTAAACTGTACTGGTGCTTAGGGTTTTGCCAGTTGGTTCAAGAACCAAATTGTTGAAGGGAAGTAGCTATTCTTGAACCTGTTGATGTGGGACTTCAGGCTTCTGTACCTCCGGCCTGATGGCAGCTGCGAAAAGTACTTCATTGATTGTAATGTGTTTTGCTGTGTCATGAAAGTGCTACAGAAATGATTTATTTTATAGTGAGTACCTAACTAGTTCTTAATAAACCTAAAAAATAGTTGATACAATGACTGTCTTAATATCTGTTAAATATGTTAGGTACTGAAATCAATTTTGGGAATATTACCAAAATTGCCAAACTATCTTTTATTAGATAATTACATGTTCATGAAAACTCACTTTGACTCTCACCAACTTCCCCTTTGACTCTCACCAACTTTTACCGATGCACCATAGAAAGCATCCTATCTAGATGTACCACGGCTTGGTACGGCAACTGCTCTGCCCAGGACCGCAAGAAACTGTAGAGAGTTGTGGACACAGCCCAGCGCATCACGGACACCAGCCTCCCCTCCTTGGACTCTTTCTTTACCTCTTGTTGTCTTGGTGAAGCAGCCAGCATAATCAAAGACCCCACCCACCCGGGACATTCTCTCTTCTCTCCCCTTCTATTGGGTAGAAGATACAGGAGCCTGAGGGCACGTACCACCAGACTTAAGGACAGCTTCTACCCCACTGTGATAAGACTATTGAACGGTTCCCTTATACAATGAGATGGACTATGACCTCACGATCTACCTTGTTGTGACCTTGCACTTATTGCACTGCACTTTCTCTGTAGCTGTGATACTTTACTCTGTACTGTTAATGTTTTTACCTGTACTACATCAATGCACTCTGTACTAACCCAGTGTAACTGCACTGTGTAATGAATTGACTGTACGATCAGTTTGTAAGACAAGCTTTTCACTGTACCTCGGTACAAGTGACAATAATATACCAATACCACCGTTTACATCTTTTTCAAAGTTTGTGCTCATTTAGTTTTTTTCAAAAATAACGTGTTTTCTAGAGACTTTAGTGCTTTTGACAGTAACAGGCATTCCTACTTATTACGTGCCTCTAACTTAGATTTATTACAGTTTGTTTTATTTTTTTACACACAGAAAACACCACTCTTAACTCAAGCAGTGAGGCAGAGCGGAAATCCCAACACCATTATCTGTCCTGCCTGAATGAGCAAAGAATTGAAGAGCTGGGAGCACAACCTTTGATTGACCTTATTAATAGGGTAAGCTTTGCTCGGGAGTATTAGAAAGATGTTTATGATATTGTTTAGCCTATAAGATAAATTATTCTTACAATTTAAAATTTTAAAGTATAGTTTTGAAGGCTTTGATTCATTTTGATATTGTTTGAAGATGGTAGAAATATCCGTAACTGATGGTTTTGAAGTATGAAGTGAAGTTTATCTTTAATCATTTTATGCTGCTGAATTTCAGGGTTTTCAGCTATTTTTCCACAGATGGAATTTGGATATGACTTTTGTTGAAATACTACTTACAAATTAAGGCAACATAAAAGTTTTAAAGCTATCCGAGAACTACATGCTGAGTACCAGCAAGAAGAGAATTGGGTTGGTTTATTTACCAATTTAAATTATTACTAATGGTAATGAGTTACCACAGGGGGATCATTTTCTTGCAGATGCACTCAGTAAAAGTTTGTACCACAGGGCTTTGTAATGTCCCTTACCCTTGAGCTTTGTGTGCAGTTAATTTTGATTGGTTAGTGTTGACTCAGATCATGATTATAAGTTGTGTAAGGGCAGAATTATATTGGATGTTAGCCAGTTTTCTTGCAAAGAATAGTGGATCTATTGAAGAGGTTGCAGGTTTGTGCAGTCTGTTGCTAGCATATGGTAATCCTTCAAAGAGCTGACAAATTTCTGCCTGGGGTAGAAATACAATATCAGCTACTGAGTTACAGGTTAATGTGGGGAAAATACCTAATCATTTCCATTCTCGCTGGAAACATTGGTATTATCTAATGTAAAAGTGAAGATCAATCATGTTTGTAGTAGGCATCCTCTTTTATAAATGAGGACATATATGATCTATAGTAGTTTTGATGCCTAAGGAGTTTGCAGAGAAATTTCCAGATTTTTTTTCTCCTAGTTGCCCTGGGATTTTGACTGTTCTTTTGCCTCTCCTAGTGAATTATATGGCTGTGTGTGAAGGAAGAAACACAGCTGTGTGTACGGATTGGATGGACTATTAGATTTCCTGTTAGCTGATTATGTGTATTTGAGGCCATTTTGTGAGTTTATTGTTCATTTATGGAAATGAAGGAAACAGAAACATAGTAAATAAAAGCAGGAGTAGGCCATTTGGCCCTTCAAGCTTGCTGCACCATTTAATATGATTATAGCAGATCATCTATATATATTTGGTGCCTGAAGAACAAATATTAATTCCTCCTTGAATCTATTTAATAATTTGGCTTCAACTGTATTTTGTGGTGGAGAATTCCACAGGGTCACCATTCTCTAGAACAAATTTCTTCTCATCCCTGTATTATATACCTTATCCTTATCTTTGACCCCTGGTCCTGGATTCCTCCATTATCAGGAACATCCTTTCCGTATCTGATCTGTCCAGTACTGTTAGAATTATGTTGGCTTCTATGAGATCCCCTCTTATTCTTTAACTCTAGTGAAAATTGACCCAAACTCTCTTCAAACATCAGTCCTGCCATCCCAGGAATTGGTCTGGTGAACTCCCTCTGTTGTAAGATTAGGAGACCGAAAGTGCACACAGTACTAGAGGTGTCGTCCTACTAAAGCACTGTACAATTACAGCAAGACATCCCTGCTCCTATCCTCCAATCCTCCTGCTGTGAAGGCCAGCATTCCATTGCCTTCTGCACTTGCATGCTTACCTTCAGTGACTAGTGCAGAAGAACACCCAGGACTGTGGCATCTCTGTCTTTCCCAATCCATTGCCATTCAGATCGTAATCAACCTTCCTTTTATTACCACCAAAGTGAATAACCTCACATTTATCCATACGATATTCCTCTAATCTTTTCCTATCCGGGTGCTTGTCCACATGACTTTTAAATGTTGTAATTGTACCTGCTTCTATCACCTCCTCTGGCACCTCATTCCATATAATCACCGCCCTCTGTTTGAAAAACTTGTCCCTCTGATCTCATTTTAAATTTCTCTTCTCTCAGCTTAAACTTGTTGCCTCTGCTTTTAGACTCCTTCATCATGAGGGAAAAAGACTCTGACTTTCTACCAATCTATGCCCCTCATAATGTTATAAACCTCTAAAAGGTCACCCCTCAGCATTGTACACTCCATTGAGAACAAGCTAAGTTTGTCCAATCTCTCCTTGTAACTAATACTCTCTAATCCAGGCAACATCCTGGTTAACCTTTTCTGCACCCTCTTCAAAGCTTCCACATCTTTCCTGTCAAGTGGTGACCAGAATTGCACACAATCTTCCAAAAGTGGCCTAACCAAAGTTTTAAACAACACATAAAAAGCTGGAGGAACTCAGCGGGTCAGGCAGCATCTATGGAAGGAAATGGATAGCCGACATTTTGGGACGAGACCCTTCATCAGGACTGGAAAGAAAGTGGAGAGATAGCTAGTATAAAAAGGTGGGGGGAAAGGGTGGACCAAGTCCTGGCAGGTGATGGGTGGATACAGGTGAGGGGGGGTGATAGGCAGGTGGGGGGGGGGGAAGAGTGTGAATGATGTGAGAAGCTGGGAGGTGATAGGTGGAGGTGACATAGGTCTGTAGAAGATGGAATCTAATAGGAGAGAACACTGGAACATGGAATAAAGGGGAGGTGAGGAGGGGGACCAGTGGGAGGAATGTGTGGGCAAAGGGCAAATCGAGAGGGTGGGGTAGGGGAAAAAGATGGGGTGATGGGGGCCGGAGGGATAAGGGGAAATAAAGGGGGTGGGGGGTGGGAAGCTAGAGAAGTCAATGTTCATGCCATCAGGTTGAAGACTACCAAGGCAGAATATGAAGTGCTTTTCCTCTAATCTGCATTTCACCTCAACTTGGCAGTAGAGGAGGCTGTGGACAGACATGTTGGTGTGGGAATGGGAAGTGGAATTAAAATGGCTGGCCACTGGGAGATCCCGGCTGGTATGGCAGACAGAGCGAAGGTACTCAACGAAGCACCCCAAGTTCCCTTTGTACATCAATGTGCATTCTGTCAGGCCCTGGGGGTTGATCCACCTTAATGACTGCCAATATTAATGCTTCCTCCTTGCTGATAGAAACATGTTCCATAATATCAGCATACCCTTCCTCTAACTCTCCATCCTCTATATCCTTTTCCCTGGTGAATACTGACAAAAAGCAGTCATTTCGGACCCCACTCATATCCCCTACTTCCACATGTAGATTACCCCATTGGTCCCTGAGGGCACCTGTTGTTCTTTCCCCAGCTACCTTCTTGCTGCTAACATACTTATAAAAGGTTTTGGGGTTGTCTTTAATCCTGCTCGTCAAGACTATTTCATGTCCTCTTTTTGTTCTCCTCACTTCTTTCTTCTCTTCTATATCCTTAAAGTTCAAAGGACTCATTTGATACCAGAGAAACAGGACTGCGGATGCTGGAATCTAGACGAAAAATACTATGAAGCTGGAGGAACTCAGCAGGCCAGGCAGCATCCGTGGAGAAAAGCAGGTGGTCAACATTTCGGGTTAGGACCCTTCTTTAGGACTGGAGATAGGAAAAGGGGAAGCCCAATATAAAGGAGGGAAAAGCAGAGCAGTGATAGGTGGACAAAAGAGGGGAGGTGGGGTGGGCCCAGGGTGGTGATAGGTAGATGCAGGTAAGAGATGGTGATAGACAGGTGTGGGGGAGGAGGGGAGAGCAGATCCATTGGGGGATGGGTCAAAGGTAAAGAGAGAAAGGAAAAAGGGTAAAAAAAAGAGAGGCTAGGAAAGAAGAGAAGAAGCATGGTGGGGGGGGGGCGGGTGTTGTGGGGAAGGGGGAGAATTCAATGTTCATCCTGTTAGGCTGCAACATTTGTATCATTTGATACCAATTGCCTATACCTGATCGATCCTCTTTGCTGATCAAACCTTCAATTTCTTTTGTTAATTAAGGTTCTCTAATCTAACCGTCTTTGCTTCTTACCCTTACAGGACACGCTGACTCTGAACTCTTATTATCAAGCTTTTAAACTCTTCCTACTTATCAGAAGTTGATTCTCTCTTCAGCACCTGCTCCCAATCTACTTTCGCCAGGTCCTGTCTTAAACTGCTAAAATCCACCCTTTCCCAATTTAAGACCCTAACTCTAGGACCAACATATTTTTCCATGACTACCTTGAAACTTGCCAGACTATGGTCACTGTTCCCAAAGGATTCCTCCACAGATACTTCCACCACTTGCTCATTCTCATTCCCGTTCCCTAATACAAGTACAGCCCCTTCCCTAGTAGGATTCTCAACATATTGCTTTAAAAAGCCTTTATGGATGCAATTTATAAATTGCATTTCGTCTAAGCCCCTTACACTAAGGCAATCCTTGTTAATAATGGGAAAGTTAAAATTCCCCACTACTACTACCATATCGTTTTTACAGCCAACTGTGATTTGTCTACATATCTGTTCTTTTAATTCCCATTGACTATCTGGAAGCCTATAGAATAACCCCATAAAAGTGATTAGCCCTTTCTTATTTTTAAGTTCTACTCATAGGCCAATCCCTTCAGGGTATTCTTCCTGAGTACTGCCATAATGCACTCCCTAATCAACAGTGTGACACCCAGTTCCCTTTTTTAGCCTCCTCTCTGTCATGCCTGAAACTTGTATAACCCGGGATATTGAGCTGCTCTCATCTAAATCATTAATACATATCATGAATAGTTTGGATCCCAGCACAGATCCCTGTGGTATCTCACTTGTCACTGCAGGCTGCTTGGAAGAAGACAGGTTTATCCCTACTCTTTGCTTCCTCTTGGCAAACCAGTTCTCTATCCATATCAGTACCTCATTCCTAATCCCATGTGCTTTAAATTTGCTTGCCAACCTCTTATACAGGACATTATCGAGAGCTTTTTGAAGATGAACAATTGAGGTTAAGTTGCAATAAATTACATTTATGTTAAAAGTGGTTTAATAATTTGTATTTGCCTAGTGATTGAGGTACAGAAGGAATCATAATGGAGAGTGGTGTTCCAGGGTATTCTTGATATTGAACTCTTCAGTGAAAGGCAAATTCCTGAATATTTAACAAAAATGTGCTGTTTCCTTTTAACATTTCTGAACTTGAGAGTACATAAGGCAGATGGAAAATTTGTAACATTGCCCTTTAAATTTTACTTTTGATACTGTATGACACCTATGCTTTCAGTCTTAGAACATAGGACACTACAGCACAGCACAGTACGGGCCCTTCAGCCCATGATGTTGTGCCGACCCGTATAAACCTACTCCGTGATCAATCTAACCCTTCCCACAGCCCATAACCTTCCATTTTTCTTACATCTGTGTGCCTATCTAAGAATCTTTTTAAATGTTCCTATTGTATCAGCCTCTACCACCACCCCTGACAGTGCGTTCCAGGCACCCACCACACTCTGTGTATTTTTTTTTAAAAACTACCTCTCACATTTCTCCTAAACTTCCCTTCACTCACTTTAAATGGATGTCCTCTGGTATTGGCCATTGCCACCCTGGGAAAAAGCTGCTAGCTGTCCACTCTACCTATGCCTCTCATATTCTTATACACCTCTATCAAGTTGCCTCTCATCCTCCATCTCTCCAAAGAGAAAAGCCCTAGCTTGTTCAACCTTTCTTCATGAGAAATGTTCTTTAATCCATGCAGCATCCTGGTAAATCTCCTCTGCACCCTCTCTAAAGCTTCCACATCCTAGGCCCCCCCGCCCTTTTTTACCTCCCTCCCTATCCCTTTTGAAACATCTAATCCCTGGAACATCAAGCAGCCAAACCTGCCTTTGCGATAGCCAAGTCCCTGTAATGGCCACAACATCGTAAATCCATGTACTGATCCATGCTCTAAGTTCATCACCCTTATTCTTAATACTTCTCGCATTAAAGTAAACATATTTTAACCCATCCAACTGATTGCATTTATGCCTAGTCCACTGCCTATCCTTCCTCACAGTCTCTCTGCACAATACACTAACTGTTCCATCATCTGACCTAACATTCTGGTTCCCATCCCCTTGCCAACATATTGTTGTAGGTATTGTTGTTGGATGTTAACTGTATTGTTAACATCAAATTAGAGTATATCCTCCAGATTGTTTCAGATGCTTCCTGTTGTCATGAGTATAAGTTGTTTTCACAGATGTATTTTTTCATGTACGTGTACACTAGGCTAGCTATTAACTATTTTTATATTTCTTGCACAGAGTTTTATTATGCTTCAAGAGATTGATATAAAGCATTTGTCTTGTTAATCATCCATGGTCAGCAGTGCTAAATGTGCTGCATTGGCTTCAGTCAAATGAATTTCTGAGGTAGAATGTTAAATACTAAGTCTACTGTCTTTACTGAGGACAAATTTCCAGGCAATTATCCTGTAATCATTATAGATAAACATGTTATAAATATCAGGATTATTGAGAACTGTAAATATACTGGGGATTGTTTTCCTGCATGTTGATTTGGTGTGTTACTAGGCCTAATGTCTGACAGTTAGGTGGAATTAAATTTTTGTCACATGCACCACAGCATGATTTGTAGTTTCAACAGAATAGTAAAATAAAGCATTGCATTGTGTATGACGCAGTGATCCTATCCTTATAAAGTAAAGCATGCTTTGAGATGAAGAGTTGTGCCACAAGAGATTCACTAGCACTTGCATAAATGTTTTAAGACCACAAATGCAATTTAAATGCCATATTTAAACTGGTCTGACAGAACTCTTCTGCCAAACTTGGAAATAAAATCCTTTAATCTTTCTTGATTTGGTGAATTATTAAGTCTGCATTTTCCATCCAGAAAATATTAGTATTAAGTGAATGGGTGCAAATGTGGCAGATGGAGTATAATGTGGTAAAATCTGAGGTCATCCTTTTTGGTAGTAAAAGCAAAATATTTTTTAAATGGGGAGAGATAGAAAGGTGTGCGTGTTCAGAGATATCAGGGGCAAGCAATTAAGAACATATGGTATATTGATCTTTACTGGAACAGGATTTGAGTACAAGAATAAAGACACTTTGCTGAAATTAAATAAAGCTCTGGTGAGAGCAAACACAGAATGTTGTGTACAAGTCTGGTCTCCTGACGTAAGGAATGATATATTTGCAGTACAGTGAAGGTTCACCAGATTGATCTGTGGAATGAGGGGGAGGGTCCTGTGACAAGAGATTAATCAGATTGGGCCTCTAGAGAATTTAAAAGAATAAGAGATGATCTCATAATACAAAATTTTTGAGGGGCTTAACAAGACAGATGTGGAGTTGATTTTTCCCCTGGCAGGGCTGCATAAAGTTAGCGGTCACAGTCTCAAAATTAAGTGGCTGCTATTCAAGAGTGAGAAGCCAGCCAGTCATATACTTCCAGAACTGGAGGTCACGGCCACAGAGGTCTGCAGGCTTCTCAAGGACTTGTCACACCTCTCACGCCCAGGCTAAGATTATTACTGCAGATTGTTATTGTAAGGCACATGAATGCACACTTGGCAGCTGTAGACATTAATATACCAGAGTTTTCTTTTGTGCGGGAGAAGTTAAATATTAATTATTTAAGTACCTGAGCTTTTAATGTCTAAACTCTGGAATCTCTGGCAAATCTAGATGATTTTTCCAAGGATATCCAGGATGCCAGAAATAACAAGCCAATTTGTTCATGTAACTTAAATTACCATAGTACATTGATGTGTTTTTCTCTGCCTTGTCTCCACTTGTTCTTGAACAGATAGTTCTAGTTATCTGAGACAAATCAAAGGACTAAGATAGCCTGGAGTGGTGATTTTGATTAATAGCTGTCCTTGAGACCTACACAAAGACTGCAGCTTTTGTGGACATGGTCTCTGCTTGTTGAATTATCTGAAATTGCCCAAGAACAGTTAATGTGTCTGCTGTCTGTAGCAAGTGGAATCTGGCTAGCTTGATTGCTCAGTAGTGATTTCTTGGATAAAAAGGCAGTGGGGAAGTTTTACTGCAATAATGTGTGGGTTTGGGAGTGGGTGGAGAGCTGAAATCTAAAGAAAAACTCAGAAGCTTGCTGTAAGCAACCATTTTCCGGGATTTATTGAGGCAGACTAGGGGCAAGCAGCCTATTTGCTACAGGGAGGCAGGATGGCATTTTAAATGTTAATGATCCTGGAAGTCTTTGATTTATTCTTTGAGGTAATCTGAATTTGGGCTCTCTGGAAACTAGGCAGCTTTGGGTAAAAGTCATTGAGGGCCAGAAGGAACAACAATGCTTCTTCCCGGCTCTCCAGGATTCCCAGGGTTGTACCCAACTCCATGAAAACTCCTCTCCACAGCAATAATCAAACCTAATAGGCCCCACCACTCCTACTAGGTTTGATTATTGCTACCTCTCATAATGTGCTTGGAAGAATTTAAACTTCAATGATCATCAGGACTGGTTGCTCCGTATCCATACATGCAATTCCACATATTTTTCTCCATGGAGGAAAGCTACTACCTCTCACGTTGGTGCATTCCAAGTGGAAGATCCTGTGTCCTAAGGAAGATACTTAATTAAACAGAAATTGAACATTTTATTTTAGATTGCATCTACTGATCCTAGTCTTAATGATCAGCAAATTTTGTGATGTGGACAGTAGGAATTTTTCAAATTGGAGTTCATGAATTTTTGAATAATATTAGATGTATCACAACAAACCAAAAAGAGAAGAGATTGTCTTGGGAACACGGAAGTAAAGGAAAACATGGGACATCACAGAAGGTGTACTAGGAAATTACTTCCTGCAGACCATCCACCTGTTACTGTAAATATAAATGAATTTGCATTTCCCATTTTAAACCTACTTGCTATATTAATTTTTCTCAATGTTTCACACATGTACCTTTCTACCATGGGCCTGACCATGTTGCTGCAGTATGTTCCATTCTGTTAGACCACATGTCTCCCAGAGAGAAGTTTGTGCAGAAAAACACCTTTGACCACAAGTCAATCATGCAGTGGTCTGCACGGAATGTCATAGAGTTATGCAGCACAGAAACAGGCCCTTTGGCCCAACTGGTCCATGTCAACCAAGATGCTCCATCCAAGCTAGTCCCATTTGTTGGCAGTTGGCCAATAACCTTCTAAACCTTTCCAATTCATGTACCTGTCCAACTGTCTTTTAAAAGTTGTTAATGTACCTGCCTCAACCACTTCCTCTGGCAGCTCATTCGATATATTAACCACCCTCTGGGTGGAAAAAGTTGCCCCATAAGTTCCTATTAAATCTTTCCCCTCGGGTTCCTATTAAATCTTTCCCCTCTCACCTTAAACCTATGCCCTCTAGTTCTTGATTCCCCTGGGAAAAAGACTGAGTGTATTCACCCTATCTATGCCCCTCATGATCTTTATATACCTCTATAAGTTCACCTCTCAGTCTCCTATGCTCCAATGAATAATGACCTAGTCTGTCCAACTTCTATGTATAACTCAGTCCCTCAAGTTCTAGCAACATCCTTATATATCTTTTCTGCACTCTTTCCAGTTTAGTAACATCTTTCCTATGGCAGGGCAATCAAAACTGAACACAATACTCCAAGTGCGTCCTGTACAATCGCACCATGACCTCCCAACTTTTATACTCAATGCCCTGACTGATGAAGGCCAGCGTGTCAAAAACCACCTTCACCATCCTGTCTGCCTGTGACTCCAATTTCAGTGAACCATATATTCCAAGGTCCCTACATTCTGCAACATTTCCCAGAGCTTTGCTATTCCCTGTGAAAGTCCTACCTGAATTTCGCTTGCCAAAATGCAACACCTCACACTTATCTGAATGAAACTCCATTTGCTGTTTCTTGGCCCACTTATTCAGCTGAACAATATCCCCCTGTAATTTTTGATAACCTTCTTCATTGTCCACTATACCACTTATTGGTAAGTCCTTGAAGCCCAATGGGAAAAGGAGAGAGTGGTTCATGTCAGATGGTTCCCCAAGCAAACTATCAAAGTCATTTGATAGAATGCCTTATCACCAGAACTTTCAAGCAAATGCCAGGACTTTGGCTGGTGGTGAGAATGGACCTCTCCATTAAATCTTCCATATACAGCCAGAGTCTGAATCCTAGTGCACACTGTCTTTGAGATGGCTGTGGTCTTGGTAAGAATATCACTCAACTTCTTCTGGACATTGTGTTTACCAAGTAAGTCTGGGAAGAGATGCTTTTGCCTTTGTCAAGGTTCATCTCGAACCTTGTTAAGCAATTGTAAAATTGTAATTTTTATGAATAAAGTATATTTTTGCAAAAAACAATTACTTGCATGTGGTCTTCTTAGTATTGTAGAATTTTACTGAAGTGTTTAGTGACTGTGCAGTTTGATTAACTTTAGTTCAGTATGCAAGGTCATTTCTCCTGTCAGCCCTTCTTCCAGTGGAAAACTGAAACTATCATTATCCAAAAAAAATTACTAGAGTGCAGAACAACTATGAGCAATCAGTAAATTTTTTTTAAGTTTCTGTTTTTACTCCCATTTTTTCAGTAGAAAATATGGAATGTTAAAGAGGAAGAGTTCTTGGATTCAGCTTGGCTTTCAATTTTTTACTAATCTTGAAGCACTAAAAAGCAATAGAATATATTTCTTATATTATGGAAGCCATTATTGCTAATCATATTTATTCTGCTTCTAATGCAGACAGGAGGCTGGAGTATCACAGGTCCTTGGGATAAAGACAACTTCATTGAAGTGCTGAAAATAGTTTCTGCAACATACAGGACAAGTCCATTTTTCACAATTGATATTGGTGCAGACTCTAAAAGTTCCAACAGCAATATCATCGAGGTATCCAAGTTTGTGTTTGAAACAATTCAAAATTATAAAATATGTAAGATTTGTGAAGTAATATTTATTTATAAATGTATATGGTGAAGCTTGTCATGCAAGTCCACCCACTAAGCTGTGACAAAGTGATATCTTAAAACAGCTTCCTAGAATAAATTGCCTATTTCAGATAATGGGGATATTAAGAGATGCAAATGGATTACCAAGTGAAAGAAAATAACACTTGGTAATCTTTTCTGTCACTTTAGTTAATATCTTCTGGATTTTCTTTACCGCTCCATTAAGATACTTTTTACCATCGAAGTCAATACATTTTTGTCATTTTATTTTGTTTTTCAGATCGATCAACCAAGCTTGATTCTTCCATCTCGTCATTATTACCTAAATAAAACAGCAAATGAAAAGGTAAATCTGATGTGGAAAATTATCTTTATCTTGTTTCATCGTTAAGAGTTCTTTAGGTGTAGACATCAAGGAAGTGAATGCATCCAGACATACAAACTTACGTTATTTGTAAACGAAGTAGATCTGGTAATATTTCTGATTACGTTGACAACCTTATCTTGTACAACTAATTGGTGTGCAGTTTTCAATTAACATATGGAATTCAATAGTATTTATTTTAATATATGTACAAGTTTTTGGAAATTTTAAGTGAAGTGTTTATGTTTAATAACAAAACAGTCTAATTTTCAAAATTATGTTTACAAATGTATTGTAAACAAATATTTAAAGGAAAATTAACCTGACCTGTGTTATGTAAAATTGAACTTTGGTTTATTATTGTCACTTGTACCGAGGTACAGTGAAAAACTTGTCTTGCATACCATTCGTACAGATCAATTCATTACACAGTGCATTGAGGTAGTACAGGGTAAAAACAATAACAGAATACAGAGTAAAGTGTCACAGCTACAAGGAGGTGCATTGCAGGTAGACAATAAGGTGCAAGGTCGTAACAAGGTAGATTGTGAGGTCAAGAGTCTATCTCATCGTATAAGGGAACCGTTCAGTAGTCTTATCACAGTGGGATAGAAGCTGTCCTTGAGCCTGGTGGTATGTGCCCTCAGGCTCCTGTATCTTCTGCCTGATGGGAGAGGGGAGAAGAGAGAATGACCTGGGTGGGCAGGGTCTTTGATTACGCTGGCTGCTTCACCAAGGCAGTGAGAGGTATAGACAGAGTCCATGGAGGGGAGGCTGGTTTCTGTGATTTTCTGGGCTGTGTCCACAACTCTCTGCAGTTTCTTGTGGTCCCGGACAGAACATCTGCCATACCAAGCCATAGTGCATCCAAATAGGATGCTTTCTATAGTGCATCGGTAAAAGTTGGTGAGTCTCAAAGGAGACATGGCAAATTTCTTTAGCCTCCTGAGGAAGTAGAGGTGCTGGTGAGCTTTCTTGGCCGTGACGTCTACGTGGTTGCACCAGGACAGGCTATTGGTGATGTTCACTCCAAGGAACTTGAAGCTCTCAACCCTCTCAATCTCAGCACCATTGATGCAGACAGGTGCATAATTCAATTATTTTTAGTACTTCAGGATGAGTTCCTTATTTTCAGTACTGATTTGTAAATGCATTTTGATAGAAGAATAGAAAAGGGTAAAAATAAATACTCTCTGCCATTTTGAGCTTTCAGTAAGTGGAAAACCATGAAAGAATATAAGGCTGATTTTAACGTTCAGGGAACTGAAATTCAATGAAAATTAGCTCTGCATAATTGCACGCATTTTGGCCTGCACTTTTTCAACCAGTGGAGTCTGAAGTCGATATAGGAGAAATTGCTTGTGCCCCTATCAGAAGGGAGTTCTGTCACATTGCTAATAGAGAGGCAGTCTGCCTGCTTTCAGATTCCTTGCCAGACACTGATATTTATGGAAGAGCAGAATGAAGACAAAGGTGATAGATGATGGAAGTTCTACCTTGGCTCTGCTGTATACTATAATTGTACCTGCTGATCTGTGGGTTCAGATTCTATGGCTTTCAATGATATTGAGGCAGGTCCTACCAACACTGGATTAAATTGCACTCATTTGGGTAAATTAATTTTCTCTCCTGTCCATTGGGTTGACCAGACTACAGCATAGGCTTGTATAGCAGCTGCCTGTGTTGAAATCAAGGCCTCTGCCTTGATGGCTTATCCTGCTAACGATCATGGATCTAACCTTAGCCTATTGTAAAGATGAAGTTCCTTATAGCAAGTCCTTGTAGGAACTACTACATCAAATCTACACGTCTTAAGAGGGTTTCCACTTCACTTGCAATAAAGTTAAGGCAATTGAGCAAATAAAGCTCCAACGGAATAACCAGCCTTAGTTTCTCCACACCAGATTATTATCTAAAGAAAATATTGATGTCTTGATGTTGTGATTTCACTTCCAATTACTTTAGACTAGCTTACATGGGCATCTTGGTCAGCATAGAGAGTTGGGCCAAAGGGCTTGTTTTTGTGCTCTATGCTGTGTTATGCTATGTTGTGCTTTCTCTTATAATGTGTCACTTTTTCTTATTTTGTAGGTACTGACTGCGTATCTGGACTATATGGTTGAACTGTGTGTGCTTCTGGGAGGGGAATACAATTCAACATGCACTCAGATGAAGCAAATATTGGAATTTGAAACTATTATTGCAAACATCACAGGTCCCCAGGATGAACGTAGGGATGAAGAGAAAATATACCACAGGATGACCATTGCAGATTTACAGGTACATAAAAGGCAGTACTTTTGGATCGAGTCACCTATTTTATGTTACTTTGCCCACCGTCAATAAGTTAGAAATCTTGAGGGGTAATTGCTTCAAATTGAAAATTTTATATTTAAAAGATGATTCTAAAATCTTTCTAATGTGATACAGAATACAATTAATTTTTGTGAAGCTTTCATTTTAATTGTATTATGTCATGTCGCTATTACTCACTATGAAAGGTACTTGCACATGACCACTGCTCATGGACGTGATCTTTAATTAAGCTTATGTTATAAAGCATCTAGTAACAGGTCCAAACTGAGGTGCTCCTTTGCCTTTAGGAGTTTTGTCAGCTTCTGGAGAGTCAAAGTGTGATATTTTCTTGGATAATGGCAGCAGGATCGCAAGATGTATTGTAGTCGAGCACTACCTCATTTTCAATTAATTGTAATCCATTTTCACTCTGGAATTAATAAGAACACTATGGTACTCATGTTACTCCCATTTTTACCTTCATAAAATGCTGTCATCAAGCGTTTTATCCAATTGTTCTTCTGCAGGTGTTGCCCTTGTATGAGGTGTGCCCTTTCCTACTACACAGACTTTGCAAATCACCTGATGTGAAAGATATATCCCAGAGCCACCCTTACAAAACCATATAAGTGTCACTTCACCTGTGCTTGTCTGTGCTTCAAAATTCCCTTTAATTGGAAGAGTCCCCCAGATAGGAAAGTGTTGTAAAAATATATAGAATGTTCTACAACAAGGCTCTAAATTTCACCACCTCCCTCCAAAAATTCATACAAGACTGGGGTAACCTCTGGAGTAACAGATGAATGACTGAGTTGATTGAGATGACAGTGTGCTCAGTGATTGACTATGGGAGTGCTTATTTGTGGGAACACTATACAGGAGTTAACAGTGGACTTAACATTGCTTCTAGAAACCTCATGATAAAATAATGAAATCAGCAGTAGCTGGTGCATTGAAATAAGTGAAATTATAGGTTGGTCCACAAAATTATGTATCTCCACCGCATAATAAACCAATTACCAAGCCAATTACAAATTACCAATTCAGCATGCTGTGGGCTGGGCCTCCAATTAACTCATTCCTGATCCTCCTTTACCACCTCCACCTACTCTTCTTGAATCCTTGTAGTACAGATCTCTCATCATGTCAAATGCTAGTGTTCGAAAGAGTTTGATGGAGTGACACTGCATTGTCTTCATGATTATCTTCCTCTGGCTGTCTGAACAGTCATCTTATTAACCTAGAAAAAAAGAGGTATGCACGTTAGCATGTAGTTGTGTAGATGAACAATCGCAGAACGGTAGTAAACAGCATCAGGTTGTCATGCTCAGTACATGCCAATAGTATCTGGTATTTCTGGGGAAGAGGACCACCTTTTTTTCCTGTTGAGTTGCTGATACAAGGCTGCAGGTTGGCTACAAATGAAAACCTGATGGCACCATTGGTGTTCCTGTTTTCTAGAGACATAAAGCAAAGTTATATCAGCTAAGCTGATAATGTGAGTTTTAGATAGTTCAACTGAATTTATTCATAATTATATTACATTAATAGAAAGAACTAAAAAATTACTGAAGGTACAAATAATGGTTTCGAGAAACTCAGTTATCATTGACAATAAACTCAATTCTTGAGATCAACTTGAAAATTTTGTTAAAAAGAATAGAACTTGTTTAAAACATCCATAAATGTTCAAATACAGGCTTGTTTGTGTTTTGTTCTCAGAATTTAGCACCTGTCATTGATTGGTTGGATTATTTATCATTTGAAATGGCACCTCTGGACCTGAATGACACAGAACCTGTAGTTGTCTATGCCAAAGAATATCTGCAGTTGATGTCTGACCTTATTAATAATACTGACAAGAGGTAACCCAGATAAACTGTTTGTTGGTTCATAGAGCTTTGTTTAATTGTGTTAATTTTGACCACTTGTCTTTTTTGCACTGAGTCCAGTTGGCTAGGCATACTTGATTGCCATTTAAAGAAATGGCTCAGTGCAAAAAAGACCTGCAAGGAAGATACCAGAATTACAATTCAAACCTAGTGGGAAAGGATGAATAGACTAGGCTTAAAACAAAATGCTGCAGGATAATTCAATATAGGTCTTCAAGGTTATGGGCACCACTGTAAGTATCATTTTTAAATGTGGGAAAGAGGAAAAACTAGAGGGCACTGAAAACCAATAAAGCCATAGGGATTGATTATTTGCATCACAGAGTAGTGAAGGAGATAAGCAGGAAAATAGTGGATGTGTGGTTGTCATTTTCCAGAAATCTAGATTACGAAATAGTTCCTGCAGATAAGAATGGCAAAAGTAACACCTTTATTTAAAAAAAGGAGAAAAAAACCTGGAAACTATGGACTGATTGGCTTAATGCCAGTAGTAGGGAAGGTGCTGAAGGCTATTGTAAAAGATTTGATAACGGGGCATTTTGAAGATGAGGCACAGTCGATATGGAGTTCTGAAACCGAAACTGTGTTTGACAAATGTATGGAGTTTCTTTGAAGGTGTAACTTCAAGTGTTGTAAAATAGTTAGGAGAGAACCAGTAGACTGGAATGTGCTGCTTGGGGTGGTGGTGGAGGCAAATACAATAGGGGTGTTCAAGAAGCTCTTAGATGGGCATGTGAATGTGAGGGAAATGGTAGGATATGGACATTATGTAGGCAGAAGGGATTAGTTTAGTTGGGCATTTTATTGCTAATGTAATTAGTTCGGCACAACATTGTGGGCCGAAGGGCCTGCTCCTGTGCTGTACTGTTCTATGTAGATATGGTGTACCTGGATTTTCAGAAAGATTTTGGTGGAGTCTGTATAAAAGTCAAGTATGCAAAGTTAAAGTGCATGTTATGGGGTTCAATGTATATACGTGGATTAAAAATTGCTGAACAAAATAGGAATGAATGGTCTTTTCTGGAGTGGCAGGCAATGTCTTGTGGGGCACTGCAGGAATCTATACATGGGCCTCAGCAATTGACTATATGGGAAATGTTGCATAATTTGGATAGATGTGAAGTTATCCACCTTGGTAGGAAAAAAAATATACAAGTGACATATAATTTGCATGGTGTTGGATTGGGGCAATACTGATGTGCAAGGAGACTGGGGCGTCCTTGTACATCAGTCATGGAAAGAATACAGGTAATGCAAGCAGTTAAGAAGGCATGTTAGCTTTCACAGCAGGAGGATTTGAGTACAGGAGCAAGGGTGTCTTGTTACAATTATACGGGACCTTGGGAGACTACATTTGGAGTGTTGTGGGCAGCTTTGGTGGCCTTACCTAAGAAAGGATATACTTGCCCTAAAGGAGTGTGTTGAAAGTTAGCAAGACTGATTCCTGGGATGGAGAAGAGACTTAGTTAATTGGGTTTGTATTCACTAGAGCTTGGAAGAATGAGAGGGGATCTAATTGAAACTTAGAAAATTCTGACATGTCTAGACAGACTGGATGTGGGGGAGATGTTTTCTCTGGCTGGAATATCTAGATTGATAGCTGTTACATTAGCTCCTGGGGTGTCACAGCTTCTGGTTTCAAAGCAAGAAAGTTAGGACTGAAGTGAGGTAAACTTTCTTTGCTTAATGGTGAACCTGTGGAATTCTCTACCACAATTTTAAGGCAGCAATAGATACACTTCTAGATGCAAAAGACATCAAGCAGTAAGGGGAGAGAGCAAGAATATTATTTTCATACAGATGATCAACCATGATCGGTGTTTTATTCCTATTTTCTGTGAATATATAATCGTCACCAAAAAATCAAATGGTAAATATAGAAGAAACTGCACAGAGGGTTGTGAGAATGTGGAACTTCTTTCACAGGGAGTAGATCAGGTGAATATTATTACTTCACTTATGAGAAGGTTGGATAAGCATTTGAGAGAAAATGAAGTAGGGAGCTATGCAGATAAAATTGGCTGATAAAGGATCGCATGGACTTGTAGGACTAAAGTACTTGTTCTATGAAATTATCAATGTAATTGATTTTGAATGCAGAAGCTCACTAAGTAAAATTGCCAAGATAGAAATATTCATAAGTTTTCATGGGTCAAAGGCTCCAATAACTCTGGGTGGAACAGCATCTACTTAGTGGAAGTTATTGAGCAGGAGGAAGTAAGAAAGAAGTCGATTGAAAACTTAGGAATGGCTTGGAAGTACATTGCTAAGAATAGAATACAAATTATATCTGCCTGCTTTATATTGCTGATTCAAGTCACATCATCAGATTAGGTTTTACTCTTTTAGTGTACCAGTTGGCAGGACTTCATACCTGGCAAGTTACACGTGTGTTGGCACCTTTATAGCATTTCAGAAGCCTGGTTTGAATATATTTGAGAGATCCAATTTGAGTGATTGCATTTGCCTCTTGAATTTGCTGCTAATTTATAATGGTGGTCCAGGTATTCTGTCCAAACATTGCATAATCCATCCACTCATTATCAAACTGAAGCCATTGCTCCTAAAAGTGTTTTCTTGTGTTTGGCCAAATCTCTCCTAGTTTACTAAAACTAATAGTAGGAAATCTGCTGTCCTTACCCAGTCCTGTGTGTTGCTCCAGACCTACAACAATTCAATTGACTCCTCACTGCAGGTGGCCTGGCAACTAAATAAGTCTAGCAAACCATTCATCATATTAAAACCACTATGTTGAAACAGAAGAAGGATGGAAAAGGACAAAGCAAATGGCATGGACACTGGCACCAAATTCAGATATAGCTAAGTACTCCCAGCTCAGACAAGTTGCAAAGTCCTACTCTCAGATGTCTAATTTGAGAGAGCCTGGTCAAGCAACAGTCTAATGTAATTGTACTCTCAAAATTATTCCTTACAGGTAATGTGCCAAAAACTTCCATCATAATCCCTTGGTACCTCCTTGCCCAATTATAATACACACCCAGCAGAGGTAATAGTACAATGAGGAAGGAGTAATCCTGGGAGCCCTCATTTATTCCAGACTCATAAATAACAGGCCAGAATGGGCAAGGAACTCTCTTCCTAATTACCATCAACTGTTTTTGTTCAGTTAGTACTCATCCACGTTGAGCTGCATTTGAAGGAAGCAATTAAAGTAGCAGAGAATAGATTTTGGATGGGGGATTTCAATGTCGATCAACAAGAATGGCTGGGTCGCACAATCATTGACCAACAGCCTATGTCCCGAATGATGTAACTGCCAGACTGGTTCTGCAGTAGGTAATGAGTGAATTAATACACAGGATAGACATAATCAACTTCATCCTCACCAATCTATCAGTGGCAGATGCATCAGTCCGTGACAGCACTGGTAGGAGTTACTGCTGTGTAGTCCCTGTGTGGACAGAGTCATATCTTTACACATTGAGGACACTTCACCTTGTGTGGAAGTACAATTATAGCATATGGGCTAGACTTGTAGCAGATCTGCCCACTTAAAAACTGCAATTTTCTACACTATCCACAGTCACCAATCTTTGTGTCATCTGCAAACTAACTAACCACCCATCCATTTTTTCATCTGTCATTTAGATGTATATCACAAACGGCAGGGATCCCAGTACAGATCCCTGTGGAACACCACTAGTCACAGACCTCCAGCCAGAATAAGACCTATTAACCATTACCCTCTACCTTTAGCCAATTCTGAATCCAAATGGCCAAGTCACTGTGGATTCCATGCATCTTAATCCTCCAGATGTACCTACCAAGAGGGACCTTGATGAATGCCTGACTAAAATTTACGTAGACAACATCCACAGCTCTATCTTCATTGATCACCTTCGTCAGCTCCTTGAAAAATTTAATCAAGTTTGTAAGACATAACCAGTCTCACACAAAGCTGTGCTGGCTGTCCCTAATTAGGCCATGGTTTTCCAAATGCTCATAAATCCTATCCCTAAGAATCCTATCCAATAGCTTCCCTACCACTGATGTGAGACTCACCGGTCTATGATTTCCAAGATTATCCCCATTTCCCTTCTTGAACAAAGGAACAGCATTAGCTACTCGCTAGTCCTCTGGGACCTGACCTGTGGCTAGAGGAGACACAAGGATCTTGGTCAAGGCCCCAGCAATCTCATCTCTTTCCTCTCTCAGTAATCTGGGGTATATCCCATCAGGCCCTGGGGACTTGTCCACCTGAATGTTCTGCAAGAGACCCAACACCACCTCTATCTTTATCTCAGAATGCCTAGCATACTGTATTAGCATGCTCAACACAGATCTCACTATCCTCCACGTCCATCTACTTGGAGAATACTGACGGAAAGTACTCATTAAAGATTTCACCCATATCCACCACCTCCAAGCACATGTTCCCTCCTCTGTTCTTGAGTGGTCTTACCCTCTCCCTAGTTACCCTCTTGCTCTTGATGTAGGTATAGAATGCCTTGGGATTCTCATTAAAGCTACTTGCCAAGGACTTTTCATGGCCCCTACTGGCTCTCCTAATTCCCTTCTTGAGTTCTTTTTTGGTTTCTTTATATTCCTCAAGAGCTCTGTTTGATTGCATCTTTCTTCTTTTTGAGTTCTGTCCACATAGACTCAGTGGATGATCCCTCCATTATGTCTTCTCTGAGTGCAGCTGTGATATTGTCCCTGATTAGTAGTGGAAGTCCTACCCCTCTTTTACCTCCCTCTCTATCTCTTCTAAAACACTGAAACCCTGGAAAGTTAAGCATCCAGTCCTGTCCCTCTCTCAATCAAGTGTTTGTAATCACCACAACATCATAGTTCCACATAGAGGATCATCATTTCTTTCCTGCATAACAGCCCAGGTGGGAAATGTTTTGTGGGGGTGGTGTGTGTGTGAGGATTAATTAAATACAATGCAGCCTTACTCTTTTTGCTACTAGCATCAGATAGTCACTTGATGATTGTGATTCTAGACATGTGCATCAGCAGGGAGAGGATAGTGTTGTATCCATTGTGAAGCCAATTCTCTCCATCGCCGTTCCTCAGTTCAGAGGTGAGCATTCTTTGTGACTGGCCTACCTCACCAATTTAAGGTGTTTGAGATGGGTTTCCTTGTAGCGGACCAAGGTGGATGCCTTCTTACCTACGAAGTCAGAAGACTGAACGTTCATTCACCATTCCAATTCCAAGCTCATAAATGAAGTTACCAACTCACTGCAATACTGTTCTGAAGATTAACTTGGCTCTTACATTCCAGATGAGATATAAAACCGCAGCATTGTTCAGGTGAATGTTAAAGATCTGTGGGATTTCTTCTGTTTTCCTGGCCAATATTGCTACTCAAACCAGCAAAACAGTGATTCACTGACTATTCATCTTATTATAAAATTGCCAGCAAAAATGACCACAGCTTTTCAAAGCTGCTGTGGTCCAGTTTCAATCCTGACATCAGCTGATATTTATGGGGAGTTTGCACAATCTCTTATGACTGCATGGGTTTCCTCCCATAGTTGAAAGATGTGCAGGTTGGTAGGTTAATTGGCTACTGTAAGTTGACCCTAATTTGTAGATGAGTAGTAGAGTGTGGGCATGTGGGAGTTGAGGGGAATGTGGGGTTAGGGTAGGATTAGTGTAAGAAATGGGTGCTTGATGGTTGGTGTGGACTTGGTAGGCAGAAAAGCCTGTTTCCATACTGGATAAGTCTTTGACTTTGCAATGTTTCTACACAGATGCATGAACTTAATTGAAAAACTTATTACGATCTGCCATACATTATTTACTATAAGATCAAGATACAATTGTTCAGTAGACTTTTCATTCCTTCATGAGTCTGGTCTGTTAATTCCAATTATAAATATTAGCAAGCACAGGATGGGGAACGAGGGATTCAAGTTTATCTGTCTAAAGGATGATTCTAGCTGATTTTTTTATATGCATTATATAAACATTAATTTTTTCTGAAATTTTAGATATTTTCATAGTTTTTATTTTTATTTGTAAAGTTTCCTTTGAATGTTGAAATTAGCACATCATTCAGTACATAGGATAGTAACTACAATGTCACTTAAATGGGAATTTGCCAAAAGATGTTGCACGTTAATGTATGATTTGAGTGTTCTGGCAAACAGTGAAGGAGCCATTTGAATACAAAGTCTTTGCAGTGATGACATAAAATGAATTAAAAGATTAAGTTTTGATATTAAATAGTTTCATCTTGGATTAAGATTTTGTTGTCTTTTAACAAAATAAGTATTTAGCCATGTGATATAGATTGTAATTTCAAATATTGGACGTAAAGCCTAAATCATTAATTTTTTTATTGTTTGAAATCAATTAGCATTTTGAATAATTACATGATGTGGAAATTAGTACACAAAACAGCAGCCAACTTGGATCAGCGGTTTGAAAATGCAAATAAAAAATTTATGGAGGCTCTACTTGGAACAAAAAAGGTGAGATTTCAAAGTTAGGTTGATATCTTACTTTTCAGATAATACAGATTAGAGTTTAAACCATTTAAATATAAGAATTAAAGTTTATCTCTATATTTGCAGTGGTCTTAATTTCTATAAACCCAGTCAGTTTATTCTGTTGTTATTTTCATTTGTTCAGAATAAAAGGTATACAATTCCATTCTAAACCGCACTGCCATTTAGGTCATTGCAACAAATGCAATCGGCCTTTTGGGAAGTACAGGCTGTCCTCGGGTTACAAACACCCTACAAAGGAATGAGCTCCCTTCATATTATTAACTTCAAAAGTTCAATGTACATAGATATATTTCTTCTTACAAACGGCAGAACAAGTTCCCTCTCCATTTTTAGTAATTTTTCATTCCTATCAGTCTTGTGTGCTTTTGATGCCATTCATTACAATACTGTGGAGGTATGGTTACCATATCAAGAGATTTCTGTGTATTTTCTGACTTACGGACAAAATCAACTTCATGGACATCTGTAAAAACAAAACCTGTTTGTTATCTGGGGATGACCTGTTTATGAAATGTTTGCAATTCTTTTCCAATTTTATTCATTAGGTAAATTTCTCCTGATCCTTGTCATGGATTTAGAAATGTTGCCAAATGGTGGTTTATAAATTGTTAAATAAAAAAAACCTAAAGAGATTGGCAAGCAATTGTAATATTAGAAATCAAAGTAGCTTTAGGCTTCCACACCAACTTTAGAGTTTAAAACACAATTACTCTACTTGAATTTTGAACACTAGTTGCAATCAGGCTTTTGCTAGCCATGTAGGCAGACTTCCCATAGTGGATGTTCTGCAAAAAGCTGTGTGACCTGGTCATTTTGACATCTGCAGGCAATAATTCAATAGTTTTTGGTTACCTTGTACACTCATGTGCCACCATACACGTAGAACTCACTGGTTATAAATGATTCTGGATCTCATGCACATAGTACTATATTTAAAAATTAATTTTATTTTCAAGTAGATTGTAATTAATTTTGATTCATTTGCATGTAGTATATAACCAGTTTTAGTAAATGTTCATAAACAAGATTTGAATAAACTTTGGGGCATTAATGTTCAGCAAACATCATTGCAACCAGAAACTTCCGGGATAATTTTCTTGGAATTGTTGGTGATAAAGGAAGTCGATGTAATGGAATTTTTCTGAATTTAAAAATTTCATAACTTGTGCATTATCTTCTGCATTGTAGAATATTGGAGTATTTGACCACCCACAAACTAGTTTGGGAAACAGGCTGATGGGTCTGTTACAAAATTTAACATTAGTTTATTTTTGCATCTGAAAACATTGGATTGTTAATTATAATAACTACTGAAATAGAAAACTTCTCAAAATAATCCATCATAAATTTAGCTGCTTTTCAAATAGTACTGTTTGGAGAAATAAGGTTCAAAGTGCACCATGTTATTATTGTGCTTTTTGATCTTAAATATAAAATATTCCCCAAACTTGTTTTGACTGCTGGCTGTAGAGTTTCTAGATTTTCCTGAAATAAAAGGGAGCATTTAATGTCTAATCTAGCCTCTGAAAAGTTAAGGATAATGATACCATGAGTTGCTTGTTTGTTGCACAGAAAGATTTGTAAGCCACAATAGTTCAGACTTTAGGGTAAAATAGCAGAACGAGATGCATATTTCAGGTTTAAGCCAAATGACTTCTTGCATTTTTTTTTCAGGCCATACTTCATGGTTCAGCTTAGCTGCTGTTTGAATACAAAATTTGCTTATAAAATGCCATCATAATTGTGGTGAAAATTTATTTCTTATAACTTTTTTTTACAGTAGATGGGTATGAACTAAATTAATCAGCATTAAAATGAACCTTTATTGCTTGATATCTGGCTTTGGTATTTCTTTGTATGTTGCAAAATACTCAGTGCTAATCTGTAAGAGGCCAATTTGTGTGAAACTTTCTTGTGGTGACCCGAATATCACTGCTGGTTAATTATCTTCTCAGTAGTGTACAAGGTCTTATAATAGTGATAGCATATGATAGTAAGCTGAAAGTTGCAGTTGATATGAAACTTATTTGTTAAAATTTGTGGACAGGAATTTCAGCTTTACAATATCAAGAATAGCAAGGTGGAACTAACAAACACTAGAATGAAAAGTTGTGTTGGATTCATTAGCATCTATAAGATATGCATTCAGTATTTTTTTCCAAAAAGAAAGACAAATCTTAATAAATCTTTATCATCAGGATATCAGCTTATGATGATTATTCTAAATGGCACCATTACATTTTTGTAAGAATCGATTTTTACAGTGCACAGTGGCACAATGAGAGAACTGCTGCCTCACAGGTCAACTGACCTCCAATGCTGGCTGTTTGGAGTTTGCACATTCTCCCTGTGACCACAGGTTTCTCCAGGTGCTCTGGTTTCCTTCCACTTCCCAAAGACATGCAGATTGGTAGGTTAATTGGCCCTTTGTGTGTGGGGGTGTAGTAGAAACTGAGAGGATTGATGGAAATTTGGGGAAAATAGAATTAGTGTAGGATTAGGATAAATGGGTGCTTGATGGTTTGCGTGGACTCAGATGCTGTAGATTTCCATGCTGTATGACTGTATGACTATGACTAACTCTATGACTAACAACAAAATATCAAATACATTTCAGGTTGCATTCACTAAGTATACTGAATTAACACTTGCATTGCGAAAACCTGTTCTCTTTTAGTCCTGTACTCCTCGATGGCAGACCTGCATTGCAAACACAGACGACACTCTAGGATTTGCCTTGGGGGCTTTGTTTGTAAAGTTTACATTTGACAAAGACAGCAAAGTAATAGTAAGTTTCTCATATTTCAATTTTCTTATATTGGGCAAAGAAATGTACCATTAAAGAAACTTCATTAATACTTTTGAATTAATAACTTGCTTATAACTAAAACATCCCTGATCTCTTCTAATTTACAGGCTTCAATATATCAATTATATAAATTAATTCATTTAATTTCTCTGAAAATTAAACACAATTGATGCTATTTTGTGGATCCTGATTTATATTTATTTTACTACTTTGAATTGCTTCTGGGAATCAAATGATTAAGACCTAAATGTGAGATTTCAATGTGTATAATTTCATCTTGATCCTATAACGTAATACATATTTAGTTACAAGCTAGGTGAACACACAGCAGGTCTGGGTCTTGCATTCATCTTGGACTGAAGGGTTACACAGATTGAAGTAGTTGAACCACAATTTTAATTAGAATTTAAATTGGATTTAAGTTCATACAGTAACTGGAAACTGAATGCAAATAAGGTAATACAAAAATACAAATTAAGAATAGGAGTAGGCCACTTAGCCCTTAAGTCTGTTCCACCATTCAGTAAATACATGGCTCATTTTGATTGTCATCTCATATCCACACTTCCATCAACTCCTGGTAACATTTTGCTTATCAAGAATCTATCTACCTCTGCCTTAAAAATATTCAAAGACTGTGCATCCTCCACCCTTCGAGAAAGAGAGTTCCAAAGTATCATGACTCTGAAAGAAAATATTTTGCCTCATTTCTGTCTTAAAAATGTCTTATTTTTAAACACTGACCACTAGCTCTAGATTCTCCAACTGGAGGAAAGCATTCTCTCCATGTTAACCCTGTCAGAGCTCTTCAGGATTTTATGTTTTAACCAGATCCCCTCTCATTCTCCTAAATTCCAGTGGGTAGAAGCATAGCCTGTCCAACCTGTCCTCATAAGACAACCTTACCATTCTTGGTATTAATCTAGTAAACCTCATCTGAATTGTTTCCAATATTCTAACATCTTCCTTAAATAAGCGGACCAGTAATGTTCACAGTATTCCAGATGTGGTCTCACCACTGTTCTACTTTTGTACTCATTTCTGCTTGCAATAAACAATAACATTCTGTTAGCTCTCCCAAAACAAATCAAATGACTGCACTATTTACACTTTCATTCCAAATCTTCCTGATTTTTAATTTATGTGCTAACCGCATTTAGCTATTAAACTGTGGGCCAGTTTAGCTTTTTCAATAACTTCGATTAATTCTCTTCCTAGGCAGAGGAGATGATCAATCAAATTCGAACAGCATTTAAAGAGGGCCTGGAAAAGCTGACGTGGATGGATGATAAGACCCGCCAAGCTGCTGAGGAAAAGGTTTGTTTATCTTAAACTGTTTTTGGTTCCAAGACTATTATAAATTTTTGATATCTGGACCAGAACATTGTAATTGAAAGTTACAAAAATCTTCGTCTGCTGTATATTGGCACTGTGGACTTTAAGTGGGGGGAAAAAAGTTACTTTTTTCATTGAATTTTATATTTTGGCTACTTTTGCTGCTCTTCTACTACTGCCGGCTGTGTGGGATCCATGAAGCCACGTGCTGATAATGCCCAGAAGTTAAATACATTACATCTACCTCTAAAATTCTTCTTATTAACATTTCTATGGAGCAGAGTTGATGAAACCTGAATTATTAGCTTAAAAATTGGTGTAATAGCCTTGCCCTCTTTTTTTTTTTGGCCCATGTGCCCTGTCAACATCTGAACCTCCTTGTGACCTCCATGGAGGTGCTTTAACTGAATGTAAATGCATGACAATGGTATGTGAAACTCCCATGTAGTATTCTTACAAAACAGCAGGATAAATGTAATGTTTAAGATGACCCAACCTATAAGGTATGCAGGTTACCAGGATAAATCAGATATATGGAAATGAGGAGCTATTAGACCAAAACAAGTGCTCATATGACCTTGGCTTAATACAAGACTCTGGCACCCTTATGGGAATTTCAGCCTTCATCCATTTAAAAAAGTTATAAGAGCCAGGTGCTGTAATCCCAAAGGCATCCCCTTAATCATCATTGGTGGAAGTGGAGCACCGGGAGCAGATTGGAGAAAGAAAAGGAGGCAGAATATTGTAGGGACATTGTTTACAAGATTTCATCCTTGTCCCACATTCACAACAAGGAACTTGCAGGCTATAATGGCCTTATAGAAATCTTTGTAGGCAGGCAGCAGCAAAATAGGCAATGGGGGAAGCTCTGCCAATACTGCATGAAGAATGGAGGTCACAATTGAACTCGGAGGTTATGTGTCTACCATTTTAAGTAGCCACAGGCAATTGTGTGCCACAAGAGAACATCTCCAGAGTTGTCACATCGCCAGGATTTTGACAATTTATCCAGTTTGGCACTGGAAAAGCCAACAATGGAATAGAGAGGGTCATTCAGTTTTATGCTCTTGCTGCGTTTTCCAAGTTCATGTGGCAGTTAAGGCAACAGTAACTCTGTGTGTTCTATGGCTAGTCCTTAAACTTCCTAAATGGAAAGGGTGACCACTTTAATTGTGCAGCTTGCATGTGACAACATCCAAAGCATTCTCTCTGTTAGCGAAGGACTAACTGAAAGTTTGGGAAGTGCTTTCACCCTTCCGGAGCTCTTCAAAGAAGACAAGCACACAAACTGGTGCGTTGTTCATGTCAGTGTCCGATGCTGTCTTGGATAGCTACCAATAGGCCCATCCTGCCTGCTAGCTCATCAAGGATATTTGTCAAATTCTTCCCCTTGCAGTTTCAGAGAACTATAGCTGGGTATCACTTACAACCCAGGGCTGTGTGTGTTAATAAAACCAGGACCTCATAATGTACCTCCAAGTGTCCCATTAAGTAACAAGCTGTGAATAATTGATGCCCTTCGTGTGCAAATCCTACAGTTGCCAGGACCACACATGTTAAGTAGATAAATAGATGTAATTTGTACAAAATATTTAGAGAAGAGGTTAGTATTTTTTCTGGAAATTCTTGTTTGTATATATGTTTAATTTTAATGAAAAAAAATTGCAATAGCAAATTCTTTACCAAGAGAGGAAGTGCTTCTCATTGAACAACATATTTTCTTATTTTATTCCATTATTTTCCTGCTTCAGTTGCTGTACTTGTGGGGAAACAGTACTATGCTCATCAACTTAAAAAGTCAATTGCTTTCTCGAGGATGAAAATGGAACCTTATTTCACTTTTTGACAGTAATATCTGAGGACAAATTGACCAAAACCTAGCTGTAAATTAGCCTTCCATTTTAATTCGCTTGAAAAGGTTGCTGCTAGCACAAGTAAATAAATAAGCATAACATGATAGCTAGCAAGTAAAGAGGAGAGTGGGAGTAATCGGAAAGCAGTCATTATTACATCCAATTTGGTAAACTCTCAGGCTTTGAAGTTTTTTTTTCGGCATGGAAACAATTTGCAGAGATGATGGTTGTTTTCCCTTTTATTTTTTGCATTTGTTTGAGTTTTTTTTCCTGCAATAGTTCACTTAATGATTTCTGTTGCCATGGAATTTGTGAGACATGCTGAAGTGGCCAAGTAGCATGAAAAGAGGTCATTAGAAACCAATCCAGGCATCTTGCAATGGTTTGCATCTTGCATTTTCTGCCTCTTCTCAGCTAGCAAAAACAATTACATAAATCAGGGCTGCAAGATTAGAAGAGAAAGGAATGAATTGGTTTTGTGTTCATTTCCAAACATGAGTATTGAACATTGGTTTCCTATTTTATTTAAGAGAAACAAAGTCAAAGATGTGCATTCTTGTGTAAAATAAAATCATAGTTTATTTCAAAATTTCCCTTTTTTCATCACTTCACGGCTTGCTTCTGTGCTATATGACTCTATGACTTCAAACCCATCAGTTTGATTTGTGTACCCCCGGAATGAGGTTAGAGAGAAGAAAAAACTAGAAATGTAAGATGCAAAACTGGAATGGCTGAAATCGGAGCTGAGTCCTAAAGGCTGCAATGTCCAGTCAGAAGGTGAGGTGCTCTCCCTCAAGATAATGTTACACTTCACTGGACACAGTAGGAGGCCAAAAACAGAGAGGTCAGTTGGAAACTCAAGTGCACCCTTATAGATTGAATACAACTCTTTTCCAACTGGTATCCATATTTGGCTTCCCTGTTGACGAGGAAACCACATTGGAAGATTGAATGCAATATTCTAAACTGGAAGAAGTAGAAGTAAATTCCTCCTAACCTGGCCGCCAGTCCCAGAATGGTAGAAAGGGAGGAGGTAAAAGGTTAGGTGCTACATTTGCTATTGGTTGCATGGGAAATTGCTATGAAATGGGTATTGGAGGAACTAGGTGAATGGAATATAGGAGGAGCAGTCCCTTTTGAATGCTGAAAGGGAAGGGGAGAGGCAGATATGTCCTGTCATGGTATTGAGTTGGAGGTGTCAGCCATTACAAAAGATGATCCATTGAACATAGAAGCTCTTGGGCTGGAAGGAACTTTATCCTTGTTCTAGGTGGGAGAAATGGAAGTGAGAGTAGAAGTGTAAGAAATTGAACAGGCATGGTTGGGAGCTCTATTAATTGTGGTTGAGGACAAAAGAAGAGGTATTGGAAGCTCTAGTGTGAAACGTCGAGTGGTCAGATTGCCTTTCCACGGCTACCATTGTAATGATCATTAATCATTTATCGTGTAACAGATCTCTTGTTTACACACATTCTCATCTAGCTCCTTCGCCTTCAGAACTGAAAAGGCATAGTAATTATTTTGGCAGTACACTACCACTGTTTCATTGCCTTGCATACATAAATCAGTTCTTGGAATCTGAAGGCAACTTCAGCATATAAATGATACATCATGTGTACATATTGCATTCGTTGTATTTCTAATACCCAGCTTTCTCAAAGGTATAATAGCCGCATTTTGTATAACTGTTTTGTCACAGCTAGTAATTCTGAACCACATCAATGTATGGTAGCATGGCAACTGGAGGGGAATTTTATGTGCATCTATATAGACATCCTTTGTGGTTGCACACCAGCTGTGAGTGAATAGGGTAAAAGCCCTCATGGTTGACAAACGCTCCTGGGTCATCCATGGGCTTTGTCAGTGATGCAACCAGAATTACAAACCCAAATCATTGTTGCCCCTGGCAGAAGAGCCATGAGTCACCTGGGGCATAGTAGTGTTTGTACCATGTCATTGCAATCCTCCAGATGTCTCCTGCTGTGCCCTTGAGGCTTCAAGGGGGAAAATAGTCACCACATATAAGGCATGGCCATCAGATTCAGTTTGGTCTTGTTCTCATTGGTTGCAAATGTCTGCCATCTCCTGATGCAACTCTTCAAACACTTGTTCCAACAAGTCAAGGAAGCTTATTCTCTGTTGTTCTGATGGCCAACTTGGTCGGTGCTCAGGTCCAAATTAACACTGCGCTTATCAGAATCCAAAATACAGTTTGGATCTCAAAACTTCCAAACTATAGATAATGCCTCCAGAATGTGTAAAGTAATCCCTCAGCACAAGTATTATGGGGGAGAAAACCTTTCCACTACTGTGCAAGAGAGTACAGTATATATTTCCATGTTCCAGGCTTCAGATCCATTGTCTGGCATATGCTTCTTACCTTGCTTTGACTAGTGAGTGCCAAGTAACCAAATGAGCTGAAATCAAACTCCACAACCCAAGTTAATACTTCTGTAATTAATATTTTGAAATCAACAAGCCTTCTTCCTGTGGGGTTGATTGCATGTGCATAACTCACTGGAGGTAAATGTAGATCTCGACGGGCTGAAACTCATCCTTTTATATCTGTCAGTCTGGCAGTCATGGAAATGGCACTTTATAATGCTTATTTTGGCACTTCAGCTATTTATTTGGTAGAAGAAATTGGAATGGCTTGTTTGCATCTTATATACTGCAGTGGTTAACCTTTTGTAATGATACCATTTATAGCAGTAACTAATGCAGCCCCTTGGCGTCATGGAAATAATTGTATATTTTAGTTTTCCTGGGATTCTAGCAAATGGGTGTTCATCTGAATTTCTTTCAGCATAAGGATTAACTTGTTTTAAATGGTTACTTAATAATATGTTATAAATCACTCATCCGATACATTTTGCTTTTTGTTCCCTTTTCTGTTAGGCTGATGCCATTTATGACATGATTGGTTTTCCGGACTTCATTTTAGATAGCAAGGAATTGGATGAAGTTTATGATGGTGTAAGTAAATAAAAACTAAAAGGTTTAAGATATTGAAGCACTGTAAAGGAACAATTAATCTGATATACAAGCATTTTAGGTGTTTTTCTATGTAACTGGCCAGGAAGGCCTAAAATCCATTGTGCACTTGAGGTACAGTTGAACAACTTGTTGAGACCCAACATTATTTGTGAGGTTCAAAGCATCAAAACTGCTTCCAAATAATATGCTTCACCAAGGCCCATATGCAGCTAGAATAACTGGACCAATATTGGGGAGAGTGGTGAGTGTTGTCTGTTAAGTATAACACAAATTTAAACTCCCTTGGCTTTCTCCTTGATATAGGAACTTTCTCATATCACCTTGAGATTTGCACAACTGATTAGAATGCTGAGGAAGATAGTTGGCCTTTTTCTAAAATGGGAGGACATTATTGACTGGTAGTGCCTAAACCAGCCCCCGTCAACAATGGGGCAATGAAGTGACACCAAAATATCTAATAGAACTAACTGCATTGTTTTCCTAGTTCGGGGTAGTAGGATGAAAGTGCACAGTGTACCTATGGCGTAGTTACTCCAAAGGTTTCTTACGGGATCATGTTACTTGTCCACTGTTTAAGAATTATCAATCAAATTTGGCAAATAACAAATGAAGCTTAGCTCCATTTAAATGTAGATCATTTTTTTTAAACATGATGATCATCTTCCAATAATCTCTATTTTTTCCATTGTTACACCAGTATGAAGTATCAGAGGATTCATTCTTTCAAAATATGCTGAATTTCTACAACTTTTCGACCAGGGTTATGGCTGACCAGCTTCGGAAAACACCAAACCGCGAACAGTAGGTGTTTTGACATTTCTGTTTACCTTGTATTGTAAAAGAATGGGTTCATATATACTTTTACATTTTTTTTTAATTAATCTGCTTTAATTAAACAAGCTGCTCAGATAATGGGCTAGATCATGCTGGACCAGACCCACTGCCCACCTCTCCACACTTGTCTTTTCCAAATGTGCAGGGCCAAACAAGCTAGCCCTCTGTACCCGAGAAGCATTTGATGAGATGGAGGAGACCACTACTGTTAAAGGCTTTGCTAGAATGTCTTAAAATTAAAATTGTTTAAAAAAACATAAATGTAATTAAAAATGCCTTAAAATGTTTAAAAATAATTAAAAGCATTAATTAACTTCTCTTTGGAACCTTTTTGTCACTTTCTGAGAAATGTGAAGCAATAATAATTAATGCCTCCCCATGAAAGTCTCTGATAATTGTACACAGAAAAAACATAATTTAGAGCAGATGGAATAATCAGTCCGGTACTTCTCTTTTGTGTATAGGTGGAGCATGACACCTCCTACCGTTAATGCATATTATGTACCAACAAAAAATGAGATAGTCTTTCCTGCCGGTATTTTGCAAGCACCATTCTATGCCAGAAATAGTCCAAAGTAAGTACTTCCTTTGATTTTCTTCGAGGAGTGATATCTTCATTAAATGTCCATCACTGTCAAGATTGAATTACTGATGTTTCTTTTTGACTTGACTATAGGGCTCTGAACTTTGGTGGCATTGGAGTGGTGATGGGTCATGAATTAACACATGCCTTTGATGACCAAGGTACAGCAATAGATACAAACCCTGAAATCACAGCTTCGCAATACTGTCACTGAAAGTTTGCAGGCATAAACTTGTATCTCCTACCAGGGCTCACCTTAACTAAGAAGGGGATTATTTAAATATTAAGATAGACACACTGGCTCAGTGGACCTCCATAATTTTGGAGCAGTTTACTGTCTCCATTGAGATGGGACAGGCCAGGCTTATGCAGGATTTGCATGATAAAATCAAACATTACTCAGCTTCTGCTGAGTTGGAGCCTATATTCAAGCTAGATTCCAATTGCAGTTAACCTATCTGGTTTGAATTACCATAGTGGGGTGCATCTGCAGGTTGAGAAATGATCTGTATTTATCCCTTAAGAAGTGAGAGATGTAATGGACCAAGAACCTGGTGACACCACTGGACATAGCTGTAAATATAACAGAAACAGGAAATACTGGAAATACTCAGCAACCTTGTAGAGCAAAAACAAGAGTTATCATTTCATGTGAATCAAATTTATCACAGAACCATAGAAACGTTACAGGATAAAAGGAGGCCATTCAACTGATCTAGTCTGTAGAAGCTCGTCAGTCCCCTTCCTTGCTCTTTCCTCAAACTTGCAAATTTTTCTCATCCAATAGCTAACCGCTTCTCTTTTGAAGGCACCAATTAATTCTCATTTCCATTCGCATCTGGAGTCAGTGAATTCCAGGTCATAACTACCCTCCATGTTAAAAAAAACCTCATATCCCTTTTGTAAATTTTACCCCAAAATTTTAAATTGATGCTCTCTGATCCTCAAACTACCACCTACATCCATCAAATCTCTTCTCAACCTTTTGTAATAAAAGGAGAATAGTTTAATTCTATAGCTGAAATCTCTCATCCATCCAACAACTTTACCTTTCAATGTAGTGTTGCACGTGGGTGTGTGGGGGAAAAGTACTCCTCTGACAAAAATTCTCATAGCAAACAAGATGCTAAATTTGGCAGACATGTTCTTCCAAGTCTTCTGTCATTATTTTAAATTTTCACTACAGATAAACAGAATTTACGGGCCATAGTATTATATTGGCTATATAGTGTTATGTAACATTATCTTGTGCAGGCAGAGAACATGATAAGGATGGCAACTTACGACCATGGTGGCAAAATTCTTCACTTGAAACTTTTAAGAATAAAACTGCATGTATGATCAACGAGTACAACCAGTACACTGAAAATGGAGAACATATCAATGGAAAGCAGACACTGGGCGAAAATATTGCAGACAGTGGAGGCCTCAAAGCTGCGTATCATGTATGTTGATCATTTCGTTTTTAAAATGTAGGCACATTTGATATCTTGATACCTTGCAAATAAAGCAGGCTAGAAATGATACAGATAGGGCTGTGAGGGGAACTTGTACCAGTTCTATTGCACACCGGGCCCAGACATTATGTGCAACTGAACACTCCTTTTGTGCTTGTTGCAAGCAAAGATTTTTTTCTCACCAGTGTAAAATTGGGCTGCAGGTTGTGGTAGATCTTGAGTGGGTGGAGTAAGGTAAAGAGGATCAAACTCCATTAGAGATGTGAAACTGTAGACTGTGGTATAGAGATGTTATGGTGAGATGGATTAGAAAGGATTGTGGTTGGGGGAGAGACATGAGTAGGGTGTAGACACGATTATGAGAAACAGAGGATCAAGTGAGGAGAGAGACAGGATCAGTAAGTGTGGCTGATGTCAGCGAATCCTGATGTCAGGATTTGGGTCAGCAGTAGAGATTTCTTGGAGGAAGGACAGGCGGGAGAGGGGGGTGTCAGGAATTTAGGGGAAGGGGTAGAGGTGGAAAAGGGGTCAATGACCAAGGTGTCCTGAGAGAGGATTGAGCTGAGAGTGGATGTAGGGGTCATTTGGTGGGCAGGTAATTGAGGATTATACCGGGGCTAGGTGGGTATTGCCTGTGAGGTTGGCAGGTCAGGGGGTGGAAGAGTCTTCAGGAGAGAAAACGCTAAGAAAACCATTTCAAAGGGGATAGACTGGGAGATGATAAATGCCCTAGATTGCTGGCAGCATATCCTATAAGTTTGGGCCCTTGGCTCCCTTTAATTTCTGCTGAAATTGGCTTCAGTCCTTCAGTTAAAGGTTATATCAGAGTACATTACTGTTTATATGCTTCAGATATGGAGAAGAATTTTGTGCAAGTGACATCAAATATGTTTTGCATGTCATTTTATGTCATTTCTTCTGCTCAGTAGTCTCCAAGTATATCTGAGTAATATGCACAGAGGATCCAGAAACCATTTCCTGAGGTATGCTGCGCTAAATGCTTGATTGGGTTCTTGATAAAATTCTCTTGTGTAGCACTCAAAAATAGTGTATCTCACAATAGACATTCTAAGCCATCCAGCATTACCAACACACAGTTTAGTTTCGGAAGGCGTTTCATAAAGCACCATGTAAGTCATCTATTATTGAAAGAAGACAGATCATTGGCTGAAGGAAAGGATCAGACAAATGTCTTATGAGATTCACTGCAGAAAATAGTGAAGTACTACATTCTTGGGGGGAGAAGAGAATGGTCAAATCCTTAATAGCTTGGTTAGCATCCATGGATGGCAGGCACACAGGGACAGAAATTCCTTCTAACAGTATCAAAAGTACAGAATATATCATAGGTGCACATCTATGGCCTTTGCCATTGCATTGAAGGTATGATATGATTTAATTATGATCATTTGATAGCTGTGACTGCCCAAATATCAGTGGAAATATTGCAGGGTTTTAGGGTGGTGATTTATATGAATTCAAAGCATTTCATCTGCTCACCTGCAATCAGGAATCTGATTAATATGGCCAGTGTTGCAGCTGAACCTTTTCAAAGACAAAGGGACATCAGTGTCATACACCCTATTCTGCCAGTTGATGCTGACAGTGTGTAGGGCGTAACAAAAGTGGAAAAGCTCAACTCGCCTGATGTGACAGTGGAGGAGATCAACAACTGCAATCTGTGAAATAGGGCTCCAGACTGATATAGAACACAGAACAGTACAGCACAGGAACAGGCCCTTTGGCCCATGATGTGCTGAACTAAATTAAATGCCTAACTAAAATTAATCCCTTCTGTCTACACAATGTCCATATCTCTGCACATTCATGTACCTGTCCAAGAGCGCCTTAAACATCTCTATCGTATTTGCCTCCACTACCACCCCTGGCACTGCATTCCAGGCACCCACCACTCTCTGTGTAAAAACAAACAAAAACAACTTGCTCTGTACATCTCTTTTGAACTTGCTCCTCTCACCTAAAATGCATGCCATCTAGTATTAGACATTTCAACCCTGAGAAAAAGATACTACCTGTCTATCTATGTCTCTCGTAATTTTATAAACTTCTGTCAGGTCTCCCCTCAGCCTCTGCCACTCCAGAGAAAACAACCCAAGTTTGTCTAACCCCTCCTCATAGTACATGCCCTCTAATCTAGGCAGCATCCTGGTAAACCTCTTCTGCACCCCTTTTAAAGCCTCCACACCCTTTCTATAATGGGCCAACCAGAACTAAACGCAATACTCCAGATGCAGCTTAACTAGAGTTTCATAAAGCTGCAACATAACTTACCAACTCTTGAACTCAATGCCTCAACTAATAAAGGCAAGCATGCCATACGCTGCCTTTACCACCCCATCAACCTGTGCAGCCACTTTCAGGGAGCTATGGACGTGGACCCCAAGATCCCTCTGTACATTGACACTGTTAAGGATATTGCAAGCTATTAAGGATTTGACCATTCTTTTTTTCAAGAATGTAGTACTTCACTATTTTCTGCAATGAGTCTAATCTGACATTTGTCTGATCCTTCCTTTCAGCCAACGATCTGCCTTCTTTCAACAAGTTCTCATTTAGGACCTCACCCATATCCTCTGCCTCCAAGCACCTTGTTCCCTCCTTTATCCTTGAGTGGTCCTACCTTCTCCCAAGTTATCCTCTTGCTCTTGATGTATGTATAAAATGCCTTGGGATTCTCTTCAATCCTACTTGCCGAGGACTTTACATGGTACTTCCTGGCTCTCCTAATTTCCTTCTTGAGTTCTTTTCTAGCTTCATTATAATCCTTAAGGGCTCCATTTGATTTTAGCTTCCTAAACCTCACATACGATTCCTTTTACTTCTTCACCATATTCACCACGTCTCTCGACGTCCAAGGTTCCCTTACCTTGTCATTCTTGTCCTTCCTTCCACTGGGACGTATCAGTCCTGTACTCTGTGCAGTTGGTCTTCAAACACCCTCCACATGTTGGATGTGGATTTACCCAAAAACAGCTGTTCCCAATTAACTCTCCCTACTTCCTGCCTAATGCTCTTGTAACTTGCCCTGCTCCAATTTAATACTCTCCTGCAAGATCCATATATATCCTTATCTATAGCCATCTTAAAACGTAAGGAGTCATGGTCACTGTTCCCTAAATGTTCTCCCACTGAAATGTTAGACACTTGGCTAGGTTTCATTTCCCAAAACCAGGTCCAGTATGGCCCCTCCTCTTGTTGGGCTATCTACCTAATGATTTAAGAAACTCTGCTGGATGCACCTAACAAATTCTGCCCCATCTAAGCCTCTTGTAGTAAGGAGGTCCCAGTCTATATTGGGGAAGTTGAAGTCACTCATGACAACAACCCTGTTGTTTTTACACCTTTCCCTAATCTGCCCACATATCTGTTGCTCAATGTCTCAGTGGCTATCCCATCAGAGTGATGAAACTACAGAGCCCCCCCCCCAATAGCCTTTCTTATTTTTGAGTTCTACCCATATAGACTCAGTGGATGAGCCCTCCATTATGAGTGCAGCTGTGATATTGTCCCTGATTAATAGTGCAAATACCACCACCCTTTCTTTTTACCTCCCTATCTTTTCTAAAACACTGAAACAGTGGAACATTAAGCATCCAGTCCTGTCCCTCTCTCAGCTCCAGATTTCCAGCATCTGCAGTCTCTCTTGTGTCTCCTGTCCCTCTCTCAACCAAGTCTCTTGTAATGGCCACAACATCAGAGTTCCATGTACTGATCCATGCTCTAAGTTCATCACCCTTACACTTAATATTCCTAGCACAAAAATACACTTCAAACTGTCTGTCCCATCATGTGTATTAACTTGCTCCTGCCTGTTCTTCCTTACAGACTTGCTGGTCATGACATCCACCTCTCTCTCAATCCCTCCTTTGCCATCCCCATGCCAAACTAGTTTAAACCCTCCGAAGTAGCACTAGCGAACCTCCCAGCCAGGATATTGGTTTCCCTCCAGTTAAGGTGCCACCTGTCCCTTTTGTACAGGTTACTCCTGTCTCAGAAGAGGTTCCAATGATCCAAAAACCTGAAACCCTGCTCCTTGCACCAGTTCTTCAGTCACACATTCATCTGTTCTATCTTTCTATTCCTGCCCTGACTAGCACATGGCACCGGGAGTAATCCAGAAATTACTAACTTCGAGGTCCTACTTTTCAGCCTCTTTCTTAACTCCCTATACTCACTGTGCAGGACCTCTTACCCCATTCTACCTATGTCGTTGATGTCAATGTGCACAACTATCTCTGGCTGCTCACCCTCCTCCTTGAAAATGTTCTGCAGCCAGTCCGAGACATCCTCAACCCTGGCACCTGGAGCAACACACCATCCTGGTGTCTCTTTTGCAGCCACGTGTCCCTCAAACTATTGTGTCTCCTATTACTATTGATTGCTGTGCCCTGATAGGTCATTCCGCAGTCCCCCCCCACCCCCCAGCAGTATCCAAAGGGGTGTACTTCTTACTGAGAGGATGGCCAGAGGGAATCCTGTACTGTCTGTCTGTTTGCTCTACCATTCCTGGTGTAGTAATATATAAATGGATAAGAAGCTAGACTGATGGGAATCATATATAGAGGTTTGGGTAAGATTAGCAATAAAATATTGAGGCAAGGAAATATTTAAGTATCTTAATGGGGAAAAGGGGAATGAGGGATTGGATTGAGGAGCGGCTGATGAAAATAGTTTTCCTGAAGATGAGCAGGCAGTAACCTTTAATATATTCAGTGAATTTTGACATGCTTAAATTAACTGCAACCTTAACCATAATTTGTGCAAATTTCAGGCTTACAAAGCTTGGGTGAAACAGAATGGAGAAGAGAAAATACTGCCTGCTCTTGGACTGACCAACCACCAACTCTTTTTTGTAGGATTTGCACAAGTAAGAAAAATGAAAAGTTAGATAGATTGGAAGAAAATTACTTTACTGCTTATTGTTATTTACACTTAAGGATTTTTGTTGACTTTTAAAAATTCACATTGAATATCAATTTTTGAAACCTTTTTGAAAATGAAGGTCACCTTCAACATTGGTCTCAAATGACATTTACAGTTGTTCTGTCAGCTATTTTAATTGGGATCGGGAGGATCAGTTGGGAGATATTTGTAGAGCACTTACTATTTTCAGCAATGTAGGAGAGAGATATTAAAAGGCAAGACATTGCCAGCATTAACATCACTGCAGCTACTCGCCTAAGCTACTCCAGTAGTATCTCCCAAACTTGTAATCTCTGTCAACAGGAAGGGCAAAAGCAACAGGCACCTGGTCCACCACCAACTGCAGGTTCTCCTCCAAGTCGCGTACCATTGTGACTAGGAAATACATAGCAGTTCCTTCATCATCATTGGATTTAAATACTGCAACTCCCTATTCAACTGCACTGTAAGAGTGCCTTCATCAGAAACACTGCAGACATTCAAGAAATTGGCTCACCACATTTTAAGGGTATTTAAGGATGGGCAGTAAATGCTGGCATTGCCTTTAATGCCATCATCCTGTAAATTATTGAAATGGAATAGAGGCAATTTTCAGAAATTCTGCTTTATATGCTACAGGTGTCTGCATGAGTTTCCTCCAGGTGCTCCAGTTTCCTCCCACATTCCAAAGATGTACAGGTTATGAGCTGTGGCCATGCTATGTTGGCACTGGAAGAGTGGCAACACTTGTGGGCTGCCCCCAGCACATTCTCAGTGATGTAAAAAGACGCATTTTGCTGTGTGTTTCAATGTACATATGACTAATAAATAAATATCTTATAAATGGATAGGTAAATGACATAAAAACAGTTAAACTGTGTGAATAAGGGGAAAAAAACAAATCTTTGAATAGGACATTAGAATGCAATGGCAGATTACCTGTATGGCCCAAATAAGCATTCTTTATTCATACACACAGAGTAGGAGAAAACTGAATGAACTGGAAGCACAAATTCAACTTGGATGACATGATATTTATATCTGATATGACTACAAGACAGTCTACACTGGTAATTAAACATACCAGGTCATAAGGTCTACAGAAAAAAATAGAGAAAATGGTCGAAGAAATAAGAATGTAAATAATTGACTTGGTCATAGTAATTTAGAAGGAAATCACTTTGATGATAAGAGGACGTAAGGTAAGCAAACAGTGTAGTGTTTCTAAATAGAATTAAGAAATTGCAAAAGCTTTAAGAATTCTTTGGAAGTTTATGTATAGGCTACTTAATGTCAGATATGTTGTAGGAATTGTGTTACTATAGAGATTAGCTATAAGTCTGGTAGTAGTTTTAAAGCAGAATAATTACCTTGCAGCAGTATATATGGGAGAGGGAAAGCATCCTGGAATCCCCCAGGAAATCTGTATTGAATTAAGGACAGACACTCTGCAAAGTTAGTGTCACGAACCAGCAACAAAAGAAACACACTGAGCATGATTCAGTGTTAAAAACTATTTTATTAATCACTACTTATGATAATACGTAAAATAAAAGTAAAAATGTTAGTATGTTAGAATTCAAAAATGTTAAACCTCGAACGTTAACCCCAAAACTAAACTCTTCGTGTGTGTGTGTGTGGCAAAGTCCAAAACTCCCAGTTCCGGAATGGTTCTTAAAGTTCAGTTCCACAAGCCATAAGGTGAAACATGAGCAAGGGCTTCTTCAACAACCACCGTTGTCTGAAGATAAGACGTAGACGTAGAGAAACATGGAGAGAGTAAATACGAAATCCAAATGTTCCACGATGGAACCCAAACGACACTCCAGTGTTTACTCGGTAGTGACTTCCTCACCCCGAAAAGCATCCGAATCGTGGTCGTCCACACACAAATACCTGTTTCCTTCTACAGGTCAGCAACAAAGTGAACTCCACCGGATTACTTCCAACTTCCATACATGGATTTCAGTGGCAGACACAGTTATTGTTTCTCATCCATCGATAGAGAAAACTAGCAGGCTGGTGTCTCTCTCCCTTCTCTCTCTCTCTCTCTCTCTCCTTCTTCTTCTAACTTCTTCAACAACGTCATTACGTCCTTTATCTTCTATTGACGTAAGCACGCCCCACACACACATACACACACACTCTCTATCTTAAAGGGACTTTCACTGAGTCCGTAACATTAGTAAAAGACATTCAGTAGCAATGAAGTAAATAACATTATTGATGAGTAAAAGTGCCCAGTTCCAGAAGTTTTCTACCCTAGAGGTTTAAATAAATGCGATGAGAACGTTACATATGCCCTGACTAGATTCTTCCAAGTTCTCCATTTGGGAACTTTTCCCTTAAATTGCAAAATTGTGCATGTCATTCAGCTATTTAAGAAATACATTCCTGAAGGCACTTGGTAGAGTCCCTCAAAAGAGACCGTTGACTAAGGTTGAGGCCCATGGAATTGAATGTAAGTAATTGCTTGCCAGTCTAATAATTGATTAAGTCTAATCAGAAGGAGACAAAGTAAGGAGAAGAAGAAGATATTTGACAGGATTTGATGAGAAGGTTCTTAGTCTTAGAATCATGCACCAAGGAAACATGCCATTAGGTCCACCATGTCGACACTGACCAGTGGGCACCCAGCCATATTAATCCTATCTTCCAGCACTTGGTTCATAGCGTTCAGTGCCTAGGTGATTCAAGTGCTCATTTGGACATCTCTTAAATGCATTTAGGGACTCTGCTTCCACCAGCAGTGCATTCTAGGTAGTCCCAATTCTCTGGATGAGAAAGGTCCCCCTCAAATCCCCTCTAAATCTCTTATCCCTTTCCCTAAGACTATGTTCTTTTATTCACCTCTGTTAGGGGAAGAACATTCCTGCAGTCTACCCTATCTATACCCCTGATAGTTTTATATACCTCAATCATGTCCACTCTTAACCTCCTATGCTACAGGGAAAACAGACCTAGCCTCTCCAGACTTTTACAGGGTCCTGCAACTGTTCACCATAGAGTTATACAGTATGGAACCAGGCCCTTTTCCCCAACTCGTTCATGCCAACCAAGGTGCCTCACTATGCTAATCCCATTTGTCTGTGTTTGAATCATATCCCTCTAAACCTTTCCTATACATGTAACTGTCCAAATATCTTTTTAAATATTGTAATTGTACCTGCATCTACCACTTCCTCTGGGGGCTCATTATATATATATCATGTGGAAAAATTTATCCATTATATCCCTTTTAAATCTTTTCTGTCACACCTTAAACCTATGCCTTCTAGTTTTAGACTCCCCTCCCCTGGGAAAAAGACAATGACTATCTAACCTACCTCTGCCACACATAATTTTATAAACCTCTATACTGTCACCCCTTCAGCCTCCTTCGCTCCAGAGTTAATGGACCAACCTCTCCTTATAACTCAAGCCCTCCAGTCCAGGCAACATCCTTGTGAATCTTTTCTGCACCCACTCTAGTTTAATCACGTTCTTCCTATACCATGCCAACCAGAACTGCACATGATACTTCAAGTGTGGCCTACTCAATAAGGCCTTGGCTAATGAAGGCATGTATACCATATGCATTCTTGACCATACTGTCTACCTGTGTCACCATTTTAAAGGTATTTGTACCCCAAGGTCTAATACTCCCCAGCATCCTGTCATTCATTGTGTATGTCCTGCCCTGTATCACTTTGCACTTGTCTGAGTTAAAGACAACTTGTCTGAGTTACTTGTCTTCTACCAGCACCTTCCCCCACTCTCTACAGCCCTGATTCCTGTCTGTTTAATATTTCACTGCCCTTCAACTCTGGCCATTGACAAGGGCTCTTGTGAGATACCTTTGGGGATTTGAATACCCATTGTACATACGGGTGAATGCACACAGTCTTCTTCCCAGGGTTGGGGGAATCAAGAACTAGAGGGCACAGGTTTACAGTGAGAGGGGAGAGATTTAATAAGAACTGAGAGGCAACTTTTTCACACAGAGGGTGGTAGGTATGTGGAACGAGCTGCCAGAGGTAGTGGTTGAGGTAGGTACATTAACATTTAAAAGACATGTGGACAGGTACATAGATAGGGAAGGTTTAGAGGGAGATGGGCCAAATGCAGGCAAGTGGGACTAGTTTAGATGGGCACCTTGGTCAGCATGGACTGGTTGGGCTGAAGGGCCTGTTTCCATGCTGTATGACTCTATGACTCTAAACTTCATCAAATTTCATCAGCCATTCCCTTGCTCACTTTCTCAACTGATCTAGATCCTGTTGTACCCTTAGACAATCTTCTTCACTGTCCACTATACCACCAATTTTGGTGTCATCTGCAAACTTGCTAATCATGCCACCTATATTCTCATCCAAATGATTAATATATGTGATGAACAGTAAGTGCCTCGGCACTGATCCTTGCAGCATGCCATTGATTACAGGTCTCCAATCCGAAAAACAGTTCTCCACTACCACCCTCTGCCTCCTACCACCAATCAATTTGTATCCAATTTCTTGTCTCACCCTGAATCCCATGTATTCTAACCTTCTGGACCACCCTACCATGCGGGACCTTGTCAAAGGCCTTGCTGAAGTCCACGTAGAGAATGTCCACCACCCTGCCCTTGTCAGTCCTCTTGTTCACCCCCTCAAAATTTCAATCAAAGCCATGCTGACTGTCTTTAATCTGTCCTTGTCTTTCCAAATGCAAGTAAATCCTGTCCCTCAGAATCCCTTCCAGTAACTTTCCCACCACTGATGTAAGGCTCACTGGCCAGTTTTACCCTGGCTTGAACTTGCAGTCCTTCTTAAATAAAGGCACAACATTAGCCTTCCTCCAGCCTTCCAGTAGCTTACTCATGGTTAATAAAATTACAAAAAATCTATGCCAGGACCCCAGTAATCTCCTTCCTTGCTTCCCACAATGTCCTAGGATACACCTGGTCAGGCCCCAGGACTTATCCACCTTTATGTGCATCAAGACTGCCAACACCTCCTTAGTAATGTCAATGTGCTTCAAGCTATCACTGTTCTCTGAACTCGCTTGCTTCCATGTCCTTCTCCATTGTAAATACAGACAAGAAGTATTCATTTAAGATCTTGCCTATCTCCCATGCATCCACACACAGGTTCCTACAATGATCCTTACTGGGACCTACTTTCTCCCTAGTTACCCCTTTGCTCTTAATGTACTTGCAGAATATTTTAGGATTTTCAGTTACCTTATCTGCCAGGGATATCTCATGCTTCCTTTTCACCCTCCTAGTTTCCTTCTCTCTCCTACATCACTGTACTCCTCAAGGGTTCCCTAACCCTGCCAGTCTTGCCCTTCACTCTAACAGGAACGTTCTCACCCTGAACTCTTTTTTCAAAAGTCTGTTACCTTCTAGGTCCTTTTACCTGCTAACAGCCTTTCCCAGTCAAACTTTGCAAGTTCCTGTCTAATGCCATCAGAATTGGCCTTGCCCCAATTTAGGACTTTAACATGTAGACCAGTCCTATCTTTTTTCCATGATCATCTTGAAACTCTTAGAGTTACAGTCACTAGTCCCAAAGTGCTCCTCCACTGACAACTATATAAACAACTTAGATGAAGGCACAAAGCCATGTATCCGAGTTTGCCAACAACGAAGTAGGTGTCATTTTGCAGTAATTCACAAGAATTTGTTAATACATTAAAGGAATGGGGAAAAGTGTGCACATGAATTTCAATGCAGGCCATCTGAAGTTATTTGTTGTTGACCTAAGCATGGTGATCCATTTTCTAATGTTAAAAGGACTGAAAAAAATGTGGGTCCATATACATAGATTATTAAAATGTCAATGATAGGCATAAATTAATTGAAAAGGTCAATTGCTTTAATATCCAGAGGACTGGAATAAATGGAGCAAAAGTTAACCTATGGCTATACAAGGTCCTGGTTAAACTGTATCTGGAATTCTATGAGTAGTTCTGGATATCACTCCTTAGGAAGTCTGTACTGCCCTTACAGGGAGTGCAGCTTAGATTTACCAGAATGCAGCCTGTACTGCAGGAGTAAAAACACATGGAAAGATTACACCAACCAAGGTTGGATTTCATTAAGGGATAACTTGTTTCAAAGTTATAGATATTTAAGGGGGATTGGTGAGGTGTGGAGAGAAACTACTTTAGTTGGTTTGGGAGTCTTGGGACTGAGAGGGCATAGTCATAGAAAACAGAGGCAGACCCTTCAGGACTAAAATTAATAAATGCTTATACAAAACGTTACAGAAATTTGGAACACTCATCACCTTGCATCAATTGTTGTTTGTGGAAAAGTCCAAGATCAATATATTATTGTTAACCAAAGGTATCAGAAGATAAGGGCCAAAGAGGAATGCATGGAATTAATCATGGATCAGTGGTGGTCTTGTTGCGTGACAACACATGCTCAAAGGATTACCTCTTCAATGATCCTTAAGTCTTAAAATTTTGTGTATGAGTGTGATATGCTACTTATGAAATTGAGTTGCTAGTCATTTTAAATTACCATGTGAAGGTCTGCTATTTAGAGTGATAGATGATTAAAACAGTACAAATTATTTTTTTTGATTTACAGGTAAATAACGCTAATAGACATAATTTTATTATTGAACAGGTGTGGTGCTCAGTGCGTACGCCAGAGAGTGCACATGAAGGCCTTATTACTGATCCGCACAGCCCAGATAAAGTTCGTGTTATTGGAGCATTATCAAATTCCAAAGACTTTGCTGAACATTTCAATTGTCCCTCGGGAACTCCAATGAATCCCGGAAAACAGTGTGAGGTGTGGTAGTTGTGGATGCCTAATGTTGGAATTTTACACTGGATAATCTCTACAGAAGATTGGAACAAAAATACACTGCAACACTGATCCAGGAGGAAATTATAATAAAAGAAGACGTACAATATATTGTGCACTTTTATAACTAAAATGTTAAGAATACTAAATGTTATAAACACATAGTACATGTCTTGTGTATCACTAGCCTGTGGGATACAAAGGCTAACCTATTAAATGGGAGAACAGTTTATAGCTGCTTTTTGAGGAAATAAAGTGGAATAAATTGATGTATTTTAGAAAATCTACATGATCCAGGGGATGGGCTGTAGATACAAGCTTATTTCCTACGCAGATTGATAGTGTCCATATCATTACAGAGTACCTTGAAGCTGTGCTTTTTTAATTGAACTGAAATTTTTAGCTTGTTTGGCACACTTAGGGATAGATTTTGAAATATTTTATGCTACAAGTTTTAATCTAATTGAGCAATGCCATTCAAAAACCAAAATAACAAAATAAATCATACTTGTTCCCTGTGAATTCGATATTACGGTTGAAACTGAATAACCATCTAGTGCTTCATGCAGACATTCTGTATTTTATCTATTGTTACAGTGGAAGAGTGTATGTTCTGAATCCCACTTTCTCATTACCTGTCCTTGCTAATACAGCAACAAAGAAAGTTTAAACATACTGCTGGTTTGCATAACTGTGGTAGTGGAAAGATCACAGGTCTTGGTACAAGTGCTCAATTTCAGATTATGATAAAACAGAAAAGAAAATTCTGTATTTAACGGTAAAGTTGAGGCACATTTAGTGCATAATGTAAGAATTTTACTTTACTGACGTAACAGCTGAAAATGAATCACAATCTTGGATACAGCTAAAACATCAGTCTAATCTGTGCAAGGTATAATCTCACATTTTTAAATGCTGTATGAACAAAATATTAAGAATGGGAATGCAACCAAAATAACAACTTTTTTAAAGAATACTGCAATTTTCAGTTTAAGATCAGGATGATGGAAAAGGATTTTGAAGAGTAGGAGGCAATGGAGAGTGATAGTTTTTTTTAAAATATCAATATACAAGGAGACAAACACAAGTGGAAAAGTTTAAAGATGAATGAGGTATTTAATGTTACTCTGCCAGCCAGACCCATTCATCAGTCACAGCTGACAATGCGCATGAGTATCACCAGTTATCTCCTGTAGTGTTATGTACAACACTTTATGATAAGCTTTGGAACTTCTGGCAGCAATCAAGAGAGCAGCTAATTTTTAAGTACCAAGGGTCAACAAAAGTAAATATTACATTATGTTATAGACATTATAAAGATAGTTCAAATGATGTTATTGAAAAGGAATACCTAGGTAATACGTGTGGGCAAAGATAGCTATGTAAGAAGTGGTCTTTTGTAATTAATTCAGAATCTTATACATCACAGCTTAGATGTGGCTTTTAAGCTTGTAAGAGCTACCTTCAAGTCTATATTAGAGTAGATACTTGTCGGTTACCTCTTCCTCTTATTCCAGTGCCTTTGTGTAACTTGCCCTTGGAATATGGAGAGTCATGAGTGATCTTAACTGGAATTATCCTTTAGTGAATTATAGTATCCTTTACCTACAAGGTTACTGGTCCTCATTTTTCTTCTGCCGTGGCTGTGGAGATTTAAATCGTAATTGTTCATTATGTATTACCTACCCAATGCTTTGGTCATCATGTCAATAATGTTTAATGTTAATTACTTAGGATATTGTCTAATTTTGCTGCTAAATACTTATTTCTAAAGAACCAAAGATGTATGACATCAAACTGATTGGCTGTGTGCATCAAAGGAATGGTGGAGGGCCAAGAATAAGCATTAGAAATTCAGGACATTAAGATCCTAAAAGGGATGTCCTGTTTATACTGATTACAGATGGCATTCAACTTTAATTTGAAGGACCACTTAGTTGAGACTTCTACCTTTTATAGGAGATTCCCCACTTACCCTCCCAACCCCTCCACCCCCTTGCTCTTTATAGTACTGAGGAGAAAGAGCACAGTATGCTCCAACACCTCAGGCAATTTAAAATAACCCATAACAGTGCAGAAAAGGCCCTTCAGGGCGATTGTTGCATTTTGTCCCGTTCTCTGTGTATGAACACATCGCTTCCTGGAAACTTTCTACAAAGGCATAAACTCACCTCCTGGTTTTAGCTGTGTCATTATGGGAAAATTCCATTGTATAGAACAGCTTGTATAATCCTGCAGCATATCTTGGCTCCTTTGCTCTAGGGGCCAATAATGTACTTTTATGTTCTAGGTAATTACAAACACTTGCAAAAAGGTTCTAATTAGTGTTTTTCTTTGGGGGAAGGGATGGATGGATATACTTAACAGTTCTCTGCTGTGAAATTAACTGTTTATAATCATATGCATGAGTTGCTTGTAAACAATTCACCACTATTGGATATTCGGGATCTTCGATGAACAAGCAAGTTAAAGTAAATGAATTTATTGTGAAAAATAATCAGCAAATCCAGAAAACACTTCCTTGAAAATTGACAACAGTGGCTGAAGCTCTGCTAGGTACATAACACAGGGAATTACCAAAGCTGTAAATTAGAGAGTGAATCGGTAATCAAGTTGCATCAAACTTGGTAACTAAACCGTGCATCTGGAGAAGGAAGAAAAGGCTTAAGGGGCTATAGGTGGGCTTTATGACTGAGTTGTGACAAGAAGTTCTGAATTCAGTACTGCAAAGTCTTTAGTGATTTTTGGCTCATAATGTTGATCTGATGTTGAGCCCAAGTCAATCCATGCCTAAAGTCCTGTACTTTACCAATGTGATTTAATCTATGCACAGAGCTGGAAACTTGGCATTCCCCTTTGAACAGTATGTTGATGAGCAGAGATTAGATGGCATCAGACTGAAGTGATACTCAACAGGACTTCAGTGTAGTCAATGTAAAATGAAGTGAATTCATCATTAGACTGGAGACCTCCCCACCCTCACTTACCTGCCTCTTCAACCTTTTTCAGAGTCGTAGAGATGATCTTACTTTCCTTTCCCTTTTGGAGGCCTTTATGAAACCCAAGTCTCTTTTCACCAGAAGTTGGCTTTGGTGGGGGAATCATCAGGGATAAAGGTATCTCGGAAATAGTTTATGTGCATGATTTTGACAATCCATGTTATTTCCATTCAAGTTTTCAACCCAAGACATAACCCCTAAGACTGGTTTTCAGTATGACAGCTTTCTTCTTCCTCTGCATGTCCCCTACTCCATTTTCCAGCACAATTTGTCAGAACGTGTATTTGGGTCAAAATCCTATGGACTGTGGCCCACTCCCATGGAACTGTGCCTTAACTTTGTCCCTGATGGCTAGACTTTCCACCTTAAAATGTATTCAGTTTAATTTTCTATTTTCCCTATTGTTAGAAATCAGAAAAAAATCCAAAAGGTTAATTATTACAACAGATGACTATTTTTACTCATCAATATTTTATGCAATAGATAGGTTAGATGAAAAGCAGATTGATTCAGTGGCTATATATATATAAAAGGTTTTCTGTTTTCGTTCAAATATTAATGACCTACTGCACTCCTTAACATCCACTCTTTGAGATTCATGCTTGAAACAAAATCTTTCCTTCAACTCTTATTAATTTGTAGACCTAACATTATTTTTGGACGTGTAATTACATTTTAAGATACATTTGAGTGGCTTTTGAAACATTCTATGATTGAAAGACTGAAGTTGAGCAAATAATATAACAGAAATTGACTTGATTTAAAAAAATACTGAACCCAAGAAGGTAAGAAATACAAGTGGGAGTAGGCCATCAGCCACTCAAGCATGCTCTGCTATTCATAAGAACATGGCTGATCTGATACTGGCTTCAGCTCAACTTATTTTGCCTGTTTTCCATTATCCCTGTCTCTACAGATCAAAAGTCTGTCCATCTTGTCCATTAGTATATTCAATGATTTAGCCTCCACAGCTCTTTGATTTACAACCCTCTGAGAAAAGAAGTTCATTATTCCCAAGTAAAATGGATAACCCTTATTTGCAAAACTAGATTACCCTATGAAGGAAAATGTCCTCCTAGCACATACCACCTTAAGAATCCTCAGAACCTTACGTTTAAATAAGGTCACCTCTCATTCTTCTGAATTCCAAAGAATATGGGCCCAACCTGCTCAATATTTTTCATAAGCTTACCTGTTCCACCCAGGAATCAACTATGAAAATCTTCTGAATTACCACCGATGTAAGCATATCCCAACTTAAATAAGGATACCAAAACTGTACACAGTTTTACACCAAGTGTGGTCATATAGCCCTGCATAGATGTAGCAAGATTTTCCTGATTTTACGCACCATTCCCTTTGCAATGAAGGCCTGCATTCTTGCCTTAATGATTACCTGCTGTACAGCCTGCTTTTTCTGTGTGTTTTATGTGTGAGGATACCAGATTCCTCTGTATATCAGCATTCTGTAATCTCTCTCACTTATACCATATTCTGCTTTTCTACCTACCAAAGCAGAAACTTTGAACCATTTAATAGATCAGTAAGTTTTGAACTAAACACTTTTCAAGAGTGTTTTTGATTGGTCTTAAGATCAGAATGGTATTATGAGAGTTTGTGACATGATGACTAAGCAACAAATACCCAAGTTTTCACTGTTTTTTGAAATACACTATCAAGATGTATTTGATTTAAAAAATGTGCTGTTTGTATTTAACACTAGACAAGCTGAAGATTTAGAATATGTCATGTTTATATGATTCACTATCATACTAATAGATGAGACATTTGAAGTCACTAATTCGTTACCTCTTTGGGCAATTAATCTTTGAATCCAAGAAATTTCTTTCTTTTTGAAAATGTCATACTGTAAGAAAAGCCTTATCTTGAAAAAAATTGTCTGCTTCAACTTCTGTGGAAACACCAATGTAGAGTGGTATTAAAGCAGTATTTATGTACACATTAATAAAGCACTCTGAATATCTTAACATTTCACTGTGTTGATTACTGAAAAATACTTTTTGCCATCCAGAGATACCAATGTTTCATGCTCATTCTAATGCACACATGTACTACTGCATGGAAAATTAGAATGCTGCATTTTAAAGCTACTTAATAAAGAAGGGTCATGAACATATTGTGCTTCTCCAGAGATATAGAAGAAGGATGAAGAGCATTAAACAAAACAGCAAATTTCATATGTCATCAGTACATTTTATTGTTTTGGTTAAATATTATTCCATTGTTGCACCTGATAGTGACAGTAAATTTAGAAGTATTCTCTGGCATAATACAAACAGACAGTGCTGAAAACATTCAGCAAGTCAGGCAGCATCCGTGGAAAGAAAAACACAGTTGATATTCCAAGTTGGAGACCCTTTGTTGGAACTGTGAGAGAGAGATGAAAAAGTAATTTTAAGTTGCAGAGAAAGTGATGGGGAAAAACGAACAGGACAAAGGGAATATCCGTGGTAGGGTGAGACCAGGTCAAATGAGTTAGTTGTGCAGTTAGAGGTTGATTATGCCTCACTGAGGATGTTTTTGCTTTCTTAGGTAACACAAAGAAGCAGAATCCCTCTAACTGCTGCATTTACCCATTTGACCTGAATTATCCCTTTGCTGCAATTTAAAATACTGCCTGTTATGCTGAGGTTTTTTCTGCATTTTTTGCTTTTATTTCAGATTTCTGGTATCTGCAGTTTATTTTTGATTTTTGTTTTCTGGCATAGTGAAAATACACTTTTCTTGAATAACCTGCTTTTTAAAGGTATATTGGAAATTAATGTCCCTTTACAGCAATGTTACTTAAAATATTAACCAATGGGCTAAATACTGTTGCTGCTTAAAATCCATTAGGAATGGTATGTCCATAATTAGATAAATTTGAATGTTTGATGCTGTAGCCCTCTGGTGGACATTTGAACAATTACAATATTATATAATCTGAAAACAGAAACTGCTGGAAATATTCAGAAGGTCAGGTCACATCTGTGGGCAGAGAAACACAGAGTTAACATTTCAGATCGAAGACCCTTTGTAGGAACTGGGAAGGAAAGAAAAGAAATGCATTAAAATGCAGGGAGGTGGGGGAGGGGGATGTCTCTGATAGGGTAAAACCGAGGTGACCACAGGGATAAGTTGTAAATGGGGTTATCTGGTCAATGGATGAATGGGAGCAGTTGGAGAGTGAGGACATAGCCAAAAGGACATAGAGCAAAGAATGTAGGAGTTGTGAAATGGAGAACAGGAAGACAAGACCAAGGGCGGCACGGTAGCGTAGCGGTTAGCGCGACGCTATTACAGCGCCAGCGATCGGGGTTCGATTCCCGTCGCTGTCTGTAAGGAGTTTGTACGATCTCCCATGTCTGTGTGGGTTTCCTCCCACATTCCAAAGATGTATGGGTAGGTTAATATGGGTTTAAAATGGGCGGCGCGGACTCGTTGGGCTGGAAGGCCCTGTTACCACCGTGCAAATAAAATTTTTTTAAAAATTTAAAAGATCAGGTTGGGCATATCCTCCATTTCCAGAGAGAAAAAAGAAAATAAAGGAAATAAAAAAGGTGAGCCAATTTCACTGATGGATGACTGATACAGATCAAGAATTCTAGTTACCAGAAATTGGAGAGTTCAATGTTGAGTCCAGAAGGCTGCAATATACCCAGTTGGAAAATGAGGTTCCTCAAGTTGTGTTGGGTCTCATTGTAACAGTACAGAAGGCCAGAGACTGATAGGTTAGGGTGGGATGGTAAGTGATGAGCAACAGGAAGCTCGGGGTCACCCGAGGACTGAATGCAGGTAATCCACAAAGCAGTTACCTAATCCGCGTTTGGTTTCTCTAATGTAGAGGAGACTACACTAGAAGTGCAAGTGAATCACTGCTTCGCCTGGAAATACGGTTTGGGTCCTCGGATGGTGTGAGGGGAACAATCGAAAGGACATATGATGCATCACTTGCAGTTACAAGAGAAAGTGCTGTTAGAAGGAGGGTGGTTGGTGGGAATGGAAGAGTGGATCAGGGACTCACAAAGGGAATGGTCCCTATGAACTTCTGAAAACGAAGGAGAGGAGAAGTTTTGTCTTGTGGTGGAATCTCTGAAAGTGGCAGAAATTGTAGAGAATGATCTGTTGAACCCACCCTGCCTCTTGTAAGGAGTCTAGTCTTTTCTCCCAGTTCCTCTGTCTCCATTGTATTTGCTCTGATGATGAGACTTTTCATATAGATACCTCTGAAATCCTTCTTGCTGAACCATGGCTTCCCCATTGTTAACAAAGCCCTTGACAACATCTCATCCATTTCCCAACCCTCTGCTCTTACCCTCTCTCCTTCGAGACAAGAAGCATCGAGCTTCCTAGTCTTCAGCCTGTATATTCAAAAGATCATCTGCACAATTTCCAGCAACAGACATATTTTTCCTCCTCCCCTTTCAACATTTCACAGGGACCCTTCCCTTCGCTTTTCAGAATGTCAATGTCAGAAACTGAGGACTGGTATACAGTTGCTGATGTAAAGGAACTTCTCTCAGCAATAAACATCTAACTAAGCTCAAAGGATGTAGATTGCTGTAAGGTTTCAGTACAATTAATCATAATTGAGGCTTAGTAGGTAAACCTAAGAGATTATTGAGGAGCAATGTAACTAAGTTATTCCCTTTTTGCTTTCATTCCCTATTAGAAATTGAGATGATCTTAAGCTTTCTCCTTTAGCCCTGATCATTAAATAAATAATAAAGCAGTTCTTTAAATATGCAAAACTGCTTATTGAATTATTATTTTTGGTTCTGCTTTCTACCTTTGGAAAATTGAATGGAAAGCCAGTGGCTCAGATCACATTAACAGCTAGGCAGATGATCAGTAGAGAATTGCCAGTTAGCTGCAGGGCATGCATCAACACATTCCAGTCTTCCACAATTGCACATTGTAGCACAGAACTACAGAATCCTGGTCAGATGCAGTCACATCTGACCTCTTGTTCCGCCTTGGGCATTGAGTCCAGGGACGTTCCATAGGTTACTGAAGAAGGGGCTGGATATGCTTCATATCTGCTCATGAACTTTGTCCCTGTCATTGCTGGCCTGTCTAGCACAGCCCCATCAATATAAAGGGGCCTCTGATCTTCATTAAAAAGGTAAATGATGGTAAGTGGTTTGGATTTTTACTTCATCTCAATTAATACTTTTCAAAAATTAATGTATTAATTAATTTTAAGTGATTTATTATATTTAAATTTATATTTTAATTGTTGTTACTATTTACATTTTTTCCAAGTGTCCCAATGATTAAGGACATTTGGAAACATTGAAAAGGCCTGCAAACTATGGCATGTTGGCCTCTGATTTGGAATTCCTTTCCTAATGAAACACATTTCCTCCTTTGAAACTTAAAATGTTCTGCAGCTCAGCAGCAATGGCAAAAGAGTTTGCAATTAAATTCTAGAGCCCAAATTAAAAAAAGTACTGTCCAGTAATGATGTGTAAAAAGCAATAACATCATCCTACAGGTTTCACAGTTCATGGGAATGCTAGTATTGTGATGGAGGGAAATTCCAGAGTCTGCTAAATCCAGCTGTGCTTATTTACACGCAACAAGGCAATTAACAGGGCAGGTGGGTTATGTGAAGGATTGTGCCCCAGCCATAGAACCTAAGTCACATCCTCTGAACTGCTACCATGATATTTACCTCTCTGCATCTTTTGAGATGATCGACCACTGTATCTTTCTCTAATGTCTCCCTCCAATAGACACCTCAGTAAGACTGCCTTTGCTTGGTTTCCATCTTGCCTGTCCAAACATACAGAAGTAGCTTCCTGTCTCGCTCCCATAGTTATCTGTGGGATCTCTTTCCTTAGACCACATTTTTGTGTGATCTAAATGACACACACAAAATGCTGGAGGAACTCAGCAGGTCAGGCAACATCTATGGAGGGAAATAAACAGTCGACATTTTGGGTCGAGACCCTTCATCAGGATGGATCAGGTCAGTGATCCAAATTATGTCTTTTTGTGACATCATCCACACTCTCTAATACACCCCAAAGCATCAACAGCTGTATTCTCCTTCTGTTTATTACCACCCATTTCCCTCTTCCCTTTGTTCTCATTTAAAGAGATATTCATTGAAAAGAGTACTACTATTTTTATTTACTTCCATCACTGTCAGTGTATCTTTCACATCCATACTATTTTTTCTCTCAGCATCTGGCTCTTCCTCTTCAATGTACATAGTGCTCCCTCTCCTTATCAGCATTCCTTGCCCCCAATCGTCTCTTGTATTCTGCTCTCTCCCTGGTAGTCAACTTGGACTCTGCTGTTGTACACTGAACTTCCATGCCTTTACTTTCATTCTCATTCCTCTTTCATTTACATGTATCCCTGTTTCATCCCTTGGCATTTATTCACACCAGCCTATTTCTACCCCAGTCCATAGGTTAATTTACCACCCAGAGCACTAGCTCCTCTTCTTGCTCTACTATCAGCACTAATATCCCTGGATTACTAGCTATGTATACCGGATACAAAAATAAACTATGGGAGATCCAAATGTAAAATTAAAAATGATGGAGATGAATAAAACACACATTTTCACTAGCACTCAGCAGGTCAGACAGCATTAGCAGAGGAAGAAACAGAGCTGTTGTTCCAGGTTGATGACTTTTCATTAAAATTTTATGACAAAGTGGTATCCATCCGACACATACACTCGGTCTTTCTCTTCATGCTGGCGAAGGATTTCCAGCATTTCTGTTTTGATTTCTGTATATTGGAGTTTGAAATTAGTGGTTTCAGATACATTTCCACTTACTGACCCAGAATCAGGCTATGCTGGATTAGAACTGAAATTATTTATGGTTAAAAACCTAAAACAGTATGGAAATGTGTCTAATACTTATTCAAATTGGATATTCAGCATATGCATTTTAAACAGCATGGAAAATGAAATGCAGACAGCAATGGAATAAAAACTTGCCAGAGTTAATCTGCATGGAATTCATTTATGAGTATATAACCTATTTGTAGATGTATTTCTGACATTTTATTCTGACATTTCACAGATCTAACTTGAAAATGATTAATTGCCTCTCCAGTGTCTACAGTTTCTTTTTAAAGGGAGTTACTGATCCGTTAATTCATTACTATAGGTAATAGTTTCACTCAATGTACAATTTTTGGATGTGGAATTCAAAACAAATGCATTAAAATCCACTTCATCAAATTTATTCTGTTTCATGTAGTTATTCACAACAGGTTGTTTCTTTGAAAAAATAATTTAGGAAGGTGATTTCAATATATATAGTTAATTATTGATTTATAATGTACAAATAAAGCAACTTGCTGTGAAAAGTGAAATATATTGCAGATTTAATAAAACTGTAAATTGGAACAACTGAATATAGTATTAAATATTAGAAAGGATATCATGTTCTGGCATGATAAGACAGCTAGAGGAGCTTTTCTGTGAATACTTCTGTGGGTACAGTAGCTTACCTCCCCACACTGACAGATATGACTTGTGTTGATGTTATATTTCAAACAGAAAAACCTCTGCCAATTTTTTTACAGAATGAGGGAGCTTTAGTGGGATGCAATATAGGAAGCCTTCAATTCAAAAGTAAAGGATTTCCCTTGACAAAGTAGTTGATAAGTAGTGAACATGGATTTAAGTTAATGGGCTGAAGGATTAGAGAGTAGTTGAGGAAAACAATCACCCAAGAAGTGATTGGCATCTGAAACTCACTGCCTGGCAGGGATAGCGGCGCCAAACTTTACGTTGAATATGTACCTGGATGAGCGTTTGAAAGACTACAGACTGGAAGTTGGAAAGTAGAACTAATCTAAATACAGCAGAACTCTCTTATTGCAACACCCTTGGAACATTGGTGGTGCCGGACTTACAGATTTTCCAGATTATTGTGTGTTACTCCGTTTTGCACCAAAACACACTTTTAACTTATCTGTTTTAAAGGTGCTCCACAGTCATATGACGAATTCTCCACTGAACCATGTGAATTTATGGGGAATATGAGAAACAGAACCTGATCAATCTAAAGGGAGTGCAGGAAACGGAGCCCTAGTGAGTTTAAAGGGAGTGAGGGAAACAGGGCCCTGCTGTGTTTAAAGGGAGCATGGGAAATGTGGTACTGGTATGTTTAAAGGGAGTGGCGAAAACAGGGCTCTGATGAGTTTAAAGAGAGTGTGTGAAATGGAGCCCCAGTTAAGTTTATTGGAACACAGGAAATGGGGCCCTGTTTATGGAGTTTATGAAGTGCTGGAAATGGGGCGCTGGTGAGCCATATGACAAACCACAGTCATTTCCAAAAATCAGATAGCGTTTTACTGGAGTGTTACTGCAGCTCCACTTTTGACTGACATAGTTACAATAGGCCATATTTCTGCACAGAAAATGTCCACGATACTGTCTTTTGTTCAGACATCCAAATTCTTAGGTGACCAAACTTTTTTTAAACGTTAGAGTGGGAGAGCTGCAGATGAAATACACCAGTGTACATTTCTTCCAATTTAATATTAAAAGTAAAATGATCAAAGGAATCTAAACAGTGGAAAAAATAGCTACCGTTAATGTCAAGGTTTAGTTGTCATCAATCTTACTGTGCAAGCTTCAGTCTGCAAAAACATTTAGTTGACCTAATTTCTTTGATCAAAATGCACATGAAAAAAACATTATACCAGTAAAAATGTGTATTTAATCTATAGCAAAATCTGACATTTGTTGAGAATAATATGTTGCTACTATTTTAAACAAATCAGTTCTGAAAACATTTTCAAAATTTACTTGAATCTTATATGGTTATTTCTCATTTCTTAACTATTTTGAAAAGATCCACATGTTCACATTTGAAACACTGTGATAATTGTCAACTTGCAGCATGTTTCATGGCACCTTGTTTCTGATAACTTGTTCCCATTTTACTTACTTTCTCAATGAACTATAGTTATAAGGTTTGAAAATGGTTTATGCTTAGATTCTGTAATGTCGCCTATCTGATGGGAAACTTAATTGATGATAATATTATTAAATATAAACTGAGGCATGCAGGGCATCATTTGTTGTGCTTCATCCATCTGATTCTACAGACTCCACACTCTGTCATGAGGGCATGTAAACAAAAGAATAATGATGTTTCTGAGCATAGAAATACTATAGAGCATTACTTTATATTAAACATCCAATGTAACCTCTAAATATGTCACTTTCTTACTGTGGTAATTCAGTGATCCTGTTATTTACTTCTGAATTCATGGCAAACATTTTATGAAGTCCATTTCGTCTATTTCACAAGTATCGTTATAAAGTCAGATGAGGTATTGTTTTAAGATGACATTATAAAACACTTCCGTTTTGCTGGCTGATGAAAGAATTTATATTAGGTAATAAATGATGCTGTAAAAGCAAATATGTTTGAGCAGAACTTATGCCAGATTGCCATACCAAAAACAGGAATACAATTCTTTAAATGTATTCATGGAAAGCCAATGTTTATAGCTGCCCTTGAGAAGATGCTCATGGGAATCTTCCTTAAACCACTGCAGTTTCAGTGGTGAAGATACTCCCCTAGTGCTGCTGAGGAGGGAGCACCAAGACTTTGACCCAGTGATAATGGAGGATATATCCAAATTAAGTTGGTATGCAACTTAGTGGGACACTTGAAATAGGAATTATTCTACAAATTTCCTCCCCTTCTTAAAGAGGTTGGAGGTTTGAAGATACTCTTGAGGAAATCTTTTTAAGTTTCTGCAGTGCCTGTTCTACAATGGCAAACATTGCAGATGTGACAAATGTGGAGGGATGAATATTTAAGGTGGAGCTGAGAGGTTGATCAAATGGAATGTTATTTTCTGGATGATCATTGGCTTAACTGTTCAGTTATCCAGTGTTCCACTCTGCTCCTGATTTGTGCGACGTAGAAGGTGGTAAATCAAGCAGTGCATTTGTCATGATAGATTAAGTACTCTCTGACCTTTTCCTGTAGCCACAGTATTTATCTGGTTGGTCTAATTAAAATTTTGGTCAATGGTGTATTTTGGCCAAAATTGATGGTGGATTGCTTGATGAAAGCTTTGCTGCCAAATATCTACTTTCCTGGTTGGTATGGTGGAGAAAGGACTGCAGGTTTCCTTAAGGATATTAGTCCTAAAGGAAATAAACCAAATGGGTTATTTGGCTATTTGGCAGTTAGATGCCACTTGAGAATTCAAGAATTCAGCACTACCTGCCTACCCCTCCTGGTGGCCACTCATCTATCTGACTGAACCTTTGGTGTAATAACCTCCATGAAACTCCTGTTTATAACACTTTTTGCCTCCTGTATGCTCCTCAGTGAGTCAAAATGCCGCTCCAACCAATCCATGAAGTATGAGCAGAGCTGCAGCTGGACACACATCCTGCAGACAGAGTCAGCAGGGACACTTCCCATTCCCTGACCTCCCACCACTCACAGGAGGAGCATACCATTTCATTGACTGCCATTACTACCCCTTTAGTAAACCGGAGGACTTAAGCAGATGGAAAAATCTTATCTCCGTCATTAGTCTGAACATTAACACATGTTAGTTTGGCATTAAGCTACAGTCTTTCTGTTTATTGCTTTTACCATCTCAATCTCCTTGAATCCAGAAAACATATGGTGGCATTGATGAAAAGCAGTATGTTTTTGCTTCAGGGAATCATTTGATAAATATTTGGATAGTTAGGCATTTTGAGACATCCTGATCAGTGGCAATAGGGTGGTAGCAATCCAAAATGATGAGGAATAATTTATCTAGTCTTGATGCTGTGCTGGATACTATTTACCCAAGGTCCTACTGTTGGCAGGTCCGACTACTTGCTGAGATTACACTGTGAGCTCTTTTTATGTGTAAATCAGGATTCCACACAGTACATTTCAGGATACAACTGCACATTCATCAGTTTCTATTAGACTCAGGTGTAGAGGGACCCAGAAAATGTAGGTTTTCATGTGTTTTTGATCGACCTGAAGGAAGAAAGGCATTCCTTTGGACTGCACAGATGCAACCTGGCCTGCACATATCCTGAAGATTACACCGGAGAAATCTGATTCTCTCTGTGTTAGTCTAATGGCTGCAAAACATTACTTCTGTGCGAATATCTAATCTATTTTGTCATTTTCCCTTCCCCTCTGCTTCAAAAGACTCAGTTTGGTGTTGACACACAATAATATGGGTGCCGTCTACCACATCAAGTGACTGTTCTCCAGCAGGGGTCCATCCAATGACCACTGCCTGCATTGAGATTTTGTAACATTCCAACGGCAGTCACTGGATAGTGAAGGGTAGGAATCTGAGATAATATTTTCCCCTCTTAGACCATGGCATGCTGAAGAAAATTGTAGCTGATGCCCTGACAGAAATCATCCTCCTGTCTGTGTGACTTAGTTTGTTTTTCTTTTGAAAGAATGATCTTTCCAGGTGAGTCCTGGAGTAGAAAATACCATTTCATTCTATATTACATCATGTTGACAGACTAACAGTAAGGCTCTGGGACATGTCCAGCAGGCCATCAGCAATACATTACACCGACAGAGAAGCTTACTCTGACTTAACTGCCCCTTAACTGTCATAGTAGTTTATCCAGTCTCAACCTATCAGAGAAACTCCCCTTTGCTCCACCCAACCTCCTCTACTGTCTCCCCCACCCCCTTCTCTGCTACCTAAAGTTTCTTGTTTCTCTTTTTCCCCTTTCTGATGAATGGTCCCAGACCTGAAACTTTAACACTATCTCTCTTTCCACAGATGCTGCCTGACCTGCTGAGTGTTTTTATTTCAGATTTCCAGCATCTGCAGTTTTTTGTTTTTTTTTAAATCTATAGTATCACTTAAGAGTTGGCTGGTCAGGCAGCATTCCAGAAAGTAAAAAGTGTTATTGAAATGTGCAAAGACTTTTCACTTCCATTAGGATAGAATGCTATAATATAAAGAAAAACTTAACTGATATGCTTGCTACCTGCTTAAACTTCCCCATATTGCACTTCGTAGCAGCTATGCCACAAATTAAACTTCACAGACCATTTGCTTTGTACCAATCTCTGTTCCGAAGATTTAGTTATTTTGGCCCACAAGACAAACACAATATGAACTGTGACCAGATGTACATTTGTATCCTGTTCCTCAGTAGTAGAAAATTAATGCTGTGTTGTTATCGGTGTATATTTATGAAACAACCACATTTAATATTTAGCACATAAACTAATTAAAATGCTTCAAAATGTTTTGATTGTATGTAGTTTGAAAAAACAAAAAAATCTAGTGTTGTGAAAAAAGCATCAATCATGAATGCCAGAAGTCTTGTCGCAAGATCTCTCGCACTCCACACTGGCTTCACCTATGATTTGAAAATGTAACTTCCCTTTAGTTTTTAATGTCCATTATGAATTACTGCTAGTTCAGTGCATATAGGTGATGCCAAAAAGATAGTGATCTAGAAAATGTAATGCAATGTATTCAAAGTCATGAAGACAATTGTGTTGAGGAAGCACTTGTAGAACAGATTGTCAAGGCAGATAGCATATGTGCACTACCTGGTGAAGTGATCTACTTGGATTACTGGTGCCTGGAGTGCCTTCAGAGATATCAAACATGATTTGCATTGAAGAGTTTGGTGAAAAAAAAGAGACCAAGAGATGAGTGAATTCATAATTGATTGAATTTACTATTGAATGTTAAAGAAAAAAAATCAACTGATTATACAACTTCACATATGTAAGTAGTTTGAATGACACACTAGCTCTATTTCCTTTATAAATGGAAGCCGTGTAGTGTATATGTTTAGGTTCAGAATCAGAATTGTTGTTTCGTAGCAGCAGTATAGTGCAAGACAAAGACATAAAAATTACTTTAAGTTACAAAAAATAAATAAATAGTGCTAAAGAGGAATAACAAGATAGTGTTCATGGACTGTTCAGAAATCTGATGGCGGTGGGGAAGCTGTTCCTGAGACATAGAATGTGGGTCTTCAGGCTCCTGTATCTCCTCCCTGATAGTAATAACGTGAAGAGGGCATGTCCCGGATGGTGAGGGTCCTTAATGATGGATGCTGCCTTCTTGAGGCACTGCCTCTTGAAGATGTCCTCGATGGTGGGGATGGTTGTGCCCGTAATGGAGCTGACTGAGTCTACAACCCTCTGCAGCCTCTTTCAATCCTGCACATTGGAGCCTCCATTCCAGGCGATGACGCAACCAGTCAGAATGCTCTCCACCATACATCTGTAGAAATTTGCAAGAGTCTTTGGTGACATACCAAATCTCCTCAGACTCCTGCGTCATGTGATATGAGTCCAATACACTGTTATTTAATTGAGAATGACAGCCTCCAATGAAGGATGTTCTGTTCATAGTTCTATTGCTGCCCATTTGCTAATGCTGTAAGCATTATCAAATCGGCAGCAATAGAAATACAATACTTACAGCAACACAAAAATTCCCATAGGCACTAGGTGCTCAATCAATATTTTAAAAATAGGATGTTCAATATAACCTCCATCTTTTGGTGATGAATACCTATATTTATGAATCTCTGGATCCCACTTTATCAATACGTTCAGCAATTTTCAAAGATTTATGTACATATACAGCAGGACACTGTTCCTGCTCACCATTTTAATTTATGTTGTCCCTTCTCATCTTCCCCCCACAATGTATTGCTTCACCCTTCTCTGTATCTCACCTCCACCTATCTGCCCAATCTGTCAGCCTACCTACCTCCTCCTGCATCCTCCTCACTGTTTGCCACACCATCAAGTTTAGCAGCACCTGCAAATTTTGAAATCTCATCCACAAAGTAATAACCAAGTCACTTTTATATATCACAAATTAAAATGTGATCTTGACTCTAGTATAGAGAACACCACTGTCTACTAACCTCCAGTGCAGAAAACACGTGTTTACCAAGACTCTCGACTTTCTGTGCTTGAGTCAAATTTTTATCCAATCTGTCAATACCTCCTTTTCCCCAACCTACAGATTGAACTGAAAACTCTCTCCACTCCAGAATCAAGATCACACAAATCCTACTCATCAAATTACAGCACACAGATGATGCTTGTGTGCATACACATTCTGAAACCAAGCGCCAGCTTATAGTTGACCTCTTCACTAGTCAAAAGGATGACACTTACATTATAAATCTAAATCATCTATCATCTGACATTGACACACAACACTACCCTGCACAATCTTGGAAAAACATACATCTCTCCCTACATCTCAGGAGCAACCTCTCAATAAAGATAAAATTCACCACTGCCCTCAGTGCACCAGCACAGACTTCACTTGGCAGAGGGCCAAGATCAAGACCTCAAACCTGGCACCAAGCTCATGGTCTACCAAGCAGCAGTGATCCTTGCATCATCAGCATCATGGATAACCTTCTGTAGGTATCACAGAGCATTGGAGATATATCACCAGTGCTCTCTCTACAAGATCCTCCAGGTTGATTGGAAGAGTAGCTAAACCGGTGTCTTTGTTTCAACCCGGTCCCATGTCCCCAGCATTGAAGATCTAATCAGGATCAGCCAGTTCTGGTGGGCCAGTCACGTTACTTGCAATGATCAAAACTAGACTGCAGAAACAGCCGCTCTACTCCAAGCTTCATTAAGGGACGAGATTTCCAGGAGAACAAGGAAAACGTTTCATGGATGTTCACAAAGTCTCCTTGAAAAAACATAGTACTCACTAACATATGGGAATCCATGGCCCCTGAATGCTCCAAATGGAGAAGGAGCACCCAGGAAAATATTAATCTTCTTAAGTTTCAATGACAGCACCATTCACAAACAGCAGAAGGAATACACAGAATTCCAAACAGCCCACCCATACTCACTGTGGAGTACCTCCTGCCCCACCAGAGTCCACAGATCCTGCACAGAACTCTTCAGTTGCCTCAGACCCACACAGAGTATGAGCCAAAGCAAGTCATCATCAGGCCTAAGGAACTGCCTAGGAAGAAGGAGAACGTGTGTATACTTCAATAAACCATCTGGCAGCAATAATAATTGTCACCAGATGCACAGTTGGTGGGGGAGATTGCAGCAAAGGGTCCATGATTCATCATTTTCCAATCAAAAGCATACAGGTGAGGAACAGCCTTCTCTTAGGATCGGATCCGGTAATGCAGCATGTGTGCTGAAGTCATGTGTTATCACTTTGCAGTATATTGTGGTTAACTGTTTCCAATAAAATCTAAAGATCCAATTTGATCTTCTCTCAAACAATTTAACAAAAGACGGAAAAATTTCTTCATGCAAAGGGTGGTGAATCTTTGGAATTCTCTATTCTGAAGGACTGTGGAAGCTCAATCACTGAGTTCATTCAAAACAAACTGGTTGATTTCTAGATATTAAAGGAATCAAGGGAAATGGGAATCATGCAGGAAAATAATGCTGACTAACTGCTGCACCAAACATCTCTTTATTGAGTGATTGTTCTCATTATGAAATGATTGATGCTGTCTATTTTTTTTCTCAAATGGTCTGTGAAACAAAAATCCAAGAAAAGCTCAGTGCAATGTGCTCCCTGCATCCAATTGCACTTGAATTGTTTGCAGACAATGAAATATTTAACTGCATAATTAATTAATGTCTTAGAAAAACATTGAATACAACTTATTCAACATGATTCTACCACTTTAAATGAGTAACTAACCATATTTATTTATACGTTTATATGTATAAAAATACAGATTTTTTTATTTTTAAACTAAATTGTAGAAATTAATGGTGACTAACTGGTAATTATGTTTTCGAATTTACTTGCAAACATGGTGTTGATGAATAGTATGCATTAATAGTCAACAGCACATGAGCAAAAGATGTGTGGGAGTATTTCTAGCTCTATAATTCCACCCAAATAACAACGAGGATCTCTCTTTATTCTTAAACATACTTATTCAAATCAAAATCTCAATTTACATGTGTGTGGGTTCTTCATTTGGATAACAAGTTTCTCAAATCCAATGGCATTATACTGTCTCTACTAATTATTTTAAACAGCTTGTGGGCTGAACTTTCTAATGTCAATGAAAAATACCACACTTTTAACAAAAGAGAAATGGTACTATGGGACGGGGAGTGCTGGTGGTTGTGTATTGAACCATTTCACTGAGGCAATTGAAGCATTGAGCACAAAATTAGAAACAGAAGAAAGAACACAGTATCTTTTCCTCCCCGTGTCCCATCTCCATCATCAGGATCATATTTTGGGAAGATCATTTTTGCAATGCATGAAACCTCATGCTTCCATCACATTCATCTTCAATATCCATGGCACAGGTATAACTATTTCCTATAATGCTGATTGTTCTCAAACTGCTAGGTGATACAGAGTAAAGAGAATAACAGTATTAGAAATAAGCCATGATCAACTTATCATGATTGTTACAAATGAAATTTTACTCATTTAATTTCTGAACAAAAAACATTTATCAACAAAAAGAGGTGCAAATTTCTACTTAAAATTGTAGCACACACTTACATTTTCATATTTCAAGGTCAGGCACAAGAAAGATAAACATTTCCTTCAAATGCTTCCCTCTGATAAAGTAACTAGTCCAGGTAAAAATGGTATTCTGGAAGTATTATTTGAAAATTAAAATTGCTCTTCCAATCGATCTTAAATAAGTGATTTGTAAGAAAACTGGCTGATGTGGTGCCCATCCAGGAATTAAAAGCCGATCCTCAAAACTACAGGTGGGATAGTGTAGAGGGAGTGGTGCAGGGTTAGGAAGAGGGGTGGGGTGAGTGGGGCTAGTGGAAAAAGTTGGTGGGGTAGGGGTGGCAGAGAGCATGTCTGCAGGTGTGGGAATGCAGGACGCTTACTTCAGCAGAGGGGGACAGGCGCGAACGTTCAGGAGAATGGCCAATGATCCAACAAGTGGGTGGGGGACGTTGTTGCACATGGCATTGAATGGATACCTGAATCAGAATCAGAATCAGGTTTATTATCACTCTCTTATATGACATGAAATTTGTTGCTTTGCCGCAACATTACAGTGCAAAGACATAAAAAACTATAAATTATAAAAATAAATGAATAGTGCAAAAAAAAGGAACAAATGAGGAACAGTTCATGGGTTCATGGACTGTTCATAAATCTGATGATGGAGGGGAAGAAGCCATTCCTGAATCATTGAGAGTGGCTCTTCAGGCTCCTGTACCTCCTCGCTCATGGTAGTAACAAGGAGAGAGCATATCCCGGGTGGTGAAGGTCCTTAATGATGGATGCTGCCTTCTTGAGGTGCCGCCGCTGACCCCTCAATGAGGACTGGTGTGTGTTCTCCTGACTTCCCCTTCCTGAAATCCATAATCAATTCCTTGGTCTTGCTGATGTTGAGTGTGAGGTTGTTGTTGTGACACCATTCAACCAGCCGATCTACCTCACTCCTAAATGCCTCCTCATCGCCATCTGAGATTCTGCCAACAACAGTGGTGTCATCGGTGAACTTATAAATGGTGTTTGACCTGTGCCTAGCCACACCGCCATGAGTGTAGAGAGAGTAGAGCAGTGGGCTAAACACGCATCCTTGAGGTGCGCCTGTGTTGATTGTCAGCGAGGAGCTGCAGTCTGGGTGGAGGAGCTGCAGGAATCCAATAAATGGATGGAAGGGAGAAATCATAGTGTTGATTTGTCCAACAGACACAACCTTCACCATACAACAACACCAAGAGAAATACTGGTGGAGCATTAACTGCTGTACAAGCCTTCCAGGACTTCAGAAATGTCTTTGACTCCATGAATTGAGAGGGACTGTGCAACGTCCTTCTAAAACTTGCTGCATAAAGGAATTTGTATTCATCTTGCATCTTCTTCATGATGATATACAAGTGGTAATCTTAACCAATGGGTTCACAGCAGATCTAACCTCAGCCTCGGTCTGTGTTCAGATAGGCTGCTTCTTCACCAGCAATTTTCTCAATCTTTCTTGCCACAATGCTGCACTTCATTTCCGAAAAGTTTCCTGCTGGAATTGAGGCCGTCTGGAGGACAATTGGGGCACTGTTCATCCCACCTCCTCTCCAGAACAAAGGTCATCTCAACTTAATGTTTGAGTTGCTGTACACAATCAACACATGTCCATGTGACTGAGCTCCAAGTCATTGTTGACCCTTTGGCTGAAGCATATGAGAATTGTCCTTACAGTTAACATCTGCAAAACAAAGGTCCTCTACAAACTTTTCCCCCACTGTAAAGCACTGCCCCCAATAATAAAGATCCAGGCCAGACGCTACAAAACATAGACCATCTCCCATATCTCTGGGTCCATTTCTCCCAAGGCTGAGATCAACAAAGGAACTCACTGTCACCTTCAGTGATAAACATGACCCTCAGCCATACTGAGTAAAAGCGTTTGAAGCCCAAACACGGCACAAAGTCAGAACTTCCTTCCATTCCAATTCTATGGGTTATGAGGTGATTGACGAAACCAATGTAGCTTCCGCAGGCTTGGCCATGGTTGTGACAGGAGGTGCTTGATAGGGAGGACAGTTGGGTCTCTGGGAGATAAGATAAGATAAGATAAGGTAAGGTAAGGTAAGGTAAGATAAGATAAGATCTTTATTAGTCACATGTACATCAAAACACACAGTGAAATACCTCTTTTGTGTAGTGATTTTGGGGGGCAGCCTGCAAGTGTCGCCACGCTTCTGGCGCCAACATAGTATGCCCGTAACTTCTGAACCTGGACGTCTTTGGAATGTGGGAGGAATCCGGAGCACCCGGAGGAAACCCACGCTGATACGGGGAGAACGTACAAACTCCTTACAGACAGTGGCCGGATTTGAACTCGGGTCACTGGTGCTGTAAAGCATTATGCTAACCACTATGCTACCGTGCCTCCTTCCACCACTTTCAATGGGCTTTTCTGTTTCCTGACAAAGACTCCAGGTTGGCTGTGCCATCTCTTCCTCTATTTTGGTTAATCATGGGATAATGTATCCCATTAGTCTGTGAGGGATTTACATCTTTTTTGAGGACACTTTGAGAGTACCTTTGTCCTCCCAGTAACCTATTAAAGTGTTTTGAGTCTGGTGTCAGAGGGTGAGCTTTAAATGTGGTTCAGTGGCGCTGTGAGGTAATAGCACTACCACCTGCACCACTGTAATTGTATCTTGAAATAATAATTTTTAATGTTTAATTCCACAACCTCTAATATTACAATGTCAGTGTACGTGGGCTCTTCTGAATTACAAGCCATCTGAAAGGCAACATATCAGTGGGTGTAAGTACTGAATCAGAGCTTTACATTTAGTATTGTTTCAGCCCAGAGGCTACCTGTGTATAACTCCCTACATGTTAAGCTACTGTTCTGCCATTGCAAAATAATCAAGAAGGTAGATTATGATGCTGAACTACAAGTGATGAGGTCGGGAATGGAGTGGTCTGGCAAAACCCACACAGGAGACTGTTGACTGGTGAGGAAGCATTGTTGTCAACACCTTCCACCAATTCACTCATGACTGAGACTAGACAGATTGGGCAGTAATTAGCTTGAGTAGATTTCTCTTGCTTTTTGTGAACATAACATACCTGGGTAATTTTCTACATTGTTAGGTGTTGTAACTGTCCTGAAACAGCTTGAATGTTGTCTGGTCCAATAGGCTTTGGTGTATCCATTGTTCAGAACATAAGAAATAGAAGCAGGAATAGGCCGTTTGGCTCTCATTCCAGCTCTGCCATCCAATGAGATCATGTCTGATCTTCTACCTCAGCAGCACCTTCCTGCACAAACACCATATTCCTTGATTTCCTAATATCTAAAAATCTGTTGCCATTTCTTGATATCATGTGGGGGTAAATCAAATTTCCTGATGACTATGATAGTACGTTCAAAGGAGGAAGCCAAGAAGGATAATCCATTTGTCTGATTGACATGTCTATTTGCCTTTAGCATATCCTTAGCACTCACATGCTGGACACCACCATCATTGAGGATGGGAAAATTCTTGGAGTCTCCGCTTCCCACTCACTGTTTAACTCTTGACTACCAGTTATGAGTCAATGTGGCAGTATTGCAGAGTTTTCATCTGATTGGTTGTTTTTTTTCTGTGTAGCAAGTACATAATCCTGTGTTGCAACTTCATCAGGATGGTACCTCAAATTGTCCTATCTCTGCCTTTACAATACTTCTGCTATTCAATTCCTCTTTAATATATTTTTATAATCTTTCTTATATTTGACTTTCATTCCCCTATTCTAGTTTCTCCCTTTATCAGTTCTCGGTCATTGTTGCTGGCTCTAAAATGTGCAATCCTAAGGTTTATTACTTGCCTTGGCAACATGATAATCCCCTTTATATAGTCTAAACTGACCCTTTACTTCTTTTCAATGAGTTTTTATTTTCCAAAGAAAAATGTATTTCTTGAGAATCGTGTAAGTTTTCTTTAATTTTTTTATCATCGTTTATCTACCATCATATGCTTTAATCTAATTTTCTAATTTATTTTGGTTAGTTCATACCATGTAACTGGCTTTATTCCGGCTTAAGACTCTGGTTTTATACTTACGTGTCACTCTGAAATGTACATTCCCACTCTTCTTTGGGGGATCCCTTGCTATGAGATTACTAATTAATCCTGGTTCACTACACAAGGCAAGATTTAAAATAGTTTTTTCCCTGGTTGATTCCAAGATGTGTTTGTGCCAGGAAGCAATTTTGAATGCATTCTCTGAATCCTACATCCAGATATCAGCAAAATTGAGAGATTGAGGTAATAGTTAGCTGAAGCAATAGATAAAATGTGGATAAAGATACATGGCTACAGACTATGTTGCACAAATGGTGATTAGATATTGCTGACTATAATTTAGAAATGATAGGTTAGGAAGAAGGAATGTTGTGGTTGTTGTATTAATCAGAATTATCATGATAACATTAGCAAAAAAAAGACATAACCTAACAAAATGATGCATATAAGATCAATGTCAATTGAAATAAAGGAAAGGAAGTGACTAGCCACTCCTAAGGGTAAATGACAATCACGGAAAGATTGGGAAGGAAGTGAAAGGAAATATATGTTGACGAATGATTGAAATAAGTGAAGGAACAGATAATCAAAATCAAGTGGGATTTCACCTATTGCAAATGAATGGGCAGGGAGAGAACAGGAGGAGATTCCATTTTTACCACATCATCACTATCAATGATCCTACAATCTTCCATTCTTCACATGACTCTGAAGTGTCTTTTTTTTCCCTCTAGGATTTTTTGATTCCATCTTTCCTTGAAGATCTTTCAAAATCTCAGTTCCTCCCACCATCTGTGCAGACTATTTAATTTTCCTTTCACAACAACATCAATGCAACAACTTCTGAGCTTTGATGAAGGGTCTCAGACCTGAAGCATTGACTCTTTTTTGCTGCAGGTGCTGCCTAAGCTGCTGAGCGTTTACGGCATTTTCTGTTTTTATTTCAGATTTCCAGCATCCACGGATTTACTTCTGATTTTCAATCCAACTACGTTTTTGTATCACTGGAGATGTGTCCTCCTTAATAACGTTGTCCATTTGTTTTGCTTTCTCAATCAATCTCCAGACCCACATCTTAGAGGGTATCTTTCCTGAAATCTAAAATGAATTGCAACTCCTCTGGGACACTGGAGCAGGAAAGGGAAGTACAGAAGAGCATCTCAGAGATAGCAATCATTATAATAATGATTAAGATAATGACCGAGAAAGATGGGATTAGTATGGATGCTAAAGAAATAGATTGGAATAAAGCCAACTGTGATGGAATGAGGATGGAGCCAAAGATGATAAGCTGGAAAAAAATTATTGATGGGAAAACAGTGAAACAAGAATAGATAATACTTAAAAAGGAAGATCAACGTAATCAATCAATCAGAACAAATGAGCTAATAATGAGGTACCATGGATTACCAAGAAGCTAAGCGTAAATTTGATGTAAAGTAAAAGCACTCATTGGTAACATAAGTAATAGAGGAGAGGATGGCACAAAAGGAATGAGTAATGTTTAGGATAGAAATTAAACAAATATTAGGAATGCAGAGACAACATACAAAATAAAATACCAAAGATAAATAAGAATAGTAAATCATAAATAGTAATTGTCACATGCGTTATGAAAAGAGGCATAGTGAGCAATGTAATGATCCTGGCAGCAGGATACCAAATGTGGTCTTAATTTTCAATGAAGGAGAAATCATAAGAGTAGAAGTCGAAATGGATTTTACAACCATTAAGATCGAAATGATGGAAACACTGGATAATCTCCCCTTTTAAGTATTTTCTGTCAATATTTTTTTCCAGTTTATCTTTGCGACTGGAAGGTCGTTACCAGTGGCTCCTTATTCAGTCCTTTGCTTTTTGTAATATATAGTGATGAATGTAGTCTTAAATGTAATGGGCATGATAAAGAAATTTGCAGATGGAAGAAATATATGTTCTGGTAAATTGGGCAGAAAATAGCAAGTGCAATTTAATCCAGAGAAGTGTGAGGTAATGCATTTGGGAAGGTGCAACAAAGTCAAAGTTGAGTTTATTGTCACGCACAAGTACATGTATGCATAGGTGCAATGAAAAACTTATTTGCAGCTGCATCACAGGCACATAGCATCATATAAGCAGCATTCACTAGAAAAACATAAATTGAACATAAATTATACAAGGGAATATATAATAAATGGGAGGTCATTGAGTGGTGTGGAAGAACAGGGACGTCCATATTTCTTTAAGGGTGGCACGGTTGGTCATATGTTTAAAAAGACATGTCTTCCTTTATCAGCTGAGGCACAGACTATAAAAGCAGTGATGCTATGCTAGAATTGTATTCAATATTAGAACTGCATACTATTCCTGTCACTACAGTACAGGGAAGGTGTGATTGTACTGAAAAGGGTGCAGAGGAGAGTCATGAGGATATTGTGGGGACTGAAAATTGCAGGCAACAGAGAAGATTGAATACGCTGGTGCTGTTTTCTCTGGAACAGAGGCGACTGAAGGAAGACAACAGAGGTGTGTAAAATTATGGAGAGCTAGATAGAGTAGATAGAAAGAACCTATTTCCCTTAACAGAAGGGTCAAACAGAAAGGTATATAGATTTAAAATAATTGGTCTAAGGATTAAATAGCAGAAGAGGAAAAAGATTTTTACCAGAGGATACTAGGGATTGGGAACTCACTGTTTGTGATAGAGGCAGGAACCTGCATCATATTTAAACAGCACATGGACGTGTAATGGAAGAGCTGAGACCTGCAAAGTTATAGATCTAGTGGGATTAGGTTAGATAGGGCAGATATCATGGGCAAAATAGCCTCTTTCTGTGTTGTAAATTTTCTATGATAGATTGTTGTGAAAATTCCAGTAGGTTTGTCCAACACAATTTCTCTTTCACAAATCCATGAACTTTGTCTAACCCTGTTGCTACTTTTCAAGTTTCCTGTTATCTCATCTTTTATCAGAGCCTCCAGCACTTTCCCCATTACTGATGTTGGGCTACTTGGGCTATATTGGGATTACTGACTGTAATTTCCTGTTTGGTCACTTTATCCTTTTTTAAAATAGTAGGATTACACTTGCCACCCTCCAGGCTGCAGGAACCATTCCATAATCTTCTGGAAAATGCATCCACTGTTTCCACGGCTACTTCCTTTAGTACTCTGAGATGCAAATTATCAGGCCCTAAGGGAACTTACTGGCTTTCAGTGTCACTAATTTCACCAGCACCATTTTCTTACTGATATTAATTTCTTTTCATTCCTCACCTTCATTAGATTCTTGCTTTCCTAACATTTCTGGAAATGTCAAATGCTAGAGGACATAGGTTTAAGGTGAGAGGGTGAAAGTTTAAAGGAGATTTGTGAGGCAAGTTATTTTTACACAGAGAATGATAGGTGGTAGGTGCCTGGAATGTGCTGCCAAGGGAGATGGTTGAAGCTGATACAATAGCAGCACTTATGAGGCATTTAGACGGGCACATGAACAGGCAGAGAATAGGGGGAAAGGAACTATGTGTAGGCAGTTGGGATTAGTTTAGATTGGCCTCATGGTCAGCACAGACATCGTGGGCTGAAGGACCTGTTCCTGTGCTGTACTGTTCTATGTTCTATCCTCTTCTGTGAAAGTGTTTAATTGTTCTGCTATTCCCTTGTTCCCCATTGTAAATTCTCCCATTTCTGACTAAAGGAGACCTACACTCATCTTTTTTCATTTTACATATGTGTAGACATTTGTATAGCCCACTTCTATGTTCCCTGCAAGGTTGCTCAGTTAGGATTGTAACTTTTCAAATCTGCTTTACAGAAAAGAGATGATGCAGAAGGATTTTGTATCAAGCACGATGGAGAAGATTAGGAGGGAAAATACACCCTGGCCACAATTGTAGAGATGTAATTAGTGCCTGTGTTCGTACTGTGATTCTTTGAGGATAGCAAAATAAATGGTGGATTTGTCATAGAGCACAGCAACAGGTCACAATTGTGCAAGTAGACTTCCAGCATGGCTGTGAGAAAGAACTACTTAGGAGGAGATTAAGGGTCTTGGAATTGCAGGAGGGTAGAAACTGAGTAGCAGTTAAGGATAGTTTCTGGTTTGACAAGGTAGTTTTCTTAGTTCTGCTTCCGATAATATGCACATCAATGATATGGATTTAGGGTTAGAAGGACTTTTGTCCACATTTTCAGATAATACCAGTCACCAAAGAACCTGCAGGTAATTGAGAATCCCTCTTAAATAACATGGGTGTTGAGCTTGTGCCTGTTGTTCAGCCCAATTCCCTGTGCATGGTCCACACAGAATGTAAATTAGGTACCCATGAATTAATTTCACAGAGCAGACAACAATTGGACAACAAGTATAGGCTAATGTCAACTGTGCATGCTCTATGCATCTAGCCTGGGTGGTTCACAGGTATGGAAACATGACTGGAATCTTATTATCTATTATATGGGCTATAAGGTCACAATCACATTTTGCAATCATTCTTAAACTAGGAGACAATTGTGTACTGATTAAAAAGAAGGGACTGAATTTCTAGGGCAAAGAGTTAAAATTGCTCGCTTTAGCACAGATTTGTTCTCCCTCCCTGGGTTGGCATCATTTTGCAGGGATTCCTACTGTAAACCTTTTTGCCTTCTGAACCACTCAGCTACAGGGTTCCTTACAGGCCAGTTGCATTTACTTCCTCACCAACTTTACAACATCTGTTTGCATTTCTTTCATTTAAATCACATGCTGGGGTATGCTAATCAGCATATCAGTGACTGATTACATTGATTTTTGCTGTCATTTCAAAATCAAACCCTCAGGGTGTTAGAGTCAGGTAGCAGCTGTTTCTCTGAAACTGAATGAAAACCCTCAGCAGCCTCAATCTTTCTTGGAGGCCTTGACTTTTGTGGCTTTGCATATCTTGTCCATTTGGACTGTGGCAGGTAAGGGATATCCAAATAATGCTGGTTATTTTCAGCATTCAATAGAAGCAGCAGCAGATGGGCATGTGTTAGCAGAAAATATTATCCAATTGTTAATCATAAAAAGGAGAGTCCAGAGGGAAAACAGAGTATTAAGCTGATGAAAGATTACTTAAGACTAAAAGGCTTCTTTTTAATGAATGCACTGTAAACAAGAATTTAATTCTAATCCAAAAGCAAAATGTTTAAGTTAACATAACTAAACCTGCAGACCAAGAGCCTTTTAAATGCTTTTCCAGTTCCAATCCTATGAATCCATTGCTCTGTTTTTTGATTTAAAGTCCTGTCACCCAGCATCTCCCTTGAGGCAGGTAGCTGCACACTGATTTGCTACTTGAGCCTGACTCAATGTTAATAGAAATGAGCAGCAAGCAGCTCTGATGCAGAATTTCATCAGCTTTGTCCTCACATTTCAAAAAAAATCTAGATGCTGAGTTTCCCTGTCCTAAGCCTATATTTTTCTTTAAAAATAGGGAGGTATTGAATGTACTGAAGATGCAAAATATAATCTGGTGTCTAAAATAACTGCATTAGCTCCTGCATCTTGAATGGAATATTGCTGCTGGGAGTGGCACTTGCCTTTGTGTGTTTGAGAAGCTTCCAACAGGAGCAGCTGTAGATTTGTAGCTGAGGACTGTGAGATGCTCCTCTGTCTAAGGGAAGAAGAAATGTCACATCAAGAACTCACACAGCGACTGGTCAATGTTATCACTCATGTCGGTAAGAAGCAACTGAATTGTTTAAATTTTATTTAGCCCTGTAGCAAAGGGTCTACAAGAGCATCTCTGATAAATTCATTTCAAACTGATATGTTGGCTGAAAAATCATTTTTCTGCAAAATCAGTGAAATTATATATTCTGGGAAGAACATTGGGAAGTATTTGGAAGATGTATAAATGTATTTGGAATAATTTTTATAATTAATCAATCCAGAATCAAATCACAGATAAAAAAAACATTCTGGTTAGTAATTTGTGGCTAATTATTAAAACACTTTCCTGCCATTTCAAGCAACTTGTTATCATAGAGTAAAGATATATGAATGCATTTATGACTGATATATTGGGTGGAAGGAGTCAAATCCCAGTTGTCAGTGGACAGTATTCATAAAAGAAAACTGCTTTCGTTTCATTACTAATCTGCACTTACTCAACAATTCTGCTCTGAGGGACCACAGGGGAAGAGTAGATAAAAGATAAATGTTACACAGATGCATATGAGTGAGATCATGGTATACAACATATGAGATGAGGGATTAGATATCTGATCTGTGCTTGCTTTGACTTAGTAGTTCATTATATTACGGGATTTAAAGGAGAAATATGTCCTGGTTCCTAGTTTTTTTTCTTTTAATGGACAAGCACAAATAGAATTTTTAGAGGGATGTACATAGGTGTTGTGTATTGTTTCTTGTCCAATTTCTTTTGCATTTCAAATAATATTAACTTGCAGCAAAAAAAACTTTGCATTTAATTCTATGTATTTAGGTACAACATTATACTATGTTGTTAGTTCAACATGTATTCGAAAATTAAGTCAATCTAAGGGTAACACATTAGTTCAGTTTTTAGTTTCCTCTTCTCCTGCAACAGCAGTAACACGCAGAACAATGGATGGTGGATAACAATCAGAAGACAATTACCTCATCAAGAGATTCAAATGATGTCATAACCAAGAGTTAAAGTCACTTATAACTGTCCTTTGAACTACAATATTGGAATATGGTCAGTGGCATCTGTTATAATTTGTATATATTTTCTACTCACAAATGGGAATTAAAATGCAATGTTATATGCTCATACACACACATAATCAGAGGAAATATAGCTAATAATACAATCCTCCCATAAATTTTAATCTGTTGCTGACATTTTTTTGTGAACTACACCTCTTGTTGTGCCCTTTGTCTGTGGTGTGGGAAGATCACTGTTAAAATTTAATAATTTACTCTCATGCTGACAAATTCTACATATGTTAAGAGTGCTGTGAATTTTGAAAGGGTCTCCAGAGGTTTGCTGAGCATTAAATCATTCAGTAGCTTGCCCATAGTAAAACAGAGTTATGAAATCTTGTCTCAACTGGGGAACTCTCCCCGCCCCTCCGCCGCATAGATCACAGTCATATGGGTGACTTGTGAATGTTATTGACTTTGAGGGTTATTCAGTGTTTTTAAGAATTGAGACAATGTAGTGCTTTATCATACAAGGAATTACTTTTGCACATCTATAATGCAAAATTGCTGCTTTTTGCTTATTCGTATTACTGTTAAGTTCAGGTGACTGGATGAGATTAGAGATAAATAGCACAATATTCTTCAAGAAATTATAGTAAGGATTAAGTAACTGGTAGAAAATGTTTGAGAGGACATTTTAAAAGGAGGCTCTGACTGTCTCTGCAAAAGCACTATAGTTCAGTCTTGAATATCCTCACTTCTGAGCCAAAAGGTTTTTGTTTCAAGATTCACTCTAGAGACTGAAGTGCACGTTTTATGCCAGTAGTTCAGTGTAATACAGAGGGTGCATACTACTGTTGGAAATGCTTTTGTATGAGACAAAAAGAAAGTGGATCAATTTGAAGAGGAACTGGAGAGTCTTTGCAGTGACCTTACTGACATCCATCCCTGAATCAGCATCAGTTAAGAAGATGATCTTGTCAGCTATTTTATTCACATTACCTCATAGGATGCAAAGTACTTTATGATATCCTGAGTTATGACAGGTGGTTTTTACATGTAATTCTTTCCCTTTCTAATAGATGGTCTACAAAATCATGATTTAGAATAAATGAGCATCTAAGTGACATGGAGATGCTAGATAACAGTCTATCCCCTTTCACTGAATTATCCACAGCATATTTTATCAAATACCCAACTCTAGCACAAAGTCAGATATTAACACTGCAAATTCTCTTCTGAATATTTTTGAAATCCCTTTTCCTCAGTGTGATTTGAAGAGGGCCTTGCCTGCTCTTCACAAGCTGAATGAAGCAATCAAATATAACACAGTTGGGCTGAGACAAATTAGCTTTTAAATAAAGGTATCATTAACAGACTTCAGTATGCATATTCATTGTCTGCAATCTTTCTAAACCTGTAAAAATTGAAGTTGTTTTCAAATGAAACCTTTTAATGTAAAACAATCTCAAAGCTCTTTCCATATGAAGGAACAAAAAATTCTGAAATGTGAGATACTGCTTTGTATCCCCACCCAGTCTCTAACAATAGTAGGTCTACAATGTGTGTGCCAAAGTGATCTTCAGATACCATTGCTGATTCATCATGAGTATATGAGCTGCATGAAAATCTGCCTGAGAGATTGAATCATACTTCTATAGGTAACTTAATGAAGTGGTTATAACTTGTGATGCATGGTAGAAATAATTCATATTTATACTTTTAAATGTACTTGAGTTTTTTTTACCTGACCAAAATGCTTTACATCCATATGAATTTAATACAAATTTTATAGGAATTTATCAGCTACCTTACCTGAAAAGTAAAACTTGTAAAAAAGCAAGATAAGCAAGGAATTTTGAAGATGTTTGGGATATTCAACTAATTCAAACTGTGAATTGATTGATGTTGAAAGCATAGATTAAAGTTTGGTGATTTTAAATGAATACTGGATACTGCTATTTCCAGAAATATCATTATTTTCTTCTAGCCTGAACATAGTACTTCTACTAGTTTAAGTTTCAGCATAAAGTTTAAGGAGGCTACACAGATATTCTTCTGACCCGAATGTCAAGAGAGCTTGGTTAGGAAATTAATATGCAGCCCCATTAGCCATATATTTTTTCAGTCTGTACAATTATTGGTATTAGGAATCAAATTACTATGATTACAACAAGTTGTTGTATGCTTTCACTCTGCCTTATTTGCTGAATCTAGAAGCTAAAGCTAGTTTCCCATGTTGGGGTGGTGGTTGGAAGTGGGGGAGCTGTGTGAATTTTACTTTAGGGGCCCACCATTAGTATCTCATCAGTTGCTCCACTTCAGGCAGTTGTGAGATACCTGCCAGTCTTAATTGTAGGACCTAAAAGGTCTGGGTGGTTGGTGACTGACTGGCCTTTCTGCACCCCTCACCACCACCCTGCTGTCTCTGCTTGCATCACATTGAAGGAAAGAATTTCTGGCTACATAATCCTTACAAATGGTTAATACTGAATCATAGGAATCATATGAAACAATGATAGCAGTTATTACAAGCCAATGATTTGACTTAAACATTGTTTTGAGTAAGGCAGTACTTGGTAGTTCTGTCAAAAAGCTAAGTGACCATACTGCTCAATATCCAACAGCAGCTGCAAATCTCCCTCCCATCACCTTTACACTGGCTGTCAGAGGTTATTGTGTGGCCCATTCTTCCAGGGGAAAATTTACGCTGAACTTTTATTGAAATTGGCAGAGTGACCATAATGATGGATCAGGGCACTTCAGAGCAGTGGTACCACACAGGCATGAGATTTCAGGTTGTCAATGAATAAGTAGTATGATCACATGCTGTATGTGATTATGGTATTTCACTCTATAAATTGTGGTGCCCTGTTTTAAACAGGTATTCAACATGCATAATAATCCTCTGTGCAAATCTGAAATAGTTGTAGCTTGTTGTCAATCATTGATCCACAAGGTGTTAAAATGGAGTTATCCACAATGTCACCTGCAAATAATTGCTTGAATCCATTGTCCTCGCTATTTCTATTCTTTAACAACTGGTCATTGTAATATAGAAGAACAAAATAGTCAACACTCTTTCCTGTGCCGAGAATTAACACTTGCTATCATTGGAGGCAGTTATTGGCTTTCTTCACAGTTCACCTGCATGTGAGAAAACTTGCACAAATCAGAGATTTGTAATTGTTACTGCTTTGAATGGTTGGCAAAAAGTCAGGAAACGTGCCACAAATCCTCCCTGAAATTATTGGAAAAATAGTGGCATTATTTACCAAGCACAAATTTCCCAGGATTTTGTAGATTATGCCTTTTGTAGATAATGGCTTTTGTCTTAATTTTTCAATTGTTTTTATGGTATAGCATAACAGATTTTATGACTGTGTGATAAAACAAACCCTAACAATATGAATCTTTTGTGTTCTGCACTGTGGTATTCACAGATGTACTTTCATTATTTCAGAAGTAGCTAAGAGGTATTAGAGACCACATACAAGTTGTTGAGCTGCTTAGCATCACTACAAAGTAACAAAGGAAGTTCCACTCACTTTCCTCAGTTTCACTTCTGCCTTCAAAGATTAAGTGGGGAGAAATAATAAATGTACCTTATTCTGGATTGGGAGCTGTATTGAAAACACAGTGATCTTTGGCGCCTTTAGCTAGGGAAGGGATGAGAAGCTGACTTCAACTCTTTATTGACCAGTGTAATAAAACCAGTTGCCTTTTCTTCTCTTTAGAGTGAAGTTGGGCAGCCTGTGCTGTTCACCAGCAGAATGAAGGCATCAAAGCTAATATGGTTGAGATAAGACAAAGTAGTCTGCCAGTATGATTATGGTTACAACAAGTGTCTATGAGTATTGTGAAAACATGACAGAAAGATGGCTAACTGACCCTGCTGGTTCTGTGCATCATGTGACTGGATATGCTTTTGTGGACTGGCTATGTAATTCCAATGGTTGGAGTCCATGGAACCCAGCTTTGACTTGGGTCGGTAGCTTGATACTGTTGTCCAGGTTCACCATGGGCTTCCTCTGTCTGTCCAATTTATTGAGGCATTTATGCCTAGCAAGCCTTATCCCCATCTGGCAATGCAGCTCATAACTTTCCTGGTTCTCCCATGTGAAGATCATGTACATACAGCTATCCCTAGCTGTATGAGTTCTGGTGAACACCCCAAATGCTCCTGTGTAATGGAACAGCCAGAATATAACATTCTGCCCATCCACAAGTTGCTCAGTCAGTGTGCCAAAACCACTCAATCATCTTGCCCCTCTGAAGTTTTTCATTGATGAGGAGCCCTGACCTCTTGTATTTTGGTCAAGTGTTTCTATTGTTCTCCGAATTGTACAAATCCTCCAGACCCTCTCCCATATCACCATAATCTTCTCCTCACATCTGCTTATATCCATCACTACCATAGAAACATGGAAGCATAATAGATGAATAAACTCCCACCTGGTGGCATATCCTTAATCAAAGTATTCCAGTCGAACCCTGGAATAGCATATGCTGTGGTCATTCACAATACCCTCACTTTATGTAATATTGCAACAGTGTGGCTTATTGAAATTCTATTATCATGAAGCAGTGAATGACTTGCCATCCTCTGAAATGTGCCTTATCCACAAGGGAGAAGAAATCTTAAGGGGTCAGGTTACCAACATCAGAGAAAGGGAGCACATGGCAGTTGCCAGGTTGGTAACACAAGTGAGAACCCCACTAAATACAGCAGGATCAGAAGACATAAGAGAGCAGGTCCTTAGCAAGGAAAATGTTTTAGCAAAGGAAAATGAGGTTGGGATTCTGGATGGGCTAAGAACTGATAAGGAGGAGTTACTAGAAAAGTTAGCTGGATGATCCAGATGGACGCATCCTAGGTTGCTGAGTGAAGGAAGGAAAGTGCAGGGAATCTGCCTATACATTCAGGGGTGGTGTTTGAGATTTTAAAAATTGCAAATATTACACTCTTGTTCGAAAGATGGTGTAGGGATAAACCCAGCAACTACAGACCACTCTCAGTGAAAGAGAAGTAGTGGAAACAAATTCTTCAGGGATAGAATAGTCAGTCATCTGGATGTGTGAATTGATTAGAGAAAGCCAGCATGACATTGTTAATGGCATATCATACCTAATTAACTTGATAGAGTTTTTTTAATGAGGTAACAGAGGACCAAGGAGGGAAATGTGGTAGATGTGTATGTATATATACACTTCCAAAAGGCATTTATAAGATGCCATATAACAGCCTTATCATCAAAAATGAAGGCCACGGAATAAAGTAAGCTGTAGCAACATAGATAGAAAACTAGCTAAGGAACAAAAAACAGCGAGTGGGAATGAATGTTGTTTTTGGACTGGAGGGAAGTGCACAATGAAGTTCTCCAGGGGTTAGTATGAGGACCACTGTTTTTTCTAATAACGGTTTGTATGAATGTACAGAGCAGAATTGTCTAGACGATACAAAACTTGGAGCATAGTGAGTAATGAGGAGGATATAGATGGGTTGGTGGAATGGGTGGATAGGTAATGTGACATTTAATGCAAGAAATGGGAGGTCTTACACTTAGGTGGAAAGAATGAGAAGTGGAACTGTAAACTGGAGGCCCAATTCTAAAAGTGATGTGTGAGCAGAGAGATCAGGAATGTATGCACATAGTACATTGAAAGTAGCAAATTGAAACATGGTTTAAAAAAAATGCAGGGGCATGGGCCTTGGAAAATAGAGGCAGAGGTTACAAAGAGAGGAAGTCATGACGAACCTTTATAAAACACTGGTTCAGTCACAACTGGAGTATTGGTTTTGGTTTTGCAAAGCACACTTTTGGACAGATGTGAAGAAATGGTGCTGAGAGATTACCAACATCCCTCAACTCCAGAATCATTTTAGTTAACGTGGATAACTATACACCAGAGCAGCTGGTGTCTTTGTTTTTTGAACTGTGGAGGTTATGGGGGGAGAAAAATTTAAAGTCATGAAATGTATGAATTGCCCCTATAGGTGGAAGATTTGAGAACCAGGGCCTCAGAATGATGATAATTGACAAAAAAAAACATATGTAATATGAGGAAAACTTTTTTTTACGCTGCAAGTGGTTAATTAAAGACTGGAATGCATGAATCATTGGAGGTAAATGCAATTGATATATGCAGAAAGGGACCTTTAAAATTATTTGAAAGGAAAGTATTTGCAGGTCTATGGGGAGAGGCACGGAGAGTGGAACTAGCTGGATTGCTCTTGCATGGAGTTGGTATGGAGCTGATAGGCACCCTTCCATGCTGTAACCATTCTGCAGTTCTGTGACTTCTGGTTACTGCCCACAATTGCCCATCTCACCAGCTCATGTGGCCTCCAAGTTTTCTTTTGGCATTTCAAGGAGACCAGCAGTAGGTTGTGCTGTGGCATGTCTCACTATATTTAAAACACCTCACCGGTTTTACAGTTCTAATTGCAAACTGAGCTCCAATTTCTTTTCGCCTCCAATTTTTAATTAAGTTTCACCACTCAGCTGACATCTTAAATTTTAAGCATTTTCTAGCTTTATCTTCAGAGTCGGTGGAAATCAGTTTTCCATTGTAATTAATTATTAGAAATTTAGAACCTGCTGTTCATATTCTATCCTGTATAGTGGCACAGGTCGTAAACAGCGCAAGGGGGAGAAAATAATCTTTGGCTGCAGGCTAAACATTTGCAGCTGTTGGTTGTACTTACCACAGAGATTTGAATTCATTGAAATCTCTGGAACCCCATATGTAAAGGTGAGTACTGCTGACGGCCAAAATTTTCACACATATTTAATACTATGACCGTGGAAATTTCTCCCCTTAATCTCTAGAGGATTGTCCTCAGCTGCACTAAATATGCAATAATAGTGGTTATAATATGTTCTCTGAATCTGAAATCTGGTTCCAATTGATTTAATTGAACTGAATTTTGATGGCACAGTTTATAGTACCAGTGATTCCCAGCTGCAAGTGCCTTTTGCTTGTGGTTTTGCAGGTGTACCTAATATGCAGCTCTACAATAATGTGACTCGGTGTAACAATAGATTCTCATTTCACAAAAGGTGTGGACATTCAGTGTATGTGCCAAAATAAATTGCATTTACTTAGGCCAAGTTCTCATCTTCTCAGAAACATAGATTAAAAATATTAAGCCACATATTCTTTTCTTCTGAGCTTCAGCATTAGCTTTTTCTCAGACTGCTGCTAACTGCAAAAAAATTAGTTTAATATCCAGCTCTCAGACTAAACCCTAGAATAGATTGTCAGAATGTTGTTATGACTAGAAAGGAGCTAAATTCAGGATTGCAGTTTGTGATTAATCCATGCCACTGAATGCAAGGAGCATGGTAATTTGTGCTGCATGCTAATTAACATGATTACAATGTCCAACTAGTACTAATTGTGCTGTTGTGTAACTGCACCCTTCTTCAAGGGGCCAATATCGTGACTGATGGTACTCAGCTAAAGTTAGTATAATGGTAAACAGTATTAAAGAGCAAGTGCATTGTGGCTGGAGGAGATGCAGGCAGCCATTCTATAAATCATTCTCATCTGGATAACATTAAAGACTAGTGCAGGTTGGGAGAGAATAGTCTCTAAGCTCTTTGGGCCTTGTCTTAGATGCCTTGAAAATAGAAAGATGCCCTTTATCAATAAGGCACCAGTTGGTTCTCTGGATCCATTCTCAGAAGGCAGTCAGTGCAACCAAGACCTGGAGGCCTATATCCAGAGTTAAGCCCTGAAGCTCCTAATGCAATGTCACAAAGAAGTTCAACAACCTCACCTGAATGGTAATCAGAGGTTGGATCTTAAAATGTCTTATCCTCCCAAATGTACCATCAGCTTCAGTCACTTCTTAATTCACTGCACCTTTATAACCCTTACAATTGAGAAGTGAGAGCGTCATTCTTATCTTTTAAATGTGGATGGCAAGCTGTAAGATATTGCGAACACCTCTGGCTCCAGCTTGGAAGAAGCCAGATAGATCAAAGTTCATTGCTATGGTCATTTAGATGATAATTGATACACCAGTCCTTTGCCCTGTTCTACATTTATGGTTGTGGCTGCAGCAGCTGGGAGATTTCAGTATCCCCGTAGAAGAATAAACATTTCTCCCATAGCTCCTTACCTGAGGTTCATGCAGGAGAATTGCTCCCTTTACACCTGAGGTGAATATATATCCTACTAACAACCTTTATCCCTTTCCTCATCCCTCCTTTTCCAGCAGTTTATCGGATCTGCTTCACCTCTGAACTGTCTCACCTCTGAACTGTCATGTAGCTAATATACCTGGGAGAAGCCTGAAGGCTGTCTTCAGCACCTGACACTGCTCTCCCTGTAGACTCTTGCAAAGTGAAACAACTGTTGAAAGTACCTAGCACTCCAATGTTACTGGTGTGCTTGTGCTACAGATGCCAGTTTAAAACCCAACTGGCACCAGTACCCAAGCAAGTTTGATAAACTGAATATTGCATCCAGTCAGAAACTATCATTGTTGCGGAATTTACAACAGTTTTTAAATTATAGGTAACTTAATTGAAAAGGAACATTTAGAAAGCTATGGTAATAGACAGAGGAATGGGACTTGATGCCATTTTCAGAAAGCTGCCACAGCTGTAGTGTCTCAATATTATTGTATTCATAGCCAAACCAATTAGATTATGCCCAAAATATAGCAAATAAGTTTGTATTTCTGTTCTATTAAATTGTTGAGGATTTTATCATCACCATCCATGCACTGGTTCCTTTTCAGTTGTCAGAGAAATCTACTTCTCTGAATTTCCCTATCAAATCCCTTGTACTTAAGAACCTCTCTATTAAATTTCTCCTTTGCCTTCTCTGCTGTAAGGGTAACAACCATATCTTTTCTAATTTCTCCATATAGCTGAATTTCCTCAATCTTGGCAAATCTTTTCTCTGTCCTTTCTAAGTCTTTGACACTTTTCTTAAACAGTAATGACACAAATTTTACGAAGTGCTGGCCCTGACCAATTATTTCACACAAATGTGATTTTTTTTTTGTGTTTTGGTACTGGATTTACAAAGCCAAGTGCCACCTACACTTTCTTATTCACTTTATTAACTTGTGTTCTCCTCAAATGGTATTAATAAGATTGCAAACAGGAAAAAAAGCTAGAAATACTCAACAGGCCTAGCAACATTCATGGAGAGGAACAATTAATATTCCAGATCCATAACCTTTCATCAGAAATGATGTATGCTCTCTCGTTCGATTTTTTTTTTATATATATATATAGACACAGACACACACACACACATACTTTCCTATATCTCGCTATCTTTCTCTCTATCTCTTTCTCCTACTGAGTATTTCCAGATTCTTATGTCAAATTTCCAGCACCTGCAGTATTTTGTGTTTGGATCATTTAGATTATTCACTGTGTTGTTCTACCCAACAATCATCACTTCACACTTCTCCATAATAAATTACATCTGCCATCTGTCTGCTCATCCCACCAGCATTTCTAAGATTTCCTGTGGTCAGTTAATATCCTTTTCACTAATTACTTTGTTGCTAGGTTTTGTTATCATCGGTCATATTTTGAAATTGTACTCCCTGCACCCATGTCCAGTTCATTTATCTACAACAATTTAATCCTGACCCCTGGGAGACCTTGTTGTATATTTCTCTTCCTTCAAGGCATTCATTCACCGCTAATCCATGTCTTATACTCTTTTTGCCAATTGCATATCAATTACTACCATCTATTAAATCCCAGTGCTTTAATTTCCAAATGTGTTTTATGTATACCTTATCAATTGTGTTTTGAAAGTTAATACAACAATTTCTACTGTAATACCTTTGTTATCACATCATTATTTCATCAAAGACTTCAATGTTAGTCAGACATGAGATAATTAATTATGCTATTAAACAGTGCTTTGAAAATCCACCACCAAGATTTAATTAACTTTAATTATCAGCATGATAGTCTAAACATCAGTTGGAATAGAAAGTACTAAGAATAACAAATATTCACAGTTGGTTTTACACAATCCAGCAGCAATACATGTTGGGAACAGGGTGACCTTTCTTGGGGGTCTGGAGGTGATATAATGCATCTGTTAGATAGTTGATTAGTGATATTACAGAGTTAAATTTTCTAAATGAATTTAGTTAAATAATGATACAATGATGGGGTGGCTCAGACAAAGCAGTTAATAATATTGATATGATTTAGTCATTTTAAACCAGGATAAGTATGGAATGACCAATTGTTAAATGATTTGCAAAATAAATAGCTTTTAAAATCTTCAAAAATAATCCAAAATCAGATGCTTCTGTGTCATTTGTTCCAGATTCTTTGGACAACTGTAGTCTTTCATTTCTCTTCCATGCAAATTAATAGTCTGTTTTCTGACAGTGAGAGCCAGACATTGTGAATGGAATTTTTCACCAACACTTAAGTGGGACAGTGGAACTCAGAAACAGATCTAGATATTGGTTTGCTGCCTGTTATGGTATTAAAATAGTATTTTGAAGCAGTATGTGGAAATCCAACAAATATTGAGAACTTTACAAGCAAAGTTACCAAAACAACTTTATTGCAGTTTCCCTCAGTAATGTCTTGCTGTTTCAGTATGGTTTTCTCTATCCATCGATTGAAAGTTCTCATAGTCACTGGCATTTAGCCTCCTGGCTATTATCTCAGCAGCCAGCTCTTAAAGGAATATGTCACAAGCAGTACTTTCCTAGCAACAGGGAAGTGTTGTATTTAATAAATAGACATTGCAATCATGGGAAGGATGGTGAGAAAGTTCAACCAGGAGATCAGATAGACCTGTAAAAGCTGGTGAAGAACAGTGCCTGTTGGAGCCATGTTCTTTGTGCAAGTGAGCCCATGGAAATTTTCTGGGACAATAGGAGTGCTCCTGGTCAGAGATTACCAGGGAGTTCTCTGTGAGGAGTAGCACTATGAATGTGTGCACTTCGGTAAAGACTACAATGTAGACAAATCCCCCTGCCACTCTACATGTTACTGTGAGCTTACAGAAAAGGTAGATGAAGTAGTCTCATCTTGAGTATGGAGTTTGTGTGACCCCACTAGTGAAGCAGTGAGCAGCAAACTGTGAGATGGGGCATAGATCACTGCAGCAGCCTGTAATGATCCTGAGGCTAGGAAGTTGAGAACAATAGTGACAAAGTAGTCCAGGCACATGTGAGCCTATGCTATAAGCCACAAGAAGCCATGGGTTTCATTGAGGACAAGGAACATAGTTTGAGGGTTGGCCTCTTAGAATGTTTGAAGAGCAGTGGCATTAGCAAAATGTACTCAACAGAACAGCCTACATTTTTCAAACCATGATGGAGATCAATTTGGGATACTACTCTTGACATATTTGAGGGAATCTTATGCTGGAACAAAAAGAGGTACAAGCACAAATGAAAACAGCTCTGAGTTGAATTTCCCAACAGAATTGGGCACAATGTTGCTCCACTCTGGATTGTGCCAATTTTCAACTTCATGGTACTGGTCTCTATGGGTTGTGTGAAGGGTTTTCTGGGCAACACATTTCTAGCATTTTCTGTTTTTATTTTAGATTTCCAGTATCTGCAGTTTTTTGATTTGTATTTACACCAAGGTTGTGATCTCTGCATTATATTCTGGGCTATTTGGAAAGGGATGAAGGCTCAAAAAAAATTCTACCAGGATGATTATCTAACACTGGCCATGGCTAAAAAGTCAAACACAACATCAGAATGGCAGAACTAGTTGATCTTTGCTCATCTTTAAAATAGAACCCCTGAGCTTTGGGACCAAGGAAGCCTTTCACAATATTTATGTGCAGATAATTTAAAGTAACACAGTAATATCTGTTTAGCAAATGGATATTGAATCATGCTGTGTAATTACAGTACATTGAGTCTTCCAGAAAACAGCAAAACAAAGAAAGTAATTTTCACCTGTGACTTGTAAATTGTGCAATTGAACATATTGAATGAATCACAAAGAGGATAAACTATTATGGTTCCGTGTTTGTAGACATTATGATAAATATTACAATATTCATATCACATCACATAAATAATGACCTGTTATAGCCCATATAGGCCAAATTTGTTAATCTTATATCAGAATTCAGCATTAACTGAAAAAAATAAACAGCCAGGACTCCATTCTTAGTTCCATATATCCACACCTGCACATTTCAATATCCTTTAAATTAATTATTTCCACAATCTGACCATGGCTGTGAACATTCACATGTTCCTGAGAATGATCATACCAAGGGGAGATAGATATTCATTTCTTGACAGGTTGCTTGAATACAATCTAATGAAGATGAAACAAATATTGATGCTGAGTTTCATGCTCGTTGAATGTGAGGTGTCTGCTTCAGAAATATTAAATTTGAAAATTAATTTAATCTCAAATGAACTGCATATAGTTCACAGCTGTTCCAGTTAATGCACTTTGAGGAAAGAATTCCTTTTTGGGCTGACTTACAACATAACAAATTAGTGTACCATTTCTTTATATCAGCAGATCAGAATTCTGAGGGCTGTGATCTGTCCACGTCAGAACCTTGATCTGAGGAGATGGACATTTATTTCATGTGTTAAGGGAATGGGGAAGAGGTGGCTGATGGGTCAGACATGGGAAGTTTCTGGGGTGGTATGTTCCTTCCAGTGCTTCCACAGGGCTTCTGTGCACTCTGGTGCATAGGCTTAAAGTTCTCAATACCATCCTGACTGCTGCTCCTCCATTTTAAGTGGTTCTGGACCAGGAAGTCCCAGGAGTCAGTGGGAAAGTTGCATTTCTTCATGGCAGTTTTAGAAATACTCGGGTCAGACATTATTTACAGAAGATAAAACAGGATTAACATTTCAAGTCAAAGTCCCTTTATCAGAACTAGTAGGTTGTTTACTGGTATTAAACTGTTAATTTCTGTCTAAGGTTCTTCACGTTAATAATTAAATCTTGTCTGTTGAATTTAAATTGTGACCTGCACTGTAGACATTTGTTTTATTAGTGTTTTTTTTTTGGTAGCAGTTCAATAAAATTGACTGTAATCAAATGTCAGCCACAGTAGAGATCAGACCTTCTTTAAAAGGGTGTTAGTGAACTAGTGTTTAATATTAATCCATTCTTATCCCAAATATTTTTACTGATGCTCACATTTATTTTTCAGATTTTTAAACCTAATTTCAAATTCTCAAGATGCCATGAGCAATATACTACAGATGCTGGAAATTTGAGATTAAAACAAAGTGCTGCAAGTAGCTGGCAGGTCAGGCAATATTATGAGAGAAACATTTTTGTTACTACAAATGCTGCCTAATCTGCCCAGTGTTTCTCATATTTTCCATTTTTATCTCAAAATGCCATGGTGGGATTTGCAGAGGAAGGGACTGAAGAAACTGTGTTGGTGAGGAGAAAGGATTAAATGTTGAGATGTCATTACCCATGTCGTCATAATGCATTTTTAATAAAAGATATGTCAATATTTGTCACATGACTTAATTCAATCCAACAAAATCACTTTCTTTCCCAGGAGTATGGCTAATTAAAATCAATAGAGTCCGTAAAAATAACACGCATCTGCAAAACTTTCTGCTTAATTTGTTTCTAATGAAACTGAAATAAAGAAACCTGACTTCTTTCCAGTAATTCAAGTTTTAGGAATTATAAAACCCCAATTCACCCAGTATCTAGCACAAAATAGCTTGGATATTCACTAAGCGAAGTATTAATAATGCTATCATTATAATGTAACAAAATGGAGGGCTAGTCATTTCCTGTTGTCATCTTGTGTTACTTGGCCAAAAAGTACTTGCCATGTGCTGGTGGTTTAGAAGAGATCAGTCCTGACAGGAGAGACGGTTTCTCACTTCTGTGCCTATGCATTGCAGCATTGGATGTACAGAACATACTGGAAGCCAGGTGCCACCACATATGACCTTGCATCCATCCCTCTGTTGGTCTCAGCACTGAGTCAGGGGCAGGAAACACCTGAAGGTCTTGATGCATCCATTTTGGCCTCTTAGCTTTACACCAGGGGTGTTCCAGTGAATAGGTTGCCAACCTGGATGAAGAAGAAGGGGAGCATTTTTTAATGTTTTAATTAATATTAATATTCTGAATTGATTTACATAAGTTAAATATTTCTAATAAATTTAAGTTATTCTGTATCAACTATTTTGAGTGTCTTTAATTAGTAAAGGTATTCAGAAACAGTTGAGAAGATGACAGCAGGAGCTGTCAAAAGACCATCAGGACCATCCACCACCTGAGGCTAAATTGCTGCTCAAATGACGGCTACAGCACCAAGGCACTGAGCTTGATTAGACCCATGGGGTACAAATGTTTAGGGCAGTCCAGAGAATTGTGCAGGGAGCAAATATGTAGGTGCAAACTAGGATTAATATGCTCTGGCTGTTCTCTTTTATAATATCTTTTCCTAAGGTTTGAGCAGTTGGGTAATATTTGTCATAACTATGAGTATCTATTTAAGTACATAACAATTTAAAAATATAGATGCTAGCTAATAGCGAAGGAGTAAAGATTATCCTTTTACTCTTTGTCCTGCAGGAAATATTATAAATAGGGTAAGTTTCTTGTGGACTTGATTTTCATGGCTTTTATCTCTGACTTCTTGTTAGAGGATTAACCCATGTTCTAATTGTTGCATTTATTACAACATGGCAGGAGAAAGATTGTTTTATTTGCTTATTGAGGATAGATTTTTGGGTATTACATGAATCAAGGGGTATAGGATAAGGACAGAAAAGTAGCACTGAGGTAAAGGTACAGCAATGATTTTATTGAATGGCAGAGCAGGCATGAGACCCAAATAGCCGCCTCCTGCTTTTATTTCTTATGTCCATCATGAAAAATTAGCTTCCTGAAGGTCATCTAATTTATTGTACTCCAGGTTTCAACATGTGCAGTCTCTTGTGTCTCTGTTGTGTAGCTTAGCTGCAAGGCAAATAACAAATCATAGAATTGTGGTGACTCAGAAGGAGGCCATTCAGCCCAATGAGTTATATTGGCTCCTGGTAGAACTCCTTTCCCCATTGTTCTGGAAGTTATTCCTTCCCAAGCACCTGTCTAATTCCCAAAACTAAATTTATTTGTCATCGCTTTTTAATATTTAAAAGGGAATGCTATTTCTTATTTTAAAACAAGGATTAAGCCTCTGGAAAAGGTATGTTCCTGGTAAAACCTATTGTTATAATGCATTCCAAGGATAAGGAAATGCTTATTACAGTACCTGAAGGAAATTAGAAGGGAAGAGATTTTGATATGGGAGCATACAAAATACCATATAGTGAAAGTGAATGATAAGGAATCTAAAGGCGAAACAACTAGCAGAATAAGAATCCATGTTGCAGCCACAGTCAAATGATCAAATTGGGCTTAATACAAGGTATCTGATTTGATATTGCCTGTTTGATGGTAATATTCAGGATGAGTTTATAATCCCTCGTAGCATAAATCTGACGCATTAACCATGAATTGATTAAATGAAGGGATATATGTATTCTTGTCCTTATCGTCGATGGAAAACAAGCCTTCAGAATCCTACCATAACATAGTGGAAAATAAAGCTGTTGAAGCTAAAAAGTGAAAATATGTATATTCATATATTTCTTTAGAATTCCTCTTTTATTTCCTCCTCAAAGCACTCCAAGGCCAGAAGTGATATAAAATCAAAGTGATCGTTCCATGTGACCAATTATTCAATGAAATATAAATTTCAGAACCCTGGGCACTACATCAATAATTGAGTCTCAAATTTCTTACCTTACCACTAGTATTTCTATAACTGTAGCAACTTGTGAAATGGACCTATGAGAGATCTTATAACTAATTACTTCAGAAAAATTAATGGGAAAATGAAAGCATTATGGTGAAAGCCAGACCCTGTTTGCCTTTTATATAATTGAATAATCCTTCTTTGTGCTTTTAAATCACACCCAAGACTTCCTTGTAAACTATTTCATTTTTTTTGTACTTAAGCGATTGAAGGAGTCCAGCATCCCCTTGACGTTCAAGGAAAGGTTTCCTTGTGTAGCTATCTATCATAGATTACTATCTCAATTAGTTCTTCACTGTCTAACCAGTAAAGCCAGGAAGGCTTTCTATGGAGTTTAGTGTAACTGGGGCTGTTAACAAAGGATCTTACTCTTGCAGTTTTTCCATTAAACTATTTTTTTTTAAACCATTCATCCAGATGTTGTCTGGGCCAGAGTTCATCAATGGAAGAATTTAATGCTAATCATCCCCCCATTCCAATAAATGCATTTCAGTCTTTTCCTGCATACTTCGGGGATTTTTTTCTCACTGAAAACGTACACGCATGCGCATTGGTAGTGTATATATACCAAAATGTATTTAAACTAAAGATTTAACTAGCAAGCTAAAGTTTTAACCTAACATTTTTGTTTGTTTGCCTGGACCATGTTTCTGTCTAGTTCCTATTTTTTAAATACAACTATATTAAACTTTCTTTTCATGCAGTTTTATAATTTCCTGATGATGCTTCCATAAAGAACTTGGCCTCATGCAGTATCTTCCTCAAAATGACCTCTTTCCTTTGGTTTTTTCTGTCACTGCATGAAGCTTTTCCTTATCTTTGGAGGTATCAAGCTCTTTAGGATTCAACATATTGTGCCTTCTCCAAAACTGACACACTTGTCTCTGCAATAAATCCACCTTCCACAGACAGTGCCCTACACACAGGACCATTTCCTTTGCCCTCTGCCGTATTCTGAGACCTTAACATCTTGTAGATCCAAATTTTAACCACTCCTTTTAATATTTTTGCAATCGTGTTATTTTCTGGTAAGTTCCAGAGAACAACAACACCCAGTCCACTCCTCTCACCATTTTTTTACCACTCTGCCCCCACCCTAACAAAGCCCTGGTGTATTTCCAAGATAATGGTCCATGCTACTCTGGGTGATAAGGTAAGGAGTACTTAAAAAAGGTAAAGATAAAGTTACTAGAAAGCAATGACTTAAGATACATTCTGGCATTTTATACACAGTAGAAGTTCTGCCCCACCAGCACTGTAGTTACATGATGTGCCTTTTAGTACTGATCCTTACAATGCTTTTATAAAAACAAAGGCATTTTCATACCTTCAATTAGGATTCTAGACTGACATCCAAGAGCAAACCAGACTCTTTCCAGCTCTGAAACCAGCTCTCCCCATTCACAGTAATAATTCCAGCTCCCTTATCAAAGCACAAAAATCATGGAGACATTAACTTCATTGGTTTACTAGTCTGTTGCTGTGCTCTGAGTAGCATTTAATAGTATAATTATCGGGAGCTACCTTGCTGATGCTGGACTTGAGGAACTTGAACCTAATTAAACAACAGCATATAAAAGTCAATTATATGCCTTTTATAGTTGGGTCAGCAAGTCTACACCAATGACTGCCAAAGGTATAAAGTACCATGCAAAAGGAATAATTGTTTCACAAGCACTGACATTTATAATTGTTGCATAAAATCCTTGATTCCAAAACATGATGGTACAAGAAACACTTGTCTGGAATGTATGAAATATGCACAGAAGGAATAGCCTTGCTGTTTTCAGAATAATGCAGACATGACTAGACATTAACATAACTTTAGTAACTCTGTCAATAATTAGACTTTATGATGCTTAGAACCTATCAATGTCAGGTTAAGGTGACTCTGCTGCCACCTTTACTGAAGGAACACTGACACCAATCACCATGAAAACAATGTCAGAAATGATGGCTATCTACTGATAGTTACTGACCTAAGGCAAAGGGGTATGACGCTGGATCCTTCCTGCAAAGTAATTCAGTGCTCCGCCGTAGGATTTCCTTCACACTTCTCTGCACAGGATCCTGGCGTTCCAATTGCAGGAGAATACCAAATACTTGTACACATTCTAAGCAAATGTAGTTTTGAAGAATTTCTCAGCATAGGTTCTTATTCAGCTCGGAAGCCTGTTTCCCTAAATATCAGAGTTTGTCCGTTTTGTAGTTTTTTTCCAAGTGACTTCAAAATAAATGAGTTGAATTCTCAAGACTTCAGTTAAGTTAAAGATTTAAGTTAAATGTAAGATGTTAACATTTATGCCTTTCTGTTATAAACAGCTTTTGTTTTGCAATCAGAACAATACCTGTGAGTAAAAATGGCAGCTGATTAATCATGATTTCCATAACTACTGCATTATTCATCCTCAATAAGCTCTCCTGCAGTTTTCCATCTACTGCATCTCGGTGGATCTTCATGAATTACTTAAAATCATATTTGCAAGATAGAAAAGTTCTGGATTTATGTAGGAACTTGGGACATTCCAAATCATTTTTAGAATCAATACAATACTTTTGAACTGTAGTATAATGTGGAATGAGAAAAGGTTTATGCAATACCTTTGCATAGGGCAAAGAGGAAATAATTGTGAAAATAAAATAACAGCCTCCAATCATAATGTATGCAAAAAGCTTTTGGAAACTCACTGCCATCTCCAGATATGCTCTATGAGGACAGTCTGCCTGACCCAAGTGGGATCCATCTGTTTCGCACCTGCTACAGGTTTTCCAGAGGGGATGTTCATCTGTCGACCATTTTAGCAGGAGGTCGTCAACCAGCCCCTCGGGGTGCTACGCACAGACAGGAAAAGTAGGAATGATTATGAAGTTGCAGTTCTGGCAGCTTTGCTTCCTAAGAGCATGTTATCAGGGATTTGGGCACATCTGTTTTGCAATGAAAGCAGGAGGATAATTTTATCAAATTAAACCTCAAGTCTACTACTATCTCAACAACAAGGTGGATGATATGATTTGATTAGTATCTAGTAGACTATTGAAATGTATCTTGAGGGTTACAGTAATTTTACATTACAGAATGATGTAAACATCAGTTAACATTTTCAAATTACAAACAAAAACTCAATCTCTTTACTTCATAAATATCAAACTTTTGAATATCAAGTTTACCACATTTTAAATAGCCTGGAGATGGATGAGGCTGACTTTCTCCCTTCTAGGTCAGAGTGCTAATTTCAGAGACCAGACCCTGACTCAGTGCTGTGAATACCTAACTAGTTCATTATTGTTCTTCAAGGAACTTGGCAAATTATCTCTTTTGTTTTAGCTGAGCTCCTTTGTAACTTGAGTTACACTGTAAATGCCAGACCCAATATTCTTCAAAATTATGCAGCAAGCCATTCAGTTTAACAATTCAGTTCAGCAATACAGCCTACTCAGCAGTATGCATATCTCAAAGAATTAAACAAGACCAAAACAGAAATGCTCCTGTTGTTGCATTATGCACTTAGGATAACATCTTAAGAGCAGATGTGAATAGTACTCTCCATTAAACCTGCTCCACTATTGAAAAGGATTGTGGCTGATCTTCCATCTCAATTCTATCCTCATGTAATTCCTTTGTTTCTGACAAAATCATGTTGATAGTAAGCAAACCACACATTCTGTGCTGATTCTTTTTGTTGATTAAGATTAGTGATTTCTTACACGAAATTAGAGCTGGAAAACATTATGGATTTTCTCCCCAAGGCAGAGTATTAATCATCATTGCTCACAGCTTTTGCATAGCAGTCAGGCACCAAGTCATCTGGTGAAGAGCAAAACCAGACCCCGAGCAAGTAATCAAGGTGTGTGCTTCAGCTTGAATTAGGTTATGTATCCAATCAACTGAAATTGACAGAATTCTCTGAACTGATGAAAGGTCTTTGGCCTTCAATGTTAACTTTATTTTTGTCTCCAAGGATACAGTCTGATCTGTGAAATATTTCCTGAAATTCATATTTTTATTTCAGAATTCCACCATCTGCAGCATTTTACTTTTAATGCATTCTCTGATTGCCTTTCTATTTTTCTTGGCTGAACTGCTGAGCATGCTCTTCCAAACCATGCTATTAACTAATAGGCCCTGTAACAACAGGCTTCGCTATGCCTATCAGCATCAGCTCAGAAATAGAGAGCACTTGTGGAATATTCAAGAGTCGCACAACATCAGGGGACTTTCAGAGAGCAGCAAAATTCATGCAGAAGGTAGACATTATAGATCTGCTGAACGTGGGAAGGACTGCACATTCTGTGAAGCCCCAGCCCCTCTGCTGGGTTACTAACCAATTATTACGTATTAAAGAACCTTGAAATCATTTTAGTACTAATATTAAAATGATATTAAAGTTATAAAATAATAAAGGAATGTCATTTAATTTTCTTGTTTGGCTTCTAGTTTTGAAAGAATGTTGCTTTAAAAACTTATTGCAATTTCAGTCTTGTTCTTGCAATATTTTTCAAGTCAGTTGAATTCTCGGCATACCATTTGAATGTGGTAGTAAATCTTTGTTGAGGAGCATTATGAATTCAGATCTGCTATTAATGTCTTATCCTGTTCAATTGGATGGAGTGGCATGAGTCTAGCTCTTATATGATTTGGGGCACACTGTCTGTTATTTAATTGCATTCTTGCAGTAAAAATGAAACACCGTGATCTACATTTGTGAATGTGGAATGAATTGAAACTGGATAAGAAAAAACTTTGTTCAAACTGGCTGACACCTTCATGCCACAGAGAGTGCAAGAACTATGACGTGGTTCAATCACAGAGCCTCCCTTCACAAGGTCATATGAAAGTAATGAAGATATAAAATAGTCCATCTTTAATCTGGGATCGAACAACCTTTGTGTACATATGGCCTTTGTTGTCTTGAATACCTCTATAGATTTCCACTTTTCCAACAAAGCTCTTTGACCTATGTCAAATATCCTCTCTTTTCTCTGTATCCCAGCGATAATAGTGCACAATGGCTTTCCAAAATAATGAGTAAAATTTCCAATTTACTTAGATAAGTAAATGAATGGCTGATTTATTCTGGTAAATCTACTTCTGTTTAATATATAAACCATCCTTTGTCTAACTTCTGTAGTCTGGCACCAGCAAGCTTCAGTAGTACACTCAGAATCTTTTCTATGGAATTAAATAATTTTACTCTTTAATGTAAGCAATGCTTCATATAGCTCTTTATAGCACATTGGAGAATATTTCTAGTAGCAATATATGAATCTCAATGAATTCTTGACTTGGACTCCTGTTAATTAAATTTGTCTCATGCTGATATATATTGAATTGAGTAATTTTCTATGTAAAAGTAGTAATACAAATCTGAATTATGACAATTAATGCCTCCTATATCATCATTTTACAGCATGTGAAATATTTCTTATACCTGTGCCCCTCCCAAAGGTAGCCAGGTCAATGAAAGAGAATTGTTTCTGTAACGTAGTTTTATGTTTCTGTCTGGCATCCTATATATATCTGTTGAATATAATGGCTTTAAACAGAGTGCCTTGTAATGCTAAAATGATAATTGTGTTTCAAATTAATTATTCTTTCTAATTGAAATTATGTTAACCTCTTGAATTTATATTATAAAGCATTATGTAGAGGTTTGGATAACGTTTCCATGAACTATATGCAAATCAAGTATTTTCTATGGGTAAGGCTCGTTAATTAGATTTGTCTCAAATATCTCCATGGAAACAGACAGATTACTGCAGTCACATTTCAGTGAGTTCTTCAGTCCTTGCCTGCCAGTGCAGTAATGCTGATGTAGTTGCACTGGAAGTGCACAGAAGCCCAGCGTCAGTGATGGAGGGAATGCACCACTTCATAAACTAATATTCACCCACCCATTCAGCCTCACGTGGAAGAGTGTGTGGTTCCCACTTTGACCTCATTAGTCACCTCTGAGTCCAATAAAGCTGGAATGGAAGCAAGTCATCCTCAATCCTGAGGGACTGCAGATGAAGAAGATCAAATAATTTCTTTTGCATTGTTTAGATACATAAATATTATTTATTTCCAAGTAACTGCTACAAGATGTTCCCTAATTAGCCTTTACATGAAAGAACAATTCAAACCAGTACAGATCTTGTGAAAATTCTGCTCAAATAGCATTAGAACAACAATTTTATGATTACCAAATTATCTGATTTAACCCAGGAGGATGTGCATCGTTTCACCATTGCTGGTTTAGGAAGGAATGCATTAGCCAGTGTTTCTGCTCCTATCCAAAGCTTTCCATATGTGTGTATATCAAATAAAGATGGGATGTGGCAATGTGGATTTTCATATGAATGGATATCCGACTAAGCACAGTCATGCAGAGAATGCATGAACGTGTGTTTGTTGTAATAAAAGGGTGACACCAAGTGCATTGCAATATTATAGCAAGAATCTGACCATAGAAGGGGATAATGTCATGGGAAAAATTGGACAATGCATGATGTTCAGGGTTAGCTCCACTTTTATTCAGAACATGTTGCTTCGGAAGTATTAGTTAATAGGATATCATAATAACATAAAAGAATAGGTATATTCTTCCTTAAATAAAGGAATGAAAACTGTGCACAGTACTCCAGGTGTGGCCTCACCAGCACCCTGTACAATTGTAACAATACTTCTCTATTTCTAAATTCCAACCTCCTTGCAATAAAGGTCAATAATGCTATTTGCCTTCCTAGCCATTCACTGCATCTCCCTGCCAGCTTTTTGAGGGGATTTGTGCACAAGAACACCTAGATTCCTCTGTATTCTGCTCATCTGCAATTTTTCTCCATTTAGGAGTCTAAAGGCAAACCATTATCTCTTACTGAAGTGCATGGGAAGGTCATGAATCTGAAATCCCCTACTACTATTCATCTATATCTTCCCCCAGAGGGCTGTGTGTCCTTGGAACTCTCTTCCTCAAAGGGTGGTGGGAGTAAAGTCATTGAATATTTTTAAAGCAGAGGTAGATAGATTCTAGATAAACAAAGGGTGAAAGGTTGCTGGGGGTTGGCAGAATGTGGAGTTGAGGTTACATTGCGATCATCCATGGTCTTATTAAATGGCAGAAAAGACAGGGAGAGGGACAGTGAGTGGCCTTTTTCTGCTCCTAATTTGTTTGTACGTATGTTTCAGTTACTTCAGATTAATTTCATGTTTCCTGATTGTATTTTATAATATCCTCATTGAAGAATGATTATCCAATAGGAATATCTGATGTGAAAATATGATACTCAATTACATTCAAAACTTTGATTGATGTAAAGACACCAGGGTCTGTGGGCTGCATCCTGATTAAATGATTGTTTGAAATGACTGCAAAAATGAAGCTGTTTGGTACAATTTCAAATCAGATTCTAAAATATAGCATTTTCAGAAATAAAAATGATTGAATTCTGTGGGCAAATGTAGTGGTCTTCTACTGCAAAAAATAAAATATTAACATATATATGACCCGACCACCTGTAATTCTAAAACCTGACCGTTATGTATTTGGTTCAATCAAAGCTTTGGTTCTAATGGGCAACTGGTTCTCATTTTGTAGATGGAAGCAAAAAGTAAAATGTTGTGGAAATGTTCAGCTGGTCCAACATATAGAATTATTTGAATCTTTATAAGAGCAATATATAAAATCAAATAATTAAATTGCTTTCCACTCTTCTTAGTGCAGTCTGCTCAGATTATTTTTCACAATCCTGGTAAATCCCATCTGCACACCAGATAAATTTGGGTTTAAGCTCCTTATCAGTGTTTGAACATTTCAGCCTTGATTTTCTAATTTAGCCATGGAACTGAGATAGGAGCCCTTGCTGCTGGTCCCTGTGTCTCTTTTTTTTTTAAGCATTTTATTTTATTGGTGTAACTGTCATTTCAGAATGAAAAGATGAAGAAGACTATTCACGACATCCTTGGCTAGTAAATCTGTGCACTTCCTCTGGATGGGATGGCAGAGTAGTGTAGCAAGTAGTGCGACTACCTCACATCTTCACTGACCTGTGTTTGATCCTGATCTCTGGTACTGTCTGTGTGGAAATGCATGTTCTCCCTATGACCAAGGATTTCCCCGGGTGCTCAGTTTTCCTCCAACATCCCTTTGATGTGCTACTTGGTAGATTTATAGGCAACTGCAAATTACCCCAGGGTAGGTGTGTGGTAGGAGAATCAGAGTGCAGTTGATAGCATTGAGACATTAGGTTACAGGGGAGTAAGTGGGAGAATGGGACTGATGGAACTACCCTGCAGAGCTGGCAAAGACTTATAGAAACAGAATGGGATCAGAGTAGACAATTTGGTCCTTGAAGCCTTCTCCAACATTCGGCATGTTGTGGTTGATCATCCAGTTGTTCCTTCTCCCTATATGCTTGATCTCTTTGGCACTGTGCTTGACAGACTGCACGCCCCCGCTATGTTGAGAGAAATATGTAATATGACATAAGCAAGGCACCAATTAAACAATGTCCATTCTTCCACTTGGTTCTAAGCAAAAGCACTTCACAGATGAAATACTGATGTCATTCTTCACTAGTCCAGTTGGCATAAGTATCATTTATTATGGGGATCTGCTGCACACTGCATAACTCCATGGCTTCCGATGACAAACTTTCTTCTGCAAGCCATTTCCATTGAGTTTAATGTTATTCTAATAAAATACGATCACAGGATGGGTGGAAGAGAACAAGCAGGTGTATGTTGTTTTTTAGGAAAGTCTATAAATATTAATGATCATGTAACCTTGTTGAACCTGAAATGGAGTTGTATTGTACTGGTTAATTTCTTTACCTTTTTCCCAGTAGTGAACTGTACTGACTCTGTGATCTCAGTAATGAATTGTATGCATATATTAAAGAATTAGATTGCCTCTCCAACCCAGTAATGCATAATATTTGTTATTGCATTATAAAATTACCTTAGCACTTTGTCCAATAATGAATCATTATCAACACTGCAGTATAGACTTACCATGCATCTCAGCCAATTAATCAAATCTACTGAGCTTTTTGGTGCACACAATCCATTTTTGGCCTACAGTTTGATATATTTGGTGTATTCCTTGGCTTTATAATTTTAGATAAAGGAAATGGCTGGTAGACAGAGTTTTGCCCCAGAACATACCATGGAAGTTGACAAAGCAGGCTATCAAGCAACTAAAATCTTGTGAAAGGGTGTATTTGGGGTAAATAATAGGCCATTAATGTTGTATCAGACATCAAGATCAGACATCAGTTCTCTGGGAACAGAAATGTGATGCCAAAAGCTTACCAAATATTAAGGAGTTTATAATAGAGTAGGAAAAATTCTGGATTTTGTTAAAAAGACAGTGACAAATTAACAAGACTTGTTACCAAGGCAGTGAGAAGTATAGACAGAGTCCATGCAGGGGAGGCTGGTTTACATGATGTGCTGAGCTGTGTCCACAACCCTCTGCAGTTTCTTGCGGACCTGAGCAGGGCAATTGCCATACCAAGCTGTGATGCATCCAGATAGGATGCTTTCTATGGTGCATCGATAAAAGTTGGTGAGTGTCAAGGGGGAGCATGCCAAATTTCTTTAGCCTCCTGAGGAAGTAGAGGTGCTGGTGAGCTTTCTTGGCCATGGTGTCTATGTGGTTGGACCAGGACAGGCTATTGGTGATTTTCACTCCTAGGAACTTGAAGCTTTTGACCTCAGCACCGTTGATGTAGACAGGTGTATGTGCACTGCCCCCCTTCCTGGTCAATGACCAGCTCTTGCATTAATATGTAATATGACTTAATATGCCATACCCACGTTTGGTTGGCTAATGAAGGACTATGGATGCCTGTAAAAGCCAATAATTCCTAGGTAGCAATGTATCAGAGTTCATTGCTCCCTAGGACTGACTTTGTATGTAGCAATTGAAAATGTTGGATTTGTATACTTTGGCTAATTTACCAAAAATGTTCAACATTCAGTGGAAGTCTTACTACTACATCATCTTAATCTTAAATGCACCCCCCCCCCCCATAGTAACTAGTTTATTATTGTCACATGTACCAAGATATTGTGAAAAGCTTTGTTTGCATGCCATCCAAAAAGATCAATCCGTACACAAGTGCATCAAGGTAGTACAAAAGGAAAAACGATAACAAAATGCAGAATAGTACAAGCCTGGTGGTGTGTGTTCTCAGGCTTTTGTATCTTCTGCCTGATGGAAGGGGGAGAAGAGAGAATGACTGGGGTGGGAGGGTCTTTGCTTATGTTGGCTGCTTTCCTGAGGTAGCTGGAAGTGTAGACAGAGTCTGTGGAGGGAAAGCTGGTTTTCATGATAGACTGGGCTGTGTTCACGATTCTCTGCAATTTCTTGCAGTCTTGGGCAGAGCAGTTGCCATACCAAGCTGCGATGCATCTGGATAGGATGCTTTCTATTCACTATTTCCATCTGCCCACCATCCCTCCCCAATATGGTTTCACTCATTGCCTTCCTTTCTTTTCATAATCTGTAGTCCCTTGTTGTCTCCACCAATCACCTCCCAGTCTCCATTGCTATCTCCACCCCTCCCTCTCCTACCTGGCTCCCTCTGCCATTCAACTCCTCTACCTGGAGAGGGGTTGATGGGCAGATGGGGTTCATTGCTTGCCAGCTCCTGCCTCACTCATCCCATTCTCCTCTTTATATAGGCTATCTCCCCTTTATACTCTCAGTCCTGATGCAGGGTTCTGAAATGTTGACCATCTGTTTGCCTCCACAGAGGCTGCCTGACCCATTGAGTTCCTCCAGCAATTTGGTTTTTGCTCCAAATTACAGCATCTGTAGTCCCTTGTATCTCCAAGTACAAGGAGTTTCCTGAGAGCTAATATAAGGTTTTGTGAGGTACAATTATTCCTTCAAATCATGACAGCACTGCTGAAGCATCAAATATTGCAAAAGGAAAAAGTGGAACTGTGAATCAGGGCAGCTTTGAGATAGAATGATTTGGAGTTGTTGCAGAGAGCGGTCAAGAGCATGTAAATGTTGATGCATGGCATTTAGCATGGATCTCAGGATGCAGCGAGAATAGAGAATAGCCCCTTCCTACTTGCATCCTTGACACCTCGGATGCTCTCCACTATTTTGGACAGTTTGCATTTCTGCACTATGGACATCTAATCGCTATATATCTCCAGCCAAAACCAGGAGAGTTTGAGGGTTTTTCTCTTCTTCCTTGAACATAGGCCTGACCTGTCCCCTTCCACCTCCATTACTTTCCGCCCTCTCATCCCCTTTTCCTCATCTTCCACCACACCTTCTTTCACATTCAATGGTATACAAGAGAACATAGGTTTAAGGTGCTGGAGAGGTATAGAGGAGATGTCAGGGGTAAGTTTTTTACTCAGAGAGTGGTGAGTGCGTGGAATGGGCTGCCGGCAACGGTGGTGGAGGCGGATACGATAGGGTCTTTTAAGAGACTGTTCGATAGATACATGGAGCTGAGAAAAATAGAGGGTTATGGGTAAGCCTAGTAATTTCTAGGGTAGGGACATGTTCGGCACAGCTTTGTGGGCTGAAGGGCCTGAATTGTGCTGTAGTTTTTCTATGTTTCTATTTGTCACCTTTATCAAAATTCCAGCGCCAGCACACCTTCCCCTCCCCTTTCAGCATTCCAATGGGGATTTTTCCCTCAGCAATTCCCCGGTTTACTCTTCCATTTCCACCAGTCACTCCCCTTCTAACAGCATTTTTCCATGTGACAGTAAAACGTACAACACAAACCTTTTTACCTGTTCTCTTCCCACCATCCAGGGACACAAACATCCTTACAGGGGAAGCAGAAATTTACTTACCCTTCTTCCAAATTAGTGTACTGTATTCAGTGCTCACAATGCGATCTCCTCTATGTTGGGGCAAGCAAAAGCAGATTAGGTGCCAAAATCAGGCTTGAATATGACAAAAGTAATTTCACATTTAGATATCTATAATTGGCTTTGTTACCCTTGGCTAATGGAGAGACAATAAAGGACCTGCAACTGAGCAACTTAACTGAGAATGGAAGGATTTTGAGATTAAATAAATGCCATGTTGCACTTTCACATAAAAATGTCTGTTTAGGTGCAAGGAAGTCCAAGGATCCTTTCAAAACATTTCATCTTAAACACATTTTTTTGCTGCCTTAGTAAAGCAGCCAGTATAATCAAAGACCCCACCCACCAAGGACATTCTCTCTTCCCCCCCTCTCCCATTAGGCAGAAGATACAAAAGCCTGAAAGCACATACCACCAGGCTCAAGGATAGCTTCTATCCTGCCGTTATAAGACTATTGAACAGTTCCCTAGTACAATAAGATGGACTCTTGACCTCATAAATTACCTCATTATGACCTTGCACCTTATTGTCTACCTGCACTGCACTTTCTCTGTAGCTGTGACACTTCACTCTACATTCTGTATTGTTTTACCTTGTACTATCTCAATGCACTGTGTAATGAATTAATCTGTATGAACAGTATGCAAGACAAGTTTTTCACTGTAGCTCGGTACAAGTGACAATAATAAACCGATTCCAATTTTGTTACCAGAAGTGACTGTGCAACAAGAATAATTTGATGAAAAGTGAGATAATAATCCATTTGCCGATGAAAATCAATTAGAGGCCTCTATACAGTTTTCACAGTTGCCTCTTTAAGCTTCTTTTACCAGAAACCTGACAAAATGTACCTTTTTATTTATTGTGGAAAGATATCTTATTCAGTTAGACTTGATAGAGGCAAAATATTTATCATATCACCTTTTAAAATGGTGTTTGAGCAGCTGATTAATTTTCATCTCCTAGATGAATTTTTGAACATTGATACCTAGAAATTAATTTTCTGAGAGAAATTTAAAAATATTGTTAGAATAAATATTGTAAAGTTAAAGGGTTATTTAACTTGAGTGTTTATTCATTTTATACTCCATTGCAGAATGTTACCAAACAAAATGTGATGCAAAGCCACAAGGAAATATTAAAGCAGATACATCAATTGCTTGTTCAAAGTAGTGGGTTTTAAGCAGCACTCTAAAGGAGAAAGGATTAGGGAGAGAATTTCAGGAGAAGCTGAAGAAAAAACTGCTGGCAGTGGCGGAGTGATTAAGATCAGCGAAGATCAAAGGTTCAGGAGTCGAGAAATTGTAATATGCAGTTATAGTTGCTATGTGGTCATAGCACAGAGTGCCAATGACCATTTTGATCACGGTCCCTTCACTGTAAACCTCTATAGTACTTGACGCCTTATATGCTCTAAAATCTGTTATGTTTATTCCTTCATATATGGCAGATTTCAGTAAGGAAAATGTACCATTCTTGTTTGGAAAGAAGAGAGGGCTGGTAGTCCAATATTGCCCAGGATTGGGTTTGCCTTCCCCTTTGGAGGGGAGATTGGGACCTCCATCCAGGAGTTTGGATATTTAGCAGGTCAGGACCAGGGAAGGTGGGGTTATTGGGTAAGATTGATGGGTAGTAGATTCTGAATGGGAGAGCTTTGGTGGAACAGTGTACTAAAGGATATGAGCTGAGCCTTACTCTAGTGGGCTCCTAGAAATGGTGCAGTGCTACTGATGCCCAGTTATTCTGGGAGTGACTGACAACTACTGCTCCTCAGAACATGTTATAATTGAAATTAGCATGGCAGGCAGTTGGGAACCAGAGGAATAGGTCAGCAGGTGGTCAAGTAAATCAAGCAGGTGGTCAGAGGTTAGCTCAAGTAAGGCTGAAAGGAAGGACAGGAAGGGAAAGGTTAATCAACATGGTGGGGATGATGGGCTGAGGAGAATGGCCCAGATGAACTTAGTGCCTGGATTAGTACATGGAACTATTATGTTGTAGTCATTACAGAGAAGGGCAAGACTGGCAGCTCAATGTTCCAGGATTCAGATATTTCAGACCTAATGGAGAGGGATGTAAAAGAGGTGGGGAAGTTACACTAATGCTCAGGGAGAACGTCACAGCAGCATTTAGAGAGGACACTCAGGAGGTCTCATCCTGTGAGGCAAAATGGGTAGAGCTCAGGAGTAGGAAAGGTGCAATCACTATGATGGGGTTATTACTATAGACAGTGGGAGATAGAGGAACAGATATGTAAGCAGATTATGGAAAGATGTAAAATCAACAGTGTAGTCATAGTGCGTGACTTTAATTTCCCCAATGTTGGCTGGGACTCGCTTAGTCCAGAAGCGTAGATGGTGCAGAATTTTCTCGGTATGTTCAGGAGGATTTCTTGACACGGTTTGGAGATACTCCGAAATGGGAAGGGGGTACACTAGGCCTTTTATCAGGAAATAAGCCTGACCAAGTGATTGGAATTTCAGTGAGAACGCATTTTGGGAACAGTGATCATACCTCCATAAGTTTTCAGATAGTTGTGGATAAGGATAAAACTTGACTTCAGGTAGGGGTGCTAAACTGGGGAAAGGCTGATTAGAACAGTAGTAGGCAGGAGCTGGGGAGAGTAGAGTGGAAGCAGTCCCCATCTGACGTGGGATTCATTTAAAGGCCAGCTGGTCAGAATTCAGGATCAACATGTTCCTGTGAAGAAGAAAGGCAAGGATGGCAAGGTTCAGGAACCTTGGATGATTTTGAATGAATCTTGCAAATTTAATCAAAAAGGAAAAAGAAGTAATATGCAACATTTAGGAGGCTGAAATCAGACACATCCTTTAAAGAATATAAATGAAGCAGGAGAGAACTTAATCAGGGAATCAGGAAGGCTAAATGAGGCCATGAAATGTCTTTGCCAAGTAGAATCCCAAGGCATTTTACATGTACATTGAAAACAAAACAGGAACTTGGGAGAGGCTAGGACAGTCAAGGACAAAGGAGGGAATTTATGCGTGGGATTAAAGGAAGTGGGTGAGGTGCTAAATGAGTGCTTCACATCAGTATTCACCAAGGAGGAGGACCTGGAGGGTAGTGAGATCAGGGTGGGGTATGCTGATGTTCTAGGGCATGTTGATATCAGGGAGTAGTGTTGGGACTCTTTAAGAGCATTAAGATGGATATATCCTTGGGGCTTATTGGAATCTATCCCAGGTTATTGAGAGAGGCAAGAGAGAAGAATGTTGGGGCCTTGGCAGAGATCTTTATATCCTCTTTAGTCACAGGCGAAGTCCCAGAAGACTGGAGAATAATCATTGTTGTTCCTCTGTTTAAGAAGGGTAGTAGAAACAAAACAAGAAATTATGGGATGGTGAGCCTTACATCAACGGTAGAGAAATTATTGAAGATTCTTAGGGCTAGCAGGTACTCTCATCTGGAAAAGCATGGCTTTGTGTGGGGGAGGTGACAAACAATTGAATTTTTTGAGAAGGTGACTAAATTAGTGATGAGGGTGGGGTAGTGAATGTTGTATACATGGGCTTTTGACAAGATCCCTCATGGTAGGCTGGGCCAGAAGATTAAGGCACATGGGATCCATGGAGACTTGATAGATTCAAAATTGGCTTGGCCATGGAAGACTGAGAGTAGTAGTGGAGGGGTATTATTCTGACTGGAAGTCTGTGACCAGTGGTGGTGTGCAGGGTTCTGTGCTATGACCTCTGTTGTTTGTGATGCATATAAATAAATGCTTTGGACCAAAATGTAGGTGGGCTGATTAGTAAGTTTACAGATGACACAAACATTAGCGGAGCTGTAGATAGTGAGAAAGATTGTCAAAGGATTCAGCAGAATACAGACCAGTTGGAAGTGTGGCAGAGAAATGGCAGATGGAGTTTAGAACCTAGAACAGAAAGGCACGGGAACAGGCCTTTCGGCCCACAATGTTGTGCCAAACCAACTACATTAGTAATAAAATGCCCAACTAAACTAATCCCTTCTGCCTACACAATGTCCATATCCTACCATTTCCCTCACATTCATGTGCCTATCTAAGAGCTTCTTGAACACCCCTATTGTATTTGCCTCCACCACCATCCTAGGCAGTGCATTCCAGGCACCCACCATTCTTTGTTTAAAAAAAAACTTGCTCCGTACATCTTCTTTGAACATACCCCCTATCACCTTAAATGCATGCCCTCTGGTATTAGACATTTCAACCCTGAGGAAAATATACTGGCTGTCTACTCTATCTATGCCTCTCATAATCTTATAAACCTCTATCAGATCTTCCCTTGGCCTCCACCACTCCAGAGAGAACAACCCAAGTTTGTCCAACCTATCCTCCTAACACATGCCCTCTAATCCAGGCAGCATCTTGGTAAACTACTTCTGCACCCTCTCCAAAGCCTCAACATCCTTCCTATAATGGGGCAGCCAGAACTGAATGAAATCTGGACAAGTTTGAGGTGCTACACTTCGGGAAGTCAAATTTAAGTGGAAAGTATACAGTAAATGGCAGGACCCTTGGGACCATTGATGTTGCAATTCCATTGTTCCCTGAAAGCGGCAACACAAGTAGATAGGGTTGTAAAGGAGGAGTGTGACATACTTTCCTTCATTAGTTGGGGTGCTGAGTATAAAAGTCAGAAAGTCATGTTGCAACTGTATAAAACTTTGGTGAGACCACATTTGGAGTATTGTGTGCAGTTCTGGTCATCACCTTACAAGGAGGATGGTGATAAGACTATTAAACGGTTCCCTGAAATGATGAGATGGACTCTTGACCTCACAATCTACCTTATTTGACCTTTCACCTTATTGTCTATTCGCAATGCATTTCTCTGTAGCTGTGACACTTTACTCTGTATTCTGTTACTGTTTTTACCCTGTACTACCTCAATGCACTGGGTAATGAATTGATCTGTACAAACTGTATGCAAGACAAGTTTTTCACTGTACCTCGGTACAAGTAACAATAATAAACCATAATAAAATGTGGAGGCTGGAGAGGGTGCAGAAGAGGTTCACCAGAATATTGGCTGGATTAGGGAGTATTAGCTACAAGGAAAGCTTGGACAAACTTGAATTGATTTCCCCGGAACCTTGGAGGTTGAGGGATGCCCTGATACAAGCACATAAAATTATGAGAAGCATAGATAGGGTAAATAGACAGTCTTTTTCCCAAGATGGAAATGTCAAATACTAGTGGGCATAGCTTTAAGGTGAGAAGGGGAATGTTTAAAGGAGATTTACATGGCAAATTTTTTTTAAAAACAGTGTGCCTGGAACATGCTGCTAGAGGAGGTGATGGAGGCAGATACCCTAGTAATGTTTAAATGGCATTTAGACAGGCACATGAACAAGCAGGGGATTGAGGGATGTAGGCGGATGTGCAGTTCAAATTGGTATCATGGTCAGCACAGCCATCATGGGCTGAGAGGCATATTCCTGTGCTGTACTGTTTCATGTTCTTTGTTCTAATTTCCACAGAAGCAGTGAATGGGGAACAACATTGCCCAATGCCTGTCTAATGCAGAAAGCAGGTCAGATGTGCAAGCAATCTCTCTCTCCGGATTCTCTCTTTCAGCCAAGTTTCCAAAGTGTGGCAAAATAAACACGAAATCTTGTTTCACTCTGGGAAGAATGGATTTACACTTGAGCAGTGCTGAAGTAAATGGCAGTCTGCAATATCATTATTAAGCCAGTAGTCATTAGAAATTCTATCTAATACACAAGAGTTCCTTTGCATTCATTTCCTTTCCAGCTTGGGGAAATGGCTAGAAGTAAAAATAATCAAACATGAACAGGTTGGTACAGCCATTGCAGGCTGAGTAAGTACACGTAATGTTGCCCAGAAATCCAATTGCACAATATTGGGCATATTTTTTTCAGAATTATTGCAACTGAAAATCCTATATTTTTCAGGGTGATGAGTCATAATGATCATTTTCCAGCTGCTTGTGTTTTTCTGGAAATTTGACAAAGCTCTTCTGACTGAGTCATCCTTGTGGCCCTGAAGCATTTTCCACATCAGGGTCACATGGGATGATACTATTCCTCATTTTGAAGCAATGTGGGTAACTTGGACAAGGTTGTACCAGGATCAACTATAGTTGGGCACTGCTAGATAAGTCAATAACTTGACTTCATCCTTCAGGCCAATGTCCATCCTCCATAGCACTGATGTCCTCATTGTCCCTGACCTGTTAACTTGCGATGTCTCAACCCTCACCTATCAGTAAATAGCTGGATTGGAATTGCTTTGTTCCTTGTGGATACGATTGGGCAATCTTCTACACTGTCATGTAGAGGTGCCTATTCTGGAATTGTTTGATTAGACACATAGCTAGTTATGGAGCATGTCCTCAACACTACAGATGGGATTTTTGTTCTGGCCCTATACATCTTGCTGTATCAAATGCTCTTGATATCACAAGGAATGGATTAATTCCCCTTTAAATGCATTTCATTTTCTGGCCAAATTATACAATCGGAATCTTTTTTCCCAGGGTAGAAATGTCAAATACTAGAGGACATGCATTTAAGAGGAAAGGGTTGATGTGTGGGATGTTTTTTCCCCACACAGAGAGTGAAAGGTGCCTGGGGTAGTGGTGGAAGCAGATACGATAATGCATTTAAGAGGTTTTTAGATAGACACATGAATATGCAGGCAATGGAGAGATATGGATCACGTGCAGGGATTTAGTTTAATTTGACACAGACATTGTGGGCTGAAGGGTCTATTCCTGTGCTGTATTGTTCTATAGCCAAGATGGCCCCAAAAGACTTGATTGGTTCTATCAATAATCATGTTAACCACTCATGTGGGTGCATGAGTGTGGTATCAAGTGAGTCATTCTGGGTTTTCCCTGCTGTATTTGCTTTGGTACTTTAACCTTAGTTGTAACTACATTTGTCAAGACAGCTGAACTAAGAATTACACAATTATTCTAAACTCACAATAACAGATAAATTTAAACTAACATCAAAATAAATTTAAGTTTTCCTTGATACTGTATTTATTAATCTAAAAGTTATTTTCAAAAAGAAACTAATCCCAAAGGGCTCTGCTGGAAAAACAAATCAGTTCTGCTAATATGCATGGACTACATTTGGAAAAAGCCACTTAAGTTTAAGTAGTTGACTCGTAACAAGGTCACGTAAATGCTGGAGATAATTAATAAATTAACGGGCTAGCAATCAAAAATGTATTATAAGCAGTATAGTTTTGACACAGGCATCTGCTTCTAAACCCTGCAGATGGCTGCTAACATTATTTTGTGTTTATGACATTAAGTCTGATCTACCTTGAAATATCTTGTTAACTGACTTTGCAAATATCACACTAAAGGATTTATTAGATGCAAATATCACACTAAAGGATTTATTAGATACAAGATTCTATCATTTTTGATTTAATTATAGCCTTGACTAACCACAAGTGATGTGGAGGCAAGATTGATCTCCTACATCAGGCCACCTACACGTTTCCCAGACAGATGGAAATTAGCCTGTTAACTCCCTCCTGAAAATTGTTTATCTATTTGTTTTGGAAAGACCTAAAAAGAAAGCTAGACATAGGAACTTAGTTCATGAGTTTCCCCATTTAAGGCATTGATAAAGTTATTTAAATATTATGTTCTTTGTCTGAACTTCAACTGCTTGTTTCTTTAATTATTTGGGCAGGCACAGTAGTGTAGCGGTTAGCATAATGCTGTTACAGCACCAGCGACCCAGGTTCAATTCCGGCCACTATCTGTAAGGAGTTTGTATGTTCTCCCCATGTCTGCATGGGTTTCCTCTGGGTGCTCTGGTTTCCTCCCACATTCTAAAGATGTACAGTTTAGAAAGTTGTGGGCATGCTATGTTGGTGCCAGAAGCCTGGTGACACTTGCGGGTTGGCCCCAGAACACCCTATGCAAAAGATGCACTTCACTGTGTGTTTCGATGTACATGTGACTAATAAAGATATCTTTATCTTTAAAATAACCTTTTTTGATAGTCTATTATAAAGAATTATTGCAACAGTGTTAACTAAACTCTAAAACTGTAACTGTATTTCACTGAAAATTTTACTTGTAATTCAGAGAAAATGAAATATTATTCATCAGAATAAACCACCCTGAAATTTGGGATTGGCCATTGTTCATCCAGGATATGCTAACAACAATTCACCAGGGAAAACTTATTGTTCACCCAGTGTTCGCTCCACCAGAACACTTTAATTAAGTTACTGTTCACCCAGAATGAGCTGTCTCAGATTACTTTGGAAAGACTATTATTTACCAGGCTTGGATATCCCGGATCACAGGAGATAGACAATTTGTTCACCCAGGATAAACTATCCAGATTAATTTGGAAAACATGTCGTTCACAAAGGATGGGCTATACCTGATTACTTTGGACATTACTTTTACTTTGACTCATTGCAGATACAGGCTTGCTTTCTCAAACCCTCAAATCAAAAGAATTATATAAAAGTATGGGACGGTATAATCTTCGGTATTTTCAACACTAAATTGATTAATGTTGGACATGAGCTAAGAGAGGTGAAATTAGTCTTTGTTAATAGCATAATACAGTCACACACATAATTGGATGCCTCTTTTTTAATGTTTACGTAGCCGCCTTTTCCATAGACTTTAAACAAAAGATAACCACTTGGCTCCAAGCATACTTTATCCTCTGTCAAAGGCGAGTTTCACTTGGAATATTTGGAAAAGCTTGAATACTAACATCAATTTTCAATTACCACTGGCATTTCGTTTATTTTTAAAACAGTTTAAGTGATCCAGTGGTCACTGTAATTTTTAGAACAATATGCACTCACTACTCACTTATTTTGTTGTCCAATAACATGTCATTTCTTGAGAGAGTGGGCAGCAGCCTCGTTGCAAATGTTTGACACCATTACGACGATAATAGAGGCACACATAAGATACCAAATTCTTGCATTTCCTCTTTTGATCGAATTCTTATTTCAGTGGATTTACTAATCTGTTAATATGTGCTTGTGGTGAGCAGGACTGTCCTTGTCAGACTCTTTATGCACACTCTGAGCTCTATGGACTGTTCCTAGGGATGCATATTGAGACAAACATCTATTGCCACTGCAAGATCATCAATTCAGAAAGATGTACTTTGGTTTGCCCAAAACCAGCTGGCCTCCGCAACCAAATTTTGCAAATTGGCATATTCCAAAGTGCAGGAGTACCTGCTGACAGACACACTGAAGGTTGGTACAGCTGCCTCCAAGGCTTTGTGGGGCCCTTCCATCACTGGAGAGGCTGGGCAAAGTATAAAAATCTCTCAGATGTATTGTGCATTGCATGTTTGGGACAGAAAAAATGATGCCATGTTGATACAATATAAATATTATAGGCAAATGTAATGACATGGTGGGATACAATGAAGGTCAACAAATGAATGTCCAATATTATAAAGCTGCAAATTTTATGAATCAAATGTGTTTTTGGAAAACAAAATCAGTTAGTATAAATTGATTTTTTTTAAAAGAGATAGCATACTTAGAAATTTGATGCCTATACTAAAGTCAATCTACTAAAGATAATGGCGAGTATCTAGAAATCCCCTGGAGTGCTATTTCCTTTGGGGGGTGTGTGTAGGAGGTTGATCTCCATTTGATCCCTTATTCTGAATGCCTACCAGAGATTGGAATTATGTCATGTGATTAAAATATGGATCTAAGGCTAAATAACCAATACACTATCAAACTCATCTGTTGAAACCACCAACATTCATTCATATAAGAAATAGTTGCACTGCCACCTACAGCAGAGATGAAAAGCAGTCCTAGTAACCAAAGAAGCTTATCTTATAATACTTTGTTTTCCTCAGTACTTGGCATAACAAGAGAAAAGATTTTGGTGATTCTAAAATATTGGAAGACAAAATTGACCATAAATAATTTGAGAATAAGCCAATAATATTAAATTTGTTGGGAAAAGACAAGGAATTTTAAGGTTATTGGAGGAAGGTATAGAAGTGAGTTCAGAGGCAAGTTTTTTTTTTACACAGGGGGTGGTGGGTGCATGGAATGCACTGCCGGCACAGGTGGTGGAGTAGATACAATAGGGACACATAAGAAACTTGTGGATAGGCAACATGAATGATAGAAAAATGGAGGGCGATGTGGGAGGGAAGGGTTAGATAGGATAAAATGTTGGCAGAACATCGCAGGCCGAAGGGCCTGTACTGTGCTGTAATGTTCTATGAGTTGCATCTTTACTTCCAGGCAGTTTTAATCTATGAGCGACAAAATGTATTAATGTACTGTCTGTAACAGCAGGAAGCAGGCCATCTGTGTTATCTGATACACAGCTGTTGGAACAATGATACATTAGACCACAATTCAGAAAAGGGAGCTAAAAATAATGCAGCAGCATTAACTATTTTACATTGTCAAAATCACTGTGGCTTTTGAGTTACTTATATTCAACTTGATTAACAAAGCTTCAGATTTGACATTGAAAACCTATTAGCTCCATCAGTATTAGTGATGGATAAAACCAATAAAAACTGAAAATGCTTTTCAATAGACAAAAGTTTTGTCATTTGATAATTCAAGCATTTGTTAAAGATAAGTCATCACTTGAACTTAAATTGGTTAAAAATGTTAATGTGGTTATATTTGACAAATGAATTATGTTCTTAGAGAATTGTTAATTAGCTTGAAGATCTGTTACCATACTTGAACATAAAAATTCTTGTGAAAAAAAAATGCCTGTTAACTACATATGGCTCTGATCTTCTAGAAAGAAATAGAAGGGTGTATGAGAACAGCTAATTACCTCTGCAGCACTAACCAATAAGCTGTTGGTAAGATTTCCAGTATAATGCCTGACCTTGGGTAAGGTAGTGAGGGATCAGATGCCTGTGAAGGATTGTGAGCATCTCCCTACAATAAGCAAGGATGTAAGCTCTGGGACCAATCAATGACCTACCAATATTGCAAATGTGATCATTGTGTAATTTGGGCAGTGCCTTTTAACGTTGTCCGGATTTCTGAAGGGGAAATGAAGTCTTATTTCCACTTTGTACAAATGTGCCAACATCTGGAATGCACAATGAAGTGTATGTATTAAACATTTGTTTAAAAGTTCTTCGTGGTGTATTGTGTTGAGTTTTGTAAACTACACCAAGTGGATTGGTATTGGAAATGTTTTTGAAATGTAACTCTTTGTGGTGCATAATAAAAGGATGAAAAGTGAGTTCATGTGATGTGTTGCAAGTTTGGAGATGAAATTAGATGACGTAAATAGGTAAAAGAAGATTTTGCATATGGCTGTCAAACAATCCATGAATTTCTGTAACAAAGATATTAGGAAAAAGAATGAGTTAGTAATGCAGGTTGGTAAGGTTGTTTAGATGTTACAGAATAATCTGTGGTTGGGTAATAATGTCTGATGGTTTTGGTAATTATGTTTAGCTTTGACTTGCTTATCAGCATCTACTTTTCTGTGAAATTGGATTTAAAATGTGACAGCTTGTATTACAGATGAAGATCTGATTAACTTTCTTATCAGCAGTATCCAGAAATAACAAAATAACAAGGAAGATTCCATTTAATATGTTGGTAAATGCTAGGTTATTTTTTCTAAGAAATAGTGATAGCAATAGAAACCAATTGTTACTTGGTCTTGTGGTTCTGCTATTGTTAATTGTTCCAGAACTGTGATTTTCTTTTGACCTCCATCACCCACCCATCCCAGTACACAAAATTTGCCATGTAAATGTTTATGCCCCACTAATTTGCTCAGATAAATACTGGGAAGAACAAAACCATCAGGATGTGCCACAAGCTTGGCTTAGTAGCTGTTGATTCCACACTCCTGTCTGAGGCTGAACTTGACTGCAAACTTGATATTCTATTTGACAGGGCATTTGACCCTTTCAACCTCGTCTGCTATTCAATAATATTATCTTCCTGCGCTATCTGCACAGCTTTTCTTCCATTGATATCCTAAAAGTCAATTCTGTCCGAAATAGAACTCTGCAGTAGAAGTTTCTGAAGACTTGCTAATCTATCAATTAAGACATTTTGTCTCACCTCCCGCCATCTGAAATGATCAAACCAATATTCCAGAACCCTGAGTCACAGTTCTAGGCTCCCAAGCAAGTGGAAGCATTTGTCTCATTCTTACTGCCCAGAGTTTCCCCTGTGCCTATACTCTTCTGGTCTAAATGTGGAACACCTGTCTTGCTGGCCTGAAGCAGCCCTGACGCCAGCTGCCTGAGTGGCAGCTGGGATGACAACTGTAATAATGAGGAAGCTTGGCCCCAAAACACTGCTGCAAGCCCTGACAGCTGGCAGAGCCCTTTCTCCAGCCTCGCTGGGATTTTTAATCATTTTCAAATTTCTGTCATTCAGAAACATTTAAAAAATATTAAAAATTAAGTATTATTTTAAAAAGTATTAAGAGGCAAGCTAAAATAAATTTAAAAGATTAAACTAAAGCAAAATAATTAAGCAGAAAAAGGAACTTGCTTTCCGCTTTATTTTCTTTTTGTAGCCCCACAATTGCCTTTGAAATTGATGGGGTCTCATGTGCTGTACTAGGTCTGTCCCACAACAGGATACAAGAGGTGATTTCCCCAGGGTAATATTAGGGGATCCCAACACAAATGCACTCCACCATGTGAAATCCAGTACTTAAGCAAACGGACAAAGTCAACATTCTGGATCTCTGGAAGTCCAAAAATTACTACTATTTAAATGGTAAATGCCCATGTTTTAATTCAAACTGCTAACACTTTTTCTAACCAGCAAGATCAGAGCCATCGTTTACACTTTGAGCCCTGTCAGGCTCAAGTTCTATTTTTCTTTCTTTCTTTTGCAATCTTTTTATTAGTTTTCAAATTAATACAGATTGTTAAATAGCATCAATATTTATACATGTAATACAAAGAGATCAGGATAACAATCATAGCATAGATAGTCATAAAGAACAATAAAATATAAAAGAAATCTGTAGATCCAACGATCTCTTAGTAAATGAATATAATATAAAAGAAAGAAAAAGATTTATTATATAAATTAAGAAAAAAACAAATCAATAGGAAAGTTGTAAAGAATATAAACTAAACTAAAAAAAAAACTTCAAAAAACAAACAACAAAAAAAAACTGGGCTAAAATTTCTCTGTAGAAACAGAGCAATATTATGTCATCAACTCCATTCCTCGAAGTTGGAAAGTTATTGAAAGGGTCAAGTTCTATTTTTCAATGAAATTACCTCTCATTTCTTAGCCCTGGCCAAGGTCTTGCTGCTGAAAATTTGGAGGGGCAAGGGAACAAAGCAATGGTTTCATCTGCACACTCCTTAGGAGAGACTACGCACTGGTAGAGACTAGAACTGGATATAGTTTTTTTCCTCTCAACATGAGGAGAAGAACACTTTAACATATGAAAAGGCTCACAACATGTTTGTGATCTACTACTAAACTGAGTAATTTCACTGGGGTTTGGTTATAAGTTTAGAGAAACAAAGGATTGCAGATGCTGGGATCTAGCTGAAAAAAGCAACAGGATGCTGGAGGAACTCAGCAGGTCAGGCAGCATCTGTGGAGAAAAACAGATGGTCAACACTTCTGGTCAGGGCACTTCTTCAGGACTGAAGATTGGAAAAGGGGAAGCCCAATATATGGGGGGGGGGGGAAACAGAGCAGTGATAGGTGGATAAAAGAGGGGAGGCAAGGTGGTGATAGGTAGATGTGGGTAAGAGACAGTGATAGGCAGGTGTGGGGAAGGAGGGGAGAGCAGATCCACTGGGGGATGGGTCAAAGGTTTGGAGGCAGGCATCATGGGGGGAGGGGAGGAGAGGAAAAGGAGAGAGGAAAGAAAATGGTGAGGAGAAAGAGAGAGGCTAGGAAAGGGAAGAAAAGAGGCAAAGGGAGGGCGGGAAGGTTGGTTTACTTCGAGTGGGAGAATTCAATGTTCATCCCATTAGGCTGTAAGATCCCAAGACGGAAAACGAGGTATTGTTCCTCCACTTTGCGTTTGGATTTCTCCACTGCTGTGAGAAATCCAAATGCAGACTGGAAGAACAATGCCTCATTTTCCGTCTTGGGACCTTACAGCCTAATGGGATGAACATCGAATTCTCCCACTTGAAGTAAACCAATCCCCCCCCACACCCTTGCCTTTTCTTTTCTTCCCTTTCCTAGCCTCTCTCTCTTTCTCCTCACCATTTATTTTCATATCTAGTAGATCTACTCTCCCCTCCTCCCCCACACCTGCCTATCACTATCTCTTACCTGCATCTACCTATCACCACCTTGTGCCCACCCTGCCTCCCCTCTTTTGTCCACCTATCACTGCTCTGTTTTCCCCCCTATATATTGGGCTTCCCCTTTTCCTATCTTCAGTCCTGAAGAAGGGTCCTGACTTGAAACATTGACCATCTGCTTTTCTCCACGGATGCTGCCTGACCTGCTGAGTTCCTCCAGCATCTTGTTGCTTTTTCAATTGGGTTGTAAGTTTGATGGTCTTGCTTTTAAAGAGATCATATTTTTTTTTAAAAAAAGAATTCTTTTCATGGGATAAAGGATTGCCTTATGAGGGAAGGGTGACCAAATTGGTCCTTTTATTCATTGGAGTTTAGAAAAAATGAAGTGTTCAGACTGAGGGTGGAAAAACCTGCAGATGCTGAAAATCTGAAATAAAAGGTGCTGGAAAAGCTCAACGAGTCAGATGGCATTTGTGGTAAGAGAAAAGTAGTTAACATTTCAGGTCCAAGATTCTTCAAAGGGTCTGATGAACTTTTGATGTAAAATGTTAAATTTGTTTGCTTTTTATAGATACTGGTTGTCCTGCAGACCGTTTCCGGAATTTGTTTTTATTTAAGATTTTGAGGGGGCTCGTCAGGATAGATGCGAAGAGACTGTTTACCCTAATGGTGGAATCTAGCACAGACAGGCACACCTTCAGAGTAAGGAAGCACCAATGTAAGACTGAAATAAACAAAATTTTCAGAGAGTTGTGAATACTGAGAATTCTCTACCTCAAACATCTTTGAATGCTTCTAAATGGTTTGTACGGTCCTTCAAAAATTGAGACCAATAATTTTCCCACCCAAGTTAAATTGCCTGTAATTATACAACGATGACACAACATTAGCAGTTCTCCAATCCTTTGATATCATACCTGTACCCAGAGGGGGAGTGACAATCTGTAGTCAAAGCCTTTGAAGTTTTCCTCTTGCTTCATTTAGTGGTAGTGGGCTGGATTATCCTGGATACAATCCTCTGTCCTCGGGGTTTAAACTTAATTCTGAACTGTTTTAAAATGTATGTGACAGAGCCATTTAAAAACAGGCTTAAACATGGGAAAACTTAACGTCATGAGCCTTTCTAATAACGCTCAACTAACAATACCCTAAAGTCCTTAAATGTGTTAAAACGTTAAGATAAAGTAAAATAACGGAAAATAAATATTAAACTTGTTTACTTTGGCACGACGACCCATCAAATGAATGGGTTCGTGCCTTTTACGTCAATCACGGCTGCTCATGACGTGTGTGCTCCGCTCCGGGCCTGTGGTGAATCCAGTGCGGAGTGAAAAGTGTGGGACCTCTAGCGTTCCTGAGTTCAACATGCGGTTATAAGAGTCAAGAGGAGCCGGAGATTAGACGGCTCTTCTCTGCGGAACTGTTAGCCAGAGGTGGGCATGATCTCTGTTCGAATTAACTGCACAAAGCGTTAAGCTTTAGCTAAATTCTAATAAAATTCATGAAAAAATATCAGCAAATAATTCCCTTCATGATGCACTTTTCTTTAAAAAAAATCTAAGTCAAGCTTTGTTCTTAGCAAATATTCAACTACCTCAAGAAGCCCACGTGAACTTAAGTAAAACCAGATTTGTTGAGTAGTTATAACTGCGCCACATGATTTCATACAGTTACCTTTATAATTGGATTCCTGAATTGGTCTATTTGGAGAGATGCTTCAAGATTTGTCACATCCAATGCCATCAGTTTCTATTTCAGGAAATTAAGTAATGATGTGAGTGATTCCAGAGGATGGGTCAGCAGGAATCGAGGAAAGAAAATTGGTGAACTGCTGTCAGGGAGAACAAAAAAGTTAGATGGTCACTCGGGAACTCTTGCTCCACGGGATAGTCTAGCTGCTCAGAAACTGTAGGGATAACAGATTGAACACCTGATTTTTAAACAGTGTCCATTAATGTATTGTTTAGAAAAATCAATTAAAGGATACGGTTTTTTAACAAAACTATTATTAAATGTATAATCGTTTTCTCCACAATGTATAGTTTTTAAAGTGCTAATGTTTAGTCGTGTTTACTAAAATCTTTGTGCTCTTAAGCACTATGAATTGGATTCACTTGGGCTCAAAAGAAGAAGCTTGCAATTTTTGGGTTTGGCACAATTGTGGTTACAATCTTATGCATGACCTGCCGTGGTCTGAGGGCCGTTCATTTAAAATGTGCTGTACATTAACGGCTCAAGATCTGTTCACAATGCAACTTCTTTATTCTCATTTTAGACTGAACTCGATAATACTTTCCTTACAAAAAAAGGACTCGGATAGTCACGAGAGAGTTCTGTGCAGTTCTGAAAGTAGGATCAGGGGAAAGTACACTCTTTGGACAAATGAAAATCTGAGCAAGATGAATTGTGAAATATTATATCAGTTTACAGAAGAGATTCGGGAGTGGTTGGCCTTGGGAAAACATCTAGGTGTGTATTTATTTAAGTTTAATTTTAAATAAAAACTTAGACACCAGATCAACCAAACTTAATGTTTGAGTTTATGACTTTAACCAAATTCCTATTGTCCATTTTCTATGAAGTATATTGAGAATATGTATTTTAATAATCTTCTCTCAAATTAAAGATACATTTTGAGTTTTCCTTTTATTAAAAAGTAAATGTTTTATTACATTGATTTCCATTTTAGAATAAGTAATTTAATAGCCAAATTTTGTTCTTGACACTGAAGGCAGTTTATGCTGTTCACCTTGTTTACGCACACCATAAATGTTTTATGAGCTCACCCACCGAGCTCATACATGATAATCCACTGTCTTGTTTGGTAATGATCCAGTGATGCACTTTGTGATGATGTTGCTATAAATGGATGTTGTTGTTTTCATCTGGCATTCTCTTGTGGGAGTCTGTGGCATTTGTGAACAGAGTAGGCAAGAGCATGGCTTTCAATCATTCTGATTGAAATAATCCCAATGGAATTTCCCATCTGCAAACAAGGAAGCCAAAGACAGGAAATGTAAAAGCTGTTTAAATTATCTAATGGAGGCAAAATAATGAATTTGGATATAGAAAAAAGGATTAAAGATATTTTAATATTTGTAATATAAATCTGCTAGCTACATTAGTTTTCTTTAAAAGGATTGAAATGCCACTCTTTTAATATGAATTTTTCAAAACCAGAGAGGTTATTCAGCAATAACCATTAATTATGCAGTTTAAAGCTTGCTGCTGAATACATCTGCCCTAAGTTCTTCAGCTGTCCTTAGTATGGAATTTTGTGCCATTCACTGGCTCTCTAACCCACATTCCCACCTTTGTCTCCCCATTCTCCAGCTGCTAGCCAATTGCTCCCTCCTAGAGTGAAGCTGACCTACTACAGCCACTACCCACCATCTTCAGGGATGCAATCTGAATGCTAATCACCCTTCCCCTTTCTCCCTGGTCCCAGCAGCAATGCTTTCTAAAGCCTGCAATGTAGCCAAGATACTTATCCAGAAAGCCTTCTGAGAATCTTCAGCTGCATGGCTGGTGCTGCCTGATATCAGCAGATTATATCTCCCTGGTGTTCTGTGGGTAGATTAATGGGTCCCAGTGGCTTGGCTGCCGTTATCTCTCAGCATGTGCATTGGCTCTAGACTTAGTGGGCCTGTCTTCTGTGCTGAACTTGCAGGGCCTCTCCAAACATTCATTCTCCACCTACTATGCTTCTCTGACAGCACGTCAGAAACCCATGACCTCTGCCACCAAGAAGGGCCAGGTCAGCGAGAGTATGGAAACGCCACCTCCTGCAGGTTCCTCTCCAAGTTGCACATAATCTTGATTTTGAAATATAATCCTAGGTCCTTTATTGCTGGCTCCAAATCCTGGGACTCCTTAGCCAGCAGTACCGTGGGAATAACTTCACTAGAAGGACTGTGGTGGTTAAAGCAGCAAATGTCATCTTCTGAATGTAATTAGGGATGGCTTGCCTTGCCAACAATGCTCAGATACCAGAAAAGAGAATAAATGAATTACAAAAAAAAACCTGCTGTTATTATTACAGTAAATTGAGGTGACTAAATACATTTGAGACCTTTTTTTATAAATATACATTGCCAGGCTACATGACATGAACTAATTCACTGAGCTTGCCTTTGTGGGACTTTCGTTTGCAGTGATGTTGTACAGAAGGTGCTGCCACATTCACAGCTCACCCTGCTCACCACACTTACCACATCCTAACAGGTTCAATGAAGTGAGAGGAAAATTGTGCTTTCACTTGGGGAAATGCACTTATTTGATGCAGTAGTTAGTATAAAAATAGGTGAATTGTGTTGACCTTGTGGACCTCTAGGATCTCATAATGGCTCCCTGGAGCCTGGAAATATCAGTTTGTAAACTTAAAGTTTACAGCTCAGGATTAGAAGCTAAAGATTGAATATGAAAATAAACAAGCAAATTTCGGTTTATAGAGTGCAATATGACAAATGCATGGTCTCGTCTTACAAAGTGCTGGAGGAACTCAGCAGGACAGGCAGCATCTATGGAGGGAAATGGACAGTCTACGTTTCAGGTTGAGACCCTTCATCTGGACTGAAAGATAGGGGAGGTAGCTAGTATAAAAAGGTTCAGGGAAGGTGTGGAGTAAGAGCTAGGTGGGGGGGGGGCGATAGGCAGCTAAGGGATGGGGAGAGTGGGAAAGATGTCAGAAGCTGGGAGATGATAGTGGAAATGACAAATGGCTGAAGATGATGGAATCTTCTTGAGGAAAGTGAAGCATGGAATATAGGGAGGGAGGTGGGGAGTGGAGCCAGTTGGAGGAGTGTGTGGGTGATGGGCAGATGGAGAGGGAGGGGAAGATGATGGGGGCCAGATGGATCAGGAGGAGAGAGAGAAGGGAAAAAGGAACAGATGGGGAGCGGTTACCAGAAGTTTGAGAATTTTGTTTGCGTCTCCAAGTTGGAGATTGCCTATGCAGAATATTGAGGTGCTGTTCCACTAATTTGCTTTTAGCCTCGACCTAGCAGTAGAGGAGGCCACAGTCAGATATGTCGCTGTGGGAGTGTGAAGTGAAATAAAAATAGCTGGCTAGCGGGAGATCCTGGCTGGCACAGCAGACAGAGCGAAGGTACCCAGCAAAGCACGTGATCAAATTTGATCACAATGCTGAAATCTGGCATTTTGTCCTTTCTTGAGATTGTAATGTCTGAATCTCAGTAATCAAGTTTTTTTTTAAACAAAATTAATCCAAAACTATCAGCATTATTCTCTTGTACTGAGTTTTTCCCCCCTTTTTATGCAATGTTATTGGATTAGCTTGTCAGTAAAAGTTGAAAGTGTCAAAACTAGTGTGGCATTGTAGACATACTGTATGGGCACTGTTCAGGATATCAACTGCCCTTCTGATTGTGGGACCACCATGCAAACATCAGTAGAAGAGGTATACTCTTCCACTGTTGGAGGCCTGATTGGTGCAGGAACTGGTGAGGAGGAGGTAGGGAGAGCATGGCTGGCCGATAACCCCATATGAGAGTTGGAGATCAGGGTGGTATCATGAAGTTCGTTGGGGAGCATTAGATTGGCCTGATGACAAAAGGCAAGTAATGAGATTTAACTTGGAGAGGTTGCTGCCCAGCACAATATCATTAATTCCAAGCAGTCCAAGAATGACCAACGACAGTGGCTGCTCTGAGCAACTTCATCTGTTCTCTACACTGTGGTGCTCTAAGATGAGTGTTGCTGGGGAAATGATGATATTTGTTGCATCTGGTGGGGAAATTGCATATTGAAATGATTTCTAGATGAACAAAATTTCAGACAGAAGGAGGCCCTTAGACCCATTGGGTCAAATCCCACACTCGCTATTCACCCTGTGACTGTGGATTTTCACTGGGTGCTCCAGTCTTCTCCCACATTGCAGAGAGATGCTGGTTAGTGCCTTAATTGGCTACTGTAAAGTATCCCTTGCATGGTGGGAGAGATAATTGGTTGCAGAGAAGTAAGTGAGGGAATGGGATTGATGGGATTGCTCTGAGAGCTGGCATAGACTTGATAGGCCAAATAGTTTCCTATGTCATGAGATAAATGAAAATTCATTTGTGCATAAATCATTTCAATGTTTTTCGACTTTGCAAATGTGGACCAATAAAATCACTTGTATTATCATGCCAACAATTGATACACATATATCAACTTTTATTTATTGAGGCAATGATTTGTTGATCAAAATTAATTGATTCATTCCTCCCAAATGAGAGAAATTTAATACAAAAATGTTCAATATTTTTCCAGTAGCCATTGGAAATGGTCTTTTGAAGCCAGAAATTACTATCTCCTAAACATTCATCTACTGAAAGCTCTTAATTTGTTCTAATTTTGAAGTATTGTGTACATTGCTGTTTGCTTCAGATGGCTTTTACTTTGAAGCTAGTTTGCCCTAGTGTCATTTGTCTCTTATTTCACAGTAGTACTTGTGCTAAGTTTTATTTAGTAAGTAGGTAAGTATTCTGCTTCACTGTGTTCATTTTGCTTATGCTAACACCTTATGCAATACAATATTTAATCAGTCAAGAAATGAGTTTTAAAAAAAACCGAGAGAATAACAATGTAAATATAAATGTACCTGATTTTGAAATAGTCTTCATAAAATTTAAAACCATGTGTATATTGGGATTATTTGACATTACAAAAATGTGCTTTTTGAAACAGTTTCTCTTAACTTAGAATGTAGCTTGTAGCCCAAAACAGGAATCATTTCCAGCAAATGTCAACAATGCAAACAAAATTCGGTTCCATGTGATGAATTGCATGTTGTTAATTTAATCTAAAATGGGGTCTCTTTCTTGGATTAAAATTTAAAATTGTCTGAAACTGGTGAAAGTACTGATCGTGCAGATTGCAGGTTCAGATTATAAAAAATTAAAATATTTTTGGATTGACTCTTTAGTTGGGCCAAATAACTTCCTGAACACAGTTGTGGTCTGTATCTCAATGCAAAGGATTTTCATGTAGAGTTTTATTAGAATATGGAATTTCTAACCACCAGTGGCTAATGAAGTTAACCCAGTTATGGTATTTACAGAGCAATTAGGTAAACACCAGTAGAGAACTATTTAAAGCACAGAGTAGAGGAATAACATTGAGTAGATAGCATTACAACAATAATGGGAGCAAAATCAAACAAACTTTAGTGCCAAGCTATTATGTTATGGCAGATGACCAGAAGAGTCTCTGACTAATCCGAGAAATTGTGTCTATTTCTTATATAAAAATGACTTGCATATTTTTGTTGGTTAAATACAAGGTTTAATATTAGAACATAGATCACAAAGGCACAGAAACAGGCCCTTTGGCCCATGATGTTGTGCCGAACTAATTAAATTAGTTATCACATCACCAACTAAACTAATCCCTTCTGCCTACACAATGTCCATATCCCTCCATTTCCTGCACATTCATGTGCCTAAGAGCCTCTTGAATGTCTCTATCGTATTTGCCTCCACCACCACCACCCCTGGCAACGCATTCCAGGCACCCACCAATCTCTTATTACCACTTAGCTTTTTTGTTAATTTTAGTAGGGCAATCTTTAGTCATTAGAAACAACATAATTTTTGTATTGGATTCAATGCCTTTCGAAATAATGGAATTTTCTGGATTTTGTTTTTGTTTTCAAACAGGCTCCTGTAAAGTAGCGTAATGGTGCTTATGGTGTTCATCTGTGAGATTTCTTTTTAATGCTACCTTCCCATGTAAAGGAAATGCTTAAGTAGCTACATGGATTTGTATATATGTTCAAATTTATCATGAAATGTTTCATTTAGGATGAATATGAAATTTTGTTTTTGGATTGATTGAAAATATAGTACTGGCTTGTTGCTTCCAAATACAGTCTGTTCATCCTAACAACCATAATTACTTGGAAGTTCAAGTAAATTGAGTTTGGTCTTTCTTTAGCAAAAACCACACCATTGGAACACTGACAAGCATCAAACTACCTCATATCCAAACAACTGTTGAACTGTGCATTTCTTAAACTTCAGCATTGGTGAAAGCTGTGCATGCACAGTTACATTATAAAACAGTGCATGATTATTGTTTGCTTCATTAAACTTTGTAAATGCTCAGGTCAAACAGCGTCTGTGGAGAGAGAAGTTTAATGAGTCAGGTCAAGTGAAATGTTAACCCTTTCTTTGTGTAAATGTTGCCCAAATGCTGTGTTTTTCCAGTATTTTTGGTTTTTTAGCTTCAGATTTCCAGTATTTGCAGTATTTCCTTTTTGTGTCAATAAACATTTCCAGCTCTGTTTTCCACAGAGGAATAATTCTAATCAGAATGTTAATCTAATCTAATCTGATGTAAATGCCAATGATTTGTTCAGCGACCATGGGTAATTCATTAACATGGCTGTGATAGTGGTTGATTTCACTGTCTTCATCTACTCAGTAGATTGATTTGCTTGAGTTTCACCTTCGTGCTCATTTCCACTAGACATTTCTTCCTTTTGCACTGCAACTTTGTCTCTGCTGGATATAAGAATTCTGTTGTTGATGTTTTGGACAATGAATCCAAATCCACAGACTCTAGCTGCGGCTTCTGAGAATTTGTGTGTTCAAAGGATGCCTTTTGTCTGAGAGGTTGTCTATGGTTGGCTGCATCATTTTCTCTGCAGCTGCTCCATCTGCAGGTGACATGAATGTACAGTGCTGTTAGTGGCACACATATTATTTGTAGGAAGATGCCATTGTATTATGCATGGCAGTTGTCTTTTACCCAGACTATTTCTTACAATGCTATTTCAAAGCACTGATGATCTGGGCATTTACTGGCTAGATTGAAGCATGATGCAGTATTTCTAAAGCTTGGAGATGTGACAGATTTTGTTTTGTTATCTCTCCCACTCTCTCTCAAAGATGCAGGAAAACACTCAGTAATTTAAACTTTCCATAAAAGTATTTAAGGAACAGCCTGTAGAACTAGCTGACTGCCTGTGCTAAATGACAGTGGGTATAGGAACAGAATGAGGAGGAGGTTAAATGCGTGGCTGAGGGATTGGAGTAAGGAGCAGGGATTCAGATTTCTGGATCATTGGGGCCTCTTTTGGGGCAGGTATGACCTGTTCAAAGAGGACAGGTTGCACTTGACTCCCAGGGGAACCAATATCCTGGCGGGGAGGTTTGCTAAGGCTACTGGGGAGGGTTTAAACTAGAATTGTTGGGGGGGTGGGATCCAAACTGGAGAGACTGGGGAAGAGGTGTTTGGCTCTCAAATAGAGAAAGCTAGTAGTAGGTATGATAGGCAGGTGATAGAGAAGGGACGTGCTCAGACAGGTTTGAGATGTGTCTATTTTAACGCAAGGAGTATTGTGAACAAGGCGGATGAGTTTAGAGCTTGGATCAATACTTGGAGCTATGATGTGGTGACCATTACAGAGTCTTGGATGACTGGAATGGTTGCTTCAAGTGCTGGGTTTTAGATGTTTCAGAAAGGACAGGGAGGCAGGTAAAAGAGGTGGGGGAATGGCACTGTTGATCAGAGATAGTGTCACGGCTGCGGAAAAGGTGGACGTAGTGGAGGGACTGTCTACGGAGTCTCTGTAGGTGGAGGTTAGGAACAGGAAGGGGTCAATAACTTTACAGGGTGTTTTTTTTTATAGGCCACCCAATAGTAGCAGGGATATCGAGGAGCAGATAGGAAAGTAGATCCTAGAAAGATGTGAGAATAGCAGAGTTGTTGTGATGGGGGATTTTACTTTCCCAAACATTGATTGGCATCTCCAGACAGTGAGGGGTTTAGATGGGGAGGAGTTTAAGTGTGTTCAGGAAGGATTCTTGACACAATATATAGATAGGCCTACAAGAGGAGAGGCTGTGCTTGATTTGGTATTGGGAAATGAACCTGGTCAGGTGTCAGATCTCTCAGTGGGTGAACATTTTGGTGATAGAATTATGATCACTGTCTCCTTTACGTTAGCATTGGAGAGGGATAGGAACAGACAGACTAGAAAGGCGTTTACTTGGAGTAAAGGGAATCATGGGGCTCTCAGGCAGGAAGTTGGAAGATTAGATTGGGAACAGATGTTCTCAGGGAAAGTATGGAAGAAATATGGCAAATATTCAGGAGATATTTGTGTGGAGTTCTGCATAGGCATATTCCAATGAGACAGGGGAGTCACGAGAGGATACAGGAACCGTGGTATACAAAGGCTATAATAAATCTAGTCAAAAGGAAAAGGAAAGCTTACAAAAGGTACAGAGAGCTAGGTAATGTTAGAGATCTGGAAGAGTATAAGGCTAATAGGAAGGAGTTTAAGAAGGAGATTAGGAGAGCCAGAAGGGGGCATGAGAAGGCCTTGGTGGGCAGGATTAAGGAAAACCCCAAGGCATTCTACAGGTATGTGAAGAGCAAGAGGATAAGGTGCGAAAGAATAGGGCCTATCAAGTGCAGTAGTGGGAAAGTGTGTATGGATCCGGAAGAAATGGCGGAGGTACTTAATGAATACTTTACGTCAGTATTCACTACGGAAGGAGATCTGAGGGATTGTAGTGGGGACTTGCAGCAGGCTGAAAAGCTTGAGCATGTAGATATTAGGAAAGAGGAGGTGCTGAAACCTTTGGAAAGCATCAAGTTGGATAAGTCGCCGGGACCGGATGAGATGTACCCCAGGCTGCTGTGGGAGGCAAGGGAAGAGATTACGGAGCCTCTGACGATGATTTTTGCATCGTCGATGGAGACGGGAGAGGTTCCGGAAGATTGGAGGGTTGCGGATGTTGTTCCCTTATTCAAGAAAGGGAGTAGGGATAGCCCAGGGAATTATAGACCGGTGAGTCTCACCTCAGTGGTTGGTAAGCTAATGGAAAAGATCCTGAGAGGCAGGATTTATGAACATTTGGAAAGGTATAATATGATTAGGAATAGTCAGCATGGCCTTGTCAAGGGCAGGTCCTGCCTTACAAGCCTGATTGAATTTTTTGAGGATGTAACTAAACATATCGATGAAGGGAGAGCAGTAGATGTAGTGTATATGGATTTCAGCAAAGTGTTTGAGAAGGTACCCCATGTAAGGCTTATGGAGAAAGTAAGGATGCATGGGATCCAAGGGGGCATTGCAGTGTGGATTCAGAACTGGCTGGCCCACAGAAGGCAAAGAGTGGTTGTTGAAGGGTCGTATTCTGCGTGGAGGTCGGTGACCAGTGGTATAACTCAGGGATCTGTATTGGGACCCTTGCTCTTTGTGATTTTTATAAACGACCTGGATGAGGAAGTGGAGGGGTGGGTTAGTAAGTTTGCGGATGACACAGAGGTTGGGGGTGTTGTGGATAGTTTGGAGGGCTGTCAGAGGTTACAGAGGGACATAGATAGGATGCAAAGTTGGGCTGAGAAGTGGCAGATGCAGTTCAACCCAGATAAGTGTGAAGTGGTTCATTTTGGTAGGTCAAATATGATGGCAGAATATAGTCTTAATGGTAGGACTCCAGGCAGTGTGGAGGATCAGAGGGATCTTGGGGTCCGAGTCCATAGGACGCTCAAAGTGGCTGCGCAGGTTGACTCTGTGGTTAAGAAGGCATATGGTGTATTGTCCTTCATCAATTGGGGGATTGAATTTAGGAGCCGAGAGGTATTGTTGCAGCTATATAGGACCCTGGTCAGACCCCACTTGGAGTACTGTGCTCAGTTCTGGTCGCCTCACTACAGGAAGGATGTGGAAGCCATAGAAAGGGTACAGAGGAGATTTACAAGGATGCTGCCTGGAATGCAGAGCATGCCTTACGAAAGCAGGTTGAGGGAACTCGGCCTTTTCTCCTTGGAGCGACAGAGGATGAGGGGGGACCTGATAGAGGTATATATAAGATGATGAGAGGTATTGATCGAGTAGATAGTCAGAGGCTTTTCCCCAGGGCTGAAATGGTGGCCACAAGAGGACATAGGTTTAAGGTGCTGGGGAGTAGGTATAGAGGAGATGTCAGGGGTAAGTTTTTTACTCAGAGAGTGGTGAGTGCGTGGAATGGGCTGCCGGCAACGGTGGTGGAGGCGGATATGATAGGGTCTTTTAAGAGACTGTTCGATAGATACATGAAGCTGAGAAAAATAGAGGGCTATGGGTAAGCCTAGTAATTTCTAGGGTAGGGACATGTTCGGCACAGCTTTGTGGGCCGAAGGACCTGAATTGTGCTCTAGTTTTTCTATGTTCTATTCCTAATAGCAGTTTTCTTCCAGATTACAAGTGAAGTTTTCTACAGTAAAACATTGTTGCATCCCAGGCAGCAGTTAGACACGATACTATCCTTGAAGGAGTGAGGGCCTTAAACCAATAAATATTGTTCACAACCAATGTTAGATATGCCACATACATTCCTGCACTTCACATAATTCCCACTGTCCTTTGTAATCAAGGTGATGTTAGTGCCCTGCAATGTCATGCTTCTATCAATGCTGTACAGCTATTACTCAAAAAGAACACAACCAATCTATCTCTTTATCCTCTTCCTGTGGATTAGGATTCAACACACTGAAAATGCCACAAGGTTGGAATTCCCAATAACTATTTGCTTTGAATTTTATCTGGTATAAACTATTATTGTAATTTTATACTTCCAGTATTCAATGTGAGAGAGAACTTCTTGCTTCAGTACAATCTGTAAAAATGACCTTTATCAAATGCATTTAATTAGTTTAATATATAAATAAGTAATGCTTCAAGGATGTTATTGCTTACCCAGTTGTCAAATCATTGAATTTCCTTCTAGATTCCATAAACATTTAGTTTCTTTAACTTTTTTTTAAACATATTGAGGCTGTTGGTGCATACTTTGATACTATTTCCATTCAGAGATTGAGCAAAGCAAACCCTGCTTTGTACCCTAATTATAAATGGTTTGGTATTATGCATAGAAAATCTATGATACAGAATGAGGCCATTCAGCCTATTTTATCTGTCTCTATCAATAAGTGGTCTTCATATCTCTAGCACTGCCCAGCAACTCAGAGCTCTTCAAGTACTCTCCCAACTATTTCTTAAATGTGTTAATGATTTCTGTGTCAACCACTATTTTGAGCAAAGAGCTGCAGACCCCAACCCTTGGGGGTGAAAATATTTTTTGTCCTTTTTTTCCCCCCCAAAATCCTTCTATGATTACTTTAAATCTATGTGCCCTGGTTTTTGACCCTGTTGCTAAGGGAGATAAGCTCTTTCCGTTTACTCCTTCTGGACCCATCATAATTTTGTACAACTTAACTATGATTCTCCCCCCCACCCCCAGTCTCCTGTGTTCCAAAATAAAAGACATTCCTAGCTAATTCAGTTTTTCCTCAGCTTCAATTCTCCAATCCTGGCATCGTCCTCTTAAGTGTCTTCTGGACCCTCTCCAGTTCAATTGCATCCTGCCTGTAATATGGTGACTGTATAGTAACTGAACTGTCGTGTATATTTCTGGCATAATCTCTAAGGCTAACAAAAGAAAGCATCCCATGTGTCATTTTAATCCTTGCTACCTTTTAAGAATATGTGGATGTACACTCCAAGGTCCCTCTGTCCCTTCAGATCACTCAGTAAAGTACCATTTAATGCATAGTCTGTTATCTTTTTGCATCATTTGTATTCCCTTACACATCTTTGCCATTTGCTCCACCAGATGACCAGAGATAAGAAATGGAGCAGGAGGAGGCTATTTATCTTGCTCCTGCGTTGCCATTCAATAGAATCACAGCTGATCTTTTACCACTGTACCACTCTTCTTTACAAATGGCATATCCTCAGATTCCCTTCATGTCCAAAATTCTGTCAGTCTCTTCCCATCTGTACCTTTGTACAGACTAAGCTTTACTCTCATTGAACTACATGACCAATTTTTGTATCATCTGTAAACTTTTTCACATGTATTTATGTCATCTGATCCCTATGGGACCCCACAAGTTACAATTTTCAAGTGACAAAACACTTGTCAAACACCACCCTTTCCTGCTAGTAAGCCAATTTTTGGATCCAGTTTGGCACTCTCCTTTGCATCCCATGGTCTTTTACTTTTCTGATATATTTTGTCTTGCAACTTATCCACCTTCAAAGATGCCCAACCCCTTAATTCTTCACTTGTACTATGTTTATAAATACATCAAATATTTTACACGTCCTTCTTAAGTGTAACATCTACATCATCCCCCTCTTTGACAGTACTGTGGTTTTATGTGGGTCACATGAGAATTCCATGGAAACCTAAGTCTCTCCAATAGTTTATTTCAGCCTTGAATTTAAACTTTATTTTACTTACAATCAACAAGAAAAAAACTTCTTTTAAAAAGTGTTAGAGAAAATAAGCTTTGTCTGTGTTGTAGATTACTCATATCAATAATAATCAAGAGAAAACTGAAAGTATCTGCTCTTGCCTAAAACATTCTTACAGAAAAATGAGGCAATAGTAATTTTAATGAAGGCATACATTCCAACTTATTTTTGAATTGTTAGATTTTAAGATGAGTTTATAAAATTGAATGCCTAAAATTGTTTAGAGATAAAAATGGACAAGCTCACGTAAACAACAGAGTCCTAATGTAGCTCGGCAATTAGTGTATTTTTCTGCTGTCGCTGACAAGCTGTTGACTTGTGGGATTTTGTACTATTAGTACTACAGACCAAGCTCTCTAGCAAGCTTCTTTTTTTTCAGTGGCCTAGTTATTGGGAAGGAGCATCTCTTTGGAAAATTCAGTGTGGTTCACTCTCTGACCCACCTGCTGTATCTGATCAACATACAATGTGATGCATGTCTTTCAACATTGTAATTTTGGATAGAAGAGTGATACCAGATCAGCTGGGTTTAGGAGGATATCAAATTTTGGTTCCCAAGTTGAATTTAGAATGTATTCTTTGGCGCCAACAACATTTTAAAACCAATTCTTTCAGATAACTCCATCCTTGTTCTTTCAAGTCCAGCAAAGCCAGAATCAGTAATACAAATTATAAATGGCTTTGCCATGAAAGATTCGACAATTGCCATTATGCCAAATTAACTTTGTATTCTCTGTAATTCTGTGTACTATGTGCAGATTATAATTAATACTTGAATCTAACTTAACTGTCGGTGTAACATTATTATTTTGTAACATCACAACTATTAAAGACTACTGGTTGTGAAGGACATTAGTAAGTTTTCTTCTAAGATGCCTTATCTCAGAAGCATATTATCTTGTGGTCTATAATCTGATGTCATCATAACTAGTTTATTTGTTTTAACATATGCTAAATATATTACAAGTGTTTTGATCTGCTTTGATAACTTCCTATTAACATATGATCCATTTTTTCTCCATACTCTGGAATATTTTTCATGTTCAGTATGAGGATAGGTAGTCTTCCTGTCATTACTGAAGGAGTTCCTTCTATATATGTGCCTCCCTTGGAAAGCTCTATTTGAGCCTATTAAGGTTTTGGCAGTACTGATAATACCTCATTCAGAATTTCCGCATGTCCGTGCATGATAACATCATATGGGTCTCTCATTATTTGCCATTATATTGCACAGGATAGGACAGCAGCACTGCCCAAATCTGCAAAATAAATGATCTTTTTTAAGAAATTCATTATTACATCTTCCCACCTATGCGACTGGCAAAAATTCTTGTTTTATCTACAATAGAATTTCATGCACATTATTTCTTTTCAGAAAGAAATGAACCAGAATCAATAATAAAAAAAAACATGAACTTATGAAGAATATGACAAAATGATTAAACAAAGGAAAAGAATGGCTTTTTTGTAATGTTAACCTGGGAAACAGATTTTGAAAATCAACCCTATTGGGAAGCAGAATATATAAGACACAAAACCAAAATAATGATGCAAAAAAATTTACCTTCATCTCCCTCGGTCTTCCACAGCAAGCATCAGATCTGGTGCTGCCTAAGAGTTTGACTTAAAATCTTAGCCTGCTAAATACAACATAGAAATCTTTGCAGAAAAAGTTAATGTGAAATCAACTGAATTTATGAAGTATTTTTATTCTTCCTTTTAACTAAAAGGAGCAGTATATCCTATGAATTCTTAAAATGTAAATTGCCAGCACTGAAAAATCAAACTACTTCATAAACGTTACATTAAAAATGTGCAAGTAAAACCTACTTAGATCCCCGTTCATTGGTGTTGGGTAAACTTAAACTATGAATGGCTTTCTTTCAATTACAGACCTGCATGTAGGAAAACAAGTTAAATGGAATAAAAATTTATAAAAACAATTAAAATGAAGACACAGAAATAAATAAGTAAACAATAGAGTTAGATGGTGTGATTTCCAATCCCTTTGCAGTTCCAGCCTGTTAAGTGGTAAGAGGTGATGGGAAATTCAGATAGGATCTGTTTTGCCAGATTCCTCAACCGAAAGTCTAGAATCAATAATGTTTCTTTAAAAAAAAACCACTTAAATCTAGGTAACTGTATATGGATAATGCAATAATGACTATCACATTTTCCATTAAATATTCCTTGTCCTCTCACTTGCAGATTGGTTGGTGCAGGAAAAGGCTACTGTTAATTTTCCTTTCTGTCTAAAAGATGCCTCACAGCTTGGTCCTGGAAAATGCAGATGGGATAAATTTATAAGATGTAGATACAAAGATGTACTTGATGTGCTTCATTACACTAGTAATTTCGGCAACATTGTGATTGACCTTTTCTCTTGCATTTTTAGTCTCTCTCCCTTCAGACAGTTTTCCCACATGTTGGATAAGAACCCATTGTTGTCTGACCTTGATCCTTCATCAAAGAATAATGGCCAGTGTAGTCACAGCCAATCAGTGTAATGCCTAACCTCTTCACATCAGGGGCAGACAAGTCCTATGTTATTGTTTGAATAATTATGGAAATATCACTTAACACTGGTTTGTAAGTAAAGGGAAATACTTGTTTGTCGGTCTTCTACATAGTCAAAGCTTTGTCAAGTGTAACTTCATTGTTAGCAATAAATATGTTGTACCTATTATGACAAAATGAACAAATGTTTAATGGAACAAAAGGAAACACTTTGCAGAAATCTGAAATACAAAGAAACAATGCTGTAACTTCTCAGTAAATTAGGCTGAACCTGTGGAGAAAGAAATTTAAGTGCGGCTTTGAGCTAGTACATGGAAAAAAGTTGGATTTAATTTATCTTTCCAAGTATTACTTACTTTGGCTGATTCAAAGTAAAGGTGCAATCTCATCCAGCAATAATTTGTTTCTGAGTGCCAGTGATAGCAAATATTGTCAAGGTGTATTAAGGTAGTTGTGCAAGTGCTTGTGTTGTTTCACACCCAGGATAGGTGCTTTTTTTGACTTTGTAATGAAATTCAGAAATGTAAGTCCGTAACTGATACCGAATTTGTTTTAGATCACGAGTGAGATCACAAATGGACAACTCTCTTTCATTTTGAGTACAGTACACAAAGGAAAAATAGCCTAATAACAGACAATTAGATATGTTCTTTTTATTGTTTGCCATTTTAATGACTTTAGTAAATGTTGCAAATTATTCATATTTAAGTGCAGCATTAAGGATCACAAAATGTCTTATACTTACAAATCTGAGGTCAATAAATGTCAATTATTATGTGGCATTGATTGACAATAATTTGTAGAGAACAGAAAGATTTTAACTTTTGCACTGTTCCCAGTTTGTCTGCCAATGCATAAAATAAGAATCTAGAAATTCTATTGTCAATTTTTATATAATGAAATTGAAGAACAAAAGAAGAGATATGTAATTGAAGTGTATAAAAATATGAAAGCAGTGAAGAAACTCTCACTTAGACTGGTCCTTGGGTGGGGTGTTGGGGGAGAAAACAAGAAATGAGGGGCATGGGGTGTCAACCTCTGCACTGCACTCTTTCGTCTTCAAAATTCTTCTTGCTGTCTACTTCTGAGTTCACAGCACTTTTCTCGCTCTCGCTCTCTCTTCCTTCTCGTAAGTTCTCCAATGCATATTCCAGGAGCATTGCTTTGATCGTGCTATTTCAAATGAACATTCTACCTTGGTCATAACTATCAAAAAAAAGTCCAATTTCTAATGATTTTCTAGTTTTGTTCTTCTCTCATATTTTCTTTCATCCTCCAAAACCAAATTCTTTCAGTAGTCACCAGTGGTAACATCTTTTATTCTTCGTACAGCTGCACTTTCAAATTCCCAACTACTTCTGGATCACCAATCGCAGTGGTGTTTCTACATCTACTGAGTTGCTAAAGTATACCATATTTTATGTATTTGATGTCCTTGTCCTGGTTAAAACTGTTTCCCTCTCTCACCTTGGCTGTTCATCAGAATTTAAGAAATGGGAGGAGAAATAGACCATATGGCCCCACTGCCTTTCAATAAGATCGTGGCTCATCTGACTTTTGCCTCAGCTAAACTTTCCTGCTTGTCCCCAAAGTCTTTGATTCCATTTGCAACTAAAAATCTGTTCACTTTGGCCTTGCAATATTTCAATGTTTCGGCCTCTACAGCTCTCTGAGGTGGAGTATTCTAAAGGCTCATAACCTTGTGAGAGAAGTAAGTCCTCAACTCTTTCTTCCTCATGGTGTAGCTTTCATCTCTGGACCCACTCAGATGTAACTTACTATCTCTTGTGACGTCATTCATCCACAGTTTGTGTATATGTACTGGTGAAACTGCTCTTTCGCTTTGTCTCAAGCAGCATTCCAGACCACTGTGCTGTCTCAGATTCATCACACCATTTGTGATAAGCAGGGATTTCCAAAGCTAATTCCATGGAAGTCTAAAGCCATGACCCTATGTTCCCATTACAAACTCAACCCTCTACCCATCATTCCCATCTTAGGAAATCGACAGAACTGAACCAGAGTGTTCACAGCTATGATGCAGTGCTTGAAACAGAGCTGAGTTTTTGACCACCTATCCATTCTGTCAGCTGCCTGGCCCAGAAATTCTCCTATGTGGCACAGAATTTTCTTGTGCTACCTGACAGAATTTTACCTAAGACCATATCATTAAATGCAGTTGGGTATGCCCCAGATGTTTAATCTAGATCCTCTGAATTTCTGTCATAGTCTTGGGGGCTGCTGGGCAGGTGCAGTGGTGTCAAAGCTCAGTTGAGGTCAGGTGTGAAATTTTACTGTAGAAATCAGGCCAGGAAATGGTCTGCTCTGAGCACTAGAGTATACCTTAACCAAGGGTTTAAGGGCTGCAGTGGCATTTAAAGGGTTTAAACCTACCTGGCATTATCCGAGGCTTTAATCTATTGGAGATTGTCTTTTTCTTTAATGTCTCATTCTTAGTTATCACCCCATCCTTGCCATCCCTCTTCCTACCAATGACCTTGTGGTTTCTCGAATCACTCACTGACCACTCCCTATTCCTTTCGTCCTTGCCATCTCTTCACCTAATCATTTCCTCATGCCACCTGTTGTTTTTGTGCCTCCATCTTGTCTGTTCATCTCAGACTTCCCAATCATTCACAGTTTTACCCAACAATTGCCCTTGAGTTCTGATGAAGGGTCCTTTGCCTGCCTCTGTTTCTCTCTCTTCAGATGTCTTCCAAACTGCTCAATGTTTCCAGCATTTTTTGTTTTAATTATCTCCATTCCACTCCCCAATACATTACCCTCTGAAAGGACAGGAGATTGTTGAGGACAGGGCTTTGTGTGTGCTTGCCTGTGTAAACTCTACTTAATTGCATATTTTGTAATGGACCTGTGTGGTAGAACATCGATCACTAGGCTTTGTTGAAAACTGGTGCAGATCTCTGCATGGTGCCATTTCCAAATGCAATGGGACACAGGCTCCCTTCAGTGCAGGGACAGTTCTAGCATTGTGTTTTCATGTGTTGATGTATTTCCTGGAGCCTCTTCCCACCTCTGTAACATTGGCCAGCTCTGTCGCAGCATTACTTTATTTACTGCTGAATCCCTGATCTATCCCTTTGTTACCTCTACAGCTGACATTCCCAATGTTGTTCTGGCCAGTCACTCATCTCCTACCGTACAGAACCTGCCGTTTGTGTCCTAACTTTTTGCAGGTTTCTTTATTCAAATATTGATAACCTGCACTGGCTTCTGCTGATATCTCTATGTTAAAATTCTCCATGTTAACCTACAATCTTTCCATGAACTTTCTCCCATCCTACTAGTGTACCTCTGGATCTCTGCACTGGTTCGACTCTGGCTTTTTCTGCACTCCTGAGTTTATCATTTAAGGTATTTATTAGTCACACGTACACCGAAACACGTAGTGTTTCGCATCTTTTTGCGTTACTGAGAATGTTCTGGGGGCAGCCCGCAAGTGTCGCCACTCTTTTGGCGCCAACATAGCATGCCCACAACTCCTAACCTGTGCATCTTTGGAATATGGGAGGAAACTGGAGCACCTGGAGGTAGCTCACGCAGACACGGAGAGAATGTACAAACTCCTTACAGACAGCGGTGTGGGGAATTTACCTTGAGGCCTTGCTTTCAACCACCTAGCTCTATGTCCTAGGCTTCCCTTCCTTAGCCTCTCAACCTCATTCTAGAATGATTTAAGGACAGAAGTCTAGGAAAATGTCTTGTGAAATTGTTTTATATTGGTGATGTTAAATAAAATCAAGTTGATGTTAGTGCCATTGCCTTGCTGCTTTGAATCTCAAATTTGCTGAAGTTTAAATCACAAGGTAGCACAGTATAGTCTTTGTGCTGCTCTTCACATAATCATACTCTTGGTCTTAACTAGTTATCAGGGTAATTATTTAGATTTCCTGCACAGTTTGAATTAAGAACTGAGACAAGAGCAGTAACTTGTTGGAGTGTGTATAATTATTCATGTGAGGAGCCTATAATAACTATTTATTGTTATGTGGATGGATATTAATTTATATGTACATTTTAGAAGACAGACAGTCATATTCTAATTTTTTTTTTGTATTACTCTCCTTTAGCAGAGTGCTGGCCTGCTAGGGATAAAATGGCTACAGATAGAAAATAGATCCAGGATAAAAATGTGATCTTTTAAAGATAGCAAATTCTTGTAGAATGGAAAACAAATGTTAATTACAGTATAACTAAGAATAAAACATGCTGTGTGTTTTAATCAAAGAATTAGTGGCCAAACTAAAGTTGATTTATTGAAGATCACCTCATTCTGAAATAACATTCAATTTATGGGTTGAGTGAACTGAAGATTCCACAGCCTTCACATCACAATTTTTGAGCAATGAGGAAGTCTTGTGACTGAAACCTAAGCAGCATCTTGGGAATCCATTCCAGATATAGTGTTCTGAATATCGCTTTTACTCAACAATGTAACTTTGTTTCAGTCCTGAACTTGACTCACTGGATTACTCTTGCTCTGTCTGCAGATGAAATTATGCAACAAGAAATAAGACCCCTGCTTGCAGTTGATATCATCGAACAACTACATAAACAGTTTGCTATCCTATCAGGTAGGAATTAGCAGCTTTTTCTTTTTAAGTATTTGATGCTGCTTGGGTGTTAATATGAAACAGTGCTAAAGGCTGTTAGCTAATCTCATGACCTGCTTTTCCTCAATTGTCAACTGTTGTAGAAGGAAGTTGTATTTATTTGTATATAATCAAAATATAACAATGACTGCACTGTGTTTATTATGATTTTGCGACTCTACTGCAGTTTTCCCATTTTGTGATTTACATTGTTATCTTAATTAACTTATAAAATGAACCATTCCTCAACTAACTAAATTTTAGCAAATACGAAACCAGTTCCTGTAATCTCTCCTCATAGTTAACCCTTGTAGTTCAGGTATAATTCTCCTAAATCTTATCTTCGACCTCCAACATTGAACATGGAACATTACAGCACAGTACAGGCCCTTCGGCCCACAATGTTGTGCCAACATTTTATCCTGCTCTAAGATCTATCTAACCCTTCCCTCCCACATGGCCCTCCACTTTTCTATCATTCATGTGGCTAGCTAAGAGTCTCTTAAATGTCCCTAATGTATCTGCTCCCACAACCTCTGCCGGCAGTGTGTTCAACGCACCCACCACTCTCTGTGGGGGAAAAAAAAGCTTACCTCTGTCATTCCCCTTATACCTTCCTCCAATCACCTTAAAATTATGCCCCCTCATGTTAGCCATTTTCACCCTCTCTGTCCACTCGATCTATGCCTCTTATCATCTTGTACACCTCTATCAAGTCGCCTCTCATCCTCCTTCACTCCAAAGAGAAAAGCCCTCTCTCACTCAACCTGTCTTAAGACATGCTCTCCAATCCAGGCAGCATCTTGGTAAATCTCCTCTGTACCCTCTCTAAAGTTTCCACATCCTTCCTATAATGAGGCAACCAGAACTGAATACAATACTCCAAGTGTGGTCTAACTAGAGTCCTAGAGAGCTGCAACATTACCTCGTGGCTCTTGAACTCAGTACCCCAACTAATGAAGGCCAACACACCATACGCCTTCTTAACAACCCTATCGACCTGCATGGCAACCTTGAGGGATCTATGGACGTGGACCCCAAGATCCCTCTGTTGCTCCACACTGCTTGGGGTCCTGCCATTAACCTTGTATTTTGCCTTCAAATTCGATCTTCCAAGGTGTATCACTTCACACTTTTCCGGGTTGAACTCCATCTGCTCGGTAGGGTTCTGTGTTTGTAACAACCTCTCTGCTGGGGTGGCAGGAACAGATTCAAGCTCCCAGAAGAGAAGTGGCAAACACCTGAAGGAAAATTATTGTGGGGATATGGGGAAAAGGAAGAGGAGTGAGACTGTGTTATTCTTCAAGCGGCTGGGACAGAGAAGTTCACAGAGAAGCACAGTGCAGAAACATATCCTTCAGCCCATAAAGTCCGCACTGACCATCAACCACTTTTTTACAAGAATCCTACATCAATCCCATTTTTTTTATTTCCCCCACATTCTCATCTATTTCCCCCAGATTCTACCCCCTCACCCACACACTAGGGGGGCAATTTACAGCGGCCAATAAACCCACTGACCCCGCACGTCATTGGGATGTGGGAGGGAACAGGAGCACTCGGGGAGCAGGGAGAATATGCAAACTCCACAGACACAGACAGACATTCCATTAACACTTCTGATTACTTTCTGTTACCTGTACATATTTTAATGATCCATGTACATCCACCACTAAGTCTCTTGGGACTTTCACTCTTTCCAGCTTTTCGCCAATCAGTATTTTCTCAGTAATAATCTTATTTTTTAGGTTTAAGTTGAACAGCCTCACATTTGTTTACATCTAGACAAATAATCTACTAATATCAATGCATAATGCTTTTAATTGCATCATTTGCATTGAATATTTTTCACCATTGCCAAACCTGGGTCAGTGGCTTTCTGTCTCATCAGCCAACTGATCAATTAATGTGTTGCCGTTGAACATTTGCTGCCTTAACACAGTCATATCCTGTCAGTTTGAGGACCGAGCTGTCATTCCCAGTTCTCTGTTGATTCTGCTATTCTTTACAAGTTTACTTTTTATATTTCCTTTTCATAACATTTAATATTCATCTTGCCATTACACTCTGTGGATTTTTTAAATATCTTTTCCAATTGTCATGACTGTGCACATTTGTATGCATTTTCTTTCAAGTTTATATTGTCTCGTGTCTCAATTTAGCTGTGGATTTTTTTTATTGACAAGTGATGTTCAGTTATGGGTATAAATGGGCCTATATAACAATAACTTATTTTTTTTAACATTTTCCCCTGATCTTTGTTATTTTACCCATTTGCAGAAGTTGATTGCTCAGAGGCCAGCCTCTTTCTCATAGAACATAGAACAGTACAGCACAGGAACAGGCCCAATGGCCCATGGTGTCTGTGCCAACCATAATGCCAAATTAAGTCCCCCATTTGCCTGCACATTTCCCTCTATTCCCTGCCTGTTCATGTGCCTGCCTAAATGCCTCTTCAACATTGCTATAGTATCTTTTTCCACCACCTCCCCTGCAGCATGTTCTAGGCACCTACCACTCTCTGTGTTTTTAAAAAAATAACAACTTGCCATGTATATCCCTATAAGCTTTCTCCCTCTCATCTTAAAACTGTGCCCTCTACTCTCTGGTATTTGACATTTCCACCTGGGGTGGGGGGGGGGGGGGCTGGTGAGGGGGAGAGACTCTGATTATCTATGGCTCTCACAATTTTAGATACTTAAATCAGGGAAATCTTAAATCACTTAAATCACTCCAGAGAAAATAGTCCAAGTTTGTCCAACTCCAACCTCTCTTTATTGTTAATATTCTCTACTTCAGGCAGCATCCTGGTGAACTTCCTCTGCATCCTCTCCAAAGCCTCCATATCTGTCCTGTAATGTGACAATTAGAACTGCACACAATACTCCAAATGTGTCCTAACCAAAGTTTTGTACAGCTGCCACATGACTTCTGACTTTTATGCTCAACACCTAGGCCGATGAAGGAAAGTATGCCGTATGCCTTTTTTTTCCACTCAATCTACTTGTGTTGCTACTTTTGGGGAATATGGACTTGCACCCCAAGATCCCTCTGTGTACATCAATGCTTTTAAGGGTTCTGCCATTGACTATATACTTTCCTCTTGCATTTGACTTCCCAAAGTGCAATACCTCACATTGGTCCATATTAAACTCCATCTGCCCTTATTTCCAACTGATCTATATTTTGCTGTATCCTTTGACAAACTTCCTCACTATCCACAGCTCCACCAATTTTTGTGTCATCTGCAAACTTACTAATCAACTCGCCTACATTTTATTCCTATCATACAAACGAGGTCCCAGCACTGATCTTTGAGGAACACCACTGCTTACAGAATAGCATCGCTCCACTACTAGCCCCAGTCTTCTCTGGCCAAGCTAATTTTCAATTCAGTCTACCAAATCACTATGGATCCCATGTGCCTTAACTTTCTGGATCAGTCTACCAAGAGGGAATGCTTAACTAAAGACCATATGGACGACATCCACTGCCCTACCCTCATTAATCATCTTCGTCAGTTCCTCAAAAAAAAAACTCAATCAGGTTCATTAGACATGACCTCCTCCACATCAAGCTATATTGACGATCCCTAATAAGTCCAAGCTTTTACAAATCTGAGTAAATCCTAACCCAAAGAATCTTCTCCAATAACCCTAACCACTGATGTAAGGCTCATCAACCTACAATTTGCTGGATTTGTCTTGTACCTCGGCCATTTCCTCTGGCTCCAGGCATAAATTCCCTCCTTTTGCCCTTGAGTAGTCCTACCCTTTCTCTAGTTATCCTCTTGTTTTCAATGTCTTATAAAATGTCTTGGGATTTTCCTTAATCCTACCTACCAACGAAAAGGGCTTCCTTTTTGACTAATTTTACATCTCTCATCATCATCCAAGGTTCCCGAACCTTGCCATCCTTTCCTGTCTTCCTCACAGGAACATGTTGGTCCTGAGTTCTGACCAGCTGGCCTTTAAACGACTCCCAAATGTCAAATGCGAATTTACCTAATAACAGCTGCTCGCAATCTACTTTTCCCAGCTCTTGCCTAATATTATTGTAATTTAGCCTTTCTGCAACTTAGCACTCTTCTCTCCACCCCACCCCCCTCCCCCAGGTTCAATCTTATCCATAACTATCTGAAAACTTGCAGAGGAGCTACAATTATTGTTTCCAAAATGCTCTCCTGCTGAAACTCTGATAACCTGATCAGACTCATTTCCCAGTACAAGGTCTAGTATGGCCTCTTCCCTCATTGGACTATCTATAGAGAAACTATACCTCTCTCAGCATTGAAAACAGGCCCTTCAGCCTAAGTATATATTGTTTCAAGAAATCCTCCTGGATGCATCTAAACCCATCAATGTCAGCCTTGCCTAAATCTGGAATTGTTTGGAGTTTGTATTTTTCAAATAACACATTGAATTTGATTTATTGGCCTAGAATTTTTGAGGCCAGTTATGGAGAGGTACTACCATTCACTCTTATAATGTGACACCAATGCCTGCAGTACCCACATAGCAGCTTTTAACGTGGAGACATTTCAGACTGTTCTGGGGCATGACTAAAATGGAGGCAAACTTTAAGCCAGAAAATATTGGGAGTGATGACCAAGTGATTAGTCAAAGAGGTGGGTGATATGGAGCATGAATACATTGACTCATTCACAATCACATGCTGCGGATGCTAAAAATGTAACATCTTAGAACATGGTGAAACTGGGAAACTGCTTAATTTTTCCTATGAATGAAATAGAAAGGAGGTGCAGAAGTGGGAAGATTTAGGGACAAAATTTCAGAGTGTCTGACATAGGCAGTGAGTCATGGGATGATGGGCAAAAAGGTTTACTTGGACATGGTGGATCCAATGTGGGCAAATGGGATTAGTGTAGATGGGTATCATGGTTAATGTGGACTAGTTGGGCTGAAGGGCCTGTTTCAGTTCCACATAACTCTATGACTCAAATATGTATCCCTCAATCAACATCACTATAAATCTGATCATTATCACAGTAATCCAAAAACTGAATGCGGCTGATCCTGCATTACAAAATGATTACAGTTCATTGTTTTTCATTAGCTATAAAGCATATTGAATATCTCAAAAGTGCCTTATGAATGCATTTGTTTTTGTCCTGGGGTAATGCACCATTTTTGTGCGAAGCTGCTGTAAAATTGGGCAATACAACTTGGACCCATTTGTGGCTCAGCGCATTGTGAATTACACAACCTCATTGAGTCACTAGCGTCACAAGTTATTAGGGGGAAAAGGAAAACTGTAACTATTTACATTAATCGGACATGCATTTGTAAGAATCAAAACCCATTTTTTCAAACCTAGTCGAGCTCCTATAGCTGTCAACGTGCTAAACACACTGTATCTCAGACTGTAATCAAAATCAGTTTGTTGTAAAAGAAAACGCCAAAGATGCATATTCTGTAAGAATTGTTTCAGTAATTTCAAAACTCAAATTGAAAAGCCGTTACTTTTTTCTGCTTTACTTTGTTATTAGTTCATATTTTATGCTGCAATAGAATGTATGAAAAATTTGTTCACACACTATTTTTTCCCCCACAAATATGCTGTCCCACGGGACAGGTGAAGGATCTATTGGCAGGTGAGCATTTGGGGGACAGTGACCATTGCTCCATAACCTTTAAAATTGTCATGGACAGGGACAGGTGCAGAGAGGACAAGAGGTTTTTCAATTGGGGAAGGGCTAACTACGAGGCTGTAAGGAGAGAACTTGGGAGTGTAAATTGGGATGTCCTTTTTGAAGGAAAATGTACCGTGGGGATGTGGTCGATATTCAGGGATCTTATGCAGGATGTTAGGGATAAATATGTCCCGGTGAGGCAGAGAAGGAATGGCAGGGTGAAGGAACCGTGGGTGACGAGAGAGGTGGAACGACTTGTTAGGGAGAAGAAGGTAGCATACGTGGGGTATAAGCAGCAAGGTTCAGACAGGGCCCGTGAGGAATATAGGGTAGCGAGGAAGGAACTTAAGAAAGGGCTGAGGAGAGCTAGAAGGGGACATGAAAAGGCTTTGGCTAGTAGGGTTAAGGAAAATCCCAAGGCCTTTTTCAAGTACGTGAAGGGTAGGAGGATGGCTAGGGTGAAGGTAGGTCCGATTAAGGACAAAGGTGGGAGAATTTGCCTGGAGGCGGCGGAAGTGGGAGAAGTTCTGAATGAGTACTTCTCTTCGGTATTCACCAGGGAGAGGGGTCTTGATGATGCGGAAGGGGGTGCTGGTAGGGGTAATGTTCTCGAGGTTGTTGATATCAAGAGAGAGGACGTGTTGAAGTTGTTAAATAATATTAAGACAGAAAAATCTCCGGGGCCTGACGGGATTTTCCCCAGGCTGCTTCGAGAGGCTAGGGAGGAGATTGCTGAACCGCTGGTAAGGATCTTTGAGTCCTCGTTGTCTACGGGGGTGGTGCCGGAGGATTGGAGGATTGCGAATGTGGTCCCCTTGTTCAAAAAAGGTAATAGGGATAGGCCAGGGAATTATAGACCGGTGAGTCTCACGTCTGTGGTGGGTAAGCTGTTAGAAAGGATTCTAAGGGATAGGATTTATGAACACCTAGAGAATCATGGACTGATTAGGGACAGCCAGCATGGCTTTGTGAAGGGAAGATCTTGCCTCACAAGCCTGATAGAGTTCTTTGAGGAGGTGACCAGGAAGATTGATGAGGGCAGTGTGGTGGATGTGGTTTACATGGATTTTAGTAAGGCATTTGATAAGGTTCCTCATGGTAGGCTTCTTCAGAAGGTCAGAGGCCAAGGGATCCAAGGAAGCTTGGCTGTGTGGATTAGGAATTGACTTGCATGTAGAAAGCAGAGGGTTGTGGTGGAAGGAGTGCCCTCGGATTGGAAGGCAGTGACTAGTGGTGTCCCGCAGGGATCGGTTCTGGGACCTCTACTTTTTGTGATATTTATAGATGACTTAGATGAGGGGGTGGAGGGCTGGGTTAGTAAGTTTGCGGACGACACTAAGATAGGCGGTGTTGTGGATAGTGTGGAGGGCTGTCGGAGCTTACAGAGGGATATTGATAGGATGCAGAGCTGGGCTGACAAGTGGCAGATGGAGTCCAATCCGGAGAAGTGTGAGGTGGTACACTTTGGAAGGACAAACTCCAGGGCAGAGTACAGGGTAAACGGCAAGGTACTTAGCAGTGTGGAGGAGCAGAGGGATCTGGGGGTTCATATTCACAGTTCATTGAAAGTTGCCTCACAGGTGGAAAGAGCAGTTAAGAAGGCCAATGGGATGTTGGCTTTCATAAGTCGCGGGATTGAGTTTAAGAGCCGCGAGGTGATGATGCAGCTTTACAAAACTCTAATTAGGCCACATTTAGAGTACTGTGTTCAGTTCTGGTCGCCTCATTATGGGAAGGATGTGGAGGCATTGGAGAGGGTGCAGAGGAGATTTACCAGGATGCTGCCTGGATTGGAGGGTATTGAATATGAGGAGAGGCTTAAGGTGCTAGGGCTTTATTCACTGGAAAGGAGGAGGATGAGAGGAGACATGATAGAGGTATATAAAATATTGAGAGGAATAGATAGAGTAGACAGTCAGTGCCTCCTTCCCAGGGCACCAATGCTCAAGACGAGAGGTCATGGCTTTAAGGTTATGGGTGGGAGGTTCAGGGGAGATGTCAGAGGGAGGTTTTTCACCCAAAGAGTGGTTGGTGCATGGAATGCACTGCCTGGGGTGGTGGTGGAGGCAGATACATTGAACAGGTTCAAGAGCTTGTTGGATAGGCATATGGAGGAACGTGAGATAGAGGGATATGCGGGAGGAAGGGGTTAAGTAGTGTGAGGGTGGTCTGATGGACGGCACGACACGGTGGGCCGAAGGGCCTGTTTTGTGCTGTATGGTTCTTCTATGGTTCTATGGTAATATTGTTCAGTGGGCCAGGAGTTTCTACCAGTGTCAAGTGTCTTGTGCTCACTACATGTTTATTTGTGGTGGGTACACCTATATTATCTGGCTGTTAAATCCTTGCCTGTTGCTAAATGGTGAGGTACTGAGTATTGGCAAGGCCAACACGACATATTGTGGGTAAGTTGGTGGGGGAAGAGGATGTGTACAACGCAAGTTAATGAAACAGCTGAGAAAGCTTTGACTGCCAGCTAAACCTCCCTCCCCAAACTTGGGCAGCTGCAAACCTGTTGTGAACTATGCCTTCAGCAATATTTAAAGGCAACTATAAATCAGTCCAACACTAGAAAACACAAAAACATTTAACTACATACAGTTTGTGCACCTTGTAAATTAACTTGTACTTCTGTCCCTTGTGGCCATTCTGATGTTTAGCAAGAACATTCCCAGAACAAGTGCTGGGGAATACAGCAGTTTTGCATTGGAATAATAGCAATAGGCAAAAGCTGTGTGAAGAGCAGTCATCAAGCTCTCAAGTTCTGCTTTTGCACAGAAATCACAAATTTTGGCACTTGTATGGAGAGATGCTGGGAATTCAGCATAGAATTGAATGCATTTCTCAACAAGTTCTGGCCTATTAGTTTTATTATTCACTTATTGCAGTAAATATCATCATAGCAGGTGGAATTTTTGAGTGAATTGCTTTGGAAAACAAACTCTTTGAATTGCTTGATCAGTTGTTTCTGATCTTTGTGATGCTTTGAACTCTTGGATACAGATAAAGTATTTGTAATTGCTGTGGCTAAAGGTGATCCTGCTGAAGCGGCAGCCAACATATGAGTTATATCACAGGTGGATTTAAATAATGGTGATCATTCTGTGGTTGGTGGCGAAGCCATAGTCAGCTAAGTCACCATTTGGCTTGGCCAGATGTCAAAATTATCAAAATCTCAAAATGTTTCTGATTTTTGGAAAGTTTCAAGAATTATTAAAAATTATTAATGCATTTTAAAAAAACACAAAACTTTTGTGTTTTATGTTAAAACACAAAACTTATGTCAAAACTTATGTTGGAATATATTTTAACATAAAAATGCTCATCTTTGCCCTTGTAGCCACTGTCCTCATTGAACTCAGATATTACTGAAATTGGCCTCGGAGCAGAGATTTTTTTTTCCATTGTACAGTGGTCGATTTTCATGAATTTGCAGCTATTGAAACACATACTAGATAATTTGCATAAAAAGATTATTTTGCCATCTGGAGTTTGTAGCAACAAACATTGGTTTGGGAGATTTATCTTCACTGAGAAGTTTCACACCTCAGGAAATTGCAAGACTTTTATGACTTCAAAGCCAGGTGTCTTATTATAATCTCATATTTCAGCTGCTGCATGCTTTGTTACCCAGTTCACATTTCTAGTTCAAATTTAGATTTTATATGTTTAAACACACATTTATATCAGCAGAAGAAATAAACCTGCACCAATATTTCGATTAACTGCTAGTAAATTCAGTTGGATCAGATTTTAATTAACAATGTTTCCCTATGGACCTGAGATCAGATCAATGTTGAATTTTGGGAGGATTACTAAGAACTCTTTAAATAATTGTTACAAAAAAAACCAAAACAACCTCATTTGTTTCTCTTGCCACCTGAAATGGAGCCTTGTACGCTTTCCCAAATACTCATTTGTAAGTCAGGCTAATGAAGAGAATTTTCTGATTGTACATTTGCCTGTTGTCCCTGTGACCGATTGGTTTCCTCCCATGTTCCATAAATATGCAGGTTGATGGGGAAATTTACAGTAGCCAATTAACCTTAGCATGATGGTGAGGGGTAAGATCTGGAGGGAGTTGAAGGGAATATGGCGAGAATAAAATGATTGTTGGTTGGCATGTACTCTATGGGCCAAATAGTCTTTTTCGGTCTCTGACACCACGACTCTAATTTCTATTTTCTGTTGCATTTAGTTAACTTAATCTCCTCCTAACAGATGCTGTTTATGCCTTGTGAAGAAACTGGTTGATAGGGTAGAACATTTTATTGATGCATAAGATAAAGATAGTTTTTGTCGGTATCAGTCGAAGATGGGAATTGCTAGATTAAAAATGAGCAAGTTCCACCTGGTTTGGTCTCTCTTTTTACTCGGGGTTTACTAGACACAGAGGTGAAGTGAGGAAATCTTCAGCGTAGAAAGCTTTTGAAACCTCTCAAGCAAGCTAAATACAGTCATAGTCACAGGGAGATACAGCACAGAAACCTGTTGACCACCCATTTTTACAGTAATTCTACTCTAACCCATTTTATTTTCCCATGGTCCCATCAACCCACCTCCCCACTTCCCTCCCCCTCCCCCAACCAAGATTTCACCACACATTTACACACTAGGAGCAATTTACAGTGACCATCAATTAACCTACTAACCAGCGTATCTTGGGGCATTGGAGGAAACTTGAGCATCTGGAGGAAGCTCATTTGACAAAGGCAGGAAGTACAAACTCTGCACAAACCACACCAGAGGTCGGTTTTCAACCTGAGTCATTGGAACTGTGAATCAGCAGTTCTACCAGCAGTGCCGCTATTCCTTATTTCTAATTACTCATTCTCCCTCTGCTTTATCAGCAATGTTGAATAAAAATATAAGATTAATTGTTTACATTGATGGATGATTCTGTGGATTAGAACAGTGTTTGTAAGTTTAGTTCCCTTGAATAGTGGAATTGAAAATCCCTGAGCTTGCTAGTTCTCACCTCATCCTTGTATCTTCTGCCCAATGGGAGATGGAATATACAAAAGCTTGAAAGCACGTACCACCAGGCTTGAGGACAGCTTCTATCCAGCTGTTATAAGACTATTGAATGGTTCCCTAGTACGATGAGATGGATTCTTAACCTCACAATCTACCTCGTTATGACCTTGCACCTTATTGTCTACCTGCACTGCACTTTTCTCTGTAGCTGTGACACTTTACTCTGCATTCTGTATTGTTTTACCTTGTACTACCTCAATGCACTGTGTAATGAATTGATCTGTATGAGCGGTATGCAAGACAAGTTTTTCACTGTACCTCGGCACGAGTGACAATAATAAACCAATTCCAATTGAACAAATTTTTTCTTGCATGCGAGCTTTTAAATTTAAATTCAAGTTTATTGTTGTCATAGCAATACATACACGGGGTATAAATACCATGAAAATTAGCTTTTTGCAGCAGCACAGTATAAGAAGAAGACAAGCATGAGTTAACAAACAAATTATCATAAATTATACGTGTGCAAAATAAACCTAATGATACTTGTGCAAGATTGAGAGAGAGAGAAAAGGAGAAAAATAGTCTGAGGTAATGTTAATGTTTCTCAGGTCAGTTCAAAAACCTGTTGACAGTGCAGAAGAAGCTGTTGAACCATGAGGTGTGGGTCTTCAGGCTGATGTACCTCCTGCCTGATGGCAGCATCGAGAAGAGGGCATGGCCCAGATATTTGGGGTCCCTGATGATGGATGCTGCCTTCCTGAGACATTGCCTCTTGTAGATCTCCCTGATGGGGGGACAGCTGTACTTGTGATGGAACTGGCTGTCCACTACCCTCTGTAGCCTCTTGCGTTCCTGTGCATTGGAGCTTCCATACAAGGCTAAGATGCAACAAGTCAAAATGCAAGTTAAGAATGCAGAATTTAACATGCAAGTTGAGTCAAAGTTCAGTGTCCCACACCATCACCCTAAGGTGCAGATGGGATTACCAATCATATTAAGCAAGGACATTATTGCACTGCACTTTCTCTATAGCTGTGACACTTTACTCTGTACTGTTATTGTTTTTTACCTGTACTACATCAATACACTCTGTACTAACTTAATGTAACTGCACTGTGTAATGAATTGACCTGTACGATCGGTTTGTAAGATAAGCTTTTCACTGTACCTTGGTACAAGTGACAATAATAAACCAATACCAATACTGAGAGGATTCTAGAATTAAGTAGTGAAATGAAAAATAAGTTCTCTTCAAAATAAATTCCAGTAGCAGTTGAAATAAATCAATTTGTTGGGTTTCTTTGTTTCTATTTCTGAAGAGTCACTACTCAGTTCTGTTGTCCTTTTTGGTTATCTTCTGAAGAGTAATAGGTACAAAGAAGGTCTGCTTGTGAGATTCCATCATCCACCTACTTAGAAACACCCAGCTCTGCCTCTTTGGCATTCCTTTCAGTCTCTTTGCTGTCTCCCAATATCTAGTACTGGATGAGCAGAATTCCTTCCTACTATACATTAGGAAGCCTAGAACTGGATGAGTAGACATTTCTTCCAAGACTAAACTGCAAATTCCATTCTCTAGCCACCAGCTCCATCCATCTCCCTAGCAGCTGTCCATTGCTGAGCCAAGCTGTTTGTAATCTTAATGTCACATTTGAAACAGATGATGTATGACCAGCCAGCTACAAGAGTAAGTCAGAGGCTGGCATTCTGTAGTGGATGTCTCATCCTTTGTCCCTCAAAAGTCTCTCCACCATTTACAAGTTGAAACAGACTCCCTTTCTCTGCATAAATGCAGCTCCAACATAATTTTATCAGAGGCGTAAGACAGGGTAGGTATATTCTTCTTTTCACAGGGTGGAAATGTCAAATACTAGAGGACATAGGATTAAGGTGAGTGGGGGAAAAGTTTTTTTTACACAAAGTGGTAGGTGCCTGGAATATGCTGCCAGGGGAGGTGGTAGAAACAGATACAATAGCAATGTTTAAGAGACATTTAGATAGGCAGGGAATGGAGGATATAGAGCATGTGCAGGCAGATAGGATTAGTTTAATTTGACATCATGGTTGGTGCAGACATGGTGGGCTGAAGGGCCTGCTAACTGTGCTGTACTTTGCTATATTAAGAAGTTCACCAACTTGGATGGAGTAGCTCACCTGATTAGCATTCAGTACACTATGTTAACCATTTATTTGCTCTACTGTTGTTCCATAACTATACAGTATATTGTCTCCAAGATACTACAACAACAATTTGGGAAGATTCTATTAACAGCATCTCATAAGTTCATAAGCAGGCACGTTGGAACCTTGCCACCAAAAACTACCCCAACACCTCACTTGTATGTTGATTCTTCAATGTCACTGAATCAAATTGCTGAAATTCCCTACCCAACAGCATGATGGGAGTACTTTAAGCACACACACGATCACTGCCAATTTCCCAGGGACAATTAACAATGTACAGTAAATGCCAGACTTGCTAGGGACAACCCATAAATAAATAAAACATCTGCACTTTACTAAGACTACCTTTTCCCACCTATGATTCCGCATTGTTAAACTCTTCCCTTGCCTTGGCTTACCTGATGCTCATTCCTACAAGAGTAGGACAATCAGCCCCTCGTGCCTGATACACCATTCAGTAAGAATATGAGGGGATCTTTTACTGCAGCTCCACTTTTCCACACTGATCCCATATCCCTTGCTCCCCTCAATATTATACAGTTTATCAGTCACTGTCTTGAATATGCTCAGCCTCCATTGCATTCTTGATTAGAGATTTCCAAAGTGTCACTTCACTCTAGGTGAAGAAGTTCATTATCATCCCTGTACTGAGTGGCCGAGCCTTTATTCAGAGATGGGGTCTATTGCTTCAGAACTTGAGAATTCGAACATATTCCTGACTGGTGCAAACTTTCTACTCTTCATAAATGTGTGATTGGGCAAAGCTAACTTGCACAGAATCTCATTCACCTCTATGCTAACTGGCTCATAAAAATATACTAACATAAGAAATGGGAGCAAGAGTTGGCCAATTCAATAAGATCATGACTGAACAGCTTGCCTACTCTCTCCCCATATTCCTTGAATCTCTTGTACTTTAAATGCCTGTCAGTTTCTGCCTTGAAAATATTCAATGATTATACACTCTCTCCTGTGCAACCACATCTTTCCTATCATGTGGCAACCAGAATTTGCACACAGCACTCCAATTGTAGTCTAACCAGTGTTTTGTAAAATTGCAATGTGATATTCCCAACTTTTATAATCTGTGCCCTGACCTATGAAAGCAAAATTATCGACCTGCATTGCAACTTTCAGGGAACTTAACTTGAATCCCAAGATCTCCCTGTTCATTCCTTATAGCCCTACCACTTACTATATATGTCCTACCATTATTTGACTTCCCAGAATGCATCACCTCATTCTTATCGGGATTAAATTCCATTTGCCAGAGTGTCCCCAGTATCATTTACATTATTGGGTATGATATATGCACGTTAGGAAATCAGCATTGAGAATATACCCGTTGGTGAATAGGCAAGAGAGTGGTGTGATGGTTAATGAGGAAGGAGGGTGTGGGGTTGTAGTTGGAGGGGGAACGGGAGTTGCAGATCTGATCTCTTTCTCGGACAGGTTCCTTGTGAAGAGCTCAAGTAGAGGGCCCTGTCTGGCTACTCCCTTGTTTCCTTCTCCCATGATCCTGCTCCGAGTCTTCGGCTCTTTCATGTAGAGATCTTTAGAGACATGTAGAGATCTTTAGAGACCTGTAGAGACAAAAACCCTTTTGATCGCCAGGTTATGAAACATACCACAGAGCACCACATATTTGACAGTTGTCCCGCTGAGTATTGCGGGGCCCCTCCAGAACAGTCCAATTGGCAGAACTGCTGTTTTATGTGACACATGGATTTGAACGTGTGCATTGACTATGCACACATTCAAGCCTTTATTTTGAGATGGGCTCTATTTGTTCAGAACTTGAGAAATCCAATGTGTTCCTTACTGCTGCAAACTTTTTACCCTTCATAAACCTGTCATTGGGCAAAGCTCTGCTGTCAGTGTCCTAACTTGCACAGAACTCTAGTCCCCAATATCTCTGTGGCTAATTGGCTCATAAAAATATGCAAATATAAAAGATTATATGCTATGGAAACTCCAATGCACAGGAACACAACAAGCTACAGAGAGTAGTGGACTCAGCCAGTTCCATCATGGGTACAGCTCTTTGCATCATCGAGGACATCTACAAGAGGCGATGTCTCAGAAAGGTGACATCCATCATTATGGAGCCCCCACTATCCAGGCCATGCCCTCTTCTCGATGCTGCCATCAGGCAGGAGGTACAGGAGCCTGAAGATCCACATGTCAAGGTTCAGCAACAGCTTCTTCCCCACTGCCATCAGGTTCTTGAACTGACCTGAAAAACCTTAACACTATTTTAGACTATATTTCTTTCTCTGCCCCTCAACTTGCACTAGTGATGTGGTGTTTATTTTGCGCATGTGTAAGTTGTATATAATTTATGTTAATTTAAGTTTATGTATAATTTATGTTTGTCAGGTTTGTAATGTAATGTGCTGCTGCTGCAAAAAACTAATTTGCATGGCATTTGTACCCTCTGCATGTATGCCTATGACAATAAACTTGAACTTGAACATAAGAAATGGGAGCAGGAGTAGGCCAATTCAATAAGATCGTGACTGAACAACATTTCCCCTCTCTCCCCATATTCCCTAACTCTCTTGTACTTTATGCCTGTTAGTTTCTGCCTTGAAAATATTCAATGACTGTACACTCTCTCCTGTGCAACCACATCTTTTGTATCATGTGGCAATCAGAATTTGCATACAGCACTCCAAGTGTGGTCTAACCAGTGTTTTGTAAAATTGCAACGTGATATCCCAACCTTTATATTCTGTGCCCTGACCTATGAAAGCAAGCGTGGCGTAAGCCTTCACCAGATTATCGACCTGCATTGCAACTTTCAGGGAACTTAATTTGAACCCCAAGATCTCTCTGTTCATCAGCATTCCTTACAGCCCTACCACTTACTTCCCAGAATGCATCACCTCACTCTTATCAGGATTAAATTCCATCTGCCAATGCTCCACCAAACTTTCCAGCTGATCTATATTCTGCAGTAGCCTTAGATAACCTTTCTTGGTATCCGCAACACCACCAATTTTCATATCGTCTGCACACTTAATAATCATACATCCTACATTCACATCCAAGTCATTAATAGACATCACAAACAAAACGGGTCCCAGCACTGATCCCTGCGGTGCACTACTGGTCACAGACTTTCAGTCAGAAAAGCATCCCTCATCCACTACCCTCTGCTTCCTATCACCAAGCCAATTTTGGATCCAATTTGTCAGCTCACCTTGGATCCCATGTTCCTTAACCTCCTCAACCAGCCTACCATGCAGGATCTTGTCAAAAGCCCATGTCGACAACATCTACTGCCCTGTCTTCTTCAACATTAGTTGCCTTAGTCTTGATCAAATTAGTCAGACAGAATTTCCTCTGCAGAAAGCCAAGCTGCCTATGCCTTTCCGAATGTATATAAATCCTATCCCACAGAATTTTCCCCAATGATTTCCCTGCCATTGATGTAAGTCTTACCGGTCAGTAATTCACAGGCTTTCCCTGCTGCCTTTCTTAAATAAAAAAAAACATCATTAGCTATCCTTTAGTCTTCTGGCACCTCAGCCATGGCTAACAAAGATGCAAAAATCTGGGTTAGGGCTCCACAATCTCCTCCCTTGCTTTCCCATGGCATCCTGGGATAATCTTATCTGGACCTGGGGATTTATCCACTTTTAAGCCTACCAAGACATCTGATTTTACTCCCCTTTACCCCCAGTCCCTCCTCAGTATCTTCTACATTCTTCTCCTTGGTGAATACAGATGAGCAGTATTCATTTAGTACCTCGCTCATACCACCTGGCTCCACACATGGATTATCCCTTTGGTCGCTAAGAGGACCTACTGTTTCCCTAGCTACCCTCTTGCACCTAATATATTTATAGAATGTCTTGGATACTTCTCAGTCTTGCCTGCCAAGGATACTTCTTGGCTGGTTTTGCCCTCCTACTTTCTTTAAGTTCTCTCCTACATCCTCTGTATTCCTCAAGGGATTCACTCAGTTGCAGTTGCCTATACTTGTAATATGCTTCCTTTTTTTTGCTTGATCTAACCTTCAATATCCTTTGTCATCCAAGGTTCCCTGATCTTGCCATTATTTTGCTTTCACCTTTACTGGAATATGTTGGCTCTGAACTCTTACTAAATCACTTTTAAAAGACTGCCCTCATCAGATGCCATTTTACCCACAAGCATCTGCTCATAATCTACTTTCACCAGGTCCTCTCTTACACTATTGAAATCAGCCTCTCCCAATTTAGGACGTTAACTTGAGGACCAATGTTCTCCCTTTCCATAACTACCTAGACACTTGCTGAATTATGTTCACTGTTCCAGAAATGTTCTCCCACTGACAGTTCCATCACCTATCCAGTTTCATTTCCAAAGTTAAGGCTGAGTATTGCCCCATTTCTGAAAGGACTATCTGTATATTGTCTCAAAAAACTCTCCTGGATACACTTAACAACTTTCACCCCATCTAAGCCTCTTGCACTGAAGCAACCCAATCAATACTAGGAAAGTTAAAACCCCCAGCTACTATAACTCTATTGCTCTTGCACCTTTCTGTGATTTACTTACATATCTATCCCTCTAATTCCTGCTGACTATTAGGTCTATTGAACCCCAGCAAAGTGATTGCCTCTCCCTGATTCCTAAATTCTACCCATGTGGCCTTGTTGGACAATCCCTCCAGGTTATCATCTCTTAGTACTGCTGTGATGTTCTCCCTAATCAATTGCGCAGCTCCCCCTCCTCTTTTGCATTCCCCTGTGTCACATCTGAAACTTCTATATCTTGGAACAATGAGCTGCCAATTCTGCCCTTCCCTCAACCATGTGCTGAGCCATACTTTAATCTCATTTATCACTTTGTCATTTATCTCTTCACTTAGTTTGTTAGTCTTGGGAAATCTCAGAGTTCCGTAGATGCTCAGTCATTGATAGAAACTTGTGCACTGAGAAAATCAAAGGATATGGCAATGGAATGGGAAAGTACAGTTGAAGTGGAAGATCAGCCATAATATTGCTTGATGTAGCTTGAGGACCCATACAGCTACTCCTCTTACGTTCTTACTTAGGGAAGCCCATGCGTGGGTTTCCCTTTGATGCTTTACAGGTGACCATTGCTCATAAAACAAATTGGTAAATTGGTTTATTATTGTCGCATATACCAAGGTACAGTGAAAAACTTGTCTTGCATACCGTTCATGCAGATCAATTCATTACAACAGTGCATTGAGGTAGTACAAGGTAAAACAATAACAGAATGCAGAATAGTGTTATAGTTACAGAGAAAGTGCAGTGCAGGTAGACAATAAGATGCAAGGTTATAACAAGGTAGGTTGTGAAGTCAAGAGTCCATCTTACTGTACTAGAGGACCATTCAATAGTCTTATAACAGCGGGATAGAAGCTGTCCTTGAGCCTGGTGGTATGTGCTTTCATATCTGGGGTGGGTGGGGTCTTTGATTATGCTGGCTGCTTTACCGAGGCAGCAGAAGTGTAGACAGAGCCCATGGAGGGGTGGCTGGTTTCTGTGATGTGCTGAGCTGTGTCCACAACTCTCTGCATATGTAAGGCCAGAATGGCGTCAGATTCTTCAACTGAAAGGGCATCACGTTCAAGCCCAATCCTGTCCTTGCCTGCTGAGTATGCATCCAGCAACAGTTGTTGTAAGACAGTCTGATGCAGGAATTCTGCAGATAGGGCGCCATGTTTTATTAATGAACACAAAATTCTGTAGCAGCAATTCATACCACGAGTGTTGTGTGATGAGGGATTCCACATCCCACTTTTCCAGATGATATTTTTGTTTTTTGTGCTGGCAACTGATGCACCAAGGAGAAACAGGGCCAGAATAATCACATATTGCCTTTACATTGTTACATTTATTATGTGACCATTATTTTATTGCAGGGCTTTGCTTTCTTAAAATATTTTTGTGCCAGCAACTACTCAGGTAAAGCTTCTCTCCAAGTTCTAATGATTTTCTCAAATTGAAATTTTGTAATATTCTTATCTGGTAGATATTATCAGAAATAGTGAAAATAGACACAGCTTGATTTACTGTCCACACCCTGTAAAAAGTAGGGCAATATTTTTAATTGTGTTTGGACAATGACACAATATTTCCAATTGTTATCATGTTGCTGTGCTACCCCTTGCCCAGTTTTTTAATTGTTCTCCCAGGGTACTACCACAAACATTATAATCCCTGCTGTGCCAAAGACTCTAATTAAGCACTGTTATGTGGTTGTCAGTTGCCATCTGGTCGCTCATCCACTTGACATTCTTGTGTGTGTCCGGAAGATGACGAAGAGTGAGTCCTCCTCTGAACAGTGTGGTTGGTGGGCTGCTGCCTTTCAGTCATTTAGTGCAGGAGACCACAAATAGCCATGCATGATGATCTTGAGCAGTTCCGAGCCAGGAAAACCCATCCGCAGATCACACTGTTTTCTTGTGGGCAGCAATTCTCCATACTTGCTGCCTGAGGCAAGATGTTTATGTTAAAGATGAATTAAATCATGTATTTTCAATATGGGCCAGACAACAGAATCTGAACTGAGATGCTGGCTAATTTTCTCATTTCTAGCCCACAGATACTAAGGCCAATTAATAGAAATTCCCTGAAGTTGCTGCTGAGATTAACTAATATGTTGCAGACCGAGAGCTGAACTTGTATTCTGATGATCTGTGTGGTTTATTACTCTGGCACACATTTACAAGTGAATCATTGGGAGAATGATACTGTTTATTTCAAACATTATTACTGTGAATCATTGCAAATTTTTTTCTGTCATATACTTTCTAACCCAAACATTTTTAACACAGGAGGACGAAGCAGAGATGGTGCACCAATCATCACTTTTCCAGAACACACTGCCTTTGGGGACCTTTCTGATGACGATTTTCTTAATGTTGTAACATATTTGACCAGCATTCCGAGGTGAGCTAATGCTGTAAATAGTATAATACCTTGTAATTTACACTTTAAATGATAGTATAGAGCTAATACACTATTTATTATACTGCAGGATCATTTACATCATGAAACAAACTGCTGGAGAAACTCAGCCTACTGATGCAGAGTCTCGAACCAGAACTTTGACTATCCCTCTGCCTCTGCAGATGCTGCCTGACCCATTGAGTTCCTCCAGCAGCTTATTTTTTGCTCCAGATTCCAGCATCTGCAGTCTCTTGTGTCACCAGTATCATTTACATTATGGTATATGTCTGCTTGTTTTCTCAGTCAGCACTGAGAAAATACCCGTTGTTGAATATTCAAGAGAGTGGTGTGGTGGTCAATGTGGGAAGGAAGATTGGGGTGTTGGATTGTCGGGGGAGAGGGAATTGCGGTGGCAGATCCTGCTATCACCCTCAGACAGGTTCCTTGTGAAGAGCCCGGGCAGAGGGTCCTGTCCAACTTGTCCCCTTGTATTCTCTTCTTCTACCATGGTCCTGCCCTAAGTCTTCAGCTGTTTCCTCTAAAGCTGGAGGCAAGGGTTACCTGTCTTAATGGCTAGGTTAGGAAACATACAACAGAGCACTACAGGTTTTGCCAGTTGTCCCGCTGAGCACTGCTGGGGCTCCTCCAGGACAGTCTAAATGCTGTTTTATGTGACCTCATGGATTTCACTGTGCATAACCCATGAACATGTGAATTGGCTGTGCACTGTGATCATTAGCAGTCAAAAACCTTTGCTGCTGGTAACCATCCTTTGGTTTGTCATGCCTGGTGGAATACATTTGGCACAGCATGTAAAATGAAGGCATGATTAATGCTGCTGGGACATTGAGCATTGACTTGCATTACTTTCTGCCCATGTTGGCACAACGGCTGTAGGACATTCATGCTGTTGACTTACCACAGTCAGTTCACTGTCATCTGTCAGATGATGAGTGGTGTCAGCTTCTGAGTCAGTGGTCTAGTTACTATGTGCTGCCTTCACCAATATTCCCTGGCTTTTCCTACATTGCCTGGCTGGGTTGCGGTTCTTGGGTGGCTTATCTAAAATGGGGACACAAGTTATGTGGTGGTGGGGAGAGAGGGAGAAAGTAAGAGAATTACCCCAGACAAGTCGGTGTGGGAATGGGAAGGGGAGTTGAAATGACATGCAGTTAGAAGCACAAGCTGGCCATTGCAGACAGAGTGCAAGTGCTCCACAAAAGAGTCAGCTAGTCTATGCTTGTTGATGTGAAGGAGGCCATATTTCCAGCACCAGATGCAACACACCAGGTTGGAGGAGATGCATGTGAATCTCTTCCTCACCTGGAAGGGCTGTTTAGGTCCCTAGATGGTGGTGAAGGAGGAAGTGAAGAGACTACTGTTGCACTCCTATGGTTGCAGGGGAAAGTCCCAGGGGACGGAGAGGGGTGGGCTGGGAAGTGAAGAGCAGACCAGGGAGACAGAGGGAGAGAGAATGGTCCCTGTGGAAAGCAGGAAAGGGGGAGAGGGGAAGATGGAACTGATGGGATCCAATGGGAGCTAGTAGAAATGAAGGATGATATACAGAATGCAGTGGGGTGAAAGAGGACTACTAAGGGAACTCTATCTCTGTTCTGTCTGGGGAGAGAGGGTTGCAGTCAGAGCAGACATACGGAAATTGGAGTAAATGCATATGAAGGCTCCATCAACTACAGCAGAGGGAAAGCCATGTTTCCTGAAGAAGAGGATTTCAGAAGTCCAGAGCATCTTGAGAACAGATGCAGTGAAGATGGCGAAACTGAGAAAATGGGATGGTATCCTTATGGAAATCAGGGTGGGAGGTGGTGTATTCAAGGGAGCTGTGCGAGTCCATAAGTTTGTATTAGATATTGGTGGATAGTTTGTCTAGTGAAGTAGAGACAGAGAGATAGAGAAAATGAAGAGAAATAATCCAGGTGAACTTGGAAATTGGTAGCAAAGGTGATAAAAATGACAAGCTCCACACAAGTGCAGGAAACCGCATCGATGCAGTCGTCGATGTCGCGGAGAAAGGATTGGGGAAGGGTGCCAGAGGAGGTTTGGAACAAGGACTGTTCCGTGTAGCAACAAAAAGACAGACATAGCTGGAGCCCATGTGAGTGACTGCCCATGGCAACACCTTTGATTTGTGGAAATTGGGAGGAATCGAAAGAGAACTTGTTAAGAGTAAGAGGAGTGTTCTGTCAGGTGGATGAAAGTGTTAGTGGAGGGGAACTGGTTAGGTGTTTGTTCCAAAAAGAAGCAGAGGGCCCTAAGGCCTTTCTGATTGGGTTTGGAGTTGTATAAAGACTGGATGTTGGTAGTAAAGATGAAGCAGTTGTTATGGACTCAGTGAAAGTCCCTTTAAGATAGAGAGTGTGTGTGTATGTGTGTGTGGGGCGTGCTTACGTCAATAGAAGATAAAGGACGTAATGACGTTGTTGAAGAAGAAGAAGAAGAGAGAGAGAGAAGGGAGAGAGACACCAGCCTGCTTGTTTTCTCTATCGATGGATGAGAAACAATAACTGTGTTTGCCACTGAAATCCATGTATGGAAGTTGGAAGTAATCTGGTGGAGTTCACTTTGTTGCTGACCTGTAGAAGGAAACAGGTATTTATGTGTGGACGACCACGGTTCGGATGCTTTTCGGGGTGAGGAAGTCACTACCGAGTAAACACTGAAGTGTCGTTTGGGTTCTATTGTGGAACATTTGGATTTCGTATTTACTCTCTCTATGTTTCTCCACGTCTACGTCTTATCTTCAGACAACGGTGGTTGTTGAAGAAGCCCTTGCTCATGTTTCACCTTATGGCTTGCGGAACTGAACTTTAAGAACCATTCAGGAACTGGGAGTTTTGGACTTTGTCACACACACACACACGAAGAGTTTAGTTTTGGGGATAACGTTCGAGGTTTAACATTTTTGAATTCTAACATACTAACATTTTTTTTTACTTTTATTTTACGTATTATCATAAGTAGTGATTAATAAAATAGTTTTTAACACTGAATCATGCTCAGTGTGTTTCTTTTGTTGCTGGTTTGTGACAAAATTGGGGGCTCGTCCGGGATAGTTCCCAAGGTTAACGAGTGTCGTCTGGGATTGTACCCCAGATTGACGAGATTTGTTCGAGATTCAATCCAAAGATTTTTGAGGGAGGTCTGATAAATTCTTTTTTAATTGGCTTGTGTGTGTGGAAACCAGCAGCAATGGATATTAAGGCATTTTTGGAGTCACCAACCCAAAAAGGATTGGAGGTGGCGAAAAAGGATGATTTGATAAAGATTGCTACAAGGTTAAACCTTACAGAAGTAAAGCAGTCTATGAGAAAGGCAGATATTCAGAGACTGATAGCTGAAAGCCATTTTATGCTACCATCCTGTGCTCAGAACACCTGACTTTGAAAAGCCATTTTCATTAGCAGTAGATGCCAGTGATGAAGCTGCAGGAGCTGTGTTGTTGCAGAAGGGTGACCTTGATGATATTGACCATCCTGTAGCTTACTTTTCAAAGAAATTTAATGAGCATCAAAAGAATTATTCCACCATAGAGAAAGAATTACTGTCACTTGTTTTAGCCTTGCAACATTTCAGTGTATATGTTTGCACCGCTCAGAAACCATTGACTGTGTATACAGATCATAACCCATTGGTGTTTCTGAGCCGAGTCAAAAACAAGAACAGAAGGCTGTTAAACTGGAGTTTAATTTTGCAAGAGTTTGATCTCATGATAACTCACATTAAAGGCAAAGATAATGTGATTGCTGATTGTCTTTCCCGATGTTAAATGGGAAACATGTATTTGTACTAATCTGATAGTCTGTAGTTGTGTAGCATGATAATTATTAACATTACTAACTCTATGCGCGGTTAAAATTTTCTTGGGAAAATTTTTTTTTTAGGTGGGAGGTGTTATGGACTCAGTGAAAGTCCCTTTAAGATAGAGAGTGTGTGTGTATGTGTGTGTGGGGCGTGCTTACGTCAATAGAAGATAAAGGACGTAATGACGTTGTTGAAGAAGAAGAAGAAGAGAGAGAGAGAAGGGAGAGAGACACCAGCCTGCTTGTTTTCTCTATCGATGGATGAGAAACAATAACTGTGTTTGCCACTGAAATCCATGTATGGAAGTTGGAAGTAATCTGGTGGAGTTCACTTTGTTGCTGACCTGTAGAAGGAAACAGGTATTTATGTGTGGACGACCACGGTTCGGATGCTTTTCGGGGTGAGGAAGTCACTACCGAGTAAACACTGAAGTGTCGTTTGGGTTCTATTGTGGAACATTTGGATTTCGTATTTACTCTCTCTATGTTTCTCTACGTCTACGTCTTATCTTCAGACAACGGTGGTTGTTGAAGAAGCCCTTGCTCATGTTTCACCTTATGGCTTGCGGAACTGAACTTTAAGAACCATTCAGGAACTGGGAGTTTTGGACTTTGTCACACACACACACACGAAGAGTTTAGTTTTGGGGATAACGTTCGAGGTTTAACATTTTTGAATTCTAACATACTAACATTTTTTTTTACTTTTATTTTACGTATTATCATAAGTAGTGATTAATAAAATAGTTTTTAACACTGAATCATGCTCAGTGTGTTTCTTTTGTTGCTGGTTTGTGACACAGTTAGGACCAGGGCATTGGAAGTTGTCAAGTTGGTGGAGTGCATGAGATGTAGGTGAGAATACACTGGACAAGGGGAGATAGGACAGAGTCAAGGTATGAAGGGATATGTTCAGTGGAGCAGGAGCAGGCAGAAACATTGAGTCTACCAGAACACTCCTGTTTATGAAATCTTAGGTAAGCAGGCAGTGGGGGGGGGGTTGGGCCACATGAAGATCCTGTTGTCTTCAATGATTTCAACTCTGCCACTACCCAAGGCCTCAACAATGAGCATTCCAGGAACTAACACCATTGTTTCTGAGCAGTTTAGAACATGCAAGCACATCTATTTGCCTCTTGCAGCCAGAAACTTTGCACTACCTTGTCATTGCAATAGGTGGGTAGTAGGTCAATAACTGTGAATAATCTTGATGATGTAGCTGTTGTGGTTTTGCAAGACTACAGAGGTCTGAGGTGTTGATGAGAGGCATTTGAGCAGTACCTCAGGCTACTGGTTGATGGGAAGGTATATTTAGATTTGGAATTGGTTTATTATTGTCACTTATACCAAGGTACAGTGAAAAACTTGTCTTACATACCGTTCATACAGATCAATTCATTACACAGTGCATTAAGGTAGTAATGCAAAGTTTCACAGCTACAGAGAAAGTGCAGTGCAGGTAGACAATAAATGCAAGGTCATAACGAGGTAGATTGTGAGGTCAAGAATCCATCTTATCGTACTAGGGAACTGTTCAATAGTCTTATAACAGTGGGATAGAAGCTGTCCTTGAGCCTGGTGGTATGTGCCCTCAGGCTCTGGTATCTTCTACCTGATGAGAGAGGGGAGAAGAGAGAATGTCTGGAGTGGGTGGGGTCTTTTATTATGCTGGTTGCTTTACCAAGGCAGCGAGAGGTATAGACAGAGTCCAAGGAGGGGAGGCTGGTTTCCGTGATCTGCGTCCACAACTCTCTGCAGTTTCTTGCGGTCCCGGGCAGAGTAGTTGCCGTACCAAGCTGTGATGCATCCAGACAAGATGCTTTGATAATAAAACCACTGAACTTGACCAGTTCTGTAGAATCAGTGAATTTCTTGCAGCATAGCACCTAAGCCACAATGTCATTTATTCCCAAAGCTATTGACTCCCATTACATTTTGTCCATATATCTGGAGGACCTTCTGGACCTGAAAGTAGGACTTCTCTTATTTCCCTTCAGGGTAATGACTTAATTAAATGACTTGTTGCTTGCTTTCTGATCAATGGTCATGTCAATTGTGCACAACACCCAGTCTATTTACTATTGCTTTCAAATTTACCCAATCAGAAGTTATACAAATGATGACAACAACATGATTACTGTTTTATATATGGGAAGTGCTCTCAGACCCAAGATTTTTTTTAAACACATTGATTATACTTATCCAGTTCTTCATAGTTTACTTGGCTTGAAGAGCAAAAGAAATTAAGTACCCCCACTAGAAATGTAAAATCTTGGTAAATATGACCAGCAACCATAACTGTCTAATCATTGAATACTTTCATTACATCTTAAGTTTTAAAATCTAATCAATTTTGCAAAAGGTCAAAAATATAGAGTGGTCTATGAAAAAACCTATTTGATGTGATTCCACTTTTCACAATAGCAACTTCTAAGATTCAAGTGTTGCTTTGCTATCTAACAATACAGAATGAAAATCATTCCATGTCTCTTGAATTGACAATAAAAGAAGCAATAAGTATGGAAATAATTATACCTGATTCTCTTTGTCTGAGTCACAATGCTTAACTTGTTTTTAATCCATGGATGTCAGTACAAGATGAATAGAATAGGCCTCAACTTTCATGTACCTTTTTAATCATTTTGATTAACCATTGTAGTTTACTTAATTTAAAAAATATTTGAGTTAGTATGCTGCCATTCAGCTTTATATTCACATAGAACATTAAATGAATACCTAAATGATCATTATGAGAAGAAACTATGCTCTGCAATGTTTCAAAGAGCCAGAATTGATTGTGAAGAATAGATAATGCCAATATTAAGTGTATCCATAAGAGTTGAGTGTTTGCTACATCTGATTTGAGAGTATTGGAAAAATCTCAAAACTCTTATTGATTAAGAGCATTTTGTTTTAAAAAGAAAATTGGCATTTTTAAATTGGAAAGACACATTTGATAGGAGAAAAAAATGAGTTACTGATTTTGTCAGAATAGAACTTTGTACTGTAGAAAAGCCATCACATTCTGGGACAAGTTAAAATAGCTATATTTGACATTTACTGTCTATAGAGTGAGGCTTATTTTTACATAGAATTAGCATTGTGATCACTAATCTAATTCTTGGAATGGGCAGGTTGTCATGATGAAAGGTTGGACAGGCTAGGTGTGTTTCCATTTCAGCTTAGAAGAGTCAAAGGTGACTTGATTGAATCTTGATAGTGTGAGGTGGAGAGGATGTCAGAGTTATGAATTTTTGGAACTCCCTCAAAGGATGATGGAAGCTTTCAGAGGAAGAGATAAATGGAGTTTAGTCAAAGTTTATTTTAATGCATAAAACAATTATTTGCTTACTTGGATTTATTCCAAGTTCTTCTCAAATACTATTTCCCAGAAATAAGATAATAGTCATCCACAAAGCATTTATTTTTGAATCTTTTGAAGGCAGCAGTAGCTAGAAACTTGCTAAGTTCAGGGGTGAAAATAGGGATGCAGAGTTGAGATTACAGTAAAATCAGTCAGTCAATCTCATTAAATGGCAGAGTAGATTTGAGAGACTGAGCGGTCTATTTCTGGTCTTATTTCATATGTTCATAGAATTGATGTATAAAAAGAAACTAACTTTGTTGTTAACATGATCTCATCTTATCAATATTGATGTACAGCCCATTTTCGGTCTTAAAAGTTCATAAATGTAGGCAGCCTATTGTCCAGAGATTGAAAACCTGTCAGTTCTTCTGCCTGCAACTTTGTTGTAACTTTGGAAACGACACTGACAATTGCAAAATGATTAAAAGTTGTTTGCTTCTGGTGTTCAGTTCCTACATCTACATATTCCTAACTGAATATGTCTGCTCATTCTGCCATTTAAGATACAGAAAGTACACTGCTACAGTTTAAAAAATAAGGAAGCCTACCTTTAGTATAAGATTTTTCCTCAGAACTGTAAACTGAAGGACAATTAGCACCCTGCTAGGACAGGGGAAAAGAATAGAAAAAGAGGATAGGGACAACAAATTGGAAATCAAAAGGGATTGACGAAAGCGCACTGATGATGACCATTTAAACATTGCAATGAGGAGAAAAATTACCATTCTTTATGCTGCTGCTTTATACAAGAAGAAGTTAAGTCTGTATCTGAATTTATTTTAATTACAATTTTTATCAGGATGCATTGTGAAATTTATAGAAGTTAATTTGACAAAATCAAATTTTATTAAATCAATTATTTTGAGTGATCTGAATATAGAACATAGAACACTACAGCACAGTACAGGCTCTTCAGCCCACAATTTTGTGCCGACATTTTATCCTGCTCTAAGATCTATCTAACCCTTCCCTCCCACATAGCTCCCCATTTCTAACATTCATGTGTCTATCTAACAGTCTCTTAAGTGTCCCTAATGTATCTGCCCCCACAACCTCTGCTGGCAGTGCGTTCCACGTACTCACCACTCCGAGTAAAATAAACTTACCCCTGACATCCCCCTTATACCTTCCTCCAATCACCTTAAAATTGTTCCCTCGTGTTAGCCATTTTCGCCCTGGGAAAAAGCCTCTGACTGTCCACTCGATCTATGCCTCTTTTCATCTTGTACACCTCCTTCAAGTCAGCTCTCGTCCTCCTTAACTCCAAAGAGAAAAGCCCTAGCTCACTCAACCTATCCTTATAAGACACACTCTCCAGTCCAGAAAACATCGTAGTAAATCTCCTCTGCACCCTCTCTAAAGCTTCCACATCCTTCCTATAATGAGATGACCAGAACTGAACGCAATCCTCCAAGTGTGGTCTAACCAGAGTTCTATAGAGCTGCAACATCACCTTATGGCTCTTGAACTCAATGCCCCAACACACCATATGCCTTCTTAACAACCCTATTAACCTGCGTGGCAGCCTTGAGGGATCTATGGACGTGGACCCCAAGATCCCTCTGTTCCTCCACACTGCTTGGAGTCCGGCCATTAACCTTACATTCAGCCTTACAAATTTGATCTCCCGAGGTGCATCACTTCACACTCATCCAGGTTGAACTCCATCTGCCACTTCTCAGCCCAGCTCTGCATTCTATCAATATCCTGTTGTAATCTACAGCAACCTTCTATATTACCCACAATACCATCAACCTTTGTATCATCAGCAAACTTACTAACCCACCCTTCCACATCCTTATCCAAGTCATTTATAAAAATCACAAAGAACAGGGGTTCCAGAACAGATCTCTGCAGAACACCACTGGTCACCGATCTCCAGGCAGAATATGCTCCATCTACCACCACCCTCTGTCTTCTATGTGCAAGCCAGTTCTGAATCCACACAGCCAAGTTTCCCTGGATGCTATGCCTCCTGACTTTCTGAGTGAGCCTTCCACGAGGAACCTCATCAAATGCTTCACTAAAATCCATGTACACCACATCCACTGCTCTACCTTCATCAATGTGCTTTGTCACACCCTCAAAGAATTCAGTCAGGCTCGTGAAGCATGACCTGCCTCTCACAAAGCTATGCTGACTGTCCCTAATTAGCCTATGCTCCTCTAAATACCCATAAATCCTGTCTCTAAGAATCTTCTCCAGTAATTTGCCCACCACTGAAGTAAGACTCACTGGTCTGTAATTCCCAGGGTTGTCCCTACTCCCTTTCTTGAACAAGGGAACAACATTTGCCACTCTCCAATCATCTGGCACTACTCTTGTGGCCAGGACACAAAGATCATTGGCAAAGGTGCAGCAATCTCTTCGCTCACTTCCCGTAATAACCTTGGACATATCCCATCCGGCCCCGGTGACTTATCTATCCTAATGTTTTTCAAAAGTTCCAGCACATCCTCTTTCCTCACATTGACATGCCCTAGAGTATCAGCCTGTTGTATGCCATCCTCACAAATGTCAAGGTCTCTCTCTCTGGTGAATACTGAAGCAAAGTATTCATTAAGGACCTCCCCTACCCCTTCCAACTCCTCTTTTATCCCTGATTGGTCCTACCCTCACTCTAGTCATCCTCTTATTCTTCACATACATGTAGAATGCCTTGGGGTTTTCCTTGATCCTACTCGCCAAGGTCTTCTCATGCCCCCTTCCAGCTCACCCAAGTCCATTCTTAAGCTCCTTCCTGGCTACCTTGTAACCCTCCAGAGCCGTCTGATCCATGCTTTCTAAACCTCAGGTAAACTTCTTTCTTCCTCTTGACAAGATATTCTACATTTCGTGTCAACCACGGTTCCTTCACTCTACCATCATTACCCTACGTCAATGGGACAAACCTAGCCAGAGCCCCATGCAAGTATTCCTGAAACAACCTCCACATTTCTGTTCTGCACTTCCCCAAGAACATCTGTTCCCAATTTACGCTCCCAAGTTTCTGCCTAATAGCATCATAATTCCCCCTCCCCCATTTAAATACTTTCCCATATCGTCTGCTCCTATCCCTCTCCAAGGCTATGGTAAAGGTCAAGGAGTTACGGTCACTATCTGCAAAATGCTCTCCCACCAAGAGATCTGAAACCTGATCAGGCTCATTGCTTAGTACCAGGTCCAGTACAACCTCCCCTCTAGTTGGCCTGTCCACATACTGTGTCAGGAATCTTTCCTGTACACGCCGAACAAACTCCGTCCCATCTATCCCATTTACACTAAGGAAGTGCCAATCCGTTTTAGGGAAGTTGAAATCACCCATGACAACAACCTTATTTTTTTTTTGCACCTCTCCAAAATCTGCCTCCTGATCTGCTGTTCAGCATCTCTGCTGCTATTGGGAGGTCTGTAGAATACTCCCAGTTGAGTGATCACTCCCTTCCTATTTCTAACTCCCACCCACAACTTCCATCCACACTGACTCAGTGGATGATTCCTCCAGGACATCCTCCCTTTCTACAGCTGTGACACTGTCCCTGATCAGCAAAGCCACTCCCCACACCTCTGACCCTGTCCCTTTTGAAACATCTAAACCCTGGAATATCCAGCAGCCATTCCTGCCCTTGCGACAGCCAAGTCTCTGTAATGGCCACCACGTCACAGTTCCATGTACTTACCCATGCTGTAAGTTCATCAGCCTTGTTCTTGATGTTTCTCGCATTAAAGTAGACACTTCAGCCCATCCAACTGACTGCAATTTTGCCCTTTCAACTGCCTATCCTTCCTCACAGTCTGCCTCCCTGCAGCACTTGTCTACATACTCCTCGTTATCCCATAGGAGCCGAAGGTCATCAAGCTACATCTCCAGTTCCCTAACACGGTCTGTAAGGAGCTGCAGCTGGATGCATCTCATGCAGATGTAGTTATCAGGGAGACTGGATGTATCCTAGAACTCCCACATCTCACAAGCTAAACACACCACTGACTCTGGAGCCATTCTCACTACTCTGTCCTGTCACCAAAGGGAACACCAAAGCAAAGAAAGGAACTTACCAGACACTTACCTTCGCCTCTTCTCACCAAAGAAGCCTCAAGCCAAAGCCTCAGCTCCCCACTCTAATACTGGTCTGCTCCCAAAATGGCCACTCTGCTTATACTTGCCTTACCTTTATTTGCTGCTGTTAATAAGCCAATCAACTGGTAACAATTTGCAAATGTGCCTCGTTTAGACTCTTGCAAAGTGAAACTCAAGCTCAGGCACAGAGACCCACCTCTTTTCAAAGGTCCCGCTCCAAATCTCACTCCAACAGTTCAAGGATTGCAGCTTTGAGCAAAGACAAAAAAAAACTTAATGGCAGAAAACCTTCTCCCCACCTTGAAAAATATAGTAATCATATTAAAGTTAAGTTGCATCGGTTATATTCTCTGCAGCTAACCTATTTGCATACTTTATGGATGTTGTTATTTAGGTCTCCTGTGACTAAAATGATTGTTTGTCAAATCAAGGATGGGTGCTAGAATTGAGATAGCATAGAGCATGCATGGAATCGTATCCCAATAATAAATATGCCAATGTCTTCAGGGGAGGGGAGAGAGGGCAGGAGAGATAATCAGCAAGAAAACAAACATGTGGTTGACAGCACTATTTTGTTGAAATGTGAATTGAATTAGAGAACTGATGAGAGAACATTTTCCATTCCTAAATATAGAATTCTGCTTTTTGGATAATTCCTAATGTTTTGTCAAATGTTCATCATTTTGAAGTAATTCAAAGCAGTTCTAAAAGAGATTTGGGAAATTATATTTCCTGCACTTTTAAAGACCTATGATGACTCTGATAATTTGTGACTGTTTTGCTGCAGTCTGGACGCTGCCAGCATTGGATTTATCATAATTATAGACAGAAGAAGAGACAAATGGAGTTCAGTCAAAGCATCATTAATGCGAATAGCGGTGAGTAGAATTTCAGCTATTTGATTACTAACATTAGATTTATTCCAAGAGCTTGCACTCTTCCCAGAAATAAGATAATGATCATCTGTAAAGCAATTCTTTATTTTAAAGAAACATTTATTTTGTTCAACATTCAGGCACACTATAATATGACAAAAAATATCCAAATTAGCATCATTATTTGTTAATCAACAAGTTAATATGATAATTATAATATAAAAGTAAGTAGGTATAGAATCCTTTGTAAATTCTGTTCCCATTGTTAATATAATTGATAAAGAGAAAAATAATGTTTCTGTTCCATATTACAGTCAAATACAGCTTTAAACTATTTTGGCAGCTCATATTTATTAATGAAATAAAAGTGGAACTCAAGACTTTTGTTGAACTGATTAAAAACAAAGGGAATGAAAGTTGAGCTGTTTTGCATATGCTAAAGTCAATTTCATGGTAGGATGTTTGTAGCCACATTTGGGTTGAAGTGTGGTCAGAGTGTGCCTTCATGTGCTTTCAGTGAGAGCGTGCATAATATGAGATCCAAGTTTGAGCAACAAAGCCTGGTCTCCAATCCTCTTGGACCTTCTTTCTATTGGACCAAGATCTTGCTCTGTTTGTGTAGCTGGTGTGCAATGGACACCCCATGTTAAAGTTCATGTTCAGGTACCTTATTTCCACTCCAGTACTGAGGGACCTCCTTGACGGTGAGGGACCACTGAAGGAGCAGTGAAGATTTTCAGTTTCTCCTGCTTTCTAAGTCTGAATACTTTGTGCTTTTCCTCATTAATGCATAGGATAGCTCACCCACACCTTTATCCCCATCCCACCTCCTTTCAGCCACTTACCATATTCTTGTTGTGGCACACTGCAAAGCAACGTACAAGATTTAATGGCAACATAAAAATAACTAGTGCTGCTAACTCTTCTTCAGTTTTACTCTGCTCTGTGTTATTCTCATGTGTCTTCTCTTTCATGAACTTAAGCTCTTCCTCAATTAAACAAATTCAAAGAAGCCAAGGAAGTAGCAGTGCAGTTAAGTACTGCAGCCGGTTGGTGCTGTGCAGACTTTGTCTGATGGCTCAGTAATGCAAGAAAGTCCTTTTTTTAAGAATTGAGAATAGCATTCCTCAAACAAAAACATGTACTGAGACCGCAACTTTTAAAAATAATTAAATATTTTAAAATTGTCCATGTGAAAATAAGGAAAAGATGGATGGAGATTTTAGGAAGGGGAACCATAAGTTTGCTCACAGTGGCAGGTTTTTGGAAGATCAAAGGGTTAAATTATGGCACTATAGAATGATTTAAGGACCAAATCCCAGGCAATTGAAAGCAAAGCTGCCAGTATTGGAGAGGATAGAGGTTACAAGAGACTAAACTCAAAGGAATTAAGAGCTTGGAGGGGTATTGGTGGGGGTGGGGAGGTTGAAAGACATTTAACTGAAGTTGAACAGATGGGAAATAGCTAAGTTATGGAGGATTTTAAAAATAAAGTTAATAGCTTTTAAGGCATTGAAAAGCATGGAGCCTTTGTGATTAACAAGGGCAGGGGTGTTGAACAAGATAGGATGTGCACAGCATTGTTTAAGATGTTTCAGTTATTGAAGTTGGAGAATTGGAGTCCATCCAAGTGAGCTTGGAATAGATAAAACAATACAGCAAAGGCATGGGCGAGAGTTTAAATGATAAATGGGCTGAAGCAGAACAGGATGTTCTGTTTCATAGATGGAATGGGCTGCATTTGTGTGGGGAGGATGTGGGGAACTGAAGGTCAGTGCATTGTGAGTTCTGATGCAAGTAATACGAGTCATTTGAAAACTGAAGTCAGTAAGGGGATAAAGATGGGGACTGAACTTGCATAGAAAAATCTGAATATGATGGCTTTGGCCTTACTAGAGCTAAGTGTGGCTTGTTTAAAGACATTTGGTGGAGAAACAGTGTGACAACGTAAAGATACAGTGTACCATCAGTTTATTTGCAGAAACTGACTCCCTGTTGATGCTAAGGGCAGACTGGTGAGGTAATGGTGGGGGAGAGTGAGGAGAGGAAGTGACTGAGAGAGATCATCTTGCTTGGAATTGATAGAACCAGATTAGAAACAAATGAGGATTGTCCCTCAGAGCTGGCAAAAGTATTGGAAGAGAATAATATGGTTAAGTCTATCTAACACTCTAATGAGGTCATTTATAACAAGTGCCACACTGCAGCTCATTCCAGACAAGTTGCGTGCAACAATCCCCATTCATACATAATCCCTGTAAATGCTAATCAAACTCCCTCATATCCTTAATATTTCTATAATTGATCAACCTTTTGATTACTTTCCATACATTGCTGTAGTTCTGTGTTAATTTTTTTATTTGATAATAAGATCCTTCAGATTTTTTTGTGACTATATTGAGTATGGTATATTAATACCATAGAACCAAGGAGCAGAATCAGGCCATTTGGCCCTTCGAGTCTGCTCTGCCATTCGATAATGGCTGATTTATTTTCCCTCTCAATCCCATTCTCCTGCCTTCTCCCTGTAACCTTTGACACCCTTACTAATCAAGAACCTATCAACCTCCACTTTAAATACACCCAATGACTTGGCATCCACAGCCATCTGTGGCAATGAATTCCACAGATTCACCACCTTCTGGCTGAAGAAATTCCTCCTCATCTGTTCTAAAGGGTCATCCTTCTATTCTGAGGCTGTGCCCTCTGGTCCTGGACTCCCCCACTACTGGAAACATCCTCTCCACATCCACACTCTCCAGGCCTTTCAATATTCGGTAGGTTTCAGTTAGATACCCCCTCATCCATCTAAACTCCAGTGAGTACAGGCCCAGAACCATCAAATGCTCCTCATACATTAACCCTTTCATTCCCAGGATCATTCTTGTAAACCTCCTCTGGACCCTCTGCAATCTCCACCGGCACATCCTTCCTTAGATATGGGGCCCAAAACTGCTCACAATACTCCAAATGTGGTCTGATCAATGCCTTATAAAGCCTCAGCATTACGTCCTTGCTTTTATATTCTAGTCCTCTTGAAATGAATGCAATCATTGCCTTTGCCTTCCATACATATTGTAACTTGGTGAAAATCAGAGTTGTAAACAAAGTCTTGAACAAGACTGTTGTAGAATTTAAGAATGTGGATGGATATATATTTGGTGGGGTTCAAAAAGCTGTGTAATGTGAAAAATTAGTATGGAATAACAAGATTAAGAATATTTGAGAATAATGGATAGGATCTAAAGAAACTTATGCAAGTTTTAGTAACTTTTTAACTCAACAGTGGGAATACATTATATGCCATATTTTATGGTTTTATATTGCATTAATTAGCAAAGGGAGTTAAATAATCTGGAAAAAAAATTGTGTCATCTGTGTCCAGTTTATGTTCTTACCTCCCCAATGGAGTCCTCCTTCTCTTACATTTTTCAATTTATCTTTTTGTCTAAACTTTATCTCTCTATCATTGTCATTTCCACTTACTTCTTTCCTCTTCCTTTTTTCTGGGTTTATTGCTTAAACTTCCTAATGCTTTCCATGATTGATCAGAAAGCAGCAAATTAACAAGAAACACTTAAGCTATTAGCCCCATTGAGATGGTTTTCAACCTGATCTGATCAGACCCAATTAGATTGGTATAAAATCATGCTGATTTGTTAAACATTTCCATAAATGGGATTTGTATAAAAGCCATAATGACAAATCATTAAAATATAACTGTTACAGTAACTGAAGATTTAATATAATAATGAAATATAATGGGTCTTTGAATTGAGTAAAATTTTACATTGAGAAATAACTGCAGAGATCAAAAATTCATTTTTCTGTAACTGAGAACTTAACGCATAATACATGTTAATTTTTTGTAACTGTACATTTTATAGAATTGATATTAAATTAATAGAAAATTGAACATGATTAGCCATGTTTTTCTTGTCATTTTTTAACATTGGAACTTCCATTATGTTATCTTCCTTGACATGTAGCCTCTCAATATAACCAAAGATATTTTGCACTTGCCATTTAGAAAACCAACAAATACCAAGTGATGAAGAGTCATCGACTAGAAATGTTTCTCTTTGCACAGATGCTGCTTGAGTGTTTTGAGAATTTTCTGTTTTTACCTCAGATTTACAACAGCTGTATTTTTTTGATTTTCAAGAATTAAGTGACTTCTTCAAGAAGTTAACAAGGAGTACCACTCCTACCAAGTTCATGTGCATTTCACATGGTACCCACTTGCATATCTACCTATCATAGTCTATTAATATTGCCACTTTACTCATCTGTTTCCTCTTCCTTTCTTCCCACAATCAACACTCAATTCCCTCTTCCTCCATTGTTCCCTTCTCTCTCATCTGTTTCCACTGTTCTACTTAAGTTCAGATGCTAATAGACTATTTCACACCTCTCCATCCTATATAATTGCAAGCTATTTATTTTGTAGGCAAGAATCCCTGTTCTTGTGAGCATTTATGCTACAGTAAACAGATGGATCAGCAGTATTAGCATTAAGACTTCCATCGGAGCTGTGGACTCATAGGACCCAAATGGGTCTGGCTCTGTTAATTTCATCAACAAATGCTGGCCAGTACCTTCAGGCTGATATTTGGCATTCATGAGGCTATGATGACTGTGATTTTGGTTTCTCTCTTTTTCCTTCAGGCAGCATTTCCAGGGAACCTGCAGCTTGTGTTTGTGCTGCGACCTTCCCGGTTCATCCATCGGACCATTGCTGATATTGGCATCATGCTACAACGAGATGACTTTAAAATGAAGGTACCGGTAAGCATAGCTTTTATTTTGTATTCCTAGAAACTCACAAGTGATTCTTGTGACAATCGGAGGTATTGCATAGCATTACAAAGAAAGTACAGTATAGAAATAAGCCACTTGGACCACCTGGTCTGTGGCTGTAATTATGCTTCACATTAACTGGCTGCCACTTTACCTCATCCACTCCTGTCTGCATTTACTTTTGTTCCTTTCCCTAATGTACTTACCTAACATTTCCCAAAAAATACATTTTGTTGTCTAGTTATACTTTCTTTCATATTATGTCGATTAGCACTGAGGAGAGTAATGGTCAGTATGAACAGTACAGGCCCTTCAGCCCACGATGTTGTGCCGACACTTTATCCTGCTCTAAGATCTATCTAACCCTTCCCTCCCACATAGCTCTCCATTTTTCTATTATTCATGTAGAACCATAGAACACTACAGCACAGAAAACAGGCCATTTGGCCCTTTTAGTCTGTGCCGAAACATTATTCTGCTAGTCCCATTTACCTGCCCCTAGCCCATACCCCTCCAGACCTCTCTCGTCCATGTACCTATCCAATTTACTCTTAAAAGTTAAGAGCGAGCCCGCATTTACCACATCAGATGGCAGCCCATTCCACACTCCCACCACTCTGAGTGAAGTTCCCTCTAATGTTCTCCCTAAACCTTTCCCCTTTCACCCTAAAGCCATGTCCTCTCGTACTTCTCTCTCCTAATCTAGGTGGAAAGAGCCTACTTGCATTAACTCTGTCTATGCCCCTCATCATTTTGTAAACCTCTATAATATCTCCCCTCATTCTTCTCCACTCCAAGGAATAAAGTCCTAACATGCTCAATCTTTCCCTGTAACTCAACTCCTGAAGACCCGGCAACATTCTTGTAAATCACCTCTGCACTCTTTCAATTTTACTAACATCCTTCCTGTAGTTCAGCGACCAGAACTGCACGCAATATTCTAAATTTGGTCTCACCAATGACTTATACAAGCTCACCAAAACATTCCAACTCCTATACTCAATACTTTGATTTATAAATGCCAGGATGCCAAAAGCCTTTTTTTACAACCCTGTCTACCTGTGACTCTACTTTCAGGGAATTATGTATCTGAACTTCCAGATCCCTTTGTTCCTCCGCACTCCTCAGTGCCCTACCATTTACTGTGTATGTCCTCCCTTGATTTGTCCTTCCAAAATGCAACACCTCACACTTGTCTGCATTAAATTCCATCTGCCATTTTCTGGACCATTTTTCCATTTGGTCCAAATCCCTCTGCAAGCTTTGAAAGCCTTCCTCGCTGTCCACTACACCTCCAATCTTAGTGTCATCCACAAACTTACTAATCCAATTTACCACATTATCTTCTAGATCATTGATATATACAACAAACAACAATGGCCCCAACACAGATCCCTGAGGCACACCACTAGTCATAGGCCTCCAATCTGAGAAACAACCATCCACAGCCACTGTCTTCTCCCACTCAGCCAATTTCGAATCCAGTTTACAACCTTTCCATGGATGCCCATTGACTGAACCTTCTGAACTAATATCCCATGTGGGACCTTGTCAAAGACCTTAAAGTCCATGTAGACAACATCCACAGCCTTACCTTCATCTACTTTCTTAGTGACCTCCTCAAAAAACTCCACAAGATTCGTTAAACACGATCTACCACGCACGAAGCCATGCTGACTATCCTTAATCAACCCTTGGCTGTCCAAATACTTACATGTCCTCTCTCTCTCAGAACACCTTCCAATAATTTACCCACTATTGGTGTCAGGCTCACTGGCCTGTAATTACCTGGTTTACTCTTCGAGCCTTTCTTAAACAATGGAACAACATGAGCTATCCTCCAGTCCTCCGGCACCGCACCCGTGGCCAAGGACATTTTAAATATATCTACCAGGGCCCCTGCAATTTCTACACTAGTCTCTCTCAAGGTCCAAAGAAATATCTTGTCGGGCCCTGGGGATTTATCTACCTTTATTCGCTGTAAAGCATCAAGTACCTCCTCCTTTTTAATCTCTGTATGTTCAATGACAATAGTGCTTGTTTCCCTTCCTTCCATATCCACGATGCCAGTTTCCTGAGTAAATACTGATGCAAAAAAAACTGTTTAAGGCCTCCCCCATCTCCTGAGGCTCCACACATATACAACCACTCTGATCTTCTAAGGGACCAACTCTGTCTCTTGCTATCCTTTTGCTCTTAATATACCTGTAGAAACCCTTTGGGTTTACCTTCACATTATCTGCCAAAGCAGCCTCATGTCTTCTTTTTGCCTTCCTGATTTCTTTTTTTTTAGTATTTTCTTACATTTCCTATACTCTTCAAGTACCTCATCCGTTCCTAGTTGCCTATACCTGCTATACACCTCTCTCTTTTTCTTAACCAGCTCACCAATATCCCTTGAAAACCAAGGTTCCCTATGCTTGTTACCCTTGCCTTTAATCCTGACAGGAACATACAAACTCTGCACTCTCAAAATTTTGTCTTTGAAGGCTTTCCATTTACTGAACACATCCTTGCCAGAAGATAACTTATCCCAATCCACCCTACCTAGATCCTTTCTCATTTCCACGAAATTGGCCTTTCTCCAATTTAGAACCTCCACCCAAGGACCAGACCTGTCCTTATCCATAATTATCTTGAAACTAATAGCATTATGGTCACTGGACCCAAAATGCTCACCTACACATACTTCTGTCACCTGACCTGCCTGGTTCCCTAATAGGAGATCAAGTATTGCATTCTCTCTCGTTGGTACCTCTATATATTGATTTAGAAAAATTTCCTGAACACATTTGACAAATTCCAAGCCATCCAACCCTTTCGCAGTGTGGGAGTCCCAGTCAATATGTGGAAAGTTAAAATCCCCTACTATCACAACTTTCTGTTTCTTACATCAGTCTGCTATCTCCCTACAGATTTGTTCCTCCAATTCTCTCTGACTATTGGGCGGTCTATAATACAACCCTATTAGTGCGGCCACACCTTTACTGTTCCTCAGCTCCACCCATATGGTCTCTGTAGACAAGCCCTCCGGGTTGTCCTGTCTACGCACAGCCGTGATCTATTCCCCGACCAGTAATGCCATTCCTCCCCCTCTATTACATCTGAAACAACGGAAGCCTGAAACATTAAGCTGCCAGTCCTGCCCCTCCTTCAACCATGTCTCACTAATAGCAATAACGTCATAATCCCACGTGCCAATCCACGCCCTAAACTCATCCGCCTTACCTACAATACTCCTTGCATTGAAATAGATGCACCTGAGAACATTTCTATCATGTACAAACCTTTGATTTCTGTCCATACTTGCAGACCTCACGATCATTTTCCTCCTCACTTTCTTCTTTAACACTCTGGTTCCCCTCCCCCTGCAAATCTAGTTTAAACCCACCGGAGCAGCACTAGCAAACCTACCCGCCAGTATGTTAGTCCCCTTCCAGTTCAGGTGTAAACCGTCCCTTCGGAACAGAATGTGGCTAAGAGTCTCTTAAATGTTCCCAATGTATCTGCCAAGTGCTATGATAATAAAAGATTCACACATTTTTAACTTATATTGCTCAAAAACGTAAGTCACTTTTAAAATGGCGGAAAACTAAAATTATGGAATGCTGGATGTAAGCCAATGATGAATGTGTTTAAACCATCAAAAAGAACAAACAAATGAGCATGTTTAGATTAATATAACAGACATTTCATGATTAAGGTGTCAGTGGGCAAGCTTCTGTACACAAGTTAATTCCAGGCAATGCACATCTAAAATTAGAAATCAATAAAATCATTAAATTGAGATGGACTAAATGGGAACAGAAGCCCAGCTTGATTAATTTGCCATGTTAAAATTCTACTTAGTTTGTCATTGAAAAATTGCAGTCATTTGACAACCAATATTATAGTTCAAAATAATTGTAGTTATGACCGTATTGTGATAATACCAGCCATCAGCATGTAATAGTAATTTCTGTATAATTAATCAAAAAAACTGTTCTGCATCATAAATTATAAACTCAGTAATCTGATCATTTATTAAGCATACATTGAAGGGCAACAATAAGTGTTGCAAATTTAGTCAAAAAGGAAGGTTTAGGAAGCTGCAATCAGACAGGGCTTTTAAGGAGCACAGGGAATCAGGAGGGCTAAAAGAAGCCATGAAATGTCCTTGGTGAGGAGGATTACTGAGAATCCCAAGGCATTTTATATATACATTAAAAAGAAGAAGGGTCACTGGTGGTGGTGGTGGGGGCGGGGTAAGAACCACTCAAAGACAAAGGAGGGAATTTATGGCTGGAGCCAGAGGAAGTGGGTGAGGTACTATACAAGTATTTCACATTGGCATTCAGCAAAAAGGAGGACATGGAGGATAGCAAGATCAGGGAAGGGCATGTTGTTATCAAGAAGGTGGTAGTTTTGGGTCTCTTGAATTATTATTAAGATGGATAAGTCCCCAGGGCCTGACGTGATCTATCCCAGGTTATTGATAGAGGCAAGACAGGAGATTGCTGGGGCCTTGACAGAGATCTTTGTATCCTCTTTAGCCACAGGTCCAGATGACTGGAGAATAGCTAATGTTGTTCCTCTCTTTAAGAAAGCCAATAGAGACAAAACAGGAAATTATAGGCTGATTAGCCTTACATCAGTGGTAGGGAAATTATTGGGGAAGATTCTTAGGGATAGTATTTACTCACGTCTGGAAAAGCATAGACTTATTAGGGATCATCAACATAGCCTACAAATGTTATGGCTAACACAAGGGGGCATAATTTTAGGTGATTGGAGGAAGGTATAGGGGGGTATGTCAGAGGCAAGCTTTTTTTTAAAAAACACAGAGTGGTGGGTGAGTGGAATGCACTACCAGCAGAGGTGGTGGAGGCAGATACACTGGGGACATTTAAGAGACTCTTAGATAGCCACATGAATGATTAAAAAATGAAGGGTTATATGTGGGAGGGAAGGGTTAGATAGATCTTAGAGCAGGGTAAAATGTCAGCACAACATTGTGGGCTGAAGGGCCTGTACTATGCTCTAATGTTCTAAAATTTCTAATAAACTTGATTGATGAGAGTAGGACATTGGATGTTGCATACATGGACTTTAGTAAAGCTTTTGATAAGGTTGCTGATGGTAGGCTGATCCAGAAGATTAAGGCACACGGGATACATGGAGACTTGATAGATTGGATGCAAAATTGGCTTGGCCGTAGAAGAAAGGGTAGCGGTGGAGGAGTGTTGTTCTGACAGGAAGTCAGTGACCAGTGGCATTCCACAATGATCCGTGCTAAGACCTGTTGTTTGTGATTGTATCAATGTACGTGGGCTGATTAGTTAGTTTGCAAATGACACAAAAATTGGCAGAGTTGTGGATTGTGAGGAAGGTTGTCAAAGGACTCAGTAGGATATAGACCAGTTAGAAATGTGGGCAGCAAGATGACAAATGGAGATTAAGCCAGACAAATGCTGGAGGAACTCAGCAGGTCAGGCAGAATCTATGGAAGGACTAGAGGTCGGATGAAGGGTCTCAACCCGAAACATCGACTGTTTATTTCCCTCCATAGGTGCAGCCTGACCTGCTGAGTTCCTCCAGCATTTTGTGGGTGTTGCTCCAGATTCCAGCATCTGCAGAATCTCTTATGTCAAATGTGAGGCATTGCACTTTGGGAGCTCAAATGTAAGAAGAAAGTATACAGTAAGTGGCAGGACCCTTAGGAGCACAAGGGGATATTGGGGTGCAAGTACATAGCTCCCTGAAAGTAGCAACACAAGTAGATAGGGTGGTAAAGAAAGTGAACAGCATGCTTGCCTTCATCAGTTGGGGTGCTGAGCATAAAAGTTGAGAAGTCATGTTGCAGCTGTATAAAACTTTGGTTAGTCCACAGTTGGAGTATTGTGTGCAGTTCTGGTCATCGCACTGCAAGATATGGGGCTTTGAAGAGGGTGCAGCAGAGTTTCACCAGGATTAGAGAGTATTTAGCTTGAAGGAGATGTTGGACAAACTTGGATAGTTTTCTCTGGAGCGCTGGAGGCTGAGGGGCAACTTGATAGAAATACATAACGTTATGAGAGGCATACATAGGGTAGACAGAGTCTTTATCGCGGGGTGGAAATGTCAAAAACTAGAGGGAATAGCTTTAAGGTGAGAAGGGAAAGTATAAAGGAGATCTATGTGGCAAGTTTTTATTTTAACAGTGTGGTAGGTGCCTGAAGTGTGCTGCCAGGGGAAGTGGTGGAAGCAGATATGATAGCAGTGTTTAAGAGGCATTTAGGCAGGCACATGAATAGGTATTGGTATATTACTGTCATTTGTACCAAGGTACAGTGAAAAGCTTGTCTTACAAACCTATCGTACAGGTCAATTCATCACACAGTGCAGTTACATTGAGTTAGTACAGAGTGCATTGATGTAGTACAGGTAGAAACAATAACAGTACAGAGTAAAGTGTCACAGCTACAGAGAAAGTGCAGTGCAATAAGGTGCAAGGTCACAACAAGGTAGATCGTGAGGTCATAGTCCATCTCATTGTATAAGGGAACCGTTCAATAGTCTTATCACAGTGGGGTAGAAGCTGTCCTTAAGTCTGGTGGTACATGCCCTCAGGCTCCTGAATAGGCAGGGAATGGTGGGATATTTATCACGTGCAGGCAGATGGGATTACTTTGGATTGGCATTATGGTTGGCACAGCCATCATGGACCAAAGGACCTTTTCCTGTGCTGTACTGTTCTATGTTCATTGAGAATAGAACCATACAAGCTAAAATTAAAATATGAAGAACATAATGCACTTTACATGATCTCATCAAGTGCAAGATTATTGCCATCTATTGACATCTTAATTGTCAAAACCAGATAAACCTTAATGTAATCCACATGGCTATTTATCTCGTACACATTTTGCTAATGTTCATAAGACCCAAAGTGACTGGATAAAAAGCAAATAGAAAACAAACGATCTATTTTTGTGGTGGATGAAATTCCTATTAACATGAATCAGCAGTAAACTGTTGTATGTTTAAGACACTAACAGCTTCCATGTGCAAGGCTTAAAATTCTTTAACTTTCTAGCAGAATGGAATTGCTTTTTCAATGCAAGCAAACATCAGAAATTGATTAATTACTGTCCTTTTGTGTTGTGTATACTGAGACAAGCAGTCCAACTTGGTGTGGGTAGAAGATAGTTTAAGTGCATCTTATTGTAGGATCCATTCCAATTTTGAAGTAAAAATGGGCAGGGCATGGCCTTCAGTCCTCCTCCACTCAGCTTGGTGACCCACCATTAGACAATGGGGAGTATTAGGTGAAAAATGCCAAGAGCCAGGTACCTATAATAAGATGCCAACTTGATAAAACTACAGCACAGCACAACACAAACAGGCTAAATATGCCAACCTGTCTATTTCACAAACAACTTAATTTTACCAGGCTCTGCTGCTCCAAATCCAGTCATCAATGTTATGGGAAAAAGCAAAGCCTAAAATGAGAGCAAAAAGAAATGCTTAAGATTTTGAATCCAGTCGCAGCTAAAAGTGCTGAGTGGTTGATTCATAACTTTTTCATGAGTTTCTATATGTTCAGATGTCAATCAACCACTCACTTTTCATCAAATAAATGGCTGAATGCAGCAAAGGCAATATTATGGCAGGGACCCTAAATAGCTGAGCTCTACACTGTTAGCCAGGTTATTCAAATAAAACCTCCTTTCCACAAATGCAAGACCAATCTATCCCAGCCAATTATGTTTTATTAGTGAGACTAAAAAAGTGTGCCCATTAAGACAACTCAAAGGCTGGCTATTGTATAACGTGCATTTCCTACCATTAACCCAAAGCTATTCTATCACCCAAAGGCATGTCAGGGATGAGATGGCATAGTCTAAACTTGCTTGAATGGGGGAAAACTAAGAATCACTCTACTATCCTAGACCAAGCAGTTCAACTGATCAGCACTTCATTCACTATCCTGTACAGCCAACCCATTCTATCAATGCACCTAGACTTCACTGCATATAGAGCATGTTGCAGCAACTTACCAGTCTACTTCAGCAAGGATCTCCAAACCACCTTCTACGATGAAGAATATAGGCAAACACCTGCAAAAGAGCAGCATGAGCATGCTACCAACCTCAAGTTCCCATCCATGTCACATACCAGCCTGACTTGGATATATATTGCCATCTTTTTGTAGCTTTGGGATTAATATCCTGGAACTTCATAACAGCATTTTTGGAGCATCTTACCACATGCATTGTGGCAATTCAAGAAAGAAGCCCACCACCATCTTTTCAGGACAAGTAGTATGGGCAGTAAATATGTTTCTTGCCAGAAGCTCATCACGTTCATCGGAAAGTTGCACATTGGCAATGGCTTTAAACACTTTCAGTTAAAACTTCTTTCACAGAATCACGTGGTGAACAACACAGTTGTTACGGACTCAGTGAAAGTCCCTTTAAGATAGAGAGTGTGTGTGTATGTGTGTGTGGGGCGTGCTTACGTCAATAGAAGATAAAGGACGTAATGACGTTGTTGAAGAAGTTAGAAGAAGAGAGAGAGAAGGGAGAGAGACACCAGCCTGCTAGTTTCTCTATCGATGGATGAGAAACAATAACTGTGTCTACCACTGAAATCCATGTATGGAAGTTGGAAGTAATCCGGTGGAGAGAGAGAGAAGGGAGAGAGACACCAGCCTGCTAGTGTTCTCTATCGATGGATAAGAAACAATAACTGTGTTTGCCACTGAAATCCATGTATGGAAGTTGGAAGTAATCCGGTGGAGTTCACTTTGTTGCTGACCTGTAGAAGGAAACAGGTATTTGTGTGTGGACGACCACGATTCGGATGCTTTTCGGGGTGAGGAAGTCACTACCGAGTAAACACTGAAGTGTCGTTTGGGTTCCATCCTGGAACATTTGGATTTCGTATTTACTCTCTCTATGTTTCTCTATGTCTACGTCTTATCTTCAGACAACGGTGGTTGTTGAAGAAGCCCTTGCTCATGTTTCACCTCATGGCTTGTGGAACTGAACTTTAAGAACAATTCCGGAATTTGGAGTTTTGGACTTTGCCACACATACGAAGAGTTTAGTTTTGGGGTTAACGTTCAAGGTTTAACATTTTTGAATTCTAACATACTAACATTTTTACTTTTATTTTACGTATTATCATAAGTAGTGATTAATAAAATAGCTTTTAAACACTGAATCATGCTCAGTGTGGTTCTTTTGTTGCTGGTTCGTGACACAGTTCAGAATTTAAGATATGAAACGGAACTTTGTTTCTAATTTGGTTAAGGTTCAGATTCCTTTGGGTTTTATTCCAGGTTGTAAATCACATTTCCAATTGTGGAAATGCACATGACTACACACATTATTTCTCAATATTTTAGCATTTTTTTTCCGGATCCTGGTTTGCTTTTTTTTCCCCCCTCCTGTAAAATGTCAGAAATAAAATATATTATTTAAAATACATCTTAGACAGATGCTATTAGGTCTTTGCACATTATGGTTTGAGCTGACTGCAGCCTCAAAAAAAGGGATAATCTGACCTGAACAAGCAAGAATGAACATATAGAATGTTAAGATGGCCAAGGATTATCTATATTTACTGCAAGCTACTGTAATCCAAGGACATGACAGATCCCTAATACACACAAACTCACTGTAATATCCAGAAAAATTAATAATAAATGAAAGTGACTTCTTTCCATTTGTGTCTTGCATCCTTTATCTTTCATAAACCTGGAGAAATGTTTGAGGTTTCCTGTGTGCTTCCAAAGTTCATTATAGAACTACAGGTCTGTATAATATCTAGTTTATTTGCTATAATTCACCATTTTTTGTGTAAAATTCATTTGTAATAGATAATGATGCATTCTGACAATCACAGTGGCTATTCATCGTCATGGTATCCTGGGAATAGTTAAGGATAAATTGACAGCTCAAAAAGCTATATGTTGCATCTGTTCCAGATCATTATGTTAAATACTATAGCAGACCTACACAACTACATTGAAAAAAGTCAGTTAACGAAAGACTTAGGAGGCACTCTGGAATACTGTCACAATCAGTGGATTCACCATCGAACTGTGAGTACAATTTTTCTTACAACCTTTCATTCCTCTTTTTTAAAACTATAAGATTGGAGGTATTAAATTGCCAATAGTAATTTGAGCAAATTTTCCAAAAATATGAATAGCACTAATAAAACTCTACTCCACTAAAACTGCACTCCAATAAAACTGCCAAAGTACCAGCAGTGGTGCTGGTTTGAAGTTGTAAATAAGGGTGATCATGTCATAGTGTACAACTTGTAATCCAGTACTGAGCCCCAGTCTCCTTATGCCTCTTGGTTTCAGGCTCAGCAGTTTAAGTACCACCAGCAGAATGTCCATGCTAAAAATTCAAGAATTCATGCTAATGTATCTGCATTGCTTTACCAGAAGTCATTTTTGCAGGCAAGCTGTGAACCACAAAATTTGCTCCTTGTCCACCTCTATTGTGTTGCTACTGAGAATATTCTCACCATTACATTAATGAAAGTAAATTTCAAATGAATTATGCAAATCTGTACTAATGAGATCTCAAGCCTGTTTGCATACATGGCAAATATTTTCTGATTGTCTCCCTTAATGTGCCAGGTACCATACAGAGTAACTTCAGATAATTAAGGAATATGGCTACAGCTTATCTGAAATTGGATTTAGTAACAGTCAGTTGTATTTAACATCCAATTAACACTAAATTGTATAGTGTTTCCTACAAATACACCACATACAGGTGAAAATTAAGATTCTACAATTTTAACAGTTAATTTTCATTGCCAAAAAGTTTGATTGCTTAACACATGTTTAGCATTGCCAAGCCACAAGACTTAATTTTCTACAGGTTTTATAGGCAATGATTAGGCTGATATAGCAACTTCCTCAAAAAAAAGGCAAGATGCCATTTTTGTGAAGTTGACCGAGTAGGGTAGGTTGACAATCTTTTGAATGTTTACATTTGACTGTGTACTTGATCCTTACCCGAATTTAACCATAAATTACACCATACAGCATTAGCCTTATTATTTTAACACCAAATTGTGGCCGGATTTAAACACGCATAAATTGGATTGTAGAAGAATGGCAGTTTGTTTGCATTTCCCAGTTTGTGTTCAGACATCATTCTTAGTGATCCGTCACTTTAATTTTGCAGGCAGAAGTCTTGATGTTCCCCTGCTGTGCAAGACATTGTCACTTAGCTCCTGTTAATTGCATCAGCTGTGAAGCAAAATCCCAGTTCATTTTGTTATTATTATGTTGTTTTAACTTGGTTGCTACAGGTTTTGTTGCCAACATTAATTTTCAGTTAATGAGTTATCATGCAGTTAGCTTGCAGTGTTAAGGGCACATGTATCTGCACATCCTTGGTTTTCAATATGTATTGGGCTTATGCTTAGGTTATATGGTTTTACCAAATCTCAAATTTATTTTCAGGCCATTGAAAATTTTGCCATGACAGTAAAGGCAACAGCACAGTTATTGCAGTCGTTTGGCACCGAACTTGCAGAAACCGAATTACCCAATGATGTCCAGTGTACAAAAGTGCTGCTCACCGCTCACACAGAAAAGCACAATGATCTTAAGGTAGATAATATTATGGTGCCTATGTGTATTAATCAATTATACAGCTTGGGAGCTAGCAGTAATATCTTTGGAGGATGTCAGTGGCTATCTTAGTAGAATTGTTACCTCATTCAAATGCTTATGCCTTCAGTTAAGTAACTGACAGTGGAATATCATGGGAGCTAAAATTACTTAGAGACCTGAGTTTTCACCCAGTCAGCCAAACTATAACATCATACCATAACCATGTGGTTGACTTTTAACCATGTTCTGAAGTTCTTCAGCAAGGGCAATTACAGTAAGGCATTAAACGTCATCTTGCTGCCCATGCACACATCCTCCAAATAAAATGAAGGGCAAGGAAAAATGTCTTCTGATTTTATTAAAAATAAACTATTAAAAGAATTGGACATTGCACACTTGAGGTTCTGCATTGAATATTAGTAATTGAATTGATTCTTTAAAAATGATTGAGTAAAAACCTATTTAGAGATAATAGCATAACTAAAAATTCAGAGCATTTGAAACCTAGCTTAATGTTACATTGTAGTTTCTTATAGCGTGTGATACCAGATCTCAAGTCAATGGTATTGTAGAGGAATGGCAGCACAAGTTAAGTTACTTGAATAGCAGCCAGAATTCTGGACAATTGATCAAGTCATTAATTAATCTCAAGTATTAAATAGGAGTTAGTCTCATGAATGATAAACATAAAACATTAATAAAAATCCATCTGGCACACCATCCTTACCCAGGGTGGTTACATGTGAACCCAGATCCACCAAAGTGATTGACTGTTAGCTGCCACCTCATTTCAAAGACAACAATGTTGGTATTGCCAGCAATGTCCCCATCCCATGAGCAAATGAATAATGTTAAAAAAAAGCCTCTCTAGAAGCCCTTACTCTAGGTTTATTTTGCTATTATGCTGCTTTGTCATTGTGAAGTAGAAGCTGTGTTGTACCAACTTAGTTTGTACAAATCATTATATGCATTATCTTTGTGCTGAGTTTTAAACCACACACCCACTCTATGAGTACACGTTTCCACTGCTATAAAACAGCTGTGCCCCTTCCTTGTTTTGTCTTCTGCCTGAACTTCTCATTAATTTGCAGCCACACAATTCAACAGTTCCAGTGCCCTATTACCCAGTTCTTTCCTCCTTCCTTCCAAAACTATGCTAGCCATGTTTTTACCTAGGTCATGCTCATTAAGCACGTGCTTGCCGACTTAGTGTCTCTTGTTCAATACTTAAACTTATTAAATTCTCATTCTTCTATAGCTTCACTTTTCCCACACCCCACAACTTCATCAATGGAAATGCCTGCAGCTTTACAACCTTAAGAATATAAGAATTAGGAACAGCTGGAGGCTGCGTGCTCCTTGATGCCTACTCCATCGTTTATTAGGATTAGGACTGATTTTCTGCCTCAGCTCCATTTTCCTACACCATCCCCATATCCCTCAATTCCTTTAATGGCTGGAAATCTGTTTTGAATGAATTCAAAGGCTGAGTCTTCACAGCTGTCTGGGGTAGAGAATTCCAAAAATTCACCACCGTGAGAAGAAATTTTTCCTCATTTCAGTTCCAAATAGCTTGGTCCCTTATTCTGAGAATGTAACACCAGCTTCTGAACTCATTGGTCAGGGGAAACATCTTTCCTGCAACCAAAATGTAGAATTGAGAATTAATTAATTAATTAAGAATTAATTAATGAATTAATGTAGAATTGAGAGTTTCAATGAGATTACCTTTCATTCTTCTGAAATCTCAAGAATATGCACCTATTTCAATTCACTCGACACATATTGCAAATGCACCATTCCAAGAACTAATCTAGTGAATCTTCCTTGCATGTGCATGCGGCGTGTATTTATTTTAAAGAAAGACCATAACTGTACACAACACTCTGGTTGTGGTCATATCAAGGCCCTAAATTATTGCAGAAAGACATCCTTACTCATGTATTCAGATCCTCTCTCAACATAGACCAAAATACCATTTGCCTTCCTAATTGCTTGATGCCTATGCACGTTAGCTTTCAGTCTCAAGGAGAACTAGGTCCCTTTGAACAAAACCATTTCCCAATCTGTCATCATTTGAAAAATATTCTGCTTTTCTGTTTTGTGCAAAGTGGATGACCTCACATTGAACACATCTGCAGACCTTTAATTCAGTTCCACGCTGCATTCACAATTTTCATTTATCTACTACTGAGAGATGTAGGAGTACACCTAAAAGCTGTAGGTATTGGGTTCCTTGAGCAGTTCTTACTACTCACAATTGCAAATCTGCCCAAGATCAGCAAGCAAGCATCTAATCTGACACTGTTCTGCACTGCACGACTCAGACTGTTTAAAAAAGATTGTTAGTAACCATATCAGGATAATTCAACAAAGTGAAAACTTGGAACTAGTTATACATACACTCAGACCAGTGGTCTTCAAGTTTCATTCTCAACCAAAGAGTTTGTGTATGTAGAGATAACCATACAGGCAAGTCTGATTGCATTGTGTTTAAAATTTTGTCACAATAATTGCTTTGTATAATTTAATGCCATATTGTCAAAGTTTATACTACAGGGGAAAGTATTTGTCATGTCCAAAGTAGCAAAATATTAATTTATTAAGTTTCTGTAGGTTTCATAAATAGAAAGCCATGTAAGTGGATATTTTAAAAATATGTAGCAGCAAATCCAAAATTTCAACAATTCCAATGAAAGTGCTTAGTAACAGTTGCTATCTTGTGTTTAGTATCATACTATTTACATTTCATTAAACATATTACGAAGACTATGAAGAATGTATTCAAGTGATGTGCAGTATGTTTTGTTGCCAATGATCACAATATAAGGCTTCAAATGTTATTTTAAAGCAATGATTAATAAGCTGTTCTTGTTTTTCAGGAGAAACTGAAATTAGCAGTTACAGAAGGCAATACTTTACTAGTATGTATTAAGGAGCCACTTACTAAAAATCCTAATTATGAACTGAATTCCGATGAACTGGAAAATATGGCTACCGTTGAAAGGTTAGTAGGAGTCTTCAAGTCAGAATTTTTTTCTTTATAACAATTTCATAAAAATGTGATATACGTGATATTAACGACACCAGTGAACCTGAACCAATCTGTGTTTAAATAAGATTGCCAAGTGTTTTACAAATGAGGTTAGATAATCAGGATGCCTCAAATGATTCCATACCAGGAATAACTTTAAACAACATTCATTTTCCTTTAAGATAAAGTCATCAATGTTAACATTTGTCTGACTTATGCATTTGTGCACTAATTACTTTTTGACCTGTAACTAGAATTCCAAGTCAGAGTGTTATACAGTGCAGAAGTGGGCCCTTTGGCCCAACTCTTTCATGCCAACCAAGAATGTCTAACTGGGCTAGTCCCATTTATCCGCATTTAGTCCATATCCCTCTGGCCTTTTCTATCCATATACCTGTCCAAATGTCTTTTAAACATTGTAATTGTATCAGCCTCTACAGCTTTCTCTGGCAGCTTGTTCCATAAACTCACCACTCAGTGAGAAAAAGTTGCCTCTCAGGTCCCTTTTAAATTTTTCCCCTTTCAACCTAAATCGTGCCACCTGGTTTTAGATTCCCCTACCCTGGAAAAAGACTGACTATCCACCTTATCTACTCCCCTCATGCCTTTATATACCTCTATAAGGTCACCCCTCAGCCTTCTATGCTTTAGGGAAAAAAAGTCCCAGCCTATCAAGCCTCTCTTCATAACTCAAGCACTCCAGTCCCAGTAACATCCCAGTGAATCTTTTCTGCACCCTTTCCAGCTTAATGATATCCTTCCTATAGTCGGGCAATCAGAACCACACAAAATACTTCAAGTGTGATCTCACCAACTACTTGTACAGTTGTAACATGTCCCAGCTCATGTACCCAGTGCCCTGACTGATAAAGGCAAGCATGCCAAATGTCTTTTTCATCACCCTGTCTACCTGTGTCACCACTTTCAGGGAACTATGTAGCTGTACCCCTAGATCACTCTGTTCTAACACACACTCCAGGGCCCTACCAATTACTGTGCAAATCCTGCCCTCGTTTGACTGACCAAAATGCAATACCTTGTGCCTGTCAGTTAAATTCCATATACCATTCCTTGGCCCACTTCCCCAGTTGATTTGTACTGGTTTATCATTGTCACTTGTACCAAGGTACAGTGAAAAACTTGTCTTGCATACCATACAGATTGATTCATGACACAGTGCATTGAGGTAGTACAGGGTAAAAACAATAACAAAATACAGAGTAAAGTGTCACAGCTACAGGGAAGTGCATTGCAGGTAGATAATACAGTGCAAGGTCATAAAAAGGTAGATTGAGGTCAAGAGTCCATTTCATCGTTAGGTTATGTAATCTTAGATAGATAACCTTCTTCACTCTCCATTACTTTTGATGTCATCCGCAAACTTGCTAACCACATTAACAACATTGTCATCCGAATTGTTAATATAGATGACAAATGACAGTGGACCCAGCACCAATCCCTGTAGCACATAACTGGTCACAGGTCTCTAATCTGAATAACAATCCTTCACGACCACGTTCTGACTCCTTCCACTAAGCCAATTTGTATCCGTTTGGTTAGCTCACCCTAGATCCCACGTGATCTAACATTCCAGACTGGCTTACTACGTGGGACCTTATCAAAGGCCTTGCTAAAGTCCATGTAGACAAGCAAATTTATGACATGTGATTTCCCTTGCACAAAGCCATGTTGACTATTCCTAATCAGTGCTTGCCTTTCCAATTGCTGGTAGATCCAGAACTGATGTTACACTCACCAGTCTGTAGTTCCCTGGCTTATCCTTGCAGTGCTTCTTAAATAAAGGCACAACATTAGCCACCCTCCAGTCTTCCGGTACCTCAACCATGGCTAAAGATGATATCTTAAACTTCAGTTTATTTATACAGTATGGTACCAGCCCCTTACAGCCCAATGAATCCACACCACCCATTTAAACCCATGTTAACGTACCCGTACATCTGTGGAATATGGGAGGAAACCAAAGCACCTGGAAGACACCCACGCAGATACAGGGAGGATGTACAAACTCCTTACAGACAGTGGCAGTAATTGAACCCTGATTACTGGCACTGTGATAGCGTCATGCTAACTACTATGCTACTGTACCAGGACTGGGTCAGGGCCTCTGCAATTCCTTCCCTAACTTCCCAATGTCCTAGGATACACTTGATCAGACCCTGGGGATTTAATCATTTTAATATGCCTTAACACTGCCAGCACCACTTCTTTTGTAAAATGGGAATGTTCCATATATTACTATTCATTTCCCTTAATTCCTTAGCCTCTGTCCTTCTCCACAATAAATACAAATGAGAAATATTCAATTAACACCTTCCCATTTCCTGTTGCTCCACACATAGATGATCACGTTGTTGCTTAAGGGTACCTATTCCTTCTCTAGTTACTCTTTTGCTCTTAGTATACTTGTACAATCTCTTAGGATTCTCTGTTACCCTATCACCAAAGCTGTCATGTCCTCTTTTTGCCCTTCTGATTCTCTTCTTAAGTGTACTTGTACATCTCTGATACTCGAGGAAGTTGCTTGATCCCAGCTCCCTATACCACTTTTCTGACCAGTGTTCCCTCTTCACACCAGTCTTGTCCTTCACTCCAGCAAGAACACACTGTCCCTGAACTCTCCCCACCTCACTTTTGAAAAGCCTCTCACTTGCCAAATGTCCCTGCAAACAGCCTCTCCGAATCAACCTTTGCAATTCCCTGTCTAATGCCTTCAAAATTTGCCTTATCCCAATTTAGGAATTAAATTTGTGAACTAGTCTTATCTTCTTCCTGTAATTTAATGCTGAGAAGTTTAGAAATTTCATATCGATTCCAAGCTGAGAAATGAAAAATTTTGCCATTAGACTCCTTCCACTACTTACTCAGTTCAGTATGGTAAAGACATGGAGCAGAGGCGTGGCAAAATCTCAGGCCCAGGAGTGGAGAATTTACAAATGAACTGTAATGGAATTTTGACAAGAGGGATTCAATGCAGGGAACTAGGACAGGATGAAAATGGTATAATGTTGTCTAAATGGGAGAAGGAGCTGTTGGACATTATTGTAGTTATCGTCCTCCTGGTTTCTTCCGGATGGTTTAAGTTTGACACTATCCTAATTGTTAATGGTGAAGGTTGTCAGACTAGTGAAACCCAGTAACATTGTGTGCAATCACATCGATCATGGTATAAAACTTAATATCATATGCTTTTCCCGGAGGATTTTGCTTAAATGGCAACTCGGAACTAGAAACACGAAACAATGTCACATGAATTTACTGGAATGGGTGCCCTGTTTTGCTCTACCCGAGCCTGGTACTCTGCTGTTTGATTATTGTTTGAAGAATTTGAACTTTTCAAACAAAAGCAATTCTTTTTCACAAAAGAATTTACAGATTTCGTTAAAGGTAAAAATTCCAAATCTTAATTATATAATTTATTTTCTTTAGTATCTGTTTGTGGCAATTTTGTTAACATTATATGACCTCTTTATAATCTTTAATAACATTGAATGTTTTTGAGAGGGTAAATGTATGAGACATATGTAGGATTTCAAATTTGGAGGAGACATAGAACCTGGAAACCAGTCCTTCCACCCACTGAGTCCATGGCAAACATCAAGCACCATTAAACACCAATCCCATTTTATTCTCCTAACATTCCCATGAACTCTTCCAATATGATCACTCATCTACACACTGGGGGCAATTTATAATGGCCAACTGACCTATATCTGCATATAGTTTGTGATGGTCACAGAGAACATGCAGACTCTGCACAGATGGCAGAGGCAAGGATTTAACCCAAATCGCTGGGTCTGAGAGGCAGCAGCTGTGCCTCTTAATGATAATATTAAGCAGCTCAATTTTTCTTGACCCCACACTGGATCAGCAGTACATATTTTGTTCTTTTTAATGAAAATATCTTTCTCTTCAGCTGAAAACATCAACTATTAGTGGGATTTGATTCAATAGACAATATCTCCTGATTGAATATTCTCAGTATGTGATGCCAGATGGTGTGTGTTAATAGGCATCTCAAGCAATACAAGCAAAGCCAAACCTAATCTTGTTATTAAAGATGTGTTCATGTCCTCTTCAGCATATAATGGACTGTGATTACTTGCAACAATTTTGACCAATTTATACCCCACCACAACCTAAACTTAATAGTCATGCACCAAGGCTATTTAAATTGTGCTCTAGTTACTCCCCACACTGAGATCATGGATTAAACCCAGGGCATTTTTGCCAATTGACTGAAATATAATAATCGATTAACTTACGTTTTTTTTTAAAAGAAAAGCAGCTTTTATTTTTATTCCTAATTTTATATTGGAATCTTCTATTTTAAACTATAGTTTGAAAGTATTAATAATTCATGGCATATTCAATGGCTATCGATGCTCAAGTTGTAATTTGTTGAATTGCAAAATTCTGTGTAATAGGTTACTGATACAACTGGACGAAACCGAAAATGCCTTTGACCAGTTTTGGTTCAAGCACCATCTCAAACTTGAACAATGCCTACAGCTACGACATTTTGAACAAAACTTTCGAGAGGTACTTTTCAGCATGCAAATTTATTATATGGTGCTTTCTGCAGATTTCAAATATTAAATTACTTGTCATCTTAGGGAAGGACCACTAGCTTACAAGTCAGAAGGTCGTCAGTTTCAGTTCTCGTGATGTGAGCTCATTGGTCTAGACTGGCACTCCAGTCAACCACTGAGGGGACTGCTGGAACACAAGAGGTGCCATCACTTGATTGAAAAGCTAAAAGAAGATTTCTATCAGAGCTAGACCAAGATCCCATACCTTATTTCAAGCAGAAAGATTGTCCTGTTTTTAATCCAATACTTATCTCTCAATTAACATTCAAACATTAACCAAAGACTAGAATTCAAGGCGAGAGGTGAAAGTGACTTCCTTTGACATCAAAGAATCCTGGTCAAGGGAATGATGTTAATCAAGGGAAAGAGTCTTCACTGGCTATAGTTGTGTGTTGCTCAAAGGAAGACTGTTGAAGTTGTTGAAAGCCAACCATCTCAATTTCAGGACCTTACTGGAGGAAATCCTCAGCACCAATGCTGTTACATTAGTGAACTTCCCTCCATCACAAGGAGAACATTTGTTGATGATTTCAGAGTTCAATTCCATTTGCAACTCATTAAATAATGAAGTAGTACATACTGCCGCACAGCAATATCTTGACACAGAAATGCCAGGCAATGACCGTCTTCAAAGAGTATCTAACCATGTCCAACTTGACGTTCAATATCACTATGTGCCCCATTGTCATCATCCTAGGGCCACCATTGATCAGAAACTTGGATTGTTTGGTCACATAAATATTGAGTTTCAAAGGTAGGTATAATGTGGCAAGTTTCTTGCTTTCTGACTCCAAAAGATTTCCCACAATGACCCTGTGCAGAAGTGTTGGATTTCCATCCAAATCAAATCAGTATCAAATGGTTATCCAGAGCTTTCTCTACAGGCTTTTATTTTTCAGGTCAGTCATTAAGTACATTTCATCTGCAAAAGTATGATGAAAGTCTTCAGCCAGAACAGTTATGGTGGGGTTCACTAACAAGTATGTAGGATAATAAGTTTATGTTTGTCCATACACATTTGTAATTCTTTTTCACATTTTCCTGGAAAATTAGATGTCAATAACAGATAACATCCAGTTGTTAAACCTTCAGAACATTCCATAGTAAGCTATTATGTTTCATAGCATGCTATCACTTTCAGGACAAAAATAACAGAAGTGCTCTGGATAACACAAGTAAGCAAATGTTGCTTAGGTAGCTAAACAGAGTGCAAATAAAACAGGAATCAACAAATATCTGATTACAAAGGGCTTAGGCAGTAATTAGAATTTTACACAGTAAAGAGAATAAGTATGCCTCCACTCACCTGTATCCTTTGATCAGGACATTTAATAAATTGGTTGGATCAAAACTAATTACTTGCATGGTTGAGTCAGTAATTATGAGCCAGCACCTGCTAAAAGTCTTTATATACTATGCAAAATATAATCATCTACTACATGCACCTCTCTTAATTGCATGTTATCCTCATCCTCTACATGAGCTTAAAGCTTTGTAACCTATTTTACATACAATAAATAGGGCTTTTTGTCCATGTACTGTTTAATATATTCACAAGGATTCTGTTTTAATAGAACACCCAGAACGTCTTGCATTCTAACATTAAAAGGCAAAACCCAAATTGTCCTCCCATCTTTCCCAAGACAAAAAAAAAGTTTTATGAAACAAAAAAAGTCCGGTAGTGTTTTTTTTAAACATCAGTTGTGTTTTATCACTATTTAAATCTTTATCCTTGGCTATGGACTTGCGACTCTTCTTTCCCCAAGTCCATTATGCATATTTAATAAAAGCATTTTATGTAACTGCTTTACTTCCTCAGTATGTTAGTACTCTCGATTCCTGTGTGAAAAGTTCATACTGGCACACCTACATGAAGGTGGGACACATTGTTACACTTCATGTAAATTTATTTTTATTTTATACTTGAATTGCACAAAGTTTGCACAAAATGCAAGATTAAATTTTACATATAATTTCAGAATTCAGAAGGCAAAGATACAAGAGGAAAATGTAACAATAGAAAAAGAAACAATGCACATCAGTCCACTCTTCAGTTCATTGTCTTGCCTCAGACATTTTGTTGATTTAAATTCAGTTTTAATACAAATGGAAACCTGTCTTTTTCCTTTATTCTAAATGGCAGTTCAAATAGTTACTGGAATTAATGAAAATTAGTTTGCATTCAAGTGATCACTAGATTTGAAAATTTGAAGTTTCAGGTGATGATTTTGTCACCAATCATCTTTATGAGTATTAAGCTAATCTTACACCTCCTTCCCAACTAATTATAACATAATACATCAATGCAACAAGGAATGAGGATATAAATAAATTTGATGAAAATGCAGATGGATGGGTTGGTAGTTTGCAGACAACAGAGATTGGTGGATTTGTGGAGTGTTTAGAGGGTTATCAAAGGATACAGCAGAATATAGATCAGATATGGATGGAGAAATGGCAGATGGAGTTTAATCTGAGCAAGTGTCAAATGCAAGGGGAAAGTGTTCAATTAATGGCAGGTCCCTTAAGAGCATTGATGTGCAGAGGTCCAAGTCCATAGTTCTCTGAAAGTGGCCATGCATGTAGATAGGGTGGTAAAGGCAGCATATGGCATGCTTGCCTTCATTGGATGGGATGTTGAATACAAGAGTCAGGAAGTTATGTTGCAGCTATATAAAACTTTGCTTAGGCTATACTTGGAATATTGTGTGTAATTCTGGTCACCCCATTACAGGAAGGATGTGGAGGTGTTGGAAAGGTTGCACAAGAGATTTATCAGGATACTGCCTGTATTAGACGGTATGAAGTACAGGGAGAGGTTGGACAAACTTGGGTTGTTTTCTCTGGAGCATCGGAGACTGAGGGGAGACCCGAGGGAAATTTATAAAATGAAGAGAGTCATAGATAAGGTAAAAATGTCAAGCCACTGCCAGGGTTGGTGGTGGAAGCAGATACGATAGTACTGTTTAAGAGGCTGTTAGACACGTGAATATTGCAGGGAATGGAGGGATATGGATCACATACAGGCACAAGAGATCTAGTTTAATTTGGCATCATGTTTGGTGCAGGCATCATGGGCTGAAGGACCTGTTCCTGTGCTGAACTAGGTTCTCAGTTTGTCTATACCAAGAGCCTGTGAGGGGATGGAATACAAATGGAGTATTAGAAATCTATGTTTAACTAAGTAGCATTGTACTTTTGTTAAAACAAAATGAAAATCCAGACTTGTTAAATTTTGAACTTTCATAATGCATTGAACACCAGTCTTTTCTCCTGTCTATTTCAACTTGGATTTTATCTTAAAGTTATAGCATTGATATTAAAATACAGGATTGATTAACTTTAGCTAACCATATAGTATTATTGAAATACTAAGCATTTTGTCTGAATCAAAAAGATTCAATGAGACATCAGTTTGGAGATCCCAACTCGTGGCATGGGCCATTGAGAATTAAACCAAAATTTAATTATGATTTCTAAATATTCTGACAAAATTGTAACGAAGGGCACAAAATTAGATAGAATTGTTACCTTCCTGCAGGTGAAGATCATTCTGGATTGTCTAATGGAAACACAGGCTGCATTCACTGACATTGGAGACAGCGTGGCATGTGTGGAACACCTCCTAAAGGAACTTAAACTTCAGGAAGAGAAAGCACAGGTAAATGATACTAAAACATCCTTCAGAGTCAAATGAAGTTTGTCCCCCACATTTACTTTTATGAAATCTATAATTCCTATAGCAAATCACAGCAACATTTTTTGAAAACAGTCAGTCTTGTAGGCTTTGACCCACTAACCATCCACATGTCCACCCATTTCAGGCTGGGAAAATACTTCATGTTCCAATAATTTCCTCTGCTGTCAGACTGGAATCCCACATTTGTTTCAAGCTTGAATGATAATACTCAGTGACGCTATATTAAATCCTACTAATACAATCATATACATCTCCCAGTTTTCACACTTCCTTTTATTTAAAAAGGAATTTCATTTTATACTTGGGCACAAAAATTGTTGAGTTAGCAAGTAAAATATTTGAAATACTGATTAGCTGCCTTTAACCTCTTTGCAAATACTGTATTATAGCAAAAATAAGGATACAACTCCCAAAGCAAAATCTACCTCTTTCAGACATCTGATTTGTCTCCTTTTCAGAAGTAAAGCTGTGGTATTTAGTTTTCCCAATTATGCATGTTCAATGGAGAAATCCCATTGGACAACAACCATGGTGCTTTGGAAATGTTTCAAACTGTCTTCCTTTCAATATAATAGATTCCCAGCATTAGAATGCAAATACCTCCACTTAAGTGTGTGCAAATCATTTGCAAAGCAAATTGAATGACTTGTATCAGATGAAATATACAATGCAATCTTTTGTAATATTCTAGGGAGAGAGTTCTACCACATGCACATTAAAAATAAAGGCCTCATCGATGGCAAAATAAAAACATGAAAGTGAATTTCCATTATTTCAGGAATTCTGACCTTTTTTTTAAAAAATGTGGGTATTATTCCAGAAATATCTTATTTTAATGCTAAAATTACAGCCTCATACAAACATGCGAAGCAAGTAGGCAAGTTTTTTGATTTCTAGGATATGGCATTTTTAAAAACAGCAGATCTATTGAAACAATTTAATTGCATCTCATATCTTGTGACTTTGCTGTTTCATTTGTTGCATTATCTTTACAGGAATCCTTAGGAAAGGCACAATCTTTAGCTCTACATGGAGACCAGCTTATCCAAAGCAACCACTATGCCATTGATTCCATCCGACCAAAGTGTAACGAACTCAGGCGTATATGTGATGATTTTACCAATGAAATGAAGAAAAAGCATGATGCACTTGGAAAATCACTTGAAATCCATAGGCAACTGGACAGTGTAATTTATTTGTTCCAATCTTCAACAATTAAACACTTGTTTATTAATATTCCTTCCTCAATTATTTTATTTTTTTCTTTTTAAGGCCAAAGAGTGGTGTGATACAGGGATCTATCTCCTGGCATCTCAAGCAGTAGATAAATGTCAGTCACAAGAAGGAGCTGAAGCAGCACTCCAAGATATTGAGGGGTTTCTTGAAACTGCCACACTCCATAAGCTAACCAACCCTAAGGAGCTCCATAAACAATTTGAACTGTTTCTTACCTCAGAAATTAAGGTAAACTAGAATCACCATTGATCTGAATAATGCAAAAAAGGACATAAAATTTTCACCAGAGTCTTCTATTAAATGAAAAAGAACAATTTTGTCTAAAAAGGGGCTGTTGTCTTCTAAACATTGCTGTAAATCAATGCAAGATAATGCATCTTTAGTTTTGAGTACAAAATGTCCAATATAATACAAATCTATCGAATATTGTGTGTTTGATTATAATGCAAAAAATTCTTTGTGGCCATCATTAGTGATTACAGGAAGTTGAATGGTTGAAAAGGGTTGGCATAAAAGCTTAACCCTTCTGTTTTTACATTGTTTTCTTTTGAATAATTGCACTTATAAACAGTGAGTGGCTAAGAGAAGGGAGTTTGATAATTTGAGGGAAATTTCTTTGTATTAATGTGGATTATTGGGGGGGGGAGGGGAACAGCATCTGCAGTGCAGGAGAAGTTGCAGGTCACTACGAAAATAAAACTGGCTACTGTTCTGCTTTGTAAGATAATTTTTAAAAATTGTACAGAGGTTCAGTATAATATTCTCAGTGTATTCAGTTAAGAGCATGGGATTTAATGAAATTTATCAATTTCTACCTCTGCTTCAGAAAACTAACAGCTGCATTGTACATGTTCTCAATTAAGAGAAGAATGAATAACAAGACACATTGTAATACAGGAATATCCAGTTAAGTGAACATTAGGAAACAATTATTTATAGAAAGGCTTACAAAAGAAGTGGAAAAGCTAAAGGGAATTGCCTGGAAAGAAAATGGAATTGCTTCACAGATTTGCTTCCACATTAGAAAGGAACTTTAGCTCAGAAACTAGTTATAAACCAAAGTAAAATGGATGTGGGTGAGAAAGAAAAGGCACACACATTACATGTACAAGGAATGGCGAGAAGTAGCTTTAGACTATAGCAGCAAACAAGGAAATGGCAAAAGGTATGAAGGAAGTTACAGAATATAGAAGAAAATATGAAAGTCAATAACAAAAGTATATCAAGATAAAACAACAGGAGAGAGATCTGGAGGGTTTCATAGGGCATTACAGACCTTAAGCCAGTAGTTCTCAAGTTGCCAAGTAATTAAAACTCTGGGATATACATCCAAGAATTATGCTTTTATACTTAGTTCCAATGAAAATTCCATGTTCATTTTTCATTATCATAGAAATTACAGGAAGTGAATTGAACAGAGTTCAGCTGAGTATCATGAGACTCTGTACAAAATGAAGCATTATTTCCTCATATTTGAAATCCAATCTCCTTTAAATAGAGACCAGCACTTCACTGGCTTTTTGTACAAACTTTGTGGTTGTGGTATGGGCACGTGGATAAAATAATCCCTTTGCTCCAACACAACTCCCAACCTCACTAGGAAAACATTCCAATGTCTTTGAGATACAAACAATTCTTCTACACAGTAAAATCTATTGTGATAATTCATTTTGTCTGTTTACGAGTCTTTATAAGTTTCTGCTTTCATTTCTACAACAGTGCTCCTAACTGAAGGCACTACAGTCTATGAATGAATTTACTTTGTAGTGAAAATTCAAGTCAATGATGAAGCGATGAGGCACAGTAGCGTAACGGTTAGCACAATGCTATTACAGCGCCAGCGATCGGGGTTCGATTCCCATTGCTGTCTGTAAGGAGTTTGTGTGTTCTCCCGTATCTGCGTGGGTTTCCTCCGGGTGCTCCGGTTTCCTCCCACATTCTAAAGACGTACGGGTAGGTTAATTTGGGGGTTTAAAAACGGACGGCGTGGACTCATTGGGCCGGAAGGGCCTGTTACCATGCTGTAAATAAAATTTTTTAAAAAATAAGCCAGTGTCGCCTCTGGTAGATTGTGCTGAGTAAGAATAACATCAACATTTTAGGTGAAACGCCCACAGAAGTTGAATTGTACACAGATATTAATGGCAATATCAAGAATAGCTAAACTGATTTGATTTTGGAGTTTGTTAATGATCCATATTCTGGGAAAAATATAGAAGCTAACAACTTGGATTTATGCTACACCTTCATAGTACAAATAATCTCTAATGTGATTTAATAGATATTACTGGTAAAGAAGAAAGGAATCCAGTTACACTTGGTAGAGCCCAACCAGATCTTGCATTAACTTGTGAATGACACAGGAGGCCATTCAGCCCATGGAGTCCATGCCAGCCCCTTGGGGAGCAATTCCATTAGTTCCATTCCTCCTTATTTCTCTCGACCTCTGCATTTTAATCTTTCCTCGCACATACCCATTAATTCCCCTTTGATTCTATTTGCTATTAACCTAGATTAAGCAGCAATGTACATTATCCAGTTAATTTACCAGCATGTCTTTGGGATGAGGAGGAAACCAGAGCACCCTGAGAAAACCCACAAAGTCTCATTGAGGATCTGCAGTCTCTGCAAAGATGAGGTCAAGATCCCCGTCGGGGTCTCTAGAGTTGTGAGGCAGCAGCACTAACTGCAGTGCCACCATGCCACACTGGCATTGGACTGCTATTGCCAGTAGAGCACATGATTATGACCCTTGGGTTTGAAGCAAATATGGAGGTTATCCCAAAAGAACTTAACAAATAGGAGTTGAAGTATCTACTGCTGATGAAGGTTTGAAAGACAAAGAATAAATCAGTGGAGCTGTGGCCAAGGAGAGGGACAAAAGGTCAGATATAGTTGTAGGTAATGAGGAAAACAAGCAGGAATAGATGCATGATGTGTTGACAGGATGATGAAGGAAACATGGAAGCGGGTAGGGATGCTTCCCCCCCCAGTGATTGAGGGCTTAAGATTTGGGAGCTTGTGAAAAGAGGCCAGAGTCAACTGACTAATAAGCTGGGGAAAACATTGTGGAAATTAGAACTCAGATCTGGGGAAAGGAGGATAGGAGTGGTTGGAGAATGAAAATAGAGTGTGGGAAGAAAAGAAGCTAAGTATGGGTCAGGCAGAAAATTCCTAACATAGAAAGCAATAACCACGCCTTTAATATTGCATTTCTGTTCCAGATCAAAATACAGACAATCCTCGAAAAGCTTGAAAATGTTTATGAAATGTTTGAAAAACGTCAATCTAGTTTAAAGAAATTAGCAGCGAAACAGACTCGTCCAGTTCAACCTGTTGCCCCACGACCTGAATCATCTCCAAAACGTTCCTCACCAAAACCAGTTAAAGCACCTGTCCTCAGTAAGTGGCAAATAAATCCTCTCTCATTGTCAAATTTGGATAAGTGACGGCATAATTGTGCAGAGTTCAAAACAAGATGAACTAGAGGCTTGTTCTATCAATCAACATCATAAATTTTGACATTTGATTCCCCCAGATTAAAAAAATGAAATTTCAAGTGAATCAACTGGTTGCTTTCACATCCTATAAGCATCATAAGATCTGTATTCAATACAAGGACAATTTCCAGCGAGTTATCAATACTGATTTTATTTAAAACTTACAAGGTCAGGGGCATGCACTACAGCGGTGGACACATGGGCTACGACCTCTCTTAGCCCATGAGCAATCACTAGAGGACAAGTACATTTGTGTGCAATGTGTTTTAGCATGCCCCTCCAACAATAGATTTAAATTCTTGCATACGCACTTGCACGTGACCTTTCATTTCATCAGTAGCACGACATAGGCAGAAGTTAATTAGTGTTGAATATCCAGTTATTTTACTAAGTGAACTCTTTTAAAGAATATTTTTTATATTATTCTCAAAATGCAATAATTATTTAACTTTACCTGGACTATAGGCTTCAACTTTATCTTGGTATCTTTCTTTTATAATACCTTGAACAGAACATTATCTCTGCTACGAACAAAAAGCAAATAAGTACAAATGCTGGAAATCAGATAAAAACAGAAAATGTTGAAAATACTCAGCAGATTAGGCAGCATCTGTGGAGAGAGAAAAACAGTTATTGCTTCAGGTTGATGATCTTTCAGAACTGAAAATTTTAGAAATTAATATTTTTTCCGTCATTGTGGAGTGATGGAAGGGAATGCCCATTACTGGTGGAGACCTCTTGGTTTCCATCCTATCACAGACATTCCTTTGTTCTCCTCACTCCAGTTTTTTAAAGCATGAAACATCTTAGATTAAAAATGAAAATCAAAACAAGTCTGCAGGTGCTAGAAATTAGAAAACAATAGAAACCACTGGACAGCATCTCTGGAAAGTGAAAGAGTTAATTAACATTTCAGATTGAAAGCCCTTCAGAGCTGGGAAGGAAGGAAAGCAAGTTCAAGGGAGGGATGGATAGGACGAAAGCAATATCTCTGATAGGTTGAGACTGGGGTTGCCCCGGGGATACGCTGTAAGCAAGGTCAGTCAGTTAAAAGGGGCAGTTAGGGAGAGAGAACATGGTCCTTTCTTCATGAAAGCATTGAAATAAGGACAATTGGAGAGTGAAAATACAGATAAAGGAATACCAGAGTTGCAAACTACAGGGCATATCCAGCATGTTGCTTTGTGCTATGGAGAGAAAAAAATCCAGGCTAACATCACAAATGGATGATCTGGTGTGTTCTGATACACATAGGGAAAGTGATATCTCAAGTTGTAGATTCAACAGCAATTTACTTGCATTTCTTCCAATCTAGTGTAAAGCACTCGGTGGTCTCCTCCACAACAGTGTAATCAAATGCAGATTGGATGAGAGCTTTGTGGAGCACCCATGTTCAGTCAATTAGATGTGACACTTCCTATTGCCTGCCATTTTAATTGTCCATCTCACTGTACCCTGACCAGTTTCTGGCCTCCTGCACTGTTTATAATGAGACCCAACATAAGCTTGAAGAAAAGCATCTCATCGTCTATAAGTGAGCACAATGCAACATTCTGAACTCAATATGAAATTGTACAACTTTAGCTAACTTTGCCTGTCTGTACTAGTACAGACCAGGTCATCCATCTGTGATACTGGATTGGTTGTTCGCTCTCCATTAGCACCTGCTGGACATGTTCTTCAGTCCCCCATTTCATAACTCTTACATTGCTTTATCTGTGTTCTTACTCTCTAACAATGCTCATTTGATAACTTTTATGAAGGATCATGCTTTCCTTCCATAATAGCCCTCATTAACCCACCCACCAGATAACTCATTTACAGAGGCAACTCTAGCATCACCCTCTCAGACTCCTTTCATCCCATACATACAACCCCACCTTCCCCACAGCTTGACACTAACTTGTTTTTCTCCTTCCCAGTTCTGATGAACTGTCTTGTCCTGAAATGGTAGCTTTGCTTTTCTTTCCACAGATACTGCCTGACCGCTGAGTGTTTCCAGTAATTTTTTTTTAAAAACTTGGATATAATGAAAGGTCATCAACCTGAAACAAATTACATAAACTTAAGTTAACATAGAGTTAGTGTTTGTAATGTACTCTGCTGCTGCTGCAAAACGCCCAATTTTCATGGCATTTATAACCCAAGTATGTATACCCACAACAATAAACTCTCTCTCTCTCCACAGATGCCATCTTTACTATGAATTCTAACTATAATAAATGTTATTATGGTCATACACATGAACACCTAACTTGCATGAACAATATTACTAACCAGTTATTTTGGCATTGTACTGAAGCATTAATATCAGTCTTTTACTTTCAATATTCAATTGAAGTATAAGTTTCTATGTAAATTATCTGATACTTTCAAATAATAACTTAAAGCACTGAAATTCTTCTTGCTGTTAGCTGTATGTGCATCACAATAATTTGTTAATTCTAGTGCACTCAAATTTAACAATTATGGTCATCTCATTCCTTCCTTATCTTTAATGAAAGTAAAATTCTAATATGGAAAAGAGCCCGAAAAAAAAGCATTGTTTTTAATATGGACCAAGAATAATCATAAATTAATAGCTCAATGTAAATGACTTGAGATAAATAGCTAAGTGAACTTTGTTTCATTACATGATAGCTTAACATGCAAAATGTTAACAAAACAATCCTGGAATCTGCAAGGACCCATCATAACAAATTAAGCCAATGTAGTATTAGATTAAGAGATGAATCTCATCTCATTTTAAAGCATATTTACAGACATTAAGCTGCAAACAATTACAACTGCATATATTAGAACAGGTGTTCAAAGCGATAGGAGGAGAGGATCAACTATCAGGTTAAACAAAATAATTATTTACTTTGACCATAGGTAATGCCTTATCTTCACACTGAGGTTTATGTTACATTCAAAGTTGAGATGAAAAAAATTTCCCAAACTTTGGAAAGCATCCATTAGATTTTTTTTTTGATGTTAAATTTTTTGGGGAATAGTTTACCAAGTATTAAGTATTTTTATTATTAAAGAAAAATCATTAAAAGAATTTTACTTGCTGGTTCAAAAAGAAATTGATATGGTTCAGATTGCAATGTTCTAAGGTTTCATGGAGTCAGAGTACTAGCCCTTCAGCCCATCTAGTCCATGCCGACCTGCCTAGTCCCAGCTACCTGCATCTGGACCATAGCCGTCCAAACCCCTCCCATCCATGTACCTATCCAAACTTCTCTTAAATGTTACAATTGAACCCACATCTACCACTTCTGCTGGCAGCTCATTCCACACTTGCACCATCCTGAATGCCAAGCGACTTAACCTTCTGAACTAGCTTCCTCTGTGGGACTTTGTCAAAGGTCTTGCTAAATTCCACATAGACAATGTCCACCGCCTTTCTCTCATTGACCTTCTTGAAAAAGGTAAGATTGGTTAGACATGACCTATCATACACAAAGCCATGTTGACTATCCCCAATCAGGCTCTGCCTATACAAATACTTATATATCCTGTCCCTTAGAATGCCTTCCAATATTTTACTTATGACCGACGTCAGGTTCACCAGCTTATAATTCCCCGGTTTCTTAGAGCCTTTCTTGAACAACATTAGCGATCCTCTGGCACCTCACCTGTGGCGAAGAACATTTTAGATATCTCTGCCGGGGCCCCTGCAATTTCTGCACTAGCCTCCCACAGGGTCCAAGGGGACACATAGTCAGGCCCTGGGGATTTATTCACTTGCGCCTCAAAACAGCCGGCACCTCCTTCCGTAAACCGGATACGGTCCATGACCTTGCTACTCTTGCCTCAGTTCTACAGTATAGTCTCTGTCTGTCTCCAGAGTAAATGCAGGTGAAAAAAATTCATTTAAGATCTTCCCCATCTCTTCTCAGCTGACCACGCTGATCTTCGAGGGTACCAATTTTGTCCCTTGCTACCCTTTTGCTCTTAATGTAGCTATATAAACCCTTGGGATTCTCTTTCACCCTGCCTGCCAGAGCAACCTTGTGTCCCCTTTTTGCTTTCCTGATTACTCGTGTTCCCTTGCATTCCGTGTACTCCTCAAGTGCCTCATTTGAGGCTAACCGCCTGTACCACCTCCTTTTTCTTTACTAGGGCTTCAATATCCCTCAATAACCAAGGTTCCCCAAACCTGCTAGCCTTGCTTTTTATTCTAACAGAAACATACAGTTTCTGTACTCTCGATATTTCACTTTTGAAAGCCTCCCACTTTCCAAGCATCTTTGCCAGAAAACAGCCTGTTCCAATTTCCTTCTTTAAACCCTGGTTAAACACTTCCTAAAATAACAATTGTATACTAGCTGTTTAATGGCAAATTCAGCACTGATGGAAAAATGCAAGCTAAATTCAACGTATTTTGCTGAAATGTCTGTTAAAAACACACAAATCTATTTACTTAGCTTTGTAGAGGTTCGCGTAACGCTATTACAGCGCCAGCGACCTGGGTTCAAATCCGGCCTCTGTCTGTAAGGAGTTTGTACATTCTCCCTATGACTACATGAGTTTCCTCCAGGTGCTCTGGTTTCCTCCCATATTCCAAAGACGTCCGGGTTAGGAAGTTGTGGGCATGCTACATTGGCACCAGGAGCGTAACAACACTTGCGGGCTGCTCCCAGAACATTATACGCAAAGATGCATTTCACTGTGTCTCGATGTACATGCGACTAATAAAATCTTACCTATTGACTTTGTACCTTAATTAATTATTTCAAGGTACAAGCTGAAGTGCAGGAATTGTCATGATTTGTAGCAGCATTAGTTTATACAAATACAGGGATATAAAGAAGAAAACTGCCTATACTAGAAATTTGAAATAGGAACTGAAAACTCAGTGTGCAACATCAACTAAGAAGGGAACAGTTGAGAATGTTTGGACACTATTCTTGTCAAATGTGGATGATATTGCAGATGAACACCGCTTAGAAGAACCTACTTGTTCAATTGAATGATGATGTAGTCTACAGGAACTTGCACATTAGTCATTGAGAGATACATAGCTTCAGCCCACCATGTCTATGCCAACCATCAAGCACCCATTTTTATACTAATGCTACTCTTACCTATTTTCTCCTCCTTACATTCTCATCAACTACCCCACTCCCCACACAAAAAAATTGGCCACCCATTACACACTAGGAACAATATACACTGTCCAAATGATCTACCAACCTACATGTCTTTAGGACATGGGAGGAAACCAGCAAACAGGAAGAATGTGCAAACTCCACTAGAGTTCAGGATCGAAGCTGGGTCTCTGGAACTGTGGGGTAGCAACTTTATTTACCGTGCCACTGTGTCACCCCTTGGGTATTAATCACTTATCCATTTAGTTAAATAGCTGAAGACTACAGCAATACATTCTGAATTCCTTCATGTTACAATATGGAATGGGTGTAATTACATCTTGATTGCTGCTTATGTGCCTTTTTGTTTCAATCTCCTGAAAAACTACTTTTCCATTCTCTCTTTCCATACTTCTATTTCAAACAGGGAGAGTCAGCATGGATTTAAGGATGGTTGCTTCTGATTAGTGATTGAATACTTTAAGTAACAAGGAGGGTCAATGAGGAAAGGCTTTTCACAAGGTCCCTCATGGCAATTTGGTTACAAAAGTAAAAGCTCATGGGATTGAAGGGAGTGTGGTAAACTCAACTGCAAGAAGCAAAGGGTAATGATCAAGGGGTCTTGTGTGAATGAAAGGCAGTTACTAGTGGGGGTTCAACAGTACCCAGTCCCCCTTTTTGTAATTATATTAATGATTTAGTCAAGATAAAAGAAAGGAATTTATAGATTGCAAAATTGGCCACGTGGTTGAGAGGGGGAAAGCTTTAGGCTGCAGGAAGATATGATGATCTGATTGGTTGACCTTAATCGAATGGAACTTAATATAATTTGGGGAGTGGGTGGTGCAGGGAAAGAAAAAGGTTGATACCAGAACCCAAGAGAATGATGCACAAAGATTGGATACTCAGGATGTTTTATATATTAAAACGAAAAACTGATTGTGAGATGATGGAACTTTCAAAAGATAGGAATGCCTTTGACAGAATGTATCCCATGAATTGTTGGATGCACTATTTCAGCAGGCAAAGTTAATGAACAAAGACCAGGAGATAAAAGAATACTTTAAAAATAAACTAAGTGAATGGTAAATATATGGAGCAAATTGTTGGAATGGATAAAGGAACAGAAATCCTTGAAGTACACACCTTCCTCATGATAGCAGGATTGCAGAAAAAGTTCACCATATTGATTCTTGGGATGGCTGTTTTGTTAATTGCAGAAAGACTTACCAGGTTAGCCTGTAATCTTGAATTTCGGAGAAAGACGCAACTTCATTAAACATGAAAAAAAATTTTCTAGTGGCTAAACGAGTTGATGCTTCCCTGGTTAGGTGTCCAAAACAAGGAGTTACACTCTCAGAATAAGGGGTCAGCCATTCAGGACAGGGATGAGAAATTTCTTCATTCAGAAGGTATTGAATCATTGGAAACAAAAGGGCTGTGGAGGGTCAATTGCCCAGTATATGGAAGAAAAAGATCCATAAGATTTTTAATTATTAAAAGAATCAAGGTATATGTTAGTGCTGGAAAATGATGCCAAGATAAATGATCTGCCATGATGTCATTGAATGGCAGAATTGACACAAGGGGCCAAATTTGCCTACACTTGCTTCCATTTCTAATGTTGAATTTGTCAAAAACAAAAGTTTTCCTACATTGTCAGCAGAGCTTTTCTTGACTGCTGCTCACTGTTGCATTGCAGAAAAGTATATTATGTGGTATGTGTGTTATATACTAGCAGAGGCAGCTTGCAAGAATCTCAGGGCAAGTTTCTGAGTGACAAGATGACCCAACTTTGAGAGCAGTGCAGGCAATTATATTTGATTGCCTAGCAACCAAGCACAACCAACTGCATTGTGCAGAAGCAAAACCAGAATCACCCTCACTCTCAGAAACCTTGGCAAAGGATCCTCACAGGCTATCTCTGCCATTCATTCTTGCATGGCAAAAAGACAAGAAAAGGTCTAACAGTGAAGCGGGAAACCGTCAAAATTTTGGCAAATGCAATATTTGTACTAAGACATGGAAGGAGTATTTGGCTGCAGTTGCAAGACTCCCAAAAGCATAGGCATTTTCCTATCATGAGTGCTTTTTGCACAAGGGTGCTGCTTCCTCCATGCACTATTCTTCAGAAACCAACGCAGATTCCTTCACCCTCTTTCTGCCACCGTCCTCCCATAACTGCAGCATCTCCTTTTTCTTTGGCAGTTCCCGAGCGTCAAGGAGGTCTTGCTTCCACTGCAGTTCTGACGAGTGGAAGACACCATTGCATGAATTCTTTTAATGTGACTTGGCCTTTGCAACACCTCCCTGTGCACCCTTCCCCCTCCGATTGCCATTCACACTACACCGCAGCCCTAAACTCTTGGGTCTGTCTCCCATGATATCTCCAAAATCACAGGGCTCTGCTTCCCACATTGTGGGATCATTCATACTTTGCCAAGGTACCCAATAGCTGGTTGTATTATGGATTAATCTTTAAATTCTTGAGATTAGAACTGAGGGGAAAGTGGCTAATAATATGAGATTCAACCGCAATGCCTACTGTTTGAGAAGCAGAATAACATTACATAAAGCAGCCTTTTTGAAATGGCATTAGCATTTGCTAATGCCTTGTTAATGGTGGAAAAACAGCACATTATCTCACTTGGTCTTTTACTTACACCTATTATATCTCAATGTATCAGATGAAGACTATTTGATATGTTTTTATTTTTAAAAAATGGCCACAGTTATAATTATGTAAAAGAACAAATCGGCTGCATCCTTGCATTTGGTAGTGGGACAGGTACATCATTCTCATTACCAACCATCATTTTTTAAAAATTATTCCACAGCTCCCAGTAGAAGGAGTTTAGATAACATTAGCAATTCAAAGCTGCCGATAGAGACAGAATTAGCAAAGAAAAGAAACGCGAAGAAGCCAAAAGGAAACTTAAAGGTAAGTAAATACTGGTTTGCTTTTACATTGGTTATAGCCTTGTTCACATGCACCTACAGACATTCAAACATGCATAAAAGGATGTGATAAAATTGTTAACGTTATATTTTGCTTAAAAACATTTAACAATTTTTAATTATTTTTTTGAGCAACTTGCTGTGGAGAGGAAATTGATGTAGTAGTAATTATTGCTGCTAAAGGTCAGTAGATTACAGCAATAGCTTTTACTATTCACAATTCCCTTCGACTTAACTTTGATGTTGATTTGGTTCCTTAAGTTTGTCATTTAGCTTCATGTTGCGGGCAAATATAGCTGAAGGAAATGATGAAATTATAACTCACCTATACTTCTCAGTAAGCCCGAATCAGATAGGCAAATACGTTACCTAGAGACTGTTTGAATAAAGAGTAGCTAAATATCTTTTTAAGGGAATCTGCATTTGCCTGGGTGGCAGGGTCAACCAAACATTTAGGAACAGGGCTTGGGGAGATGTAACAGTAACCATCAACATTCAGAACATTTCAAAAGTAGTTCTGGAGTTATATCATGACTAAAATGGAAAAGCTTTTTGAATTACGCAAAAATGTAATCTGGCATGAGGTTGGTAGCCTGACCTTGTTGACAGTTTTCCAGATTAATTTCAATACAGCATAACACAAGGCATTAGTTGAAGTTTACCATTCTTTGCAAGACATTTGTCTGATATTAATGCCTTCAAAGTTTTTGCTGCATCAGTAACTTATTTATGCAGTTTCATATTTTCCCTCTCCCGCTCCTTCCATTTTAGATTGAAGTGATGCTTGAAGCCAGTCAGGGGGGATCCAGTCCCATCCAAGTCACAGCTGAAAGTGAAGAAAACCTGTCTACGAGGAGGAGGTAAGATTCCTGCTCATTGTTCTCAAGGTCTGTCCTTGCACAAGAATGGACATGCTTGCCAATAGAGAGTGTTTAAGCAAAGGACCACCAGACTGATTCCTGGATGCCAGGATTGTCATACAAGGAGAGGCAAGGTCAACTAGCCCTGTATTCATTATGGTTTAGATGAATCAGAGGAGATCTCATTGAAAGGTACAATTTTCTGACAGCCTAGGTGCAGGGAGGATGCTTTTCACGGCTGGGTTGTGCAGAATGTGGTGGTGGTGGTGGTGTTTGGCGGGGGGGAGGGGGAAGAGAAAATCAGTGTTAGGACATGGGCTAAAGCAGTTTGAACTGAGAAGGTGTGTCTTCAAAGGACAGTGGAATTCTTTACCTCAGAAGGCTGTGGAGGCCAAGTCATTGAATATTTGAGATGGAGGACAGATTTTGACATTAAGCATTATGGGGAGAGGGCAAGAATATGATATTGAATAATAGGATCAACTATGATCGTATTGAAATGAAGGGCAGGCTGGAAAGAGTGAAAGGTCTATTGCTTTTTGTTATGTTTTTATATTAATGTGCATTGCAAAAGTTCTGTACACCAATACTGTTGGCAGGTGGGTAAATATTTGGGAGAGAGAGATCCTTTCACAAACAACTTTTCAAACAAGACATGCAGAGAACTATTTCTCACCTTTTGAATGTCAGATCCGATTTCTTTGTAGTTTTTCATCCAAATCAGAAGATTGCAAGTTCAACTTCCACTGCATAGCTTCAGCACAAGAATCTGGGCAAATATACCAGTTTAATAATGAATAAGTGCTGCATGATCAGAATTGCCTCATTTTAGATGTGATGTTAAATTCAGACAGGCGTGTGTAGTCTCAAGACAATTTCAGAGAGAAGCAGAATTTTCCAATTTTGTAAGTAAAGCAACAAAGATCTGACCACTATCATATTGTTATTTGTGACCTTACTCTGCTTAAACAGGCTGCTAAGTTTTCTACACTACAACGATGACTAGTAATGTTTAAAAAAAGTGCATTATTTTCATTGGCCGTGAAGTGCTTTAGGACGTAGTGAAGTCATGTGATGGAAATGCAAGCCTGCCTTAATGCTTTTTAAACTAGCATTGTTAATGATGATTATAAATTTGTTGACGTTTTTAAATTTAAGCAACAAAATAATTTTGTCGTAATGATCCTTATAATACTAGATCACCTCATTCTTTAAAAAGGACTCATATGCAGATCAGTATGAAGCAAAATGTTGTGAAGACAACCTCTTTACCCGCAGCCACAATTACAACAGATACAGGCTCTTAGAACCACATATCCCAAATTATCAGCTGTAAACAATCTTCACAGCCCAGTGTTTGCAACATAAAATGAGGGTCATCATGTAAACTTGAGCCAAGAGGATGATGATCTCTAAGATATTAGCTGAATTGGGAGAAAAACTGCTGAGTTTGAAATCATGCATAGATTTATTCAGGTTTTTTTCCCCTGATACTCTGCATGATGTTTGAAGAACTCACAATTCCACAAAAGCCAAGTAATTCACACAAGAATTTAAAAGGGACCAGAGTGGGGGGCAGGGAAGGAAGAAAGAGAAAAAAGGGTTGCTGGAGGAGGAACAAGGAATCAGAAATAGTGTCTTGGGGGAGAAGGCAGAGAGCGAAAAAAAAGTGAGGATAAGTAGTCTTCCGCTTACTGTAATAAGAGGGAGGCTGTAGGATATGGAATAGGGAGAAGTGGCTCAGGGAGAGAGAAGGGAAAACTGCAGAGTGGTTCAGGTGAAGAAATAGGGAACAGGATTTGTTTTTGAAGGGGAGGGGGGGGGGAGGAAAAAGAGGAGAAGGGTGCATCACTTCACCCACACAAATTAACTGGCCCAGCAGCACCCATAGCACTGTGCTAGCTGCCAGTGTATTAGATTCCAAGATCACAACATCCTTCTCACAAAGAGAAGGAATGGGATGCCAAAATTAGAAGTTTAACAAGAGTGAATTGAAGATGCATCTCACTGGCAATTAGGCATGATCCAAGGTAAAGGCAAAATGAAGGAACACCAAGAGAAATTCAATCCAGAATAGTCAGCTCTTCCAATTAATTTTATACAAGAACTGTTTAAAAAAAAATCATCAGCATCAATAAAGAACACCCAACCTCAGTTCCCATAGGTGTCCTTAATTCACAGGATTCACTAAGAGACCTGTCCACAGATCATTTGAAACAAAGTTAACCTTTCATTTTTGTAAGCCACTAATTTATAAGTCAACCACTTCTCAAAAACCACTGTCCTTTCGAGCTACTGTCCCACATCTAACTTCTTAAAAATCCTTGAATGCATTCATCTGATAAGTTGTCAAATATGATTTGCATCTTTTTGATGCAATGACAGATGCATTACTTCCTCAAAAATCTTTAAGTTCCTGAACTTGATTGCACCCATCCTAAAATGGGAAATATTATGGAGAAGGAAATTAGAAAAACAGAAAATAAAAATAGTCCTGATGAAGTTGAAACATCAACTACTTAATTCTTTCCATAGATGCTGCCTGACCTGCTGAGTACCTCCAGCACTGTGCGTTGCTGCAAATGAAAATACTTAGCTGGGCAGGCATCAGCTGTGGAGCGAGAGCAAGAGAACAATGAACAGTAAGATGAAGCAAAGCAAATCTGTTAGTTTTCCTAAAAGATCCACTTGTGGCAGGTATTGACTATTACCCAAAAATACCATCTCCCTTCTCATTTACATTACTCTTTACAAAAGATCCAACAGTGCATGATCAGTTTCCCCATTAACAGCCACAACATCTGGGTCTTAATTCTACTGCCACTGGTTTCTTTTTTATACAATCCATTGTTTCCCCAAATTTTTGCAAACACTGTGCCTTCCCATTTCTCCACCCTCCCCCCCCTCACCACCATCTTCAAAAGTTTTGGGGCAATTGTCAGTTTTCCCATTCTTGTTAGATAGCATGTTTTCTTTCTCTAAATTTATTTTAAAGTAAAAATATTTTGTGTCTACTTAACTGTAGTGGCAACACTATTATTTGACCTGTGCAGCACAAAATATTCATGCAGAACTTTGCTAACTTTGAATTATTGATTAAGACAAAATTTGATACTTTATATAACTTTTATTTTTTTGGGACAAGTTATCCGTAACATTTGAAAGTGTCAAAATACAAAAATATATTTTCTAGCCAAGCTAGAAAATTTAAACAGGTGCAAAACTAGCATGAGGCTTCCAACAAGTACTTCTTAACAAAACATCGAACCCTTTCATAAATACATCTACAAGGTTTATAATGGAGTAAAAATGTAATGAGGTAAAGTACACATTTCCAAACATAGCTACACAAACCTTTAAATTATGCCACTGCATTTCAGATAATTTAAGTGACTACAAAATCTACTTTGGCTTAAAAGCTTAAATTTGTTGATTTAACCTGAATTATGAAATAAATATTTGTGCAAGATAAGTCACAAGTACTAAATTGAGGTGTAATCAATTCTACCTTTAGTGCAACCTTTTAGCCCTAACAGTAAACAGCTTATGGCATAGAAAACTCTATTCCTGTAACAGCAAGATATCTCAGATGTACACTGTAGAGCAGTAAATCTTTTAGGAGAAAGTGTTCAATGGTTTAATTTTTAAAAATTTACGGTGATACTTTAGAAAATGCTAAAATTGTCACTTAAATTTAATGCATCAAATTTATTCGTATTAAAATTCAGAAGCAAAAATCCTTTTAATGTATGAGAAAACAGGATAACATCCTAATAGCACTTGTAAAAATCCACTTGTAATTTTTCTTCAGTGTTGCATTTACAATCTACCTTATTCAGAGTGTTACTTTGAACATGTGGAAGTGATTGTGATATTTGGCAATTGAGGGCTAGAAAATGATAAAATGATCTGGGTAAAGAATGTAGATTTACATCATGTATCATCCACCAGATGAATAAGTAACAAATGCTGAAGAATAGAACAAGTTTCCCACTTCTGGCAACCTTTGGTACTTGAACTGGTTTGAAACAACGTAGTTAAAATCCACTGCAATATTTCCTCAAAACTGCCCAACTCAAAGGAAAGTTTATCCATTACAGACAAATGTGTTTTCCTATATCCTACACTAACTTCGTGTCCCAAGTGAAAATGCCGATTTACATACAAGTAATAGTAATTTTTTGAGACTGAATTACTGTATAATAACTGGGTGAAGTCTGCCCAAGTTCATTTGAACAAACATTCTTGTTAATCAATTTCCAAAAAAAGTTAGTTGGTTAAACAAATTTTAGTTTAAATGAGAAAGTGAATGTTATTTTCTTTAAAAATATACATCTATATTTACCAAATTATTTCTTGCCAAATGAGAGAATTGCAACTGACATGCTCTATTTTTTTTTTAAAGAGCACCAAAAGATGTACTATAGTTTCTACAACACTACCATTATGTAAAATAAATTGATCAAAAGCAGAAGAGTAAGGAAAACCTTTAAAACTGCTACAGGTTTAGAAACGTGAAGCAGAGATGTGGACTTTAACTTGAAATATCATAGCCAAGCATGTGGAACAAATGTTTGGGACAAACTCAGGCAAAAAAAAATCAGTCAGCGGTGAAATTTCTCCTCCACACTCCCATCCAAACTTTAAGAAACCAAATCCAAATAGTTTTTAAATAAATATTTTATGTTCTTTACACAAGTACAACATGTAAATTCCTAAATCCATCATATCTAGCTTTTAAAACTAATTTACAGTACGTATAATTATGTACATACAAAAATCTGTAAATCAGACATTTGAGGGGCGACCCTTAGTACACCTTCCCTTCTCTAGATTTTCCCACTGCAGTTCATGGAATCATCATCGTTATCAATTGCCCAGAATCCAAATATCAGTGGATAGCATGCTATAATTCTCATTTTAATTTACTGCACAATTAATCTGCAAGTGGCATATGTAGGGATTGTTTAAAGCAAATGCCTTTTTTTTTAAAAAGTAGCTTTGTTTTGATTCTAGAGAATAAATTTTAAGCATTTAAACTGCTAAACCTTTTCTTTCCTTACACAGTACATATGTAAACCAATTAATGTTTGGGGTGTTCATAAAGTTGATGCTGTGATAAGAAGCCAAGCTTAGCAGTATAAATACAAGAGATTGGTCTCTTGGAATCAAAATAAAATATTCTGAAGCAAACTTTGTCAAGCTAGCAAACTGCACATCATTCCTCCAGGTTTATAAATATGGCAATCAGAGCAGTTAACCAATTACCTTGTGTGCCAGGTTGAAATAATATCACCCAACTTCACTTGGTCAAATGCGGCAACCAGGCATTGAGACAAACCAGTATTTCAGGCTAATAAGGGGAATTCAGTATTCTTTTAAATGTCAAGTTAGCATATGAAATACAGTATGTAATATCAATATGTAAAATCTATGGCTCAGCAAAGCATATGCTCAAAAGAGCATGATTTAGTTCATATTTCTAAAGGCCCCAAGACAAAGCTACTGAAGTGCACAGCAACACATTAATTTATAGGATAAAGATGCTGAAGGCTTGCAGATGAATTATCTTTTTGATAAAGCAGGAATTCTTGGTTTGTTTCAAGCTTTAAGTTGATGCAAATCATTAGACTAATTTATTATAGAGTTTACACACATTCATTGCACATTGTGCCAAGCTGACAATTTCTTGCACTATTTCACCACACTGAAATTAAAAGGCAAAAACTGCAGTAGCAGGATGGGAAGACAATGGATGTATATGGTAGGAAGATTTACTATTTAACCAGAACTAGATGTTGATGAGAGGATTCATCTGTTAACTGGAGCAACTCAAGAATCAAAACTTAGATCTGGAATGAGCTTGGTGATGGTATTGGGTTGAGATTAGTTCATGAGCATTGTATATTCGATATGTACTAAATATTTTAAGAATTGTACATCAAGTATATCTAATAAAATCAAAACGTGAGGATTTTTCTTCAAATCAGCAGTTTACTTGTGTAATCACATTACTTTCAAATTTCAAAAAGATCAGTTTCTAAATTAGTTTGCTCAATGAAAAACATGCATCAAGAAGGTTATTTGCATACACACAAAATGAAGCAAAAAAAGTTAAAACTTGAAAAAAAAATCAGCTATGCTAAAGAGGCAATACAATAAACTTGGCAAGGTGCCTTTTCAACACCATACCCAACCCAAAAATTTACTGGTTCACATTTCTGGGATGAGCATTACTTGGAATACACACACACACACGTAAATACAGACAAAAACTAGCTCACTTCAAACTGCAGCTCTTCTGCCATCATCAATTGCAGCACAGGATTGATGGCATTTAAGATGAAGTGAATGATTTATTTTCTCTTCATTGAGGAGAGGTCAGTGATATGATAACAGTGGGAGAAAATTAGCAGAGTATACAGAATGCTCTCTTTCTTAAAAAATAATTTTAAATTAAGAGACAGAAGTGAAACTTCATCTTCACATGTAAACCACTGGCTCATATTTGCAAACAAAAGATTCAGAGGCTTGCTTATCAGAAATATTTAGCTATCATTTTACTGCATTTGGATAACAAGAGCAATAAAATATTTAGAAATATTCTTAGTGCCTTAAAGCCCTGATTTGTACATGCCATGCAATTAACTTTAACATGACCTTTGATTGCATTTCTTTCCTAAGATAGAGATATTTGATGGATATCAAAGTACCTGAAAGAACATGGATTTAATAAGTTTTACTTTTAGGAAAAGTTACTGGATATTGGATTTATAAGGTACCAAATGGCTGAAAAACATGGTGGGTTGGGAAGGGAAATGTTAATTTCATATGAATTTTTGTCTCAATAGGAAATATCTTTTAAAATCATAAGAAAAAAAGGACAATTACTTGAAATATCCAGGATGCACATCTTCATACAAATTGCTATGAGTATTTACTGCTTAGAAAATTGCTACCAGGTGCAAAATGTAGCAACAGCCAAGTGTTATATTTGGCCATTTATCTAATTAAACCAGTTAAAATGTGCATGTACAATTAAGAGTTTGTGGACTAGTTGGCAAAATGCTTCATGGCAGAGTAATCAGGGCTGCCTAGATATTATATTTCTCTGCATTTGATCACTGCTCACCATTTTCTCCAACTAGATCTCTGCAGACAGCTTCTGGAGAATTGCAGCAGCAGACACTAGTATAAGTCTCCATTTACTTGACAGATCATTTGGTTTTCCCATTTTGTAAACTGTTGATACTTGGTATCTTGCACTTAAACAAAATCTATGAACAGTCAAAAAAAACATTCAAGAGTAGTTAAAAGTCAATTTGTTCTCAATTAAACTTCTCCATTTGATATTTTCAATTTCTTTACTCTTTACCCACCAAATCCAACCAGAGTAACAAATTCAGTGCTGTTTTTACTTCATGTAAATAGTGCACTAGGAAAATGCAGCAATACAAGGATACGTGTCTACATAGTATGGTTTGCAGAGAAGGAACATTTTGATAAGTCGACAGTAAAGTTGTCCCCAGAATCCAGAGGTGAGAGAAGTCACTTTTGCATGTGTGGCCTCCCTCCACAAATGGTGGATATCTTTTACATGCCCATGAGAGGTCATCATTTGGTTATAAATACATGGATGATACGGGGCCTTTCCTTCACCAGCAAAATATACATGATGTTGCGGTGGTACTCCCATCTTTTTGGCACAAATGCCCATAAAGACATCATCTATATAAAGGCTGCTGTTTAGAGTCATTAAGGCCTCGTAGACTTTCACTGCAACATCCTGGGACACAACATATGCAGCACCTGCTGTATAATCGGGATATGCAGGCCATTGATACATTTCATATGGAACATAGTATTTACTTTCTTTGTTTCTTACAGGGGGTGCACCCTTGTGTACGCGACCAATCCAGAAATTACTTGTTTCTTTATCTAGCTGTAGCAGGTAGTTTACTAGATTTGGAGTGTGTACAAAAACATCATCATCGGAGGACATAACAAATTTAGCATTTTGGCAGAAAGTATTTGCCCACTTGAACTGGAAGATTAGTTTCAGTGTAAGGTTGTGAAAATCATCATAGAAGTCCTGTTGGATGAGGTCAGAATGCTGTTGATCTTCTATCAATAACTTATGCTGTACAATGTCTCTTTGGGAGAGATCTTTATGTACTCCCAAAACAAAAATTACCTTAATGGTGACCTTCAACTCTGAATTTATATATTGTTCATTGCCCCAAGTCTGACGAATAGCATCCCGCCGAGGACGGTTTTCAGGAGAGGTTTTCACAAACAGAAGGAGTAACACGTCCTGATCTTTGCATTTATTTTCATGGGTGATCAAGTATCTGTAACTGTGAAGGCTAGCTGCTGTCTCCTTGTTCAGAGTCATGCTATCATTCAAAAAATTATAACTATTGATGAGATACCTGTAAGAGTAAGACTTCAAATGACTAATGACATTTGCATCTAGCTCCTCCCAATATAGTAGGATAAAGCAGCAGGAAAAACAAGTGACAACTAACTGGAGAAACTGACATTTTCTTCTTCTGTACACAGTAGTCATCTTGAAAATTTAGTTTTTATTTGACAGTCAAACAGAATTCAAGACTTTTGTGCTCTTTGTTTCTTGAGATTTTGGTGCTGTCTTGCATAGCCGATATAACTAAGTAGATCTACTGTGGTGGAATGCTATCCAATACATACAATTAGCTGTTTGAATTATAAAAATGAGGCATCTCTTGCTGTTTTATTATTAGCAGATTTCAAATTCCAGTGCTTACTCCCAGGAATTAATGGGGCTGTGCATGTGAATGGGGAAAAAAAATCAAAGAACAGAATCCAAATCCATGACCTTCATCTTTGTGATTTTTAATGATATCATTCTACTTCTTGATTATTCCAATGCATCGTGGAACCTGTCAAGATTAACACAAATTCATTAGATTGAAGAATTTTTTAAAAAGTTGGAAATATCACAAAAGTTGGAAAAAGTATTGTCAGTGCAGACTTTGATCCATCACATAAATGAACAAGGTTTCAGGTTTTTTTTTCCTGCTTTGAATACCTGCTACATGCAACTACAGTAATGATCATTCACCTCAAGGAAGGGTTACACCCAAGAGATCATCATTTAAAATTTTATCTTTAAAATAAATCCAGTTATTTTAGATAATACACAATGAACTATGGTAGGTGAATGGACAGGGGTGAAGTTATAAACTAAGGAGGTAACAAATATCTTTTTGAAAGTGCTATTTTCACTTTAAAACAACTTAACTACCTTGACCTGAAAGTGTCAACACCATACAGAAAACAATAATGCCAATAAGTACAAAAATTAAAAGATTCCAGTTGTGACATATGTTAATTATGCTCAAGGCACCCAGCTCTAATGTTGCAGCAGGTTTTCAATCTATGCCTGATTTATGTACATTCAGGCACTTTGCCTGACAAATACATTGAGAAAAACCACAACTCATACAAGTCTTCAAAATTGTCAGATCCACTTTCCTGGAGGTCTCTGCAAGTTTTCCATGCTATTACCTTTAAAAGAACATCAAAATTAATTGTGTATATTTTAAAATTACACTTAAAAGAAATTCTATGTCAAGGGCCCTATAGGTAGCAAATGTCATTTTTGGTACACTTAATGAAACCTTTCAATAGGCTGCTGAAAGAAGACAGCTTTGGTTTATTGTGTGGAATCCTTCTGCAGACAAATGAAGTATTGCATTTATTCTATAGCTATCCTCCAACTTCAACTATAGCTGTGAAATGGCTAAATTTCCCAGGCAATGCACTGACAATGGGATGTAGGCTGGATACTGTTTGCTTAATACAAGTTTACTTAAATCATCCATTGCAAAAATCTTGAAAGTTACCAGAAGCTTCTCAGAATTCAGAACACACTGACAGAAGCACTGCAGATACAAACAAAAATAGAAATTAGAAGCAGGAGATGACCATTGCTCCACTATTCAATACAATCATAGCTTCCACTTCTTTACTCTGTTCCACCTGCTAGCCATCAGCATGACCCAGCCCAATGGTTTCTACTCATTTTGGTATTGTCCTTGTATTAATCCGATAAGCTGCACAGAAATACCTTTATTCACAAAAAGTGAATTACTTTACACATACAAATAAATGGGAGATTTTAGTTTTAACATATTAAAGGGTGGAGAGTATACACCAAAAGAACTGATAACCAGACTGAAGTACTTGGAATTGTTCAGCAAGTGTTGCTGAAATAGCTGGATTGCAGTTTTCATTGTTTGGCTATACCATGGAAACAATGGGATGCAAAACAGCAAAGCTGCAATGTAATGGCAATTTTGAACATCAAGCAGAAAATGAAACAAGTATCAGCCAATGTTCCAGGCTCGTCCATCACCATCCCTGGACAGGTCCTGCCACTCAGGCAAAAAAAAATCACTACACTGGTATATTCTAATGGAAGTTCTCAAAACACTAAATTTGGACCCCAAGACATCTCACTGATTCAGCCCAAGAGTAGAAAGCTTCTTAATAATTAACTCTCTCAGAGGCAATACTTCAAATACTCCATGCTGGAGGAATCAGAGGACGGCAAAGGAATTGAATACTTTCTGGGGAGGGACTTCAAAGTTCATAAACTGCCACTACCGAGTTCTGAACATAACTGCCAGACTGGACTTAGCAGTTTGCAAAAGAATCACAATGGTAGAATATTGTAGCCGATCTCATTCTCAACAACCTGTTGTTGCAGATGTATCTATCCATCCATGACCGTTGGTACTAGTGGGTATTGCACATTTCATTTGGACATGAAGTCCTATTCTCACATGACCAGTCTCAAATTGCACAGGTCAACAGATATCCAGTTCCAAACTGCCATCAGGTAGTGCATAATCAGAACTGCATTCCACCACAATCTTCAACCTCAATCAACACCACAGACGATGCTCAACCCTTGGAACGGAGAAGAGTGCATCAGAAACAAAACCACCCAAAAGTGAGTGCTTCAGTTTTCCTAGCAAGTTGGAAGAATTTTTTCTCAACTAGTGATGAAAATTAGGCAAATAATCCAATAATCCTATAGAAAGGAACCAGAGAAAAGCAAGGTTCCAGGAAAATAACATTTTCATCTCAGACTGTAAAATGGTTGATTCTTCCCATTTTAACCATCCATCAAGATTCTAGCATTAGATGCATCAAGCATCAATTATTTCTACATACTAACAAACGCAGCTGGGCACACGAGACAAGCAGAAACAACAGGTCCCAACAATAACTCCCTTGTAGTCCTAAAGATCTGCATTCCAAACTTGTCATGCTTTTGGTCAAGCGGTCACAGCACTATGACATCCCAAAGGCTGCCTTTAATTAGAATACCCAAAAACCATGACAATTAGAGGCTACAGGATGCATTATTCACAAAACAATCCACTTGATCAGCAATTTATCCAATGCTTTATATATGCACTCCCTCTCCCACCAGTACATTGAGGCTGCAGCATGCATTATACACTTGGCAAGAACTCTTCAAAAACATCTCCCTGTCTGCACTACCTGATAGGAGAAAAGCCTATGGAAAGTCACACACCATTATAACTTGGACCTTATTGTTCCATCATCACTTCTGATTGCCTAGTCTTATTGAAAGACACAAGGAGAACTTTCATCTCCTGATTTGCTGCAGTTCAAAATCAAGGCATACTATTGTGAGGCCAGCCTCCACCAAAGAATTAGAAGATCAATACAGATGACTGACTAGCAACACCAATATCCAGGAAAAGTTTTGTATTGTAACTTGGAGGAAAAAATTATGTACAAACAGACTAGAATTAACAGGCCCAATAATCATTGGGGCTGTTATTTCTAGTCTGTTTGTACATAATTTTAGTATTGCTGGTGCCACTGCACATTTTTGGATCTATATTGGCTAATAACATGACAAAGACAAATCATACACTTACTCAACTATATCCATGCAATTTGGATGACAATGAATCCTAACAAAATCCTGGCCCACCATTCAATTAAAACTTATCACAACACTTTCCTGCATATGCCCTAAAATCAAAAAAATCTCAGTCTCCATCTTAAACACTCAGCAACTGATCCTCCATGGCCCTCGGGTAGAGAATTTCAAAGATTCACTGTCCTTTTGTGCAGGGAAATTTCATTCCTGACTGACAAACCCATTTTGAGATGGTGAACCCTGGTTCTAGACAACCTAGTCAGGGGAAAAATAATCCTATTTCTACCCTGAAAAGTCTGTATGAATCTCTCCTTATAACTCAAGCCCTCCAACCCAGGCAACATCCTTGTTAATCTTTTCTGCACCCTCTCTAGCTTCATCACATCTTTCCTGTAGTGCAGCAACTAGAACTGCACACAATACTCCGTGTAACCTAACTAATGTTTCGTACAATTGTAACATAACATCCTAACTCCTGGACTCAAGGCCTCGACCGATGAAGGCAAGCATGCCACATGCAGCCTCAACCAATGAAGGCATGCGTGCTACACGCTGCCTTCACCACCCCGTCTATTTGTGTTGCCTCTACCCCTCTCCTTTCTGTGGTTAGAAATTATGCATCTTTCAAACAAGCATTACACACAAAATGTTGGAGGAACTCAGCAGGTCAGGCAGCATCTATGGAGGGAAATAAATAGTTGACGTTTCAGGTTGACACCCTTTGTGTGTATTGTTCCAGATTCCAGTACCTGCAGAATCACGCATCTCCAGCCTGAACCATCAACTGTTCTTCAGAAAAACCACTTACAGAAGCCTTACCACAAGTAACACATTTCTACAAATCTCACCAAACCAAAATAATACAGATAGTTGGGTAACATAACCAAGCAGTTAAGTAATCTGTATAATGAAGCATAGTCAATGAAATACCAAAACCAATTAATGCCCAAATATGCCCAATTCTATATTATCACTGAATTTCAGAATCTTTAATCTGCATTCAAGGATACAGTCTCATCTTTGATGAAAACAAAAACATGCAGGTTGCATTTTTTCATAATTTAACAGTGTGACAATGGAGAACTACCAATGAGCCTCTCATGACATACTGATGTTCGCAACTGCCAGCTGACATCATGAGTAATAGGGAGTTACAAATTCCTGTGTGGCTTCAATAAAGCCGTGTGTCACAGATGATTACAGAAAGCATTCCTGACACTTTTGTAATGCCGAGTACCCTGACAGGTGATTCGTAACACCGTTTCGGGGGGGGGGGGGGGAAATCACTAAATGCACTTATAGTATTAATAAATAATGTTTGTCAAGTGATTTACAACCAGAAAGGCCACATTATCAAACTTGCTGAAGCCACATTAATGTTGAAACAAGGTTTAATCCTTTTGCCAACATAAACTGATTGAATAACTGGTCTCAAAATAAATATGGATACAAACTAGATCCCTTGCAGCTAATTTGCATAGTAATTACTAGTAAACTCAATTCAGATACGTCACCCAAAGCAAGCTTCTTCCGAATTTAATGCTCTTGCATCAGCCAAATGTTGACAACAACTGAATACACCTACCCTTGTAGAAAGAATAGTTAGCACTGTTAAATATCCACACATACAAAGCAACATCATAGCTCCAAATGGGGCAAGGATTCTTTAAGATCCCTGAACGTACCCTACATTTAGAGAAATGCAAATAAAGAACCCTAAAAAAAAGCACAAAGAGCTGCTCTAAATCCCAAACTTGTTTTATCTAGTTACAACCTTATGTTCACAACTGTGAAATTAAATACAATGATGTTTCCTAGAAACAAACAAAACAAAAAACTTGCAAGCCCTCTGTTTGACCAGACACTTTCAATTCCAAAACACAGGTATCATTGGAAAATTTAATTATTTCAGGATAGAGCAAAAAACTCCTAATGTGTCTCAGAGAAGCATCAATCAGGCATTGATAAATCCAATCCAAGGGAGATTAGGGACAAAGAGAGGAGTAATTTGCTGCTGGTGAAATAAAGATTTAGCCCAAAAAATAGGTTTAAGGTGGAACTTAAAATGAATGGGCTGAATGTATGCCATCAACAAGTGAAAGGTTGTAGGTTGACAGGCTGTAGATGTACAAAAAAGTTAGACTTGAAATGGGCAAATCAAATGAACAGGTTTCAATACAATCACTGAAATTTCAAATTGGTTTTTTTTTGAAGTCCAGAAAAAAAAGTAGAGTGGGATGGTTGGTGAGAATTGTGCTTGTACGAGAGAAAAGCAGACTAATCCATCAAAATGGGATTATGTACTATAAGTAGAAGCAGTGTAACCCACTTACTGACATCAAGGGGGAAACTATTGAGATATTTTATTGGTCAATGAAAAATAAGAAACTCGAAACATGCCAAGAACAGAATATAAAAAGGTGAGAAGTGTTGAAAAAAAAGTGTCTCAGGGCAATGACACAGCCAGGCTGCACTGAAAAATACAAACATTTGGGAGGCTGGGTTTACCATGGGTTAATTAAGAAACCCATGATGAGTGTTAAAAGTTGGAAGTCTTTGGAAATTATACTGTACCACTATATAATCGAGTTGGTGCAGACCTTTGTAAAATTAGACAATTTTGACCTTGCTCCACAACAGTTAAGTGATTATAGATTGACAGCACCTCAGATACCAGAGGGAATATAAAACAATTCCCTTTGTTTCTATTTTGCATGCAATCTCTCATTACCCTATTTTGTATTCCCCCCCTCCCCCCCCCCCAAAATGGACCCCACACAGTCAGAAAGTGGTCAAACCTCAAAGACCAGATAGAGCAAAGGAGCAACCTCATTGCATGCCCATGCTAAAGAACCCCAGTCTCATTTATTTACAACAAAGTCATCATTTGGCCTCAAATCTATACTAGCTATTAGAGCAAATACTCCATCCTGATTCTCCAATTACATGCCTATGTCAGAGCAAATTTACAGTAACCAATTAACCTAGCAAGAAGCTAGTCTTGGAATATGGGGAGGGAAACCCATATGGTAACAAAGAGAATGTACGTACTTTACACAGACAGCAGGAGAAGACAGGTTCAAACCTAGGTCACTGGAGCTATGAGACAGCAGCAGCTTTCACTATGGTTGTGCTGAATCACTTTTGCATTTTGAAATAACGCAACAACACACAAGACTGAAAAAAAAATTCTGTTTTAAACTTTTCAATGAGGATATCCAGCCCAAACTCTAATGCCACTCAAAGGGTAAAACAATTTGATCTTTCTAAATATCCACCCTTCCTGAAATAAAGCAAATAATTTTGAAATACTCAGCTCTCAAAGCCCATTCTTTTTAGGTAGCAATACTTCAAAAAAAATACAACATAAACATGAATTAAGAGCAGGAATAGGCCACTCGACCCCAAGCCTGCTCTACCACTCAAGAACACAGCTGATCTGATTGCAAACTGAACTTTACCTCCAGTAAAATTTCAACCCTTTGCTCATTAAACATCTACCTACCCCTATTTCCAACACCTTTCAAGGGAGAGCTTTAAAAAATTCACAATCCTCAGAAAATTAAACTTCATCTGACTTAAATGTGCAAACCCTTAATTTAAACCCCAATTCTTCCACATACACCCTGTGGCAAGTCCACATCTGACAGATAAAGGGTGTTTAAAGACCAACTGTACAAAGTACAGGACAAGTATATTCCAGTAAGGACAAGGGTGGCAAGGTAAGGGAACCTTGGATGTCGAGAGAGGTGATGAATTTGGTCAAGAAAAAAAAAGGAAGTGCATGTAATGTTTAGGAAGCTAAAATCAAATGGAGCCCTTGAGGATTATAAAGAAGCTGGAAAATAACTCAAGGGAATTAGGAGAGCCAGGAGGGGCCATGAAAAGTCCTTGGCAAGTAGGATTAAAGAGAATCCCAAGGCATTCTATACATACAAAAAGAGCAAGAGGATAACTAGGGAGAGGACCACTCAAGGATAAAGGAGGGAACATGTGCTTGGAGGCAGAGGATGTGGGTGAGGTCCTAAATGAGTACTTTGCATCAATATTTACCAAGGAGGACATGGAGGATAGGGAGATCAGTGTGAAGCATGCTAATATGCTAGGGCATTTTGAGATAAAGGAAGAGGTAGTGTTGGGCCTCTTAAAGAACATCAAGGTAGATAAAATCCCAGGGCCTAATGGGATATACCCCAAGTTATTGAGAGAGGCAAGTGATGAGACTTCCAGTATCTTGACCACAATCCTCGTGTCCTCTCCAGCCACAAGTGAGGTCCAAGAGGACTGGTGAGCAGCTAATGTTGTTCTATTATTCAAGGAGGAAATTAGGGATAATCCTAGAAACTATAGATCAGTGAGTCTCACATCAGTGGTAGGGAAGCCATTGGAGAGGATTCTTGGGGATTAGATTTATGAGCATTTGGAAAACCATGGTCTAATTAGGGACAATCAGCATGGCTTTGTGTGGGGCAAGTCAGGTCTTATGAACTTGATTGAGTTTTTCTGAGGAGGTGACGAAGGTAGAGCTGTGGATGTTAACTATGTAGATTTTTGTAAGGCATTTGACAAGGTCCCTTGTGGCAGGCTTATCCAGAAGATTGGGATCCATGGTGACCTGGCCATTTGGATTCAGAATTGGCTTGCCCATAGTTCAAGAGTCAGGTATTTACACTGCAGCTTTATAACACTCTCACTAGGCTACATCTAGAGTATTACATTCAATTCTGGTCACCTGATTATAGGAAGGATTTGGAGAGGGTGCAGAAAAGGTTTACCAGGATGCTACCTGGATTGGAGGCTATGCATTTAAGGCGAGAGGGGGAAAGTTCAAAGGAAATGTGTGGAGCAAGTTTTTTTTGAAAAGCACAGTGGTATGTGCCTGGAATGCACTGCCAGGGGTGGTAGCAGAGGCAAATATGATAGAGGCATTTAAGAGATTCTTAGATAGGCACATTCATGTGCCAAGAATGTAGGGATATGGACATTGTGTAGGCAGAAGGGATTAGTTTAGTTAGGCATTTAATTACTAGTTAATTAGTTCAGCAGAACATTGTGGGCTGAAGGGCTTGTTCCTGTGCTGTACTGTTCTATGTTCACCCTATAAAGACACCCACCCCACCCACAAGCAAGTTTTAATATTTTCTGTCACGTTCCTTCTCATTCCTTTAAACCAGCACGTAGAACCCTAGTCTGTCCGAGACAACCCACCGAATCCAGATATTAGTCATAAATTTCCACTGAGCTGCTTCTGTTTCATGTATTTACTTCATCAAACCACCGATTAGTCTATACTATTGCCGATGTGATCTATCAAAATTCTACATGATGGAAGCATAACTTCACTTTTTTTAATATTCTATTCCTCTTGTAATACACCATGTTCAGTAAGCTTTCCAAATTATTTGCTGGACCTGTAGACCAGTTTTCTTTGCCAATCATGCACCAAGACAGCTAGATCCCTCTGTACACTATTACTACTGACCATCCCTGGGTAACAAGTTCTGTTTTTACAGACATCCAGAAATTGATTTTTTCAATGTCAGAAAATTTTAAAAAATCAATATGGTAACCATATCTCCACAGATTTTTAATGAATGGCATCAAAAGCACATAAGACTGATAAAAATAATTACTACAAGTGGTGAGAAAGAGGAAGTTAGTTCTGCAGTTTGTTTGAACAAACATGCAATATATACGTCAGACTGGGAACTTGCTCATATGCATGGGTGCCATAAATCAAGCTTTATAACCCAGGGATGGCCTGTATATAGGAAATGGTTTTGTATTTTTCCTGCCAAAATGTATAGTTTCACATCTGCCCATTATTATACTTCATTTGCCATATATTTACCAACTCACTTAACCCAATTACATCCTCCTATATCCTTCTTATGTCATCTTCCTGTTGGAAGTCCTATTCAGGTTTCCAAGTGTTCAACTAGGTGCCTCACAAAGGCGCAAGAACTCATGGTATTGGAGTAACTTATTGACGTGGATAGAGGATTGGCCAACAGGCTGCAAGAATGGATCGGGGATTAATCTTTAGGTGTGACCAGTGGGGTACTATAGGATTAGTGCTAGGACCTCAATTTTTACAATAGGTCTTGGATGAACAAAATTAATGTGGTCAAATTTGCAGATATACAAAAATAGTGGGAGCACAAGTTGCAAGGAGGATATAAAGCGCTTACAGATACATTAGGTAAGAAGGCAAAACATCAGCCAATGTGAAAAAATGAAATTTTTCATTTTGGAGAGGGGAATTAAGGAACAGTAATATTTAAATGGAAGAAAAATACAGAAGACTACACCACAGAGACTTTGGGCTCCTTGTGCATGAAACACAGAATGCTGGCTCTAGTGCTGCAGGTAATAGGGAAGGCTAATGGAATGTTGACCATTTCACGGGAGTTGGAATACAAAGTTAAGGAAATCATACAGAAACTGTACAAGGCATGAATAAGATCTCATCTTGAGAATAGTGGACAATTTTGGTTCCCTATTCAGGGAAAGATTTAATTGGAGATAGTTCAAATCAATTGACAAGAATGAGGTCAAGTAGACTTCTCTTTTACACCTGAACTCTTATTGCATTGGCCTGGTCAGGCAGCCATATCCAAGACTTGACCACCTCGGTAAGATTCTTCTTGAACCACTCTCACTGATGGATGCTGAAGGCCCCAAACACAGAACACTTTTGACTCATGTTGAACTCCAATTTAAGGCAAAGTACTGACTCACAGGATTGGGGTCATCAGCGGATCTGCTTACCTGTTCTTGAACTAATTAATGAGATATTCTGGAATCTGAAGCTACTGTTCTGGACTCCATGGGCCTCTGCCCATTATCTGTATACCTTTGCGGGTCCAACTCTATAGCGGGTCAAAATGTATCCAGGAATCCCGAAGAATGGACACTCGAAGGTTGGTGTAATATTGCCAGTACGACCTAATAGTCTGATGCTATGCAAGTAACGCAGTTTTCTAAACTGGCACACAAGTCCTCACAAATTCGTATCGGATTCACTGAAGTGTATACAACATTCCAAATCCGATACCTACATATTCATTTATAGTGGCTTAACATAAAGTTGCTGGTTGTTTTAATTCAGAAAGCGTTTATGAGACTCGACCTCACATATACGACATCAAGTTAAGGACAGTAGATTTCCCTCAAACTACGTTCACCGGATGGGATTACACTAACGGTTTATGATCGTTAAAACCGACACAAACTTAATAGTTAACTGAATTTTACAGGTGCCGCAGAATTTACTTTCACTTGTCCCCGAATAAGTCGTCAGGGCTGCAAGGTTTCAAGCCCAGTGTATAAAAAGTTTGGAAGTTACCGTGAATTGTGTGTTTAAGTTACCTGTAGCACTGTGCAATCTATACTCTGCATTGTACAGCAGACAATCCCAGTCTCCACCAACCCCAAAGTTGCCACGAAGCCCCACAATAAAATAAAGACACACCTAAACTCTGGAGTGAATGCACCAACACAGTCACCATGCCCAACGACCTCGCCTCATTTACCCTCGAAATTTCCAAAGCAGTCACAGCATTTCCGGAGCTCCTTCTGCCCAACTCGAGAGAGAAAAGATCGTCGGATCCAGAGAGAAGGAAATCAAGTCAAAGCGGGACGCTAGATCCGACAGCCAGCTCGGAAGGTATGAGCAGCTCCACAACAGACAACAACCTCATCACTCTGAGGGAGACAAGTGCACGCTCCGAAGGCAAAAATGGCTCCGGCCCCTGACGGCGCATGCCCTGCGGCGGCCAATCAGGCGAGGACAGCATCTGCCAGGCAGACTGCGGGAGCCCTCTGTCTGCAGGGCGTTGCACAGTCAGTGAGGGCAATGTGTAGGGAAGACTGTATGTGAAGTTGTGTGTCTTCAACTGGGATAATGATTGCTGCTTGGCAATCAATGCAGAAGCATGAGAATATAAGAAATAGAAGCAGGAGTAGGTCATTCGTTCCCCTGCCACGCCTTGCTGTAATGTTCCTAGCTGACTTTTTTTTGTCTCTGCACTTCTTTATTGCACTGGCCCCATATGCTTTAGTTCCGGAAATAAATGAAAAATATCTCGGATTTCTTTCCCGCATGTAGTTGGGGATCCAGTCCTCTTCTGATGAAGACGTTTCTTCTCATCTCTGTTCTGAAAGCTGACACTTTATTTTGAGACTGGCCTCTGGTTGTAAACTCTCCAGCTACGGGAAACATTACAGCTGCATCGACCCTGCCAAGCCAAATTAGGATTTCATACATTTCACTTAGATTACCTTTTCTTTGTTACCAACTCAGGCTGCTTAATTTTTCCCAACATGACAAACCTGTTCATTAAGTTCCTAAATAATTCTAGTAAGACGTCTTTATTCGTGTACTTAAACTCTTCCAATAAAAAACAACATACCATTTGTGTTTCTCATTGCTTCTTGTACTTGCAAATCAACATTCACTGATTCAAGAACACCCTGACCCTCCTGAACACACCTTTTGATTTCTTACCATTAAAAAACAAATGTACTGCCTTTCAAACTTTTCTACTAAAGTGGATGACCTCACATTTTTCCACTACATTCTGTGTGCTGTGTTCTTGCCCATTCATTTTGCCTGCCTCCATGCAGCGTTTCTGTATCCTCCTCACAACCCACTCAACTTTGTATGATCAATAAACTTTGATCTATATTACTTAAAGGCACTAAATTGTCTAAATACTATCTCATCAACCCAGCTGAAAGCCTAATTTTCAACTAACATTTGAGCAATAGGAATGATTAGTTGAATATTGATATCTCCTGCTTGGTACATATTTCTACAAACTCCAGAAAAAAGTTTGCATAAATGTTCCCATCTAAACTACAGAACCATGTAATAATAAGGGACAAATATATATACCATGTTATATTTTGCCACTGGAACTCAGAATAGGGAGATCCATTTGAATTTTCTCAAGGTTTGTTGGATTACTCATCCAGACAACTCAGAACCCACTTGAACCTCTGTATTTTATTGCTTTAATACATGACAGTCAAGAAACAATATACATACATTAAAGTAATACATTTAATTTCAGTAGAATCAAACCGCAAAACAAAATAATGTAGATAATGTCATTGTTTGCATGCTTATAATTTGGAGCATTTCTCTTTATTTTGGCTGGAATACACCACTAATAAAATTAAATTAACATTAATATAATTAAAATAAATTAAATTCCAGATTATCATAGGATTTGACAGTAAAGACAGCAGTTGGATCAATAGACCTGCCCACTGTGTTGCACTTTTCCAAATTTTCTGTGCACTATCTGGAGCACAGAAGAGGGTCTGTTAGCAGCATATGATAATCCCTGCCTTAGATAAACTACTACCTTTGTGCAAGTGGCCTTTCAGGGTGCAAACATATTGAGCTGACTGAAAGCTAGTAGTGCCTCAGTACACTTTTTGACTTCCGCATATGCTCAGTCAAATGCAGAAATCTGATTCAATCTGGAAGTGGGATGGCAATGTATCCAACCTCCCACTCTGCCACTGGATTCACTGTTAGGTCTAGTGGTGGAACACTTAACTTCTGAATACAGGAACTATATGAATGTAAGGATGGCAAGCTATGAACAGCAACCCCACTCTTCCGAATAGGGACATTGATCTGCGGAAAAAGCAAAGTACAAGTAAGAGTTTGAGTTCTTTTAACTCAACTTTAATTATGTGTTAATATTTAACACAGTTTTAATGTTTCAATCGTTTTTTTCATATTCTATTTGAATACTTAAAAGTCTATGGGCCTGAAGCTTATTGCTGCTCAGAGCCTTTTCATCTGCAAAGGGGATAGGCAAAATCTATTTAATCAATTGGCATTTGGAAAATGCAAAGAGAGTTATCCTTGCACCTAAGAATTATCTTGAAGCGGTGAACATTATCAGAGAAAAGATTAAGCTGGGTGGTATTTGAAATGGTCCAACCTCATCTGATGATGAATAGAAAAATCCATGGCATGCCAAAAATATGTCTGCAGCCAGAGACCTGAAGGAGTGAAGATGGAGGCCACACAGCAGGAACAAGCTAGTGGAGGGAGGAAGGGCTTTAAATGAGCATCACAGACATTGACAAGGATAGAGACAGAGACACAAAAGGGAAATGGAAAGAGTGTGATTTTGGTCATTCATTGTCCAGAATGGACTTACTGACTCACCCATTCCCAATCACTTCCTTGAACTGCTGCAGTCAATCTGGTGAAGCACTCGCACAGTAGAGTAGGGGGAGAGGGTCTGATAGAGGTATATAACTCCTTCCTTGGATGATCTGCTACATTGTATAGGTGGCCTTTCAGGATCCATTGGGTAGACAATTCCAGAATTTAGACCCAATGACAGTGAAAGGAAATGCGATGCATTTCCAAGTCAGGTTAGCATGTGACCTGAAACAGAACATATAGTTAGCAGCATTCCCATGTAATTAAAAAGAGAAAGTGATTTTTTAAATGTTTTACTCCATTCTAAAGAGAAAAGGCAAATTTAGTAATCACATTCTATTGTTCAATATTAGAGATTAAAATGCATTATCATTTAATAAATATATTTTGTTATCTATTGTGTAGGCTTTAGCTTGATTGATTTTGTTTCATTTTCTAAAGTCAAAGAAATAGGATTTCCTACTAACACTCATTGCCATGGTGAGGGTGAATGAAATCACTTCCACTGACATGAGCCTGTTCTTAAGTGCCCATTTCTATTGTTACATATTGGTTTGTATGGGGAAAAGAAACTATCTGAATAGAAGTTAAAAATCAAATACTGAGTTTGAATTTGAAATAAAATCCAAGAAAGTCACAATTACTCCAGTTATAAAAGGCTAGTTTCTGACCATATCTGTTTATAATTCAATCTAATCAGCATATTTTTGTGAATTGTTAACTAATTGCACCTTGAAATGAGTTTGTTTCACTGAATTTATACAATAGCACTGAATTTTAATATGAAATCTTTTAATTTGGTTTTATTACATTTAAATTAGTGCAAATGAAAAGCAAAATGGAAAGTAACAACGACTGGGGCTTCTGCCTAAATATAACTATAACTTGCTTGTGATACGCAAGTGATAAACCTGAAATTTAACGCAAATCTTATATTTCTCAGGCACATCATGAATGAACTGATTGACACAGAAAGGGCATATGTAGAAGAACTCCAGAGCATTATTGAGGTGGGGAAATTGTGTTGTTCAAAATTTTGAAAACTTTTCAATCAATACTTGTTTATTTCACTTTCATTTATATTATGGCATGTTTTAGTGTATGAGAATTTAAAATTTAAAAAAAGATGTTTGGTCCACGTTGACAAGATGAACTATGGAACGGTCTGCGCACTAAGGCCTGCCCAGTAACAGACTACATCTTAGGACTTGTTTATTTCCCAGTGGCGAGTACACAAATAAAGTATTGTTGACTTGTCAGAATCAGACATTTAGTATATCTTTACAGGTGCTGACCAATGGTTAATCAATAATAGTTTAGTTTTAAATTAATTTGGAGGAGCAATGCTTCTTGTCCAGGTTTTAAAATTTAAATCTTCTTAATTGTGTTCCTTTCAAATACCGCTTAAGTGCATTAAGATATTCATGCACTACTGGTATTGGTATTGGTTTAATAACGTCACTTGTACCGAAGTACAGTGAAAAACTTGTTTTGCATACCGTTCATACAGATCAATTCATGAGGGACCTAGACAGTTTAGAGGGACCTAGACAGTTTAGGAGAATGGGCAAGGAAATGGCAGATGAGATTCAATGTTGAGAAATGTGCAGTTGTACACTTTGGAAGCAGAAATAAGCGGGCAAATTATTATCTAGGAGGAGAGAAAATTCAAAGTACGGAAGTACAAAGGGACTTGGGGGTACTCGTGCAGGATACCTTAAAGGTTAACCACCAGGTCGGATCGGTGGTAAAGAAAGCAAATGCTATGTTGGCATTCATTTCGAGAGGCATAGTGTATAAAAGTAAGGAAGTGTTGATGAGGCTCTACGGGGCACTAGTGAGGCCTCATTTGGAATATTGTGCGCAGTTTTGGGCCTCACATCTTAGGAAGGATGTGCTGACGTTGGAGAGGGTTCAGAGGAGATTTACGAGGATGATTCCAGGAATGAAAGGGCTTATGTATGAGGAGCGTTTGTCGGCTCTTGGACTGTACTCACTGGAGTACAGAAGAATGAGAGGGGACCTCATAGCGACATTTAAAATATTGATAGGAAAGGACAGAGTAGATGTGGCTAGGCTGTTTCCCTTGGTGGGTGAGTCCAGGACCAGAGGGCACAATCTTAGAATTAGAGCGTACAGTTTCAAAACAGAGATGAGGAAAAATTTCTTTAGCCAGAGGGTGGTGAATTTGTGGAACTCCTTGCCACGTACAGCAGTGGAGGCCAGATCAGTGGGGGCGTTCAAGGAGGAGATAGATAGATATCTAAATAGTCAGGATATCAAGGGATATGGGGATAAGGCCAGAAATTGGGATTAGAATAGGTTTTTTTTCCCCATTCCCCATTTCTCATTTCTTTTTTCCCTTTCCTTGGAGCAGACTCGATGGGCCAAATGCCTGCTTCTGCTCCCTTGTCTTGTGATCTTGTGATTACACAGTGCATTGAGGTAGTACAGAGTAAAAACAATAACAGAATACAGAATAAAGTGTCACACCTACGAAAGTGCATTGCAGGTAGGCAATAAGGTGCAAGGTCATTTTTGAAGTAAAAAGCAACCTTACTACCATTAATAATCAGTCAAAATATAAATGTGAAAATTTTATAGAGGGATCATATGGGTTCTTTAATATTTTATGCTTTCCTTTATTGTTGAGGCACATAATATAAGCACAGGCAGGTTCTGTTAGAACTGTCAAAAATTATTTAGAGTAAATAACAATGTAGAAAAAGTAAATCTAAAAAAATCTTCAAAGTATATTGTGTGATTAGAACAAGGGGTCACAGATTCAAGAGAGTGAAGGACAAAAATATCAGGTATTCAAAAAGCAAACATCTGCAGATGCTTAAAATCTAAAATAAAACTGAAAATGCTGGTAATGTTCAGTATCTGTGGAGAGAGAAACAGAATTAATGTTTCAGGTTAATTGCTTTCCATCAGAATTAACATCAGGTAATTCTGATACATGGAAAACACTAGGTAGGATTACTGATAGAGGAGTGGAGACTGACATGCTGGGTCCATTTAAGATACAACTGGATGTGCCAACACTCCTGCAAATTGCCATGGCATTTTAATACACTGAAAGAGCAATATATTTTGTAAGTATTAGTGATAAGTATATAAGATTTCATTCCCTGCAGAACATTAGTTTTTCTTTCAGTCTGGAACCTGTCATTCTTATTATCTGTCGCCAGTCCACAAATGACCAGATTAGCAGATAAAATTTCATTGCCATGATTGGACTTTTTCCAACCTCTGAATAATTAATACAGTTTTATAGACCACTATGCTGTTGACATACTGTTTATTGGCAATTAGTTCATTACCTTATTTCCTTTGTAGGGTTATGCTACTGAAATGGACAGTCAAGAGCTGGCTCCTCTGATCCCAGCTGCACTTAAGAATAAAAAGGAAACCCTATTTGGAAATCTTCCAGAAATCTATGATTTTCATAATAGGTGATCATTTTTTCTATTATATCTGAATATCTAAGCTGATGATAAAACATGCATCCAAACATGCATCCAAAATGTCAGAAGACAAAGTTCATGTACTCTATGGTGCATTATGTCTGTAATTGTAATGTGAAATAATTTCTGATTTTTCTATTCATAATTTATCATGACCTATCCACAGGTGAGGACCCAGGGTACTGAAGAGTAGCCAATGTTTTTCCTTTGTTTAAGAAGGTTAATAGGGATAATCTGGGAAATTATAGGCTGTTGAGCCTCACATCAGTGGTAAGGAATCTATTGGAGAGGAATCCTTACGATAGTATGTGCTCACATTCGGAAAAGCAGGGGTTTATTAGGGATAGTCAGCATGGCTTTGTGCAGGGCAGGTCATGTCTTACAAACTTGACTAAGTTTTTTGAGGAGGTGACAAAGATGATTGATGAGGGTAGGGCAGTGGATGTCATCAAAATAGACTTTAGTAAGTCATTTGACAACATCCCTCATGGTAGGCTGATTCAGAAGATTAAGATGCATGGAATCCAGGGTGACTTGGTAAGACTGGATTCAAAATTGGCTTGCCATAGAAGTCAGAGGGTAGTGGTGGAGGGATGTTATTCTGACTGGAGGTCTGTGACCAGTGGTGTTCCACAGGTATCTGTACTGGGACCTTTGCTGTTTGTGATATATATAAATGACTTGGATGAAAATGTGGATGGGTGGGTTAGTAAGTTCACAGATGATACAAAGATTGGTGGCATTATGGATAGTGTAGAAGCTTGCCAAAGGATACAGTAGCGTATAGATCAGTTACAGATATGGGCAAAGAAGTGGAAGATGGAGTTTAATCCAGCCAAGTGTGAGGTGTTGCACTTTGGGAGATCAAACGTAATGGGACAGTACACAGTTAATGGCTGGACCCTTAACAGTGTTGATGTACAGAGGGATCGTGAGGTCCGAGTCCAAAGCTACCTGAAAGTCGCTCCCTGACAGGTCGATAGCGTAGTGATGGAGGCATATGGCATGCTTGCCTTTATTAGTGGAGGCATTGAGTTCAACAGTCAGGAAGCTATGTTGCAGCTTTATAAAATTCTCATTAGGCCACATCTGGAGTATTGCATTCAATTCTGGTCGCCCTATTATAGGAAGGATGTGGGGGCTTTAGAGAGGGTACAGAAGAGGTTACCCAGGAAGCTGTCTGGATTAGAAGACATGTGCTATGAAGAGAGGTTGAACAAACTTGGGTTGCTTTTCTGGAGCACCAGAGGCTGAGGGGAGATGTGATAGAAGTTTATAAGATTTTGAGCGGCATAGATAAAGTTGACAGCCGGTATCTCTTTCCCAGGGTTGAAATGTCTAATACTAGAGGGCATGCATATAAGATGAGAAGGGATAAGTGCAAAGGAGATGTGCAGGGCAAGTTTTTATTTAAAACACAGAGAATGAAGGGTGCCTGGAATGCACTGCCAGAAACAAAATTCTATTTGTTTTTGAAATAAAATCCAGTACTTTGCATACTTTCTTATTACCTTATTCTCTGTACATTTGTGATCCTCAATCCCTTCATAACTCTACTCCAAAAGGACTCATATTATCCAAACAATATATAGCCATTAAATTACCCTAGATCTAACACTTACTTATATTGATATTCATTTGCTAATTACATGTTCATTTTGAAAGTTTATCAGCAACTTATTACACTTTATAACTGTCCTCAATTTTAACCATACCCACAATTTGTTCTCATTTCCAGATTTTGTCACCCTATTTCTGATTTTGGAATCCAAGCATTATATATGAATGAACAGTAGTTCTCCCTGCACCAATTTGCATGGAATAATATTTTCTACATTTACCTATTCTCTCTTTTTAAGCCAAGTTGGCATATAGGCATATATGTAAAATGAGAAAAGGCTATTCAAACCATCAGATACTGAATATATACATACAATTGTGATTATAAGTTTATAGAGTAAGTTTTCAACCTCCGACGGAAAGGACCACCTCCTCTTTATGGAGCCCAATGGAAATGAAATACATTCTACAAAGGATACATGATTCTTTTTGCTAGATTCCTCCCAGATCACAAAGACCAAATTCTACCCCACTACATTTTTAATACAAAGGAAAGGTAAAATACCCAAGATAAAATAATCTGAAATTTCTCCATAGTGCCTGGGCAAATTTTCAAAAAGTCTATGGTTTAACTGAGCCTATTCCATTCCGTTCATGATGTTCCTCTGGTTAGAATACAAATGAAGTCATTGCGGCAATGATCTTTAAGTGTTTATCATTGAATATTTATTATTCTTTTTAAGGATATTTCTGAAGGAGCTTGAAAATTGCATGGAGAATCCTCAGCTAGTAGGAACATGTTTTTTAAAACGGGTAAGTAAAACATTTTAGATTCAAGCAGATAATTTTGACACATGAATGGTACATAATGCATGTTAATGAGATGAATAATGTGGGGTATTTTCTCCTTCAGTGGGCCGAATTACCTGTTCCTGTGCTGTACTGTTCTATGTTCAACGCATGCAGAAAACTGACAACAGATCGGCCACTTGGTATAGAACCTGCTTGGTTTTCCTTCCCATTGGCTAATAATCAGTTTTTTGTTCCTACTGAAATGGAACGATACTCACATTTTCTCAAACTTCCCACAATGCTTTTGTTTCATGAGTACTATTCTCTACTTAGAAGTATGCAGAAAAAAAAAGGATTGAATTCCCTGGGGAAAACCTCTTCCCAGGTGCAGAAGCCAGGAAAAAGAAACAGAGACTGGTATTCAAGTAGCTGGGATTCTGGGAAGTGAGGGTGGTACCTCCATTAGTCTTCTACATTGGGGTGGTGTAAAACTACTAATAAGGAAAGAGGTTCATGCAATGGTGAGAAATGACCTTGGCCTGAGATCATGTCGTAGAATTGGAATCAATTTGGGTTGAGCTTAGAAATAGCAAAGGGCAAAAAATATTGGTAGAACTTATTTATAGGCCATCAAATGGTAGTTGTAATGTTGTATGTGGTAAAATCAGGAAACTAGAGATAAGAGTAATAGGAGTGATGCAGTTATTATGGGACATCTTAAGCTATATATAGACTGGGCAAATCAAATTTACCACAATTAGGTAGATGATGAATTCATGGAAGGTATTCAACATGCTTTTCTAAATCAATATGTTGAGGAAGGGACTATGGACTATGGATTTTGGATCTTGTCTTAAGTAATGAAAAGGGGTTGATTGATAATCTTGTCAGGGCCTTCTGGGCAGAATGACCCTAGAATGACAGAATTTTACACAGGGGTTGAAAATGATGTAGCTCAATGTGAAAACAGGTTTTAAAAGCTTAACAAATGAAACCATGAAGAATTGAGAGGGGAGTTGTCTGTGGCTGATTGCAAAAATACGTTGAAAGGCATGACAGTGGACAGGGAATAGTTAACATTTAAAGAAATGCACAAGTTGCGAAAAAGAATCCTCTAAAACACAAAAACCTAAAGGAAAGTGGTTCATCTTGTTCACCAGAGAAAATAAATATAATGTTAAATCAAAAGTGGTTATAACATTGCCAGAAATAGCAGAAGGTCTGAGGATTAAGAACATTTTAGAACATTAGAGAAAAATCTAGGAAGGCTAATTGTGGGTGCCTTACAGAAGAGACAAGAGAGTGGTGAATAAGGAAATATCAAAATCAGAATCAGGTTTATTATCACTGACATATGTCATGAAATGTGTTGTTTTGCTGAGGCAGTATGGTGCAAGACAGTGCAAGACATAAAGACATTAAAAAATTACTGTAAATTACAAAAATAAATAAATAGTGTGAAAGAGGAATAAAGAAGTAGTGTTCATGGGTTCATGGACTGTTCAGAAATCTGATGGCGGAGGGGAAGAAGCTGTTCCCGAAACATTGAGTGTAGGTCTTCTGGCCTTCACTGAACAAGTCACACAAAATCTGCTGGATATATTAGAGAATTAAGGGTCTAGTGAGAATAAGGAATTGAAGGAACAAAGTGTCAGTCAACAGTACTAAAGAATTTGGTGAACTTGATGGCTGACAAAGTGTAAGGACCTAACGATTTATATCCCAGAGTTTTGAAAGAGATGGCTTTAGGGATAGGGAGTGCTGTGGTTATCATCTTCCAAGATCCTGTAGATTCTGGAATTGTTATATAGATTGAAGGGTAGCAAATTTGACCCCAGTATTATTAAAGAGGGAAGAGAGAACGGGAAAGTATTAGCTTCATAACAGTGATAGAGAAAATGCTGGAATCTATAATGAAAGACTTAATACAGAAAATATTGGAAAAAATATTAGGTTAACACAGAAAATATTGGAAAAAAATCACATTTGACTAATTTGTTGGTGCTCCGTGAGGATGAGGCTAGTCAAATAGACAAGGAGGAACCAATGGATGTAGTGTATTTGGACTTTATGAAGGTGTTTAATAAGGTCCCTCACAGGAGGTTGGTTAACAAGATTGGAACACATGAAACCAAGCATGATGGACTGACATAGATTGAGAATTGGTTATGGGACAAAAAGTAAAAAGCAGGAATAAGTGGATCCTTCTCAGGTAAGCAGGCTGTGACTAGTGAGGTACCAGAGGGATTCATGCTTGGACCGCAACTTTTCACAATCCATATCAATGATTTACCGAAGGGGATGAAATATCATTGGCAAGATGCAGGGAGGATGTTTCCCCTGACTGAGGAGTGTAGGACCAGGGGGCAAGGTTTGACGATGCTGAAAAGGCTGTTTAGAACTGAGGTGGGGGGACCTTTCTTCACTCAGAAGGTGGTGCATCTTTAGAATTCTCTACCCCCAAGGGCTGTGGAAACTGAATCATTATGTTAATTGAAAACAATGGTCAGTAGATTTCCAGGCATTAAGGGAATAAAGGGATATCAGCATAGTCCTGGAAAATGACACAGTCCTGGCGTTATGGTAGAGTAGCCTTGAACGCCCATACAGCCTAATACTGCTCCTACTTTTTATGTTCTTATGGAGGATCTGTGAGATATAAGCAGCAGTACAAAACAGATAACTGTTTATTTGCAACTTTGTCAATGAGCTTCAGGACTGAATCCCTTCCAGCTGCTGTCCTACAGCAAGATCCAGAGAACCTGAGCATGATAGCCATTGTCCCTGTTGTGGCCCAATCCACCCTACATCCTTGGTAGCAGGAGAAGGATGGGCCTTCCAAGCCCAATGCTTCCATCTTAGGTGGAAATCCCTCAAACACTAACATCATGCTGGAGATGATTACCTGATGCCTGAACCTCTGTATTTGTCAGGGCAAACAAATTTCTAGACCCTGATTTCTTTATTATTATCAGCCAAATTGGAGAATTTGTCAGGATTGAACAAATTTGCATTAAATCAGTAAGTAGATAACCACAAATTGGAAATTATTTGCAACTGTAGGGGATGGAGAATACAGAAGTACTTTCAGATATAGGCAATCAAATCCACCTCAAGGTAGCAATGATAAACTGATGAAGGATGGCACAAAAATCTCAGAACTCTTGTGAAACAAGAATGCTGTTGCTGCTCTGGTTACCTAATTACCATACTTGGAATTCAAAACAAAGATCAGTAGATTTCTTGGCATTAAGGAAATTATTCCGTTTGCAGGTAATCTCAGTTACTGTACTTCATTAACTATTCAAATTAGGCAACAGACTACCTTTTCTCAGTTTACTCATTTTCCAACAGTTGTTTCTGTTTTTATTACAAAGAATGTTTCTATTTCTCATGCAGAAAGAGGAGTTACAAATTTACGAAAAATATTGTCAAAACAAGCCACGTTCAGAAGCTCTCTGGAGACAGTGTGGGGATTGCCAGTTCTTTCAGGTCCGAATCTTACATTATTCACTATTTTTTTAAATACTGAAATGTGTTCAGAATAACACATTGGTTATTATGTGGTATGTAGTATACAGAAATGTTATCCACCACATTTCTCTGGGATGTGCTGGGTCCCTTGCTGTTTGTCATATATATTAATGATTTGGATGAAAATATAAGTGGCATGATTAGTAAATTTGGAGACGACACCAACATTGGTGGTGTGGTGGACAGTGGTCTAAGGTTACAACAGGATCTAGATCAAATGGAAAAGTGGCAATAGGAGAGGTAGATGGAATTCAACTCAGACAAGTGTGAAGTGATGCAATTTGGGAAGTTAAACCAGGGCAGGAATTACACAGTAAATGACAGCACCCTGGGGAGTGTTGTAGAACAGAGAGACCTAGGGGCTACAAGTACATCATTCCCTGAAAGTGACTTCACAGGTAGACAAAGTGGTAAAAAAGGCGTATGGTATGGTCGCCTTCATTGGATGGGGCATTGAGTACAAGAGTTGGGATGTCATATTACGGGTGTGTAGGATATTGGTGGGACCGGATCTGAAGTACTGTGTGCAGTTCTAGTTGACATAGTGCAGGAAGGATGTGATTAAGCTAGAGAGGAAGCAGAAAAGATTCACAAGGATGTTGCCAGGACTGGAGGGCTTGAGTAATGAGGACAGACGGGAAAGGCTGGGACTGTTTTCCAGAAGCGTAGAAGGCTGAGACGTGACCTTATAGAGCTATATAAAATCAATAGAAAGGAAGGACATTGGGTCAGAGGAGGTGGAATCCTTATGGGTGGAGCTAAGAAATAGCAAGGGTAAAAGGACAATAGTAGCAGTCATATATAGGCCCCCTAACAGCAGTCAGGAAGTGGACCATAAGTTGCAGATTGAGATAGAAAAAGCGTGCCAGAGTGACAATGTGAAGATAATTATGGGGGATTTTAACATGAAGGTGGACTGGGAAATCCAGCAAGGCAGTAGTACTCAGGAGAGTGAGATTGTGGAATGTCTAAGGGATGTTTTTCTGGAGCAACTTATTGAGGAGCCCACCAGGGGATCGGCTGTTTTGGATTGGGTGCTATGTAGTGAACCCGAGGTGATTAGGGAACTAAAGGTAAAGGAACCACTGGGAACCAGTGATCACAATATGATTGAGTTTAGTTTCAAGTTTGAGAAGGAGAAGCTGATAACTGGTGTATTGATATTTCAGTGGAATAAGGGAAATTACAAAGGTATGAGAGAAGAGTTGGCCCAAATTGATTGGAGGAGTAAGTTAGCTGGAGGGACGGCGGAGGAGAAATGGAAGAAATTTCTACAGGAAATAAGGACAATGCAGGACAGATATATTCCAAGAAAAAAGAAGGTTTTGAATGGAAAAAAGGCACAGATGTGGATAACAAGGGAGGTGAAGGATAAAATAAAAGCAAAAGGGGCGGCGTACAAAGTAGCAAAAATTAGTGGGAAAACAGAAGATTGGAAAGTTTTTAAAAATCTGCAGAGAGAAACTAGGAAGGTCATTAGGAAAGCAAAGATGAGTTATGAAAGGAAGCTGGCGGACAATATTCGGAAGGATTCTAAGAGCTTTTTTAAATACATAAGGAATAAAAGAGAGACACGGGTTGACATAGGACCAATTGATAACGGTGCAGGAGGTATTATAATGGACGATAGTGAGATGGCAAGGGAATTGAATGAATATTTTGCATCGGTCTTCACCGTGGAGGACATAAGCAATGTGCCCGTTAGTCAGGAGTCTCATGAATTGGAACTGAGTTCAGTTGAGATTAATAGGGAGAAGGTGCTAGGAAAACTAAAGGGGCTTAAGACTGATAAGTCTCCCGGACCGGATGAGGTGCATCCCCGGGTTCTGAAGGAGGTGGCTGTAGAGATAGCGGAGGCATTGGCGATTATTTTCCAGGAATCGATAGATTCTGGCATGGTTCCGGAGGACTGGAGGGTAGCGAATGTAGTTCCGTTGTATAAGAAAGGTGGGAGGCAGCACAAAGGCAATTACAGACCTATTAGTCTGACGTCAGTGGTGGGAAAATTATTGGAATCTATCCTCAAGGAGGAGGTTACCGAATACCTAGAGGCGCAAGGCAAGATTGGACCTAGTCAACATGGTTTTGTGAAGGGGAGGTCCTGTCTGACCAACCTATTGGAGTTTTTTGAAGAAATCACAGGTAAGGTGGATAAGGGAGAGGCGGTAGACGTTGTGTATTTAGACTTTCAAAAGGCCTTCGATAAGGTGCCTCACAAGAGACTGATTAATAAGATGAGAGGTCATGGAATTATGGGTAGGATAGCAGAATGGGTGGAGCATTGGCTGGTTGACTGGAAGCAAAGGGTGGAAATAAAAGGATCTCGTTCTGGTTGGTTACCGGTTACTAGTGGTGTGCCGCAGGGGTCAGTGTTGGGGCCGCTCCTTTTTACCTTGTACATCAATGATTTGGATGATGGAATAAATGGTTGTGTGGCTAAGTTTACGGATGACACCAAGATAAGTGGAGGAGTAGGGAGCATAGAGGAAATAGAAAGGATGCAGAGGGACCTAGACAGTTTAGGAGACTGGGCAAGGAAATGGCAGATGAGATTCAATGTTGAGAAATGTGCAGTTGTACACTTTGGAAGCAGAAATAAGCGGGTAGATTATTATCTAGAAGGAGAGAAGATTGAAAGTACGGTAGTACAAAGGGACTTGGGGGTACTCGTACAAGATACCTTAAAAGTTAACCACCAGGTTGGACCGGTGGTAAAGAAAGCGAATGCTATGTTGGCATTCATCTCGAGAGGTATAGTGTATAAAAGTAAGGAAGTGTTGATGAGGCTCTACGGCGCACTAGTGAGGCCTCATTTGGAATACTATGTGCAGTTTTGGGCCCCAGATCTTAGGAAGGATGTGCTGACGTTGGAGAGGGTTCAGAGGAGATTTACGAGGATGATTCCGGGAATGAAAGGGCTTACGTATGATGAGCGTTTGTTGGCTCTTGGACTGCACTCACTGGAGTACAGAAGGATGAGAGGGGACCTCGTAGCGACATTTAAAATGTTGACAGGAAAGGATAGAGTAGATGTGGCTAGGCTGTTTCCCTTGGTGGGCGAGTCCAGGACCAGAGGGCACAATCTTAGAATTAGAGTGTACAGTTTCAAGACAGAGATGAGGAGAAATTTCTTTAGCCAGAGGGTGGTGAAATTGTGGAACTCCTTGCCACGCACAGCAGTGGAGGCCAGATCAGTGGGGGTGTTCAAGGAGGAGATAGACAGATATCTAAATAGTCAGGGTATCAAGGGATATGGGGATAAGGCTGGAAAATGGGATTAGAATAGTTTTTTTTTCCCACCCCATTTTTTTTTCCCTTTTCCTTGGAGCAGACTCGATGGGCCGAATGGCCTGCTTCTGCTCCCTTGTCTTGTGATCTTGTGATAAAATCATGAAGGGAATAGCTAAGGTAGATGGTCACAGTCTTTTTCCCAGAGTAGGGAGTCTAAAACCAGAGGGCACAGGTTTAAAGTGAGAGGGAAAAGATTTAAAGGGGACCTGAGGGGCAAGTTTATCACACAGAGGATGGTGTCTATATGGAATGAGCTGCCAGAGGGTAGAAGCAGGTACAATTACAATGTTTAAGGGACATTTGGACAGGTTCATGAATAGGAAAGGTTTGGGGGGATTTGGGCCAAATGCAGGCAAATGGGATGAACTCAGGAAGGTACCTTGGTTGGCATGGACAAGTTGGGCTGAAGGACCTGCTTCTATGCTGTATAACTCTATGGCTCTATCACACCCCCTGCCTACGCCACCCTTCACAACCAGCCTTCCAGATCCCCTGCAACCCCAATCTTAAACCATCCACCTTTGCTCTTAGTTTACGACATCTCATTTCAGTGCCTCCCCTGATTTCCCCGCTACCCCCAGCAATCCATCCCTGCTGCACCACCATTTCTAAGTTGCTATGCTTAACTATTTTTCCCTTCCTTTTGTGATCTTCCTGGTCTTGACTACAATATCGAATCTTCCTTCCCCCCCTGCAAAGCTGAATAATTGCTCACCTAAATCAATGGAGTATAATCTCAAATTTACCCATTGTACGACTGGCTTCATCATCCTGACCTCAGCATGCTTGAAACAGGCATATTTTACTGTCTTTAGCGAAATCCTACTCACGACTTTAGATCACCCTAAAAGACAAAGATAATTCCGGACTCCTTTTTACCAATTGCAACAGTCTCCTTAAATCTAACTGCCTCAACACTTGTCCTGTTCATTATCAGTTCAAACACTAAGTGAACAATAGCCTTCATTGTAATCCTCTTTTCATTCTGAAGGTAGAGTGGTCCTTTAAATTGTTTCTTATTCTGTGCACTGCTACATGTAGATTCTTATATGCCACTTTTATTCAGATAAAGTAAAGTTAACTAGGACAGTTTTAAATACAACAGAGGGTCCTTAATGGTTGATAAGTCCTAAAGCTTTAATTATTTTGCATTTTTTTTCAGGAGTGCCAACAAAGACTGGATCATAAACTGTCACTGGATGCCTACCTTTTAAAACCTGTTCAGAGGATTACAAAGTATCAACTTCTCTTAAAGGTAATCAGGATACTTGACAAGTGGGGAGATTAACAAGACCAAACAAGTTGCGTGCTATTGTGGATAATTTTAGCATTTTATGTACTGTGCCTTTGATGTAGGTTGAAATGCACATAAATTTCACATTAATGAAACAAGAAAATGATTATAAAAATGTTGACTTCCTACTACAACTATTGTAGATTAAAGGATTTACTGTACAGCACTAATACAAATTAACAGGGAGGAGGTGTTGGAGGCCTTAAAATGCATTAAGGTGGATAAATCCCCAGGGCCTGAGCTGGTGCATTCTTGGACCTTGTGGGGAATTCAGGAAGAAATTGCGGAGGCCCTCGCAGAGATTTTTGCTTCATCTCTGCCATAGGTGAGGTTCCAGAGGACTGGATATGTGGAGTGTGGCTAATGTGGTGTCATTGTTTAAAAAGGGTAGCAAAAACAAGCCAGGAAACTACAGGCCCATGAGTCTGACATTGGTGGTGGGTAAATTGCTGGAGGGGATTCTGAGGGACAGGATCTCCCGACATTTGGAGAGACAGGGCTTGATTCAGGACAGTTGGCACGGCTTTGTGCGTGGGAAGTCATGTCCAACAAATCTCTTGGAGTTCTTTGAGGAGGTAACCAAGAGGGTAGATGAGGGTAGGGCAGTGGATGTTCTCTATATCGACTTTAGCAAGGCCTTTTGATTATGGCAGGCTATTCTGGAAGGTTAGATCGCATGGGATCCAGGGGGAAATAGCTGATTGGATTCATAATTGGCTCAGTGGTAAGAAGCAGAGGGTGATAGTCGAGGGTTGTTTCTCATGCTGGAGACCCATGTCTAGTGGTGTGCCACAGTAGTTGGTGCTGGGACTTTGTTGTTTGTAATGAATATAAATGATTTGGATGTGAATGTACAAGGCATGGTTAGTAAGTTTGCGGATGATATTAAAATAGCTGGTGTTGTGGACAGTGTAGAAGGTTATGAAAAACTACAGGGGGATCTTGATCAGCTAGGTATGTGGGCTGAGGATTGGCAAATGGCTTTCAATCCAGATAAATGTGAGGTATTTTGGGAGAACAAACCAGGTTAGGATTTATACACTGAATGGTAGGGCCCTGGAGAGTGTCAAGAAACAGAGGGACCTAGGAGTGCAAGTGCATAGTTCACTGAAAGCAGTGTCAGAGGTAGACAGGGTGGTGAAGAAGGCTTTTGGCACACTGGCTTTTATCAGTTGAGGCATTCAGTATAGGAGTTGGGAAGCTGTGCTGCAGTTATATAAGATGTTGGTGAGGCCTCATTTGGAGTGTTGTGTACAGTTTTGGTCATCTTGTTATTGGAAAAATATTATTAAACTAGAAAGAGTGTAGAAAAGACTTAGCAGGATGTTGCCTGGACTTGCAGCCTGAGTTACACGGAGAGGTTGCGTAGACTAGGCCTTTATTCTAGAGGGACATGGACAGGGTGAAAGCACATAGTCTTTTTCCCAGGGTGGGGGTGCTAAGAACAGGAAGGGATAGGTTTAAGATCATAGGCAAGAGATTTAAAAGGGATATCAGGGGCAGCTTCTTCATGCAAAGGGTGATGCGTATTTGGAATTGAGCTGCCACAAATAGTGGTTAAGACAGGCATATTATCAATGTTTAAAAACCATCTAGATAACTATGTGGATAGGAGAGGTTTCGAGGGAAATGGGCCAAACGCAGGCAGATGGGACTAGCTCGCTGGGCCACACTGTTGGCATGGACGAGTTGGGTTGAAGGGCTTGTTTCCATGTTGTAAGACTCTATGACCAAAGCACTCTTTTCCACACTTGTCTGTGGATATCCATTACTTAGTTTGCACCAGTGGCCAAGAATATTTTAAATAAAAAGAAGCGACAGCATATGGCGACATCAAATTAAATCAAGCCAACACCACATATTCTTTAAGAGCACTTAATTTCCACACAAGCTTCTTCCCATGTTTTTCATCTAAGGCTACTAACCTTTAACACTGTTCCTTCTCCCTCATAAGTTATCTGGCTTCTCTTTAAATATCCTAAATTAATATGCAGCAAATGCTGAAAATCTGAAATAAGAAAGAAAATACTGGAAATATTCACCAGATTGAGCAGCATTTGTGGAGAGGAAGAGAATTAACCTTTCAGGTCACTTGTTTATCATCAAAACTGGGAAAAAATAGATAGAAAACAAATTTTTAAAAAATAGAGAAAGAGAGGAACAGTGAGTACAAAAGGAAGTAAAGAAATAAATATTTATTCAAATTTGCCTTGTTACACTTCCTCCAAAGCTATCTTCTCATTCCCTTATGTCATTACCAATCATTTACCAATCTCTTTCACAAAGCTCCATCATTCCTTTTGTCATTTAATTTCTCCTAACCTCCATTCTATCACACAGACTTTTTATGGGCTCTCTCTTGTCCTTACATTTTTTTCCTGGATTTTAAGACTTGTTTCTCCATTAACATTTCCCATTCCTGATGAATGGTGATTGACCTGGGACTATAAGTGTGGCTGTCACAGTGCTGCCTTATAGCTCCATTAGCCAGTTCAGTTTAATTCTGAACTCACATGCAGATTTGTGGTTTCTGCATTCTCCCTGTGACTACATGGGTTTTTGCCAGGCGCTCTGGGTTCCTCCCACAAGGCAATTGCATGCTGGTCGATACATTGGTTGGCTACTGTAAATTAACCCTAAATTAGGGTTGGCTATTGTAGATTAACCCTAGTGCAGGTGCCCGGTAGGAGAATCAGGTTTGAGCTGATGGACACGTGGGAGAGATTATGTTACAGGGAACTAAGTGGGGGAAAGGGATTGGTGGAATTTCTCTAAAAGCCAGCATTGACTCAATGGGCCAAATGGCCTCCTTCCGTTTCATAAGAAAATATGAAAAACACAACCACAAACAAAGGCACAGGCTTTTGATTTAGGAGTGGAGAATTTATTTTCCTGGGATTTGGGACATTGCATGACCTTTAATGAAGATAAGATATCTTTATTAGTCACATGTTCATCGAAACACACAGTGAAATGCACCTTTGTGTAGAGAGTGTTCTGGGGGCAAGTGTCGCCATGCTTCCGGTGCCAACACAGCATGCCCACAGCTTCCTAATCCGTACGTCTTCAGAATGTGAGACAAAACCAGAGCATCCAGAGGAAACCCACGCAGTCCCGGGGAGAACGTAGAAACTCCTTACAGACAGTGGCTGGAATTGAACCCGGGTCGCTGGTGCTGTAATAACGTTACGCTAAAACAGTGATGCAGCAGAGAGAGCTGCTGCCTCACAGCTTCAGTAACCTGTGTTTGATCCTGACCTCCGGTATTTTCCGTGTGCAGCTTGCACATTCTCCCTGAGAACATGTGTGTTTCCTCCAGGTACTCCAGTTTCCTCTCATGTCTCAAATGACGTGCTGGTAAGTTAGTTAGTGACTTTAACTTGCCCCTGACGTTGATGTGCGGTAGGAAAATTGGGGGGAAGGGGGTTGAGTTAATGGACACGTGAAAGAAAATAGGTTGCAGGATATTGTGGAGGAAGGGGATTGGTGGGATTGCTCTGAGAGCCACTATAGACTCAGTAGACTGAAAGGCTTCATTTTATGTTGTAAGGAAATATAAAATGCATATCTTTGTGATCTTATATTGAAGAGGAACAAATGAAAGTAGGCAATTTGGCCTAACTAATCTGTACCATTGTTTATGATACTCAGAAAGCTCCTCTCATTCCAAATGCTTCATCCTAGTTTCTTCAGCAGAGCATCCTACTTCTTTTAATCTACTGTGATCATCTAATTTCCTTTGAAGGCATCTAAGCCATTTGCCTTAACCACTTCCTGTGGAGGCAAACCACTCTCTAAATAAAGAATTTGCTTGCTGTCTCTAAAGACAGAAAGCAAAGAGGGAATAAATGGATTTTTCTCAATTTGGCAGGCTGTAACTTGTGGGGTCACAGGGATAGGTGTTTGGACTCAACTACTCACAATCTATATCAATGATTTGGCTGAGGGAATGAAACATATTTCAAAGTCTGCTGATGAGACAAAACTGTTTGGGCTTGTGAGCAACAAGGAGAACGAAGTGAGACTTTGAAGTGATATTGACAAGCTGAGTGAGTGGACAGGAACATAAAAAAGTGAAGTCATCCACTTATCTGTACAAAAAAAAGCAGGGTATTTATTAAAGGGTGAGCAATTAGGTGATGATATTCAAAGGGACTTGGGTTTTCTGTACACAATTCACTAAAAGCCAATGTATGGGTTCAGCAAGTAATTCGGAAGACAAACAGAATGTTGGTCTTTATTAAAAACGATTTGAAGTAGAACCAGAACTGGAAGTCACTGTCTCAGAACAAGGGGTAGGCTATTGGGATTGAGATAAGGAGAAATTTCTTTTTGCAGAGGGTACTGAAGCTTTGGACTGCTGTACCTTGGATATTTACAGAGTTCTGTATATTAAGGGAATGAAGAGATATGGGATAATGCAAGAAAACGATACGGAAGTAAAAGACCAGCCATGATCCTGACAAAGCTCCATGCCAAATGGCCTTCCCCTGCTCCTATTTCTCATGTTCTTATTTTCTTGTATCATATTCACCACATAATGCACTTAGTTATGACTGCCCATTAAGATTCATTGATTGATTCTACCAGGAAATGCTGAAGTGCAGTAAGAATTCAGAAGGCACTGCTGAATTGGAGGAAGCACTGGAGACCATGATTAGCATAATTAAATCAGTGAATGACTCAATGCATCAGATTGCTATTACGGGATTTGAGGTAAGAGTAAATGATGTCTGGTTTACTTCAGTTTTGAACACTTTATGTAATCCTAAGCATTGTCCCATAGTTGATATTCTGTTATTGATTGATCACTGATATTTTTACTTCACATAACAATTAGTCAGTTTTTTTGGTACAAAATGGCATATTAAAACCATGCAACCTCCTTTGTATTTGCTTTACGTTTCACAAGATCACAAGATCAAGAGATCACAAGACAAGGGAGCAGAAGCAGGCCATTTGGCCCATCGAGTTTGCTCCAAAGAAAAGAAAGGGAAAAAGAAGAAGAAAAAAGAAAGGGAAAAAGAAATGAGAAATGGGGGAAAAAAGTCTGCTCCATGAGCTAAAAAAAAACACTATTCCTTTCTAGCCCCAATTTCCGGCCTTATCCCCATATCCCTTGATATCCTGACTATTTAGATATCTATCTATCTCCTCCTTGAACGCCCCCACTGATCTGGCCTCCACTGCTGTACGTGGCAAAGAATTCCATAATTTCACTACCCTCTGGCTAAAGAAATTTCTCCTCATCTCTGTTTTAAACCAGTACCCTCTAATTCTAAGATTGTGCCTTCTGGTCCTGGACTCACCCACCAAGGGAAACAGCTTAACCACATCTACTCTGTCCAGTCCTTTCAACATTTTAAATGTTTCTATGAGGTCCCCTCTCATTCTTCTGTACTCCAGTGAGGACAGTCCAAGAGCCGACAAACGCTCATCATAAGTAAGCCCTTTCATTCCAGGAATCATCCTCGTAAATCTCCTCTGAACCCTCTCCAACATAGATATGGGGCCCTAAACTGCACACAGTATTCCAAATGAGGCCTCACTAGTGCCCTGTAGAACCTCATCAACACCTCCCTACTTTTATACCCTATACCTCTCGAAATGAATGCCAACATAACATTCGCTTTCCTTACTGCCGATCCGACTTGGAGGATAACCTTTAGGGTATCCTGCACGAGTACCCCTAAGTCCCTTTGTACTTCTGTACTTTGAATTTTCTCCCCATCTAGATAATAATCTTCCCATTTATTTCTGTTTCCAAAGTGCACAACTGCACATTTCTCTACATTGAATCTCATCTGCCATTTCTTTGCCCATTCTCCTAAACTATCTAGGTCTCTCTGCAACCTTCCTGTCTCCTCAATACTCCCTGCTCCTCCACCTATCTTGGTGTCTACAAATTTAGCCACAAAACCATTTACTCCATCATCCAAATTGTTAATGTACAAAAAGAAGCAGCCCCAACACCGACCCTTGCGGAACACTTCTAGTAACCGGTAGCCAACCAGAACAGGATCCTTTTATTCCCACCCTTTGCTTTCTGCCAACCAGCCACTGCCCCACCCATTCTATTATCCTACCTGTAATTCCATGAGCTCTCATCTTATTAATCAGCCTCTCGTGTGGCACCTTGTCGAAGGCCTTTTGAAAGTCTAAATACACAACATCCAGAGCCTCTCCCTTATCCACCCTACCTGAGATTTCCTCAAAAAACTCCAATAGGTTGGTCAGGCAGGATCTTCCCTTCACGAACCCATGCTGGCTTGGACCTATCTTGCCCTGCACCTCTAGGTATTCCATAACCTCATCCTTGAGGATCGATTCTAATAACTTTTCCACCACTGACGTCAGACTAATAGGTCTGTAATTTCCTTTATGCTGCCTCCCACCTTTCTTATACAGCGGAACTACTGTCACGAACCAGCAACAAAAGAAACACACTGAGCATGATTTAGTGTTAAAAACTATTTTATTAATCACTACTTATGATAATACGTAAAATAAAAGTAAAAATGTTAGTATGTTAGAATTCAAGAATGTTAAACCTCGAACGTTAACCCCAAAACTAAACTCTTCGTGTGTGTGTGTGACAAAGTCCAAAACTCCCAGTTCCTGAATGGTTCTTAAAGTTCAGTTCCGCAAGCCATAAGGTGAAACATGAGCAAGGGCTTCTTCAACAACCATCGTTGTCTGAAGATAAGATGTAGGTGTAGAAAAACATAGAGAGAGTACATACGAAATCCAAATGTTCCACGATGGAACCCAAACGACACTTCAGTGTTTACTCGGTAGTGACTTCCTCACCCCGAAAAGCATCCGAACCGTGGTCGTCCACACACAAATACCTGTTTCCTTCTACAGGTCAGCAACAAAGTGAACTCCACCGGATTACTTCCAACTTCCATACATGGATTTCAGTGGCAAACACAGTTATTGTTTCTCATCCATCGATAGAGAAAACAAGCAGGCTGGTGTCTCTCTCCCTTCTCTCTCTCTCTCCTTCTTCTTCTGCCTTCTTCAACAACGTCATTACGTCCTTTATTTTCTATTGACGTAAGCACGCCCCACACACACATACACACACACTCTCTATCTTAAAGGGACTTTCACTGAGTCCGTAACACCTCCCACCTAAAAAAAAAATTTTCCCAAGAAAATTTTAACCGCGCATAGTTAGTAATGTTAATAATTATCATGCTACACAACTACAGACTATCAGATTAGTACAGATACATGTTTCCCATTTAACATCGGGAAAGACAATCAGCAATCACATTATCTTTGCCTTTAATGTGAGTTATCATGAGATCAAACTCTTGCAAAATTAAACTCCAGTTTAACAGCCTTCTGTTCTTGTTTTTGACTCGGCTCAGAAACACCAATGGGTTATGATCTGTATACACAGTCGATGGTTTCTGAGTGGTGCAAACATATACACTGAAATGTTGCAAGGCTAAAACAAGCGACAGTAATTCTTTCTCTATGGTGGAATAATTCTTTTGATGCTCATTAAATTTCTTTGAAAAGTAAGCTACAGGATGGTCAATATCATCAAGGTCACCCTTCTGCAACAACACAGCTCCTGCAGCTTCATCACTGGCATCTACTGCTAATGAAAATGGCTTTTCAAAGTCAGGTGTTTTGAGCACAGGATGGTAGCATAAAATGGTTTTCAGCTTCTCAAATGCTTCTTGACAAGAATCTGTCCAAACAAACTTTACTCCCTTCTTCAGAAGATTAGTTAGGGGAAGAGCAATATCAGCAAAATTTTTACAAAATTTTCGATAATATCCAACCATTCCCAAAAATCTTTTAACAGTCCTCGTACCTGTGGGAATAGGGAACTCAGATATTGCTTGAACTTTTGCCTGAACAGGAGCTTGCTTGCCTTGACCTACAACATAACCAAGATACGTCACAGTGGCATGGCCAAATTCACTTTTAGCCAAGTTGACTGTAAGGTTAGCCTTGGAAAGTCTTTCAAACAACCTTTCTAACGCAGAGATGTGATCTTCCCAAGTATCATTCCCAGTCACTAAGTCGTCAATGTAGGCATCTGTATGTTTTAACCCATGAATCACTGAATTAATCATTCTTTGAAATGTTGCCGGAGCATTTTTCATTCCAAATGGCAAAACATTGTATTCATACAATCCAGAAGGGGTTACGAAGGCTGAAATCTCCCTTCCTCTATCTGTTAATGGAACACACCAGTACCCTTTTAATAGGTCAATCTTTGTAAGAAATTTTGCCTTTCCCACTCTGTCTATGCAATCATCCACCCTAGGAATAGGGTAAGCATCTGACTTTGTTACAGCATTCACTTTCCTGTAATCTGTGCAAAATCTAACAGTTCCATCAGGTTTAGGTACAATAACACAGGGCGAACTCCAATTTGAAGTAGAATGGCTAATAATATCATTTTCCAACATGTACTTTATTTCCTGATCAACAAGTTTACTTTTTTCCACATTCATTCAATATGGGTGTTGTTTGATTGGTTTTGCATCCCCAACATCAACATCATGGGTAATTATCGATGTTCTGTTTGGAACATCTGGGAACAGATTTTTAAATTTTAAAATTAATTCTCTCATCTGTTGTTTTTGTGAAACTTGTAAATGGTCCAACTTTGTTTCAAGGTTCTCCAGGATATTTTGGTTTTTTAGTTTCGATGGAACAATATTTGGTCTAAATTGGCCTTCCTCAACATCAACCTCAGGCATTCTAGAAACAACCTTTACATCATCCACCAAGGCCACAACTGAATCCCTCTCATAATAAGGTTTTAGCATGTTTACATGACAGAGTTGTGTTTTCTTGCGTCTATCTGGTGTTTTGATTATATATGTTAGATCAGTCACTCGAGATTCAATAACATAGGGTCCAGAAAAACGAGATTGCAAGGGATTATTTTGGCTAGGGAAAAATACCAACACCTTTTGCCCCACTGCGAATGTCCTAGGCCGAGCACGTCTATCAAAATATGTCTTCATTCTTATCTGGCTTGTTTTCAGATTCTCTCTCGCTAGCTGGCAGACTCTCTCCAACCGAGTTTTAAATTTTTGGACGTAGTCCAACAGACTCAAGTGAACTTCCTCATTAACCCATTGCTCTCTTAACAACTCCAAAGGTCCTCTCACCCTATGTCCAAACACAAGCTCAAACGGACTAAATCCTATTGACTCCTGGATCGATTCTCTAACGGCAAACAAAAGTAAATGGATACCTTCGTCCCAATCCTTGGTGTTTTCAAAGCAATAAGTCTTCAGCATATTTTTGAGAGTAGAATGAAATCTCTCCAGAGCTCCTTGAGATTCTGGGTGATATGCAGATGATACAATCTGCTTTGCTCCCAGCTCATAGACTATTTGTTGAAAAATTTTTGACATAAAATTACTACCTTGATCAGATTGGATTTCTTTTGGCAAACCAAACAAGGTAAAAAATTTTACAAGAGCCTTTGACACCGTCTTGGCCTTAATATTTCTAAGGGGTATTGCCTCTGGAAATCTAGAAGTGGCACACATGATGGTTAACAAATACTGATTTCCAGTCTTAGACTTTGGTAAGGGGCCAACACAGTCCACAATCACCTTCGAAAAGGGCTCCCCAAAAGCAGGAATTGGCTTCAAAGGAGCCACAGGGGGTTTTTGATTTGGTTTACCTACCATCTGACATGTGTGGCAGGTTCGACAAAACATCACCACATCTTTTCTCAAACCAGGCCAATAGAATTGTTTCAAGATCTTCCCTACAGTTTTATTCACACCAAAATGACCACCCAAAGGCATACTATGGGCCAGGTTTAAAATCTCATCCCTATAAACTTTTGGAACAACAACCTGATGAATAACTTCCCATTCCTCAGTAACAGGAACATGAGGAGGTCTCCATTTCCTCATTAACACTCCATTTTTGACATAGTATCCAGTTGGCACCTTTTCAATCTCCTCACATGAGAGTGCTTTTTCTTTCAATTCTGTCAATTCAGGGTCCTTTGTCTGTTCCACCATAAAATCCTTCCTCGACAAAGACAAATCTTTAAATTCAGGCTCACTATAAGGATGTTGATCCTCCAGTGAAGACAGAAAAGTCTCAGATAAGGCATCATAATTTTCTTCCTGTTTAGGACTGTCACAAGGAATCACATCAGACTGCACCGGACTGTCTGTCTTGGCTAATTCTTTAGCTTTAGCTCGAGTCACCGCACATGATGGGTAAACATCTGAATCATTCTCAGACTCATCAATCCTTGGTTTGGTTGTTAACCGTACCACAGGATCACTTTCTCCATCTGCAAGGTCATTTCCCAATAACAAAGAAACTCCTTCCACTGGCAAACTAGGTCTTATCCCTATCTCGACTGGTCCTTCTACGAACTTTGACTTTAAAATCACCCTGTGAAAAGGGACAGACATGGTCTCACCTGTAACGCCTCGTACTAGATTTACTTCACCAGTGTCACTTTCTTCACCAAAATTTAAAACACTGTCTAGCAAGAGAGATTGACTAGCCCCAGTATCTCTAAGAATTTTCACTGGCACCTGGGGTGACTCATCATTCAGTGAAACAAAACCCTCTGATACATACGAACGGAATTCCTTTCTCACCTCCTCCAACTTTTCCGCTTTTCCCTCTTGCAAGGACTGATCTTTAACAGCATCTCCTAAACCTTTTTGATTTTTAATTGCCTGAAAGCAAGCATTGGGCCCAGCTTCCTTCTTTTTCTTCAAAAGGGCACAATTAGATATCACGTGGCCAGGTTTCCTACAGTAATAACAAGTACGCTCAACAGGTTTCTCCAGCCCTGGCTTCTTTTCATCTTTTCCTTTTTGATTACCTCCCAATTTAATCTCCGGTTTACCTGGATTGTCTTTGTAACTCTTTTGAAAGGTTTTAGGTTGTCCCCATTTGGATTTATGGGTTAAAGCATAATCATCTGCCAACCTAGCAGTTTCTTGTAAAGTTTCCACTGCCTTTTCATTTAAGTATGTTGTTAATTCAGCTGGAACACATCTTTTAAAGTCTTCCACCAGTATCAATTCTGTCAATTTATCATAATCCCCATCTACATTTTTAGCCAGGCACCATCGTTCAAAACATATTCTCTTTCCATTGGCAAATTCCATATAAGTCTGATCTGCAGATTTCCTCAAGTCTCTGAATTTTTGTCTATAAGCCTCAGGGACCAATTCATAGGCCTTCAAAATAGCTTGTTTTACCTTGGTATAATCAGCTGCATCCTCAGCAGACAAAGCAGAATAAGCTTTTTGAGCTTTACCTTTAATCACACTCTGTACCATAAGAGCCCATCCTTTCCTTGGCCAGTTTGAACTCACAGCAACCTTTTCAAAATGTTGGAAATACTGATCAACCTGATCTTCTTCAAACGGAGGGACTAATCGAACCTCCCTGCTGGCTGAAAAACCATCATCAGAATCAGATTCCAAACTCCTACGCTTCATTTGTAACTCATGCTGCCTCTGTTTTTCCTTCTCCTCTGCCTCAAACTTTAACCGAATTAGTTCCCGTTCCCGTTCAGCCTCTAACTTCATCTGAGTTATCTTTTGTTCGGCCTCTAATTTCTCTCATTCGGCCTCTATCTTTAACTGGGTTTGCTCTCGTTCGGCCTCTAATCTCTTTTGTTCTCGTTCAGCTTCTAATTTATTTTGCTCTCGTTCAGCCTCTATCTTTGCCAGCTGCACCTGTGCCTCAGAAATTGCTATTTCACTGCCAGGAAACTGTTTTAACACTTCCTTCTCAAACACCTTCTTTTCCACATAATGGCCAGCTATCAGTCTCTGAATATCTGCCTTTCTCATAGACTGCTTTACTTCTGTAAGGTTTAACCTTGTAGCAATCTTTATCAAATCATCCTTTTTCGCCACCTCCAATCCTTTTTGGGTTGGTGACTCCAAAAATGCCTTAATATCCATTGCTGCTGGTTTCCACACACACAAGCCAATTAAAAAGAATTTATCAGACCTCCCTCAAAAATCTTTGGATTGAATCTCGAACAAATCTCGTCAATCTGGGGTACAATCCCAGACGACACTCGTTAACCTTGGGAACTATCCCGGACGAGCCCCAAATTTTGTCACGAACCAGCAACAAAAGAAACACACTGAGCATGATTTAGTGTTAAAAACTATTTTATTAATCACTACTTATGATAATACGTAAAATAAAAGTAAAAATGTTAGTATGTTAGAATTCAAGAATGTTAAACCTCGAACGTTAACCCCAAAACTAAACTCTTCGTGTGTGTGTGTGACAAAGTCCAAAACTCCCAGTTCCTGAATGGTTCTTAAAGTTCAGTTCCGCAAGCCATAAGGTGAAACATGAGCAAGGGCTTCTTCAACAACCATCGTTGTCTGAAGATAAGATGTAGATGTAGAAAAACATAGAGAGAGTACATACGAAATCCAAATGTTCCACGATGGAACCCAAACGACACTTCAGTGTTTACTCGGTAGTGACTTCCTCACCCCGAAAAGCATCCGAACCGTGGTCGTCCACACACAAATACCTGTTTCCTTCTACAGGTCAGCAACAAAGTGAACTCCACCGGATTACTTCCAACTTCCATACATGGATTTCAGTGGCAAACACAGTTATTGTTTCTCATCCATCGATAGAGAAAACAAGCAGGCTGGTGTCTCTCTCCCTTCTCTCTCTCTCTCCTTCTTCTTCTGCCTTCTTCAACAACGTCATTACGTCCTTTATTTTCTATTGACGTAAGCACGCCCCACACACACATACACACACACTCTCTATCTTAAAGGGACTTTCACTGAGTCCGTAACACTACATTTGCGAGCCTCCAGTCCTCCGGAACCATGCCGGAGTCTATTGATTCCTGGAAAATTATCACCAGTGCTTCCGCAATCTCTAAAGCCACCTCCTTCAGAACCCGGGGATGCACCTCATCCGGTCTGGGAGACTTATCTGTCTTTAGTCTGTTTAGCTTTCCTAGCACCTTCTCTCTAGTGATCTTAATTGAACTCAGCTCCATTCCTTGAGACCCCTGACTATCCAGTATATTGCTGATGTCCTCCACAGTGAAGACCGATGCAAAATACTCATTTAGTTCCTCTGCCATCTCTTTATCATCCATTATAATCTCTCCCACACCGTTATCGATTGGTCCTATTTCAACCCGTGTCTCTCTTTTGCTTTTCATATATTTAAAAAAACTCTTAGTATCCTTTCGAATGTTATCTGCCAACTTCCTTTCATAATTCATCTTTTCTTTCCTAATGACCTTCTTAGTTTCTTTCTGCAGGTTTTTAAAAGTTTCCCAGTCTTCTGTTTTTCCACTAATTCTTGCTTCCTTGTATGCCCTCCCTTTTGCTCTTATTTTAGCCTTAACCTCTCTCGTTATCCACATTTGTTCCTTTTTTCCATTCAAAACCTTTTTTTTGGAATATATCTATCCTGCATTTTCCTTATTTCTTGTAGAAGTTCCATCCATTTCTGCTCTGCCGTCCCTCCAACTAGCTTACTCTTCCAATCAATTTGGGCCAGTTCCTCTCTCATACCACTGTAATTTCCTTTGTTCCACTGAAATATCGATACACCAGTTATCAGCTTCTCCTTCTCAAATTTGAAACTGAACTCAATCATATTGTGATCGCTAGTTCCTAATGATTCCTTTACCTTTAGTTCCCTAATCACCTCCGGTTCATTACACAGCACCTAATCCAAAACAGCCGATTCCAATCCACCTTCATGTTAAAATCCCCCATAATTATTTTAACATTGTCACTCTGACACGCTTTTTGTATTTCTAACTGCAACTTATAGTCCACATCCTGACTGCTATTAGGGGGCCTATATATAACTGCTATTATTGTCCTTTTACCCTTGCTATTTCTTAGCTCCACCCATAAGGATTCCACTTCTTCTGACCCAATGTCCTTCCCTTCTATTGATTTTATATCATTACTAACCATCAGGGCCACACCACCCCCTCTGCCTACCCGCCTATCCTTCCTATACACTGTGTACCCCTGGACATTCATATATTTTGAAAAACTCTTAGTATCCTTTCAAATGTTATTTGCCAACTTCCTTTCATAATTCATCTTTTCTTTCCTAATGACCTTCTTAGTTTCTTTCTGCAGGTTTTTAAAAGTTTCCAAGTCTTCTGTTTTCCCACTAATTCTTGCTTCCTTGTATGCCCTCCCTTTTGCTCTTATTTCTATCATTTACTATCAGAAATATCTGTGAGTACTGAACTTCTGACCATTGTGTTATTTGCATTAGTTAATTCAAATTATTGGATAATTCAAATCCTAAGCATGTCATATCACAGAATCATAGAATGGTTGCAGGATGGAGGGAGGCATTTGGCCCTTTGAGTCCCAACTAGCTCTATGCAACAGCAATCCAGCCGGTGCCACTCCCCCACTCTCTTTCCCTAACTCTGCAAATTCTATCCTTTTAGAAATTATCCAGCTTCCTCCTGAAAGCTGCCATTGAATCTGTCCCACTAATTCCCTCGTCAGTGCATTCCAGGCCCTAACCACCCACTTTCCCCTCCCATTGAAATTATCAGTAATATCAAACTATTAACAGTCCAGTGATTTGAGCTGTGCTGACAATGAAGGTTTTAATAAATTAAGCATTATTTTGGAGCGAGGCAGGTAAGCTTTGTCTACTTTCATTAAAACTGCCTGTCCTTTGAACAAGTGAATAATTTATCTGTGATTAACACTGATAAATTTCTACCCTTATGTCTATATGTAACAAGTAGAAATCCCAGAAGCATTAACTAATTGCAATTATGTTACTAATCACAACATTATTTACAAAAAATATGTTACGTTGTAACTCTCTTAATGATCATGCTGCAATGTTGTCATTGGAACATAGATCCACTTTTCCAAATAATGGGAAATCCGGAGGTTAAACTCACCCAGTTCTCAAAGCTCAACTACACCAACAGGCCTGGCCAATATTTCACTAAATCCTTTCTGTACACTGGAAAACTGCTTAGCCTGCAGCACACTTATCTGGAATCCAGAAACTTCTGCAGTGAGTGGTTTAAGGCCAAAGGATTAATCTTAAGAGGAGGTTCTAGGGGTCTTGGAGTGAACTAATTTATGACACATTACATATAAGCCAAAGAGATGCCTTCCTTTTTCCTCCCGAGGACATAAATATACTTGTAGTTTTCTCTGAGAAACACTTGTTCAGAGGTAAATAGTTTCAAATTGCCTACTAATTTGCTGCAAGATGTTTAGAGGTCAAATAATAACAACCTCCATTTATATAGCATTATTAGTTTTGTAACATGTTGCAAAATGCTTAACAGAAGTGTTTTCAAAAGAAAATTGATGCTGAGATGGGTGGGAATATATTAAGGTAGGTGACAAAAATGTCAAAGATGTAGCTCTCAGAGAACAGCTTAAAGGAGGAAGAGAACCAGAAAGGTTTGGGGGACGGCGGGGGGGGGGGGGGGGGGATGGTTGGGGTAGAATTCTAGAACTTGTCTTGATGGTTAAAGGTACAGCCACCAAATGGTGGAGAAACTAAATTTCAATGTGATAAAGAGAAAAGAATTGGAGGATTTCTGAAGGTGGTAGAGCCAAAAGAGATTTTGGTTGGTGATGACACAGAAGGATTGGTGAAAAATAGGATGAGAAAATTAAAATAAGGCATTGCTTATCTGGGCAGATGATGGTCTGTAAGCACAGGGATCATAGGCAAAAAGGACATGGCAGAAATTGGGTTGTTTCAGATGACCCCATGCATATAAAAGATAGAATGAGGAAGGTTGGCTAGGAATAGTCAGCTATGGAGGTTTGATTGCAGATACTTTGAGGTAAGGGTCCAGCCAGACAATATTGTGAAACTGATAGTCTTAGTGATGATGTGCTCATATGGTTCAAAGCTCCTCTTAAGGTCATACATGAATATAACTATTCAAACAAATGCTTATTCACACTGAGCCTGATTAATCCTGCTGTACAAAGGCATTATCTTTATGTGGATTCTGAGATCCTCTAGTACTTCTCAAAATGTTAAGTGAATGTCACATGCAATGACAACAAACATCAGGTTGACTCTCCTATCCTCAATAATGTTATGCTGGTCACTGTAATACCAAAATTGGCACCTTGCCAATGTGCAACAGTACTGCCAAGCTCTGACTTCTTCTTCATTTGTCAAAGTCCAGTTAGTCCAAGATGGTTGGGAAATTTATGATGTTAATCTCCACTATCACTTCCATTCTTTCTCTCCCCCTCCAGCCTCCAAACAAATGGCCACCACCACAAATGTTACACAAATATTAATGGCTTATTGCTGACTTTCTCTGAAATGTTTATCCTATTCACATCTGTAGTTATTTTAATGCGTCATTATTCACTTATGAAGCTGAGCTGTTAACATTGTATGAACAATTGTATCAGCAAGGATTCTATCTATTCAGCACTCCAGTGAGAATTCAATGCTTGGCAACCTCATGGAAAGCCACCACAGTGTTGATCTTTGTTTTATCCTGTTAAAATATCTAAAGTTATCGTGTAATGTCCTGTAGTGTATTAATTTTGCTTCTGCTTTGGAAATATGTTATTTTTACAGGGAAACTTAAATGACCTTGGGAAACTCCTGATGCAAGGATCTTTTAACGTGTGGACAGACCACAAGAAGGTTCACAGCAAGGTCAAAGACTTGGCACGGTTCAAACCAATGCAAAGGCATTTGTTTCTCTACACAAAATTACTGTTGTTCTGCAAGAAGAGAGAGGAAAATGCAGATGGACATGAGAAGTCACCCTCATACAGCTTTAAGCATTCATTGAAGGTAGACAATGGCATTAGAGTCTGGGCAAAATTACTACTATGTTTATCCTCTGCTGTCAGTCCAATTACATAAAGTTCTGCAAATTCCTTGAGCCTTAGCATCTAATTGTCTGTGCTCCTGGTACCTTCTTTCATGGTCTATTAGACAGTTGCCAGAGTCCAACCTGATGCTAGGGACATTTCACGCATTGAAATCCCCTCTCCTGATTTTGTCCTTCCTAACATAGAGCACCAAAGTTGCCATGGCAGGGATTCATGAAGCTCAAAGCAATGAATGGAGCTTTGTGTATCCTAGTCCTGTCTAATTTCCAGGCCTTCTGCTGTCACCTTTAACAGGCCTAGAATGGGAATCCACATTTCTCTCCACATTAATGTGTGATATATGCTAACCAGATCCTTCCATCTGATTCCATATCGGTACAGGTAATGTTGGAGTGAAAGAATAATACTTACAGTAAGTTTTCTGTGTTGAAGTTATTACAGAAGGAAATAAAACATTATCATAACGTAGGCATGACTTTGATGACCCTAATTAGCCCTGCAGCTAACAATTTACATGCTATGTTTTCAGATGAGTGCTGTTGGTATCACAGAAAATGTTAAAGGTGACATTAAGAAATTTGAGATCTGGTACAATGGCAGAGAAGAAGTATACATTATTCAGGTAATAATGAACAATGTTAAGATTTGTATTTTCTTCATAGTTCTGTTATTTGGAGTTAGAGAATAACTTTCGTGCTAATTTCAACACCAGAAGAGAATTTATGAGTGGGGGTTGAGATGGATGGAACACCATGCTGTTCTTTACTGTTCAAACCCTAGAAATGTTCCAAGGCCTCTTCTGAGTATGTCCTATACCTCTGCTTAAATCTGAGCAGGCAGGCAATGGAAGTGGGATCATGAGGGGTGGAAGGCTGTTGCCAAGGATCTAAAATAATGGCCTCAAACTTGAGTGTGATTGGATGGCATGCAAGGTTGAGAGGGAGGAGAGGCCCAAGATTTACATGAGTCTGGAGGAGCAGTCCCACCCTTCCTAGCATACCAGGAAACAATTTTTTCAATAATCATGGTTCACTTTTCTGGCCCTGGAAAATTTTTCCCACAGTTTAGCCAGGCAGCAAGGTCACAACAAGTTCTCTCAGTTTAGCTCAAAATTGCATTGAGGCGGACCCCAGTGATGTAATCAGATCCTGATCTGCATATTTAAACAAACTCTATCAGATGCATCTTGCATACTCAAGAAAAGGTTAATGATCATAAACACATCGCATATTTCACAAATGATATAGTTGTGGCTCATTTCATCTTATCCAATTGTAATAAATAATATTAGACTAAAAAAGAGAATATTATTATAATAAGTAAGGGTTTGTAAGAAATTAAGGCCCACTGGGAATCTATTTCTCTTCCACTGTAACTAATGGGTTACAGACTGACAGTGATGTTATAAGCTATCTTAGCTTTCTCAGCTTGACCCTGGAAGGTGCAGTGTGAAGGGGGAACAGGGATATTGGTCACAGAACAGACCTTGATAATGCATGCACCAAAAGAGAGTGAGAGTGAGGACAGATACAAGTTGCTGTAGATCAATTGTCAATTTTAAATTGCTGCTTTTAAATAAATTGATATCAGATTTTAGTTTTCCTTGACCCTTTGAATAATTTCTTTGGAAAAAGTTAAAGTCTTATATACCTTCTGTGTACTTGAATAATAATGTTTGTTCATCTATATTATTTTATGGGAAACTGGGGGGCAGGCACCACTGTAGAGGTCTCGCCATGTTAGGGTGAGTGCCACCATCACATGTGGAAATTGCTGGAAATAGCTGACAGAGGGTGGTGGCAGCTAGGAGAGTGGTCCCCAAAGTACTCCTTCCCTAATCTGCTAGAGATGCATGATGAACCTGGTGGAACTCAGATAGAAAATCCTGTGCACGATTTTCAAGCCATTTGTTCTTTATTAATGTTGGACTTTTCCCTCTAATTTGAAATGAACACCTGCTTGCAGGCATCATCTGTAGAACTGAAGAATCTATGGGTTTCTGAAATCCGGAAAGTACTGACAGGACAATTGCAAGCTTACCGAGGTAAATAATAGTGCAAACCAGGCTTTTGATGTATATCTAGAAATGCTCAACTCCAGTGATCCTTATAAAGCCAGATGTTTCTTCTAACCCTTCCTATTATTTATCATCACATTTTAAATGTGTGCGTTGATTCCTATGTCAACAGGTGTCACGTGACCGGGGATAAAGTAGACTCTTCATTTGAGTTCTGCAGTGCTGTATTCTAGTATTTCAGTTGTACTGTCTCAATCTAACTGAAATACCTGCAATTATAGTTTGAATTGGTGTGCCTGAGCTCATTAATGGACACAGTGATAGCAGAAATGCAAAGCAGGAGACATGCACACCCTTGGCAAAGCATGCTCAGTTGTTGCAGCCGAAAAGCAGAAAATCAGGTTCCCTTCCTACTGGAGGTAGGCAGCCTGTCCTGTTCTATTCAATTTTCTACAGCCAGTCATCCAAAGGTATTAGTTGCAGGAACAGCAAAACCTGCACTATGGATGGATATCTAAAAGATGCCAAGGATATTTGTCTAAAAGCACAACATATGTATAATGACATTTCTTTTTCTTACTTGTGTGACAGAAGCAAGCCAGCTAAACCAGAGGATACAGGAACATGTTTATCAAGCTCCACTGACCACACCAAACAGGTATCTACTTAGGAACTAAGCATTGCAGTGTTATCTTTGGCTCCAAACCTGTACAAGTTCCAAGCTTGACCTTTTCCAACTGGTGATATTTAATCTCTAGATCACGATCAGAGCTCATATGCAAAGAAGTTACCCTGAAAACATATGAATTATTATCATTTTTCATATAATCACAATATTTTGAAAATTGATGAAAATGTCATTCATTGATTATTTGGAGGGGCACACTTCAGAGTCCCTCAAAACCCAAGTATTCACTCACCATCCTTTGTCTAACAGAATCTAAATCTGGACTAGTCTGTTACCTGTTAATTTCCTTAAATATAAGCATCGCCAACAAATTAGCGGTTTTGTTTAAGCTGACTATAATAACCTTATCTGAGACATTACACACTTAATGTTAGTAAAAACAGAAAATGCCAGAAATACTCTGCAACTCAGGCGGCATCTGTGCAGGGAAACAAAGGTAATGTTTCAGGTTGATGACCTTTCAAGAGAACAAAGAACATTTAGAAACCAAACATATTTTAAGTTACAGAGATGAGGGAGAGGAGGAGAAAACAAGGGATGTCTGTGGTGGAGCATAGATCGCTGATTGACACAAGGTTGGGGTGCCAGCTGCAGGAGAGTCACAAAGTCTTCTCAATAGCAGCAAAAACTGAACGAGATGGAGAACAATAAACAATGCTGAAACCATGGAGTACCAAGCATTGCAGATGCTGGAATTTTAAATGAAACAAAGAAAGCTGGAAATACACAGCAATTCAGGCAGCATCTATGAACAGAAGGAAAAACAAAGTTAACATTACAGATTGAGACACAAGAGACCACAGATGGTAGAATCTGGAGCAACAATCAATCTGCTGGAGGAACTCAGCAAGTCGAGCAGCATCTGTGGGAAGAAAGGAATTGTCGACGTTTCGGGTCGAAACCCTGGCCATGATGCAGGGTTTTGACCTGAAACATCAACATTTCCTTTCCTCCCACAGATGCTGCTCAACCTGCTTAATTCTTCCAGCAGATCGTTTGTTGCTAATGCAAATGAACTTTCATCAGAACTGATCAGTTCTAAATATAAACTCGAAAGGCTGGTTATTTGAAATTGTTGATTTCAGTGTTAAATCCTGAACATGTCTATTTGGGAGGTCAGATGCTCTTCCTCAAAACCACTTCCAGCTCTGCTGGAACATTGTAAATTGCCAAAGATGGAGAAGTCAGAGTGGGAATGGGATGGAGAATTAGAGTAACAGGCACTTGGAAGCTCAGTGTCACGATTACTGAACAGAGATGTTCTGCAAAGTGGTCACCAAATCTGTATTTGGTTTTCCAGTGTAGAAGAAACCACATTCTGAGAACCAAATGCAGTACACTAAAATGGAACTTTTCAGTGATTGTGTGATATAGATGACATAACTGGAAGATGATATGTTCTATTACAAAGGGCATCCTAAATAATATTTATCATAAGGATTAGTTTATGAACTCTTTAGGGATAGACAAGATTACATTCTAGCATATATCCTAGTTCTGACTGAAAGCGGCAATACACAAAAAGATCTGGAGGAACTCAGCAGGTCAGGCAGCATCCATGGAGGGAAATAAACAGTCGATTTTTCGGGCCGAGACCCTTCATCAGGACTGGAAAGGAAGAGGGCAGAAGCCAGAATAAGAAGGTGGGGGGAGGGGGAGGAGTACACGCAGGCAGGGGATAGGTGAGTTCAGATGATAGGCGAGTCCAGATGAGGGGGGGAGGTAGTGGGTGGGGGAGGGGGAGAAGATCACTTGGTCCATCTCCAACACCTCTCTCCCCTTTCTAGATCTCTCTGTCTCCATCTCCAGAGACAGATTAACCACAGACAGCTTCTACAAACCCACTGACTCCCACAGTTACCTTGACTACACCTCTTCCCACCCTGTCACTGTAAGGACGCCATCCCCTTCTCCCATCCCGCCGCCTCTGCTGCATCTGTTCCCATGATGAGGCTTTCCATTCTAGGGCATCAGAGATGTCCTCCTTTTTCAGTAACTGGGGTTTCCCTTCATTGCCATCAATGCTGCCCTTACCCATATCTCCTCCACTTCCCAACATCTGCCCTCACCTCCTCCCCCTGCCGACATAACAGGGACAGGGTTCCCCTTGTCCTCACCTACCACCCCACAAGCCTCCGTATCCAACACATCATTGTCCGCAACTTCCGCCACCTCCAACAGGATCCTACTACCAGGCACATCTTCCCCTCACTCCCCTCTCCGCTTTCTGAAGGGACCGCTCTCTCTGCGACTCCCTTGTCCACTCGTCCCTCCCCACCGATAACCCCCCAGGCACTTAGGCCTGCAACCACACCAAGTTCTACACCTGTCCCTACACCTCCTCCCTCACCAACATTCAGGGTCCCAAACAATTCTTCCAGGTGAGGCAGTGCTTCACCTGTGAGTCCAAGGGTGTCATTTATTGCGTCTGGTGCCCAGTGCAGCCTCCTGTGCATCGGTGAGACCCGACGCAGATTGGGTGATCGCTTCGTCGAGCACCTTTGCTCCATTTGCCACAACAGCCGGGACCTCGGTGGCCACTCACTTCAATTCCACATCCCACTCCCATACTGACATGTCTATCCATGGCCTCCTCTACTGCCACTTTGAGGCCAGGTGCAGGTTGGAGGAACAACGCCTCACATTCTGCCTTGGGAGTCTCCAACCTGATGGCCTTAAATCAATTCCTCTAACTTCCGGTAACCCCATCCCTTCCTTTTCACCCCCTCCCCCCAACTCCTTTGTCTTCCCTTATTCTTATGGCTCCCTTCTCCCACCTTGATGACCCGCCCATCTCCTCTCCTCCCCTCCCCCATCCTTTATTCCATGGTCCACTGCCCTCTCCTACTGGATTCCTTCTTCTTCAGCCCTTGGCCTCTTCTACTTATCTCCTCTCAGCTTATTACATCTTCTCCCCCTCCCCCACCCACTACCTTCCTCCTCTCACCTGGACTCGCCTGTCACCTGAACTCACCTATCCCCTGCCTGTTTGTACTCCTCCCCCTCCCCCTGGCTTCTGGCTTCTGCCCTCTTCCTTTCCAGTCTTGATGAAGGGTCTCGGCCCGAAACGTTGACTGTTTATTTCCCTCCATGGATGCTGCCTGACCTGCTGAGTTCCTCCAGCACTTTTTGTGTATTGCTCCAGATTCCAGCATATGCAGAATTTCTTGTGTCTGACAGAAAGCAGACCTTCTGTTCTTCCTGTTAAAGTTACATCAGTTGATGCAGTTCAGCTGTTTTTAACACATTCCAGTTCATCGTTCTATTTGCACAATGTTCAAGAACAATTTTGGCTATTTGGGTATGACCATGTGCATGCTAAATTGTAAAAATCACAGAGAACTTTGATCTCGGACTTTGAACCAAAATGTACAAAAGAAACAGAGCTAAAGAAACTATTCTACCCAATTATAATCTGAAGGATGATTGGCATCACCCTAACCAACAATATTACATAAGAACATGAGACAATATAAAATAGAAGCAGAAGTAGTTTAATCAGCCCCTTGAATCATGTCCGCTATTTAGTAAGATGATAGCTGATCCAATTGTGGTTTCAACATCACTTCCTTACTTTCTCCCCATACCTCTTCAGACGTTTACACGTTAAATGTCCATCAATCTCTCTGAACATATTCAATGACTGCACCTCCACTGCTGTCTGGGGTAGAGAATACCAAAGAATCATGACCCCCCAGAGAAAAGAAGTTCCTTCTCATCACCATCGCCCTTATTTTGAAATTATGTCCCCTAGTCTAGGTAACCCCACTAGGGAAAACACCCTCTTAGCATCCATCCTGCCAATCCCCTTTAGAATATTACATGTTTTAATAAGGTCACCTCTCATTCTTCTGAACTCCAATGAGTATAGGCCTTTCATCAACTCCTTCATCCCAGGAATCAACCTAGTAAGACTTCTCAGTACCTGCCTTCAATGCAAGTATATCCTTCCGTAAATATGGACACCATCAGAACTATATGCAGCACTTCAGATGTGATCTTACCAGAGCCCTGTAAAATTGGATCAAAACGTTCCCACTTTTATAGTGCATATCCCTTGCAATAATGTACAACAATCTAAGTATAGTACTTGCTGTTCCCGCATGCTAACCTTTTGTGCTTCATGTACCAGTACCTCTAGATACTTTATTCCATTCCATTTCCAGTCTCACTCGATTTATAAAATAATATGCTTTTTCCTTCTTTCTTTCAAGGTTGATAACCTCCCATTTTCCCACATCACACTCCATTTGCCATTTCTTACACCTTCACATAATCTGTCTGTAACTCATTGCAGGATTTTGCTTTTTCCTTACAAGTTGTAACCCATCTTTGTATCACCAGTAATTTAAACTATAGTACTCTTGATCCCTTCATCCCTGTGATACCCCATTAATTATTAATTGCCAATCTGAAAATGAATAATTTATCCGAACTCTTTATTTTCATTTAGTTGGCCATTCCAATATATTGTCCCTGAAGTCACACATTCTCATGTTGTTCAGTAACCTTTAAAATGGTACCTTATTGAATAATAAACTGACCTGTTTGTTATATACTTAAAGAACTCTAACACTACTTTCATAAAACCATGTTGATTCTGAAATTGAGCAACAGAATTATCTTTCTCTTTGGGAACTTCTGAAATTCCCCATTTATCTTTATATCTTAATACCAAACGTCCATCTGTCTATTCTGTTGGATGAACATGATCAGGCAGGCATACATCTTACTTCAGACTGTCACCCACTGCTTCCTGAAACCAATTGCACGCATTGTCAGTTGTTCATTTTTACCTCTTTAACCTTCTCAACAAGTAGGGGCTACTTCAAACAAGTATTTGGGGCTAAAGTCAGAATTTAAAAATAAACTATGTACTTTTCAGGAATCTGAAATAAAACCTAAACTGTGTTCCCAGAACTAAAGGATGAGAAATTGATTGACAAACTTACAGTTTTTGCCTACTCAGGCCACTGGGTTCATTCAGTGACCTCACCGAGATTAATTAATGTTATGTTGATTGGCTGGTTTAAAAAACGTAAAGCTGCATAATTACTTGATCACTGGATGGTTGAGATTTACAAGGAGTGGTGCAGAAATGGTTGTGGTTCTAGTCCTACTGCAACAGTATTCATGGCATTTGTATGTTCTGTTATCATTTAAGAGATCACTGGCATCTGTTTGAATCTACAAACTGAGTTAGAAACAAAAGATAGAAACAAAACAGGTTTAAATTAAAGAGAAAAAGGGTGGGAGAGTACAGAACTGAAGGAGCAGTCTATGAAGTGGTAGAGACGGGGAGAGAATGAATGATGTGAGTGGCGCTGCTAGCTGAAAGAGGGTGACAGAGGTAGTTCGTAACAAACATGGTGTTTAGAGGAGCTGCAAGTAGGAGGACATGCATGGAGTCTGAAGAACCAGAAGAAAGAGAGAAAATAAAACACGAGACATGTGAGCTATAAACTGGCTCATTATCTGAAATTGTTGAATTTGAGGTTATAATGTGCCACGTCAGAGGTGAAGTCCTGCTCCTCAAGCTTGTGTTAAGTTTAGTTGAAACAACATATGAAACCAGTGTTATGGACTCAGTGAAAATCCCTTTAAGATAGAGAGTGTGTGTGGGGCGTGCTTACGTCAATAGAAAATAAAGGACGTAATGACGTTGTTGAAGAAGTAAGAAGAAGAAGAAGGAGAGAGAGAGAAGGGAGAGAGACACCAGCCTGCTTGTTTTCTCTATCGATGGATGAGAAACAATAACTGTGTTTGCCACTGAAATCCATGTATGGAAGTTGGAAGTAATCCGGTGGAGTTCACTTTGTTGCTGACCTGTAGAAGGAAACAGGTATTTGTGTGTGGACGACCACGGTTCGGATGCTTTTCGGGGTGAGGAAGTCACTACCGAGTAAACACTGAAGTGTCGTTTGGGTTCCATCGTGGAACATTTGGATTTTGTATGTACTCTCTCTATGTTTTTCTACATCTACATCTTATCTTCAGACAACGGTGGTTGTTGAAGAAGCTCTTGCTCATGTTTCACCTTATGGCTTGCGGAACTGAACTTTAAGAACCATTCCGGAACTGGGAGTTTTGGACTTTGTCACACACACACACAAAGAGTTTAGTTTTGGGGTTAACGTTCGAGGTTTAACATTTTTGAATTCTAACATACTAACATTTTTACTTTTATTTTACGTATTATCATAAGTAGTGATTAATAAAATAGTTTTTAACACTGAATCATGCTCAGTGTGTTTCTTTTGTTGCTGGTTTGTGACACCAGCATCAAAGACAATGGCATAGAGGATTAAAGTGAGAGACAACTAGAAGCTCTCAGTCTCTATTGTGAGTTGGCTTCTTGTTGCCTACTTCTTTCTGTTCTTCCCTTTTATCATGATTCAATTCTTTATCTGTTCATTTCATCTTATCTTCTCACTACATTCGACACCCAGTGAATAAGACTGCAGATGCTGGAATCTGGAACAAAAAACAAACCACTGGAAGAACTCAGCGAGTAAAGCAGCATCTGTGAAGGCAAAGGAATGGTCAACATTTCAGGTCAAGACCCTGCATCAGAAATCAATGATGCAGAGTCTCGACCTGGAACATCAACCTTTCCTTTGCCTCTACAGATGCTGCTTTACCTGCTGAATTCTTCCAGCAGTTTATGGTTTTTTGACCCAAAATATATAGTCTATTAAATTAAGGGGATGGTTTCCTGTACTTCAATTAGTTACAAGATGCAAACTATTTGTACATTATGCCTTGCTCTTTACCTTACATTAATTGTTTTCAGAATTAGAAAATGCCTGAAGTGTTTTCTATTTGTTTTACAGTAAATGTATATCTGTATATGATTAACACCTTGCCATCTAACTATGAAATAAAACAAATATTGTTTGGTGATGATGTACATTTTTTTCAGAAATGAAATTTAAAGGGACATGTCAGATCTTATAAGATAATAAGTACATTTTTGTTTAACATTTGGAAAAATTTATCCATCCCGTTGTTCTAATATAGAACAGAAGGGAAAATTGCACTGAGACCCAACTCTGTCAATATCCAATACCACAGCATATGATTATTGAAAATCAAAAGGCATCAAATTTGTCAAGGACAGCATATGATATGGGGATGAATTCATATAATGCATCCATGGTAGCTTTCCTGAACAGCATGTTACTGAACCTAAAAAGGAACATGCTATCTTGGATCTGGTCCTGTTAAAGGTAAAATTAATGATCTTGTAGTTAGGGATCCTCTTGGAAAGAGTAATCACAGTATGATTGAATTTCTCAGACAAATGGAGGGTGCAATAGTTAGATCTAAAGCCAGTGTATTATACCCAAACAAGGGAGACTACAACAGGATGAAGGAGGAGTTGACTAACGTAGACTGGGAACACAGGCTATATTGTGGGACAGTTCAGGGACAGTGGAAGACTTTCAAAGAGATTTTTCACAGTGCTCAAGAAAAGTATGTTCCAGTTAAAAGCAAGGACAGTAATGGTGGGGAGAGCCAGCCTTGGATAACTAAGAAAATAAAGGAAGGCATCAAACTAAAAATCATGCATACAAGGTCACCAAGAGTAGTGGGAACCTGGAAGAGTGGGAAAACTTTAAAAAGCAACAAAGAATCACTAAGCAAACAATAAGGAAAGGGAAGATAGATTATGAAAGTAAACTAGCACAAAATAGAAGAACAGATGGTAAAAGCTTTTATAATTATATAAAGCAGAAAAGGGTAGCTAAAGTGAACATAGGTCCTTTGGAAGATGAGAAAGGGGAATTAATATTGGGTAATGTGGAAATGGCCGAGGCTTTGAATGATTATTTTGTGTCAGTCTTCACGGTGGAGAACATGTCTAACGTACCAAAGAGAGATGTCATGGATGCGATGGGAGATGAGGACCTTGATACACTAAAAAGGTAGTACTAAGCAAACTAGTGGGCCTAAAGGTAGACAAGTCCCCTGGTCCTGATGGGATGCATCCCAGAGTACTGAAAGCAATGGCGGAAGTTATAGTAGAGGTGTTTGTGATAATTTACCAAAATTCTCTGGACTCTGGGCAGGTCCCTGTGGATTGGAAGACTGTGAATACCATGCCACTTTTAAAAAAAGGATGTAGGCAAAAGGCAGGTAACTATAGGCCAGTTAGCTTAACATCTGTCGTCGGGAAAAAGCTTGAAACTATCATTAAAGAAGAAATAGTGAGATGTCTGGATAGAAGTGGTTCCATCAGGCAGACACAGCATGGATTCAAGAAGGTCAGGTCCTGTTTGACAAACTTACTGGAGTTCTTTGAGGATGTAACGAGTGTAGTGCATAGAGGGAAACAGGTGGGTGTTGTATACTTGGATTCCCAGAAGGTGTTCAATAAAGTGCTGCATAAAAGACTTATCCATAAGATAAGGATGTGTGGAGTTGAGGGTAATGTATTGGCATGGATAGAGGATTGGTTAACCAATAGAAGGCAGAGAGTTGGGATAAATGGGTGTTTCTCTGGTTGGCAATCAGTGGTGAGCGGGGTGCCACAGGGGCCAGTGCTGAGCCCACAACTGTTCACAATATACATTAATGATTTGGAAGAGGGGACCAGGTGTAGCATATCTAAGTTTGCTGATGACACTAAACTGAGTGGAAAAGCAAATTATGCAGAGGATGTGGAGAGTCTGCAGAGGGATATAGATAGGTCAAGTAAGTCAGTAAGGGTCTGGCAGATGGAGTACAATGTTGATAAATGCGAGGTCGTCCACTTTGGAAGGAAAAATAGAAGATCAGATTATTATTTAACTGGTGAAAGGTTGCAGCATGCTGTTGTGCAGAGGGACTTGGGAGTGCTTGTGCATGAATTGCAAAAGGTTGGTTTGCAGGTGCAACAGGGTATCAAGAAGGCAAATGGAATGTTGGCCTTCATTGTTAGAGGGATTGAATTTAAGAGCAGGGAGGTTATGCTGCAATTGTACAGGGTACTGGTGAGGCCACACCTGTGTGCAATTTTGGTCTCCTTACTTCAGAAAAGATACACTAGCTTTGGAGGCAGTGCAAAGGAGGTTCACCAGACTAATTGTGGAGATGAGGGGGTTGGCCTGTGAGGAGAGGTTGAGTCACCTGGGACTATACTCACTGGAATTCAGAAGAATAAAAGGGTATCTTATAGACACATATAAAATTATGAAAGGGACAGATAAGCTAGAGGCAGGAAAGTTGTTTCCACTGGTAGGTGAGACTAGAACTAGGGGACATAGCCTCAAGATTCTAGGGAATAGATTTAGGATGGAGAGGAGGAGAAACTGCTTTTCCCAGAGAGTAGTGAATCTGTGGAATTCTCTGCCCAGAGAAGCAGTAGGCTACCTCGTCAAATATGTTTAAGACACAGTTAGATAGATTTTTGCGTAGTAGGGGAATTAAGGACTATGGAGAAAAGGCAGGTAGGTGGATCTGAGTCCACGGCCAGATCAGCCATGATCTTATTGAATGGCGGAGCAGGCTCGACGGGCAAGATGGCTGACTCCTGCTCCTATTTCTTATGTTTTTATTACTCAGTGTATTTTCGAGAAGGAAGATGTTTGAATGTCCTTTTATGTTATCAGTCATTTTCTATCCCTGAGAAATCGGATAAAAATGGTGATACTGATTGCACAACCATGTTTATCTGGACAGAAATTTGTCTCTCATTTCTCCATCTATGATGAAAAAAATGGGTTCTCTGTTTATCCTTTTCACTTGAAAATAACCATGTATTTTGAACCCATGAAACATCAGGTACAACTTTTGCATTCTGTGTCTTCAGTAATATTATAATTTCTAGTAGTATTAATGAGGATGCTATACTAGTTATTTAATGGCATTCAGTCTTCACAGAATTATGGATGTTTTGGAGTGAGTGTTAAGGCTGCAATTTACTTTAAATTGAGGAAATGTATACACTTTGAGTAATTTTAAATACACTTTAAATTGAGGAAACCATTACTCAATTTACTGAAGTATTCATATAAAATGATAAACTGCAACAGAAGTCAGGTGGAAACCCATATGTGAATAGAGACACAAGATAAGATAAGATTTCTTTATTAGTCACATGTACATTGAAACACACAGTGAAATACATATTTTTGCATAGTGTTCTGGAGGCAGCCCGCAAGAGTCGCCACGCTTCCGGCGCCAACATAGCATGCCCACAACTTCCTAACCCATACGTCTTTGGAATGTGGGAGGAAACCGGAGCACCCAGAGGAAACCCATGCAGACACGGGGAGAACATACAAACTCCTTACAGGCAGTGGCCAGATTTGAACCCGGGTCACTGGCACTGTAAAGCGTTACACTAACTGCTATACTACTGTGCCTGCAGATGTTGGAATTTGGATCAAATAACAAACTGCTGGAATAATCTAGCAGGTCAAACAACATTTATGGGCTGGTTGATGTTTTCGGACAAGATTCTGTATTAGACTGAGAATGTAGTGGAAAGATAGCCAGTGTATAGAAATGAGAGGAAGGTGTGAGACAGAGCTAGAAGGTGATAGGTGGAACCAAATGAGGGCAGTGGAGGTAATTGGTATTGGTATTGGTTTATTATTGTCACTTGTACCAAGGTACAGTGAAAAACTTGTCTTACAAACCGATTGTACAGGTCAATTCACTACACAGTGCAGTTACATTGAGTTAGTTCAAAGTGCATTGATGTAGTACAGGTAAAAACAGTAACAGTACAGAGTAAAGTGTCACAGCTACAGAGAAAGTGCAGTGCAATAAGGTGCAAGGTCACAACAAGGTAGATCGTGAGGTCATAGTCCATCTCATTATATAAGGGAACCATTCAATAGTCTTATCACAGTGGGGTAGAAGCTGTCCTTAAGTCTGGTGGTACCTGTCCTCAGGCTCCTGTATCTTCTACCCGATGGAAGAGGAGAGAAGAGAGAATGTCTCAGGTGGGTGGGGTCTTTGATTATGCTGGCTGCTTCACCAAGAGATGGAGCCAGGTAGTGAGGTGGGGGTAGGTGAAGTGTTGAGACAAAGGCTGGCAGGTGATAGGTGGAAACAGATAAGAGAGAGAAAAAAATAGTCAGATGGAGCTGGGTGGGAGAGGGGAGGGGTAAAGATAGAGACAAAGGCTGGTAGGTAGAACCAGGTAAGGGAGGGATGATGGGCAGATGGAACCAGGTGGGGAGGAGATAGGAAAGGTGAACCAAGGGAGAAGAAACCAAGGTAGATTGGTATGTGGGTGATGGGCAGATGGAATGAGGTGGGAGAGGGTAATGGGTCTTGGTCACAATCATGGGAGGGAATAGAAAAGGTGAACAATGGGACAGAGAAGCTGGTTAGAATGGTGGGGGTGGGAAAGGAACATGGGATGTGGGTTACCCGAAAATGGAAAATTCAGTGTTCATATCATTGGGTTGTAGGTTGCAAAAGTGGAATATGTAGTGCTGCCCTTCTAGTTTAGCCTCACTGTGGCAGTGGAGAAGGCTGAGGACAGATCAGTGTGTGAGTTGGAAGGGGAGTTGAAGTGACATGCAACCAGAAGTTCAAGATGGCTTTTGTGGACTGAGCACAGATGCTCTGCAAAATGGCCACCTAGTCTATGTTTGGTCTTGCCAATGTAGAGGAGGCCACATTGCGAGCACCAAATGCAATTGACCAGGTTGGAGGAAAGTGCTCATGAATCTGAGCCTCATCATGTGAGTAGCTCTCACATAGTGAATGGCTGAGTTAGTCTAGCAGGGTCAGTATCTTTCAGATTCCTAAATGTCAGGGTATGATGAACAGTATACCAGATGAGCTTGCAAAGTGAATTGTAATAACCAACTTTATAAGATAAGAGATGAGATAAGATATCTTTATTAATCACATGGACATCGAAACACACATGCATCTTTTTGTGTAGAGTGTTCTGGGAGGCAGCCCGCAAGTGTCGCCACGCTTCCGGCGCCAACATAGCATGCCCACAACTTCCTAACCCATACATGTTTGGAATGTGGGAGGAAACCGGAGCACCTGGAGGAAACCCACGCAGACACGGGGAGAACGTACAAACTCCTTACAGACAGTGGCCGGAATTGAACCCAGGTCGCTGGCACTGTAAAGCGCTATGCTAACCGCTACACTACCGTGCCTGCCTTCAAACCTAATTATGGTAATTACAATATTCAGCTTTCAGTAAATTACAAACTTCTGTCTCACAGATACATGAGGAAATCATCTTTACAGCAACAAGACAACAAGGGTGATCCATCTAGTTCAGAACTAAACAAGCAACAAGAGAAGTCCAGCTCCAATAACAGACAAAAGAGAGGTAATACATTTTACATATATTTCACTTTATTTATCATACAAAGGTTATCCATAGGAAATAAGTGTTAACATTGAAAAGCTGTGAGTAAGTGATGGGGGCAGGGTGTGATATTTCCAATCTAGACTTGGGAGTTCTTCAGGTGATTACTTAAAAGAATAGCTGAATGGATGGCACAGCGGTGCTGCAGTTAGCTGCTGCCACACAGCCCCAGCAACCTCAGGTGCTGTCTGTGTGGAGTATGCATATTCTGTCAGTGACTGCATGGGTTTCCCCCAGTTTCCTTCCACATCCTAAAGATATGCTGGGCAACTGTATATTATCCCATTGCTTACTGGTGGCAGGAGGAACAGGGAGAGTAGGCTGCAGGATGGGCCAAATGGCCTTCTCCTATGTGTGTTAAGAAAATGTGAGAATATGAAATGTATCTATGTGTGATTGCACCTTGTAGATGTTAACTTGAGTACTCTATGACTGTTCTACATTCAGTACCAATACAGATAATGGAACTCTGAACCTTTGGGTTAACCCTATTCCCATAACCATACTCCTTTCAGGATTATGCTAAAGAAACTCATATGCATTATCCTGCCCTTCTTCACAAATGATTAGAACAATTCAAACCATGAGTTTACTCTTCCTATCACCAATGCAGTAGATCATTTCAACAGATTTTACTGGAGCAAATTATGAAAACTAATTGCAGCTGCACATATAATTGTAGTTAAAGTGTTGACTGTTTTTGTCTTTTGTTGTAATTTTCATTTTCATGAAAGATGGTTCATTTTACACCCAATGTTAGAAATGGCATTTAAAAGCCAGTTACTACATTAGTTGATTCCAGAGTAAACTTTTACTTGCTCTTCCCCAACAATGTGCCTTGTTAATCCTTTCACAGTGGAAAAATGGTGGTGTGAATTTGTATCAAACCATACGACTTGAGTTATAATAGTACTTGGTTATAGTAGTAGAGCTGCTGCTTCACAGCTCAAGTGATCCGGTTCAATCTTGAGTTCTGGCACTGTCAGTGTGGAGTTCATATATTCTTCCAATAACTGTGTGGGATTCTCCCAGGTGCTCCAGTTCCCTCCCACATTCCAAGATATGCTGGTTGTTAGGTCAATTGCCCACTGTAAATTGCTCCAGTGTGCAGGTGAGTAGTAGAATCTAGGGGAAGCTGTTGGGAATTTGAAGAGAATAAAATGGGATTAGTGTAAATGGGTGCCTGCTGGTTAGCATGGACTCAATGGGTTGAAGGGTCTTTTTCTGTGCTGTGTGACTCCATGACTAAGACTTTCTGACTCACTAGAAATTGAGACTACTTAATTAACATGCTTCAATTTACCATTTTCACTAGTCAAATAATGAGTCATTAATTTTATTGGTCTGGACTGAATTCTGGAGTAAACAATTTACATATCTTAATCCACAAAAAGCATTTTAATCCAAACTTTTGTTTCTTGTTTATCAGCTGATATTTAATGCATGATACTACATTTTCTTTTATACACCTGAATACATGTAAAAAAAAATCAATAAGTTGCATTTTGCAGGGAAGTGCTGGCAGTTCTGCGCATAATTGCCATGTATTCTTTTCATAAGTACCAGCAAGTTCAAGATGTACAAAGTGATCATGTAAGCACAACAGACTGACCAACAGCTGTTAGTGATTTTTCAAATGCACAGTTAAAAATATAATCACAGGAACTTCCCGAAACATACAGCGGAGAATCTACTCAAATAAACTGTTCCAGGCTTAGCTGCCTGTCAAATATTTCTTGACCATCATTTTGTGAGTAGGATTTATTCTACCCACCATTGTGAAATTTGTACATGGAAGGACCAGATTAAGAAAAGCCTGTGAACTATGTGCAGACAGCTGCAAAATATACAGTGTGTAGCCAGTTGTCGTCACTGTGGCCTTTATGCTAATCCCTTTTGTAGCTGTTGTGAGATACAGACAATAAATCTTGCATATTGTTGAGCATTTTCCTCTCATGAAACACTGGGGTAGTCGCACAATATTGAACTCAGCAAATGTGAAGCTGCAGTTTGCCTCTGCAAATATGCATTTAGTGAAATAGAATCAGTTATTGTTTAACATTCTAGAAATGATAAAGTTTCATGAATTCTCTAAACTTTTGGAAGGCATATTGTATTTAAAATATGCAGTCTTTTGTTTTCACAGCCTGGATTGTGATGTGGCAAGGCAGATTACATTCCTTTGTAAACCTTCATGATTTTCATTTTGTTAAATACAATAGAATGAAAATCAGAAGAGTTCTATAATAGGAAGCACATGGTTTGTCCTTACAAATTACATTGAGGATGAAAATTTACCTTAGTCTGTCAGATGACGTGATAATTGATTCTCAACTGCAAATGAGCTCAATTAAAAAATTAGAAATCACTCAAATCAATTCAGCAAACTTCATTGGATGTAAGAATGCTTAACCTGCACCTCTAGTAGGTAAAAAAAATAAGAAAAAAATGAAGACAATTGCAAACTTGCTTAACATTTGCATCGTAAATTATGTATTAGTCGGCATTCGCTAAAGTAGACTAAAATTTCATATCTCAAAGTTTTAAGATGATAATGACTGATAATTCTCAGTATTGTAACCTGAGAACTTGAATATCAAAGAATGTTTCTGCAGCTGAACTTTAGTCTGGCTAATAGCCTGCCTGCTTGTTTGAATGTCTAATAATCCTAAATATAAAAAAATAATAATATGGATGACTTGCAAGTGTTTTTAAAGTGTAGTTACTTATAATGTTTTATAAATGGTAAAGTGACTATGATATGATATTAGCCCTCATTTTCTGCTGATATTTAGTTTAACTGGAAAACGATAGTTTTATGATCTATCTCTATGTTTATAAATTCCTTTCTACATGCTCTTTGGCCTTACAAATGGAGTAGAGTAGCTTAGAGAAGACATTCAAAATTGCTCTCACACAAGGATATCTTAAAAAGGAAATATATGTCCTTTTGCAAACACCACTCCTTTTCATAAAGGCATACACATGACAGAATTTCTCAACTGCTCAGAAAAATAATTCATGATATCATGCTAAGTGTCTAAGTGCAGTTACAGTCCTTAAAATATGAATGGTAATTGAGAGGAACAGTTGTAACCCCCAAGATTGTCTGGTAATTTGGGAAGAAGATGGGTGCCCTTAAATATTTAGTTGGTTTGGAGAAATGGAAAGTAATCTGCTGTCAGAATACAATTTATCGCTAAAGTATTTTAGTAATGTGTTAACTGGTCTGGCAGCTGAAGGCAGCTGAGAAGGGCTGGATCCTTCAGGGAAAGTACTCTTCCAGCACAGTTTGTGGACAATTAGAAGCAGAATTACTTGCTCCATCCCAGACCATAAAGCTTAGCTGCTTCCATCCTTGCAACTAAAATCCCATAAACAGCCAATCTGTACTTCTCCTAACTCCACTCCAACCTCCATCAGTGACCAGACCCTGATGTACAACTTGCATCTCTGTGATGTTCAATATACAGCACTCTTCTGGCCTCCCTACCCCCTCTCGATGTCCACACCTCAGCCAAGCTGCCCCGATCCTTCAAGTTTGTTTTATATTAGTATTTGGGATCTGAATGTTGCCAGCAAGGCCAGCATTATTGCCCAGCCCAAATTGACCTTGAGAAGGTGGCAACAAGGCATATTCCTGAATTATTTCTGTCTTAATGGTGAAGGTATCCCCGTGGTACTGTTGAGGAGAGAATTCCAGAATTAAGAGCCTGTGATGCTGAAGGACCAGAGATGTATTTCCAAGTTGGTAAAGTGTGTGACTTGGAAGGGAATCAGCAGGCAGTGGTGTTTCTATACACTTGTTTCATTTGTCCTGTTTGGTGGTAGAGGTCACAAGAGTGGGAGTAGCCTGGATGAGTAATTACAGTGCACTTTGTAGATGGTACATATTGTAGCCACTGTGTGCTGGTGATGAATTTTAAGGGAGGTTGAAGGGGTGCAAGAAAATAGGCTGCTTTTTCCTGGATTGTGTTGAACTTTTTGAGATATGTTGGTGCTGCACTCATCCAGGTGAATGTAGAGTATTCCAACATGCTCCTAACGTGTGTATTGAAGCCTTGGGGTTTCAGGAGCTGGATCACCAGCCACAGGATACCCAGTCTCTGGCTACTTCTTGTGGCCATGGTATTTATGTCACTGGTCTATCTGAGTTCCTGGTCAAAGGTGACCCCCAGAATATTGAACTTGACAATGGTAATACCATCGAATGTCAAAAGTAGGTGGTTAGACTCTCCCTTGTTGGGAATAGTCATTGCCTGATATTTCTGTAATGCGAATATTACATACCATTTATCAGCCCATATTTCTAGGTCTTGCTGCATGCAGGCATGAGTTGTTTAATTTGGTGATGAGTTGAGAATGCAATTAAACATTGTTCAGTCATCAGCAAACATCCCCACTTTTTACCCTCTGATAGAAGAAACGTCATTTGGTGAGGTAGCTGAAGCCAGTTGCGCCTACGACACTGTTTTGAGAAACTTTTGCAGTGATGTCCTAGGGCGAGTATAACTTACCTCCAACAATCATAACCATCTTTCTTTCCGCAAGGTATGACACCAACCAATGGAATTTTTCCCTATAGTGCCCTTTGACTTCAGTTTTACCAGGGGATCTTAAAGCCACACGTGATCAAATGCTGTCCTGGTGTCAGTCACTCTCACTTCACCTCTGGAGTTCAGTTCTTTGATCCTTGTTTGGACCAAGACAGTGATGAAGTCTGGAATTAAGTGGTCTTGGCAAAACCCAAACTGGGCATTAATGAATAGTTATTGGTGAGTAGGTGCTGCTTGATGGCACTCTCAGTGATGGCTTCCATCACTTTGCCAATGACTGAAAATAAATTAATTGGGTTTGTCCTACTTATTATATATGGCACATGCTGGGAAATTTTCCACATTGATGGTTAGATGCCAGTGTTATAACTGTACTGGAACAGTCATTCTGAGTGCAGGTCTTCAGTGATCAAACCCAACGTTTGAGCACAGATCTTCCACTTGCAACTTACGGCCTCTTACCTTATCTGAGTTGTTTCTCAATTGTTTCTTACTCCCACCTCGACCCACTTCCACCCTGCAGTTTTGATCAGGGCCAATGTGTCATGAAGCACTGGGGGGGTCTAATTAAGCTTTCTTATTGGAGGTCTGCAGGTACAATTTCTAGATAAACCTAACCACATTCCAAAGCAGCTGGGAGGTTTCAACTTTAAATAAAAATCATCTCTTCAAAAGCTCACTAGTACCAATAAAATTTCATTCTCACTCTTCTAGAACAGTGAATGTGATCAGAGCTGTTGTTTGTTATTAAGCTCATGATCTTTGGCCAGTCCATTTTATCTGCTTAGGCTTATAGTTCTGTGATTACATAGTAGCTACGCACTTCTTGACGGCCTAGTTATTCGTTAACTGCTTGGGTCTGTCGATGTTATGTGACCAATGATATCATGCAAAGTTATATGGGCCTAAGATCCAGTGCAAAAAGAATACGTACAGTATGAGTGACTTAAGTTTGCACAATGAGATATTCAAATTAATTAAATAAAGATGAAAAGACTGAATTCTTCAGTGAGTTGTGAGAAGTATTACATATCTAAAATATATTTCCATGTGATACATTGTCTCTTACAAGATGCAGAAGCACAATTTATAACTTTTATCCACAAACACACTATAATTTTTCTTCATTCCAGCCACAAAAGGTTTGGTATTACAAGGAGAAAGTCATGTTTTTGAAAATCAGATAATGTGCTTCTAAAACTAAAACAGATAACCAGGAGAGTATAGAGTTCAAATGTGCATTGTGGTTTTAGTGCCACCTCTTTAACTTTGATTATCTTCCTTCCTTTATCCAAATGCTGAGCTTGCTACAGTTGATTGGAAGCTTATATTTAGTGGCTATGTTGTTCATTAAGTCTGCTTCAGTACATCTACATGGAGAAAATGCTGATGACAATATATTTAGTACTGAAAGTCTTAGGTAAGCTTTGTTTGCCTACAGCACTGGATTTAATGCCATTCTGTCATTTGCCATACATCAGCAAGATCTTTGACAATATTATAAGCAAGAATCTAACTGTAAAATAAGTGAAAGAATTATATCAATCCAAATGGAAAATGAAATCAGTAACAAAAGAACTATCATGATATTGATAAATTATAGTTAAAATATAGATGGCCTGTTCAGTTCCATGAATATAATGATTCAAGGCACTCTTGAAGAAAGCAATGAGCATGTGAATTAAATATTTAAATCAGCAAATAAAAAAATTTGGAACTAAAACTAGTCTCAATATCAACAACAGTTAAACACTTGGATTGCTGTAAAATCCCATCAGGTTCACTAATATCTTTCAAGGAAGCCTACTTTCCTTACCCAAAACAAAGACAGGAAAATTGTGGAAACACTCAGTAAGTTGGGAAGCATTTGTGGGAAGAGAAACTGAACTAATGTTTTTGTCAAGGACCCTTCATCAGAATTGGAGAAAATAGAAAACAGTTAAGTTGGTAACATCATATCTTTGGCATCGATTGTTCAAGTCCTCACTTGCTTGGCTTTAACTACTTCAGTCCATCTTATTGAAGAAGCAACTTTGTGCCCAGTGATCCCGAGCAACAAAGCATAGGAAAGGAGTCAGAGGAACAGGCCATATTGCTGATGGGGAATCTCTCAGCTTGCCACAATTGGCGTTGATTTTTGGGGTGAATTGTGTTGACATAAGATTATTGAATGCACACCTACTCCTGTGAGCCTCCCCAAAATCACAACCCTGTTTTATGAATTCTTGGGTAGCAATATTCACCACCCCTACTTGTACACTTCCATCCTGTAGATCTACCAATACACTACAAGTACATAGAAGGGTGGAGTGGAGTGGCTGAAGTGAAATGAAAGATAATAAAGAGGACAAGGAGGAGGAGAGATCAGTTTTTCCCTCAGGGATTGAGGATTGCAAAAGTGAGGAAAAAGTCAAGGTGAAGACCACCCATGTACTCCCAGCCTTTGCTGATCTATCACAAGCCTCTTGATTTTATTCTAATGTCTCTTGATTTTTTGCTCCTATGCAATGTTAGATACTTCTACTTTGGACAGGTTACAATCGATGATTAGTAAAACTTAAAGGAGCTCAGATATTGGGGAATAGGGAATATGTGCAGGGGCCAAGAATATTTCAGTCTTGGGACCTAGAACATCGAGACAGAGGCCATTTGAGAAATAGTACACCTATAGGCAAGCTGTGAATCATTAACGAATTGTTATGATATTTTGTATTTCCCTCCTCATTTGGATCATCAGAGAATTTTTTTCCTTTGCAACGATCAATAAAATATTATTAACTTACATGAAATCTTCAGCAGACCCACGTCTGAGAAGTTATTGGAGTCATCTGGTGTTCCCCCTCTATGGAAATAAAGATTGACAGTAGAGGTGACAGTAGACAACAGAAATAGATAGTTTCATATATCTATTACAGCGTCAGCGATTGGGGTTCGATTCCCGTCACTGTCTGTAAGGAGTTTGTATGGTCTCCCGTGTCTGCGTGGGTTTCCTCCGGGTGCTCCGGTTTCCTCCCACATTGCAAAGACGTATGGGTAGGTTAATTTGGGTTTAAAATGGGCGGTGCGGACTCATTGGGCCGGAAGGGCCTGTTACCATGCTATAAATAAAATTAAAATTTAAAAAAAATGTAAGTCACTATGCAAGTTGGGCCTTTCTGGATGCAGTATCTCCTCACAGAACAGCTGTCCTGGTAATCAGTGGGAATGAAGGTCCTGGGCTTGAGGATTATCATGTATTCTTACATACCTCTATACCTCTTAAATCAGAGGTAATGGAATGAAATGTTCACCTTACATAAAGCACAAGAACAAAGATTGAGTTGCTAGGTTATACTAGTCTGAAGATTTGAGCTTGCTCCCTGATGCCTTTGTAAATTCTATACTTTTTAAATGTAGTTCATTTTGCTAACACTTGTGTGTTTTCATTGTGTAGAGGAGGTGGGTGTATTTAAACTGATGTTTTATGATATTTCCAAAATATCATATTTAACCATTCTATCTTAAAACAGCACTAGGACAAGAGGAAATAGATCTAAATTTTTGGTGAGTTTTGGGTAACCTGGAAGTGAGACCAGAGCATTTCAGCTCCTGGGTCTCACTTGCAAGTTGAAAAATAAAAGGACTGAAGATGCTGGAAATCTGAAATAGAAACAGAAAATGCTGGAATCACTCAGCAAGTCTGGCAGCATCTGTGGAGGGAGAAACAGAATTAAACTTTCAGGTCTTCCTGACATTTTCTGTTCTGTTTTGGATGTCATTGCTCAGCTCTGTTTTGGATGTCATTGCTCAGCTCCTGGTCTACAGTGGGCAAAAAGCTATAGCGAAAATGGTAACAGTTGTTGGCAGCAGGGAAAGCAAGCAGAAGGTATGTTATGAAGAAGGATAAGGAAGAGGAGTCAAGGTAGACAGTAATTCTTCACCTCTCCAAACATCTCCTTTTAGCTCCACAAAGTAGAAATTTTCACTTACTTTGGGAGGCTTCTTTATCACAATAGATTCTGAACTGGTTTTCTCACTCAAGCCCTGCTTATAATCCATTTGGGTCCCAGTGATGTGTAATGTAATGCATCAATACATGATGGTTCTGCCAAAACCTGTTGTACTGCAATGAACACAGATTTATATCCAGCAACACACACAAATTGCTGGAGGAACTCAGGCAGCCTCTGTGGAGGGAAATAAACAGGGCCTCTCCTCCCGGATTCCTTCTTCTTCAGCCCTTGGCCTTTTCTGCCTATCACATCTCATCTTATTACATCTTCTCCCCCTCCCCCACCCACTACCTTCCCCCTCTCACCTGCACTCACCTACCCCCTGCCTGCGTGTACTCCTCCCTCTCCCTCCCCACCTTCTTATTCTTGCTTCTGCTCTCTTCCTTTTCAGTCCTGATGAAGGGTCTCAGCCCAAAATGTCAACTGTTTATTTCCCTCCATGCATGCTGCCTGACCTGCTGAGTTCCTCCAGCACTTGTTGTGAAAGAAACGAGTCAACACTTCGAGGCGAAACCCATCAGTCCCCTATGTTGCTCCAGATTCCAGCATCTGCAAAATCTCTTATGTCTTATCATCCAGCAAAAATCTAGTGGGAACAGGGCAGTAAGACCGAAGGTTTCTTTTTAGATGCCTTCCTCCCCATTCTGGCTGGTGGTGTGATTTTAAAACTTGTAAATTTGTTTTAAGCTAAAGTAGTCTGCATTTTCTGTAATTGTATTGAATAGTGAAACTGGCGCACGTCAAATATCCATCATTACTATATAATTACCTGAAAGATTATGGCAATTTAAATTGAATACTGTAAAAATGTAGGTTTATTTTTGTTAAGAGTTCATAATTTCTTCAGTTAGTGATATTTTCATGTGGCTTCAGTCATAAACCCTCATTAAAAAATAGTAACCTAAAAAATTATTCTCCATTCATTCACAGCTCACTTACAATTTATGTGTTCGGCCCTGTTTTTTTTATTTGAACTAGTGAGTGAGATAAAATAAAACAAAAGCAAAAACTGTGAGTTATACTCACTTGTACTTTTCAAACTTTACAAATACCTTTTTCATGTTCTTGTGCTGCTGCTGGTTTACTAGTCTGGAAGGGATTAAGAAATGCTTGAGAAATGTGTAAGAATTACTCAACTGGGAAAAGACATGTATTGTGCACTTACAGATAATTCAGTCTTCCTCCTTATCTCTTCCTCTTCCTCTTTCCTAGCTGATGTCCCTTCCAGTCATAACCTTGACCGTTCATCTCTTGCTAAAAAGCGATTTACATTGCAGGGCCTTTCCAATCGCAGACCTCAGCAGAAAGGTAAAACAACTCAGTGCAACTGGTGTAACTTCACTGTCCATCCTATTTCTCATGGCTCTCCACCCTTCCAAGCAAATAACTTGTCCTTATTCCATACTATCTCCATGTGTAGTTTCCAATATATTTACTTGTGTTCTTTGTCTAAGGTGTGTGTGCCTAATTTTGTCATCCGATTTCCATTAGACTTCTATCAGTTGTTTTCTAACATCTCCACAGTGAGCATTGCTACTGTGGAATCATAATTCTAAAAGTTAAACAATTGACTGTTAACCTTTGTACTTTTTCTCCATCAGTGCTAGTTTATAATGTCTTCTGCACAGATTTGTAAGAAATCTTTTTTTGCTTTAGTTGATGAACATTTGGTTATGGAGGACATTTTCAAAATAAATTGAGAACATGGTGCAGAATAGTGGAATATGTGGATGCTAAGACCTTGCTAACAAAGTAGACATCTCCACTCCCCCATCCCAAACCACCTGGACTGCCAAATCCCAATCCTTTCCTGTCACACTGCATGAAGTGGGATTGAAGGATTAAGGAGGCCACTGTCATATTTCCTTTCTCTCTACCACATTTATTCAGCCTTGTTCAAACTATTTGGTCACTCTACTCCTCAAACTTTTACTGATCTTCTGGTGCAGTATCCCTTGCAATTCCTCGTTGACTGCTACCAGGCTCTTTCCTACCAGAAGCACTGATCTAGGAAGATAGTCTGAGGCAAAAGCAGATATGGAAATACTGCCTCATTAATGTCTGAAAAGAAAAGCCAGGCAATGTACATGTTCCAGAAATTGCCATTGTGGTATGATGTACTGTTCTTGTATGTTTTCTGTCCTGCAAATGGTTGCAGTACCTTTGATCTTTTCCAGATATGAATAAACTATTCACTTATTTACAAAGTAACATTTTTCAAAATTCGAAGTAATTTTGAAGACAATTCAATTTTACTTAACTCATTCAGAAGATAAACTGGATGTTGAAAGCTATTTTCCTTTGGAAGATATTTCTCACAGTTGAATATTTCAATATATACCATGTAATTGATGTAATCTAGGTGGTGTTCTTCATTTTAGCAAGTATAATACAAAAAGAAAAATTTGAAATAAAACTAGAAGTAGCAAATGTCCAATCTATACAGTTGCAGGGTACACACTAAAAACAAATTAACCTTTCCATTCTCTTTTTAAATTGTGGCTGAAAGGTCATGTATTTCCATGGTTGGTCATACAAGATAATATTTCTTTATTAGTCACATGTACATCGAAACACACAGTGAAATGCATCTTTGTATAGAGTGTTCTGGGGGCAGCCTGCAAGTATCACCATGCTTCCGGCGCCAACATAGCATGCCCACAACTTCCTAACCCGTATGTCTTTGGAATGTGGGAGGAAACCAGAGCACCCGGAGGAAACCCACGCAGTCACGGGGAGAACGTACAAACTCTTTACAGACAGCGGCCGGAATTGAACCCGGGTAGCTGGTGCTGTAATAGTATTACGCTAACCTCTACACTGCCGTGCCTGCGTCTACACTACCGTGCGTGCCTGGTACCGAAAACAGAACCAACAGAACCGAAAAGTGAATTGGATCTCCATGAAAATTAGTTGTGAATCACAAGACTGAGTATATGAAGGATTATAACATGAAAGAAAAATATATAAAATAAATCACTGAAGATGAGAAAAACTTTACGAATTGCACCATCTGCCAGATGCTTCACTGCCAATGAGGCAGATCAGAAATTTGAATGCTACATCTGCATTCCTTAAGTCCTGTCATTTTCACTGGAAGCAATTTGGCATATAAAGTGTCATTGTGTCAAAATATGAGGGTGAGGATCAAACAGCCAAAGCCAAAAAAAACAAGTTGTGAATTTGGCAAGTCCTCAGCTGATAGTTAACAGTGCTGCCAGTTCCAACATTAACATGTCTTTGGGAATTAACCCATTGTTCTGCCTGCAACCTTTGAGACCAATTAGTTCCTGATACAAGAACCAATTTATTATTTAGTCAAATTAACTTTCAGCTACTAGTCTGTCCCTGGGCTTTATTTGTTTGTGCTTCTGCTTTAAATTTTAAATTCAAATACAGACATTTGTGTATTTTTTAGAAATAACCAATTATGGTACTTTTGTGCATCTTTTATGCTGTTTTGTTAGGAAGGACAAAATACTCTTCAGCATGGTTTCTCCAAACCAATTCACAAATCAGTATGTGTGTTAATACTAACAATTCCATTTCCTCATGCGTGTGGATGTACTGTAGCTATGACGGCAATTCCTGAAAAAACAGTTAAGAAAATATTTAAAGTTGGCCCTGCCTGACCCAGATTTAATCATGGAACACATACTGCAATAGCAACCCTTGCTGTTCTCAAAAGTAGTGAGGTGGCCCTTGGAGGTATGGAATGGATGTCCAAGCCAAACAATGGCTGCAGGTGTCAGCAAATGGAAGGGATAAGTACCTGGAAAAGCCTTTAATACTGAAATTGTAAACCATGATAATCCCTAAGACATAGGAGCTCTCTAGTGTGATTGTACGGATCTTTCAGGTCCTGTCATTACCAATTTAAAGGATCTTTCGTATTTTTACCTACCCTATCCTGCCTTATAATATTCTTACACGTGCATTTTCCCATCACCTTTACATCTCAAAACGTTTCAGTTTAATGGCAGCTGTGATACCATTTTATGTCATAGTTGTCATAAGCTCAGGACTATATTTCATAATACAAAAATTTAACAAATTTATTCAGCAATTCTCTCATTAGTCAGTACTATATTATCATAGCTTACAGAAATACATGATGGAACTAAATAATGGTACAATATATTACAGTACAGGCACTTTATAAATGCTTTTTTATTCATTTATTCTAATGTCTCAGTTTAAAAATTATAGTGTTGAAACAGAATACATATTCCAAGAATATGCTTGAAAATAATTTGACAAAGAACAATAATTTTAGTCTTCTTACATAAAAGGCAAACCTTTGTACCCCTACTGTTTGTAAAAAGTGATGGCTCATGGTGTGGTATGGTATGGCTGCTTGTCTGATAATGGTCTTCCAATATTTAATTCGAATGGGGAATGTTAACCTGTCACAAGCTGGAAAATGCATTGGTTAAGGCATTTTCCAGGCTTGCACACTTTTCATTGACTTCAGCCACACTTAGAACTAGTTTTCCCTGACACAACCTTTTTCAAATCAAGGACCTGACAGAGAATTTACACCCTGGTTACATGTGCAACTGTCTGCTTCAGAATTGGATAAAGGACACACCCTACTTGTTACCTTAAATAATAAGCTCTTGAAAAATGATTTTTTTTCTCTGGGTAAAAAAATGTAAATGTGAAATAGAGATTGTTGCATACAGCATTAATTACTTTGCATTGAGAAAATAAAAAGGAATGCACAGGAGTTTATTTTATATTTGTATGATTTAGTTTGCAGTGTTTATTTTCTGGCAGCTTTTATTTTCATAGACGAGAATTGTAAGCTCTGGGAGAAGGCAAGGTACGGATTGTTGAGGAATTGGGGTTATGGTTACTGGATTGCATTTGAGTTAGCATTCAAGGCAAGTTGGGTATGTCTGTCGAGTTTTCTTCCTTCATTCCTCTCCTTACCCCACTCCTTTTCCTTTCTCCTGATGGTCCTGGCCTCAGCTTATTCTTGGTTTCAAGCCCTTTTTCACCTCATGATGTACAGTCATGCAGTAATATGCTTCGGGCATGTTGAGTACTCGAGATGTTCTCTGAAACAGTCTAGGCAGAAAAGTGTGGATTAACTACATCAAGGAGCACTCTGTCAAATATCTTGTGGCATCTTTGTTCTCATTGTATGTATGCTGTACAGGTGTGCATGCATTGTGTACCAGAATCATAAGCCATTTCATCAATGGATACCCATTGCCAAATGCCATCATTTGGTTTGCCCTGATGGCTCAAATGCAGGTGGCAAGGCACATGGCGTAGAAGTAAAACATCATGAGCACTGACTGCAGGCCCTTTCTGCAGCTTAACCCATGTTCAGCTGTGTAAGGTTAAATGGCAGGGCTGAAACCAAATCGACATGCTGTTCTTCATCATCTGTGATTCTTGATTGAAATATGTACCAGTCTGTCAATCTCCACTTGTCATTATTGGGTTATTTTAACAATGAACTTACTACTTCCAGGATTTCTTCAGCATTTGGATTGAAAATCATTCTTTGTTAATCTAAATTATTTTTTATCAATTTACTTTGTACTTAAATTTTAATGAGTATAAATATACATAAAATCATTTCATTATCTTTATCTTCATGTGTAAACAGAGTGTACATTGGGGAACAGTGGGAAAAGCAGCTTATTCTACAGCTCACTCATGTATTTTCTCTCTGGTGAACACCCTCACATTTAATAGTTCCATCTATTGTTTTCTTTGGTTTGAAGTTATTTCTTTCAAATATTGAGTCTAGGTTGTGTGAAGAATCTAAGTAGCAATTATAATATTATTCATTTCTTTTCTGTGTAAGTATTAGCTGCATCAGATTCTCTTTTGTTAAAGCAAAATGTTAAAAAAGGACAGCTGATTTGTATTTGAGAGAAGTAGATCTTAGGTGGTGAAGGAAAATATTGTAAAATACGGGTTTTGGAAAAAAAAAACAGGAGTTTAAAACTGGTGGGGAAGACAAAATGCCTTTTGTTGAGCAACAGTAAGAAACAGTCCAGGCAAAGCTTCACAATGTGTCATAGTGTATCTGACCACTGCTTCATAATTATATTCCTGCTGCTGTTCCTAACTAGATTCTCTTCTAACTCCAGCATGCATTGATTTTCTGTGTTCCCAGAATCACAGTTTAAGGAACCAACAGTAATTCGTCGCATTTCCTTAGCTTCCTCTGTCAGTGCTTCACGAAGTAAAGGTACATTATAATTACCATTATGTACTGCTATTCCCAGATTTTGACTAAATTAAGTTAAAATGACTTCTAAAATCCAGTATTATATCTCACCAAAAATGCTAAACTCTTTCTTGTTTTTGCCATAATATGCTTTACAGAGAATATTACATCTTAATGTGTCTTTATATATCTTACTCTGTCTTAATAAACCAATGTGTAATTGGACACAAATTTGAATATATTCAAATCCAGTTCCTGCCATTAAAGTTCAAATGCTGGAAATAGGTGTCTCAGTGTTTGTTAGCTGAGACACTGAATGAGTGGCTGTTCTGTGATCAGATTGAGAAAGTGAGATATGATGTGTCTTGCTAAAATCGAATTGGACTTTAATCAGTCGAATTGGACTTTAATCAATCGAATCAACCTGTCGGTTGAAGAAAAGTGTTATGAAGTATGTCATCTAAGGTCCACAGTGCAGAATCACTGGTGGTTTAATAACAAACTGAGAGCAGTGATCTCCAGTGGAGAGAAAATATAAAAAATATATTTGATAAAAAGACCCAGATTGTGTTCATTACCTCACTCTCATGCAATTTTTAATGAATTTATGTTTTTACCTTTTCACAAATGAAAGAAAAATACACACATCAGATTTTTGATCAATTACAGAAGTAGAATTTAACACTTTCATTAACATAGTTTAAGTCAGTAATGTTGAGGTCAGTTGCAACTACTCCTGTATAGGTAGGATTGGACTGTTAATTAAATTTCATTCTATGTTAACTTAAGGCTGAATTGTTAAACTCAGATATCTGGATGAAGAAGGATAGAAAATTAGATCCAAGTCATTAGATGCTCACAATTATTTACTCATGGACATGGATTCCATATGTTCATATCCCTTGATAAGTTCATGGCTATTCTCCATGAGCCTGCTGCAATGGCTACAAGAGTCATGAATGGACACACACCACCTCAATAAAATTAATACCATATGAACATAATCAATAAAACTCTTTTTGGTTTTCTTACTTTTTCCCTTATTCATTTAAAGGATGCACATGTTACTGGCAATGGTGGCATTTATTGGCCAAGCTTATTGGCTCCTGAACCAAGCAGTTAAGAGTCAACCAAACTGGTGAGTCTGGAGTCACACCTAGACTGGACACAGTAAGGGCTGCAAATTTCCTTTCCTAAAAGGGATTATGAACCAAATTGTTTTTTTATCACCAGCCTTTTTATGGTTATTCTTAGTGAGATTCCTGATGTATTCTATTACCCAGGTGCAAAGGTGGTATGCCTTGTTCCTCTGGATCAACAATCCAGAACTATGACTGCAGGTTTAGTAACTTAACCATTATGTAACCCTATCTCCTATCTTTGCTCATCTAAGGCACCTCAGATGTGAGTGGCCTTTGGCATTTCACCCAAGAGGCCACTTTTCTGTGTTTAGATTCTCCTTTGAATGTAAACATAGGATTCCAATTACTCTTCTATCTTAGATCAGCTAAACCAGACAGTCCTTTATTTGGTGTTTCAGATCTATCCAAATTTGAAGTTAGAGTTTCACACATCCAAATTCTTAATGGTATTCCTAGTGTAAACTGTGCTTGAGTCTTGTTTTATCGGGGATTTTATTTACAGCTTCCTGCTTTCTTATTTATTTAATCATAACATTACATATACATCATATTATCCATTATGCTGCACTATTTGTTCAGTGAATGTACTCATAATGTGGATTGAGATTATAACAGCATGTGTTACATCGCCAACATTGATGTTGATTGTAATTTGTGGAACTAAATACATACATTCACAACACTGTTGTATGAGCTAAGTACACTGAGTAACTCTGCACATAACCCAGTGTCAAAATGCTTAAGAAACAATGCATTACAGTGAATAAAGGTTGAAGCAACACTTGTATCACCCAAAATTGTGCACGTCCAGGTCAATTGGCATCATGAACTTTATTCCTATTCTACTCACATATGGCTTGATGCAAGATTGATGCCCTCTGTTTTTATCTGTAAGGATTGACCTGTCAGAAAGCTTTACCTTAGCTTTGCCTTAACGTTATCTGGCTGTTATGGTCAAATTTATTTCTGCAAAGCTATACTATAGATCATCAGAATCTGAGATTTGAGAATAAATAGCCTGAAGCTGGTGACCAGCCAAAACATAAACGTTTAACTATCAATGCTTGGTTACCCAAATACGTGTCCTTAATTATTGTTTGCATATGAATTAGTAGCAGGAGTAGTCTAACTGGTCCCAAAGGCTCACTCCACCAGTTAATAACCCTCATTGTTATCCACATTCCTGTTTACCTATGGTAACCTTTCACTTCCTTGTGTATCAAGAATCAAGCTACCTCTGCCTTAAAAACCTTCAAAGGCTCTAATTCCACCACCCTTTGAGGAAGAGATTAAGTCTTATGACCCTCTGAAAATTTTGCCTCAGTGATGAACTTAAGTAAAATTAGAAGAAGTGCAAAATATAAAACAGGTAAAATGAAGTAAGAACTGAATTAAACTGAAAGCCTGCTTGATTCTAGTCCCTTCTAGTGAGTCGGTGGGAGTTGGTTGAAGGGGTGGAAGTTACCCTTGCTACATTCAATATCCGTGCTGAAAAATTCTGTTGGGTTCACAGATGTCTGTACCCAACCCATTCTTGAAGCCAAAGGCACCCACTTAAAACAGGAATTAGGTGCCTTGAATATGTTAACCAGACATGTGCCACCTGATTTAGGATTCTGATGCTAAATACAGTATATTCAGGCTCTTCTTTTCTGATTTTATCTAATCATCAGTTGTTAAGTGTGGACGATTTACTTTTTAACATTGTGAAGCCTTGAGTTGTCGGCATGTGACATTTTTGCTAACTGCTTCTACTGTGTAACCAATTTCTTGGCTTCCAGTGGAGCATTAGAAACTGTGACAGGGATTTGCAATTTGTTTGATTTGTTTAGTTATTCTTCAATCAATAAAAGTGACAAAGATTTGGAAATAGAAAAATATGTGGGAACAATTACATCTTTCATTGGTGAAGGTTTTCACAACTGAGATAACATATTGTCACCAGATCTAGCATGAACCTTTCCCCCACTAGGTGCCCAGATGATGTTATGCCTGCTTTTAGAGTTGCTGTACTCAGCTACGTTATCTGAGAAGAGAAAAAGCAATTTGCCACCACTGGTCAATCTTGACTGAAGCATCTTCATTACGAAATAAGCTTCAACCACAATGAACAGATGTTTGATCAGATATCTTTCTTAGTTTAGGTCATACTGCTTATATAAATATTACCTATTTACTTATTTTAAGGAATAAATAATAATGGAATAAATTGTGGAGTGATTAATTTAGGCTGTTTTTAATATGTTTATATGCCTCTGCAACAGGATCACTTTCTGGCCCAGATGTTAAAGCTAAAAGATATGAAATAAAGAGTGACCCAACTCCACTGGGGTTTGAAGGTACAGCTGCATTTGATGTGGGACAGTGCATGCTGCAACAGAGCTAATGTTCTCATTTTAGATGAAGCTCTCCATTTCATTTGTGTTGTGATCATGGAAGAGTTGATTGTAGCATGTTGTGCTGTGTTTTGGTGTTTGTGATTCTTTTCTTGTGACTGTCTCTCTCAGTTGTTCGTGACTGGGTGGTTTAATCAGCCAAATTTGCCTTATTTGAGACTCATTTATATAGGCAGTTCCAGCTTAATCACACTATAGACAGAAAAATTCACTGTGAAAACAAGGTGAAATACTTTGACTACGTTTTTCAAATTCTTAAAATATTTTTAGTCTCTCGCTTACAGTTTGGGCTCACAATGAATCATGTATTTGGATGAATAAATCATCTTCTGAAATTCTTACAGTGAAACATTTATATCCATTTCACCAAGACTCATACTTCCATTCAAGGTTTTGTGCCAATTTGTGGTACACACTGAGGAAAATATAGACTCTGCAGAAATGCCTACTCATTTGGAATATCATGAAGTTGCTTTAAAGTTTAGTCTGAATTCCACAGCCCATCCTTACAGTTAAAAGGAGTAAACATGGCAACAACTGTTATCAAAGAGCTGGGGAATGAATTTTTGCAAAAGTAACATTAGAAGTATTATTACCTTTGCATTTTTTTTAAAAGAATCAAACAGGAGCAACAAATATTTTTACTTGTTTTTAATCTAGGATGATTGCAGTAAACTTAATCTGAAATCTGTCAATAATATATCCATGAGCTAATTACTTTGAGTCATTGGTTAATCTACTTGTGCCAGAATGAAGAGCTATATCACTAAAAAATATAGAATATGTATGGTGATTGATTGGGAATTCATGCTTGACCGGAGATAGGAGGCTGAAAAGAAATTACAAAAGTAAAATTAAAATTGAAGCTAGAAATATGCACAGAATGCCCTGATTATGCAAATAAGAAATAAGAATGAGAAATAATCAAAAGGTCAGTGATTATTATAATGACTGGAATCATACACTATATCCACATCTGTAAGTAATTGTTTACAAGAATTAGATGTGTCATTATAACTGCAGGACCAGCATGATCTACATTGGCTTTCATGCTCACTAAAGTTTGCAGGGAGATGCCATTTTCATTTTGTTCTTGGAAATATTTTATTTCGTATCATTCAAAAACAAAATACTCTAGGTGCTGGAGATCTGAAATTAAAATAGGAAGTGATGGAAGTACTGAGCATCTGTAGAGAGAAGAGCACAGTTACTGTATAGCAGGATCATTGAAATTGTTGAATATATTGTTGAAACTGCAGGGTTGTAGTGCGCCAAGCTGCACAATGAGCTGCCAGTCCACATGCTTTCATCAAACTTCATGGCAACAGTGTCAAAGGCCAATTTCAAAGAGATCGAAGAGGGAGAATTAATAATGACAAATAACAGAGGAGGAGTCACAATTGCTATTCCCATTCACATCTCTTCTGCACCATTTTTATTTCTTTGCTTGTCCCAGTGCTACCCCCTGTAAATGTGGAGAGGCCCTAATGTTTTAAGTGGATTAATTTTTAAAGTAATGGACAACGGGCGCAGTTCCTTCTGTTACATTATACTTTCCTGCAGATACTACATAGCTTAACAGTTTTATTTTTCCAGCAAAAATGATTTCATGAGCTCTTTTGAACTAATTCCTTAGTTCATGTAATCTAAAGCTACAGAAAACTTATAAACTCCACTCCTCATATTCTATTGGTTGACACATAGAACAAATAAATATATAAACAAATAAACAAGTTTTGACTTTAAAGATCAACCACAACTCAATTCTGACAACTGTGAACTGCTTTCATCTTCATTTGTCAAATATTAGAAAGTGAAAAGAATAATATCCAGGACGATATCATAGATATGGTCTTCTGAATTACTGGAGTGTATCCAGCAATTAGCAGCCAATTTTAAATAGTAAAATCTGAATCTAGTTTTTGAAACTTAAGCAGTCTTTCAAAGTGTGTAAAAATGGTTAACCACTAACAAATAGATTGGATAAAGTGTCAATTAATTTTAAATTAGCACACACGTCCACTTCATTCCAAATGTTTTGTTTTAATATTAAAGTTGCGTAATTCACAGGTAACTCACTGTTCAAGTTATGTAACAGACTTATCTCTTTGTGCCAGTTTACCTATCACTCAGATACTGTTATAGATAATGTTTACCCATGACAAACATTGGCTCTATAGTAATACATTTGCTCCTTTTGCAGATACACTATCTGACCCTTTCATGACTGCAGCCAAACGTCACAGCACCGCCAGCTATGTAACAAGATCAGTTTCCCAGACAGGTAAAGCAGACACAGGGACATGACTGTCTGATCAGCAGTTTTTTTTAAATACTGCAAATGTTCATATGGAAGTGTGTTTCAGAAACTCATTACTTCTTTTTCCTTTTTATTTTAAGATTTGGATGCCTAGCCTTGCAAATGTACTAATGTTATAGGAATTAACATTATATGGATAATGTTACCAGAGTAACTAGTGTGCATTAATTTGCTAATGTTGCAGAAATTGGTCACCTCCTCCTTTCTCCACCATTGCTGTTCTGTCTCAGTCTCAAAATGGTGTTCACATTGATGGACAAGATGGTGCCATGCCAAAGCAGTTCACAGCTTGCTCCTCCCAGTCATTGGTGTTGATGCCTCCGTGCTTGTGTGGCAGCCTTAAGAATGTCTTTGTACTATTTCTCTAGGCCACCTTTTGAACTTCAGCCAAAGAGAGCTAGTAGAGAATCTAGCAAGGAAGACTTGTTCTCAGGCATTCAGATGCAGTTGCCTATCCGCCGTGCTTTATTCCTCAAGAGAAAGGCTTCAATGCTGGTGGATGCAAGTTTATGGAAAACATTCACATAGATCTACTGATCCAACTTTTGACCATTTACATGGTTCAATTTATATCGAATTAACAGTATTATGGGTCAAATAGACATTGCACCTGTACTTCAATGTATACATGGCTTTAAGCATAGGCCCTAACCAATTTTTGACAATATTTAAAGTGAGCTGCGTTAATGCAATGACTGCTGCAAGGCAGACTGATAACTTATGGTGACCATTTGCAGGATATATCAAGATTGGTGCCTTGGAGGGCATTGTAAGGAATCTGCCACGCATTAATACTTAATGCTTAAATGCTACACGCAGCAAAGTGTTAATGACTTCACTAAGCATGTATTGCCTTGTATTAAGTATATTTGGCTAAGTGTTTTCCTGAGCTGTTGCCTATGAATTCCTATTCTATAGATTGTTGCTCCATTAAATGTTCTTTTCACTGTTCATCTGTTTATCTCATCATTATGAATCTTATTTCACTAAATGGAAGTGATTTTATTTAATGGCTCATTACAAGCTGCTTGTTGATAAATGGATCTCAGTGTATATGGTATCTGGTTTTTAGAGTTTTTAAATCAAATTACAGTGCCTGAGGATGTGAAGGATAGGTACAAGCCTGCAATGTCACTCTTATCTTTGTTGATTATTATACATTCCAGCTCTAGTGTTTTGGTCATTTTTAGTTATTGCTGCCTTTCTCCCACAATCAATTTGCAGAACTCCCTTGGCAGAGCATTCACATAGCACACCTTTATTTGGACTCCATGTCGAAATTTTAAACCCAGTTTCAAAAATTAACAAGTTGGCACCTGCCACGTTGTTGATTGTTATGAATTGCACATCCTCAGTCAATGCGTGAAACCAGTATTCAAATTAAGGTTTTACAGCTTTTTTTTGGGAGCTCCTCGATAGTATTGGATTGTCAACAATAACAGCAATATGCATTAATATGGCCTCTTTCATATTGTAATATAACACAGGAGTTTTACAGGAGAATTATCTCCAAAATTTGTAACCAAGGAGATGTTAAGGTAGGAAACCAAATGCTTTGTCAAACATTAAAGCTTTATGGGTGTGGCATTACTAAATTAGTATCAAAAGACCTGGACTATTTATCTGGAGACTAGAGCTTAAAATCCCCACCATAGCAACTAGGCATTTTAATTCAAGTAATTAAATATATCTGAAATAAAATCCTGGTGTCAGTAATGGTGATAATGAAAACTGCCAGACTGTCATTCACTAATATCCTTCAGGGTAGGAAATATGTGATCCCCAGCGGTCTGGTTTAGCTACGATTCCCAATCAACAGGCAAGTAGTTAACTCTTAACTTCCATCTTAAATGGCCTAGCATGCCATGTTGGGTTGATTATTGATAGGGAATCATTGTTGGCCCAGCCATTGGTACCAACGGCGCAAAAATGAATAAATAACACAAAACTTGAGGAGCATCTTAAAGGAGGAGAGAGAGGTTCGGGGAACTAAGTGAGGCAAAGGAAATGCAGGATCTGTATGGGCCAGGAATGGCAAGTTCCCAGAAGCATTTTTTTTACATTATAAAGGTGTTCTATTATTGACTGATATTGACTAACAGGACATTTGGATTTTTTTTGTTTGTAATTTCAGGCTGGCCATGTAAAACAATCCCATCATTGGACACTTCAGAGGATTTTGAAACTATTCCTTCAAGTATGGATGAGCTTTCCAACTCCTCAGATATGGATGAAGAAATATCTAGTAAAACTGTAAGAATCTTTTTACCTCAGTCAAAGGCAAGGTTGAATAGTCTATCGTGACATTTTTCAGAAAATTTTTATAACTTCATTTGAAATGTTCTCGAATGGCATTTGTTACCAGTGAAGTAATCCGCATTTGAATGGGACAATGCATGAGGTCAAGGTCAACCCAAGACCCAGCTGAGAGCAATGTCTGTATTTGTATGCATGTTTAATTACAGTGGAGTTTATTTAACAAACAAACCCTGAAATTCCACAGATTTTTCCATGTTGTGCAGTAATTTTAGAAAGAACTGAGGGCTGAACTAGATTGCCTATTACTCTTCATAATTCAGTCCTACTGCTGTTGAAATCCCTATACATGCATTTTCTCATTTCCAGACTTGCCTGTTCCACTACTGTTCCCCAGCCTCCAAACTTCATAAGCCTCTTTATTATAGCTTTGTAAAATTTCTGAGCTAATGGTTAATCAGGATGCCTCAGAGAGAGAAAAAGTTGGAAATATGAAGGGGTTTAATGTGAAGGTTTGTGAAAGCACTGAATCTAAAAAGTTAATTGCTACCAATCAGCTCAATGTAGGCTTACAAATATCATATGGCAAACGTGAAGGGAGGTTACATATTTCTACAATTGAAATGTCATAATAGGTGATTTGTGAACAAATTGTTTCAAAAATCTTTTGATTGAGAGCCACAAGGATCCATATGCCATACATGATAAATTGCACTCAGTGAAATAACTTGGTCTGTTTGCATTTTTAAGGCTATCCACAGCATTTTGTTGCTTCTGCACAGTCCAGGAAACCCAACTGTAGAACAAAGCTAACTATATTTTCTGTTGTTACACTGAACAGTTTGTGTAATTGTTTATAAAATTGCATTCTATTTTCATGACAATGTACATTAGTTTTTAACTTTTTAAATCCAACAGTTTGGGTTCTACTTGTCTGTCTACACTTTGCACATTTTCTTTGTTTCAGACTCCAAGTCTATTCCGGGTAGAAGGCGTTTGTGAATCTAATTCCACTGAGGAACTTGCAATACAGAATGGTGAAGTGGTTGAGGTGCTACAAGAGGGAGAAGAGGGACAGTGGTAAGTTCAACCATAAGTAGAGGAAGGAATGGATAATATCCAGTGCCTGGAGATTCTGTTACACCTGAGGATGGATTATGCATACTGGACCTGCATTCTCCTGAGTTTAGAAGGATTGGTCTCATTGAAACATGGAGTTTGGTAGGGTGAATGTACTGTTAATATTTTCCCTGGCAGGGTTGTCCAGAACCAGAGATCACAGTCTCAGAACAAGGAGTTGGCCAGTCAGGACAGGAATGGGAATGGATATCTTCTCACAAAGGCTGATCAATCTTTGGAATTACTTATGCAAGGGAAAATGTGGAGGCTCAGTTGCTGAATATGTTCGAGGCAGAGTCTGATATGTTTTTACATTATTAAGGGAAACAAAGAAAATGGAATTAGTGCAGAAACATGGTGCTGAGGTAAAAGATCAGCCATGATCTTACTGAATGACAGAGTAGACACAAGGGTCTGAATCTCGTATTCCTGTTTCTATTTCTTATGGTCTTGTGTTCCTCTGAATCCAGCATTAATCTAGCATTCCACAGTTCTCTTCTGCGCATTCATCCAAACACGGATTTCACTGGCCAACGCTACAATATACATTTGGCAGCATGAATTATGACAATTAAAAATTAAATTTAGTGCAGCTGCTGGCTCTTTCCTGCATTAAATCATTCCAGGGCTCCTGCCCTTAAAACCTCTTCTTTACGAAGCCACAACACTGGTGCAGGTGTCCTATCCTGATTAATTTTTGCCAAGCAGCAGAGAGACAGAGAGCAATAGGGATGAAGGGTGGGATAGAAGGGACGTGGCAACTGTGCCCTCTCTCCCCAGACCTTCTTAGACTACAACTCTGAGATCTTAATGGAGGAGGTGGAGAGGAGGAGAGACATCCAGGAGGCTACCCAGGGTCACAATGAAGAGCAACTAACAGAAGATGGTCACTTAACTATCCTTATGAAGCAATACTACAAGAAATTCCATGACTCACCAGATATATCAAGGGCTTAACATTGGAACTACAAATTACTTGTGCTGCAATGACGGCAATGATTGTACTTCCTCCATAAAAGCCATGACTATCTTCAACCAAAAAGAGTCTAATCACTCACCCTTGACATTACCATCACTGAACCTCTCCCACTATCAATATCCTGGGCCACCCATACTGTGGCTACAAAAGCAGGTCAGGGGCTGGGTATCTTGTACTGGGGGAATTTCCCCAGGTACCCTAAAGCCCTTCCACCATTTACAAGGTACAAATCAGGAATGTGATGGAATGCTCTCCACATACCAGGATGAGTGCATCACCAAAAGTATTCAGGAAGCTCAACATCATTCAGGGCAAAGCAGTCTGCTTGATTAGCACCCCACCCACCACCCTAAACATTCCTTCACTCCATCATCAGTGTACCATCAACAAAATACACTGCCATTACAGTGCCCAGGGTGCACTCATAGCACCTCCCAACTCATAACCTCACCACCAAAATGGACAAGGGTAGAAAAAGCAAGAGAACACCACCACCTAGACAATCCCCTCCAATGCTCTCTGGAGTGAGATAAACAACAAACGTTTCTCATGTCTGAGGCTTCCAATACAGTCTCATTCAGACGCATTCTCTGGAGCTTGAAGAAGAACTAAGGAAGGGAAAGCCTTGAAAAATGGGTGACAATGACGTACCTGGTCCTTGATAAAAATAAAAGTTTACTACAAAATAATTAAGCTAAAATTTCTTGCAAGGTACAATCATGTAACCATAACTATTTACTTTGCTTCAAACCTTGTTCAGTATGTCAGGGTCTACATATTTCCAAATAGTTTGCAGCAATTATCTCTGTGTTTTGTGTGTTTCAGTCAAGTAAGAAGTCTGGTAACTTATAAAGCAGGGTGGATTCCTTCCAGCCTTCTACAACCAGTTGGCTCAGAACTAAACCCGGATCAGACTGATAATAATTCAGGTCAGAACCCAGAGTTCTTATTTAAGTTGTTAGGGAGATCATGCTTTCAGAATGCAGTTAATAACATTTAGGAAGTTAATTCACTTCATAAGCAAATGTAGTGTGAAAACAATTACTCTTACTTAGTTTAACATTTTTGTGAGCAACAGTGTTCCACGGCACTGACTTTGATATTGTGCATTGGATTATTTATATCAGGTAAAGCTTGTGTATTAAAACCAAATAAAAATCTAGGCTGGAAACTTCCTTGGGGGATGATCTTCATCTGAAATTGGACCATAAACCATAGAAGAGGCTCCAAGGAAATTCCTGGTTCTTCATTTTCTGCTTGAGTTTTGTGGTTTTACTGGAACAGGTCTGGCAATTCTTTTGGAGTTACATCATCAATTGCCACATCCTATCTGACAGTGATATCAGACATGTACTAGGTCTTGACAAAATCAATTACAAAGTCCTATTATAATTAGATACAAATGACTGAAATATATCACAAGATCTTTTTCTCAGATAATTTATTGACTACACTATCAATGGGTTGGAGATAGACCAAAGCCTATGACTCATAGCAAGCAGTTTATTAAAAGCAAACAAAGTTAACTCACTTAAGAAAGCGAGCTTACATAAAGAACAGAGGAATCAGAATCTCCCGATAAAAGCAGGGTAAAGTTCTGCAGAAAAGTACAGAGATAGCTGTATATGAATTATGTGCGTGAAATCAGCCTTAGTCATTTACCACCATGTGGGCATCAAATTTGATTACCCAACTATCTCCTTGTTGTCTAGATCCAGATTAGCATTATATGCAGCCTTTTTCTCTTGTTATTACACCTTTGCTATATGGCTGCAAAGAATGCTGGTGTATTCTTGTTTTCCAGTCTTGTAATGGTTGTTGTAAGGGAGCAAAAAGGGCCAGGGAGCCTATTTAATTGATGGCTGCCTAATTAATAAGCTATTGCATAAGCAATCCAAAGGCAACATGCCACTCTCTGCTTGCTCCAAGACAGCCTCCCAAGTTGAAGCCAGTGAACCCATTAACATTGTTTACATGATCCTGGAAATTCTATGGATTAGGTACACATCCAACTTCTTTGCACTTCCTCCAGTTTACAATAAGGGATTTAGTACCTCCTCTTCCAGTGGCATAGTAAGTAAATCAGTTAATCAAACCAGTAAATCCCAGGTTTCATCACAGGTCTGTCCTAAATTGGTTAGTCACTGCTGGAACTCCTTTTGAAATGCTTTAGCTGGGGATGCAGTAGAGGAAAAAAAAATCGACTGTTCTAAAGTGACTTTGCTGCAGATGTTAGGTGAGAATATCATTGGGCTCAGCCAAACTACACATTTATGAAAATGTACCCCGTTACAGGAGGGCAAAAGGGGAATAAATCCAGAGACTATAAGAACGTGTACCACATCAACTTGTTTTACGATATCATTTAAGTCTCAGAGAATCATAGAAATTTTACAGGAGAGAAGAATGAACATTTGGTTAATCCCACTTCCCAGCACATAGTCCATTTCCCTACCGGTTATGACACCTCCGGTGCTCATCCACATATGTTTTAAATATAGTGGTAGTCTCTGCCCTCACCATCCTGTCAGGCAATGAGTTTCAGACCCCTGATGCTCTTTGCTTAACTCCCTTCTGTTCATTCCAGCAATTAAATCTATGCTCCCTAGTTACAGACCTTTCTGCAAATGGGAAATAAGTCCTTCCCAACAAGACCCTCCATAATTTAAACAATTAAATCTCCTCTCTTTTTCCCTTTACTTAAAAGAAAACAGAAAAGAAAAGCATGTTTTTTTCCCAACAACAATAACTTTTGATCCCTTGCAACTACCGTGTGTGGGCAGGCGGCATGGTAATGTAGCGGTTAGCGTGATGCTCTTACATCTCCACTGCACTCTCTCTATTGCCACATCCTTTATGTGTTTGGTAACTGGAACTGTGATCCTGCTGCAGCCTAACTGTTACTTTGTACAGTATATGCAATGTAAATGACAACAAAAGCACTTTCAATGAAATGATCAATGACCTATTCCTTATTTCAGATTTTTACAGTGATATGTGTACAGCAGCGCTTGCTGATAGTGAAGACAAGGAGAGCACACACGTGGAAAGCTATACTTCAGGGACCAGGACTGAAAGTTGATCTTGTGTCCCTACTTCATCTCTCAAACTTCAGGCTTCTGTTAGGCCTACAACAACCAAGGTTCTTGGAACACTTCAGTAGCTGGGCACATGAAGTGAGAAAGTACATGTTACTGCTGAAGAACCATGTAGCTGTGTGTAAAGAATTAAATTTCTTTGTTTGTAATGGATTCATTTGTTCATGACAAATGCTCCTCAGTGGTATAACAGGATGAGCATTAGCAGGGGCCATGTTCTGAAGACGTATCCCATTCTGTTTTTGCAGTTAATGTTTTGGCTTTCCACTCATCTATATTGCTTGATGGAACAAACCAATTTAAATACAGTTCAAATGCAATTAATTAAAATCTGAACTATAGTTTTTGACATGTTATGATGAACCAAACCAGTATTTCATATTTTAAGCTTTGTTACAATGTTTCCACAAGCACACGTGTGACCTGATTCATCTGAGCCCTGTGGCATTTCTGGTCACAAGATGTGAGCAAGTAAGAAAAGAGGTTAAGCATCATCATAGGTGCGCTGATATTGAGGTTGCTAATGTCATGTGAAAAGCATTTTCTCAGGAACTGGTTTCTGCTCTGCTTAGGATATGTGGCCATCTTTTATTTTGTTAGATGATTGTGCTGTCTTTTTAACAAATTCTGCTCAACTAACAGTGGCCTTTAGCTACATCCTCGAGACAACCACTGTGGGAAAAAGAACATATAAAGATTTGCATGAAAAATGACAAAACAATATGGCTGGTAAAAGATGTTTGGACTGTTGCTGATACTTCATTTTAAAGCACTGTATGAAAGCTATATGATGGTCCAGGTTGCATGTTGTGATTGTATTTTATTGAATATTTCAACATGATCCTTATACTTAAAAAAACTTGTTTCAACAATCTTGAAAAGTATAGTGAATCTTCTAAAGTAAAGACCTTTAAAGACTGATTAATGTGGAATGTTTTGTGTACATTTAACAGAGATAGCTGTCAATTTATGTGAGGGGTCTTAATTTTTACAATATGATTTGCAATAAATGTAGTGCAGGATTGGAGGGGTGATGTTTGGTTATCAGTTAATTCATGACTAAAGGTGAAAAAAAAAGTAGGAAGCAATGGTTTAGTAAAAAATTCAGACAAACAATGATAAAAAATAACTAGATTGTTTCATGATCTTGTTGAGGTGAAGTATGAAGAGATAAGATGAAAGTTCATCTTCCCCAGAAATCAGAGCATAAGATACTGCAATTGGTGTTTATTGAGGATTCAGTGTCCAGAAAGGTTGTAATTTAAATTTAGCTTTAATTGAAACATTCCAAGGAAGTACTGTTTGGTAATGGAAACATTAAGTTTCAGTGTGAGTTTTGAATAAATACACAGCATTTCTCTTTCAGCTTGCTGGAATGGACAGTTTGCTTTGCAATTTACTCTTGATATTTCAGAGTGGTCCATGTCAACAACATACACTGAAAAGCTTCTTTGAAGCAAAGTTAACATGGGAGTTAGATCTATAAAACAAGCAATAACCTCTGAAAGATGATGAAAGTCAAAAATTTGGAACTCTGAAATAAAAACACAATGCTAGAAACACTCTGCAGGCTAGGCAGCATGTGTGGAAAGAGAAATCAAGGCAACATTTCAGATTGAAGTCCTTTCATCAGAACTGGAAATGAGAAAAAAACAAGTTTATTTTAAATTAAAGAGAGGATGAGGGATGGATCGATAGGAGAAAAGGAATATCCCAGAAAGCTGAATGAGTGCGTTGGCGGACAGGAACTAGTTGGACCTCAGCTCAAGGAAGTAGCGGACAGCCCTCAGATCATCCTGGTATGAGATGGAGGTACCGAGGGATTGTACATCCATGGTGAAGATAAGCCAGTTATGACCAGAAAATAGGAAACTGTCAAAGTGGCAGAGGACAATTGAAGTGTCTACGGATGTGAGAAGGAAGAAAATGGACAAAGGTAGAAAGGATGGAAATTAGGATGGAAGAAAGGAGTTTGGTGCGGTAAGAGCAGTCCAAAACAATGCGTCTGCCTGGACAATCCTGCTTGTCGAGCTTGGGCAGGAGTTAGAGCTGGCAGTGGGGGGTTGGGTGGTTATAAGACTGGAGGCCCAACCCTATCAGAGATATTCCTTTTGTTCTATCCATCCCCTCCTTCCCCCCCCCCCCACACCCCTACTTCTCTGCAACTTAAAACTAACTTATTTTCTTTCTTTTCCAGTTCTGTTGAAGATTATTCAACCTAATATATTAGCTGAGTAACCTCATCCATAACTTTGGATGAGGCAAGTTTCAACCAATGTTCCTGACGGCAGTAGAAGCAACTGTGTGAAGTTTTCTCTGCCTACTTGTGTCCAGATCACTGTTCACTGACAACCCCAGTGATCCAGTTTGCAACTTACAAAAGTACAAATGCAGTCTTGAATGCCATCGCCCTATGTACAACATGTTGATGCATCAACTCACTCTGACAGAAATATTTTTTTTGTTTGTAAATGTTCTCACTTCTGATCCATAGATCTTAGCTCTGGTAACAGGCAAAGGTTGTGAGTGGCTTGATAGTGCAGCCAGCTGCACTGCTGCCTCACAACTCTGGTTACCTAGGTTTGATCCTGACCTCAGATGCTGTAAGTGCGGATCATCTTCACGGCGTGGATTTCCCCCAGGTGTTTGGGTTCCTTCCCGCATGCCAACAACGTACCAATAGATTAATCAGCTGCCGTAAATTGTCCCTTAACCAGCAAGCAAGAGGATACTGACAGAATTTAATTTACTAACAGTCTAGTTTTACCTCAAAATATCCTGACTTTTGATACATAGGATTTAAATGCACTTTTGATGGAATAGTAAATCATAATGACAGCTTAGCAAACCCACTGGCTCTGTGGGGTTACAGGCCTCCAAACTTAGATTCACATTGTACTTACTCTTATAAAATCTGAGAAATAACAGCCGGGAACTTTCAGCTAGTAATTATGTGAAGCTTCTACTATTAATGAGTACTATTTTGACACATGCCCTTTTCTGATACATGTTGTTGTCCAGTGTGAAGCTTTGTCCTTATCAAGTTAGCTAAACTGACAGACATATTTTAAAAAATTCCACATGAATTAGTTAGCTTTAAAACATTATACAGAGAACCAATTAAAGTTTGGAATGCACATTTATGATTAAAATTAAAATCTCATGAAGATTATGAGAAAGCCTGACAGGATAGATGCAGAGAGGCTGTTTCCCCGATGGGAAAGTCTAGAATTAAGGGTCATTTACTTAGAATAAGGGGTCAGCAATTTATGACGCAGTTGAGGAGGAATTTCTCCTTAGAAAGCTGTGGAGGCTGAATCATTGAATATATTCAAGGCTGAGATCATGACAGTCATATCAGAAATGCAGCTTTTCCTCCAAGTTTCTTACCAGTATACCATACTGGACTGTACCAGCTTGCTTTCACCTCTGGCTAAGATGGGTTTTTGAGAAATCAAGGATTATGAGGAACCGGTAGAAAAGTGGGCGGCACTGTCTTCTCCTGCTCCCATTTCTTACATTCTCAAACAGACTTTAGAAAAATAAAAATTAAATGCCTTTATGTTTTGCAATGTTCATGTAAGGCAATAACATTACACATAAAATTTTTGAATGCTATGTAGTTTGCAAAGCTGTCATTATGATTTAGTGTTCCATTAAAAATGCACATGGACCTCACGTAACAAAAGGTCAGATTTTCAGGATAATTGCAGCAAGTCTGCTTTACATGTAGTTTAAATGTATCATCATGATTGTGATGGAGAATGAAGCAATGTTGCTGATGAAAATGAGCTACACCCCTGATAGAAACTTGGGCATTTCCACATTAGACTGTAAGCACATGAAAACTCTAGAGCCGATGTAAGCAAAGGCATTGCCACATCCAGGCCATATTGTATTACAGCTGAATGTAGTTTCTGTTGTTCACATTTACTGGGCATTTTAAGGGAAATATTTTATCACATATTATGGGCTATATCTTTGTCAATGCCAAAAAATCTGATTCCATGCAGCAGGTTAGAAAAACACGTTTCATAGCATTGACAGCTCTAAGATATGAATAAAGTACATGAAGTTTCAAAGATAAAATGGAAGTGACAGCCTTGCCAGTGGAATTTTTTTTAATTTCAGTGAGTTCAGCATTTTATCTACATCTTAAAATGCTAATTTTTACAAGTTATATGTTAGGACATGATACCATGTTACCAGACTAGTAACCCAGAGACCTGAATTAATTATCTAGAAATAAGGGTTCAAATTCCACTACAGTTTAAACTCAATTACATAATCCAAGGCAAACAAGTAGTATGATAATAATTAAGCTTCTTCACTCACCTTCTTTAAGGAAGGAAATCTGCACTCCTTATCTAGTGCAGCTTTACATGATTACACACTACAAACATTGACCGCTTCTCTTAACCGTCATTCACCTAGTAACCCATTCAGTTGCACTAAATGCAGAAGTGTGCTGAACAGCAGAAATTCGAAGAAGTAGATGTCCATCAGATTTGCAAAGAAAAATAGGGGAGCGAAATAAATGCAAATCATGTCAGGGACATCCTTTTCCTGTGATAACATAAAAGGAATCTTTACCACTAACAAATATGGTCCCTGTAGTGCAATATCTAAAGTAAGGAAGGAAATATGTGTAGCATTAACAGGATGCCATATGCCATGAGAGAAACTTTTAATATATTATAGTTATATCAAGTATCTCCATACTAAAGGTGGTAAACTTTCGAGTTGAAAGTTCATACATTTGAATGTGGGAGCTGCTGTAGTAAGTTAAGTCAGGACTGGCAAAAAGATTAAGTCAACATTGCTGGTCCTAGGGATTGTGTCTGGATTGCTAATAGAAGTTGTGTTAGGCTTTGCAACATAAACTGTGGTCATTAGCAGGATATGGAAACCAGAGTGTTAGGTCATATGATGGAGCAGTTGGTGGAAGGGTAGAGGCAATGTGTAGACAGACTGTGAGGAAGGATAGGCAGTGGATAGGGCAGAAACGCAGTCAGTTGGATGGTTTGAAATATGTTTACTTTAATGTGAGAAGTATTAAGAATAAGGGTGATGAACTTAGAGCATGAATCAGTACATGGAATTACGATGTTGTGGCCATTACAGAGACTTGACTGTTGCAAGGGCGGGATTGGCTGCTTGATGTTCCAGGGTTTAGATGTTTCAAAAGGGATAGGGAGGTGAAAGGGGGGGGATGGGGGTAGATGGGGGGGGGGAGATGGGGGGAGCAGCATTGCTAATCAGGGAAAGTATCACAGCCACAGAAAGGGACGACGTCGGGGAGGGATCATCTACAGAGTCAGTGTGGGTGGAAGTCAGAAACAGGAAGGGATCAATCACTCTATTGGGAGTATTCTATAGGCCCCTCAATAGCCACCAGGACCCCGAGGAGTATATAAGTTGGCAGATTTTGGAAAGGTGCAAAAGTAAAAATGGTTGTTGTCATGGGTGACTTCAACTTCCCTAATATTGATTGGCACCTCCTTAGTGCAAAAGGTTTAGATGGGGCAGAATTTGTCAGGCGTATCCAGGAAGGATTCCTGACACAGTATGTGGACAGGCCAACTAGATGAGAGGCCATACTGGATCTAGTACTAGGCGATGAACCTGGTCAGGTGACAGACCTCTCGGTCGGCGAGCATTTCAGAGATAGTGACCACAACTCCCTGACCTTCTGCATAGCCATGGATAAGGATAGGAGCGGGTGATATGGGAATGTTTTTAATTGGGGGAGGGCTAATTACGATGGTATTAGGCAGAAACTTGGGAGTGTAAATTGGGAACAGATGTTCTCAGGGAAATGCACAGCAGAAATGTGGAAGCTGTTTAGAGATCGCTTGCATGGGGTTCTGGATATGTTTGTCCCACTGAGACAGGGAAAGGATGGTAGGGTGAAGGAACTATGGTTGACAAGAGAGGTGAAATATTTAGTCAAGGGGAAGAAGGAAGCATACTTAAGGTTCAGGAAGCAAAAATCAGGCAGGGCTCGTGAAAATGATAAGGTAGCCAGGAAGGAGTTTAAGAAGGGACAGGAGAGCTAGAAGAAGACATGAGAAAGCCTTGGTGAGTAGAATTAAGGAAAATCCCAATGTGTTCTACATGTACATGAAGGACAGGAGGATGACTAGACTGAGGGTAGGACCGCTCAGGAATAAAGAGGGAAACATGTGCGTGGAGATGGAGGAGGTAGGGGAGGTCCTTAATGAATACTTTGCTTCAGTGGTCACTAAGGAGAGAGAATTTGATGAATGTGAGGTCAGCGTAGAGCAGGCTAATGTGCTGGAGCATGTTGAGGTTAAAAAGAGGTAGTGTTGGAGCTCCTGAAAAACATTAGGAATGATAAGTCCCCAGGGCCAGACAGGATATACCCTAGGTTACTATGGGAAGCGAGGGAAGAGATTACTGGGGCATTGACGATCATCTTTGCATCCTCCCTGGCCACAGAAGTGGTACCAGAGGATTGGAGGATGGCAAATGTTGTTCTGTTGTTCAAGAAAGGTAGTAGGAATAATCCTGGGAATTATAGACCAGTGAGTCTTACATCAGTGGTGGGCAAGCTATTGGAAAGGATTCTTAGGGACAGGATTTACGAGTGTTTGGAGAAGCATAGTCCTATTAGGGATAGTCAGCATGGCTTTGTGAGGGGCAGGTCATGCCTCACAAGCCTAATTGAGTTTTTCAAGGAGGTGACAAAACAAATTGATGAGTGTAGAGCGGTGGATGTGGTGTATATGGACTTTAGAAAGGTACTTAACAACGCTCCCCACGGTAGGCTCATCCAGAAAGTCATGGGGCATGGGATCCATGGAGACTTGGCTGCGTGGATTCGGAATTGGCTTGTGCACAGAAGGCAGAGGGTTGTAGGTGGAGTGTATTCTGCCTAGAGGTCAGTGACCAGAGGTGTTCCGCAGGGATATGTTCTGGGACCCCTGCTCTTTGTGATTTTTATAAATGACTTGGATGAGGATGTGTAGGGTGGGTTAGTAAGTTTGCAGATGACACGAAGGTTGGAGGTGTTGTTAATAGCGTAGATGGTTGTCCTAGGTTACAACAGTATATAGACAGGATGCAGAGTTGGGTGGAGAAGTGTCAGATGGAGTTTAATCTGGAAAACTGTGATGTGATACACTTTGGAAGAACGAACTTGAAAGTGGAGCACAAGATTACTGCCAGGATTCTTAGCAGTGTGGAGGAACAGAGGGATCTTAGGGTCCAAGTCCATAGGTCCCTCAAAGTTGTCGCGCAAGTTGATAGGGTGGTTAAGAAGCCGTATGGTTTGCTGGCCTTCATTAGTTGAGTTCAAGAGCCGCCAGGTAATGTTGCAGCTCTATAGAACTCTGGTTAGACTACACTTGGAGTATTGTGTTCAGTTCTGGTCGCCTCATTATAGGAAGGATGTGGAAGCTTTAGAGAGGGTGCAGAGGAGATTTACCAGGATGCTGCCTGGATTAGAGAGCATGTCTTATGAAGAAAGGTTGAGTGAGCTAGGGTTTTTCTCTTTGGAGTAATGCAGGATTAGAGGTAACTTGACAGAAGTGTATAAGATTACGAGGGGCATAGACAGAGTAGACAGCCAGCACCTTTTCCCCAGAGTGGCATTGGCCAATACCAGAGGACATCAGTTTAAGGTCAGAGGAGGAAAGTTTAGGGGAGATATCAGAGGTAGGATTTTTACACAGAGTGTGGTGGGTGCCTGGAATGCACTGCCGGACATGGTTGTAGAGGCTGATACAATAGGGACATTTAGAAGACTCTTAGGTAGGTGCATGGATGTAAGAAAAATGGAGGGTTATGGGCTGTGTGGGAGGGAAGGGTTAGATTGATCAAGGAGTAGGTGTTTATTATAGGTTGGCACAACATCGTGGGCTGAAGGGCCTGTACTGTGCTGTGATATTAAGAAATCTTCCAATTATCCTTTATATGTAATCACTTCCAATTATCCTTTATACGTAATCACATGATAATGTTTTACTTGAATCATATCATATCACCTTTTCGAAAGCATCATAAAAAGACTATATACAATGAATTTGGGATAGTTTAGCCTAATCAGCTGTGTGGGGATACCCTATCCGATTTCACACTCTTTCAAAGAAGAGCAATGTCACAAAGATTCTGACACGTGGCCAACCTTTGAGCCCATCAAAGATTAAGAATAAACTCTTCAGTGTCTGCACTTGTCCCTCTCCAGTTGGAGCTGAAGGAGTTATTTTTATTATCCTTTAACAACAACACATAAAACTAAACAGCTTTTTCTTCTTTTTAGTGGTCTGAGCTCTGCACATGTATTTGAGTTTGGCAACATGACTTTGATTATAGAATATAATGGAAGAAAATCACTCTCCTGATTTTGCTTACTCTGTGCACAGTAAATACAGCTTACAGAGGAAACTGACCTGATCTGCTCCACTGTCCTCTTGTGAGGGATAAAAAGTTTAACTGGCTCTTTAGAACTCAGTTCTTTTACAGAGCTCCAAAAAACTCTGCTGTGCTGTTAATGGTTGGCTTAACCCAGGACAGATTAATTTTCACACATATATAGTTGCCTGCATAACTGTAAATGAGTGCTAAGTTACTCACCCCCAGACAGGAAATTCACTTCCTCATTTTCATTCTCTCTCTATTGGCAAACAACATCCATAGAATGGCAATGCATTTGGTTTGCCTGCATTGAGACCTTTTTACCTCACCAGTTTCAAAGTCAACAGTTCTTACTCACAGAACAGCCAGCTTTCACTAATTCCATTTACTGGAAGGCCAACATTCAAACTGCATGTTCGTTGTCTCCCTCAGATCTCTGGCCTCCTGGGACCTTAATAGCTTCACACAAAGAGGTCAGGAGCACAGTCACTCTTGGCTTCCTTTTTATGATCAATCAGAACACCAAGGTCCTGGGAGGCCATGATTTCCGAGTTCGTGACAGAGCTTGGAGCCATCTGCTGTTGAAAAATAAAACTGTAGGGTATACAAAATCCCATGCCTCATACAATGTTTTCCCTATATGATGGATTTTTTATTTGAAAAGCTCGATTGTTGAGCACAACAGTGTACTTTGCCAATAGTGCATTTCCAAAATGTTAATGCAGGCCCATCGTGCATACAGGCAGTGAGGCCCCTGGGAATGACTATGACCTCAGATAGGATGCAATATGATTTCACTTGTATAAACTTGTATTGCATGTAGGGGGGCTGTGATGGGTGTGGAGTTTGAGCACTGAAACTAGTGTTGGCTGGAAGGCTGAGCCTTGCTTTGGCTTTAGTTGAAGGGCTTAAACTCCACCAGGCTCATGGAATCTCAGGTGTCTATTTTCCTCCAGATATGTTTGATTGTCACTGATTGTCCCACCTTCCACAATTCCAATGTCCACAGGATACCTTAGTCATTTCCCCAAAGTGTCCCTTCACTTCCATCCACTGTTCATATGCCCATCCAAACCCAGTCCCCAACAGTCTTCCTGACGCCCCATGGTCTTCCCTTCTATTTCCCTCTTCCCTGCAATCCTATAAACTATACACCTCCAATATATTCCCAGACATTTTTCTGTTGTCTCCACTCTGCAATGATGGGAAGACCAGAAGAAGAAATCCTGGTCTTCCCATCATGATGGGAGATATGGAGGAAAGGCCTTTTCTAATACACCAGGTAGCTTGCATAATTTTTTATGCATAACAATTTCTAGTTCATCTAGCACAGCCCCAAACATTTGAACAATATCTTCAATCTCCATTTAAAAGATACATCTAAGTATTTTTTAAAAAATATGTTCATGTATATTTTTAATATACTTCTAGTACTTTAAATTCATTTAAATCAGTTTCATATTAAATTAATTTGTATTTTTTAATTGTTTGGTTTTAAATTTACATTTGGAAACAGGAAATAGGTGTTATAATAGCACAAAGGGCTAGGGTTAGGGTGAGGCCCTCTGTGCGTCATCGAATAATCAAGGAAGCAATGTCAACATGACCTTAGGATCTGCATAGTTGCAAATATGTGGTGCAGTCATGGGATAAGCACAAGCAAGAACTACATAAGATCGAGCCCATCATGACCCTTACAGCCAATTTCTTCTCCTGCTCTTCTCAGTTGTGATGGAAAGTGCTTTCATTTCTATATATAATTGCAACTTTGCATTACTGCTAATATTCTAGTGGATTATAGTTATTTGGATTGAATTAGAAGAAAGTAGTTCTATAAAATATAGTGAAAAATCTGTAATCCATCCATAGTCCTGTACAAGGTCAGTGAAATTATTGCATGGAAACAGGACCTTCAGCCCAACTCATTCATGAAGACCAAGATTTCTTCCTCAGCTAGTCCCATATGCCTGCATTTGGCCCCTATCCCTCTAAATATTTCCTATCCATTTACCTGTTCAAATGTCTTTTAAGCATTGTAACTGTACCCGCCTCTACCACTTCCTCTGGCAGCTCATTCCACCTTCCCACTGCCCTCTGTGTGAAAAAGTCTTATCTATGTCCCTCACCATTTTATAAGCCTCTATAAGGTCACCCCTCACCAACCTTTGCTCCAGGGAAAACAGTCCCAGGCTATCCAGTCTCTCCTTATAACTCAAATCCACTATTCCTGGCAATATCCTTGTGAATCTTTTCTGCACCCTCTCTAGTTTCTAAACTAATAATTTTATTTGAGAGAGAGGTAAATGTATCAGTCAAAAACAGAAATGCTGAAATAACTCAATCAATCAAGCAGCATCTGTGGAAAGAGAAGTCAGTTAACATTTCAGGTCAGCAACCCAGCTGAGCCAAAATGTTGATTAGTTTCTCTTTCCACTGATGCTGGTTGACTGGCTGAATTCTTCCAGCATTTCTGTTTTTGCTTCAGGTTCTAGCATCTGCAGTTTTATCTGTTTTCCATTAACTGAAAGGTCATTAATATGAAATGTGAAGTCTGCTTCTCCCTCCATTGGTGCTGCCTGTCCTACTGTGTATTTGGTTTGTACTTCAGATGCCACATCCACAGCATTTTGATTTTGTAGTAAATACTTGTTTTGCTTGCTAGGCTTACCTAGTTAACAAGGCTGTTTCAATGGCTGTGCTTCATCCATCAAAGTTATTGCTGTTTTATACCTTTTTAAATCTAAGCACTTAAAGTGTTTCCCTATTTTCATTTATAATTTTTACATGTTCAACTTTATTGAGTCACAGTTTGCTAAATTATTTATGTCCTTTTTATTACGGTTTTCCACACTAGCAGTTTGGATCATCAATTAAGATGGGTAGTGCTTCTTCAATTCTAAAGTTCACATATATAACAAACAAGAGCTTCTCTTCATCGACATGAAACACAACCTACTGTAATTAGTTTAGGGTTTGCCTTAGACTCTCTTTTAGATTCAGCACATGTATTACTTCCACAAAGACAACACAAAGACAATACAGTTTTGCACTGTACTGCTGCTGCAAAACAACAAATTTCACGACATATGTCAGTGATAATAAATCTGATTCTGATTCTGACCACTATCTCCTACATTCATTAGTTCATACTTACTACCGAATATCAAATAGTATTAACCTGCAGAATATATGTTGATCAACCTATTTTTCAATTTGCACATGACCTCGTGTGACCTGATTATTTTTATAACTATGTTAATGTACAGAATAACAGTTGTAACAAATAGCAAATTAACTTTCGTTCCTTTATCCGGAATGAAGAAAGTAATAAGGCACATCAACCTGTTCCCATTAGTGACCTAAATATATCTACTTTTGATTCAAATTAGCATTGAGACAATCCAAGGCCTGATCTGCTTCATTCCTAGGTAACAGCTGGAGTCAATTCTCTCAGCAGACCTACCAACCCCAATACAAGTTGGATTTTTGTTCTCTTGTTCCTCATCTCACAAGAAGCTGGGGGTTGATTACTGATCCTTGTCCCTTTTTTTCTACTTCTAAGTTTTATTATGTTAAATTCAGCATTTAATAATTACAAAGCACCATCCTGCATCTTAAAATAGTAGTTTCCTTTGCATTTTATAAACAGTTACTGTGCACAGAATTTTTGTTGAATAACAAAATGAAATATCCACATTAATTGCACTTTGCAGGTTTGAAAACAGACAGAAACACAGCATGTACCACAAGCTTCTAGAGATGAGAGGGTGTGGCCGTGATATAATTTTGCTGCTCTGTGCATCTCCTGGATAGCTCAGTTGCATTTTGTTGCAGCCCCTCTGACTCTAAATGGCAATAAGGCGTTTATTCAGCCCCTATTTGTCCCAGGATGGCTTTTGGAAAGTTTCCAGTATTCCTTCCAACAAGTCAGCCTTATAACTCAAATGCTCCTCACTGGATGATTCCAATCCTTGTTTCTGTGGATTTGGATCAGATAGGCTGTGAATTTAACTTGCTACCATATTTATGTCTTTGAAGCTCAAAAAGCAGGAACGTTCTAGCCTCTGCAATACCAATATCCAAGACAAGATAGTCTTCCCAAACGTAAACACTCCATCCCACCTTCCCCTTTCCTGCAGATTGTTGTTGGGCAGTACAGCAATGCAGCAGTTTGTGCCCAATTGGTGCTATCTGTATAGAGTTTGCACATTCTTCCTGTGACCACATGGGCCACCCCCAAGCGCTCTGCTTCCCTCCTGCATCCCAAAGACAGCTGGTAGTTTATTGGCTACTGTAGGTGGCTGGCAGGAGAATCAGGTGGTTGGGGGGTGGGGCAAGGTGGAAGTTGGTGGGTATATAAACTTACAGGAAAAGTCAGTGGGAATGATGGAAATGTTCAGAGAGTCCGCATAGACCTGATGGGCTATACAGTCATCTCCTCGATTGTAAGAAATGTGGGAATGAGGGTCAGAAATTCTCTCTCTCAACCAGTGTCAGTAAGGCGCAATTATGCTTTGTATATAAATATAACTTTTTAACATATGCAAATTTTACTGTGAAAAGTTACAAACCCATGACAATTTTAATTGAAAATTCCCTGACACAGAACTATCTCATCCTGTGGTCTGTGATCAGAAGTTTCAATATCTTCTGGTACCTTGGTTATACTACCTGCCTTGAAACGCACCGGAAGAGCCCTTCACATGTGCAGGATTCCATTCCTGACCACTCAAGTTTATATAATTTCAGAACATGAATGGAATATCTGCATTTTCAAACCATTTAAATCAACTTCACTTTATTTTAAAGAAGTGCCTGGCAGGTGCAAGTGTTGCTGACCATTTCTTTAAATATTAGAACTACAACAAAAACCAAACAGATGAGATTTCTTACTCCTGTATCCTCATGTCACTGGGCTCTTAACTCAGACAAATGCCAACTTTAAAATGGACATTTACCATTGCTGTAAAGTTAAATTATTAGATTCTTGTCCTATCACATCAGTGAAAATCTGCTTCAGGAAATATAATTTTCAAGGTAAATGAAAATGTACTTAAGGCTCCACTTTCCTAATAGGCAATGAGCTATCTTACATTTGACATGACTCAAATATCTCCACTTCTGAGATATAAAGGGAAATAGAAGTTTATTTATGAGTTCAGATGAAAAAGGCAGGATGGGAAAAGAAAGAAGCACAGAGTAAATAAATAATTCAAAACAAATGCTGAACATATACAGCCAATTTGCTAGATCCTTGGATTATAATATTATTATTTCTGCATTGAAATTATATTTAGTATCATTAATCCTGGGACATTTCAACAGAGCCTTAACAATAAGTGACATTGAGCCATACAAGGATGATCAGACATGGGAGCAAAGGCTTGTCTTAAAGAAGCTAGAGACTGTCAGAGGATTAGGCGGGGAATACCAGAATGTTTAGACTTCAGCAGTTCAAGGTACAGCTGCCAATAATGCAGTAATTAAAATCAGTACTCATAAGAGTTTCCAACTGATAAGAACAGATAAATGGGAGAATTATAGGGCTGAAGGAGAAAAGAAAGGCCAAGGTAACAAAGGGATTTGAAAAAAAGCGATGAGTTTTTTAAGATCTAGGCATTGCTTAATCAAGAGCTAGTGCAGATCAGGGACCAAATGGTGAAGGATTAGTGCAAGACAGGACAAGGACAATTGGATTTTGGGTGGCCTCAGGCATAACTATAAGGCCAGCCAGGGAAACAATGAAGTGGTTAATCTTGGGGTAGTAAGGATATGGATGAGGATTTCAGCAGCAGATGCATTGAAAAGGGCAGAGTCAGCTGATGTTATGGAGATAGAAATAGGTGGACAAACTGATGACCCAGGTTTGTAGTTGGAAGATAATCCCAAAATGAAATTTGATGCAGGGGTCCCAAATAATGTGGTCCAACCTCAGTCAATTGCCCGTAAAGTGGAGGGAGCTGCTGATTAGGGAATATAGATTGTGGTGGGGAGCAGAGATAAAGCCTTCAATCTTCCCAGTCTTTGCTTGAAGGAAATTCTTACTCATCAAGTAGCCTGACAAAGGGGAGAGATAGAGAGAAGATGTGGTGAGGTAGAGCTGGGTGTCAGAAGTGTACATGTAGAACCCAATGCTGTGTTTTCAGATGATGTTTCTGAGGGGCTGCACGTAGATGAGAATTAAAAAAGACATAGAGAGCACCAGAGATAATGGTTTTGGGATGGGAAGAAGACTCTCTGGCTGTATGGATAAGAATTGAAGCAAGCTTGTACAGTCCAACTAGCTGGAAGGCAGTGGAGAGGCATTGGGGGAGGATGTTGTGGACAACTATGTTAAAGGCTGCAGGCGGATTGTGAAGGGCAAGAAGGGATAGTTTACAATTTTCACAGTCACATGGAGGTTATTTAATAATATAAATAAATCCCACTTGTCTTTATTAGCAGCTTGAAAAGTTATACCCTCTCAAAATTCGTTACATATGAGGTGGCTTTTGAAGACGTGTTTATCAATGAATAATAGTTTTAATAAATTAAAGAAACTTAAGGCACAGAAGGAGGACATTTGACCTATATTGTCCATGCTAGCTAAAGAAGGCTGTGCAACCTGATCCCACTTTCCAGCTCTCGGTCTACAGTCTTGCAGGTGCCAGCACTTTGTTCACCCAAGGCCAAGCATATTTTACTTGTAAAATCTTTCTGCTCCTACCATTCTTCCATATAGTGAATCCCTGAGTCCTACCACACTCTGTATGAAAAAAAATTCATCAGCTCCTTTCTAATGCTGCCAGCAATCACTTTAAATCTATGACACATGGTATTGACATCTTGGGTTTTGACCCAAAATGTTGATAATTCCTTTCCTCTCACAGATGCTGCTCGACCTGCTGAGTTCCTCCAGCAGATTGTTTGTTGCTCCAGATTCCAGCATCTGCAGTCTCTTGATATTGATATCTCTGCTAAGGGGGGAGTGATCTCTCTCATGAATTAAAATGCTGTACTATCTTATTGGAGAAATTTTGTCTTTAATTATTGATTAATGAACAATAGTCTAGTTGAAATGCAATCTGAAGCTTCCTCATACATGATCTTAACGAATGAGTAATTTATGCACAGTTCAGGAATTTCATGCATTAACTGGATATAAGTAGACTGACTTGTGCATCTCCCTTGTGTTTAGAATAACTTTCAGGACCCTTTCATGTACTTGCTCCAAAATACATATTTCCATTATCATTTATCCTAGAAAGAGTGTTGATTACTCCAGTGATTTGGCCTTAAGTGCCATAGACACTTTTCATGTTTGCCAGTCAGTATTCCAACATTTGCATAACTTTTTCTTTCACTTATAACCAGGTAACCAATTGCAGGTCCTGCATTATCCAGGACAATCAGGGGAGGAATATGTCTTTGATTGCTTGTACTACAACGATATGTGGGAATTGGCCACAGGTGACACTCACCTCCTGACATTCGGTTCCACTGAATCCAAAGTGACTACTAATGACACCTAATAACTTTCACACCCTCTTAATGTTAACAAATAAGGAGAAATTTCACCCCAAGACCTTTCAAGTCTTCCTGATTGCCCTAGGTTTTGAATCACCCTTGTCTTGTTTGAATAGGCTGCACAGTGGATATGGTTTTGTATTTTGATATTTCATCAAATACAGCAAGGAACACAGTAGGAAATATTTTGAAAACAGAGTTATATCAGCACCTAGAGAGAAACGGAAATGCTTCATTAAAACTATAAATTTGTCCATGCCATTTTGACGGTACTAGGTTCTGGACTACTGGCGTCCTGTTGTATTTCCCTTGCAATACTTGGTTCTATTTTTGTCAGTCAAACCAAATTCAATGAGGAGAGAGCAGTTGGTGGTCAATACTTTGGTTCCCAGTAAGTGTGAGCAACCAAGGGTGAACTTCTATCCTCAGATAAGATCTTTATTAGTCACATGTACATTGAAACACACAGTGAAATACATTTTTTGCGTAGTTATTTTGGGGGGCAGCCCGCAAGTGTCGCCACGCTTCCGGCGCCAACATAGCATGCCCATAACTTCCTAACCTGTACGTCTTTGGAATGTGGGAGGAAACCGGAGCACCCGGAGGAAACCCACACAGACACGGGGAGGACATACAAACTCCTTACAGACAGTGGCTAGAGTTTTACCTGGGTCGCTGGCGCTGTAAAGCATTATGCTAACCACTATGCTACCGTGCCTGCCTATGCTTCCTCATGCTTCTATATAGGTTCAACAGAACAAATTAACTCTTACCATGAACACCTGGATAATCCTATCTCCATACTGATTTCTTAGAGGCTAAGTGGGGGAATATTGACAAATCCCACCACTAGGTGCAAAGTGAAGGGAAGGAAAGCATGAAGCAAATAAAACTATAAGGAAAAGGTTAAGTGGTAATTTTACACTGAACTGAATGGTAAGAATATATCTTTCGTTAGATGCCCTGTTTCTTTAAATAAAAAGGTACAGCAGTGCATAAACACCATATCATCTGTAGGCACTTTTTAGGGTATTCCATACTTATTTTCTGATTAAGGTATAAGAAGTTTGGAGAGCAGCTGTTACATGCAGCTTTGGGTTTCAGTAACAAGGATGCATTCTTTTCATTTTATGGGATGAATCTGTGTCTCTGCGTTCTCCAAACGTGTGGCTCAGAATTGTTAGATTAATTATCCAAAGTATAGCCCTAAACTCATCAAAGAAATTTTATAGACCTAGCTGTTATGTTCTAATTTGTCAGACATCTGCAAACAAATCAATGCCAACTCATTGGTTCTGATCAAAGTACTGCCATTTCTGTTTAAACTGAGGTCATCCTTACTGTGTAAAATAAACAGTGCTAGATGTTTTTCCCATGTATTATTTATTGCATAGGCTTCTGATTATCTGTCAGAAAGTGTATGTTATTAAAACTCAGCAGCATTTACCATCATCTTTTATTTATACAGTAATTTTCAGATGATGCAAATATAATCATCACTTTACTCATCTTTGCACTTTTTATTATTATGCTATATTATTTTAGAATAACTTAGGCCCAAGATGTCCAGCAGAACCTTTTGCTCCAGTTTTCAGCATCCGCAGTCTCTTGTGTCTCTAAGATTTCTACTAATTCTGTTAATCTAATATTTATATTATTATGCAACAATTCTGTGTTGTCTGTCTGATTTAAATGTGTTAAACTAATGGAATGTTTAGATGTCAACCAGATTTATTATAAATATTGGTGACCAATGATTTTTCAGAAGGGATCTCATGATCGTAAGAGGAACCATGTATCTTGATGCTTATTTGTGCATTTAATACCTGTGTGTAATTCAGCTTAAGCATAGAACTGCAGATATTTCACACACCAGTTATACATGTCTGTTGAAGTATTTGTACATGTTGTTAGATACTTTATTACTTTGTTATTTGTATGTAATACTTTGAAAGTCTGGAGTCCTGCTGTAGAAATGATGATGTATTTATCACCTTGACGATCTCAAGGTTTTCTTTGGAATCTTCAAGTCGTACAATCTGTTTTTTGTATACCTAATCTATATTGACACCAAAAACAAAATCATTGTTAAATAATTTACCTGTGCGAATTTTTAAAGCAAACATTGTAACATTAGCAGTAAATGAATTCTTATTACTTAGCTTGCTTGTGACTTTATTTAAAACAAAACCAAATGAGAAAAATTTCTATCCTTATGCTCTGTATAGTTTTGACACAACAAATTCATTCCTACCATAGAAACCAGGATAATCTTATCCCTTTAGCAATTTCTTGCAGGCTGTCTGGGAGAATATTGTAAAATCCCACTATCAGGTGTAAATTGAAGGAAAGCACAAGGAAACCAAGAAGGAAACCAAAAAAAAAGACTTACATCGTGCTGCAAAGCCTCAAGGCCTATTGACCCATATCTCCCATTTGATTGATGGAGAACTTCAATGTTCCAACAGTGTTCATGTCACATGTCAGTGTTCCAGATTTAGTGAAATCAAGGCCCAGATGGACCTGGTTCACCGGAGATCAAAAAAACCAGAAAATGCTGGAAACACTCAGCAGGTCAAGCTGCATCTGTGGGAAGAGAAACAGTGTTTCAACCCGTTAACTTCTTGGATCCTGGAGTTTTGTCATCACTCACCCACAAACTAGAGCTTCAGTCCTTGCGTCTAGGTTAAAGCAAACAATGCAAAGGGGTTTTGTATCAATACAGACTCTCCCCAGATCATGAACACCCAACTTAGCATACCCTTACAAATAAATGAGCTCCCATAATATTATTAAATTCAAAAGTCCGATGTATGAACGTACTTTTGTACCTATGAACAACACAACTAGTTTGCTGTCTCTCTGCACTCTTAGTAATTGGTCTTTCTTATCTGTCTCATGTGCTTTTGATGCCACTCATTAGAATACTGCGGAGGTGTGATTACCAAATCAAGTGAATTTTATGTATTTTCCAACTAATGGACAAAATCAACTCATGGACATCTGCAAAAATGGAACCCATTTGTTACTGGGGACAGTACACCATGAAATTCAGAAGCAATCTTTTCTGCACACTCTGCACACAAATAGGTCTGAATTTCTCCTGATAATAAATTTTATTAGAATAAGGGGAGAGCACAATGAATTGTATGTGAAGATTGGAATGGTGCTAGCATCACATGGGCTCAAGGGTAAGTGGGATCACTAACTCTGGAACCCCTCTTCCATTGCAACGTCAACATCATAGTCATAAAGACCTTCCATCTTTCCTGCTGCTCTTCAGTCTTTTCATTCAGTGGGGGCTCAGTGCGGTGTGAGGGCCTTGCAGCAGTGAATCATTGACAGATGGAGGGTAGTCAGTGACATTGAGAAGTTTGCAGCAGGAGGCTGCCAGGTCAGTGTCTAGGTCAGGAGGAGGAGAACCAGGGTTGAGGATCTCAGAGTCAGGGGAACTAGGAGTAGTGATGATCAAGGAAGTCCTTCAATGTGAGAAAGGAAACCAGTCTCCTCGCTCCCAATTCAAGTAAACAATTAATTCTTTCCATTGCAGCAACTTGTAGAGTTGCTTTCTCTGAGTGCAGTCTGCAATGCAATGAGATAGGAAGATCTCCAATACTGAGTACCCCTTAAAAGGGGCAGGCCATGCAACTGCTGGTAATGGCACTGTTGTATTCATTGGAGATGTTATTGTTGGTTGCATGGCAACATTGTAAAGGAACACCCTGGCCAAGTCTACACCCATCACTATTTTCTGTTCTCAAAGGATTATATTTATCTCGGATTTCTTTCCTCTTACTTTATATTGCAACACAGCAAGGGGAAGGTGGATGATGTGAAAAACACTGAGATTATGTAGACAGGTGCGAAAAAGAAGGAAAATCATCCACTTTTATTATGATGAGGGTGATTCTGGTGAGTGAGGGAATGCTCTGAGTTCCTCTCACAACATCTTCTGTTTCAGCTCTACGTCTTGTTCAATTGCTCACTACATTGCTCAATTCTTTCTTGTTCTCAACTGACTTTAATTCTGTTCCTTGCAAGCTTTTAGTCATAACCATAGATTTACTCCTGTCTAATAACGTTACACTTTTTCAAGTAAAATATAATTTCCATGATACAAGCCCATTCCACAAACATCAAAATGTGTTTGACATAGATTTGCATTCCCCACAGTCCTAGCTGAGCATATGGTTTCATATCATTCACAAACTTACACAGTGGGTGCCCAACACCCATGTGTCAAGCATTAACTGAAAATAGTGAACTGTAAAGGGAGACCAATGGTAACTGGTCTCCAATTGCATCTGAATCTGTTTACAACAGCTTACTGCCTGATGAAGGGTCTCGGCCTGAAATGTCGACTGTTTATTTCCCTGCATGGATGCTGCCTGACCTGCTGAGATCCTCCAGCAATTTTTGTGTATTGCTCCAAATTCCAGCATCTGCAGAATTTCAAGTGTCTCCGTACTGCCTGGTGTCACTCAGTCAATTCTTAATCCGCTGAAGCAGTAGGGAAGACAAAATAAATGTACACTGGGAAGTAGGCCCGAGCAGGAGTGGATGTCCCAAGGGCCATAGTCTCAGCAAGGCCCACTGAAAGCTGCCAAGCTACTAGAGCTTTCAGCTGGAATGGCAGCTCTCTGCTCATCCCCCTTCCTGACAGCAAAACACAAGTTTTTGGGCTGGAAATAGGAGATTCCCCTGGTCAGTCAGGCTGTGGTGTGTCTGATGAAGTGAATGAATCCAGCTCAGTACAAAGGATGCAACCAATCAATATGGACCAATTCTGGTCTGGTGAAAAGAACCAGAGATCTGGTGCAGAGCCCATGCTGCTGCAATGAATCCTGGTGCAGAGTTCATGATTTTGCAATGAACCTGATGCGGAGCTCAGCTCAGTGCAATAGCATAGAGAGACAAGTTGTTGCACGGAATGTGGAATCAAATCTGGATCTGTGCTCTGGATCTAGTGAAGAAGCCAGCTCAGGGCAGTGAATCTGCTACAAAGCCCAGATCATTGCAATGAATCCAGTGAAGAGTCTAGGTCAGGCTAATGAATCCAGTGCAGAGTCGGAATCAGTGCACTACATCCATTGCACAGCCCAATCAGTGCAATGAGTCTAGTGCAGAACTTGTGTGATGATATTGAGTGTCCCTGTTCCAGAGTCCTAAACGTAAGCCAAGACCTTAAGTCTTATAGTTATAGGTGTCTATCAGTTTTTTTCACTTTAGAGGGATTATACTATATCAATCTATAATGCAAAGAGTAACTTACTTGACTTCTTTAGTCTCTTTTCTCAATAATCACTATTTCGAGCAGTGGGTCCCCCCTCCCAACCAAGGAGGAGATACTTCCAGCTAACAAAGCAGATTAAACACAGTTATTTTATTTAAATGTGGCACATTTATTCGAGGAGTAAATTCTAACAGAGATTATAATTCTACGAAGAATTTCCAAATACAAGTACAATTCTTACAAACTAGAAAAACATACCAATGAGTTGCAGGCGAACATGTTGTCCATCACAAAAAGAAGGCTCTGGGAAAAGATCCTTCTCGGGTCAAGGCTGAGGAGTGGACTCTATGTCTTCATCTCTGTAACTCCTCCCCACCCTTACTGCCTTCTAATGTTTATATCTTTATTTCAGTCATCTAGTGACGACCTCATCTACATGTGATGGTTTCACAACTGAATTGATCAGGTCAGATGGCAGGAGCCTTAGGTTAGCATAGACAATGTTGTTTCTTCTGATTAGGTTGCAATCTCAGTTAACAATAAGCTTCCTGAGCCTAGACAGTATTGTTTCTCAAAAGATTGAGTAAATAGTAGTAGTTAAAGATTAACAATAAACATCTTGAACCTCAGACAGTTTCTTCTGCTTTCTAAAAAGCTGAGTTTAGCAAAAAGTCTCCAGACCCTGGACAGTGACTATCCATCACACTTGGTGTACAATGAATCCAGTCCAGGATTTGGATCAATGCAGAGCTCAGCACACTTCAAAGGAGCCTGTGCAAAGCCTGAGATGGTGCAATCAATGAACATGGTGCAGAACTAGGCTTGGAGCAATAAATCTGCTGCAAAGCCTGGTTTGATGCAGAATCCAGATAAGTGCAATGAATCCAATGAACAGGTCAAACCAGTGCAATTAATCTGCTGCAGAGCCTAGGATGTTGCAATAATTGAATGTGATACAGAGTCTGGATCAGTCAAATGAATGTGGGGCAGAGTGTGGCTTGGAACAATGAATCTGGTGAGAACTTGACTCAGAGCAATGAATCCCTTACTGGGATCTGCTTAATGTAACAAAATCATCGCAAAGCCCAGAGCAGTGCAATGAATCAGGAGGAGACCTAGTGCATTTAATGAATCCAGTGCCGAGCTTGACTCACAACAATGTATCCATGACAGATCCGTGATCAATGCAATCAGTTTGGCGCAGAGTGTGATTAAGTGCATTGAAACTGGTGTAGAGCCTGGATCAGTGCAATGAGTCAAATGCAGAGCACAGGGCAGTACAATGAATCTAGTGCAGACCCCATGTTATTACAATAAAACTGGTGTGTTCTGCACCTGGTACAAGCTCTGGGGTTGGTGCAATGAATCCAATGCAGAGCCTGGGTCAGTGCATTGAATCTAGTGCAGGGCTTGTGTCTTTCAGGAATCACCTTCAAAGGTTGAAATGACTTGTTCCAAATTGAAATAATCATCACAATAAAAGTCTTCAGACTCAAACCTTCTTAACTACAGCCATTTTCAGCTGATCCTGGATTATTTCCTATGCTAATTTCTTCAGTTCATTGTAGAGATGGCTGGAAAGTTGGACCTTAGGAACCATATACATTAAAATCAGCTGTATGTAGTTGTAGGAAGGTTGAAGGATGTGCCAAATTGTGATGGCAAATTTTGATGTAATGGCTGCATTGGAGAAGTGATAATTTGTGTTACAAAGTCTGAGTAATTTTCATGGACAGCTTTCTTCAGGATTTGCAGAGAGCACTGTCTGTTCATTGTCCAAGAATATCTGAACCAATGTTTATGGGCAGTGATCCAGTGTAAATGGCTTTGATTCTAATTTTCCAGCCAAAAGAAAACTCTGCAAATGCCAAAATTTGTGCAAAATTTATTTTATGTGCATTTCTCCCTATTTGTGACAATATCTAGAGCCACAGCTGAAATGTGGATCCCATGTGTAAATTGTCTAAAATGCATGAGTTCCACTCTGAAAATGTTGTAGAAAGAAACTGGATGCAACACTTATTATTTCTTTGGAAATTTTAAGCCTAAATGCCTCCTTAAAAATGTTTCATTGCTGCTGAGCTTACCCATTAAGTTTTTGACATGCTGAAGTAAGCTCCTCCATTTATCTGTGCCACCAATCTTCCAAGTCCTACCCTTTCTGATGTTGCTGGAGGCCCATGATAAGTCACCAGTGTGAAGGATTTCTCCAAAATAGCAAGTTGCCTAGGAGCTCCATAATTGGGTCTGACAGCTCATCTCCTGCACAATATTCAGGCTTGAACATTACACCTACATTAGAAGGCAAGTACTCACCTCATCCTATTCACCTCCTGGGTCTATGCATGCACCATGCAAATACTGAACCTTATAAAATCACCATGTGCAAATTGAAATGCAGTACCATCATGACAACAGACTCATGTTTAACTTGCCATGTATTTCGATGCCTTTTTGTGTTATGACCGACTAATTCAGTTTGATGTAATCAAAACTGAAGCATGTTCATACAGTAAAGTGAATAAGGTACAAGATTACCACAATTAAGTTGTCACTGACAAAACAGGGAATTGAACCTTGGCCTTCCATTTTCTGTAGTGCAAATGGAAGGATGGATAAGCTAGTGAAGTTGAAGCAAATAGGTTCAGTTCACATCTCCATTTGGCGAAACATTTGGCCAAAAAATTTTAAAAAGAAAGGACAATGGACATCTTATCCAGGAGAACAATGGTAAGGCCAAATGCAGTTTTCATATCAGCCATTAGGTTTTAATTAGTTTGATATATTATTCCAGACTATCCTAATTTGTGTTAATAACAGATTTCAAAGGCTTATATGAACCCTCATGAAAGTAACATAGTTATAATTTATTTCTGGGGCTGGTATTTTTAGAAGATGCTTAGATTAGGCATGTGATGTGCATGGAAAGGGCAAGAACACGGATGGAGATTATCTCTCCAATAAAGCTTCCAAACGAGTGTGGAGCCAGGATGGTGCATTGCCTCCCGGGTGCCAGGGTCAAGGATGCCTCTAAGGAAACACTCGAGGGGGAGGGCGAGTACATGTTGGTTGCGAGTACAGAGGTCATTGTATATGTTGATAAAAATGACATGGGGAGAACAAGGGATGACTATAGGAAGTTAGGTAAGAAGTTAAGAAGCACGAGCTCGAGGGTAGTGATCTCCAGATTACTTCTGATGCCACATGCTGGCGAGGTTAGAAATAGAAAGATAGGCCAGATGAATGTGTGGCTGAGGAGCTGGGACGGGGGACAGGGATTCTTGGACCATTGGGATCTCTTCTGGAGTAGAGGCAACTTGTATAAGAGGGACCAATATCCTTGCAGGGAAACTTGCTAATGTTACATGGGAGGGTTTAAACTAGATTGGCAGGAGGGAGGGACTCTGAGCAGGAGCAAGTCATGGGTAAAGCGGTAGCCAGTGAGAGCAAGATTAGTAATCAGGATAGCCAGGGGCATGGTAAAGGCAGGGAAAGGAATACTCAGTTAAACTGCAATTATTTCAATGTACGAGGTTTAAAAGGTAAGGCAGACGAACTCAGAGCGTGGATTGGCTCTGAGGACTGGGATGTTATAGCCATAACAGAAACACGGCTGAGAGAAGGGCAGGACTGGCAGCTCAATATTCCAGGATACAGATGCTACAGGTATGACAGAGATACAGGTAAGCAAGGAGGGGTGTTGCCTGTTTGATAAAGGAGGACATAACAACAGTAGTTAGGGATGACATTTTTGGAGGATCATCCAGCGAGGCCATATGGGTAGAACTTAGAAACAAGAAGGGAAAGGTCACTCTATGGGGCTGTATTATAAACTCCCCAATAGTCAGTGGGAACTTGCGGAGCAGGTGTGCAGAAAAATTACTCATAGTTGTAAGAACAATCCTTCTCTTCCCAGATGTGGACAATAGGATTGTGGATTTGTGACTGAAGCTCTTCTGCTGAGTTTAAGGATTTCAGCTGGTACTATTGTCAAAGATGCATGCAATCCTGGCCATTCCCTTTTCTCTCTTCTACCTTCTGGAAGAAGATACAGAAGCTTGAAAGCCCATACATCTAGACTTAAGAACAGTTTCGCCCCTACTGCTATCAGACTTCTGAACCAATCACCTCTTTCAGGCCCTCTTCCTGGTGGTGCTGTCACGTTCTTGTACTCTTAACTCTACATCTTTTGTTATTCCGTTATTGTCACTTTAGCATTTCTTTTTGCACTACTTCAGATTGCACTGCAATCTTCGCACCATTCTGCTTTGCACATGTTGTTATATTTATTGTTACTATTTATTGTCACCATGTAAACAAGGAATTTCATTGCACTCTGGTGTAAATTAATGCAATCTAACATATTATAGACAACTGAGGCAGGAGCACCCAATGGGTTTGGTATCAAGGCATTTTAAGACACTGTTAAAGACTATTAGGTAAATTGGATTGTCTATCAAGCGAATTGCATGTTTATTTCAGTCATGCAACCATAACAAGTGAGAACTTGCTGCCTTATATTTGATCTCATTTCCTACCTGTCCCCACCCTTTCACCACCTCGTGACTTGAGGTTTTTTTTATTGCTGCGCAAGTAGTAGGAAAAGTCAGCAGGTTGCAACTGAAAGTGGAGTTTTTGATGCGACTAACTTGCAGCAGAACATTATGAAGAACTTGGTTGTGATTGCCGCCTTGGCTCTGTCCGGTGAGTCGATTCGAGCTGTTTTAAGTTGCCACTTTCTGCAAACTGTGGCGGCGGGTTCCCGGGGTGGCATCGGGAACAGCGGCCTTCCGGGGGGTGTCGGCTGATGGACAATATCCTGCAGGTAAAACTTGTCCACCGTCCACGGCGGGTCCTGCTCCAGGAGCTGGCGAAGCTGAGTTCGATTGTCAGAGGAAACTTGAGTCAGACTAAGCGGGGAATGCGGAACACGCCGGGCGTGCACCCAGCGCCGTGACACCGGAGCACCTTTTGGCGGCTCCTCTCTCTCTCTCTCTCTCTCTCTCCTCACCCACTCCCACCTCCCCTCAGATTGGCCAGGCCGACATCTTATGGGCCACCCGAGAACTCTCTGCTCTAATCAATTACTTCGAAACAATGGTTATTGTTGTGGGGAAGGAGCCTGTAATCTTGTCCCGTAAATTTGGTCGCTGCGCAAGAATGTTTTCCTCACCCCGGCGGCCTTGCACCCTTCTTCTGCCTCCTGCCTTGATCCAGGCAGTGGGTCGGTGCTCTGGGTTTTAGGTGAATAAATTAATAAACATCGGAATGTACTTCAGAAGTTTTAGTATTTAGGTTCTTGCATTTGGATTTAAAGTTTGAGATAATAGGACTTCATCCTTGTGTTTATAGGAATGCAAACCAGCACTGCTCAGTCAAGGTGGTCTTAAAAGACTTTAGAGTCATCCAGAGACTAAGCAGCTTTGTGCAATTTGGTCACCTGCTTAAATGATTTAAGGAATCTACTATTTAATCCTTGCACTTGTGGATAAATTGAATCTATTGTAGTTTTATCTGAAACGTTTGCATTAGATCTTAAAGTTTAAATTTGATTTTGGGGCCTTGGCTGCATTTTTTTTGAAGAAACTACTTGCATCATTTTTTTAAATTTGACTAGTAGTTGTACTTCTAATTTTCAATCCATTGCCCATTTAAGAGTAAAAATGCCCCTACTGTTTACCCAAATGTGCTATACCTTCAAATTTAGATTTTTAAAAACTGTCTTAGAATATTTAAAGTTTGAATCGATGAATATTTGCTGAATGATCATCCATGGTGGTATTTTCACTTGCACTTCCCTGGCAAAGCCACTTATCAAAAATTCCTTATTATGATAGCTACTAAGGGAGCAGATGCCCAGGAACATACTGACTGCACCATCTTGTGCTGCTTGTGAAATTGTTTTCTCCTCTAGCATATGCTCCTTCCTTTCCCTGCTTGTGCAATCCTTTCTTCCTTGGCTTAATCAGCATTGCATTTGTATTGCACACCTCTTTACTACATGCCCATTGTGTAAATGGCTATTGTTTTAATACAGAAGCAGCTATCCTATATGGAACAGTCAATGTTCCAAACCTACACCAGTAACTCTCCCCAACTCTCACCCCTCTACAATGACAAACTGCATTGGTGCTGCTTCCTGCACCCATGTGGTGCTCGTCAACTTTGACCCTGCCTTCAAATTCACTTGGTCCATCTCTAACACCTCTCTCCCATTTCTTGACCTCACTGTCTCCATCTCCAGAGACAGATTATCTACTGATATCTTTTACAAACCCACTAACTCCCACAGTTAGCTTGATTACACCTCTTCCCACCCTATCATTTGCCAGGATATTATCCTCTTTTCTGTTCCTCTGCCGCATCTGTTTTCGTGATGAAGCTTTCCATTCCAGGACATCTGAGATGTCCTTTTTTCTCCCCCATAAATAGGGTTTCCCTTCCACTGCTATCAATGCAGCCCTCACCTGTATCTCCTCTATTTCCCACACATTTGCCCTTACCCCATATTTTCCCCCCTGAAGTAACAGCAATGGGGTTACCCTTTGTCCTCTCCTACCACTCCGAGCCTCTGCATCCAACATATCATTCTTTGCAACTTCTGCCATCTCCAACAGGACCCTACCAATAGACATATCTTCCCCTCCCCTCTCTGCTTTCCACAGGGATTGCTCTCTCTGACTCCCTTGTCTGCTCTTCACTGATTATCACCCTCCAGGTACTTATCCCTGCAATTGTGTGAAGTGTTACACGTGCCCCAACACCACCTCCCTCACCACTATTCAAGGCCGTAAACATCCTTCCAGGAGAGGCAGCACTTCATGTGTGAATCCATCGGTATCACTTATTGCATCTAGTTCTCCCGATGTGGCTTCTACAGTGGTGAGACCTGACACAGATTGGGGGACTGCTTTGTTGCGCACCTTGGCTTTATCTGCTGCAACAGCCAGAATCTCCTGGTGGCCAGCCATCTTAATTCCATTTCCCATTCTCATACTGACGTGTTTATCCATGGCCTCCTCTACTGTCATGTTGAAGCCAGATGCAAGTTGGAGGAGCAACACCTCATCTTCTGGCCTGGTAGTCTACAACCTGACTGCATCAACATTGATTTCTCTAACTTCTGGTAACCACTCCCCTTTTTCCTCCCATGTTTTCTCTCATTTCTGTGACCTCTTCACCCCTTTTTCCTCGCTCCTGGCTTCACAACCTGCCCACTTCCTCTTACCTTTATTCCATGGCCTACAGTCCTGTCAGATTACTCCTTCAACCCTTTCCCTCTTCCAGCTTCTTGCATCATTCCCTGTCATCTCCTCCCCCACCCACCTACCTTCCCTCTCTCACCTGGACTTGCCTATCACCTGCAAGCCTTTGCTTCTCCCTCTTCCCTGACCTCCTCGTTCTGGTTTCTGCCCACTTCCTTTCCCCTGAAACGTCAACTGTTCATTTCCTTCCATAGATGCTGCCTGACCTGCTGAGGTCCTCCAGCTTTCTGTTAGTTGCTCCAGATTTCCAGCATCTGCAGTCTCTCATCTTCCTTGCTGCTTTTCTTCTATTCTTTAAATTTTAAAGAAGGTTGTATTTGAACAACTGTTAGTATACTTTTAACAGACTGTAATCCTAGTTGTTAATATTCAGTGTTGTATGACAAATACAAGTTTCATTTTCCTGCTTCAAAAATTTTCCACCTTTAGTGTTTTCTAGTATACCAAATTTACTCTGTACGTCTTCTTTCCCAATGCTTTCTAGCACTCAGTTTCCCATTTGGTACTCTTTAGGACATCTTTTTCCTGGAGATCTAACTCTTAAGTTTCTTCCCACCATCTGGGTGACTTTTGAGGAATCCCCATAATCAATAATTCATGAACACATGAAAGTAGAAGTAGCCCACTTGGCCCCTCAAGCCTACCCTGCCATTCAATTTGATCATGGCGATGTGCCCCAGGACTTGCCCCTCAGTGCCCTCGGTTCCCTGAACTTTCAAAATATTATCTACTTATGCTCTCAGTGATCTAGCCATTATCTCCAGTCCTGGGCTATAGACAGCAACCCTTGTATTAAAGTTTTTTTTTTCCTCTGTACCCACCTGAACCTTTTGCTTGAGACCTGTGAAGCAGGAAAGAATAAAAGTGCTATTGGTTACACGAGATCTGTGTTGTCTAGAAATGAATCTGTTGTTCATTGTTTTTTTTTCTGAAGGCCTTTGGGTTTTAGGAATTGCAATAACATCTTATACTGCAGAGTTCAGTGGTTTGGCAGAACAGACTGGTTGCCTGAGGTTGGAGAACACAAATAATTAAACCCTGACTACTGTACACAAGGCCAGGAGCTAGATATTTGGCCTTCAAATTACTTGATCTATGACAATCTCCATTCATGTTTCAGTGTACCATATTTTAGGCTCCACATTGTTCATAAGGGTTTAATCAGACTGCAGTGATGCATTTAAACATCCAGTTTTCACAACAGTGGTAATTTCATTATAAATGAACAAAGTATGGGTTAAAACTCTGGTCCAGCATTGCGGCCCAGCATTTTTTTGGATTTGTATGACATCCGTGCTATTTAACTAATCTAAGATCTGTACCTAATTAACCTACCAGTGCAACTTTTGTGATCTCAGCCAACAGCTTTGACTTGCTGAAACTTTGGGTTACTGACATTTCTCAGGAATGGAACCTTCACTAACCCATGAGAAACAAAGGAGCAAATGCTGGAATCTAGATTTTAAAAAAAAACACTGATGCTGGAGGAAGTCAGCAGGCCAGGCAGCAAAATGTTGACCACTTGCTTTTTTTTCCCCCCCCCCCCACAGATGCTGCCTGGCCTGCTGAGTTCCTCCACCATCATAGTATTTTTCTTCACTAGCCCATGTAGTGTTCTGTACTTAATTTTAAAAAGTTCTCCTACTCAGGAGGATGATCAGAGGGGTGGTTTCTGGTCTGGCACTGCTAGGTTCCAAGGTTGCCAGATGAGAAAATTTCAACCTGTACTTTGCTATTTTATAAGATGTCTTCCAGTGGGTGTTACACCAGTGCTGTATTTTTTTCTTGCATGTTTGGAGTTGTGTTTGTGTACTACTGGACTGCCAAGGTCCTTATCAGCCTGGGGGTGAATTCTGTCCTTGCCCAGCAGGAATTGATAGATAATATTTTGAAGCTTCCTGTTTTCTTTATGTATGAGTCATAGGAGAGGTTGCTTAACGATATAATTTTTGTGTACAGCAGCTATTAACTTTTTTGTTTTCTTTTTGCAGGACTGTTTACAAGTTGTGCTGTGTCAGCAGAAAGTGCTGCAGTGAAAAATGCAGCAAATCCAGCTCCACCAACACTTAACAAAATCCCACTTTATATTATGCCTGCACATGTGACCAACACGACGGCAAACTATACTACGCCTACGCCTGCACATGTGACCAACACGACGGCAAACTATACTACGCCTGCACATGTGACCAACACGACGGCAAACTATACTACGCCTGCACATGTGACCAACACGACGGCAAACTATACTACGCCTGCACATGTGACCAACACGACGGCAAACTATACTACGCCTGCACATGTGACCAACACGACGGCAAACTATACTACGCCTACACCGGCACATGTGACCAACATGACGGCAAACTATACTACACCTGCACATGTGACCAACACAACTGCTGCAAATCATAGCACAACAATAAGTCCACAAACAACTGTTCTCCCTACATTATCACCCAATTTTTCACTCCCAGTAAGTGGTCTCTACAATATTTCTTTGAAGAACACCACTTGCATCAAGATGGCAATTGGAATACAACTTATTGTTGACACAAAGCCCCAAGTAAGTTTTATTAATTTTGTGCCTCTATTCTTTCACCAAAAGTTGAAAGGAATTTCTTGAAGCAAATAATAGGTGGGGTTCGAATGTGGTGGTAAGGAGGAGTTGGCCATTCAATATTATTATATTGCTTAAGTTCTTAATGGACTAGTCATTGTACAATACTGAAATGGGCCCAAATTGTCCATGCTGAACAAGTTGCCTATGTGAGCTAGTCTCATTTGCCTGCATTTGGTTTCATATCCCTCTAAACCTTTCCTATCCCAACTTTGTACTGTTGCATAATTTCAATGTCAGTTGTAGCAATGCTAGTGCAGCTGGAAATTGGACTGCAATTTCTCTTTTAGCTGCATGTCTTGTTTCAACAAGCAGTTGCCTGCTTGCTTTTTAATAAAGAATGCTGAAGGTCTTGCTGTAAATTTAACCACTAAGACTGACATTGTTGAATTTATTGATTGGTAGTGGTACTGCAACTAGGTCCAATAATGTCTGGATTTTTCTTGAGGTGTGCATGTAACTCCAGCATTTGAGACATTTCTGATCTTTGCATGTTTTTAAAACATTACCTGAAGTTCCTGGCCCATAAAACTTGTGTTTCCCACTTTCAGATGTAAGCTTCCTTCTGCTGTGGTTGACTGACTGCTTCATGTTGTGTCTAAACATCTGGGAGCAGTGGTTCTTCTACTGAAATTAAAATATTTGTATATCTGCTTTTGAATAGCCTTTGCTATGCTTCCTTAAATACCTTTTTTAAAAATCTGTGGCTAAATTGTTCAGCTGAGGATTTTCATTTTGCACTTGCAAGTTCACATTTGAACAAGACTAAAATGTTTGCATTTTTTCCAGAAATGGGAATATAATTGTGATTTCTGCTTTTTTTCTTTGACAAGTACTTCAAGACCTATCCTAAAGTTTAGGTATATACTATACTTTTCCCTTGAAGTTGCTGCATTTGTCTTCTAAATGCTTGCACCATGTTGTGAATACGTTTTTTTTTACTTTGTCTGGAACCCTTCATCAGATTTTGTACTCTGTAGTTTTAATTTGGCTCTGGATGTAGGGTGACCTTGGCTCTCAGTGTGCAAATCTGATCTTGGGCAGGAGCTGATAAGCCTGTCCACAGCATTATTTTGCAGTGGTCAATTATATTCTGTGCAGCAGTGCATCCATGGAGGGAAGTTTTGTTGCAACATCACCATGGAGCTAATGGGCAATTAACAGAAAATAGCAAAAGATACACCCACTAAAATTTATTGCTACAATTTAATAACCCCTAAACACTGAAAGTAGTGATGAAAAGCTGACTGACCTTGGTACCAATCTAAAACAGCTAGAAATTTTGCATCATTGTAATTGCTATTGTTCCATTTGACAATGGAATAGCTTGTTCTGACCAACCAATTTTCCCAAATTGTCAGCTGTCACAATCTGTAACTACATCTCAATTAAAATGACTGGTCTTTATGGTATCCCAGTGTATTATTAACTTTCAAATTGTTTATTAGCATTTTACCGTTTAAAACAATGTAAAGTTATAATCATTGTCTTTTCACAGAATTTGTACTTCAATATTCCACCAAGGAAAACAAGGGTTTCGGGGAAATGTGGAAGTGTTGATTCGTGGATTAATTTGCAGTTTAATAGTGGATTTGTAAACTTCACCTTTGGGAAGGTGAGTTAATGTGATCAAATCCGTCTGACTTGAGTGAGCACAAATGAACAGGGTTGGCTGACTTCATGAAGCCAGAGAGAATTGGTGGTCCATTGGATGTGAGGAAAAAATGCTTTTAATGTTTAATGCATCTCTAATAATTTCTATCTTTTTAAATAGCTTTAAAGTGAAGTCATGACAGATTGAATTTTATACTTGAGTTAATAGCTTTTAAAATTTAGATTGGTTTTTTAAATATTAAATCTATACAGTATTTTTGAAAGCTTGGAGACTAGTAAGTGTGCTAGTGCATTGTAGATCTAGTTTTTGACAACTTTTTTCTTGTTAAAGCTTGTTTTGCACTGAGACTGTTTTCAAGAAAACTCTTTATTTCTATGGTACCTTTCATGACTTCCCAAAGATCTCAGATTATTAATGTGAAGTGTGAAAGATTGTGGTCAGTGAATTGATATGAAACAAGTATGATTAAGACCAGCTAGTTTTATTTATCACAAATTAATAATGCTAGTATTAAAGTGATAACAGCACTGAATCCAAATTGGCCAACGTTACCTTACAAATAATGGGCAGGGAACACCATACCACCATGTTTGAAGTATCCCAGCTGAGTCGAACATTGTTATAATTGGTGATTGTGGCTTTTTAACATCTGTTAGAGTTCCTCTTGTGTAGAGGTGAGTCTGAAACCTGAATGATATTAACACAAGGAAGCATGGATAAAATAATTGGTACTACTTTGTTTGATCTTTACTAGCCACAAGGGAAAGATGTATTTGGGGAGTAAATCACTTTCTATATTTAAAAACCTTTCTGTTCTATCACTTGCAAGTTTGTTTTTTAAAAGGCCATGGAGTAGTTGAAGATGTAAGCTTCAGTTACTCTAGTGTCCATCTGTAATTTAAGTAGGCAACTGACCCTAGTCTATGTAGTAGCATAGGTCATGGCTGCAACAGTTCAGGTTGAAGGGCTTGCACAGCATAAGCATGGATCAGCCCCTTTAGCCCAACTGGTCAGGATCAAATAAGACTTACTATCACTGACTTGTATGAAGGTTATTATCACTGACTTGAAGGTGGAGCAATGGATGTGGTATATGTGGATTTTAGTAAGGTGTTTGATAAGGTTCCTCGTGGAAGGCTCATACAGAAAGTCAGGAGGCATGGGGTTCAGGGAAACTTGGCTGTGTAGATTCAGAATTGGCTTGCTCATAGAAGACAGGGTGGTGGTAGATGGAGTGTATTCTGCCTGGAGGTCAGTGACCAGTGGTGTCCAACAGGGATCTGTTCTGGGACCCCTGCTCTGTGATTTTTATAAATGACTTGGATGAAGATGTGGGGGGGGGGGGGGGGTATGTTTGCAGATCACATGAAGGTTGGTGGTGTTGTGGATAGTGTGGAAGGTTGCTGTAGATTACAACAGGATATTGATAAAATGCTGGCCTGGGCTGAGAAGAGGCAGATGGAGTTCACCCCAGAAAAGTGAAGTGATACACTTGGGGAGACTGAATTTGAAGGCAGAATACAAGGTTAATGGCAGGACTCTTAGCAGTGTGGAGGAACAGAGGGATCTTTGGGTCCATGTCCATAGATCCCTCAAGGTTGCTGCGCGGGTTGATAGGGTTGTTATGAAGGTGTATGGAGTGTTGGCCTTCATTAGTCAGGGTATTGAGTTCAAGAGCCGCAAGGTGATGTTGCAGTTCTGTACAACTCTGGTTAGACTACACTTGGAGTATTGTGTTCATTTCTGGTTGACTCATTATAGGAAGGATGTGGAAGCTTTAGAGAGGGTGCAGAGGGGATTTTCCAGGATGTTGCCTGGATTGGAGAGTATGTATTATGAAGATAGGTTGAGTGAGCTTGGGCTTTTCTCTCTGGAGATAAGGAGGATGAGAGGTGACATGATAGAGATGTACAAGATGACAAGAGGTGTAGATTGAGTGGACAGTTAGACCTTTTTTCCCAGGTTGAAAATGGCTAACGTGAGGGTGCATAATTTTAAGGCAATTGGAAGAAGATATAAGGGGGATGTTAGAGGTAGGTTTTTTTTTTAAATCAAGTGGTGGGTGTATTGAACACACTGCTGGCAGAGGTTGTGGGGGCAGATACATTAGGGATATTTAAGAGACTCTTAGCCACATGAATGAATGAGAAATTGAGGGTTATGTGGAAGGGAAGGGTTAGATAGATCTTAGAGCAGGATAAAATGTTGGCACAAAATTGTGGGCCAAAGGGCCTCTACTGTGCTGTAATGTTCTATGTATGTTGTGAAATTTGTTTTGTGGCAGCAGTACAGTGCAAAGACATGGGATTTATTATAAATTACTAAATAGTGGGGGACAAAAAACAAGGAATAACAAAGTAGTGTTTGTGGGCCATTCAGAAATCTGGAGGGAAGAAGTTGTTCCCAAATTGTTGAATGTGGGTCTTCAGGCTCCTGTACCACCACCCCTATGGTAGTAACAAGAAGAGGACATGTCCTGGAGGGTGAGGGTTCTTAGTGATGGATGTTGCCTTCTTGAGGTACTGCCTCTTAAATTTCCTTGATGGCGGGGAGGGTTGTGCCTGTGATGGAGCCGGCTGAGTCTACAACCCTCTGCAGCCTCTTGCGATCCTGTGCATTGGAGCCTCCTTACCAGGCTGTGATGCAACCAGTCAGAATGCTGTCCACTGTACATCTATAGAAATTTGCAAGTCTTTGACATAGCAAATCACCTCAAACTCCTAAGCAGAGCCACTGTGCTGCCTTCATGATTGCATCAATGTGTTGAGCCCAGGATGGATCCTCTGAGATGTTGATGCCCAGGAAGTTGAAGCTGCTTGCCCATTCCACTGTTGACCCTTCAATGAGGATTGGTGTGTGTTCTTCTGACTTCCCTTCCTGAAGTCCACAGTCAATTCCTCGGTCTTGCTGACACTTGAGTGCAAGGTTGTTACGACACCACTCAACCAACCAATGTATCTCACTCCTGTATGCTGTGTTCTTGCCATCTGAGATTCTGTCAACAACATAATGTCATTGGTGAATTTGTGGATGGTGTTTGAGCTGTGCTTAGCCACAGTCATGAATGTAGAGAGTAGAGCAGTGAGCTAAGCGCATGATGTCATTACCAATCCACAATGACTGTGATCTGATAAGGAAGTCGAGGATCCAGTTAGAGGGAGGTACAGAGGCCCAGGTTTTGAAGCTTGTTGATTAATACTGAGGTATGATGGTGTTGAATGCTGAGCTGTAATCTATAAATACCAGACTGATGCATGTTTTGCTGTTGTCTAGCCACTCCAAAGCAGAGTGGAGAGCAGTGAGTTTGCATCTGCTGTAGACCCATTGTGGCAGTAAGCAAATTGCAGCAGGTCTGGGTCCTTGCTCAGGCAGGAGTTAATTCTAGCTATAACCAACCTCTCAAAGCATTTCACTGTAGATGTGAGTGCTACTGGGTGATTGTTGTTGAGGCAGTTCACTCTGCTGCTCTTGGGCACCAGTATGATTTGCTGCCCTTTGTCCATGCCATCCAAGATTGTCATATCCCTCTAAACCTTTTCCTACCTAAGTCCCTTCTTTTAAATGTTGTTAATGTACCTGCCTCAACCATTTCCTCTGGTAGTTCATTCCATCTACTGACCACTCTCTGGGTGGGTGGAAAAAGTTGCCCCTTGGGTTCCTATTAAATCTCTCCCCTCACTTTAAACCTGTACCTTGATTTTCTCCAACTCGGGGTGGGGGGGAGAAGAAAGACTGCACATTCATCCTTTCTCTGCCCCACATAACTATTTTATCTTCAGAGGGGTATAAAATTATTCTTGGTATTTTTCAGCTACAAGCTGAACAGATTTGGCACAACTGTCCTAGAGGGTTATCAGAAATATGGCTGCTAATGACACTGGAGTTGTGGATAGTGAAGGATATAGCAGGATGTAGATCTGCTGCAGATATGAGTGGAGAAATGGCAGATGGAGTTCAACCTGGGCAAGTATGAAGTGTTGCATTTTGGGAGGTCAAAAAGTAGACTAGGTGGCAAGACCCTTGGAAGCATTGATGTACAGAGGAATCTCCACCTTGAATGGGGGGGTGGGGAGCGGTGGTTAGAAAGAGTTTTCACACAGTGGTAGGTGCTTAGAACACTTTCAGAGGTGGTGAAGGAAGCAGTTACGATAGTGGTGTTTAAAAGGCATTTGGACAGGCACATGAACGTGCAGGGAATGGAGAGATGGGGGATGTGTAGGCAGATAAGTTTAGTTTAATTTGGCATTGTGGTTGTCACAGATGTTGTGGGCCAAAAGGTCTGTTCCTGTGCTGTACTGTTGCAGACAACTTGTTCTCATTCTTTTCCATTGCATGCCATGTTCCAATTCTAAGCATAAGGTTTAGCAACCCAAGTAGCTGAATAAATTGGGCAAGACTGACCCCACAGGCCCAATTTCCCCTATGTAGGGACACTTGTGCTGAGTGTATTGTTTTAAACCTTTAATTTCAATAACTTCTGCTTACAGGATGAAAACCATTATTACATCAGTGAAATAAGTGCTGCTCTGCATGCGATGAATAACCTGGGTAATTTGCCTCTTTAATGACTGTATAAAGTTGAAAATTTGTTTATAATGCAGTTAACATTAACTCAACTATGTGTAAATTGTATTGTCCTGCTACACTTGAATACAAATATGTCCTGAGAGCTTTCATCCTCTAGAATAAGTTTTGATGAACTTGCCCATCAGGATGGCTGGAAATAGAGCGGGCACTTAAATGATTCCAGCAGGGAAACATTTGATAGTGATCTCATCCAAATGTGTTTTCTGCTGTCTGCAAACTTTGACTAAACTCTCCTGGTCCTTCCAAGCTATTGGCTTACAGAAGGAACAGGTGTAGATCCAGCAATAATTCCTGCTGAACATGTCACCTCCCTGTCAGAACCAGGTGCACTGGAAAATGAATAATGAAAAGTAGTAACATTGTAATTTGTTCAGATTTTCAAATTGTGCAGCTTTGAGTATAAAAGTAATGTTGGAGCATTTTGCTTCTGCTGTTCTCCTTCTGTCCCCTTTTTTAAATATCATTGGCGCTTGGGTAATCAGTGAACCATTTTGTAAAATGTATGCATCTGTGCTCTTGCAACTCAATATCTAAACTTAACTGGAAAATTAATCAACCATGAATTCAGCTGGCTTCACCATTACAGAAGTTGAATTTCTAGACACCATTTTGGACTATTTAAAATTCTTACTTTAACACTTGAAGGAAAGATGTAGGATGTAGAAATTCTCTTAAACTAAGCAGTTGAAGTAATGTATACACTGAATTTAGGGTCAATCTTGGTTAAAATTAATGGTAGAATTGATGCTAAAACATGTACACTAAATGTGCAATAATAGTTGAATTTTGATTCCTGGACTTTAAGCAATGGTAATGCTGCAATTACCACATGTTGCTGCCAGTATTAGGTCATTCTATTGCAATCATTGTTTTTTGGCATTCTTGCTTTACAGACAAAACTTACAGTGGCATTATGAAGAATGTGAAGTTGTTTAATACTAAACTTGGACACTCCTACAAATGCAAAAGCAAGCAGGTTGTGGCTTTTTCAACTGATAATTTGCAGATTTTGATGATTGATACTCAAATCCAGGCATTTGACATCTCTGACGGAATGTTTGGTAAAGGTAAGAATCTTCTAACTTTAAGGCAGGAAATGTTGAATTTTTATGAACTTTACTGCCTCCCCACACTTTTCCTTTGAACGCATTTCCCCATTGGAAAACCTATTACAACTTTATTCATTAATGAAAAGATATAGTATTAAGGCTGAAAACTTTTTTCCCCTCTGGCTAGTACTAGAAGACCAATCATCACCTTTTCTTCCTATACTTGTGTAGATTACTTGCAAGAATTCTGTTTGAAAGCAACAGTACCTGTATAATTAATGCCCTTTATACCAGAATAAAACTTGAATTTAACAATTTCTTCAAAGGTTTGAGAAACATTGATAGAGCTTGCAATGTTGGATTGACATTTCTGGGATTGTGGGGAGAAAAAGGCTAATCTCTGGTGAAAAGAACTACAGAAATTATTATGGTCTGTGCTTGCTTTTATAGTTTGGGACCCATTCAAGCAGAATCCCAGGCCTTGCAGATAAGAATATATTAAATCCTGCTGATTGGGGACTTGGGGACCTTCCCTTTTGTCAACCAAGTTTTTTTTAAGAAGTGAATTTTAAATAATACCTCGCTTTATCTAAATGGGGGTGGAGGAAAGTGATTGAGTTTCAGTATTTGAATTACTTGTCCAGCCAGAACCTTTGAGTTGTTTCCTATTATAACACCTTTTTTAAAGAGGTTAAATGCTTGTCATTATTTGCACAAATTGGCCATTGTAAGTAAAGGTGCATATACTGTTAACTTCTAAAATTCAAAATTGTCCATTATTTTCTTCACCTAAAATTTCCCCAAATATCAAGATGCCAATTTGATTGCATCAAACAGGGTGACATTGCTGTAATATAGATTGAACCTATCAAAAGTTGGGGCTTATCCAGTTTGGTTTTTGATCAGGTTGATTTCTGGAGAAACAGTTGTGTGGATTGTCTGGTTCATGCAGGACTCTGCCCTTTAGCAAGATTTTTTTGATAGCTGGCTTATAGTAACTTTGCAAAAGCCTGTGGGCAGGTTCAAATCAAACATCTGCTTGGCAGATTTACTGGATCTTGTAAATTGCAGAAGTTATGGTGCACTAGTTCGTGTTACTGCTTCCACTCCAGGGATCCAGGTTTGATTTGACCTTTGAGGACCATGAGGAGTTGGCACATATGGCCTTGTGGGTTTTGGTTGAGTGCTCCAGCTCCCTTCTATATTCCTGATGGGTTAATTGGCTACTGTAAATTACCCCCTCCTGGAGGAAGTGACCAAAGAATCAAAAGGGAATTGATGGACGTCTGAGGGAATAAGTTGCAGGGGAACACTGAAATATCAAGGAGAAATGGGACTGATTTACCTAGGTGGAAATTGGTATGGATACAGTGGGCTGAAGGGCTCCCTTCTGTCTCTTAGTATGTCAGATCCCTAAAGGACAGTTGGTAAGACTAGGGCTACAGTCTGGAACTCTAAGCTGCTGCTTTGGCTTGAGTTAATATTTTTTAAAATCTAACTTAAGGATATTATCTAGAAAAGTTAATCTTTTGATTATTCAGTCTCAATTCTGCAAGCTGGCATTACATAAACACTGCTTTGATTTGTAACTTTACTGTCCTCTGCCTTTGTTACTTGAAACATGTTGAGGCATTGGTGAATTTGCTACTTTGCAATTTGTAGAATGGACCACATTTCACTGCAATTCTTGCAATATTCTATTCCATTATTTTCTGGATGTGCATGACTTGAGTTTTTTTATTCCTTAAGTTAATAGCTGATTTCTGACTTTCCTTGTAGAAGGAAAATGTGAAGCGGATGCTGAGAGTAAAGTAATTCCAGTGTTAGTGGGAATTGCTTTGACAGGATTGGTCCTAACTGTGGTGGTTATGTATACAATTGATAGAAGAAAGAAATCTGAAGGATATGAAGCTCTATAAGATGTGGATTTTTTTTCAAGAATTGGGAATAAAGAGCAATTCCACCGATTGCATTCTCCTTTTGAGCTGCAGAATTTGTAACTGGTTCCTTCAATTGACTTCTGTTCACCAATACTGTAGAAATTGTTTTAAAGCTTCTATGATTTCAATTGTGGGCAGAAATGTGAACAGTTTTTGGGAGGAACAAATGTCTATTTTGGATTGTATACAGATACTTGTGCAAGTTTGTCCATATTTGCTCATCTATTTGAATAAAGCATTTTTACCACAAGTTTTGGAAAATTTGCTGGGAGGGTCAGTTAGTGCATTGCAGAACCACTATAATGTATTTAGTCACTAGTAGCATAATATTAGTGGATGTAATTTCAGGAATTTTCATATGCCTGTTTTTGTATTCCTTCCCCTTCTATTCCCAGCCTTTCTGAACATAAAGAAATCACACTAGTCAATTTATACCTGACTTGAAACAATTCACCTTGAGGTGGGTGGAGAAATATGTAGGGTAACTTTCTAAAAGGCACAAGCTTCATAGTATTAAAGTAAGATGGCAGGCCAGTAGAATAGTGATTTTTTTTTAATGCAAAGGACCTCTTGGGTGGTAATCTGTAGCTTTAGTCTAAATAGATTAGTTGGAAATATGGGCAGAGAAATGGCAGATGGAGTTTAATGCAGACAAATGTGAGGAGTTGCACTTTGGGAGGTCATATGTAAGGAAGGTGTACAGTAAATGGCAGGACCCTTGGGAGCATTGGCATAGAGGAGATTTTGGGGGTCCAAGTAGATAGTGGTAAAGAAGATATGGCATACTTCAGTCACAGTGAGTATAAAAGTTGGGAGGTCTTTCAGCTGTGTAAAACTTTGGCCAGACCATATTTTGGAGTATTATGTGCAATTTTAGTCTCCACAGGAAGGATGCTGTGGAGCTTTGGAGAGGGTGCTGAACAGGTTTACCAGGATCAGATCTTTAGTCACATATTTCACTGTTTTGACGTACATCTTTTGCACAGAGTATTCTGGGGGCAGCTGGCAAGTGTTGCTGTGCTTCTGGTACCAACATAGCATGCCCACAACTTCCTAACCCATATGTCTTTGGAATGTGGGAGGAAACCCATGCAGGCATGGGGAGAATGTACAAACTCATTACAGACAGTGGCCACAATTAAACCTGGATCACTGGTGCTGTAAAGTGCTATGCTAACTGCTACACTACTGTGCCTGCCCACATGTTGGCTATAAGGAGAGGTTGGATGAACTTCTGTTTTCTCTGGAGCTTCAGAGGCTGAGGGGAGACTAATTGACTAAACTGAGCTGCACAGAAGTTCTACCTGGGAAATACAGAATTCTTTACTGAACAGAGCAGATCTTCTAGGGAGAATCTAGAATTGTCTCCTGACAGTTCTTTATACTTTTAAACAAAGATAACTACAGTTCAAATAGCTATATTGTTAATTGTTTAATCACCTACTTTAACATTTTGAATGTAGACAGGTAGCATTGCAGAATTACATTTACAATGGTAGCACATTCCAACTAGCAAAACCTCTGAATATTCAATGCTGGTGGCTGGTCCAAAAGCTCTTCAGTGCAAAGTCCAGACACCCAAAATATACCTTTTTTTGTTAGTGTTAAGGGATGGTTCCCTGAACATACAACTAGCTAGAATGTTAAGTGACAAAACAGACCTGTCCTGAACTGTGCATAAAGTGGCAGGGATATGCCTTTGACAATACATCACTGCAAGAGAAGGCCACTTAGTGCCTTCCTGGATCTCATTCTGAAGTTTTCAATGATCACTGATTAATATGAACATTCATCTATTCTCTTCCCCCTGCAAAGTTTCAATAGTACAAATCAATGTCCCACACCCAATGATTTGTTTAATTAGCCTTAAAGTATCAGTTGAAGTTAATTTGTAAACAGGTTTTATTTCCTGAAGACTAGTTCTGCAGTCTAATGTCCTCATTTTAATATCTGCTTCCCATAATTTCATAACACCAGAATAATCCCTAACAGAGACCTGATGAGTATATTTTTTCTTTTTATAATATTTATTAATTCCATGAAAAAATATACAGTACATGCATCAAAAAGAGAATAAAAATGCTAAATATATTGTGTTAAATCATATTTGAGATCACAATACTCTAATAATCACATGATGGTTAATAAAGAAAATTGGAATTTTATTATGAAAAAAAATCTACACCCACTACCAAAAACTGAAGCTGTTTGATTTTTAAAAAAAAAGACAAGGAAAAACCCTTGAAACATAACATCAGCCAATATCTGTACTTTAGTCCCTAAATCAAAAGTTTTGAAAATAATTCAAAAAAAGGTCCCCAAGGGTTTGACAATCTAAGTTAGATTCAAAAATTGAACATTGGATCTTCTCTGGATTCAGGTATGATGTAACATCCTGTAACCATTGAGTATGAGTAGGTGGAGTGACTTCCTTCCATTTAAGCAACACAGCCCTCCTGGCTATAAGAGAAATAAAAGCCAAAATGTGTAGATCAGAAGCCTCCAAAGTTATCTTTTTCTCCAACAATCCCAAATGATTCAGTCAAAGGATTAAGTTTAAAATGTATTTTAAAAAGCACAGAAAAAGTTTGAAACACCTCTGTCCAATATTTTTTAAGACTCTGACATGTCCAGAAGGTGAATTAAAGAAGCCTCTACATTATTGCATTTGTCGCAGTAAGGAGATATATCAGAATAAAAATGGGATAGTTTGTCTTTAGATAAGTAAGCTCTATGGACCACTTTAAATTGAAGGAGCGAATGATGGGTGCATAATGACAAAGTATTAACCAATTTAAAAATTTCGTTCCAATTTAAAAATTTCGTTCCAAGTTTCCTCAAATTGACATCCACACATCTTGTTCCCAAGCATTTTTAATTTTATCTAGTGGAACCTTACTCATTCCTAATAACCTGTCATAAATATTAGATATTGAGCCATCGTGAAAAGGCTTCAATTTAAAAATTACATCTAGTAAGTTCTTATCAGGACTCATAGGAAAAGAATGTAGTTGAGATTGAAGAAAGTCTCTAATTTGTAAGTATCGGAAAAAATGAGTTTTTGGTAAATTATATTTGGTTGACAATTGTTCAAACAAAGAAAGGTTTCCTCCAACAAACAGATCCTGAAAACAAGTAATACCTGATTTGTCCCATTCTTTAAAAACTACATCAGTCATAGAAGGTTTAAAACAATAATTAGAAAAGATGGGACTGGACAAAGAAAAACTCGATAAACCAAAATATTTTCTAAATTGTAACCAAATCCTCAAAGTGTGTTTAACTACTAAATTATCAGTTAGTTTATTTAATGATAAAAGAAGTGAAGAACCAAGCAGAGAAATAATAGAAAATTTTTTAACAGAGTTAGCTTCCGAAGAAACCCATACTGGACAAGTCTCTTGATTAATGTAATGTAACCAAAACCTAAGATTTCGTATATTGACTGCCCAGTAATATAACCTAAAATTAGGTAAGGCTAAACCTCTGTTCTTTTTAACCTTCTGAAGGTGAACTTTATTTAGTCTAGGATGTTTGTTATTCCATATGTAGGAAAATATAATTGAATCAAGAGAGTCAAAAAGGACTTAGGAATTAAAAACAGATAAAGCCTGAAATAGATATATGAATTAGATAGAATATTCATTTTAATACAATTAATTCAGCCAATCCATGATATAGAGAGGGGTGACCAACTTGATAAAACCCTTTTCACATAATACAGTAAGGTGAGAAAATTTTCTTTAAATAAATGTTTATAGTTTTTAGTAGTTGATACCCCCAGATAGGTAAAATTATTTCTTACAATTTTAAAAGGAAGGTTAATATCAAGTGGTACCAGATTATTCAAGGGAAAAAGTTCGGTCTTGTGTAAATTCAATTTGTATCCTGAAAACTGACTAAAACAAGAAAGTAGAGAAAGCATAGGAGATAATGAGACTTCAACATTAGATATAAAGAGTAATAAATCATCAGCATATAATGAAACTTTATGGTTAATACCTCTTCTGGAGATACCAATGATGTCTCTAGATTCTCGGAAAGAAATAGCCAAAGGGTCTAAAGCCAAATCAAAGAGCAAAGGGCTCAAAGGACATCCCTGTCTGGTTCCATGTTGAAGTTTAAAAGATTTAGAATTTTGTAAGTTAGTAAGAACTTGAGCAGAAGGGGATAAATAAAGTAATTTAATCCATTGGATAAAATCGGGCCCAAAGTTAAATTTCTCTAAAGTTTTAAATAAGTAATTCCATTCAATCTGATCAAAGGCCTTCTCGGCATCTACAGATATCACACATTCCGATATTTCCTTAGAGGGAGAATAAATAATATTCAATAAATGACGAATATTAAAATGAGAATATCGACTTTTAATAAAACCAGTCTGATCATCGGATATGATTGAAGGTAAAATGTTTTCCAATCTACGAGCCAGAACTTTAGATAAAATTTTAACATCCACATTAAGTAACAAAAGAGTATATTTTTAAATAATAAAAAAATTGAGGCATAGATGGGGTAGACAGTACGTCTTTTTCCCAAGATGCAAATGTCAAATACTAGAGGGCATAGCTGTGTGGTGGGAGTGTTTAAAGGAGATTTGCTTGAGGGGTTTTTTCAAGTGGTAGGTGCTTGAACATGCTGCCAGGGAAGGTGGTGGAAGGAGAAATAATGGCAACATTTAAGAGTCATTTCAACAGGCAGGGTGTTTAGGGACATAGACCACGTGTAGACGTGTGCAGTTTAAATTGACGTGGTCAGCACGAAACATTGTGGGCTGGAGGGCCTGTTCCTGTGCTGTACTGTTCATGTTCAAATTATTGCTTTTATTTTAGCACTTGAGTACTTCAAGTCCAAGAAGGCACTTGTCTCTAGTGGGGAAATACCCATATAGCAGTCAATTTGCATATGTCTCAGCAGCAATGAAAATTGCTGCTATAGAATCTTTAACATAAGCATGAACATTTGACAATTGGGAAGCTATGCTGCTGACCTTGTTCATCGAACTGTTATACAAATTCCACTTTCCTGTTGTCATTGTATCCCTCCATTCCTTTAGTGCTTAAAAGTTTATTGATTTTCATTCTTGAACATTCTTATTAATCAGTCTGATGGAACCATATTATCTTTTAGTGGTATTTGTTTTGCAGTCAGTAGCCAAAACATCCATTTTAAACTGAGATTATGTCCCTTCCACATTATGCTTGGGATCACCTTGGTTTAAGACCATATTGATCCATTTAGCTTATTGATCGGGATGGATAAATTCAAAATCGTTTTCTGCTGCGCTCTCTTAAAGCAAGTACCTTGGGGGGGGGGGGGGGGGAGGTGGGGATGTGTGTTAACCAAATATTTGCCTTGAGCTTTGCCAGTTGCATGTAAAACTTGAACATTAACATGAACATATTCAACTTAATTCATTTGTGTTCAGGAAGATTTTACCCCATATATGAGAAATTTTCAGAGGCACTTGGCTAAAATCTGTTCCCATTTTGTCTTCCCTCAGTGAGGTAGATATGAAAATTAAATTGATACAGCAGCTTCATTTTTTTTTATTCCAGGACATCTTCCATTAAAAACTATGCAGTTTTGCTAAACATCCTGCTGCCAAACAACAAATTTTTAAGTGATTTATTTTTTTCCAGAGAATACTTGAACTGACCAGTTCTAGATTTAAAGTGTAGTAGTTGAAGACTGTCAGAAACATAGTCATTGTTCTTGTTGAGCATAGCTGACAGCACAAGTTGTTTTTAAATCAGAATCGGGTTTATTATCACCGACTTGTATGTTGTGAATTCTGTTCTTTTGTGGCAGCAGTACAGTGCAAAGACATAACTTAGTAATTTTACAAAATAAATAGGGCAAAAGAAAAAGGAATAACAAAGTAGTGTTCATGGACCGTTCAGAAATCTGATGGTAGAGGGGAAGAAGCTGTTCCTGAAAAGTTGAGTGTGGGTCTTCAGGCTCCTGTACCACTTCCCTAATGATAGTAATGAGAAGAGGGCATGTCCTGGATGGTGACGGTCCTTAGTGATGGATGCCACCTTCTTGAGGCACTGCCTCTTGAAGATGTTCTCAATGATGGGGAGGATTGTGCCTGTGATAGAGCTGGCTGAGTCTACAACCCTCTGGAGCCTCTTGCGATTCTGTGCATTGGAGCCTCCATACCAGGCTGTGATGCAACCAGTCAGAATGCTGTCCACTGTACAGCTATAGAAATTTGTGTGAGTCTTTGTGCTGAATCTCCTCAAAACTCCACACTTTAAGAGAAACTATTTACTGGATATCCAGTTTTGTATGCTTTACAGCTGCTGAGAAGTGAAAGTTGTTTTCTGCTTCCTTTGTATGAATTTCTAAATGGTGCAAACCTAGTCCACTAGTCACTAATTTAGAACTTGGCACAAAAGTGGCATAAGAAGCTTTTCAGTAAAAGTGAGGCATAATAAAAGCTGACATATAGCGCTGGACCTGATGACCTGCATTCTGGTGTACCAAATGATGTATTTTTTTCCCTAGCAACAAAATGGTGGAGGAACTCAATGGGTTAAGCAGCCTTTTTTTCAGGAGGGGTAGAGGAATTTTCAGTGTTTCGGGTTGAAACCCTGCATCAGGAGTTAAGGGTAAAGAGGGAAGATGACCATTATGGAGAGGGAGTGGTGAGATGGGGGCCAATGGGTGACTGGTGGACCAAGGAGAGATGAAGGATGGGCAGAATGAGCCAGGGAGGTGGCATTAGAAGATGGTAGGGGGATAATGGAGGTGAAGAGCAGATGGAATCAGAACCAAATTTTTTTTGGGGGAGGGGGAGGGAGAAGAGAGTTGGTGGGTAAAATGTACGGGTAGTGGGTGAATGGAACAATGGGGGGAGGAAGGGTGTGGGAAAGGGGGCAAAAAATGGAGGACCAGAGGAAGATTGGGGGCAGGGGAGAGAGACACCAGAGGTGTGGGTTACCGGAAATTGGGAAATTCAATGTTCATAATGTTGGATTGTAGACTACCCAGGCAGAATATGAGGTGTTGTTCCTCTAGCTTTGCGTTGGGCCTCGCCGAAGGCAGAAGATGGACAGTTCAGTGTAGAAATGGGAAGGGGGGTTGAAATGACATGCAATTAAGGGCTTGGGATTGCCACTGGACAGAGCAGACAGTCTGGTTCCACCTGCCCTTCACCATTCTCCATTAACACCTTACTTATCTGATTCTAGCATTGGAAGTCTTTTAGTGTTCCTGCTTATCACCATCTCGGCTGTCTCTACTTCACCCTCCCTTCCCACCTGACTCCATCTACCCTTTTTTGTTTTTTGTCGCCATCTATTATCCACCTGCCTGTCTCCCAATTTCAACCCTCCCCTATGTGGCTTGATCTGCCTGTCATCCTTCACCCTTCCTTGGTCCACCCATTGGCCCCTGTCTTGCCATTAGCCCCTCCTGCTTTATGTTGGCTATCTTCCCTAAGTCTTGATGCAGTGTTTTAACCTGAAACAACTTCTGATCCCACAGAAACTTCTTGATCCAGAGTTCCTCCAGCAGATTGTTGTTATTCCATATTCCAGTGTCTGCAGTCTCTAGTATCACTAATTTTTCAAAGACTCTTCTAGAAATGTGGGCAAATGCAACACTGCCATTTGAAGGGCAGCAATAACTTCTTTTGAGTCAGAAAATGCTGAAATTCCCTTGGTGATAAGAGACCACTTGAAGCATACTTTGCCTAATCATTTGAGTTGATATCCTTTCATGGAAGGAAAGGGCTGTTAACAAACATTACAATTTGAGGATGTAAGCAGCAGGATGAATAAAGGGAAGCAGTGTGTTTTGGATTTACAAAATTTCAATAACATTTCTCCAGTTATTGCACAAGATGAGGCTACATGGATTGGCCAGTAGACTGACTAGTTGAAAACAGCCAATGTAACTTTGGTGCAGGGGTCTTGGTTATTTACAATACCACTCATTGGCAGATGAGATGGTGTAATTCATCCAGATTTGATGTACAAAGATGAGTGGGAATGTTGAGGACCTATCTGCAAAGGGAAATGAGTGGGTAAAAATGGCAGATGTGATATAAAGAAGTGAGTTTTGGTAAGGAGAACAGAATACCATTTAGATGATGCAAGTTCGTTAAGTGTTCAAATTCCATCTGCCATGATCTGATTACATGGCAGAACTGGCACAGGATATGGCCAACTCCAGCTCTGCCTTGCTCAATTATGCGGTTGGATTCTGAAACCAAAAATGGCCCCTTTGTTGGTGTTTAACACTTCTTCAAAGAGGTGTTGACCACTGTTTTAAAGTAATCTTTCAATGAAGAAAGAAGTTCTCATTAATTTTCCATTATCAGCCATTACATTCAAAATGGACCAGCACCCGAATGAAAATTAAAACTGCAGGTGCTGGAAATCTAAAATAAAAATAGAAAATGTTGGAAATACTCAAGTCCGGTAGAAACCATGGAAAGAAATTATTTAATATTTTGGGTCCAAGATGTCTAGCAGAGTTTAAATTGTCTATGATTGAGCTGTTGGTATAAAGGTAGTGCATGAAACCTGTCATGATTTAAGACCAACTAGTTTTGGGAGTTGGACCATTGTTGATCTTCTATTACCTATCCCAGTGTTTCTCCAAATACAGGAGTAACTATTGCTTGGCGTTGTACATTTTTTAAAATTGCATTCCACTATACAGTTGAGAAAAAACTATGCTGGAAATGCTCAGATTGTTAATTCTCCACAGATGTTGCTCATTTTTCAAGTCAATAACCTTTCCTCAGAACCAAGTTTGAAAGCAGCCATGTTTTAAGTTGTGGAGAATAGAGATGAGTGGAAAGAAGGAAATATCTGTGAAAGGGTGGGATAAGAAATGATTGGTTGAAAATCAAAATATGCCAGATACTGGAAACCTGAAATAAAAACAATGCTGGAAACATTCAGCAGATAAAGCAACTTTGATCTGCTTCCTGTTCATTTGGAAATTCCGATGGTTCAGCATCTACCTCACCAGGTGACTGCAATTTTCACTCCCTGGGCACCCTCCCTACTCACCAAGTCCCCAGTTCCAACCCACTCCACTTTCCAGATGTTCAGTTCCCCTGCTCTTCAACCATTCATGAAGGCCCTGGTTCCTGCACTCTCTTTAAACTTGCGTCGTTTTGTTGGCTTTGCTTTCTTAACACTTCAGTGAACCTGGCAAGTTACTGTTTAACATTTTTTTTAAAAAAGTGAATTAAGTTGTGTTGGAGTATTAATAAAATAACATTTGATGGTCTGGAAAATCTGCCAGTTGACCCCAAGTCCTGAGTGTTGGATTCATGGAGCTTTACTGTATATAGATTTGTGTAAGCTGAGAGGACTGTCTAGAGGTATAAACTGAGGGGAAAATAGTTGCTGAAATCTTAAATCGAACTGAATTCTGGAGAAAGCTCAGCAGGTTGGACAACATCTACAAAATAGCAAACGCAAGTTAGTAGATGCTGCCTGATGTTGTTAGGCCTTCTCAGCATTTTAATATTTCTGTGAGCTCGATGTGAGCTCACAGGAGAATCCCATTCTCTCACCAATTTTCTCTGTCCTGTTCTCCCTAAATTCCTGTCTACTCTTCCAGATTCTACCACTTCTCCATACAATGGGGGGCAATATAGAACGGCCAGTTAACCTACCAACATGCATACTTTCTGATATGTGGCAGGAAACCCACAAGGAAGACATACCACACAGCCGACACTGGCAGTCGGGATTGAATCCAGGTCACTGGTGCCGTGAGGCAGCAGCTCTACAAACTGCATCACTAGGCCACCCAATTATTTTGGATTGCCAGCAACTGTTGTATCTCCAGTTCAGGCATTGTTCTGTATGTCCCTCACAATCACGTTATTCCTTTTGTTTGCTGCAACTTAAAATGTGCTTGTTTTCTAACTTTTCATAGTTTTGATGCAAGACTTTCAGGTTGCTAACCTAACTCTTTAACTCTTGACAGATGCTGCCCGAGCTTGGTAGTCTTAGCATTCTGTTCATTAGCGGTTAGCATAACGCTTTACAGTGCCAGTGACCCGGATTCAAATCCAGTTACTGTCTGTCATGAGTTTGTACGTTCTCCCCATGTCTGCATGGGTTTCCTCCCACATTCCAAAGACATACAGGTTAGGAAGTTGTGGGCATACTATGTTGGTGCCAGAAGCATGGCGACACTTGCGGGCTGCCCCCAGAACACTACACAAAGATGTATTTCACTGTGTTTCGATGTACTTGTGACTAATAAAGATATCTTAATAATCAGCACAATTTGATAGAGTACAAATCCTGATTTGGCCGATCATATCCACACCCCAAAAAAGTAAAACAAGTTTGGTCAATATCTCTGCAAAAGTAGAAAATATCTACATACAACTCTGGTTTTGTTTAAAGATTGTGTCACATTTTTCACTCTACTACCCACTCTTTCCCCACCCCCATCCTAGTCAAAATGCTGATTTCTATATCAATTGTTTTTAAATCTAGTTTTCAGCAGATTCAAGGTCCAAATAGAACTTTAACTGGAAATTTCAATTATCTTAAAAAGGATAAAAAGAGGGAAGCTCTAAATCAGTCAAAATGCTCTAGTTGATTTGATAAAAGTGTAATGATTAGGTTCAATTCTGTCACCACATTATCAGAAAGACGTGAAGATATTAGAGGGCGTCCAGAAAAAAATTAAGAGAGTGATTCCTGGGATGAAAGTCTACAGATAACAAGGATAGATTAGAGGTTGGGACTTTTTCTTTCCCTTTGTAGAGAAGGCCAAGGACCTACAATGAGTATATCTTTTTAAAAAAAATCTGGAATGACGAGTCAAGGACTAAAGATCACAGGTGTAAAATAAAGAGAGAATTAAGAGTGATGGGTGAAATAATAACTTTAGTCATAGTATGGTTGGAATCTGGAATGTACTGCCTGCAGATGTGAAGACATTTAACTGTAGCCTTCAAGAAGGAATGAGATAAACAGAGTGGAGAATAATTTGCAAAGCTATGGAGAAATGACCAGGTTGTGGAATGAGTGAGTCAGTGCAAACACAGTGAGCCAAGTGAACTGTGTGACAATCATACTGTGAAATTTGCTCACAACCTTCCTTGCACTAAGGAGAACAATGCCAGCTTCTCTTGTCTAATCTTGTAACTGAAATTCCTTGTCTCTGGAACCATTTGACTAATGTGGATTTGAAATGTTGAAAAAATGGAAAATTATTGCTCCAAGAGTACCAAAATAATTAAGCAATTTTTTTTTTACAATTTATATAAACGGAATGAAGTTCTGGTTGTAAAATTTGCTGTTGACTCTTGGGTAGGAAAATAAATTGGGAGGATGACAAGGAGACTACAAAGGGATATAGCTAGTTTAAGTGAGTGGGAATGATCTGGCAAATGGAGACTTATCTGGGGAAAATGCAAAATTGTCCACATTGGCAGGAAAAATAAAAAGGAAGCATTCACTAAATAGTGAGAGATTATAGAGCTCTGAGACGCAGAGGTATTGGCCTTTCCTAGTGCATAATACACAAGGATTGTGCAGACACAGCAAGTATTTTGTCAAATGAACAATATTGGGGAATTGAATACAAGGTACAGATGTTGTGTTTCAGTTACATAGGGAATTGGCGAGACCATGTCAGGTATACCATGTACCATATTGGTCTCATTTAGAGAAGGATATAAATGTACTGGAAGCAGTTCAGAATTAGAGGTTGTCTTATTAGGGAACGTTGGACAGGCTTGGCTTGTATTTGCTGGAGTTCAGAGTGAGGGGTAATTTGATTGGCATATTTAAGATCCTAAGGGATCTTGCCAGTGTGGATGTGGAAAGTGCATTTACTCTTGTGGAAGAATGTAGTGTGTATATACACACACACCTCTTATGGGATTCACAAATCACTACCCAAAAATTTGAGATACAAATTAAAAATCTGCTTTTATGGAATTTATGTGCAAAATAACAACACATATACAGGCTGTAACTGGGTAACAAGTGGGTTCTGTTTTTACAGACATCCATAAGTCGATTTTGTCCATAAGCCAGAAAATACACAAAAGTCACTCTATGGTAATCATACCTCTATAGTGTTGTCATAAACGGCATCAAAAGCGCATAGACTGATAAGAAAGAACAATTACTGAAAATGGAGAGAGAAGAAACTAATCCTGCTATTTGTAGGAACAAACACATGCACAATAGTTGGACTTTTGAATTTAATAATATGGGAGCTCATTCATATGTGGGGGTGCCCATAAGTTGGGTGTTCTAATTCCGGGGACATCCTGCACAGAGAACTGAACTAGTTTACCAAGGACAACGATCGCAGACTGTCTGCTCAATGTGGGAGGCTACATAAGGGATTTGCTTTGGAAACTGACAAGGCAGTCTCCTGTAGTGATACTTGTACAATGATACATTATCAATTGATATAGTGTCCATTTCTAGTTCATTTAAACAACAATAGTTTCTCTTTTGCCTACCTTGCCTATAGACTGTGCATCCCCAGACATCACTGTTTGAGAGAAAAATTTCCTGTAGGAACACCTTTCTTATAACATGGGATTGAATGGGGGGAATAGGGTTGGTAAAGGAAAATCACTATACAGATGGTCTTCTAGGAGCACAACACCTTTGTAATGCATAGGTCCCTCATATCCTCTCTAAATCTCTTCCCCCTTACCACAAATCTCTTCCTCTAGTTTCAGCTATTGATATGGAGCAGTTTCCTGCAGTCTACCCTATCTACAGCCCTCATAATCTTATATATCTCAGTCATGTCCTCTCCTAACCTCATCCGCTCCAGGAGAACAGACCTAGTTTCCCCATTTTCTGTTCATAACTGAACTTTTCCATCCTGGGCAATATCCTGGTGTATCTCCTCTGCATCCTCTCCAGCGCTACCCCATCTTTCCAATAGCATAGTGACCAGAACTGCATGCAGTACTCCACCTGAGGTCTGACCAAGGACTTATAAAATTGGAGCACAATTTCCCTACTTCTGTATTCAGTGCCCCGACTAATTAAGGCCAGTATCCCATATGCCGCCTTAACCATGTTACCTACCTATGCTACCACTTTCAAGGATAAATTGACTCTCAGGTCTTTTGTTCCTCAATACTCCCAAAGACCCCACCATTCATGGTGTATGCCCTAGCAGTATTAGTATTCCCTAAAATCATCACCTCATATTTCACAACCTTTAAAAAACACCTCACAACATTTAAAAGATGCTTGGACAGGTAATGGATAGGATAAAGGGATATGGGCCAAACACGGGCAAATGGGACTAGCTTAGATGGGAATCTTGGTCAGTATGGACCAGTTGGGTCGAAGGGCCTGTTTCCGTGCTGTATGACTCTGTGAAACATTTGTCTGGATTACTAGGAATCGCTCTTTAAGAATAGGGGGTCACTCATTCAAGGCAGATAGTGCAATTTTTTTCTGAGGATTATGTGTCTTTGGGAATCCCTTCCTCAAAGGAAGCAGTCTTTGAATATTTTTAAGGTAGAGGTAGATGAATTTTTGATAAGCAAGGGGAGTGTGGATTTGAGGTTATGATCAGATCAGTCATGATCTTAATAAATGATTTTTCTTTTTACAATATTTTTATTAATTCCACAAAGAAAATACAGAGTACATTAATTAAAAAGGTAAAAGTACCACCAAATACATTGTGTTAAAGCATACTTGAAATCACAATACTCTATATTAATAATCACATGATAATTAATTAATAATGAATAAATTGGAATAATTTTATTATTAAAAAAATCTAAACCCACTACCAAGACCGCAGCTGTTTAATAAAGAAAAAGGACAAGGAAAAACCCTTGACACATGGCAATATCAGCCAATATCTGTACTTTAGCAACCAAATCAAAGGTTTTGAAAGTAGTTCAAAAAAGGTCCCCACAGCATTTGAAAGTCTAAGTTAGATTCAGAAATTGAACAGCGGATCTTCTCTAAATTTAGGTATGACATAACATCCCATAACCATTGAGCATGAGTAGGCAGAGTGACTTCCTTCCATTTAACCAACACAGCCCTCCTGGCTATGAGAGAAATAAAAGCCAGAATATGTAGATCAGAAGCCTCCGAAGTTATATCTTTTTCTCCAACAATCCCAAATAATGCAGTCAAAGGATTAAATTTAAAATTTACTTTAAGGAGCACAGAAAAAGTTTGGAACACCTCTGTCCAATATTTTTTAAGACTCTGACATGTCCAAAACATGTGTATTAAAGAAGCCTCTCCATTATTGCATTTATCACAATAAGGAGATACATCCAAATAGACAAGTGAGCTATATGGACCACTTTAAATTGAAGGAGAGAGTGACAGGCGCATAATGATGAAGTATTGACCAATTTAAAAATTTCATTCCAAGTGTCCTCAGAAATTGAAATCTGCAAATCTTGTTCCCAAGCATTTTTAATTTTATCTAAAGGAGCCTTACTCATTCCTGATAACCTGTCATAAATATTAGATATTGAGCCCTCATAAAAAGGCTTCAAATTAAAAAATACGTCTAGTAAGTTCTTATCAGGACTCATAGGAAAAGAGTGTAATTGAGATCAGAGGCAGTCTCTAATTTGTAAATATCAGAAGAAATGAGTTTTGAATAAACTATATTTGGTTGACAATTGTTCAAACAAAGAAAGATTTCCTCCAACAAACAGATCCTGAAAACACGTAATACCCGATTTGTCCCATTCTTTAAAAACGACATCAGTCATAGAAGGTTTAAAAAAAACAATTAGAAAAAATGGGACTAGACAGAGAAAATCTCGATAAGCCAAAATATTTTCTAAATTGTAACCAAATCCTCAAAGCATGTTTAACTACTAGATTATCAGTTAGTTTGTTTAATGATAAAGGAAGTGAAGAGTCAAGCAGAGAAATAGTAGAAAGCTAGAAAATTTTAGTTAGCTTCCAAAGAAACCCATACTGGACAATCCTCATGATTAATGTAATGTAGCCAAAACGTAAGATTTCGTATATTGACTGCCCAGTAATAAAACCTAAAATTAGGTAAGGCTAAACCTCTGTTCTTTTTAACCTTCTGAAGGTGAGCTTTAGTTAATCTAGGATGTTTGTTTTTCCATATGTAAGAAGATATAATTGAATCAAGAGAATCAAAAAAGAATTTAGGAATAAAAACAGGTAAAGCCTGAAATAGGTTTATAAATTTAGGTAGAATATTCATTTTAATAGAATTAACTCAGACGATCAATGATATAGAGAGAGATGACCAACTTGATAAAACCCTTTTCACATAATACATTAAGGTAAGAAAATGTTCTTTAAGTAAATGCTGGAGCAAGTTCAAGGGACTGACTGGCCAACTCCTGCTCCCAAATCACATGCTCATATGTTAATCTTCCCACCAAACTGATTAAAAAGCCAGTCTGGAGCACACTGCTCTTACAGGCTATGCTACAAGATGAATTGAGGTGGCTAAAAATAAAACAGAAGCAAAGGATTCAAGCTAAATAGAGAAAATGTAGGAAATTAAATGTACAAAGAAGAAATGTGTTTCGATGTACATGTGACTAATTAAGATATCTTAAATGACACAGCCTAACAAAAGGGTGGAGTGAGTTTGACTTAAAGGGGTTTTTCCTATTACGCTAAATGAAATTTCAGCATGTGCGAAACGGGACTAAAGATTTGAAGTTAACATTCTGCAGATCTATGGACCCTAACTGAAATTACATTTGTAATTTTGTCTGGTGTTGGTGGTGGGGGGAGGGTGTTTAATCAGTTAAATAATTCAGCTTGTTCCATTGTTTCCTAATGCTTCCCCCCCCCCAACATTGCTTTCCTAATGAACTACAAATGCAATCACATGATTGTAAGTAATTAGTTCACAAGTAAGATACTGGAAATTTGAAATAAAAACAGAAAATGCTGGAAATGTTCTGTCTATTAGGCAGTGGGTGTGAAGCAAGTGGTAGTTTCTAAGCCAGGATATTACTGGTAATTCTCGATGGAGCAGCCAGGAAGTTTGGGACTCCAGTTTAAATGCAGAATTCACAATCTTGTTAGTGGAGGAGTTTGTTGAGATGCCCCAGTGTGCATGTTAGCTTCCGGTTGGAATCTGGCGTGGTATCCAAGCACCGTTGATTTAAGTGGGAAAGAAACAGAAGAATAAGGTTCGTTTTTAATTTTTTTTGGTTTAATATCTTCAATTTTTCATTGTTCTTGGGTGATTTTCTTCATTGTTTGAGAAAGGTATGCATTATTTAATTTTAACAGTTTTAAATCTTTGAATGTCAAGAAGCATTGAAAAAATAAGGAAAATCAAAAAATTGCAAGTGCTAAAAATCCGAAATATAAAAACAGAAAATGCTGGAAACACTCAGCAGGTCAGGCAGCATCTATGGAAAGAGAAACAGTTAATATTTTCAGTTCAGAGACCCTTTATCAGTTCTGTTTTTGTTTGAGAAACTTAGAGTATACCAGGTGGCAAAGCTGGGGAGCAGGGTTTTGCTCAAGATCAAAGGTTTATAGACAAATTGTGAGACTACTGCAAAAGTTTTTTCTGATATCTGATTATGTCTTTTGAGATTCATTGCGCATTGACACAGGCCCTTGCTGTTCACCTCAAGGATTAGCCTGCCTGGCTAAAGGAGAACCCATGTGGTATGCGCCCTACTCAGCAATATCAAGGCCCAGTGTTTTGGGTCGATGCATTCTGGAAGGTCATTAAACCAACACATTTTCTTGGTAAGTAATAGAATGTTGCTTCATAAATAATAGAATGTGTCTTTTCTTTTTACAGCAGAGGAATGCTTCATGGACTTCAAAAATGTTCTTCCTATCGTCTTTGGAGTAGTTCTTGTTGTGCTGATCATTATTATAGTTGTTGTGTATTTGATCTGTCGACGTAATCAAGCTGCAGGCTATCAGCGGATCTGAGGAGAGAGATGAGGTTTTGTTCAGAAGATGCTTGTTGATTTACTTTGCCTTCTCATTAATATTGATGGTGTGCATCTTGGCCAAACAACTTCTTTTTCACCCCATTCAATGTACCTGGAGATTGCCATAATTGTACATATAGAAATATTGGTGGAGGACTGGAGTTCCATTTCAGGCTGGGATTTCCAGCTGTGTTGTAATTTAGTATATATTTTCTGCATTTCTATGTTCAGAAATGATTAAAAATTGAAATCATGTAGCTTAATGCCTTTGTTTTTTGTAACTTGGTGTTTCTCTGAAACCAATTTTGTAAATGTGCATTTTGAACATTTTCATTTACTATTTGCTGAAAAAAAATAAAATTAATGACTGATCACGCTGTCTTATGTTTCAATACAAAATTTCTTTCTTTAGGAAAATACATTGTAAATAACATTGAATTCCAGAGCTACCAAAAATGCCAAACACCAGTAATTATTTTATGAAATTTGAAACGGGTTCCCATAGGTTATGTTTCAATCAGTTTGCTGTTCTAATTTTAAAACTGATGGTTACAATTAATTTGTGGAATATTCCAAAGACGTACGGGTTAGGAGTTGTGGGCATGCTACGTTGGCACCGGAAGTGTGGTGACACTTGCAGGCTGTCCCCAGCACATTCTCAGTAACACAAAAAGATGCATTTCAATGTGTATTTTGATGTACATGTGACTAATAAATAAATATCTTATTGCCTCTTTAGCTTGGTTAAGTTCTGGAATTGTCTGAATGCAAATGCATTAGAAATACTCAGCAAGTCAGGCATCAACCATGAGGGAAAGAAACATTAATTCTGCCTCTTGAACATCCCCAGTTTTACTTATACCACCACTGGCAGCCATGTTTTCAGCTGCCAAAGTGTGGGAGGGCAGGGAGAAGTTCTGTTGCCCACAGTGGGTCAATGCCTTATAAGCTTTCATCTGGCCACCTGATGCCCATGCGGATTAAAACTTAGAGTAGGGTGTTATTTGGTCACTCAAATGTGCTGATGCTTGGCTTATGGACCTCATTTCCTTCAGTCCAAGGTTAGCAACCTGTTAAGGTCCCTCCTAGCTTTCCATCAGCCTGGTCTCAAAACAACATTTAGCAATAGAAATGCAGCCGCAGAAAAATGAATATTTGAGGTCTTGAGGATCCACAGAAGTATCACATCTCCAATAGCACCTCACTGACATTTTGACATCCCTCGACCAACAGAAGTTGCAGAGTCTCCTTCAACACCTGGACTGCCCTGAAATCTGCTGTAATTGGCACCAGTGAAGCTTGGCTTCCCTGTCCAAAAGAACCAGGATTGGTTTGATCAGAATGACCAGGAAACTTTCAATTAATTGTAAACACAAGGTGTTCTTGGTTTGGAAACTCCATCCCAATTTGGGGGAAAAGAAACAGGTCCACAGACACCTGATGGTCAAGGTCCAACAGAAAACCTGTGACCTACGGAAAAGATGGACAGTGGAAAGAATGCAGGCAGTCTGGCAGCTCTCTGATAATCAGGACATAACGTGAGTCCTTCAGTGCCGTCTATGGTCCAAATGCCCAAAGGCCTATGCTGCTGAGAAGCTTATCAAGGACATAGAGGCAGTCAGTGTGGCTAAAAGAAACACTTTGTTAAACTGAAGTAAGATCCTGTACTTGATATGAGCTCCTTGTCTCCATCCCACAGCAAAATATCTGGTCCAGGCTCATAACCACCCCAGATTGACAAGTTGTCAAAAAAGCTACATGTAAACTAAAAGACAACAAGACCTATGGACCAGATGATATCCCTGCATATGTTTTAGAGCTAGGAAAAAGTGAATGTCAGTAACAAATTTACAATTTGATCTCCAAGGTCTCGGAGGAGGTGGACAGGTCAGGAGATCTTAGAGACTCTAAACCTGAGGATTTTCAGAAAAAGGAGACAAATCTGATCATGGTAACTACAGAGGGATCACCCTACTGTCATCCAAAGGGAAAATCATTGCCGGGGTCCTCCTCAACTGCCTCCTTGATGGCCAAAGTGCTGCTCCCCAAATGACAGTGTGGATTGCGTCTGTCCAGAGACACTGCGTGTCAACTCCAAGAGAAGTGCAGGGAGCAGCATCACCCAGGTAAGAGCCCTTTTTTGACCTCATAAAAGCCTTTAATGCAGAAAACTGAGATTGACTTTGGAATACCCTTTCAATTTTGTTGGCTGTAGAAACTTATCTCCATCTTCCGTCTGCCACAAGATGATGTGCAAGCCAAGATCTTAACAAAAAACAATCTTAAATGCAGACTGGTATCAAGGCTGCATCATCTTCAAACATTTCTCTCAGTCTTTCTCATCCATTCCATTGCTCGAGTGGAGTTAATCTACAGGACAGGTGGAAATTGTTTAACTGTTCCACCCAAGAAGCCAATAAACTAGACTGGAAGCAAATCATCCTTGATCCCCAGGAACTGCCTAAAAAGAATTAGATGAGTAACAACGATCTGGGTGGAGCTGCCTTCAATTTATCATTGGTTTCTGGCTTTTCTGCTTCCCATTAATTGTTTTAACTGCCCAGCACCAATCATGACTCATCATGACAGGAATTTTAATCTGATATATTGGTAATGGAATTGTTTAGATCTAGCTAAAGCATAATGCTTTTCCTGTTTAATGAGCACATATTTTGCATTGTAGCTTCCCCAATTGTCACTCAGGTGTGCCTGCTATAGTTCCTGGCATGTCCTCCTACATTTCTTGGTTCCCTGCCTTGATGGTAATTTTACAGTGAGACATATGCTGGAATACCAGGTTGCAGATTCTGATAGAATATAATTCTGCCACAAATTCAGAGAACCAAGGGTCTAACGAGGTTGAGAAACCAAAGGAAATTACTGTTAGTAAAAGTATAATTCTACATAATTATGACAGGCTGAAAGTCAAGGCTGAGTTGGCTACAGAGGTAATGGGTGCATTATTCATCTTTATTCAAAAGTTCTATGGACTTTAGAGTGAACCCTGCAGGTTGGTGGAAAGCAAATGTGACATCCATGAGCAATCTGGAAGAACTTGCAAGCCTACTGTTTGTGAAAGACGGTGGGACAATTTTTAAAGGGACAATAGCAATGTAATTTTCCAGGATGAACAGGTTTGCTTTGATGGTATTAATCTCAAGACATCCCAAAGTGCTTTATAGTCAATTAAGTACTTGGGAAATTTTAAAGGGCAACTTTTTAATATCAACAAGCTAAAAGATTCATCTTTTCAAGTACAAAACAAAGACTGGAAATGCTGGAAATCTGAAATAAGGGACAGAGCCCTCAACTGCATTTCATCTATTTCTCACACATCTGGTCTCACTCTCCAACCTCCTGGACAGAGCAAGAACAAAGTTCTCTTGACCCTCACCTTCCACCCCACCAGCCACTGTATTCTATGGACCATCCTGCACAATTTCAGCAGCTCCTGTGAGATTCTACCACCAGATACATATTGCCCCCTCAACATTTCAAAGGGATCACTCCTTTTGCAACTTCCTGGTGCAGTCTTCTGTCCCCACCAATCACTCCATCTCATGGCACTTTCTCATGTAATCTCAGGAGTTACGATACCCACCCTTTCACCTTTTCCCTTCCCACTATCCAGGGACTCATACAGTCTTTCTAGCTGAAACAGCAATTCACTTGCACTTATTTCAATTTGGCATAATGTATTTGCTGTTCACAATGTGGTCTTCCAAATGCAGTCTGGGTGACCATAGGGGTGACCTAGGACATCCGGTTGCCTACCACTTGAAATCCCCATCACATTCCCACTCCAACCTATCTGCCAGTAACCTCCTGCACTGTTAAAACAAAGCCCAATGTAAGCCTGAGGAACAGTATCTGGTGCACATCGTGGCTGTCTGGACTCAAAATCAAATTCTTCAACCTCACAAAGTGACCACGCAAGTAGATAGGATAGCAAAGAAGGCATATAGCATGCTTGCCTTCATTGGTCAGGGCATTGAGCATAAGAGTCAGGAAGTCATGTTGCAGCTATATAAAACTTTGGTTAGGCTGCATTTGGAGTATCGTGCGCAATTCTTGTCGCCCCATTACGGGATGTGGAGGCGATGGAAAGGGTGCAGAGTTGGTTTAACCAGAATGCTGCCTGGATTAGCGGGTATAAACTACAAGGAGAGGTTGGACAAACCTGTTTTTTCCCTCTGGAACATCAGAAAGTGAGGGGAGAGCTGATAGAAGTATATAAAATTATGGGAGGTATAGATAGGGTAGACAGTCAGAATCTTTTTCCCCAGGATAGAAATAACAAATACCAGAGGACGTGCATTTAAAATGGGGGGGGGGGGGGGAAGTTTAAAGGAAATGTGTGAGGTAAGTTTTTTTTGACAGAGGTAGGTGTCTGGAATGGGCTGCTAGGAGTGTGGTGGAAGCAGGCATGATAGTGGTGTTTCAGAGGCTGTTGAACATATGCATATGGAGGGATATGGATCATGTACAGGCAGAAGAGAATTAGTTTAAATCAACATCATGCTTGGCACAGACATTGTGGGCCAAAGGGCCTGTTCCTGTGGTGCACTGTTTTATGTTCGATGTTCTTTGTTTGGATAACTTGCTCTTTCTTTTATCCCTATCAGAACTGGCTGTTTCTGCCACTAATACATAAGTGTAATTTGGCCTCAATTTTTCATTTTATATAGTCAGCCATATCCCTTAGCCATGCTATTAGCAACACAGAACATAGATAAAGAAGCATAATATGATCCTAATTGCCACGTTAACTCACTTGGTGTCACCCTTTAAGAGATAACCCTTTGTTCCACCTATCCCTCGCCCACCTTTTCTACAACTGAAAACAGATTTCTCTCTTCCTCATTTGAGGATCTTGGACCTGAAACATTAACCCTCTCTCTTTCCACAGATGCTGCCTGACCTTCCAGTACTTCTAGCATTTTCTGTTTTTGTTACAAAAGTTTCTGTTTAATGACTTCGATCAGATTCAGGCTCTGCCACTGTATCTGTCCAGTTGACCCTCACAGAGGTCATCACGTTGTGTATAATTTGTTTCATTTATGTTTTTCTTCTGCATACTGCTTATATGATGCTGGAAGTATGTCTTTCAGTGCACCTGTGCATACATGAAGTACATATGACAATAAACTCGACTTGCTTGACGTATTTTTTTTATACAAAATAAACTTTATTCATAATAAAAGAAACTATATACAATAATAAAAAAACTGTTCAAACCTTTACATTCGTGTACAGTTCAATTCTTAGTGTTACCTCTTTTTATATAAAAAAACCCAGCACCGATGCCACATGTGTGGCTCCCTGATGTGATACCCCAATCCCATATTTACAACATTTGAGCAGCTTCCTCGCCTGACCCTGCCCCTCCCTCTCCAGTGGCAGAAGAACCCTAAACTGTCGTCCTTCCCCACCAAGCCCTCGCACTGGCTGCACCCAGCTTCAGTGCGTCCCTCAGCACGTACTCCGGCAGCATTCCCCTATGGGCATCCCGCAGTGCTGGGAGACCAACAATTTTCGGGCAGACCAAAGGGCGTCTTTCACCAAGTTGATGACCTTCCAGCAGCAGCTGATGTCCGTCTCTGTGTGTGTCCCCGGGAACAGCCCGTAGATCAGAGAATCCTCTGTTACGCTGCTGCTTGGGATGAAACGTGCCAAGGACCCCTGCATCTATCGCAACACCCTCCTCGCAAACCCACAGCCCGCAAAGAGGTGAGCGACCGTCTCGTCCCCGGCGCAGTCCTCCCGGGGGCAGCGCGCGCTGGGGGTGATGCCCCAACCGTGCAGGATGGATCTGACTGGGAGGGCCCCTCTCACCGCCAGCCAAGCGAGGTCTTGGTGCTTGTTGGTGAGTTCTGGCGATGAGGCATTCTGCCAGATGGTCTGGACAGTCTGCTCAGGGAACCACCTCACGGTGTCCATTGAGTCCTTCTCCTGCAGTGTCTGCAGGATGTTCCGTGCTGACCACTTCCTGATGGACTTATGGTCCAAGGGGTTGGTCTGGAAGAACTTTTCCACGAAGGACAGGTAGTGCTGCAACGTCCAGCTGACTGGGACGCCGTGTGGCCACGGGGCCAGGCCCATCCTTCGCAACAGCCGGGACAGGTAGAACCTCGGTACGTAGTGACACTTGGTGCCCACGTACTTGGGTTCCACGCAGAGCCTGATGCAGCCACAGACGAAGGTGGTCATCAGGAGGAGGACGACACTGGGGACACCTTTACCCCCATTGTCCAGGGACTTGTGCATGGTGACCCGTCGGACCCGCTCCATCTTGGATCCCCAGACGAACTGGAAAACGGCGCGGGTGATTTCCAAGCCGGAGGAGCGAGCAACAGGCCACACCTGCGCCAAGTACAGCAGCCCTGAGAGCACCTCACACCTGATGACCAGGTTCTTCCCAGTTATCGATAGGGAGTGCGTTCCCACAGTCCCAGTTTCTGCTTCACCTTCCCAATCCGCTCCCGCCAATTTTTGTTGCACGCCCCGGCCCCTCCGAACCAGATCCCCAGCACCTTCAGATAGTCAGGCCTGACGGTGAAGGGGACGTTGGCTCGGTTGGGCCAGTTGCCGAAGAGTATGGCCTCGCTCTTCGCGTGGTTGACTCTGGCCCCTGATGCCAACTCAAACCGGTCGCAGATGCTGATCAATCTGCCGACTAACCTCGGGTCTGAGCAAAAGACAGCGACGTCGTCCATGTACAGGGAGGTTTTCACCTGGGTGCCCCCGCTGCCTGGCAACGTCACCCCTCTGATGCTCTCGTCCTTTCTGATGGATTCGGCAAAGGGTTCTATACAACATACAAACAAGACAGGGGAGAGAGGGCAGCCCTGCCTGACTCCAGACTTGATGGGGAAGCTGTCTGTTTCCCACCCATTGATCTGGACTGCGCTACGGATGTCTGTGTAGGGCGGTTGGATCCAATTCCTGATTCCCTCCCCAAAGCCCATTTTGGAGAGCACGTCCAACATGTATGTGTGTGATATCCTGTCGAAGGCCTTCTCCTGGTCCAAGCTGACCAGGCAGGTGTCCACCCCTCTGTCCTGCACGTAGACGATCGTATCTCTGAGCAGCACCAGGCTGTCAAAGATCTTCCTGCCAGGCACAGCACAGGTTTGGTCTGGGTGGATCACCTGTCCCTGAGCAGACTTGACCCCGTTGGCGATGGCCTTGGACAGGATCTTATAATCCACATTCAGCAGTGAGATGGGTCTCCAATTCCTGATGTCCTCCCTCTTCCCCTTCTGCTTGTAGATGAGGGTAATGGTGCCCTTCCTCATGGACTCTGACATGCTGCCAGCTCGAAGCATAGCGTTGTACACTTCCAGCAGGTCGGGGCCCATCCAGTCCCACAGAGCCGAGTACAACTCCGCCGGTAAGCCGTCGCTTCCAGGAGTTTTATTCGACTCAAAGGAATGGATGGAGCCAGTCAGCTCCTCCAGGGTCAGTGGTCCGTCCAGATTCTCCCGCTTGCTGTCCTCTAAGACCTTCATGATAGAGGACAGAAAGTTCTGGGAGGCTGTGCTGTCTGTGGCCTTCGTGTCGTACAGACTGGCATAGAAGGATCCGCAGATCCTTGATATGTCCGTCTGCGAGGATGTTACTAAGCCGTCCTCTTCCTTCAGGCTGTATTAACACATCGAGATTTCGAACTGAAGGTCATGTTACCTGCTCGCATCAAACAATGCGGGCGGTAGGACCTTAAAGCCACTCCCTCCGCATCCGATTGGCTGCATGATTTCAATTACTGAAAAGCGATTGGCTAGTTCCCAGTGACGATGCTACGGGTCGGCTATAGGGACATAGAAAAGTCATGGGGAGTTTTGAGTGAAAAAAAAGCACAAACCCATAAGTTTACTTTTCGGGTTCAGATAAAAATCATCTGTTGATGAGCATAACATTATTAGCACAGAGCGGTTTGGTTTCAGATATCTTTCATTTGCAATTGCGATAGGAGGCCCGTTCTCCTCCCCATCGGGTTTCGAGCATGGCGGCGGTGTTAGTGAATGAGCGACTGCTGCGCTGGGTGAGGAGGAGCCTGAAACAGTGAGTGTCCGGGGCTCGCAGCGGGGCGTGATCGGGCAGCGGGGCGACGAGGCGCTCCAGCCTCAGTCTACGTGGCTGGCTCAGGGTTGCCCAGGAGCTAGGCTGCGGGTCGCCGAGCTACAGGTCTCCTTGTCATTGCTCTGGGTGCCAGGCTGGGAATTGCCCGGGTGTCAGTCTACTGGTTCCCTAGACACCAGGCTATGGGTTGCCCAGATATTTGGGTGTGACTTGCCTTCGTCCAGTCTGTGGGTTTCCCAGGTGCTAGTCCTCTGATTTGCTGGGATGAGAATTTGCCTCAGTACCAGGCTGTGGGTTTCCCAGCTGCTAGGCTCTGACTTGCTGGAGTGTTGGGATGAGGATTTGCCTTAGTACCAGGCTGTGGGTTTCCCAGGTGCTGGGTTGCTGTGCTGCAGATACCCCATGTGCCAGGCTGCAAGTCTCCAGGTGCCATCTTCAGGATTTTTAGGCACCATTCACTGGTCCCTGCCTCCAATTTTCATTGCAATGTGGCAGGTTTGCATTTGTGAACATTGGTCTGGTTACAAGTTAAAACATCTTTGCATGGTGGTGAAGTTGTAGTGTGATCTCGTGGGTAAAACAGAAACACTAGTTCGTACTCCTGAAATTTCCTTGTCCTGTTTGAGGGGAAAATAAACAGAAAGTTTTAACCAGGCCTGTGCAGGGCATCTCACTGAATCAGAATCAGATTTATTATCATCGACTTGTATTACATGAAATGTGTTGTTTTGCGGCAGCAGTATAATGCAAAGACATAAAAATTATTATAAATGACAAAAGTAAATAAATAGTGCAAAAGAAAAAGGAATAACAAAGTAGTGTTCATGGACCGTTCAGAAATCTGGTGGCAGAGGGGGAGAAGCTGTTTCTGAATCCTTCAGTGTGGGTCTGCAGGCTTCTGTACCTCCTCCCCAATGGTATTAACGAGAAGAGGGCATGTCCTGGATGGTGAAGGTCTTTAGTGGTGGATGCCACCTTCTTGAGGCACCACCTCTTGAAGGTGTCCTCGATGGTGGGGAGGGTTGTGCCTGTGATGGAGCTGGCTGAGTCTACAACCCTCTGCAGCCTCTTGCGATCCTGTGCATTGGAGCCTGCATACTAGGCTGTCATGCAGCCATTCAGAATGCTGTTCACTGTACATCTATAGAAACTTGAAAGAGTCTTTGGTGACATACCAACTCTCCTCAAACTCCTAACGAAGTAGAGCCGCTGGCATATGAATACCTCTTATTACAGATATCGAGGCATCAGTTGTTTTTTAAGATTGCTTCTTGTGTTTCTGCAATATTATAATAAAAAGATTAAAAACATTGATTTCTACGTACAAACGTATGAAATAGAAGCTGGAGTAAACCACTCGTCCCCTTGCAGTTGCTCCATCATTTGATAAGATCATGGTTAACCTCAACTCCACATTTCAATATCATTGTGGTAACTTTTCAGCCCATATCAAGAACCTATTAATGTCTGCCTTAAAAATATTCAAAGTTTCGGTTTCCACCATCCTCTGGGGAAGAGAATTTCAAAGACGTGATTCTTAGAGAAAAAGTATTGCCTTTTCCCATAAGAGGAAGCACCTATCTGGTCAAGACCCCTCAGGAACTTTTAAGTTTCTATAACTTGCAGATCTTTGCTGAGATCCGTGGGTCAAATGCATGATGAGGAAGTATCTTCTTCAGTTGGTTTCTCACACCATGCCATAAAAACAGACTGAGATAATGTTGACATGGACACCCAGAGAAGTTCCTTGCTTTATTCAAATGGTGGCTTGTATGCATCTAATAGGCTAGGTGGAAATTTGGTTTAATGCCTCGTTGCAACATTGCCATTAATTCAGCCTCTGGAAAAATGTAGTTTGGCATTAATAATAGACCATGCTGTTCGCCAAGTTAATGTTCTCAAATTTTGTGTTGGCGGTGTGGGGGCAACCTATTAATCAGAGCTAAGGAGATCACATCAGTCACAGTTGCATTATTCAGCGACGTTAGGTAAGTGGACTCTCTCTCTCAAACTAGATCAAACAAATTGTATGCAAGTTACAAGAAGTATGCTTTATTTTGCCAGTGATCAGATTGTTGACAGCTGGTACAATCCTGTGACTTTCAAAGCAGGTTACCTATTTTTCAAACACCTATCTAAATTTCTTTATTGTATGTTATATGAAATCTAGAGTGTTTCTTTATTGTATGTTATATGAAATCTCTGATTTTGTGAACTAGCAAATAGGCCTTAAGCAGTCAAACGGACTATTACTTGTGAAGGTGAAAATACACAAAAGTACCGTACAATGAAAGGGGCCAATAATGTACTCTAAATAAAACAGGATTGTCTGTAAATACGTGGTATCGTTTTGCTCCAAAATAGGAAAGAATACAATCCTTAAATGCAAATTGTTACTTGTACCAAAAAAAGACTCTTCATTATCAATCTCTGATATTTCACTTAAATTAAGAGCCGTGACAATAAAAAAAAACAAACCAAGTTTCTAGTCTGTTCTTTAACTACTTAAGGTTCATTCCATCAATTTTGTAGCTCATTCTGAAGTAGAGGAGATCTTATGGAGGATGGGGCAGAAGCACTTTGCAACCATCTTCATTGGAGAAGAGGATGATGCTAATGCAGCAGTACATTATTTGGCAGCATAATTTTAAAGGGCAGAAGTAGATAAGAAGGTGGTTCTTAAAAAAAACTTGACAGACTTTAAAGTGGAAAGGTAACCTGGCTCAGATAGGATGCATCCTAAACTTTGAAGGTGTAGAAGTTGCAGAGACTCTGGCCATCAGCTTTCACTTCTAATGCCAGAGAGCTGGAAAATTGCAAAAGTTACACCATTCATTTAAAGAAAGAGGAAAGATAAACCCGACAAAGATGGTCAATCAGCCTAACACTGGTAATGGAGAAACAGATGGTAATCCAGGGCAAAATTAATTGGCATTTTAGCATTTGAAAGCATGAATTAAATGAAAATTGGCACAGATTTATAGAAGATGTATCAAATTCTCTCCAGGTATTGTGCTGTCTTTGTAAAACCTGTTATCATACCTGTCCTCAACAAAAGAAAACTTCCTTTGACCTCTCTGTCCTATCTTTCTCTGTGACTATCACAACACTTCCAATCTTCATTTCCCCTCTGAGTCCCCAAGCAGCGCAGTGACATCCCAGTTTCATGATTATCATACCCAGGACTAGTTATTTGAATCTCTCAGATTGGATTTCTCCACCAACAACTCTGATCAAAGTTACTAATGGCATTTGCTGTGATTGTAACAAAGATAATCCTTTTCTCTTTGGCTTCCTTGACTTGTTACAACTGCCCATATTGCCCAATGCTATCCTCTCCACTGGATAACACTGCATTCACTTGGTTCCTTTCCTAGCTACCCAGTCACATCTAGAGGATTATCATTACTTTGCTAAGGGTGGCACAGCTGCGTGGCTTGTTGCATCACAGCACAAGAGACCTGGGTTCAATCCTGACTTTGCCAAAAGTGGAATTTGCATGTTCTCCCTGTGCCCACGTGAGTTTCCTCCAGGTGCTCCAGTTTCCTCTCACGTGCCAAAGACGTGCAGATTGGTAGGTTAATTGACCACTGTAAGTTGTCGCTAGTATGTGGGTGAGTTGGTTGATGAAGGTGTGGGATAAAAAATGGGTTTAATGTAGAATTAATGTAAATGGGTGGCTGACGATTGGTGTGGGGTGAAGGGCCTGTTTCTATGCTGCATCTCCCTATGACTCTATGGCTTCTTGTCCCGTCCTCGTGTCGATATGTTTGGTGTCATGCAAGAAACTAGCCTTGTCTCCCTCCTATTTCAAATCAACGTGCGTGTCTTCAGAAGCATCACACCAGAACCAGGTGCTGGTTTCCATGTGTATGCTGAAGGCACCCAGCTTTGCTGCACCATCACTTCTCTAGACTGTTTTGTCTGTATTCAGTTATAATCTTTGTCCCATATCAAGTACTGGAAGAGCAGATATTTCCTCTAACTAAATATTTGGACAGGCCAAAGCCATTGTTTTCAATTCCCATCACAAGCTCTATTCTCCTGTTGCTAACTTCATCCCTTTCCCCGCTGACAGCCTAAAAGTGTATTGTACTGCCTGCAACAGTGCCACATGTGATCCTATGTTCTAATTCAGTTCATGAATTTCTGTACTTGTCTTTTGTAGCACTGTTGACAAGATCCAATCCATCTGGGGCACACATCCTTTCTGACTGGGGAGCCTGCTTCCACCAAACAGTCCTTTGCAGCTGCTGGCAAATTATGCTTTTCTTTCAAAGGGGCATCCCAATGCCGGGGAAATGCTAACGTATTTACCAAAGATCCAAACCCAGAATACAGAATGACTCTGCCTTCTTGTGTTTCACTTTTCTCTTAAACATACTGCCCAGATCCTGCTGACTGTGCCAAAATGTGCTGATTCAGAGGTTGTTCTAAATCTGGGAGGATGTTAAATAAGAGAAAAGGCTTAAAAGGTAGTTATAATTAATTTAATAACAAAAGAAAAGCATTTAGCAAAACATTTAACGAAAGGTAAAGCAATGAGTCTTGCACCCTTCTGTCCATTGGGCACATCTCCTTGGACCAAGATCACGAACGGTGTCAGGAATGTCGAGTACTCCAGACCAGCCGTCGTTCAAGTGGAGTCCCCGACCGTATCCTACCAAAAACAAGACGGCCTATTTCCACCTCTGCAATGTTCCATGACTCTGCCCTGCCTCAGCTTATTTGACGCTGAAGCCCTCATCTATGCCTATGCCTTTGTTACCCCTGGACTTAAATGTACCAGTGCATTTCTGGATGGCTTCCCTTATTCTACTCTCCGTAAACTTGAGGTCATTCGAAGTTCTGCTGCCATGCCTTAACTTGGACTGTGCTGTTCACCCATCATCCCTGTTGTTGAAGACCATCGTTGGCTTAATTTAAAAATGTGTTCCAAATCCCTTCCCGGTCTTCCTCCTTCCCATCTCTGCTTCTCTGATTCTCAGTCTTTCCTCCCTTTAAAACAGTGCTTAAAATGTAATTGAAAATCAAAAATAAAACACATGCTGGAAATTTGAAATGATAATAAATTGCTGGATATACTCAACAGGTCTGGCAGCATCTGTGAAGAGTTACTCGACAGGTCTGGCAGCATCTGTGAAGAGTTAATGTTTCAAATCAATCTCCATCTGAATCGGGTGAATAGAGCACCATCCACCTGAAGAAGGACATTATTAATTCTGTTTCACTCTCCACAGATGCTGCCTGACCTTTTGAGTATTTCCAGTACTTCCTGTTTTTATTGCCTAAGACCAAACTGTTGTTCATCTCCTTTTATGGTTTGGTATCCTTTTGTTTGATGAAATTCCTTGGCATGATTTTGTTATGCTTGGAGTGCTACCTAATTGGAAATTACTGTTGAAGTGTTTGACTTCCCTGATTATTTGAAAGAAGTCAATGCAGACTGTCAATGAAGGTAGTGTGGATGGTATGTTATTGAGTTTTAAAAGCTCTTTGACAAAGCTGTAATTAATAGACTTACTGAAATAAATGTCTGTTGCATTAATATGACATGGTAACATGCATACAAATTGGCTAAGGAATGGAAATCAGAGAGACGTTGTTAATAAAAAAAAAACATGCTGGAGAAACTCAGTGGATCAGGCAGCATCTGTGCAAAGAGAAGTAATTAAAGTTTCAGGTCTGTGACCCTTCACAGCATTTGCAGTTTTCTGATTTTCATTTACTGAGCAGTTGTAAATGGTTGTTTTTCAGATCAATGGTCAACCTTTTTTTAACATAGCTAACAGCTCAGTACTATAAGTACTAAATTTGCTGATGATATGAAATGGGGGAATGTTGCAAATTGTAGCACGTTTCAGAACCGTGTAAATCGTAAGAATGGGCAGATGCATGGCAAATAAATTTAGAGAAGTGTGAATTTTGGAAGGAAGAATGAAGATGGCTAATATGAACAAAATGGTATAATTTTAAAGGGGAGAAACAAAGAAACGAGGGGATGTAGATATCCAAAGCTAGAAGTTGGCAGGACAAGTTGAGATTGATAGTTTTGTTTACAAAAAAAGTAGCATTTGGGATCCTGTCTCAATTGAGTTGGATCATACTTGCATGTCATGGTTCTGTGAGATTGTTTGGTTGGAGGGTTGGATTCTGGGGTTATCCCTTGGGTAGGAGTGAGCTGTAACCAATGACTAGGCCTTAGGCACCAGTACCTTAGGGCTTGCTCAGGGAATGCTCTGATGGCCTTCTGACAGCATGTAGTGTTCAAAGGCCTTTTTAACTGTTCCTAAATGTCCCTGAAATATTTAAGTAATTAAAAAAATAATTCTGATACTTAAAAATACCTTAGAATATAGAACAGTACACACAAGAACAGGCCCTTCAGCCGACGATGTTGTGCCAAACTAATTAAGCTAATGGTGCCTAATTAATCTAATCCCTTCTGCCTACACATAATCCATATCCCTCTTTGCATGTCCATGTGCCTGTCCAAGAGCCTGTTAAACATCTCTATCATATCTGCCTCCACGAACACCCCTGGCCTTACATTCCAGGCACCCACCACTCTGTGTGTGTGTTTATAAAAAAAACTTGCCCTGCATATATGCTTTGAACTTTCCCCCTCTCAGCTTAAATGCATGCCCTCAAGTATTAGACATTTCAACCCTGGGGAAAAAGATACTGGCTGTCTATTCAATTTATGCTTCTTACGATTTTATAAACTTCTACCAGTACTCCCTCAGCCTCTGCCACTCTGGAGAAAACAACATTTGTTTGTCCAGCCTCTCCTCCTAGCACATGCCCTCTAATCCAGGCAGCATCCTGGTGAACCTCTTCTGCACCCTCTCCAAAGCCTCTACATCCTTCCTATAATGGGGCAACCAGAATTGAATGCACCACTCTAGATGTAGCCTAACCAGAGTTTTATAAATCTGCAGCATAACTTCCTGATTCTTGAACTCAGTGCCTCGACTAATAAAGGCAAGCATGCTTTACGCCTTCTTTACCACCCTATCAACTTGTGCAGCCACTTTCAGGGAGCTCTGGACTTGGACCCCAAGATCCCTCTGCACATTAACGCTGTTTAGGGTCCTGCCATTAACTGTGTACTGTCCCATTACATTTGATCTCCCAAAGTGCAACACCTCACACTCGGCTGGATTAAACTCTGTCTGCCGTGTCCCTGCCCATAACTGCATCTGATCTGTATCTGCTGTATCCTTTGGAAATCATCTACACTATCCACAGCGTCACCAATCTTTGTGTCATCTGCAAACTTACTAACCCACCCATCCCATGTTTTCATCCAGGTCATATATACATTACAAACAGCAGAGGTCCTGGTATGGATCCCTGTGGAACAGCACTAGTCACAGACCTCCAGCCAGAATAAGACCCATTGAAAACAACCCTCTGTCTTCTATGGGCAAGCCAATTCTGAATCCAAACTGTCAAGTCACTGTGGATCCCATGCACTTTAATGAGCCTACCATGAGACACCTTGTCGAATGCCTTACTGAAATTCATGTAGATAACATCCGCTGCTTTACCTTCATCGATCACCTTCATTGCCTCCTTGAAAAACTCAATCAAGTTAGTAAGACATGACCTGCCCCACAGAAAGCTACTGTATGCTGTCTATCCCAAATTAGGCCATGCTTTTCCAAATGCTCATAAATCCTATCCCTAAGAATCCTCTCCAATAGCTTCCCTATCACCGACATAAGACTGATAAGACTATAATTTCCAGGATTATCCCCATTTCCCTTCTTGAACAATGGAACGACATTAGCTACTCGCCAGTCCTCCGGGACCTCACCTGCAGCTAGAGATGACATAAAGATCTTGGTCAAGGCACTAGCAATCTCATCTCTTGCCTCTCTCAATAACCTAGGGTATATCCCATCAGGCCTTGGGGACTTATCCACCTTAACGTTCTTCAAAAGACCCAACACCACTTCTTTCTTTATCTCAAAATGCCTAGCATATTAGCATGCTCCACACTGATCTCACTTTCCTCCATGTCCTCCTTCTTGGTGAATACTGATGCAAAGTACTCATTTAGGACCTCACCCACATCCTCCACTTCCAAGCACATGTTCCCTCTTTTATCCTTGAGTGTTCCTACTCTCTCCCTAGTTCTCCTCTTGCTCTTTTTGTATGTATAGAATGCCTTGGGATTCTCTTTAATCCGAGTCGCCAAGTACTTTTCATGGATCCTCTTGGCCCTCCTAATTCTCTTCTTAAGTTCTTTTCTGGCTTCTTTATATTCCTCAAGGGCCCTGTTCAATTTTAGCTTCCTAAACCTTACACGTGCAGGAAGTCAGATGAGCCGGCACCTGACCTCCAGTTGGACTCTGACTTCCTTGGTTCAGTGCAGAGGCATCAGAGTCATGGACAGGCTGCAGTTAGCCAGAAGGTCAAAGAGGACTTTATGCTCAACCTAAACGTATAAAAATAAAGGCCTCAGTTGGACGATAGTCGAACCTGCTCCACTGTTTAATAAGAACAGGGCTGACCCGCATTTCTGTCTACTCTTTCACCTACTGCTTGTCAAGAATCCATCTGCCTTAAAATATATATTTAGCTGCATCTCAGTCTTATATGGGCAATCCTTTATTTTTAAATCGTGACCCCTGGATTAACCCACAAGTGGAAACATCTTCTCCACATCCAATCTGTTAAGTCCCTTCAAGATCTTTTATGCTTCAATCAAGTTGCTGCTCACTCTTCTGAACTCTAGCAGGTACAAGTCCTTATAATACAACCCATCCACTCCAGGTATTAGTCTCGTAAACCTCTGAATTACTTAGAGTGCACGAATATCCTTCCTTAAGTAAGGAGACCAATACCAATACACGGTACTCCAGATGAGGTCTCACCAATGCTCTTTATAACTGAAGTATCACTTCCCTACATTTATATTCAATTTCCCAAGCAAAAAAACCAATTACGTTCTGTTTGCTTTCATAATTACTTGCTGTACCTGGATAATATTTTGCGAATTACACTTTAAGAAAGATGTCAATTCCATCTCAAGGTGCAGATGGAGTTACTGTCATGATGCCAAGGATAAGGAGCTTTGGTTGTATGGAGAGGCTGGAAAAACTACTGCTGTTATCTTTGGGGAAGGTAATCAAAAGATTTATTTGTCAGAGGTGTTCAACTTATAAATGGTTTTGATGAAGGAAATAAGGAGAAAGTGACAGCAAGGCCAGTAACCTGGAATGCAGATTTAAGGAGCAAGTTAAAGAAAGATGAATTGACAAAACATTTTGACAAATAGCGAGTTAGTGTGATCTGGAATGCCTAGCCTCAGTTTGCGGTCGAAAAAGATTGAGCAGTAATGTTCACAAGAAAACTGATGTGAAGTTAGAGATATGGGAAAATGAAATGAAGTGATTCATTGGATAGATCTACCAAAGATCTGGCACAGGCAGGGTAGGATAAGTGGCCTCCATCTATGCTGCATCATTCTAAATTCTACATCCTCAATCCTGGGGAGGACTAGACTTCATGTAGTGTAAAATCTGATTAAAAAAAGTTTTAAGGTGCTTATTTAATTTTGATTCAAAATTACACCAGAAATAGATGCCTTTTCATTGAAAGTGAACGTGGCATCTTTTTTTTGCATTTGCTTTGCTGGTTTTTTGGAATAGCAATACTTTTAACAATCACTAATGAAGATATTGGACAGATTTAAGAAAACATACTTTTGGGGTATTTGGTCAAACTGACTGCTTTTGTCTGAAGATTCTGTGTAGACAATGTAAGATTAACTAATCTACCATTATTATACTCTTGAATTTGTTGCGTTGTTAGCTAAATAACTGCAATCCTATAACTTTCTAAATGAAGATATTAATTTGCATAACAATTTTAAAAAATTAAGTAAGTTTATTAACTTTTCTCCTTTAAATTTTACAGGCAATGGTCTTGTGCGCTAACATGCATAAGGAATTCTGCAACAGGTATCTTTTATCTAAATTGTATTGGTCATTTATGCTGGCCTCAGTGATGTGTTATGCCAGTTTGCAACCATTTGTAGTTTGTGTCTGTCCTCCTGAATAGTATGGAATTCACATTTAGGTTATCAGTGCCAAAGATTGTAAACAGGTTTATTTTCATTATGTCAATGCAGGAACAAAACGGGAAATGGTTAAAAATGTTATGGAATGTTATTACAGCAGTTGATAGACTTTTTAATAATGTTTTTTATAAGCATTATGAATAGGTACTAGTAGAATATTGAATAGCATACTAGAAACCCCAATAGGGGCAAACAGATTTATGTTCAAGTGCAGTGGACTCTTGTGAAAACCTGATGGCCACATGGCAGTACCTACATCATTTTAATACCTGCTTGCTGATGTAATGTTATCACTCAAGTCTGATTTCAAAAGAATTCTCATATTCACAGCTTTTTGTCACTTAACTCCTGTTACTTGTGTCGGTCCCTTTTGTGGTGCATATTTTGTCAGGTATTGCATTTCCTGTCAGGTGTTAGGGAAGGAGTTGGGTGATGCTGAAATGAGGTGCATTAGTATCTAAATTGAGCTCTTAACATTGTTGTGACTAAATGACACTACCCACTATTTAAAGATCTAGGGCTTGTTTGTTGGTATCAGGTAACACTAAATAACAGCCCTGAGATCAGCCAGTCAATGTCACCCATGCATTTCATTTCTAGATGGTAGCTTAATCCCTGGAGTAATTTCTACCAAAATTAAGAGAATATTGGTGAAGAGAATTTTTTTTTGATGCCAGTATTTATTGCTTTCTTCATAGAAATTGTAGGTGATTGTTGTGAAATAAATTCTGAGGTTGAATTGTAATCTGTCACTTGTCGTTCATGAACATTTGGATTCAGGACGATGCCATTATTTGTTCTAGCTAGCCAAAGCTAAGTCCGGAAGGAAAATGATCTTTTTCTGAATAGTTTTATATCTATTTTCAATATATTTATGAATTCTATACAACAAACTTCCTTGAAAGTAAATAGATCCTTAATTTGTTAAACAGGCAGTTGCAGAATTGAGAAAGTTCTTATTGCAAATCGAGGTGAGATTGCCTGCAGGGTAATGAGGACAGCAAAGAAAATGGGAGTTCGTTCTGTGGCTGTTTACAGTGAAGCAGACAAGAATTCCATGCATGTCTCAATGGTAAGTCATGATATTTGAACAAACATAGCATGAAGATGCTCTTCATGTATACGATTATTCTTATTATGGATTAATCCAATGAAATGAAGTTACATTTGCTCGTCAGAGTGAAGAATCTCATTGCTGGGAGAAAGAGGGGTTTAAAATTCAACATTAATGAAGGTTCAAAATGGACTCTTACAACTCAGTCCATTAAATGGTTCACATTGAACTTAGTCAATAGTATAATGAGTAGCCAGCATGTTTCTGTAGCCACACAGAAGCTGAATATTCTTACCAGAATTATTTTCTATCATGTACAACTGATGGCATGAGGTACTCCTGGTTATGGTATTAGATATTGCGTTTCATGAGCTGGAATCCTTACCTCCCTTCTACTCCCATGCCGAACCCACCCAAAGAAATATTTTATATCTTACAGTTATATCGTGTGTCTCGCCTGGATGACCTGCCCACTACTCCTTAATCCTTGGTTAAGCTTTATGACTGGTGGCTTGTGATATAAACAACCAACTATAAACAGGAGAAATTAAAACATGACAAGCGTTGGTAATGGGTAAATCACTCATGCTTATTTCTGTTGTTTAAATTCAAAAGCAAATGGGAGTAGGAATAGACCATTTAGCCTTCAAACCTGCTGCGCCATTTACTAAGATCCTGACAGATCTTCAGTGCCATTTTCCTGTTCTATCCACATATCCCTTGATTCCCTTAATAGCTAAAAATCAATCAGTCGCTGTTTTGAATGAATTCTGTGACTGAGACTTCACAGCCCTACAGGGTAAAAATTCCAAAGGTTCTTCACCCTCTGAAAAAATTTCTCCTCATAGAGTCATAGAGTACGATAGCACAGAAACAGGCCCTTCGGACCATCTAGTCCATGCCGACCTGATCTTCTGCCTAATCCCATCTACCTGCACCTGGACCATATCCCTCCAAACCCCTCCCATCCATGTACCTATCCAAACGTCTCTTGAATGTTACAATTAAACCCACATCTACCACTTCTGCTGGCAGCTCGTTCCACACTCTCACCTCCCTCTGAGTGAAGAAGTTTCCCCTCAGATTCTCCTTATATATTTCGCCTTTCACCCTAAACCTATGTCCTCTAGTTCTAGTCTCACCCAACCAGAGGGGAAAAAGCCTGCATGCATTCACCTTATCTGTACCCCTCATAACTTTGTATACCTCTATAAGATCTCCCCTCATTCTCCTGTGCTCCAGGGAATAAAGTCCTGACCTATTCAACCTTTCCCTATAACTCATGTCCTCAAGTCCTGGCAACATCCTTGTAAATTTTCTCTGCACTTTTTCAAGCTTATTGATATTTTTCCTGTATGTAGGTGACCAAAACTGCACACAATACACTAAATTTGGCCTCACCAACATCTTGCACAACTTCAGCATCCCATCTACTATATTCAATGCCCTGATTTATGAAGGCCAAAGTGCCAAATGCTCTCTTTACGATCCTGTCTACTGGTGATGCCACTTTCAAGCAACTATGGATCTGTATTCCCAGGTCCCTTTGTTCTACTGCACACCTCAAACCCAAATGGTTAACTCCCTATTCTGAATGTAACCCCTAGTTCTGGACCCTTCAGTGAGGGGAAATATTCTCCCTGCATTTAGCCTATGAAGCCATGTAATAATTGTGTAAGTTTCAATGAAATCTCCTCTCATCCAACTAAAGTCTAGACAATACATGCCTAGCCTACTCAGTCATATGGCAAATTCATCATAACTGGAACCAGTGCAGTGCATCTTCGCTACAGTCCCTCACAAGTACACAAGAAAATAGGAGCAGCAGTAGGCCACCAGGCCCTCATGTCTTCCCCACCATTCAGTACATGATCACAGCTGAGCTATGCTGGCCCCAACTCCTCTTCTGTGCCAGTTGCCCAAAACCCTCAATTCCTCTCTGTGGTAAATATAACCTCCTTTAGGTAAGGAGACCTCAGTACTCCAAATAGGTTCCTACTAAGGCATTATATTATTGTGGTGAGGCATCTTTACTCATATACTCAAAACCTTTCAGAATAAAGGCCAACACACCATGTGCCTTCCTATCCACTTGTTGTACCTGCACATTGGCTTTCAGTGACTTTTGTACAAGGACACCTAGATCTCTTCACCCAATCGACCGTCACTTAAAAAATACTCTGCTTTTCTGTTTGTGCAGCAGAGTAGATAACTTCATATCTTCCATGTTCTTGTCTACTCATTCAGCTTGTCCATAACCTATTGAAGCTTTTTTTTTGAAGCCTCCACCCTACTCACAATCCCAAAATAGTTCAGCAAGCATGGAAATATAACATTTGGTCCTCTGAGCCAAGTCATTGATATAGATTGTGAATAGCTACAATACGCCATTAGTCACAGGCTACCAACCTGAAAAAAGATCCTTTTATTCCCACTCTTTGCTTTCTGTCCAATAACCAATTCCCAGTGCCTGCCAGTATATTACCTCTCAACTCTGTATCTCTAACCTTGTTGACCAGCCTTTTGTCTGGGACCTCCCAAATACACCACATCTGCTCCTTCCCCTTTTCCAATTCTACTAGTCATGTTCTCAAAGAACTCCTCTGTAAGTTAGTCAAACATGATTTTCCATACATAAATCCACACTAACTCTACTCAGTCCTATTTTTTTCACCATGTTCTGTTGTTATATCTTTCATGGTAGATTCCAGCATTTATCCTACCACTAATGTTGGGCCAACAGGTCAATAGTTCCCTGCTTTCTTCCTCTCTTTATTAGTGGGGTCACATTTACTACCCTTCAATGCACAGGAACAATGTCAGAATCTATAGAATTTGGGAAGGTGATAAGCAGAGCATTGATTATCTCCATAGTCAACTGTGTCAGAACTCAGGGATGTAGATTTTTGGACACATAGAATTTATCAATTTTTAGTTTCTGGTGAGAATTGTATGCTGAAACCCATTACAGAATGACAACATTCAGAATGTTGCCTTTCAAATTTGGGTATATTTTACTGTTTGTTTTTTTTTCCCCATCATTTTATAATCAGAATAATTTTGAATATCCAATATGGACCACAGTAAGAATAAATTAAAATATAATAATCTATGACATTTTCCGTTAGCACATGATCCTTCTAATGATCCAGGCACTTGAGAGTATAAAATGAAATGCTGTAAGTATGATACTTCATCAGATTGGTCATTTAGAATTTCATTTGTTCCACGTCTCTTTTGACTCTGTACCTGGTTTAAGTAATATGTTTAATTATGCCATTATATATTTTCAGTCAAGCAATCAATGCAAAGAGATGAATAATATTAGTGTTTATTACAGCAATAGTTAGTTTTTAACAATCAGTCATCTTGTATGGTTGCCTTTGGCTTTACACGAGCTGTAAAAATATGGTGGACTCAAGTACATGCACATCTTTTATTCCCTAATTCTGCAGTATGGGTTATTGTTATTGGATATGCTTTCTTTGACTGAGGCAAGAGAACCTGGGAAGAAACCAAAACCTAAGAAGGCTCCAGTAGTTTTAATTAATTTTTATTTTTTTTAACGCTTTGACAATTTGTGTTTTTAAGAGTTCATGTAAATTGACTATTGGTCATTTCTACTTCAATGCATTTGTTAAGAAAAAAAAATTGGAACTATTTTTGCCAGAATGGTTCACTATCAAGTGTTAAATGATGGCGTAGAAATTATTGCTCTAACATGTTTGGGCAAATCAGAAACAATAGTGATTAGAACAGAATGTACTATGGATATTTTACTGCATATGATTTTTTATTATTCATTAGGCCGATGAAGCCTACCATATAGGTCCTGCAGCCTCACAGCAGAGCTACCTAAATATGGAAAAGATCATTCAAGTAGCCAAGCTAACAGAAGCACAGGTAATCTTGTTGAATTCTGTTTTGGTTACAGTTGAGAAGGAATGTGTGAAATTCATTTATTCCTTCCTTTAGAACATAGAACATTGAAGAGTACTGCACAGGAACAGTCCTTTTGGCCTACCATGTTTGCACTGACCATGATGCCAATCTGATTAATTCCATCTGCTTACACATGGTCCATATCCCTCTATTCCCTACCTGTTCTTGTGTCTGTCAAAACAACTCTTAAGCGTTGCTATCATATCTGCTTCTACCACCTCCCCTGATAGTGTGTTCCCGGCACCTCTACTTTCTCAGGAGACTAAAGAAATTTGACCCTCTCCAATTTTTATAGATGCACCATAGGAAGCATCCTATCCGATGCATCACGGCTTAGAATGGCAACTGCTCTACCCGAGACCGCAAGAAACTGCAGAGAGTCGTGGACACAGCTCAGCACATCATGGAAACCAGCTTCACCTCCATGGACTCTTATCTACACTTCTTGCTGCCTCGGTAAAGCAGCCAACACAATCAAAGATCCCACCTACCCCAGACAGTCTCTCTTCTCTGCCCTCTCATCGGGCAGAAGGTACAAAAGCCTGAAAGCACGTACCACCAGGCTCAAGGACAGCTTCTATCCTGCTGTTATAAGACTATTGAACAGTTCCTTAGTACAATAAGATGGACTCTTGACCTCACAACCTACCTCATCATGGCCTTCCGCCTTATTGTCTGCCTGCACTGCACTTTCTCTGTAACTATAACACTTTATTCTACATTCTGTTATTTTTTTCCCTTGTACTACCTCAATGCACGGATATAATGAAATGATCTGTATAGATGGCATGCAAAATGAGGTTTTTCGCTGCACCTCGGTACATGTGTAATGAATTGACCTGTGAGATCGGTTTGTAAGACAAGTTTTTCACTGTACCTCAGTACAAGTGACAATAATATACCAATACCAATGTGACGATAATAAACCAATTTACCTTTAAGCTGCATTACAGATATTTAAAGTATCTGTAAGATCATTTTTCCTCAAGTCTGAGTGATTTTTGAGGACAAAGATTCTGTTAATTGAAATTCAACCCTTACGGCCTTCCATTATATGACCGATGTGTCTTTGTATTATAGTATTTGCAATAGATTTAGAGTAGATCGACAGTCTATGCAATAGATTTACAGTAGATCGACAGGTTTCGGTGAATGGAATTGCTTTATACATTAGCCATTCTTTATTGAATGGCACAGGAGTCTGAATGGCCCATTCTTCTTCACAAGCTGTTCTGCCAGCTTATCGATTGATATAACTTTTCAAGCTCATAAATTCTCAATATTTAAAAATGTTTGTTTAATGGTGAATTTTTAAAAATGCTAGTTCTGAACCTTAACACAATTTTGCTGTTGTGATATGACTTTGCTGATTTGTGAATCATTTCTTGTAGGCCATCCACCCAGGCTATGGATTCCTTTCTGAAAACACAGAGTTTGCAGAATGGTGTAAAAAAGAGGGCATCATTTTTATTGGCCCTCCTTCCACGGCTATTAGGGATATGGGAATCAAGAGGTAATAAATTCATCTATTCATGTGTTTCTTCAAGTGATTAGGACAACAGCATTGGCACCCAAGTGATACCTTACAATTTTTTTCAGAAGTTTCTATGTAACATTGTTTGAATAAAAGTAAGAATAAGATGCAATGAAATTTATGTAATGGGGGAACAATAATTGATGTTTATTACATTGTATTTTATAGCAAATGAAATGGATGTAGTATGGGCAGATAGATATTTATTGCTGTCCACCGTTTGTTTTGACATTGGAAAGATTTTAAATATCTAACCATATTTACGAAAAAAGAAACTGATTTAACAGTTCCCAACATTTTCTCTTTAATACCATTTAACTATAACTTTTGAGATTTGGATTCTGTGTCTGCTGCAAAACTGAACAATTTTCTATTCCCGTGCATTTTAAGCATTGGCACCCAAATCAATTTAGAATACAGGTAAATTTGGCCTAACCTGATTTTGTCCTTGTTTTAGATTATATTCCTTGTGTCTAGAAGAGCGCCTCCTGCTGCAACAGCTGATAATGCTCCAAATGAATCTCCGAATGGAGATTATCAAAAGTTCACTCACTGTTGCTCGTGCCAAAGTCAGTTACTAGCTGGCTGCAGAAGTTCCCCTTTCTTGGTTTCTGTGTAAGTTCAGTCCAAAAAGAGGAGTCATAGGTCCAAGATCATCCTGAAGACATCCAGTAAGAAATTCAGAACAAACCTTTATTCACTTGCAGAGTTATGAGAATTTGGAACTTGCCACCACAGGGAGTAGTTGAAGCAAATAACATGCATGTCAGTGTAACTGAGTTAGTTCCTGAGAGGGGAAAAAGAACAGAAGGATGTACTGATTGGGGAAACATAAAACCAGCAAAATTCAGTTGGTTGAGACCTCTGTCATTCTGATTGTAATCTGTGAAGCTTTGTGCTGTGGGTGCATAAAGTAATTCTGCATGGAACTCTTTCAGCCAACAGAGATTTTCTTTTACTACTGAAGTAGGTTGGATTCAGATCAAGATCGTGGCAACATAGAACTTAATGTGCACAGAGAATTAGATACTGTTTAGTTTTAGGAACTATTACTATGCCAAATGAGATGGATTCTGATCCAATCTAGCAGCTCAAAATTGGGTACCCATTGAGTACTCAGGATCGTCAGCAGCACCAGAGTTATGTTCCAATATATCACCTTAAGGCTCAACATATCCCTCTTTCTAGACAGGGGATCAGTCCTCCTTCAATGAAGAACATTAAAAGAGTGTGCCAGCAGCATAACAGATGCATCTATGAATAAGATATTAATTTGTTGAAGCTACAACAGAGGGTTGGATGTGTACTAAGTCATGTTACAACCAATGAATCAGTTCCGAGTTCTGCAGTCCTACCACATGCACTCGTAGTGGACTGTTGAACAACTAATGTGGTGAGGACGCCACATGAGCTTTACCATGCTCAATGAGCCCAACACGAGTGTCAAAGAAAAGGCTGAAGTGTTTGCAATCATCTTCAGCTAGAAGTGTTAAGTAGATTATCCATCTTGTATTCCTCCTGAAGTTATTGCCATCACAGAAGTCTGTCTTCAGTCAATTGGATCCACTTCACATGAAATGATTGAATACACTGCATATAACAAAGTCATTAGGTACTGACTAATTTCCTTCTGTGATGTAGGAGGTTTGCGTGACAGACTAACTGAATCACCAGCCAAGCTGATAAAGTGGAAAATTGCCAACGTATGCTCTGTTGACAATTTGTAGAACAAATCTGATCAGACTAATAAGTACCCCATCATTCCACTATTTTAGTAAACTGAGGGAAGTAACTATTATTGGTCAGTCAAGTGGCAGTAACTTGCCACTAACTTGACTTAGCTCAAACTTCTGAGTTCCAGAGAGGAGGTGAAAGAACCTGAGCTGAATTCTATTGAGTGTTGCATCAGAGTTTCATTAAAATTGAAAGTCAGTAGGAATCCACTGGCTGAAGCCATACCATGCACAAAAGAAGACAGTAGTGGTTGTTGGAGGATTGTCATCTCAGCTGAAGGGCATTGCTGTAGGAGTTCCTCAAGGTAATGTCATAGGCCCAGCTACTTCATCAGTGACCTCCCCTTCAGCATTTGATCAGAAATGAGGATGCTTGCTAACAATTGAAGTGCTCAATTCAATTTTTAGCTTCCTTGACTGCATTTCCCAAAAATTAAGACTGCTCCCTCCTAGAAGGACATGGGCAGCAGCCATATGGAAACCATTCCTACTTCCAAGTTTTCTTCTAGGTTGCACATCAACTCATCTTGGAAATATATTGCTCTTCAGTGTTGCTGGGTCAAAGTTCTGAAACTCCTGACCTAAAAACGCCATGGGAATACATTCACAACAAAGGCTACAGCAGCTCAAGAAGTGATGCACTACTACGTTCCTAAGATGCTGACATCCCATAAATGAATGAAAATGAAGTGGCTCTATATCCGAACCAGATTTTACCTGATTCAGCAGTCGGGGGAGAGACCACAGGTTGTACTGATGTGAAAGGTAGAAAGATCCCCTTGATATCATCAGGACACTCCTCAGATATTGGGACAGGGTGATGGTTTTTGAGTTAGGAAAAAACTGTGGTCACACTATGACCTAAAAATGCTTGTTGCTGATTTGGGGAGGCTATAAATGAGAAGAATTTTTTTCTTCAGCAATAATGTTTCTTATCTGGATGAGCATAAAATATGAATGTAAGGAAAAGTTGAAAGGATAATTTGAGGTGAGGCTACCTCACTGCTCTACCCAATGCTCCTCACAGTGAAAATACTATGTAACATGCCATTATTTAAAATTATTTTTGAATTAAAAGGAACTGAGAAGTCTTCATTGAGATGTAATGTATAAAACAATTTTCCTTTTTATAATTTTAATTTAGTACATCAAAGGCCATAATGTCAGCTGCTGGAGTGCCTATAGTTGAAGGTTATCATGGTGATAATCAATCTGATCAACGCTTAATGGAGGAAGCCAATCGAATTGGCTATCCTGTGATGATAAAAGCGGTTCGGGGGGGAGGTGGCAAGGTAAGACGTTCTCAACTTGTATGAATGGGAAGACTAACTAATATTTCAGGCTTGATTTGGACTGCATATGCTGCAAATGCTGAAAATGCAATAAATGCAACTTTAAAATCTATTTATGAAGAGAATGTGCTTGTCATTGGCTGGACTGTGCTATTTTGCTCATGAACCAAATGGCTTTCTGCACAATTCCAGGGGGCAAGTCAGGGTCATTTACATTGGTAGGTCTGCAGTGACACACAGACCAGACTGGATTATGGTTGCATGTATCCTTCCCTGCAGTGGATGGGTTTTTATGACTGTGTGACAGTTTCATAGTTGCTTTTAGTGAAACTTAAGTATTTTTTTATTTTAGATTTATTTTAATTTCTGAAGCTATGAACTCAATATGAACATGTGCGTCTCAATCATCCAAACCTCTGGATGCTATTCCAATAACTTACCCACAATGCTACCATACCCCTATAGTTACTTTCAATGATAATTTATGAAAAGCTATTATATTTAGTTTGGCAAAATTATTCATTAGATTTTCATCAATTTGTCTTCAGTCTAGACTCAGGTTCACTATTAGAGTTGGAGTTGCCTACTGCTATCTGCTTTGTGCATATATTCTGTGTATTGCAGTTGTGAAGTGTTTCCTATTGTCGCAAGAGTAACAGTTGATATCAGACAGGTTTATGTTGTAGATGTATTTGCATTGATTACCTGCAATTTAATATCTAGATAAGTTTTTTTAATCCTTTAAATAAGACTTCAGCACTTATGAACGGCGAAGTGGAAAGGGGGGTTTGCTTCAGACATGTACTTGAAAACCATGTGACTACTTTTCTCTGTATTCAACTATCATTTTGTGTTTTCTTTAGAAATGAAGGATTTTTTTACATAAGAAATCTACAGTGTGCCATTTCTGTTTATTCTTTGTATACCTAATAGGTTCTGCAGAAACCAAATGCTAAAAATTCAAAAGAAAACATTGTGAATTTTAAACTCCTTCTCATGGTCCTCCAGCACAAGACTTCATATTATTGAAGTTGGGGCATCGTTTTATATCATGTTTCTTTACTTCTTAGACAATGTTTTCATTTAGTTAGAACTATGATCCAGTTCAGCACAGTTTTGAAGATAGAAATTGAAAACATAATGAATGGTGTTGGAACTACAGAGAGGAGAAAACAATCTGAGAGAGTCATAAACTTGGCACTTAACTGTGTTTAATCACTCGAAATCATCAGGCAGGATTCTGAGGTACAGATATAAAAATCTAAACTGGCCATGCTGAATCTGAATATTGCATTCAGTTTTGGTCCCTCACTGAAACAGTACAGAGTTCTCTTGTATGTGAAGGGTGAGTAATGACATAAAACATAACCCTTTCTGTCTTGAAATAAACTTCTTAAAATGCTCAATAGAGATTATTCTAGAGCAGTATTTTGAGTTAAAGCTGCAACTGCAAGACAACAGAACATAAATACAAACTGATAAAAGGCAAGTTAGGATTTATATCTCGAAGCAATTCTGTATATAAAGAGTTACGGTAATCTAAAGAGTAGAGACAAAATCTCTGTGATGATTCAAAAGGGAATTGGATGCTTCAGTACAGGCCTCAATAGAATAATTAGTTAGATGAAATGAAGTTTCCTTCATTCTTATTAACCATAGTAATCTTAGGCAGATGGTAAAAGACCATGTATAGGTTTTGAGAGTTTGATTTCATTTCTTGGAATTAATATATTTGTACCCACCAGAGCTTGGAATATTGAGCATCAAACTTGTAGCAAGTATTAAGCTCTGCTGCTCGGCACTAGATACATTTAACTCCTGCAAAGTTTATTGCACAAAGTGAAAAACATGTTTGTGCAATGAGGTATTACTGAATTGTCTAGTCTTATTTCTTGTGGTGTTAAGTCATGTTCTGTTTGGGTTAACGTTGCACCTGTTTCATTCATTCATGTGTCATTGGTGATTTATGAGTGGGAAATTACCTGCTTGTGCCACATTTAGGGGAGAGCACTGTTACGGACTCAGTGAAAGTCCCTTTAAGATAGAGAGTGTGTGTGTATGTGTGTGTGGGGCGTGCTTACGTCAATAGAAGATAAAGGACGTAATGACGTTGTTGAAGAAGGCAGAAGAAGAAGAAGGAGAGAGAGAGAGAAGGGAGAGAGACACCAGCCTGCTTGTTTTCTCTATCGATGGATGAGAAACAATAACTGTGTTTGCCACTGAAATCCATGTATGGAAGTTGGAAGTAATCCGGTGGAGTTCACTTTGTTGCTGACCTGTAGAAGGAAACAGGTATTTGTGTGTGGACGACCACGATTCAGATGCTTTTCGGGGTGAGGAAGTCACTACCGAGTAAACACTGAAGTGTCGTTTGGGTTCCATCCTGGAACATTTGGATTTCGTATGTACTCTCTCTATGTTTTTCTACATCTACATCTTATCTTCAGACAACGGTGGTTGTTGAAGAAGCCCTTGCTCATGTCTCACCTTATGGCTTGCGGAACTGAACTTTAAGAACCATTCAGGAACTGGGAGTTTTGGACTTTGTCACACACACACACACGACGAGTTTAGTTTTGGGGTTAACGTTCGAGGTTTAACATTCTTGAATTCTAACATACTAACATTTTTTTTTAACTTTTATTTTACGTATTATCATAAGTAGTGATTAATAAAATAGTTTTTAACACTGAATCATGCTCAGTGTGTTTCTTTTGTTGCTGGTTTGTGACAAAATTGGGGGCTCGTCCGGGATTTGAACCCGGGACCTCTCGCACCCCAAGCGAGAATCATACCCCTAGACCAACGGGAACGGGAACTAATTCAGTTAAAGTTTGAGGCAGAGGAGAAGGAAAAACAGAGGCAGCATGAGTTACAAATGAAGCGTCGGAGTTCGGAATCTGATTCTGATGATGGTTTTTCAGCCAGCAGGGGGGTTCGATTAGTCCCTCCGTTTGAAGAAGATCAGGTTGATCAGTATTTCCAACATTTTGAAAAGGTTGCTGTGAGTTCAAACTGGCCAAGGAAAGGATGGGCTCTTATGGTACAGAGTGTGATTAAGGGTAAAGCTCAAAAAGCTTATTCTGCTTTGTCTGTTGAGGATGCAGCTGATTATACCAAGGTAAAACAAGCTATTTTGAAGGCCTATGAATTGGTCCCTGAGGCTTATAGACGAAAATTCAGAGACTTGAGGAAATCTGCAGATCAGACTTATATGGAATTTGCCAATGGAAAGAGAATATGTTTTGAACGATGGTGCCTGGCTAAAAATGTAGATGGGGATTATGATAAGTTGACAGAATTGATACTGGTGGAGGACTTTAAAAGATGTGTTCCAGCTGAATTAACAACATATTTAAATGAAAAGGCAGTGGAATCTTTACAAGAAACTGCTAGGTTGGCAGATGATTATGCTTTAACCCATAAATCCAAATGGGGACAACCTAAAACCTTTCAAAAGAGTTACAAAGACAATCCAGGTAAACCAGAGATTAAATTGGGAGGTAATCAAAAAGGAAAAGATGAAGAAAAGCCAGGGCTGGAGAAACCTGTTGAGCGTACTTGTTATTACTGTAGGAAACCTGGCCACGTGATATCTAATTGTGCCCTTTTGAAGAAAAGGAAGGAAGCTGGGCCCAATGCTTGCTTTTAGGCAATTAAAAATCAAAAAGGTTTAGGAGATGCTGTTAAAGACCAGTCCTTGCAAGAGGGAAAAGCGGAAAAGTTGGAGGAGGTGAGAAAGGAATTCCGTTCGTATGTATCAGAGGGTTTTGTTTCACTGAATGATAATTATTAACATTACTAACTGTATGCGCGGTTAAAATTTTCTTGGGAAAATTTTTTTTTTAGGTGGGAGGTGTTACGGACTCAGTGAAAGTCCCTTTAAGATAGAGAGTGTGTGTGTATGTGTGTGTGGGGCGTGCTTACGTCAATAGAAGATAAAGGACGTAATGACGTTGTTGAAGAAGGCAGAAGAAGAAGAAGGAGAGAGAGAGAGAAGGGAGAGAGACACCAGCCTGCTTGTTTTCTCTATCGATGGATGAGAAACAATAACTGTGTTTGCCACTGAAATCCATGTATGGAAGTTGGAAGTAATCCGGTGGAGTTCACTTTGTTGCTGACCTGTAGAAGGAAACAGGTATTTGTGTGTGGACGACCACGATTCGGATGCTTTTCGGGGTGAGGAAGTCACTACCGAGTAAACACTGAAGTGTCGTTTGGGTTCCATCCTGGAACATTTGGATTTCGTATGTACTCTCTCTATGTTTTTCTACATCTACATCTTATCTTCAGACAACGGTGGTTGTTGAAGAAGCCCTTGCTCATGTTTCACCTTATGGCTTGCGGAACTGAACTTTAAGAACCATTCAGGAACTGGGAGTTTTGGACTTTGTCACACACACACACATGACGAGTTTAGTTTTGGGGTTAACGTTCGAGGTTTAACATTCTTGAATTCTAACATACTAACACTTTTTTTTTAACTTTTATTTTACGTATTATCATAAGTAGTGATTAATAAAATAGTTTTTAACACTGAATCATGCTCAGTGTGTTTCTTTTGTTGCTGGTTTGTGACTGAATTGCTGAATTGTATTACTGAATTGTCTAGTCTTATTTCTTGTGGTGTTAAGTCATGTTCTGTTTGGGTTAACGTTGCACCTGTTTCATTCATTCATGTGTCATTGGTGATTTATGAGTGGGAAATTACCTGCTTGTGCCACATTTAGGGGAGAGCACCCATTTAATTGAAGAAGTAAAACTGAAAATACACTACACAAGTGGTGAAATGTGTTTTACAACGCCAGATTTATTTTTTGAATGAAGGTTTTATATTTATCTTCAGGGTATGCGCATTGCTCAGACAAAGGCCGAGTTCCTCGAACAACTGGAATCTGCACGAAGAGAAGCACAGAAGTCCTTCAATGATGATATTATGTTGCTGGAAAAGTTTGTAGAAAATCCAAGGTATATGGCTTCCATTTAGAAATTATACATTTGTTTACCACCTTTGAATGAAATTTCAAAATTGTGCATGGCATAATTGTTCAGTACTGTTCACTTTAAATTTTAGTAAAAGGAGAAGTTGGGTATATGTGATTGTGCAGGAACTATCACGTTTTGGTGGCTAATAGAATTTTGTTTTCTGTTTGCTGTAGACATGTAGAAGTACAGGTGTTTGGGGACCAGTATGGCAATGCTGTTTATTTGTTTGAAAGAGACTGCAGTGTACAAAGGAGACATCAAAAAATCATTGAAGAAGCACCTGGGGTAAATTATTTCTGTAAATGGAAATTTCTGTCTGAGTAGTTTACAAATCACGGGCTGGAATTTCTGTTAGACTGCATTGTATTTTTTTCCAGTGGAATTCAATTCAAAATCAGCCAAACCAATGTGAAAAGTTCATTACATTTTAAGCACAGATAATATTAAATGAAACAGTGTTGTTGGAATCTTTCTCACTCATGTAAAAAAAACAATATGGCCCTGTCTGTGGAACTAGCCAAGCCTGAGTTGAGGTAATCACCATTGGGAGCTTGCACTAATTATGCCCCTTTGCAGACTTTGGAGGAGGTGTTTAAGATTAGGATTTGTTTTGGGCACAGAGGTACTTAAAGGGGTGTTTCAGATGTTTAAAATATGGATAAATGTACACCAGTAAAACTCGCATGTTGTTCCTTCTAGATTTTTGTTTACATATTTTCAGTTATGTAGAAATGAGTTACTTGTGACATAGGCAACTATTTAATTTCTTTGTGATAAACTCAAATTTTGCTGTATTATTCAAATTGCACCAAGTTATCACTCTTAAATATATCAAGGAATATTTTTAAAGTGACATTTTAACTTTTATATCATGTTGCACTGGTTTATTCCTGATTTTATGTTCAACAAGATGGTTCTGAGTGACCAGGAACTTGAGGGGAAAAACACAATTCTGAAAACTGCAGTCAATTTGTCTTCTACTTTGGCTCAATTCATTGATATCCCACAAAGTAGAAATTTCATCCTAATGATAGCCTTTATGTTTTAAAGAGACTTAAAGAATGATTCTGTTTTAATTTTTTTTTCTGTAACATATTGTACAATCTTCTGCATGTTCAGTAAGCAATCCTTTTCCTCCCATTGAATGGAATTCTGGAACTAGACACAGACCTCAAGTACATACATTTCCTTCTGTTTACAACTGGTGCTCTCATGATTTTTTTTTCTCTAAGCATGTTCAGTATTTTGGACTTTATTTGTTCTGTTTAAATCTCTTGACTATAGCTAAGTTTTTTTGTGCACTAATCAAACATGAGAGTCACTGCTGCAGTCAGTGCTCAGCAGTTCTGACCAGCTCACGTTTTTCTTGGTGCAATTTTGTATAATTTCTGCAGAATTCTTACAAATGGGAAAAAAAAAGTTCTATGGAATGTTGTTGAGCCCTTGGGAGAAACCAGTTGCTTCCCCGTTGAAGGAAGGAGAAGTGGAAGGTACAATCTTCATGGTTCACTTGCATAAATCCCCACAGAATAGTCTCAACTGCAGGCTTGTGATTGGTCATCAATCTGCATTCCTTTTTCTGCAAATCCTGGGTGTGGTAAATTGAATCAGTGAAGAAAAACACACCTTTTGAAAGAACTACATCCTCAGAAATAAATGTTTTAAAAATGACAATGCTAGTTCTCTAATTTGCTTTTAAGTACAAATGTTTTTTTTATGGATGCTTTATACAGAAATTATTCATTATACAGAAATTATACTAATGCTCCTATTGAAATTCATGAGTTTCTGGATCTTAAAATAATATTTTTTGAAATAATTCATAATAGCTAAAGTTTTTTTTAAGTGTATTCTTGCAATGTTAACGTTGCTGGAAAGGCCAGCATAGATGTATTATAAATACCTACATGCGCTAAGAAGATTGCAGTGCTTCTGGAGAAGGTTGTTTCTTGAACAGCTGAGTGGTTTCCTGCAACCCAATGGGTTGCTAAGTCTTTACAGAATGCAGTCAGTTATGTTGATGTGGTACTGCAAACATATGTAGCCCCATGAATTTGTTTCATGGTCAGTTTTAATGTTAGTATTTATTTATTTTCAGTTTTCTTGTTAAATACTATTCAAATTCTCAAGCTCCCATGGTAATTTGAGCTCAGCTCTACTGGGTTATTAGGTTAGGCCTCTGCATTACTAGTTCAGAAGAATAGTACTACACTATTTTAAAATAAAAACATAATCTACCAGATAACGCAGAATTTGTGGAAGGAGAAATAAGAGTTAATGTTTCCAGGAAACAGCATCTTAAGTTTTATGATTTTCTGTTGTACTGTTGTACCTGTGTTTGAACTTTTGTTAAAGTAAAGCCTGAGAGTATATTGTTTCTTTTTAAGTGTCAATGTGAATGGAACATACAAAGTCTTTTTCTCACATTTGCTGTTTTAAAATTGTAGCCTGGAATTAGTCCTGAGGTGAGGAGAAGACTTGGTGAAGCTGCAGTCCAGGCTGCTAAAGCTGTTAATTATGTTGGAGCTGGTAAGTAAACACTGAAGGTTACTACACTGATCAGTCTCTTGCTTAACTGGAAGGAATATAGAGTCCACGTAGATGTCATCAAAACTCTGCTCCCCAAACCTTGCTGGTGTCATTCTGCACCAATGAGGAAGAGCAAGAGCATTGGAACAGAAGTACAGTAAATGGAACAGACACAGTGGAGAACCCTATCAACATTGCTGGAGAGAAGGCACTGTTAAGGTGACAGGAAGTCATCTCAGAAGCACAGTTGTGAAAGGCGTAAGTATGAAGACATGTAACAGGGCCAGCAAAACTGGGAGAAAGCTATGGAGTCCTTACTGCAACCAGGTGGGAGGAGGTGTAGTCAAAACAGCTGTGGCTGTCTGTGGGGTTGTAAACAATATTGGTGCCTGGGCTATCATGTATGATGGAGATAGATCAAGAAAAGGATTGGAACATTCAGATTCATCATGTGAAAGTGAGAGGAGGGTGGAAACTGGCAGCAAGGATGATGAAACCTGCTGAATGGAAGCAGGAAGTCCTATTTAAGAATGCAGATAATATCTAGCTACTACTTCTGGGCTTGTATCATCCCCTCCATAATCAAGATGGCCCACTTCAGCTTAGTAATATCTCCTCTGTCCTTTTTTTGAAATACCCCATCTCTTTGGCCAAGTGTTTGATTAGCTGTCCTGCTTTGTCTTTTTGTAGCTTACTAGATATCATCTTGACTGGTTCATGACCCTTAAAGTTGCTGGATAAATAAGAGATTTTATTCTGGCTGTGCTGTCATTTGCAATTCCATATAACATTAATGCAAAAATGAAAGATGTGGGAGATAAATGTAGCTCTTGAATTCCCTTCTGTTTGACTGTTTAGTCAATGCTGTTTATGTGGCAGAATATTTTTAAAAAAATATATAAATAGGGGCATCAGATTCAAAGTTGAAGGTAAATAATTTTTAAATGCAGTCTGGAATACCAGTGAACCATACAAGTTTAAATATCAGTAACTAACTCCCTGGCTACACCACTGTGCCACCCATTGGAGTATTATTCCAGGTCTTGGAACCCCTGCTGCCTTTTTTTTTGCTCTCCTGGCTAAAATTCTTGTAAAACTCTACCTTCTGATGTGCAACCTGGCATCAGCATCCAAGTTCCATCTCCATTAGAAGCCCTTAGTCCTTTTATGCAAGTGCTACTGCTGTGGTTACTGCTCCTTGAACCCTCTACCCTTAATGATCCAATTTCCAAATGCACTCTTGGAGGCCCTTAAGTGTGTTGAAATCAAGATTAAGCAGTGTGGTACTATAACATTCTTTTCTCCAGGGCCTCATAACCATGGAGACAAAAGTAAAATTTCCTTCTTTTTGGAATCATCACCCTGTTTAGATCTCCAAGATTGACATCATTGTGCCTAGGTTGTGGAAAGACATCAAGGTTGACACCTGTGCCCAATGTAATATGTTTTCACCTTTACTGTTGTCAGAATGGAGTGCACATTGTTGTACACAAAAGCTTGACTTTATCATAATTTTTCAGTAATGATTGTTTTAGTATTAGCAGGGAATCTTAGCTGTATAATGCATATAACTGGTGAAAATATTTTAGAATGTGCATTGCTTCCACTATTTAATTCTCCCTATCCAGGTCAGTAATGCCACCCATGTTTTAACTTCCATTGAAGACACATTTGCAACAAGCGAGTATCAAAATTGTGGTCACGCAAGTTAAGACACCTAATTTTTAAAGCTTTAAAATTAATGGACTCTTGTATGTTTGAAGGTTATACCTATTTATCAGTGATATTTGTAAATTGGATCAGGAGTATACCACTTCTGGTGGTGAGTTTATTTGTGGTGGTTTTTGAATGTTGGAAGTTAAATTGTACTTAATTCTCTTTTCAAAATTCATCTCCTATTTCTTTTATGAAAATTTCCTCCATGTTTCAGAAATAGTACAAAAAAATTAAAGAAAAATCTCAATGTATAACCACGGTGACTGTTTTCACATATAATTTTACACGAAAGGGAAATTGAAATGTTTTATTTACTCTAAAAATACAACCTGCAAAATGTATTTTGACTAAATGAACAAGTTTACTCTGGATTAAATAAAAGTCAAAAAGCAGCAGACACTGAAAACCTGCTATAAAACAAGAAAATGCTGGAAACATTCAGTGAGGTAGAAACCATTTGTGGTTCTATAGATAAGCATATGGAGGAATTTAAGATAGAGGGATATGTTGGAGGAAGGGGTTAGATAGTCTTAGGAGTGGTTTGAAGGTTGGCACAACATGGAGGGCCGAAGGGCCTGTATTGTGCTGTATTGTTCTATGGAAGGGAAATGAGAGTTAACATTTCAGGTTGAAGACCCTTTATCTGAACATTCTAGCATTTTCTGCTTTTATCTTAAAGTTTCATTCATGCAATGCACTCCTTGACAGAATGTAATAGACATGGTATCCTGTGTAATAATGAAATCACGCCAAATGTTCTCACTGTCTCTCAATTCTTGGATAGTTCCCAACAAAAACATTTTGCGGGGATTTGCTGTACGTGTTTAACAGCACTTCATAGTCCTGGAGATTTTAAGTTTACTTTATTTAGTTATGCAGCTAAATAGTAAGTGTACTAAATGAGTCAGATAAAAATTTTGTTCAATTCATTTTCTAAATAATCTCATTTATACATTTCTCTATGTGAACCTGCATTCAACAATTAAATTAATTGATGACATAGAATTACATTAGTCAACATTGTTCCCTTTGATGTATCTTCTCCTTATCATTTGTGTGTTTGATAAGGTTTTGTTTTAAACATAATACAAACCCTAGCTTTTCAGTTTCTTTTTGAGGAAAATATTAATGTAAAACAAACAATATCAAATGAAAGTGTTTCTGCTCCTAACTTACAGTATCTCTTAATACATTCCTTAAAAATAAATTTCTTTAATGTTCTTCTCAATTTCCCTACTTTTCAAGCCTTGTTTCGTAGGAGATGTTCTGCTTGCTTCACACATTTCTGCAAACTGGTATTGTCTTAATTGTGGAAGATAATGATTATTGCCATGCTCATGCAAATGTGAATCTAAGTAAACTAAAAATGTTGTGTTATTTTGCAGCTTGCAGTGAATTGTCTACAAAATACTGATTAGAATGATGAATAAGACCTAATGAAAGCCATGTACCTCTTTTGCCAACGGTGGTCAAAATCAAATATTAAATTGTGTGGAAATGCACTTTAATCATTATTTTTCATTTACAGGGACAGTGGAATTCATCATGGATTCTCAGCATAATTTTTATTTCATGGAGATGAACACGAGACTGCAGGTGGAGCATCCAGTCACTGAGATGATAACAGGAACTGACCTTGTTGAATGGCAGCTTCGGGTAGGTGAGAACAGATGGTCCCCTGGGTGTACATTCTATTGGGCTTAAACCTAAAGGTCAAGACTACAGGAAAGCTGAGGGGAATGATAGTCAAATGTTTTGGTCTTAAATCATGGCTAGATCAATGAACCTGGACATGCTCTAAAATATCTAAAGGTTTCTAGTTTCACTGTTGTTTTGTAGGCAAAGACTTCTCAATATAATGTCATGCACAATTCTTTATACCATTTAATCAGCCATTGATATGGTGGTATCAAATATTCAAAGACGTCATAACACCTTGAAGATTTAGACGAAAGAAAAAGACTGGATTAGCAAATTGCATGCTTATACAGTATCAAGCAGTAACAGCAAATGCAATTCTCCATGAACCATTTTGGTAACATGCTTCACAGAAGCTGATAATGAGAACTATCCAGTGCAGATTGCTTCAGGGTGTATTTTTTTGCATCTCTTCATCACAAAACATACCTTTGGAAGTGTCACAATGGTATCTCATGTTCATTCATTTTGTGTTATTTAACTAAGGGAAAGCTTTGACAACTGTTCAATTGTGTCAATGCCAAACAAAACATTTTTTACTTGTGTAATGAATAAAATAGTTGTGTGTGGATGTAGACTAATTTTTTATGAGAAATTGCAAAGTAGCAATTTCTGTATACCATAAAACAAGCTAAAGAACGTAGTTTACATTTTTACGCCACTTTAAAGGTGACTATTAAATTGATGTAAAATAACCTTAAATGTTATCATTTTAACCCTGTAACATGGAATAGAAGTCAGAACTGCAAAATTAAGTTTGTCATATTTGCAAATTGTGATCTTCCTACTCCATGCTGAAACGTGTACTGTTTGTATTAAATTCAACATTGCTGATTTGAATTTCTGTGAATTTCTACTACAAATTTAATTCAATTTAAATTTAGGGCAGAAATTGAATGCAAGATAAAATTTTGTATTCAAATTAGTACATCTTTTTTTTAAATGTAAGAATGATGGGTATTCATTTCCATGTTTTGTATGAGTTGTTGTGATGTGCATATGTGAGGAAAGATGAGGGTGACCTTCATTGATTGCAATTGTTTTATAACTGGGTAGTTTTAAGTCAATTCAGAAACCACTGAGTGAGAAACACATACTATGCATTTGGAGACACTGGTGACCCTGACTAGGTAAAGGTGGCAAGTTCACTTCCCTGTAGTGCATTAAATGAAATTGTTGAATTTTTAAACAGTGAATTTGCAGTTTTTACAAACTACCACAATTAAATTGAGTTGACATCATCTCTAGATTGCAAGATGACACTATGGTCACTACACTACTAGATCTTGAAGAAAGTGACAGAAATTGCTGAAAGGAATTCTATGTGGACATTTGATCTTTAATGTGCACTTCAAGTTGCACAGAGGCACTGCTTGCTGCCAGAGGCTTTTGCTTACTTGTAATGGATAGTTGTATGTAGGAAACTAATAATTCTGCCTATGGAATAACAGATTGATTTATCTTTTGATAACCTTTAGGTCGCTGCTGGCGAAAAGCTTCCTATGTCGCAGGAAGAGCTCTCTGTCAAAGGTCATGCATTTGAAGCAAGAATTTATGCTGAAGATCCAAACAATAACTTTATGCCAGGAGCAGGCCCTTTGCTGCATCTGTCAACGCCTGTACCAGATGCTTTTACAAGAATTGAAACTGGAGTCAGACAAGGTGTTGGAAATACGCAGATAATATAATCTATTTACACACAAATACTCCCTGACCTGAATATTTCCAGCACTGTCTTCATTATAGAATCTTGTAAGTCTATTTTAAATAATGTTTTTTCTTTATATATAGATTTTCATGTATTTCTGTTTTTATTCAGGTGATGAAGTTTCTGTGCATTATGATCCAATGATTGCTAAGCTGGTGGTTTGGGGAGATGACCGTACAGCAGCACTAAATAAATTAAAATATTGTTTGCGTCAGTACAATGTAAGTATTTTGACAGTTTATGCTGCGAGAGAGCTCCTTGACAGTTAGTATATTGGTATCTAGGGGAAGATAATTTGGTGTGAGGAGTCAATCATACAAACCCAATTGTTCATACTGGGGTTTTAAAAAGAGGAAGAGGAATAACTTTTAGACAAAACTTAATCATAATCCTCTTAAAAAATGATTTTATCAATGAATCACGTATTTCCCCCTTTTTATTTCATAGCATCAAAGTATGAACTCTGAAGTATTGCCAGAAAGTACAGTAGAGCAATATTTCAAAGTATGATTTGAGCCATTATGATGCGTAATTTAGCAACTATACATTTATTGTATGAATGTGTGAAAGAGACAATTATTTTGTTTCTCAAATTTCTTGAATGTTTAATTTGCTAAAATTTACTGTGATATAGAACACTACAGCACAGTACAAGCCCTTCGGCTCACAATGTTGTGCCGACATCTTATCCTGCTCTAAGATCTATCTAACCCTCCCTCCCACATAGCCCCCTATTTTTCTATTATTCATGTGTTTATCTGAGAGTCTTTTAAATGTCTCTAATGCATCTGCCTCCACTATCACTGCCGGCAGTGTGTTCCATGCACCCACAACTCTGTGTAAAAAGTACTTACTCTGACATCCCCCTTATACCTTGCTCCAATCACCTTAAAATTATTTTCCCACATGTTAGCCATTCTTCCCCTGGGAGAAAGTCTTTGTCCACTCAATCTTTGCCTCTTTTCATCTTGTACACCTCTATCAGGTCATCTCTCATTGTACTTCACTCCAGAGAGAAAAGCCCTAGCTCGCTCAACCTATCCTCATAAGACATGCTCTCCAATCCAGGGAGCGTCCTGGTAAGTCTCTTCTGCACCCCTCTAAAGCTTCCACTTCTTTCCTATAATGAGGCGACCAGAACTGAACAAAATACTCCAAGTGTGGTCTAACCAGAGCTCTACAGAGCTGCAACATCACCTCGCGGCTCTTGAACTCAGTACCCCGACTAATGAAGACCAACACTCCCTACACCTTCTTAACAACCCTATCGACCTGAGTGGCAACCTTGAGGGATTTATGGACGTGGACCCCAAGATCCCTCTGTTCCTCCACACTGCTAAGAGTCCTGCCATTAACCTTGTATTCTGCCTTTGAACTTATTTTTATACTCCCTCTGTATATTAAATCAAGGTTAAAAATTAATTAAAAAATGAATCGCCAGGAAATGTTCATATAGATTCACCTTTTTTTTTGTTTTATTGATTTACATGCTGATGCTGTTCTACATCCTTTGAAAAGTAATAATCTCTTAATCTCTTCATAGCTGTAAAATTTAAATATCAAAACCTACTGAGATTCTGGATTTTAAAAAATATCGAAACCAATTGAATTTTATGGCTTAAGATGATGGTGTAGAATAGTCACCAGTTTTATATTTCCACATCTGCATGATTGGTATAGTATTCATTTTGGCAGCTTGCCATTATAAAATTAGAGTCGATGCCTCATGAGAACTTCGTGGGCAGAATTTGCTGCTCGTTCAAGGGCTTCCGATTTGCATGGTAAATATTTCCCTTTTGTTGATCACTGGTATCAACTTGCTGATGGTGAGGCCTTCCTTCTGGCAGCATCTTGTTTGATGTAATGTCGTCATATGTGTAGGCCAGAGCAACTGAGCAACTAAACAGCTAAAAAAAGAAACTTTGATATGCTGGTAAGTCTCACACATTGGTTTAGCTAGGAGTAAAACCTGTTAAGAACTTTGAATGCTTCTGAATATCTTGTTCATACAAAATGTCAATGAAATAATTAAAAAGTAATGAATGTTTCTAAAAGTAAAAATACTCAAGAAAAAAACCTTCAAATAATAATTTAAAATATTTAAGTAAGTCTGTGTACCTGGACTTTTTCCCCAATGAGTAGGGTCAGACAAACTGACCCTCTGCAACCGAGAGGCAGCTCATTGATCTAAAGCTTTTAGATTATTTATAATTCTGAAATCAGAAACATTTAAAATAAACTGTTCAAATAGACCTTAAAAATATAAAGATTATTTTTAACAATTAAAATAATTAAATAAAGTGAATTTACTCACTGTCCTGCATTTACTTTTTTCTGGAAGTTGATCTACAAGTACATTGATTTTATTCATTTAATTTATTGCTGTTGTCATTTAGTATCATTTTTAATCTAAGTGAATGGTAACAGTGGTCCCATCACTGGCAGAAAGCTGAGGGGCCAGATGCAAAGTGCATTGATGAGTCCAATGGTGGAGGCACTGACAAATGACTTCCAACTTGCCTCAGACTTTGATATTGTGCAAAAGTCTTAACAGTGACAAGGCCTAAATGGCTGACAGATGGTTTCCTATGGATTCTTCAGCTGATTGTCAGCTCAGTCTGGCCTATTTAGTTGTTTGTTGCAGTATAAAGAGTATCATTTTTAATACTGAACCTTTATGTTGTGTGGATTTAACAAATGATAGTAAATAATTATATTTATCAAGGTGAATTGGTCTGCAAAAATTTAGATTTTGGTAACACTCTTCCCCTTTATCATGCTCCAAACTTGTTTTAATTTGTGCCCGTGCTAAAGGATCAAGACTAACAATGTGTGGGTTTTTTTGTTCTCTGAATTTGACTTAAATATGAATAAATAATAACAAACCATCCATCCTGGATAGATCTTAAATAGATTGAGACAGATTTTAAAGATCAGATGTACTGTACAGATTAAAGCTCTGTTTTTAAGTAGCATTGTATCTACTTAAAATATAATGCAAGTAGATACAGTGCTACTTAAAAACAGAGCTTTGATCTGTACAGTAGTTTGAAGTTTATGCTGGTATGAAAACCTATAATCTAAAGAATTAGTGCAGAAGTTATAATGCTTCATTCCACCTTTCTTGAATGGATGTAGAAGTTTGATAATTGTCACTTGACATGTTTTTAAGGAATTTATATATATTACATTTTAAATGTATATTTTAAACCAAGGTTGCATCTACAAACACATTGATTTTATTCATGTAAACTATTGTTGTGTTTCAATGTCATTTATAATTAAAATGGAAACTCCATCTAAGAATTTAGTCATTTCAACTTTTCCTGTGTATGAATGACTGACTGCAAGTTCTGGATGCACAGGTTCAATGAATGGTGATTGATTCTGTTTTTGACAGATTGTAGGCTTAAACACAAACATAAATTTCTTGTTCAACCTGGCTGCTCATCCCGAATTTGAGGCTGGAAATGTCCACACAAATTTTATCCCTCAACATTATGATGGACTGTTCCCAGCAAAGGAATCTGCAAGTAAAATTGCTCTCTGTCAGGCAACACTTGCTCTAATACTACAAGAAAGAATTCAAACAAACACTTTCAAAGCACTTTCACATGGTAAGAACATCTTGTAATTTGCTTGTTCAAACTTAAATAAAATTTTATCATGCTTACAAATATTGTTATTTTCTGAATTACTTTACAGATCCATTTTCACCATTTGCACACAGCAGTGGAAGAAGGTTAAATATTCTGCACAGACGAAATCTTACATTGCTTGAAGGACAGAATAGTAAGTAATATCTGGCCAGCCTAGCTGTGGGGCATAGATTCTTTAGTCTCAGATCTTGAATTATCCTTTTTGCTAATGACTTTCAAATTTTCTGCACCACAAAGACAGAAATAGTAAAATAATACTTTATAGTAATAAAACTAGTCAAACTTCAAAATGACATTATTAAGAATTAATAATGCCCTTACTTCCTTTTTGGCTTTTATAAGTTTCAGCCCCAACATCCATTTTAAAAATGGATGAATCTCAAAACTGTCAGAATTTCCAAGGACTGTTGATGTGTTTCGTAATTACAACTATGTGAGTGCTTCCCTTTGTGTTTCACTTTTTGAAGGATGCTAAATATTATCAAGCTGATGAGAACATAAAAATAGAGGCAAGAGTAGGCCATCTGGCCTTTCAAGCCTAGACCGCCATTCAGCAAGATTCTTCTAAACACTGTGGAATGCAAGCCTGGTTTATTCAATCTCTCCCCATACATAGTTCTTGGAGCCCATCTAGGTGAATCTTCCCTTTATTCCTTCTATGGCAAGTACATCCTCCGATAAAGAAATCAAAACTGTACTTTGGGTGTAGAGACAAGGCAGCCTGATGCAACTGCATTAAAATTTCCCTTCTCCCGTACAGGTGATCCCCACATTACAGCCATTTGGGTTATGGAAATTTGCCCTTACAGAATTCACAAATCTATAGCCACTTGAGATGCAGAATAAAATTTGCTGTCACGGAAGTTTAAAAAAATCAGTACAATTTTGTTTTCAACTTGCGTTTCTTGGTGCATGTGCAGATGATGCAGCCTTACATGATGGAAAAATTGCAACATGGCTCATTATTTAGGAACATTCCCCACCCCTCTTCTCCCAACACAGTGGTCACCCGTACTCAAAACCTCTCATAATGAAAGCTAACACATCATTTACTTTCCTAATTGCTTGCTAAACTTGTATGTTGGCTTTCAGTGAGTGTGTACAAGCACACCTGGGTCCCTTTGAATATCAACACTACCCAATCTCTCACCAGTTTAAAAAATGCTGTGTGTTCCTGTTTTGTGCACCAAAGTGACGACCTCATATTTTTTCCACATTATATTGCATCTACCACATTCTTGTCCACTCGCTCAGTTTCTTTATATTCCCTTGAAGCATCTTTCCATCCTCCTCCATACTGACGATCCCATCTAGTTTAATATCATTGTCAGACTTGTAAATAAACCATTTGGTCCACTCAGCCAAATTATTGATCTAGATTGTGAACAGCTGGAGCCCATGCAAAGATCCCAGTAGTCACAACCTACCAACCTGAGAAATACTTATTCCCATTCTTGGCTTTCTGACTGAAATGTAATTCTCAGTACGTATCATTTTATTCCCCCAATTCCATCTGCTCTAATCTTGTTGACCAACCTCCTGTTGGGACCTTATTGAAAGCCTTTTGAAAATTTAAACATACCATGTCCACTGGCTTCCACCTCATCAATTCTACTAGATACATTCTCAAAGAACTCCAGCAGGTCAATCAGACATGATTTTCCTTTCATAAATCTATTTTGACTTTGTTCAGACCTATTCCTCATGGTATTTGCTATTATATCCTTTGTTATAGATTCCAGCATTTTCTCTGCTGTGAGATTTGGCTAACAGGTCAACAACTCCCTCTCTTCTCTTTCCTTCCTTTCATAAATAGTGGAGTCACATTTGCTAGTTTCTAGTCCACAGGAGTAATTTCAGAATCTTATGAATTTTGGAAGATTATATCCAGTGTCAGCATATCAACAGTCATCTGTTTCAAAATTCTGGGATATAAAAACAAGTCCAAAAGCTAATGTTTGTAGCAGACTACATACAATACAAGCTGCAGGTTGAAGATAAAATACACAGCCTAACAGCTATAATGAAATTTCTACAACATACAAAAAATGCAACTCCACAGTAGCTGAACCTAAAAGTGTAGCACTTTATCAGAAAGGATATCTTTAATTCAATGAACATTGGCTTGACACATATAATTTTAAAATGCATTACCATTGCAGAGATTAATATTTATGTTTGTTTTTTTTTGTGTCTTCCTTCTCCCAACATCTTAACAAGAGGTGAATATTGATGTTGCATATAACAATGATGGGACTTACAGTGTTCAGGTGAGTTTATCAATGAGATTCTTTTCTTTTTAAAAAAAGTGTCGAGTTAGACACAGTTTTCCTTCTTTGGTACAGTTGGTGGGTGTTTGTGGAACTTAAAAGTGTTTTTTTTCCTCTTTGCAGTTACCCATTCCGTTTCTCTATCTTCATGAGAAGCCTTATGGTTTTCTCTTTCTTCCCATTTTGAGGGTGGTCACTTAAGGCTCTTGATAAATCTAGAATCACATCTGTGTAGTTATTCTTCATGTGTATAGATGGACAGTGAGCATTGATGGAATGTTCAGTCCCACCCTAAGAGCCATTAATATGAACTTTCAATTAAGTCAATTTATAGCCTGCTACTAGCACTGATTAATACCGTGCAAACAAAGTGTGGACTTAAGATTTCCTGCTTTATAAGACAATGATAATGCCACAGCAAGTGTTGTATTTACCCAGTGAAATAACTTAAGCAGCTTTGAGATGTTGTACCTGCAGTTTGTTGCAGGATGATTATTCAAAGAGTTCAGTCAATTATTTTTTGCTGTTTACTTGTTCTTTGTGTATTGATTATTATTTTCTTGTGGAATTGATGTTAAATCTGGAACCAAAAATAATTGATATCATTTTTAGATATTAGAAAGGTTTAAGTTGCATCCCCTCTCCAAAAAGCTTTTAAATCTAAAATCAATAACTTTAAAATTGCAATGGATTCTGGGGTTTTAGTTAAAGTTATTTGTTATCTATTTAAAATGAGATCGCTAATGTATAGTTGAACATACCACCTCTAAAAAGCAATATTATGTTACGAATTCTGGCAACTGTCCAACAGTCCAATATCCTGTTTTTATTCACTACATTTGACAAGTGTGTTAACCTTGCTTTCAGAATTAGAAAATGATTTTTAGATGGATAGGAAAATACTGATAAATGCAACATTGAGGTCTAGCAGCAGCCGTGTAATCAAATATCATAGGAGGAAGCATTTTGTCATGCTTTAAACGTGATGACTCTTTTGCTAGAATAATCCAAACTGAATTCCTCTCTCTTACACTCACTTGAATCTGAGTGAATGATTTGAGTGACTATTGTCTGTCCTTTCACTATCAAAGTGTGAGAATGAATGAGCATTGTTGGCTAATTCTAGATAAAAGTGGAATTGTTAAATGGTTTGTTGTATCAATCTAATCTCTTGGGACATTAGAGTTTAGATTTAAATTTAGAATTTTGGTTGTACCTCAGATTGATGGACAGGTTTTTCATGTATTTGGAAAACTTACCACAGAGGGAGATGCCACGTATTTGGAGTCTTCAGTAAATGGGATTCTTTCAAAACCTAAACTGGTGATCACAGACAACAGTATTCACCTATTTTCAATGGTAAGAGCCATTTCTCTTGTAGTTTTAAGCAATACAATTCTGCATTCTAAATACAGCTATGCAACACGTGTTTGATCTTCATTTTAGGAAGGGGCTGTAGAGCTCAGTAGACCTGTGCCAAAGTATTTGGTTGGAATTGATGCCTCTGGAGCCGAGGGAACAGCAATGGCACCAATGACTGGAACTATTGAAAAGGTAACATTTTCATTTTGAATTCATTAGTTGTCCTCTGGGTATCACTTGAGGAAGGTCAGATTACTGTCCAATTTGTTTACTACTTGAAGAAACACATGAGTAACAACAAGATTAGGATCACGTATATTGCTTTCCACAATGAACCACCAAGAAAGATGCGTTTTCTAGGCTTCGTTTCTAAGGCTGGCCACTTAATGGTATTACGGAGAGCTACTGGCTTCCATGAAACTAATCCCCTTTATGATTTGGTACCTCCAGGAATTGCGAGGTATGGTGACAATTTCTGCAATATAGTGTTTTTAACATAACAAAATGACCTAAGCACTTCATACAGATGTTAATAAACAGAACTTTATATCAAACCACATAATGGGATATTAAAGCAGATGACTAAGAGTTAAATCAAAATAGTAGGTTTTAAGGAGCAACTTCAAGTAAGGATAAGTTGTTAAGGGCTGCGAGCTTTATGGAGTTTACAGCCTTTAGCAGCCAAAAGCACACCCACTTTCTGCACAACATTCAAAATTGGGGATGAGCTAGAGGCCAAAATTGGAGGAGGAGTGTAGATTATCTTGAAGAGTTGGAGACTGCAGAAGGTCATGGAGATGGGAGAGACGAGGTAATGAAGGAATTTGCAAACAAGAATGAAAACTTTAAAATTGAAGGGTAATAGTTGAGCTGAACATTGTGTGGCAATGGATAGGCAAGTTTGGAAGAAGTGAAACTAATGAAAGATGGAGGCTGGCAGGAGTTTGCTGGCACAGTCATTTCTAGAGGTAACAAAAGAATGGATAAAGGTTTCAGCAACAGATGAGCTGAAGTGAAGGCATGGGCTGTGTCTGATGGTCAGAATCAGGTTTATTATCACTGACTTATGACGTGGAATTTGTTGTTTTGCAGCAGTACTGTGCAAAGACATCAAGTTACTATAAATTATGAAAATAAATAGTGTAATAAACAAGGTACAATGAGGTAGTGTTCATGGGTTCATGAACTGTTCAGAAATCTGATGGTGGAGGAGAAGAAGCTGTTCCTGAATCATTGACTGTGGGTCTTCAGGCTCCTGTACCTCCGCCCCAATGGTAGTAAGGAGAAGAGGGCATGTCCTGGATGGTGAGGGTCCTTAGTGATGGATGCCGCCTTCTTGAGGCACTGCTTCTTGAAGTTGTCCTCAATGGTGGTTAGGGTTGTGCCCGTGATGGAGCTGGCCAAGTCTATAACCCTCTGCGGCCTCTTGCAATCCTGTGCATTGGAGCCTCCATACCTGGCTGTGATGCAACCAGTCACAATGCTCTCCACCGTACATCTATAGAAATTTGTAAGACTCTTTGGTGACATGTCGAATCTCCTCAAACTCCTAACTAAGTAGAGCCGTTGGAGTGTCTTCTTCATGATTGCATCAAAGTGTTAGGCTTAGATTCTCTGAGATGTTGACACCCAGAAACTTGAAGCTGCTCACCTGTTCCACCACTAACTGAGGACTGGTGTGTGTTCTCCTGACTTCTCCTTCCTGAAGTCGACTATCAATTCCTTGGTCTTACTGACGTTGAGTGCGAGGTTGTTGTTGTGACACCACTCAACCAGCCGATCTATCTCACTCCTGTACACCACCTCGTCACCATCTAAGATTCTACCAATAACTGGTGTCATCGACGAATTTATAGATGGCGTTTGGTGGTGCCAGTAGGTTGTCTGAATATCGGTGTGGATTTGTAATTGGATACTTATATTGAGGTCAAGTAAGGTGCAGACATTGGAATCGCATGGAAAGAAAGAGCAGAACAGTGGGTTTAAAAAGAAATTTGATACAAAATGCTGATCATTTTTAATTTTGGTCAGGGTTATGGATTGTGTCCAAGGCCCAGAATTGAAGTCCATTACTGAGTCTTTTTAAACAGTCCCAGCATATATAAAGTGGATTTATAAATTTTAGTTGAGTGAACTTTAGAAATGAAGGGGAGTTGGGAAAAGATGGATGGGTTGCCTTCTCACACAGACTTTTGATAATTCTCCTCATGCCAGAACTTGCACCAAATTTTCCACCAAAATTAGTGTTATCTTTCCTTTGATTATTTCCCTACCTTAACCTTTACTCTTTTTGTTAATATATTTTTCATTGGCATTTGAATGGTATTCAGCAAGACCGCATTCCTCCCCCTCCAACCCCCCCCATTCCTAATTGCCTATAGGGTGTTAATCTGCTACACTATATGAATAAAAGTCATGCAAAGGTCATGAAATTTGCAGCCTAACTTCCCAGAAGGGAATTAGTGGAAAATGATGGGCTTTTACAACAGTCCAGTAGTTTTCATGGCCATTTATTTTTGGTCCTGTTTATTGTTCACCACTATTCCTTTAAAATGTTTAACCACATATCATTAAGGGAAAGGTTCTAAGCAAATACTAGTTGTTAGCTAGTGGATTAGTTTGATGATTTATACATTTAATCTCAATCAGAAACAAAAGCTGATTATAATAGAATGATAGACTGTTTCCTGACCATCACCCCAAAGATTATAATTGATATCAAAGAACAATTATCATGTTTGTTGAGCATTACAATGTACTTGTAGATTTATCCTGTTGTAATGGGTGCTATAGTGAAATGTGCCCACTGCAACCGGTATTTTAAAAAAAATGTATATTAAGAAGAAAGATAACCATTGTGGTTGGATTTTCTTCAAGGTCTATTATGCACCCTTCACAAGCCATGATTCATTCCTTCAGGGTATCAGTGTTTTTCCAGGGAGGGAGTGGGGGTTGGGTGCTGTTGTTAATATGTAGTGGGTAGTTTCAGTTTAACTTAAGGTAAAAGTAAACTGCCAGAACATACCAGGTCCTGCAACTTTATACAAAAGTGTACAGAACAGGACCTTTATCAATCTGCACAAGGTAATAGCATTTCTGGCTGAGTACTCACAATGTCCTGGGTTAGCTCTCATTAGATTTTACAGTCCTAGTAAAGTTCCATGCTTTGATAGAGGACCTCAGAAAGAATCAAACTTTTGGAATGCAATATAAAAGCAATGCATATATTAAGTGGATGAACAAATGGCACAATTGAACTTAGTACTCCTGTTGCATTCTGTGCTGTGGACATAGATATTTCTGGCTAATTTGCTAATCATGCTTTTCAGGTGTTCATTAAGGAAGGTGACCATGTGCAAGCTGGAGATCCATTAATGGTAATGATAGCCATGAAAATGGAGGTGAGAAAACGTGCCCTCTTCTAATTGGTTTATTATTATCACATGTACTGAGATACAGTGGAAAAACTTTGTTTTGCATGCCATCCATACGGATCATTCCAAACAAGTACATTGAGGTAGTACAAAGGGGAAAACAATAACAGAATTCAAAATATTGTGTTACAGTTACAGACAGAGTGCAGTGCAGGTAGCCAAATAAGGTGCAAGGGTCATGGCAAGGTAGATTGAGAGTTTAAGAGTTCAACTTTATTACACAAGAGGTCCATTCAAGAGTCTTATAACAGTGGGATAGAAGCTGTCCTTGAGCCTGATGGTGCATGTTTTCAAACTTTTGTATCTTCTGCCTGGTGGAAGAGGGGAGAAGAGAATGACCCAGGTGGAAGAGGTCTTTGATTTTGTTGGCTGCTTTCCCGAGGCAGCAGGAAACGTAGACTTGGTCAATGGAGGGGGGACATTTTTTTTGTATAGACTGGGCTGTGTCCACAACTCTCTGCAACTTTTTGTGGTCTTGGGCAAAGCAGTTGCCATACCAAGCTGTGATACATCTGGATAAGTTGCTTTCTATGGTGCATCTATAAAAATTGGTGAGGGTCATCAGGGACATGCCAGATTTCCTTAGCCTTCTGAGAAAGTAGAGGTACTGGGGGTGTGCTTTCTTGGCCATAACATCTGTGTGGTTGGTGATATTGCCTTAAGCTATGGGATATTTTCACCCAGGAACTTGAAGCTCTCAACCATGACCTCAGTACCATTGATACATATAGGGGTGTGTACTCCACCCTGCTTCCTGAAGTCAATGATCAGCTCTTTTATTTTGCTGACATTGAGGGAGAGGTTGTTGTCTTGATACCATGCCACTAGGCTGTCCATCTCCTTCCTGTATTCTGGCTCGTCATTGTTTGACTTCTGGCTCACTATGATGGTGTCATCTGTGATTTTATAGATGGAATTAGAGCAGATTCCGGCCACACAGTCGTGACTGTATAGGGAATAAAGTAAGAGGCTGAGGACGCAGCCTTGCGGGGCACCAGTGTTGAGGATAATCGTAATAGAGGTGTTGCTGCCTATCTTTACTGATTGCAGTCTGTTGGACAGGAAGTCAAGGATCCAATTGTAAGGGGAGGTGCTGAGTTCTCAAATGGTAGCTACTTCCTGAGTAATATTTCATTGTATTCAGACTTTGGAATTCTAATTCCTTAATTGTTACTAAAGGAAGTATTCATGTCACAAGTTCTATGATCGGTTACATTACAAGCAAACATCATTTTTCACACTGAGAGAGGCGGCTTACTTCCAGACAATATCTTGGGTTAGGGGCATTGGAACTGCAGTAGGCGATTTGTCCCCTCAAGCATGTACTATCGATAAATAAGATCATAGTTTATCAGTGAACTTATTCCACACACAGACCATTTTTGCATTTGTTTAATGCTTTAATTAACATAATTTCTCAATCTCAGATTAACAATTGATCTTGCATCAACTGCAGTCCAAGAGCTCAAAATTTATGCATCCCTCTGTGTTGGGAAGTATTTCCTCCATTCATTCCCGAAAGGCATGGCTCTAATCTTTAGACTGCCCACTCGTCTTAGACTCAACCAACAGAAATAGCCTCTTTCGATTTACTCTGTTAAATAATTTTTGATCCTTGGGTGAAGCCCAATAACATATGCCAAATCTTTGGAGGTGCTATGCAGGAATTAAATATTTATGTCAACATATGCAAAGTTTAATCATAAATTAATTGAAACATCTTGAGTTAACAACATCTAGTTACATCATGATTGTCAGTGCTATAAATTCTCCAAACCACTCCCTCAACTTCCCCCAAGTTATGCTCAACGTTCTTAAAAAAAATCGACTAAAGAAAAACAATGATAAAGTTTTATGATCATGATAGCTAACATAAGCAGAAGGTTTCTTAAGTATGCTGTGCTGTGTCTAAATTGTAGTCGTTCATCTTTCTGACCCACATTACTGGTCATTCTACCTTTGAAGAAAGCATAATTTACAAAGCAAGCATTTTAACATGTTTATGTTGAGAGAAATAATAGAGAAATGAAAGTGACTGCACTTAGAAAGAAAATAGGTGACATACGTATTTGTGTTGAAATGGATGTGGATTAAATTGATGTTTACTGAGCAATTAGTATATCCCTTGATTACAGAGCAGCAATTGAGGCAAATAGTATGAATAATTATATGACATTCGTAGACAATTCAGAAATGTCTCAGTATATAAAGTAAACAAGTCAGTTTTTGCAGGTATAAAAGATAGCAAATTGTATAGAAATGTTAAATCCACAATACGCTTTAGGCCAAATTGCTGGAGCAGATGAGGAGCCACAAGCTCAAACCATTAGGTGGCACATTGAGGATTGATGCCAGCATGTCATTATTTAGACAGACTGTGATGGATTCTGAATAGAGTAGTGGAAACAAACATCCTGAAATATAGTTAACAATTATAAAATATCTGGATGGATGAATATAGATAGGATGAACAGACATTTTTATTGTGCAAATTTTAGAGAATGGTGAGAATAAATTGTTTCTTTTTTTTACAGCATACAATAAAAGCTCCAAAGGCTGGGGTAATTGAGAAAATTCTGTACAAAGAGGGTTCTCAAGCTAACCGACATGCTCCATTGGTAAAATTTGTGGAAGAAGAAGTTTCACAATGAATTTAACTCAGTTTCTTTTGACCAATATATGCAAAAACTGCTATTTATGGATACCTTCTTTTTCATGTGTCTGTTGAATTTATTCCGTATAAGCTATTCGGACCATGTGCAAATGGGCAGTATTTATAATCTACAGTCAGAACAGTCTACTATAATACCCAGAAGGCAACAATAGGTAGCATTTGTCTGTTGCATGGTAATTGGACTATTAATTTTGATAATAAAATTACTTGATCAACTGAATCTTGGATACCTGGGAAAAACGGTGTTATATTTCTATATGATGACTACTTTTAACCTCTGACAGAAAGAGTATTTATAATAGCCATTATATCTAATGGTTTTTGGCTTGTCACACTATAAGATTTCAGACTTCCGGTAATTTAAAAAAAAATACATGTAAATGATACCATGCTAAATTTAATCATAAATCTGTAACATTGGAATTGTGTACTAAAACTTCTTTTCTGAATGTTACTTTTTGCACCCCACTTTAACTTGAGGTAAATGGATGATTTTTTATTATCTTTGTTGCATAGGCAATACATTCTGTATTCAGAGCACCTGGCCATTATAAAAATCCCTTGATTTTTATTCCATTGTTTCAGCACAAAGTGCTGAAGATGAAAAATACCCCAGAGAGTCAAGTTATCATTAAAGAGTTTGCATGCTTTTATTTCATAGAAATTAATTGGACCACTTACAACGGCAATATTTTTATGCCATTAGCACATCCTGTATTGGTGATTGGATGATAAACTGAATGCCGCTGATTTCCTCTGGGCTATTCAGACCTATAATGTAGAGAGAATCTTATGGAGCATTCATCAGGGAGTGTAGGGAAGCATTTTTTGTTTGGCTGCTTATATGAGTCAGGCGTCAGGTTAGCGGTTTCCAATGCAGTCAGAAATTAGAGGTGAAAATAACAGTCTGGAGAGGCAAACTGGTAAGAGGTAGCAATGCCAGAGGGACTCATTTTAATAAAAACTAAAGCTAACTCGTCACAGAGAAAATTATTCATTTGAAGTGTGTGTGCTTTATGGAATAACAGGAACGGGTGGTTTCTTTCTTGTTTTACATGGAATAGCCTATGTCACAGAATACCTTAATGAATCGGGTTTTACTATTCTGTTTGTTTACAAATTATATTGAAAATAAACACATCATTTCGATTTTTTTCTCCCATTGGTCTTGACCCTCTAGATAATAAATGAGGCTACTGTTTTTGGAAGTTAGAAATAGAGGCAATTGCAAGATGAGAGTTATTTAATATGAAACTTTATTCTTGTGGTCATAAATATTAAGCGTATAGGTTCTGCTTGAAGGAATGACCAATTAAATGCTTACTCTGAGAGAATAGCCAGAGGAATCCCAAGATTTTTAAAAGCTTGATATAACTCTTCTGCAGCTATTGTTCCTTTTCAGTTATTGAATGGCACAATCAATAAGAAACAGGTTTTCTCCAGCTTACGAATGCCTGACTTATGTACAGCCCATACATGCAAACGAGTGTTTGGGAGACCAACAGGATGGATTTGCCATCTGCTGCTGGGCTGCAGGAATCTTCTGCCATGTGGGAATTTGGTTTGTGGCTGCATTTCCAACTTGCGAACTGTCCAGGTTATGAACCGTTCACAGGAACAGAACCCTACCTAACCTGGGGAGGACCTGTATAAAGCTATTTATGGTTATTGATTATCTTTCTAGTAGAGTCTTTTACTGCTTTTTGAGGTAATTTTGTGCCTCAATACTTGATTTTATATTTTAATTGCCTTATATTTATAGCTATTTTTGAGCAGACACTAAAGCAGTTAATGGGAATAAAAGATAATACTTCATGTGGAGTGAGGAAAGAAATAAACTTTGGTAGATATTTGGAGCTTGTCACATGCCAAACATTGTGACAGGGAAATGTATGCAGGCACTAGTGAACTACTAATAGAAGCAACTATGCACTTAGAACCAGTGTCATTAGAGTTTCCTCATTCCAGGTTAATTCAGAAATTCTTGTTAGAGAAAAGTAATACTGCAGATTTAGTTGCATGTGCAGAAGTTCTCACTAATGAATAGATTAAGTTCATTATTTTTTAATGATTTTTTTTACTAAGGTATATAAATGAATATTTTCTAAAGTGCTGCAACAGAGCTAATAGGCAGGAGTGCAAAGTAGAAATTAAAAATAGGAATGGGTCTTCGAGGATTGTGCTCTTATGGAGCATTCAATGATCATAACCTTTTGTAATTGCTTCATTTTTTTTTTATTTTTGTGCTTTTCTGTGAATTGCTAGTTTTTTTTCCATCAATCCTTTTTTCTTCTTCTCCTCTATCAAAACTGTTCATTTCTGCTGTGGCCCATTCTCCAGAGTCTGCCCACAATCTGAGAGTTTTGATGAAGTTGTCGCCAGGCATGTCTGATCTTAAGTACCCTGGTTATGTCTGATCATGTTCTAATGCAGCAACCATAAACGTGCTCCCAGCAGGTATTTCGTATCAACTATTTTGAGAGGTAGCATGGCTTTTTGGTACTCTTATTCTGGCCCCCCCCCCCCCCCCCAAAATGCAGCTGCTCTTTCCCCTTCTTGATCCATATATGGGATCAAATTAGACAGAATAACCTCCAAGCTATGTCTATACATGTCTACTGTTCTCAAGATAAAAATTGCAACAGCTCATTTCTTCATTACTTTTACTGGTGAAACTGAAAGTTTTAAATTAACAAATAACCTTTTGCTGTCAACAAGATGCTGGAGGAACTCAGCAGGTCGGGCAGCATCTGTGGAGAAAAGCAGACAATCAACGTTTTTGGGTCAGGACCCTTCTTCAGGACTGATAGGAAAAGGGGAAGCCCAATATAAAGGGGGAAAACAGAGCAGTGATAGGTGGAAAACAGGGGAGGTGGGATGGGCACAAGGTGGTGATAGGTAGATTCAGGTAAGAGATGGTGATAGGCAGGAGGAGAGGAGAGCAGATCCACCAGGGGATGGGTCAAAGGTATGGAGGCAGGTGGCATGGGGGGAGGGGAGAAGAAAAGGAGAGAGGATTGATTGAACATCAAATTCTCCCTCTTTCAGTAAACCAATCCTCCCCCCCACCACCACCTTGCCTCTTTTCTTCCCTTTCCTAGCCTATCTTTTTTTTTTCTCCTTGCCTTTTTTGTTTTCTTTCCTTCTCCTCTCCTCAGGTGCTCGAGGCTGGCATTTTTCTTCTTGAAAATCAAAATACAGCAAGTGCTGGAAACCCAAAATAAAAATAGAAAATGCTGGAAACACTCAGCAAGTTAGGCAGCATCTGTGAAAAGAGAAAGAGAGTTAACATTCAGATCAAAGACCCTTTTGTCTTTTGAACCTGTGCCTGCAGAGAAATTGTACTATGCAAAAGTAAGAAAAGACATCAGGCAATTACCTGAACACGACTAGCATGATTGTACATTTGGTGCCTTGCTCTATTCCAACATTGTCTTTGATTGTACTTTTCTGACTTGAATGGGATTATTTCACTTCTTCTGACATCTTTCATCTTTTATTATTTTCTTTGCCTAAATGGTCACATTAAGGGTCTGAACTGCATGGATTTGTTTGTATACACTTATGCAACAATATGTTTGCAATATTGATTTTTGTATTATGATGTAACTGCGGGGGAAAGCACAATGCATGGTGCTCTCCAGGATCTGGTGATTTCTTTCTCTTACTTTTCTAAGTGATGCAATATACTCCTTTATATTAATTATAGCAGTTTAATGATTGGGAAAAGAAATGATATGCCTATTTGAGGTTTCTTCAGTTTAGTAGTTATTTGCTTATATATGGTCTATGGGTCTCAGTTACCAGTGACTACTAATCCATTGTCATAGTAACTTGTTTTTTGTTTTGCCTCAGTTCACTAATCTGTGACTTGCAGTCCCTCCATTGGAACCTGTGGAAAAATTGTGGGCAGGTGCACGCAAAGGAGAGGCACTCACTCTAGCTGGTCTAAATGTTTTAATTTTTATATACCTGTGACCAAAGCACACTAATTTCTGTGGTCAGAGTAAAGTCATTCACATCTACTCACTCTCAGAAACATCCTATGCCTTTTTGATTGTATCTTGGAGAATTTTCTGCAACTTCAGCAATTTGGACTGTTCTGCCATGCCACTTACAGGGACTCAAGGAGATCTTCAAGTTCTGCTACAACAGAGGCGTGGAACATTTGTCTAAATTTCAATCGCATCTTCAAACTTTTTTTTTCAAAAGAACCTGACTTTTGAGGCACAGTGGTTAGAATGTATAGTAACTAGTAATGTTTTAGCTAAACCAATTTTCATATCCCCAAAAGCGATGCACCAGACAGTGGTCAGCTCACCTCACACCTTGCGGATGCATTAAGGTTTTGTTGCTGCATGTCCCTGGTGCTGTTGCCAGCATTGCTGCCTCAGTTATTCTATGAAGTGGAGCAGGCTGCAAGCAGTAACTCAGCTGCAGGTGACAGAAGCCAAGCCCCTCCCCTCCCAAACCACTGTGATAGCATAGTTCAGCCCAGTAATGGAGTGAGAGGCCATATACACCTGTGTCTGACCTCTATTGCATTCTGTACTTGCATAGTCCAGCACAAAAGCCCAGAACACACTCATGCACACAGTGCTGCCAATCAGTGGTTCTCTGCAGACTGTTGACTAGCCACCTCCTCAATCCTGTCCATTAATGTAGCAAAAGTAGTTGTAGACAAACAAATGGTGCAAGCTCTGTTAAACAGGAATTTCTATCCAAATTGCCTTACTGGATGCTTAAAGTAAAATTAAGTGCTTAATCACTCTTGTGGTTATATATTCATTAGAAATGCTATGGTAAACCAACAATGCCAACATTTTTCACGGCACATGAATGGAAAGCTCTTTTTCTTTTTTAACCAGTCTCTCAAATATTTAAGTAAGTGTTTTCTATCCAGTGGCAGACAGGTTCCTGAGTATTTTTAATATGCTGTCCAGGTCCTTGTGCAATACATTTCTTTGACGTTAGGTAACAGTTCACTTAGAGCTTTGTAACTGTGTAATCACTACATAGCATGCTGATTGAGTCAGTACTATATAAATAGCACAGGGACATTTGGAGTTTTTTATAGTCGTTTTTGTTGATGCATGTCTCAAGTATTTAAGGATCAATGTGAGGATGATAGTCCCAAGTTCCATTTTAAGGCATCCACTAGCAGTGTGAGATATTCTCATAACAAGTCAAGCAGTTAGAGAATTCTGCTCCTTGAATATCATTTGTTGCACCATGCTGTTTGTCAAATTGAGATGGCCATAAGACAGAATCCTACAATAAGCACAGAATAATTTTTTTTTGTTTTGGCTAATCTGCGCTTGCGTAAGGATGTGAAAACCTATTGATCAACCCTTATTGTTACCAATCCTCATGTCCTTCTCTTGGATTAGGTCTGCACTTTTTATAAAGTGTAATTTAATAATAGGGCAAAGAAGAACGATTAATTATGAAAGGTTACCCAGACGAGCGGCAAGTATCTGTTGAGATTGCGTAAAATATCCATTAAAATTGGTAGTGGGAGGGATGGAGGAAGGTGGAAAATGCAAAATTTGTATTGGAAATGGTAATGGGAAAGGTATCACAAAAAAATTGCTCTTTACTGTATGAAAATCATTGTAAATTTGCAAAAAATATCTGAGTTTAATTGAAAATAAAACAATGGAAAAAACTGGATTTTTGATCGTTTACAGTTTACCTATTTATTTGATCTCAGTTAGCTTTGGCCAAGTAAATAATACATTTATGTATCAAAATCTGAAGCATATTTAATCATAAATTAAGAAAAAAACACTTCTAAATATCCATATCCCTGGAAAATCAATTGTGAGATAAATGAAGTGTTATTTTTACAAGGCCTTTTTGGGCTGTAATTTTTCCATTATTCCAGATTATGAAGGCAGAAGGTACGCTTCATTCAAATAATATTTACCTGCTGCATTGATGATTTCATTTCAGGAACTTGTATTTTTAGATTGTTTCTAGGTATTGAAATGTTACTTTGGAAAAATCATTAATATAGTACCTAAGGCCTTACTGTTGAAATAAAAGCCCACGATGCTTCATAGAAGCATTACTAGGCAAGCATTGACACAGCCAGCAAAGGAAATGTTAAGAGGGGTAAATGAGAGTTAGCTCAATTTTTGCTAAATGACTTTAAAGATGAGAAATAGCAAGGTTTAGGAAGGGAGCCTGAGAGATAACAGCTGAAATCTACCTATGGCAGGATGATGTAAACAGCAGGTACTTGAGATTCAAGAGCGGAAGGAATGCAGAGTTCTTGAAAGAAATGCAGAGAAGGATTGGAAAACAAAGGTAAAAATATTAGATTTAGAGACCACAGAGCAGGGATCAATACATGTTAGCAATGCACAGATGGGTAAGTGTGATGTTCTGCAGGTTAGAATACAAGCATACAGCTCCATCCTCAAGTTTGTGGAGAATGGGAGGCTGGCCAGGAAGGTATTGGAACAGCTGACTGGAAGTGACAAAGGCATTGCAGCTACAAATGGCCAAAGGTAGGGCAGAGACGGGTAATGTTACGGAGATGGAAGCTGGTGGTCTTTGTGCTGGAGAGATGTTTAGAAGCTCAGGTAGAGTCCATCTGTGCATTGACTTTGTAAGCATTCATTTGCTTCAGCCAGACTTGGCAAATGAGGAAAAATGGAATCGGGGACAATGACATTGATGAAGTGTCTTTGACCTGAATATAAACCCTATCTTGTTCAATGGACGCTGCCAGGTCTGCTGAGTGTTACAAACATTTTCTGTTTTTATTTCAGATTTTTGGCATCTGCATTTTTGTTTGATTCTCACAAGGGTTTTGGTTTATGACTTTTGGTTTATTCTTTGTTTAAATGGGGGCAATTATGGCTAATGGAGTACTGGATGTTGGACAAGGAGACAAAAATCACAGATGATTTGGGATGAAAGGGAGAATAAATTGAATTTTATCCACATCCACATAAAGCCAGATGTCTTCAGGTAATGCTGCTGAGTTACAGACCAAGAATGTGTCCTTGGGCAATGAGATTAGGAGAAGTCTTTGTTGGAGATGCTTTAGCTATGATAACAAGGTAACAGTAGGCCTAATCACAAACAATCCCATTTAGCTGGACAATGGAGAAGAGGATGATATGGTTATGCCAAAGGCTACAGAAGGATGAAGGGTGAATAGAATAAACTAATTTTGGATACTTTGAATTGAGTTGGTTCAATACTGTTGGGGGTGAGGGAGCAGAAATCTGATTGAAATTCAAATATGTTATAGGAAATAAAGACACAGATTTGAGAGGTGACTTTGTTCCATTTGTTTGCAAGGACAGCCGAGTTGAGTTTTCTTGGTAGGATACAGTGGCTTTGGGAAAGAAAAGAACCAAAAGAGGGTGAAGTTTTTATAATGCCAACTAACATTGGGGGGGGGGGGGGGGTTCAGTAAAGAAAGGTAGGTCGCCAGTAATTTAATGAGAATAGAATTGAGTTGGAACAAAAGGAACTTGAAGAGAATGAGGGTAGATTGGAATGGTGCAAAACCAGGGCTAATGAAGAGAAGGTCCTTAGGAGATGTTTGGCTTGGTTAATGAGAGGAAAGTAGCAGAAGCAGTTTAACAGGTTTTTGCCAACCTGAATGACAAGGAAGTCCCATGCACTGCTCGGCCCACCAGATATTAGGGCGTAAGAACAGAGGGGAGGAATTTAAAGTAGTTCATACTAGGGCAGGAAGCCAGGGATGGGGATCTCCCTACTTCACTGGATTATCCAGGATTAATGGGGGCTTTGGAACAGGTGAACTAAGTCAGACATTTGATGGTTAAAATGGTTGTGTATCAGATATATTCAACTGTACCCCTTAAAAGGAGATGTGTCAGGTTACATTGTTATACTTTGAATCTTATCTTTGCATGAGTTTTGTTGTTGGTTTTAGTTCCTGTGTAGTTGTTCAATAGAATGCTAATTGGTGTTGTATTTTAAATGTAAAATGATTTGAACTAAGTTATGATATAGTATGGAAATGGGGACATTGACCATTTTAAGAACAACTGGAACTGTCAGTAGCTGGAGATAGCAATATTTTAATTATGGAATATCTTGTGACTGATAAGTAATGCAAATAAATAACATGTTATACATGTTTACTTAAAAATGCTTTTCTTAAATGTGTTCCCCACTTGTGTAATAATTAGCCTTATAAGAGCAATAGTAAGAACTCATGGGATTATACTTTTACCTGAGTTGTGCCCAGTTTCCTCTGCAGCGTGGAATAAATATGTTAATAAAGCTATTATGTTACTTCTGTTAATCCTCTTCTAATCTAAGAAGCTATACAGACTGACAGCACAAGTGGTAACAGGAATTCCTGACCCTGATTTTTGCTGTTTATTGGTCACGTGTCTGAGAGGAGAAACACTATGGTTACACTGCATATTTAAATTAAATTTTGAAGTAAATTGATCTAGCATTAAGATAGTGGCATTGAAAAGGTTTTCCCAAAGATACTTCAAAATGAAAACTAATTTGGCAAATCTAATTGTAAAGGGAATGCAGAGGGAAATGTCATGCATCATTTTCATCGTAATGTGATCTACAGTTGATTGACCAACCTATTTATCAGTGATAAATGGTATTGCATCACATCTGCCCTGCAAGATTATTGGTAAATGTATTCTTTTGTAAATACTATGGCTTTAACTATATAATTGGAATGAAGGCACTGGGAACCAGCTTTGCCCCATAAAAAAAACATTTAAAACATTCTTACACATGTAGAGTTTCAGCAAAATATAAATCTTGAATCCCTAATTTCCATTTCTAATATGACACAAAACACTAAAATATGAAGTGACCATATTACAGAGATAACATAATCCTTTGTATTCTGTCCATTTTTAGGGGATATCAAAGCTTGGTGGTGGTGAAGAAAATTGTATGACATCAGTGGCTCTCATTAGTACTCTACGGTTAGATTTTGAAATCACTGAAGGGTCAGCATAACTATATGCCTTGTACTTCCATGATTTCCTTTCACAAGAAGCTGTGGGACTTGTACATTGGTTCCATGCTGAGGCAGCACTTTCGGTATTGGGATCAACAGCAGGGAAAGATTCTTGTTCATCTCCATAATGTTTAGCTACATTAACTGATTCCTTAGGCTGACTGCAGATGTCTGGATAATCACCTTCTGTTTTAGTAGTGACAACAGGCTGCAATTTTGGTGGAATTTCTTTTAGCTTTTGTTTTTTGTACAAGTCAGTAAGAGATTCAGGGTTTCTAGTTCTTAAATTTGTTGCGTCTGCAATTTCTAATAGTGCTTCTGGAGGTTGTTGCTCTTGTACAACTGTGAGCGCCACAGCTGTGTTGACTGAGTCACTGGACTGACGGAGGATATTTCTGTACTGATTATCCTCCTGTTCTTCCTCTTTTGATTCCATCTCTGGCAGTATTTGAATTTTGGTCAAGGATGCTAACTCTGAGCTTTGAGTTTTTTTCAGCTTTTGCTTTTCACATGAGTCAACAAATGGCTGCAAACTTCTGATTTGTGAATTGGCAGTTTCTCCTGTGTTTATATTCTGAATTTGCAAACGTTGTTCTTGCAATGCATCTGTATAGTGCATAGTAGTATTGACTAATTCCTCAGTGTATTTCTTTTGAGTATCATCTTTCTTTCCTAGTAATTCATTGTGAGTAAAGATTAGAATTTTAGATAGAGTGAGCTCCGAATTTTGTGCGGTTTCCTTTACTGATTGATTTTCACTCAAGTGGACAATTGGTTTGAAGTTTTTCGTTTGTGAGATTGTTTTTTCCACCTTTTTTGTAAATGTTTGTGGAGAATGTCCCTTAGTCACGGCTTTGTGATTTTTAACATCAATAGCCAACTTATTGGACTGATGGAGCATGCATTTATACTGTTCGTCGTCTTGTTTGATTTCATGCCGTTTATCATTTGGCAATGTTGCAATTTCAATAGACAATGTGTGTTTTGGCTTTTGCAAAGTCTTTTTTTGTGTCTTAGATGTGTCAGAGAATAATTCTGGGCTAGATGTTAATGATTTTGTCATTTCCTCTGTACTTTCTTTCACTGTTTGTGGTGGATTTTCCTCTCTATTATTTTGCCCACTATTAGTCACAATGTGGGGAAAGTCGATAACTTCATTGGTATCCCTCCTTGGAGGTGTCCTTGTGCTTTCATTACAGTTAATAGTCTGGAAATTATTTTCCTGGATATTGCATGTATCAGGTGGACTTAATTCTGAAATACTTAATGAAGTGTTTGTAATTAATTTGTGTGAAGGAAGCTTCTGATTGAGACTTTCAGCAAAATTCATATTTTGTCCACTGTTTTGATCCTCATTGTGAATAGTTGATTTTGGCAATTTATTTTTCATCTGATAATCAGCTTGAATTTCTGTATTTGGGTATAATATTTCAGCAGCAGTTTGCACAGATGGTTCAGGTAAAGTAACTTTGTTCTTATTTGGAGAATCTAGTTGCATTTGCACTCCAGTTTCTCTGGCACTCTCTGAAGATGAGTCGTTGAGTTCATCTGTAAGAAATGGTTGCTTCCCAGTAGCCTGCAGAGGGTTTGAACAAGGTTCTGTGGTGCCATTTTCAGTACAGGATTGTTTAAGAGTAGTATCTTTGTTTTTAAGAACTGTAGGTTCACATTTTTGTTGAATAACTAAATCAATGGTTTTGTGCATTTTGGTAAAGTTGTCTACCATGGAACATTCAGGATGGGTACTGTGAGGTTGTAGAGCTGTGATATCATTTTCAGTAACTGGTTTTCCCACACCACCATCTACCTTTTGAATTTCTGCAGTTTCACATTTTTGTTCAGCCATCAAGTCCCTACCATTGTGCATTTCAGTGAAGTTGGTGTCTCTTTTGTTGGCTGTGGGAAGATTGACTGCACCACTCTGAGAATCTGCAGCAGTGTTGGATTGTTCTGAAAATAGTTTTGTCTTGGACTCAGGAGGTTCTAATTTCTCCAGTTTATTTTGAAAACCAATCTTTGTAAACCTTGACTGTAGGAGCTGAAATTTAGTTGGTCGAAGCTTTCCTTCAGTTTTAGGTGCTTTTGCTTTTATGCTATCCTGTTTTGTGGCAAATGCATTTGTTAACCAGACAAACTTTTCAGTGCTTGTTTTCTTCACCTTTTCCAGATGAGCTATGTAATTGATCAAATTGTTAATTTCATCCCACATGCGCTTGTTCACAAACATCCTGGCAATCTGACGCACATCTATAGTCTCATGTCTTTGAGTGTGATCGGCACTGAGACACAAAGATCTGCAACAAAATAATGGCTGGCTAACTAGATTTGAACAAATGCAAAGTAACAAAATACCAACGAAAATCAAATGGTCAGCTGAAAAAAAATACATTGTAGGAAAATGTGGAAAGAACATCACAGGAAGTAGAGCAAAACAAACTATGGCTTTCTGCTGCAAATAACTACAAATAAAAGATTTGTTGGGGATGGGATCATTAGTGGTGGGGAGGGGAAGTTATTTGGAACTTAAGCAAGCCTATAAAATGCTAAATAAACATTCCTGAAAATGTAACTAGCATTGTCAGCAAGAGAATCTTAAAGTTTGGCAGGGTTGTTAGATTTCTGTTCATATTGGTTATTATTGTGTATTACCTTTTGTATGTTCACAAGGGATTTGTGGGAATTTCTGCATAATGTTATTTTCCTTCTGATTGTTAATATCTATTTTTGGATAAAATATTGGCCATCCCTGGGAGTATGTAAATATGTACTCTAGGACCTGATTGAAAACCACTTAACTATACGTGAATGAGAAGTGAAAAGGCAGACCAGTGAAGTTGCCTGTTAAATCTGCTGTAAATCACTGTGCCGGCTGACATATATTTGTGCAGCAAAAACATTATTATTTGGTTTTAGCTTCAGACTTCTGTGTCATCTGAATTTACCTGTCTGCAGTAGCAATGTGGTACAGCTGTCTCCCCAGTAGTTCAAGGTAGCCTCTGAACTCCAAGTTCTGATAAAGACTTACTGGAACATTGTCAAATCCAAAGAAAATTCCATATAGAGACCCTGCAATGGCACCTGTTGCAGCACTCTCTCCTATTATAAGGGACATAGTTTAAGACATAACATGAAGTGATTAATACTGTTGTTCCAATAATAAAAAAAATGTATAATTGTGTCTGCTGTCTAAGTGAGGGATCAAGCCATACTAGCACAAACATTTTTTCTGTGGTTATATTTGGGTTTGGCAATTGTTTGAGCTTGATTGTCACATTAAAATACTAATCTATTTAAAAGTGTCTTCACATTTTTTTAAAAATTGAATAAAATTTCAATAATCATTATTTAAATATGGCAAAAGGCCATCGCAAATTCTACAATGCACCAATAAAATTCACTTTATTTTCAAGAATAGATAATATGTCAGTTCCTCCTTATTTATACCACTTGGAATTTTTTATTGCTGTCATCAATTTGCTTGATTTGAGCCAAAATGATGGTAGTTGAGGAAATATTTACCCAACATTGACCAGCTCAGAATTCTAATGGATTCTTACCTCTTTGAAACATGGCTGAATAACACAGCTTCTTCCAGTCACTACCAGCAAACAAGAGTGTATCATAAGCAATCAATGTTGTTTCAAGGCCTTTATCCTTTCCAGTTGATTCCGAACACCAGCGTCTAAACAGCTGTCATATTTATATAAAAAAAAGTCCAGCTGTCATTTTCAATCAGCGGTCCATTTCAAAGTTGACACCTATTCATAGTAACCTAATATGATGCAATAATATTTCCTGCAGTGAATACTTCTTTTGTTTTCTGTTTTAGAAGGCAATAAAGAACATCCACAGGTATCAAATCTGTTAAAGGTGCAAGATGTTCGTATAATGGTTACGCAGTTTAAAAATGTAGGCCTAACACCCATGAGTCCGTTATGGTTGGTGTCATTCCACAGTGGAAATCTGCCACCCGCAATATCCATTTGGATTCTTTCTCAGGATCACCTGATACTGACATTAGGCCCAATCTAAATGCAAATCACATGAAGCACCAATTTTAGTCCCTTGTGTGAAAGTGAACTTTGATTGAATGCAGCATGTTCACAGTCTGTTGTGGTCAGTTTCTTCATGTACTTAAGTCAAACCAGTGGGCCTCAAACAGACCACTGGAGGCTGCTACCTAAATAATAACTTTAAGTATGTTTTTACTCCTATGGGCAAGTAAGAACACCCTTCTGATGGCCTAACTCTCCTCCCCTTTCTGAGTCAGTTTTAAAGTTTTCAATTAATCTATTCACTATAAATTTAGCTAGCAAACTTGTTGATCTCACAGTATATCAGGTCTCACTGGGCACAGAGCATGCACTATACCAGAATTGTATGCTCATTTGTCAGTGCCTCAGTTTCTACACCAGGATGTTTTACTGAACAACAATAAATGACTGGCACTGAAAACCCAATTCCTTGGGATAGTGCGTGGGGGTGGAAATTGGGTGGAGCTCCCATCCCTTGATCACAATTCAATATTCATGTATACATTTGTCAGTGTAGAGTGACTGTAGCTGTGAAGTTCCCCAGGCCGAGACAGCATTCTCCCACTTGCAATCTGGGCTTTTTGGCACTCATAAGGCTTGAAAAGTGGCTGCAGTTGCAACAGCTAAGGGAGGGAGAAAGGAACTGATTTTAAATTGCTTTCAAAACTTTGAAGTGCTGCGAGGTGTCAGCAGGAATCAGATTTATGCTTTTTGTAGTATGTTTAATAGCATTGGTAATTCTAGCCTTGTAATATACAAGATTAAAAATAGTGTGCAAATAGTACAACCATGCAATAATCAACCTTTGTGACAGGGGGAAGACAGGCTCTGATGTGAATGTTGTTTGGAAGAGAGTAAAGGTTGTAGGCTATTCATACACATCATACCTCTGTGTTTTATGCCCCTTTTTAGTAATGTGCTCTCTTTGGTCAGCCATTAGCCAAGTCACAAAGCTATGATAATGTAGCACAGAAGGGTTCTGATTAACCTACCTGATATCTATATTGATGACTACATACATTGCTTGAAAAGTTACTGTCATCGTGATAACTTACACAAAGGTGCTAAGAATCTAATTTCTTGCAAAGTACATTGGGCCAGATTTTCCTGCCACTGATGTGCTCTCCATGTTTCCACTGACAGGGAAGTCCTGAGCTACATTGGGTCTTCCATGTGTAAGTCCTATCTCTGTGCACAAAAATGCTGAGAAACATTTTGACAGCTGATGTTCAGAAACATTCAAAAACTATTATAACAATCAAACCATCAAAATAGTATGTTTACAAAGATAGTTAAACATTTAATTAAATTTAATTGCTAAATAAACTATAAATGACCTCATATTTGGCTCCTCCTTGCAGTTACTCCTCTTCAATAAAATCATTTAAGGTGCTATGCAAGTGAATTCCCAGCATAAGCGCTGAGGAAATGCAGGAACCTTGCATTCCTATATTGGATTCCATAGGGCCCCAGTGGCTGATCTGTGACAGTGAGGTGCTGTTGGCAAGATGTTTGAGCTGTCCATGTTTGTGTATGCAGAGCGAGAAATCCTAAACTCCTAATACATATGATGGGAGTGGGGGTGGGGTGGGGTGGGGGGGGGCGCAAATGTTAGCCATTCCACACATAACTATTGACAGTTCTGAGGAAAATCCAGACCATTAGTTGGATTTCCTCAATCTAATTAATCAATCAGGAAATGTTGATAAAATTATTGCAAGAATGAGTAATGTGAATTAACTTATACACCAAACAATGACCAATAATATTTGGTGAGATGCAATTTTTTTCAAATATTATTTTTGGTTATGACGATAAAAGGAATTATGGTTCATCTAGCAAAGTCAACTATTTTTCAAGATACAAATAGACAATGACGTAAGATTTTTTAAGAGAGATACTTCCAAATTTTTTAATAATTTACATTTGCCTACTGCTTTATTTAATGATATTTCTGACTTCAGTCATGAAAGCAAACACAATAGCCCTGATTTTGTAGTTGCAATAGTGAAACTGTCCCTGTTCATATTAATATACTGTGAAACTGACAGCAACTTATGAAGTCTGCACCTGTGTAGATAAATGTAAAAATCCAGAAGTTGCTGTCAGTGATAATGTGTTGTCCGATAATTCTTCCAGCTGCTCAGTCTACTTGACCATATCACTGTTGCTGGACACCAGAGAACCATTGTATGTGACACGAGAAAATCCATACCTCAGAGATCATTACATCTTTGGGGCAGCTATCGTTAAGCTCATTGGCAAGAGCTAAAATTTCACTGCTGACTGCAAGATCTGGGCCATTGGGAAATGTGCGTTTTATCTGAAGGAGAACTGTTAGCCAAGATACTAGGCAAATTTGCTGAACCTGAATTGTACCTTGGGATTATTCACATCCACTAAGAAAGGGAGGGGGCGCCTTGGTTTAACATCTTTCCTCCTGGAGGTTGACTCCTGTAGACTGCAGCAAAGTATCAGTTTGCTTAAGTCATTTGAAACTACAACTGTCTGATTTTGGAGCAAAAGTGATAATAACTGGAGGTGAGTGATCAATTTTGGGGTTTGCAAAGTCCAAGTATTTCTTCTTGAAGGATCTGGTATCAGAAACGAGAGGAGTCCAAAACTTAATTTTTAATTGGACAAAATAAATATCTCAAAGTCTTACAAAAATGCAAAGGCTTTAAGGTCACTTGGACTTGTCCTTTCTGTTGCGAATGAAACTGCAGGCAAATCAAATACTCACGCAAAACCCATCTAAGAACTATAATCCATCTCCAAATTAGATTTAATGCTTTTACTTTCCCTTCCTTTTTTTATTCCTGATAGCAGAAATTTATGCTGGATAAATGTTCTATTTCACCAGTGGGACTATTAACATTAGCAAGTTGCTTGGCAATGCAGCTGAAGCCAGTATTGTCACTGCCAGGTAACCATGTCTACTTTCGACCAGGGAGATGGAAACCTGTATCAATATCCCACTGACACAAAGGCCAATGGTAATACTCCAATGTCGCCCTTTCAGAGAAGCCTAGGATTTGACCTGAGATATTGCCATTGACCCTTACTGTAGCTTTACTTTTTAAAAAGGAAATCTTAGTGTTTCCCTGGGGGAGGGGGGGGGAGCGGAGACAGCCTCCAGAAATATTGTCTTAATCTTATAGAATTGTTTTAAATTAAATAGGGAGTATTCATTGGCAGTATTAATCAGAATATGAGAAAATCTATGGAGACAGTGGACTCTGCAAAGCACGTAAATGCTATGATCACTGAAGGGTGAGTAATAAACCTTGCATCTGTCATTATTTTCTTTCTGACACTTCTAAGGTAAGTAAATCTTGGTGTAAACAAAAATTCAGAAATCAAAAGATAGAAACAAAATCATTTTCAAGTTAATCTTGATCCTTTGTTTGCTTTTTCAAAGGTTATTGATGATAAGGTTCAGAGTTCTACGTAAAATATGCTTGTTATTTTAAAGGGTCTCTTGTCCTGTATATTTGAGAGTTTGGAAACAAAGAAACCCAGAATTAACTTCATTCCATTTTATCACTGATCAACTGCAGTAAATTTTCAAACATAAGATTCAAAATAAAGTACAATAACCAATGCTACAGTTGATAGAATATCTGCTACATCACAATTTTGAAACCGACCCATGTTTAAATAGATTTTTGAATACTGTGGAGTTTAGACCATAGAACAGTACAGCACAGGAAAAGGCCCTTTGGCCAACAATGTTGTGCTGAACCAATTACATTAGTAATAAAATGCCCAACTAAACTAATCCCTTCTGCCTACACGATGTCCATATCCTACCATAGCCCTCACATTCATGTACCTATCTAAGAGCTTCTTGAATGCCCCTATTGTATTTGCCTCCACCATCACCCCAGGCAGTGCATTCCAGGCACCCACCACTCACTGTGTAACAAAAAAAAACAAACTTGCCCCACACATCTCCTTTGAACTTGCCCCTTATCACCTTAAATGCATGCCCTCTAGTATTTCAACCCTGGGGAAAAAATACTGGCTGTCTACTCTATCTATGCCTGTCATAATCTTATAAACTTCTATCAGATCTCCCCTCAGCCTCTGCCGCTCCAGAGAGAACAACCCAAGTTTGTCCAACCTAACCTCATAACACGTGCCCTCTAATCCAGGCAGCATCTTGGTAAACCTCTTCTACACCCTCTCAAAAGCCTCAACATCCTTCCTATAATGGGGTGACCAGAACTGAATGCAATACTCCAGATACGGCCTAACTGAGGTTTTATAAAGCTGCAGCATAACTTCCTGACTCTTGAACTCAGTGCCTCAACTAATGAAGGCAAGCATGTCATATGCCTTCTTTACTGCCCTATCAACCTTTTACTTTTCCTTCTTCACTAAATTCATCACCTCTCTTGACATACAAAGTTTCCTTACCTTGCCATCCTTCCTATTGGAACATATCTGTGCAGTTGGTCTTTAAATACCCTCCATGTGTCAGATGTGGACTTGCCCAAAAACAGCTGTTCCCACTTAATTCTCCCAAGTTCCTGCCTAATGCTCTCGTAATTTGTCCTGCTCCAATTTAGTACTCTCCTGCAAGGTCCATATTTATCCCTTATCTATAGCCATCTTAAAACTTAAGGAATTGTGGTCACTGTTCCCTAGCTGTTCTCCCACGGAAAGGTCAGTCACCTGGCCAGGCTTGTTACCCAATACCAGGTCCAGTACGAACCCTCCTCTTGTTGGACTATCCACATATTGATTTAAGAAACCCTCCTGGATGCACCTAACAAATTCTGCCCCATCTAAATCTCCTGCATTAAGGAGGTCCCAGTTTATATTAGGGAAGTTGAAGTCCCTCACGATAAGAACCCTATTAGTTTTACACCTTTCCCTAATCTGCCTGCATATCTGTTCTGCAATGTCCTAGTGGCTGTTGGGGGGGGGGGGGGGGGGGGGGGGGGTCGGTCTGAAGGATAATCCCATCAGAGCGAATGCATTTTCTTGTTTTTGAGTTCTACCCATAGACTCAGTGGATGAGCCCTCCATTATGTCCCCTCTGAGTGCAGCTGTGATATTGTCCCTGATTAGTGCAACTCCCTCCCTTCCCCTCACCTCCCTTTTCCCCCCCCCCTTACCTCCCTTCCCCCCCTTACCTCCCTTTCTATCTTTTCTAAAACATTGAAACCCTGGAACATTAAGCACCCATTCCTGTCCCTCTCTCAACCAAGTCTCTGTTATGGCCGCATCATCATAGTTTCTTGTACTGATCCATGCTCTAAGTTCATCACCCTTACCCATAATACTCCTAACATTCAAATACACACACTTCAAACTGTCCGTCCCATCGTGTCTACTACTTTGCTCCTGCCTATTTTTAACTGGCCCAGACATCTACCTTCCTCTCAATCCCTCCACTTTCTGACTCAGCGCTCTGGTTCCCATCCCCATGCCAAACTAGTTTAAACCCTCCCAAGTAGCACTCACAAACTTCCTGGCCAGGATATTGGTTCCCCTCCAGTTGAGGTGCAACCAGTCCTTCTTGTACAGGTCACCCCTGCTCCAGAAGAGGTTCCAATTTCTAGCCAAGAAACCCACAGTTAATTTCTATTCATTTTTGGGATCTTTGTATTACTGGCAAGGCTACCATTTATTCCCCATACGTAATTGCCTTTTAGAAAGTAGTGGTGAGCAGCTTTCTTGAACCACTGAAGTCCTCCTGGCGAAAGCCCTCCCACAGTGCTGTTGGGCAAGGAGTTCCAGCGATGAGGATATGCATTCATGCCAGGGTGATTTGGGACTTGTAGAGGGGACGGCAGGTGGTGGTGGTCCCATGCACTGGGCAGGCACGGTAGTGTAGCAGTTAGCGTAACGCTATTACAGCACCAGCGACCTGGGTTCAATTCCAGCCGCTGTCTGTAGGAGTTTGTACAGTCTCCCTGTGTCTGCGTGGGTTTCCTCCCACATTGCAAAGATGTACAAGTTAGGAAGTTGCGGACATGCTATGTTGGCACCAGAAGTGTGGCGACCCTTGCGGGCTGCCCCCAGAACACTACGCAAAAGATGCATTTCACTGTGTGTTTCGATGTACATGTGACTAATAAAGATATCTTCATACTAGAGGTTGCAGGTTTGGGAGGTGCTCTCAGAGTAGCCTGTATGTATAACTGCGGTGCAGTTTAAGTGCATGCTCCTCCCTTAGTCTCCTCCCTACTCACCTACCTGATGGCTATGGCTTGCTGATAATGTACATGGCTCTCATGTTTGGTTTGGTTCCCTAATAGCCACAAATACCTTCCTATTTTAGTTTGATTTCTTGGATGATTCGACAATGCTTCAAAACCTTCCTTCTGTTCTCACCAGCATGCAATGATAATTGCTATGGCCTTGATTTCTTTCTCCAATTGAATATAGTCCCTTGTGATGTTTACAATATTAAAGATCTGCCATAGTGCAATTTTTTGTTGACCCACTATTATTTTATACAAAGGCCTTTATTTGAAGGTGTTGCATTTTAGTTTTACATTGCATTGGATATAGTAAATCACTGTCAGAAATGAAGTTTTATTAAAGGGAAGTGCTGTTGAGTTTGGGAGCATTGAAACTTGTATTTATTATAATAGCACCTGGCAGCTTTAAAGACTATTGAAACAAACCATATGTGTTTTATAAAGGTCTCAGATTCAGTACAAATGAGCAAGATTCTTAAAGGGGTGAGCATAATTACATCAAATCTATCCATCATCCTGTTGCCTTGTAAGGTTTCATATTCTTGTGACAGTATTAGGCATTTTCTAATTCTGGTGATGAGGAAAGCAATAGATATAATATTGCACTTAGACTTAACCAGCTACTTGAGAATTACTGATATATCCAGTAATGCTTTGGGTGTGACAAAATAGCTTCAAGTTCAAGAATTGCAGGTCCAAAGATAAGCCCCACTTAACAGGAGTGATTGGTTACAAGAGTAATTCAGAGGACTAAGATTCCTTTCCAAATATCATCTTTCATTCCTGCAATGAGAATTTAGGTATTTGATACATCATGTAGTCATTTAGTTCTATTCAGAGATAATTCACATGAATTTCTGTGCAAACCTATGTTATGATACAACAATTTAATTATCTAATTGAGTACTTTTTTTTAGGGTTTGTTTCTATTTTAAATGGGCAATGCCATAGGTTTAATTGGGGTACAATTAGTGTTCATTTTCCTAAATGGAGGTAATCAATAAAATGCAGATTTTTTTTTGATAAAGCCATAATTTATTCACTTACGTGAAATATAAAAAGGAAGATTCTGGGTATGAACATTGCCAATAATTTCTAACAAATGAACCTTCTTGTTAGTTGGATACAATATTTCCAACCTTGATCCATTACAAGTAAATGGTTGTATCCTTCAGAATTTTTTTTAAAAAAAACTTTATCTTATACTTACACTGGCTAATATTAGTTTATAAATAGTCCAGTATGTCTATATCCTTGGCATCCACTTATAATACACAATTTGAGCATTTATCATTTCAAAAATGAATTTTCCTATTCTATAACTCCTTTTAACAATGTTGGAATGCCTTCTGCTTGATGAACGTATTCACTTCACAAAAGTTACAAATGGATAATTTTGGCGTATTCCCAGGAAAAAAATTAAATAGTAAAAAAAATCTCAGAGGTAACATAGGATTGAAAACAAAAAAAAATTACCATTGTGTATTTTATAACAATGAAGATACCTCTGGATGCTTTCCTTAATTGGGGTAATTGATTTAATATGTTAACAGTATTGCAAAAATTTACATTCAAACTTTAAAAAATCTAGGTATAAGAATTGATATTACAATGATTAGGAGGACAGTTCTTGGCTAAGGAAATGTGAAATAGAGTGTAAAAATCTAGTTTGCAATTGTCAAATTCAATACTCAAATATATAGGCATTTGGGCAGGTGTATTATTAAATTAATTTTGATATTAAGGATAGATACTTTCTTATTACCAACCACATGTTACCTTGTTTTGTTCTTCAATATTATAAGTTTTAGGAAAAACTGCCTTATCACTTCCATCCTTCTCAATTCCTCTCTGCTGGAGGTACAATTGCCATTTGGTTTCAAAAGAGAACCAATTCTCACGGTAATCTGTGAACATGAACAAATATAAACATGCAAAACACATTTAGAAGATGTGCATAACAACAATTTGGAAATTGATACCCAAATAGAGAGATATTGATGATACTTCAGGTCTATATCCTTCATATGTTGTCCACCTCCCTCTCTGCCCCATCATCGTTGGCACAGCCTTGGGTCACCATTTCCTTCATTCTGGATTTCTCTTCCTAACTACATTTGCCTTGCTACATTTTACATTTATTCAAATTTCTCCTAAATTTATTTCCCAGCCCCCTCTCCCAACCTCTCCTAATTCCTGTTCATTATCTATTATTGCTGTTAATGTTTTGTTCTGCTATATCATGGGTTATAATCCACATGGCATTATTTTTAATATAGTTCATTCTGTTATGTTATACCATTACTACCATTCAGTTGCAACACCCAGTATGTAGAAGGACAACATCTTGTACTAACTTAGCTCCAAAGTCCCTTCACCTCTGTTTTGAATGCAAATCTTGTCCAAAACCTGCAGCAGTACTGAGTGAACTTGGTGAGCTAACAGTACCAAACCAACATAATATAGCATTAAATTCTCAATGTCTTTCATAACAAAAGGGAAAATGAAGTTTGGTATTTGGACACTTTTTTTTAACCTCATAGCTCTTGCTGTGCCTACACTGGGGTGAAGGAGAGCTGATAGTTACGCTCAGTAAAATGATCAATCAAGTACTGTTAGCCATTACTCAGCATTTACAGGAATAGCTTCGAAAATATTACTAAGAAACCTTTCATGTTATGTCAACACAAGATTTCTATTTAAATTTTATTTACAGTGTCTACAGTGTTTACAGGGTCTACAGTGGATGCCATCTCCCTGGCCCTACACTCATCTCTGGTGCATCTGGACAGTAAAGGTATCTGCGTTAGACTATAATCCCAAGCAAACTCAGCACCAAACTCTGAGACCTGGGACTCAACACCTCCCTCTGCAACTGGATCCTTGACTTTCTGACCAATAGACCGCAATCAGCGAGGATAAGCAACAACACCTCCAGCACAATTATTCTCAACACTGGTGTCTCAAAAGGCTGTGTCCTCTACTCTACTCCCTATATACTCATGACTGCACTCCATCTACAAGTTTACAGATGATACCACCGTAGTAAGCCATATCTCAAATAATGAGTCAGTACAGGAAGGAGATAGAGAGCTTAGTGATATGGTGTCATGACAACAACCTTTCCCTCAATGTCAGCAAAACAAAAGAGAGGGTCATTGACTTAAGAAAGGGGGCAGTGTACATGCACCTGTCTACATCAATGGTGCTGAGGTCAAAAGGGTTGAGAGCTTCACGTTCCTAGGAGTGAACATCACCAATAGCCTGTCCTCGTCCAACCACATAGACACCATGGCCAAGAAAGCTCACTAGTGCCTCTACTTCCTAAGGAGGCTAAAGAAATTTGCCATGTCCCCTTTGACACTCACCAACATTTATCGATGCACCACAGAAAGCATCCTATCTGGATGCATCACAGCTTGGTATGGCAACCGCGCTGTCTGGGACTGCAAGAAACTGCAAAGTTGTGGACACAGCCCAGCACATCACAGAAACCAGCCTCCCCTCCAAGGACTCTGTCTATACTTCTCGCTGCCTTGGTGAAGCAGCCAACATAATCAAAGACCCCACCCACCCGGATCATTCTCTCTTCTCTCCTCTCCTCTCCCATCAGGCAGAAGATACAGGAGCCTGAGGGCACATACCACCAGGCTCAAGGACAACTTCTATCCCACTGTGATAAGACTATTGAACCGTTGCCTTTTATGATGAGATGGACTCAACCTCACAATCTACCTTGTTATGGCCTTGCAGCTGATTGTCTACCTGCAGTGCACTTCCTCTGTAGCTGTGACACTTTACTCTGTATTCTGTTACTGTTTTTACCCTGTACTACCTCAATGCACTGTGTAATGAATTGATCTGTACAAACAGTGTGCAAGACAAGTTTTTCCACTGTACAAGTGACAATAATAAACCAATACCAATTTGTTAACTGGGATGAATTAGCAATGTTATATCCTATAATCATAATTACCAATCTTTACAGGCAGAAGTTTTCTTATATGTCATAGATTTTTATTCAGACCAGCAGCATCCTCAGCTGTGGTAGCATTCTTACCACTGGGTTAAGAGACCATGGAGCCACAATGGCTTTAGAAAACTGAAGCATGCAAGAAAGGCTGATATTGCAATGAAATACTGAATCACAGAATGGTCACATGATGGAAAGAGGCCATTCAGCCTGTCATGTCTGTACTGATTCTAATCAAAAGCAATGAAGTTGGTTCCATCTCCCACCCATAAGACAAAAGAGCAGAACTAGGCCATTTGGCCCTTCAAGTCTGCTCCACCATTTGATCATGGCTCATTTATTTTTCCCTCTCAACCCCATTCTCCTGCCCATAACCTTTCACGCCCTTACTAACCAAGAACCTATCAACCCTCGCTTTAAATAAACCTAATTACTTGGCCTCCACAGCCATCTGTGGTAATGAATTCCACAGATTCACCACCCTCTGGCTAAAGAAATTCCTCCTCATCTCTGTTCTAAAGGGATGTCCTTCCATTGTGAGGCTGTGCCCTCTGGTCCTAGGCTCTACCATGACTGGAAACATCCTCTCCATATCCAGGTCTTTCAATATTCAATAGGTTTCAATGAGACCCCCCCCCATTCCTTCTAAACTCCAGAGAGTACAGGCCCAGAGCCAAAATGCTCTTCATGCATTAACCCTTTCATTCCTGGGATCATCCTTGTAAACCTCCTCTGGACCCTCTCCAACGCCAGCACATCCTTCCTTAGATATGGGGCCTAAAACTGCTCACAATACTCCAAATGTGGTCTGACCAATGCCTTATAAAGCCTCAGCATTACATTCTTGCTTTTATATTCTGGTCCTCTTGAAATAAATGCTAACATTGCATTTGCCTTCCTTACTACTGATTTAACCTGCAAGTTACCTTTAGGGAATCCTGCACGAGGACTCCCAAGTCCCTTTACACCTCCAATTTCTGAATTCACTCCCTGTTCAGAAAATAGTCTACGCCTTTATTCCTTCTACCAAAGTGCATGACTGTACACTTCCCTATGCTGTATTCCATCTGCCACTTCTTTGCCCATTCTCCCAACCTGTCCAAGTCCTTCTGCAGACTCCCTGCTTCCTCAACACTACTTGCCCCTCCACCTACCTTTGTATCATCTTCAAACTTGGCCACAAAGCCCTCAATTCAGTCATCCAGATCATTAACATAACATGAAAAGTAATGGACCAACTCTGACCCCTGCGGAACACCACTAGTCACTGGCAGCCAACCAGAAAAGGCCCCCTGTATTCCCACTCTTTGCCATTCTGCCAGTCAGCCAATCTTCTATCCATGCTCGTACCTTTCCTGTAATACCATGGGCTCCTGTCTTGTTTCGCAGCCTCATGTGCAGCACCTTGTCAAAAGCCTTCTGAAAATCCAAGTAAACAACATCCACTGAGTCTGTCTATCCTGCCTGTTACTTCCTCAAAGAATTCCAACAGATTCGTCAGGCGAGATCTCCCCTTAAAGAAACCATGCTGACTTCTGCCTATTTTATCATGAGCTTCCAAATACCCTGAAATCTCATCTTTAATAATGGACTAACATCTTACCAACCACTGAAGTCAGGCTAACTGGCCTATCATTTCCTGTCTTTTGCCTCCCTACTCTTTAAAGAGTGGAGTGACATTTTGATTTCCCAGTCCTCCAGAACCATTCCTGACTCTAGTGATTCTTGAAAAATCACTACTAATGCCTCCACAATCTCTTCAGCTACCTCTTTCAGAACCATGGGGTGTAGTCTATCCATCCATCCAGGTGACTTATCTGCCTTCAGACCTTTCAGTCTCCCATGTACCTTCTTCTTAGTAACAGTGAGAACACTCACTTCTGCCCCCTAACTCTCTTGAATTTCTTGCATGTTACTGGTGTCTTCCACAGTGAAGACTGATGCAAAATACTTATTCAGTTCGTCTGCCATTTCTTTGTTCCCCATTACTATTTCGCTGGTGTCACTTTCCAGCAGTCCGATGTCCACTCTTGCCTCTCTTTTACTCTTTATATATCTGAAAAACTTTATCCTCTTTTATATTATTGGCTAGCTTACCTTCACGTTTCATCTTTTCTCCCCTTATTGCTTTTCTAAAGCTTCCCAATCCTTAAGCTTCCCACTATTTTTTTTGCAATATTGTATGCCCTCTTTTGTTTTTATACTTTGACTTCCCTTGTCAGCCACAGTTGCCTCATCCTCCCTTTTAGAATGCTGCTTCTTCTTTGGGATGAACTGATCCTGCATCTTCCAAATTACTCCCAGAATCTCCTGCCATTGCTGCTCTATCGTTATCCCTGCTGGGGTCCCCTTCCAATCAACTTTGGCCAGCTCCTCTCTCATGCCGCTGTTGTTGCCTTTACTCAACTGTAATACTGATACAGCTGATTTCAGCTTCTCCCTCTCAAACTGCAGGATCACATTATGATCACTACCTCCTAAGGGTTCCAGTACCTTAATCTCCCTAATTAAATCTGGTTCATTGCATAACACCAAATCACAATTGCCTTTTCCCTGGTGGGCTCGACCACAAACTGCTCTGAAAAGCCATCTTGTAGGCATTCTACAAATTCCTTCTCTTGGGATCCAGTGCCAACCTGATTTTCCCAGTCTACTTGCATATTGAAATCCCCCATAACCACCGTAACGTTGCCCTTTTTATATGCCTTTTCTATCTCCTGTTGTAATTTGTACCCCACATCCTGGCTACTATTTGGAGGCCCATATATAATTCCTATCAGGGTCTTTTTACCCTTGCAGTTTCTTAACTCTACCCACGAGGATTCTACATCTTCTGATCCTATGTCACTTCTTGCTAAGGATTTGATTTCATTTTTTTACCAACAGAGCCACGCCACCCCCTCTGCTGACTTGCCTGTCTTTTCGATAGAATGTGTATCATTGGATGTTTAGCTCCCAGCTGTGATCTTCTTTCAACCACCACTCTGTGATGGCCACAACTTCATATCTGCCAATTTTTAACTGCGCTATGAGCTCATCTGCGTGCACTCAAATATAACACCTTCAGTCCTGTATTCACCTCCCTTCTTCTCAAATTTGTCTCCAGGTTGCCTGAAGTTAAATTCTTATCCCTTTTTAAACTTTGTCTTATTCTTTATTCTGGAGACTTCAGTAACCTCTCCTGCACCCTCCTTCCCTTTTACTTTATCCATACTCTTCCAATCTTTTGAACCTACTATTTTGTTTAAAGACCCTACTACTTAGTTTAAAGCCCTATCTTCAGCCCTAGTTATACGATTCGCCAGGACCCTGGTCCCAGCGTGGTTCAGGTGGAACCTGTCCCATCGGAACAACTTCCTCCTTCCCAATACTGGTGCCAATGTCCCACGAATTCAAACACACTTCTCCCACACCAATCTTTGAGCCAAGCATTTAACTCTCTGATCTTTTACCCTATGCCAATTTGCACATGGCTCAGGTAGCAATCCAGAGATTATTACCTTTTTGGCTCTGCTTTTTAATTTAGTCCCTAGCTGCTCAAATTCCCTCAGCAGAACCTTTTTCCCTGTTCTACCTACATCACTGGTACCCACGTGGACCAAGACAACTGGATCTTTCTCCTCCCACTCCAAATTCCTCTGCAGATCAGATGAGATGTCCTGAACCCAGGCACCAGGCAGGCAACACAGCTGTCGGGTCTCTCGATCCTTGCGACAGAAAATTGTGTCTACTCCCCCGACTATACTATCCCCAATTACAACTACATTTCTCTTCTCTCCCCCCTCATGAATGGCTTCCTGAGCCACAGTGCCATGGTTCAGTTGCTCATCCTTCCTACAGCCCCCACTCTCATCCGCACAGGGAACAAGAATCTCAGAGCTGCTGGACAACCTCAAGGGCTGAGGCTCCTCCAGCACTACTTCTTGGATCCCCCTACCTGCCTCACTCACAGTCACACCCTCTTATCACTGACCACAGACTGAATTTGAAGTAATTAATCTAAGGGGCATGACTGCCTCCTGAAACACAGCATCCAAGTAACTCTCCCCCTCCCTGATGCATCACAGTGTTTGAAGCTCAGATTCCAGGTCATCAACTTTGACCCTGAGTTCCTCGAGCAAACAACACTTGCTGCAGATGTGGTCACCAGGAACCACAAAGGGGTCCACCAGCTCCCACATCGTGCAGCTACAACACATGACCTGATCCTGCATCCCTACTTTATTTAATTAGTTATAATTTGATGTCTTTTTATTTAGCTACTATAAAAAAAAACCTTAACTGTTCTTACCTGCTACTCACTGTGCCTCCTCACCAAAGCTTCAGATTCCCACTCCTGCACTGGCCCACTCTCACAGTGGCCATTCACTTTACCCTACCTTCCTTTTATTGGCTGAGCTGCCACACACTTAGCCAATCACACAACTTTAAAACAAAAAGTTAGCTCCTCCCCTCTGCTGCTGTGGCTGCTGCCCTCTCCCCACAGCTCTGCAAATCTATTCCTTCCAACCCCTTTCGTAAACTACAAATGAATCTGGCTTCACTCTCCCTGGTAATGCACTCCATATCTTAACGATTAACTGTGCAAAAAAGAATTGTCCTCGTGTCACTTTTGGTTCCTTTGCCAATCACCAACATTCTTTCTCTTCTTTTTCTGACCCCTCTGTGAATGGGAACAGTTTCTCTCTATCTGCACTGTCTATGCTCTTCATGATTTTAAATACACCCATCAGATTGCAACTGCTTCTGTTCCGAGAAGAACAACCCCAGCTTCTCCAGTCTGTCCATGTGACTGAAGTTTCTCATCCCTGCAATCATTTCGGTAAAAATCTCTACTGTACCCTCTCCAAAGCCTTTACTAAAATGTAGCAGCAAGAACTGGACACAATACCACAATTGTCAGAGCACCAGTATTTCATGAAGATTCATCGCAAGTTCCTTGATCTTGTACTCTATACCCTGGTTCTAAAAAGCTTTTGAGGTAGCACTGTATTGGAAGCAGTAGGAAATACAAAGGGACACAGAAAGCTAGCGTTAAAGGGAAAGGAAGAGAAATTAGTTAACTGTTGGATTCAAAATGGCATGATCCCATTTGTAAATTTGGATTCAAATGTTTATTGTTACAGATGGTATTTGGTCTGTAGCAGGTGGAAGGAAAGGTATAAGACTGGTTTATGAGGAATTGGGTTTGTGGTTACTGGTTTCGCACTCAAGTGAAAGTATTATATCATGCTTATCTACAGCTGCTGTTATCTTCCTTTCCCATTATCAGACTAAAACTGTGCTAGTGCTCAAGTCTGTTGTTTATTGGCTGCATGCATCAGGAGGGAGACAATATTGTGAACTGTGCAGTACAGAGGTGCAACTGTTACTGCTGCTGTGTCACTCTTCCAGCAACTTGGGTTCGATCTTGACCTCAGGTGCTAGCTGTGTGGATTTGCACATTCTCCCTGTGACCGCATGGGTTTCCTCCGGATGCTCCGGTTTTCTCCCACATCCCAAAGTGTGGATGGGTGGCTTGAGAAATGGGCAGAATTGATGGGTATGTGAGAGAGATTTGTTCACAGGAAAATAGATGGCAGGGAGGAGTGGGGGGAGATGGGACTAAAGGGAATGCTCTGATGGCCAGCATGGACTTAATGGACTGAATGGCCTCCTTTTCAGTCAAGAGCAAAAAAATATAAAAATATATATAAGGCATATCTGAGGAAAATATGAGATCAAATTCAGATATTCCACCCTACCCCAACACCTGTGAAACATTTCAATATTACACAGGGTGTGAACACACTGGCCATAAAGATACAGAGATCACTTACTGGCATGAACAGTGTGTAACAAAATTATGTATAGATCTACATATATTTGTGTTAAATCCACATCTATTTCTTTATTCACGAAAACAGAAGTAAATGCGAAACATTTTGAGATTTTAAAACAGAGCTGCTAGTAATCTCGATATTCTTGAACACAGATCAGTAGCAAGATGTTTTCACAAATTATACTTCTATTTGTAATTTTTTGGCTTTATTTTAGTCAGGATCTAAAATGAATAGTAGAAATATGTAGGGTTTGATTTAGGAAATAAAACTGGATACTACCTGAGAAATGCTTCACTTTCCTTTCACAGTATTGCTCTGCAATTGGCATCAATTCCATCATTCTCCATCCCCACTGAGCGATAGGCTTCCCTTGAATAGCAAATGATGTAAAAAGTGCAGTACAGAACGTACCTAGAAACCCTACAGATGAACATATTTAGTGTTAATGCTTTGTATAATAAATGAGAACCAGACTGAATTCTTTGAATATTGAAATTACAATCTGCTTTTTCCTTAAACTTATTTTAGAAAAAACAAAGAATGTTCAATCATAGAGCAAATTATGCAGTTCGCAATACAGTTCAGTTTCATTGTATCAAAAATCAGTGCAACCATGTACAGATAGTCATCCTGCCTTTATCCCAAAGATCAGATGCATAGATCATACCAGTCAAGTAAATGCACAGAATAATTCAGCAAGTGGTATGCAGGGCAGAAACAAACAACACCATACATGCCTAAATGAAATACAAGTCCAATTCTAAAAGATGTACAGAACACCAAATGAAGATATTTCTTTGCCTCTTTTGAATCGTTTTCGCTTTCATATCACTTCCAAATGTCCACCAGTATTTGTGGATGGTTCAAATAAGAAGACACAACCTAGAATCTTAGCTTCCAATTTAAGATTTAATAATAAATGGTCATTGAGCCAAGGAAGAATGAACAGGCTAGGTATTTTCCCTTGAGAGGTATGAGGAGCTGCAAAGTAAGGTATTCATAAAATTATGAAAGCTTTACATCAATAGGCGCAGGGAGTGTTTCCATTTGAACAAAAAAAGCATAACTAGAGGCCATGATCACAAGACTGTAGATAAGCGTTCAAACAAGGATGTTTGGAAGGATCATCTTTACCCACAGCATGAAAATGTTTGAAGTGAAAAGTATTAATTATTTAAGGGTGGCTGGAAAATATAAGAGGGAGAAGGAAAGGGCAAGATAAGCAGGAGAGGGAAAGGGAAGTACAGTGTTACCCTGACTGAGCTGAGGAATAAAGAGGGTGGATGCTCAAGTAAAGCACAAATACTGGGATGAGTGGTTGGGTCAAATGGCTTGTTTTTCTCCTGTGTGTAATTATATGTAACATACATAAAAAATTTAGACAAGAAGGAATAAAAGTGAATCGGGCTCAATAACATATAGGTTGGAAGAGTTAATTCTTGACGTAATTATTCCTAATTAATGAATGCAGAAATTATAAATGAGCTATTTACATCAATAAAGTACCTCTGTTTAAAGCGTCTACATTTTATGGCATTGCACAGATGCTAAAAACCTAACTGTAAGGGTTATATCCTACAATGTAATTTTTTTAGTGAGTAACGTTAGAACTGTGGTCTGGCCACCGTTCATTGTACATACTATGAAAGCTATCTGGGTAAAATTTGAACAGAGTTATATTATGGTTTCTGATATTGTCATGGAACAATACCTTGATGTCATCAAGGTAGAGGTCAGGTATTGGTAGTAGGGTATTCATTCATGCACGTTACCTGCTGGATAACTGTGTGTCATTCGACCACATTCAATGCTGGCTTGTAGGAGGTCATTCAGTTGCTCTGCCTTTGAGTAGCACATACCGATACACATTGTTCTTGCAGCTGCTCCAAATTTAGGTTCTGTGAATTGACATGTGACAGAAATTAAGAATGGTGCTTCAAATTCCACATGACCCCAGTACATGCCAAAGCAACTACAAGAAACACTGATTATTTTTACATTTCAAAAATGCAGCTTTTAATTGACTTATACTTCTGTTTTCTTGCTTTAAATTGCCATTGCAATAGTTAGTTCGGATTAATCTTTGAATATTTTCACCTACTTGTATATTAGATTTCATTCTTAAATTAATAAAGCTCATTTTATGATCTAATGATAAATTCAAACCTATTGTTAATGCATTCCAAATGTGCTGGTCAAGTTCTATGACACTTACACAATGTTCAAATATGAAATTGTAAATTTTTCAATTTGTGGCTTTAGCTTTCAAAAGGAATGTCTACTTGTGGCATCACAAAATTACTGAATGCATCAGACGATTTCCAGTGAATCATTCAAAAACCCACTAAAACATTCACTGTTACTAATATGATATTTTGTCCTGCAGTCCCAGATAATTCTGAACATGCTTTGACATGTCAGTGTTTCACCATATAAGTACCAACTGTTTTTGCCTACAAGGAAGCCAATGAAATTAGATAGTTTACTTAGCTTCTCCCAGAACCTCGAAGTATTTTAAATGCATCTATTCACAATAGTGGTGAGATATATGCTCATGCCTTGCATTCCAACTGTGGTATAAAGATCAGAGCAGAATTTGGAATTTTCTAAAACTATTATGCTGAGCTCTGAAATCTAACTACGCTGCCCCTCCCCCCACCATACCCTGCCCAACTTCCACTTGAAATAAATACATGGAAATTACATGGTGGAAAGAGGCCATTTAGCCAGCATTGTCATTCACGATAATTCTTGAATGAAAATGTTTCTTCTATCTTCTGTACTAAACTTTCTTTGATTTATTCTTGAGCCTGCATTTCTCCTTCTTTATCCTGTAATGAATTGAGCTGTACGATCAGTTTGTAAGACAAGCTTTTCACTGTACCTTGGCACAAGTGACAATAATAAACTAATACCAATACTGGAAACAGTTTGCTTTTAATTCAATTTTTGTATGCTTCCATAATTTTAAAGACATTATATTGCCTTGTAATCCACATTGTTAACAAAAAAGACCATTTTTGAATGTACTTCTTCATGCTTTTGTCATAGTAGGTGACATCCTGATCAATCTGTGTTATACCCACTCTAAAGCTTTTATTTCTTTTCTATCATACAGAACTAAAACATCATACAGTGCAGAGGATATTAGTTAGCAATATGTTTGAATACAATAAGCTTTAATAATTTAGTGATAAAATCTAATCTCTAACTGTGCCCTAATCAGTTATGTAGGTGCATGGCACTTACACTCTATACCCCTTAAGATAAAATTTAGAATTCCATCAGCTTTCTCTCACAGCCTGATCCGTGAACTGCTGCCTCAAGATACCTCTACTGTTTCACTTCACTAAGCCTACTTTCATTCCAAAGTTGTTATTTTATTTTAATCAAATACATCAACACTGCACTTACTGATATTGAAGTCAGATTTTAGCCCATTCCCTCATCTTATCAATGACTTTCTTTGACTTCTATTTAACTATACTTCCTATTTTGGTATCATCTGTTAACTTCACCGACATCCCCATTTGGCTAATGTCAAAGCCATTTATTTGCGTTATACATACAGTGAACAGAAGTGCCCCTGAACTGGATCCCGAGAATTACCAACACCCACATGTAATAACTCCTCAAATCCTACTCTCCCAAAAAGTACTCAATCCTATTTGTTATTCTCCCTGTCACTCCATATGTCTTAAAAATCTCCAATAACTTAGAGATGACCCCCTTCTATGTCATAAGAAAATATGAAAAAATTATCAGGTTAACTTGTCAAAGTCTTCACTGAAGTGCATTTGCACTAAATTGACCACATTCTCCTTCCATGGTTGACAAGCTTTTTCAAGCACTGCTGTCTATTTTGACATCTATGTCATCATTTCATTCTTTGTTAAAGACTTTGCAATTCACTGATGTTAAGCTAACTAATCTATAATCACTTTGCATTAGCAGTGTTTTCTTTAAATAAAAACAGATGGTACCATTCGTGCTATCCAATTCTCTCAACCATGTCCACAGAATTTAACTTCTGTGACTCATTAATTCTTCGCTGCCCACTTAAGGTTCCTGGATGCATCACATTTGGCTTTAGTACTTAGTCAATGAGGTTAAATAACATCTAATATTTTCCTTTTCATTCACAGCATTACTCATCATTCTCTTTTAAAATATTTCTGGTACAGATGCCTGCCATTTTCCCTACATAAAGTCATTGTATTTAAGGATGATGGACTCATGCGCAACTATTGCATCACTGGTCCAGCTTTCCACTGTTGGATCTTTCTGGATCACATCAAACAGTGTCAACCAAGCCACTATTACAGAAAGGATAATTCCAATTAATTCTTTTCAATGGGAAACATTTCTCCAACTTGTTTCAAAGACTGCATCAACTTCAATTCTCAAATTATTGCAGAGAATTTATGGACTTATTTTGTCCTTAAATTTATCTCCACCAGCCACTACCTTCTGATCTCAGTCAACTTCTATCCTTCTCCCAATTCCTCATGGTGGTTCATCCATTTGGCACAGTAGCTCTATAGTCGGTGCTGCTGCCTCACAGCTTTAAGGACCCAGGTTTGATCCTAATCTCAGGTGTTGTCTGTGCAGAGTTTGCATGGTTTCTCTGTGACCATGTGGGTTTCATCCAAATGCTCTAGTTTCCTCCCATAGGTGGTAGGTTACTGTAAATTACCCCTTGGTGGAGGTTAGAGTTGTAGAGTTATACAGCATGAGAAATAGGCCCTTTGGCCCAAATTGCCCATGCTGACCAAGTTGCCTGCGTTTAGCCCATTATCTCTCTAAACTTTTCCTATCCATGTACCTGTTTAAATGTCTTTAAGCATTGTAATTGTACTCACCTCTTCAGCTTCCTCTGGCAACTTGTTCCATATACCCACCACCCTCTGTGTGAAAAAGTTGCCCCTTGGGTCCTTTTTAAATCTTTCCCCTCACACCTTAAATTTGTCATTGTTAATGACAAAAAAGAATTAACAGGGAGTTGATGATCACGTGTGAGAGAATAAGTTGCAGAGTTACACAAAATTAGAGGAGTGGGGAAGGGACTTGCAGGATTGCTCCCTGGGTGCTGATGGGCTGCATGGCTTCCTTCTGTGACATTATAAATATATCTCTGTACTTTCACCCTATCATCCCTCTTTAGTTTCAACATTTTCATGAAAACCATCTTCTGCTTCTCCATTTTTTGGTGTGTCCAGCTCCTGATCAGTTATTTTTCTAAATAGATTGCTTGCTAACACTGTAAATGGGTCATTCCACTTGGGCAACATACCCCTCCTATTTGAAATTACCATCATCATGTGCTCTTCAAAAAGCATCCCAAGCCACTTTTGTCTCACCAACCATCATTCAGTCTCAATCTCCATTTCCACAAAGTGCTTAAGCATGTTGTCACCTTCCAACTCTTTGTTCACCTTTCCTATAAACCTCTGCACAAGTTCCATCTGGTGTCTGCCCCCACTGTCAATACCAAAGTCACCTTTGACCAAAGCCAAGCCAAGAGATATCCTCAGTAATTTATGACATTTTCTGTGGCCGTGATACATTCTCGGTCCCTGTTCACAACGTTCAGTACAGTTTCCTCCTCTGCCTTTCCTCTTATGATTCAAAGTATCCTTGAGCAACATTGCAGAGGACTTGTTCCTGCTGCATGAAAGTACTTATGTTTGCCTTTCATTTTGAGCAGAAAATGCAAGGCAAACTGTACTTTCATGAGCAGAGTTCACTTTGCATTGCAATAAAGCTTAGATTATCCGATGGATAACTGTGCTTCTCTGACGACCAATTGATCATTTATTGATACACCTGCAGTCATTCACTCATTCTTCACTGTGGACATTTCATACACCGAGAACAAGAAGTACCCTGACTATCCTGGTAACTGCTTATCAACAAAATCAGGAAGAAAAACACCTTTAACATTATGTGAAATACACGAAAAAACAATGACATAGCTCCAAAACTGATATTATCTTAGAACTGGATTAATGACTATGCCGTGTGAATTAAATCTGTGTGACTAAATATTATTGGCTTCTACTGCCTCTTGTTCATTAATTATTCCTTATTTACAGTAATCCCATAACAACACCAATCCACCTATATTTTTTTCCTCACGAATCTCGCTACACAATTTACAGACTGATATGCGTGCTTAAAGTTATATGGAATGATCTTCACCTTTTCTCTTTAACGGCGTGTGTCCTTTGGAGGAATAGATTTTTGTCTGGACTTGGGCTCCTGATACTGGCTGTAGGTGACGATTCTCATATGTATGCAAAGCCATTAAGTATCTCTTTGCAGCTTGGTTGCAAAGTTCTTGTATGGAATCCCAGCCTGAAAGAACAACAAATTTCCATTCCTATTAACATTATTACAATCTTGAGGTGAAGAGTAATATATTCAATTAAATGCATGGAACGTATACATCTAATGTACAGATCATTCGACTCTGAGATAGACAGAATCAAAAAGAGCCGAGAGTCCTGGAAATGTACCCGTCGGGTTAGAGTTTTGACCAAGAATCCACACTCCAAAAGTTTACTCCATTTTCTCGTCTAGTGCTAATTAAACTGCAATATATATTCAACACATTCGCTACGGGTACACAAATCAACCTTTAAAGTTTTGTTTCCAAATGTTGGCATCTTCGGAGAAATAACTGGTAAAATCCGACATATGTTGTGCTGGTGACACGACTTCTGGTCTACTTTCCAAACTACTTCAGTGCGCTCACTGTTATCGTGAATGTTGAAATAAAGGTCGGTATTTTGAAACAGTCCGAGGATAACTTTTTACAGCCAAACGTGGACAAAAGAAAAAGATAGCATCCTTTTGGGGGATTTCTGATTCGTTTTGGAATGGCTCTTTGCTGAATGTGTTAAACGTGCTCAAGAGCTTGTGATATTCAATGGAAAGGGCATAGTTAAAGTCGCATGTTAAACACTGCACATTATTATAAAGCAAGAGGCGGAAAGTACAGGAGCAGTGAAGCCAGACGCGCTCTTTTCAACTTTTGTGTGTGCATAGTTAACATCGCACGAAGATTATTTTGTGCCATGGAATCGTGTGAACGAACTGCATTCGCCGGCGGGCAGTAATACGCCTTACCAATGTCAAGCAGCTGATGGATAGCAATACTTAAATTAACCCGGGCAGAAAGGAAACATAGAGCAAGAACAAACAACAGGACTAGAGGACAGAAAACTCACCAGAAACTAACGCTTCGGCAGTCGCCATGTGCATGAGAGTATCAAGTGGAGCTCGCCACTGAAAAGATTTTGAAATCATTGTGTCTATCTCTGCTGATAAATCAGACTCGGACAGTTTTAATCCAGCTTTGTTGCACTCGTGGGAAACGTTATAGCCCATGGCATTCCCGAGTGCTCCGAGGACCATGGCAGCCTCGTACCTCTCCATTGCACCGGCTCCCAGAACCCTGAACACGAAGTCACGGTTTGCTAGACCGTGTCGAGTATCCACGCCGAGGTCTAGTCCAGTGTCTGGTCTCCTAAGCCCCGCCCCTACCCTGCCTTCATGCGAGTTACGATTTTCACCGACAGTGACTCGAAACCTCCGGATCAAGTAGACTGTGTTAAAAAGCAAACATGCTTAAACTTTCAAATTTACCCATGGGGATTAGACGTATACAAATAAAGGCTGCAAGTTGGGTTGAATTTGTAACGGGTCAATTCAAACCACGCATGTGAGGGAGAAACATTTGGTTCAGTGTGAATTTTAGTTTAAAAGGAGGAAAGTATTTTTAAAAATTTTACCTGTGGTTTTGGACGCCACTTAATAAAAGTTCTGAAACTTTCAGTCGGGTTTTCAAACGACGCCAACCCACATTACAAGTGTGGAACAGGGATACCGTATCCTTTTCGCAATTGTTTCTTCTCATTCTCGGAAAAACAATGGCAATCTGCAGAACAAAATGCTGCTGTGACAAAATATTAAATTAACGTGACAGTTGTAATAGTTGTAATTCAATTTATACATGCTTAAAGTTCAATTACACTTCAATTTCTCTGTAAAACGGTGTGTTTATTTTGTTTTAATTCGGAAGGTGTTGCACTGACAAAGCCGAGTTATTTCTGTAGAATTTCTGTTCAGTGTTTGTGGTTGCATCAAAATCCTGAAAATAAACCGCCGGGACAAGTGTAAATGAAATTACTTTATGAACCACGACATACAGAGAAATTTACATTTAGGAAGTTTACAAGTATTTTCTAAAAGCAGTTTTCTTCTCCATATAACAACATGCAGTAAAACTGGGAATAAGATTATTTTATGAGTAAAGATGCGATGCATTTCTTCAACTTTATCTAGATTCAGGATATGATTAAACCGACACCGCGACATGCTTACTAAATCAACAGAACCGATCATTAGATTATGTCAACAATTGAACCGTGTCGCAACCTTAGCAGTCCCACGTCAAGTAAAGGACAATCCTCTTGTTAGTTGTTTTATCGTCTTCTCAATTTTAGTTTAACAATTGCAAAAATACATTTTAGTTTGGTTTTGTGACAAGACACGGCGATGAATTGAGCAGTCTCAGTTTTGTTGTTCGTTTGTTGATTAAAAGATGGAGAAATCTTAACTTCTCTGCTTCACACCCATAATTTCTTGAAAACCAATTTCCCGATAATGATAGTCATTGATTATATCATGCTACCCATAGATCTTCAAACTCGCAGTCGTACACTGGTATTACGTTTGGAGATCGTTTGTGATGTTTAGCAGCTAAACTGGACTGTGACTTCAAGGTCACAGCTTTAAGAATGCGAAATCAGGTAATTTCTTACAAAGTTCAAGTTCCAAGTTAATTCCTAATTTTCAATTGATTTTTTATGTAGAAGATCCGTTGACCATCGACTGTGGAATCTGGTGTAGATCGCAAGTTATGTGCTGTAGAAAGGATTGACATACATTTGATTTTAAATTAATACAAAATTAAGAACCTCCAAGATGGGTTTCCGAACGTCATCTTTCATCTTTGCTGTTGCACAGGATATACACATTTCAATCAATTTGTGGGTTTTGATATCTATTTCAATATTTCAGCTACGTTTTGAAAGGAAGGTTTTCGGTCGTTACTCAATAATGTAGTTTGATGCAACACGGAAACAATGTTAACACTCGCATTTATGTGATGTATGGTATATGTATATTCTTGATAATATTTTATCAATTATGTTTTATGCCATTTATCATTATATAAACGCCATAGACTGCGGTTAGCAACCAAGATTGGATAGGCTGATTTACCTTCATAGATGCTGCCTGATCTGCTGAGTTCCTCCAGCACTTTGTGTGTGTTGGATAGGCGGAGTTTGTTTGTTAGGCGAAGAAGGCCGAGGAATACCGTAACAGAGGCACATAAAATTATAAGGGACATAGATAGGGCAAATAGAATCTTTTTTCCCGTGGTGGGGTATCAAAAATAAGAGGGCATGTTTAAGGTGAGAAGAGGGAGTTTTTTTTAACGGGGTCCGAGGGAGAGTTTTTTTTTCCACACAAAAGGTTATTGATCTCTGGAATTTGCTGCTAGAGGAAGTGGTGGAGTCAGATACAATCACCACGTTCAAGAGACATTGAGACAAGCACTTAAATAAGCAAGGCATAGAAGGATGCGGACCTAATGTGGGCAAAAAGGTCAGCATGGACGCGATGGACGGAAGGGCCTGTTTCTGTGCTGTACAACTCTATGACAATTTATAATGTCACTACATTGACACCAGCAAGCCACGCACTGTATCTAAATGCGCATGTTCTTGGAACATGGTAAATTAATAACCTATTTCTTTAAACTTCAAGTGTCGTACACTAGATGCCATAGACACAAAGAACACAGAAAATTAATCTTTGATTTGGAGCTTGAAATATCCAAGCACTTGCTAATCAACACATTCCCTGCACCAAATAACAATTAAACCTTCCCAGTTCCAAGGCTATATTTATTTAACATTTACTTGCTCCGACGCTCAATTATCTCCTCGTGTACAATGGCTGCGTGCCACGGAAAATCTGTTGGATTACAAAACGAGTTTTTATAATTTAGCTATATCCTCAGACCTAATAATTTTAACCAAATGTTGCAAGAAAAATACCTAGCCACCCAATTGTTAGCTGCGAGTGAAAGACACCCATACAATCCGAAAGGACATTTATTCCAGTTTCATTTTTGTCTGAAAACGTCTTCAAAGACTTGAACATTGGATTCATACTTTCGTAAGTACCACCGTTGCGAACATTTGCGGATCGGATTTTCAACTCGGGATCTTCAATGTAGTTCTATTTTGAAAATGTTGTCATCTTTGTTACAATTGCCTGAAATATAAAACCTAATCTAGTCCGAGGAATTCCGGTAGATTAAATAACTTTTGGTACTTTTTGGAAATGCAGACGCAATCCACTAAGCCAATAAGGACGTCAATGCCAGATACAATGATGTATTCACAATCTCGATTTAGCTGGTTCAGGTAACACGCCAAGTGCCACTATAAATCTGTTTCAAAGTGGCTTAAATAGCAGATATAATTTCAACAGTTTTGCGTCTTGTCAAATTATATAATAACAAATTTGCTGTAAATGGATTTAGGCGGTTTGAAAGCGGTATAGTGATATGGAATGTTGCATTTTAAAAATCATATTATAATTCACTTAGGAAATTACTATCTGCTTCGTTACTCCTGAGTTCTGTGACTTTGGTTTTAAAACCCAAACGATCTTTCTCAGTTCGTCGTTACTAAGCAATACTGATATAAATTGGTATGCGACACGAGCAAATTTAACTTAAACATGACTCTTTGAGGTCATCTGAGGTTATGAAAGGCGCTCTATATGCGCAAGAATTGGGTATATTCACAATATTTAGGCAAAATTTCGCCGCCATTATTAAAATCCGATCAGCTGACACTTCCATAAATGCTATTTCCAAGTCTACGTCAGACAATGTATTGAGCGTAGTAGTGGTTTACAAAAGCACCGAATGCTTCTTTGATAAAGACAGCTGTTATTTTTGAGCGAGTACGGTGGCCAAAGCGGTTTAATTGGTGAAGATAACTCCTTGGAAGCAGCTGAGGTTTAGCAACAGTTGTATGTTCTAAATAATCCATCTGTTCTACCTGGATCATGTTTTGCAACACGTAACTGTCCTAAATTATTCCGGTAACTCATGAATAATCAACCAATAAGATGCATATGATTTTTATGTAATGCATAAATTACAAGCTCAAATAACTACTTTCATGCGACAAATGATTACATCTAGGCAAGGGAGGGGGGCATTTTCAGAAGATGATCACCATAATATATAAATAATTATAACAGACGTGCACACATCATGTCGTTCTTAAGCAGACTTCGCAGTTTTGTAGGTTTACTTTAATTATGAAGTTTTAAGGGAAAAGGAATGAGAGGTCTTGACCCACTGGAACATTTTACAGCATAGTTATAAAAAGGGAGCAAGGAAATCCTCAACCAATAATCACAATCTTACCAACACACACATGGTTAACATATGCTGAGTAGCTGTATCCCACCTTCTCATTCAAAGGGACGAGTGCATGGCATGAAGGAGATTGGAGATTGTAGATCTACAACATGGGAACAAGAGATGAATTACAACCATGGGGTTGTGACATATTAGTGTACAGGAACGCAGCTGCAACTCACTAAGCGAGATTACACTTTGTAAAACTGGTGATTTATACGAATCTTTTAAATTTCCCGTGCTTGTGCCAATCGCCGACGTAGAAAGTCCCTCCCACGGATATCTGACGCATGGAGAACACTGGAGAATTTTTCCTTCCTTTTGCGCGTTGCTATCTGAAGCTCTCCGTGTGTTTGTGGTGAAAATTTAAAAAAAAATCCTTTCACCTAATCCTCCTCCTCTATATCACCCTGCAACAGAAAAAAAAGTAAAACAAACAAATTTCACTATCCCCCTCAGAAATAATGTGTTTCAAAACATTTTGTTTTGTAAGCAGCCTGCCACAGAGCAGCCAGCTTCTTGCTGCATGAAGGAGGGTTGGTGTAACGGCGGTGGTGGTGCAGAGTGAAGTCGAGGAGGAGTTTGGTGTGGAGGTGAAGTTTGGCTCAGCCCCCGCCCCGTGGCCGCACCGCCCGGGCTGCAGGCAGCGAGCGAGCGAGCGGCTCCTCCAACTTTCAGTGTGTGCCGTGCGGGGGGGAGTGCGCTGCACTGCGCATGAGTGTCACCCACGGTGACTGCTAATTGTCCGTTTTTTTTCTTTTTTTATATATATTATTTTTTATAAGAGGCCCGAGCGCTTGAAGATGGTGAGTGCTTCTCGGACGACCGTGTGCGTTAACGGCCGAGGGTTGGGTGGTTGGAGCAGGGAGAGCTGGCACATCTCGACGGCGGCCGCTCGCTTCGAGCCTGAGCCCGGCGCTTCGGCCTCTGCCGGCCCTTCCACTTGGCGCCTTCCCTGTCGAACGGCCGCGGCCGCCGAGCTTTGGAGAGCGGTCCTCGGCCTCGGCCCCGGCTCGGAGTGACAGGCCTTGCTCGCTGCAACCGCAGTTCGCCTGCGTCGGGCAGGAAAGTGGCTGGCGCCATCCTCACTCGAGGGCCGCTGCTTCTGAGGCCTAGACGGACGGATGTGTGCTGGCTGGGTTTCCATCATTTATTTTTTTAAACTAACTGGTCGCCCGGCCTTTTTCCTCATGACCGAATGTGGGTTTCACGGGCTACTTTTCGGATTCAGTGTTGTTTTTATTAACTCTGCTTTTTCTTCCTGGGTAAAGTACCGGGTTTCTGTGCCTTTTTTGAGCGATCTGTTCCTTTTTTTGTGCCTTCCTCGTCTGAACTGCGTCACTGCAGAGGGTTTCTTGGGCTTTACTCTGATCATAAATAGAAATAGCCAGCTAGGTTTTTTAATGTATGTCATAGCTTGTCGTTAATGTCAACGTTTGGAACAGTCACTCGTAAATTTAGCTCTTGTTGATGTCGTTTTAGCTTCAGCAAAAGTATCGAATTGGTCATTTTTGGTTTCACTTGAGTTGTTGAATACATTTTTAATTTCGTAGTTATTATAACAGCTTGTTTGATACTGCTATTCCATTATTTTTTTTACGATTCGTCAAACAAGACTTTATTTGAACATTCTTAAGAATGTGGCAAGCCGGACCATGGTGAATGAATGGGGTTTACAATGAAAACCCTTTTTTGTTGAAGCAGATAGGGACAAGAGTAGCTACTTTCATTGAGCTTTTGTATTTACTTATTTGTGCAATTTTGTATCTCCTTAAAAAAAAGTACTTGTGAAAAAAGAACAAAACTGTATTGTAGTTAAAGTTTTAAAATTCTGTGGAGTCACAAGAATAAAATGTAATGTTTTAAAATCACTTGACTGGTATATTCTCCTCAGCAGCCCCCATCCCTGGAAAATAATAGCAGATTGAACAGGACTTGAACTTTTCTTGAAATTTTGATGGGAGTGGGAAGAAACAAAAAGCCTTGTAGTCTGTCCAGAATTTTTGTGCTGGTATTTTTAACTTATGACTTCTATGAATATTAACACATTGCAAGGTTAACATGGTCTTGAAAGTATAGTATTCTTCTGTTCATTTGTTGGCATATTGTATATTGGTTATTGAATTTCCTAGTTGTTACATTTTAAGCACTCTCACTTCAGAGTTCATACCTAAACACCGAGTCTTTATTGTTAAAGATGCTGTAATGGAATATGATAATAGCTACTGCACTGCTGTGTAGCACCCTTTGGCATATTCTTAAGACTAAAGCAGACAGCGAATGACACATGATTCAGCAATTGAAATGTTCACTCTTCCACATGTGCATCAGCCTGCATTGTATCGTTTCTAAGGATACACTGCAGCAAGTTGCCAAGACTTAAAGACGTTGTGTACAGCACAAAAAGCGGCCTTTGGCCCACCATGTTTATGCCGACCTTTTTGGCTACTTCTCTAACAGCATGTCTAAGCCTGCAATTTTCCATCGTCTAGGAGAAAGGGAGTGTGGGTGGGTGGTACTACTACATCCTCAAACTTCCCCTCTTGCCTGTTAATTTGATTTATGTGGGTATCACTACTTGTCCATGGGATGAAAATCCTGGAACTTCTTGGTTAACAGCATTTTCAGAATGCTTTTACTACGAAGAGTGCAGTGGCCTACTACCAGCTAAGGTAATTTTGTCTATTAAAATTTAAAAAAAAGTAAAGTTGTGGTTTTGAAACTTCCCAAAAGTTAGATTTGTCTATCTGTATGATATCAGCAAATTATTTGGATTTTCTTACTGATGGAAAATACATAAATGTTTTTCGACACATTTCTTGATTGTATTACTGCTTTGTGTTATTAGTTTATTGGGTATTGCAGTTACCTTGGATTTTTTTTTGGCTTTTAGAATTTAGGAATTACCTAACACTGGGTAACAAAATGGAAATTTTCTGCTTTGTTCCTCAAATTTTGACCTCATGATTTTAGATCTTTATATCAAAAGTTTGTGGTTTGTTTATGGAGCAGTTGTGCCCAGCTTGGCAAATTATTAGAATGCAGAACTCTTTACAGTTGTAGAAAGTGTTGATCTTTAACATTGATCTTTAACTCTGGTTTTTAACATTCTTCTCTTTCCCAGGATGGTCCTAGTTTTTATCCTGGTCTGAGTTAGTTGATCTCAACCAGGTTACAGTTTGGGGTCCTACAGTTGGTTTGAGCTGCTGGGTTAGAGAGGGCAGACATGCCGGGGTACCTGCTCCTGAGTGCTGTTCAGCCACCTAATCTGGAAGTCCGTGTGTATGGACATTGGGTAAGGATATCAGCTATAATGCCCCCAGTGATTGCACAGTATGCTGACAGATGCTATCAGGTGATTCATATGACTAATGGCTATTTGGAAGAGGTGCTGGTGAACACTATTTGTGTGACACCATGCAGCAGCAATTAGTCAATCAAGGGATAAAATTTGGCAAGGGGGGAATAATTTAAATGAAGGAGTTATGATTGGGAAGAAAATCTGATACATAAAGTCATATTGGATTTCTTTAAGCGTTAACAAATAATTGGAACAAACTTGTTATTTCATTGTAGCATGAAATCTTTTGGCTTTGAAAGTAAATATTCATCTTCTATCTCAGCAACTATCTTGGTGTTGCTGTCAAATTTTGAAGTTGTCTGTATATAAGAGCAGGATATTTGGGTGCATATTGCACATATATGAATTACACTTTTGAATATTTTTAATAGTATTTTATATGCTTCTCAACATAAGGGCAGAAAGAGAAATTCCTTTGATTTTGAGTTTTCCTGCTGGAAATTATGGTGTCAACATAGTGTGCAGCTATGATATCATTCTGTGTCATGCTTATTGATTGTAATTTTAGTTGTTTTTATTGGACTCTAAATAGAATTTTTGTGTGGATTTGAAAACATTTGTGTCTTGTAAATTGATTTCGTAAAAGTGTAGAGAATTCTGGTGGACCAATTTGATTTCCATTCATGGTGAAACATAAAGTTTGAATATAAAATTCTGATCCATACACAGAGGTTATCTTAATTTTTTTTTCTTTGAAAGCTCAGGGCAGCTACTGTTTACTTTTGAAGACTAGTACGCTAGTATTCCAAGGTTGATTTGCTGAATGGTATACTGTGGATCAAACGTTTAAAAATGGACTTTCTTTAGCAGTGTGGAGAAATTCTAATACAAACTTAATATTACTTGACTAGCTGGTTAAGGACTTGGGATATAGTTGTAAGTTGTTGGTCATTTGAGCCCAGAAATTACATTTATAGTTTTTTTACCTCCTAAATATATAATACTTGATAAATTACGATGTTTAGTTAAAGATTTTGTATTCCGGGAAATAAAAGTGAATTCAGAACGCTTGTAAATGATCTAAATCCATTTTCCAGATACACTGCATCTTGGGTTTCAGTACAGAAATAGATGTAGTACTGTCATTGGGATGTGCAGGATCAATTCTGTTTTTGGCATCAGGATACTATTTTTAGTTTCTAATGGAGAGGACAAAAACTAATGAAGAAATGTCTGTTGCAAGATGTTAGCATGGTACTAATTTGATTTAGTAATTATGTAGTTAGCATTTCTGTTTAACTCCATGTGTTAGGTGACCTAGGTCATACTTTTATTTTAATATTTTGGCCGTCTTTATTGAAGTAATATATGTTAAGCCTTGACAAAAATATCTGTTCTACTCACTGGATATTGGCCTCAACCTAGTATGTATGCTATTTAATAAAGGCATGTTTTTTCGGGCTTGTTTCATCCAACGTGGCAGTGAACAATTCTTCTGAACAATCCTATTTCTGTTGACTTTTGTGCTGCACTCTGACTTGTAACTTTGTTGCTGTATATTGAGACTTATTCTATGCTAGATTATCTTTGTCCACCTGCTTTGCTTTTACACGCATTGCTTCTCTACTGACACCTCTTGAATTCTGATCTGTCCTGGCTTGTTGCTATCTGAATCAGGATGCTGTTTCCATGCATTTGAATTATCTCGGAAATTGGTTTGTTTCTGTAATTGCTGTTTCTCTTTCATTTGTTGGTCCTCGCTTGTTGGATCAGAGGGAATGGGTTTCTTAAGCTACTGCCCAATTTTGTCTTCTCTAGGTCCCTTGAGTCCTTCACGTCTCTGCTGTCACATTACTTAAAGGCCTTGATTTTAACATTTCCCATATAGATACAGGCCCTTGGGCCCCATCAAGTCTTGCGCTGACTATCAAGCATCTTTTCTCTCTACATTCTCATAACTCCCCTCAGATTCTACCACTCACCTCCACACTAGGGGCAATTGACAATGGCCAGTTAACCTACCAATCTGCATGTCTTCGGGTTCTGGGAGGAAACCAGAGCACTCTTGACCTCGGGTGCTGTCTGTGTGGAGTTGTGACATATGCCCTCTCTCATCTTTATTTAAAATCCCTCTTTTGCCTAACTCTGTATCTCATTTCCAGGCTTACAACTCTGGTCTCTTAAGTATTCCCAAATTTACTTGTTTTACCATTTGTGGCTGCTAAAAGTCTTAACTTCTTGAATTTTCTCTACCTTTTGTTCCTAGATGCTTCGTACAACCCGTCTTTGACTAACCTTTTGGTTGTCAGTTTTAATATTTCCTCATGTCAACTAAAGACAATTTAGTTGAGTAACTCACCTGAGAAGTGTATTGGAATATCTTGCTGCATTGAAACCACCATCCATGGCCAGACCTGCATTTTGTGTTATGATGGGACTGATTGAGCTGGAGGCCTGACTGTCAAAGGCCTTTGAACTCTTAATCAGAAAGGTTGAAAACAGTTCAAATTAAAATTATTAAAAAAAAATTAAGATAAATTTGCTTAACACATTAAAGTACTAGAAAATGGGTGTAATAAAAATAAATTGACTTGCTTTCAAGATCTGCAATCAGAAGTAAATGTGGTTGTATTATTTACGCCATCCATTTTTGGCGTAAAGCTAAGGATGTTTGTGTTTTCCTGAGTGCTGAGTTCAGTACTGAAGTAGGAGGTCAGATGTGCCAGCATCTCGCCTCCAGCTTGTCTCTGACTTCTGTGTTGCAGTGCATAGGCACGAAAGTCAGAGTTGAAATGACCTGCAAAGATAAAACAGCCGGATCTTCTGGTGAAAGGTATGTTTTGCCCTGTTATTTTTTATACCTTAAAATATCCATTTAAATAATCCAATTTTGTAATTATGTTAATAGATTTTTTTTTAGTGTTTGACTGTGACTTTGGTGTTGGTCTGTAGAAGCTGTATACTTGGATTAACTGACACTTGCTCCTGATATTTTGTAGGTGGAGGAACTGAGTGCTTAGCAGTTGCCTTTTGTTTTTCACTTATTGCTATCACAATTTCTCCAATGATGCACTGTATGACATCCAGTGTTAAAGGTTTGCTGTCAACTTTTGCTATTCCAGTTGACATCAGTGAAATGAGGTGACAAATTTATTTCTTTATTCTGGATTAGGTAGGACCAAATAAATGCTTATTTTCCCTAGCAAAAAAATAAACTGCTGGAAGAACTCAGTGGGTCAAGTAGCATCTGCGGAGGCAAAGAGATGGTCAGCATTTTGGGTTGAGGCCCTGTATCATTCTGTTGCAGGGTCTTGACTCAATTGCCTGACCCATTGAGTTCTTCCAGCAGTTTATTTTTTTTGACCAAAATTCTGGCATCTGCAGTCTCTTCTAACTCCTCACTGCTTATTTTTCCTATTTAGCTGTCTCTAGGTAGATTGATTTGTGGTGGTCTCTGTTGAGGATTTCCCAGTATTATCAGGGTTCCTTTATGATCTGATGGGTGTTTGGGCAGAGTGAATTTGAGTCTTCCAGCTTCTAATGTGCCTTAAAAAGGCACATTTTAATGATGTGACTTACACCAAAGAAACTCGGTTAAGGAAAGTAAATGTAACCCTCGAACTTTTTCTGGTTTTCTATTCTATGATTATACCCTAGCACCTGTTTACAAGATTTCAATGATTACATTTCTAAATGTTTACAGATGTGATGCCATTGAGTAACACTAGGTGCTAAATTTAATGTAGAATGAGACTAATAATGAATTAATAAATGACTTAGTGAATTAATTCTATACGGTATTTGCAGTGGCATTTTTATGAAGATATAGTGGTTATGTTGCTGAATTTGTAATTCAGATGCTTGGTCGAATAATCCAGAGACATGAGTTCAATCTACCACCTGGGAATTTAAATTCAGTGAAGTCAATAAAGCTAGTATGAGTAATGATGATAATGAAATTCCTGAATTGTTGTCACACATCTGATTTACTAATGCCCTTTAGAGAAAGAAATCAGAATAGAACTACAAGCTTGTTGGCTTTTAGCAGCCTTCTGAAATGTCCTCGCAAGCCACTCAGTTTATTCACAACCACAACAAAGAACTATTAGAGTTTTTCATGAGGGTTGCTAATCCCTGTCTTCTCGAGGGCATTTTGGGGATGGACAATAAATGCTGGACCACCAGTGACATCTGCATCCCATGAATGAATACATTTTTAAGGAAAAAAACCTTTCGGATGGAATGGTCCTTTTGGTCATGTGTTCCAGGACTTATATTTATATAAATAATAAAAAGAAACTAGGTACTATAACTTGTTCCTCTTGTTTTTGCAGAACAAGCTGAAGTCCTCACAGAAGGATAAAGTGCGGCAGTTTATGGTCTTTACACAGTCCAGTGAGAAAACTGCAGTATGTTGTTTATCACAGAACGATTGGAAATTAGATGTTGCTACAGACAATTTTTTTCAAAATCCAGAACTTTATGTTCGTGAAAGTCTGAAAGGTTCATTGGATAGAAAAAGATTAGAACAGCTATACCATAGATACAGAGGTGAGTACATTTTTCTTTGTATTGGTTAAGTGTAAATTAATTAGTGAAAGTGCAGAACTTAACTGATTTCAAAGCCTCACTGACTTATCAATACTTTTGCTTTATGATCTTTATGAAGCTATTCAAAATAAATGTTATGTAGTCCTTTATAGCCCTAATGGGGCTCATTGTTTTGCTAAAGGAAGACCTCAGTGTACGGACACTTGTGTTTAGTGATGTGACTCAAACCACATACACTTGGTTAAGGAAAGTAAATAAACACCTTGAAATTATATTGGTTTTCTGTTCCATGAATATAAATTCTGTTCCATGAATATAACAGCTATCTTAGCAGCTTTTTACATGATTTCAATGACTTTCACAATACATTGGATTGATTTACTGGAGTAATGGATTATAGATTACATTTATGATTCAATGAAATGTACAGTATTTAAAAATAGACAAAGTATTTGCTTGCAAGAAAACAATTTGTAAAAAGTCAATTCATGCATACTTTTGGGGGCTAATTGCTTTGGAACAATGGTAGCCAGTGATTTGATTTAGTAGAGCTGCAATGCCATTCGGACTTTCACTTTGCCATCAACGTTTCCAACATTTTGTTTCTAACATGTATAGCTACAGAGGAAAGTCAAAATTAAATTGTACATACTTTCTGCTAAATTCTGCATAACATTAAATGAAACAAATCAATATACTTTTTGAGATTATCATCAGTTGGGGGAGACATGAACCATAATCTTTCTGTGCATGATTTGGGAATTTTTCACAAAATGAATACATCTAGATGTTCCTTAACAACTTTTGGTTTGGTTTAACTTTTATCCCTTCTTAAGTTGATGTATGAATGTGGTTTATCGATGGATATTGATGCATCTCACTCAAATGGCTGTTCTGAATTTGAGTTTGGATTGTAAATGATGGCAAGCTTATTCACTTATGACAATGACCATGGCAATATCAATTCCAGTATTTGCCTGAATTCCATATGTAGATTTTATCAGAGGTAACTCTTGCACGTCAGTCAGTAGCCAGAATCCCGATTCTTTATCCAGAAGCAATAGAAATATTTGGCACATCAGACAACATCCATGGAGATAAAAATGGAATTAATTCTTCAGGTTGATTACCTTTCATCAGAACAGTCTGAATGGAAGTCAACCTGAAACATTAACTCTGTTTCTCTCTCCAGATGTCATCTGGCCTGCTGAGTATTCCTAGCGTGTTCTTACTTTTCATTGATATTTTTCCTTTGCAAAAATCCTGAACCCAGTTGAACTGCCCAGCAGAATGGGGAATAAAGCATCAACAATGAGTGCTGAGGCCGTATCCCTGAAATGCGCTGATAGGCAGTGAAGGTGGGGCTCAAAGGTGGAAGAGTAACTAAGAAGTTTGTAAAAAAAAACCTTGTATTCAGAGACATTTAAATCATTCCATGGCTGTAATTGATTTTAAGTATTAAAACACTAAGGAATAATTAAAAACACTTGAATAAATAAAAATAGAACATCTTCCTCCTCATCTCCTAGCCTGAAATCCCAATTCAAACAAATCCTCCACTAGGTCTGACTGCCATAGGATTAGAGAGGCAACTTTCCCAGTGTAATGAAGGGGGATCCTGCCAAAAAAACACTTCTGCTGATGAAATCCATGTGGATTTCTCGCAGTCCATGCATCTCCAGAAATTACTTGCAGGGAAACAATGGTTCTGAAGACTATCGTGAATCAGCCCATTGCATTGGAATTCTATATTTTGCATTCTGCTATTTTGTAACCTTTTTGGTATCCTTTGTTTTTCCACTTCAAAATAGTTTCCAGTATACCTTTTGTGGAAGATGTTTGTTTGATTAACATGCATTTCATTCTCTGCATTGGAGCTGGGAGGAACACTTTGTTGCTATACTTTTGAATGCTGAACAACAATTTAGTACCTCAACTTGGATGTTAACAAAATCACAGTTATTAGAGAAATTGTATAGTGCCTTTTGAGATCCTTGGGCACCTCAAAGTCTTCTATAGTGGGTGAATTACTTTTGAAGTTCAGTTATTATGGAGTCATAGAGATGTACAGCATGGTAATGGACCATTTGGCCCACCATGTCCACTCTGACCAGTGGGCACCCATCTGCACTAATCCTATCTCCCAGCACTTGGCTCATTCCCTACTGCGCCTAAGCGATTCAAGTGTTCATCTGGAGAATTCTTAAATGCTGTCAGCGACCCCGCTTCCAGCAGTGCATTCCAGTACTTGCCACTCACTGGGTGAAAAAGGTCAATTGCTATTTGCAGAATAGAGTTCCAAACTTCTAGCAGCCTTTGCATGTGGAATGCTACTTAACTTCTGAGAAGGCTGCCTCTAATTTTTATGCTGTGTGCTCTGTAACCCTTGACTCCCTAATTTGTGGAAGCAGTTATTTTCCATCTACTATAGGTTTCAGAGTATATCAATTTGTTCCCTAACCTTTTAAATTGTCAGAAATACAAACTGATTACAGTCTGAGTAATCACTCCTTGTAATTTAATTTTGTATCTTCACCAGTTGTTTTACAATTGATCTTAAATGTGTTCACTGGTTATCAACTTATTGGCACTTGCTCTTATCAAAATTCCCTTTCAATTTTGAGTAGCTTTATTAATTTTGTCCTTAACCATCTCTGCCCCAAGGCAAAAAAAAAACTAAATCTCTCATATGCTAGTCTACATAACCTAAACACTTAATCACCTCTAATTCTGCTAAATTTCCATTGCACTCTCTTTTAAGCCTTGACAGCATTCCCAATGAGTGGCACCCATAATATCACAATACTTTGAGGCCCAACCAGTTATTAATAACTTCCTTGCATTTGTGTCGTCTGCTTTACTTAAAGCATTTTCTGCATGCTCATTTATCAACATCATGTACTTGTGTATGTTAACCTCTGGTCTTTTCCTGCATTGCCTTTAAATGCAACATTTATATTGGTTCTCATTCTTCTCCCAAAACAGCAACTCTATTATGATATTCAGAAGCAATGTTGCCTTTTTAATCCATTTCTCTTAACGTTTCTGTAAACTCTACGCACCAACACAAGCAGTCTGAATGCTGGGAGTGAACATAATGTCAGCAAACTCAGCCAAATCAATTTTACAATTAGTTTTCAAGTGGAGGAACTGTAATAATAGGTGTTCAAGAGTTTCAGTGGAGGTAGCTGTGTACAGAAGTCTCAGGAAGTTATGGAATTATATGTTACTGTGGAAGTAACCTTTTATTTCCTGACACTTTGCATTGCATATCTGGGCCTGCAAAATAGAATAGATCTCTTGTAAATTTTAGGCAAATGAATCCTTGCTGGGATATGCTTTCAAAGGCATTGGTCATCCTCCAGTTTTCTAGTTGGAGAAAGGGAGAGATTTTTGGGGATGGGTGTAGGACTTGAGTGAATTAGAGAGGGAGACTTCTGAGACAATGAATGGATTTGAGCATTTACATTTTTTATATATATAAATTCAAATTATTCACAGCAAAGTATAGCTGAGCATTCTTGGTGTCATGACAAAAGTCATAAGTTTTTTTTATTGTGTTTCCCTCTGAAGTCTGGGTGTTTAAGTTGAGCGAATACAAAAGTACTTGCTGATTTGAAATTTGGCTAGGCTATTCAGAACAAAAATGTGGCTTATCAAGCTTGGGCAATGATACTAAAAGCTGTACTTTACTATAAGATCACTTCTTCCATGACAAGGGCATATTAAAAATACAATGTTCCAACTTCATTGTATTCAAACCATAGCTTTCCTAATATAAACCTCACAAATGCAAAACATTCAGCTCATTAGATAAAATTTTCTGCAACTTTGAATTTTCAGTTTTGTATGATATCACTTCATCAAACTGATTAATACTTACATAGGTTGTTGTATGTTTTGCTTCTCTTGAGCTATACTTTTTTTTCTGTTCTGGAGAGAGTGGCAGGATTAGAAACATGTAACCTCATTCATTGATTTTATTTTACCAGCTTAAGGCTTGCATCAGCTTTCTTCCAATAAGTAAATTGTAATCAAGTGGGGAGAAAAGAGACACCAGAACTTGCATAAACACTAAAAGCTGTATTTTCTCTGATGGGATGCAAAACTAGATAACAGGTTTCTCCAGTATTTGCATTGCATCCTCCAAGTTCTGAAATGCTCTACTACTTCTCAAAAATGTAGGCACTGTTGGAATTGTGGTGATCAATTTGTGTGTGTAATCATTATGGATGAAGTCCAAAAAGACTAGTATAATGTATCCTGCAAAGTATATGAAGGATGAATGTTAGGCCGTTTTTGTTATGAGTTTCTGAAGAGCTTGAAGAGTAGCTGATCTTCCTTTCCAACTGTTTCTTATTGATTAAATGTTTGGACATTTATTTTCTATTTTAAATATTTCTCCACATTGCTTCTAACTCACCTGTGCACAAGAGTTTAATGTGTGATGTGGTATATTTAAATAATACATAATTTGTAAGCCTTCAATGTATGAAACTCGAGGGAACGTTTGAGCAAAGTTGATGCTGGATGTGCTAAAAGGATTAACGTTAAGTTACATTTGAAGACTGGAGAAATTGTTCAGAAGCTTCATATTCTTGTTCAGACTTTAGTTTTATGAAACATATAATAATGCTTAATCTATTCTAATTGGAAAAATGATAATATGGAGTGTTTGAAAGTTCATTCTTGAAAACCAAGTAATTGACATGGAAGGAAAAATACATTGATGGAATTAGATTAGGTTGACACTGATTCAAAGGAATAACCATACAAAATGCACTGACCTGGATTTTGTTGATGGTGAATGAAGAAAAGTGCTACCTATTTATTACATCAGCTTGTCCACAAATATTAATGGTGTTGGAATTTGTAGTCAGTATTAAAAATCAAAATCATGCTATTTGAGGCATATGTGAATAGTAAAATCAACAATGTGCATCCTTTAACCAGTCGTTAAAGAATTGAAGAATCGTTTGAAATTTGCAGAGCCAAAATCATAGAGTAGAAACTTAATTCAAGGCAGTTGGTGTGGCAAATAAGCTAAAGAATGAAGAAAAAGATGGGATTGAGAGAGAAATATAATTCTGAGCACAGGAGCTTGAATGGAAAGATAATAGTATGAACACTACCATGAATTGCAAAAAAAATTTACAGGATAAATGTGTCGTTTGTCCTAACCAGCCTGTGCCAGTATTCATGTTCTACTTAAGCTTCCTCTCATCATGTCATATCTAGCTCTTACCAGCGTACTCTCTTCCCTTCTCCTATCTAGCCTGTTCTTGAGATCTTCTGTACTATTTGTTGCAACTATCCCTTTGTTAGCAAATTCCATGTCCTCAGCACCCTGATAAAATATGTATCTTTTGAATTCTTTATTTAAATGTTTTTGGTCACTGTCTTATTGCTAGGCTTACGAGCTATGCTCTTTCCTCAGAGATGGAAATGTGGTCTTTGTGTCAATGTGATCAAAAACTTGCATATGTTTAAGGATTTCCAACAAATTACCTCTTAGTCTTTTAAAAAGGCATCCAGCTTTTTCATCCTTCTGGGTATAACCTCACTTTTATTCATTCCCTCCTACAGTAGTATGGTGACAAAAACTATATGTGATACATATATTTGTGCATTATACTCTCAGATTGTCTTTACTCCTTTACCCTTTCAAGTAATCTGATTTTGCTCATCTTATCAAATATATTTGTACACAACTGAGTTTAATGTCACTGATGAGCAATGAGGTTCACTGATGATTGTGAAATGCAGTTCAATACCTTGCTTTTTGGTGATGAAATTATTTTACTAATTAAATATACATTCTACATTTATTTGTTGCACTGCTCCGCATTTTTGACTACAACTGCATTTTTATGTCATCCAAAAATTTGCAAAGTTCTTTTGATTCCAGAATAAAAATTGTTAATACTGGAAACAACTGTGATTACAGGACAACCTTGTGGAACCTCACTTTCCACTTGATAAAATGATACCATTTACCACTACTGTCGGCTATCTGTCTGGAAGCCTTTGAGTTATCTGTTGTCTCTTAACTTCACGTGTTCTGGCAGTTGTTAATCTATTATGTAGCAGCCTATGGAAGGCTGATTGGAAATTTCAGTTGTCTATTTGCAATCTTGTTGTTTACTTTTTCTGTTAACTTTTCAAAGTATTCAATAATATTGAACAGGCAATGCTTTTTTGAAATGTATCCTGTCTATTCATTAATTTTAGTTTCTAGATGTTCTGTTTATCAAGTAATGAATTGATCATACTTTGTACTATTACTTAAGTGCACTGGGCTATAATTCTAACTCTTTTCTAAAGTACATGTATTATGATAATTATTCATCAGTCCTGGCAAACATCCTTCCCTAATGGATCTCTGAATATGTGGTAAAATGCCTTTCTTGTTGCTTCCTCACATTCTTTTAAAATGTGAATTTACAGCCCATTTTGACCATGATATGAGGAAATTCATTGGTAAAAAGAATGGAAAAACTTATCTTTTTTAAATGATGACGAATTGATAACTGGGATCTTGGTGTGCTGGTTCATAATTAATAAATTTGCCTGTATTAGGAAAGAAAGCAATTAAGAAATCAAATTGTATTTTGACCTTTTTATTGCAAAGGATTTGGAGTACAAAAGTAAGGAAGTTTTGAAAGATTGTAGAGAACTGTTAGAGTATTTTGAGCACTGTGTAGTTTTGGCCACTTGCCCTGGAATTGGTGCAATGATGATTCACTAGACTGATTCCTATGATTAGAGAATGACTCAGATTGGTCTTTCCTTGATAGTTTAGTAGAATGAGGTGTGATCTCATGGAGATGTGTAAAATTCTGAGAATAAGTGACAAATAAATGCTGAGAACCTATTTCCTCTGACTGGAGAGCTTAGAATTGAAAGGGAATTAGTCCTGGGGGAAGATTTAGCCAATAAGGAGATGAGAAATTTTTAATGCAGTAAACCAGTTGAATTCATTGAGTATATTCAAGGTTGAACTCACTTAGATTTTTGAATAATAAGGGAAATAGGGGATTTGGGGATCAGGCATCAATGTGGACTTGAGGCTATGGATCAGCCATGATCACGTTAAGTGACAGCAGTCTTGGGGCTGTGTGGTGCACCACTGCTTTGATTCCAAATGGATTGGGGGGGGGTGGGTTGTTGTCATTCAGTCTGAGTAGTTTATATAAACATTTTCCTGTATTTTAAATGTGGTTATAGCATCTCTATATTTTCTGGTTATAATATGTGTTGTCTCCCTGGAACTCCCAAAGTAGAATCATAGAAAACTTTACAATACAGAAATATGTCGTGTTAAGGATAGATGGAAAAAGAGCTACACTTGCCTACCAGATCTATAGCCCTGCAGGTCATAGTTCTTCAAGTATGCATCCAAGTATTTTTTAAATTGGGATGAAGGTTTTTTGCCTCTATCACCATTTCAGGCAATGAATTTCAGAACTCTTACCAACTAGGTGGAAAAAAAATCTCTTATCCTTATAACAATTTCTTTTAAATCTATGCCCATTCTTGTTTGACCCTTTCGTAACAGACTTCCTATTAACTGTATTGGGCCTCTCATAATTTTGTATACCACAGTTGTCTCGCCTTGACCTTGCCTGATCCAAAAAAGAAAACCCCAGTTTATCCAATCCATCCTCATAACTAAAATCTTACAATCAGAGGAGCATCCTTGAAAATCTCCTCTCGAGTAATCAATCTTGTAACGTGGTGACCAGAATTCTCTGCAGTACTCAAGCTGTGACTCAACTGGTATTGTGGAAACACTTACCAGATTGGGCAACATCTGTAGAAAGATAACAGTTCACTTTTCAGGTCTAAGACCATTGATCCCAACTGGGAAAGTGAGAAAACAAAATTAGTCAAGTTGTAGAGAGAGTAGGGGAAGAATGAACAGGACAAAGACTATCTCTAGCAGGGTCAGGCTAGGGTTGTTAAGGTCATCCCGATGTTTATGGGATGCTCTAGTTAATAGCTTAATAAGGGCATATAAAGATAAGAAAAAACAAAGGGTTGTGGTAACCATGTGAAATGCAAATCAGAGCTGTTCCTAAAACCTGAAACTAAAAGGCAAATGCTGGAAATGCTCAGAGAAAAGATGAGTTAATATCACAGATGCACGCCCTGATAGCAGAACTAGTCAGTCCCAAAGATTTGTAACATTCTCAGACAGAAGATGAGGTGTTGTTCTTCACGATTACACTGGGCTTCTGTGGAACAATGGAAGAGGCCACAGATGGCTAGGTCAGAACAGGAGTGGGAAGGAGAAATGACAAGCAGCTGGGAGCTCTAAATCATCCCTGCAGACTGAAGGGATGTGCTCCAAAACCAGCCACCCAATCTGCATTTGATTTCTTTAGTATAGAGGAGACTGCATCTGAGCACTGAACATAATTTTCTAGATTGGAAGAAGTGCAAATAAATTGCTGCTTCACCTGGAAGGACTTTTTGGGTCCCTAGATGGTGGGAAGGAATGAGGGTAAAGGAACAGCACATCATCTATCTAGGCTCAAACAATTTCAGATAACTTACTTTTTCTGTTTGTAACGCTATCCATTTGCATGTTAACCAAGTTTTTCTCTCTCCATAGATACTGCCTGCTCTGCACTTGTTTTGTTTTCGGGTTTCAACAGCAGCTTTAATGTACCCCCTTGTTTTCTCTCTCTCCAACTGCTCCCATTAGAGTATTAATTGAATTGTGATGTAAAACATCAAGATCATCTTAGTAAACTTGACCTTGCCCCAACGGGTTTTCCTTTTGTCCCATCCATCCTTCCTCCACCTTTTATGCAATTTAAACTAAACTTGATTTCTTACTCGCCTAGTTCTGACAAAGGGTCTTCGATCTTCTCAGTCCCCCTGCCAATGGCCTTCCAGTCACAAAAATGCCCGTCAATGTTGCCCTTTGTTTCCTGCCACTGAACCAACTTTGGATCCATTTAGCCACTGTCTCTTGGATGCCTGGCCTTTGACTTTCATTACAAGCCTGCTAAGCAGATCCTTGTAAAAAGCCTTGCGAAACTCTGCAGACAATATCAAACACTTCCCTCATCAACTGTCCCAAAATAAATCGCGTTAATCAGACATGGCCTCTTAAATCAATGTTAAACATCTGAGTACGTACAAGTTTGCATCCGAGTATTTTTGAAGTATGATTAATTATTTAGAGTAATTTAGTTTTCTTATTAGCAGTTGCTGCCTGTAATTTTCTGTCTACCCTTAATAAGAGATTTGATTTTTAATCACTTGTAGAATATTTTACTAATTTATGTTCCTTTATAACTTGGTCATTGTTTTTCTCTCTTCCTCAGTAAATGGATTTTTAAAAATATCTCCTGTTCTCTTTTATCATGTTGTCCTTTGCTCTCCGTATGGTTAGAGCCTTTTTCCATGCCTCCTAACATTTCCCTCACTTCTGTCACTATCTGTTATTTTCTCATAGTTTATATTTTTTTTGATGTAGGAGGAGTCTATTTGGACCTTTAAGTATAGCCAGCTCTTGGATCAATCCCATTTCCTCATCGATTCCTTGTAAATTATTTTCTCTTGTATTCCCATTAATTTTTAGCTTTCTTTCTAGTGGCATATACTTTCCCAGACTCCAAGTATTGGTTTATTATTGTCACTTGTACCGAGGTACAGTGAAAAGCTTGTCTTACAAACCGATCGTACAGGTCAATTCATTACACAGTGCAGTTACATTGAGTCAGTGCAGAGTGCATTGATGTAGTACAGATAAAAACAATAACAGTAGAGTAATTTTTAAATGTTTTAAATTTTTAAATTTAAACTTTTAAATAGCTTTTTAAATGCTTCCCATTTCTGTTTCATGTTTTTCTTCTACATCATTGGCAATATTTCCCAAATGTAATTTTCATTCCCCTCAAAATCATCTGTTTCCCAGTAAATTACCATGGTCATATTATATGCCCTTCCAAATTTTTATCTTAAAGTATGTCTTAATATCATGTAATGATCACTACTGCCTAAATGTTCTTCTGCCTTTTCTTTCCTTTCACTTGGTTCATTTCCCATTTTTAGATCATGCAGTGAGTCCTCCTATTGGGTGTTTACACAAGGTAGAAATTCTACTTCCTTTCCTTCTTAACCTACTATCTCTGGCCAATTAATTCCAGGAAAATTGAAACCCCCATTATTAGTTCTCTGGATTTTATACTCCCTCCCCTTCCCCACTTGCGCATTTCTACCTTCAGCTCCTTCTTCCTATTGTGAATTCCCAAGTCGATTCCTATGATTATAATTGAGCCTTTCCTTTTTTCAAGTCTATGTATGTGCATTCTATTTCTGTCACGCTGATGGCTGCATCACTTTTTCCTATTGCCACTGCTATCTCTAAAATGCAGCTACTGCATATCTGCTTTTCCCTTTCAATCTTTTCTAAGTATATTACACCCTGCAACATTTTAAGTTCTGATTTTTCTGTTGGAGTAACTAAATGCAAAGTCTTTTCCTACAAATTTTAAAATCATCTGGGATATAGTAACTTTTGCTTTCCACTGTTCCGCTATGTGTCCTGCCCTGACATTTCTTGATCTTGGTTGTTTTTTATTTGTTTATTGATGACCTGAAATAAAATTGGGTAAGTGGTTTCCCTTTTTTTTAAACAAGCTTCATTTATCTTGGCAGCATCTACTTCCTCACAACACGTTGTCTCCTCACCTGCTGAGTATATTCAGTTTGTAAAGTCTCCAATTCTTATGTTTTATTTTGTTATGTGCATTGCTGAACAGACAGTTCAATTCAGTTTGATAGCAGTTCCACTTTATATTTAATTATATTCTTGCAGTCTTGCCTGATACCTATTTACTTTCTTTTTGGCCATTTTTGTCTTTTTAGTTTGGTCTGTCCTATGTCTATTCTGTTCTATTGGAATTTATATTTAGGCTTGTTTTGTTTCTAGCAGATACCTCACCTGCTTTGCTAGTTTAAAGATTTTTGTCACCTCCCTGCTTATTCCCATTAAAATATATTAGTTAAATTTTCAGGCATAATCCATTCCAAAGTTGTGACAGCTTGTCCTTGTACTGATGATTATGCTGTTGAAAAGAATATTCCCACACCATCCTTCATTGACTTGTAATTGATTGTAAATTTGTATGTGGTTCACACAGTAATCCGTGGATCATAACCCTTAGTATTTCTCATACAGTTCGTGGTTTGCCCCACACCAGTAATACACCTGTTTGATCTTATTCTACTGTTTCCAGTCCTCTTGAACTGTCTTATAATGTTGCTTGCCCTGACTTTGGGCAGGATACAGATGTTTGAGGATTCTGGTTGCTTAGCAGATGATGATTATCTTCCTAATTATGAAATCCCTGGTTGGTAAGACATTTCTGTTCTCTTTCTCTTTCTTTTCTATTTTGGTTTGATCTCCATACAATCGTACCTGTTGGATACGATTATTGTCTCCAGGGCTTCCTTGTTCTGTGCAACCAGACTCCTTGACACTCATATCCTCTCCTTTCTGATTCTTCTTCTGGAATGCAACAATGTGAAATTCTGGATTAACTGAATGCAAAGACTTGCCCTGCAAATGTGAAAATCATCTGGGATACAGTAACTCTTGCTGTTTTTTCCACTGTCCCAGTATGTGTCATGTCCTGTCCTGTCATCTCTTGATTTTTTAAAAATTTATTGACAACCTGAAATAAAATTGGATAAACTGTTTCTCTTAATCACTTGCTTTTACTTGCCCACATCTCCTCCCCTTCACTTGCTGTGACATCACTTGGCTTTCCTAGGCTGCTTCACTATAAGCCATTTTGTAAATTTACTCATTTGTTTGTCCCTCTTCTGTTTTCTATGCCTTGCTCCACTCTCTTCAGATAGAAGACATTAAAACAGTTGACTTATTAGTGGTTTCTAAGTTGGTTAGTCATCAGTCTATCCAGTCGGTAGCAGTGAAATCATTTTGAGTTTCTTAGAGATTTGTATTCAATTTTCTACCCACGCTCTACTGACTCTAAACCTTTGGTTTTCCAACTAAATAGGTAAGACCTCATTGAGTCAAACTTCAGGGTTCAGGTAACGCTCCAGAAACTTGAGCACAAAAAAGATTGATGCTGTTTGGTACTGAATGAGATGTTGAACCTAGACCTGCCAGTGTTTCAGGTGGACATGAAAGGTCTTATAACAAAATTTTGAAGGAATTGTTCACTGTGTCCAGGAAAAATATTTATCCGTCCACTAATATCACTAAGAATCATCTGGCTGTTATTGCATTGTTTTTGTGGTATGCAAATTGGCTACCTTGGTTCTTGCCTTCTAACAGTGAATATGCTTCAAAAATGTTCCTTTGGCTTTATTGTGCTTTGGGATCTTCAGAGATCATGAATGTTGTTGTATAAATGCAAGTTTGTTTTTAACCATTGCCTACTTGCACCATTTTACCTGAGGCTTGTGCTCTGATCTCAGAAAAGAACGACGCTCTGACGTCTACTGTGAGAGTTGTAAGAAATAAAATTCAGTAGTGAGAGTGATTGATAGTCTAGCAACTGACTGACATTAGTAGAGCTTTTTACATGTTTATAAAAAAAAACTAACTGCAAAAGTTGTATGTTTTAATATTGTTATTTGCATTTGCTATGACCTGTTTTGATATGTCAGCTAATTATAAAATTAGGTATAATTATTAAAGTAAAATGACTGGTACTCCCACACGAACATGGAAGCCCTGAGCTGGCTCGATGAGCTCTGCTGGCAATTTCCTGGCTGTGCTCTGACATTGCAGTTTTCCAGCTGTTATGTATACCTGCTGAGCTTGTGCTAGATTAGATCTGGCCCAGGAACCACAAACTCAAATTCATTTTTATTAGCACACAGTGCTGCAAGAACATAAATTGAAATTGCTGTAATGTTTTGATTATTTTAATTCTAATATTTTAACTTCTGAGATCCTTAAAGATTTAATTATTTTTTGGTTTTGCCATGTTTTCTGAATGTTGGGCTTAGTTAGCAGCATTCACTGTCCTTGGCATGTATGACACTTGGCTAAACCTGGACCATGGCTATTTTGAGCTGGCTTCTGGGCATTCCTTGTTCTGGCCTGCGTATATAATGGCATTCTATTATACTGCCTCTGCAGAGAGCCCTGCTGTTTTGTATCAGAGCACTTTCTATAAGCAAGTTGACAATAGTGGATCTGAAAAGGTGAATCCATACCTACCGTGTGGTGAATTCTGCTCAAAAGTTATTCAGTCTAATGAACCTGAAATTCTGCTGAAGGGAGAGTTTTGCTGCCTTGTTCTTAGAGAATCTCATTTGTTAAAATCTCAACATTGAATTTATTTATTTTATTCATGTATCTGAAATGTATAAGATCTAAGCTCAGAAATGTATGGTACAGGTGACCCTAATGTTATGGGGAGGTTATGTCCTAGAAAAGGATTCTATTTGTGATTTTCTGTAATGTGAAGCCACATCATCTGTGCATGTGTCAAGAAATGAGAGTTGAAATCAAGTGAATTTTGTTTATTTACTTTTTTCACAAATTCTGTGAGAGCGAATTTGTATCATATCTCAAATTTTCGGGTAGTGATTTGTGAATTCTGTAAGAGCAAATTTCCATTACCCAAATGGCAGTAATGTGGTGGTCACCTGTATTTAAGACTCTTTTGTCTGTGAATGGAGAAGCAGTATTTTAATATTGGTGAAATAGATGCCGTAAATCGGAGGAGTGTCTATTTTATGACATAATGAACAGTTATAGTTGATGTTTAAATTATTCTAATTACAATTTTATTAATAGTACTATTGGATGTTTGAATTATTTTCTTCACATCAGCATCTTGTTATTTCTGTGGAAATTGAATTAGTGATATGATTTTTGTTTAGTTGCACACTCAATTTATCTTTCTTAAAAACAACTTATAAAATATTATTCTTGGTATGATCTAACTGGGAGCTGTGGTTATATTTCTGAATTTGGGTCGTAGTGATCCCAAAGTGCACTGGGAAAAAGTCTGGGAGCATTTGTGATGACAACTTAGATCTGTGGAGCCATTCGAAGAAAGACTTGCCTTCTCCAAAGTAAAATGTGTGTGGGATATTGGGAAGAGTATTGGATAGCAGGAGAATAGGAAGTGTCACCCCTTCATTCAGATAGTTGTTGACATTTTGACAATGTGTACTTGCAATGATTAGGATACTGCCCTTATTAAAAATCGTCATTGGTTTTCATACAGTGATGACTGACTGTCTGCAAGTTCTTCCTTCTGTGACCACTTGTTCTCTTTCCTAAAAGTGTGTAATACCTGATTTAATGTTTACTGTGTTTTTACTACTTTCAACACATACTTTAAAGAACTTTGGTGCTTACCATATCAGTTCTTTGATTGAGGTATAATTGGGGTGTGCACTGCTACTTGGATTGTGAATAAGTGGTTGAAGCTGTTGAGAACAGTACCATTTAGTTGGGCTGTATCTTCTGACTACAAAATCACCCAAGTTCACTGGTGGGCCTTCCCTTAATAATGTCTTTACTTCCACCATAGTGCAGCATGCTTCTGAGTGTAATTGCTCAGTACTATTCCCAGAATGGTTTTGAGTGCCACTGAGGCCCTGCTCCCGGGATCACCCACTGCCAAAACTGTCCTGAGATTGAATGTCTTCGACATTCAAAGATTCAAAAACAAACAATTAAATGAATTGGAAAATGAAAACTAAAAAAAAAACCACTCAGGCACATATTTTGGGGGGGGGGGGGAGAAATGTTTAAACCAACTGACTTAAATATAAAAGTACACTTATTAGTAACCATTCCTTCTCATTCAATAGGTCAGATTACTTGGTACAGATTCAGCAGATACATTGCTGATGTTTAACAGCTGGTAAATTGGAGGATGTCTATGCTGCCCTGTTGGACTTCACAAGGAGTCCATCAATGCCATACAGGTGTCCTGGGCCAACACTTGCCTGAAGTGGAACTTGGACTTGTGAGCTTCTGCGGAGTTAACTGCATAAAAACTGGCGGATCTGAATGAATCAACTGGATTTTCAGTGGGAGGTCTTCCTCATTACTCAGATATTTATTGTGGCTTACAGTGAGTCAGCAGATATGTTGCTTTACAGCTGGGCAGATTATCAATATAGTGTGATTTTAAGAAAGTATGGTAAGCAACACTGACACTTTTGAGAAATGCAAGATACTTGCAATTTTAATATATTGAGGTTTAAAAACATGTTTGGGCATTCTTGGATGTATGTTTGCACATTCTTGCAGTTCTATAATTTTGATAGGCAGCTGTACCAAAGATGTCAGAATCCTGAGAATATCATTGATAACCATTATATTTTTTTTAATATGGTGACTTTATAGGTGAAGTATGAATTAATGGCCAATACAAATGATAATTAGCAGCTTGAGGTTTACTCCTGGCCTGGATATAAATATCCTGGATGAAGGCGCAGAAGGTATTTTTGCCAAATTTACTTGATGTCACAAAGATCGGTAGGAAAGTATGTTGTGAAGAGGACAAAAGGCTGCAAAGAGCTGCAAATAAGTTAATTGATTGAGCAAAGGATGAGTAAATGGAGTATAATGTGGGAAAATGTGAGTTGTCCATCATGGCAGGAAAATTAAAATATATTATCTAAATGGTGAGAGATCTTGAGATGCATGGGGATCTGGATATCCTAGTACATGATTTGTAAAAAGCTAGTTTACAGATACTGCAAGTAATTTGGAAAGCTAACAATGTTGTTTTTTGCCAGGGGAATTGGATACAAAAGTAGAGAGGTTATCCTTCAGTTGTATAGGACATTAGTGACAGCACACTTGGAATGCTGTATACTGTATTAGTCTGCTTATTTAAAGAAGGATGTTAATGCATTGGAAGAAATTCAGAGAAGGTTTGGTAAATTAATATCTGAAATGGGCTGGCTTATGAGGAAAGATTAACAGGCTAGGTTTCTACCTGCTGGTTTAGAACATTGAGAGGGGTCTTGGTTGAAACACAAGATCCTGAGGCATCTTGATAGGCTGGATGTGGGAAAGCATGATTCCTCTTGTGGGAAAATTAGAACAGGGCCACTATTTAAAAATAAGAGGTGAAAAATTTTTTTTGAGTATTTTGAGTCATTGGAACACTCTGCCTCAGAAGGTGGTGGAAGCTGTCTTTGAATGTTTTTAAGGCAGAAGTTGATAGATGTTTGATAAGCAAGTGGGTAAAGCAGTAGTGTGGGGAGACAAGAATGTGAGATTGTGTGCAATCAGATCAGCCATTATATTAAACGGCAGAACAGGCTTGAAGGTCTGAGTTGCCAACTCGTGCTTCGATTTTATTGCATTTGTAAAATTTAAACTTGCAGCAAGTCCACAATAAACAAAAGTCTAATGTGTTTCCAATTTAATAGATATCTGTTCTGTGATGGACCTGTTGGTTGTTGCTTTATGGAATACAAGTTCTTTCTCCTACTACTTCTAGGCTTTCTGATAACCCAATCTACTTCCATGCTAAAAGTTTCAATTAATGTTGAATATTTTTTCCAGGAGTTGGTTGTACATTTGCATGATCCTATTGGAAAGGTTAGGGTCAGACTGGTGGTGGTGAGAGCCATTATAGTTTGCCAGTTGTCGATGTTAAATAGTATTTCAGTTTTGTATATTCCTTCCGATTTTATATATCCTTCTAATTTAAAGGTCTCTATCTTCACTGAAAGTAGGATATTAATTTATTTGCTTTTTCTTGGCTTTGGATCATCCTGGTCTCTTCGAATACGGCTATGTACTCTTTGTGATTGAGTTGCTACCACAGCTAAGCACATTCCAGAATTACATCAGCTTTGATTGTTGCAAATAATTTATTCTGAATTTTAAAAAATTCATTCAAGGGATGTGGGCTTTGCAGGCTGAGCCAGCATTTAATTGCCCATCCGTAATTGCCCTTGAGAAGGTGGTGGTGAGCTCCTCCTTGAACTGCTGCAGCCCTTGTGGTGCAGGTGTACTCAATGCTGTTGGGGAAGGTGTTCCAGGATCTGGACCCAATGATGGTGAAGGAACGGTGATGTATTTCAGGTCAAGATGGTGTGTGGCTTGGAGGGCATCTTCTAGGTGCTGGTTCTGGCATGCTTTTGCTGCCTTTGTCCTTCTAGCTGGCAGAGGTTGTAGTTAGGAGGTGTCTCAGGAATCTTGGTGAGTTGCTGCAGTGCATCCTTTAGGTGGTACAGACTGCTGCTACTGTATCTCAGTGGAGTGAGTGGTTGTAAATGGGGTGTCTATCAAGTGGGCTGCTATACCCTGTATGATGTCGATATTGAGTGTTATTGAAGCTCTACTCATCCAGGCAAGTGGAGAGTATTTCATTCTGCTCCTAACAAGAGTCTTGTAGGTGGTGGACAGGCTTTGGGCAGTTAGAGGTGAGTCACTTGTCACAGGATTCCAAGCCTCTGACCTGCTTTCGTAGCCACATTGTGTATGTTGTTACTTCAGTTCAGTTTCTGGTCAATGCTAACCCACCCAGAATATTGAAAATGGGGAATTCAGTTATGGTAATGCCATTGAATGAGAGGGGTGATAGCTGAGTTTTTTCTCATTGGATATTGTCATTGTACTTGTGTGCTGCAAATGTTACTTGCCAGCTTTCAAACCAGGCCCAGATATTATCCAGGTCCTGCTGCATTTGGATGTGTACTCCATTATCTGAGGAGTCACAAATAATGCTGAGCATTGCGTAAATCATCAGCGAACATCCCTACTTCTGACATTATGATTGAAGAAAGGTCATTGATGAAGCAGCTGAAGATGGTCAGGCCTAGGGCATTACCCTGAGGAACTCCTGCAGAGATGTCTTGTGACTGAGATGATTGACCTCCAATCACTACAACTATTTTCCTTTGGACTAGATGTGCTTCCAGCCAGCTGAATTCTAATCCAAGTATTTGATTGAGCTTTTTATAACTATTCAGTAGCGACCAGATCACTTCAAGATATGATGATTGATCCAAATATGTTTGTAGTATACCAGTGCTTTACTTTCACTTGTTTCCATGTGCTGTGACAAACATTTACATGTGCATCAGAAGATCTGCCATATCTCAGTCCACTTACTGAATTTGGAAGGTTTCTTGAAAGCCACAAGTTTCCTTTTGGCGTGGATAAAGGGGGAGCGGAAGAGGAATGTGAATCATCCTGTGGGGAAGGGGGGGCAATAGGTACACTAACTGTGCAGGTGACCTGCTTATCATTTCTGGCTTGAAAAACTAATTCTGTGATATTTGCTACTAGAACAAATTAAACACGTCACCAAGTAAGGGTTGATGCAATAACGTTTACATTCTTGCAATGCCACTAAGCTTCTCTCGCACAGAAAAAGAGAACAATAGAGGCTTTGGAATCTACAGACAGTATCGTGTCCAGAGCTATTTAACATTGGAATTGTTTAATTGTGTTTTTTTCTCTCTCAGACTAATCTTGCATTCTTCTTTTTCTGCATGTAATTTGGCACTAATTCACTGTATTTCCTTCTGTGTTTCCTGTTGCTTTGTTTCACCTCATTGTATAAGGAGATAGTCAGTCATTTGGCCTCAATGTTCATGTAGGTTCTCGATACTCTGTTACGAGTTTATATTTTCAGCAACATGCACTGCAAAATGATTTTGTGAAGTTAAGTATCTAAATAAGTTGGAATGATGGGCTGGATGGATGGGTTTAATTTAATTTCATTTAATGTGAAATATGCCTTGCTATATAGTAAGACACTGCTATCTGAAAATAATCATTTGTGTTTTGTGTGTATTGTTGTGGAAATCAGAATAATCTACATTGTGCACTTGAGGCTGGTGATAAATTAATTCTCAACTAGAAACAGTTATGTGCATGGAATTATTTTCTTTGAAATGCATTCACTAATATGTAGTTAATTGCTGCAACTGTTTTGAGTAGCAGTAAGATGAGTAGATACTTTATTCCTGTTATCAACCCTAAGACTTCAGATTCCTGTCCTTCTCCATTTTTAGTTTATTGTGCATTCCCAATTTTAATTGGTTTTCCATTGGTGGCTTGTATTCTGCTGAGCAGATGTGAAGCACTGAAATTCTCTCCCTAAAGTTTTCTGCATCCTTGCAGTGATTCCTGTAAGATTGTTCTTAAAGTCCATTGACCAAGCTTTTGATATCTTAAGGGGCTTGATGAAGGACTTTGCTTAATTACAGTCTTGTGAAGTACCTTTTTGGACATAATATAAATGCATGTTCATTTTTGATGACATTGGTTGACGAAGTTTTGGTATGTGCTCAAGTAGAAGCAGAATTCTCATTCTATTGAGTCAAATTAGGTAGGCATCCTTTCTTGAAAAATAAGTATATTCTGAGTATATGTGTATTTTTATTTACTTTTAGATCCGCAAGATGAAAATAAAATAGGAATAGATGGTATTCAACAATTCTGCGATGATTTAGGATTGGATCCAGCCAGTATCAGTGTACTGGTCATTGCATGGAAATTTCGAGCAGCCACACAGTGTGAATTCTCAAAACAAGAGTTCATAGATGGTATGACAGATTTAGGGTAAGTAACATATTTGTATAAGTATTGATAATTTAGTTCATTTATTCAGTTGATTTATTCAGAACTTTAAAGTTTAACATCAACAACAGTGGGCATTGTTGATGTTAGTCTGAGTGCTGAAACTCTCTCTATTTAGAGAGAATTCAGAGATCTACAGCTTCCACAACGATTAATTGAAAATAAACATTTCTAAAGTGTAGTTGCTAGCACACATTTGTGTTAGACAAGATTTAAAGACATCTACTCTGCCAACAGCAGTCACTGAGTCAACACTCTACAAGGAATTGATTGTGAAATCGCTTGCATCCTGTATGGCATGGGAGTACTTCATCAGACCCTTGTTTTGTGACCTCTGCTTTTGACACCAACATTGTTTCTATTTATGGTCAAGGCAGGTCTCTAGTTGATATACTCCTTTGATGGAAAGCTACTGTACCTTTTAAGTTGGGTATCATTCCCATATATGATGTATATTTTGGTTTTTATCATTAAGCTGTTAGGGGGAAGTATTGCTTAAGAATTTTTAGGAAGTATTTATTAGTATATTCCAAAACATTCTGTCTAATTTCTTCCTTCAGGCTTGTGTAATCTTGGATTTATAAATTTAAGTTAGATTGCGTTTTCATTTCCATACAACAAAAGGTCAAAATGAAGTTGGTGTAAAATATCAAAACCTATAGCTCAAACCGTTTGGCAAAAATCTCAACAAATTTTCAGTAACAAAATTATTCAGATTTATATTTGTTTGCTTGTGCATGGAAAATGGAGCAAAGAAATATTACTAAATTGGCCTTATTGGTGGGTGCCTGGAATGCACTGCCGGGAGTGGTGGTAGGGGACGACATGATAGGGTCATTTAAGAGACTATTAGATTGGCACATGGATGAAAAGTAGAGGATGAATGGCTGTGTCCTCTTAGTGGAGAGTTGAGAATTAAGGGACTTTGTCTCAGTATGAAGACTTGGTCATTTAAGACTAAGATAATGGCGTGATCATATTGAATGGTGGAGCAGGTTTGAGGTGCCACATAATGCTAATCATACCTCAGTTTATGTTCTTCATTCTGTGTTGTCAAATCTACAATTTTTAAGTGATTCACTTATCAGGAAACAAAATGTCCAGCTGTGATCTTGATGTATTGTTTTGCACTCATATTGTTTCATTGAAACAAAACTGTGGATTTGGATTCAGACAACAGGTTATTACTAACTAAAATTTGTAGGTATCTGACCTTGTACACTGAAGATAGATGCTAGCTTCTGTTTGAAAGCTTGCATGCACATCAGATAAATCCAGCACCATTCCAATTTAAGTACAGAGTGCAAATTTTAAAGTATTGCACTTTGTTTTCCCTTCCTCCTTTTAGTCTCTCTCTGCCTCATTTTTGTTTTGTCTCTAGTGGTGGAAGAAATTGACGTTTCACAAATTTCTACTTAAGGTTCACTCCATATAACCAGTGAAACATAAAACCAGTGAAGAGGAATCAGTAATTCATTTGTTATTTTAAGGTGGCATCTGATAGTCTGAGAGCTCTCAAATATTCCTGGGACTTTGCGTTACTCTGAATTTAAATTTCAGTTCTTTGCATATTTCACCCAAATATGGTGACATTTAGGATAGTACTGTTATTTGTTCTTTTAAAATTGATTAACATGAAAAAGCTAAATGTTTTGACATTTTCCTGATTTTCCATTTTACAAAAATGGATGAAAACTAAATATTATTAAGATCTTGTGATGGAGAGAAGAATGGAAGGATGAGGGAATATTAATATGATGAAAGTAGGAATGGAGGAGAACATTGAATGTTATGATACATTGTTGAAAAGAAGTTTCTCTTATTGATTTAAGGTGTGACAGCATAGAAAAACTGAAGGTTCTACTGCCTAAATTGGAACTAGAATTAAAAGATCAAGCAAAGTTTAAGGATTTTTACCAGTTCACATTCAACTTTGCAAAGAACCCAGGTCAGAAGGGCTTAGGTAAGTGCAATCTAAAAGATCCGTGACCTTCCAAAAAACATTTCTCAATAATGCAGCCTTTTGGGCAACAGAATACAAAGAAAAAAAGCACAAAAGAATACAGAATTCCCAATGTGATCTAGATGTGATGTTGGAATTGCATGATTCATTCATTTTTATTGTATTTAAACAGATCCTGCTTGATTTACCAAGGGCAGGAACTGTCATAAGACATGATGCTATAAATCTAGTCACTCATGGTTGTATGTGGCAAACACATAAATTGGAATTGGTGTTTTGGTAATTATGATTACCCTACATAGCAGTATTGGTAGGTAAATTGAATTAAGTTACTGTTTTCTTTGCTTTTCTAACATTGTCTGGAACACTATTTAGAATTGGTTAAGCAGTGAATTTTTAAATCAAATTTTGTGGTGCTTTGCTCTATTCTAGAACTTTTTTTACATGTAAGCTTGGATTTCACCAAAACATTGGCAACAATTTAGTTGCCACTTTTGTTGTAAATTTTAGGAAATTTTAATAAGATTACAGTACATTTTAAGGAGTACAGATCGACATCAATAAAGCAGCATGGATTTGTCAACAAACAAATCATATTCTGACAACACCTCCCACCCAGCATTTTTATATGGGATGTTGTTCTTTGATAATACCTTGTATTATATTTATTGAAAACAGAGTTCTTGAAAAAATCCACATTAATATTGAATTTGGATGCTTTACCTGTAGCAGATACTGCCTGAGTATTGTAGCAGTTTGGCAGGTAGGAAATTAACATCCAGAACCAATTAACTTGTCAAGTGGAGCAGAGAACTGGGCTTTGCACATTTCAGATTTTACTCTTGGATGCACATTTAGGAGGTGGCCTTTCATCTAAATTGGTGGTTAGGTTAGAAATCCCTTGTGAATTCCCTTCTGGACTCCAAAAGAAGGCTACCAGGGATCAGTAAATGCCTCCTGAGTTCTTTTAATAGCATTTTTAGTCAAGTACCTTTTATACTTTATCCATGCTGACATAATGGTAAACACCCAGAAGTAGTAACAGAATAGATTTAGAAACTGACATGTGGCATTTTTGGAATTAGACAGCACAAATGTGATATTCCAGGATCTTACCCAGCTAGTTCACTACTTCTGAGGTCATGTGATACTCAACTCCAGTGCAAACCGACCCATCTGATCTATTTGCCCACAGTCTGCAAAATCTCCCCAAATATATCTGCGCCCTATTTATCTCCATGTCTACAGACAACACAGAAAATCTAAAGGAAGCTTGGGAGCAAGACCTAGGCTGCCAGATAACGAGGAGTAGGGAGGAGTGTGGAGGCAGACCCGCAGGACCTTCACATGCAGCAGAATTCAAGAGGGGCAGAACTAATTTTTCAAAGGTATAATCATAGCTTAACTTTAGCATATGTTTAAAAATAGAGTGATTACATTCATGGCTCTACAAAATTGCCAAGTAACAAATTAATTTGAGGTTTTTATTTTAATCCTCCTTGTGATCTTTGCACACAAACTTGCCACTTTAATTAATTGACAGGGAAAGAGGAAATGTTGGAAGTGTACTGAAGGCCCTTCATCTGTAAAGAGAAAAGGCAGGTTAAAGATTTGTTTGAGATACCATGTCACAACTGATTCAGATGAACATGTGGATTGCAAAGCTGCTTAGATTTGATTCATGCATTGATTCTTCCACTTCCATCAGCTGTGGTATTAACACTGGAAGTTGCCATGTGCTAACACCTCATTAAATGTCAGCATGTAAATAGTCAAAGATTCCTTTAAAGGCCTGATTTTTTTTTAAAATGATTTCTTGATTTTAAAAAAAATCCAACAAATTGCTTTTGAAATACTAATGGATAGGTTGAAATGTCAGTTAGTCTGAATTTGTGAAAGAACCTTGGTATACGACAATTTAGAATGAATTAGTTTATACAAGAGAAGAATATGTCATTTGATTGCAGAAGAAATGTGCTTTGACACCACAATTTATTCTGCTCTGTGATAACCATTTTGTTACTTCATTGGCCTCACTTTTAATTTAAAATCCTAGACATAACTCCAGAAGCACTTTTTTTTTAAAATGTTTTATTCTGATTGGATAGTTAATGGAAAGAGATGTCAGTGTCCAAGTTTTGTTTTAGCAGGATGGTGAATGTGGAGTATGCTTAAATCTCTGTTTACCTACTGATGGAAGGTGCACCAGGAGTAGATCTCTAGAAATTTGACTTAACCTTAGAATCTCCTAAATCAGTGTTTCTACAATTGAAGTTCACCATCTTTTTCACAGAAAAATCATGTGCTTGTAAAATAAGCATCAGCTAACGTTGGCAATAATACCAATGTTTATGCAATATGATTTTTGTAAACCCACCACTAACGTGCTATATTCGTTTTCTGATACACTTCGACTGATAGAATGTGATCATTCTCTTATGAATTCAGACTGGGCCAAACATCGTGGGCATAAGGAATCTTTTGAGTACAAGGATAAAACAGTAACTGCGCAAATTTTGGTGATTTCATAATCTCCTCTTGGGTGGCTGAAGAAAATTATTAGATATCCTTTCTTTCCTCAGTTTGTGGGATGCATTGTACAAATCTAGCTTTGATTATGTTATGATTGAAAAAGAAATGTCTTTGGAGATGCCAGAACATTCTACCTAATGTGGCTGGCATTTTATGAAGGACTGAATATTCTGAAGACTGATATTTACATTACCTGAAGCCCAAAATCTAAATTAATTCTAAGGTGTATTGTTTTGTTACCAAAATATGATGATGTGATTAAGATTCTGAGATACAAACTGGTTAATGGTAAATTATGATATCTCAGAAAAATGACGAAGCTAATCTACAATTTTGCAATAAATTAACAAAACATAAGATTGAAGAATTAAGTTAGACTGATGAAATCCAGCTTCTGGCAGATTAATGCTACAGTGCAAAACAATTTGGTGTTTGGGATGCAAAGAGTAATTATTATCTGAAGTGTCCTATTAAGTTTAAGACCTGGATATGATGTAGAAAAGGTGGTGGGAACTGTAAATTAATTTGTGAATGCTCAACCTTCAGTTAGAGAAAAAGATTAAAAGTACTTGTATTGAGATCTCTCTTAATCTCAAAAAATTATCCTAAATAGGAGTACGCAGTTTTGAGCTGGAAAACAAAATCAGATCTCTTAATTGTTGATACTTGTTAATGAAGTGACACATAGTGGTGAAATTAAATACAAATAGAACTTTCAAGTACATATTGATCTAGTCTTTGCATTTACTATTATTGAAACCATTTTCCTCTTTCTGCTAATGAACAGTTTCAATTGTTAATATTAATTTTTGTCCTGCCATTTCCATTTGATTTTACAATGATTGGCATTTTTGAAACTTGGCTTAAGATGTTTTCACTCACCCATGCCTGTTTGGTCTGAGTTGTGTAGTATTTAAAGTATTAGGTTCATAATGAATTGTTTTATAGTCTTAACTCTGAAGGAAAATGTGTACATTTAAAAAAGCAAACATCTCCCTTTATAACATTGAGATCAAAGGGGCCATCAAGTTGCGTATGATTTCTTGCGAAATACATGGGATTAATCAAATTGTTATGAGAACAGTAATACCTGTTGGGAGTTAACTACCTTAATTACATTTTAAATCTACTTAATATGTCTGTAGGCATTTTTCTACTGATCGGATTTTGAGACTAGACAGTTTCAGATTGGTTTAATTACTTTTCCATCACTTGTGGTTAACCTATAATTATAATAACCACACCAAAATGGAGGAAAATATGTACAAAAATGAAAATAAAATGGCTGTAACACTGTGTATTCAACATTTGATGTGGATATTTAAACTTCCCAGTAACTACTGCTGATATACTTAATATTTTATTTTCCAGACTTAGAAATGGCAATTGCTTACTGGAATTTAGTACTTGCTGGGCGATTCAAATTCTTAGATCTATGGAATAAATTTTTATTGGTGAGTACAAGCAAGGATGTTTCCAACCTGTTTCTGATGTGTTTGTTTTTGAAAATTGGTGTTTCTTTGTGAAAACTCTAAACAAGATAAATGTAGTTTATGCAATGCAGCTATCAGGCTACAGTCAAGATACCAGAGGCCATTTGGCTCATTTGTCCTTTTCCTGACTATAAAAGCTATCTAACTTTTAACAATTCCCTTGCCTACAGCATTCAAATTTTTCCTTCTTAAAATACTTATTCACTTCCCTTGGAAAGTAATTATGGATTTTGCTTACTTATTCAATAGGCTATTTTATTTCCTAAAACTGCTCTGTATAAGTAGAATTTGGCCTAACCTTGCCCTTTAGCCATGAATTTAAATTTTTCTTTTGGTTATTGACACACTGAATAGCGGGAAATTGTTGTGTTTTACTTGTTTAAAAAATGTCCTTATCCTAAGTTGCATCTCCTTGTGTTTATAATTTACATTTCTTAACCCCTGCCTACCCATTATTCAGTAAACTTATTTATGTCCTGCTGAACATAGCATCTCAGGTCGTATAAGGAAGTCAATTATGCTGACCATTTTAATCCCATATCCCCTGCGTCTTGTGCCCAAAACATGCTGGCTGGTTGGTAAATTGGTTACTGTAAATTATCCCTAGTGTAGATGGTGGTAGGAAATATGAAAACATATTTAAGAAACAGATGAAGGAGCTACAACTGTTATACATTACTGCCTTTTATAAAAGTATGAAAGGAAAAGCAACCCAATGTTGGCCACTAAAACTAATGTTAGTGTTAGATCCAAAGAGGAATATAGTATAAGATTGTTAGACAAAGTAGAAAACGGGAGGATTGGGGGCAGTTTAGATTTCAGTAAAGGAGGGTAAAATTATTAATTGAGTGGAAAGTAGAATGAGAGTAAACTTGCAGGGAATATAAAAGTGGACCGTAAAAGCTTCTATAGATGTATGAAAAGATCAAGATTAGTAAAGACAAATGTAGCTTCCCTACAGTCAGAAGTGGGAGAACATTTCTATCCTCTCCTGTGAAGACACAACCAAAGTAACCTTCCAGAATGATAGAGAACTAAGACTCTAATGAGACCAAGGAATTAAATAAAGGAAATTTAGTATTAGGAAGAAAATAGTGCTGGAGAAATTGGTCACTGAAGGCAAATAAATCCCCAGGGTATAATAATTTGCATCCTAGAGTACTGAAAGAGGCAGCCGTATCAATAGTGTTTGCATTGGTTATTATTCTTGAGAATGCTATATTTTATGGTATAGTTCTTGCAGATTGGAGGGTGGCAAAATATAACCTCACTATTTAAAAGGGAGAGAATAATTGGGAAGCTAGACAGCCTAGCCCATCATTAATGTACAGAATGCTGAAGGTAGTATAATGGATGTGATAACAAGACATTTACAAAATATCAATTGGATTTGATAAAATTAAACGTGGATTTCTGGAATGGAAATCTTGTTTGGAAAGCCTAGTGAAGTTTTAGAGACGTAACTATAGGAAAGGTAAGAGAACCAGCAGATCTGATAATATTCAGGCCTGGGTTGACAGTTGGCATGTAACATTCGCAGTACACAAGGAAAGGTAAGAGAACCAGCAGATCTGATAATATTCAGGCCTGGGTCGACAGTTGGCATGTAACATTCGCAGTACACAAGGTCCAGATAAGGACGATATCCAAGAGGAGAAAATCCAGCTATCACCCCTGACATTCAATAGTGTTACCATTGCTGAATCCTCCATTATTAATATCCTAGGGGGTTACAGATGCACCTGGAATGCACTGCCTGAGAGAATGGTTGAAGCTGGGTCGCTGACAGCATTTAAGAAGTGTCTATATGAACACTTGAATTACTTGGGCATTGAAGGCTACAGACAAGGTGCTAGGCAGGGGTTAATACGGAAGGGTGCCCACTGCTTGTCATGAATGTGGTGGGCTGAATGGCCTGCTTCCGTGCTGTATAATTTTATGATTTTTGGCTAAATTGATGATATAGATTGTGAATAGTGGGGTTGTGAGCACCAATTGTCACAGTTTGTCAACCTGAGAAGGATGTATTTATTACTACTCTTATACTACTCTAAATACAGTGGTATGTTAACCCCTTCCAATTCCATGTGTTCTGACTTTGTTCATCAACCTCATGGGACCTTATTTGAAAGGGTTCTGAAAATATAATTGCACCACATCCGCTGGTTCCTCTATCTGTTTTGCTAATTGCATCCTCAGAGCTTCTATCAATTAGTCAACCATGATTTTCATTTCATAAATCCATGGTGAATGCTTAATCATATTACTGTCTAAATGTATTGGTATAACACCTTTGATTAAAGATGCCAGCATTTTCTCAACTATTGATGTCAGACTAACAGGTTAGTGGTTCCCTATTTTCTCTCCCACTTTCTGAAATAGTGTGGTCTTGTTCACCACTGTCAAATCTGCAGGAACCATACCAGAATCTATAAAATTTTGGAACATGCTAACCAGTACACCATTATTTCTATAGCCACTGTACATCAGCTCCTTTTTGGATTATCAGTTTTCGGGCCGATCAACCTTTTTTTAAACTAATAATTTATTTTCCTTCCTCTTGCTCTGGATGCTTGGCTCTCTAGTATTTCTGGGAGTTTGTCTTGCATGAAAACAGATATTAAGTATTTAACTCCTCTGCTATTTTCTTTATTCATTATAAGTTCTCCAGTCTCTATTTGTAAGGGGCTTATTTTTGTCCTTATTATATTTTCATATTTTTGCAAACTTAAAGGTTTATAGTCTGCAATAAAGACTGAAAATGCTGGAAACATTCAGCAGGTCAGGCAGCATCTGGGGAAAGAAACAGAGTTAATGTTTCCGGTTCTTGACCATTCTTTCTCTTACCACAGATATGCAGCCTGATCTGTTGAGGTTTGTGTTTGTATCCAGCATCTGTGGTATATTTGATTTCTCCTCTGGTCTGCTTGTGTTTCTTGCTAGTTTACTCTCATTCTATTTTCGCTTTATCGATTTCTCTGTTCTAACTGCTGTGCTACTAGAAGCCTTTTTATATTCTCACCACTACTCAGCATCTAATTATCAGATTGTTAGCACTAGTTTCTTTTGCCCAGCACATATATTAAAGTCCCCATGATTACTATATTACCCCTGTTACATGAACCTCTATTTCCCTATTTATAATGTGGTATAATACTGCTGAAGGTGATGTTTCTCGGGAGAGTGTAGCACTGGGACAGCATGAGATCCTGGAATTAGATTTTGTGGAACTAAGAAAGAGTTTAAAAAGCAACACTTTAATGGTAGAAAGCTCAGATTTCTTTGTGTCATGTGCAGAAATAGAAGAATAAAGCAATAGCCCTACTGCTAAGTATTATGAGATACCATGGAGATTTGTATCCGGGGAATTTTCATTAATCACCATCGTTTGTCTTCCTTGGACTTTGTTCATCCTTGGGCACTGTCCTTCAGAACATGCACTTAATTTTATAATTTTTTTTTACTAACAATCCACCTCCTCAGTACTTTCTGATGTCCATTTAAAAAAAACTTCGCAAATTTTCTGAATTAATGTATTTTTTATTTTCTCAAAGATATGTTAATTTATCATAGAGGATTTTATACATTAATGCTAGCCTTCCTACATGAACCCGTATCCATCCTGTTGTGCTTACATCATGCAGTTTATTAAAATTACCAGCTGTCATGCAAGGCCAGTTTTATTTCTTTTTTTTTACCCTTTTGTTATCAGATATCACTTTGTCAACTTGGCACAACTACCATATCTTCAGACCAATTCAATAGGAAATAATTTAATATTAAGTTGAATTGCTCTGTTTTTATGCTGCTGGTTTGCCTGTCCACTTATTTTCTCCACTTTTTTTATCTATTCAAAATCCATTCTGCTACAAACAGTTTGACTTCTTCATGGTTTATTGATCATAAATGATCTGTCTGCTTTTGACTCCTTTTCACTGTCCTTGTTTTTTTTTAAGCTAAATATTCTTACAAATTAGTACCCAGAATTAGCACCTGGATGCTTTATCTTTTCTTCCAGTTAGTGAGATGATCTTCAGTCAGCAATGAAGGTTATATTTTAATATCATTGAAAGGGTTGGGTGGTGGCAAATTTATTCTTGTTATAAAATGAACCTTGTAGCGGTTGCTACCGCGGAATAAAACAAGACTCTACTCGGAGGATTGCCAAACAGAACTGGTTTATTTTCCCGCCTTGCGCAGGCCCTTTAAGGGAGAATGTTCCCGCCCAAAACAACTGGCAATGACGTAAGTCCTACGTCATCAGGACTTTCCCGCGCGCGGGTTCTCCCCGTCGCTCGGAAAGACGAGGCCCGCTGCCATCTCGGGCCTCGTCGCTCCGACGCCGTGCGACCCGACTGCCGAGCCGGTTCGCCCGACTAGACAGTGAGTCGCCACACAACCCCCCCCCCCCCAAGAACCGGCGATACAGTCCCCAAGGTCCGTGGGCTGTGCCAGCTGCCGCTTAGGGGGGCGGCCTCTGCGTCGCGGCGTGGCAGCCTTGACAGGCTGTTGCAGATCCAAATGGGCCGGTTTGAGGCGGTCCGCCGTGAAAACCTGTTCCCTGCCTCCAATGTCCAAAATAAAAGTGGATCCATTATTCCGTATGACTCGGAACGGTCCCTCATATGGTCGTTGCAATGGCGCCCGAGGCGTGCCCCTGCGAACGAAAACAAACTTACAGTCCCGTAGTTCCTTGGGCTGGCAGGATGGGGCTTGACCGTGCCGTGAGGTGGGAATCGGGGCCAAGGTGCCAAGCTTCTCGCGCAGTCTTTGTAGGACTGCTGGGGGTTGTTCCCCTTGGTCCCGAAGGGCAGGTATGAAATCCCCGGGGACAACTAGTGGCGCCCCGTATACAAGCTCAGCTGACGAAGTGCGGAGGTCTTCTTTGGGGGCAGTGCGTATGCCGAGCAGGACCCAAGGCAGCTCGTCAACCCAGTTAGGACCCTTCAGGCGGGCCATCAAGGCCGATTTCAGATGGCGGTGAAAACGTTCCACCAACCCGTTTGATTGAGGATGGTAGGCCGTGGTGGTGTGCAGCTGCGTCCCCAGCAGGTTCGCTAATGCAGCCCAGAGACTGGAAGTGAATTGGGTGCCTCTGTCTGAAGGGATGTGGGCCGGAACGCCAAAACGTGAGACCCAAGTTGTGAGCAGCGCCCGGGCGCAGGAATCAGTTGTGATGTCAGTCAGGGGGGTTGCCTCCGGCCACCTTGTGAACCGGTCCACGATGGTAAGGAGGTACTGGGCTCCTCTTGAAACTGGCAGAGGGCCCACAAGGTCGACGTGTATGTGGTCGAACCTCCTACGGGTAGGCTCGAACTGCTGTGGTGGGACCTTGGTGTGTCGCTGGATTTTTGACGTCTGGCAGTGCGGACAAGTCCTGGCCCACTCACTGACCTGTTTGCGCAGGCCATGCCAGACAAACTTGCTGGCGACCAGTCGGACAGTAGATCTGATGGACGGGTGCGCCAACCCATGTACCGAGTCAAAAACGCGTCTCCGCCAGGCTGCAGGGACTATAGGGCGGGGCTGACCAGTCGCAACGTCGCAAAGTAGGGTCCGCTGACCTGGACCAACCAAGAAATCTCGGAGCTGCAGACCCGAGACTGCGTTTCTGTAGCTGGGCAGTTCGTCGTTGGCTTGCTGTGCATCAGCTAGGGCCGTGTAGTCGACACCCAAGGATAGGTTGTGGATGGTTGGTCTGGAAAGTGCATCAGCAACGACATTATCCTTTCCGGAGACATGTTGGATGTCAGTTGTGAACTCGGAAATGTAGGATAAATGTCTGCTGACGAGCTGACCAGGGATTGGAGACTTTGGAGAAGGCAAAGGACAGAGGCTTATGATCGGTGAAAGCGGTAAAAGGCCTGCCTTCTAGAAAGTATCGGAAATGCCGGACCGCCAGATACAGCGCTAGAAGTTCCCGATCAAAAGCGCTGTACTTCAGTTCGGGCGGTCTAAGGTGCTTGCTGAAAAATGCCAAGGGTTGCCAGCGGCCTTCGAGTAGCTGTTCCAGTACCCCACCCACCGTGGTGTTGGACGCGTCTACCGTGAGGGCAGTCGGGACGACAGTCCTGAGGTGTACCAGCATCGTGGCGTCTGCCAGGGCGTCTTTGGCCTTAACGAAAGCAGCCGCAGCCTCGTCAGTCCTGGTGATGTCCTTGCCCTTACCAGCCAGCAGCGAGAACAGAGGGCGCATGATACGGGCTGCTGCAGGGATGAAACGATGGTAAAAGTTGACCATCCCAAGGAATTCCTGTAGGCCTTTGACTGTGTCGGGGCGGGCAAAATGGCGGATAGCATCCACCTTGGCGGGTAGGGGTGTTGCCCCGTCGCTGGTGATTTTGTGGCAGAGGAAATCGATAGAGTCAAGTCCGAATTGGCACTTGGACGGGTTGATCGTGAGGCCGAAATCGCGGAGGCGGGAATACAGCTGGCGGAGGTGGGAAAGGTGTTCCTGGCGGTTACGGCTGGCGATCATCATGTCGTCCAAGTAAATGAACACGAAGTCCAGGTCTCGGCCTACCGCGTCCATCAGCCGCTGGAAGGTCTGCGCGGCGTTCTTAAGGCCGAACGGCATCCGAAGGAATTCGAACAGGCCGAATGGGGTGATAATCGCAGTTTTGGGGACGTCATCCGGATGGACCGGGATTTGGTGGTATCCCCTAACGAGGTCCACTTTGGAAAAGATGCGGGCCCCGTGTAAGTTCGCTGCGAAGTCCTGGATGTGAGGGATGGGATAGCGGTCCGGGGTGGTGGTGTCATTCAGCCTGCAGTAGTCGCCGCAGGGCCTCCACCCTCCGGTGGCTTTGGGGACCATGTGCAGGGGGGAGGCCCAGGGGCTGTCTGACCTGCGAACAATCCCCAGCTCCTCCATGTGACGGAACTCTTCCTTTGCCAGGCGGAGCTTGTCTGGAGGTAATCGTCGTGCTCGGGCATGAAGGGGTGGGCCTGTGGTAATGATGTGGTGTCGTACCCCGTGTGTGGGCCTAGAATTTGTAAACGAAGGTGCCAAAATTGATGGGAATTCGGCTAGGAGCTTGGCAAAATCGTCGCCAGAAAGGGAAATAGAGTCCAGGCGTGGGGCTGGTGGGCTGATTTCTCCCAGGGGATAGGTCCGGAGAGTGCTAGAGTGGACTAACCGCTTCCTTCACAGGTCGACTAACAGGTTGTGGGCCCGAAGGAAATCGGCTCCTAGGAGTGGTTGGGCGACGGTGGCAAGGGTAAAGGTCCAGGTAAAATGGCTGCCGCCAAAGTGTAATTGAAGCGTACGGGTGCCAAAAGACCGTATCGTTGTACCGTTGGCATTGAGTAGATGACCTGGTGGCCTGTCACGAGTGTCGCGGCCTGTCGGGGGCAAAATACTGACCTCCGCTCCAGTATCAACAAGGAAACGCCGTCCAGATTTCTTGTCCTGAACGAAGAGGAGGCTCTGTCGGCGGCCAGCCGCCGTAGCCATCAGCGGCGGCTGGCCCTGGCGTTTCCCTGAAACTTGCAGGGTGGGCGGCATCGACGGGCCTCCGCACCCCACCTCTGATGGTAGAAGCACAGCTGGTCACCCGTGTCGTCGTCTGCGTTCCTGGGGTGTGGCTGCTCGGTTGCTGGGGCCGGGCGAGGCGGGCGTTGGGCTCGCGGCCTGGTGATTTGACTGACGGACGAACCACTCTCGCGCTTGGCCCTCCACAGGACATCTGCCCGGGCGGCCACCTCACGGGGGTTGCTGAAGTCGGCGTCAGCTAACAACAAGTGGATGTCATCGGGGAGCTGTTCGAGGAAGGCCTGTTCGAACATCAGGCATGGCTTGTGTCCCTCAGCCAATGCCAGCACCTCATTCATTAGGGCGGATGGGGATCTGTCCCCCAGGCCATCCAGATGAAGCAGGCGGGCAGCGCGCTCATGACGGGAGAGGCCGAAGGTCCAGATCAAAAGGTCTTTGAAAGCCGGGTACTTATCTTCCTCCGGAGGCGATTGGATGAAGTCTCCAACCTGGGCGGCTGTCTCCTGGTCCAGAGAGCTAACCACATGGTAGTACTTCGTGGAGTCGGAGGTGATCTGCCGAAGGTGGAATTGCGCTTCGGCCTGGTCAAACCAGACGCTGGGCCGAAGTGTCCAAAAGGTGGACAGCTTGAGGGCCACTGTGTTGGCTGCTGCGCTGTCGTCCATTTCGCGGGTCCAAAAGCCGTTTGGACCGTCGGGGTCACCAATGTAGCGGTTGCTACCGCGGAATAAAACAAGACTCTACTCGGAGGATTGCCAAACAGAACTGGTTTATTTTCCCGCTTCACGCGGGCCCTTTAAGGGAGAATGTTCCCGCCCAAAACAACCGGCAATGACGTAATTCCTACGTCACCAGGACTTTCCCGCGCGCGGGTTCTCCCCGTCGCTCGGAAAGACGAGGCCCGCCGCCACCTTGGGCCTCGTCGCTCCGACGCCGCGCGACCCGACTGCCGAGCCGGTTCGCCCGACTAGACGGTGAGTCGCCACAACCTTTCTATTCTGTCAAAAATAGTGTATGTGAAATGTAGCTTAATTTACATTGATGTCATTTCAAATTCCGATTAAGATGCTGTACTTGATTCATGGATCATGGCTTTCTCACTAAAGTTATAGAGGTAAGTCATGCAGCACTGAAACACATCCTTTGGCCCACTGTATCCACACTGACCACCAAGCTCCCATCTACACTTTGGGTGGATTTATGATAAGTACACTAGCTCTCCTTGTTTTGATGTTTTATTTATTTCAGGTTACTGGATTACATTAGGCTGCTAAAGCTTTTAATAAATAATAGAAAATTTATTTTTATTTTTGTATATGTAAGCTGATTGTTTTTATTATACTAAGTCTTAAATGTTTCATTTGCTTACAGGAACATCATAAAAGATCAATACCTAAAGACACCTGGAACCTTCTGTTAGACTTCAGCTGTATGATTGCTGATGACATGTCCAATTATGATGAAGAAGGTATGCATGTGTGGGGGAAAGACATGGTATTTCTTGAAGCAGCTTTGTGCTTATGACTCACTGTATTAAATCCACTGAAATTTTTTTGATTTGTAATTTGTGCAGTGTATTACTTGAGAGGTAAATTCCCACATTAAGATGAGTTCTCTGATTTTAAATATCAAGGGTAAATAGCTTAAATGTAAAAAAAAGGCCAGTGAATGTTTTCAGCAAATTGTAGACCACAAGAACTTTAAGCTTGGTTTCATTTGTATTAGTAAAAGTTGCCAAACTTTTAAAAATGCACCACATTAGTTACTTTATGTTACAGTAGATTCTGAGTTCAATATGCATCCATTTTATCTCTGGTGTGAGTTTCATCCTTCAAGGCCATACAAGATTCAGCAGTGTAGTTGCTCTTCAATTTAAGAGAAGTGAGTTTTGTTCATCTAAATATTCTTACCAAATCAGTTAAACAATCTGAACTGACCAGAATTTGTCTTGAGCACCTGTTGGGGGAAAAATCAACTGTTATATTATGCAGGGATGGAAGACTGCTTGACTGCGGTACAATGAATAAAGTTGTACCCTGCATCTAACTTGGGCAGTACCTGATCTATGAGTGCTTTCTGTCATGGGCTGGTAAAAGCTCAATTTCCTTGATGTATTCTCCTGTCCCTGATGAACACACAAGATCACAAGACAAAGGAGCAAAAGTAGGCCATCGGCCCATCGAGTCTGCTCCGCTACCTCACCATGAGCTAAACTATTCTCCCATCTAGCCCCAATTCCTGGCCTTTTCCCCATATCCCTTGATACCTATCAATCTCCTCCTTAAACACTCCCAATGATCGGGCCTCCACAGCTGTATGTGGCAATGAATTCCATAAATTCACAAGTCACTATACTTAGAATATGTGCTTGGTACATGTTTCTGTTAAGTAACAATATTAAATGAAGTAAAATTAGTTTCTTTAGAAGTATGGAAAAGTTACATGTTTATTTTGTTTTGATGTGTTTCAGGAGCATGGCCAGTGCTTATTGATGACTTTGTGGAATTTGCACGACCACAAATCACTGGGACAAAAAGTACAACTGTGTAGCATTGGGAGTCTTGTTGCGGAATGTACATGATGTGTACAGAATGAAAAATACAGCAAATAATGCACAGTCGTTTCACAATTAGTTAATAAAATGCAGATCAATGGATTGAAGTGAAGATCAATCCTTTCATTCTATCTGGAGGATTGTTAACACCAAAAAGACTTTTCTTCAATCATATCGTATTCATTTAATGGTGGTTTGGGCTTCTGTCTTAGTCAGGACCTCTATGTAATTTCATCAACACTGAGTGTGAGTTCCGTCTGTATACTCTTTGGGATCCTGTACCATTCATCTTTTATCCGTTTGGAGGACTTTTCTGAAAGGATAATTTTATAGTGCTTTTTGACATCGAGCACATTGTTGCCTTCAGTTAGGAGCTGAACAGCATACTTGGACACAGGAAATCTGTATTTGAATTGGAATCGATTCGATCTTAGTACTTTTTAAATTATGTAAACAGGCAGTTAGATCATCACAGAATCTTGCTTTAGCTAATCTTTGGCCATTTTGTGTTCTATGGCAGATTACTTGTCATAAAGTCTTATTTTTCTATGAAGACTGGATCATACTATGCCTATGTACCAAATTTGGTCCTGTTCCATAATGAACATGGCATTAGAATGGTGCAGTTGTACAATTGAGATCTGTGGTAATTACTGTTTGTTTTTTTGGACAAAAATAAAGTTACTCTTCCATTCCCCTTCCAATGCACCGCTTCCCTTTCCAGCTGATATTTTTTAGGTTGGGTTTAATCCAAGAAACTTCTTGTCATCATCCTGATGCTGGATTTTGCAATCTTGAATTTTACCTTCAGATATTTGTCCTGTATAGTGCCCTGCAAGGTATTTCCGGTTTCCTTTCCAGCTGCAATATACTCAAACCAAGATTGCTGAATTAGGTTTTGACTAAATGACTAAACTGTTGACTGAGAGAAACTAAAACTGCTCTGCTCTTTTCAACTTGGGCAGGCCATTGCCACGTTTAACCTAAAGGGGAAAAAACTGGTTGACCTTATCTTTTTTTATATTCAATAAAATGAATGGAAAAGTGACTAGAAATACCTCCGTCTTTTCGTTGGTGTTTGGAGCCATTTACTTTTTGAAGCCAAGTTTAAGAGTCTATACTTAAAGAACATATTAAAGGCAATTATTTTACATCTGTTTTGATCCTGCATCCCAGCTTAGTTCATTATGTTAACTTGACAACTATTCAGAGAGGAGAATTGAAAATCTGTTGGTGTGAGATGGATTTTGATGCTTGTGCCCTTAGCTTGGTTTTACCAGTAGTTTCCCTAATAAAGTTCACACAGGTTGCCGTGTCTATTGTTAGTTTCCTCCCTGTATGTGAGTGAGCTGTAAATTAGAGGATCATGACATGTTTTAAGGAAAATTAATCCCCAAGGTCAGTGTTCAATGCAGGTTTAAGATGAGCCTTTTTATTATCCTGTCACATTTGCTTAAAACATATGGAATAGTCCATTACGTAGCTATCAAAATCTGCTTATTATAAATGGCTCCCATGTTTGTTGAATGCATTATTCAGATAAAAGCTTGGAGCTGCAGGAGGTTATTGTCATCAGGATATTATTATATAATATCCTAAATCTGAATTTCATCATTGGGCCTTCAAAGAAAGTGTCCTATACCAATTTTAATTGGGTTTTAAGATCGTTTAATAAGCTTATTGATGTTCTGATGTTAAACTGCCATCTGATGCAGTTGACTTACATTCAGTTTTCACATACCTCTATGAATCCTGAACTTGTATTACATGGCTTTCCTATGTGATGTTACAGTGATTGCAAATTTGTTATCTGCCCAATTAAGTGTTTTGACTTCATCCATTTTATTAATCCAAGTTAAAATTGTCAATCGATTTTGATGACTAAATGCACTTAAATAGTGGAAACAATGTCAGTTTATTTTGATTCAAATCCTGGAATGCCTAACTGCAACTTTTATTTTAGCAGTATGTTGTAAACCTAATGGTCCAATTTGACCTCTTTGTCTCTGGGGCTGTTATGAAACTGAACTGTTTCTTTGACATTACTTTACCTCAGTACTGATAGACCAGAGAATCACTCTTTTAAATAAACTTCTCGTTTATTTTTCATTCACTAAACCATAATGCAAAGGCATCTAAGTGATTTGAAAGCTGGTCATTTTAGAAAATCCATTTCATTTTAATTTGCATATTATATTTTCAATAATTTTCTTTTGAAGTTGCATGGTACATTTTAAAGTGCAGTTCTACTGATTTTATTGCGGTGACACTAAGTACGCAGATGGAGCCAATCCTTATATAAAAAAAAATGTACATGAAATATAGAAAATGCAGTTTTGTTGTGCAGGTTTCTCTAATTTGCTGTTTCTATTGTGCAAACATAATGTACTTGAGTACTGTATAAACTACGGAGTAAGTTGGAACTCCACTGTCATTTGCACATGAGATCAGAAGATTCGTAAAATGGCTAAGTAGTTAAAATGAGGTTGTAAAAACAATGTAAACTAAGTAAATTTTGAAGCTGTTAAGCATTGATTTTTGGTTATTGCTCGAATTTAGGTACTTCTGATGCCAATATAGTCTTTTAAATCAAGATATTAAAGATAAATCACTATTTGAAGTGGTAGATTTTAATTCCTTACTCACCATTGCAGTCCACTTGCCTGCTTTCAGCATGCACTTCGGTTCTGGAGAAATTCAGCTTGCTAGCCTAATTGATTTGCATAAAATACACAAGTATTCAAATAATGGACAAAACTGTGTATGCAGCAAAACTGGAGATTGATGCAGCTAAGATAATTAATGACCACATTCTATTGTTAGTGTTTTGGTTGTGAGACTTCATAAAATCACAATTGCTGTGATGGATTTCTTTATCACACTGGCAATTAGTAGCCAAGTGGATTACCTTCAGCACATGCAAATTATTCCCTTAATAGATCTTTAGCATCTTTTATGCACATACTCACCTGGGACCTCTTATGGTGAGTTAGGCTGCATCCCCCTGGAATGCTCACCTGCCGAAGAAATGTCAATTTTACTTTTAATATTGGTCCAAACTTGAAAACAAAGCAACGTGCATGGAAGGGAGCAAGTAGCTTGGTGAATTGTTGGTGAGTAACTAATTGTGCAATTTTAAACAGGATTTAGTTCTGCTTTCAGGATGAGGTGGTTGCCCTAAAACTTTAATTCAGTGCTATTCATATGCATGGCTGTTTTGTTACGCCTTTTTAAATGATCCTCCAGCTTTCAACTCAAAATTGAAATGTTTTTGTAGTTTGAAGGTTCTCACATGCCCTGTGGGAAAATTATGTGTGCAAGATCTTTGGAATATTTTTCAAATAAACGAGGAAGGTACTTGTACAGATATAATTACATTCTTGCATGCCAGGCCTTGTTTGATGGAGAAAATGCACTTATGCCTTTTTGGTGTGTTCTAAGAAAAACATAAAAAATGAGTCTGATCCTTGAAACTATGGAAAGGAATTTTTAAAATTACTATGGCATAACTGTACATTTTTAGTTAGTTGATAGTTTTAGGAAGTCAGATTTCTAATAAGTAATCTTTTATTTCTATTTGGTTTGCCTATAATTTAGTTCCCCCATGCTACATCTATACCCAGCAAAGAGTAGGCAGTGGATCTCCTTCCAGATCTTCTCAGGTTCTTAAACTTACTATAATATGTTAATTTAGCTTAACAGTTTTGTTCTTTCCCCATCTGCAAACTCTTTAGGAACCATGCTCAATATGACCTATGTAGGAGTCTGTGAGAGCATGTTTTATGCCACTCCATTCTAATATGCTGTATTTCCCTAGAGGCCCATCAAGCTGGCAATTTGGTTGTGCACATTGATACTGTTTCTGCATTCGTAAACAATCCTGGTGTAACTAATTATTGCACTGAGCTATTTGTAGTGATTTAAGCTTGCATCAAAGCTGTTAACTAGCAGAAAATTTGTACTACATGGACACAAATTTCAGATTTTTCTTCTAAAAGCTTGGAATGTAACACCCTTCTGTAAACGGAAATTGCATTTTGTTTAAGTTACTGAAATGATGCACATTTTAGTATGAAGATGACTTAAAACTACCATAGAACTGGTTCTGCTTAGTTGAAGGGATTAATGTTCCTCATAATTCAATTGTAACTTTAATGTATTGTTTCAAGAGGGAGAGATCAGAAGATAGGACATTTAAAAGAAAATCTCCCCATCAATTTTCTCAATGAATGATTAGACTATCTTTCTGCAGGTGCGAACAATAAAAGTGGCAATCTTATTTAAAGAAAAAAACATGTACCTGTTGACCCATTAAAGAATCATCTGCAGTGTTTATGTAGTGTGCCAAAACCATTGTCTTTTGTTGCTTGGCATTGAATAAAGCAACATGGTTTGGTGTATTTTTGTCCTGTTTGGCCACATCCTTGAATATGTTAAGGCCTGATAATGGCCCACCTGTTCCTTTTGTAGTATTTAAGGAATATAGAAAATGGAACACTTGTTCAAGTTGAACAATTGTTAACTGTGAAGTCTCCATCCTTGGTTATGGGACAGGGAAACAGTATTGTAATTCAGGCCTAATATATAGTGCTTTGTACGTATTGCAATTCTGTACACTTGTAGGTAGCATATTTTAGAGTATTGAGAGCGTGTTTAGGAAGAGCTTGTTTAAATGGATGTCATGTAAATTATGTAAAATTATCTCATTATGGGCAAATGTATTGTAAATTAAACACGAAAATCTACAGGGTCCACTGAGAAATGCCAATAAAAGGGTTTTAAAAAAAATTGATTTATAAGTATCCAGTTGCCTGTTTACTATGAATTAAAAATATTCTGAAAATTCATTGTATAATAAATATTGTTGAGAAGGTGGAAACTTTTAAGCTAAATGCCCAAAATAAGCGTGTGCGGCCAATTGCCTTAATTTATTATTTATTCTCATTTCTAGTCTCTTCCCTGTTTCATTATTGCACATTTGTTTTCCATTGGTCTTGATTAGTTTGTAGGAACAGTAGGTTCAATAAGCTAGCTGATTGATTAAAAAAAGTTAATGTCACAATAACACTTCCTCAAAATTCTCAAAACCACCTCCAATAAACTTGTTCCTTGAATGCTTCAGTGAATTGCTCTGGTAACTTTTTCCAGGTTGCTCTGTCGTGCTTCCAGTAGGTAAAGTAGTTCTGTTGATTTGCTTTGCTCAATGCAACTTTTATGAACTTTAAATGATAAGGTGGAAGGCTTGGAAAGGCATGGAAGGCTCATTCAGAAAGTCAGGATGTATGGGATCCAGGGAAACCTGGCTGTGTGGATTCAGAATTGGCTCGCCCATAGACAGAAGGTGGTGGTAGATGGAGCATATTCTGCCTGGAGGTTGGTGACTAGTGGTGTTCCACAGGGATGTGTTCTGGGACCCCTGTTCTTTGTGATTTTTATAAATGACTTGGATGAAGATGTGGAAGGGTGGGTTAGTAAGTTTGCTGATGACACGAAGGTTGCTGGTGGTGTGGATAGTGTAGAAGGTTGCTGTATATTAAAACAGGACATTGATAGGATGCAGAGCTGGGCTGAGAAGTAGCAGATGGAGTTCAACCTGGAAAACTGAAGTGATACACTTTGGAAAATCAAATTTGAAGGCAGAATACAAGGTTAACGGCAGGACTCTTAGCAGTGTGGAGGAACAGAGGGATCTTGGGGTCCACATCCATAGATTCCTCAAGGTTGCTGTGCATGTGGATAGGGTTGTTAAGAAGACATATGGTGTGTTGGCTTTCATTAGTCAGGCTATTGCGTTCAAGAGCTGCGAGGTAATGTTGTGGCTCTATAGAACTCTGGTTAGACCACACTTGGAGTATTCTGTTCAGTTCTAGTTGCCTCATTATAGGAATGATGTGGAAGCTTTAGAGAGGGCGCAGAGGGGATTTACCAGGATGTTGCCTGGATTGGAGAGCATGTCTTATGAGGATAGGTTGAGTGAGCTAGGGCCTTTCTCTTTGGAGAGGAGGAGGAATGAGAGGTGACTTGGTAGAGGTGTACAAGATGATAAGAGGCATAGATCGGGTGGACAGTCAAATACTTTTTTCCCCAGGGTGAAAATGGCTAATGTGAGGGGGTATAACTTTAAGCTGAGAAAGGTATAAGGGGGATGTCAGAGGTAAGTTTTTTTTTACAGAGGGGTGGCTGTGTGGAACGCATTGCTGGCAGAGGTTGTGGGGGCAGATACATTAGGGACATTTAAGAGACTCTTGGATAGCCACATGAACGATAGAGAAATGGAGAGCTATATGGTAGGGAACGGTCAGATATTAGAGCAGGATAAAATGTCGGCACAACATTGTGGGCCGAAGGGCCTGTACTGTGCTGTAATGTTCTATGTAAATGTGCTCCTTGATTGTGAGCAATATGCCTGAAATAATTTTATTAATTCCTTCCATGATCATGAGCACTTCCAGTGGATCACCTAAAACTTATTTTTCCAAAGACAGCATGCTGAACATTTCCATTTCACCGAAGACCAGATTCCTAATGTAAGACATTAGTTTGCTTTTATTCTCTAAGGCAACGATACACTTCCTATAAATGGCTACCAGGCTGCAAGATGTTATCTCACAAATAACATGCTCAGCAGCATGACACAATTTCACTTGCTGAGCTAATGCTGTACCATACTTTTCCATTTTTGGGTCTAGGTAAATGTTATTATTTCATTAAATTTATCCATTGTGGTTCACAACCTCTTCTATATTTTAAATTTGGACATGGCCACTTGTTGCTTGCTCTGTTCATGTACCTAAATTGAATCCCTATTTATTTAACATGTCCTAATCCTTAATTTGGTTACATTTTGCTTGATCTGTTTCTGGAGAATATCTACAAGTGTAAGAAGCAATTGATACAGAAGGTCTAGAGATCATTGTTAAGTTGCATTCTTCTATTGTTTCTGAGATTTATTAGTACCATATTTAATTTCTCATTGGTGACTTAAGTATGAAATCCTGTCAAAGGCTTTATAAAAAATTCAAGTGCATGTAATATCAGCTACCTGTAGGTTAGTATAAAACAGACTTTGCATAAGCTATATTCTGATTTGTTTAATGAATTAATTTTCAAATGTGGTTAGATGTTTCAGTTTCTGACTTCAGTGGTTGGTAAGATGTTAGAGTCCATCATTTCAGGGTACTTAAAAGCTCATGATAAAATAGGCAGAAGTCAGCATGGTTTCCTTACGGGGAGATCTTGCCTGACGAATCTGTTGGAATTCTTTGAGGAAGTAACAGGCAGGATAGACAGACTCAGTGGATGTTGTTTACTTGGATTTTCAGAAGGCCTTTGACAAGGTGCTGCATGAAGCTGCAAAACAAGAGCCCATGGTATTACAGGAAAGGTACTAGCATGGATAGAAGAGTGGCTGACTGGCAGAGGATGAATACAGGGGGCCTTTTCTGGTTGGCTGCCGGTGACTAGTGGTGTTCTGCAGGGGTCGGTGTAGGGTTCATTACTTTTCACGTTATATGTTAATGATCTGGATGATGGCATTGATGGCTTTGTGGCCAAGTTTGCGGATGATACAAAGGTAGGTGGAGGGGCAGATAGTGTCGAGGAAGCAGGGAGTCTGCAGAAGGACTTGGACAGGTTGGAAGAATAGGCGAAGAAGTGGCAGATGGAGTACAGTGTAGGGAAGTGTACGGTCATGCACTTTGGTAGAAGGAATAATGGCATAGACTATTTTCCAAACGGAGCGAATTCAGAAATCGGAGGTGCAAAAGGGACTTGGGCGTCCTGGTGCAGGATTCTCTAAAGGTTAACTTGCACGTTGAGTCAGTAGTAAGGAAGGCAAATGCAATGGTAACATTCATTTCAAGAGGACTAGAATATAAAAGCAAGGATGTAGTGCTGAGGCTGTATCTAAGGAAGGATGTGCTGGCATTGGAGAGGGTCCAGAGGAGGTTTACAAGAATGATCCCAGGAATGAAGGGGTTAACATATGAGGAGCATTCGATGGTTCTGGGCCTGTACTCCCTGGCATTCAGAGGAATTGCGGGGGGGAGGAAGGAGAATCTCATTGAAACTTACTGAATATTGAAGGCCTGGTAGTGGATGCGGAGAGGATGTTTCCAGTAGTGGGAGAGTCTAGGACCAGAGGGCACAGCCTCAGAATAGAAGGACATCCTTTAGAACAGAGATGAGGAGGTATTTCTTTAGCCAGAAGGTGGTGAATCTGTGGAGGCTATGTCATTGGGTACATCTGGGCCAACCCCAGAACACTACACAAAAGATGCATTTCACTATGTGTTTGATGTACATGTGATTAATAAAGATATCTTATTTAAAGCAGAGGTTGATAGGTTCTTGATTAGTAAAGGTATCAAAGGTTACAGGGAGAAGGTAGGAGAATGGGGTTGAGAGGGAAAAATAAATCAGCCATTGTGGGCCAAATGGCCTAATTCTGATCCTATGTTTTATGGTCTTATTTGACTTTCACTTGGTAAATGTGATCTGTGAACCAGAGGTATACCTTTATGGCAATGGTATACTGCCTATCATTTCTTAAAGCTTTCCAATATCTTCAGCTGGACAATGTACCCTTTTCTGAGATTCCTTATTGATTTCCCATTTTTTCCAACCCTTTGTCTGAAATATCCTAATGGAATCTATTTATTTGCCTCAAAGATGTTTTCAACCTCTGCTCCAGAGATTGATCATATAACCTAGGCTGGCATTTCATAGATTATGTATTGAGGGAATGCCATCTTTTTGAAATGAAGCATTTAAATTAAAGGCCACAATGTTCAGCTGGACATAAATGACCTAGAAGTGTAATGTAAGGAGCAAGATTGTTTTAGTTTCCAATAATAGTCCTGCAATCATCATCAGAAATTGATTAGAACATAGAACAGGTCCTTTTAATCAATGATATTGTGCCAAACTGACTAATCCCTTCTGCCTACACACAAGGTCCATATCCCTCCATTCTCTGCACATTCACATGCCCCACACAACTCCTTTGAACTTGCCCCCTTAAATGCACACCCTCTAGTATTAGACATATTGACCCTGGGGGAAAATGTACTGGCCATCTATTTATGCCTCTCATAATTTTGTGAACCCCCTCAGTCTCTGCTGCTCCGGAAAACAATCCAAGTTTGTCCAATCTCTTCCAGCACATACTGTAATCCATTGTTCTAGTAACCTCTTCTGCACTCTTTCCAAATTCTTCCTATGATGAGATGACCAGAATTGAATGCAATACTCCACATGCAGCCTAAGCAGAATTTTGTAAAGCCACAACAAGTCTTGAACTCAATGCCTTGACCAATGAAGACAAGCATGCAATGTGCTGCCTTTACTACTCCATCAACCTGTGCAGCCACTTTCAGGGAGCTATGGACTGCAAGATCCCTCTGTACATAGCACTGTTAAGGGTCTTGCCACGAACACTGAACTGTCCCTTTACATTTGATCTCCCAAAGTGTGACACCTCACACTTGCCTGGATTGAACTCCATCTGCCATTTCTCCACCTAAATCTACAAGTGATCTATATCTCACTGGCTTGTATCCATTGAAGTCCTTTTACATTATCTCTGTACTGATCCTCCCACAACCTGAAAGTGATCCTTTTAACTCTGAATCTCTGCTCTTAATCCAGTTTATTATCCCTAACCCTATTGAAGACCTTACAATAATCCAAAGACATTTTCCACATGTTCCTGCTTGTACTCTAGTCATACCCTGAAAGCACTCCAGCAGATTAGTCCAGTGTGATTTTCTTTTCATAAATCCATGTTCAGTCTGCTCAATCCTATTATTCTTTTCAAGGTGTTTTGTTATTACATTCTGGCCAAGTTTGCCCCACCAACAACCATAGAGATTGCAGACATACCATCTGCCTCTTTTGGATGTGTGCCTTAAACCACCAATGGGGGTACTTGTACTTCTGTGCATCACATTCAAGATGTAACATCTGTTGGAGAAATATTGAATCATTTGTGATTACACAAGGAAGGATACTGTAGTTTTTTTTCATGTTCTCTTGTTCAACATCTTAGGCCATCATTTCATTAATTTCTATGTACTTTAAGCAGATTTGATGGTCTTGAGGTACACAGTGTGAGGCACGTAGGTGCTGAGCAATATCTCTCACTACTACATGGCATCAAGTGGGCCAGTATTACTTGCCACTGTAGGTCAAAAAGGAAAAGAAAAAAAAGTCTCCCTGCAGAAGGCAATTGGAATTTAAAATACTCTACATACACACTAAAGATTTTGTTTTAAAAACAGGCTTAAGTAATTGTTTGGAAGAGTGAATTATCAGAGGGAAGCAGTGTCTTATTCAGTAACCTAATTATTGAGTTATGATGCAGCTTCAAGTATTTCTACATCAAAAATAAAGGAAAACATTACTTTAAATTTTTTTTCCTTTATTGATAAATGAACATAAATGTTTTAAGACAAAGTTTCACCAATGTAGAATAGCTTGAGACAACTCAAATAAAAGAATTTTAAAAATAATGCAACCCTGCAAAATATTGACAATTAGTGCCCAAGATCCACATTTTTCTGATTTTTATTGCTACTAAAAATGAATTGTACCAAAAGTATCTGCACCACTGCATTTATTAGCCAAAATTATCACTGGTCACAAACAGGGTGCTGTGAGGTTCCTACAGCTTCCAAGAGCTGTATAATTATTTGCCAACATGGCAAAAATTCTTTCAAATTAAGCTGTTTTCATTTCCATCACACAAAAGAACTTAGGACAGACTTTGAAAAAGGTCAGGATGCAGATTTTACAAAAGCCTTTTCAAGCATTGATTTGTCATACTTAAACACTTTTTTTTCCTCTTTCTTAAATCCCACTTAGAAGGCATGTTGTTTTGTTCAGATTTACTCAATCCAAATCTCAACTCAAATTAAAAAGTCTTTTATAATTATTTCAATTTTTGGGATAAAATTAACTTCAATATTGACCCTAGTTGAAATTCATGCAAGGCCAGCAACAGATCTAAGTCTAAGTCTAACTTGTTCTGTGGAATTGCAACTTTTCCTGCACTGGGAGAGCATCTGTGATTTTGGATAAATGAATTTACTGTACTATGGAAAATGTTTTCTGGCCAACATTAGGTTTTCTTAACAAATGACATTAAAAGCACCTCCTGTTACCTTATAATTTAACTATGAATGGAACAGTTTACTTACAAAATAGATTGTCCGAACTGAGTAAATAGCTGTGTCCTTGCATCCTGAAACTAAAATCATTTACTAATTGGTAATGAGGCTTTTCCCCCTCCTCCTTGACAGGTCAACATTTTCAGGCAAAATTTTCTAGTGAAATGCAATACATCTTATATCTAATTAACAGTATTTTGTATCCTTTTATTCTGGAATCATATTTAAACCAGTTCCTGTGGAAGTATAAACTGTAAAGAATGTCTTTCAACTGGTGAATAGCCGCAGTATCATAGATTGGAAAATAAGGACTGAGGTGACTAATCAGTTTATGCAATACTATGTAAATTACATGCAATAGACAACAGTATCTGTTAACTAACGGGAATATACAACCCTGGTGTTAAATTACTTTTTTTAAAACTAAATTTGAATAAAACTGGCACAAAAATGACAAACATTAAGAATAAATAACTGAAAAATGCAATTATGAAATAAAGTTTGAACCTCTGAAGAGAAACTCTGAAGTGGTAAGCCAAATGAAAATATAATCTCATTTTGACAATATTCATTATTTGGGAAATAAAGACACCTTTTTTGAATACCAGTTACTTGCTGTGTCAACAGTTCAGTACAGATAGTGGTGTTCATAATTCAGTTTAGTAATACTGAACAATGTTCTCCAAAAACACTGATATACATTGGAAACAAATTAGCTTGGCAATTGTCACTTTGAGACATGCAATTGCACTCATTATAGTTTGGCAATATTAACTTGTTGATAATACAAGTAATGTAATTTTATATAAATCACTGAAACCAATGTGGTGTAAAAGTTGAAGTGATGTTTGTAGTATGGGTTGATTTATCTAGATTTTTACATTCTTCTATATAAGAGCACAAAACGACTTTCAAAGGCTAAAATATTATGACCAATAAAGGTCTTAACTTTCAAGATACACCTCTTACCCTTAATAACTTAGAGCAACATTTTAAAACTGCAAATAGTGAATTGGTCTCCTACTTAGCCTGTCTTTCAACATATCCAAATCTCCCATAGAAAGCAATTGCTAAGTACTTGAAGCCTAGGCAAACTCCAGAACTATCTTACAAACCACTTCTGCATTCACCAGTCTGATTTTCCATTCATTCATTTTAATTGCTTGCTGAATTGCAAGTCCCCGGCCATCATTTTCTTGTCCAGTTTTGAAAACACCAGTTTTTGAACAACAGAACCAACTGTGCACCAAATTTAAAAAGTTGATTAACATTTCTTAAAAAAATATATTGCAAGATCTTGCCTATTCCTTTACCATACCCACTGTGTTAACTCCTAATACAGCTCCATTGTTAATTGCAAGCCATTCAGTTATTTACTGACTGCAATTTCCAACAGGGAGAGCAATTAGAATGGAAAAGATACTACCAGATTTTGAGATTTACAAGACTATCAGATGCATGAAAATACATTTCCATAAAGTCACTTGTCTGACTAGATAGCTACTTTATATGTCAAGAAATTTAATTTAGCATTAGTGCAGATCGAGTCCAAAAGGGGATGTACCATATGAAAGTTATCTCATTCCCTGTCTGAGAAAGCAAAAATAGAAAAATATAGCTTCAGAAATAGATAATTTGTAAAAAGAGGAAAATATGGTAAGTTACAACTATTTACAAATAAATTACAATCTTAATTCTCATTACTGTCCTTGCTTCTTCTAAAATGCAGTACCTTATTTGGGCGAGAATAGGGCATACATGCAAAACAAAAATAAATGTAAGGTGGCACAGGCAGATAACCACACATATTTTTATTCTCCCCTATGACTCAGAGGTAAATATGGAACTGAAAATCAAAAACCCTAGAAAGACATAGCATCCACTATGTCTCCATTTAGCCATTAAATCCTTGATGCATGTGAGGGGCCATCCATTGATGAGAGTGTCAAAATGGTTCTGTCATTCGTGCAGTGGGGATCCAAGTCACTCCAAGATCTAAAACAAAAACAAAACAGTTTTTGACAACTTGATATCTAGAGTGCACTTAAATGTGGAAATTATGTAGATTCATACTCGGCTTATAGTCTTGTAGACTTTAACACTATATCCTAAATTCCTACATGTGAAAGTGTCCAAAAAAAGCTTTTAATCAGCCATGTAAATATTAAACACTTATTTAATAAGCATTAACATTTTAATATAAACATGTTTCAGTTAAAATAGAAAGGCTGTTGAATACTTTAACAATACTTTAGTTCCAAAACATCTTGAGCAGCAAGACATGTTGTTTTATAAATCAGAATGATACAACTCTGGACTAAAACACATGGGCCCAAATCTTTATGATGTGGTTGTCCTGCCTGCAATTGCTGCACAAAGCCCTTGCAACACCTGTGCTTATCCAGTCTGGATGTGGAAGGCCCCTGTTGCTGGCCCAAAGCATCCTGGATTCTAGAGGTGGAAGCCAAGAGGCAGTGCAACTCATCTTCCCTCTAATCCATAGCCCACAATGCCCTGTAAAATTAATGAAGTCCCAGATTTAAAAATTGCTATTAGAAAAGTTCGCTGAACTGAAAGTGGGCAAGTCACTTAGAACCTAATGGAATGCATCCTAGGATCTTGAGGGAAGTTTGAAAAGAAATTGCAGGGGTACTGACATAACCTTTCAGTGTACTTTGGATATAGGGTGGTACCAGAGATCTGGAGAATGTTACTCCTTTCTGAACAATGTAGTGAGTACAAGCCCAGCAATTACAAGTCAGTCAGTTTAATCTTGGTGGTGAGAAAGCTTTTAGGAACATTGATCCAGGACAGGATTAATAGATAGCTGGAGGAAAATGGATTAAAGTAAGCTGGCATAGAATTGTTAAGGGCAAATCGTGTTCAACTAATTTCACAGAGTTAGTTGATGAAGGTAATGCAGTCAATGTGATGTACTTGGCCTATCAGGAAGCTTTTAAGCCTGTCACATGGCACTTTATAATTGGCAAAGTTGAAGCAATGAAGCAAACAGCATAAGATGGACATTGGTAACATGGATACAAAGTTGGCTTGGTGACAGACAAGAGGGTTGTGGTGGATGGTTGTTTTTCAGACTAGAAGAGGCTGAATAGTGGAATTCCCTGGGGATCACTTGCTTTTCTTAAAATCTATTTTAATGCCCTAGCCTTGGGGTGCAAGTCCTAATTTCTAAATTAGTGTATGATGTAATATTGTGAACTGTGAAGAGAAGAGTGATGGTGCAGTACGACACAAGCAGGCTGGTATAATGTAGAGAAAAGTGAACTGATGCATCTTGGAATGAAGGAGGAGAGAAAATGTAGAATTGTGTTATACAGTGGGTGCAAGTGCAGAGGGACATGGGGGTATGAGTGTACATCGCTGCAAGTGGGAGGGCACTTTGAGGAAGCAGTTAACAATGCATGCACAGTCTGGGCTTTATCAATAGAAACTGAGTGCAAAAGCAGGAAGTCAGGCTGAGTTTATATAAAACACTAGTCCAGCCTAAATTGGAGTATTCTGTTCAATTCTAGTTGCCTCATCATGAAAGCGATGGAGAAGGCTCAGAAAAAAAATTGAGAGAATAGTTCCTGGGAAGAGGGGCTCCGGTTACAAGGTCAGGTCAAAGGGGCTGGGTCTGTTTTCTTTAGCAAAAAGGCTGAGGGGTGATGTGGCAGAAGTATCTATAATGATGAGGGGCTTGGACAGAGTGGACAGTGAGAGGCCATTCCTGTTGGTGACAAAACTGAGGACCCTTCAGGTATAAAATGGGAAGTGAATTAAGACTGGCATTAGGAAAATCTAGTTAACAGTGTGTGTGTTTGGAATATGGAATTCACTTCCTACAGATGTGGAGATGGAGGCAGTTTGCATTGTGGCCTTCAAGAGGGAATTGGAGAAATATGCAAAGCTATGGAGGAGTCACCAGCAGGTGGAACTAGCGAGTTGCTTTGGTAGAGAACCAGCACAGACATGAATGGGCCGAGTGTGCTCCGAATGTACTGCAATTATTCTATGAACAGAGGATCGGGATTCTCAGCCAGACTTTGCTCCTCCACTCGAGATCAGTAGTGGAGTCAACTGACAGATTCACCCTTTCAAATCTCTCATTGCTTCCAAGACTTGTGTGTTTAAAAATTCATGCACGAAAGCCCTGGATTCAATGCCATTTAAAAAACTAAGCACCCTCATTTCCATTTGAAACCACCAGCATTAACCAGCAAGGTTTGATCATAGTGACAGCAGAAATACATTTCCAACAACAGAGGGTGAAATAGTCTCAAATGCCTTACAATTCCTTGTTGAACTACTTGAACATTTTCAAACTTTAGAAAAAGAAATGATATTCAAATGTACAAATCCATTTGATCTTTAGGTTTTTAAAGCACAGAAATCTACATTTCATCAGATCAGCTAACCTTTTATCTTAAAATGGAGTAATCTCAACGAAGGCCCAAAGATCCCGAAACCACCAAGGTTGAAAGGAGAAGAGAAAATGAGACAAGTTAAACGATGCTAAAGGTGGGAAGTAAAACTTGTAGATAGCAGGAAAATCAAGAGAGACAAAGTCTTCCGTAGATTTGAGGTGCGAGACAGCTTGAACGTCACAGGACATTGCAAGGACTTGATTTAAACACATCAAGAGATTATGTAGCAGACTGAAGTTTCAGAATCACAATAAAAGTAATTTAGAGAAACCTCCCACAATTGTTATCAAATATCAAAAGGACATGGAGTAGGTAAAGAATAAACTGGCCTAAATTACCCAATTTTTCAGAGCCCAAGTTTTAATGAAATTAAAGGGTTAATGCAGGGAAGTCAGTCTGAGGTAAGATATCAGTTGTAATCTGATTGAATGGAAGAGCAGACACGAGGGACTTACTCCATTTCCATTTCTTGTATATTCTTATGTTCTGTACTAAATGTTACTAATGTTCCAACTGAAGATGTAACTATGCATAAAGCCTCCAGTACTCAAACACAATAAATCCTCAGAATATTTAAAAATACTAAACTTGTTTTTATACAGTTTTTGTATCAGAATTGGCCAGGGTTGATGAAAAGTCAAACTGTAACATTGACTCAATTTCTCCAACCGGTGCAGTGACCCGAAATGCCAATCCTGTTTCTCTTTCCAGAGATGCTTCCTGACCTGCTGAGCATTTCTGTTTTAACTACAGAACATTTATCCTCTGTTCTATTCAATCTCATGTTGAAGCACTACATTACTCCCTCCCAAAGGGGGTAAAAGTTTTGGGTCAGTGACAGCACTCTCACTAATGTTAAGTGCAAACTTAACTCTTGCAACTTGGGCCCATAATTTAGGCCAGGTGAGTGATTGCTGCATTACCTGAAAAGCCTTCTTGCATGCATGGCATGAAAAGAGTTCCATCTTTTCTCTTAGACGAATAAAAAAGATCTCTCTACACTTTTGATAAGAAGGGGAATTCATCCTTCAAAGAGTAATAAGACCTTGCTGGGTTAAATTGACTACCGCCTTTTCTAGATTGCACTTCGAAAATGAAGTGAGGGGTTTTAAAGTGACAGCCTTATTTTTCTTTTTAATAAATTCAGTCTGCATCCAAATCCATTACCTCCAATTCCAAATTGGGCTTTGAAAGTTCAATCAATTGGCAAAAAATAAAAACTTCCATTGTTTGTAAAACAAATGAATGCAACATTTTTTTTTACTGGTCCCTGAATTGAAAATGTAATCAAAATACCAACAAAGAATAAAAAGCATTTTTTTCTGACTACGTATAGTTTCCAAATATTTAAAATGGGCCAAAACATTACAAAATTGACCACAACGAAAAAAGTTAAAAACATCTGACTGTTTTATAAAGTAAATTCCCGTCAAAAAGTCTAACAAATGTTATATATATAAAATTGCTTTTGAAACACAACCCATTTTTTTTTAAACCCATGCACATGGAATACAATAACAGTTTTAGCAAACTACAAAGGTTCAGAAACCAATGAGGATAAGAATTTGAATAAAATGAGTGAATGTTGACTCAATGATCAACTAGTTAACAGTGTCAGGGATTCTCAATCACTGTGACAATGAAAATAGTAATTTTAGTATCAGCAGATATTTCAAAACTAAAATTTACTTCAAATTTAGACTTGGTCTGGCTTGTGCATCACCCACTATATCCTCCACTCTCTAAAGTTTACTTTGCAATTGTTTTAGAAGAAAACATGGAACTTAGAGTGATAACAGCCTCTCATTGCTTGGTTGAGTAAACACATTGACAGCGATTTAGAAGCCTCTAAATTTGAGTTGTATATCTATAAGGAAAAGTGAAAAGTGAGAGTGAACAAATGTACAGACACAAAATCTCAAACATTTACCACACAATGATAGGGCTTGGGTGTGCTTTAAAATTAGGACTGCTATCTGAGGGGATACCCACAACTATTCATTAGCAGAAGAAAGAAAGCTCAACATAAAATCCATGACCCTGCAAAGAATACAGAGTTTGAAAAGCTCCCAGGAATTTGCCACAAAAACAATACAATTTCTAATCACATTGTAAAGAATGCACAAAATTCCTACTTAATATATCCAACAAAAAGACAACACAAAGTATTGTATCAAAGTATTAAACTATTTTCTCTTACTGCTGAGACCAAGCTCCTAGTCCAAAACATGACAAAGCTACCATTTGCTCAATGCTTTTAAAAATTTCAGGAACAGGTACAGCCTGCTAGTGACCATGCCTACAGCTGCTCTGCACCTCAACAGCAACAGCAGCAGCAGGCTCATGTTCCAGTTTGTAAGAAAAATGCTTGCGGCAGAGTCTATTAAGAGAAATTCCACACCTGTTGACTCGTAAGGAATTGCATCTTCCCATTATTTGGTCTAGTACTCTTCTAAAAGGTGAACATCCTGTTTCTCTGCTTGAGCAACAGCAAAGCGATTCCATGCAGGTGATGCCAGAATTGGTCTCCAAGAACTGCAAGCAAATGAAGCAAAAAAGACATTTATTTGCAAGGAGTAGTGTCCAGTTACACACTACAAGATCTATTTGTAAAAGTAACCTAAAATTTATGCCATTAGCACTGTGCTCTATTTCTTCTATAATTTGGATATTTATCTATCATTTGAATCTATACTGAAATTTAACTTAATTGATAGCAATGGAAAATTTGGAGAATTTAAAAAAATCTCTTGCAACTATCATTCAAGCTCTAATATACACTTATTTTTTTGGCAAACTGGATTCTAAGTTGGGCTCTGTTGTGAGGCAAATTATTTTCATGGCTGGAAGTGGAAGATATAGGGGAGGGTGATGAAAAATCAACATAAGGATTTTGGATCTCACTCTGCAAGCAGGTATTTCACATGTAAACCAATTTACAGAGGACATTAGAAGATGGAATCCCATAACACTGAAGGTTACTTGGATAAAATGTGAAAATGTTATAAAACAAGTTCCTCTCAGTACTTGCAACATGCTTCTCTTTCATTGCAGAATTCACCAAGTAATATTATGCACAAGATATAAAAGAGAATAAGTATTACACTGGATATAGAACAAAATGTGACCAATTCATGAGAGAAAGACCTCAGTCTGGATTGACTTTAGCTGGTTGTTTTTTGTAGAGAACTGCCAGTTGTTTGCTGTCTGTGCTTCAGCCCATCTCAGACTTCCAAATATGGTCAAACATGGAAGCCCAAGATAAACTGGAAGTCAGATGCTGGTGTACTCAATCTCATACTCTATCACTGCACCTATCACCAAGTCACCAGCAAAGCACTGACATGCTGATGAAAGCCCTCCACATTTATGCCAAGATGGGTTCATGCAAGTACAGCAACCTGGCTTATTTGAATCAGGTCATTGACCCTGCAGAGAACAGGTTAAATGGTTTAGTTTATGCACTTTAATTATACGTTGCTTTAAGGCATTAAATAACTTTTAAAAACAATTTACTTAAATCAATTTCAACAGTTTTTGAACATCAAGTTGGTCATCATTGTGGCATTCCAAGAGCGGGGCATCAGGATACGACACCCAAGGCCTTTTTAAAATACAGAGCCTGCTCTGCCTTGTGGGGCACCTTTTAGGGCAGGGAGGCAGTCAGCTCACCAAGGCCTCAGTATTTGGAACAGGTTAAGCCTGGGTCAGTGGGTTGGCAGAGTGGATGGCAAGTTTGGGCAATGGGCTGGATCAAGGACCCAGCACCCTACAGTATTTGTTATGACATTTGACACCTATATGAGTGGATCAAGACTGATGACTGACACATGCCTCTAATGACATTTTTCTGATTAAACATCCAACAGTTAAAGTGAAACAGTATTCTTCACTAAGAAGCCACTTTTAGTTAAGGAGGGAAAGCAACTTTATGGAGAGTAGTCACATATTGCAACAAGCAGGGGCAAATGTTAAAAGAATCTCAGAACAATTATAATTCAGATTAACTCAAACCTATATTCTACATGCATGGAAGACAACAACATACAATGAGGTAAATGTTCTGCCAAGATCTGCCAGTGATACGCCCACAAGTGGGCAATTCCCAAGTGAAGGCTGCAGCTCAGTATTTTTCTGGCAGCAGGACTACTGCACTGCCTAGCTGGAGAACAGTACAGTGTGAACTTCCATAGATTTCCAAGCTCTCAGACCGGGAAATCCACTTGCTGAAGCTGCACCAGGTTAAATTCATGTATGTGCAGGGAGCCAATGCAAGAAACTGGCTGCCAGCAGAAAGGTATAAAAGGTTTGTATTTGTTAGTTTAAATATTTTAATTGTTTTAAATGTATGCGTGCATTTTATACCTTATAAATTTGAGTCTTTTTTTACTTTTTGACAGGTGCTGAGTGATTGTGAACATGAAAAAACAAATGCAAACATTTAGGGACACAAGAGACAGCAGATGCTGGAGCAAAAAATAAAAACAAGCTGCTGGAGGAACTCAGCGGGTCAGGCAGCATCTACGGAGGGAAAGGAATGGTCGACATTTTGGGTCAAGATCCTGCATCAGGACCAAGACAAATGCAAACATTTATTGTAAACAGTAGGTTTGCTAGCCAGTGAGACAAAGTTCTGGTGGGTGGGGGTTTGCAGAGGCGGTTCTTGTCACTGCAGGTGGCCACCTGTGTTACGACAGGCCCTGCTCCATATTATGCCTTACCCAATGTTACAGATGTACAAAACATTGGTTAGGCCACACTTGGAGTACTGTGTGTAGTTATGGTCACCACACTGCACTATTAAGCTAGGGAGGGTTCAGAAAAGATTCACAAGAATATTGCTTGGATTGGAGGGCCTAGGTTATAAGGAGAGATTGAAAGGATAGGTCTATTTGCTCTGCAGCAAAAGGAGACTGAGAGATGTCATGATAGAGGTATATAAAATTACGAGAGGCATAGATAGGGTAGATAGCCAGTGTCCATTTCCCATGGTAGGTGTGTTTAAAACTGGAGAGCATAAGTTTAAGGTGAGAGGGAGGAGGTTTAAAGGGAATCTCAGGTGTAAATTTGAGTTGGTATCTGGAATGAGCTGCCAGCAGAGATGGTGGAGGCAGGAATAGTAACAACATCCAAGAGGCAAACAGGGATATGGAATTAATGGAGGCAAGTGGGATTAGTATAGATAGGCACGATGGTTGGCAAAGACGAGGTGGGCCACAGGGCCTGTTTTATGCTGTACAACTCTATGACTCTAATGTACTGGAAGCTGTGGAATATTGTATTGAGGGTCATGCCAAAAGAAATCTCAAACTGTGTACAATTACAGTGAAACCATCTTACTCTTCTATTCCAGTCTCTTAAAAATAAAGACCAACATACTATTCGAGTTCCTAATTGTCAGATCTACTTGCATGTTAACTTTTATTTTGTGCACTAGCTTATCCAGATCCTTCTGCACAGTAACATTTACATTTTACATTACCTAAAGAAAACCTTTTGATACCAAGTGAATAATCTCATATTTTATCACATTATATTCCATCTGTTACCTCTTACCCACTGACTTAACCTGGCTATATTGCATAGAGATTGTGCCCTATTCAAAGGTCACTTTCCCACTTAGCTTTGTACCGTGTAAAAAAAACCTCTGCGTACATCTCACCCAAGTCAATAATGGATGAGAATGGCCAAAGGCTAAATACAGAACAGCCTGCCAACTCAAAATTATCGCCTGCCAGTTACCTGTCCTCTATCCATGCATATCAAGTACCCCCCCCCCCCCAAACACACATTTATCAGATTATAATTTAAGACAGGAAGAGGATTTTTTGTTAATGTTCAATTATGATCTTATTCAGACGGCAGCGCAGACGCAAGGGGCTCCAAATCACTTTACCTAGCAGAAACGTTTCAAGAAAAATTCTGCCACAACAGTTTTTAATCTCCATTTGGAGATGATTTACCCTCAGATTCTTTTTTTTTAAAAGAAATGTTTCTTTTAATGAAACTATTTCATCTGCTATACAATAACAGAAAGAAAAAGAATACAATTGATGAATAAATGTTTTACAATGGAATTATCTGTCCAAACAGCCTGGTCTTGCTACTATCAATAGGCTATTTAATCTTGAGAACCTACCAAAGTCCAAGAGGTGTCACCGATCCTCAAAACTTACTGGCATTGACTTTCTTTTCATCTTTAACCCAAGGCACATAATGAGGTAAAGACCTCATTCTGAATGGAAAGAAACATGTTCAACACATCAAATTGATCAAATCGCAAGAATAAAAGGTTTCATTTCCCTTACAGTTTTCATACATCTGGACCTATACACTTGTTTCAATCATCCTTCTCAGAGGCCAGTATTAGGCAGAAATAGCAGCAAGGTGGACTCATAGGTGTGGATTGAGCTCCCAGCCTAGTTAGAGGTCCTCCTTTAAATCTACTTTCAAGATTTTTGATCATCTTCCCAATAACCATTGTTCTTTTTAATAATTCCTGCTTTTTCTGTCAGTTTTCTTCTAAAATCTCTTAAGTTTTTAATCCATGATCACGGCTTTATGTAAAATGTAAATCCTTATGAAGTAAAAACATTCAGAAAATGCAGATTAATGTTTTATTAATAATAAAATTACTGAAATTCATGCCGAAATGTTCCCATTCATCAATAATTGTAAATCAATTTGGATTTTCAGGGTGGCACTGAATTTTTACACTAAACATTGGACCCCACTGTGCCACTCAATGACATAAATATTTACTAGTTGTCATTACTAGCTGGATTAGTCTTGCATAGACAATAGGACAACAGGAATTAAAATCTAAAGCTCACACACTGGGTCAATTCTGAAAATTAGATAACATTATAATGTCCCAATTATTCACGTGTTACTGCCAAACACAATCTACTCATGTATGAAGTACTTTCTGCCCACTCGGTAGATGTGAAGGATCCACTATCACAACTCTGAGCTAAGACATTGTTAGGTTGCCTGAATCAGATTCTTCCTTCTACAAACACCGTAGAAAGATCCATTCTTGTACTTGGATGTAATGTACACACAAGTTGTTCAGATCATTTCCCTGCAATAGAATGATTGACAGGAAAATTATTTTTTTCTAAAAAATACAGTGAATGGTTAGAATTATCCACAGCTGACTTTAGTCCTGATACTCTTGGCATTTCTGTTCTTTAGATGAAAGAGGACTAGGGTAAAGATATTCTGGACACTACATAGAGCATAATGCTCTCTTGCTACATGAATAAATACTACTGTACAAAATTATATTGGTGAATGCCGTATCACTGTAGTATGATCCAAATCCTTATAGACACAAGTTACTGAATTTAAAATGCATTATTTCCCTAGATAAAATAGGAAACATTTATGCTGCTTCTGTGCAAGGAACTTTCACGTATAAAAACTATTCTCTTTTGAGAAAGACTGGCACCGGATGAACTTGGCAATCATCCTTACCTTCTGTACAGCACGGGGTAGTTAAGTTACTGGACTAGCAACCAGAGTTCTGGGTCATTTATCCAAACAGTGGTTTGAACCCTACCTTTGCAGTTGGGGGATTTAAAATTCAACTAAATAAAAATCAAATCTAGACGTTAGAAAAAAAAACCTGGTCTCAGTATTGGTAAATATGAAACTATATTGTTATAAAAATCTTTCGCTCATTAATGTCCTTCAGGGAAGGAAACCTGTCATCCTTCACTACCTGCCTTATAAGTGACTCCAGATCCAATTATGTGATTGACTCTTACCTGCCTCCTCAGTTCAGGGGAAGTTAGGAATGAACAAAAATGCTAATGCCCTGGGAATGAATTCAACAAACGTCACAAACTTTTGTTAGAGTAAGCATGTGGAGGATGCTAATGTTTCAGATCAGAGACTCTTTGTCAGAACCTCAGGAGTGCTGATAAAGGGTCACCAAATTAAAACATTAGCTGTTTCCCTTTCCAGAGATGCTGCATGACCTGCTGTTTCCAGCATCTTGTGGTTTTATTTTGGTTTTTCAGCATTTACAGTTTTATTAATTTTCATTCACCTGTGGAGAGTGGTTGCTAAGCTGGATTCCAGAGATCAGTTGGTTCTCCTGGAGCTGTAAATTAGGCAACATTTATTCCAACTTTGTCCAGTCACTGAAAACTTGGGACTATCAGAGAATTGAAGGTCAATTCTCAAAAGGTTGAGAGGAAGGAAGAATGGTGTGAAAAAGCATACTTGAACAAAAACCAGCAAAGCCAATTTTTAGGATATGACACAAAAAAAAAAATCGGAGGTTAGAGGAGAAAATGTGACAAAGAAGCAGAGAGGCTGTGTGCTGGATTCTAGAGTTTTGGTTCAAGATCTCCAAGGGGAATTGGGAAATAGCAAGTGTCCAGAGTGCAGGAGTTCTCGGAATAGAGACTGGAGGAGGTTCAGAGTTGGGAAATGGCAAGGCCAGGAAAGGATTCTAACAGAAGGATGACTTCAAGTTAATTGTGAAACTAGGGCAAGAGTGAATGTAGATCAGTGAGTGCAGTGCTACATGTAAATGGGAAGGTCCAAGTTAGTTCTAAGTTAATTGAGGGAGGAGAACATTAGCAGGAAATCATTATGAGGTAAGTAACTAAAGCATGAATGAGGATTAAAGCAGTTGTTGGCTGAGATTGATGAAATTTCATGGGTGGAAGTGGTGGAAGCAGAGTAAATGGGAGTTAGAAACTCAGTTCTGGACCAAGACAGCAGGTATTCTGGCTCAGCCTGAGATGGTAAGCTGGAAGAAGGTGGTGGCATTCAATGGCGAGGGGTATAATTCTGGCCTTACATATTTTCCATTTTTGGGACTAGGGAACTTTATTTAGGTACAGGGTGCAAAAACACTTCAAAAAATGGACTGCATTTTATGGAAGTAACAAATCAATCCCTGTCATTGCACTGTAGAGTGATGGCAATTTTGCAATTTCAACACATGGTAAAGTTTTAACACAGAAATCATAAGGTTGCTGTCATTAATTCAGCATGCTTTAGTTAGGGAAAATTGGGTGAAAATTTAAAATAATTCCTGCTATAAAAATAGCCAAGGATTCTTGCACTTTGGAGAGTGGTCCAGCAGATAGTGTTTTCTCATAGCTCCAGCAAACTGGGTTTGATCCTGACTGCCACTGATGTCTGTGTGGAGTTTGCTTGTTCCCCGTGACTGCATGGGCTTTCCCCAGTGTTCCAGTTTTGCCCCACATACCAACAACATGCTGGCTGGTAGGTTAGTTGGCTACTGTAAATTGTCCTTAATATATGTGGGTGGTAGGACGTTAATGGGGATGAGAGACGATGAGGTTTTGGGGGGGGGGGGGGGGGGGGGTGGGGAGGAAGAGCTCTGAGAACCGGTATAGATTCTCCTATGTCATAAGAAAACAAATTGGATTATGTTAGCTTTTAAAAAATGTGTAATAAACCAAAAATACTGCTTAGCAAATGGGCTTTAAGAACTCATTTTATTATTTTATATTGTAATCCCTTTACATGATTTTTTAATTTCATTTTTAAACAAGAGTTTGTGGTATGTTATGTCCTATGTTAATCAGATATATTCCTCTATTTAGCACTGCTTTTAATAGTGAATAAGACTTAAAACTGCATTCTGCTTCCAGATATTCACCACTTTGTTTTAAAGAAAAGTAACTGCGTGCTCAGCCACATTGATAGATTGCTGGGTGATTGGGAACTGAGCACTGTTTTGCTTTGCTGCTGACTGCAAATTCTGGGCCTCAAAGTGTCATAAGATCCTTTTAAGGAGGCTGTTTTTTCAGTCAGTTATTGTTGCAGCTAGTGCAATGCACAATCTTTCATTTACTTAGAAATAACAACAATTTTGTAATTATTTACCTTCCTCGATGAAAGTAACTCACTGTTCAGACCAGTGTGAGATTCTGATGGACCCCTTTTATGCTAAGTCATAAATCATGCTGGTACAACTCTGAACTCTAACGAACTTCTACAGATACCCTGTTGAAAGTATCCTGACTGGTTGCATCATGGTCTGGTATGGCAATTCGAATGCACAGGAATGCAAGAAGCTGCAGAGAGTAGTGGACTCTGCCCAATACATCACAGGCACATCCCTCCCCACCATTGGTGGCATCTATAGGAGGTGATGCCTCAAGAAGGCAACATCTATCATCAAAGATCCCCACCATCTGGGCCATTCCATCTTTTTGTAGCTACCATCAGGCAGGAGGTACAGAAGCTTGAAGTTCCACAGCACCAGGTTCAAGAACAGCTACTTCCCTTCAACCATTCAGTTCTTGAACCAACCGGCAAAACCCTAATCACTACAGTTTAGCAACACTATGACCACTTTGCACTACAATGGCCTTTTGTTCTAATTGTGCTCTTTCTTGTAAAAATTGTGTATAATTTATGTTTAATTTATGCTTTTCTTGTGAATGCTGTTTGTATGATGCTATGTGCCTGTGATGCTGCTGCAAGTAAGTTTTTCATTGCACCTGTGTATACATGGACTTATGCATATGACAATAAACTCGACTTTGACTTTAAGGAAAGCCAGAGATCTGTACTGCAAAAAGATAACCAAGGGTATGACTGAATGAGTAGCCTGTTGCTTGCTTCACAAGGTAAAACAGTGGTTTAAACCAAGAGCTGAGAAATATCATTATTGTTTTATCCAATATACTAAAAAATTAAAACCACTGATTATAAAAATTATACCTTATAAAATGAGTTTAAGTGGGAATGGCAGGACATATGGCAGCAAGTGGGAGGGGCAAAAGACTGGCAAGATCCCGAGCAACCAAATCTGTAGGAACCGTCTGCAAAGCAAGAAACTTTGACTCAGATTTTGAGCTAGTCTGATGTGTAGATAATGCAAAACGTTAGGAGCCAGTAGGTTACAGTATATGGTGACTGACCCAGGAGGAAGTTGCCCAGATTTAACTTAGTAGGAGCGTGTGCATGTGACAGTGAATAAGGCAGATATGAGAATACAGGAGCCTCAGCCTTTGACTTTTCTCAAACAAGTACTTATTATCGGCATCTTGGATGTCTCACTTCGTGTTATCTTTTTCCCCCAAATTTCTCAATTTTTTCCATTTACCTCTTCCAGACAGATTGGCTGTCACAATAAGCCTTTAGCACCCTATCCTAGTTGAAATGAATCTGCAACATCCATCTTTGCTTGCTCCATCCTTCCCCCTTGTCTGCAAATTAAAATGTGCCCATTTGCTGCATTTTCCTCGTTCTGAAGAGATAGTGATGTGAGGTATCACCTTGGTTTCTTTCTCCACAACCACTAGCTGATTCAGGTATTTCAGGCATTTTGCTTTTATTTCACATTTCTTACATGTGCAGTCTTTTGACTTTCAGGTACGTGACAAGATCAAGTGCCGGGAGAATGGGACCATGGTGTGTGTGAGGCCATTCAAGCTGGTTTGTGAATTGATGGAAAGAGGCAGTAGAAAAGAATCTGGCAGTTAGTGGAATGGTAGAGTTCAGAGGCATTGCTACTATTCTCTGCAGTTGTAACTGTTCTTTGCCCAGTACAAAGAACTGTTTCTCATAACCAAAGAACTTGCAGCATGAGAATTCAGCTGTCATACTCCTTATAGAAACCAACGATGCAAGTAGAACCAGAAATGTGGTTCTGCTGAGAGAGTCGGAAGAGGCGGGGTTGAAATTGAATGCAGAACTTCACAGGTATTAATTCAGTTACTGCTTGAATTCATAGGGATCAAATAGATTAGGAAAATGAATGGGTGGCCAGTTATGAAGTTAGGACAACACTATCCATCACTTTGCGGATGACCAACTGCAGACTTACTGAATGGTAAACGGCCAGATTGGATTTGGCCTTCATTCTGTGGGCAGGATATAGAAGGGCGATATTCTAACTTTCACCTTGGTCAGTCATCCCTGCTTGTCATTAACCTCCTGCCTTCCACCTTACACAGATCCATCTTTGGTTCTCTCTTTTTCTCTCCTCTTTTACTGCAGATTAAACCTTGTTTATATCCAACTTTTTCCAGTTCTGCTGAAACCAGAAACATCAACAATCTCCCTCTCCATAGATGTCAGATATCTGGTATTTGCAGCACTTTGCTCTTTTAATATTCCAGATTGTCCACTACATGCTGATATTATGTTGATGTGGTTAACAGATTGGCTAGAGGTGCAACTGGTTGCGGTGACAGGGCTTCAGGCTGCTTATGAGATCCCCAGCGTTTACTCTATCCAATATATTCTTCTAACATTGTAAAGAATATTAACTTAAGATAAGCATCTGTGAGGATGAAGGCCTCAACAGGAAGCTGAAATGGAAATGGAGGCTGAAGATGCAAATTCATCAGACTAGAATTTTGCACATGCAGGACTCCATCCATAATTATCCACCAACATTCACCTCCTGATGTAAGAGTTAAGGTAGAACTTTGGCATGATCATTTGCCTGGGGATTATTTAAACACCATCTATATAATTATAATGATGCTTTTAAAATTCAGCATGCAAGTAGTCCTATGACATAGTTTCATCAGATTGGCAGCTTTGTTTTAGGTACACCTGCCCCAGCTCCAGGTATGCTCTTCTACATTCCTTATTGAATAAAGCTTGGTCCTTTAGTTTGTTGGTAATAGGATATGCCAGCTCAAAATTCGATTTTGAGGTGGAAAACAATTGTACTGGTCATGACATTTCATAGATGCACAACTTTGACCTGTGGATTTGTTCTGATTCTATCCATTTAACATCCTAGGGCCAACCAACAAGTATTGAGAAAACAGGACCATCACCATTAAGGCAATTCAGTAGCCTCTCTAACAATACCAGTGCATTTGTGATGAATGGATCATGAGCAGGTTTAACCTGCTAATGTTGATTTTCACTCCCTCTACTGGCCCAATCTGGCAGCATGTACTTCAGTCAAATTTGTCAGTGATGATGTAATCCAGTCTATTTTTTGATGGACACTGTGCCCTTACAACCCTCAATGGCATATTCAACACAGAGGAGCACTCAGCAGGCTCCCTTGGATATGATTGACCTGATGCTTCAAAACTGCATAGGATCCAGAATCAATGCTGAGGACATGGGGCTATGCCTCTGGACTGTATATCACTGTGCCACCATCTCTGGTAGGCCTGTGGTGCCAATAATGGAACAGGACATAGTCAGGGGCTGGCTTGGACATTAGCTTGACAGTTATGCTTGGAATTTTTAGCTATGCTATTGCTTGACGTCTGTTGTACGGCAATTTAGATATGATCACGGAGATCCGTGAGGAGGACTTTGCAGGGGTCTGTATGGTGCAAATGACGGGCTAGCTATGGCATTTCAACATTTACCCATTCACAGCAAGATTTCATTTAGTAAAGCATTCCTGTCTCAGATTCTTACATGAACTTCATCAGAACCCGAATTGGATGCAAAGCAAGAATTACCTGAAATGAATGTTTCCGTTTTCAATTCCCTAAAGCCATTTTATCACAAAGACCAGCACAAATGCTACAATGAACCTATACTAGGCTGAGTGAGCACACTTCTGAAACATCACTTACCAGCAGCCTTAAAAATTTGAGCAGTTCCATTAGACAAAATGCTGTCACTTAACATTGCAAACCTGTGAAATAAAGGTTTTCTCAAACAGTAGTAACCAACCTCTGGAATCCTTCAAGAGCCATCTCACCAGTTGCAAGCTCTGGTGTTCCTCTGCCAGATAATATTGGCAAATATTCAAAGCTAACTATACCACAGTTTGGGTGAAATGAGCTGCATAAATCAAGATTCTGCACCTAATAGGCACCAAGACTGTATCCTATCTTTTTGAGATCAATTACAAAAGAGTGATTTAGGAGAAAGCTAAGTATGCAAACTAGTATGCAAGCTGTAAAATGGATGTCCTTGAGTGACAAGAAGTAAAATGCGTAGTGTTTGGTCTTGGGTTTAAGTTTATGAACTACTTCTGAACACAACAATCTGACCCAATTCTGATAGCTGATTTCTACTAAGGTGATCAGAGAAGGGGTGGGAATTGCACTTCATTGCTATTAGGGGCATAACAGTATTTCAGCAGTGATTTGATTTTCCTCACCATGGTATAAGTTTGATTTATGTTTTATACTAAAAGGTTGGACAACATGAAAGTCTGGGAAGAAACTCAAATTATAAAGCTGTAAACCAACGGTGGCTAGAAGTTAAAGAGTCACGGAGAAAATGGTGGCCACTTTTGCTGATACAGTTGTCACTAAAAATTTGTTCAAACACTGACAGAAGAATAAAATAAAAATGACCAAAACTTGACACCAAGTCTAGAATCTATGAAAAAACAGTGGAAAACAGAACAATTTTCTTTGGTGGAAAACAAAAAAGTCTAGGCCAAAATGTAGGAATGAATGTACTAAAATTTTAGAAGGGACATTGCCAAATGATTGTCACCCTGGTATGATGAGAGCACTTTATGCAAAGGTGAATCAAGAACAAACTATCAAACTGCTACACAAACATTAATATCTTACTTAGGCACTTACTGATAAATAGTAGATACATCAAAAGATTTTAATTCATTTATGAATTTAATAAAAATATTTAACTGCTAACCATCTATTCAAACATAAAATTTCCTGTTGAAATAAAATGAACACATTTAGCTCTGGTTGTTAGATGAAAAGGTTAAAATAGTCTTTACAGAGATAGTACAAGTCCTTCAAATATAGTTTAAAAACTATATGAAGCACAATACTAACTACATTAATAAACCTTTCTGGGACTCAAGTTATACCCAGAAGGAAAGAAATACAGAAAGTCAAAATACTTGATGACACAACATAAATAATAGCTCAAGCAGTAGCAATGTGCGATTCAATAATCCCATTCTACAAACTTTTGTTTTGAAGAGTAGCCACATTCAGTTATGAACAGAATTATTTAATAGGTCCATGCAATGTAACCAAAAGGGTGCCACAGCTAATATTGGGCATATTAAGCATGCATACAGAGACTTAGTATGCGTGAAGGTGGTTTCCAATAATTGTCCATTAATATCAGAATGTGAATGAAACTATTATGACTTACAAATTGATGCAGAAAAAAGACAAATGCCTTAAAATCTTGTCTGATGATATCTCAGGAGTATTGGTTTTAAAACAAAATGTTGTGTTCACAGGCTACCATATGTACAATTTACCCACATGTAAACTTCATAACTGCAAACAGTCACTTCCACTGAATAAGTAACCAAATCACTTGAAAAAGGCACATTTTAAAAGCTGGATCATGCCGATCTACCTCTACCATGTGGTGGTGCCAATTATAAAAAAAAACAACAAATTAGAACCAATTGGGCGCAAGTAAAATTACACAATTGTTAATTTTGAAGAGTCTTCAAATTTCCTCATGCAAAAATCATTACCTAGTTATTTGCATGCCAGTTTCATTTTCACCATTGACTCAAGTGCGGGTGTCAGACATTCAGCACACTTTAAACTCCCACCTTTTGTACCAACTTGTAAACATTATCCTGTCTTCATGGTCTTCTAAAGAAATTGGGTGGGATAAAAAGAATATTTTATATAGGTTGGCATTATGTAGTGTAAAAAAAAGCACTTGGTCAAGGTGAGATGCATCCTTGATTGCTGAGCAAAAAATGGAAACTGCAGAAACTCTGGCTCTAATTCTCCAAGAAATGGCAGCAGAGATCAAGAAGACTTCAAACATTACATGCCTGATCAAAAAAAAGGGTGAGGGATAAACCTAGAAATTGCAGGTCAGTCAGCTAATCTTGGTGGTGGAGAAACTTTAAAACTATTAATCCAAGCCTAAACTGTCATTTAAATAGAGACACAAGAGACTGCAGATGCTGGAAATAATCATTTAAATACATTTTAGGACAATAACAAATCTGTGCAGGCTTTCATTTAAAGAGAAATGGTGTCTAATGGACTTGATGAGCTCATTGTCAAAGTAACAGAGAGGGTAAAAGATGACAATGTGGCTGGTATTTTAACAAGTGTTTAATAGAATACACACAATCACCTTGTTTTTGTAAAGAATGAAAAGTGGTGAAAATTCCCTTCTCAGACTGGATGGAACAGAGTTCCCAGTGGTTAGTATTGGGACCACTGTTCTTTTACATTCATGTTAATGATCTGAACTTAGGTATGCAGAACATAGTTTCAGAGTTTGCAGATAAAATGGAACTCGAAAATGTTTTAAACAGAAATGAATGCAAACACTTCAGGGGAACAGAGAGAAACAAAATGGGCAGATGATATTTAATTCAGGAAAGTGCAAAAAAATTTATTTTGTAAGAAGAATATAAACTAAACGGTGCAATTTAAAATGGAATGGCGGACCAGGAATTTTTTTTTTAACTGCTGGGAAAGGTAGCTAATCTTTGGAAATACTTGATAAACCCCAGTGGTAAAAATACAGCAAGTCGTTTATGATCTGGACTGCATTATCTGATGTTCGATTTTTCATATGACATTGAATGTCAAAGCAATGGGACAGGATACAAAGGACATTGACTGGACTAGTAAACAAATCTAAGTGAAAAAGATGAAAGAGTTCTGTAGAGAGATCAGAGAAACCAGGATTACTCTCCACAAACCAAACAAATTGATTGCAAATTTGAAAAGCTTTCAAAATGGTAAAAGGTTTTGATAGATTCATGAAAAACTTTCATGAATCTATCAATCTATAGCTTATGGACCTACCATAATAGTTATAATGTCCAGCAGCAATGTGTGGAAACTACTTTGTGTCAAAGTACAGCAAGTTGTTCAAAAGGTAATTGATACATTTTCAAGGCTTTTGTGTTAAGAGACTAGGACCAATTGCTATGGCACTATATCATTATTGAATTCTTGCCCTACAAGGTTGTTCTAATTGATAGAATAAACAATTTTGAAGGCATTGAACTCAAAGTGGAAAAATGTGGAAGTGGAAGCATCCTCTCAAAACATTTTCAAACAGTTAAAATATAAAGCATTGCCAAATATACATTTAAAAATCTGAATGTCAATCTCTGAAAAATATCGAATTTCTATTTAGAAATAATGTAAAATTCATCCTCATCAAAAATGTATTTAAAAATTCCACATTGTTAAGTAAAGAGAAACAATTCAAATTGAGAGATACTACAAATGTCCAGAACCTACCAATCACAATGACTAAATAAAAACAGTGCAAAATATTGGAATGCTTTAATTAAACTAAGATGTTTGAATAGATACCAAAAGAAAGTGATAATTGTGTTTTATTTTAAATAAAACTCTAGTTGTTCAAACCAGTTAAATTCTTAAAATGTACCAACTCATGCAAGTTTTCTACCTGATTTTGCTTTCTCTTAACTGGGAGGCAGGAAGTTGCTAGAGCAGTTTGCATGTTAAGCCATTATCCTGCATGCAGGTAACAAAATTTGCTTCTCCACCCAACCCCAATGTTAATGAGTACTCTTCTTTGCCTAAGCACTGGTTAGTCCAATCACATCTGCCATGCACATTACTGAGCAGCTGTCACTTCTACTCTACCTAATCTTGCTCAGTTGATTCCTGGCCCTTGCCAATGGCTGTAGAGCGATTCTGTCATCCCCTAAAGCAATTTTGTTGATGTACATCTATAAAGGAAAAGAAAGGGGACGGAACACACAATACACACATTAAAAAAAAGTATATTTTTAGTACATTTTGCCAAGACCACAAAAAACAACTCATCTCAGATCAAGATGTTATTGTAATGCAGACTTCTTATTAAATTATCTTCCAATACTGACTTTGTGGCCAAGTTTACAATGTGATGATAGACAAGATTCAAGCTGCCTCAAACATGCCTAGGTTAAATTACTGAACCATTCTTAGCTGCTCAGTGAAGTAATATATTTTGATGTTGATTTGCATTTTTTAGGATGTCACTGGCTGGACAGACAGCTGAAATGTACCAGAGGTTGTCACTTCCATGGAGTAAAAACTATGATGAATCATTCTTGGGACAAGGGAAAAGAGCTGAAGAACTTCACTTCAGAAGTCTCTCTCTAGTTTGTGATATGGTCCACACTATCTATACATTGTGATCTGAGACGGCTGTACTATCTGACGCCTCAAAAATACTGAAATAACGATTGTTTTCCTAGTTTCCAAAAATATCTCTTTGCATTTTAAAAAATATTATGGGCATTAATTCTGCAAAACTAAATTACAGGACAAACTTTGAGAATAAGTTTTAAGCATTTTCATAAATGGATGTGTGTAATCATTATATTGTTACTCAGTATAGCCCATTAAAGGATTCAGGTCAAAGTTCACACAATTGTTATATATTGCACTAATTGACTCTTAACTCAGCCAACTCAAATTGTCTGAATACTTGCTTTCGCTCTGGTTAGATGAAAATTAACAGTTAAGTTCTTCGATTCACTACTTTGTGTTAAGCCAAATCAAATTAGAGACAAAAGAAAAACAGAAAATACTGGAAACCCTCAGCAGGCCAGGCAGCATCTGTGGAATGAGAGAGTTACCATTTCAGGTTGAAAGCCTTTTGTCAGAACTGGATGAATGGTCCTTAGCCTAAAACATTAACTCTGCTTCTCTTTCCATCGATGTTACCTGAACTGTTGTGTATTTCCAGCATTTCCTGTTTTTATTTCAGATTTCCACCATCTGTAGTTTTTTTTGATTTTCTAATTAGAGATGACTTCCTTGACCTAGTTATAATCACTTTAGTAGTGCAAACTACAGTTAAATTTAACATATGCATATTTGATGACTGTTGGTGCTCCAGTCTTAGCAATTCTACAAATAAAAGTTGTTCACCCATTTAACTTACTGTGAAAGAAAGGGTACTCTAAATTAATTGTCTCCAGTCTTAGTTGATAGTCTTTAAATTGGCCAACTAATAATTCTTCTATGAAATGTAGTTAAGTCACATTAAATGAACAGTGTTTTTCTTCACAAAGTGAACTCAATTTATTTCTTGAAATGAGACAAAATTAAGCTGGCCACAATAAAACAAGGGCCTTGTGGATATGTGGGGGGAAAAAAACAAATTATTGTTAAAATTAATTTCCTAATCAGCTATATAATACTCAAAATTCAGTGAAGGGATCACTTGATTAAATCATCTTCATTCTAAGTAGTTAGCATTTTTTAGCAGCTTCATTGACATTAAGCATGTCAATGAAGCTGCTAAAAAATGCTAACTACTTAGAATATACTAATAACTCTTGCTATTGTTTGAGCCACTAATTAGCAAATATTATTCAATATTCACTGTTTGGCCATGGGCCCACTACACGTCATTTCTTTGGTAAGACTATTTATCTAGCCCCGCTCAATCTTTTTGAACATAGCTGAAATTTTTCTCTTGTTACGTTTATCCAATTCCTTGGTTATTATGGAATCCACATCCACCACTGGTACAGACAGTGCATTCCAGATCACTGATTCACTGTGCAAGTAGTTCCCACATCAGTGGTACTTTTGCCAATGACCTTTAATCCATGTCCTCTGGTTAGTAATCTTCTGCCACAAGGAACAGTTATGCTTTAGTTAATCAAAGTGCTTCATATGTTTAGCCCCTTTCATCAAATCTCCTTGCAGCCTCCTGTGTTTGAATGAGAACAACCAAGTTTCTACTCTCTCACTATATAACTGCAGTCAATGATTCCTAGTGCCATTCTACTAAATTTCTTCTAAACCATCCTTGAACCCATATCCTTCTTAAAGGTACAGTGTTTAGTATTAAACATTGTGGACAGAATTGTAGGTAGAGACTCTGAAGGGATCAGCCCTATTCGAATACCAAACATATTCAGAGGTATTGCAAACCTGAGATGGGCTGAGTTACAGATACTGGGTACATGTCACCAGACTCCATGTGGAGTCCAATCATGCTGCGATTTCCCAATATTGTGCCAGACTTAGCATAATATTGAGGTCCTCATTTATTTGCGCGAGGACTCCTGTTATGAGAATGAAGAGAAGGCAATTATTTTGTTTATTATTAGTGTTTTACTGTTAAGAATTTGTAAATATTAATTCTTAACTATCAGGATTGGATTAGGTGTTGTTGAATTTCAAAGACACTTACTTACTAGTACGAAGTCTTGGCAGCTTTGCAGGAAGCAAAGCTTTACACCCACATTTCACTCCTGTTAATGTCTACCAGGAGATTCTAGGGATGGACTTCAGTGGTAAACACCCAGGGCCTATTTGATGCCGAGGTCCTGCAGCAGCTCACTGCACACTTCCCAGGTGTGCCAGTTCAGCTGAATTGGCTTCCTCATATGGCATGGGTCAATACAGGCAGGCAGAGGCAGAGGACCAGATCCAGCCCTATTTCATTAGCCAAGCTGAGGCCAATCCAGTCCCAGGTGCTTTTTTTTTATATAAATTGTTCCCATGAAATTCATATGCCATCATTCTTCAACCAAAATGTACCACTTCATAAATCTCTGCTTTAAATTTCATCTGTCCATTTTACTGATCTACATTGTCCCAAAGCCTTTTGCTATTCTCACTAGCTGCTGCATTTCAGTTTTGCTCCATGTGTTAATGCGGAAATTATGCTTTGTTCTGGGGCATTCATCTGCATTCAAATCAATGTTCCTGATATAGACTCTAGGAGGTAACAAGGATATGGGGTCAGAGCTTACTGCCAGCAATAAGCTGTAATTACCCAATGAGTAACTGGGTCTGGATGAATTCAAAATTTTACTATCTGCCAGAATCAAGCTGCTGCTGCAACTGGTGAGTCATAAATGGGCAGCAACAGGGCCTTATTCAACATCGCTGTCACGTGGCAGGGCCAGGTTAAGCCCCACCCTCAAAATCTGACTGCTGGCCAAGCCTTAGGTGTTACCAGCTGTCAAATCCAAGAACTTTGACTGCTTCTGATTGTTCCTTGACATCTGGAAAGATTCAAAGTTATTTAAAACTAAAAATACTAACATTTCTTAATTATTTAAAAATAATTACAACATTTAACTGAATTAATTCAAAACATTGTAAATTAATTCTTAATCTACATCCTCACAGCTGTTCCCCTCCAGTGGAGTGAATGTGCTCACTGTCTTTGCTCTAGGTCTAATCTGGCACAAGTTCAGCAGACAGATTTCCCAGCCTAAGTGCTAACAAATTTCAGCAAGTGTTGTTCGACTCTACAAGGGACTCCATGGAAGAGGTAGGAAGACCTCAGCTTAGATTTCAAGTTCCAGATTTCAATGTTCAGGTGGAAATTCCAAATTTGGTGGCAGTTGCATGGAATAATACCAGCAATTTAGTGTGGAACTATTGACATCACCCAGCAAGTTCCTCTCCTTCAGTGTAAAAAAAACAAGTCCTATAGACTGGTGCCTGCCCCTTCATGAATTCTGTATCCACAGTGCTATTACCTCTGTAATCCCCTACATTTTAACTTTACTATTAGTCTATTATGTGATGTTTTTGGCAAATGCCTTTGAAAGCCCATATGCAGAACGTTATCTGTACAACCCTCTCCGTAACTCAATTAACTTTATCAAACATGATTTGTCTTCAACAAATCCATGCTGATTTTCTTTTGTTAGTCCAAACTTTTCCAAATACTAATTAAATTTGTCCTGATTGTGTCAAAGTTTACCTACCACAAAGCCAAGCGAGGTTGATCCCTGTCATTTTCATGCAGGAGTGCAACATTTCCAGTCGTCAAGCAACATCTCCACATCCTCAGAGATTGTTGCAGAGCCTTCCCATTTCAACTTTTCCTTCCTCGATGATCTAGGATGTGTCACGTGCAGACTGGAGAATTGTTCTATTTTGGGGACTGGCAATCTTCTAACTGCCCTAGTCTATGAGTCTATGTGACACTGCAGGCTTAGTTGCCTTGGGAACCACAAAGATAACCACTGATCTAGTAATTAACATAACGACAGCTTTGCATATCAGAATAATTCAACTGCACAGGAAATGTTGTAAATATTCACTAAACACATATTGAAAAAGACAATTTAATATCTGCCTTTTTCACCATTATGTAGATGTATTGACTTAAGCACCATTTAGTTATTCTCATATTTAATTTTACTGTATTTTTCCTTGACAGAGAAGTCAACAATTCGGCCCATCTAGTCTATGCCAGCTCTCAGAGCAATCCCATCAATCTCATTCCTTTATTTAGTATATATTATAAACAACAGAAGTCCCATTTCCTTGTAATTTATCTCATACATGCCCATTAATATCCTCCCAGTTCTCCTCCCACCAATCACACTAAAGGGTAATTTACACCAGCCAATTAAGCTAACAATTCACATATCTTTGGCACCCAAGAGGAAACTGGATCACCTGGGCGAAACCCATGTAGGCCCAGAGAGAATGCACAAACCCACACAGAAAGCAACAGAAGTCAAGATTGAATCCGGGTTGCTAGAGCTGGAGACAGCTGTACTAACTGCTACACCATCGTGTCTGTTTCTCGGCATCTCTAACTAGTGCAGAAATTGCAAGTAATAACTCTGGCCATTTCTCAGGAATTCACATTCCTGATCTTCGGGTGAACAGCAACATACCAAAAGATCCAGATCTTCATGGTTATGACATACCTTTAAGAGTAATTCAGAATGCAAAAATATTTGTAACAACTCTCTTTCTTTCTCCATAGAACTTAAGAGAATGTGCACATTAGCCAGCTCTCAGGAAAAGGTTTTGAAAAAGAGTGCATTAAAATAGAACTTTTCACATCCTTAACATGTCCCAAACTGCAAAGTTATTTTGCCTCAAGGAACCATCTGACTGAAGTGAGGCTACAACTGAACCAAAGATGACAAGGTTAGCTTAAAACCCTAAACATGAATGTGAAAAGATGGAAAGCTGGAGAGAAAAAAGAATGTTTTAGGTTGGTGATCTATGCAAACTTTTGCAATATGGTCAACTAGGATCACTGACTTGAAATGTTAACTGAAATAAAACAAAATGTTGAAAATAGTCAGGTCAGTCAGCATCTATGAAGAAATAGAATTATCATTTCAAAAGGTTAATTCTGGTTCTCTCTCCACCGATAGTACTACTTATAGCATCTTCTGTTTTCAGATTTCCAGCATCTGCAGTACTTAGCTTCTGGAATAGATGTTGCCTGATCTGGAATATTTCCAGCATACTTGCTTATATCGCAGATTTTCAGAATCCACAGATTTTAACTTCTGAATAATGATTTAAAATCATATTCAACCAAACTTCAGTGTTTGTACTTTAGTACCTGTATCTCAGTCATGAAATCCTGTGAATTGGACTTGCTCCCTATAAAAGCTGAAAAAAGACCAATCAAGAGTGTGTGTGTGTGTGTGTGTGTGTGTGTGTGTGTGTGTGTGTGTGTGTGTGTGTGTGTGTGTGTGTGTGTGTGTGTGTGTGTGTGTGTGTGTGGTGGGGGAGAAGGGGGTCATCAACAGAACAAAATCAATTTTGCAAGTCTGTGGCTATAAATTAATAAAGGAATGAATTAACAAGTGGTTAGATAGAGCAAGATTATATCCATGCTGAAACTTGAAAAGCTGGTTTATGACAATACTGATGAGATGTAAAGCAAATAATGGGTGGAAAAAAAGCAGTTAAAAGAAGGAAAGCTAGCAGTGAACGCAAGAATAAAAAACCTTCAGAACCAAAAACGAGAATAATTAAGTAACAAATCATCTAGGGATGAAGATGGTAATTTTATGAGGATGAAAATGGATTAAATACTTTACTTCAGTTTACAAATGTAAATGCAAGTGTACTAGAGGATATTAAATACTGGGTAGAAAGGTAATCTGCTTTAAAAACATTGGTTAAAGTCAATGGTGGGCAAGTCTCAGACTTTCAAGTCAAAGGACAATAGAGGTTTTGACCATACTTTTTTGACTCACTAAGTTTACAAATTGTGCTGTGGGAAGGAGGAAGACAAGCTGAACTACTTGTGTTTATAGACTATCTACAACTTTATTGTAGGAAAACATCTAAAAAGAACTTCACTGCACTGGATGAAAACTGACACAAATGAAAGCAGATACAGGTGACTGTTATGGCTTTTCAGGTAATGGAAATTTAGAGCTCGCGAGAGAGAGAGAGAGAGAGAGAGCGAGAGAGAGAGAGCGCGACCAGCCTGCTAGTGTCTATCGATGGTTGAAAAACAATAAGTCACTACAATCCACGTATGGATTTTTGGAGTAATCCGGTGGAGTCCACTTTGTTGTTAACCTGTAGAGGGAAACAGGTATTTATGTGGACGGCCACATCTTGGATGCTTTTTGGGGTGGCAGATACTTTGGAACAAAGCAGTGGAGTTCACTTTGTTGTTGACCTGTAGAATGAAACAGGTATTTGTGTGGACAGCCACGATTCAAGTGCCTTTCGGGGTGAGGCAGATGCGGTGGAGTGGTCACTGCTGAGTAAACACTGAGGTGTCGTTTGGGTTCCAAAGTGGAACATTTGGATTTTGTAATTACTCTCTATCTTCTCTTTACATCTACGTTTTGCCTTCAGTCAACGATGGTTGTTGAAGAAGCCTTTGCTCGCGTTTCACCTTACGCTTGCTGAACTGAACTTTAAGAACCATTCCTGGACTTGGAGTTTGGGAATTTGCCACACACACACACTTCGAGTTTAGTTTTTGGGGTTAATGTTTAAGATTTAACAGTTTTACTTCTAACATTTTTACTTTTATTTTTCTTATTATCATGTAGTTATTAATAAAGTAGTTTTTTTTTAAAACACTTATACATGACTCGGTGTGTTTCTTTTGTTGCTGGTTTGTAACACAACCAAAAATTTGAGATATGGAACAAGTACTCTCATGGAATTTATGTAATAAAAAAAGTTAAATAAATAAAATTGCTTTTTATGCTGCGTTTCTTGATGTATTCACAAACAATGTGACTGAAAATCACAACGAGCTGCTTTCTAGGAACACAACCACGTAGGGGTGGGGTCACCTATAATTTGAGGTGACAACTTCTCAAATAGTTATGATTAAAAAGCATGGAAATGACAGCTAATTAGGCGAAGAGAATGAAATCTGGAGCTTCAGGCCAACAATCAGGCAACAGGATTGAGCACTGGAAGTAAAGTTGAAACTACTGAACCAAGGGCCATTTTGTCCAACTCCGTTGATGGGTAAACTTGGTATTGGATTAAGAGTTCTTGGATTAAGAGAAACTAAGTTAAATCAATATTTAGAGATGCATCCTCATAGATAACTAGAAAACCATGTTTAAGGATACTTTATTTTTGAAGTGACTGAGTGCATAACTTAAAAGAACAGATAATTTTCAAAAACTGTTTGATAATAAAAAGGAGGAAACAACAAATTCAGCTTACTGGGTTTTAGTCAGAAGTGGTAGTCCTAGGGTTCAGAGTTAGGTCCATTTTCTTTTGAGATATACAATTTCTGCTCAAGTTGTCAGTCTTTTTTAGACCTAAAGCAAACTTTTTTTTTGAAGCCACCGGTCAATTTCCCCAGTTTCTGTATGACTTTGTGATACTACTCACTTCACAAGTTCAAATGGTATTAAAGATGTGGATATTGATGTTCCAGATCTTTTTGGAAGTCTGAGAAAAATTGAGAGCATGGGAAACAAGTGTAACATTTGGAAACAGAATTCAGAGTCATAGGGGAGGGAAAACTGGATGGTAAAATTCAGGATAATTGATGATTGCATAGACAATGTTTCATGCAAGAGTTATGGAATTCAAAGACAATAAGGTAGTGAATGAGTGGTGGAGCTGGATAGAGAAGCAGGAAGCTGTAGTTTACCATTGAAACTGATACTGCAAGTTTACACAGCTATGTAAGGATTAGATTCTTACTTATCCAACTGGTTGACCAAAACAGATCTACACAATGAAAATACAGAGTTTACTGAGGGATAGGATCGTTGCTGATACCTCATACCAAACCCTCGCACAAGCTCGACTTAAATGATTGGCAGTACTCGGGTGGTGTCTGTGTACTGTATGGAGTTTACACATTCCCCCTGTAAATGCGTGGGTCCTCCTCCCCGCTTTCCTCCACCCCCCCCCCCCCCCCCCCCCCACCTACCAAAGTGTCCGGTTTCTTCCCACATGTTGGTTGGAAGATGAATTGGCCACTGTAAATTACACCTTAGAGTAGTTGTGTGACAGAATAATCAGGGGTTGATGAGGGACAGAACAGGTTACTGAGAAATATTTGGGGAATGGGAATGATGGAATTGCTCTGAAAACTGGCAATGGGGTAAATGGCCTCTTATATCAGGAGAAATATGAAAAAAGTAGCGAAGTAGTGGATTTATAACTAAGTAAAAATTGTGATATAATGGAAGACAGGATTGAAAAGCAACACCCCATTATTCAAGATGAAGTTTTGAGACTTGCATGTTTAATAAAAATATCGATAGTCAAACTATATTCAACTAATTTGTTAATTATATAATAAATTTTAAAAGTCATCATCTACTCTGATTGTAAATGGGATAAATTTAGCCAACCTAGGAAAATTTTCTTTCCCCCTGACATTTCAACTTCTTCCCCCCAACCCCAAAAAGAGAGGAAAAAATATTTTCTTTGTAAATATAAAGTATTTTGACATGGAATACTTGTAACGTTAAAGATATTTCTAATTCAGATCAATTTAGAACTCGAGTGGTGGAAGAATGATTCTGTCTAGATTTACTGGAACACTATTGAATTAAAATATGACAATGTAAAATGTTTGTGAATGTAAATGGCTGTATCTGCTAAAATTGATTGCTTTGGCAACTAGTTCCAACATTAGTGGATGAGGTGGAAATCCAGCAAGACTTTTGGATTTGTCCTGATATGGTTTCACAGCACTGGTACAAACACTGCTTCTAAAGGTTCATTATAATGAATGAAAACATTCAATTCCCACATGTTGTTTCTCTAAAGCCTTTAAAGGAATCAGAAGTAATGATAGTGCTGTGTGCTAAACATCTTACTAGTGAATCGTTTTGCATTGTGTACGTGCAAACAATTATATGGTTAAAAGAGAATATAGATATATGGACAAGTTGCTGCTATTTCAAGTCAACATTTATTAATCCGAGTTGAGAACAGAAACTAATCTGTGGTTACAACAGACTGAGTAATTAGTATGTTAAGGGCATAGTACTTTTCATCTAATGATCTAAACATATATTCAGTTTTTTTAAAAAAATCTTTTTTTATATACAAAAGCAAAATGAAACAAAACCAGCTTACAGCCACCTGTAGTTATTGTATGGGGAAAGAGCAGCTAAAAATTCTTCTACTGCTAGAGGACTATCCGGACGGTTTGCATTCCCTTTTACAGAGCGGAACAATCGCAATCTGGTTGAAAAAGTAACGTAAAGCAGATAAAAATGGAAAATGCTCAGCTGTTTATTTGTATAAATTAAAACAAGTTCTGGATACAATTTTTAAAAAAAAATAGATTCCAATTGAACTTTCATATTTCTCTCCATTTAAAAATACCTTCTTATATCAGTATTCACCTATACAGTTTGCCATTTCCTTTCCAAAGGGCAAAGGCTCTCCTGGTAATATTAAACAACCAGAAGTGTAAACTGAATTATTTTCTCCATATTCAGGTAAAATAATTTGTTTCAACTCAACTCTGCCACCAATATTTCTGCCAAGATCAATAATTTGGTGTGAAATTTTGTTTGCGAGAATCAAGTTATTTGCCCTCCTTTGTTGACATTATTTTAAAAAGCCTTACATAAATAGCTTCTCTACTTATGCAGACAAATTTCAAAATATACCCTTTAGTATGCTTTGTAGGTAACTCAAATAATAGTTGCTAAAGTGATAATGTCTTAATAGATGTATTTAATATTATATTTAATTACTCATCTCAAAAGCTGAACAATTATGTGTAGTTACATACCTAATCATGTGGGACTCCTGTACTCGTGTATTTAAAATCAAGCAGTTACCTTCCTGGAGAGTACCTGGCTCTTGAAAATCTGTGACTAGTAGGGTACCACAGGGATTGGTGCTGGGACCTTTGCTGTTTATGACATATATCTGGATGTGAATATAGGAGGTATAGTTAGTAAGTTTGAGGATGAAATAATTATTGGTGGTTTTGTGGATGGCAAGAGATGTTTAAGATTAGAGCTGGATATAGATCAGTTGGAATGTTGGGCAGAGCTTTAGCAGATGGAATTTAATCTCTAAAGGGAGAGGTGATGTACTTTGAAAAGTCAAAAAGGGGCTAAAACATATATAGTAAATAATAAGGCACTAAGGAATGTTGATGAACAGAGAGACCTAGGGATCCAAGCTCATAGTTCCTTGCAAGTGGCTACACAAGTGGTTAGGGTGGTGAAGGCAGCATATGGTATGCTTACCCTCATAGGTTGGGGCATAAAAAACAAGAGTTGGGACATTATGTTGTAGCTTTACAAAACACTGTTTAGGCTGAACTTGGGAGCATTCTGGTGGCAACACTATAGAAAGGAGATACTGTATGTGGTTGTGCTGGATTGGAGAAGTTTAGTAATGGGGAGAGATGGGCTTGTTTTCCTTAGTCCAAAGGCGGCTCAGGGGTGGCCTGACAGAAGTAGATTCATGTGTAAGATCTACATCAATCACAGTGCAATTCCATTGGGCTACACGTCACACATTCTGAACTGATGGAACAACTTTCAAATATTTCCTAAACTAACCACACATAATTTTCAATTACATAGTTTTCGCAAGGCAAGCACTACACAATGGAGTGAATCACTCCATGATTCAATGTTGCTTTCAGTTTAGCTCAGCATTCAAGTCAAGGGGGTGTGCACTGTAGATCTTATTCATTGCCCAGAAATAAAAGAAACATAGAAAGGAAAAATCAAAAAACCTGCAGATACTGGAAATCTGAAATGAAAATAGGAAGTACTAGAAATAAAAACTTAGCAAGAGAGGCAGCATCTGTGGAAAGCAAGACAGTCAATATTTTGTGTCAGAGACCTGAAACGTTAGAGGGAATATGGGAACAGTTGGCCATTTTGCTCTAAGCTTGTTCCACCATTACACTCTAGTATTTACCCAGCTTTCCTTCCACATCCCTTATTTTCATGAGCAGAAAACTTTCAGATTTAAAATGAATTGCCATTTACAGACTGCAGTTCCACCACCATTTGCATGACCTAGTGTTTCCCAACTACAATACAAAAAGGTCTAGATCTAACAAGGATCATCCTGAAGGTTAATTATAATTGCAATGACTTTTTATACATTAAACATAGGCCAAGGCTAAGTGTAATAATCTCATTTTTGCAAATTCATACAAACAATTTTTATGAAGCCTTTTAGAAACAATCATTCAGGATGATTAAAAGCAATCATCCGTGTGAATTACTCAAACATTTTTTTGAAAAAATCTAACGGGAGTGTATAAGTATTAATTTAAAGAAAATAAAACAGCTTCCCTGGATATCATGCATTTTCCATGGGCAGATGATAACCCAATCAGGTAAACCATTTTACCCATCTGAAGCTAACTTCCATTTCTAGATGCTGATTCTTAGTGGAAACCTGTTCTTTAACTCAGCAGCTGCCTGGTATAGATATACAGATCTCAAGTTTTCATTTACAGCCTTTCTTGACATACCAGGTCATTTGAATTCTGCAAAAAAATATGCATCCACCCAGTGCCAAATAGCAGGTCTCTCTTAGGTTGACTATTACTCCAACACAAACAGTAAAATTCTGCTTTATGAATAAGGATTGAATATAAACAAAATTTCAATTTTATGTTCAATAACTGCTTAATCACAATGTAACCACGTCCAAGTTAAAATAGTTCACCAGCAGACACTACAACCCGAATCCACATTAAATGATTGCAAGATTTTCAGCATAATTCATTTACTTTTAAGTTCTGGTAAAATGTGTGACATGCACATTTTTAAATATTCAGTTCATGATTTAAATGTGCAGATACTTAAATGTTTTGCATTAACAGCTACATAAGAGACTAGCAATGCTGGCTGGAATCAAGAGAATCCTAATCTGTCACTAATATAGCAAGATCTTTTCATAAACAAAAATCTAAGAAGCATTCTTTCAACTTTACCGAAGAATATCAATGCCAATATTCAACATGCTACCAAGGACAGAAACAAAGTATAATCATCTCTGTAATATTCAAGATGTGTATACATATTAATACAACTCAGGGTCACATGGTCGGTAGGTTATTAAGTAATATCGTAATCTGATGAGTTGAACAAGTAGATGATCAATATATTACACATGTATGCCTTTACAGTCTTTCTCCTGCTCTTATTACACCCAACAGACAAACTAGGATATCTAATATTTACTTTAAGGGTCCTGCTGAAAACTTACCTGATAAAACATTTATTTTAAAAAACTTCTGACATTATTATCCTGTGCACAGTCACAAGGACCCAATATGTGTTTTATTTAAATTATAAACTAGATACATTGAGAAGTGATCTACATGCATCAGGTGAAGCAGCAAAATATTGGTCAAAACAACACCTGGTCTAAAATAGTTGCTCATCATTTAGCACACAGATACATTGCAGATTAGCTTCAATCTATTAACGCTTGTGTTCAGTTAATACCATGCTACATTTTCATACTATAATTAAGAATAAACTGACCATGAACACTACATGATATCTAATGTGAACTGCAAACTTACACTTTTATAAAGTCATGCAATTTCATTAAGAGAACATGACTTAAAGTACCAAAATGAATTACTTTTCCAGTGAATTGTGTAAAAATTTTAAACTCATAATTTTGATTGCAATACATTTAAAATATGCCATTCTTGTTAAAGTAAGTGGGACCTACCTGTGATCTTTGTGCCAAAGTAGGTCGTGTATGTCTCCAGAATACTTTTCTTAGGACATCGGGAAACAAACAGGCAACTATTATGACGATAATGCCAAGCCAGACTGAAGCACTGGACAACAAATAACTGAAGACTGCATACATGCTTTGTAACTGCAAAAATGGCCTACAAAGAAAGTGGAGACAAATAAAACAAACAGTCCACATTTTGATGCATAGTTCTTGGATTACCACTTGAACTACAGACCATAAATTGTTTAAGTCTTCACCAATGTGATAAACACAAATAACTAAACCCACATTAAGAATGGACTGGATTTGTAATGAGAGCAACAGTGAGGCTATCAGTGCCACAGACCCTCTTTACAAATCAAAACAATAAATTGGCAAAATATAGAGAATTTACTGTTTTTATTTTATCCATGATAATATGAAAAAGAGAAAAATATTCTAAATATTTATAAAGAACTTCTAAAAAGACATAATAGTGATTGTAGAGACAGAGGTAGGAAGAATTATAATGGAGGGTAAGGCAATAGCTGATATATTTTCCATCTTCACAGAAGGCAATAACTGTCTCTGAGAATGTAGGAGTCCAAAGAGTCTGATGAAAGCATGGAAAATAAGTGGGTATTTTTATTTTGGGAATATCAAGAGATTCTTGCAACTGCAAACAATTTTGCTAGTTAATTCTTTTGGGTTCTAACTGAGGACTGAAGGCATTCCGGCATTCAACGTGCACCAGAGGCAATTTGCCAAAGTTCCATGTACTCTGGAGTAGTACCTGTGGATTGGCAGGTAGCAAATGCAGAAGCATTATTCAATGAGAAAAAAAATATAATTAAAGACAAGCTCACCTGAAATCAGTTGATAGGAGAACGCAGGAGTTCCTGATTAAACATGTAATATCAGGGCACTCAGAAAATCTCAATATAAAAGTTTATGAAAAGCAAAGTACTGAAGAAAACTAAGTATTTTTTCGCAGATATAATTAATGAATGAGATAAGGGAGAATTAGTGAATACAGCATTTCTGGATCAATGGGTGATTAAGAAAAGGTTGCTGCACAAGGACTCTCAGGGTTGGGAGCAAAAGAATTAGTATTGAGAGAGAACTGAAAAGCACAAAAGCTGGATGAGGAATAAAAAGGTTCCTTTTCATGATGGTAAACTGATTGCTACAACATCTGGACCCTCAGCTGTTAAGATTTAACAGTTAGGAATTTGAAGGAGGAACCAAATGTTACAGATGAAAGCTTGATGATGATACAAAGTTAGGTATGAAAGTGAATTGTGAGGACGACATAGTATGAAAATTGTTATTAACAAAAATGGGTATGAAGGAAAGATTGGTGGCATGAGCCTATACTTTCTAGAATTTAGGAGAAATTATTGACAGGATAAATATTAGGAGGCTACATTCTCTGGTTAGAGTCTTGAATTAGTAAAAGTATGTGTCTTTTTAGTACCAAGATTATGAGAAATTTCATTACTGAGAAAGTTGTGAATATGAATATTAGGAAATCTCTAACCCCATGGACTACACATAGTCAATTGTTGTGTATTTTCAGACTTTACTTCCAACCTCTACAGAATATTTTGATGTCAGTTAACAATTATAGCTGGTTACTCCCTGGTTCGTTGTCTGACTATTCTGACTGATTGGCTTGCTTACTGTGAAGTAATCTCAGGTTCAAAGTATTTCTTTCAGCCAGTAATTTGATATACAAACTATCCATTTCCAAATGGGTGTTCATTTTTGAAACATAATTAGCAGCAATTGGTAAAAAAAAAATGAGGTATAGGCCCATAACTGGAAATAAAATATTGAATTTAACTTAAAGGTAGTAACAGTAAAACTTTAAAGGCTTTCAGTGGCAGAAAACCTACTCTTCCCTCCATCACCCTCTCTGCAATTTAAAACTTGCTTGTTTTCTTGTTCCCAATTCAAAGAGTTTTTGATCTGAAACGTTAACTCTGTTTCTTTCTGTGGATGCCACCTGAACTGCTGAGTGTTTCCAGCATTTTATACTTTTATTTTAGACTTCCAGCATTCGCAAGATTCATATCAAAGTGTCAGATATGTGACACTTTCTGACTATGAAGATTTGCTTTCCTGTTAGTTGAACATCCACATATGAAAATTTCATAAGAGAACAGACATGTTACAAAGTTTCAATAAGCAATAACAAGCACACTTACCAAAGTGCAGCTCCATAAACCAAAGAGAACACAAAGTAAAAAATTATTGAACCCCACATAACAAAGTGGTTTATCCAGGTCCAGTAATGCGTCTCTATTCCCAACTTGTTTTCATTTGTAGCAGGATGAAAGGGAGAGGAAAAAAAAATTAAGGGTTACTGGGATAAACAACATCATAACCACCAGCTAGGCTGGGATAAAATACTACGTGAAATCTTAAAATAAGTTCCAATGCAAACAATAAAGCATCAGTTGAATGAGTTGCTGGAACTAAAAGTTCTAATTTTCACATTAGTAACTTGTAATGAGGACTTTTCCTTGACAACATTCTGAACGGATTAGGTGCTGTGATGCACAACAAAATATAATATCTGTGAAGGTGTAATTATGAAATTTCTACTTTGTGCAACAGCAACTATTTCAGACACTGCAAGAAATTCATGGCTTTTACCACTGCTTTCGAAACGACATAATCAAGGAAAAATATCCAATTACTAAACTCTTTTGTGAAGAAATTGTTTCCATTTGAAGGAGAATTCAAAATTAATGATCAGAAATTCAGGACAGTTACTATTAAATCCAAAAAGGAAAATAAATCTTTACTCAGAATGATTAGAACACGGAAATTGATACCACAGTAAGTGGTTGCGGAAAATAGCTTAGAAGGTTTTAAAAGAAAACCAGTACAGAGGGTAAAAAGGGAAAAGAAAGATGTGCTTAAAGTCAGAGATGAAACAGATGGAACCAAACTATTTGGAGTACAGGCACCAACATAAAATAGTTGGGCCATTGGGGATTTGTTTATCTGTACCATATACCTAATCCATACTCTTGTTTGAATTAATCACTTTAATCTATATTTTATGAGCTTCAAAGTATTTTATAAAATTTAAAATCAAATTAGTGATGATTAGTGTGAAGATGACACAATTGTTCTCATAGCCATGATATTGAATGAAGTTAGTAGAGGAGAAAAAGCACATTAGTATTACTAACTTTCAATAAATGGGATCATTGTTCAGGCTTCATTTTAGCATTTTGCACTTACCTTTAATGTAACAGTTATAAACATAACTGTGAAGACTAGAAAGCCAAATGCCCAATTTCCAAACATCTAAAAAGCAAAGAGTTAAAATATAAAAACCTAAATCCTGCAAATTTCTCAAAGAATGCACATTAATGACTAAGGAAATGATTGACCAATGAAGTATTACTTTTGCTAAAAAGCAAAAGATTTCTCCTTTGTAAATTTTAGCAACTATAATATTAAACAGATTGGAAAGCAATGTGGGCTATGTTATTTATTTGGTTACAACCTGGTTCTCATGCAGTCAAACTTTGTATGTAGTTATTAGTGAATAATGAATTTCGTATTCTCAAATGAAAGCCTAATGCCACAATAAATCTGAAAAAAAATCACCTTAATACAGTATTAATTTCAAGGGCTGAATAATGGGAGTCAGCAGCATTAGATTATACGATCATGGTTGCATTGCACTATGAACAAGAAAAGCAAAACTCTACATGTGCAGAAATATATGCAGAAGTTTTCTCACCAATGTCCCAGTTCAAATAGAAGGTTTTGCATAACAGAACAAATGGGCCGGTTAGATGATTTCAAATATAATCTAAAGAAGTTTGTGTGCTTCTTTGATTTCAAATATGGAGCTAAAATGTTGCAATTAATTGGGAACTATAACTTATGCAAAGAAATATTACAAGATAATCTCAAGAATATTACATGCTACTTTTTGTGTTCTGAGATGTGAATGCACTGACAAGTTGTTTAAAATAATAATCATGAGCAATCAATTTTGCCTGAAAAGCAGGCAAGTTCATACTATTCCTATAATACAAAGAAATTGGAACTTTTGCTTGCTCCATACTTTATCTAAAACCATGAAATTAATATGGTACTATCTGGGAATGATGTGGTTAGATGAACAGCTGGCTGGAGCTGGAGATTAGAAATGTGGGTAGGCATGTGGCTGGAGCTGGGGGAGCGGGAACGTGGTAGGGGTGTGGCTGGAGCTGGGGGAGCGGGAACGTGGTAGGGGTGTGGCTAGAGCTGGGGGAGCGGGAACGTAGTAGGCATGTGGCTGGAGCTGGGAGAGCGGGAACATGGTAGGCGTGTAGCTGGAGCTGGGGAGCGGGAATGTGGTAGGTGTGGTCGGAGCTGCGGGAGCAGGAATGCAGTAGGTGTGTGGCTGGTGTTGGGGCTTGGGAATACGATTAGATGTGTTGTTTGAACAGAGGACCAAAAGGATGGATAGGCAAACGGGCAGAGTTAAGTAGTTGCTGCAGGCCAGCTACCTAACTATGTTACATGCCCATCACTTCCCTGCTCACCATTTCCAGTACCACACCCATCCGTGCTCCTGACTCCTGGCGCACATCTAACCAGAAAATAGGTTAGAGACTCAGTCAGCTCTATCATGGGCACAACCCTCCCCACCATCGAGGACACCTTCAAGAGGTGCTGCCTCAAAAAGGCAGTATCCATCATTAAGGATTCTCATCATCCAGGACATGCCCTCTTCTCAATACTGCCATCAAAGAGGTGGTACAGGAGCCTGAAGACCCAAACTCAATGATTCAGGAACAGCTTCTTCCCCTCCTCAGTCAGATTTCTGAACGATGCTTGAACACCACCTCATTATTCCTTTTTTGGCTCTATTTATTTATTTTGTAATTTATAGATTTTTATTTTTGCACTGTACTAAAACAACAAATTTCACGTCGTATGTCAGTGATATTAAACCTGATTCTGAAACAGGGACTAGGAATGCTCAATTATTTACGCTGCTCATGATTTAATTGATGAAGGCAGAAAATTTCATAAGAATAAAAAGTTTGAAAAGGCATGCAAGAATAAAATTATTTAAGTCCTACCTGACCATTTCCCATCATGGATGCATCTTCTCCTCCCCTCAGAAGATAAGCGCCAAAGAAAAATATAAAGGCATGACAAAATCCTAGTAGAGTCCAATACAGAAATCTTTTGAGAGACAAAACCTCATTTTTGCTAATCTCCCTGTGAAAAGAAACAAATATTACTCATGCAAAAACATGTCATACAAAATATTAAGACCGATTTTAAGTTAACCGTATAGCCTGTTCATAGAGTTCACTCACATTATTAAATATACAAATTAAATAATAATTAAATATACAAATAGGCCAGAGTTTGCTGAAAGAAAAAGTGTTGTATAAAAATCCAATACATCACTAGGAAGAGATATACTATTTGTAAATCACCACAAAATGCCAGGTGATTTTGTTAGCAGCGAGTGGCAAAAAAATCAAAAAGCAGTTATGATCTCCATAAGTCATTATACACAAATGCACAATTGAAACAAATTAAGCTCTCTCCATAAAGTTATGGTTGCTATTTATTTTTTTTAAGGACCCACTTAGTTGGCCCAGTTTATGTTTCTAACTACCTTCCTCTATGAAACCTGTTAAAAAAGCCCCAAATCCAAAGAAGTTTTGACATTATATAAACAAGAGGATAAGCAAGGAAGAATAGGGCCAATTAAGGGCCAAAAAAAGAGTATGTGTGTGAAGGGGAAGGATGCATGCAAAGATCTAAACAATAACTTTGTTGCATCTTCACAAATAAGGAAACAATATTGATGTTGTGGATAAAAAGGAAGAGTGCAAAATTTTTAATAGTATAAACATAGTAAGATGAAGAATTAAGGCAACTGATGTCTTAAAGATGATACATTTGGCAGGTCTGGATGAAACATATCCCAAGCTGTTAAAAGGGACAAATTATGGAGGTTCTGACTATTATTTTTCAATCCTCCCTGGCTATTGGAGTGGTGCCAGAGGATTGGAGGATAGCTAACATTGTGTAACTGTTTTCAAAAAGGGGAAGGGATAAACTGAATAATTACAGACCAGTTGGTTTAACTTCATTGGTGGGAAAATTATTAGAATCATTTCTGATACCCTTCCCCAAATACATTTCCTCACTTCTCCAGATCATATTCCCATTTTTAGTCCAAACGACCAGTCAACTGATATCGTTCTGCAGCAAGTGTTCCTCCTCACTATCAGCCACATGATCAGATTTTACATCATCTGCAAACTATTTTATCATTTCTCTCTGTATTTAAATCTAAATCCTTAATACATTGTCTGAACAGCAAAGGTTTGAAATAGTGAGCCCTGTGGAACCTTGCGGATGGTACAAAAAACACCACCACTATTTCCCTTGGCTTCTTGCGACTGACCCAATTTTAGTACAAGTCTTTGCTCAGAAGAGCAAAGATTAATCAAGGATAGTCAGCAATCAATTTTGAAAAGGAAGACTGTGCCCAACTCACAATTGAATTTTTTGAGGTGATAAGGAGGATTGAAGAGGACAGTGCATTTATATAGTCTACATTGATTTTGGCAAAGCTTTTGGCAAGGTCCCACAAAACATGCCAGTTAAAAATGTAAAAGTCCTTGGGATCTTCAGGACAGTGGCAAATTAGATCCAAAATTGACTTAGTTGCAGGAGGCCAAGGGTAAAGATCGACAGATTTTTTGAAAGTTTAAGGTTACTACCAGCGAGGTTCCACAGGGCAAATTCTTTTCAACTTTTCAGGATCTGGATGCAAGCCTCTTCTCAAAGCACACTAACTTGTAAGTAGCCAATCATGCTGATCCAAAAGAACTATGAATTAATAATTAAAATCTAAACCCTGAACAAAAATCACTATACAATATGTTCACATTTCACAGGAAAAATCAAAAATACAAACTTTCTTGCAAATAAATTAGCTTAAAGCTATCCAAGATGCAATTTTATGGAGCTCTGCAATGTTACTTGTAGTGGAGACTAATGATCCTGCCATTCATTTAGGTCCTTAATGTCCTATTGAACAACATACCACAAAATTAATTGGAATGGGAAGGTGAGGGGATGAAATGCAACTCACAGCACTCACTGATGGTATACTGGTCCAGTAGATTTTGGGTTATTATTTTAATACATCCATCCTTCAGTCATCGTGAGCATTATCAGTTTAAAAACTAAACTTGTTCTCCCCTCACCAAGAACTGTTCAAATTCTACTTTATCTTTACTGCCTTCTTCAAGTTGGGGGACTTGTTTCACCACCGTTCCAGTTCCCTGATTAACTGGGCCTTTTATTCCCTCTCAATACTTTAAACAACTAGAGCCTGGATTTTGCATTTCTAATAATGACAAAGTTGTCACAGTTCATCTTTATTTATGCACTGAAATGGAAACCAATTTCTGGCACAATTAGAAAGAGAAATCCCAAAATTATTTTAAATGACACTTGGCTTCTAAACAATACATTCTCCAGCATAATCACAAAATTGATGAGAATTTCACGTATTTACAAATTAGTCTCACGACAGAACACCCCTCTTGAAAATATTATACTTTGTTGCATGAACAGTAAGTTCTTAAACAGCATATTGAATCACAATTACTCCTTAACATTGCTGGTGCCAGAAAAACAAAGTGTGTCTGCTGATTGAATAAATAATTGTCATTTCATTCAAACTCAATTATTCAAAATTCAATGCTTTTTAATTTAAATTATTTCAAAATATTTCTTTAGACTCCTGGTGTGATCTTATGTATATTTATTTTATGCTTGGCAAAACATCTAAAAATTAAAAATTTTGCACTGTGTTACATGAAAATTCTTCCATATCCTAGCTGTTCTGGCTGCTTAATGATATCCAGGTATTATATAGATACTGAAGGAAAAAAAAAGGCATCATGAAACATATATAATCCATGCTTTAAAGGTAACAAGAACTTTATGGACAGGTCTCTTCTAGGTAAGTTGCTAGCACCATCACTGTAGCAGAGTGCAAAATCTTTACAATTTGAATATTTTTCACTCCAAAAATCCAAAAAAATCAAAATCATTTTTTGACAGGAGATTCTGTGGATGTGAAAGAGACTCCTGGATGGTATGTTGCTTCCTGGGTGCCAGGGTCTGGGACATCTCAGATCCGGTCCACGGGATTCTGAAGGGGGAACTCGTGGTGCATATTGGTACCAATGACATAGTTAGGAAAAGAGATGAGGTCCTGAAGAGGGAATATAGGGAGCTAGGTAGGAAGCTGAAAATCAGGACCTCAAGGGTAGTAATCTCTGGATTGCTGCCTGTGCCACGCACTAGCGAGGGCAAGAATAGGTTGATTTGGCAGATGAATGCGTGGCTGAGGAGTTGGTGCAGGGGACAGGGTTTCAGATTTGTAGATCATTGGGATCTCTTCTGGGGAAGGTATGACCCATACAAAAGGGACGGGTTACACCTGAACTGGAGGGGGACCAATATTCTTGCGGGCAGGTTTGTTAGAGGAGTTGGAGAGGGTTTAAACTAGCTTGGCAGGAGGATGGGAACCTGAGTGATAGGTCAAAGTTAGGTGCATTAAGTGTACAAGTAGATGCAGTGTGTAGAAAGACTGAGGAAGGATATGCAGTTAAAAGGGCAAAATTGCAGTCAGTTGGAAGGGCTGAAGTGTGTCTAATGCGAGAAGTATCAGGAACAAGGATGACGAACTTACAGCATGGGGTAAGTACATGGAACTATGATGTTGTGGCCATTACAGATACTTGGCTGTCACAAGGGCAGGAATGGCTGCTGGATATTCTGGGGTTTAGATGTGTGAAAAGGGACAGGGATGGAGGTAAAAGAGATGAGGGAGTGGCTTTGCTGATCAGGGACAGTATCACAGCTGTAGAAAGGGAGGACGTCCCAGAGGGATCATCTACTGAGTCAGTGTGGGTGGAAGTCAGAAACAGGAAGGAAGCAAACACTCTATTGGGAGTATTCTACAGGGTTGTTGACATGGATGATTGCAACTTCCCTAATATTGATTGACACCTCCTTGGTGTAAAGGGGATAGATGGGGCAGAGTTTATTAGGAGTGCCCAGGAAGGATGTGGACAGGCCGACTAGAAGAGAGGCCATACTGGACCTGCTACGAGGCAATGAGCCTGATCAGGTTTCAGATCTCTCGGTGGGAGAGCATTTTGGAGACAGTGACCATAACTCCTTGACATTTACCATAGTCTTGGAGGGAGATAGGAGCAGACAATATGGGAAAGTATTTAATTGGGGGAGGGGGAATTATGATGCTATTAGGCAGGAACTTGGGAGTGTAAACTGGGAACAGATGTTCTTGGGGAAGTGCACAATGGAAATGTTTAGGGAGTACTTGCATGGGCTTCTGGATAGGTTTGTCCCATTGAGGCAGGGCAAGGATGGGAGAATGAAGGAACCATTGTTAACAAGAGACGTAGAATATCTTGTAAAAAGAAAGAAGATGACCTAAGGTTTAGAAAGCATGGATCAGACAGGGCACTTGAGAGTTACAAGGTAGCCAGCAAGGAGCTTAAGAATGGACTTAGGAGAGCTAAAAGGGAGCATGAGAAGGCCTTGGCAAGTATCATAGAACCATACAGCACAAAGCAGGCCCTTTGGCCCACCATGTTGTGCCGTCCATCAAACCACCCTCACACTATCTAACCCTTTCCTCCCGCATATCCCTCTATCTCACATTCCTCCATGTGCCTATCCAACAAACTCTTGAACCTGTCCAATGTATCTGCCTCCACCACCACCCCAGGTAGTGCATTCCATGCACCAACCACTCTCTGGGTGAAAAACCTCCCCCTGACATCTCCCCTGAACCTCCCACCCATAACCTTAAAGCCATGCCCCCTCGTCCTGAGCATTGGTGCCCTGAGAAGGAGGCGCTGGCTGTCTACTCTATCTATTCTTCTCAATATTTTATATACCTCTATCATGTCCCCTCTCATCCTCCTCCTTTCCCGTGAATAAAGCCCTAGCACCTTGAGCCTCTGCTCATATTCCATACACTCTAATCCAGGCAGCGTCCTGATAAATCTCCTCTGCACCCTTTCCAATGCCTCCACATCCTTCCTATAATGCAGCGACCAAAACTGAACACAGTACTCTAAGTGTGGTCTAACTAGAGTTTTGCAAAGCTACATCATCACTTCACGGCTCTTAAACTCAATCCCACGACTTATGAAAGCTAACATCCCATAGGCCTTCTTAACTGCTCTATCCACCTGTGAGGCAACTTTCAGTGAACTGTGAATATGAACCCCCAGATCCCTCTGCTCCTCTACACTGCCAAGTACCTTGCCATTTACCTTGTACTCTGCCCTGGAGTTTGTCCTTCCAAAGTGTACCACCTCACACTTCTCCGGATTGAACTTCATCTGCCACTTGTCAGCCCAGCTCTGCATCCTATCAATATCCCTCTGTAAGTTCCGACAGCCCTCCACACTATCCACAACACCGCTGATCTTAGTGTCGTCCACAAACTTACTAACCCAGCCTTCCACCCCCTCATCTAAGTCATCTATAAATATTACAAAAAGTAGAGGTCCCAGAACCGATCCCTGCGGGACACCACTAGTCACTGCCCTCCAATCCGAGGGCACTCCTTCCACCACAACCCTCTGCTTTCTACAGGCAAGCCAATTCCTAATCCACACAGCCAAGCTTCCTTGGATCCCTTGGCCTCTGACCTTCTGAAGAAGCCTACCATGAGGAACCTTATCAAATGCCTTACTAAAATCCATATAGACCACATCCACCGCACTACCCTCATCAATCTTCCTGGTCACCTCCTCAAAGAACTCTATCAGGCTTGTGAGGCAAGATCTTCCCTTCACAAAGCCATGCTGGCTGTCCCTAATCAGTCCATGATTCTTCAGGTGTTCATAGATCCTATCCCTTAGAATCCTTTCTAACAGCTTACCCACCACAGACGTAAGGCTCACCAGTCTATAATTCCCTGGAATATCCCTACTACCTTTTTTGAACAAGGGGACAACATTCGCCACCCTCCAATCCTCTGGCACCATCCCCATGGACAACGAGGACTCAAAGATCCTTACCAGCGATTCAACAATCTCCTCCCTCGCCTCTTGAAGCAATCTGAGGAAAATCCCGTCAGGCCCCTGGAGATTTATCCGTCTTGATATTATTTAACAACTTCAACACATCCTCTCTCTTGATATCTACAACCTCGAGAACATTACCCTTACCAGCACTCCCTTCTGCGTCATCAAGACCCCTCTCCTTGGTCAATACCGAAGAGAAGTATTCACTGAGAACTTCTCCCACTTCCGCCGCCTCCAGGCACATTCTCCCACCTTTGTCTGTAATCGGACCTACCTTCACCCTAGCTATCCTCCTACCCTTCACGTACGTGAAAAAGGCCTTGGGATTTTCCTTAACCCTACTAGCCAACGCCTTTTCATGTCCCCTTCTAGCTCTCCTCAGCCCTTTCTTAAGTTCCTTCCTCGCTACTCTATATTCCTCACGGGCCCTGTCTGAACCTTGCTGCTTATACCTTATGTATGCTACCTTCTTCTCCCTAACTAGTCGTTCCACCTCTCTCGTCACCCACGGTTCCTTCACCCTGCCATTTCTTCTCTGCCTCACCGGGACATATTTATCCCTAACATCCTGCATAAGTGCCCTGAACATCGACCATATCTCCATGGTACATTTCCCTTCAAAAAGGACATCCCACTTTACACTCCCAAGTTCCCTCCTTATAGCCTCATAGTTCGCTCTTCCCCAATTAAATATCTTCTTGTCCTCTCTGCACCTGTCCCTGTCCATGACAATTCTAAAGGTTATGGAGCAATGGTCAATGTCCTCCAAATGCTCTCCCACCAATAGATCCTTCACCTGTCCCAGTTCACTTCCTAAAACTAGATCTAGCATGGTATTCCCTCTGGTCGGCCTGTCGACATACTGCGTCAGGAATCCCTCCTGGACACATTTAACAAATTCCGTCTCATCTAAACCTTTGGCACTAAGCAGCTTCCAGTCTATATTTGGGAAGTTGAAGTCTCCCATTATAACAACCCTGTTATTTTTGCTTCTCTCCAAACACTGCCTGCCAATCTGCTCCTCTATATCTCTACTGCTACCCGGGGGCCTATAGAGTACTCCTAGTAGAGTAACTGCTCCTTTCTTGTTCCTTACTTCCACCCATACGGACTCTAGAGATGATCTTTCTACAACATCCATCCTTTCCACAGCCATAACAGTGTCCCTGACCAGTATTGCCACCCCTCCTCCTCTTCTTCCCTCTTCCCTATCCCTCTTAAAACACTGAAAACCAGGAATATTCAATATCCACTCCTGCCCTGATGTCAGCCACATCTCAGTAATAGCCACAATATCATAGTCCCCCATACTTATCAAAGCCCTCAGTTCATCTCCCTTATTCCTGACACTTCTTGCATTTAAGTAAACACACTTCGGTCCATCTACCTTACTACTTTTATAGCCTGTATTCTGCTTCTCCTTCCCCAAAGCCTCTCTACCTTTTTGATCTAACTTTTCCCCATCCCCTTCTTCCTCTGACCTACTCTTCCAGTTCCCTCCCCCCTCACAAACTAGTTTAAACCCTCCCGAACCACCCTAGCAAACCTAGCCGCAAGGATATTGGCCCCCTTCTGGTTCGGGTGTAACCTGTCCTCTCTGTACAGGTCCCACCTTCCCGAGAAGAGATCCCAATGATCCAGAAATCTAAAACCCTCCCTCCTGCACCAACTTCTCAGCCACGCATTTATCTGCCACCTCCTCCTATTCCTGCCTTCACTATCGCGTGGCACCGGCAGCAATCCCAAGATTGCTACCCTTAAGGTCCTGTTCCTCAGTCTTCTGCCTAGCTCCCTGAACTCGCTCTTCAGGACCTCATCCCCCTTCCTACCTATGTCGTTGGTGCCAACAAGGATTAAGGAAAACCCCAAGGCGTTCTACATGTATTTGAAGAACAAGAGGATGACTGGGATGAATAGGAAGACCGATCAGAGATAAAAGAGGAAACGTGCCTGGAGTCAGAAGAGGTAGGGGAGGTCCTTAATGAATACTTCGCTTCAGTATTCACCAGAGAGAGAGACTTGGACATTTGTGAGGATGGCGTACAACAGGCTGATACTCTAGAGCATGTCGACGTGAAGAAAGAGGATGTGCTGGAACTTTTGAAAAACATTAGGATAGATACTGGGGCTGGATGGGATAGATCCAAGGTTATTACAGGAAGTGAGGGAAGAGATTGCTGCGCTGTTGGCAATAACCTTTGCATCCTCACTGGCCACAGGAGTAGTGCCAGATGATTGGAGGGTGGCAAATGTTGTTTCTTTGTTCAAGAAAGGGAGTAGGGACAACACTGGGAATTACAGGCCAGTGAGTCTCACTTCAGTGGTGGGCAAATTACTGGAGAAGATTCTTAGAGACAGGATTTATGAGCATTTGTAGAAGCTTAGGCTGATTAGGGACAGTCAGCATGGCTTTGTGAGGGGTAGGTCGTGCCTCACGAACCTGACTGAATTCTTGGAGGATGTGACAAAGCACATTGATGAAGGTAGAGCAGTGGATGTGGTGTACATGGATTTTAGTAAGGCGTTTGATAAGGTTCTTCATGGAAGGCTCATTCAGAAAGTCAGGAGGCATGGGATTCAGGGAAACTTGGCTGTGTGGATTCAGAATTGGCTCGCCCATAGAAGACAGAGGGTGGTGGTAGATGGAGAGTATTCTGCCTGGAGGTCAGTGACCAGTGGTGTTCCGCAGGGATCTGTTCCAGGACCCCTGCTCTTTGTGATTTTTATAAATGACTTGGATGAGGATGTGGAAGGGGGGGTATGTTTGCAGATCACACGAAGGTTGGTGGTGTTATGGATAGCGTAGAAGGTTGCTGTAGATTACAACAGGACATTGATAGGATGCAGAGCTGGGCTGAGAAGTGGCAGATGGAGTTCAACCTGGAAAAGTGTGAAGTGATACACTTTGGAAGATCGAGTTTGAAGGCAGAATACACGGTTAATAGCAGGACTCTTAGCAGTGTGAAGGAACAGAGGGATCTTGGGGTCCACCTCCACAGATCCCTCAAGGTTGCTGCACAGGTTGATAGGGTTGTTAAGAAGACGTATGGTGTGTCGGCTTTCATTAGTCAGGGTATTGAATTCAAGAGCTATGAGGTAATGTTGCATCTCTATAGAACTCTGAGGATTGTGTTCAGTTCTGGTTGCCTCATTATAGGAAGGATGTGGAAGCTTTAGAGAGGGTGCAGAGGAGATTTACCAGGATGTTGCCTGGATTGGAGAGCATGTCTTGTGAGGATAAGTTGAGTGAGCTAGAGTTTTTATCTTTGGAGGAGGAGGATGAGAGGTGACTTGATAGAGGTGTACAAGATGATAAGAGGCATAGATCAAGTGGACAGTCAGAGACTTTTTCCCAGGGCAAAAATGGCTAACACGAGGGGTCATAATTTTAAGGTGATTGGAGGATGGTATAGACCGGGGGGGGGGGGCGGGGGTGGTGGTGAATGTCAGATGTAAGTTTTTCTTTTTCTTTTACACAGAGAGTGGTGGGTGCATGGAAATGCAGTGCCGGCAGAGATGGTGGAGGCAGATACATTATGGACATTTGAGAGACTCTTATGTAAGTACATGAATGATAGAAAAATGGAGGGCTGTGTTGGATTGATCTTAGAGTAGGATAAAATGTTGGCACAACATTGGGGGCCAAATCGTCTGTACTGTGCTGTATTGTTCTATGTTCATTTACCACATGGAAAGGAAACAAAAGAAATGCAATAATCAAATTCAACCTACTTGTACAATGCTGGTTTGCCATGTAGTATCCGAGGATGCACATCTTGTTCAAACAAACTGTACATGAGGATGGGTAAGGAAGTGAAGCAAATGTTGTATAACGTCAGATAAGCACCATCATACAATGTCTGTAAGAAAAATATATTAATGCGGTACTTAAGTTTAACTCTCTCTTCATCCATTAGATAGGTGTGTGTGTTCTGCAAACCACCCACCCACCTTTCTGATTATATGAAGGATAGTCATGTCTAAAATAAATATTAGTCTGCATTTTAGAGCGATCAAGGTGAACCATCTACATTCATTGTAATTACCCTCTGCAAATGACAGTAATTTCAGGATCTGAACATGGAAATTTAAGTTGCTGGCAGTGATTTGCTGCTAATCAAAGGTTGACCACACAACATTCAATTCCTTGGAGTTCAGTGTGGAAAAAAACTTGGGTCATCACTCAACACTTATCTCCAGTTTTTACAGTGGCATGCAAAAGTTTGGGCACCCCTGGTCAAAATTTCTGTTACTGTGAATAGTTAAGTGAGTAGAAGATGAACTGATCTCCAAAAGTCAAAGTTAAAGATGAAAAAAAGGAAAGGAGCACCATGCAAAAGTTTAGGCACCCCAAGAGATTTGAGCTCTCACATAACTTTTACCAAGGTCTCAGACCTTCACCAGCTTGTTAGGGCTATGGCTTGTTCACAGTCATCGTTAGGAAAGGCCAGGTGATGCAAATTTCAAAGCTTTATAAATACCCTGACTCCTCAAACCTTGTCCCAACAATCAGCAGCAATAGCTGCCTAGCACTCTGAAAATTAAAATAAATGATGCCCACAAAGCAGGAGAAGGCTATAAGACAGCAAAGCGTTTTCAGGTAGCCATTTCCTCAGTTCGTAATGTAATTAAGAAATGGCAGTTAACAGGAACGGTGGAGGTCTGGAAGACCAAGAAAACTTTCCGAGAGAACTGCTCGTAGGATTGCTAGAAAGGCAAATCAAAACCCGCGTTTGACTGCAAAAGACCTTCAGGAAGACTTAGCAGACTCTGGAGTGGTGGTGCACTGTTCTACTGTGCAGCGACACCTGCACAAGCACGACCTTCATGGAAGAGTCATCAGAAGAAAACCTTTCCTGTGTCCTCACCACAAAATTCAGTGTCAGAAGTTTGCAAAGGAACATCTAAACAAGCCTGATGCATTTTGGGAACAAGTCCTGTGGACTGATGAAGTTAAAATAGAACTTTTTGGCCGCAATGTTTGGAGAAAAAAGGGTGCAGAATTTCATGAAAAGAACACCTCTCCAACTGTTAAGCACGGGGATGGATTGATCATGCTTTGGGCTTGTGTTGCAGCCAGTGGCACAGGGAACATTTCACTGGTAGAGGGAAGAATGAAATCAATCAAATACCAGGAAATTCTGGAAGCAAACATCACACCATCTGTAAAAAAGCTGAAGATGAAAAGAGGATGGCTTCTACAACAGGATAATGATCCTAAACACACCTCAAAATCAACAATGGACTACCTCAAGAGGCACAAGCTGAAGGTTTTGCAATGGCCCTCACAGTCCGCCGACCTAAACATCATCGAAAATCTGTGGATAGATCTCAAAAGAGCATTGCATGCAAGACGGCCCAAGAATCTCACAGAACGAGAAGCCTTTTGCAAGGAAGAATGGGCGAAAATCCCCCAAACAAGAATTGAAAGACTCTTAGCTGGCTACAGAAAGTGTTTACAAGCTGTGGTACTTGCCAAAGGGGGTGTTACTAAGTACTGACCATGCAGGGTGCCCAAACTTTTGCTTCGGGCCCTTTTCCTTTTTTGTTATTTTGAAATGGTAAAAGATGGAAATAAAAAAGTAATCTTGCTTAAAATATTAAAGAAATGTGTCATCTTTAACTTCATGCCTTTTTGAAATCAGGTCATCTTTTACTTGATTAGCTATTCACAGTAACAGAAATTTTGACCAGGGGTGCCCAAACTTTTGCATGCCACTGTATGTAGCCCAAGTATCTTCAGCATCTTCTGCTTTTATTTCTGATGTCTAGCATCAGTCATTGCTATATAAATACAAGATGCTGTTGTGACATGTACATGCCAAAATCCTAAACAATAATCATTCTCAGAAATGGGATAATTAGTGGGAGTTTATAGGATAATCCTGAAATAGCCAAAGATTCACAGGAAGCAATTATTAATCAGATAAAAGCTTTTTTCTTACAAAAAACGGTCTTCAGAAAAGAGGAAAAATACATCTTTGCTATAGCAAGAATGAACAAGTTTTGAATTTGGCTGGAACTGGGACACAAAAAAAATCAAAATAAAGTTTTATGTGCTCATTGTTAGATGATATCCTTACTAATGGATTTACAATGAATGCAATATTTAAATTCGATTTCAAACATCTACGCTGTAGATATCTTTGCTGCTATTTTCTCGCATCTGGCATTTAACTCATAACATTCTTGAGTGGCTGGAAACAGAGCCTCTGTACCTGCACACTTTATCCCGACCCTCCTCCCTCTACAAAATTAAGCGAACTTTTTTTTTTATTTATACCTTCAATTGACCTTAACCCTGTGGTTGCCCACTTGAAAATGACCTATTTAGATAATTTTCATGTCTTCTAATGTGGCAAAGACTCATTGGATTGACTGACCTCCTTCAATGTCATGAGAAATACGAGAAGACATAATATCTCCCTCCAAGTCTCTCATACTTCCTTCATTTCCTAGACATCCTCAGGAATGTCTACTTTTGTTCTCTTCCTTTTTAAGATTTTTCTGTCTGGTTTTATATTTTTTCTCTAGTAAGCTTACAGCATCTATTTTCTCCATTTTTTTTTACTGACGATATCTCCCCGCAGCTCCTGCCCAATATCTTGGCCTACCAAGATGTGATACTACCCTTTAGTTAGCCAATCTTCCTTGTGCAGTCCTTATTTCTTGATAATATACATTTTTGTTGAGAATTATGAAATATCTTCACTAATGATTGCCACTACTTATCTGGTGTTTTACCGTTTGATCTATTTTCCCACTCCATTTTAGCCAGTTCTGTCTTTATAGCTTTTTAATTGTCTTTAAGTATAAAACACTAGTTTCAGATCTAAGTTTCTCTCTGTCAAACTGAATATGAAATTCTACATTACGATTGCTCTTTTCTGGAGTATTCTTTACTATGAGATCATTAAGTAACCCTGGCTCATTACATATGTCAAACCTAAAATAGCCTGTTCCCTGATTGGTTCTACAACATACCATTGCAAGAAACTAATCCCAAGTACACTCTGAATTCATCCTCAAGACTATTTGATTTGTCCAGTCTATTTGAAGATTACAGTCACCCATGAGTATTATGGTACCATTTTTGTATGTCACAATACCCAATTTGTGTTTCTCAACTCCAGACCTCATCACAGCCTTGATCCAAACATGGACCAAAGAGCTGAACTGCCATGGTGAGGTAAGAGTGACTGCCATTGACATCAAGGAAGTATTTGATAGAGTGTGGCATCAAAGCACCCAAGTAAAACTGAAGTCAATGGGTATCAAAAGGGAAAACACTCCAGTAGTTGGAGTTTAATAAGTGCTTCTCCTAAGTTTGTGAATCCATTAGTGAGAGAGATAGATAATATGCAGAAAAATCCAATAAATTCTTAAGTTTAATAACTAATAAAAACAGTAATGCTTACCTGTTGTGAAAACATACAGAAGAACTGGTATAAAAACTGAGGTGTGATAAAACAGACATTCTGAAAAAAGTGAAAGTACAATAGTGTCATGAGGCTTTAAAACAATTCACAATTGTCAATAATAAAATGCTTGCAAAAAATCCACAAATCAAAAACAATGACAATGTGAGGGTCATGAAGTAGTAAACTTACTGCAGAATATTTAGATTTCATTGTTGACATTGCTCAGCTCCTCTGTACCATGCTAAACACAGATTTCAAGATTTGATTTCCAATCTATGCCAAGTTCTCTTTTATTATTCTAACCAGCAGCTGGAACACTACTACAAAAATCCTACAACTTTTATTGCCTTAGATTTCAATTCTTTGGCTGCTAATGGAAAAGAAACTAAATGAACAAGAACAAGATTAAATTTAGTCAGGGTGCCTTTGCTCTCTAAGAGACTGAAAGCCATCACTGCCTAGGTGCAGAGAATAGGTACCAGATAGCTATTATACATGTATGATACATGTATGACAAGATTAATGAGAATGGGGTGGAAGGGGAATGGGTTAAAAGTGAGACTAAATTAAGACTAATGTTGCAGATCAATACAAAAATGTGACAAACTGGTAAATAGGGAATATCCAAATAACATACCTTATAAAAAAAATACTGTACAAGATGTGATATTCTAATATAATAGAAATGACCATGGACAAAAAGTAATTTAGTGAGGAAGCAGAATCTCGCTATTGCATAATCACTGTTTCTCACTGCTTGCCGTCCTTCTTTACCCATGATTCCTGTGAAAAGAAAAAGTGTTAAGACAGCTTTTAAAGGCATCTTAGGTTTTTCAGAAATCTTTTAACTTTTACAATAACTATTTAATAAAATTTACGTTGCAACAAATACAAAACTAAAAAACATAATATCCCAGGGCTTTACATACTGGGAGTCTAAAGTAGGAGAATGCCATGCAAGGGGACCAAAAGCAATATCACGGAGGTTGATAGGGCTGTTTTTGAAGGGCAAGTTCATGACAGCTAAAAGCTCTACCATTAGTGGAGTGTGAAAGCAGATAGGGAAAGGGAAAGCTGGAACATAATTCAGAGTGACAAAAGCAGGATAGTCAATGAATTATACTATCAATCAAATTATTCATAGCCCCAAATTCACACCAATGAGAACACTCAATTAATCCCCAGGCAGTACTATACCCAATCCAGTAACCCACCTCACATTATTGGGCAAGGATTCAAAGAAGAATGAAGAACATCTGCAGTGCATTTCCCTATGATCCAGATCTGACTTGCTTAATTTGGAAAAGCTCACACCTTTGTAAGAAGTTAGTTATAATACAGGCCCAATTATTGGTCCACAGAGTTTAATAAACCTTAATTTTGAGCAGTGAATAAAAAATATTAACTCAAACATCAAGTACCAGGATGCCCAAATGTTAAATAGTTTTCATCAAGGAAAAAAAGTTGAATTGCTTAAAATATGTGCTCACTACTTTTGTGACAAACATAGTGAAAAAAAAATCACCATAATTAGAAATTTTGCAATGTAATTTATCAGTAATAGACATTTGGATGATATTGCATTATTCTAACACATTTCACTTGCTATCCACTTTCTGAAGAAGTCCTATCCATTGTGTGACATAGAAAGAGCAATAACACTAAGAAACTGACAACACTGTTCACGTACCTATACCAATATTTGCTTCTAGGATCATGCTGACATCATTTGCACCATCACCAATTGCCAAGGTAATTGGCTTGGCTGGCAATGTTTTCAAAAGTCTGACTACCTGAAAATATGGAAAATAATTTACACAATTTTATGCCTCCATACGCAAGAGCTGGTGTACAAAGAAATTCATAAATGAAAAATTTCACAGTGGATTAAAACATCTAATGTTAGATTGTAGTCATTTTCAAAAGTCTGACTACCTGAAAATATGGAAAATAATTTACACAATTTTATGCCTCCATACGCAAGAGCTGGTGTACAAAGAAATTCATAAATGAAAAATTTCACAGTGGATTAAAACATCTAATGTTAGATTGTAGTCATTTCGGATTCAATCCTCTCAAAGTGGATGCTTTAACTTGGGCTGATGCTTCAAAACAATGCTGATAGATGTTTTCATTTTTGGAGTTGCTGTCTTTCGGATGTGATGTTAAAATAGCAGCACACAACTTTTTCCTGGGAGGTCCACATTTATAATCCAACCCACTTTCAACTGCCATTCATCAGTAACGCATTTAACTATACATAACCAGGTACTGACATTTTCAGTCACACAGTTTAAATTGCTCTATTCAGAGCTTCCGAGCTTCTCTCCTCTATGCTATTTGCAGCTCCACTCATTACATTCCTTGTGCTCCTTTCTACCTTGCCATTTATCTCAGTATCTCTTGTGCTCTTCTTAAAAACGTCAGGGCCTTTTCTGGTGAGGTGCAGAAGGTGTCTTTTTGAATGGACTAGTCAACAGGATAGCGAAGAAGGTTGTTAAAGGTTACAGCAGGATATCGATCAGATGGAAGGTTGAGTGGAGCATTGGCAGATGGAATTTAATCCCGACAAATGCGAGGTGATATATTTTGGGAAGTCAAATAGTAATAGGATGTATCTACAAAATGTAGAGCTCTAAGGAATGTTGATGAACAGGGGCACTTTGGAATTCAAGTCCATAGTTCCCCAAAAGTGGCAACACAGGTAGATGGGGTGGTAAAGGCGGCATATGGTGTGCTTGCTTTCATAAGTCAGGGCAAAGAATACAAAAGTTGGGACATTATTTTGCAACTTTACAGTGCAAAATAAGTACAAAATGATGGTACTTGGAATATCTTGTGGGGTTTTGGTCTCCAAACTGCAGGAAAGATGTGGTTGCACTGGAGAGAGTGCAGAGGAGATTCACCAGGACGTGGCCTGGATTGGAGGACATTAGTTATAGGGAGATTGGATAGCTGGGTTTGTTTTCCCTGGAGTGAAGAGGCTGAAGGGTGACCTGAGGGAGTTACATAAAATTATAAGAGGCATAGATAGGGTAGATAGTCAGAATCTTTTTCTCACCGTAGGGATATCGAAAACAAGAGGACATAGGCTTAAGGTGAGCGGAAGGAGGTCTAAAAGGGGATTTTTTTTTGCAGAGAATGATTGACGTCTGGTATGCACTGCCAGAGGAGATGGTAGAGTCAGATACAATCACTATGTTTAAGAGACATTTAGAGAGGCATTTAAATAAGTAAGGCATAGAAGGGTAGGGACATAATGCAGGCAAATGGGATTAGTGCAGATGGGATAAAAGGTTGGTATTATTGTGGGCTGAAGTACCTGTTTCTGTGCTGTACAACTCTATGACTCTATAATCAAGAGTCACAAGTCCCTATTGAGTCAAGACAGATGAGGTGCTGGGTACCATAGTTTCAATGTCCTAGAGTATCCGCACTAGTATTAGGTATCTCATAGAACTCCAGTCAAAAAAAACTCTCATGTCAGAAGAGTAGCCAGGGCATCTATAAATGCAAGCAGGCAGTCAAACAGAACAGAATTGTATCTCACAGGGCCATGGTTATACCTTGCAGGAAAACTGGGTGGAACCTATCTTCAAGCTGTATGTTCTGCACTCCTACATGAGTAGGAAAAAGTGCAGGGCTTCCTGGCAAGTATTTATCTGTCAGCAATACCAAAACAAATTACTTGGTTGTCATCATATGGGAACTAAGTACGTGCAAATATTCTGCCATGTTTCCTTCATTACAGATTTGACTACACTTAAAGTACTTCCTTTGCTGCAAACTGCTTTGGGATGTCTGGAAAAAAATGCATGAGGCACCGTATAGATGCAACTCCATCTTTAAGGGATTGCAAGAACAGCTGTATGTACTGAAAACAAAAGGCGAGTTTAATCCACTTTGTATATTGTACCTGAACTCTTCATTATTTTGCCTGGGTATGACAAATCTGTTCAAAGGAGAAGGGACTATTACTGCAAAGGTTGAAAATGGCTCTGATGATGAGCAGTGTCAGAATTAGAAATTTTACATTTTCTGTAACTCTTGTGAAGATGCCATTAACAGTTAATCATCCAAATACCATAGAGACATATATACTATGCAGTTAAGCTCCTTAATGGCTACATTTCACCTTCTCTGAGAAATTCCCTTCATTCCACCAATTGCCCTCCCTTACTTTTTCTGCTACCTAAATTAAGTTGTTATGTTTCTTTCTCGATTCTGATGAAGGGACTCAAACTCAAAAACTGTGTCTCCTTCCTCCAACTTTAGACTGACCTTGGCTCAGGAGCCTCCTGGCCAGATCTCTTTGCATGATCTGTAGCAGGGCAAATTGGTGATGGCATTCAATGCAGTGAATAAGTTAAAAATCAGTATCCAGGTTTTTGTAAAAAATTTGCATACTGCTCTGACAATCATTTTGTGATATCAGAACAGAACTACATTGTTCCAAAGTATCATATGCCTCCATCCTGACTTTCTTAATTAAGCTACCTCCCCAAATTACAAATGTGGCCTGGGAGGGCTATATCTCATCTATACTTGACTGAAGCATAATTACAGTTCTCCACTAGTAGTTAACCAGTGGGGGATCTGCCATCAGGTGAAGGCTGATTTTGCTTCTCCCTGCCAGAGAGACCAACAGGAATTGTTACGCTGGCATCCCAGTTGAGATAAGGGACCAAACTGGACATTCTGATTCTGAACTGACCAAACACGTTTTCTTTACTAAACGATCAAGAAAGTAAAATTTTAGGTTTTATACTTCATTCCAGTAAATTAACATTTTCCATATCAAAATATAATGGAGGACAAGACAAAGTAACTAGTTCAGTCTCTTTTTAAAAAAAAATTTCCGATGCATTTGAATAACATTATGCAAACAATTATTAAATATCTTACAAGGTGAGAGTTTGAAACCAATTGCCTTCTTGAGCAGTCAACTTACTTTTGCTTTTTGTAGTGGTGCCATTCGACAACATAACACAGCACTGCAGCTTTTGCTAATTTCCATGAACAATTCTTCATGTCCTCTGAGCGCATGTGAAAGGCTGGTTCCATCTACAACTAAGCCATGCTGAATCACATGATCATGTTTTACTCTGCAATGATTAATCATTTGTTAAACTACAAGTTGCAGCTTTCTAAAGCTTGCTTCAGAAACTCTCTTGTACAGTTAAACTACGTATATAATCAGATACTGCAATGGCTGACCTGATACAAAGTGTTAAACACAAGATATTCAACTACATTTGTAACTTATACATTTCAGTGACAAAATGCAACCCTTCTAACTTATAGAATAAAAGCTTGCTTTATAAGGAATTAGATACACACAAATACGTTATCAGTCATGCTCTACCAGCTTTCATGGAAATGTTTATACCAGAGGGTAGCTAATATTCCAATAGTGTTAGAGAGAACTCTTTGACTGCATTAAACATAACAGCTTTAACCACCAATTGATATGCATACTGTGAGGATTTTGATAGCTAATTGGTTCAGAGTAAAAGTATGGACAATCAATTTATAATGAGCATTATATTTCCATCGTTACCTTCCCTTCCCATGCCTGCAATTTTCAGAAAACTTCAGTGAATCCAAGGTTGGCCTCTTCTGATCTACAGTCAGTTATTATGCACACACTGAAGAAAGACAGCTTTATCTCCCCACCACCTTTCTCACCACCGTCAGCTTGTAAGTGGCATTTTCTTTCAATTCAAGAGAGTAAAGCCATCATCTTCACCCCATGCTACAAGCCATGCATTGAAGACGCACTCCATTTCTAAGCTTTTTGCTCAGGTAGAACTGAACAATACAGAGTCTTTGTGTACTGTTTGACTATTTGCTTAGCCTTTCTTGCTGAATATCTTTAAACTTTCTCATTTCTACCTCCATTTCTGCCCTTATCTTGGCTTAGCTGCTGAAAAAAACCGTACTCATGTATTTAGCACACAGATTCAACTGTTTCAATATTTCCCCGATGTCCCATCTTCATTCTCAAAATGTTGCTAAAATATTCTGCATCCTATCCATACATTAAAAATTCTCATGCTTATATTTAAATCTCATCTCGCCCCTCCTCGTGTCAGGCCCTTCTCAAGTCCTACTTTTCTGGCCAAACTCTGGTCTCATACTTAACATCCTTTTTTGGCTTAATGATTTTGCCTGATTACTTCTGTGAACTGCCACAAGAGATTTTACTGTCAAAAGGTGCAATGTAAATGCAACTTGTTGTGGGATTAAAGAAACGGTGATGGAAGGTATACATTAAAGGCAAATGCAACTCTTAAGATATCAGTATCCAAGAATTGATAAGTGACTTTTCTAGAACTAATTCAGTGCACAAATCACAAAATGCACAATAGTTTAACCTACATACGACAGAAACTTGTCAAAAGAGAATCCGATTACCTGATACTAAGCCTACGAAGTTGCTCGGCACATTCACTGTCAGATTTCTGATTGGTAAGTTCCAAAATATTCATCGTCTTGTGAAAATGTCCACTGGATAAACACACACTAATTGCAGTTTCTTGTTTATCGCCCGTAAGAACCCACACTTTGATGCCTGCCAATTTAAGAGCTTCAATTGTCTCAGGTACTTTGTCTTGCAACCTGGAACAAGATCCAAACATATGGAAATACTTAACATCATGTAATGTCTCATTTTTACTATAGAAATGGCTATTCAGTGACATTAGCAAAATACACAGGGGGGTAGGGATGGGCTCAGAAACAAGTTCAGCTTGATATGCCTTGGTCAAATGCACTGCATGTAATTTCCTGGACTTGCATATGAAAAATAATTACTTGTCTGAGGTACTAAAACTCCATACTTCATTGGAAACATACCTATAATGAGTCCTCATCCTCAGGAGACAAAAGGAAAATGGGGGCAGGTGAAAACAGATAGAAGAAACAATAAAAGTTATGTTCAAATTACTGCTGCTTGGTGAATGATAAACACCCATCTATTGTCTACATTTTTAAATGAAAGCAAGCCATTTTGATGTCTTAGGAGCAACTCTTATCAGGTCATTACTGTTTTCATAAACACCTGAAATTTAATTTAAATTCCAGTAGGACTCACAAGTAATGTATTGCAGCACCACAGCTAGCTTTTGTCTTCACAAAGGAAAGGTGTACAAAGGTGACCTTGATAGACTAGGGGCATTCTGGTCCCAAAACACAACTCATTTGCATCCTTATAAATCTGTAGAAACTTTCCATTAGACAAAGAAAGTAAACCATAACTTCAGATCTTTATTACTTTAGGAATGGTGTGAAGATCCCAGAGAAGCTGCAGGCAAGATTTACCAGAATGGTTCCAGGGAAGAGGAATCTCAGCTATAAAATTACTGAGATCTGAGAGTACACTAGCTTTGGAGAGATAAATAAAGAGAAGCTACCTCCATTAAATAATTCAAAAAGCAAGGGATTACAGACTTAGCAATGAAAAAAATACAAGTGCAGAGAGTACTAGTGGTTGGTTGGTATACTGTCTGCAATAGTAGAAACTGAAACAATCAGGGCTTTCAAAAGAGAATTGAATAAACACAATGGAAAATAATTTGTAGGGCCCTGGGGCCAGGTGCGGGAAAATGTGTCTGTCTGGATCTCTCCACAAGGAGCCAGCAGAGACTTGATGTTTCATATGGTTTGTTTCTGTTGAAAGGTATCTAAATTCAAGTTTAGATATGCATAAAGAAGCATTTCATGGCAGAAACAAGTTATAAGGGAGTGCGATTGAGGTAACATATGTACTAATTTGGACAACAGATGATGGGTAATTAATTGGTATTCCGTATGAACAATATAAAGCACTTTGAGAACTCTACCTTTACACATCAATGAGTAACTCTATAATCAACATTTTTCATTTAAGAACCTTAATTTAAAAATTTAAGTGCTTACCCAATTACTTTTTGAAAACCCTCGAGATGAGAGCAATTCCTTTTTAAGATATTCAGTTCACACTGATGTGGATCTGAAGCCCATCATTAACTGACCAGAATTTTTACAATGGAACTGCTTCTGGTTTATTGAATGGGGCCACAAAATTGAAGTGTGTTAAAGATGCTAACTTCCAGAAATGCAATGTTTTTAAACAGCGGAGTTTGTGCTGTTAAGAAATATTGCATTAAAAAGGAGTCAAAACAGCAGCTCACAAAACAACCACTCACAAAACAGCTGACTTTGATTCAAATTGCTCAAATAATGTATTATTACAATGAGTTCAATAACTGTCACATACAACTAATGTCAATTCAAATAAAATATAACAGATTGCCTACAATAAAATGTCTTTATCTTTGCATGATTAAATTTCACTATCTGGACATAACCAAGAATTGCTGTTATCAAAGTTACCAGGAGCACAGTTACTTGAACTTAAAATTCTGGAGCTTGGGACCTTGTTCCTTACTTAAAGACCATAATGTCACTTTGAGTTAGGCCTTCACTCTTATATAGTCAAGGCAGCAATACAACCTGCGTGATCATTAATAGTACCAATATTTATAATAATAGCTATTAAAAGAAAGCTGGGCTGGTCAGGGGGACACTTTATATGTAGTGTCTAAAACTGAAAGAACAAAACAGTATGTGCTTATGTTAAACTATTTTCTTCAGATTAATCTTCTGCAGATTATAAAGTAGTTCTTCCAAGCTACACTAACCCACAGAGACTGTTATTTTTGGGCTATTTAACACTTTTCATGCTGTTCCAGGCATGGTAGTGAAGCGGTTAGCATAACGCTTTACAGTGCCAGCGACCTGGGCTCAATTCCAGCCAGTCTGTAAGGAGTGTGTACGTTCTCCCCGTGTCTGCGTGGGTTCCTCTGGGTGCTCCGGTTTCCTCCTACATTCCAAAGACGTATGGTTAGGAAGCTGTGGGCATGCTATGTTGGCACTGGAAGTGTGGCGACACTTGCGGGCTGCCCCCAGAACACTCCAAGCAAAAGATGCATTTCACTGTGTGTGTGTGACTAATAAAGATATCTTATCTCTTAAAAATAACCTTGAACTTAGGCAGGTGAGAGTCAAACCCACTCGGGCTCTCTTTTATCAACTCAAACTTGCCCCAGTATCTGTTAATGCTTATTCTAATTATAGTTTCAAAAGCTTCCCAATAACTAAGGTTAAGCTGACAGATCTACAGTTGCCTGCAAATGCCCTTACATCTCTTTTAGAAGGGTGTAATGTCTGCCGTTTTCCAGTTGTCAGGCACCACTCTTGAACGTAGGGAGGACTGGAAGATTATGGTAACCCTTTTGTAATCTTTACCCTCAGAATCTAAGATACATCGGATCTAGACCTCGTTTACTTTAAGCATAACAAGTCTTTCTAGTGCCTCCATCTGTTATCTCAACATCCCCTCTTGTTTTGTTGAAAAACGGTTTGTCAATACTTTAAGGACCTAGTTTTTCCAGTGATAACTCTGGTCACATAGTATGGGGAAGATCATCTCACAGAGCCCAGCTCTTAACAACCATTCCTGACTGTATATATGGTAACTGAATTTTTAAATATACAGAATCTATGTTGGGAGTTGATGATTAGCATGAAAATATGGCATTCATTTAATGTGTCAAATGCCGATTTATCTCCTTGCCTGAAAATTGTTCTTGTGTTCTTCATATTCAGATTTTGAGGCCGATAAAATGATTTTGAAAGTGTATAAACCCGAATTCAAAATATTTAAGTATTCAAGTACACAATTAACATAGTTTAAGTACTGACAACGCAGAAGAATGAAGAACATTTCAGAAACATCTCTAGTAATGTACAAAATCTTAATCTACAAAATTCATTCTAATCATATGATATTACTCAGAACACTACTAAATATTTGCATAATTAGCTTTATGGTGAAGGAAATATTCAAAGACTAACAAGAATGTCTGAGTATAAACATACTTGTCCTCTATTCCAGAAATTCCCAGCAGGTGGAGGTCTTTCTCAATAAAATTGAAAACATCTGCTACAACTTGCTCACGATGGTGCAGAGATGTCCTGGCTGCAAGTAGCCGAGATTCTATCTCTTCATACTCGTTGCTTGGATAGAAACTTGCAAGCTATACAGAGTGTTCGTAATCCTTTCTAGAAAAAAAAATACAAAACACAACTCACCATTTATGTAGCACTTTACACATTTTCAAGATGTCCAAAGCCTTGCAAACCAGGGTTTGAGAAAAGAAAAGCTCTTTGTTGTAAAGCAGGGAAACATAGCAAAAAATTGGGTACAACAGTATCGCAGCAACATGCTTGACCAAAAGCATTTGGGCAGCTTGGCTGAGACTGCAGGTTCTTTTTTCAAAGCATCACCTAGGCGTAGTGTATGCCCATTTGACCAGGTGGCATTGGCTCTGATACTCAGTACTGTCCAATAAATAATTTCAATGTCAGTTTCATTGATATCCTTAAGCCTCAGGAATGGGACTTGAACCCATGCCTTCTGACTTCCATCTGTATGTAAATAATCTAAGAGGAAGAGAAAGCCAAAAAAAAAACTGCCAATGGACTAATGTCAAGTTGTTTAATACCAGCAAGAATTAAAAAGAATCAGAGGAGAATTGAAAAATTAAGATCAGAGAATCTAAGAGGTATGTGAAAAGAGTAGCTGCAAAAATGTGAATTTAGCAGTATTTTGTAGGCATACAAGTAGTAAAAGAGTAGTATATAGAGGACTGAGGCTTATTTGTGCGATTTGCACATAGATCTTAAAGGCACTTAATGAGTATTTAGCATGTCTTTGAGGGAAGAAAGTACTTCCAAAGTAATAGTGAAGGAGAAGATGATTGAGGCTTTAGATACATTAAAAATTGATAGCATGGAGGTATTAGAAAAGTATAAGGTAAATCACCAGGTGGGATGTATCCTAAGATTTGGAGGGAAGTATGGGAGAAAAAAAAATGCAATGCACTGTTCATAATCTTTCAACTGGCCTTGGATACAGGATTGTTGCCAGAGGACTGGAGAATGACAAGTAACTCCCTTGTTCATAAAAGGACTACAGGCCTATCAGTTTAATCTTAGAGTGGGAAACCTTTAAGAAACATTGAACCAGGATAGGATTAAAAGTCACCTGGAGGAAAATGGAATAGGACAAAATAGCATGGATCAATTAAATAGCAAATTGTAATTTAATCAAATTGATAGAATTAATGAGGGTAATGCATTTAATGTAGTGTATATTGACTTTAGAAGGCATTTAATAAAGTGCTGCATAACAGGATTATCAAAATAAAATTGAAGCACATGGCATAATAGCATGGAAATAAATTTGGCTAAGTAACATACAGGAGAGGGTTATGCTGATTTTCTTTTTAAAGACTGGAGGGAGGTGAACAGCAGCATTCCACAGGGATCAGTGTCAGAGCCACTATTTTGTTTTGATGAAGTAATGACTTAGACTTGGAAGTATTTGAACGCATAATTTCTAAATGCGCAGTATTGTGAACTATGAGAGGATAGTGATAAATTGTAGCAGGATACAACAGATGGGATAGAATGGGCAAATATGTGGTGGACAAAGTTTACTGTGGAGAAATGTGAGATGTCACATTTTGGCAGGAGTACCAAAATGGGAGCAGAAATAGACCACCTGGCCCCGAGCCTACCTGCCATTCAATACGATCATTCCTGATATGCCTCAGGACTCAACTCCTCTTCGTGTCAGTTCCTCACCATGCTGATTTGCCCGATCTTTCTCAAATTAAACTACCTCCTCTTCAAATACCTCCAGTGATCTAGTCACCTAATCCTCTGGGTAGAGGATTTGAGAGATCCATCACCCTCTGCAAGAAGAAATTCCTACACACCTCAGTTTCAAATGACAGCCCCATTACCTTATAATTGCATCCACTTTTTCAAGATTCTCTCTCTAGGAGGAGAAGCAATGTAGGCATTAGAAAGGATTGAGAGGATGGTTCCTGGCATGAAAGACTACAGTTGCAAGGATAGGTTAGAGATGTTGGGGCTGAGCCTGGTTTCTTTGAAGAAGGCCAAGGGGAGATCATATATAAATATATAAAATGATGAGGTGCCAGGACAGAATGGATGGTGGGAAACTGTTCCTGTTGATGGAGGAGATGAGGAGTAGAGGTCACAGGTATAAAATAAAAGGAAGAGAGTTAAGAAGGGATGAGGAAAAGCTGAATTTATTTTAAAAATACAGTGTATACTTAGAATCTGGAATGCACTGCCTGCAGATGTGGGGGAGGTAGGTTCCATTGCGGTCTTCTGAAGTGAATTGGATAAACATATGGCAAGACGAAATTTGCAAGGTAAGGAGAAGAGACTGGGGGTGGAACAAGGAAGCTGCTTCTGGCAGAGAACTGGCATGGACATGACGGGCTGAACTGCCTCCTTCTGTAATGTAACCATTTAAATGAGTTAATGATTAAATTCTGGAGTTATAACTGTTTTAAAAACCCCATGGTTTGCTAGATTGGTTAAAATTTGCGTTTCTCAAAACTATTTCGTCCTTTTCATTACTTTTGGTATCTACTTCCTTTTTAGGATCCTTGAATATCAAATACCATTACCAAATAAAAGAAAAATGTAATGCTGATGACAGTGGATTGTTTGGTGCAGCAGGCCTTTACTCCTGGAGCCCAAGTTCAAATTAGGGCCAGACAAATTGAATGCATTCTTGTCTGAAGAATATTAACAATCTGATGTAAATGAATTTGGGTCATGTCCATCCGCTTTTGGAGGGCATGCACTAGTTGAACAAACTGTTGCTAATTTAAGCAATTAGCACATGCCAACTGGCACTAATTTTAAATCGCACTTGGAGGATACAGAAATCTGCACAATTAATGGCCATGCTATTAGAAGGGGTGAAATTGGAGCAAGGCAGAGGGATCTTAACTCTGTCTCTCAAGTTATTCCCAATTTGGGAGGACCTGTTAACAATGGATGTCCAAAATGAGTAAACCAAAATCATTCACTAATATGTCACACCACACATTGATTAGCACAATAACTAACTGCCAACCAAGCGTAATAATGTGATGGATCATTGCCTGTGGAAAATAAAGCAAAATCATTTTCCAGTGCAAGAAAAACTACGGCAATGAATAGATGCAGTATTTTCTGTTTTTATTCCCTAAAATTACAAACTTCCTAAGAATATATTTAAACTTTCCCAAGCTGCTCTAGTCCAGGAAATAATTTATCCACACAAATCAGGTGTTACTATTGGTCAGTGAGCAGAACAAAACTATACCAATCATTAACAAAATTACCAATGTCAACTATCTTCATGCACATCGCAAAACAACTGCAATAACCATTACCCGCCTGCTCATGTGCTCACCCACTCTGTAGCTCTTATACTAGTGAGAGAGAAAATATAGACCCCAGAAGATTATGGGTGGCTATTTTAGCTAACACAAGGGAGCTAGATCAAATTAAAACTGGAAAAGGGCAGATTTGGAGATAAGCCTCTGGTGGCATTAGGTGTCACTAAATTTGGGACATGTATGTGAACAGTGTAGTCCAGAATATGTTGGCCATTGGGGTTTTGCTGACAACATTCCACTAATGAAGCCTAATGAGGTCTAGAGGTGGACTGCAAATTGGTTGCAAGTCCCCAGCACAGGTGCTTCTTTTGTCGGGAGAAGTAGCTATGAGAGTGAAGGGTAAACATGAGGCAATTTATTTTAATTTGGTTTACTGAAATATTTAAGTGTTTGAATGTGCCTACAAATTTTCTTTAAATTCATAATTTAAAAAAAAGTAATCATTTCATCTACTTTTAATAGTTCCTGAATTTCAGGACTGTACAGAAGTATTTGTTGTTTGATAGCTGTTTAAGCTTTATGGCATTATCTAACAAGCGGTGGTTGTGATGTGTTCCGGCTTGTTCATACGATGGCACTATGCCGTGCACAGTTTTGCACAAGGAAGTACCTTGACATGTAGAAACTGAATAGCTTTAGGAGCAAATAAAAAGGTAGCAAGTGCAGGCAGTTCACCACTGGAATTAAATCTTGACCCTATAGGGTAAAATATACTGAAGAAAATAAAATAGAGAAGTGATTATTAACATTCATCTTGGTGCACCACTTGGAGGCTTATGCAGTTTAAACAAGCAGAGAAATGAATTCGACAATTTTGTAAAGGTGCCAAAAAATGAATATTTGGGCTGATATTTATTTTACTTCATTCTAAAGCACAAGGACATCTAGAAACAACAAGGAGGAAAACTGGTTCTTCTCTGAAAATGGATGTGGATTTTAATACACAGATAACCCATGCCCATTCATTGCATTGCACATAAACATGCTAAATTGGCATTACAGGAGCATTTAAAAAAAATTCTTGCATGCCCCAACACTCCCTTCACTGCCCAATGCTACATGCATTAATGTGTGCCTAATACTGCAAATGCTTAGCACTATTTTATGGCAACCTACTCTTCTTAAAGGTGAAATGAAGCTATGAAGGGTGGCAGTTTTCTCAGAAGTTATTTGGTCTGTGATACTTTGAGCAATAGCTGAATATGAGAGAATGAGCAACAAGTTTTTCCACTCCTAGTTGAAGAGTTGCAGTGCTGCTTCAGGTTAAATATTGATGCAGAAATTTAACAATCTGACAAATTGTCATCTTCAAATGCCATGTTACCAACTGACTACTAACTTTACCCACTGCTCAAACTATTACATCTGAATCACCTACCTAACAATTTGAATTAATTAGCACTCAACCTTTTAATGCACATGCTTTATATCATCCTCGCACGTGCAGGACCATTACAAGCCTCAGACTCTCAACTCAGGGCTCTACAACCATGAAAGCTACATTATTCAAATAACACAACAGTCACTTAACATTTCACTGTAACTGAAGTGCAGAAGAGAAGGAATCAGGAAGGGACCAGAGAACAAGCACATTTCATGCTTTAACCTCCTTGGGGAAGACAGCAGTAAGCATAACTAATCCATACTCACCCATCCAACTACTTCCTCATGTCGCAAACTCTGACTCTGAAGTTGCAAATGTTTAAGTACACACTATTTTTCTCCTCTCCCCTCAGCATATCTCAAACCTTGCTCCATTTTTCTTCAGATAACCAAGAATGGGAACTTTCATGAAGGAAGAGAAGACCGTGAAGATGAAGAGAGACAGTCACGTTGCCTTGCACATGCAGCCATCAACTCAGACACAGACTCTGATTGTGGGTGCACCTGGATTTGGTTATACACTGGGCAGAAATGTGCAGGGGCAAGGATTGTGGTTGGGTCAAAGAGTTGGGAGAAAACAGTGGATGCCATCTTGTCAGAGTGCATGATATTGTTTATATTCCATCAGCAGCCTGGTAGGAGCCAAATACACAAGAAGTTAAGAGGCAAAGGGAAATTGATAACCACAGTGGTTGCAGTTGTGCAGTTAGCATCTGGCAGATATCTGTCTCCTCTGCATGCTATCAATGGTCATTAATTCCACACATAACCTTTTACTAAGATTGTTTCCAGAATGCAAATTGCAGCTTCCATTTGAGTATTAGGAGGTTGCTTAAATGCCTGATAAATAGGAGCTGTACAGCCTAATTTCTCAATCTATAATTCCACAAAAAGATGCAAAACTTACCATAGCAAGTTCATCCACATGTGCACTCATTACAGATACTGCCCCTGTTCTTGCCAATGGAAGGACGGAGGATTCTGCCCCTTTAGTGAACATTACCAATTTTCCTGAAACAAAGTAGATGTTGTCACCTCTCAATAGAAGAAATATTTCCAGGTAAATCTATTGAATGTCTACACTTATTCATTAACATGATATTGTGTGTATGCAAATCTCATAAAAGGTTTACAAAATAAAGAGAGAGACTGGAAAAATCATGCTTTTAAAACATATGATCAGACCGACTGCCTAACTAGAAATTAAATAAAATTTAACCAGAGGACTCAATGCCAGTAAGCGTTGTCATCTCTTAACAGCGGTTGGTAATGAAGGTCCTTTGATCTGAAATGTTAGCCGTTTCTCTCCTCACAGAGGCAGCCTGATCTACTGAGTATTTCCATAATAATTAAATATTCAAGCTTTTGCTTGCATTCACACATTTTGTGTGTATTAAAAAGATGCATCTTGGTGTTCTCAAATTTATCAGTTAGAATGTAACACCAATGTACCTTCTGGTGTTTCAACAATCACACTCATTCGCCTGCGATCTGCATCAAACTCTAAAACATCAAGAAGTTTGTATCTGCAAAAAGGGAGAAAGCAAAAAAAAAGTAATAGGGAATTAAGCAATTTTTAAACTGCCAGCTATATATCTGAAGCTTGTGCTTTCAGTTATCATTTCTGCTTTTATCTCATGTTAATCCAGTGGCATTTGTATTTCAATAAACTAATGAATGAAATAACTTTTCACTGAGACGGCAGCAGTATCATTAAAAGTCCAACTACACTGAGGGTCTCAATACTGATAAGGATGTTGTGGTTGATAATAGAGTAATTATAGAAAATATTCATTCCGTGTAGCATCAACGCAAGTGGAAGCTTGGTGCCAATACTGCAGTGTTAAAATCAGATTTCTGAATGATCCATGAACACTACCTCATTATTCCTTTTTTTCTTGCACTATTTATTTTTGTAATTTACAGATTTTTATGTTTTAACATTGTACTGCTGCTGCAAAACAATAAATTTCATGTCATATGTCAGTGATAATAAATCTGATTCTTTATGTTTAAATATATTAACATAGCAATCTAGGGTTGGCGAAACTGAGTTCTTGTAGTGAGAAATCCAATGCCATTCAGAACAGTTTCAGGAGTGTTCCAATTGGCCTTGGACTTGTGATATATCTTATGATAGTAAGATAAGCTGGAGGCCTGCTTGATTGCAATCCAGTCAGTTTTGGGGGTAAAATGCATGTTTGTATGCAGATAGTGGAGAGATATAGAATTGGGAACTGGAATGCCTCCAAACAACCATCTGACAACAATTATCGATGCAGTGCATTACCACATGAAGATGTGATACCAGTGGAATTGTACATTCAGGAAATAAGGGGGAAAAAATGTAAACGTCGACTGTTTATTTCCCTCCGTTGATGCTGCCTGACCTGCTGAGTTCCTCCAGCATTTTGTGTGTATTGAAACAGAAAGAAAAATTCATTTCTGGATTTGAAAAACCTGGATTTAAAATTTCTTACTACAATGTTAAACAGCACATTAAGGCTATCTATAGAGTTTTGTGTTACCTTTCAATCTTTCCAAATGTGTTAAGTATTACACTATTGTCATCAGATCCAGCAAATGCAACTCCAATCCTGCATGAAGGAAAAGTAAACATCTTATAAAACTCTCAATAGACAATTCATTTAACTGAAAATAGTACAGGAGTCTAAGAAGCACCATTAGACGCACATGTTAATAGCATTGCAATCACATTGGCCTCACAGCTCAGCAAGCTATACTTCCTAAAAACCGTGAAAACCCATCAAATCACCCAAATGAAGGGAGTTTATGATATATAAATATGTAAAATGACATGGTTTTCTTCAGAAAATAGGAACAAATACAATACTGCTGTAGTAATATTAAGTTTTTTCTAATATTTAAGAAACTTATTTTCCAACTGGTTTGATGTATCACTGATTGTAGTATTGAATACAAATAAAAATGAAGTCACAGATTTGATATCCATCTGTGTCGCATTAATTTCTCAATAATTTTAGTGGTATATACACTACAATTTGCCCCAAAGTTGAGACTAGAAGTAAATAAATCAGCCATTACCATTTGATACATAGAATTAGAATTTGGTGATCACTTGGTGGAAAGTGCAAGAGACTTGGCACTGGGTGAAACCGGTATTTGGTTCCAAAATATTACCACCTCAATCAGTTACCCTCCAATTCTCACTGGATATATCAAAAATGATCACGTCTAAGAGATTGTATAAACTACCAGCACCTGTGTAATAATATTTCTGAATGAGTTATTGCTGTTGAGTAAAAACAAAAGTGAAAGATAAAAGGGGGGAAAAAAATTGCAAATGTTGGAGCAAAAAAAAATCCAATTACACAGAAATATCTCCCCAAAAACTAGGATTTCAACACTACCTGTCTATTTTAGATTTGCTAAGTTGCCATGTAGAGCGAAAGAAAACTGAGCACCTAAGAACTCATGCAGCTTAAGATAAACAAAATGAATTTTATAAAAGGCAACAACAAAAGCATCAGCTTTATTTGGCAATAACATAATATTTAAGAGATTGCTGTTTTTATTTTGCAGAATTTAGTGAGCTAGATTACAGTTGAGTTTTGCATTTGGACTTCAATGCAGAAGTCAAGTACGTCAGGTCTTCCATTATATTTAAAGTGCCAATATCAAGCTTCTGATTTTGCTTTGAGCTGTCTGTAATTTGATACAAGCTGTTTGTATCTCCAGTGTTATACAAACATATGAATTAGGAGCAGTAGGCCACTGTTGGATTCAACTGTTTTAAATAGTTTTTTTAAACATATATAGCGTACCTTGTATACCTCAAGTGGCTGTACAAGGTGTAACCGCTTCTTAGCTTATTGGTTTGTTCATCAGGTGAATACGTGTTTTCTCATTGGTTGATTTTGCCACAGGTATCTAATAGGTTTTCTGATTGGACTATTGTTACTCAAGTAGAACTTCTTATCTCAGGTATAAAAGGGTGTCATTTTTTTGTTAATCACTCTCTTGCTCTCTTCCCCCTCCCTCATTTTAGTTCCTTTGTCTCCACTCATCTCCTGGTAGTAAAGCTAGTGCCATGTGCTCTGTGACTGTGTCTTTGTTTTCCAATAAAACTTTGTGAAGCACTTGGACTCCTGAAAGAACCAGCGGATTCGAAAATAACTGGATCCGACAATACTCAGCTCATCAAGTCAACTCCACCCTGTCATGGTTGATCTAATTGCAAGGCCAACTTCATGATCTTGTTTATCCAGTAACTTCTCAACCTTGCTTAACATTATCTAAGCTACCTCCGCCTCAAAAAGTGCAAGATTTCTCTTCTTCAAAAGCTGAAGGAACTGGAGTTCCAAAGATTCATGACCTGAGAAAGAATTTCACTTCACCTGTGCCTTAAATGGGGAACCCCTTATTTTTAAAAACAGCAAATCTTTGTTCCAGATTCTTGCTCAAAATGAAACATCTTCTGAGCATCCACCCTTCCAAGACTCCTCAGGGTCATTTTTATTTTAATTAAGATCTCCTTAATCTTGCATTTTGGGGTGGATTCCCCAGATTGTGCTGCGAGATATTAGTGCACAACCAATTTGAAGAAAAATGGAGAGAGCTGCAACAACCATTCTATGTGGCCTTTTTTTTGATCTCACTAAAGCCTTTGACAAAGACCATCAACAGGGGAGTAAATAATGGAGTATCTTTCTCAGATTTGGCTGCGTTCAGAAAATTGTTGCCATTCTACATCTGTTTATGCAATGACATGCAAGCCTAACCAACAGGTTCACCGCTACTGAAGATTGTGGTCAAGCGAGGTTAAGCCATCGCGCCAACCCTCTTCTTGATCTGGCTTGCAGCAAATGCACCTCAACTCTGACAAAGATTCCTGCTGGAGTGGAATTAATCTACAGGTTGAACCTGTTCAAGCTTTGACATGCACACTACAGAACCAAAATCATCCCAAAGAAGTGCAAGCAATCCATCTCGAGGGACTGGCTATAATCTGGAGTGGACCCATAGTTTGTGCAGTAAACGACCTGTGGCCTGAAAATCATATAATTACTTTCATTTCCAACTTTCAAATACTTACAATGCAAGAACTTATCCCAGCAAACAGAAAAGAAAATAGCTGAAAACTGAAAGAGTAACCAGAAAATAAAATAGCAGCTGCTTCACTATTGTGTGATCTATCTGTAAGAGGAGAGTGGGGGTGCTGGCAGCTGTTGGCTGCAGAAGGAGAACTCACCCCTAGGGAAATTAGAAGCAGTATCACAAAACAGATCCTCATCTTGTTGCATGGAAAATTTACATGAAAGCAAAATGCACTATGGCTCCAAATTAAAAATTTGTACAATCTAACATAGTTGACAGCATTTCAGTAAATACTTCACTTTCTGCCTGTTCAATTTTAAAACACACCCGAATCTTGTGCAAAGCAATAAAGAATAGAGAAAGGGAAGAGAGCAGAAGGATTGGGTGGGGTGGGGGCACTTTCATTTCACAAGAAGCAGTTTGCAATCTTGTCAAATAAGATTCCGTACTGAAAATGACCAAACCTCAAACTCAAGCTATTTGGGAATCAGCACTGGACGAATTTTAAGATATCCCTAGCCTTGCAGTCACTTGATGAATCATAGAAATTTTACTCAGAGTTAGCAACAAGCATTTAAACACAAGATTAGAACATCTTAAGATTAATGACTGCACTTTATGACCACATTCAGCAATACTGGCAGTGAGCTCAAATATATTAGCATATTTTTCTGAATGCATATCTTGCATGCTTGAAATTAACCACTTATAGAGGAAGTAGTAGTAATATACTGCAACGAGCACAAGTGGAATCACTTAGATGAGTCATACTTCGCAGAGACCTGAAACTAAGTATGTGATAATCCATTAGCATTACACCCTGGATATCATTGACACTGTATATGCAAAAGTTAGTGGACGAAGCAATACATTTACAGGATGCCAAACTTCTGGTTATCAGTTCATCATGCAGGAGCATCTTCATTTACTGTCACAACGAGACAAAGGTCCAATAACTAGAAGTGAGGACCCCTACTCTCATATTTTACACAATGACAGCATAATCAGTAAGGTAGAGATCTGATGTGATTATTTATCACCATATATTGCTCAAAATATTGAGATCGGATTCAACAAAATAAGTTCTGAAGCAAAGGAAGAATACCATAAATTGATAGGTTCAGTAGATATGTGCAAGGAAAAAAAACAGCTTACCTTCTGGCAGCTTCTACCAAAGCCTTCTCATCTGGTGAGGCAGCATAGTATTGTACTTTGGATAAATCAGCAACGACGTGCCTCAAAGTAGATCGGTGGATTGCTTCCAAATCACTAATATGCACTGTGTGGCACAGGGATATTGCCTTCAAGAACATCACCTCTTCATCAGTCTAGGAAATGAAGCATGAAAACAATCAGAAAACAATTGATATTAATTCAAACAGACACTTCAGGGTATAAAGTCTTCAAGCACTGACAATTACTGGATTGCTTCATTTTTGCCTAACCAAAGCTTATTAGCCAATTTATATCAGTATCAGGAACAAAGAAATAGCTAATGCAAATCATTCTAGTTTTGATCTCTGCTCAAATTAAAGTTAATCTCAATCTGTTCTGCTATAATTACCTGAAGGACAGATTAGGAAAGGACAATATTGAGACAACTTCTACTCCTGATCATCAACCAGCAACAGTCAAAATTGCAGCAACTCTGCATTTGTCAGTTCTGAGCAAAGACATTAGATTCTGTCTTAACTAAATGGGCTGCCAGAAATTACTGTCTGGGTTTATGCAGGAAGAATAGGCATTTGGGTGAAGAATGCCCTGCATTATTATAACTGTAATCCAATACATAATGGGGGAAGAGGCAAATACCAGAAAGTGAAAAAAAAATTTACAGGCAATAAAGCAATAAAACAGGATTTTATTTTTGAGTGAAACAAATTGAAATTTTAATGACAGCATAACTATGATCATTCAGTTAGCATGTTAAGCCCCTCAATTTCCAATACGCGGGTCAAAGAAATAAGAGATATTGTTTCATTTTATATTTGGTATCATTCAGTGGGGATGGAGGCTTTTTAAACATACTTACCATTAGCATTAGCCCCTCATATCCTTATTCTATGTTAATTGAGTTTGCCTAGGACGATTTGAGTGTGTGAAACTACAGACTGTGTAAGTAGCAGTCTTAGCTGTATGCTCGGCATTACTAAATTACTGCAAGTATGACTTAGCTACAAAGCATAATGGGATGCTTGACCAAAGAAACAGGTTCAATACTGGCTGTTTAAAATGCCAACATTCATTGCGTTAAAATCTTGAGAACCAGGACTACAGATGAAATAGGGGTGAAAGGAATAATACCTTAATTAGGAAAGAAGGGTACAGAGAGACTAAATGAATGGGAATCATAGGTCACAGGTTGTCTAAGTTTAGAGGCCTGGTGGTGTTAATTAAGGCAGAGTTGAAAAACCATATCAGTTTCAGTCAAGCATTTCAGTCAAACAATTTGAGAGATTCACCTTGAATTCTTGTGTTGAACAAATAAAGAATTGTTCTATGTACCTTCACGCTATCTATACAAGACCTTAAACTGAAGGGCTGTCGAGGTTCAAGCAGGTGAGTCACCACCATCTTCGTGAGGCAATTAAAGTTAGGCAATAAATGCTGGTCTTGCCAATGATGCCCACATTCCAAAACAACAAATCAAAAAAATTCACTTCAACATGGACCAGTTGGGCTGAAGGGCCTGTTTTCGTGCTATTTAACCATGACTTCAGTCAAACATTAATTCCATCATGCCTTGTGGTTAATTGGAAAAGATTAGGGCCTAGAAAGATGGTACTTCATTCCCCTGTTTAGCACAACTGACGATATTTATTGCATTTTCTGCAAACTAAAACCAGATTCAAACCAAATCCTTGTCGATAATAATCTACAACACAAAAAACAATGACAAATGGCTTTTGCATAGGATAACCAAGATTGGGCTTTGCAGAACATTGAGCCTGCAAGCATAATCAGGTTTCGGGGTCCTATAAGGAAGTATACTGCCCTCTGATGTGCCTCCTGGCAGGCAAATTCTTGCCTCCTTTCTGACCTCTCCATATTTGACCCTCTGGCAAGTTTCCAATGATGCTCAAGTTAATGGAAGAGCATTTATTCTTTTGATTAGGCACCCAATGCTCTTCTGAATTAAACACCATTTTCAACAATCATTGATGATTCTGCTATTTCTACTGACACCTCTTTTGACCCATTAATTGTCTCTTTACTTGCCATATTATTTTTGCTTTTGTTAGTTAACTTTTCTTGCCTTCCACTTCAGATCTCGATTCTCGTTTTCCCCCACCTATCATCCTCTCTGCCATCTTTCTGTATATGTGAAAATTTATTAACTTTTTTCCAGTATGCATGAAAGGTCAATCTGGAACATTAACTCTTCCTTTCTTATTGATGCTGTTGATCTGCTTAGCTTTTCCAGCATTTTGGATTTTATTTCATAGTTGCATTTGTTGAGGTGAGAAAAGAGTTATAAATGGACAAGGGCCTATCTAATGCAAGATGATTTTATACTGATACTACATTCAAAAATTCACGCAAGCATTTGTCACCTTGAGAAGCACCAAAATATAACTGAAAGTGAAAAATAGTGTTGAAATAACTTATAACTTACAAAAGTTTGTCTGCTAATCTCTCCAGTCACTCCTTCAGGGACCAAACTGCCATTGATATATTTGTACTTAATGCCATTTATGGAGCATTCCCTGAATTTCATTTCATTTTCAGTCAGTGTTCCAGTTTGTCTGTTAATACATACTCCACCTAAATAAAGGATTAAATCATCATTGTGCATATTTCCTGTAAATCAGTACTTTTTTTATTTAAAACACAATGCAAGACCGGAAAGACAGTTTCCAAGAACTTCCCCATCTTAACCCGACCACAAGTAGTTTCAGCTGCCTTGGATCGGGAGGGGTGGTGGGTGAGAACAGAAAATAGTTGCAGGAGTTTAATAAGTAATTCAGTTAAAGGGTATTTCCAAACTATAGAACTATATGCAACTGTTCTTTTCAGTTAAATTCAACCAAAAAATCCATTGCATTAATACTTGCAATGTAAATGCCCATCAGACATAAATCACAAATACGTTTGTAAAGTGATCAAAGCATTCTACAAGATTCATCAAACACAATGCTCAAAGACTGTGTGCTAAGAATGGAAATTCTCACCTGTCCAAGTTCTTCATTAAGGTCAGAGGTGTTAACCTGTGCCCGTTGACTTGAACCTTCATGGTATAAATCAAGATCCCACACAATGAAAAAGGATCCCAAGAATTTTTGCATCTCAACGGTAACATAAAGTGAGATTGGAATGATGTAATTGTATAGCACCATGAAAGCCAAGAAATCAGATATACCTGTCAAAATCTAAAAATAAAATGATTTTGTCAGTGTATTATTAAAACAATGAGTGTCATGCTCAAATCTCATAACATTTTGAATATACACAAATTACTCACTTCATATTTGCTCAGTTGCAGTTAATCAGGCTACTGAAAAACTTGAGCTCTCTCAGTTCTTCACAATACCACAAATGGATTTATTCTACATTGTGCCTCTCAGACCCAGGTACAGGTAGCATGTTAAATAAGCAAGGTTTGGCAGGAAACAATATTTTCTGTGTTTGACTCTTAAAAAGTCAGATTGTTTATTTCCAGGGGTAATGGGCAGAAGGCAGAAGGCCAAAGCCATTAACATCTGTTCCAAATATAAACTCTGTATTCTATCCAAAAAAAAACTATGCCTCTCTCTGGAAATTGACAGATCCTGCACACCCTTTGTGTCAATATTTTATATGGAGATGAGCGTTTGATAAAATAGCCTCACCATGACCAGAAACATCCATCTCTAACACCATCCAATTTCATTGTTGCCTCATCTGCTAAAGCGGTCTTGTATTCCTCTTCCCTGGAAAACTATTTCATAACAACATTCAGCCACTCAAGCCTGCTCCACCATTCAATAAGATTATGGCTGATCTGATCTTGACATCAGATCTGTCTCCTGTCTGTTCCCATTCACCCATTATTCCCCTATAGTTCAATAAGAGACTGCAGGTGCTGGAATCTGGAGCAACACACAAAAAGAACTGGAGGAACTCAGCGGGTCAGGCAGCATCTATGAAGGGAAATCGACAGTCAGTGTTTCGGGCTGATGCCCTTCATCTGTTCAGATGAAGGTCTTGACCCAGAATGTCGACTGTCCATTTCCCACCATAGATATCTCTATCATAGCCTTGAATGAATTCAACAACCAAATTTCCAGAGTTTGCTGAGGAAGAGAATGCCAAAGTTACACATTCAAAAGAAGAAAATTCCTCATGACCAATTTGGATGGATGAAACCATATTCTGAAACTACATATACAAAATGTTTACCTGCTCACTTAACCTGCCTATATTCCTTTGCAGAATGTATTCTTCTCCCATCTACCTTTGTACATTGTATCATTGTGCCAACTATACATTGCCTTCTTCAACCTCACTAAAGCCTTGAATTTCTTCATATTCAGCTGCCCATTGAAATTTGCCTTTATCTTGCATGCTGTTGTGGAGCAAATGTAAGCCACAATACCAACCAATCACTGTGAAGGCCAATGTCAAATAAGGCAGTGTCATTACCGCCACATTTTTCTCACTCTTTCTTGACTCGATTTTGCACCTCATCTCCAACAAGCTTCATGGAAGTGGAGCCGACCTTCAGAGCTAATGGAAAATCATTAAACCTATAATGACTACACTTCATAAGTGAGGTTACCTGAATCTTGGGAGTCAAACTGCACTATGCAAATGACATATGTGCTTGCACACACTCTGCCGGCCCCACTCCTCACCGCATTCCAGCCACGTACCTGGCCTCACTCCCAGCTATGCCTCTGCTCATCTTCCCGGTGCCAGGCCCACACCCAGCACACATATTGCCCTGTTCTGAGCCTCACTTCTACTGCCTGTGTAGTGTGTTATTCCCAGCCATTTGCTGAGAGTAAATAGCTAATATAGAAGATGGTCAGCATGGCTAGCTAACAGTGGCCATCTTGAAAATCTGAGAGATTGTTGCACACGGAAGGCACTACACAACCCTCTGGAAAGCCACAATTAGCAAAGGGGGAGTAGGAAAGATCAATTCCAACAGGATCCTCCTCCTGACAAAACACTTGGAGCATAGCATTGTCATAACTGTCACCCTTTTGTTTTATTAAAGAGGAACAAGCATAAGACCACACCACAACACCTCCCACCCAGGCATTAGTATTTGCTAGATTATAGTATCATCCACGCAAGGGACCACAAGGATAGCAACATCATTTGCTGAAAAACTGAACACTTCGAAGTCTACTCTTATCTCTACTAACCTAGCCCCAAAACACAGCTTCAACAGAAATATCACTGCAAGGTAATCAATGCTGAAACTCTCAAACATCTTGCAAAGGTAGTTGCTCTTCATGTCTCAAAGACAACTCCCAGTCGACAGGAGCCAAAGAGTGCCTCCTGGATTTAGACTGCATTGAATTCCACCATAATTGGCACTTATGAAGAGACTCTTGACTGGAAGATCCAAGAGCTAATTAACTGCCAACACATGGTGTTCCTGGATTGGAAGCACCACCATGCCTTGAGCAAAAAATAGCTCTACAGGCAGCTGAAGGCAGAGGTCCAGCAGAAAACCAGGGACCTACAGAACAGATGGTGGACAGAAGGGGCACAGGAAGCTCAACAAATCACCAATGGCCAAGACATTCACAAGTTCTTTTGTGCTTTAAAAACTATGGCCCAACACTCAAGGCTCTGCCCATTGGTAGTCAGGGACAGGGGTTAACTAGTCAAAGTCAGAAAGGCAGTCTGGAAGGAACACTTCAAAGACCTCTTCAACTGCAGTTCTGACAATAATGTGAGCACACTTGACTCTATCCCTCAGCAGCCTTTCCAGGTCAGTCTTACTGCCACTCCTGACCAACAAAAAAATATTAAGGCGGCCTTTTTCTACCTCAAAAATAAAGCCTTGGGAGCAGACAATATCCCTACTGAAATCCTAAAACTCAGTGGTGAAAAATTTCATTCACAAATCCACAGCCTCATCACCATCATCAGGAAAGAGGAGGCTATTCCAGGAAACCTTCAAGAAAGGAGACAAGTCTGAATATAATATCTACAGAGGAGATTCCCTGCAGTCTGCCGTAAGGAATGTCATCTCCAGGATCCTCCTCAATCGCCTCTTTGCAGTGGCTGAAGAACAACCCTCTGAATCGCTATGTGGATTCTGTCCATCTAGAAGGTGCAGTGAAAATGACCTTCACCTTGTGACATCTCCAAGAAAAATGCAGAGTGCAGCACCAGCCACTGTACATACTGTCTTTTTAAACAAAAAGACTCAAGGCTTTTGACTACATCAATTAGGAGGGACCATGGGACAAGCAGACACTTCAAATTATCTGGCCACAAATGTGTCTACATCTTTACTTGCTCCATGACAGCATGCAAGTTGTGATATTAACCAATGAGTCTACAGCAGAACCATTTTCAATGAAGATTAGCGTCAAACAAGACTACATCATTGCCCCAATACTTCTCTTACATCTTGTGCCAAAATGTACATCTTATCCCTAAAAAAAAAGTTGCCAGGTGTTTCATTTACTGTAGCTACATTCTGGAAACAAGGTTACTCAAACCTCAATAGTTGAGCTGCAGAAGGCAGTTGATGCGTTAACACAGGGTCAGAGGACGAATTTCAAGCCATCGCTGACATTTACACTGAAGCCAACAAGAGGATGGGCATACACTCAACAACTGGGACTCGACACCTCCCTTTGCAACTGGATCCTTGACTTCTTGATCAACAGACCGCAATCAGTAAGGATAGGCAGCAACACCTCCGCCATGATTATTCTTAACATTGGTGCCTCACAAGGCTGCATCCTCAGCCCCCTACTCTACTCCCTACATACTCATGACTGCGTGGTGAGATTCTGCTCTAACTCCATCTATGAGTTTGCAGATGATACCACCGTAGTGGGCCGCATCTCAAACAACGATGAGTCGGAGTACAGGGAGGAGATAGAGAGCCTAGTGACATGGTGTCATGACAACGACCTTTCCCTCAATGTCAGCAAAACAAAAGAGCTGGTCATTGACTTCAGGAAGGGTGCCGGTGCACATGCACCTGTCTACATCAATGGTGCTGAGGTCGAGAAGGTTTAGAGCTTCGAGTTCCTGGGAGTGAACGTGACCAATAGCCTGTCCTGGTCCAACCACATAGACACTATGGCCAAGGAAGCTCATCAGCACCTCTATTCCCTCAGAAGGCTAAAGAAATTTGGCATGTCCCCGTAGACCCTCACCATTTTTAATCTATACACCATAGAAAGCATCCTATCCAGATGCATCATGGCTTGGTATGACAACTGCTCTGCCTGTGACTGCAAGAAACTGCAGAGAATTGTGAACACAGCTCAGCACATCATGGAAACCAGCCTCCCTTCCACTTAATCTATCTACACTTCTCGCTGCCTCTGTAGAGCAGCCAGCATAATCAAAGACCCTACTCACCTCGGACATTCTCTCTTCTCCTCCCCCAACCCTGCCACCCCCCAATTGGGCAGAAGATACAACAGCCTGAAAGCACATACCACCAGGCTCAAAGACAGCTTCTATCCCACTGTTATAAGACTACTGAATGGTTCCTTAGTATGATAAAATGGATTCTTAACCTCACAATCTACCTCGTTATGACCTTGCACCTTATTGTCTGCCTGCACTTACTCTGTAACTGCATTTATTCTGCATTCTGTTATCATTTTACCTTGTACGGCCTCAATGCATTGTGCAATAATTTGATCCGCAAGACAAGTTTTTCACAGTAGCTTGGTACATGTGACAATAATAAATCAATTTACCAAAAGCCCTCTAGCAACTTGCCTCATCTTGTGCTTGCCCCATGGTCCTTCCCCATTGACGTGGTCAAAAGCTTTGAGGTTTTTTTTTTAAAAAATAGGCTATATATAGTGACTGGTGCTGCTCTCTGCATTTTTCTAGGAGATGTCAGAAGGTGAAGGTCATTTTCACTGTGCCTTTAGATGGACAGAACCACACAGCGATTCAGGGAGTAGTTCTTCCGCACCATCTTGCTCCCTGACAATAAAGGTTCATGGAGACACCCTGGAAAACATGAACAATTTCTATATCTTGGGAGCAACTACTCAGCAAGGCAAATGTCGATGATGAAATTCAACACCGCCTTCAATGCACCATCATAGTCTTTGGTCATTTGGGTATCTGAATATCAAGACCTCAGACCTGGTACAAAACTAACTTTTCCAGACAGCAGTGATCCCTTCAGTCACCTCAGACTCTGGAAGAATACCACTAACACTGTCTTTGAAAAGTCCTCCAAAGTCACTGGAAGCAAACAGCGCTCTTTCCCAGGACAACATCTATAGTATCAATGTTCTCATCATACTCAGCTACGTCGGGCAGGCCACTTTGATTGCATGCCTGATACCATTCCCTGGGGAATGCTGCATTTGGGAATCTTTGACCCATGACCAATCCAAAAGGAGAAGGTGCATTCAGGCTGGTATTGAGAATTTTGATGCCATGCATAAAGAGCAAATAGAAACCATGAGCAGGCAGTGGACAGAAAGGACCAAGGCCTCCACCTGCCCCATCTACAGAAGAGTCTGTAGTCCCACGCTGGTCTCATTAGCCACCTTAGAATCCACAAAAGAAGGGATTTCATCCTCGATCCAGAGGTACTGCCTAGTTTATGCAGTGGAACTGGCATTTAAAGCACATATTGTAAATAAGTTTATATCAATGGAAGTTGCAGCTTGAGTGTTAAGCAGTTACAAAGAATAAAGGATTCAAACAGACATGAAACAAATCGCACAATAAGATTAAAAAGTTAGCAGAACTTACTCTTTTGAAGCTCCTTGTAATATGATAAAAAACTTTTCACTTTAAATAACCATTTGAAAATCATTATATCAATGCAAATGTGCATTGTATTTATATTGAAATGCTTAAAAAGTCAAGAGCTATACAGCATGGAAACAGGCCCTCTGGCCCAACTTATCCATGCCGACCAAGGTGCCTACCTGAGCTAGTTCCATTTACCAGCATTTGGCCCACATCCTCCTAAATCTTTCCTATCCCTGTCTAGAAACCTTTTAAACATGGCAATTGTACCTGCCTCTACCACTTCATCTGACAGCTCACTCCATATAGGACACCACACTCTGGTGGAAAAAGTTGCTCCTCAGGTCCCTTTAAATCTTTCCCTCCCACCTCAAACCTATACCCTCTAGTTTTAAACTCCCCCTATCCTGGGAAAAAACACTGTGACCATTCATGCCTCTCATGATCTTATATACTTCTACATCACTATCACTACCTCAGTCTCAGTATAGCAACACTATGACCATTCTGCACTACAATGAACTTTGCTTTTTTTTGTTCAAATTGTGTTCTTTCTTGTATAATGTTTAATTTATGTCTTTTTGTGAATTGTTGTCTCTCTAATGCTATGTGCCTGTGATGCCACTGCAAGCAAATTTTTCATTGTACTTGTGCATATGACAATAAACTCGACTTTGACTCCATAAGGTCACCCCTCAACCTCCTACTCTCCATGGAAAACAGCCCCAGCCCACCCAGTCTCTCCTTATAAATCAAACTGTCCAGTAATGGTGACATCTGCGTAAATCCTTTTTGCACCCTTTCCAGCTTAATGATATCCTTCTTATAGTGTGACGACCAGAACTGCACACAATACCCCAAGTGCAATGTCTTGTACAGCTGTAATATGACATCCCAACCCTTGTACTCAATGCCTTGATCGATGAAGGCAAGCGTGCTAAACACCTTCTTCACCACCCTGTCTACCTGTGTCACCACTTTCAGGGAACTAAGTAAATGTAACCCTAGGTCTCTCAGTTCAACATCACTCTTCAGGGCCCTGCCATTTACTGTGCAAGTCCTGCTCTGGTTTAACTCCCCAAATACAACACTTCACACTTATCTGACTGGGTGCATCGTAGCCTGGTATGGGAACTCCAATGCACAGGAACGCAAGAGGCTACAGAGAGTAGTGGACAGCCAGTTCCATCATGGGTACAGCTCTCCTCACCATTGAGGACATCTACAAGAGGCGATATCTCAGGAAGGTGACATCCATCATCAGAGTCCAGGCCATGGCCTCTTCTCGATGCCACCATCAGGCAGGAGGTACAGGAGCCTGAAGACCCATACCTCAAGTTTAACAACAGCTTCTTCCCTACTGCCATCAGATTCTTGAACTGATCTGAAAAACCCTAACACTACCTCGGACTATATTTCTTTTCCTCTCTTTCAACTTGCACTTGTGTTATTATGTTTATTTTATTGTGCAAGTTATGTATAATTGATGTTAATTTAACTTTATGTTAACTTACGTTTGTCAGGTTTGTAATGTACTGTGCTGCTGCTGCAAAAAGCTGATTTTCATGGCATTTATACCCTGTGAATGTACACCCATGACAATTAACTTGAATTTGAATTCCATCTGCCATTCCTTGGCCGACTTTCCCATTTGATCTATATTCTGTTGCAATCTTAGATAACCTTCTTCACTGTCCACTTTATTACCAAATTTGGTGTCATCCACAAAACTTAAAGTATGCCACCTATATTCTCATTCAATATCTTTAATATAGATGACAGACAACAGAGGACCCAGCATGGATCCTTGTAGCACAGCACTGTTCACAGGCCTTCAATCTGAAAAACACACCCCACCCCACACCTACCACCCTCTGACTCCTAGCACCAAGTACAAAATTAGATGAAGTTAAAGTTTATCCATACTCACTTTGCTGCTGTTTTTTTCCTGTACGGTTCTTTCATTGTATGGTGATTCATACCACCAACTATATTTCAGGATTGTACTAATAACTGCTTCAATCACAAGAATTTCCAGGAAGACTATCAGAAAGGTGTTCATGGACCTACAAGTAGAAAGAAATATGCAAATGTCTTGTGAGTTTTGCCAAGCAAGAGAAACTTTACATCAACTCAATTTTGCATACGTATTTTTCAAATTTTATATCAACAAGAACTGTTTAAAAACTTTATATAGATTGGGATCAGGTATAAGAACCAGATCCCTATTTAATGCATCATTCAAAAGATCATGGTTGATTTTCTACATTGCTTTCACTTTCCCACTCCATACTCAACAATTCTGATTTTCAGCCATATTCTTTTGTCCCACTGGGCCAACATTTTCAATTATAATTTCCCACCCTCACAGACAATGGAAAACACCTCTGCAAAATTTTCATTTCATTCACAACAGAGGTAAAAGGATGCAGAAGGTCCTCCAAGAAAAAATTAGAAAGTTAGGAAAGGGATTGAAAAGCAAGATTCTCAGTGCAATCTGCTAACAAGCACGTGACTAGGAAGATAAAAGCAAATTAATTTGTGGCTGGAGAAATGGTTCAGGAGGAAGGGCTTTAGATTTGAGACTTGGGAGACCATTTCTGAAGCAAATAGGACCTGAACAAATTACACCTGGAACAAGTTTGCTAGTGCTTTTGGGGAGGGGAACAAGATTTTAGCTGGGTCTTTTTCCTATTAATAGAGCCTGTCTGCTATTAGCAAAACATAACAGTTGTATAACGTACTTCTAACAGCATATTAAATCATTTGTTCATTCTCTAGAGAGAATTTGTTCTACCAATTCCTCTCCCATGTTCTCTGCTATTGACATTCTCTAACTTGTTTTCTCTCTTTCCCAGTTCTGCCAAAGGGTCTTAGACCATTAACAGTTTCTCCTCCAGAGATGCTGCCCGACTTGCTGACCTATTCGTTTTTAAGTTCATTGATTGCACACTTTCATAAGCTGTGCAACCAGGTCCTTGAATTCCCAAAATTTCCCATTTTCTCATTTCACTCCTCTCTCCTCCTCCAACCTCCAAGTCTTTCCACACAGATCATTAAGTTCTTCCAAAGTAAAATTTCTCTCATCAAAAGAGTTCTTAATGAAAATCTGAGAAGCTACAAACTGTTTCACATAACATGATTAAGCATCACTAAGTGGTTTTGTGCCTTATAATGCTTTCAGTGAAAATTTATTTGAAGCCCTTAGCATTGTACATTAATGTAGAAATGAAATTTGTTTTGGCCCCAGAGCAGAAAAGCAATGAGTGAAAGTTAGAATATGCAATCTGAGCTTGTGTGTTGCTTTTTTTATGAGAATACAATACAGAAAAAAAACTGAGAATCTGTCTTCGACAGGACCTGTTCAAGATAAAAGCCAAATTTCAAGAAGTTTTAGAAACAGCATTCATTTGGTTTGCATAAAATATAATTTCGTTTCTATTATACATTCCATTCCATCCCCACCTCCCCCCCCCCCGCCCCCACAAGTTCTATGCATTTTAGAAAAATAAAGGTGGCTGGAGGTTTAAGCACAACAAGAGGGTAAAAGGCAAAACTTTGGTGTCAGGCATGGGAATTGGTGTTTCTGAAAAACAGAGGACAATGGTGCACAGATGGAGTCACATCCTAGGAGATCTCAAAAATTCTTTAAGAAATGAGTAGTAGCATTTCATTTCAGACTCGATTTAGTGTTTGCTTTAAAACCCAGATTGACCTCAGCTTAAAATTGCAGAAGTCTACAGGAGGATTATTCTTGCTGAGCAATTTTCATAGAGGATAGCAGAAATAGTTGAAAAATTACTCCACTAGAATTATGCTTTACCAAGGTTCAATAAAATTACAGTACCCAAATGAATTGGTCCCATTAGAAATCAGAACACACTTAATACTTAAAATTATTTTCACTGAGACATGAAAATATAAATCAATGAATAATTATTGCACAATAAGCCTCAAAAAAGATTTCCAGCATCAAAATGTGATCATTTCACTGAATGAAATACAAAATATTGAAATGGCTTGATGCTGAAAGTGCTGCATGAGCAGAAGTTGTTAGGTGAAAATTAAAACATAATGAACTGGAATACCAGATAACTGGAACTAAATTTAAAAAGCAAAAAACTGAAATAAAAACAGGAGATATATATAAATCCTTCATCAGAAAGGTCACTGACTTTCTTTCTTTGCAGATACTCTCTGACCTGCTGGGCATTTCTAGCATTCTGCTTTTATGACAAATTAAACTGACAGAATGGCATCTTTGCTTCATTCCATAATCCTTGTTTACTCATTTAAAAGAAAAATGATCATCCTTGTCCTTGAAGATCATGAAAATAAACTTACTTTTCCACAGAGGAACGTTTTTGTGATTTACTCTTGTAATTCAAGGCTATTTTAGCATCCATTCCTGTGTAAACAGCCACACCTGAAAATCAGAAGCATAGTTACTGATGTAAAATGAGAGACTTCATGAGTATGTAAGCACTCCCAGTAATTCCCTGAATAGTACACTTGCATGTTCATTTAATTATAGCACTGGCACACTGCAATCACCTAATTCAAAGCTTCTAAAGTAGGTAGAAACAGGTAAGAGCCAAAATATTAACATTAAAAAGTGAATATCTTGGGCAATTAGTTAATATAGAGTAATCTTTCTACTAGAGAAAGTCTCAGTAAATACTATGATTTGTAAATATCTGGCTATTTCTGTTGCTATTTGATATTGGCAACATACAAAGATTTAAAGTAAAATCAATTTCTATGTACAAAAAGGAATTACATTCATCCAATGTTATTGAACTAATTACACCACCATAAAGGTTCAATGGGTTGTGGTCAGATGATTTACCTACTCCAATTCACGTTTCTGCACAATATAGGTGTTGAGCCAAATTCAATTGCCTGTAAACTACTGGAGTTATAAATTTGTTCTTGATGAAGCAATATTTCGAACAAAAGAAAACTCACATACATTCCCTTGAGGTGTGGCATAATCTCAGTACCAATAGATGAAGTTCTTCCGTTTACCGTTTTTAAGATTAAGGCACTTCTGATAGCAATGATAATAGAACCATAGAACCATAGAACCATACAGCACAAAACAGGCCCTTCGGCCCACCGTGTAGTGCCGTCCATCAGACCACCCTCACACTACTTAACCCCTTCCTCCCGCATATCCCTCTATCTCACGTTCCTCCATATGCCTATCCAACAAGCTCTTGAACCTGTTCAATGTATCTGCCTCCACCACCACCCCAGGCAGTGCATTCCATGCACCAACCACTCTTTGGGTGAAAAACCTCCCTCTGACATCTCCCCTGAACCTCCCACCCATAACCTTAAAGCCATGACCTCTCGTCTTGAGCATTGGTGCCCTGGGAAGGAGGCGCTGACTGTCTACTCTATCTATTCCTCTCAATATTTTACATACCTCAATCACGTCTCCTCTCATCCTCCTCCTTTCCAGTGAATAAAGCCCTAGCACCTTAAGCCTCTCCTCATATTCAATACCCTCCAATCCAGGCAGCATCCTGGTAAATCTCCTCTGCACCCTCTTTTAGGATTTAGGATTCCTGAAATAACAGCTTTGCTAAATCATTGTTTCAGATCTGTCACTCTAGTTGAATGTGTTCTGTTGGCATAGGTTTCTAATTAAGAAAATCCATTCAGAATTATGAGGTCAACAACAGCCAGTTTTCTCCACTTGGATTTCACAAATGGCCCTTACAATAAATTAAGCAAAATATGAGGAAGCATTTAGATTTCTTATTTCAGGAGACAGGCATCCTGGTAAAAACTGCAATCACACTTATCCTACCACTGACGTATTCCACTAATCATTTTGGAAGATTGCCTTGAAATTTCCAATTCTTCAAAATGAGATTAACGTAATTGGAATTAAGAATGCATAGCCAAGATTGAGTTAAAATAATTTTATTCAGGGTACAGAGTGGAGAAATCTTTATGATGTGAATAACTAGTTTGCAAGATGTGGATACACAATGGATGGGAATGATCCCTATTTGATCATCAAATTATATTGGTATTTGCGAGTAAGTCATCTACCACTAGCAAGAGACAAAGGATTTTGTGTTACAATAAATAATTTTTCCAGTAACACGTATATTAGTATAAACTATTTTGCTTGGTAACTTCATAGAGCAAGGTATTAGCAATTTCTATGGAGAGAAGTTTTCTACTTGGTATACAAGTATATTGTTTGTATCATACCTAGCAGAATGCACAACCCTGAATAACTAAACTTCTCATGTAATACCATATAAGGCCCAAAAATATGCTATGTATTCTGCCTTTTCCAGGGGCCATTTTTTTTTTTGTTTTTGATGAAGTGCATTTCTCAAAATTCAAGAATTACTGCATGCCTTTCTCATAAGCTTATTCCTTCGAGAAACAAGTTTATTGTTTCTCGTTTTAACTCCCAGAACCTCAAAACTGGGAAACTCATTGGTTTCTTGAGTCATATTGTTCAATAGTCTGCAAATATTTTAAAGACCAAACCTAATATACTGTAAAACATTCCCACATGTTGGCAGAAATGTGTACTATTTTTAAAATGACTGGGAAATACTAATGTTCAAAGGGATGTGGGTATTCACGTGTACAAGTCATTAAAGATGACATGCAGATGTCAGAAAATTAGAAAAACAAATGATATATTGATCTTCAATTCAAGAGGATTTAAATAAAAGGGTAAGAGTGTCCTCCTACGGTTATATAGGGTCTTAATGAGTCCCCACCTGAAGTACTGCATGTATTTTTGTCTCTTTTCCTGAGGTAGGATATACTCACTGTAGAGAAAGTGCAAAGATTCACCAAGCTAGACCCTGGAATGAAGGATCATATGAAGAGAAAATTGAGTAGGCTTGGCCTCTATTCTCTAAAGAGCTTAGAAGAACGAAAGCGGACCTCAATTCAAATACAAAATTCTTGAGAGCTCAACAGGGTGGATAAAAGAAGGATGCTCCCCTGGCTGTGGCTCCTAGAACTAGGAGGCACGGTTTCAAGGTGTAAGCATTTAGGAATGAGGTGAGGAGAATCTTCATCACTCAGAAGGTGGTGAATCTTTGGAATTCTGTGCCCTGGAGTATTGTGGAAGCTTTGTCATTGCATTCAAAACAGAGATCGAGACAATAAAGGGATATAACGAGAGGGTAGGAGATTAGTCATGATCTTATTGATTGGTGGAACAAGCTTGGGGGGGTGGGGGGGGGGGGGTGGGGTTGGATGGCCTACTCCTGCTTCTTACGCTCTTATGAATCTAATTTACCCAATTATTCTCTCCATCTTTTGGAGTTGTTACAACCTAGTGGCTGTGGCCTTTCATCCAAGTCTATTAGTTGATAGGAACTTGAGCTTTTTTTACTGAACAAATATACAGCTGCAAAGGACAAGAAATACATATCCATTTACATACATTTTTGCAGCACATTACTAACTGCTGTGGCTAACCATCTGTGAATAGTTTCTAAATCTTGCCTTATTTCAGAATGACTGGATACAGGGAGAACAATTGAAGTACTTTAAACATGAACCCAACGCATTTTATAACAGCATTCTTAATTCTGTAACACATGATAACCTTGTCCTGAGGCTTGCATTGCTTCTTTAGATCTTCTAATTCATCGTTAAGATGGATTGTCATGCTTCTTTGTAAGTTACTTCATGAATTTCAAATAGTATTAGTTTTTAAATCAAAGTGACTTTTGCTAGAAATAGTTGAAGGATAAAACTTCTGCAAACATATTTATGTATAGCTATCGTTAGAAATGTATTGTGATACAGCAACAAAACAAAATCTTCTTTGGAAATGTAGAAAAAAAGACAACTGCTGATAACTTTGAGAGTACAAAGCCACATGGCAGAATGCAGCACACTTTGTGAAGAAGTACAGCTTTCCAAACCTTCTCTCATTTATCTCTGAATTACATTCATATTTGTATACAAAATAGAAAAATGTAGGTTACATAAAGAACGTAGCCAACCAATGAGTTCAAAATAAGTTTAACTTCTTGAAAACCTGTGAAGGCTACTCATGTTAGAAGGAGGCTTGTTGGGCAAGAAACTGCTGACAATTGCACAAGTATAGATAACTATTTATGAATACTTTCAAGATCATTTCCAAACATTTGTACTGCAACTTTTCAAAATCTGCATATTTAATATAGATTCTAGTCAAAAGTAATTTAATTTGATTAGAACACGCAAATAAAATAAAATAAATCTTGGTACCAAAAACTTGGCTGGTATTTTTCAAACTTGCTCCTTTAAGTAGAAGGTTTTCTGGTCCCAGAGGTCTGAAGAAACAGAATGTTATACTTTAGCAATGCTGCAATCCAAACCTTAAAAAGTTTGCCTCAAGATTACATATTGAAAAACATAGAACAGTACAGCACAGGAACAGGCCCATTGACCCACAATGTTGCGCCGAACTAATTAAACAAATAATTAAATCCCTTCTGCCTTCATAATGTTCATATCTTTCCATTTTTTAAATAAAAACCTTTTATAAACTATTAATATAGTGTTCCATTTATCTCCTGAAAGCAGCCAAATATGACAAACCAATTGTTCTTTCGTAGATGCATTCACGTTGAAAGGCAAAACAAAGCATAACAGCGTAAAACTTCCAGTTGTAGCTGCTCTGACTAAAATCACTTCCAAAAAATCTGATGTTAATTGGTGACTGAACTTTGCTGGGTGGCATATTCAGCTGCTTGGTAAATTAAGTACAAATGAAAACAATCCACTGAGTGATTAGTAGTGTCCCCTTTACAGACAGTGTGTTTATATTGATGACTATTTTCTCCTTCAATATCTTGTCTTCACAAAACATTTCCAAACTTGCTAGATTTCCAAACTTTAAAAATCCATTTTATCATCTCTAGTAGCTGTAGGGAATTTAGTCATTTTTTGGCAAGGAACACCTTCACTAGTTTCACTGAAAAGTGGATGATATAAATTCTCATACCTCACAGTGTCACCGTGCACTTCTTTTATTGAAATCTGACCAACAAATCTGTAAACAGGCAGAAGTTCTTAACTATTAATACAGAGAAAATAATTTTACAAATGAAACTAAAACTTGTTACAGAAGTTAACTGACATACACAAATACCAGATAATCATTTATAGTGTGCTTTGATCTCACCTATATAAATCTGGCTCAGGTTGGTGACAGGTTATAACAGCCCTCAGTTTGTCTAGTTGAAAAACCGTCTGCATCTTTGCTATTTCTGGAACTGCACGATGGGTCTAAAAGAGAGCACATAGCTTAAGATTTTAAAAAGGCCCACAATAACTAATCCTCCACAAACTACTTAACCATCTAAAAAGGGAAATTTAGTCTCAATATCCTCATTGCGTATAATGAGAATGTCCATCCATTCTCCCCATCTACATTTATTCCACAATTTAGCAAGACAATTTTAATAAGATTACTGCCAATTTTAATATATCCATACAGAGATCATATTGGTGTGATCCCACTTCAACATCCAATTCTTCCTTTAAAGCAGTTTCCAGCAATGCAAATGCTTTTACTTCTCATCCCTTATTGAAGATTAGTTTCAAAATCCACTTTTTTTTTAAATCATAATTTTTGTCCACTTTCTAACTGTCTCCTCAGGTTAGCATACATCTTTAGATTATAAAATTTGGTGTAATATCTATGGAAGTTTTAGAGTCAGAGATTTTACAAGTTTTAGAAACAGGCCATTCAGCCCACTGAGTCTATGCTGAACATCATGCCTACCTATACTGATCTCACTTGCCTGCATTAATTCTATATCCCTCAATGCCTTCCTCGTTCAAGTACTATCCAGCTACTTCTTATATGTTGTTACAGCTACTGCCTCCACCACCACCTCTGTCAACTCATTCTAGGTACCAGCTACTCCTTACGAAAAATGTACTCAGATCCCTTTTAAATCACCTTCCTCTCACCTTAAATCTTCGCCCTCTAGTTTTAGACACCCTACAAATTAGAAACAGACTCTGGCTATCTACCCTATCCAAGCTTCTCATAAATATTATGTACCTTTATCACATCACCTCTCAGCCTCCTTGGCAACAAGAAAAATAGACCCAGCCTACCCAATATCTCTTTATAACTGAAGCCCTTTCAGGAAACATCCTTGACAATCTTTTCTGCACCCTCTCCAGCATAATCACATTTTTCCTGGAGAGCAGTGGCCTAATGGCCTATCATTTTGTACTCAATGCCTCGGCCAATGAAGGCAAGCATGCCATAGGCCTTCATCACCAAACTGTCTACCCATGTTGCAACTTTCAGGGAACTATGTACTTGTACCCCAATGTCTCTCCAGGTCATTAAGAATCCTCAGTGAGCGAGGAAGATTTCTGCCTGTTGTTAAGATAGGATTCCCATGCATAATTAGCGTATTAATTAAGTTGTCATAGTTCAATTTAACATTGCATTGTCAAATCAGTGTGGCAGGGACCAATTTGAACTACCGTCTACTCAGCAGTCTTCTGGCATTTGCCACACAGTACCTAATTCTCAGGTGACTTGCGCCAAGGCTGTGCAACAAATTGACACTCGTACTGCCAAAAAGTGGGGCAGTGGTGTCCAATTTTGTTGTAAAAATCTAACCGTCATTCTGACATGACTTCACGTTGGCCTAACATAGACATTACTCCAGTTCCACAATATTCTGAATGTTTCCAGTAACACCATTCAAGTGTGAATACAAGAAAACAGAACATAAAAATTACTGTATCTATCTATCACCAATTAGATTAGGATTACAATCAAGTAGAGTTAATTCTCCGTGCTAACATCTGGGGAGTGGCGAGCAATAAGAGAAAAGTATCTCAAACTAGTATCACACCATTCAACTAACACCTCAGACTACTACTTCACCACCTCTCAATGTTTCCGTTCATTAAAACAGACGTACTAAAAAATGGAGACTACCCAAAATAAAAAAACAAAAAATACTGGAAACACTTAGCAGGTCAAGTAGCATCTGTGAGGATAGAAACTGAGTTACATTTCTGGCTGATTACTTTTCACCAGAACAACACTCAATATTGATGCTAGTGCCCATAACAGTTTCAGGACAAAACAGCAAAGAACACTTATGCTAAACACTGCCTACCGTCTTCACTAAACCATCAACTTGGTAATCCTTCATATTTAACAGCAGTTGTAAGAAGTTAATATTTATTCAGGGTGTGATATTTCACCATTCAACACCAATGCAAATCAAGCTGAATAAATTTTGCATGATATATACTATTTTTATGCATCAAATAGCGAGGAAAGCTAACTAAGATTTGCTCTGCCCAAAAAGACCTCTGCAGCACCAAAACACATGTTGCTCTTTGAACTTTCAATTATGCTCAGCACAAATGGATAAGATCAACCCACCACCTCATTTATTAACTATCTTAAAGTGATGCATTGAATTGTGCACAATTCTGGTCACCCCATTACAGGAAGCATGTGGAGGCTTTGGAAAGGGTGCAGAGAGAGATTTACCGGGATGAATTTCCACAATATGATCTGAAAAATGCTACTTAGGTCTTGTACCCATGTGAAAGCAATAGAAACCAATTTACAGGGCAGACTTAGAAAGAAATATACACACTTAAGAAAATGTTTTATATAAATAGAGTTTTATATTAAAACAGCTTTGCACTGAAAATGCCATCTTAAATCTTTCAGTCTTTTACAGTTCATATTCCCAACAGAAGCCTCTATTTCTGTCTTAGAAAGTTAACCAAAATATATTTCTCATGTAAGAAAAAAATTAACCTTCAGATTGGTTTCTCCATCCAAGCTTGCTGTTGTGACATAACATGTCCCATTTGCTCGGTCAGATGACAACAGCACTAAATCTGTTGGAAATGTTTGATCTTTTTCTATTTTGACGATATCACCAACCTGCAGGTAGGAATAAAAGGCTAAGTAGTTTGAAGGAAACCAACTCAAAGCTCAACATTACCTGCATTAATATTTTAGGATTTCAGGGTGTGGGTAAAGATGATTCAACATGTCTTGCCCTTTGGCAGCTGCGTTGAGAAACCGATGGCAAACTTTGCTTTGTAGTGTTGATTTTACAACTAAGTGGTTTGTTAGGCTTTTTCAGAGGGCATAAGCAATCAACCCAGTACAGGACTGGAATCACATGTAGGGTTAGCATAGTCCTTTCCCTTTAGTAAATTAATGAAGTAATTTAGATTACGAAATGAATAACAAGTTATCATTTTTAGTGAACTGTCCAACAGAGTTTCAACTTAACTTCTAGTTACTAATCCAGTTTTACAACCATTACACTGTTATTCCCATCTAGAGTTTAAGTTCTAAGTAGGCCATTCAACCCCTCAAGCCTCCTATGAAATTCAATTGGAACAAAGTTGACCTGCACCTCAGTTTATCCCATCACTGTTTTATCTTCTGATAGCTCTATGCCTCCATCCCTCAAAAACATAGATTCCACTTTTTGAAATAACAATGAACTTAGCATTGACAACCAGTTGGAACAAAGCTTTCCAAATGGTAATATCACTTGTTTGAAAAATAAGGTCCATATTTCACACTTGATTGGCTTGGCTTTAATTGTAAAATATTGTGCCCTAAACTAAATAACTTAAAAAAAAACATTATGTACAGCAGAACATAGTACATGTAATACATGCAAAACTTAGGATGGTCTTGTGTTACTATCAGCAAGGAAAGTGATAGGGCTGACATAATTGGATCCATTATGTTAGAATAAAGTAAGGGAAGACAAATCTTATGCCTTTGCTACCAAATGCTATCCAGCACCCCAGCTGGAAGTGCACTGGCAAACAAAAATATTGAAGGGGTGGGCTGGGGGGAGAAATCACATGATCAATTGCCCTGCAACTCTCCATTAGGCATCTTTGCATCTACCTTCCTTAATAAAGCCAACATATTCCCAATAATGGCTTCTCTGACTTCCAGGGCACCAGGATTGCAGATTCTCTCCTCTTCACAACGGCAGGCTAAGTTTCAGAATCAATTCTGAGGACTACTTTGAACCTTTACACAATTAAGCATGGTTGAGAGTTTTGTTAAGATCTGTTTGGCTGATTTGATTACATTTTTGTGGTGATAAGGAGGCACTATATTTGATTTAATCCACATGGATTTTAGCAGGACTTTTGACGAGGTCCCACATGGCAAGTTGGTTACAAAAGTTAAAAACCCATGGGACATAAGGGAAAGTGGCAAATCAAATTCAAAATATTTTGCAACTGGAAAACTGTTTCCTGTGGACTTTCACAGGGCTCTGTACTCTGGTTCTATATAGAGCTTAATGGTTTAGACATTAAAGCACGGATATATAAAGATTGGTCATGTGGTTGACAGTGAGGGAATGTAACTTTTAGACTGCTGGAAAGTAGAGATAATATGATCAGTCAGGCAGAAAGTGATTAATAAAAGTTAATCCAGGTAAGTGTATGGTAATGCATTTAGGAAGTTGCAACAAGGCAAGAGAATGCTCAGTGAACAACAGGATATTAAGTGATGTGAAGAAATAAAGAGATCTTGGAATGTATGTCCGGAGATCATTAAAATTAGCAGGGGACATCAATGAGGAGATTAACGGCATGTTATCCTTTATTAGCCAAGGCACAAAACACAAGAACAGGGAGGTTATGGGAGGGCAATATACAAAAGTAGTAAGGCTACAAGTTGAATGCTGCATACAGTTCTGGTCATCACATTACAGGAAAGACATGTTTGCGCTGGAGGTCAGGGGATCAAAAAGCAAAAAACTAGATGCTGGAACTCTAAAATAAAAATAGAAAATGCTAGAAATAACCACAAAGATCAGGCAGCACCTGTGCAGAGAGAAGGTTCAGAATGATGCTTTAATCATAGAGGAAAAGTTAGAAATATTGTAAATTTCAGAGAAGGCAGACAGGCGGAGGGAACAAAGAAAATGTGAAAGAGATATACAAATTAAATAATGCAAAAGGCGATAATGTTAACTGATATAAAGTGGTGAAAACTTATTAACTGCAGCTGATCATTCTGGAGGAAATACAGATAAGAGACAAATATAAGCACAGTAAATTAATTACACAATATTGGAATAAGTGAGGGGTGAAGGGGAAATAATAGAACTTATCTAAAATCATCTTTGAAACATGTTGCACTCATCTCGGTTTCACTTCTTCACCAGAAGTGTTATAAACTTACCCTTATGTTTTGTGATCTTGTCTGGACAAGCCTACCACTTCGAATTACATACACAGGGGTATTATTTACTTCATTGTCTGCTTTATGCCGTAACCAATCCTCATAACCCTAATGTACAAAAAAATTCATTAATCGACAAAACCTAAGTTCCTTCCAAGTCAAATTATACCTATTTTTAGCATAGAACAGAAAATAAGGCCTACACAGTTTTAAAACAAACATGCTATCAATATTCTGTTTTCAAATTCTTTCCCCTTCTATCTGCATAATATTTTGACATGCAGAAGTAATTTCCATTGTAACAGTACAGGGTTGATCTGCAGTTAGATTTTACTTTTTTTTAATAAAGGAAGATAGAGATAAGTACATACTCTACATCATTTCAGAGCTAAATTTATCTATATGAAAAGTCATTGTGTATTCATGATTCAGTTTAGCAGCTCAATTTTAAGTGTTAAGAATGAAGTAACTTCTCAAATCACTTACAATGCACATATCCAAATGAGAGATTAAGTAGCAATACTCTTAAATTACAATATTAAGCTCAAGTTGCAGATAAAACAAAAATGTCTTCTCATACTGCAATGATGTTTAGAAATGCTAAACAAAAAGGTGAAGCTGAAAATGAACAGATCTTTGTTAAAAGCAATGCACCATTAATGTTTTTGTCCAAATTTGGAATCAGGATTTTGCCAACTCCTGTACAAATCTGAATCAGTGATCTGTTGCATTCTGTGTTGTGTTCCATAGACTTCCAACTGCAAGTTTTGTATTAGAATTCTGAAGTCAGGTTGATGCAGGTTTAGAGACATAGAGTACTAAAGTTATACAGCACGTAAACAGGCCCTTCGGCCCAACTTGTCCATACTGACCAAGATGTCTATCCGAGCTAGTTCCATTTGCCTGCATTTGATCCATATCCCTCTAAATAGTTTCTATCCATGTACCTGCCTAAGTGTCTTATAAACATCATAATTGTACCTGACTCTACAGTTTCCTCTGGCAGCTCATTCTATATATCCACCACCCTTTGTGTGGAAAGTTGCCCTCAGGTCCCTTCTAAATCTTTCCTCTTAAACTCCTTCTAAATCTTTCCTCTTAAACTCCCAGTTTTAGACTCTCCTGGGAAAAAGACTGCGACCATCCACCTTATCTACGCCCCTCATGATTTTATATACCTCTAAGTATAAGAACCTGGCCACTTTGGCACAAGTGTTACTTCAGAATGAGTGAAGTTTGCTGTGAAATCCTGCATCACTCCTACATTTACTAAATTAGACTATTGATTAAAAAGATTAAAATTTACATTACTATTACTGAAATAAGTGCATGCACAATGCCCCCATACCCATTATAACTAACAGAAGATCGAAGTAATTAAGGGTATAAAGCAAGAAAAAATACATGCAAAATTCAAAGATTTCTCTAAATGCTTATGCTGTGGTAGTCATCTTCTACTGACAATGGAAATAAAGGCATTGTAAACTGAACAACAGGTATTAAATAAAACTAGGAATCTAGGAATCAGGCAGGAGATAAAATTTAAAGCAAACTGTGTTGGGAGTTAATCTTGTCTGACAACATGGACTTCAAAAAGGCACATTGTGTGTGTACTTATTTCAGCTTAACTAACATTACAATATCCTTTAACAAAATAAATGCTTGGATAAATAAAAGGATAAACTAAAATGCTTAAAGAGAACTAGTTTGGCTTAAAAAAGCATCTAACAAAAAGCATCTAACAAAATACATTTGATGTACAAGTTCTTGTATTTTGACATCATTTTTGACATCTTTGAGATTTCAAAAGAGGTGAGTCCCCATGCTCAAAGTTTCAGTGAGCAGGAGGGAGCTGGATGAACTCCAAATCATTCGGGAAAATGAAGAGATGATAGCCAGGAGTTACAGTAAGGCAGTCACACCTAGGACGCAGGTAGCTGGGTGACTGTCATAGGGAAAGGGGATAGGCAGTCAGTGCAGGGTACCCCTGTGGCCGTTCCCCACAGTAACAAGTATATGGTTTTTGATACTGTTGTGGGGGGGGGGGGGGGGGGGGGGGTGGGCGGGCACATGACTTACTAGAGGAAAGCCACAGATCTCTGGCACTGAGTCTGGCTCTGTGGCTCAAAAGGGGAGGGGGGTGGGTGGGAAAGAGGAGTGCAGTAGTGATTGGGGATTCGTTGTTAGGGGAACAGACAGGAGATTCTGTGGACAAGAACAAGACTCCCGGTAGTATGTTGCCTCCCAGGTGCCAGGGTCAGAGACGTCTCGGATCAAGTCCACAGCATTCTTAACGGGGAAGGTGAGCAGCCAGAAGTTATGGTCCACAATGGTGCCAATGACAGAGGCAGGAAGGGTGACTAGGTCCTGCAAAGTGAGTTCAGAGAGTTAGGTGCTAAGTTAAAAAAACAAGACCTCTAGGGTGGTGATCTCAGGATTGCTACCTGTGCCTCATGCTAGTGAGGCAAGAAATAGGAAGATAGTAAAGTTTAACATGTGGCTAATGAGATGGTGCAGGAGAGAGGGCTTCAGATTCTTGGATCATTGGGCTCTTTTCCAGGGTAGGTGGGACCTGTACAAATGGGACTATTTGCACCTGAACTGCTGGAAGTGGACCAATACTCTTGCAGGAAGATTTGCTACTGGGGAGGGGGGGGTGGGGGGTGGGTGGTTTGGTTTAAACTAGAGTTGCAGGGGGTGGGAACCAAAGTGGCAGGGCAGCAAGTGGAGTGGCTGTGGGGAAAATAGATCTTAAGCTCACAAAGACAGAAATCAACAGGTTGATGAACATGGTGGGACTAATGTTCTGAGATGCATCTATTTCAATGCAAAGAGTATTGCAGGTAAGGCAGATGAACTTAGAGCATGGATCAGTACGAGGAATTATGATGTTGTAGCCATTAGTGAGAATTGGATGCAGGAGGGGTAGGATTGGCAGCTCAAATATTCCGGGGTTCCAATGTTTTAGACATGATAGAGAGGGAAGTATTAAAGGTGGAGGCGTGGTATTACTCATCAGGGAAAATGTCACAGCAGTGCTCAGAGGACATACAGGAGGGCTTGTCTGCTGAGGCAATATGGGTGGAACTGAGGAATAAGAAAGGAATGACCATATTAATGGGACTATGTCATAGACCTCCCACTAGTCAACAGGATTTAGAGGAACAAATTTGTAGAGATAGCAGACAGTTGCAAGAAAAAATAAGGTTGTGATAGTAGGTGATTTTAACTTTCCACATACTGGGACTGCCATACTGTAAAGGGATTGGATGGGATAGAGTCTGTCAAATGAGTTCAGGAAAGTTTCCTCAACCAATATGTAGAGGTCCCAACTAAAGAGAACGTGATACTGGATCTCATCTTAGGGAACAAGACAGGGCAGGTGACAAGTGTGTAGGGGAACACTTTGGATCCAGTGATCATAATTCTATTAGTTTCAAGATAATTATGGAGAAGGATAGGACTGGTCCTCAGGTTGAGATTCTAAATTGGAGTAAGACAATTTTGATGGCATCAGAATGGATCTGGCAGGCGTGTATTGGGATAGGCTGTTTTCCGGCAAAGAGATACTTGATAAGTGGAAGGCTTTCAGAAGTAAAATATTGAGAGTACGGAATCTGTATGTTCCTGTTATAATAAAAGGCAAGGCTAACAGGTTTAGGGAACCTTGATTATCAAAGGATATTAAGGCCCTGGTAAAGAAAAAGGAGGTGCACAACAAGTAAAGGCAGTTAGGATCAAAATGAGGTGCTTGAGGAGTACAAACAATGCAAGAGAACACTTGAGAGAAATCAGGAGGGCAAAAAGAGGACATGACGTTGCTCTGACAGACAGGGTGAAAGAGAATCACAAGAGTTTCTATAGCTATATTAAGGGCAAAAGGGTAGCAAGGGACAAAATTGATTATCAATGCATGGAGCTGAAAGAGATGGGGATTTAATTTTTTACATCCATATTAACTCTGGAGACAGACACAGACAATAGAACTGAGGCAAAAGGGTAGTGAGGTCATGGACCATATCCAGGTTATGGAAGAGAAGGTGCTGGCTGTCTGACAAGGTGCCTCCCTCAGACCTTGTGGTAGGCTCGTGCAGAAATTGCAGGGGCCCTGGCAGAGATATTTAAAACATCCTTAGCCACGGGTGAGGTGCCGGAGGACTGGAGGATAGCTTATGTTGCTCTGTTGTTCAAGAAAGGCTCTAAGGATAAGCTGGGAAATTATAGGCCAGTGAGCCCGACATCAGTCGTGGGTAAATTACTGGAAGGTATTTTAAGGGACAGGATATACAAGTATTTGGACAGACAGGCCTGATTAGGGACAGTCAACATGGCTTTGTGCATGGTAGGTCACGTCTAACTAATCTTGTGGAGTTCTTCGAGGAGGTTACCAAGAAGGTGGATGAGGGAAAGGCAGTGGAAGTTGTCAGAGGCCTTGCTGAAGTCCATGTAGACAAAGTCCTACGTGGGAAATGTTCCAGAAGATTAAGTCGCTTGGCATTCATGATGAAGTAGCCAACTGGATTTGACATTGGCTTAGTGGGAGAAGCCAGAGAGTGGTAGTAGATGGTCCTCTCCCTGACTGGAGGCCTGTGACTAGTGGTCTGCCGCAGGGATCAATGCTGGGTCCATTGTTTATCATCTATATTAATGATCTAGATGATAACGTGGTAAACTGGATCAGCAAATTTGCAGACGACACAAAGATTGGGGGTGTAGTGGACAGAGAGGAAGGCTATCAAAGTTTGTAGCGTGATCTTGACCAGCTAAGTAAATGGGCAGAAAAACAGCAGATGGAATTTAATGCAAACAAGTGTGAGGTGTTGCACTTTGAGAGGACAAACCAGGTTAAGACTTGCACAGTGAATGGCAGGGCTCTGAGGTGTGTGGTAGAACAAAGGGACCTGGAAATACAGATCCATTTTTCCTTGAAAGTGGTGTCGCAGGTAGATAGGGTCGTAAAGAGAGCTTTTGGCACTTTGGCCCTCATAAATCAGGGCATTGAGTACAGGGGTTGGGATGTTACGTTGAAGTTGATAAGATGTTGGTGAGGCCGAATTTGGAGTATTGTGTGCAGTTCTGGTCACCTATCTACTGGAAAGATATCAATAAGCTTGAAAGAGTGCAGAGAAAATTTACAACAACGTTGCCAGGACTTGAGGACTGGAGTTATAGGGAAATGTTGAAATAGGTTAGGACTTTATTCCCTGGAGCACAGGAGAATGAGGGGAGATCTTAGAGGTATACAGAATTATGAGGGATATAGATAGGGTGAATGCATGCAGGCTTTTTCCCCTAAGGTTGGGTGAAACTAGAACTAGAGGACATACATTTAGTGTGAAAGGTGAAATATAAGGGGAATCTGAGGGGGAGCTTCTTCACTCAGAGGGTGTGAGAGTGTAGAACAAGTTGTCAGTGGAGGTGGTAGATGTGGGTTCAACTGTAACATTCAAGAGAGGTTTGGATAGGTACATGGATGGGAGGGGTTTGGACGGCTACGGTGCAGGTAGATGGGACTAGACAGAAGATCAGGTTGGCATGGACTAGATGGCTGAAAGGCCTGTTTCTGTGCTGTTGTACTCTGACTCTCATTTTTAAAACGCTACCTAGTGTTCTTGTATTCATACTTAAAAGTTCGAATGATAAGGATCACATGCATTGTATTCTGTACACTTCACCCACTGTCCAATAAAGCAATCTGCAACTAAATGGCACTCCATTGTGGACAGATTAAAGGAATACATATGGTTAACTGTAATATGGCCAGATCACATCCTGGTGTCAGGCCAGCTTATACACAGCAGTCAGAGTCAACTTCTGTAAGACAAACAACTGGACGATTTAACAGAGAAAATGACACACAGAATCCCTAAGCTGCCATTGATCATTTTTGGTTTCGAATCTGATTTTAAATTCTGAAAATACAATTAAAATCAAGTCTGTCAGAGATTAAATGTACACATGTAATAGTCAAAGAGCCAACAATATTTTTTCTGAAACTAGAAAATGGACAAGGCTGAAAATAGTTGGATTCTAGTCATTTGTCAAGAGTGGTGTTGCAGGTAAAACAACTTAATCCATCCTTGCACATCATACTGAAGAAATAATCTGTAAAAATTTCCTCCCCAAACTGAACAAGAACCTAACTGAAGAAAGAAGGCAGAAAAATCAACTGGTTTCTCAAATATCTTCAAAAACAAAAACTGCTCATAGTGGCTAATTCCATAGCAAGATTATCAAGTTAGAAATCGTTTGTAACGTGGTACAACTAAGGTTTTTAAAAAAAACTCTATGTAATGATTTAAAAGCTAATAAATTGAATATTACCTTTATTTCTTACCTGTTTGACTGCTGTTACTGTAATTACAAAAAACAACGGCAGACCACTGGTGAAAGGACTTGTAGGAGTATCTATCATTAACTGGAAAAAGAATTAATATGAACATAATTTATGGAATTATGACTATGTCCAATGGAACTATGACCAATGTTGACCATGTATCAATTTACTTTCACCATAGTGAAAATTCAGGTAAATGAATTGATTAGTTGGATTAAACAATTTCCACTGGCACTAATCTCTTTTGCCTTTTCCACACACCAAGATGTTTTTTTTAAACCACCCCCTTCCCCAAAGCTTCATTACTAATAGCAACAACATTTCTAACTTAACTGAAAGATCTTTTATACTACAATGAACGGAAATGCCAGAAATCAAAACAATTGCATCAGGACCACTTTAAAGTGCATATATTGTTCGAACAGGACAATTTTTCAAGATGCTTTTCCCTCAGATAGGAGGGCTGGTTGGTTATAAGGACATCTGGCTACTGAAAATTTGAATTCTTGTCATGTTTTGGTATACTTTCCAGCACTTTTGAATAGAATGCAAGAAAATATTTGCCTGTGTATACTACTTCAGAGGAAATATACTGTAAATTAGACCAAAAATTCTAATAACATTTCATGGACGTTATGGTAAACTATTGCAAAGTAAATAGTTAATGCACCGGTTTCATGAGACTTAATCTACAACAGGTGGCAGCTGTCTTTGTGCTTTATTTTGGACCAGAGCCTTCAGAGGAAAAAAAAGTGGATATATTATATACTACAGAATATAAAGTTGAACCTATGCTTCTCTCAAAACTTAGTATATTCAGAATATCTTCTACCACAGCTTAAGAATATTAACGCTAAAACCAATATATAGGAAACATATTGCTCTGCAAAAAATTTAATCTTATTTTACAATTTCTTTCCCCCAATAATCGATATTAATCTAATATTTCATCAGATAGAAGATAACAGAAGATAAATCACAATAAGTGATGTCAAATTTAAGAGAGACAAATTCATCAATTATCACAATTAATTTCAGCACTAGAAAACACATAGCACGGTGTCAGACAACTTAAAATAATGAAATGTACACAAGAACATAGGAAATGACAGCAGGAAGAGACCGTCCCCTGCCTTTGATCACTATCGTGATTGATCTTCTCCCTCAATGCCATTTTCCAGCACTATCTTCATAGACCTTGATGTTCAGAAACCCATCAATCTCTGTTTTGAATGCACACATATGACTGAGCTTCCACAGCCCTACATAGTAAAGAATTCCACAGGATCACCACCCCAAGTGAAAAAATTTCCCATCACAGTCCTGAACAGTTTACCCTTATTCTGAAACTGTGGTCCTTCTGTTCTCAGCTCTATAAGCAGGAGAAATATCCTTCCAAGACCTAGCCTATCAATATCTTGGAAAATCCTTTAAGTTTTCATGATGTTTCCTTCCATTCTTCTAAACTCTAGTGAACACATTCTATTCAGTCTTTCTTCATACAGCAAACCCACCATCCCTAGAACCAGTCTACTGAACCTTCCTTGCACTCCATCTATGGAAAGTGCATCCTTTCTTGGGCAAGTAGATCAATACTCCCATTGTGGTCTTACCAATGCCCTATAGAATTGCACTTCCTTATTCTTGTGTACTTTCAGAAGGGTTTCAATGAGGTCCCACATCAAAAATTAACATGCAAAATTAAAGCACAACGAACTGGAGGCAAGATACTAAAATGGAAAGAGATCTAGTCAGCAGAGAGAAAACAAAAAGTAGGAATAAAAGGGTCTTTTTCTGAGTGGCAAGCAGTGACAGTAGGGATCAGATTTAGGGATTTATATGAGCAAATTAAATGTAATACATATATATTTCCTTAAAACTGACAAAGTTGGGTGGGAGCATGAAATATGAGAATGCAGAAAAAGTCCAGTGTAATTTTAATAGGTTGAGGGAATAGGCAAATACGTGCAGGTACATTATTAAATGGATATCCACTTTGTTGACAAAAAAAATAAGAGAGCAGATAATTACATGAACAGTGATAAATTGTGAATGGAGAAGGTGCATTGAGTCTTGCGTCTGCTTGTGCACCAGTCACTGAAAGGAAGCATGCAGAAGCAAAAGGTTTTTAAGAAAGTAAATGGAATGTTGGCCTTTATAGCTAGAGGATTCAAATGCAGGAGCAGGATGTCTTGCTCTAATTAGCCAGGGCCTTGGTGAGACCATACTGAGTATTGTGTGCAAGAACTGAGGATGGCTATTACACTGTGCCTGTTCTTGCTATGGAGGAAGTGCACTAAAGGTTCATCAGACTGAATCTGAAGATGATAGGACTAGTGCATAGAGGGAAATCTGGTTTATATTTGCTAGATTTTAGAAGAAGCTCACAGAAATCTGAAAAATTCCAATAGGACTGAACAGACTGGATACAGGAAGGATATCCCTGAAGGCAGGGAATCCAGGATCAAGGGTCACAGTCTAAGGATAAAGGTTAAGCACGTAGTTCTGAAATGAGGAGAAATTTATTTACCCAGGGAGTGGTGAACCTGTTGAATCCTCTGCAGGCAATTGAAGCCAAATCATTATATACATATTCAAGGAGTTAAATATAATTTTTAGGGCCAAAGGAATCAAGGGATGTGGGAGAAAGCAGGGGTGAATTTGGATGATCAGAATGGACCAAATGATGGGTGCATGGGATTCATACAGATAGATGCCCACTGTTTGGAGTGGATGAGTTGGGTTGAATGGCCCGTTTCCATGCTGTATGATTCTATGATTTGCATGAATAGCAGCGCAGCTACTCCTGCTCACATTTTCCATGTCTCAACATATTTGAATCCTCTCCTAATAAAGGCCAACATACTATTCAGTCTCTTAATTACTTGCCATACCTGCATGTTGGTCTTCAGTGACTTGTATACAAGCACACCTCGGTCTCTTTGAATATCAACACTACCCAGTATCACTTCATTTAACAAATACTCTGCCTTATCAGAGTACAGGCGATCCTCACGTTACAGTTATTCAGATAATGGAAATTCATCCTTACAGAACTCACTAATCACTTTCCAAAAATTTGAAATACTGAACAAAATTCGTTCTCATGGAACTTGCATGTAAAACAAAGTGAATAAATAAACAAGATTTAATTTTTTCCAACTTGCGTTTCTTGACACGTGCAGATGACACAGCTTTGTAGAAATGGAACTGGAGAAATAGAAGATTATCCACTTTGGAAGAGTTTAGAAAAATATTACTTAAATGATGCAAGACTAATGTTGGCATTCAGAGAGACCTGGGTATTCTCAAAAATGAAAGTCAGCATGGATATAGAGCAAGCAATTAGGAAGGCAAATGTAGCATTGCAAGTGGAGTTGAAGCCAAAGGTTAGATCAGTATTGATTGCATCAAAAGGATGATCAGGCTTAATTAGTGGTAGTGGTGGAGTAACACCTTCTCCTACTCCAATTTCTTAAGCTTCTGTACTCCCAATAAACAATTGCTTCAATAAAGTTTATCAATAATTGCAAGAAACCTTGGTATCAATCACTGGAGCAATTTTAGCTAGCCAGCCAAATTTTATTTCTACTATAATTAATGCTGTTCATGTATAGTTTATCACTAAGTTTATAATTTGAATCAAATTACAAATGGTTGCTGAAATAAATGGATACATTCTGTAGTATCAATAAGTTCAAACTTCATAGCCCAAAATATCATCCATCTCAGTATTAGTTGTGAAGTGAACTCAAATGCTTAGTGGGGTAATTGACTTAACTTACATAGAAAAAATAACTACACAGTTGAAGTAGTACTTGATCACATAAACTGCATGGAATTCCATGGAAACAGTAACACTCAACCTCTGGGTTCCACTTCTGAATTCAAGATGTTTAAATGAGGTGTGTAAACTTGTAAGCAAGACCAATTTATAATTTAATATTGTTAGTTAATTCAAAAGCAAGAAGAAATTTCAACCAATGATATTGAACACGTTCAGTTTCTAGATAAACTTACTTGTACAAGAAAAATTACAAGAAAGTAGAAGTTGGCTATTCTTCTGAATTGTTCAAATAAATTTTTAGGGATAAAATTCCAAACTGTGTACTGCAAAAAAGAAAAACAATTATGCATGTAATAAACAACGAAAGATGCAATACAAATGCAAAATAAATTCCATCAAATTAAGGGATACACACTTATCTGGAATGTGCTCTTAAGTTTGGTTTCAAGTTACAATATTTACGCAAACCAAACTAACGAACATAACTCAAAATGCTTCAATAAGTTTGTGACCTATCCTGGCTTTGTAACAAGTCACCTTCAAGAAAGAAAGTGTAATCTTATCTATAACCTGATTACAAAACAAACTTCAATATTAATTAAGATATGGTAGTAAAATGCTTTTGAGCTTGCCCAGCTTCTAAGAAATTGCAGACAATTTTGCACGGTAATATATCCTCTTCTACTTAACGCTCTAACAGAAAATAACCATCGATAAAAGCAAGAAAATTCATGGAATTTCATTTCATTGACACCATACAAATTAATCTACTTTTAACTTACTTGTCAATAGCTTACATTACATGAAATTTCTGAATAAACATATCTACAATCAGGAACAGAAAACTCTGATAATTTGTCACCCTTCAGACTTTGTTGGTGCTGGACTGGCAAATTTTCCTCACTGTTGGATATTACTCCCATTAATACACCTGGACTCTTTTAATTAGCTTTTTTTTTAAAACAAGTTACATGGCAGTAAAAAAAATTCTCCAGTGGCTTCAGTGAACTTAAAGGGATCCCGGGAGACAGAGCCCTGCCAAGTTTATAGGAAGCGCAACAAAACCAAGTGACCTAGATGCTGAATTATTGGGATTTCTGAACAGAGAGTGGATTATCAGACTGTGGTCACATGGCCCTCATTTAAAAAGAAGCAATCAAATCATTCAACAATGACAACAAGGTCTGACTTTCCATTGTAGAGCAATGGAAAGAAAAAACCTTGGTTCTAATTCTGCATACTAACCTATCCCAAACTTTCATTGCTGTTGTACTGGTGGCAATGCTTTTAGCTGCCAAGGCACCAAACTTTGGAATTTCTGCCCAAAAGTGCTATAACCCTTTTACCCCTCTTTAAAGCAAATATGAAAACCTCTCTGTCAACTTTTTGATCACATTCATTTCAAATATCTTTGGTGGCAAAATGTCAAATTATGCTTAAAAATGTTCAAGAAGCAGGACGTCTCACTATAATATACAAATGTTAATCAGCGTCATTGCATTACATGCCCTTGGGTTTCATTTTTCAAAAGTTATAAGCCCATTTTCAGATTTCGGCATTTAAATCCTTAAATTGTTCATGTATTTACATCACGCCATCTAAAACAAAGGAGATCTGAATCTTAAGATTATATTGTTCAATAAATGACTCGATGGGTTGAATGGCTTTCTGTGCCATAGCACTTCGAAGGGCTAGAAAGACTATTCTTGATTTTTGTTCTTTGTTTCCTTTCCCAGAAGTTTCTGCCTTTGGTCATTCACTTTTGGTTCACTGTGGGCCCCACCAGGGTGTTCTTAAAGTATGGAAGAAGAATTAAATGGCTGGACATTTCATGCCATTATATCTTGGGTAGGGCTGGAGTCTTCTTGTTAACTGCTCTTACTTCCTCAGACAAGTTTTTAATTTAATGGCACAGGCCTGGTGTAAAGTTTTCATTTATCTAGTCAAGGGGAAGCTGTGCACGTTGCAGATTTGAAGGATGGCACCCTGGTGGGGCCCACAATGAACCAAAGCTGAGAGGTACATGGCCAGGAAAAACTTGGGGAGGGATAAAATGAATTGGCAGAAATGCACTTTTTTTTTACAAGTGCTAAAAAAAATGCCAGCCTGACTGGTTAAAGTTGATAAGAATTATGCTGGGCCTGGAGGGCTTGAGTTATAAGGGGAGGCTGGATAGGCTGGGGCTATTTTCTCTGGAGCGTAGGAGGCTGAGAGATGACCTTAGAGGTTAATAAAATCATGATAAGGTGAATGGTTTCAGTGTTTTTCCAGGGTAGGAGAGTCTCAAACTGGAGAGCATAGGTTTAAGGTGAGAGGGACAAGATTTAAAGGGGACCTGAGAGGCAAGTTTTTTTTTACACAGAGGGTGGTGGGTATATGGAACGAGCTACCAGAGGAAGTGGTAGAGGAGGGTACAATTATAATGTTAAAAGACACTTGGACAGGTATGTGGATAGGAGAGGTTTAGAAGGATATGGGCCAAACGCAGACAAATGGGATGAGCTCAGGAAGGCCCCTTGGATGGCATGGAGGAGTTGGGCCGAAGGACCAGTTTCCGTGCTGTATAACTCTATGACTTAAGGAAATATATAATTTCGTGTATAGACAAGCTGGGAAAAAAAAACATCTTATTAGGAGAAGGCTCTTAGGTGACCCAATAAAAGGCCTTTAAAATTATGATATGCTTGATAGGCTGAAGGAAAACATGTTTTCGCTTGAGGGAGAGAAATGCTTTCTAGGAGCCCAAAACTAGGGGCTATAAATGTTAAACGAGGAACAATAAACCCAAGAAAGAATTCAGGAGCAAACCCTTTACACAGAGAGTGGTTAGAATGTGGAACTTGGGATACTCAAGGCAAATACCATCTTGCTTTTAAAGGGACACGGCTGTATTTGAAAGATATTAGTACATGACAGACAAAAGACAGGACACATTGACAAAGTTTGATCAAAGAGAGCAAGAGGAGTAGTAAGATCAGCACACTCAATTTAATGGCCTGTTTCAATGCTATAATTTATATGCAATTATTACAGCTATGCTTCAACAGTCAGAATCTGAATACTCATGATCAAAGCATGCATATTATTATAGCTATCACATCACATTTATGCAAATTAAATTTCCCATAAATTTCAAGAACTACTTTCAATATACTGCACAGTGTTTTGAAAAAGATATTACACAATAATCCACCAATTTATATTCCTCATTACCTTGGATGATATTATCCTATTGTCTGGAAACTTCTGGTGAACAAAATGACTGTACTGAGGGAAGTGATTGGAAACATAAATTGTCCTTGTGGGACTCAGATGTGGTGGGTCAAATCCCTGTAAAATAAAAGAAATTTGCCAGTGGATTCTTTTTATGTCAATAAGAGATTTCAACATTAAAATTTAAATACCCATAAAAAGCATCCATAACTAATTTTCCAAAAACTAATTATGAAAGTATCATTGTAGCATCTGAAAGGTCTACGAAAAGTGTCAAACCATACCAGACAAGGTCAGTGCCTTGGAAATAAAGATTGAAGACTTAAAGGCAAGAGGAAACAGCTGACGAAATTTAAAGTGCATTTTTATTAAAATTGAAACAAATACTCAACTTGGTATCAGTTTGAAAGTTTATTGAAGCCCATGCACACAGTAATGCATCTTCAAGTTATACTCTAATGCAAGTATGTCTGCAAGCTCCAGTAAATGTGGTTCTGTCCATCAGCTGGAAGTTGATACACTACTCAGAAGTTAACCTGATCAGCATATATTTTATCATGACAATTTCTGATGTACCATATACGCAATACAGGTCAACACATTAGCTTTGATTGCTGCCCAGCTTGGGATAGAAATATTTAATCAAAGGACAACTATGTTATCCGTTTTTCCTTCTAAAATGCACGCATTAAATTTCTTCATGCAATTTACAAAATCTACCCCTTTATTTAGTAATTCCACTACCATCAGTGCAATTTGTACATATAATTTTGCATTAATGATTTGAAAATCTAATGTCTTAAGGAAGATTCTCATTTTAACAAAACACATTTTGAACAAGGCTGTTCAGTTAGTGAGCCACATGGAAGACTACAGATGCTGGAATCTGGAGCAAAACACACACACTGCTGGAAGAACTCAGGAGGTCAAACAGCATCTGTGGAGGCAAAGATATGGTCAACATTTTGGGTGTGACTGTAGCAGGATTGAAGAGGGAAGATAGCCAGTATAAAAGAGGTGAGAAGGAGGGGTGAGATAGGGGCAGGGGCAGGTAGGTGACAGGTGGAAACAGATGGGGGTGGTGGTGAAGGTGTAGGGACAAGTGCTGTACCTCCCACGTTTGCTGAGGAAAGTGCCAGGGACAGATGAGTGAACCAGGGAGTATCAGAGAGAGTAGTCCCTGCAGAAAGAGGGTTGGGGGGGGGGGGGGGGGGGGGGGGGGGGGGGTAAGAGGAGATGTGATTGGCGGTGGGATCCTGCTGCAGCTGGCAGAAATGGCAAAGAATGATGCTGAACACAGGGGTTAATGGGGTGAAGAGTGAGAACCAATGGAATTCTTTCTCTGTTCTGTCTGGAGGACAGAGAGCAAGAGCAGACATCTGAGAAATAGAAAAAAATTTGAGTGAGAGCTCTGTCAACTATAGTAAAAGGGAAGCTAAGTTTCCTGAAAAAGGATGACATTTCAGTAGTCCTGGAACAGAAAACTTATCCCTACATCTTGAAGACCTGTCCCTACACCTCCTCCCTCCCCACCATCTAAGGACCTAAACAGCATTTCCAGGTGAGGCAGAGTTTCATGTGCACCTCCTCCAACCTCATCTATTGTATTCGGCGCTCTCAATATTGCTTCCTCTACACTGGTGAGACAGTGTAGACTAGGTGACTGTTTGGTGGAGCACCTGTGTTGTGTGCAGCATCCATCTTGAGCTTCTGGTTGTATGTCACTTCCACTCCCCTTCCTACATCAACTTGTCTGTCCTCAGCCTTCTTCACCGCCATGGTAGGCCAAATGCAAACTAGAACACACATTCCATTGGGTAGCCTGCAACCCAATTTTTCTGTATTTTTAATGTTTTGAACTGAATTTTTCAATTTCACGGGACCATACCCTGTGTACCTTTTCCACTCTGACCGGTCCACTTGGGTTCTCCCTCCCTTTGTTCACCTTTCCCATTTTCATAACCCCATCACCTATAACACCTATCCACCTTGGTTTTTTCTCCACTGGCATACCCTTCTTCTCCCCTTCTCCATCTGCCCATCACCACCCCTTCATCTGGTTCTATTTAACACCTCCCAGCCACAGTTTCTACCTTCTCCTTCCTCTGCCCAATTTTTCCTTATTTGTTTTCACCTATTACCCACCCGCCTGTCTTCACACTGCCCATCATCCCCTCCTCATCAGTTTCCACCCATCACCTACCTGCTCACCTCACCCTTCCCTTTCACTTCTTTAAACCGGCCATCTTCCCTCTACAGTTCCAGTTTATTTGAGTCATGACCCTGCATCATCAACCCTCGCATGCCCATCAACTCCCCCTAATTCTCCTACCACCCATCTACAATAGGGACAACGTATAGTAGGCAATTAACCTGCCAACCGGCACATCTTCGAGATGTGGGAGGAAATCAGAAGACCGGAGAAACACACATTCACAGGGAGAATGTGCAAACTCCACATAGACAGCACCAGACTTCAGGATCAAACAGGGTCACTGGAGCTGTGAAGCAGCAGCACTACCTGTTGCACTACTGTGCCATTCTGTGCTGAGTGACTCACTTCCTGAAACTCCACAGTCTTTCCACCATCCATTTACAAGGCACAAATCAGGATTGTAATGGAACATTTCCGCTTGTCCAGATGAGTGAGCACCAACAGCACTCAAGAAACTCAACACCATCTAGGACAAAGTAGCACACTTGATTGGTACCCTAAACAGTCAGTCCTTCCACCACCAGCACACCATGGCTGCAGTTTGCATCATCTACGAAATACATACAGTTAATCACCACGGCTATTGTGTAAGCCCCTCTTATACCTGCTACCTCTGCCACCGAAAACGATGAGGGTGGCAGACACATGGCAATGCCAATACTCGCAGGCTGCACACAATCCTGTCTTGGAAGTACATCACTGGTCCATTATTATTGCTGGATCCAAATCCTGGAACTGCCAATCCAAGAATATGGTGGGAATACCTTCACCAGTATGACTGTAGCAGTTCAAAGTGGTGGCTCACCACCACCTTCTCAAGGACAATTAGAGATATGCAACAATTGCTGGTTTTGCTAGTGGTACTCAAATCCCAAAATATGAATAAATTCAGAAGCCACCAACTTTTATTTTACCCCCAACACTAAAAGACACAACCTCTTTATCCATGAACTTATCATCCAGTTTGATAAATTCATGGTCATGGACAAAGAGTTCAAATCCATTGTGTAAAGCATTGCTAGCTCTCAGAAAGCTCACTTGTGACAGGAAACAAATTACTATTAAATGGGTCAACATAAGGTTCTGTGGCACAGGCTAGGGAGCTTAATCACATTCTTCACTTAATCACATTCTGGAAGATTGAAGACATAAAAATCATTGTATAAATTGGGCTATACACTTTTTCTTGGAGGTAACTTCCTGGCCACGTTGATTCTTCGTTCAAAGAGCTGAGAAATCAAGTGTCGTAGATTCATACTTTAAGTGTGTGGTTAGAGGTGTACTGCAAACCACTTCCAACAGTAAGCTGCAAAACATGCAAGATCCACTTTTACACTTTGCAACATGTATTTTAATCACCTTTGATACTAGGAGCACCATTGAGCAAAATCTAATACTAAGCTGCATAGAGTAGTATTAGGACATTTGTGATCAAGGAGGCAAGTTTTTATAAACATCTAATATAAGAGGCATAAACAACTGAAAGCACAGCCACCAATGGAGGAATAAATGGTAGAAGGGGTATAGTCTGTGGCTATAATATAGTCGATGGGGGGATAGGTGTTACCAATACTTAGGTGCTAGAAACTACTTCAGAACTGGATGCAGAATAACAAAGACCACAGAGGGCTTGGGAGAGGGGCTGGTGAGGTAGAGCTGGCTGTCATCAGTGTAGATGGGAAATGTTAGTTTTCAGAAGATGTCATCATGAGCCAGCATGTACTTGGGAAATAAAAGTAGGGCAGGTGCCAAAGGCAGGGAACAAGAGGCACAAAAAAGGTAATAGTACAGGAGCAGAAAAGAGATTATTGCAAGCAATTCTCTCATTATGCTTGGGTAAGGAAGAATGGAACCAGTTGAGTTTAGCCTAAATCAGCTGAAGAAGGGTGGTGGGACATTGAACAAAAATGGTATCGTTAACCTTGTGTCCTTAAAAACTAATCATCAATATGGTCTACAGCAAATACTTTTAAAATGTACATCAATAATATCTAGCTCTGGCTTATAAATATCCCTGCCCTATTAACTGCCTTTGTGTTGTCTTGGATGAGTCATAACTTCAAGTCAATATCAGTATGACAAATTATCTTTAGTCCTAGCAAAGGTTTCAAGCACTTCCCACCCACTCCATCACCATTAACTAGCACACACAGGAAGGTGGTACACAGTTAACATGGCTTTGTGCAGGGGAAATCTTGCTTGCTAATTGACTGAGTTTTTTTTGAGGAGGTAACCAAGAAGACTCATGAAGGCACAGTGGTAGATGTGGTCTCTCTCTATGTTAATAAGGCATTTGACAAGGTCCTGCAAGGTAAGCTGGTTTGGAAGGTTAAGGCCCATGGAGTCCAAGGTGAGCTGGCTAATTGGATCCAAAACTGGCCCAGTGATAGGAGACAGAGGATAGTGGTGGAAAGATGATCTTCTGATTGGAAGTCTGTGACCAGTGGTGCATGGCAGGGATTGGTACTGGGACCCTTGTTGTTTGTGATAATATATTAATGATTTGGATGTGAACGTAGGAGGTATGATTAGTAAATTTGTGGATGACACACAAGTTGGTGGTGTTGTAGATAGTAAAGAAAGTTGTCTAAGGATATAGATCAGATGGAAAGCTGGGCAGAGCATTGGCAGATGGAATTTAATCCCGACAAAGTATGAGGTGATGCATTTGGGAAGTAAAGTGGCAGCAGAACATATACAGTAGGACATTAAGGAATGTTGATGAACAGAGAAACCTTAGGTTCAAGTCCATAGTTCACTGAAAGTGGCTACATAGGTGGTCAGGGTGGTGAAGAATGCACATATTAGCTTTCATACAGTAGGTTGGGACATAGAATATAAGAACTGGGACATTATGTTGCAGCTTTACAAAACACTGTTTAGGCTGCACTTGGAGGACTGCATTCAGTTTTGGTGCCACACTACAGGAAGGATGTGGTCGTGCTGGAGAGAGTGCAGAAGGGATTCACCGGGATGTGGCCTGGATTGGAAGGTGTTAGTAATGGTGAGAGACCAGATAGGCTGGGTTTATTTCCTCTGGAGCAAAGGAGACAGAGGGGTAACCTGAAAGATATGTAAAATTATGATAGGGTAGATAGCTATAGAATTTTTTTCCCATGGTAGGGTATCAAAAACAAGAAGCCATTGGTTTAAAGTGGAGGAAGGAGTTTTAGAGGGGATTTAAGGGGAAAGGTTTTTTTTATATGCACAGAGGGTGGCTGATATCTGGAACTTGCTGCCAGAGAAAGTGTGGAGTTAGATTCAATCACTATGTTTAAGAGACATTTAGAGAAGCACTTAAATAGGCACAACAGAGAAGGATACAGACCTAATGTAGTCAAGTAAGATTTGTGTAGATGGGCAAAAAGATCAGCATGGGTCGAACGGCTCATTTCTGTACTGTACAACTCTATGATTCTGACTGCTCACAACCTGTTTTATCCTAAGAAAGTGTTTAAATAAACATTATCACCAAATCACCTTGCTTCAGCCTAGGAATATTGCACCCTTGTACTTCACTTTCACCATCACTGTAACACAAAGCCAATTCAGTCACTTTGATACAGAAACATGGAAAAATCACAGGAGTAGTTCATTTGGCCCTTCCTGCCTCCTCTTGCATTCAAGATCTTCCATCTTAATACCATATTACTGATCTCTTCCCCTACCCCTTGATAGTTTGTGTCTGGAAATCTACCTCCTTTTTAGACATATACATGACATCTTGGTCACCCCTGCCTTCTGTAGCATTGAATTCCGTAAATTCATCACTTTCTGAGTAAAGAAATGTCTCCCGATTTCAGTCCTACAAATCTCACCCTGTATCCCAAAACTGTGACTCCTTGTTCTAGACACCTGCATCCAATCTGTTCAATTCTATCAGAATTTATGTTTCAATGAAATCCCCCTCAATCTTCTAAACATAGAGAACATAGAAGTGGTCAATCCAATCTCTCCTCATACAATAGCCCTGCTCTCCCAGGAATCAGTTTTGTAAACATTTGCTGCACTCTCTCTATGGCAAGTATATTCTTTCTTGGGTAAAGAGACCAGAAATGCACACAGTACTCCAGATGTTGTCTCAACAAGATCCCGTATAATTGCAGCAAGCTATCTTTGCTGCTGTACTTAAAACCTGCTGCAAAGAAGGCCAACACACATTTTGCATGCTGCACCTGCATGTTTGCTTTCAGTAACTTGTGTGTAAAGGCACCCAGATCCTTTTCAAACATTTCCCTAATCTATTACTAGTAAAATAATACACAATTTTTCTGTTTTTCCTAAGTGGATAACTTCACATTGGACATCTAACATGCATTTTCCCACTTACACAATTTGCCTAAATAGCCTGAAAGCTGTGTTTCCCCCTCGCAGCTCATAATCTCATCGAACTTTGTATCACTGGCAAACTTAGAAACATTGCATTTGGTTCTCTCATTTAAATTATTAAATGAATATTGTGAATAGCTGGGGACCCTGTGGTACCCCCACTTGTCACCATCTGCCACCTCGAGAAAAGTCCCATTTTATCCCTCATCTATTTTCTATCTCTCAACTAATTTTCAATCCACGCAAATTTATTACCTTTAATCCCACATGCTTTAATTTTGCACACAACGTCACCATATGGGACTTTATCAAAGGCCTTCTGAAAATCCAAATACACCACATTCACTGGTTCTCCCTTTCCTATTCTACCTGCTACATCCTCAAAACACTCCAGTAGGCTTGTCAAGCATGATTTCCCTTTCATAAATCCATGCTGATTTTGCCTAATCCCATTGATATATTCTGTGTACCGCTATCACATCCTTGATTATAAACTCCAGCATTTCCCCCACTCCTGACACAAGGCTAGATGTTTTGTTTATTGTTTTGTTTTTCCTCACAGCTCCAGTGACCCAGGCTCAATCCTGACCTTGGGTGCTGTCTATTGGAGATTGCACATTCTTACTGTGCCCACTGGAGTTTCCTCAGTGATCTCCATTCTCCTCTCACATTCCAAAGACATGCAGGTTGGTAGATTAGTAGGCCACTGTTCATTGTCCCTAGTGTGTAGGTGAGTGGTAGAATCTTGGCAGAGTTGATGGGAATGTGGGAAGAAGAGAAAATGGGATTTGCTTAGGATTCAGGTAAATGGGTGCTTGATGGTCAGTGTGGAATTGGTGGGCCAAAGGGATGGTTTCTATGCAGTATGACTTCTTGATTAAATAATGTAGTTACCTTATATCAACAGCATCTGTTCCATAACCTATAGAACTATTCTCATGGTACGTCTTTTAATTCACTGGAATGCAGATTTTCAGGCCCCAGTAATTTATCAGCTTTCAGTGCCATTATTTTTTCCAGATTTTTTTTTAATAATACTGATAAAACCTATAATGATCTCTTTGTTTATTGTGACTGTGCACTAAAATCTACCACATGCATTGTCTGTCAGTTCTGCCTCATTAACCTAAAATGAGAATACTAAATTTAAAAGCAGGAAAAAACAGTCCATCACTATTTCCCCCAGTGTATTCACCAGACTTCCTCCAAATCACAATATGTATAAGGAACACACTGGTTGTGATGAAGTAAGGGTAGTTTTTAAATAAAGACTTGCATTAACATAGCAACATTTTTAAAAAGGGAAAATATCCCAAGGCACTTCATAGGAGTGTCATCAAATGATATTAGATCCAAGGACCAATCAAGACAGGTGACAAAACACAGGCGGAGATGTGCTTTAAAAAGCATATAGAAAGAGAGGTGGGGGTGGACAGCAAGGGGGAGAAACAGAGACTAGGCCCTCTGGCCCTGCACATCATAGGTCTTTAAGTGCATGTACATTTACATTTTAAAATATGAAGTTTTCTGCCTCTAACACCCTGTCAAGCATCCAGACCCCCCAACAACCCATTGGGTGAAATTTTTATTGCCTGTTCTTCCTCTAACAATATTTCAAATCTATGCCCCTTGGTTTTTGATCCCTCTACAAATGAAAAGACTGAAACCCCATAACCTCATACACCTCATATGTCTTCCCTCAATCTCCTTGATCCACAGAAAACAAGTTATCCGATTTTCCTTTATAGCTGAAATTTCCAGTCCTTGCAAACCCTTAAATATCTTCTGCCCTCTCTTCAGTGCAACATAGTTCTCCTGTAATACGATAACCAGAACTGTCTGTAGTACTCATAATGTGGTTTAACTAGTGTGTACGCAGTACTAGCATAACTTCCTGATCTTTTATTCTATGCCTCAGCTAATAAAGGGAAAGCATTTTGTGAGTCCTTTTAGTCACATAATCAAACTGCTCTGCTACCTTGAAGTGGACATACATTCTAATGTCCCTCTTTGTTCCTTTGAAACTTCTATTCTCCCATTTACTGTGTATTCCCTTTGTGTTGTTGCACTCCCAAAATGCACTAGCTCATTTTTCAGGATTGAATTCCATTTGCCACTTTTCAACCCGACTAACCAGACAGAGAACACACTGCACAGAAACAAGCCATTTGGCCCAACTACTCTGATCTAGGATCCTGACATTCCTCATTTAAGTCCGCCAGCATAAACCTCTACTTCCTTCCCCTGTTCATACTTGTTCAATCCTGTTAAATACAATTTAATTTAACCACTTCTATGGTAAGAAAATACACTTTCTCACCACTTCTTGAATAAAGAATTTTCTTTTGAATTTCATGTTGGATAGCTTGACGATTTTATACTGAGGACCTCTAGTTAAACTCATTCCCAAAAGTGGAAACAATCTCTCCACATCCACTCTTTTAAAACCTCCTATCATTTTAAAGACCTCTATTAAGTTAACTTTCAGCCTTCTTCACTCAACGGAAAAAAAGAGATTCAGTCTATTTGTCCTTTCCTGATAACAAATACCCGCTAATTTATAGTATCATCCTTGTGAATCCTCTCAGACAACCAAAATTTCAATGTGGGTTTAACATAACTTTCCGCTTTTCAAATTTTGTTCTCCTAGAAATAAACCCCAATGCTTTGTTCGCTTTCTCTAAGACCATGTTAATCAATAATCTACCTATCACCCAACCATAGGACATCTTAACAATTCAATATTAATGTTGGTTAGTTAGCAAAAATATTACAACGACATTTCCAATATAGTTAACAAATGCAAAATTGTATGTGGAATATGGAGACTATACCAATGTTTTGAATAATATTGCTAAAGTTATCATATAAACAAGGTTGGTCTCAGGCCTGATCTGTGGTTTGCTAATGTCAGCCAAGATAACAGAAAGTATTTTACAACCAAACTCAGACACAGAATGGGGGAGGGGATATCAACGGCTGTCAAAAAAAAAGTGAAATAACAAATTCCAAGATATTGCATGGAGACAGGATTGGGCTCAGATGTGATGGCACCTGTGCTATCAAGATGATGAATTAACAGATTGCTGACATTTTCAAGGCACACTTACAAAAATGTGAAGATCAAGTGGGCCACAAAGAAATGTGCAGCTCCATCTCCACAAGAAGTTAATAGCTTGGGGGGGGGGGGGGGGGGGGGGGGGTGGGTGGGGTGGAGGAAGAAACAATTAAAAGCTATTCAAATTGACATTGACCTATTCCTTCAGACACAATAATAAAGCTTTGATTAGGTTGCCAACAAAATGTGAACTCAGAGATTCAACTTTTGTATCCATCACCCCCCATATTCCTTGGAGTGGAGCAAAAGAATTAAGAAATCAGAAAAGCTATAATGCTTGGATTTTGTTTTGAACTTAATAAACCTCGGTTTGTTTATAGTTCATAAAATGAATAATCTTTCAGTCACATGTTTACACTGAAACAAATCATATTTAATCTTCTGCTGTTATCAACCATTGCGCTTAAAGGTCTCCTTCAATAAGGATCACATTTGCATTTAACTGCACATGGTTTAGGGGTTCCTTACATCTGAAAAAAATAAATAGGTCATATTCACTTAATTGAGCAAATAATTAAACAGAATGCAATATACTTCTGCATTCTGAAACAAAAATTGATAATGTGGACAGTGCATTCAAGTTGACATTTCCCAGATCACCATGAAACAGTGATTTGGTCATGGGTGAAGAAATTGTACAAACTCACTAACAACAGACTATATTTGGGGAAAGGGTAGCAGTTGGGTAGGTGAAGATAAAAATAGAGTATTATGCAGAAAAGTACTTCAATCTAGACAAATTACATTTTGGGGGATATTTACCTTAAATCTTTTCAGATTTTACATATGCCCTAAACATATTTTTGCATTCTTGCATAGCGAGGCAATGAAGAATTTAAAATGGAGTTCCTATCATTAATTACATGCTCTTACATGATCCTTGACTTCCAAAAACACAGAACATTAGACTTTCATTGGGGTTTAAACAGTGAAATATTAAATAGTAAAGAACATGTAGCTGATCACTTTTTGTTTGCAGTAATTAACCAAACTGATCCATGAATACTGTGCAAATTTATATTAAAACTAACAAAATCCTTACTGATATATCAAATGTGACCAGGACCAAGCAGCATTACTATATTTAAACACAACCAGATAAGTGCATGTGAACAAATCCATAGGATTTCAGTACTTGAACTGAATGTCAGGCACAGAAACCAATTAAAATCTGTAACAGATATATAAGTTGAACTGGGACTTGTTCTTCTCCCTAATGAATTCTTCAGAGCTATAGCTGAAAACATAAGCAGAAGAATAGAAAACAATTTTTCAGATGCAAGTGCTCCCAATAATTTTGTTTTTCAGAATAAAATTGTTATATAATTTTAAACAATTAAAATACTGGTTACTTTCTTGCATGCAAAACTGATTTGATTTTTTTTAAATTGAGCAACTTTAATGAAGAAATGTAATTATGATTATAAAATTATTTAAAATCAAGAGACGTACAAAACAATTTGATGGGGAAAACAGAATTTTGGTCTCTACACAAAGGAACACTAAAAACACAAGGATCCATTTGATGAATTCCTGCAAAACATTTTTTTTGCAGTTAGAGATAGGAGCCCTAGGATAAGACAAAGCGAATCAAGGGTGAAATATATTATGTATTATTATGACAACAGGATTGACTAATGGTTAAGGGGTGGGGAGAAGTTGATACGATAGAAATGTTCAAAATCATACAATGTTTTGGAAGAATAAATAATGAAAGATTCCAATGATAGTTGCACTGCTAACATGAGTATTTGAACTATGATTTGTATTCAAGGCATCACATAGCACAAAAATTAAATTAATGCAAATGCCACGTGGCCATGAAGTCAAACTGCTCAAATATTTAAAAGTGAATTGAAACTGTAAATAATAATCAGTTAGATTTATTAGGTTGCCAACAAAATGCAAAACTCTGAGATTCCTAATAAACAAGAGTAAATAAATTAGCTTTGAGAATATAGATGCTGAATAGTTTATCACCATTATTGGACAACTTGTCAAAGATTTTCCTGTGATTTCAAAATGCATAGCTATCCCATACTAACCAATATAAACCATTTTATTGAGAAAAATTAATTTCAATATGTAGTGCTTTAAATACATACTAATTACCATACTTCACCCAAGCATGCCTCTTTATACAAATTAAAACAAGGACAGCCAATTACAGCTCCACAGCTATAATCGCCTATAGCTATGTGATTTTAAGTCATCACACAACACATAGCTACCTACAATTTATATCCTATTTACTATCATCAGGAAAGAGAGTTGTGTTATGATAGTCAGTGTATTACCAAACTTTAATTATGCCAAAATATAAATTCATGATTAACAGCTTGAGACTTCTGACAACCACTATTTTCCACCTGCATGGCATATATTTCCAACCCTGCTTTATTTAATCTGTTGAAGAAACCATATGATTGATATCCTCAGATTCTACTAATGAAATACTAATCAATTGCCTCCTATATTATGCCCTGCAGAAAATAAACTTGAGTATTGAAAATTAAATTATGTTGTACAGTAACTGAGATTCTTGAATAATAACTTTTGTTTAGAAGACAGTAACTTAGATGATTTCAAAACATGGAGCTACAAATTTACAAAACAGACCTGGATCCTTCAGTCAAGGTGCCTGGAAGCACTTTCACACAAAAGGGTAGTGGTAGTTTGGAACACTGCCCGCAAAGTCGATTATGTTAAATCAATTGAACATTTCAGGAAAATATTAATAAACATTTCCTAGGTATTAAAGAACGGGAAGCTAAGTTAGGGACTAAGTAGCTTAGAGATATTGATGACCCATGATACCTGGACTGAAAGATAGTGGGCCTAGTCCCGTTTTTATCCATGCTGCTACTCCTGTCATCTTTTTGGGTAGTCCCTGCTGCTCATACTTGCATAAAGAGACTGCTGGCCAACTACAATTAAGTTTACATTTCTTCAATACATCTCAAAGAGATGAGTGCATCACGAATGCAAAATGTTTTCTACGCAGAAAACTGAAACACTTTTGGGGCACATTTGTTACGACGAATCACTTAAGGTCCAACAATTCTGGGCAGAGTTGGTTACGGTATTTTAAAGCGTACTGTCACCTGTTGCCAACTGAAACTCAAAGTTACTGAAATTACACTGTATTACAATGAAGTGCAAGCATTTCATTAACTACAGCGTCATATGCTGGTACATGACAGCAGAACGATATCGAATAAACCCTGTGAAACCTCAGAGACGGAAACAGCAGCTGGTGTTGGTAACCGAGCTGACATATCGACCAATGATAACGATGTTTAATTATCTCAGGTTACTCGTAATAAACTTAGAGCCTGGGAGAAATGATCTATCCTGTTGCAAAGGTCCACCACCAGGAACTGCACGACTCAAGCGAGAAGCCATTGCGGTTCCACCCGTTGAATGGCAAGTGGCAGCTTACACAAGTGTCTGGTCTACAGCCCAGCCCCTAAAACACCGGCGAAGGTGGGAGCAACGCTCCCGTCGGCAGCGGTGCCCCAGGGTTTCAGCCGCGCCGCAGGCGCCTGCAGCCGGCCTCAGCTCAACCCTCGCCAGCCAGACCTACCAGTTGCTGCCGTATCCAGCGGATCATGGCTCCACACGAGGCCGGCAACCCTCGCCGACCAACTCCCCCGGCTTTTTCTTCCCCTCTCCCCGCCTGATTCGACGCCGAAGCCAGTGTCCCACTTCAGCCCCCGGTCACAGCCTGCACCCTGACACCGCTCTCTTCCCACATCATCAGTTCGCAGCAGGGCGCACCGGAAACACATGACGTCAGCGCACTTCCGCCAGCCGACCGGCGGGGCTGAGGGATCGGCGGAGCCCCCTCACAACCAGGTCGGGGGAGACAGGTCGGCCTGTATCTGGTGGGATTTGTCTGGAAGAACAGACGAAGCTTTCGGGTGATCGTGAAAAAATGGTTTGCAAGAACGACTTTCGGTGGTTACGAAATTGCCACCGCAGTGTTACTTGTCAAAATGCCTCAGCCAGACACCATAAGGAGACTTCGGGAGAGGTGGTCAGAAGCCGAGTCAAAAAGGTAAGTCTTCTGGCCTGAATGTGGAGCAGCAGAGTGAGGCAGGGTGGTGAAGGAGGGCTGACAGCCGCCAATGATGGAGCAGTGAAAATCAGGGATGTGCAAGAAACAGACATGGAGGAGTGTCCTTATTTTGAATAAGAAGAGCAAATGTGGGTCCCTCAGACAGAGAGGGAAGAATTTATAACAGGGAATAAGGAAATGATAAAGGAATTAAACAACTCCTTTGTGTCTGTCGTCATAGAAAAAGACACCAAAAAAGTGAGCAAAAGTGAGAACTGAAAGAAAGAAATATTGCTGAAGTACTGGACAAGTTGATGAGACTAAAAGCTGATATATCGAAAAGACCTGATGATCCACATCTCGGAATCTTGAAGGCTGGCCATAAAGATAGTGAACGTTTTGGTCATCATCTTTCAAAATTCTATACATTCTGTAATTCTTCCTGTGGATTCAACGGTAGCAAATGTGACCCCAATATTTAAGAAGGGAGAGAGAGCAAACTACTGACCTTCTAGTCTAACGTCAGTGGCGGGGAACGTGCTGCAGTCTACCGTGAAGTATGTAATAACAGAATACCGTAAAAGAATAATAGGATTGACCAGAGTCAGGATGGATTTAGAGTCACAAAGTCATACAGCATGGAAACAGGCCCTTCGGCCCTACTCGTCCATGCTGACTGTGTTGCCCAGCGACTTAGTGTTTGGCCCATAGCCCTCTAAACCTCTCCTATCCATGTACTTATCTATTTATGAAAGAAAAATCATGTTTGACTAATCAACTGAAGGATTTTTAATATATGTGGTGTATTTGGATTTCTGGAAGGCTCTTGATGAAGTCCCACTGTAGTGAACAAGGTTAAAGCACACAGAGTTGAGAATAACCAATTCTCAATCCACGTATAGTGACGTGGATTGAGAGTTGGTTATTGGACAGAAAGCAAAGAGTGGGAATAAATGGTTTATTATCATCACATGTACAGTGAAAAGCTTTGTATGCATGCCATTCAAACAGATCATTCCATACATAGTACATTGAGGTAGTATAAAAGGAAAAAACGATATTAGAATATAGTGTTACAGTTACAGAGAAAGTACAGTGCAGGTAGACAAATAAGGTGCAAGGGCCATGACGAAGTAGTTCAAGAGATCAAGAGTTCATCTTTATCGTACAAGGGGTCCATTCAAGAGTCTTGTAACAGTGGGATAGAAGCTGTCCTTGAGCCTGTTGGTAAGTGTTTTCAAGCTTTTGTATCTTCTGTCCAATGGAAGGGAGGAGAAGAGAGAATGAGGGGTCAGAGGGGTCTTTGATTATTTTGGCTGCCTTCCGAAGGCAGCGTGAAGTATAGACAGAGTCAATGCAGGGGAAGCTGGTTTTCGTCATAGGCTGGGCTACATTCACAACTCTCCTGCAATTTCTTGCGGTCTTGGGCAGAGCAGTTGCCATACCAAGCTGTGATGCATCTAGGTAGGATGCTTAAATAAATGAATCTTTCATAAGTTAGCAGGTTTTGACTAATGGGGTACCATAGGGATTGGTGCTTGGGCCTCTGCTATTCACAATCGGCTTCAAAGGTTTGGCTGAGGGGAGCGAATGTAATTTCCAGGTTTGCTGATGATACAATATTAGATAGATTGTCAGTAAGAAGAAGGAGGAGGATGTAAAGAGGCTTCAAACTGAATGAGTGCATACGAATAGCATATGCAGTATAATATGGAAAGAGTGGAATTATCCATCCTGAAAAGCAGAGTATTTTTTAAATGGTGAGAGGTTGGATAATGTTGCTATGTGAGAGACATACGTACATTATTAACTAAAAGCCAAATGCCATTTCACCAAGCAAATCAGAAGGCAAATGATATATTGGTCATTATTACAAGAGCACTTGAATACAGGATTAAAGATGTCTTGATGAGAATCCACCCGAAGTATTGTATGCAGTTGACTTACGGAAATCTAACTTTATGCAAATTCTTCCAGACTCTGGTCTCAGGCATAGTACTTGAATCTCTTCACCAGGAAACAATGCAGAGCAATGCAGAGATCACAAGCCAATGCCTTCTCTAAACTCTCCTTCAGGTAAGATCAAACATTATGAATCCCAAGCCACCTCTGGCTAGCACACACTTTCTTTCATTAAACTGCCAATAGTTTTCTCTCAGCCTCCCCTCGTCACTCCACCCAGGCTGCATTCAGACAAACGTTTATCACAGTTCACTTGCTGGTAACATCTCATACCACCTATGCTGACCTTCCCCAGTCTATTCTTTGCAAATCAGTCCCCAAGGGCTGTCTATGCTAAAGAATTCACATTATGATTTTGGAGGAAATTGTTTGCTTCCAACTTAATAATATTCAGTTTACGGATAGTTCTCTTTTACTTGTCAGAAAGGAAGTGCAATGAAGATTCACTAGATTAGTTCTAGGAATGTCAGGTTTGGCCATAATAGGAGAGATTTGTTAGGTTAGGCCCGTATTCGCTAGAGGGAAAAAAACCTGCACTTTCCAAAGATGCTGCCTGAACTGCTGATTACTTCTAGCATATTCTGGTTTTATATTTGTAACCTATAGAGTTTAAAAGAATGAGAGATCTCATTGAATGTTTCTTTAAACCTTACAGAGCTCAATAAACTGGAGGTAGGAACTGTGTTTCCCCTGGCTGAGAAGTCCAGAACCAGGGGTCACAGTTCCGGAATGAGGGATAGGCAATTTAGTACTGAGATGAGAAACTTGTTCATGCAGATGATGGTGAATTCTCTACCCTAGAGGCTCACTGAGATCATTCAAAGATAACTTTCAGGGTATTAAGGGAATCAAGGAATATGGAGATGGTAGAGAAAATTGCCACTGAGGTAAGAGGTCAACCATGATGTTGATGAATGACAGAGCAAGTTCAAAAAGCCACATGGCTTCCTCCTATTCTTAGTTCTTATGAGGCTATAGCAGTAGGGAGGGGTGAGGCATGTAAGGTCTGACATAAAAGCAGGAAATGCTGACCATTCATCAAATTTATTTCAGATTTCTAGCATCTGTAGGTTTTTTGCTTTTCATTTAGTGGAAGGTCATCACCTGAAATGATAACCCACCCTGTTTCCCTCTCTCTCCACAGATGCTGTCTGATCTCCTAAGCACTTCAAGCATTTTTTGTTTTAATTATTGAAGGAATTAAAAATAAGCATTGATTTTTTTTAAAGTTATGGAATTTTTATAAAATGTTTATATTTTTTGCTAATAATATTTCCTATTTCACCTACATCTTGTACATCACAATCCTTTTGTCACAGTTTATAAAATATTTTAAATATTAGATAAAACTTGTGCTTTCTGGTCTCTAATTTGCTATGTCTGAGAGTTCTTCATTGAGATTCACAGCTCAGCTAGGTTGATGATAGCTGGATACCAGGGATCATTTATGCTGAGGCCTGATTGCAACAGATATCAGAAAAAGGGAATTAATGCCACAGAGATGGCTAGATCTTTATGGAAAGCTTTCTTCAAGTTCAGCACCAAGCACTGTCACTTCACTACTAAATACAAAAGTCAAGCCTTTGTGTGATTGTGTAAAAATAGCTTAAGGTACATTATCGATGTTATGCATTTCTGCACTATGTGAGCTTAGACACACAGATATTTAAGGCCCCCTGGACATATGCGAAGGGTAAATTTGGTGGACACTTGAAATCAGCTCAGAAAATATACTCAGGAAATATGTTAGATGTTATGAGTGGATTTCCCACAGTGGGCATGAAATTCAGGATTTAAAGAAAAGTTGGGGGAGGATTGGGGGAGTCTGGTTAACCCTAATTTTGTCCATTAAGTTGTATACATGCAATAAGTGGTTATATCTTTCTCCCATTCTTCTGCACCCCAATGGTGTCAAGATGCAAACTGCTCTACGCACCAATCTAATGTATGGTATTAAAGATTTTCCCATTGGGTGGTCTGTTTGTCCTGCATGACATCAAACTTCATGGCCACATTCATCTAGGCAAGCGGAGAGAATTCACTCAGCTAAACAGGAAGAATGTGGAATAAAATTGGTTGAGACTCATAAAGCAAGCGGTCAAATAAATAAAGGAAGAGGACACAACGGAGCTTCTATTGTGATACTTGATACCAAAAAAGGATCTGACACTATGGACACCTCAGAAATGGATCTTGAAGCAACAATCTTGCAGGTGGGTCAGCCACTGTATAAACAAGCAGACCTCAATGGATTGGAAATGTGGACAAATTGAGAAGGAGTTTTCTTACTGTGTTATTTGGTCTGGGGTAGTTTCATCAAAATACATGTGGAAAAGCTGTATCTGCACATGATGATCACAAGCCACTTAAGATCATTATTAGTGTTCCCCTCTAGATCACCAAAAAGGTTGCAAAAAATGCTTGTGAGAATGTAGGCATACGGTAGAAATTCATGAAAACACGAGACTGCAGATGCTGGAATCTTAGCAACAAACAACCTGCTGGATGAACTCAGCAGGTCGAGCAGTATCTATGGTGGGAAAGGAATTGTTGACATTTTGGATTGAAGCCTTGTATCAGTTCCTGATGCAGGGTTTTGAACCAAAACGTCAACAATTCCTTTGCCCTGACAGATACTGCTCAACTCGCTGAGTTCCTCAAGAGATTGCTTGTTGCACCAATAAACACTCATTACAGGTCAGGCAAGGGCATGCATGTAGTTAACAGATGTGGCCAAGCCTACCTCAAAGATGCAAGAGATTCCAAGGATATTGAACTTGATACAATCAGCGTGGCAAGAAACATTCCAAACTCTCAGCTATTGATGCAGGACAAGATACAATGCCACGCCTGAAGCAAATGATTCAGTGCAGACAGAAAGGGACACAGTATGGGCCTGTCCTAAGACCGTACTTCCACCTGAGAGATGAACTGGGCACTCTGACCTGATCTTCAAAGGTGAAAGGATAATTGTTCGCAGGTTACAAAGGTATGATGTGACCAAATCAGTTTATTTCTAGAATCTGAAAGCGAATGATTGCTTCAGCACAGTGAGAGAAAGTATCCACTGGGTCTGGATGAACAAGAAGGTCAGGGACTTTAACCAGAAATACAAGACCTGCAGATTTTTTCTAGAAAGAGACCAAGCATGGAAATTTTCACTCTCATCAATTCCCAGGCTGGGTTAGATTTGTTTCACCTAAATAGGAAAACATGATGAGTGACAGTGGACAGTTAGCATTTCGGGTTGAGATCTTGACCCAAAACATCAACTGTCATTTCCCTTCATAGATGCTGCCTGACCTGCTGAGTTCCTCCAGCATACCATAGAACCATAGAACCATACAGCACAAAACAGGCCCTTCGGCCCACCGTGTCGTGCTGTCCATCAGACCACCCTCACACTACCTAACCCCTTCCTCCCGCATATCCCTCTATCTCACGTTCCTCCATATGCCTATCCAACAAGCTCTTGAACCTGTTCAATGTATCTGCCTCCACCACCACCCCAGGCAGCGCATTCCATGCACCAACCACTCTTTGGGTGAAAAACCTCTCTCTGACATCTCCCCTGAACCTCCCACCCATAACCTTAAAGCCATGACCTCTCGTCTTGAGCATTGGTGCCCTGGGAAGGAGGCGCTGACTGTCTGTTTATTCCTCTCAATATTTTATATACCTCTATCATGTCTCCTCTCATCCTCCTCCTTTCCAGTGAATAAAGCCCTAGCACCTTAAGCCTCTCCTCATATTCAATACTCTCCAATCCAGGCAGCATCCTGGTAAATCTCCTCTGCACCCTCTCCAATGCCTCCACATCCTTCCTATAATGAGGCGACCAGAACTGAACACAGTACTCTAAGTGTGGCTTAACTAGAGTTTTGTAAAGCTGCATCATAACCTCGCGGCTCTTAAACTCAATCCCGCGACTTATGAAAGCCAACATCCCATTGGCCTTCTTTACTGCTCTTTCCACCTGTGAGGCAACTTTCAATGAACTGTGAATATGAACCCCCAGATCCCTCTGCTCCTCCACACTGCCAAGTACCTTGCCGTTTACCCTGTACTCTGCCCTGGAGTTTGTCCTTCCAAAGTGTACCACCTCACACTTCTCCGGATTGAACTCCATCTGCCACTTGTCAGCCCAGCTCTGCATCCTATCAATATCCCTCTGTAAGCTCCGACAGCCCTCCACACTATCCACAACACCGCCTATCTTAGTGTCGTCCGCAAACTTACTAACCCAGCCCTCCACCCCCTCATCTAAGTCATCTATAAATATCACAAAAAGTAGAGGTCCCAGAACCGATCCCTGCGGGACACCACTAGTCACTGCCTTCCAATCCGAGGGCACTCCTTCCACCACAACCCTCTGCTTTCTACATGCAAGCCAATTCCTAATCCACACAGCCAAGCTTCCTTGGATCCCTTGGCCTCTGACCTTCTGAAGAAGCCTACCATGAGGAACCTTATTAAATGCCTTACTAAAATCCATGTAAATCACATCCACCACACTGCCCTCATCAATCTTCCTGGTCACCTCCTCAAAGAACTCTATCAGGCTTGTGAGGCAAGATCTTCCCTTCACAAAGCCATGCTGGCTGTCCCTAATCAGTCCATGATTCTCAAGGTGTTCATAAATCCTATCCCTTAGAATCCTTTCTAACAGCTTACCCACCACAGACGTGAGACTCACCGGTCTATAATTCCCTGGCCTGTCCCTATTACCTTTTTGAACAAGGGGGCCACATTCACAACCCTCCAATCCTCCGGCACCACCCCCGTAGACAACGAGGACTCAAAGATCCTTACCAGCAGTTCAGCAATCTCCTCCCTAGCCTCTCGAAGCAGCCTGGGGAAAGTCCCGTCAGGCCCCGGAGATTTATCTGTCTTAATATTATTTAACAATTTCAACACATCCTCTCTCTTGATATCAACAACCTCGAAAACATTACCCCTACCAGCACTCCCTTCCACATCATCAAGACTCCTCTCCCTGGTGAATACCGAAGAGAAGTACTCATTGAGAACTTCTCCCACTTCGGCCGCCGCCAGGCAAATTCTCCCACCTTTGTCCTTAATCGGACCTACCTTCACCCGAGCCATCCTCCTACCCTTCACGTACTTGAAAAAGGCCTTGGGATTTTCCTTCACCCTACTAGCCAAAGCCTTTTCATGTCCCCTTCTAGCTCTCCTCAGCCCTTTCTTAAGTTCCTTCCTCGCTACCCTATATTCCTCACGGGCCCTGTCTGAATCTTGCTGCTTATACCTCACGTATGCTACCTTCTTCTCCCTAACAAGTCGTTCCACTTCTCTCATCACCCACGGTTTCTTCACCCTGCCATTCCTTCTCTGCCTCACTGGGACATATTTATCCCTAACATCCTGCATAAGATCCCTGAATAACGACCACATCCCCATGGTACATTTTCCTTCAAAAAGGACATCCCAATTTACACTCCCAAGTTCTCTCCTTATAGCCTCGTAGTTAGCCCTTCCCCAATTGAAAAACCTCTTGTCCTCTCTGCACCTGTCCCTGTCCATGACAATTTAAAGGTTATGGAGCAATGGTCACTGTCCCCCAAATGCTCACCCACCACTCACCTACTCACCCACCAGCATTTTGTGTGTTGCTCCAGATTCCAGCATCTGCAGCTCTTGTGTCTCCATGACTGATAGCAAGCTATGTTTTAAGTTTTTGGGAGAAGTTGACAGGCACCCAAGCAAGTAGATATTTTCTCTCTTTCTGCAGAGGCAACTATTCTCTCCCAGATCCAAGAAGTGAACTCATTTGATCACATCATACCTCTTGTAGCTTGGGAATAATTACCCTTTAGAGCAATAGAGAGATACAGCATGGAAACAGGCTCTTCAGCCCACTGAGTCTGCATGGACCATGAAGTATTAATCCTACCCTTACCCACTTCGTTTTCCCCACGTTCCCATCAACTCCCCCCAGAATCTACCCTTCATCTGCAAACTAGCGGCTAGTTATAATGGTCACGCAGGTCACAATGAGAATATGCAAACTCCATATAATCAGCACAGGAGATCAGGATTGAACTTGCCGAGCTGTGAGGCAGTGGCTCTACTAGCTATACCCCTGTGCCTCTTTCAAAGAAACACAGAAAGCAAAGAAAAATAGGACCAGAAAAGGCCTTTTGGCCCTTCCAACTTGCTCCACTGTTCAATATGATCATGCCTAATCCTCTATCTCAATACCTTTTGCCATCTCTCTCCCCATTTTGCCCTTCCAGCCTACTTTATCTTTGATACAAGAATGGCAGATCCTCCATTGTAATACAGTATTCCCGCTTTCTCCCCATATCGCTTGATGCCTTTTGTGTCCAGAAATGTATCTGTCTCCTTAACTATATTCAGTGACTTGATCTCCAGTGCTTTCTGTGGTAGCAAATTCCACAGGTTCACCACCTTCCGAATAAAGAAATTTCTCCTTATCACAGTTCTAAATGTCCTACCCATATCTTGAAACTGTGATCCACTTGCTCTTGACTTGACCCAGCCAAGGGAAATATCCTCTCTGTATTTTGCTTGCTGGCTGAATTTCGTATTATTTAGTGAGATCGCCTCTTATAAACTGTAGTGAATATAGGCCTAGTCGACCTAATTTTTCTTTGTACATCAGTCCTGCCATTCCAGGAATCACAGTCTGATGAATCTTTATAGTGCTCTCTTGATGATAAATATATTCTTAAGGTAAGTAGACCAAAACTATACTTTATTCCAGGTGTAGCATAACCAAGGCACTGTATGACTGTAGTAAGCTGCCCTGGCTCCTGTACTCAACTTCTTACAGAGAAGGCCGAGGACAGTGTTGGTAAGGTTAATGTTCTAGGGCACGTTGATATCAAGAGAGAGGATGTGTTGAAGCTGTTAGAAAATATTAGGACAGATAAGTTCCTGGGGCCTGACGGAATATTCCCCAGGCTGCTCTGCGAGGCGAGGGAGGAGATTGCTGAACCTTTGGCTAGGACCTTTGAGTGCTCGTTGTCCACGGGAATGGTACCGGAGGAATGGAGGGTGGCAAATGTTGTCTCCTTATTCAAAAAAGGTAGTAGGGATAGTCCAGGGAATTATAGACCAGTGAGCCTTACGTCTGTGGTGGGCAAGCTGTTGGAAAGGATTCTTAGAGATAGGATCTATGGGCATTTAGAGAATCATGGTCTGATCAGGGACAGACAGCATGGCTTTGTGAAGGGCAGATCATGTCTCACAAGCCTGATAGTGTTCTTTGAGGGAGTGACCAGGTAGATTGATGAGGGTAGTGCAGTAGATATGGTCTACATGGATTTTAGTAAGGCATTTGACAAGGTTCCATATGGTAGGCTTCTTCAGAAGGTCAGAGGGCATGGGATCCAGGGAAGCTTGGCCGTGTGGATTCAGAATTGGCTTGCCTGTAGAAAGCAGAGGGTTGTGGTGGAGGGAGTCCATTCAGATTGGAGGGCTGTGACTAGTGGTGTCCCACAAGGATCGTTCTGGGACCTCTGCTTTTCATGATTTTTATTAATGGATGAGGGGGTAGAAGGGTGGGTTGGCAAGTTTGCAGACGACGCAAAGGTTGGTGGTGCTGTGGATAGTGTAGAGAATTGTCTAAGATTGCAGAGGGACATTGATAGGATGTACAGCTGGGCTGAGAAGTGGCAGATGGAGTTCTTTGCGGAGAAGTGTGAGGTGGTACACTTTGGAAGGACAAACTCCAAGGCAGAGTACAAAGTTAACGGCAGGATTCTGTGTAGTGTGGAGGAGCAGAGGGATCTGGGGGTCCATATCCACAGATCCCTGAAAATTGCCTAACAGGTGGATAGGGTAGTTAAGAAAGCTTATGGGATGTTAGCATTCATAAGTCATGGGATCAAGGTTAAGAGCCGCGAGGTAATGATGCAGCTCTACAAAACTCTGGTTAGACCACATTTAGAGTACTGTGTCCAGTTCTGGTCTCCTCATTATATGAAGGATGTGGAAGCATTGGAAAGGGTGCAGAGGAGATTTACCAGGATGCTGCCTGGTTTAGAGTATGCATTATGAGGAGAGACTAAGGGAGCTAGGGCTTTACTCTTTGAAGAGAAGGAGGATGAGAGGAGACATGATAAAGGTGTACAAAATATTAAGAGGAATAGGTAGAGTGGACAGCCAGCGCCTCTTTCCCAGGGCACCAATGCTCAGTACAAGAGGGCAAGGCTTTAAAGTAATGTGTGGGAAGTTCAAGGGAGATATCAGAGGAAGGTTTTTTATCCAGAGAGTGGTTGGAGCATGGAATGCGCTGCCTGGGGCAGTGGTGGAGGCAGGTGCATTGGTCAAATTCAAGAGATTACTAGATAAGCATATGGAGGAATTTAAAATAGAGGGATATGTGGGAGGAAGGGTTAGATAGTCTTAGGCGAGGTTTAAAGGTCAGCACAACATGGTGAGCCGAAGGGCCTGTATTGTGCTGTACTGTTCTATGATTGTAAGGCCAATATATCATTTGCGTTCTTAACTGCTTACTGCACTTGAATGTTTACTTGCAGTTTGCCGATGTACATGATACCCAAATCCCTTTGTGCAGCAACAGCTCCTTATCTGTCACCATTTAAATAACACTGTGCATTTTTGTTTCTCCCACCAATGTGGATAACATCATATTTATACACCTTATACTGCATCTGCCCAATATTTGTCGACTTCCTCAATTTATCTAAATTGCCTTGATGCCTCATTGCGTGCTCCTCACAACTCCTAGAAAAAGTCTCCCACTGATACTCATTCACAAAATCAAAGTACAGTTTGATGGATTTAACATTCTTGAGGTGCCAGTCAGGGATAATGGACTGCAGTTCACCCAAGACAACTTTGTGAGGTTCTCTGAAGGACCAGCAATTGGAATGGAAAGGTGAAGAAAACTGTGAAAGTGGACATTGAGCTGCTGAAAATAGGTTAGCACAGACAAACCCCTGTTGACTTCCTTACCTTCCACAATACTCCAGCCAAAAGGATGTTGAACAATCCAGTGCAGAGACTTGTCTGTTGATGCACTTGGACTCCAGTCCTAAAACAAAGGCTGATAGAACCAGAGCTGCAAAAAAGTGGAGGGAATGGGATTACTATGCTGGCAATTAGGAGTTATCTGATGGGCCAATGGTTATCTTCTGTGTTATAATAAGAAAGCTGAGTTACAGGTGGCTTATGTAATGCTGAGTGTGTACCCCTTTAAAAATTGCATCTTGTGACCTGACTGCGTTCTATGTGTGTTGTCACATGGTGAGTATTGAACTGGCTAGAACCAGTTGTGTGTCTGGGAGTAATCTAACAGAAGCATAAATGCTCAAAGTCTTTTTTTTAAGTAAAGCATTTTATTACTTAAACTTCCCAAGTATCCTCTGGAATCTTATAGCGATATGCTGATAAACTTAACAATGCATGGTTTGACTTAATCATACATACCACTAATGCATTAGATACAATTTAATCGAAATCTAGCACTAAAAATTGTTGTGCAGAGGGAAAAAAACAAACGCTATCATTAACTCATATATGCTGTGAAAATCGTACTGATTTGTGAAAAATAAATAAGCAAATAACCTGCAAAAATTTAGCTACAATTTCAACTGCACCCTTTTCAGGCTCTTTTCTGTTGGTGTTTCCCTGAAAAATCCAGATCATTGTTTTGAGTGCAGCCTCGGGAAGAGATGCAATCAAAGAAATTCTAAAACCCACTGCATTACCATGTTGTTTCATTACGTAGTACCCCCACAGTCCTTCTAACTTAAATAGGGTATCATGATAATCCACAGACCTTTGTGCCGTTAGACTGGGAAATCTTCCATTTGAGCCTCTACCAGGTTAAACTTGGCGTAGTCACGCCATTCCCCGCATAAATGAATGTGACATGTCAGCTCTCACATGAGAAAGGCAAGTAATTATAGTTTCATTATTTATTTAAGTTAGGTTCAATGATTTTAGTTCTGTTTTAATGCAGGGTGTGCTTTTTTGCCTTCTAATGGTTAAAGAATTACTTCTTTAACAATATTCTAATTTTTTGGCATGCCCTTTCCACTGGGTGTGAAAGTGGGTCTGTGAGTTCAGCCGGCTGTCTTTGCCAAGATGGCCCCTGTGCTGTGCCGGAGCCATGCTGAAACAAACAACACGGCACAGGGGCAGGGAGCCAGTGATATTTGGACAACTTAAAATTTTACCGTTGCAGTCCTGCCAATCATCAGAAGGCTCAGCTTGACAGTCATTCAATGACTTCAGACTCCTCAAATGGTTATGCCTCAAGAATGAATCAATCTGTCTTCTTCCCCCTTCTTCATTCCTTTCTTCCATTTAATTGTTAAAATGGCTCTGTTTACATAACTTAGGGACTGGTGAATCCTCATGTTAGCCATTCAGTTTATGTTTGTTTTACCTCTCAGTACACAGGCTGATGTCTCTTTCTATCTCCAGGCTTCAGAGCTCATTCCTTTTCTAATCTTCTGCACATATATTCTGCAGTTTCCCAGACATGGCAAATTACCATGGTGTCCCTCTCCCAAACTAATCAGGCATAGCTGTAGCCAATCAAGGGGCTGTTTCTAATCCAGCTAGACATGGTGTCCTTGTAAATGAATGATTCATGTGAGAAGGCCTTTTTCTGGAAAGGCATCATCAAATCATATTTTACATTCCAGTTTGACGTCAGTAGTATTTGTGCAGCAATTATGTCCATTTTCACTTTTGGACAAAGCAAGCCAGAGGCTCTGCCTAATGAAAGTAAGATTGCAAGATTATAAAAGCAGTTCAGAGCTTCTATAGGCATATAAAAAGGAAGAGAGTAGCACAGTTGGTCCATTTGAGGATGAGACTGGAGAAGTATTAGTGAGAACTAAGGCAATGACAAAGAATTTGATTAAATATTTTATATTTGTCTTTATGGAAAATCCAGGGGTAAAAAGAGGGGAAACCATTAAACAATCATAATCAGTAGGGGAAAAGTACTAGACTAACTAGTGGAATTAAACTGTGAAGTCCCCTGGACCTGATGGCCTGCATCCTAGGTTGTTAAATGAAGTGACTGCTGTGATAGTGCGTGCAGTGGTTGTGATCATCCAAAGTTCCTAGGTTTTGGATAGGTCCTAGCCAACAGAAATTTGTACTCGTAAAACCCTATTCAAGGAAGGAGGGAGGCACAAAGTAGGAAATTGTAGATAAGCTATCCTGAAATCTTGGTAACATGTTGGCATCCATTAAGTATGTAGTAGCAAGACAATTAGAAAATCATTGTACAATTCAGCAGCCTCAATGTGGTTTCATGAAATAGAAATTGTATTTGACATTATTCTTTGAGGATGTAACAAGCAGGATAGATAAAGGAAAACCAATAGTTGCAGTGTATTTGGATTTGCAGAAGGCATTAGATGAGGTGCCACATATGATGTTACTGCACGGTAAGATCTCATGGCATATGGGACAATATATAAATATAGAACATAGAACATTACAGTACAGTACAGGCTCTTCGGCCCACAAAGTTGTGCCGACATTTTATCCTGCTCTAATATCTATCTAACCCTTCCCTCCCACATAGCCCTCCATTTCTCTATCATTCATGTGTCTATCTTAAATGTCCCTAATGTATTTGCCCCCACAACCTCTGCAGGCAGTGCGTTCCATGCACCCACCACTCTCTGTGTAAAAAAACTTACCCCTGACATCCCCTTTATACCTTCCTTCAATCACCTTAAAATTATTTCCCCTCGTGTTAGCCATTGTTTCCGTGTGATCTTGTCTTGTGATTGTCACCCTGAGAAAAAAGTCTCTGACTGTCCACTTGATCTATGCCTCTTATCACCTTGTACACCTCTATCAAGTCACCTCTCATCCTCCTCCTCTCCAGAGAGAAAAGCCCTAGCTCACTCAACCTATCTTCATAAGACATGCTCTCCAATCCAGGCAACATCCTGGTATATCTCCTCTGCACCCTCTTTAAAGCTTCCACATCCTTCCTATAATGAGTCAACCAGAACTGAACACAATACTCCAAGTGTGGTCTAACCAGAGTTGTGTAGAACTGCAACATCACCTCACGGCTCTTGAACTCAATACCCTGACTAATGAAGGCCAACACTCCATACGCCTTCTTAACAACCCTATCAACCTGCGCAGCTACCTTGAGGGATCTATGGACGTGGACCCCAAGATCCCTCTGTTCCTCCACACTGCTAAGAGTCCTGCCATTAACCTTGTATTCTGCCTTCAAATTCGATCTCCTGAAGTGTATCACTTCTCACTTTATCCGGGTTGAACTCCATCTGCCACTTCTCAGCCCAGCTCTACATTCTATCAATATACTGTTTTAATCTACAGCAACCTTCTATACTATCCACTACACCACCAACCTTTGTATCATCAGCAAACTTACTAACCCACCCTTCCACATCCTCATCCAAGTCATTTATAAAAATCACGAAGAGCAGGGGTCCCAGAACAGATCCCTGCGGAACACAACTGGTCACTGACCTCCAGGCAGAATACGCTCCATTTACCACCACTCTCTTTCTTCTATGGGCGAACCAATTCTGAATCCACACAGCCAAGTTTCCCTGGATCCCATGCCTCCTGACTTTCTGAATAAGCCTTCCACGAGGAACCTTACCAAATGCCTTACTAAAATCCACGTACACCACATCCACCGCTCTACCTTCAGCAATGTGCTTTGTCACATCTTCAAAGAATTCAATCAGGCTCGGGAGGCACAGCCTGTCCCTCAAAGACATGCTGACCGTCCCTAATCAGCCTATGTCTTCCTCAATGCCCATAACTCCTGTCTCTAGGAATCTTCTCCAGTAATTTGCCCACCACTGAAGTAATTCCCAGGGTTATCCCTACTCCCTCTCTTAAACAAAGGAACAACATTTGCCACCCTCCAATCATCTGCCACTACTGCTATGGCCAGTGAGGATGCAAAGATCATTACCAAAGGTGCAGCAATCTCTTCCCTCGCTTCCCGTAAAACCTTGGATATACAGTATCCCATCTGGCCCCAGTGACTTTTTTATAGGACTGGTTAACTAACAGGAAACAAAGTCAGGATAAGTGAATCACTTTCAGGTTGTCAAGCTAACTAGCGGAGTGCCAGATATGATTAGTGCTGAAGCCTCAACGAGTTACAAATTATATTAATGACTTAGATGAAAGGATTGAGTGTACTTTAGCCAGATTTGCTGACATCATAAATAGGGATGAGAAACAAAGTTGTGAGGGGGATGCAAAGAGTCTCTATATTCTAGACAGCTGAGTGAGATAAATGTTTGGTGTATAGCAGGGACCAAAGGTTATGGGAAATAGGCAGGAAAGTGGAGCTAAGCCCAATGTCAGAGCAACCAAGATCTTATTAAATGGCCAAGCAGGTTCAAGGCCCCATATGACAATTTTCACTCCAATTTCTTAAGTTCTTGTGTTCCTTTTTACCCTTTTAAGAACATTATAAGTGTGAACAGGAACAGGGTATTCAAACCCTGGAACCTGCTGATTTGACATTCCTCAAATTTATTTTCCTGCCCATTTCCCATAATGCTTGATTCCCTTACTGATTCAAAATCTATCTATTGCAGCCTTAAGTATACCCAAGGTATCCACAGCTCTGTGACAAGGAGTTCCAAAGACTCTCAATCCTCTGAGAGAAGAAATCAAGTGGGTGCCCTCATATTCTGAGACCATGCTTGTCTATGCTTTCTTTCCTTTATAGTTAAAAGATCTAGGTAACATGGGGGCTGGATAAGTGGCAAAGGAATAAAATTTGAATTTTGCGCTAGTGGATATGGGTGTGCTTTGTAGGTTTAATTGTTTCCTTCACTTTACATTCCATCTCTTGTGTTGGGCTTTTCTCAGCATGTCATTTTCCACTATTTCCATGAAGCCATTGCACAGAATCAGAATCTGATTTATTGTCACTGACTTATATGTCGTGAAATTTGTTGTTTTGCGGCAGCGGTACAGTGTAAAGACATAAAATTACTATAAATTACAAAATAAATAAATAGTGCAAAAGAAAGGAATAACGAGGTAGTGTTCATGGGTTCATGGACCATTCAGAAATCTGATGGCAGAGGGGAAGAAGCTGTTCCTAAATATACCCCAAGGAATTCTCATTTGTTCTGCCATCTTGTCCAACATCCATCATGACCACCTTTGCCATATTAATACTTCTCCTCTCACATTATTTTCCTACTCAGCTCAAATCCCCTTCATTTTTTCCTTTGCAAGCCAAGCACTCTTTACTGCTTTATTGATCAATCCATGTACCTTCCTTCCTTCTTGTTCTGCCTGTGAAATAGGAAGGCAGGATGTGAGACCCAAAAAGTGTAATTGGCCAAGGGAGAATCACAAGACTTAGGGGACCTGGCTGTATGAATCCAATAGCAGAAACTAAAACAAAATGGAGAAAGCACTCAGCAAGTCAAACAACATTCATGGGGAGTAAAACATAGTTAATGTTTTCAGTCATCAGAACTGGAAAAGTGAGGTGACAAAGTTAAGTTTGTAGATGGGAGAAGGTAGAGAGAACAGAGAGATTGCAAACCAAAGTTGTCAAGGTAACCATTATATTAAAAATTGGCAGTTGGAACAAAAGTAAACTGAAACAATTTGAAATATTACAAACACAAAGACACTGCTACAGCTGTGAAAATAGAGATGAGTTTGCCTAAAGCTGTTAATCTCATTATTGAGAACAGGGGGTTGTAATGTGCCTGGTGAGATTAAAGTGAGCATGAGAAACAGAACCAGGTGAGCCAGGTGCCAAACCATGCATCAGGTTTTCTGAAAATCAGTGAGTGTTGGAATTTTACTGTATGTTGTTTCTCCTCATTCTTTCTGTATTCCACCTGCAGTCTATTCCTCCTTTGCCCCCAATTCCCTGCTCTTTGCAGCCTATTAGTTATCCTCCTGATTATTTGCCTTGAAGTTCTGTGTGATGTACATTTATGAAATTTTACTTTTTACATCGATATCCAAGTCATTAATGTAGTACTATAGTATTGGTACAGGCACTGAATCATGCCCAACATCCTTCAAAATAAAACTATCGTATTATCAGGACTGATTTCTGCACTTGAACAAATTTTTATCCATACTGTTCCTGGGCTTTTATTTCATGGCCTCAATTTTGCTAATTAGCCTTTTACATGGGATTTTACTGTGCCTTCTGAAAATCCATGTAGATCCATGTAATTCTGTTATGAGGGTTGAGGGACAGCTACAGTGGAAGTAGCTGAAAAATGTGAAGTAAAAATGAAAGAAAATACAATGAAAGTAAAATATTATGTATTTATATAAACTTACAATAATAACAGATTAAAACATTTTAAAGAACCCTCTATCAAATCTCTAGTTCTGCTGGGTGTGAAAAAGGTTGGAGGAGCAGAATGCCCTCTAGCAGTAAGAACTTGAACTGTAAGTATTCGGACATGGAACTTGGAAAACAAATAACCATTTGAAAGCAATGTTGTTACGCCTGGTTGACAGTCAATCATGACAAACAGAAATTAAGTATGAGAAACAGAAACTGCTTGCAGGTTTTGTTAGCTGATTGTTTGGGGGTGAGAATCTACATCATTGGATTTGGAAGGTTCCTGCCTCTGACCACCATGTTAGAACTCTGTACCTGGCCAATATTGTGGATGCACCATCACCATTACAACCGTTCATGAAGGAGGCCAACCATTATCTCAGAGGAGCCAGGGATGGGCACAATATATTTTTTGATAAATCTAGTACACCACTGCCAATGGGAATCAAATCAGAGTCTTTTATGTGCATTCATTGTAGAGCATCCTGACAATACTAAATTCTATGTAGAGGGCCAACTGGTGGAAGACAGCTGGCAGCGTTGGCTTGAGATCCAAGGGGGTGGAGAATCAACAGCAGGGAAGGGAACTAGGTGAAGGGGCAGGTAGTGTTGAGGAAGCAGGGAGTCTGCAGAAGGACTTCAGCAGGTTGGGAGAGTGGGCAAAGAAGTGGCAGATGGAATGCAGCATAGGAAGTGTACAGTCATGCAACTTTGGTAGAAGGAATAAAGGCATAGACTATTTTCTAAACAGGAAGTGAATTCGGAAATCGGAGGTGCAAAGGGACTTGGGAGTCCTAGTGCAGGAATTCCTAAAGGTTAACTTGCAGGTCAGTATTAAGGAAGGCAAATGCAATGTTTTCATTCGTTTCAAGAGGACTAGAATATAAAAGCAAGGATGTAATGCTGAGGCTTTATAAGACGTTGGTCAGACCACATTTGGAGTATTTTGAGCAGTTTTGGGCCCCATATCTAAGCAAGGATGTGCTGGCATTGGAGCGGGTCCAGAGGAGTTTACAAGAATGACCCCGGGAATGAAATGGTTAATGTGTGAGGAGCATTTGATGTTTCTGGGCCTGTACTCACTGGAGTTCAGAAGGATGAGGGGGGATCTCAGTGAAACCTACCGAATATTGAAGGGCCTGGATAGAGCGGACGTGGAGAGGATATTTCCAGTAGTGGGAGATTCCAGGACCAGAGGGCACAGCCTCAGAATAGAAGGATGTCCCTTTAGAACAGAGATGAGGAAGAATTTCTTTAGCCAGAGGGTGGTGAATCTGTAGAATTCATTGCCACAGATGGCTGTGGAGGCCAAGTCAATGCATATATTTCAAGCAGAGGTTGATAGGTTCTTGATTAGTAAGGGTTAGGGAGAGAAGGCAGGAGAATGGGGTTGAGAGGGAAAAATAAATCAGCCACAATTGAATGACAGAGCAGATTCGAAAGGCCGAATGGCCTAATTCTGCTCCTCTGTTTTATGGTCTTATACGGCCACTGTGAAGATCTCCAAAGGCATCAACACTTGTAGAAACTAATTGGTTTGTGCAGAGATTAAGTGATTAAACAATAAAATAAAAACATAATGACTAAAGATGTCAGAAAGAAAGCAAGTGACATGTGACATTTATAGTTTGTTGATCTATAGTATTAGCCACTTCCCAAAAGTATTGCACATGCAGAGTCCAGACTACGTGTAGCCTTTAGGGAAGTGACATTAGAGAGCAAGATACAATTAAACTGTTAGGATAGGAATTAATGTTCAAGCATAATGGGCTGCCGGAAATGGTGGTGGAGGCTGATACAATAGGGTCTTTCAAGAGACTGTTAGATCGGTATAAGGAGCTGAGTAAAATGGAGGGCTATAGGTAAGCCTAGTAATTTCTAGGGTAGGGACATGTTCAGCACAGCTTTGTGGGCCGAAGGGCCTGAATTGTGCTGTAATTGTTCTATGTTCTATAATGGTTTCTTGCAGTACAGGTTGAGATACTTAGCTTAATGCTCCTGGGCTTTGTTGAGCTTGTGTGATATAGACAAGTCAGGGGGGATTCTTATGGTTCAGTTCTTGGGCTTGGAAGCAAAATCATTCACAGATATGGGAAGGGTGTTGTCTGTTTAGAGTGCAGCAGTTTAGTATGATGTTTCAGCATTGTTTTCCCTCAATGTGTTGCAAGTTCTTGTAGTTTTTAGCATGCAGAACAACAGGTGTGTTTTTTTGCAACCAACCCTTAACGAGAGATTCCACAAACTTCTTTCAGCTGAAGGGGAGTGTGTTATTATGTGTTAGTATGTAGTTATAATAAAGAACTACATATCCGGAAAGGTGTATCAGGATATCAGCTGATGCGTCCTGGCATGGCCTTGGATCAGTACTACTGCAGCAGCATGATGGCACATGGCAACCTGTGGCCTATGCATCAAGGGCTTTAACAAGTGTGAAAGCCAACTATGCACAGATAGAGAAAGAGCTTCTCGCCAGTACATATGCATGTGAAAGTTTCCATCAGTACATCTGTGGGCAAGCTATTGAAGCGGAGACAGACCATAAACCATTGGTCTCAATTATGTCCAAACCACTGAATGACTGTCCCATGAGGATACAGCACATGTTGATAAGGCTGCAGAAATATGTTGTGAAGATGATCTACACACTGGGAAAATATATGTTGCTGCTGACGCGCTGTCTTGAGCAGTCAACAAGACAGAAAAGAGTGACCAACAGGTAATGCAGATATACAGGCCTATGTTGACATGATTGTCACCTCTCTTCCAGTATCTCCAGATAGAACAGAGCAGATTAGGAAAGCAGCAGAGGCAGATGAAACAATGAAAGTACTCAATGATACAATATGAAAAGGATGACCAGCAGCAAAGGATGATTCTCCAATGTGTATTTGGGATTATTGGGCATGCAGAGCTGAACTGTCAGTAGTGAAAGATATGGTCTTCAAAGGGAACAGGTTTGTGATCCCAGTGTCACTATGCAAGGAGATGCTCCAGAAGATACACAAAGGGCATCTTGGGAAGGAAAAATGTAAACGTAGAGCACGTGAAGTGATGTACTGGCCAAGAATGAACCAAGACATCAGCCAGACCACTGCTTCATGTGAAATATGCCTTACCTACAGACCAAAGCAGCAAGCAGAACCACTCACACCACACCCTGTAGCAGACAGGCCGTGTTTCAAAGTTGGAGTGGATTTGTTTGACTGTAATGGGAAGAGCCATATTGTTGTAACAGACTACTTTTCCAATTACCCAGAGGTTGCAGCACTGCAATCAATGTCCAGCAAAGCAGTTATCACGTTCCTGAAAGCTGTGTTTGCAAGGCATGGAGTTCCATGTGAAGTAGTATCAGACAATGGTCCACAATGTTCGAGCTGTGAATTTGAATCCTTTGCCAATGTTTGGGGGTTTCGATATATAACCTCCAGCCCACATCACCCAAAATCTAATGGCCTAGCAGAGAGTTCAGTGAAGGTGGTGAAGGGCCTCATGAAGAAAGCGCAATATGGACAAGAGGATTTCCACAGAAGTCTAATGATTTACAGAAGTGCATCACTGCAGAATGGCCTTTCACCAGCCCAAATGCTGATGGGTCGATGCATACGCGCTAATCTTCCAATACATGAAAACCTGTTGACACCTGAAGGTGCACACAAGGTCAAATAGGCTAAAGAAGGAAGGGAAAGAAAAACAGAAACAGAATCATGACAAGACAGCGAAAAGCCTACCAGTCCTGAAGCCTGGGGATCAAGTGTGAATCCGAGATCATGATTTTGGCACATGGTCCATGCAAGGAGTTGTGCAGGAGGAAGTAAATCCACATTCATACCAGATCCAGATGGAGCGAGGGACACCTCTGAGGAGGAACTGCGTGGATATACAACCACAAGCTCCAACCCATGGCTGTGACTCATCCCCTGTCAGTACACCAAAGGGGCCAGCATATGGAGAAAATGAACATGTGGACCAGAGTTCCCAGGAAAACACCAATAGTAATGCAGCAAATGAAAGCAACACACCTGTGAAAACAAGTACCAGACCAAAAAGGACCATTAAACCACCTCAGAGACTGATTGAAAGCTGCTGAGTGGACAAGGGTTCTTGGCAGGTTTATAAGGACATAGTATTGTGTTTGTTTTTCTTAAAGGGGAAGATGTGTTATTATGTAGTTATAATAAAGAACTACAGTTCCCAGTAGGCAATGCAAGGGTCACATGGGGAACAGGAAGTGGCTGTAAAAAGAGGAGAGGGAAAGCAAGCAGTCGGTTGTTGGTTAATATAATGTTCAGCTGTTAAACCCTCACAAAGTTTATCTCTTGATGCTGTCACGAACCAGCAACAAAAAAAACACACTGAGTCATAATTCAGTGTTAAAAACTACTTTATTAATCACTACTTATAATAATATGAAAAATAAAAGTAAAAATGTTAGTATGTTAGAAATTCAAAAATGTTAAACCTTGAACAGTAACCCCAAAAACTAAACTCTTCGTGTGTGTGTGGCAAAGTCCCAAACTCCAAGTCCAATGAATGGTTCTTAAAGTTCAGTTCCGCAAGCCATAAGGTGAAACATGAGCAAAGCCTTCTTCAACAACCGCCGTTGTCTGAAGATAAGACGTAGATGTAGGGAACATAGGGAGAGTAGTTACAAAATCCAAATGTTCCACGATGGAACCCAAACGACACTTAAGTGTTTACTCGGTAGTGACTTCCTCACCCCGAAAAGCATCCGAATTGTGGGCCGTCCACACAAATACCTGTTTCCTTCTACAGGTCAGCAACAAGGTAAACTCCACTGGATTACGTCCAATTTCCATACGTGGATTGCAGTAACAGACACAGTTATTGTTTCTCATCCATCGATAGAGAAATTAGCAGACTGGTGTCTCTCTCTCTCTCTCTCTCTCTGACTTCTTCAACAACCTCATTACGTCCTTTATCTTCTATTGACGTAAGCACGCCACACACACACACACACACACACACACACACACACACACACACACACACACACACACACACACACTCTATCTTAAAGGGACTTCACCGAGTCCGTAACATGCAGGAACAAACATAACAGGGAGTACTGCTATTGAATGAGCAGAAAGCGCAATGATGAGAGGGAGGGTAAGTGAGGTGGGATGGTCCCCCCAAATGATCAGTGGATCAGTGAGAGCCTCAAGGGGGCACAAAGATGCTCCTGAACTACAGTCAGGTGCTCCTGGCAAGATCTTCCCAGTGAGATCTCTGGAAGATCATAACTGCTATCTATGAATACCTGCATATTCAGTAAGATTGCTATACAGACTGTCCCCGAGTTACAAATGCTCAATTCATGGACACCCGTACATATGAACAAGTTTCCCATAATGTTAAATTCAAAAGGCTGATGTATGTATATACATTTGTTCCAATGAACAGCAGAAATAGTATCCTCTATCTCTCCACGTTTAGTAATTGTTCTTTCTTATCAGTCTTTTGTGCTTTTGATGCCATTCACTACAATACTATGGAGGTATGGTTACTATAGTGAGTGATTTATATGTATTTTCCAACTTATGGACAAAATTGACTCATGGATGCCTGTAAAATGGAACCCATTTGTTACCTGGAGATATCCTGTACAGATAAATGCTTGTGCTGCTGTGCCTGCTCCTGTTGGCTGAAGGAAAAGTAAATGAAGCCTCCTCTCTCTCTCTCTGAGTATGTAACTCCTGAATCTCAATGTGGTTGACTCTTAACAGGTTCAGGAGCAATGATGGATGAAATAAATGCTGATTTTGCAACGACATCCAGCTCCCATGAATGAATAATTAAAAAAACCCTTCTGATATTTCTTGATGTCAGTGGTGTTGAAAATCTATCAAACCTATTCATTATAGGAAAAGCAAAAGATAAATTAGTAAAATTGTGGGAGTACTGAGTGAATTGTGAGGCCAAATTTAAATCTGAAGCTAGAAATTGATTACCATGAGCCTCATTACTCTTTAAAATCACAGCTATTTTGGTTCCATGATGGTATAGGCTTAATTGAATATATAAAAAAAAATTACAACATAGATGCCCTATTCTGAACATTTTGAAAGAAAGATTGGGAGGCAATTATTACTTTTTGGAAACCATAGTTAAAGGAATTTACTACGAGTGGAAGGTTCACTTGTCATTCTTGATGAATTACAGGTCCTATTGTTGGAGATTCAATAGAGTGTAAGACTGTGAGAATCATTGTAAAATTTATTTGGCACTAAAAGAAGTCAATGATCAATTATGAATGATAAGAAGATTGAATAGTTTCAAGAAGGACCTGGACAAGGAGAGTGGAGTGGAGATTGGGGCTACACATTGGGGGCCTCAAGGTATTTTTGGGTCACGGCCTAGGCTGAGCAGGTGGTGGGGGAGAATATTTGGTGAGGGGTAGTGATGAAAGGGGTTTGGATGGGGTAGTGTTCATAAGCTGAATGAATCAGAGGGCGGGAGTTTTGGATGTTGATATTGCCATTTAAAGTAACAGAACCTTTTTCAGAGTGTAATATGGAACTAATTATTAAAGCTTTTAAACCGTAACATAGGTATAGAATCAATTTTTGAACTGAAAAACAAGTAAAAAGATATAGGTGGTCACCAGAATGTGCATTTAGCTTAGGGTCTCTTACAAAAATTTTATCTTCAGATTGAGGAAGAAATGGCCAGCTGTGTGGGTTCCCTGTGCCTCATATTTTCTTTCCTACAAAATGTGGTATACACCAAAATGAATATCTTAGTGTAATTTCAAAATCAATGCTTCCAGGTTTGTGAACTCTGCATTCACAATTTCATGGCTTTTATATGGATTTCTGCCATACAATGTATTTTATGTTTGATTTCAATCATATGGCCAATTTTTGCAAGTCTAGAATAATGGGGCATAATCTAATATTTGAATGATTTTGTTCATGGATGATATTCAAAAGCACTCAAAACAAAGGGTAGTGGATTTCTGGAGCATACTTCTGCCATTCTCCCACTCTCCTCTACAACACCCTATCACAAAAGAAAGGTAGTGAAGGTAGAGTTTTACGAGGTAGGGATGTTGAGTGTAATTAAACTAAGACAGACAAAGTTAAGATGCAGATCAACCATGATCCAACTGAATTGTGTGAGAGGCCTGAGAGGCTATTCCTCTGCATATATTCCTCCTCGTTTCTGGGAATGGTAAGTCCTCCTGTGTTTCAGTGGGTCAGCAATTAGGAATAGGAATCCTAGCTGATTTTTTTTGCTAGCCCACAAAGTGGTTATATTAATGGTAATGCCATTACTGCACTAGATGAATACAGCTACCTCACCACAAACTAGGAACTAAATGTGTTTGACTGTGTTTGGCTTGAAATCTGTCTTGTTTAATTGTGAGAATGGGCATCATTATAAATTATAGAGCGTAATGAATGCTAAATCAAGATCAGCTTCCATTATTGGGATTTCTTTTTATACTTAAGGTGAGAGGTCAATTCCCTGTCCACCTTCCAAATTATTACAGTGCTATTTAGACAGCACATATAATTGTTGCAATATTTTTCATTGTGAATATTAGAAACTCTAGGTCAAGTTTGACCGGAAGTCTCCTATGATTTCAGTTCTATATTGTAATCATATTTATTATTTGCCAGGTACTGATGCATATATTACTGCCTGAAGCACTGTGTTTGGCTTGAAATCTGTCTTGTTTAATTATGAGAATGGGCATAGGTGACACCAATATTGTATTGAAGTGTTGACCAACTGCCTGTACTGCTAATGAACCTTGTAATATTCTCTGGTGATCCATTGCCTTTCACTGATAAGGGGCAGACACAAATGCTTGGATGTTTAATGTTTCATTATTAATTAATTATAAACACATCAATGAAAACAAAACTGGTACTTTGTCGCTCATATCTGCAAGTTGCCAAAACAGCTTTACATTTGGAAGGGCTGAGATATTGCCATTTGTTTTCATGAATATTTGTTTCTTAAATTGTTCTCTTTTCTATTTTCTTTGATGAGATTTATTTTCCTAATTCCAGATTATTTCAAACCACCATTTTTATTTTACTTTTCTTTTCTCATTCTGTTATGTCTTTAAAGTACCTTGTGAATCATAAGAGTTTTGCATCTTAATTAGTTTCATTTGGAATTAAATGGTAATAATTTGCCAACAATATGCCAGTAAAGCTACAAAATTTAAAAAAAAAACTTTTTCTGAACTGACTGCCAACAGAACAGTAATAATATTGAGACTAGGATTTTCAGTGTTGCTGTGCTCTGGAAGGTGTATTGCCATCCAATACCAGCCTTTACTAGGCAATGGATGTCACAATACATTGTTTGCATTGTAGAGCTGCTCTGGAAAAAAATTATTCCAACACCGTGGCTCAGAAATTGCATGATGCTGTTTCTTGGGGTAAAAAAAGAATTGGTCACCTTAAGGTGATGGTAAAAGTTGCATAGTGAACAACATCTTCAAATGTGAGGTTCAGGAAACAGCTTTGGCAAGTTTCCTTGTGTAATACCGTGCTGAAACTGACAGTTTTGGTTTCAGTGTGATATGTCTTCATGATGTGTTAACATTCTTCCTGGTGTCAGTATGTAGCCGAGCAGATGTGATCTTTGCAGCCACCTCTTGAAGGAACATATTGACATATCACAATGCAAACAACAATCTTCCATCTATAGGGAAGTGCTGCCGAAGAATGAGCAGATTCTGCAATGATGGAAGTGAGTTGGAAGAGTCCTCCTAGGGAGTTGGAGGAACCTGCACAGGCTGCTGAAGAACTGTGTCTGCAAGAGGCATATTATTTGTCCAGTGAGGCCTCAGAGAACCCTCAGTGCCCACAGCCAATCTGCCCTGATAGGAAGTTGCCAGACAGGTCACTGTAAGAAAATGAGTGCCATCTATGAATATCTGCCTCTTGGAGAAGCCTGCAATACCTAAAAATGCCTATGCCCACACTGCCTACTGCGGTGGATTGAAAGAAAAATAGACAAATTCTTCTTTCCCTAAGCATGGAGTGTGGGCAACTTCTTCAATATAGCAGTCAACAGTGCAATGTGAGATGTGGTACAGATCACCAGCAGTCTGGAATGATCCTGAGGCTAGGAAGCTGAGTGTCATCTGGCAACTTGATTTGTGATGTCCCCTTTGGTAGCATACTGATTAACCAATTGATCCCTTTCCTCTACAGGAATAATACCAGAGATTGAGCTAGAAATTCATTCACACAACTAATGCATGTTCTGTAATTGAAAATTTGAACAAGCTGGAGTAAGATAAGTTTTCCTTTCATTTATGGGTGCCTTAGCGCCAATCAGGTAATTTAACCCCCTTTTTTGGCTGGATTTAAATGTAAAACTCTCCTAAATGATGTCAACAGCAGTGCAAAATGCAAAATACATCCACAGTGAGATTTTCAACCTCAGTAGTTTGAAAGACAACAAAACTTATTGAACAACTAGCTTTTATTAACCCAATTTCCTCTGAAGCCATGCTATCTGAAGAGCCAATACTCAAACTTTATTCTTTGTCCCCACTGTGATCTCTGACTTCCAATGACCTTAGATGTAACCTCACGTGGAGACCTTGACAGGGTGACTCTGAGCTTCATGTACAGGCAGATGCGTGTGAATGTTGCATTCTGCACGGCTGTTTATGTTGGAAAAATGTGGTAGGAAGATTGGAAACACAGCTGAAACATGAGGAGTTCAATTGTCAGTTGCTACAAAGGCCCAAAGAATTGTGTGCAAAATACACTACTCTGGGTTAATCCAATTTTCAACTGTATAGCATGGTTTTCTTTTAGTTGTGTTAATGAGTTTCTAGTTCCATCTCTAGAGTTATTCTGCCATAGATCCATGAGATCATTGTTTAGTCGGCATGTTTCCGAAGGGGACATTCCAAATCAAATTGCATTTACCAGCACTTTAAAATAACAAGTGGATGATCACAAGCTATGAGTTTTGATTGGTGCATGTAAAGATACCTTTCTGGTAACTTAACATTGAGCATATTCTGTTAGCATTGCTGCTGTTTAGTTATCAGATCCAATGCTTATTAATGACCATATTAAATTAGGCAATTAATAGGAAAATAGTTGGTACAGTAAAACTCCAAGATTCTGGCACTCTTGGGATTTTGGTGGTGCTGGACTAGTAGATTTTTATAGATTATTGGATGTTACTCCTGTTAATATGAAATAAAAGTGTGTTTATTTCACTTTTTTACATATTACATGGTGGTATAATACATTTTCCCTTGAACCCAGTGAGTTTAAAGAGAGCAGGAAATGTACAAACACTCCAGTTCCCAGCTCCAGCCGCAAACCTGCCCATGTTACCAACCCCTGATGTTCCAGACGCAACCCTGTCTCCACTGTACACGCAGCCCCAGATTGACTCAGGACCTCTGGCTCTGGCTGCACAGCTTACCTGCACGCTGGACCCCAGACTAATGAGTGAGACAGATGCTGGAATATCAGAATTAGCAAACAATCCAGGTACTGGTTTAATTGTACTTTCATTCCTGCATTTGGATATGATGCATTTGACTAATGTAAGTACGCATCATTTATATTATCATACCATTAAAAGCAGATAATGGTAATCAAAAGCAGAGTACAGGCAATCCCTGTGTTACGGTGGGTGTTGAGCTCCTAGAAAATGGTTCATATCATGAGTTTCTATAACACAATGCCACATCATCTGTGCCTTGAAAGAAAATACATTTTGTGTTTATGTGAAAAAGTAAATAAACTGGTAATTATTATTATTTCTATTATTGTTACATGTCCCAACATACTGTAAAAAATGTTGTTTTGCATGCCATCCATACAGATCATTCCAAGACATAACTGCATCAAGGTAGTACAAAGGGAAAAGCAGTAACAGAATGCAGAATATAGCATTACAGTTATAGAGAAAGTGCAGTACAAGTAGACAAATAAGGGTAGATGATGAGGTAGACTGAGAGATCAAGAGTTCATCTTTATTGTACAAGGGGTCCATTCAAGAGCTTTATAACAGCAGGATAGAAGCTGTCCTTGATCCTGGTGGTGTGTGTTTTTAAGCTTTTGTATCTTCTGCCCAATGGGGAGAAGAGAGAATGACTGGAATGGGAGGAATCTTTGCTTATGTTGGCTGCTTTTCTGAGGCAGCAGGAAGTGTACACAGAGTCAATGGAGGGGAGGCTGGTTTTTGTAATGGACTGAGCTATGTCCGCAACACTGCAATTTCTTGCAGTCTTGGACAGAGCAGCTGCCATACCAAGCTTTGATGCATCCAGAGAGGATGGTGCAGCGATAAAAATAAATTCCATGAGAATGAATGTTATTCCATGTCTCAAATACTTGGCTAGTGATTTGTGAATTCTGTAATGGCAAATTCCGTTACCCAAATGTCCATAACAGGGGGGCACCTGTAATGTGACAGAATTGCTAATTCTGGGGTAGAAATATCAAAACCAAAAAAATCTAACATCAAGTTGTTGAAAATCCTGGGGGTCTGTGGTAAACAAAACTAATTTCAAAAGCATTGTAACACAGAGAATTATAGAAAGGAATCTAAAATGTACGACTGGTTTCACAAAAGGGTATAATTCATAAAAGATATATTCAATTTTTATGGAAACTGCAAACCCATATAATCGATGTGATACAGATAGGCAAAATGATTTCTACTCTGTCCTGTATTTGAGGTCAAGGGAATCAACTTGACTTTTCATATTCTGAGTAGTGATTTATGTTCAATTTTCCAAAATGGATTCAAGAGCAAGATAATAATCATTGCAATTTGAAGAAGTTTTATGATATTATTATAAGAAGAACATAATATTTAGTGAAAACCTGATGTACATAAATGTTATTTGTCTGAGAACAGTTTCTGTTGATGTAAGTAGATCCGCTAATGTTTTTGTCTATTTCATTACTCAGATGTTGCTGCTTTAACGCTTTAAGCTAGATATCAGTTTCAGTTTTACCAGTCTTATTAAGCAAACCTTCCATTGCTTAAGAATGGTAGTATATCGTTACTTATCCAATATCTAGTTAAACAATTTCAGGATCCATGTATTCATTGATCCATAAGCCACATGGGCTGGATTGTGTGACTTTTGCCAGCAGTACTCATCAGAACTGGTGATGCTTAGTTGTTGAAATAGAAGGGCATCTGTGCAATATAAAAGTTTGAAATGTACTGACAAACTTAAAAGACCACATCGGTCAGTTTTCTTAGAGACTGGATTACCAAGGAAATCTGGAAACAGCCTAGTCTTACAAGGAGTCCTCAGCATTCTGCTACTCACATCCTGTGCTAGGTCAGATCTGCTGGAAGATCTGACATCCTTTTGCAGGATGAGGTTTCAAGACAAATGGAAAGGAAAGTTACATTTAAAAAAAAACTTAATATGTTTTAATTATTTGTATTTTCAGTTAACTAGTTAATGTCAGCACGACATTGTGGGCCGAAGGGCCTATCCTGTGCCGTAGTCTTCTATGTTCAACTAGATTTAAAAAAACATTTTTAATAATAGCACTATGATGCAGAATGCTGATTCATTATTGTGCTCTTGGTCCTCCAGGCCAAACATTTCTGGATAAGTACCTGCCTGTACCTTTGAAAAAGAAGTGCAACTGGGCTGTTTGCTACTGTGCTGGGAACCTGATGAGAAACTCAGCCTTCCCTGCTGCTGTATCAAGAACCTGGAACAAATCCCTGCCCTCGGGCTTCATGTGGAGATGTTGCCTACCAGAGCTGATATTGGATAGGCCAGGGTGAGTGTTGCTGCCGCTTTGGACCTGATGAGCTGTATCTCAATGTTTTGAAAGATGTGGTTGTGGAGATAGTGGAGATAGTGAATATATTGGTTAGCATCATCCAAAATTCCATAGATTCTTGAACAGTTCTCACGATTGGAAGATAGAAAATGTAACCCTACTATTTAAGAAAAGGAGGAGAGAGAAAATGGGGAAGTGTTGACTGGAAAGCCTCATGTCAGTTGTGGGGAAATGCTGGGATCTACTAGAAACATTGAAATCCAGTGTAAAATTTCAAAATTTGCCGGTGATACCAAACTTAGAGGAGTACAAAGCAGATGAGGCCAGTTGACTACAGGAGGTCATAGATGGGCCAGCAGAATGAGCAGACGAGTGGCAGATGGCAATCTGACAAATTACAGACAGGTGCTGGTGAGGTGGAGATGGATAGTGTCAATATACATATGGAGTAGGCATGTTTGGTTGATGATGCCAAGTTTTGTTGATGTCTTTTCTTTATTCATGATTTTGCCTGAACATCTGAGTTACTGCTAATACCAAGTACCACACCTGACCTGCTGGCTAACTTCGCATAGAAACTAGTCTATTTCACATCCTGCATCAGAACCTGCAAAAATGAGTCACCCTCATCTCTCTGGCAAGATGTTAACGAGCTCTGGGCCTTCTGCTGCCACAAATGGGTGAACTAATGGAATTTGAAAATCACTTCTTGTACCTTACAGCCATTCAAAGTGTTCAAAAAATAACATCTTCTCTGTGATCTTTCCCTGACTAGGCAGGAGGCCTTGAAAATAATAACGCTTAGATGGAGAAACACTGTCTTATACCAGACCCTCTAAATTTAGACAGCCTAACTGGGCTGAAGCAACCAGACAATTCTGCTAGTAAGAAGCTTCTTGTCTCAAAACTGGTCAACAAAGGATGCAGCCAATTTTTAAGTGTATTTGTTCTTATGAGCATTAGATATTATTGTCAAGCAAAACTACAACCCCAGGATGTTTGATATTTTGATATGTGTCAGAGCATTTCATCAAACTGTTTTAAAATCTGTGAAACTATGACTGAACAATAAACATTAACAAATTATGCAGAAAGAAAAATACTGCAGATATTTTCTGCATATACTCTTTTTGCAAATTGCTGTTCATTTGAGCTTTTAGGACTGGGAAGGTTGTTAGATCTGTTACATCAATGACTAACATTCTACCTCCACACAGATGCTATCTCACCTACTGAGTATTTTCAGTCTTTTCTGTAGCTCCTTTAATTACGTAGATTGGCTGAAATTTTGCATTTTCAAACATAGATGAAGCTAGGAAATAGCCTAGAACCCCATGTGGTTCAGCAGCTTCAAAATGAATAGCTAGGTCATTTAACAAATTAACATATTAATTTTGCTATGATCCTCCAGGAATCAAAATCCAATGCACATTAATTTTGGCCTGCCTGATCAGAATGTTACAAACACAGCAGATTAGTAATTTTATCCACAGAAATGTGCAATTGCCAAGCATTACAAACATTGTAAACAGCACATTGATTCACAGTCCCAACCAAGCTAAAATATTGGCAAATATCTTTGATTTTATTTTCATGATGAATCATAATGCCGCAGCAAGATTTAACATTATGCTATGATATTCTTACAGCTCATAAAACAACATGTGATTGCAGGAAGATGGGGTGGGAGGAACAGGCAAGTGGGTAAGGGAGACAGAAGAGGAAGAGAAGAATGGGGAGGAATGTAATGCGCACCTGGTTTTTAATTCTGATTGCATGAGATACCAGTAATATAATGAATCAATAAGAAACATGAAGAATTGCTAAACTGGGTGGAGCTTGTTTATTACCTCTCCACTGCCTTCAATGTCCACACACATCATGTGTATACATCATACGATTACATCCACCACATTGATTAATCTCCTTTTAAAAGTAACAGCGATTAACATAATTACATTACAGATTTAAACTTTCTTCAGGTTTTCTGAGAATCTTTGATCTTAGGTGTTGTTGGCAGGGTCTAGCCCTTTTGACTTGAGGAGGGCATTACTTCTTGACTCAAGTGCAGTAGAATATTACTCTTTTCACAGTCTTTATTGCATCAATTTCTGGAATACACTCATGGCCATATTCTCCTGTATTCTCTTACAGGAATTAGGTGATCAACATACGCGCTTCTATTTCTATAAAATCCCTTTTAAACCACATACTTCCACTATAATTCTAATATTCTATTTTTAGATGTCAGATTTGTAGGGTGTTGTTGACACATAAGTTCTTCCGTGGTGTTTAAAATATTTTCTTCCATAATTTTGTTTCTGTCTCAATTGCTTTCCTTCTGCTCGCTCCTCAAAATTTGGCTGAACTAAGTACAATTGTGTTCTGACTAACTTCAATACTGTATAGACTTCCTGTCTATGGTTTTTTACTGTGAAAATTTCCCTGAAGTCACACTACTGGAGTTGCTTTAGTTAACTATCTTGGCTTTAGACATGAATATGTCTTTGTACTGATCTATGCGTGGAGGATGGCTTTTGATTCCTCTGTCACTATCCAAGTGGTTCGGATTTTGCCTTGGAACTTGAGGCTTTGCTACTGCTCCATGACTACAAACTGCCATCATATTTGTACTATGCACTTCATGATATACTTCATTTCCATAGATGTCGGAGTTTTGCACTCAAGATCAAATGTGAGATTCAATGTGTTTAATAATTTTGATTAAATTTTCTCTGATTCCACCACCATTAAACTTCACATGATACACAGTCTAAGAAAGTGCAGTTGTTCCAGTGCCAAAACAAATGCTTCATGGGATCAATGTGCTCTTTAACAGTCTTGCCTAATTTATGAGTCATTCATCCAGATCTGTAGCTCTTCATAATTACTGAGGATTTAGGGTTGAAATAATCCTTTAAAATTTGTATTACTTCACTAAATGATACATCTTTTGCTTTCTTTGGCATTCAAAGATTTGCCAGCATACTGTATATTTCAGAAACCATCTCATTTAATAAAATAGCTTTCCTATGCTCTTTTTAACATTATTTAGTGCAGGCACATTGTCATTATTACCATCAGGTTCCACTGTGTTATTTGACCTAAAAATAAATTCTATACATTTTATGTATGAATAGAAAGGCTCATTCCCCAATATATACACCAAAGCTTCCAAAGTTACCAGGTTGAGTCTGAGCAGCCATTTTGTCTTCTTCTTCTGATGCCATTCAAGCCAAAACTAGAATACATGAAGGTTCTAACTGCTTCAGTGCCTATTTAATTTAATGGACTCATCTTCTGACTGACTAAAACAACTGAAATGCCTTTCTTAATACAAGTTCCTCATTTTTTTGAACACTGCCTTTTCCCTTTATATGCATCACAACTCACTCCACTGTCAGCACCATATTTTTAATATCTATTTTTTCACAGGATGTAGAATGCCAATATTTATTGCCTCAGACTGAGGAAGCAATTCAGAGTCAATCTCATAAATGGGTCTGGAGTCACATAAAGCCAGACTGGGTAAGGATGGCAGTTTTTCTTTCTGGAGCATTAAATGAACCAGATGGGCTTTTACAATGAACTAGTAGTTTCATGGTTATTGTTAATGAGACTATCCTTCTTGCAAACTTCCAGATTGATTGAACTACCTGATTTTAAATTTCCCAGCTACTATTGTGGGACTCAAACTCATCCCTGGATTAATGGTTCAGAATTCTGGCTGCAGGTCCAGTTCCTGTCTGTTGTTTTCTTTTTAAACATTCTTATTATCCTTATTGCCAATTTGTAATGTATGTATGGTTCTTATTATAACCATACATAGTGCCAGGCACTTAATAAATAATTAAGATAGGTGGAGAACTGCTAAATGAAGTGCATCTTATTTATTCCACTCTCTCCAACTGCTCGGTGATGAATATATGCCATATATATCTATCATTTGTTTACATACACCAGGTGGGAATATAGGTTTACTGATTCTGGCTAGGCTGGATTCAGTGAGGTCCCATCATATAGCCTTCATTTGTTGCATTATGTCTTCCTCCTCACTCTTACACGCTGTTGCACACATATGAAAATCAGCTTATCAATATGTGGTTCTCACAATAGGGAACACATAACAAGAGAGCAAGGACACAAATCCAAGGAAGTCTGGCCACTTTGCATCCTCTGTCCAAAGCCAGAATGCGATTTGGATAAGGATACATGCATAGGAAAGATTTATGGCCCAGACTAGGATTGCACAACTATTATCCTTCCTTTACACTTTCCTTTAACAAGGCCAATACTGACATCATTTCCTTGTCACCTTTAATAGAACTTGGCTTGAGGACATGTTGTTTACACTTCTAATATTACCCTGTAATTTGATCAACTGTGACTATGCTGTCTCTTGGAAAGAGCAGTTTGTTGAGCCCCATATCCCCAGCCTTTTCCATATACCCTCAGTAGTTATTCATCCTCATTTGTTTTTTCATTTACTTATGGAATCAGTTTTTTTCTCTTGTACATGTGGCAAAAGCTTTCAGAGGGCACACACATAGACGTAACATTGTCAAGAACCTTGACTGACACCATGCCACTCAATTTTCTAACAAGTGTCAAAGTTACATCTCGCAATGAATCCAGATATTCAGCCTGAAGGCAAAACATTAGTGACCCACTTTGCATAAGTGGGCAGCAGCAGGTGAAGGTGGCGCAGGAGGAGCAGAAAGCATCTGGTCAGCAAACTATCATACATTCATTAATTCCCAGCTGAGGGCAGCAATCTCGTTCCCTGGAGCCAAGCTTTTAAAAGAAAGACTTTTTCAGAAAATGAGAGATTGGGAGAATTTATGTAAATTCTCCCAAACCTTCACTCTCTGAAAGCATCTTTCTTTTAAAATCAATGTATAGCAATTGTCATGGAACATTCCACATCAATCCTGCACAGCACTTTGCTAAAGAGCAGCACTGGGCTCAGATTATCCACCATATTTATAGCTCGGAATGATGGTAACTTAAAGATACAGAGAAAGAATAGTGACAAATAAAGAACTAGAATAAAACATAATAGACAGATTTTTTTGCCACTTTTCTCCTCAGAATGTTGCTTCCTTGCACAAAATATTCTGCTTTTCAATGGGCTTCTCATACAGTTGGCAGCTTATCAGAAAATTACAGGCTCACATCCTTCAATTTTCTATCTTTTGACATTAATGGACAAAACACTACTGCAGTGCACCAGCCATTTTCCAATAAGGTGCCTGCTATGTCCCAAGCCCTGCTGGTTGGGCAGAATCTCAAAGTATAGCCTTTTACTTGGAGACAGTTCCAAAACACTTGATTGCTCCCTGGTACCACAGCCAAGTGTCTTGCCTTTATGGATGACCTGTGTGTGAAAGCACCACTGCCTCTCATCTTTGAAAGACATTGAAGTTGATCTTAACTTGAGAACACTTAGGGTTATTTAGGAAACCACTCTTTTTCTCCACCTGAGCTGAGATCAGCAAAGATCATGTTTTTGATTGAGGTTGATGTTCCCACCGGGTAATAAATTATTTATCCATCTGAAATTTAATAGCTGTTGCTCTGAAAAGGAACATTGTTCTGAAGTGACATTTCATGGTAAATATGGAATACATAAGCCAAGTCTACAAGAATCAACAAACAGAATTCACTTTCATTTAAAATGTGACTTTTTATATGTTTGACAATTAACCCTAGATTCATGAAATAATATGGTTTTGCTGTTGTTTTCAGCCTGTCTGATCGTAAATGTCGCTGTTAACGTTTTCCCATTTTCATTTTGATGTCCAAGTACAGGAATACATATAGCTCAGTGAGTACTGTGTGCCACCTACTGGTTACTCTCTATAACACAACAATTTGCAAATGGAAATGAGCAAGAATGATCATTTTGGATTTCAATGGGTTCTCAGCACTCCCAGAATCAGGCTTTTCCAGTTTTCAATGCTTTTCTACATCTTTTCACTGAATGCAGCTATAAATGAAAAAAGTCAACAATGAAACAGACATTTTTCTTTTAATTTTACTAAGCATCACAGGAATATATCTTCATATTAGCATTTGATACTTAGCTAGACTGTGATGCTATTTGCTCTAGCAGTTAGGTACACAGGACACTATTCGGAGTGTAAAAACAGTCATTTATAATAAGCAGTAATCAGGAACTAAAAATGATGTTTACCAATTTAAAAATGATAGAGCTGCTGACGTACTTGTACCTAGAATATATGGAACTGATGTAATCTCATATTTTTTTGAGATTAAATTTGGTCTCAGTGGAATAAAAGAATATTTCCTAAATTAAATTAAATCCTATGTTAAGTTAATTGATTTCATCTGAATGCTGTAAAACACTGAAGAAGAGGTGCGATGGAGTGGGTACCTTTGCCTCTGGACTCAGGAATGGAATCTAGCAGCGTCATGCTCACTTTTACTGATAGCAGTTTCTTATTTCCTAATCCTTTTTGTACAAACTCAAAATTTCAACATAAAAATGCATGATGAGATTCAAGCTTTCATTCTCTGGATTACTAGTCCAGGAACATACACATTAAACTATGGTGCTGCAGAGTAAAAGGCAATGGTCTTCGTAAGGATAAAAAAAGGCATTAGTCAAATCCTGTTCTGTTCAGTAAAGATATAAAAAGAACTTTTAATTATTTATAAGTATCTTTATTTATAAGTTCTGTTCCTCCTATTCTTACTGTCAGTAGGTTTCACCTCCAATATGTGGTCCGTAGGTGTACTTGAAATGTTCACGTTACTGTTTAAGGATTCTTTCAGATAACAGGTTTAAAATGTCTTCCTTTTGAGGTATAAGCCTTTCTGCAGTGCTGTAATCGTTTGTACCAAAAAATATCCAGCAGGAAATCTCACTAGGAATTAACCAAATTCAAAGTGGTCTCCATTTGTACAGAAGTAAGATGGGAAAAAGTCCTGTGGCCCTGCTACAAATAGGGATGGGCATGCAGGGAAATAATGCTAACTTAAAAGAATTCAATGGGAGTGGAAGGGTATGTCTGCCAGGAATAATAGATAAGATATTTTCTGGGGAGGAAGCTAAAGGTATCTCTGCAAATGAAGCAATATTGGACATTTTGAATTCTTCTCTCCAGCATCAGTATGTGATTATATAGGAAGCCTGTACAAAACCTGACAGTGACATTTTAATACCAGAATACAAGAGGTTTATGGTTGATGTAAAGAGTTAGAACTGTTGAAAAACAGGCCCCCACCCATTGAGTTTTGCAGGTAAGAATTTAAAATTAGTAGTTCTTGCAAATAACAGATATTGAATTTTAGGAATTTAGTTGGTGTTTGCCAAAATGAATGGCATCAGCACCAATGATTTCGTGTTCAATCTCAGTGAGATAAGGAAAAGCAGCTAACTTACAGTGAGTATTTTAATAGAAGTTTTCACTTGCAAACCCTTGATTGGAGGAGAGACTGAACTGGCCAGTATCAGAGTTGCGGTGCAGTGTAAATCTTGATGCAGTAAGGGGAGCTCTGAGCTTTTAAATGAGTTCTGATTGCACTATAATGTTAAGGTTGGCGAGGTCTATTTTAGCCCAGCCTGTGCGACAGCTAAGTACACAGTAGAGATTTTGGGCCACATTTGTTATATCGGGATATGAAAGCTATCTGTTAGACTTGCCTGTGCCAATTTAATTACAATGATATTTTGTACCACTGGTTGCAGAAAGTGCAAGTTAATAACAGCATGGTGATCAACTGGAACCTGAGTGAACAGGGAAAAAAACAACTGCATTTCCTTTGCCAGTCACATTGAAAGATTAAGAGATTAACATCACAAAACCGAGAAATAAACGTAAATCAAAGTGGGTGATTTTCAAATCATGTCAGGTATAGAAAAAAAAGGAGGGTAATGAAACATCAGATTAAGAGAATGAAAAAAAAGACAGGAATAAAACTAAATAAGATGTTAATCTTAACTATACATTTTAAATTCTCAATGAATTAAAATCTGAAGAAATGAGACTCCATTGCCTGATTAATATTGTTACGTATGCTACACAGTAGTGAAAGTGTGTTCTACATGCTTCCAAAATTCATTTCTGTCATTAATTTTCAGTAACGGACAGATTGACTGGTAGCAATTAACACTTATGATATTGTTGAGAAGTGACTTAAACTTGAGGTGAGTTTTGTTCATATCTATTATACAGATTTAGCATCTTACTACTGGAATGTAATAGTGAGTTAGACTGATGCTATTTTTGAAAAGCTAACAGCGGAGTAGTGGATCTCAAACAGCAAGTTTCAAATTTCCCTGAAGTACAATTAATCCAGAAGTAGCCAAGAGCACCATTAGTCTTGCAGTTATTTTGCAAATTATCCCATTCAATCCAAGTCTACTTCCTGTTTTCTTCCCAGACCTTGTGACATTTCTAGCATAAATGTGATTAAATCTGGTTCAGAGTTGCACGTTTCTGTATTCCATATCCTTTTATCCTTTTTATGTTTCTTGATGCAACGTTTAGTTTATAACGTTGTTGCCAAATTTAGGTAAAGAACAATGAAGCAAATAAGGTGATGTTCCCATGTTGTTCCTGACAGCATATGAAATGGTTTATGGCTTTAATGATGACAGATATGGTACTGTTAGGAAGCAGTGAGTGATGGAATAGGTGAGAGGATCTTGGCACAGTGTACTTTTGGACACTAAATTTCTAGATGTGCCAAAGGTGAGAGATACTGGATGTTGTTATGTTTGCTGAGTTTTCCTTAGTGCACTGAAGTCTATAATATAAATCCAGGAATATAACAGTTTGTTGTTTTACATTTGAAATTTCAACCTTTGAATCATTTCAAAAATTGAAATGTATCATTGAACCCTGTGATTCGCAGATAATTCATGGTTGGCATAAGGCAAAGGGAAAACAAATTTTTGCGTGTCTGGTGATTAGAAAACAAGTCTAATGAAAGACTTTGATTTTATGCAAACACGCAATTGAAAAGGACAACCGCAGTACCAGCTTTCATCTTGCAGTGTATGCACCTGCAAAATCTAATGGGAAAGAGTCATCCATGCTGGGTGTGTTTCGCTGGTGTGTCTGGACAAGCCCACAGTCCAATTGATTAATGCATGGATGATTTTAACCAGTGAAGACACAAACTCAAGTCAAGTTGAAAGAAAAACTTGTTAAGAATGAATATTTGTCAGAATTTTTTTGTAGAAACCTGCAGTAGTTGCAGGTAACTAGAAAACATGAATTTTTGTTGATCTTTAAATTTTTTCTTATTAGTTTTTCCAATGTGAAATATTACTCTTGGCTGGACTTAAAAATGATCAGATTAAAATTCATTTAGTTTGTCTTGCCTCCAGAACAGGAGACCCAACATACTCAAGGTCAAAATTATCAGCCAACACCATAAATGAGTTGCTGTCAGAGAAATCATATTGATTAGCATCCGTTTCAGTTGTGAAGGATCAAAGAATCACCTGAACTGAGAAAGTTCCCTCCATATGAGCATAGTTTTGGAACAGGGCCCTGAGGAATCAGTTCTTATCTTGCCTCCTAATCAATGTCCTTTTTATGGTGAAGGGGCCTTTTATCAAGTGGAATGCTCAAGAAGTGCACTGTCACTCTGACTTGCTCCAACCCCATGAACTTCTGTTGTCATTTCAAGAATAACATTTAAAGCATTAAGTATTATGTTTTCATATTCCTTAAATTACTTTGACTGTTTTTGTTGAACACTGACATCATCATCATTGAAAAATCTTACTGGGATGAATCCTTGAGTCTGTAGTGTGACAATCTAGTTATATTACACATTATGCCAAATTACCAACCTTGTGATCATTTTCCAATTCAGCTCTAGCTGTTTCCACTTGAACCCCATTGTACTTTTACCCATACATAGGTACCTGCCACTGTTCTCATTGCATCTCCTTGATCTAGAACATTTACTGAAAAACATAGTTGAAAAATTACCAACTTTTAATTGAAAAAATGCATTTCTGATGAGTGTCTGACATATTTGGGCAACCTATTTTCAACTGATGTCTTAAAACCCTTTGTAACATTAAAATAAAATGTCCATCAACAGTTATTAATAATTTATAGAAGTGCTAATTAGTACTTCACCAACAAGTTAACACCGAACACTGATAGAATGAGTGATTCCATAATTACCTTGAAAGGGATCTTTTGACCTAGACAAATGCATTTCCTGTTCCCTTAACGGATTGTTCACTTATAATGAGGATGGAAGTAAATGGTATGCAAATATTTCACAAGGGCAAAATTGAACATCATCATGCATCCCATGGGGAACAAGTTACCCTTTCAATTTTGATAAAAGTGGTGTTTAAATATTTTATCTACTTGTAATATACCAATGCTTGTAGTAATATGTTGTATCAGGAGTGTAATAAATATCAGAGAGATAGCATCTTTTAGAGAAGAAGAGGCTTAGCTGAAGTACTAAGGTACATATTTTAAGTTCTTTTTATTTTAAATTTAGTATAGTCTAGAGTAGTGAAGTAGAACTGAAAAAAATCTGGTTTACATTGTGGCAGGACTAAAGAACTGCAGTATGGAATGAATGAGAAGCTTTGCACTATCATGAGTTCCTACTCCCATTGGTACAAGAGGAAGAATTGGATGAGGTTATTTCAATATCATTAACTCCCTAGTGGGCATCTGGTGAAGTTAACCTTGAGAGAAAGAGGTTGCCTGGCTAGTACAGGCAGGTCTGGCCTAAAAAGCTCTCATAAAGGAAAAAAAACAAGGTTTGAGAAAAAAGGGTACTTGTCCCCAAAACTGTTTAAAGAACATGCTTGTTTACTGCCTGTCGAAGTGAAACTTTACCACTAAAGTATGTACACATTTCTGAACTGGCCCTATAGTTCATATACATAATGGACTATATTGCAATCCCTTGTTGAAATAATTATATTTGTAATTAGTTTGGAAGAGGTCTATTAATAAAAAATAATTCATTGGAAAGAAAATTTATAGTAAAGTCTCAAACTATTTGATCCTGTCCATTCCTTTGCTGATGATTCCACTCTCATTTTTAACATCAAATCAGCATTTTCATATTTACACTATCTTCTCCTTTACTTTTCAATCTTGGTATTAGGCCGTTAAAATTCAGGAGAATTATGCCCTTAAAATTCAGGAGAATGAGGACATGGAAATACATAAAATAAATAGTAATGAGGACATGAAAATACATAATGCAAACAGTAATTGAGGAATAAATTAGATTTTACGTGATTACTGGAATAAATTAATTTGAGGAAGTTAAGATCAATTCAAAAACATATTGCAAACTTTGTTCAAATTAAACCAGAAACAAACAAGCATTGATATACTCTGGCCGTCTTGTTCATTTTGTAGAATGAATAGCAGTAATATAGTTACTGAAAGAGTTGGTATATGGCTAGTGACATTACAAACAACCAACATTATGATTATTTACTGGAATCTGGTTGTAGTAAATAAGGTATGATATAAAAAATGCCCAATATTTTAATTCGCAGAATTTTCTTTCAGTTTCATGTTTTTTATTTAAATTATTCTTGTTTATAGTGAATATTATCCATAGTTTATTGTGCATTTTCTGGTAAAATGAAATTATTATTTAAAGGTAAGCTAGTGCTAGTTGGTTTCTCATCAAGCATTAGAATAATTGCCCAGACTGACAGAAAGCATTGAGTGTGATAAAGTGCAATTTATTGACAGTATCACTTCATTACACATCTTAAACTATAGTAATTTAATAATCTCCTGAGTTTTATTTCAACCAGTTATATGATAAACTAATTGGAACACAGGGATTTTTCCCACTGTCAACAGAGCATCCCAACTCACAATAAATGCACTGACTGACATAAAATAAAGATAGAGACATTGAACATAGAGGTTCTTCCAGATCATTGCATAATCCTCCTGGCATATGTACTTGATATACTTGACGCATCACCAAGTTAAGCTGATGGTATTTCTTTGTTGAGGGCCTACTCGGCCAAGATGCCATTATTGTTTGGTGCAAATCCACCTCAAATTCTTCTTTATTAAATCAAGGTTCTGGCTTGCAGACAATTTCATGGTTTCCATTTTCAAAATGTAGCCTGCATATATATGCTGTTCTTTCAAAGCATGTTCTGAGACATATTTGCTAGTCTATAATAAAATGAAGTATTTGTCAACATAGCCAAAACCTTGCTTTATGTTCTTTTACAGAGAAAAATGTGAGTAGCGGTATAAACCAATACAGCAAAAGTCTTTATGGATTGAACCAGCATTCACTTTTATTTGAAGTAAGTACCATGCATTCATACTTTGGTGTTTTTATATTTATACCATCACTTCAACAAGATTACTATAAATGTGCATATATTTATTTACAAATTTTACTGGCATGCTAAAAGCAACTGAAACTGCATTCATTTCTGAATGTCATCTTGATTTTTTTTAGAGGCACGAAAGGAAGATAAGAGAACTACTTGTGATCATTAAATACAAATTTAAGTGCTTTACTAAGAACATCTTATAGTTTGGATTGGTTAAATACAATTCAAACATTAATCTTATAAGCTCTAATAAAATAGCAGTAACTTGTAGGTCAAGAAACCTCATTCTGCATTTTTTTTTAACCTTTGTGCACTACCAGTGATCCATGAACCAAATAGATGCGTCAGCTAATGGGCTCTGCTGACTACTTCTGACACACAAGACAGCTTTTGCACAAGAGTAGAGGAATGTTCATGCTGTTTCTTGTCTGAAACTCTCATATGTACTGGATATTTTGAAGTTAATACCATGGTATTTGTGGAAGTTTAGCTTTTGGAATCTAGTAGCTGTCGGTAGGTAAATCCTACCAGGTGGTCGATAGGTCCCAAAAAAAAATCAGCATTTGGAGCTTTAAACCAGGTTCCTGTTGGTCTTGGATGGTTGCATCTGAGGAGCTCTCCGTGACATTTAGCTGAACAGAGACTGTCTAGTGTTACAGCAAAAGATAATCGGCCTGCATTCAGTAGCTATCATTTCCACTGACCCAAAGGAGGGAGCAGTGTGCACACCCGTGTACTATAACAGAGAAGGGGGTATCATTTGGCAATTAGGGCTAGTTTCCAGTACATTTAGTCTACGGAGGAGGGAATGACCAGTGCAACATGGCTTATTGCCAAACAAAGGTGACTTGATGCATGAAAAACGCCACACAAAACCCACCTGGACAGTAATCAAGTCACAACTGGTGTAATAAAGAGGGGAAAACATGGTAAGGCACTTAAGAAAACAACATTCTTGATGGCATGTGGAAGATATTGGCTTAAACTGTGCAGAGGACGCTGGTTGTCATGTCATATCTGGGGCCGCAAACCGAGTGTTTGTAGTTTGGCGCATGGAGGTTTAATGACAGAAGGAGCGGCAAAGAGATAAGAAGGAGACAGAAAGCCATGGGAGAGGCACAGGCAGCTTCTAATGGATAGAATGAAAAGAGGAATATGCATTATTTGTGATGTCTGCCTTCTAATAATGATGCAGCATCACAAGTGGAGACAATGGATAACAAACTAAAATAACTTGTTGCTTATCTTTTAATTACTCCAAATTTACCCACCCGACAGCTACTGAAATTCAAAACACTTTGCCTCCATCATCAGGTTCTTAGCTTTAATAACTTCCGTTTTAAAAGGCATGTAGTTAATATTTGCTTCCAGAGGTTTTGAAATACAAACTTTGCCTGGGGACTCTTAATAGACACAGAAAATGCTTATGTCCCAAATAAATATTGTGGAATGAGAAACAAAAATTCTAAGAAATCTTTTACATTCACTTTTTTAAAATGTTCTTGTTTTGGTTTAGTAACTTCTCTGTGTCACTTTCTTGAGTGTTGATCATGCTGGGTGTCACCGTGTTATTGCACCCAGTAATCAGCATAGAGGAGTAAAATCAGCTCCTTGTTTATTTTACAAGAACAGGGAGTCTTAACCAAAGTCATGGGCCCACATTTTGAAAGGGTTATCGTGCTGTTGGTTTTAAATAGATCAAGTTGTTTACCTTGTGAATTGCAAACTACCGAAGGAGAATACAACATCCTCACCTGACTGCACTTCTGCAATGTAAAAACATCTTAAAATTCCTGCTGGCCCAACTCACTAGGTATTTGCCATGGGCACACAAGAACAGATCAAGTGATGTACTCTTAATTTTACTCCTGTTGTTGAAATATTTGTTGGCTATTCTGTGATTTTCCCTGACGGTTCAGTTAAGATGAGCAGATTGGTACATAAGGAAATCAAGAATATTCATTCATGAGGTATAATTTAGTGGCATATCTGTACCTTAACAATTACTTGGACAGAAATAAGACCTAGGTATGCATAATGCAAATCCAGCAAAATATGAAAAGAGGATTGGAAAAGTAAGACAGTAAAGTAGAAGAAAAAGGTCCAAGAACATAATGAAGTTTCAAAAGCTAAACCTTTGCAAAAGCAGAATTATTGATAGAAATCTAGAGTGAATCTGCCTAGCTCAGTCATTTGATAATAAGAGGTGACTCAATTCAAATGTTTTATAGGCAGGCATGTCATCTTAGGGTTACCTTGATTCCAAAGACATCATTATCTCCTCCTCCATCTCCCAGGAAAATAGTCATTAGACAACTGATAAGAAGCTGGCAGTTACAAGGACTCTACATATATGAAATGCAAGCAGCACAACACACTGAATGTTGTGCCATCACCATCTTGGCCACAGCAAGGACAAACACAAAACTATACCAAGCTGTGATTTTACCAATTGAAAATGCAAAGCTCTTTCAATATCCCTTTGGCATATTGGTCATGAATGAAATTGAAGTTTCAATGATTTCTTGATTGTAACTGAACTGTTACAGCACTGGTATCCACTTGACAATGTTGGCAAATTGTCCAAGGACATACCATTCACAAAAAAAAGCAGCACAGACCTAATCTGGTTAATTACTGCCCTATCAGTTAAACGTGTCAACATGCAAATAGTTTGTCTTGTAATTACCTCTTTACATATACATCTGCTGTATCTCAATGCTTTCAGAAGGCCTTACAATTAGGACGATAGTTTCTTCTAAGATTTGTCATAGAATATTGACTATTCTCGCCTGGCAGATGATTTCAGAGCATCGGAAGTGACTTATTTGCAGTTTTTTTTTTCTTGTCACAACGTGCACAAGATCTCCTTTGTCATAGGCCTCTTCGTATACTGATAATACTAAGATAAGATAATAATATGTAGCACAGCAAGCCACAATGGCAAGGCGAAGCAACTTACCACTGGACAACTGCATGCATCAAGTTAGCCACATCACTGTAGAAGAGGAATGGGGCACATGGTGCCCTGAATGGCCATAAGGGGAATCTAGGCATGTGTGACTGAAGTTGAGAAGTTAGATATCAAATAAAGCAAGAAACATCTTAGAAGGAAGGCAGTATTGCAAGAATCCAAAACAATGCAGTATGTGAGAATAAAATAGAAGAACGTAAAAAATATCGTTAGGTGAGTTTGCTCCTCATGCCTAATCGGTCAGCCAATGCCCCACTCCCCCACTGCAAATTCATTAATTCCCTTAAGAACGAAAAATCTATCGATATCTGTCTTGAATATACTCAGCAACCGAACCTCCACACCCCTCCTGGGTAGAGAAGTCTAAAGAGTCACTGTGTTTTGGGTGAAGAAGTTTCTCTTCATCTCTATCCTGGATTATTTTGAGACTGTCACTGAGAAAGATTGGGACAAATGGAAATTAAATGCTGATAAATCTTCTTGTACTATGCAATGTGACAGTTGTTTTATTTTAAAGGTGTCGAGTAAAAACCAGAATATTACTTTGTTCCATTAGAAGTAGTTGTACCTTTAGTCCCTTCTTGGATCATGCCTTATGTGAAAGATGTGCTTGTGATCTGATAGGTGAATAAATATAGCCAAAGCTTTTGAATGCCTGTCATTTACACTTGCATGTTAAATTATTGCATTGATGGAAAAATCATTGAAAAATGCCAGAAAATTCAATCCAAAGCAACTGACTGATATAGCTGTGGTCCGCAGCTGGAGAAAAATAGCAAAGTCCAAGGCTTCGAAACTAAGTCCATAGTGAATTCATGAGGCCAATTCAGTCAGTTACTAACATTGAATGGCCTTGACTACCACAATTTTGTCCGTTTAGAACTACAAGTGCTTCAGTTGCCAAAAGAAAGGTTACATTTCTAAAGCCTCCAGATCCATGGCTATGACAGGCAAATAAAGCAATTTCACTGGCTATGTGAAATTGACAACAGAAAAAAGAATTTCATAGTTTTGCAGCTCATTTAAACAATGAGGAACAGGGATTCTATGCAAGCAGTAACAGCAGCAAACAGACACAATTTTGAATAAAGTTATAGATTATAGTTGACACAACTGCAGACTACTTGGTAATGAGTCTAAACACTTCCCCTGGCAAGTTCAGCCACATACTGTTGACAATGCTTTCAAACCAGTAAGAAACTACCCTAGGAAAATTTTACAGATATTTAGGCAAATTGGGTGCCAAGTGCATCACAATAGGCAACGTGTACATATTCTCATAATTGATGCAAATTTTAAAAACAGGGCAACCTTAATGGGGAAGGATTGGCTGAGATAATTCAAGCATGCTTGGAAGAATGTTTTCAGCGTTGATGCTTTAAAGTCACACTTTGAGACATATTGGAAAGGTATATTGATACATTCAGGGACAACTCCACTGGCAGAACAGGATAAGTGCCCACTTTCACATCAAACCATATGCAAAACCAATCCATTACAAGCCCATGTTAATCCTTGTTCTCTAAATAGTCAAGTTGGGAAGAAGCTGGAAAGGCTGGAGTAAAATAATGTGCTTGTGTGAACCGTCCAGAGTGAGAGAGTTATGGCAACAATGATTATACCGAAGGCAGACAAAACCATGTTGGTGTGAGGAAACTATAAAGTCACACTAAATTTAATTATAGATGATGAACACTTCTTCCTTCCTACTTCTCAAGTCTCATACATGGAGTTAGCAGTGATTCACTGAATTGGGTCTTCCCCAAGCCTAAGAACAACTAACTGTCATAAAGATAGTTAGCAATGCCTGATCATCAACATGCACAACATACACACTCATTTGCAAGTTACTCAATGGAGACAACTCCGTGCCCAAGATATTCCAGGCCACTTGAATAATATCTTGTGGATCATTGTTCTGATATCCAAGATGATTTTAATGATTGCCATGAGCACAATAAAAAGGAAACCTGATTTTTCAGGAAGTATTCAGGGCATTGCTTGAGCACTATTTGATGTTGAAGTGAAGCAAATGTGTGCTTTTGCAGTGAGAGGCAGTGTACCTTGGTTTGAAAGTTGATACCAGTGAATGAAAAAATAGGGGCCATCACCAATGCTCAGAGCTAAGGTTTGGTTGTGTGATGGTGCAGTACTACACGTGATTCCTTCCAGGTCAGTTAATGTGATCACTTGTTGGGAAAGGATGTGAAATAGTTGTGGAGCAAAGAGCAATCAAGTGCATATTATGAATGAAAAGATTAGCAAAGTGAAGCAACCTTCTGTGATTACAATAATATATGTGAGTTGAAGATAGCAGATCATGCAAATTTATGGTGTAGGTGTTGATAAGGAATATGACAGATGAACAGAAACCCATCACTTTCACTTCTTGCACTCTCACAGAGAGTAACCACAAGTATGCACAAATTGAGAAGGAGGCACCTAGAATCAGAAATTCCATCAGTTTGTTCTAGGCAGTTCCTTCACCCAAGGGACAGATCATAAGCTGCTACTGGCAATGTTAGAAATAAAAAAAGTTTTTATTTCAGATATCCAGCATTTGAATTTTTTTTGATTTTCATTTGCTGGTGTTATTAGATCTTAAATCAATGATAGTCTTAAGAAAGAGGAGGTGCTGGAACTTTTGGAAAGCATCAAGTTGGATAAGTTGCCGGGACTGGATGAGATGTACGCCAGGCTGCTGTGGGAGGCGAGGGAGGAGATTGCGGAGCCTCTGACAATGTCAGAGGTTACTGCGGGACATAGATAGGATGCAAAGCTGGGTTGAGAAGTGGCAGATGCAGTTCAACCCAGATAAGTGTGAAGTGGTTTACTTTGGTAGGTCAAATATGATGGCAGAGTATAGTATTAATGGTAGGACTCTTGGCAGTGTGGAGGATAAGAGGGATCTTGGGGTCTGAGTCCATAGGACGCTCAAAGCAGCTGCACAGGTTGACTCTGTGGTTAGGGAGGCATACTCATCAATTGTGGAATTGAATTTAGGAGCCGAGGGGTAATGCTGCAGCTATATAGGACCCTGGTCAGACCCCACTTGGAGTACTGTGCTTAGTTCTGGTCACCTCACTACAGGAAGGATGTGGAAGCCATAGAAAGGGTGCAGAGGAGATTTACAAGGATGCTGCCTGGATTGCGGAGCATGCCTTATGAAAGCAGGTTGAGGGAACTCGGCCTTTTCTCCTTGGAGCAGAGGATGAGGGGGGACCTGATAGAGGTGTATAAGATGATAAGAGGCATTGATCGGGTAGATAGTCAGAGGCTTTTTCCCAGGGCTGAAATGGTTGCCACAAGAGGACATAGGTTTAAGGTGCTGGGGAGTAGGTATAGAGGAGACGTCAGGGGTAAGTTTTTTTACTCAGAGAGTGGTGAGTGCGTGGAATGGACTGCCGGCAACGGTGGTGGAGGCAGATACGATAGTGTCTTTTAAGAGACTTTTGGATAGGTACATGGAGCTGAGAAAAATAGAGGGCTATGGGTAAGCCTAGTAATTTCTAAGGTAGGGACATGTTCGGCGCAGCTTTGTGGGCTGAAGGGCCTGAATTGTGCTGTAGGTTTTCTATGTTTCTATAATCACAATGGCAACATCAAGAATGCAAAGATGGACAATCCTTCTATTGCAATACAATTGGCCAGAGAAATACAAGAGATCCAAGCAGAATGTCACTGTGAAAGCTCTGTTCTGGTTACCACACCCAAACTTTTATGTTGCAAATTTACTGTAAGTGGAATCTACAAGTTAAATGCAATTGAAGAGGAATTTCCAGTGACTTTGTCTGAATTTACAGACAAAAACCCGAAAGACTCCGTGTAGAAAGAGTCTATGGGTAGACATTGAAGGGATGGGCAGAATTTGACTTGTGTACAGATGAGGAACCAAATTTGTTCCATAGATGTCTCAATGAGTTTCATATGAACAGAGCTGCATCAAATGGGTTCATAGAATGAGAATTTTTACTACTCTGAGAGAACAGGTTTTGGCCAAACTTCATGCTGTACACACAGGAGTTGTCAGTCTGAAATCGGGACATCACAAACAGTGTGCATGGTGGGAGAGCTGGCTGTCCACTTAAAGGCATTGAAACAGGTAAATTTACCAGCATTTTCTCTGAGGGTAAAAAGTAGAGGCCAGTCGTGGAAAATCCCATTTATGGCTTCAATTTTTGCTCACAGCATCAGCAAAAAATATCAGTTCATGATAAAACACCACTGTAAGCTTCAGATTGTAATTTATCAAAGTACTAGAACCATGTAATGATGGGAAATGAGCTTTCATAGGTGAAGATTGTGAAATAGTTTGGCATCTTTGAAACACTGGCAGCAAACTGTATGCTAATTGACTACAATGTTGGTAGAAAAGATTTGAATCAATAATTTAAACCAAAAGAAGGAAGTTAAATATGAAATAAATATTCTGGTGAGGTCCTATTACATGAACCTTTCTTGATTCAATATAAAACCTGAATTTGCAAGTGAAGATTTATAAACTGCATAATGTCATACCTGTTCATAATCTTCTTCAAATACCCCACCAACATTAATTTGTTGGCAAATCTTTAAAATGTCTGCATTTCAATTGCTGAACAAAAACAACATGCAAATGTTGCTGCAAGTAATGCTGTAAGTGTAAACACCACACAACGTTTGAAATCAGAAGAATGTGAAGAGATGGAGGGAGCAGAAATAGCAACAGCTAGAACAACATACAGAACTGTGAAGCAAATTGCCCACATAAAGGGGGTCAAAGAGCAGAGCTACTTGAAAAGAAATCATGGGCATGGCAACAAAATCATTTTGCAAGGTAGTGCTGTGTTAAGCCATCTGATTGTGCCAAAAGGCAGAAAACAGCCCAAACTTTCAAGACAGCGCACTGAAAAACCACATGAACAAAGAATAAGAGTCATCAAAGAGATATCAATTAATTCTCTAGAAAGGATAAACATGCATATGTGAAATACAATGTCACAATGGTCATGTCTACGGTATTCAACAGTCCTGTGAAGGTTGTGATTAACACTTGGCCCAACATATAGTTCATTGATATAAGAACAAAGAATCTTTCATTGTGGATGGCAAGCATCAAATATTGCCATCTGGATCAAAACCAGTTCCACCTATAGAAAGAAAGAAACCACAGTAGTTAAATCAACAAGTTGCAAACTTATGAAAACTTGTAATATAGAGGAAGCTTAAGGAAAAATCCATATCCAAGATTTACAAAGTGAGGTTAGGAGGAATGAGCATGATAAAGAAAAGTAGTAAATATAAAGAGGAGCCACATCAAAAACAGGCATGGGAATTGAAATGCAAATTTTTGTTTCATTCATTAATTTATTTGAGATCTGGACGTCAAGCAAGGCCACCATTTATTACCCATCCCTAATTGTCCTTGACAATCTGATGGAGGTATTTAAAAACTTGAAGTGAGAGACAGAATAGATCTCCATTGGTGGAGGGATCAAGCCCTTAGGACCATAGAAGGAAGGTGCTTGGCAAAAAATCAAAAGTAACATAGGGATAAAAATTTTATGCAGTGAGTGAGTTAGGGTCTGAAATGGACTGATGGGGTTAGAAGTAGTTCTCATGTTCGAAAGGGAGCTGGATAAATATCAGAAAGGAAAGAATTTGCAGGGAAATCAGAAGAAGGCAGGGGGGTGGACCTCACTCACTTTCTCTGGCTCCATGCATAAATTCCCTCCCTTGTCCTTGAGTGGACCTACCCTTTCCCTAGCTCCTAGGATACATATAAAATGCCTTGCGATTCTCCTTAATCCTACTTGCCAAGGATATTTCATGGCCCCTTTTAGCCCTTCTAATTTCTTATTTAAGTTCTTTCCTACTTCCTTTCAAGGGCCTTGTCTGATTTCAGCTTCCTGAAGCTTAAAATCACAGAATCTCAGAATGGTTGGAGCACAGACAAGGCTATTCAGCCCATCGAGTCTACTGGCGCTATTTAAAAGCAAGCCAGAAGTGGATAGGATGGCAAAGAAGGCATGCAGGATGCTTACCTTGATCAGTTGGAGCATTGAGTATAAAAGTTGGGAGGTCATGTTGCAGCTGTGTAAAACTTTGGTGAGGCCACATATAGAGTATTGTGTACAGTTCTGGTTGCCACACTATAGGGAGGATATGGAGGCTTTGCAGAGGGTGCACTAGAAGTTCACAAGGATGTTGCCTGGATTGGAGTGTATTGGCTATAAGGAGAGGTTGGACAAACTTGGATTATTTTCTCAGCAGCATTGGAGGCTGAGGGGTGACTGGATAGGAGTATATAAAATTATGAGAGGTATAGATAGGGTAGTTAGTCAAGAGTTTTATTTCCTCTTGCATTGGTTTAAGGTGAGAGGGGGAAAGTTTAAAGGCGATTTGCGAGGATTTTTTTTACACAGAGAATGGTGGTGCCTGGAACCTACTGTCAGGGGAGGTAGTAGAAGCAGATGCGATAGCAGTGTTTAAAAGGCATTAGACAGACACATGAACAAGCAGGAATTAGAGGGATAAAGACCATGTGCAGTCAGATGGGATTACTTTAGATTGACATCGTGATCGGTGCAGACGTGGTTGGCCGAAGGACCTGTTGCTGTGCTGTATTGTTCTATATTCTATGTTCTCTGTTCTGTGTGCAACTAGGAGGGGAACATACAGGTTGAGGTAATAATCAGTTCGGGAAATGCTGTCAGGGTAGCTTACGCTGATGATAGAAGAAATGTATGTTTATGGTGGTGGGTTGTGTGGGCTGCTCTGTCCTAGATGAGCGCTATTGGAGGTAGGGTATTTCATCATGCTTCTGACTTGTGCATTGTAGGCAATGGTCATTGGGTATATTTAAAGCAGAGGTTGATAGGTTCTTGGGCATCAAAGGTTATGGGGAGGAGGCAGGAGAATGAGGTTAAGGTGCAAAAATAACTGAGCCATGATCAACTGGCAGAGCAGACTCGATGGGCCAAATGGCCTAATTCTGCTCCTATGGTCTTATGAAAGACCTTGGGGTATTAGGTGGTGAGTCATTTACCACAAAATACCTACCCTCTAAAGCCATGGTATTTATGTTGCTGATCCAGTAGAGGTTCTGGTCAATGGTGACCTCTAGGATTTTGATAGTGTAAGATTCATGTAATAATGCTATTGAAGTGAAGAGTAGGTGGTTAGATGCTCTCTTGATGGAGCTGGCCATTATCTGGAACATTTGTGGCACAAATGTTACTTGCCACTTATTAGACTGTCCCTGAATGTTGCAAGGCAACATTTAACCTGTTCCCATTGATCACTATACAGGCAGCATGCCAACTTACTGCTGACTTATTATTATGATTCCTGCATGCAGCAAGCACTAACCACACTATTAATTAGGCACATCAGCAGGGGGACTGAAATAGTAGCTTGCTAGTACCAGTTAAGACTAGCCTACACCTCCTGAAAAGGAGGGGGATCAAGACAGCCATGCAGGCAGTGAATCTGATGTGGGAACTATGAAGAAATGTACAAGACGGAAAGTTTCCAGATACTGCCCTGGAAGCCTTGTTGGAAGGCATAGAAACATGTGACATCTTCTGCACCTGGACACTCTTGGATGGTTGCACAGAAGCAGTGGCCTTGATTATCAAACCCTGAGATAGAGTTGCACAAGTAGTTTAAAGTAGCCAAAGTTGGTGTGTGCGTTTTCAAATGCCGTATCCTACCAGTTGGCTGCTATCTTGCGATATTGCTGAACTCACCACACTCCATCAGATACTGACCAACAATCTTCTACCTACCCTCCACTCCACTGTACTCTTCTGCTACAAGACTCACACTAACATGTTACAGCCTGCACATACTGCCAGCTAGTCAGTAAGGTCAGTTAAACAGATTACACAATGTGCACTGACACACTTTGCTCTCTCCTGTAGGAAAAGAGTGAAAGTGCTCATAAAAGCTGATTACCAAAACATTAATTCTGCTTCTCCCTTCACAATTGCTGCTTGACCTGCTGTTTATTTCTATCATCTTCTATTTCTATTTTGCTCAGAAAACAATATAGTCAAGACCTGAGTCACAGAAAGGAAAACTAATAAAGATTAGAAATAATTAATGGACATATCGATTTGTACATGTTAATTAATGAGAATAAAAAGAATATGTTACGCTCAACCAATGACAATTCTTCTTCTTCCAAAATTATTTAGCAGGGTATCACATTAAGTTGTGGTGGAAGTTTAAGCCCTAACATATTAAAGGTGCCATAGAGTCGTAGAATAATAGTTATACAGCACAGAAACAGGTCTTTCTGCCCAACTCGTCTGTGCCAACCAAGGTTGGCCCACATCCCTCTAAACGTTACTATCCATGTACCTGTCCAAATGTGTTTTAAATGTTGTAATCTGACCTGCCTCTACCACTTCCTCTGGCATTTTGTTCCATTTACTCACCACTCTCTGTGTGAAAAACTTGCTCCTCAAGTCCCCTTTAAACCTTTCCTCTCTCACCTTAACTCTATGCCCTCTAGTTTTAGACTTTTGTTTTAGAAGAGGCAAGTTGAAGAACAGAAGGCACAGGCTAAACAAAAATATTGGCAACACATGTCACTTCAGAAATAGGACTATCAACTGTTGTTGATAATACCAAAATGAGGCTATGGTCAATTATCATGTGATGATAAAATGGGCTAAATTACATCCTTCTGTATTTGACTTTCTATCAACCTGTGGAAAGCTAAACACATTTATGCAACATTCTGGGCTTTATAGGGAAATATTTGATCTCCATTGAATTACCAGATAGCAAAAACTTCAACTGCAAATGAAATAAGAAATTGTTGACCATTATAAGATTTTCCAAGATACAGGGGAGCACAGTGATACTGAACCCAATTGCATTTGATACAAAATTGCAGCAATGCAAAAGAATTTCACTTCAGGAATCTGTAAACATGGAGAAGCTGGATATCATTGAACTTGTTGCATCAACAATGGGTACCCCCAATCATAGCAGGCAACACAAAGAATCTTTATATGTATTTCTGTAAATGTTCCCCTTACAAATAAATTTAGTCCTCTTATTTATTCTCCTGGCTTTTTTATCTGCATGTTGTTGCTTTGTATTATCAATATCTGAATCTACATCAAGTTGCCTTATAAATCTTTACTATTTATGAATTAAACATGCCAACATGGAACACTCAAGATGGCAAATGATGATTTTTGATATAGCTGTGGTATATTTACATCGTGATGGTTCAGGACCTAGCACTGTTGCAAGCTAATGTTGCATCTGGCATTGAGCGCTATGGGTTATTATGGTTTTGCTAATTTCATTTGGACCTTAGGGTCTTGTTGAGTGGATAAGCAGTGATTAGATGCCAGTCTCTGCAGACTAAGGTTTTCAGCATTGCCGGTGGTAAAGTTTTCTTTCATGGTTGCTAGAGTGTCTGATCTGACATCATCAGAGACCTCCTGTGTTGGCTAAATGTAATGTAAAATATCTTTCACATCTGTTATTACCTGTATGCAGCTTAATCCACCACCTCTTTGTTTTGCTTATGGCTAAGTGCAAGAGAAGAATGTGGAGATTTTGTCAGAAAACACCTGCAGCTTTTGCAGTCCCGTGGCACAGCAGCGAAGCTTGAAAAGTTGTGGCCCCCAACATTGTCTGTGGAATCTGAGATAAAATTAGCTTCCTACAAGACCTAACAAACACTTCAAAATATCCATAACTGTGTTAACATACAGGTACAGACGATATTTCAAGATTTAGAAATCTCCGCTTTGTACTTGATTAGCAATGTCACTCTGGAACCAGGAAATTCTAAGTTTTTGTCCTTTATTTCTTTTCTGTCAACTTTTGCTGAAAAATTTCAGCACACAGTGTTCACACCAAAGCATCTTACAAGACCCCTCCACAATCTGTGTGGCCTCAGTATCAGTAACTGTGAGGCAACCTCTATCTTATCAAGAAATCAAAGAAGTGTTGTACATGCCTGCTTATTCTGATTGAAATCACATACTTCACCCACATTTGGACTGCGCAACTACCCTGCTTCACAGGTTTTTAAAAATAAAAAAAATTCAAAGGCCCTTAATTTATTTCTACTGCCTCTTCAGATGTGAACCATTTTATAACACAAATGTTCAAACAAGCCTTAAATATCACAATTTAATAATTTTTATTTTTCTGCTAAAATGCTCTAACCTCCATTAAGTAAATTAGTAAATGAAAGTTAAATTATGTAAAGCTCTGTAAAAGGTGGGCAGTTTATTAAACTTTATTAAGAATGGCAAATCCTAATAAGCTGTAACATTTCCCACACAACCCTCACTTTAAGGTGCTTTATATAGACCAATAAGCATCAATTAACTTTACAACTGACTTGGTTTATCCTTTAAGAAATTTGCTAGGTGTACTTTTAATTATTTAATTGATTTTGTTTGAAAATGATGTAGGTACTTTCAGAATGTATTCTTTTTCTTTACCATAATCAACAGTCCAAATTAGAAAACTTTTCTAATTGCCTCCAAAGTGTAGATTTTAAGGCAAGCTGCATGATAATGTAAATGTTAAATTAATTCTAAAAACAATATATTGACACAATGTTTTATTGTAAAAGGATCTTCATAACTTTATGATGTGGGAGGTGCTGGAGGTTTTGTATTATTCACAGGTAAAAAGGGTACATTGAAATGTTCATGACCTTGGTGTGCTCTCACAAGCCTCCAAGCAATCAGAAATGTGGAGCAATCTGTGTGCGAGAGAATACGCAGAGTGTGGGGGTGGAGGAACAAATAGGTAAAGAAAACCTGATAAAAAGGATGGAAGAAATAATCAAAACACAGGAACCAGGAATTGATTGAGTTCAAACTCTTCGCAGGAGCATTTAAAATGGAGAAATAGGAATTCTTACGGAGATACAATTTATGATGAAGGACAACAGATAAACATTCATCTATATTTCTCTTTTCATTTTCATCCAAAAATCGTGTTCAGTTTTTATTTTACATCTTAGAATCATTGCTGAGGACACATTTTCATCAAAAGTATGCACAGGATTATAGGTTTCTGTCAGTGAAACGGTTAAATCATGCTGGCTTAATCTCTTAAATGGATTAGTCCTTTTTTAATGACATTTCATAGAACCGGATTCTCCAATCCACTGAGGAAGTTGCTCAATGATTGCTATGCCAGAGTGATATTCAGTCTAGATTTGGTTTGTGAACTGCCTGTTAGAAATGCTTATAATTTTGATATTCAATCCACCTATTGCGCATATTTAAAATAATTACAGGTGCTTTCACACTAAAAATATGTTTCATGATGGAGCTTTCCAATTATTCCCTTAAGCAATAATAATCAAGAAAAGCCTAGAATAATCACTATTTCTGCACTATAATGTCAAAGAATGCTGCTTAAAATTGCGAAATAATATATTTTTAATAAGAAGCAATGCCCAGAGCATTAAAGTTGGATTCTTTCTGATAGTGCTAAAATTACACAGAAATTAAGAAATGCATAATACAACCCCTTACCAAGCACAGTGAGGAATGACACTAAATGAAGGCTAGTACTTACTATATTCAAAAGCAAATAAATGTTTAGAATAACACATTCCCGATAAATAAATTATTGCTTTTTGGCACTTGGTTTATTCCGAAGTTGAGACAAATAAAAATAGATGTGATGGTTGAAGTACCAATCTTTTGGGAGTAGATAATAATAGTATGATAAGCATGCTGAGGTTACACAATGGAGTTAGCCCATGACCAAATGTTGCTGTACTCATCAAATGGAAGAAGATGAAGTAGGTATTGCCACAGCAAACATGACACAGATGAATTACATTGCAGAAATTCATGTAGGGATTCACTTGTGAAAGTACTTGATCTAAATGCACTGAACTCGCCTTTATATTTGAATCATATTTTAAGAACTTAGCAATAAAATGCACAAGGCAAATTCAGCTGGGTACAGCGGTCAGGATCAGAAATGTTCTAGCAAAGTAAATTTATACAAATTGATTTAAGTTTCCCTGAGCACCAAAAGATGTACAAGAACACAAGAAAATAGGAGCGGGAATAGGTTACCCTCAAGTCTGTCCCACCATTCAATATAATCATGGCTGATCCATGCTGGCCTCAACTCCTCTTCTGTGTCCAGTTCGATCTTTCAAATATTTATCTATTTCCACCTGAAGTATATCTAATGAACTGGCCTCACCACCCTCGGGGGGCAGTGAATTCCAGAGATTCACTGCCCACTGAGAGAAGAAAGTTCTACATGCCCAAGTTTTAAATGACCAGCCCTTATTTTGTAGCTATATCCCCTTGTTCATGATTCTCCCATTAGTGAAACCAGCTCAACATCTGCCCTGTCAAGCCCCTTTTGGACCTTACATGTTTGAACGTGGTCATCCCTCATACTTGTATATTTCATTCCCATTCTTGCCTCATATAAGCAGACCTTAGGCTCTCACTGCTCCAGGCTATACCTGACTCCACAAATGTTATTTTCTTTCCAGAACATCTACCTCCAACCACCTACCTTTAGCTTCAGGCTAATCAGTTCCCATCAGCTTCTCAAGCAGTTTGGTTTGAACTCATCTTGTGGCAAGTTAATAGAGCCCACATTTCTGCTCTTGTTATGGGAGCTAAAGTTGGATGTATAGGGTTAATCTGTAACTAATTACTATTATCACACTAAATAAGTTATATGGGAAAAAAATGCATGTTTTTCCAATACTGTAGCTATATTAGTGTTATTATTTTGTTTCATTAAAAAAATTGAAATGGGCACATGAGATTCAATCTATAAATTATTTTGTAATTTATTGAAGATATTTTTGTGCAAAATTACAAATCATTGGAAAAATTTCTCACTAGTTTGAAAGCCAGGAGGTTGACCACAAGGGGACACTCTATACTTATTTTTGTTTATGCCGATCCTTAACTGTTCTACAGTATGCCTCCAGAGAATGATTTCAATCTTGCCATGGTTAACTCCTCATTTGAGCTTATTATGCTGATGGATATACTAACTGCTTGTGCCCTGAAGGAGAACATATGTCCTTATTAACTGTGGTGGTTTTCATAAATCATACTATTATAATATGAACAAGGTTTAGTCAGTTTTCAAAATATTAATTATTTAGCGTGTTATCTAAATTCAAGTTAACATGATAATTCAAGAATATTTCCTTTACAAGAATTCTTTCTGTTTAAAGCACACTGTACTTTTCACAACTGCAAACATGGTTGAAACAAATATGTAGTCAGAAATTAATGGAATAATTATTTTGTGATTCAAGTTATAATATTACCACTTTAAATCTAAATATAGTGATTAATGCTGATCACTTAATCATATTATGGTGTGACTGCACCAGAAACCTCAGAAGCCATAGGGTATTAGCAGATAAAACAATAACTATTACAACTGATACTAAATCCTGTAATGATTAATTGCAGCCTAAAATTACTTCAGGATTTCACAGTAAATAGCATAAAACAGAAGGGGGGGTTTTAAATTTAGGCCATGAATCCTGGGGAGCTGAGGCCTATCCACTCAAGAATGTTTGTAGTAGGCCTTTACCAAATTTAACAGCCTAGTGTTGGCCTGAGTTTTCAGAGAAATGCCAATAACCCTAAATGTTTAATTCCCAAACTTGGATGCAGTTGTTTGCCAGTTTTACCAACTGTACTCCAATGTTTAACTCCATTGAGAGAGGGTGCATTCTTTCCTTCCATTTGAATGGAGGGGAATGACTGAACATGATCAAGATCTCAGCATTTTCATGGGCTTGGCAATGCTGGCTCCCCTACGGGATGAGATTTACACTCAAAAGATCCTGCCACTGCACAGGACTTTGCTGCTCAGCTTCAGCAAGAACTTTGCAGCAAGTTGGCCTTGGGAAATCTTCATTTGTTAAGTGTGGACTTTTCTTGCAGTAAAGGGCTATTGATACACCTCTGATTTCAAAATCTAGGTTATTCAATGCCCAACTGAAACAAACAGACAGTGACAAATGGTAACCATTGGATCATTTAGAGTTACATACCCTGGAACTTGCTTGAGACACCAAGGTAGATGGTGGAGGGGTGGAGCAGTGGACAGCAGGAGGGAAGATTGCAGGAACCCTGGAAGCAATCATCCTGCTTATTCTTGTGGGTCCTGGAACAGCCTGCCCTTCCTGATAACACTAACTTTTTTGACTTCCTTTAGAGTAGTTCCTCTTTTCTTTTTAGTTTTACTGAGGACATTAAAATGCCATTTGGACTCTCTGACTATGCTAACGCTGATAGTCTCAGGAGAAGATGCTTGGCTCCTAAAACAATGTCATCCATTAAGAAAGATGTGAACAGGAAGAGGCAATAGATTTCTGCTCAGCTACATTAACTGTGGGCTAGTTTTTCATTTTTGAACTAAATCTTGACATTTATTCAACTTCTTCACCTTTCTATTCTTGACTCAAATTACACAACTTGTTCAAAATGTGCCCAAGTCTTACATATCACTTTCTTTTGGAACTGTTGATGAAACCTTCCTTTGGTGTTCTCTCCTGAACTAATGATTGCAATTCTTTAAATGGTCTAATCAAAGATACATATTATGTCTATAGCATGTATGGAAATACTGTATTATTTACTCAAAATAAACTCCACTGCAATCTACCATAAACCTTGTTACAAAGAAATTCAAGACATATTGATCAATATGTACCCTTATTGATAAAGGTGTGACCATATTGACATGTTGGTTATTAACTACTGGATTGTACAAGAGGTACCAGCTTCAAAGAAACCATGGAAGCTTCACAGAAATGTTTAAATTTAATTTAAAATGCAATATAAGTGATTATAGGATAAACAGAGTATGAGTTAAACCTTTGGCATAGAATATTAGTCGAATGAGGCATACTATACAGCAGTGTGAAATGCCATCTGGCTCAATAGTGCCTGTGCCCATTGTGCAATATCCAATTAATCCCTCTTTATTGCTCTTTCCCCATAGCGCTACGAATGTTTTTTTTACTTCATATATTTAACCAATTCCTTTTCAAAATTTACAATTGATCTTGTTTCCACTGCCCTTTCAAACACCCTTAAAAATGTGTCCTTATGCGAGTGGAAGGTTCCTAAAAATTTGCTCTATCAAAACCCTTCATGATTTTGAACACCAGTATCAAACAAAAAGACTTGCGTCTCCTCTTAACCTTAAGAGTTCAAAAGGAGACAATCCCAACTTCTCTAGATAACTGAATTTTCTCTGCCCTGGTGTCATACATGGAAGCGTTTCAGCAGTAGGCGGTTAACAGGGATGGGGAGAAGTGGGTTGGGGTCCATTAGAATAGCCCAAGATATTCACCTACTGAAACTTCTTTCCTTCCTAAGGATAAATTGCTGGGTCTCCATTCAGTCTGTCTTGAGGCCAGATCCATTTTTTATTATCTTTAATCTTGCATTATATATTTCTTACTAAATTTGTGCATTTTTGGAAAATATTCTCTTGTTCTTCTCTGAAACTGAATGCAGGCCTTGGGTTTCAATTCCATAAGCATTAGTAAACATCAGTCCTTCTCTCCAGTGCCTTCCTTCATAGGGATGTGAGACAGCTGAATAAGCCTGAGGCAACAGGCCCTCAACATCTGTGCACGTGGTCTATCGGATGGTGATCGGGAACGAAAAGTTTGATAATTTTACCTTTTCCGGATTATCAGGCCCCAGCCCACCTTGGATAATATTCAACTAACTATTCCATGCATTATGGATTAAATCTGACAGCCTGCTAGCAGTTCACTTCACTCAGTCACAGAGATGGTGGCTGTACCAGGCATAGAAATAAGAAAATCTGTTTTTTATTTGCTAATGTTTAAGTTGTAATTACCTAAAATAACATAACTACTGATTTCATTGTGTCAGTTCCTGTGAGAACTCTCCATTTTCAATGTTTGACTCATTTTAAAGGTAATCGGTAGATTGAGAGCATTGAGAAATTTAAGCTTGGCTGTGGGTATAGGCTGAGGTGACTGCTCAGGTAGTTCTGATGACAAATAAAGTGAGGAAAAGGCAACAGAGGAGCTCTAATAAAGGAAACCGGTCATGTGCCCTCGGTGCTTGAAGCTCCGTCACTAATCTCCAAATTCAGTACTGCATGGCAGCTACAGTTTGGGCCCTCATGTATTCTGGCATCTGGTTGCCCTTTGGCCCTTCCCCTCCTGCCCTCCTCCAAACCAGAGAAACTGCCCACTCCTGGCTGAAGGCTTGATTGCTCAACGTGTTACTAACCAGGTTGTGACCAAGAAAGAGTTTTGTGGGTTCTGAAATGCCAATGAGGGAACTGCAGACTCCTCCACAGGTGGGGCAGGAAGTGCCTGATGGGGCAGGTGGGTGAGTAGATTGTGAGATGATGCACTCCTTCTGCCACTTACGCTGGATTCCTATGTGCTTCCAATGCATGGAATTGATGTTTTTAGCATCATCCCAAATGCTCTGATTCCACTTGGGTCCTGGATTCCTAGGAATCAGTGGGGATATTATGCTTTTCCAAGAAGGCTTTGAGAAAACCCTAGAGAGTTTTCCTCTGACCATCTGGTATTTTTTTCCCATGACAGGGCTTGGAGTGGTGTATTTATTTCGGGAAGCTGGTGTCCAGTGCAATGGAGCTGACTGAGTGTAATGTGGACCCAGTGTAGGGCATGATGATACTAATTTGCTTATCCTTTCAGTGGGTTTGGAGGATTTTGCAGAGAAGTGTTTTGGTATCTTTCCAGTGTCATCAGGTGTCTGTTGTATGTCATCCAGCTCTCAGAGGTGTTTAGGATGGCGGGGATCACTACTGCACACTAGACCGTGAGCGTTGAAACACTCTATTCCTCAGTTACCAAAGGCTGTGCTGACGAGGAGGTTGAATTCAAAACACACTTTACTCACTCAGACAAAATGCGCGTGCGCCGAAGTACCTGAGAGCTTCTCTGGGCCCATGTGGGGTGGACATGACATAAGGTTCCCGCCGGAAGGCCTGCCCCGCGGTTCGTTCACGACGTGTTCCCGCGCATCCACCGCGGCCGCCGATGGCAGTTCGAGTCCCGTGTGTACGGGCCACTACAACAGCATTGTTTCTTCACAGGGACAGTCAGGGATGGGCAATAAAAGTGGCCTTGCCTGAGAAATGAACAATTTAAAATTCCCCTTTTGATAAATGCAAACAAGGTATAAGAGCAAGCTTACCCAACATCTTACCCATCATTTTTATCTAGCATATCCAGTAATTCATCTGGCTTCCTTTTAGACAACCACAGTGACTTTGTATGGGTTGCCAACACTTCAAAAATAAATGAATTTCTGTGAGAAAAATATATATCCTGATATTCTATTCAGTACAATGCTTACAAGGCTAATATCCCTAACATCTAATTGAAATAATATGCCCATATGCACACATTCAAAATGAAATCTATTGTTTTGTAGAGTAAAACGCCCAAGTTCTTTGAGCCTCTAAGGATAACCAAAGATTTAAAAGCTATGTATAAAAAGAATTATCTTCCTCTGAACCTCCTAAACTAAGTTTACAGTTGACACCGTATGTGAGAATGGAACTGGATTAAATATACCAAATAATGCTTAAGAATGTGTTCTTTGTTTCAGATTGTATTACCCACATGCACCCTTGGTTCATAGCAGTCTTGACTCTAGGTCACAAAATTGTGGGTTCAAAACCCATTCTAGAGATTGGAGTAAAAATATCTCTGCTGACACTCCAATGAAGAACAGAGAGAATATTGAATGAGACCAGGGGCATTGTCTGTCCTCTTGGAAAGATGTAAAAGATAACTAGGTGATGTTATGAAAAACAGCAAGGGAGTTTCAGACTCCTGGCCAAAATGTATCTTCAACCTGGTGTATTGTGTGCAGTCTGGTCACTATACTACAGGAGAGATGTGGTTGTGCTGGACAGAGTGCAGCAGAGATTCACCAGGATGTTGCCTGGATTGGAGGATTTTAATTATGGGGAGAGATTGAATAGGGTGGGTTTTCCCTGGAACAAAAGATCCTGAGGAGTGATCCAATATAAAATTATAAGAGACATAGATATGGTAGATGGTCAGGATCTTTTTTTCCATATTAAGGTGTCAAAACAAGAAGACATAGGTGTAAGGTAAGAGGAAGGAGTTTTAAAGGTGAGGGGAATGTTTTTTTTAATATACACAGAGTGGTTGATAAGTGGAATTTGCTGCCAGAGGATGTGGTGGAATCAGGTAAAATCACAATGTTTAAGTGGCATTTAGACAGGCACTTAAGCAGGTAGGGCATAGAAAAATATACACCTAATGCAAACAGAATTTCTCAGGATAATGTAGATGAGCAAAAAAGTCAGCATGAACATGGTGGTCTGAAGAGCCTGTATCAGAGCTGTACAATTCTATGATTGAGTCCACAGCTGAGATTAATAAAAATAGATGATCTGATCATTGTCACGTTAGTATTTGTGTGCAACTTAACTGTATACATCACAAAGTTGATTACATTTCAAAGTACTTTATTTGCAGTCAAGCACTTCAGGACATCCTGAGTTTGCGAAAAGCACTATATAAATGCAAAATAATCTTTTCTTGCTTTAGCTGTCATGTCTATGCAAGATGCATGCCTCAAAATACTGAGGTTTCCTTTGATATTAATAAAGTTCAAGTCAGAATTGTACATCACATACCTGCTCAATGATGCCCAATTGGGGTTTCACCAGGATTACTTGGCTCCAGACCTCATCATAATCTTGTTCGAAACCTGCATCATGTCCAGAGGTGACGTACGGGTAACTATCCTTGACATCAAGGCAGCATTTGACTAGGGCCACCCTGAGTGTAACCTCAGGGAAGCCCTGGTAAAACTGAAGTTAATTGGCATCAAAAGGAGAACAGTCCAATGGTTGTGGTCGTACCTCACACAAAGGAAGGTGGTTGTAGTTATTGTAGATCAATCATACCAAACTCAGGATGTCACTGCATGAGTTCCTTAAGGTAGCATCATAGACCAACCATCTTCAGCTGCTTCATTAATGACGTTTCTTTCATCACAAGGTCAGATGTGGCATTGTTTCCTGAGCACCTCAGCAAATGAACCAATCCATACACAAAATGCTGGAGGATTCACTGAGTTCCTTCAGCATTTTGTGTGTGTTGCTCCAGATTTCCAGCATTTGCAGTCTCTCTTGTGAACCAATCCATGCCTGTTTGAAGCATGATCTAGACATCATTTATATATGGGCTAAAAACTGGCAAGTAAGATTCATGTGACAAGAGTGCTGGGCAATGACCATCTCCAACATGAGAGAATCTAATCACCCACGCTTTTAGTGGCATTACCATTGCTGAGTCCCCTACTATTAATATCCTGGAAGTTATTATTGATCAGATGCTCATCTGGACTTATCACATTAATACCATGGCCACAAGAGCAGAATAGGGACTGGGTATCCTGTGGCAAGTTATTCATGTCCTAACATCCCAAAGTCTGTTCAGCATCTACAAGACACAAGTCATGAATGTAATGCAACACTCTCCACTTGCCTGGAGGAGTGTAGTGCCAACTACTCTCAAGAACGTCTACTATATCCAGGACAAGCAAGCCTGGTAGACCATCAACCAAACATTCCTCTTTCCCCTCACTGCTAACACACAATGACTGCAGTGTGTACCATTTAGAAAATCCACTGCAGTAACTTGTTAAGGATGCACCAAAAGCACTTCCCAAACCCAACACCTTGAGCACCGTGAAGGATAAGAGAATCAAGGGTATTGGAACACTGCCTACTGCATGTTCCCTTCCAAGTCGCATACCATCTTGAGTTGGACATGTATCACCAATCCTTCATCGTTGCTGGGTCAAAATCCTGGAACTCCCTCCCCAACAGTAATGTGGAAGCACCCTCACCTGAAAGACTGTAGTGGTTCAACAAGGCAGCTCATCTCCATGTTTTCAAGGACAATTTGGGACAGTGACAACCAGAGCCTGAAAAATAAAGAAAGAAATAAAATCAGACATACAAAATTAACAGTGGAGGAAATAACAACCATTGAAAATGTATAAAGCGATAGGAAGAAGAATGATGTAATAGAAATGCACAATTTTTAGTTAATTTTATTGTGCTTCACTTTTGACTGATTAATTATCTCAGCTGACTTTGTTTTCATTTAACAGTGTAATGCTTCATTGGGCGTTCTTGTTTAACTGAGTGGAAATAGAGTACCTGAAACATTTGATCAATACAGTTTCAAATATAGCTAGCCAGAGGCAGGTGAACTTAAGAAATTGCATGCAGGTGTACAGTAACAATCGGACGTGCAGATTGATGTTTGGTACAAACAAATTGTGGTTAGCAGCCTGCGTGACTGCAGTAAGAGAACTGACTTCATCGGCTGCTTTGTACATAGAAATTCTTTTATTGTTTGCTTGCTTGCTTTTATTTTTTCCAAAGACCATAATCCTCTTCTAGTACAAACGGAAATACTGATGGTTTAAAACCAAGGATACAAAGTTTAACAATCACTCAACTTTTTAAATTCATCCTCTAATGAAAGACAAAAGGTTGCAATGGTAGAAATTTCATTTGGCTCTTATACAGACTATCTAAAGACACGCAACTTCAAAGATCTATGAACCTGTGTCCTTAAGGAACCGCAAATACTAACTCATGAAAAGGTCAAAATGGATTTTATGAAAAAAAATCAGTTATATCTGTGGAATCGCTCTTGTCACTTTTTATTTATTTATCATTTGAAATATTTCAACAACATAAACCTAAATATTTTATGTTTTGATACTATTTACATTCATTTTATTTCTGTCCGAGCATCCCTATTACTTTAAAGATAAGTAAGGTTACATAGAACCTTTAGTTACTATTATGCAAGGGTTACATGAAAGAAGATAAACATATGAAGGCAACAGGCAAAAACATGTCTTATTGGCCAAGTAGGTCAGTTCTAAGATTAACATTACAATTACTTCACCTTTCATTTGAGACAACATACTTGTAAAGCTTTCCGGATTTCCATATTCTGTGCCATTTTGCAGATAACATCATACAATTTTTTACATATGTATTTCCGTACAATATAGAAGGAGGCTATTGAGTCTATGTCTCCTCTCTGAGCAATCCCATCAATCCCATTCCTCCCTGTAACCTATTCTCTCTCAGATGTCCTTTAACTCCCCTTTGATTCTCCTATCACTCACCTACCCTAGGGATAATTTACAGTTGCCAATTAACCTACAAACCAGCACATCTGGGATGTGGGAGGAAACTAGAGCACCCCGGGGAAACTCATTGAAGAACTTAAAAATAAATCAGTAGTGTTGTAAGCAACAATCCCTTGAAGGCTTAATGAGTTTACAACAATGATTTGCAACCATATAGCACTTCTAACAAGATAAAATGCCTCAACACTTCACAGGGGCTCACTCTGAAAATGATATTGACAAAGAAAGACAGAGAAGTGACCAAAAGCTTATTCCCAGCAGTAGATTTTTCAGGTAACCTTAAGGAGGAGTGAAAAGATGAGAGGTGAGAAGGTTTAGAGAGAGAATTCCAGAATATTGAGCCTAGAGAACTGAAGGTACAGCAGGCCAGTGTTAGACTAAAGGAAGCCAAGGATATCAGGACTGGAGGAATATGGAATATTCACAAGTCTGGAAAAGGTCACAGATATCAGGAGGGAGAAAGTTGCAGAGGAATTTGAATATGAAGCTAAGTATACTTAAATTGAGTAGTTTGGGAGCAATGAATAACTGTGGCACATGCACCAGCTAGCATCCAAGCAGTAGCCTGGTGTTAGGAATGTGATTAGAGAAGCACCATGTTTGATCCAGTGACATTGGACTATGGAAAGCTGATCAGCCAATTGGATGTTGGGTGAATGTAGGAACCATATCCAATAGTGGCCCCTGCAGAACAGCCAGCCTATTAAAGATCCATGTACAAATAATAGACCACTTGGGTGAGCTGACAAAGAAAAATATAGTTTCTACATTACATTTAATAACTAATAATTTAAAAAAATAATCTTCATGTGTATAAACCTGTACAGGTCTTAACCAGTTGTGATAATAATCATTAAAAACATACTGTTTAGGAATCAAGTATTAATAACACTCTGTATCTATGTTTTCTGCCCCTATGTTTTGGGCTGTTAGATGATTCTTACTACAGAGGATTTTGCCACTTGTCTCGCTTACCTTAATAAAAACCTGATCTGGTCAATCATCTGCTTTTCAAAAGAGTGACCAGATGGTATGATCTTTATACAACATATTAGTCAAATCATCCACTGAAGATCTGTCATTCTGAGCTCTGAGAGGTGCTGAAATAGCCCTGGTGTTATAGATTCCCAACAGCACCACTTCAAACTCAAAACCCTCCATTCCATATTCTCAGGTTACCACAATAGACACTGAATGAACTGCTTATATTTTCCTGCCTGCAAGACTTAACATAGAAATGGCATGAAAATGACAATATTTTCTGAGTAATCATTTGATTGAACATTTCTCTTAGTTGTCTTCATTCCTTCTTTCCTCCCCTATCTCTTAAGTACTTGCGAACATCTCACCTGAAGTAAGCCAGAGAAAAAGGGGAGAGAGGGGAAGGGAGAACTCGCTGCTCCAAATGTTACAGAAACAAATGCCTTTTAATACACATGCTGATTGTCCTGTGTGCTGTTATGGCTATAACAGTGCAGAGGGACAACTGGGCAATAGAAAAATGAGGGGCAGTCTGAGCACTGGTGTTTGAGACCTGGAGTCCAAGAAAGCCTGATTTTAATGATAGTGTGCGTAAGATTCAAGTTGAACTTTGAACTTCTTATATTTCTTTCATTTGTGGCTGCTTGATTATGTTTCTTAAGCTGAAAAGTTGTGGAAATTGACCTATATGTCCCTTCCCGATAAGACAATGTACAGCAGATTAATTGTCCAATCCACTCCCATTCTGACCTGTCTGCACTGTTCCAACGGGGCCCATTGTAAACCTGAGAAACAGTACCTCATCTTCTATTGAGGTATGTTGCAGCCTTTGGGACTCAATATTCAATTCAACAATTTCAGATAACTCACCCTATCAGTACTGGCCTGTTCTGCTCTAGATTATCAATCTGTAATGTTTGTTTTTTTTTCTCTCTCTATTGACACTGTCTCTCACTTGTTGGGCATTTCCTACATTTCTGACCTATTTGTCACAGCTCTCTCTAACTGCCCTCATTTATTTATCAACCAATTGGTTTCATCAACAGCTTATTACTATGGCAATCCTGGCTCCACTCTATCAGAGATATTCCCTTTGTTCTGTCCCATCCCTTCCCCACCCTTTCTACTGCTTAAAATTAATTTAGTTTCTCTTTTTCCCATTCTAATGAAGGATTTTTGACCTGAAACATTAACTGTATCTCTTTCCACAGATGCTGCCTGACCTGCCAATTGTTTACTATATTTTCAGTTTTTATTTTATATGGTTATTTGTTCAATTTCAACAAGAAGCTCAGTTTCCTTTTTCATGCTGAATACTTTTAGTCTCTACAATAATACTTAACACCATTTAGTGCCTTGGACTGTCCAAGCCTTGAATTTTAGAGTTCTCTGAAATTTCTGGACAGGGTACAAGAAGTAGCTTACCACCTGTTTGGCTCATCTCCAGTTTCCATCTTTGATCTGTGCTGAAAACATTGTTTTTCTCTATTTCACATTTTGCAATTATGGTCAATGTTCATTTCAACTTTCTTCTTTTGACCCCTCTATCCCCTCGAAACTGATCTCCTGACTTTACTTTCCACCATCTACACCATCTAGAAGTGTGTTGGAATACTCATCACTTGCCTGTGCAGTTCCAGTAGTACTTAAGGCCACAGAGGACAAAGCAACCTCCTTGATCGATGCCCTATCCACTACCATAGAGTCATACAATCATACAACACAGAAACAAATCCTTCAGCCCACCATGTCCCTGCCTACCATTGTAGTTATCTATACTAATCCCACTTACCCAGATTTGGTCCATAGTCTTATATGCCTTGGGTCTATTCACTCCATTTTCTATCAATATGTTTGTGATTGCATTGTGTACCTCTGACAATATGCACCAAAGCAACTTGCTAATGCTTCTTCAACATCAAATGCCAAACTTATGACCGCTGCCAATGAGAAGAACAAGAGCAAAGGACACAGGGGGTTCTCTTTGTAATCATAGACTCTTTTGATACCTTGCGATTACTTGATCAACATGGGGTCTAAGCAATGAAATTCTGTATCCAGCAGCATTGTGGGCTTCTGCAGTATTTTGCTTCAGAGCACTGTGGAAATACATTTATTCTGAGCACTGTCTGATTCAAGATGGCAAATCACCACCATCTTCTCAAGGGGAATTAGGGATGGCAGGTAAATACTGGCTTTTTCAGTGAAATCCATAAATAATAAATGATATTCTTTAATATATATTAAAGCTTTTCTTAAAATATGTTAATAATTTGGACTTGTGTGAACAAGGCACAATTTCCAAATTTGCAGGAGCACAGTGAACTGAGAGGATAATAATAGACGAGCTATGGACAGAGTGGTGGAATGAACAGGTGGTGGCTGATAAAGTGGAAATGCTGAGAAATGTGAAGTATTACATTTTGAGGGGTAGAATGAGAAGAGGCAATATCAGCTAAAGGGCACAATGCAAAAGGGGTTCAGGAATTGCAATTAAGAGGTATTTGTGCATAGTTTGTTGAAAGTGACAGGCAGGTTGAGAAAGCAGTTACAAAAGCCTATGGGATCCTGGGTCATTTTAAGTAGAGGCATTGAGTACTAGAGCATGGAAATCTTTATAAAACATCTGGAGCATTTTGTCACAGTTCTAGACACCACACTTTGGGAAAGATGTGAAGGCCTTTGGAGTGGGTACAGAAGAAATTTCAAAGTGATTCCAGTGGTGAGGGACTTTAGTTATATGGATATACTGGAGAAAATGGGGGTGTTCTTCTTGGAACAGAAGTGAGGAGATCTGATCAAGGTATTTGAAATCATGAAGGGTATAGACAGAGATGCAGGGATGAAGGAATAGCGTGCATAGAATGAAGATGATTGGCAAGAGAACTAGAAATGACACTGGGACATTTTTTTACAGCAGGTGGTTATGGTCTGGAACATACAGCCTGATATGGTAGTGCAGATAGTTTCAATGTTGATATTCAAAAGACAGCTAGTCAAGTGTCTGTTAAATATTGCAGGGCTATAGGGAGAGGGAATGGCAGTGGAAGTAGTTGGATTGCTCTTACAAAGAGGCAGTATGAACTCAAGGGACCAAATGTTCTTCTTCTGTGTAGTGACCATTTAGTGATTTTGTGGATAAATAAAAATACCATCTTACATTGCTTTTCCTCCTTCCTTTACCCGACTGTGCTCATTTAACAAATAAAGAAACTTACCGATTTTATATCATGAAGTGTTTTCACTTTTATTCTTCCAAGAATTTCAAAACTTAAAGTAATCTAATTTACAACTGTAATTTTCTTTGAATCTTTTCAATCCTACTTATTCACTCCATCACAAAGACTGGCCTTTCACCTGGGTTTCTTGATTTACAAAACTTACTCAATAAATATTCTAAACATAATATACATTAGAAATTCAGAATCAGATTTCAGAATCAGATTTATTATCACTGACATACGTAGTGAAATTTGTTATTTTGTGGCAGCAGGACAGTGCAAGACATAAAGACATAAAAATTACTTTAAGTCGCAGAAATAAATAAATAATGCAAAAGAGGAATAACGAGGTAGTGTTCATGGGTTCATGGACCATTCTGATATCTGATGGCGGAGGGGAAGAAGCTGCTCCTGAAACGTTGAGTGTGGATCTTCAGGTTCCTGTACCTCCTCCCCGATAGTAGTAATGTGAAGAGGGCATGAAGAGGTCCTTAACGATGGATGCCGCCTTCTTGAGGCACCACCTCTTGAAGATGTCCTCAATGGCAGGGAGGTGGGGGGGGGGGGTTTGTGCTCGTGATGGAGCTGGCTGAGTCTATGACCCTCTGCAGCCTCCTTCAATCCTGCGCATTGGAGCCTCCATACCAGGCGGTGATGCAACCAGTCAGAATGTTCTCCACCGTACATCTGTAGAAATTTGCAAGAATCTTTGGTGACATACCGAATCTCCTCAAACTCCTAATTAAATAGAGCCGCTGGCGTGCCTCCTTTCTGATTGCATCAATGTGTTGGGCCCAAGATAGATCCTCAGAGATGTTGATGCCCAGGAACTTGAAACTGCTCACCTTTTCCACTGCTGACCCCTCAATGAAGACTGGTGTGTGTTCTCCTGACTTCCCCTTCCTGAATTCAAAGTCAAAATAATATTTTTTAATTAAAGCTTTCATTATCATGAGGACAGAAGTTTTAGGTCAACATATGCATACTGGCATTCTCTTGAGGTTAGGATCAGACTTCAAATACTAGGGATAAACAAAAGTACAGAGTATTACAACATATGAAGCAAAGTTTAGTGCTAACACAGTTAGTACAGATCAGGCTATGAGTTTCAGTTCATCATTCCTGATTAACCACTATTACAATTTATTATCTTTTTACTAGATTGTTAGTAATATTTTAAAAGCTATGTGCAACTCAGTCATCAGGAGCTATTAATTCAAAGTAAATAGGTTATACTTATTAAGGAAATAAATATAAAAATTCTATTTTTAACCTTGAATTATAAATATGCCAGGACCCTCCACTATTCCTTGAGCTCTTGTTTCAATGTGGCATTTACTTTCAGAGAACCCTTCCATTAGCCCCTCTAGGTTTGGTTCATGATCTTTTCAATTTAGAGCATTTTTATCACTTGGATCAACTATATTATCCTCAATGACTGTAATTCCTCTATATTAAGGGCACAGATTATAATCATCTTCTGAAGCTAGCATATACTTAGGTGCTGCACTGGCCCTTACATATCTATTAGAGAGGTTAATCTGTCTTCATCATCACATTTTCAGCAATGCTTGAATTAACATTTTAATTTCTGCACATTTGTGACTGAACTGCCACTTCATTAGCCATAGGCTGTGCTGACTCCGGCTTGTTGATAACCTGCCCTAAATTAACCTTTGTTGAGGCAGCCTGTGCTCTTATACCAGAATGGAATAGATGGTAATTCTTGACTTATGGGCTTCTGTCTGATTCTCATAAATGGATCAAAAATACTAATTTGTACCACTGACTTTGGAAACATTTCCACAAGGGTTCTTTATTTCAGAGGTTAGAAACAGCAAAGCTGCCAGGTTAACACTTTTCCAGATATGAATTTTGCAGAGGTGACATCTACAGGGAAGAAATTTGTAGTTGCGTCTAAATATTTTTTTATAGAACACCTGTTTGAGACATAGCCTGAGGTTAAACAATAAAAACTGAACAACCAAAAATTGGAGACAGTCCCAGGGATTCTTGCTGTTGGGCATGCAAAGAAGCTGGAGTCAAAAGCTCTAACCTGCAGAGGGTCAGGTATATGGAGATTACAGTCTGTTCTCATGTAGGAGCAAATTCAATTAATAATAAACCCAAAAGAACGGCAACTAGATAATTGCATTTTAAGACTCAAGGTATTTATTCTACTGGAGTGAATGTCATTTTCACTGCTCAAGCAAGTGACAATTCATTCAAATGAAAAATAATAACCATAATACACTCCAGTGGATTATCAATTAATGGCTGTCAGTACCTTGTAGCTTTTAGGAACAATTGACAATACTGCTTCAGGGATTATTGCTTCAAGAATTGTACTCTAACAAAACCAATAACATATCTTACCAATGACAGCAAGTTACTGGTGATCCTTTGACTTAGAATAATCACAAGCCCACATGTTTGGAAAGCAATGAGCTGTCTTGCAATTACTTTAACATGCATTTTTGATTCAAGTGGAAAATAGTTGGCAAAGCTCTTCAGATTGTATACACTCAAAATATCTTCTCATACATCACCCAACATCCAAGTCCAAACAAAATATTCAAGAGATTGCCTTACACTATTGTCCTTCCTGTTTATACTACTGCTTTTTATTTCTGGGTATGGAGTGAGATGATCTTGAAAGAAGCCTGTTGCATCTATGGCTTCTTAATGGGTTGCATACAAAGCTGTAACTGCACAATAAACTCAGAGCACACGTTACAACATTCTAAAAAGCTGCTGCTGCTGCATAATTTAGGCTTTTGTATCTTTCTTTCTGAGTTCCAGTTACAGATGACAGAAGATGAATAGGAATATATAGACATGGACGTCTCAATGCACTTTATAACCAAGGAAGAAGTTCTGAAATATTGGAAAGGGTAATCACTGTTGTAGAATTGGAACTTCAGATGCTAGAGAAATGTTTAAGATTATAATCTTTACAATTTCACATCTGTTTAAACAATTATTAAAGTATATAGCCATTTTCTTTCTGCCATCTGCAATGTGGCTGATAATTTAATTATTACAACTCCTTCCCATGAATGTGATAAGAATCTTAACTCTTCTGGCAAGGACTGGCCTCCTTACAGTCTCAGCTCAAAATTCTCTGAACTCCTACCCCGACACTGGCCTCATCACCCTGTTCTCTGAAATGCTTCCTCCGCTCTTCCTCGAGATCACTGCCTGAGTTTTCCCATTCACTCTCTGCCAAGGAAGGTTCCCGCTCAGCTGCAGTCTCTTGCTACTCACTGGGGCTCCAGCCCATCGTCCAGGCTGAAAATCTCATAGGCAGTTGCAAAGGGTATTATGGCAGGCTAATTAGGTTAGGCTTAGCCATTAAGATTGCAGGGCTGTCATTTGTGTTTCTGGCTTTTCCCCAAATGACATCACTTACCCATATCCTCTCCATGAATCAATGACAGTCAGACATGGTCAGGGACAAGTGGACCAATATTATCTATTGTTGTGTTGGTTCCCTGAAACAATTGCAGGCAACGGAGACATAAAATTGGGCATCATGAGACCCAGCACCAGCCTGCACTTTCCCAGGGGAAATGACACTGACTACACAATCCACATATTTAAACATGAATAATTACATTGCAATGCCGCACTATTGATACAAATCAATGCAATCATATTGCTGTGCATGTTATTTTAATACTTATCCTTGGCAGACAACATTGGAGGGGACTGTGGAGGGAAGAATGTGAATGTTAAATACCCCCAAAATTCAGATCCTCGGGGTTTTCTCTAATCAGCTGCCTCAGAGATTCTGCCCATGGCTGTGTTACATTTTGGTTGGCAACCAAGGCTGCTGTAGACAAAGACAATCCCACTAGAAATATTAAAATTAGTCTAAGATCAGGAAATGATCTGAATTTAGCAATGGGTGAGTGGAAGTTCCATCTCCATGAGGTTGTTTAGTAGTTTTGAATGGGAGGAAAAGTCTCCCAATGTTGCATTGGTGAATGTCTTTGTGAAAATCTCTTGATTATCCGCCTCTTATTTCAGATGCTCTAATGTATTTCCCTGATTTTTCTTTGCCCATTTCCTCCACTTGTGCACCTGTCAGACACTTGTACTGCTCTAAGTTTTTACCTGTGCAAATCTGCAGTTGATCAGCAGGCATTGGAACACACCGGCTTGGGCTCACCAGCTCTGATTCTCCTTCCATTCCCGTGAAATGCACTCTCCTGCCACTCATCGCCTTTTGATGATAGTCTGGATCTGAAAGGATTAACTATTTGGATAACAAAGAATACATGCAACTATAAATATGTTGGCCAAATAATTGTTTTCTATAGGGATCTTTAATAATTTGGTTTAGAAATGGTAATAGTGTTTCAGTCCAGAATATAATCTTTTACTGTGAGACTATATGAACTGGAACTGAGAATAAAAGATCTAAGGATCAAAACAATGCAGGTGCTGCAGCTCTTCAGAACGTCCTAAAAGATGCCTAGAGTCAATGTCTGTTAGTTAGAACTTCATGTACAAACTATGAAGGAGCCAATCTATTAGGAAGCCAATACATTGTAATTATTTAGTTTACTTTTATTCAATTGCTCAGCATAACTTTCTGTATCAATAAACCCCAGGTCGAGCATTGACTTTGTAAAAGATGTGGCAGTGGTACAGAATGAAGAAAATGTGTTGCTTTTCCCTATGTTAATCAAGCAAAATGAATGTATTTTGTGCAGGCTCAGAGCACGTATTATCCTCCCATGCATAAGCAGGGATTATTTTTCATATTCTAATGATATGTACACCCAGCTAAACTAGGGTCCTGACAGACTTAATTATGCTTTCCAGTGCGACTTAGTGAAAGCTTCAGTTTTAAAAATGAGAAAATATTTGGACTTTTATTTTTAAAACAGCCACAGTATTACTCGGAAAAAAGCAGAGATCAGGCTTGCATGAAAACAAGCTCTCCAAATGTAATGCTGACTACAAGCATGCTTTTTGTAAAAGAGCTGCTTCTAAAAGGTCGGAAGGAGGAAGATTTATTCTTTACTGAAGCAAAAGCAGAAGGCTAGTGACAGCATTAGCTTATTTGGCTCAACACTCTGCAGACACGTAATTACTGCTCAGGTGGTGGATGGAAGGTCATTTCTGAACATGAAGTAAAATGAAAGCTGCATTGCAAACCACCATATCTGCATACTGAAAGAATCAAGTGACTTTCACAAAGAAGGATTCACTTACCAATGCAACTTGTCCTATGTAATAAAAACACAATCAGCAAATATGGGCTTTACAAACAGAGAGAACATTTTTGACAATTTTTAACTTGTAACATTATTGATTAGAGCAGAAAGAAAACATTTCCCGGAACAATATCAGCATTTTATATGTTGAGGAATAACCAAAAATAACATTATCCATCGAATAAAGCCTCTCTGATCTTGTAATTCTCCTATAAAGCATCACAGGTCAACAAAGTCTAAACATGGAGAAGGAGCAAACTGTGATGGATCTGCTCATATGTAACATAACACTGAAAAAACAATAATTGAACAGAGTCGGCATGGATTCATGAAAGGCAAATCATATTTGACTTATCTGCAGTTTTTTGAGGATGTGATTAGATCGGGAGGAATGAGTGGATATCGTGTCTTTAGATCTTCAGAAGACTTTCGAGAAATTCCCACACAAGAGGTTGTGCAACAATGTTAGAACACATGGAATTGGGGACAATGTATTAAGGTTGTTAGCAGACAACTGTAATTTTACAGATTTGCAGAAATCATTCATCAGAAACTAGATTATTTGTGGAATCCTGGAGTCCATCTTGAGTCAATTCCAGAAAAGTGTGCACAGACATAGAAAGCTGTAGAGTAGGATGGACAAGCTGGATGGTCAACAGTAGGAAGTACATATGGTGAGACAAAAGGCAAGAAAAGGAAAGGAGATACAAGGAGACACTTTATTCACATTTTCCATCCCTTTCCCATCCCCTCCTTTTTACCTGGAGTCATCACCCTTTCCCACCTAGCTCCATCTGCCCATCATACCCCTCTTATCTGGTTCCACCTATCACCTACCAGTCTCTGTCTCACCCCTCCCTCTCACTGCTAAACACTGGCTATCTTCCTTCTACACTCTCAGTCCTGACACAGGACCTCGACCTGAAATGTCGACAATCCCTTTGCCTCCACAGATGCTGCTGGTCCCACTAAGTTCTTCCAGCAGTGTATCTTTTGCTCAAGAAAAGGAAAGACATTGCCAAGAGAGCTTAGATGTTTCAAGTAATGTGGATGGCAAATTGAGTGCTGAGAAAAAAATTTCCCTGCATAAGGAAAAAGGCATGCATGATGTAGATTGGAATATTGTTTCTACAGACAATGAAAAAGATATCAAAACTTCAGGGGCAAAGACAGGATCAGATTCAGATTTAAAGTTCGAAGTGAAAACAATACATCTGGTGTCAAATGATGTCAGCTCTGTGAAAAGAACAGCCACTACATGTATCAATGCCAACATGTTGGTGCAAGGGCAACCAGTGACATTTTAGTCTGACCCTGGAGCAATGTGTACTATCCTCCTGAAGCAAACCATCAGCCTTAAGGTAGTTTAATTGAACAAGTAATATGTTGTTGATATACAACAAGACCACATTGAAGCTTGCTGGAAGGTGGTGAACCCAAAAAAATCAAGAGAGCTCTGTGGTGGAATCCATTGAAATAGATGAGAGGAAGCAGCCAGTAGCACACCCACAAGCCATGTTCCATTCTCAAGGAGAAACTTAAAGTCGAGAGAGAGAGAGTGACACTGAGATAGCAGCCTAAATATGCCTATCACACTACCTCCTCCTCTCCTCCCCACAAGATATTAAGTGGCAAGTTTGCCTTAACCCAAGAGACCATAATTGACTCTGATGAGGAGCTATTGCTCCGTGAAGATAATAGATGATGTTTTCGAGTAGAACAAAGAATGGGTTCTGACATATAGGATTTGATAAAGAGAGCTCATATTTAACCTGTTTCAACATAGTACCACTGGAAAAAAATTATTTGGAATTAGCATAGCACCAGAGGAATTTCGGCTAAGACTAGAATGCTGCACTTGAAAGTCTCATTGGGGTAAACACTTTGCTGATGACCCATTGGTCTTTGGAGAAGTGGGAACAGTGGAAGAAGCAGAGTCAAGCAATGATTGGAAGTTCAGAGCCCAAATGATCAGATGCGGGAAGAAGCAACTAAAGTCGAACAAGCAAAAGTTGAAGTTAAAAATGAAAGAAGTCACTTGCATGGTTCACATGATCACCAGAGATGGTCTGAAGCCAGATCTAGGCAGAGCCAAGGTAGTAAAGGAAATGCCGATGGATGTTACAAAAGAGCAATATTTTTCTGGCAGACACAGCAATACACAAAGGAACTGGAGGAACTCAGCGGGTCAGGCAGCATCTATGGAGGGAAATGGACAGTAGACATTGTGGGTCAAGACCCTTCAGGACTGAAAAGAAATAGGGGAGATAGCCAGAATAAAAAGGTGGGGGGAAGGGGCGGAGCAAGAGGTGGTGGGTGATAGGTGGATCCAGGTGAAGGGGGTGATAGGCAGATGAGGGAGGGAGGGAGGGGAGTGGGAATGATGTAAGAAGCTGGGAGTTGATAGGTGGAAGTGACAAAGGGCTGAAGAAGATGGAATCTGACAGTAGAGGACAGTGGAACTTAGAATAAAGAGAAGGAGGTGGGGAGGGGAACCAGAGGGAGGAATGCACGGGTGATGGGCAGATGGAGACAGTGGGGGAGGGGAAAGAGATAGGGTGATGAGGGCCCAGTTGAATCAGGAAGGGACAGAGGGGAGGGGTTACCAGAAGTTTGAGAAATCGATGTTCATGCCATCAGGTTGGAGTCTACCAAGACGGAATATGAGGTGCTGTTCTTCTAATCTGCGTCTAGGCTCGACCTGGCAGTGGAGGAGGCCATGGACAGACATGTCAGTATGGGAGTGAGAAGTGGAATTAAAATGGCTGGCCACCGGGAGATCCCCGGTACAGTGGATGGAATGAAGGTGCACAACGCAGTGGCCCCCCAATCTGTGTCGGGTCTCACCGATATAGAGGAGACCGCACTGAGAGCACCGGATGCAATAACTGACACCGATGGATTCATATGTGAAGGACTGCCTTGCCTGGAAGGACTGTTTAGGGACCAGGATGGTGGAGAGGGAGGAGATGTTGGGGCAGGTGTAACACTTTGTGCAGTGGCAGGGGTAAGTGCCTGGAGGGGGCTCGGAGGGGAGGGATGAGTGGACAAGAGAGTCACAAAGAGAGTGATCCCTGCGGAAAGTGGAGAGGGGAGGGGAGGGGAAGATGTGCCCGGTGGTGGGATCCCATTGGAGATGGCGGAAGTTGCGGAGAATGATGTGTTGGATGTGTAGGCTGGGGGGTGGTAGGTGAGGACTAGGGGAACTCTACCCCTGTTGTGCCTGGGGTGGGGGGGAATGGGGTGAGGCCAGAAGAACAGGAAATAGAAGAGATGTGGATGAGGGCTCCATTGATAGCAATGGAGGTGGGGGAAATCCCATTTTCTGAAAAAGAAAGACATCTCGGATGTCCTGGTGTGGAAGGCCTCATCACGAGAATAGATGGCAGAGACGGAGGAACTGAGAAAAGGGAATGATGTCCTTGCAAGTGACGGGTGGGAAGAGGTGTAGTTGAGGTAGCTGTGGGAGTCAGCTTGTAGAAGATGTCAGTAGATTATTTGTCTCCTGAGATGGAGACAGAGAGATCAAGAAAGGGGAGAGAGGTGTCGGAGATGGACCGAGTGAATTTGAAGGCGGGGTGGAAGTCGGTGGTGAAGTTGATGAAATCGATGAGCTCTGCACGGGTGCAGGAAGCGGCACCATTTCCTGGAAATCTGGACAAGTCCCTACCCCATCAGACAGCTGACCAAAAAGGATGTGGAATTGCATTAGTTGGAAGCTCATGAGCAAACTGTCAAACAACATTAAAATGACAGTCACAACAGAACCTGTGCAGTAATACTTTGATGGTAAGCAGGACCTGACACTACAGATGCCTCAGAGAAAAATTAAAGCAGCAATTGTACAGAAGAGCTAGATGACATCTTGCACAAGCAGGGCTCGGACTGATGTAGAGGCACATTACATACATGTTGGGAAGGAACTTCTTGCAGTGATCTTTGGATTGGAAATGCTTTCCAGATACATGTACAGAAGAACTGCATATGTACACAGTGATCAAAAGCCACAAAATCATTATTGTTAAGTCCCTCCACAGGGTACCAAAGAGTTTGCAGTAAATGTTTATGAGTAGGAAAGCAATATAAAGATTCAATATTATCTGAGCCAACATGTGCAAGTAGCCAGCTTAGCTTAAGGACACACTTGGCCTAAAATCAGTACTTCAGAGAGGTTGAAAGGAGACATGGCGTGAAGATGAACCTGTTCTCAGACTACACCTTCATTTGAGAGATGAACTGGGATTTCAAGGAGGCTTGATCTTTAAAGGGGTAATTGTTCCCCAGCTACCAAGGAACAACTTGATTAAACATGTTTATTCCTCATATTTGGGAATGAATGATTATTTTCACAGATTGAGAGAAAATATTGACTGGCTTGGAATGAACAGGGACATCAGGATGTAGAAATGTGAAACATGCAGATTGCTGGAAAGAAAACAAGAAAAGGAAGGGCTTCACTCAATGAGACAGATCAGACTGAACGTGGGGTCAAGTCTGTTTCACCTCGATGAGAAAATACTGTATATCTGGTAACAAGTGGTTACTTTTCAAATTTCTGTGGGATGGTCTTCTGAGAGAACACAGATTGATCAATGCCATTTGCAAGTTCAAAGGACAGGTTACCAGACAAGGCATCTCTCAAGTGCTGATCATGGATAATGGGCTACAGCTCACAGGAAGCAACTTTGAGAAGTTCTCAGAGGATTGGTGGCTTGAACACTGAACATCATCACACACTGATGGAAAGGAAGCAAATTCTGTTATTGTAGCCAAGGATCTGCTGAATATGACTAAATCATTGTAGTCATACCCTTATTGGAGCCTCCTACACTAACATAACACTCCAGCACAAGCTGGAGACGTACAAGGACTCTACACCCAACAACAGAAATTCAACTTGAACTAGCGGTGAAAAACGATGTTGGATGACAAATGGAGATGCCAAAAGAAGAAAGAACAGCTACTGTAAAAGCAATGCCAAAGAGTTCCCACCACTAAAAGCTGGAGTCACAGTGAGGATGGAGCCCACAACAGACTGACACCAGACTTAGTAATGGCTTGACACTTACTGCACCCAAGGCCACAATGGAGGAGGGCACTCATTATGAGAGGAACAGGCCTGGAGATAAACACTAACCAGTTTGAACCAGATCTATAAGGACAGAGCATCAAGTAAGTATCTGGAGAACTTTATGCCATACTAATACCGGGCAGTTATTTTGGATTCCTGCTTTTCTCCTTTCTGTTTCTCATTAAATGAGGGATGTAACTTATGTGGCATTTATTATAAGGACTTTAAGGATTCCACCATGTGACTACCTGCCCTCTGCATTTTGCAGCAACGTTCAGTGTGAAACCTTGTAGGAGTCAGGAGTTTGCCTCTGTGGAATAATCATACAGTGGAAATGATAACATGGTTCTCTGTAAAGTCTTTTGCTTATAAACTACTTTCCTCATGAGTTTAAATTACCTGCCATTTTCCAGTATCTTAAAGAGTCATTGAGAAAGATATCAAGTAAGTGTGAGTGCTGGCAGTGAAAACAGCACAGAAAATCATTGACATAGAATCGGCACCGTGGAGAATCAGACACGGGGGGCAGGGGCTCAGAGAAGCACCAGCATGTTGATTCACTGTACCAGAGAATCACTGGCGCATGGAATCTGTAATACAGGGAGCATAATACAGAGAGTCACCAGTGCAGTGACACACAGCGCAGTGACACACGGCATAGTGACGCACAGCGCAGTGGCACACAACGCAGTGATACACAGCGCAGTGACACACCAACATACAATCACCAGCACAGTGACTCACCAGCACAGTGACACACCAATACAGACAGTCAATAGCACAAAGAGAATGCAAATGAAAAACTGCATTAGCTAAAAATCAGGCACAGAGAAATACTGGCAGAGAGAATGATCAGCACAGTGACACTGGCAGAGAATCACCAACAGGATCACCTGCACAAGGAATCATTGGCACAGAGAGTGTCACCAGTACAGAGGAGTCATCAGTACAAGTGTCACTGTCACAGAGGGTTACCAGCAAAAAGTGTGATGGGCACAGATTCACTGGTACAGAGGATTACTGCTACAGTGTCACCAGCACAGAGAATCACCAGTATAGAAGATACTGCCACAGTGTGTTACTGGCACAGAGAGTAACAGGCACAGATTTCCACTGGCACAGAGGTGACTGGTACAACATTTCATGGGCACAGAGGTCACCAATGCAGAGTATCACTGGCACAGAACATCACTGGTACAGAGTGTCACTGGCATGGAGGTCACAGCTAGAGTGTCACCAGCATAGATCATCACCTGTGTAGAAGGTCCTGGCAAAGAGAGTCACTGGCACAGATTGCCACTGGGACAACATTATATTCTGCATTCTGTTATTGTTTTTACCTTTGTAATACCTCAATATATGTACTTACATGGATGACATGCAAAACATGTGACTAATAAAGAAATCCTATCCTATCCAGTACTTGTGACAATAATAAACCAATTACCAATAACAAATGGTCACTGACACAGGGATATGGGCACACATTGCCACTGGCAGAGAGTGTCACTGGCACAAAATATCACTGGCACTGAGGCATGAGCACAGAGCATCAATAACAAAGAGAGAGATAGGCACAGAGATTTACTAGTACAGAGACTTACCAGCACAGATCATTGGTAGCAGAGATAGACACGGGTACAGACGATAAATAGTGTAGAGGAAATTAGAACAAAGAATTATTGGCACATAACATCAAGACACAGAGACATTGGGTCACAGATAGGTAATGGTACTGACAATCACTGATACCAACAGATAGGAACCTATAGAGAAACTGCCACATAGAATTGCAGAGGAACTAACACATAGATAAACCATCATAGAGAATAATTGGCATAGAAAAACAGGAGTACAGAGAAACAGTGGAACAGAAAAAAACCTGTACAGGGGGACAGAAACACAGAGAAAATAGTGACTGATTGAGAAACTGGCACAGGGTAGCACCAATACTGAAAGGCAGAAACACAGAGAGAATCTAGCACAGAGGAACACCAACACTGAGTTGGAGCATCACAGAGAAATATCAGCACAGAGACACCGGCTCAGAGAAACACAGCTGTACAGGGAACCTGGCACGGAGAGACACCAGCACAGAGAATGACTGACACAGGGAGACACTGGAACAGAGAGACACTGGCATGGAGAGACACTGGCACAGAGGGACACTGGCACTAAGAGATGCTATCAAAAAGGAACACTGGCACAGAGGGACCACTGGCACAGAGGAACATCAGTACCAAGTGATGCTGTCAAAGAAGAACACTGGCACAAACTACCGGCACAGAGGGACACTGGCACCGAGAGATGCTATCAAAGAGAAATACTGGCACAGACTACTCGCACAGAGGGACACTGGCACCGAGACACTGGCACCGAGAGATGCTATCAAAGAGGAATACTGGCACAGAGACACTGGCATAGAAGAATACCAGCATAGAGGGACATAGGGACAAGAGGACACTTGCACAGAGACAGTGGCACAAAGTGACACAGGCACAGACAGAGACTCACACTGAGGGACATTAGCACAGAAAATCATCAGTGCAGACAAACACCAGCACCAAGAAAAATTTACACAGGAAAACACGGGCATAGAAAGTCATTGGCACAGAAAAACACGAAAACCTGGTGTTAGAAACTCTGGCATATAAAAAAAATTACTGGCACAGCTATTTTCCCCAAGGAATTATATCCTTCATAAAATTATTCCCAGTCAAATATAGACCACTGTGAAACAACACTTAAGCATAAACTGTGCTATTTAATGTGGAATTTTTTTCTGTTAAGAATTTATAGATCAGAACATTATCTCCCTTTTTTAGGCAGATTTATTCTTAACCACTAGCAGTAATTGTAGATGCAAATCATCATGCAGTAAGTGATCATTCCATTCCTTTCTAATTTAATTTGTTAGTATTTAACTTTTAATATATATAAGAAGTCAGACCAGGTTCAGAGATAGATGGCTGTAAATTTGTTTGTTGTACTGGAGTAATGGCTCTCAAAGAATGAGCAGGAACCAAATGCAGTCTCAATGAGCTTCTTCCAAATTTATCCACTGAACTAACGCCTTAAACTCTTTTGTGTCCTCAATACAGACACATAAACAAACCAAGTTTTTCAGTCAAGTACTAATATGGCTGGAATCCTGAATTATGAGGATTTTAACTTCAAAGTCTTTTATCTTTCTTCAACCAGTACAAAATCCTGTTTAGGCTCGGCACCAATCCATGACTGTGTATTTTTACTGAAAAATCTATCTTGAGTGTTTTATTCCATAGGTCAACAAACGGTGTGCAGGTAAGTTATTAATTAAGGATGACACAATAAGTTTAGCTGACATTTTTGTTTTTGTGACTAAGGTTGAGTCTGTCCATCGTGCATTTTTTGTTTTACACATTCTCCTCTCTTTTTCTTTTCTGATTATCCGAAATGTTCAACGTATTTGTCATAGTCAAAGTTTGATTTGTTATGGTTGAAGATTGAATCTTTGTTTTTGCAACCAAATTTTCTTAGGATGGAACTAAAAGTGTGTATGTTTACATTTTGAAGTCAGCTAATAAATAAAAAAATACTGTTCTAGTTTTGAAGTCTCTGCCTGTGCTGTGCATCATTTATTGACCCATGGAATAAAACAGCAACTTTCCCTAAAGCCAATGTCAATGACACACTTTAAATAACCACTCACAAGTTTGAAGAGCAGACTCTCAGAATTTCATTCCTTATTCTGTAGAGCATTGGTTAGCCTCTGTTTGGCATCTCCCCCTGTGGTATAGGAAAATTTATGCGTCCGTCCATGGAGAATGATGGTTCAACGTGACCATTTTATGGCATTGGGATAGACTGTTAATACTACTGTGTCATCGCTCCAAAAGAAACTATTATTATTATGAAACAAATAAGAACTTCAATTTTGTGAAACAAATGCTTATTCCCAATGCCAAATCACATTATCAATATTAAACCACATTATGCTGAGATGCATAGAATAGTCACTAGGGGGCACTCACCACATAGGACAGGCATCCACAGTCCCTCCAATCATGCCTGACTATACTCTCTTTATTAGAAATGTACACTCACATTAAATTCTATTAAATGCTGTCAGGGGAACATAATATAATAAGGTATTATCACAAAAGCACTATTTAATTGCCGATGGTATAAGTTTTAATCTTTCAAGTGAAGTCTCCTATGGATATATAACAGCAGTATACAAACTCATTTTAATTATTGTTTGTTCTACTTTAAATTCAAAAGTAATGATTTCTCAGGGGTTTTGTTTTCCAGGATAACAAAGGAAGTTAATTTCTGATGTTGACATTGTACTTGGGATTCCAGAAGGTGCAGATCATTAATCAAAATGCAGAGGGACTCTGGTCAGGCAATTACTTTTAAATCAACACCTTAATAATATTACAGAATTCCACACAGTTTTAATCCCATTTTCCTCATTGCATCAATATACCTCAAAGTGTCCCAGATATTATCATTTAGCACTGCTGATTGGAGTGTTTCTATATTTCAGTACTATTTATTAAGTGATCAAAAATGCATCAATAATCTTCTGTAATGCTGATAATGTCTCTGCAGTTAATACAACAAACACTCTCCTGGGGCATTCTATAAACTATAACACAATACGACTGGAGTTAGAGTTCAGGATGCTCTAAACAATACTTAGCTACATAAACAAAATAATAAGAAGAAGGATTTCAGTATTCAGATTTGCTTTCACTGTTTTGGAGGAAAATATTGTCTTGTCAAGAGTTACCAATAAGTTTACAGAACTCAGCATCTGAAATCCTTGTAGAATGTCATTCCCCCCCTCCCATGTCCCACCCCTGAAAAATATTTCATTTTTGTAAAATGAACAGTTTCGCATATCAACCTCCTTCTCTATACCCTAATCTGTGCATCCACCGAGGGGTGCTGCATTGAACCTTTGGGAGAATAATAAATCAAACCCATATTTACAACAGGGGTCTACATTAATAAAGTGGGCAGAAGATTTTGAAAGACTTTCACAATAATTTGCACTTCATATATTTTTTACATGAGGTTCATCTACAAAGTGAAATGTCTCAGTGCTGTCTGCCTTAGTTGGCACATTATATGTGAGTAATTCAATGAGTTAAAGCCTATCACTTCCTCTTTGTGGACAAAAGCAGTTGAAGCCTGTGTGCACAGAGGATAAGCACAGAATCTGGGTGACTGGAATAAAAAAGCTTCAGTGGCAGGTTTGACCACTAAACACAACTACAAACTTCTGACTTCTTTCACTTATCATATTTGAAAAATGTGGTTCACCATGTGTCATTAATTTATAAAGCTGAAATGATCAGATGTAGAAAAAATCTTCTTTTACACAAGGAGTAGATCATATTGATGTAAAATGAAGGCTGGGTATGATGAACAATTCAGTCTGAACTTTAAATTGTTCTGTACTTACTATATATGCAATTTGTGTCGTGATGGCTGCCCTGCCCTGTAAACCTTTGTGATGGAATTGTTTTACTGTTAAGGGCTTCTTAAAATAAACATTAAGAAGTTGATGGCAGAAAGGATCAGTAATATTACTGCATTGTCAATCAGTATGATCTCTGTTCATTGACCTGGTAAATAGCCTTGCAAGCCAGTTTACAAGACAACAATGCTCTTTTAGATTCTGCTTTTGAGTGAAGACTGTCCGGGCAATGTGGAGACTGGATGCTCATAGTGGAACAGTAGGCTTTGAAGATTTAGAGAGAATCCCTCTACAAGTATAAATTTCACCTCTCTAGGGATCAATTTAAAGCTGTAGCTTATATCAGGTCCCAGGGATGATAAATCCCTTTAAGGGACACCCAGACATTTATTACACTATGCTTTAAAAGACAAAGACTTTATCCAAGCGTGTGCATCTCAGGTTGATAAGAGTTCTGCAATATTTCACTAGCATGGACAATACTTAGTCAAGTGTCAGTAGGGTCACAACTTTGAAAGTGTGCCAATAACAGAAACAAAGCCAAATTAAATAAACAAATAACCATGCTACTGAAAGGCACCAGTCCACGGACTGGGGAGTTCAGATAAAGTCTGATATGATTACACATTCTGGGTCTTCAGATTCTGCCCACTGCATATATTGAAATAGAATCAGACAGCTCTCTACGATGAATTTCAGCTCATTTAATCTCCTTACATCTTTTGTATAATCCTATGAGGTCCTTCCCCTGGCAGGCCAAGTGTGATGACGGGCATCTGACCCATTCCCAGGCCTTTTGGAATGCTGATCAAAAACCAGCTGCTAGGGTTACTTGGTCATGGCCTGGGGAATCAATGGTTCTTCTATTCCTCTCTGAGGTATAAACACAATACTATCTCCCAACAGTGTAGCTGGGATCAGGAACTCACCATGTGAACACTTTCCTGACCAAGAATTCATCAATGTGAACACTGTGCTGGGCACTAGAGATTCTATTATACTAATATTCCCATTTTGCAATACACCAAACAGGACTAATTTCTTTCTTTCTAGTAGTAACAATTTATGTAATTCAACTACTTTCTCTTACAGGATTTCAATACAAATTATTTTACAAGAAAAAGTATTCTCTCACCTGTATGCACACAGACTCTGCAATACTTGATAGAATGTTATTCTGATTCCCTGTTTTCCCAACATCTTTTGAAGCAGTAGCTCTAGATGAGATATAAAACCACAGCATCACTGGTAACTCATGCTAATAGCTATTCTTATCCCCCGACTTCACTCATCAAGCTGCAGTACGCAGACAGTGCTTAGATACGTACAAGTTCGGAGGCTGAGCTCCAGTCATCATCACCTCGTTCACTGAAGTATTCCAAAAAAATGGACATTACACTTAACATCCAGAAAGCAAAGGTCCTCTACCAATCTGCCTCCATGGTTCTACACTGTCCTCCAACAGTTCATGATGAGACCCTGGAAAATGTGGAGTGCATCCCGTATTTTGGGATCCACCTCTCGATGGAGGCAGACATTGATGATGAAATTCACCATCGCACCACCTTTGGCTATCTGAGGAAAAGAACGTTTGAAGTTCAAGACCTCAAACTTGTCAAAAGTCACACGGTATACTGAGCCACACCTGAAACTTGGACTACTATAGCAGACATCACAAAGCAGTAGGTACTACCAATGCTGCCTCTGCAAAATCTTCCAAATCCATCGGCAGGATAAGTGAGGCAACATCAGTTTCCTGTCCCGAGCCAACATCCCCAACATGGAGGCCCTAATTACATTCAGTCTACTCCAAAGGGCATACTAACCCAATACTAGGTTCCCGAAACAGACACTGTGTATGAGCTTTGTCATGGCACAGCTGGACAGAGGAAATGATTCAATACATTGTCAATGCCTCTTTGAAAAATGCACAACACCCACGCTGACTTGTGGGAATCTCTGGCCAATGACTGCTCAAAATTGAGAAGGAGCATTGGGATGGCATTAAGATCCTTGAGTCCATTTGCCAGGGACATGGAGCAAACCGGTATATATGGAGGAAGGATTTTGCCAGCTCCAAATTACCGACCCACCTGCCTGGTCAAGCATCTTCAGGTTCCACATTGGCCTTGCCAGTCAACTCAGAGCCCACAGAGCTAGAGTGGAAGCAAGTCATCCCCAATCCTGAAGGGCTGCCTAAGAAGAAGACCCTCCCTGTGAAACTTGCCAATGTGCACGATGCCTGCAGATACCAGTGCAACAACGTGAAAAATGTGGTAGAATCAGTTTACTTTGTCTTGATTCAAGAAAATGTACAATCCACCTGTAAAGAGGTACGAGACATCATTCAGTAAACAAGGCGGTAGTGGTCAGTGAAGTCATGTGATCAGGCTGATAACTACATTGCTTCAGAGGGTTATTGGAAGTGCTCGCTAAAGTAACAAATAGATAAGTCTGGAAGTGCTTTTTTATTGGTTCTATTATTAGTACTCTTATTGATTAGGGAGGAATGGATACATAGAAACAGCAGATGGAAGACAGTTGTTTAAAGCAACTCTCACTATTATAATCTTAAGGAAGAGGTGACTCAACAACGTGATGCATCTCAGTCTGGTCTGAAGTGACATCAATGTAAAATGGATAACTTATTGCCTGTGCATTAAGAGAAGCAGGGATGAGTTAAGCACAAATCCAGAATGCACTTTTGGCGATTATCTTTGCCTGTGACAAGTTTGAACCATGTATATGTGAAGTAGGCACAGTGAATCTTGAATCAATTGCTCTCAAACGTTAAACAACTGCAGGGACTCTATCCTACTGAAGAAGATGCTCATGCACCGATTGGAATATAAGAAATGAACAAGGTTAAGAAACTGCTCTGAAAAGCACATCAGAGAACTGTCCACAATCTCCAAAGCAAGGTACAATAACCAAAACATCAGCTAAGGATCCCACAAATTAAACAATAGTCTCTGATCGTAGATATGAAACATGTCAGCTGCCTGCAAGATAGAAAGACTATGTGCTTTCATAGTCCCTGTTATGATTGTGTGTTTATTTTCTCTAAGCAGTGATTTCTTTTGATAGGAAAGATGTAAAGAGATGTGTGACATCACAGAGTAAACCACTGTGGCAGTGGTCAGTGAGGGGCACGTAATCAGGTCTGGTATTTACATTGTTTCAGAGAGTGCTTGGGTGTGCACCTGCAAGGCAGCAAACTAACAAATCTGGAAATTCTTTCTTCTGAGTCTGATATTGTTACTTCATTTATTATAATACACTTAAGGTACACTCATTGATTAGGGAAGAATTTCCTTCTCTGCTGTTGAATCCTTGCCCCTACTTTTGTCATCTCCAGAGTCAAATGTTCCAATGTTCCCTTGGCTAGCCTTCCATTCTCCAATATCTGTATTTTTCAATACATTCAAAGCTTTGCTATCTGGTTCCTACCCTTGAACCAAATTGTGTTTGACTAATGACCCAGTCTTGGTGACTTATACATACATGCTCCTAAACTCCTTACTTTCAATCTTTTCATCCTTGTGTTTGCATCAGTTCACACCTCGTCCTTCTGTACGTAGTCTATTTGTACTCATCACCTGCCCTATGTCTCTCCATAATCCGCACTGACTACCGTATCCCCAACACTACTGTTGAGCTCAGATTTTCTGATTCTAATCTTTTGAGCAATCCCTTCCCCTCATCCCAATAATTCGCAGCCTTCAACCCACATCCTGGCATTCCCCCTTTAAACATATTCCTCTCCACTCTTATAATCCTCATTAAATTCAGCTAGCAATATCTAAAATCAATGTAACCCCATCTCCAATGCATCATTTTCACTGCTTGTACTTCTGTCAATATATAACTGTTTAAATTCCAATTTGAGTCTTGATCTAACAAAATGAATGTCACCAATGCAAAGGAGATATTTTAGCACCATTAAAGTTGCAATGTGGCACGTATTGATCAACAGAAAAATTAAAATTATGAGGTTTCACTAGAAAAGAAAGCAATGAACTTAACCCGTAATGCTGCAGCAATCCTGCTAGTGGTATAAAAATACAAATAATTTACAACAGAATCCTGATCTTTGTTGTAGCATAGGATTAATGAGGAGTGTCAATTGAGGTTGTGAACCTTTTGATAGCGTTGACAACTACTAAACATTAGAGGTCATAAAACATCTCAGTGGCAATGGTCGTAAGTTCAGTGAGGCTCATAAACACCAACATGTGTGACAATAGTAGGGTCTTGGTCGAGTTTAACCACATTAGAAATGGTAGTGCCTGGACCCACACAAGCTTCAATGTTGCTTTTCAGTTTACAAGGAAATTATATCAGATTGCAGCCAAACATAGTTGCTGGTCAATTTAAATTTACACTTTAATACTGCTTGAAGTGACAAGCATTAACTGTTATTTGCAATATTTAAAGAAAGTATTGAATCTATTGAAATTTTATACTTTTTTCAGACTAAGATATAATGTTGGAACATTTCTTATCATAAGCCCCTAAAAGATGTCTGACTGCCTGACAGTTCTATCATATTGATGATACATATGTAGAAAATGCAAAGTTGAGCCACTCTTGTCTTTTCCACTTGTTACATTATTACTAAATTAATTCACATAGTTGGCACTAGCATTCTCCACCGCAAATAAATGATTCAAAGCTCTGTTTCATGCCCAGCTAACAAAAGATTTGATGGCATTTGGAGTTTTACTAAAATTACTAAAATTTCCTGATGTTGCAAAACCACAAGAAAGCCCTGGGGGTAACAGAAAAAAAAATCCACATTTTTAGGAGGATATAAAGGAGAGCTTTCAGTAGTTCCTTTTAAAAAAAATATGACTGGCGTTTCCTTTGTAAACTGTGCCCTTTACATACTGATGCTTTAAAGTTCTACTGGGGCTGAAATACTGAAGATGCTCAAAAGGCCTCCTCGATCTTGTGAATTTCTAGCTCTGGTGTTTTAGAATGCAGATGCCAACTCTCTTTAACCCTTTCAGTCAATAAAGCTTTAAAATCTTTAATGGCGATTTAACATGGACATAATATCCTTTCAAGAAAACCAGGAAAAATGGAATTCTAAATTTAGTAGGCATGGTATACTGTATTTGTGTATTCAATTGACAGAATAATGGAAGTTGGTAGTCTTTAATATGGAGCATTATGTAGTGAAGAAAGGCAACAGATATTGAATAACTGTAGTAATGCAGTAAGTGCATTCTGAGGCATAACACAGTTAAAGAAAAGTTTTCGATTTGAAACCTTTCAAAACTTTTAGCTCACTGATGCACATTCTATAGTGAATTCAGAGACTAATTAACATCTTTGATTCCCTGAATTGCTTTATTTACAGGGACCTAAGTTTCACAGTACTGACTATTACTTCTAATATTATTACAGAGCAGTATTTGGGTAGCATCATCTAATTACCAACTCTTACATTTGGCAATACCAGCATTAATTAGACAATTTCATTCGATTCTTCAAAGATGGCTGCTGCTGAAATGGCAAGTTAACCATTTTCATCAATCATCAAAAAATCTCAAACAGAAACCATAAAATGGAGTTCCTGTGTTACTACAGTAATTTTCTTTTGGTGATTAGTTACACGCATCAAGCCCTTACAAGGAAGTGAAGACGGTTATAGAACTTTATAGAACAGTTGCTCCCAAATCAGCTCCAACATGGCGATATTCAGAGTATAGCCCTTTTTGCTCTCCCCTAGAAATTTTGTCTTGTTCCTGGCATTAGAGCACTGTTGAAGTTGAATTTAATTATGTTATACCTGCCTTGACAGCACCTATTGCAGGCTCTATAGTTTCCGCTTTTTTAAAAGGGCATCTAGACTTGACTATTTCAATGCCAGAGTTGCATTGAAATTGTCAAGTCCAGAGAACAAAAGAGGGTTTCAATAGCAGACAAGCTGAGGCAGGGTCATAGTGGGACAATGTTACAGATGTGGAATTAGGAAATCTTAGTGATGGCAAATAAAAATTCATAACTCATATTGGGGTTGAATATGACATCATGGATGCAAATAACTTTGTTCAGTTTCAGACAATGTTTATACCTCATAATGGGATTGTTGCAGATATAATGAAACACCTTTATATTGGTAAAAGGTTATAAATATCTGTATATGTTGTAAGTTACATAATATAGTGGAACATCTTTATAGTGGTAAAAGGTTATTAATATCCATATATGTGTAAGTTACATATGGTAACAGTCGAACATTGGCAAGAGTTATTACGGGAAGCAAGGGAAGAGATTGCTCTGCCTTTGGCGATGATCTTTGCGTCCTCTCTGGCCACAGGAGTAGTGCCAGATGATTAGGGGGTGGCAAATGTTCCTTTGTTCAAGAAAGGGAGTAGGGATAACCCTAGGAATTACAGACCAGTGAGTCTTACTTCAGTGGTGGGCAAATTACTGGAGAAGATTCTTAGAAACAGGATTTATGGGCATTTGGAGAAGTATAGGCTGATTAGGGATGGTCAGCATGGTTTTGTGGGGACAGGTCGTGCCTCAGGAGCCTAATTGAATTCTTTGAGGATGTGACAAAGCATATTGATGAAGGTAGAGCAGTGGATGTGGTGTACGTGGATTTTAGTAAGGCGTTTGATAAGGTTCCTCGTGGAAGGCTCATTCAGAAAGTCTAGAGGCATGGGATCCAGGGAAACTTGGCTGTGTGGATTCAGAACTGGCTTGCCCATAGAAGACAGAGGGTGGTGGTAGATGGAGTGTATTCTGCCTGGACGTTAGTGACCAGTGGTGTTCCGCAGGGATCTGTTGTGGACCCCTGCTCTCTTGTGATTTTTATAAATGACTTGGATGAGGATGTGGAAGGGTGGTTTAGTAAGTTTGCTGATGACATGAAGGTTGGTGGTGTTGTGGATAGTGTAGAAGGCTGCTGTAGATTACAACAGGACATTGATAGGATGCAGAGCTGGGCTGAGAAGTAGCAGATGGAGTTCAACCTGGAAAAGTGTGAAGTGATACACTTTGGAAGGTTGAATTTGCAGGCAGAATACAAGGTTAATGGCAGGACTCTTAGCAGTGTGGAGGAACAGAGGGATCTTGGGGTCCACATCCATAGATCTCTCAAGGTTGCTGTGCAGGTCGATAGGGTTGTTAAGAAGGCGTATGGTATGTTGGCCTTCATTAGTCGGGGGTTCCTTGTTAGTATAGTGGTTAGTATCCCCGCCTGTCATGCAGGAGATCGGGGTCCAATCCCCAACGGGAAGATGGTTTTTCTGCTTTTATTGACGCTGGAAAGAGTGGCGACACTTGTGGGCTGCCCCCAGCACATTCTCAAAACAACATTCTGTGTGTTTTGATGTACATGTGACTAATAAATAAATATCTATAAATATCTATATCTATATTGAGTTCAAGAGCCGTGAGGTAATGTTGCAGCTCTATAGAAACTCTGGTTAGACCACACTTGGAATATTGTGTTCAGTTCTAGTCGCCTCATTATAGGAAGGATGGGAAGCTTTAGAGAGGGTGCATAGGAGATTTACCAGGATGCTGCCTGGATTGGAGAACATGTCTTATGAGGATAGGTTGAGTGAGCTAGGGCTTTTCTCTTTGGAGAGAAGGAAGATGAGAAGTGGCTTGATAGAGGTGTACAAGATGATAAGAGGCATCGATCGAGTGGACAGTCAGAGACTTTTTCCCAGGGCATAAAGGGCTAATTTTAAGGTGATTGGAGGAAGATATGAGGGGGATGTCAGAGGTAAGTTCTTTACACAGAGAGTGGTGGGTGCATGGAATGCACTGCCTGCAGAGGTTGTGGGGCATATACATTAGGGACATTTAAGAGACTCTTAGATAGATACACGAATGATAGAGAAATGGAGGGCTATGTGGGTGGGAAGGGTTAGATAGATCTTAGAGCAGGATAAAATGTTGGCACAATATCATGGGCCGAAGGGCCTGTACTGTGCTGTAATATTCTTTGTTCCATGATTATAGGTACTCAGGGTGTATATCAAACATTTATCAGAGTTAACTATAGAAAAAAATCTGAAATTGTCATCATTGTTGAAGTTGTGTTAATCATTGGGCCTTAATAAAGTGACTGTTGAAAGAGGTCAGAGAGAGCTCCAAAGATAATCTTGCAATTTTCAATAATATTTAAATTGCGCTATGAAATTAGTGGGAAGCTTATTCATGATCTTTGTTGAAGAAGAATAAACCACGTACCTGTATGTCAATTTTTCTAAGATCAGTGTAAGCAAATTCTTAAAATATTAAAGTGCATTAATTGAGAGAAAACATTTAAATTTACTAAAGGCGATGGGTTTGAATAACCTAACTGAATATTTTGAATCCATGGCCAATAGCACACGATGGGATATGAAGTGCATGCAAATTTTTGGAGGACTTAATATGTTTACATAGTTTGTAAGCATAATTCCAATGTATAGTGTGAAAGAAAGTTTAGCAGCATGCATTGGAAGTTAATTGATAAGTAGGTTAAAACAAAGATAGCATAAATGACACTCTTCAGATTGGAAAAAGGTTGAAATCTGATGGCTCAGTGCTGAGTCCACTTTTGTTCATTATATATTGAAGCACAATCCCAAAGTTTCAAATACTACTAATAATTAGGTAATTGGGCAAACAATGAGTAAGATTTCAGGAAGCTATATGATGCAAATGTATGTAAGCTTGAGAGGAAGAACAAAGATTGGAAATTTGCAGTTAAGTTAATGAACATGAATGGATTGTTAGACCTTGTGGTTCAAAGACATAATTCAGGAGGGATGCAAGTAAACTCATAGAAAGTCCAACAGAATGCAATAGAAATAAAAATGCTGTCTTTCTACACAACATTGGTTAGGGCAAAATTGGAATTCCTGTTGTTGGATTTATCTTTTAAAGATATCTCCAGTTTGCCAACCACCACAACAGGTCAACAGCAGATGTGATTTCTAGGTACCTTACTTGGTCTTTTTCTGTTTAAACTCTTCACTCTGCTGTTGGCTCTTCACTCTGCTCTGGACCATCTGGACAACATGAACTCATATGTCAGGCTGTTATTTATTGACTACAGCTCGACGTTCAACACAATCCTCCCATCCAAACTCATTATCCATCTTCAAGATCTGGGCCCCTGTACCTCCCTCTGCAACTGGATACCTGACTTCTTCAGCGGCAGACCTCAATCAGTGAGGATTGTTAACAACATCTCCTCCTCACTGATCATCAACACAGGTGCACCTCAAGGATGAGTGCTTAGCCCCCTGCTCTACTCTCTATACATACACGGCTGTGTGGCTAAGCACAGCTCCAATGCCATCTACAAATTCGCCAATGACACTACTGTGTTTGGATGAATCACAGATGGCAATGAGTCAACTGGAGCGAGATAGGACACCTGGTTGAGTGGTGCCGCAACAACAACCTCTCACTCAACGTCAGCAAAACTAAAGAGCTGATTGTTGACTACAGGAAGGAGGGCGAACATGTGCCAGTCTATATTGGGGGATCAGCAGTGGAGAGAGTCAGCAGCTTTAAGTTCCTGGGTATTAACAAATCAGATGACCTGTCCTGGGCACAGCACATAGATGTGATCACAAGGAAGGCGTGCCAGGATCTTTACTTTCTTAGGAGGTTAAGGAGGTTCTGCATGTCTCCAAGCACTCTAACAAACTTCTACAAAGGTACTGTTGAAAGTATCCTGGCTGGTTGCATCATGGTCTGGTACGGCAATTCAAATGTACAGGAATGTAAGAGCCTGCAGAGAGTAGTGGACTCTGCCCAATACATCACGGGTGGGCACATCCCTCCCCACCATCGGTAGTATCTACACGAGGTGATGCCTTAAAAAGGCAACATCTATCATCAAAGATCCCCACCATCTGGGCCATGCCATCTTTTCGCAGCTACCATCAGGCAGGAGGTACAGAAGCCTGAAGTCCCACACCACCAGAATCAAGAACAGCTACTTACACCTATCTGTGAGGGGCATAGATAGGGTGGACAAGCAATATCTTTTTCCCATTACTGAGCGATCCAATACCAGAGGGATGCATTTAAAGTGAGAGGGGCTAGGTTCAGAACAGACGGGAGGGGTACACTTTTTACTGAGGGAGTGGTGGATGCCTGGAATGCGTTGCCTGAGAGGGTGGTGGAGACAAATTCATTAGGGGCTTTTAAGAGGGGCTTTGATGGGCACATGAATGAGAGGAAAATAGAGGAATACAGGCATTCTGTAGGTAGGAGGGAATAGCTATGTCGGCACAACATTGTGGGCTGAAGGGCCTGTTCTGTGCTGTAATGTTCTATGTTCTATGTTTTGTGTTCCCTTCAACCATTTGCTTCTTGAACCAACCGGCAAACCCTAATCACTACAGTTTAGCAAGACTATGACCAACTTTGATCACTTTGCACTAAACTGGACTTTGTTTTTTTTTCTAATTGGGTTCTTTCTTGTAAAAATTGTGTATAATTTATGTTTAATTTATGTTTTTCTTGTGAATGCTGCTTATATGATGCAATGTGCCTGTGATGCTGTTGCAAGTAAGTTTTTCATTGCACCTGTGTATTACATGTACTTGTGTGTATGAGAATAAACTCCACGTTGACTTTAAAGAAACAATGTTAAATACTTCGTAAGGATAGAGCATAGATTCACCAAGAGGATGCTAGATGGGAAATTATTAGTGAGGTTAGAGAGTTCAGACACTATATGCACTGTCCTTGATGAGAGTGCATCCAAAATGGATATCTTTTGTACAAAGAATGAACCACGGGCTACATAAACTGAAAATGAAACCATGCTGCTCATTCACATGTCAGTTTGGAATTTGAATTGAATAGGAAAAGTTTAAACAGGAAAAGACCAGGTAAGGTGCCTAGAAATTGGATTTCACTCCCTTTTAGTGCCTTAAATGTATACTGCGCAATTGGATGTCCTGCAAAAAAAAAATGAAATTGGGAAAATATTAGAAATAGTGATACAGTGGCTTACACTCAGAATTAATTGCCAAAACAGGGCCAATATAGTTCCTGACAGGACCAGGCAGCTCCGAATGCAGCTTCTGACAACTTGTTGCACACCTGTCTGTAAACCCTGTCAGCTTTTAAGACATATTCCCTATTTCAGCCAGATACCAGAAAAATTGTGGCTGCCATGGGGGAGGGAGAGGCTGTAGGGAAGAGGGCAAGATCCCCTGAATTTAGTGAAAGAGACCTGGCATTTCCTCTGTGGGGTAAATGCTGGGAGGTTGCTGTAATATGGGATTGTGGGTGAGTGGTTGAAGACCTGCTCGGGCCACCCCAGGAAGTGGCTGGAGAGCAAGGCATGTGGTACTTCTGGACGTCTCCTACAAGTGTGAGAACTCCCACCTACTTAAGCAATACAAAAATAAACTTCCTCACAAGATATGTTGGGATGAGCTGTACTCCACTGGAAACAGTTTAGCAAGCCATTTCAGTAAATGGATCAGTGATTCAAGCAGTCATGATCAATGCAGGTGGTCCTGCCAAGGAGGATGTGAGGGATTATTTTGTGTCATACAGGCTTTCTTGCTTGACTACTGGTGAACTATGTTAGTGTTAAAGATTGAAGTGTGGAGAGAGCCAATTTGTTTGACCTGGGGACGATGATTTTGCAGGCTTCTTATGAAAACAATCTATCAGCGAATCCCTTTATTGCTTGGGCAATCACTGGCTCCCTTCTCCACTCTTTTTGGGGGATGAGGTTGGTCCTTGTTGCCCTCCCCCCCACCACTCTTGCTGTTCTTCAGTCTGAATTTTATGGCCCTCAGGCTCTGGGTCTCTTTGCTGGCTCCTCTCTGGCACCAACTGCTGACCTTGGATTTCTGCAGCATGCCACTCACCATGATGAAGTCTCCACATCCACTGCACCTACACTACTGAATGCTTCTGCTTGATAGAGACTCCAGAATCTAATATTCAGAAGACAAACGCTATTTTCTACAACAATTCTGGTGGTACTTGAATGGCTCATGATGTAGCAGCACACAGCGAATCAGATAGTCCTACAAAATGGTTGTCTGGAGCCAGGGAAGTAGACAGTGACTTTTGTTGCACAAGATCTGGCTGTCTGGACAGTGGTAGTTATGGAAACAATCTGGCAGTTTGGTTTCCCTGAGGATGAGTACGCCATGTGACATTTTCTTTCAATCCACAACCAAAAGTGAGAGAGTGGAAACCTTTTCAATTGATGATAAACTCCAGATTATCAATCAGAGCTCTGTAGCTGCCTGCAATTCCGGCAAATCCCAGTGTCACTCAAATCATGAACTCACCTCTGTGTGAATACAGTGACCTCTCGATGCTGCAGTGAGCAACAAATTTGGACACGTGGTAAAGGTCCACTGCAGCGCTTGGAAGATCCTATGGCAAGGAAGTTGAGGGTCAACTGATCTTGACTTCAGTCAGGCATGAGAGCACAACTGAGATTTTCCCATAGGATATCACACATCTCTGTGATCGCAGCTTTGAAAACTGAGCCTAAAGTATAGAACATAAGAAGAGTAGGAAAATTGGCCAGCCAAGCCTCTACAGCATTCAGTAAGATCGTGTCTAATCCAATCTTCACTTCAACATCATTTTCTTGCTCTCTCCCCATACCTTTTGACTCTCTGTAGATCAAATGGCTGTAAACCTCAAGTATACTCCCTGAATCTTTCTCAATAGCTCTCTGCAGTACAGAATTGCAAAGAGTCCTGGCCCTCTGGAAGAGGAGATTCCCTACTGTCTCCATTTTAAACTGGTGACTCCTTATTCTGAAACTTGTCCCTAGTTCCCTATGTCCCAACTAGGGGAAACATCCTCTCAGTATCCACCCTGTCAGTCCCTCTTGAATCTTATATAAGATCATCTCTTATTCTTTTAAGCTCCAATAAGTATAGGCTCAACCTCTCAACCTGCTTAACCTTTCCAAATAGTACAATCCCTCCAAGCCATGATCATCCTAGTAAAGCCAGAGGTAAGGGGACTATTTTTCTCTGAGGTTTCTGAGTCCTTGGAACTCTTCCTAAAAGGGTGGCAGAAGAATCACTGAATATCTTTAAGGTCAATGAATATAAGTACTACTTGTTAAGTCTTCATACATCAACTCCTTCATCCCAGGAATCAATAGCTCAATCACATCTCTCCCCATTTGTAAGTTATTTCCATAGATAATGACTGGCCTTTACTTTCCAGTTGTCACCAAGAGTTCGAGGAGAGTGGTTACAAGAAATTTCTTTGCATAGAGTTTATTGAAACATGGGGTGTTTTGGCAAACAGAAAAGCTGAAGCAGAAATCATTGTGTCTTTTAAGTGCAAATTGGATGAATATTTAAAGTAGTTACTGGGCTGTAGGAGGAGACTGGGACAATGGGATTTACTTTGGGTTGGTGAAGCACAGTGATCCAAAATTACAATACTGCAGATGCTGAAATTGAAGCAAAAGAGAAAATGCAGCAAATGCTCAGTTGGCCAGGCAGCATCTGCAGTGAGAGAAACAGATCAAACATTTCCGGTTGAATGACCATTCATAAGAACCGGAGGCACAAACACGACAGCTAAAAGGACTCATTGTGTGAGGGAAAGTTCTCTAGTTCTAGCACGTTCTGGATTGCTACCTTTTGGTAACTCTTCCAAGAAAAGATTTCCTTTTAAGTTTAGAGAAGGGATCAGTGACATAAAGACGAGAACTGCTCTATGAAGAAATCCTAATGAAAAACTTGATCAAACATCAGTCTGTGGGTTATGATGGTCAAATCATGACAGCCATACATTTTTGTAATCTGCACTTTAAGAATGCTGTTGTACAGAATTTCAATCAGGATTGACAAGGATTGATGAATGCGTATCTGTGGGTGTTTGTTTTAATGGGGGTGGCATAGTACTTGATAATATTCAGTGATGGATTGCTCATGGGTTATTGCTCTGAAACATTGCCTACCCACACTCAGCTTTGCGGCAATCAGTGGAGCCCAAACTATGGTCTCATTTTAGATTCCATATCAAGGATGATGAGTCACAGAGATATTTTTGAGAGCTGCTGAACTGCAACAAATAATGAAGGTCTTTTTATATGAATGGAAGACAACCCAGAAATTCTCCTGATGAGAAAGACATTTAAGCATGTTAACAATTCAGAGCTACAGCATGACATAGCTCACCTCGCTGATATGTCAAAGAAGATGTTTTCATTTAAGACCAAATTAGGTGCTGTAAATGTCAGATGGTTGCTGGTACATCCAATACAGACTTCAGGAGAAATTTCACGACCAAATGATGATTAATGTATGATGCGTGCTATCAGGTTATGTGAGGTGAAGAGCATGGATGCATACAAGGGGAAGCTGCAGAAACACAAGGAAGAAGATAATAGGATATGTCAATAGGGTTATTGAGGAGGGTGGGAAGGAAGTTCGTATCATTCATAAACAACATCATGAACCTGCTGGGTCAGATGGTCTGCTTCTGTGTTGCAACAACTTAGGTGTAAAATTACATTACAATTTTCCACAATGGAAATGTGTGTCGATCTAGTTTCAACAGCTCGCTGTTGATCCAGAGAAGGATGATACATGAGCCACATGGGCAGGCACAGTAGTGTAGCAGTTAGCATAACGCTTTACAGTGCCAGCATCCTGGGTTCAATTCCGGCCACTGTCTGTAAGGAGTTTGTACGTTCTCCCTGTGTCTGTGTGGGTTTCTTCCGGGTGCTGTGGTTTGCTCCCCACATTCCAAAGACATACAGGTTAGGAAGTTGTGAGCATGCTATATTGGCACCAGAAGCGTGGTGACACTTGCGGGCTGCCCCCAGAACACTCTACGCAAAGATGCATTTCACTGTGAGTTTCGTTGTACATGTGATTAATAAAGATATCTTATCTTTTCTTATCTTATTTGGTGACGATTGCACCAGGAAGTGTAGCAGGATAGGAATATAAGGAAAGGGCATGTGAAGACAGAGAACCTGTAAGTAAAGGTGAAAGACAGTGGGAGCACAGGGTTCTCTAACATTGGCTGTGTTCCTGGAAATGGTCCCCTGTGCAGACCCGAGTGAGGAGCACTGCTTTGGTAATGAAGAAATGCCACATGGTACAGCCACAACCACAGCCGTGCCAATCACTGTTTATGCTTCTGGATCTTTTCAGGCTGAAGCAGGAGATCTTTGCAACAAAAATATATCTAACAATTGACTTGGGTTATTTTTGTCTAATGGATATGAGTCATTGGAATGCTCTTTCCCAAAGTTTGATGGAAGGCAGAGGTGGATGGATATTGGATAAGCAAGGGATGAAAGGTACTGAGGATAGATGTGAATGCTGAGTTGAAGTTGCAATCAAATCACTTATAATCATCTTAAATGGCAAAGCAGGCTTGAGGGGCTATGGGACCTACTCCTGCTCCTCGTGTCTCCTCATGTGGACCTACTCCTGCTCTTTATTTGTCGTTTCATATAAAGATGCTAGTTAATGCAAGTTGTTGTGGTAAATTTTTGCTGTTTGTTAGAGACCTTTATTGGATATTTTTGATTGGAAATTCACTGCATTGAAAACTGCATTCTACCATTTGGAAATCCAAGGTGCTACATCACCATACTGAACATAGTTATTTTTAATTAAGAGGAACTTTACCAGGAAGTGCTCAGTGTTTTGTGTGAGGGCTGTTTTCAATGTATTCCGTCAACTTTTAGCCAAACTATGCAACATAAATTCAGGGGGCATCTAGAATTTGCAAATTTTGGAGTGCTGACTGAAAGGAACCTCTTAGTAATTCAACGTTGTCCAGAGGTGTCAATGGCCTGTGAGAGAAAGCTTACTTACAAATGCTAATCATCTGACCTTTTTCAAATGACCTCTCCAGCCCCAAGTTTTCAACTGAACACTACTTGTAAAGGCAAATCACGTGAATATTTCCTGTCTCTTGTAGGCTTCGTGGCAAGAAAAGCAGAGCAGATTGTTAAGAGAAAATTCCCAGCATGGGAGGGAGGATTTACTATTTTTAAACTGGATTGCAACTCCCGGTTTCTCTGTCTCAATGAATAGTAGCTTGTACTTAGTCCTATACCACTTGATGAAGCGCAGTGACATTTTTGGAATGCAGAATCTATTTTTTTCCACAGAAGATCTGTGGCTATTTCACAGTCAAGTATTATTGTATCAGATCAATTGGAAGCCTTCTTAAGTGACCAAAAGTACGTTTTTAGACTGGTAGGATGCTAATGTGGAGATTAGACTGGAAACTTTAGAGCCTTCTGGAAGTAAAATAATTGTAGTTTCCCAAAATAACAATCTTTGAATAGTCTTCCAAAACTAAATACAATATGGTGCAATATATGTTGACTTTGTACTTTTAAAGGAAAACCAATGAGGTGAATATAGGGAAACTACTTTGTGGGGGTGGGGGAATGGGATGCGGGAGGGCAAATTCTGAGCTGGCTATTTCAGAGATGACATCAGGAAATATTCTACACTCAAAGAGTGGTAGAAGTTATACAAGCATCAAGGGATACCAAGACTATTGTTGATTTTAATTCTAAGTAGCACTGATTTTTGTTCACCAAACAAGATGAATGGGGGAAAGGTATATATGCCCTGGAATTGGATTGTACCCACTTTTGGTGTATGAGAGCATGACTGCAAATAATCAAAGTTTAATTTAAAGTGGCATCTGTGAGGCGAGTCTCCCGAAGCTCTGCTAACAGACATTCATAAAAGGCATTAAAGGCACACTCTGTATGGCAGACACACACCAATGACACACACTACTGTGAAGAACACATATGCTGCAGAGGAGATATAAACAATTCCCACAAAGGGACAGACAAGTCCAGGTCAATGAGCTGTATGGCAGTGGAATGTCCTTATGCATCTAGGGAGTTAGGAGGCCTTTCATAAGAGCCTGATAGAGGTGGGTATAGTAGCCTCCTTCAGGATTGAATAATCCCATACAACTATTTCCATCCATGTTTTATCTCATTTTGTTTATTGTATTAAACATCACCAGGTTCAGTGAGTTGTCTTCAGTAATCTACCTGGGCCATTGGACCATAGAGGCTTGGAATAAAGTGGAAAATTGATCCTGAAAATATAAGTTTTTCCAGATCAAGAGACGAGAGATAAGTGAAGAACAAATACCAATAAGTTGACAAGAATTACCACCAATGTCTGCTCCTCGCATTCTCATCCACCTTTGTGATGGGTGGTTGAAAATATTAGTCCGCAATTAGCAGAACTAATATTCAATTATCAGTTGAGTTGTCCAATATTATGTTCATGTTCATCGACCCAGTAACTTCCAACTATTTCAACCTAAATCTTCAAGAACATTTAAACTTTTTGTGAATCAAAGTGACCAAAAATACAGGCACCTCTTTATTAAGGATGACTGGCTTCAAATTCCTTTTTTGAAGTAAAACAACATCTTTGTTTTGCTTCTCTTATTTCCAAATGCATGTTACAAGGATTATGGTTATTGACAATAAAACACTTGATTGAGGGACAAGAGTTTGGAAGGTCAATTTCAATTCACAGAGTCGGAGATTGATTCTGATCAGTTGGGCATCCTGCCCAACAGAGCTTGTCTTAATGGGAGTCCTGCTACACCACCTCAATCATCCTAATTTGACTGCAGAAGGGATAATATGGGACTTCCACCACCTTTGCTACTCTACTATAATCTCAGGTTGGTTTTCTCCTGTGATTCTTTAAGATATGATAAGATAAGATATCTTTACTAGTCATGTGTACGTCGAAACACACAATGAAATGCATCTTTTGTGTAGAGTGTTCTGGGGGCAGCCTGCAAGTGTCACCATGCTTCCGGTGCCAACACAGCATGCCCACAACTTCCTAACCCGTACGTCTTTGGAATGTGGGAGGAAACCAGAGCACCCGGAGGAAACCCACACAGACATGGGGAGAACGTACAAACTCCTGACAGACAGTGGCCAAATTGAACCCAGGTCGCTGGCGCTGTAATAGCGTTACACTAACTGCCACACTATGGTGTAGCTGAGTAGGTTCCTTCAGAACCAAAAGGCACATCTTCACAGCCAAAAGGGAAAGAAGTGTGGACCCATTTAAATAGGGTGTAAACATCTGGAAGAGTGCTTAAGATTTTTCACCCAAGGCTGACTGAGGCTTTCTAGATGCAAATAAATGAATGAATCTTCTATTGTCTCTCCCTTCACTCAATTAACTAGGGTAGTTCCTGCTGTTTCATTAGAGCCTCAAGCCATTCTCCTCTTGCTGGCCTTGGGGTTAACATCTGAGGTGGTAAGGATGGAAACAAAATGAACTGCAGGATCACCATCCTCCCCGTCATTACTTGAGGCAAGACAGTGAAAGGGATGGTGTTGATCTTCCAGCTGGAATCAGGGAAGGAAATTGGAAGATCAAGGTAGTTTAGAAGAGGAAAATCCAGATATTAAAGTTGATTTGATTTTTCAATATCTGTCCTCCTAAACCCAATATAAGTGAAGCTACCATGCATATAATTTCCTTGTTACATTCAAAATAGGCCTTCAATGTAATATTTTTCCAGAGTTTAACTGCCAAGCTAGTGTTTAAGTTATGACTCATGTTGGTAGCACTCTCATTGACAAGTAGAAAGTTCTCAGATGCAAGTCCTGTTCCAGGGCCCTAAGCACGAGAGATGTAGCTTAACACTCAGTGTGAAACTGTGAGGATGCAGCACTGACAGGTATGCCATGTTAAGATATGATGTAAATTCAGTCCCTTTTGTTCTCTCAAGAGTTCCCATGACATTACTTAAAAGAAGAGCAGGGAAATTATCCCAAAGTCTTTGTTGATATAAATCAATCAGGCGTGTTTAGAATGGATTTATCTGCTTATTATCATAATATTGTTATCAGAATTTGATGTAAACAAACTGCCGGATTTCCGATATTTTAACGGTGATTACACTTGGAAGAGATTCTTTTGCTGCAAAGTGCTTTGAAACAGTCTTGAAGAGATTTGAAAGTGACTATATAAATGCAAATCTTTAAGTTTTCAATAATTGCACAGCTATCCATCTATAATTGTACAACTACGTTTGCCATTTCTTTTCAGTGATATGAGTAATCAAAATATTTTACATATTAAAGTGTAAGAAAAAAACAAGAGAAATAATTATGCATTATGGAAATTTAGCCAGATACCTGCATTTAAATAACATCGTTACTATAAAGATCCATTGCTTCATTGTAAAGAGTGAGGAAATAAGACATAGGTGCAGGAACAGACGCAATATATAGTTAACAACTTCTGGGAGTGTAAAGTTTTACAACTGTCCAGTCACTCTTATCTTTTTCCCTTCATTGGTCTAATGACTCTCCTTTGCAGAAAGAAGTAAAAGCGATCCATAAACAAGTAAAGGCTACCCATAAAGAAATCCCCAATTTGGCTGAGAAACATTTGCCTGTGTCTGGAGAAGAATCCCCATTCAGTGAATTGCACAACAGCTGTATTACCAAGCTATCATTTGCATGAGGACCTGAGTTAAGCATGCCGAAGAACTAGAGTAAAGGTATTGTGCAGCCAATTAAACTTATTTAGAAACAAAGTTGTAGATCCCACTAATCCTTAAAGTCTTAATGTTTATTCTGCCTAATTCCTTTTACAGTATCATTAAATCTTTTGAAGGTGCTGTGCAAGTGGCTCTGTGTACATGTTTGCAATGTTCAGACAGAGTTTAATTGTGAGGCACTTTCAAATGATAACTGGTATTATTGGCTAACCCCCCTGGTTTTGCAAAGATGTCTGTTTTGGTGTCACAAAAAATCCTTATAAAACTCTTTTGGTTGAATTAGTGGGGCATTCTGCACAAACTCTTCTGTTTAAAATCTGATTATTTGAACTATCCAGAGGAAAGAAGAAAACACTTTCAGTTCAGATTTTATTGTAATCCTAGTGAAAAAACCTCACGAAAACAGTCTCATTTTTTGTGCATGATTGTAATACACTGCACGTACTAGCAGGCCATGCTGATTTGCAGGGCTTATGGGAAAGAAACTGTAAAGACTTCTTTCTTTTCACTGAAAATCATTTACATTGTAACTCTGCCAAAACAATAACCAACTGAATTACATTCAATTATGAATATGGAAACTCCTGACCATTAAAATATGATTTAGAAGTTACTTTTACAATTTGATGTTTTACTACACTATTTGGCTTTGTTTTTGAAGAAAAATAAAAATAAATATCGTGTTTTGTGTGGTGAACAGGCTGGCCTTTCTGGACTTAAAGGTGAAGACTGCCTGGTACTCGGCAGGTGCAAAGCTTATAAGCAGCTGCCTGTGGTACTCAAACAGAAGCGTCTAGGCTTCCCCAGCCGAGAGCACTTCACGTAATCCTCTCATGCAATTCACACTTTAATTGCAGAGTTTCAGGCTGCCAGGCTTATTTTATTTTTTAGCGGATGACAAGGCCTTCTGCAAATAGGGACCAGCCATATTAATTAGTTACATGTAGCCTGGCAGCATCGTGTCAGTAGACTTTTGTCCCGTTTTCTCAAGGACACTTGGAACATAACTCATGTGGAATTTTGTGCCATTCTAGGGTCTTTTCATAACAGCAGCAGCTTCATTCACTGTGGCTTGAGAGGCTAGTGTGCAGGATGGGGAGATTATTGTTCACGTGGTTCATCTTATTTTTGGTGCACTGCTTGTCACAAGGAAAATTAACTGTAAAGATGAAGGCTACCTGTTTTGGTTTTGGTCTAAATACAAATGGCTTTTTGGACTACACCCCTCCCCCCGACTCTAACTATCCACTGTCCTTCACGAACCCTCTGGGGCTGACACAGCTTATTGATGCATCATTCTCATTAGCATATTAGCAGCTTAGCACAGTAGTTTTCAGAAGCAATCCGTCATGAGAAAACTGAAGAATGTGCTTTATTTGCATGTTTCAATGCCAGAACACAACTTCTTCTCAGCTGTTCATTGTATGATTTCTCTCAGTATTCTACTTTCCCAGGCAACACAGGAATCATAAAAAAAATCATTTCACTCTCTGCTGCTTTTATTGCCAAATGCAAAATAAGAAATGGAACTTAGAGTGCCACCAAACTTGGAAATTTATATCAAGAAACTTGCTATAACATTTTGCACAATTGTCAACAGGTCAAAAGCTTAAAATTGATGGTCCCACTAGGAATGTGGTCATAAATTCAACAGAATTTTCCATGGTGACTAAGGAACACATTAAAGTTAGAGAATTTGCCAGAGCTTCCAGTGAACTATATATTCAAGTTACGACGATTTATACAGCAGATTCTCTCAGCTGACATCAAAGTGTTGATTAGAATTTGACATTTTCCCACATGTTTTGTTGGCCCACGGGAAAACATCAATTGATGAACTTGATTATCCAAGAGATTATTTTTGGTGTCAATGACATCTTACTTCTATGCTATAGTTGAAATGACATTGAAGGCAACAGAAATAAATCTTGAAAATGATACGTTTATAATGTAGAATACATAGCAGTAGTGCCCATTGGTGGTTGATTTAAACCATGGCACATTACCATATCGTTTTCAACATTTTACAGGTTTCAGAATAAAATGTTATATTGACAAAAAACATTATATTTTCCTTTGCTTCAAGCAACTTCCAAGCAACAACCTATGTTCCACTTGATCCATGCTGCCTAAGTTTATACTGCAAAGTGTATCAACAAGTAATGTTCAATTCGCACACGTTTTAGATTTATTAAATAAATTCCTATGTTAGCAAATCAATTTATATCAATTAAAAATAGAGATAAAACTCAAGGAATGGATAAACAAAACATCCTATCTGCCTGAAAACTTTCAAACCAGGAGCTGTCAAACCAGGAGTAAAAAGTTACAAAAAAAAGATACTGCCAGAAAATTGTCAGTGAAATAATATAGAGGCTCTTTGTAAACAGCTATATGATTTCATTATATGTAGCCCACACAGGAAATCTTCCCCATCATTGGTGAGAAACTAAGGATTTCTTAATGAGCTTGGTTAATTTTCTCAAATAATGGTTGAGATTACTTTCCTCGAGGAGAGAAATGGGTGATAAAGTCTTGATTAGACTGTTTACTTATCACTACAGAAACTGAGACAGTGAGCTAAATTTAGTTAAAGATTTCTTTAATTATAGGTGATTAATTTGCCCTCAGAAAGCAGTTCAGGTCCTTTCTGCTCATCTCAAACTGTTGTCTAACCTTTCCTTAATCCATCTCATCCTGAGTTGATGGGAACTTCTTTATTCCACCTCTTGTGGAGGTAGGGAACAATCTTCTTATTCAAGCGGTCCTCTGGGCTGGTGACACACAAAAAACCGAGGGTCCTGATTAATGGCTGGTAATTAGCAATGTTAATGACCAGGTGTCCGGGTGCAGGCCAACTACTCTCAGCATGGAGGAGCTCTCAATCAGAGTCCTGCAAATCCATTCCCAGTGACCCTTCCCCTCAGCTGGGAATAATGATGCTACACACTCTCATTACTGCAAGAGGCTCAGGGGGAGGCCTGGGTCTGAGAGCGAACCTTGCTCCCGTTTCCAGCAAGTGTTGTATTAATTAAGGTCAGGTTGGCAGAAACTTCGAGGTAAAAAGAGAGCAAGGAAAATTTAACACTTACAGTGCCTTTTAGAAAGAAAACAAATGTGTCTTTAATTAAAGACAGTTAACTTAGGAGTTAAATAAACTGAAATCATCACACAATTAAAACATACAGCAGCTGTAAGATGTGTCATTGAGGAAATGCCTTTTAAACAAGACATCATAAAAAAGATGAATTGTTTATGGCATAAAACCTGAATCCCACTTCAGCTGAATTGCATTTTGTGGTTGCAGATGCTTTGCCTGGATCGTATTCTATAGTAGCGAGAATGTTTAGTGACAAGTGCAAATGTAAGGTGTTTGCTATGATGTATTCGCCACGTGTTTTGCAGGGAAGAACACTAAAAAAAGGGTTATGGCAAAAGGTCAAGTTGTGAAAAAAAAATCTGCTGTTGTGGTGTAGCTGCTTACGAAGCAATTAAGTGTGGAAGAGGTGTATGTGGAATAAAGAAGTTGATGGGACAAAACTATTGTCTGCCAGCACCTGGATGTGGTTGAAATGAAACAACGGCCCTATCCTTACAACTGCAGTTAATCAAGCTCACATAATTGACTTGAGAAGACAAGAAGAACTGAGCAAGGCTACTGAATAATTAAGGAAGTATTTTCTTGGCTGGCTTTTGCATCATGACCACGTTCTACCTCACTGCCCTTTACGCTAAGCTCCCATTAACAAGAGGAAGGAAGCAGAAATACAATCAGAACAATTAACGCAGAGGACAGGCAGGCTTCTAATACTTGATGGAAGAAATCTAGTAATAAGGATCTACAAGAATTGACAAAAACAGAACAATTTAAAAATCACCAAAACATTCCAATTTAAACAGTTATTTTGAAAGCAGAAGAGTTTTTTCATTAGCTATAAATTTAATTTAAATGCCAGATGAAATTCAGCAGTTTCTCATTGGTTTATTCTATAATGATGGACCAAATCTGTTGTTTAATGCTTCAGTACAGCCTTCAAATTATACAGTGAACACAAAATGTGAAAATTAATACACAAGTTACAAGAAATTTGTTTTTGATATTTAACTCTATATTTTAGTTCAATATAAACAGATTTAATTATCACTTTAAATAAAATCTATCAAGCTGATTTGTTGGTTTTATCCACTTTTTGCACTTTATATAGATTCATATATGCTGTTTCTCACTTGTGGATGTCACTTTACAAATATAATTGTTTATATATTCAATTTATATATATTCAGTTATATATTCCATCATTTCTTCTAACTAAATTTCAGATTAAACAATTTGTGTTGTAAATTCCAGTACATAATCTATTGTGTGATGATAAGGTCTGAAAACCTGCTGTATTAAATTAATCAGTTTCAGTACCAGCAGGATTCAGGTAAGTTGGACTAACATTTCATTGGATTTTAAGGGTGTAGGAAATATGACGAAATACTGCTGTTGATTTTTTTTGTTTGTTTTGTAAGAAGGTAGCTTTGATAAAAATATTGAAAAAGTCAAGATGTGAAAAATTAAGAAACCTGCTGTTTCCTCTCAACATTTATGTTTTCTTTAATAGAAGAAATTTGATGCATGATTTGCTTAATTTCATATTCTTGTTTATTTATTGCATAGTTTCAAGAATCTACCCTTCTCTGAGGTGTCAAACAACAGCTTTCCTACTTTAGTGCCAATTGCAGTAAAATTATGACAAACATAAAACTTGAAAAGCATTTTTGTTATGTCAGGCCATTTTAAGCTGTCCAGCTAAGTATGACAACATAGCTAAATGCCATGGACATGTAGCTACACTCTCTATTCCTGTTACTTCAACACAATTACAAGTATGACATATTTATAAAATTGCTCACAAATTAGAACATTATTGAGACTAAAGCTGTGCCCATGAAAATTAGAAAAGAAAATTGTGTTTCCATAAAATGTGATAAGTTGTTCTCCCCAGTGTATGGGAGAACTTTTGTTGAAAGGGATTTTATGTTAAGGTTTTTTAATAGTTGAAAGGTTGAATAATTTTAGTAGGCTTTTGATAATCAAATGTTGTATTAAGCCCACCCATATTTCCTAACTGGCAAAAGCATTAACTACTTTTTTTTCAGCAGAAGCTGCTGGATTGCTTTCATCATTTGAAATTTAATTTGAATGTACATTTCCTCAGCTCACCTTTATCAACTGTTATGTTATTGGGTAGTGGTCATGTTCAATTAAAACATCTAAAGCATTCTTCTTTCAGCTGCTAATGTATATGGACTCTATATTCCTAAATTCAGTCACATAAGAACATAAGAAATAGGGGCAAGAGTAATCCCTTGAGCCAGCCCTGCCAGTCAATAAGAACACGAGTGATCTGACCTTTGGCATCAACTCCATTTTCCCATCTGATCCCCATAATCCCCATTTCTCTGTAGTCAAAAAATCTCTCTATTTCAACATGCACAGATCTCTGGTAGCTAATTTCAAAGATTATGAACCCGCAAAGAAGTAATTTCTCCTCATCTCAGTCATAATTGGTCAATTTTTTTATTCTGAGATTATGACTCATAGTTCTTGACTCACCAACTAGACAAACATCAATCTATCATGTCAAGACCTTCTGAATCTTATATGCTTCTGTCATTTTACTTTTCTAGCAGTCACACTTAAGACCTCTATACTTACTTTAATTTTTAATATTTTGATATGTGAGATGATCTTTCTTAATAGTCCAGAGGCTAGCTTAATATTCTGTACACAACATTATCTTACTTTCATAGTTTAAGTGATATTTTCAAGACTAGTGTGCTTAAATGAAATGTTAAGCTATGCCTGTCGACTAGTCTGAGTACTGGCCAAAGGTAATTCTTTATAAGGCAGCAGTAGGTAGTTCTGCTGACTCACAGCTCTAACAACCTGGGTTCTATCCTGACCTCTGGTGCTGGCTGTGGAGTTTGCACCTTCTCCCTGTGACCGCATGATTTTCTCCTGGTGCTCTGGATCTCTCCCATATTCCATAAAACGTGCCAGTTGTTAGGTTAATTGGCTAGTGTCAATAATCCCAAGTGTAGGCAGGTGGTTTCAGAATCAGGGTAAAACTGATGGACAAATGAGAGAGGATAGGTTACCAGAAATAGCTAGGGGTGTCATACTGATGGGAATGCTTTGAGAACCACAATAGATTCATTTGGCCAAACAGCCTCCTTCTATGTCATGAGAAATATGAGAATGAGAAATGTTCTTGTTTAATTAGATTCCTTGATTTACTATGTCCATTGTCCAGAAGCTATGTTCAATTGAATGTCAGCAGCCATATAAGTTGGAGGTGGCAATATCAAAAGCAAGCATGTGCAGGGAATGTACTTCACATCCATATCATGAATGTGGGGGATATGTATCACGTGTACTTCGTGTGCCAGGCGTTAATCAAAAATCAATGATGTGGTCTTAGCGGCAATAAAGTGTAAACCAGTTTTGGAATATATTCATTTAAGTGTGCTAGGAGGAACTCAAGCTCAGGATGAAATATTGAAAACAAAAGAATTGCTCAGGGATGTCATATGGTGTGAAATCTCTTGCCTTATAATGCTTCTCAACTGAAAGGGTGAAAATAAAACAACTCCCCTACTTTTTAAAGAATTAATTTAATCCAGTCCTTTGTCTTTTACTTCCCAAATAAATTAATTCATATGTTCTTAAAGTCATGTACATTCATGGCAATTTCAGAAACTGGAGAAAACTGGTCAACAAGTCCTAAAAAAACCCTGCACAGCCCAAAGGAACTGTCAACTCAATAATGCCCTCAAATATAAATGCATGATATGTGATAACAAGCAATTATACTGAAAGTGGAGTGGGCGCAAACTTACATCTCAAGTTGTAGGCTGGCCCAGTATTCATTGATTCATGTCGTAATGAAGCCTAAGTAGGATGCAGGTGTTGAAATCACAACATTTATTTTCAGGCTATCTGAAGGGATCTGAGAAATTGACCACTTCTTCAAAAAAAATCAATTAAGTATTGGCCTTTTATTTGATGCTGTGTTCATTAGGTTAATTTTTGGAAAATACATTAGATGATAATTTTTCACTTATTGATTGTTACTTGTTTTGTGTGAGCTAATTATTGTCCATATCCCTGACATTATCAGGAAATCTAGAATTCAAACAGCTTTTCTCAGGCTGCATTCCTGTCAGTGGCCTCAGTGGGGCAATATTTAGAGTACTTTTCATTAATCTTTGAGGTTTAGCAAGAATCCATCCAAAACTGATGGAATGAAAATATCCTCTCTGTCAGCAGTAAGGGTCTATTAACAATAGATCACAATTCAAAAAATTGCTCATAACTGTCACGAACCAGCAACAAAAGAAACACACTGAGCATGATTCAGTGTTAAAAACTATTTTATTAATCACTACTTATGATAATATGAAAAATAAAAGTAAAAATGTTAGTATGTTAGAATTCAAAAATGTTAAACCTTGAACGTTAACCTCAAAACTAAATTCTTCGCGTGTGTGTGACAAAGTCCAAAACTCCCAGTTCAGGAATGGTTCTTAAAGTTCAGTTCCGCAAGCCATAAGGTGAAACATGAGCAAGGGCTTCTTCAACAACCACCGTTGTCTTAAGATAAGATGTAGATGTAGAGAAACATAGAGAGAGTAAATACGAAATCCAAATGTTCCACGATGGAACCCAAACGACACTTCAGTGTTTACTCGGTAGTGACTCCCTCACCCCGAAAAGCATCCGAATCGTGGTCGTCCACACACAAATACCTGTTTCCTTCTACAGGTCAGCAACGAAGTGAACTCCACCGGATTACTTCCAACTTCCATACATGGATTTCAGTGGCAGACACAGTTATTGTTTCTCATCCATCGATAGAGAACACTAGCAGGCTGGTGTCTCTCTCCCTTCTCTCTCTCTTCTTCTTCTTCTTCTTCTTCCACGTCATTACGTCCTTTATCTTCTATTGACGTAAGCACGCCACACACACACATACACACACACTCTCGATCTTAAAGGGACATTCACTGAGTCCGTAACACCTCCCACCTAAAAAAAATTTTTCCCAAGAAAAATTTAACCGCACATACAGTTAGTAATGTTAATAATTATCATTTTTACACAACTACAGACTATCAGCTTAGTACAGATACATGTTTCCCATTTAACATCGGGAAAGACAATCAGCAATCACATTATCTTTGCTTTTAATGTGAGTTATCATGAGATCAAACTCTTGCAAAATTAAACTCCAGTTTAACAGCCTTCTGTTCTTGTTTTTGACTCGGCTCAGAAACACCAATGGGTTATGATCTGTATATACAGTCAATGGTTTCTGAGCGGTGCAAACATATACACTGAAATGTTGCAAGGCTAAAACAAGCGACAGTAATTCTTTCTCTATGGTGGAATAATTCTTCTGATGCTCATTAAATTTCTTTGAAAAGTAAGCTACTGGATGGTCAATATCATCAAGGTCACCCTTCTGCAACAACACAGCTCCTGCAGCTTCATCACTGGCATCTACTGCTAATGAAAATGGCTTTTCAAAGTCAGGTGTTTTGAGCACAGGATGGTAGCATAAAATGGCTTTGAGCTTCTCAAATCCTTCTTGACAAGAATCTGTCCAAACAAACTTTACTCCCTTCTTCAGAAGATTAGTTAGGGGAAGAGCAATATCAGCAAAATTTTTACAAAATTTTCGATAATATCCAACCATTCTCAAAAATCTTCTAACAGTCCTCGTACCTGTGGGAATAGGGAACTCAGATATTGCTTGAACTTTTGCCTGAACAGGAGCTTGCTTGCCTTGACCTACAACATAACCAAGATACGTCACAGTGGCATGCCCAAATTCACTTTTAGCCAAGTTAACTGTAGGGTTAGCCTTGGAAAGTCTTTCAAACAACCTTTCTAACGCAGAGATGTGATCTTCCCAAGTATCATTCCCAGTCACTAAGTCGTCAATGTAAGCATCTGTATGTTTTAACCCATGAATCACTGAATTAATCATTCGTTGAAATGTTGCCGGAGCATTTTTCATTCCAAATGGTAAAACATTGTATTCATACAATCCAGAAGGGGTTACAAAGGCTGAAATCTCCCGTCCTCTATCTGTTAATGGAACACACCAGTACCCTTTTAATAGGTCAATCTTTGTAAGAAATTTTGCCTTTCCCACTCTATCTATGCAATCATCCACCCTAGGAATAGGGTAAGCATCTGACTTTGTTACAGCATTCACTTTCCTGTAATCTGTGCAAAATCTAACAGTTCCATCAGGTTTAGGTACAATAACACAGGGCGAACTCCAGTTTGAAGTAGAATGTCTAATAATATCATTTTCCAACATGTACTTTAGTTCCTGATCAACAAGTTTACTTTCTTCCACATTCATTCGATATGGGTGTTGTTTGATTGGTTTTGCATCCCCAACATCAACATCATAGGTAATTATCGATGTTCTGTTTGGAACATCTGGGAACAGATTTTTAAATTTTAAAATTAATTCTCTCATCTGTTGTTTTTGTGAAACTTGTAAATGGTCCAACTTCATTTCAAGGTTCTCCAGGATATTTTGGTTTTTTTAGTTTCGATGGAACAATATTTGGTCTAAATTGGCCTTCCTCAACATCAACATCAGGCATTCTAGAAACAACCTTTACATCATCCACCAAGGCCACAACTGAATCCCTCTCATAATAAGGTTTTAGCATATTTACATGACAGAGTTGTGTTTTCTTGCGTCTATCTGGTGTTTTGATTATATATATTAAATCAGTCACTCGAGATTCAATAACATAGGGTCCAGAAAAACGAGATTGCAAGGGATTATTTTGGCTAGGGAAAAATACCAACACCTTTTGCCCCACTGCAAATGTCCTAGGCCGAGCATGTCTATCAAAATATGTCTTCATTCTTATCTGGCTAGTTTTCAAATTCTCTCTCGCTAGCTGGCAGACTCTTTCCAACCGAGTTTTAAATTTTTTGGACATGGGGAGGTCTCCATTTCCTCATTAACACTCCACTTTTGACATAATATCCACTTGGCACTTTCTCAATCTCCTCACATGAGAGTGCTTTTTCTTTCAATTCTGTCAACTCAGGGTCCTTTGTCTGTTCCACCATAAAATCCTTCCTCGACAAAGACAAATCTTTAAATTCAGGCTCACTATAAGGATGTTGATCCTCCAGTGAAGACAGAAAAGTCTCAGATAAGGCATCATAATTTTCTTCCTGTTTAGGACTGTCACAAGGAACCACATCAGACTGCACCGTACTGTCGGTCTTGGCTAATTCTTTAGCTCTAGCTCGAGTCACCGCACACAATGGGTAAACATCTGGATCATTCTCAGACTCATCAATCCTTGGTTTGGTCGTTAAACCGTACCACAGGAACAATTTCTCCATCTGCAAGGTCATTTCCCAATAACAAAGAAACTCCTTCCACTGGCAACCTAGGTCTTATCCCTATCTCGACTGGTCCTTCTACGAACTTTGACTTTAAAATCACCCTGTGTAAAGGGACAGATATGGTGTCATCTGTAATACCTCGCACTAGATTTACCTCACCGGTGTCACTTTCTTCACCAAAATTTAAAACACTGTCCAGCAAGAGAGATTGGCAAGCCCCAGTAACTCTAAGAATTTTCACTGGCACCTGGGGTGACCCATCATTCAGTGAAACAAATCCCTCTGATACATAAGAACGGAATTCCTTTCTCACCTCCTCCAACTTTTCTGCTTTTACCTCTTGCAAGGACTGATCTTTAACAGCATCTCCTAAACCTTTTTGATTTTTAATTGCCTGAAAGCAAGCATTGGGCACAGCTTCCTTCCTTTTCTTCAAAAGGGCACAATTAGATATCACATGGCCAGGTTTCTTACAGTAATAACAAGTACGCTCAACAGGTTTCTCCAGCACTGGCTTCTTTTCATCCTTCCCTTTTTGATTACCTCCCAATTTAATCTCCGGTTTACCTGGATTGTCCTTGTAACTCTTTTGAAAGGTTTTAGGTTGTCCCCATTTGGATTTATGGGTTAAAGCATAATCATCTGCCAACCTAGCAGTTTCTTGTAAAGTTTCCACTGCCTTTTCATTTAAATATGTTGTTAATTCAGCTGGAACACATCTTTTAAAGTCTTCCACTAATATCAATTCTTTCAATTTATCAAAATCCCCATCTACATTTTTAGCCATGTACCATCGTTCAAAACATATTCTCTTTCCATTGGCAAATTCCATATAAGTCTGATCTGCAGACTTCCTCAAGTCTCTAAATTTTTGTCTATAAGCTTCAGGTACCAATTCATAGGCCTTCAATATAGCTTGTTTTACCTTGGTATAATCAGCTGCATCCTCAGCAGACAAAGCAGAATAAGCTTTTTGAGCTTTACCTTTAATCACACTCTGTACCATAAGAGCCCATCCTTCCTTTGGCCAGTTTGAACTCACAGCAACCTTTTCAAAATGTTGGAAATACTGATCAACCTGATCTTCCTCAAAAGGAGGGACTAATCGAACCTCCCTGCTGGCTGAAAACCCATCATCAGAATCAGATTCCAAACTCTTTCGCTTCATTTGTAACTCATGCTGCCTCTGTTTCTCCTTCTCCTCACTATCCAGCTCCATCCTCTTCAATTCCATCTGCTTCATTGCTAGATCAGCCTCTATCTTCATCCGAGTTAGCTCTCGCTCAGCCTCTATCTTTAACTGGGTTTGCTCTCGTTCAGCCTCTAATTTCTTTTGTTCTTGTTCAGCCTCTAATTTCTTTTGCTCTCGTTCAGCCTCTATCTTTTTTTGTCCCAACTCGAACTTCAGTCGTGTTTGTTCTAACTCCATCTTTGCTATCTGCACCTGTGCCTCAGAAATTGCTATTTCACTGCCAGGAAACTGTTTTAACACTTCCTTCTCAAACACCTTCTTCTCCAAATAATAGTCAACTATCATTCTATGAATAACTGCTTTTCTCATAGACTGCTTTACTTCTGTAAGGTTTAGCTTTGTAGCAATCTTTATCAAATCATCCTTTTTCACCACCTCCAATCCCTTTAGGGTTGGTGACTCCAAAAATGCCTTAATATCCATTGCTGCTGGTTTCCACACACACAAGCCAATTAAAAAGAATTTATCAGACCTCCCTCAAAAATCTTTGGATTGAATCCCGAACAAATCTTGTCAATCTGGGGAACGATCCCAGATGACACTCGTTAATCTTTGGATTGGATCCCGGACGAGCCCCCAATTTTGTCACGAACCAGCAACAAAAGAAACACACTGAGCATGATTTAGTGTTAAAAACTATTTTATTAATCACTACTTATGATAATATGAAAAATAAAAGTTAAAATGTTAGTATGTTAGAATTCAAAAATGTTAAACCTTGAACGTTAACCCCAAAACTAAACTCTTCGTGTGTGTGTGTGACAAAGTCCAAAACTCCCAGTTCAGGAATGGTTCTTAAAGTTCAGTTCCACAAGCCATAAGGTGAAACATGAGCAAGGGCTTCTTCAACAACCACCGTTGTCTTAAGATAAGACGTAGATGTAGAGAAACATAGAGAGAGTAAATACGAAATCCAAATGTTCCACGATGGAACCCAAACGACACTTCAGTGTTTACTCGGTAGTGACTCCCTCACCCCGAAAAGCATCCGAATCGTGGTCATCCACACACAAATACCTGTTTCCTTCTACAGGTCAGCAACGAAGTGAACTCCACCAGATTACTTCCAACTTCCATACATGGATTTCAGTGGCAGACACAGTTATTGTTTCTCATCCATCGATAGAGAACACTAGCAGGCTGGTGTCTCTCTCCCTTCTCTCTCTCTTCTTCTTCTTCCACGTCATTACATCCTTTATCTTCTATTGACGTAAGCACGCCACACACACACATACACACACACTCTCGATCTTAAAGGGACATTCACTGAGTCCGTAACAATAACTCTTGTACAGATTGTATAAATCTGGCAATTGATTGAAATACTACAGGAATGTTGGTGGAAAAATATGGAAAATTTATACTGGTACAATGAACCACATCCTTCATTAATTAGGACTGAGCAAAACTCAATTTTAAATGATTTCCCGCATTTCCGGGATGTTGCAGTTGAATTATATTTTCAGACACATGCAGTAAATTAAATTTCACCCACCCACCAACAAACCACTGTACCTCCCACTCCCGCACCCCCCTCCCCCCACCCACCAACCCATCCACAACCAACTCATCCTTGGTTTTTAATTTCCACTTCAACCAACACAGAATTTCAGTATGATTGGTCCTTTCTTTCCTGATTCTGGTAACTGAATGGAGTCCTACCACTACGACCACGCATGTTAAGTATCCTCACTGGGAAATGGGACTATCAGCACTGATAGCACACAAACAGAGGTTCTATTACTAAAATGCATAACACAGAATGCTCGGCTTTCCTTGCAGAGCCCCAAGGGGCAGGAACGGTAGTGTAGCGGTTAGTCTAATGCTATTACAGCGCCAGCAACCCAGGTTCAATTCCAGCCGCTATCTGTAAGGTGATTGTATGTTCTCCTTGTGTCTGCATGGGTTTCCTCCGGGTGCTCCGGTTTTCTCGCACGTTCCAAAGATGTACGGGTTAGGAAGTTGTGGGCATGCTATGTTGGCGCCGGAAGTGTGGCGACACTTGCGGGCTGCCCCCAGAATACTCTATGCAAAAGGTGCATTTCACTGTGTGTTTCGATGTACATGTGACTAATAAAGATACCTTAAATGATGCATTGCTTAAGATGATGATTTGTTTTCATTTGCAAAGTGCAGCATCAGTAATTGATAGCATTTACAAAAACAGGGATATTGAACAAAGATTTAGAAGAGAAAAACAGATCTAATTCTAGTCTTCATTAATGTTGCTATCTCTCCCCCCATTTGAAATAAAAACAATGAATTTTTAGAAGACATATTGATGCATTGTCATCTGTAGGTCTCACAAACAGGTGTCTGTGAGAAGTAAATGCAGCAAAACTTGAAATTCTGTACTTAAAAATCATTTTAAATACAGAATTTCAAGTATTGCAGCATTTTTTTTCTATTTGTGCTTGGATGTAAATATCTACTTGTGTGGCATGTTTTGAGAAAAAAAAAGTGTCAAGCTGGTATGGCTGGTGGGAAGTGTTGGGGGTATGATTGCATGTTCTAAAAGATTCCACACCTCCGTTGATTTAAAGTAATGCTCGGAAAGCTGAGATACAGTTATTCACAGCAAAAAATGGAAAATTGGGGCACAATTTTCTCAAAAAAACTCGGCAAATAAAACTTTGCTAAAGACTGAAATAAAAACTGAAATTTCTGTAAATACTCAGCAAAGCTGGGAAGCATCTTCTATAATATCCTTTTATGCAATGAGTTCCATGCCTGTCTCCGTTAAATCTACTCTTTTTGATTTTTGACCTCTCCTGCCAGGGAAACCAATTCTTTGTAGTTACTCTTCTGAGTTCCCTCATAATTTTATTCACCTCAATTAAATCTCCCCTCAGCCTCCTCCGTCCCAAAGAAAACAGCCCCAACTTATTCAATCTTCCCTAATGCAAACATTCCCACTCATTCCCATGACCAAAAAAATAAACTGCTGGAAGAACTCAGTGAGTCAAGCAGCATCTGTGGAGGCAGAGAGATGGCTGACGTTCCAGGTCAAGACCCTGGATCAGGACTGTAGAGAGTGTAGAGGGAAGATAGCCAGTATCTAGAAGTGAGAGGGAGGGGTGAGACAGAAACTGGTAGGTGATAGGTGGAAACAGGTGGGGGGGGGCAGGAGATGATGGGCAGATGGAGCCACGTGGGGGGGGGGGGCGGGTGTAGGATGTTGAGACAGACACTCGTCAGTGATAGGTGAAAGCAGGTAAGGGAGGGATGATGGGCAGATGGAACTGGGGAAGAGGGGGGTGAGGGGATAGGAAAGGTGAACCAAGGGAGAAGAAACCCAGGTGTATTGGTACATGGATGATAGGCAGACGGAGCCAGGTCAGGGATGGTAATAATCAGCAGACGGATGGTAAAGATGAACAAAGGGAAAGAGAACTTGAGTGGACTGGTGGGAATGGGAAAGGAGCACAGAGGGAGTGGGTTACCTGGAATTGGAAAATTCAATGTTCATTCTGTCAGGTTGCATGCAGTTTGTGAAGGTTTGTTCTTCTAGTTGCATTTGACCTCAATGTGGCAGTGGAGAAAGGTGAGGACAGACAGGTTAGTTGGGAATGGGAAAAGGAGTTGAAGTGACATGTAACTGGAAGCTCAAGACGGCCGCTTGGATAGAAAGCAGGTGCTCTGCAAAATGGTCCCCCAGTTTACATTTGGTCTCGCCAGTGTGGAGGAGGCCACATCACGAGCACTGAGTACAATAGACCAGGATGGAGGAGGTGCACATGAATCTCTGCCTCACCTGGAAAGCTGGATCCTGGATGCTGGTGAGGAAGGAAGGGACAGGTGTTGCACCTCCTATGGTTGCAGGGAAAGTGCCTGGGGATGGGAGGGGAGGGGTGAGTGGACCAGGGAGTCACAGAGAGAGTGGTCCCTTTGGAATGCTGAGAAGGGGGTGGGAGAGGGGAAGGTGTGATGTAACGGGATCCTATTGCAGCTGGCAGGAAGGGAGAAGAATGATATGAAGCGAAGGCTAGTGGGGTGAAAGGTGAGGATGAAGGGAACTATCGCTCTTCTTTCTGGGGAAGGGGGGGTGAGGGTAGATGTCAGGGAAATGGAGGGAATTCAAGTGAGGGCTCCATCAACTATAGTAGAAAGGAAACCACGTTTACTGAAAAAGGATGACATTTCAGAAGTCCTGTCATGGAAAACCTTATTTTCAAAACTCTATCTCTATTCTGTCTAGGGAGAGGGAGTGGGGGTGAGAGCAGGCAGATGGGAAATGGAGGAGAAGTTTTGAGGGCTCCATCAACTGTGGCATTATCTTCCCCTCTCCCCCACCTGGATCTATCTGCCCATCACCTGCATACCTATCCACCTGAGTTTGGTCTCCCTTGGTTCACCTTTCCTAACGCTTCCCCACCTGTTTCCATCTGCCCATCATTCCTCTCTTATCTGGTTCCACCTATCACCTACCAGCCCCTGTCTGAAAATTCCTCCCCCTCCTCGACCTGACTCCATCTGCCCATCACCCCCTCCCCCCCCAATCATACTGGCTATCTCCCATCTATACTCTCAGTCCTGATGCAGGGTCTCAACTTGAAATGGCAACGGTCCCTTTGTCTCCCCAAATGCTGCCTGCCGAGCCTGATTACTTCTTCCAGCAGTTTAATTCTTGCTCCAGATTCCAGCACCTGTCATCTCTTTTGTCTCCATTCCCATATGCCCATGCGTGCATAACAAGCTTTCTAAGCTTCAAAATTGCATGGTCTCAAGTACCAACCAAAATATCACTGTCCATTTGTTTCTTCCACAGACTCATTCCTATTCCTTTATTTTTCCAAACCAATACAACTTTCCAACTCCTCATTCTCAAACTCCCTCTTCTTTTAACCCTCCACTCCTTCTGCCACTCTAGGCATACTTGAATGACATCATCACGAGTCAAAATTTCCTCCAACTGAAAACTGGAAAGACTGCAGAGAACAGTTTTAACCAATACTGTGGGACCCATTCCTTTGCCACAAGTTCTATTCCCTCCAAAATCACATACTCAGTCCAATCCAATGAGTGTCCTTTAAACTCAGGGATAAGGTACTAGTCTGACATTATATTCATCACTAATCCCACTTCCACTTCCTTTCCTACACTTGCCCTGTTTCTGAATCGCTTCAACTGCTAGTGAAAGCTTTGTCTATGGTGTGTCACCTCTAAGCTTAAAATTCTTAATGTTTTCCTTGCTGGACTCCTCTTCTTCACAAATTACAAGCAGTCTAACACTCAGTTGCACACATGCTTCTTGTGTGACAATCAGGTCCATCTTAGCTGAGCGTTCCTGGATCTTCTCTGGAGAATTAAGTTTTAAAATGCAAAGTATGCTTCAGCCAAAATCAACTATTCTGTTGTGAATACTAAATTGTTTTAAGCATTGGCATAATCAGCACAACTCAATCTCAAATTTTTGAAGTTCAAGTGATTTTCATTACAACTCCTTTAATTACCCCCTTTTATCTGATCTTTTTAGTATTAAACATTGAGTAACGAGAATGCAAACAGTGAAATCAAACAGAAAAATTCCTTGCTGGACCATGTGAAGACCGGTTTCAAATGATAGTTTTATAGATTCAGTGATTATTATTTTGATTTTAATTATGTTAATTCATGTATTTCTTTTTGCCATGGGTTCCCTAATGCAGGGACATTCACTATTTAAACAGGAAGTTAAAAAAAAGCAGTCAAAATTCATTCCCGGGATATTTTTAAAGGGCACCATTAGTAACCTTTTCTCTTTTTTTTTGACTGCTCTTAGGACAGTGAACATTCTCTTCTTAATCCAGCACTGTTCACTGCTTAGATTTCTATTGTACTTAACTTTATTGCAGGCATATATTTCTTCAAATTTTGGTTTAGCTTTAACTAACGCACAAAGTTAACTCAAGGGCTGGAGAAATACTGGGAGACTATACTAGGTATGTTGGACTGATTTACTTGTCAACAGGATACACAGAATTCTGTCTAGCTTGTAAACATGTTTCATTAGAAATGAACCCATTTAACTTCAGTACTATGGGCAAAGGATTTACAAATGGATATTACATTTGAAAGATGGAAACAAACTTACAAATGTGGATGCAGGCCATAGTTAATGCCAAGCTGTGGTTAATTAAAACATAAGTGGAGTACCTTTGTCAAGAAACTTTGTAGTGCGATGCAGATATTCCTACTTGCTAGCAAACCGCTTTTGCGTCTGGAATGCACACCTATTAGTTTAGAATTCTGCCCATTCCCAAATGTGAAACAAAATATGGAATTTTCCATGCAAGTCTCCAAGAAACTTTGTAATAAAAAGTTTTGAAGGCTTGACTTTCAGTTTGCATTTCTATCTTGAATAGACCTAATCCAATGCTATCACAGTTAGTAGCAGCTTTCAATGCCATAATCACTAATCACCATGCGGGAAAATCAAGCTTCAAATCATTTTAATTTTGCTCAGCTGCAGAGAGTTTTTGGAAAAAAATATACTGCAGAAGTGAGATCTCTCCTCTTCATCTGCCCTGTTCATGTAAAAAAGTTGTTCTTTGCCGTGTTAGGATTTTAAGACTCTGTGTCTTTTTTAAGTAAAGCTTCATTTCAAAAACTTTAAAAAAAAATCAAACTAATGAAAGACAGGTCTCAGTCACAGTTTTTACAATGCAGGCATTGATTATGGAATAAGGTGGACTTACTGATTAACTAAGCCAAAGTGACACAGTTCTCCGCATGGCTCAAAGAATGAAGTAGTCAATGTAAAAGAATTGCATATTGGCCAAAAGGTTAAATGTTCAATTCAAGTTCATTATAAAATATCACAAAGCAGTCTGCCTTGGGAGAAGACGTGGCAATCATTCATCGATGATTTTTGTTTTGTCCTTCTATTCTCCCTGATAAGAAAAGGTTTTATTTAACCAGATTGTTATTTTAATTACTTCCAATAACTATATAAGCCTTCATTAAAATGTTTCAAAACTTCAATATTAAATTATTAGAATTTCTAGTTTCAGATTAATTATGGGATCACTTGCAAAATTTTCTTTTGCCCATGTTTATCTATTTCATCTATGACTTATTTAAACTTCCTTATTGCAATTATTCTTCAACAACAAGCAATAAAGCAAAAGCTCATTTAAGGTGAGATTTGAGCTCCTGGAAGGAAGTTTGTTAAAGTAATGAAAGAGTTAAATGGTGGCAAGAGACAGTGAGCCATGATTTTATTTAGGGCTTCACTTAATCAAAACAATTTTGTTAAATGCTGTTTACCACCCTTCACTCAAATTTATTTAAGTTTCTTGGCTTGTGGTTCTGTCAAAAACAAGGCAGTTTGAGAACTATGTTATTTAATGCTGCACCAGTTCAAATTACTTGATAACCAGTGGCAGTACCTAGTTGACTAAGCAAATTAGTGTCCAGGCAGGGCAAATCAGTGGGAAAATTGTATTTATCACACAATGCGGTACAGAGTTCTGTTTCCCACACGCTCCTATTACATCATTACCTAGTCTGTGGGCAGAAACACCAATCTAGTCACTGGAATAGGGTCAGGTGACAGGGATATGAAAAAGTGAGTAGAAATTTAATATGAGAGGATGGAGTTTCAGTTGGAGCCCTCAGATAGCTGACTCCTATCCTGCTGCTGTGCAATTTTCGTCTTCGATTTCAAGCTTTGCTTTTATGCTAAGCTGTTGGATCCCACAGATTGATGTCCAAGGAAACCTGGTTAGGGTGGTTCTCTGTATAGGTGCTGTGTGCAGAAAGCTCATAAATAAACTGCTGAATTACTACAACAATGTTTAGGGTTTCTCAAATGTTGTACTGTAGATTGTAGACTGTTGATTAAGTTTTGTAATACTTTGTTCTAAACACTGCCTGCTAAATAATGCCAAACTTCAATTAACCCACTGCAGTCCTGCTTCATAAACAATCATTAAAATACTTATTCAAAGAGCACAGGGGTAAGAGTCAAAATTTATAAACTTTAGAACAAATGGTCATCCCAAACATTGCCTCTGAACAGCACCCAACATTATAAAAATAATTTAAAATTCCTTAAGACATTATTAAAAAGTTGATGATCTAAATTGATTTTATTTTGGAAAAGTTGGTACTTGGAATTAATTAATTGGAAGAGAATTATTTTATAAACTGAATTCTAAGTCACCCTGTGAGTACTCCCAGTGTTTGAAGTGGGGTGGGAAACAACATTATAATTTCTAATCCCAGAAACATTTAGATTTTAGTAGAAATTAATTTTTCATGCTGTCAGCACAGTTCTTTCATAAACATTATTTGAATTTTTAAACTCAACTAAGCCACAGAGTAGTATTTCAGCAAGAGTCCAGTACTTTAGAGATAGCAATAAAGTAACTCCTTAAACAGGAGCATTTAACACCATTTAGTAGAAAACAGTTGGTTCATAATCCATTTTTATTGGGTGTCCTTCACATTCACTGCAATTCATGTAGTAATTGGGAACTAATAGTTTTATATCTCAGAGAATCTGTGTCAATGGCTGGACACACAACATATATGAATAGATGTAGTAAACTCGCTATTTACACACATACACACCACCCATGTTATACTTGCATAATTATTCTAAGAAGTAGTTCCATTGAATATTGAAAGCCATACCATTGCAATCTTGATAATGCATTCAATATTTTACCCTGTTTTGAATATTATGATAACATTGCCTTCTCTCACTAAAATTTATTTAAAGAGCTTAGTTATACAGGACAAAGTGAATTGTATTTGAATTGTTTTTAAGTTGCCCAAGATGCCGGAGAACTGCTTTATCACTGGCTCTCTCAGCTTTGAGGATATCACACCTGCCATGTACTCATGCTCACTCCAAAGCAGACATTATGAAAGGCACTTCCACCAGGAAGTGGTGGCTCTAGGACTTGGAACTTCTGAACAACTCATTTTGTTGTGTGATTGGGGAACTGTAGTTCACTATTCCTCATATGGCGAGAGTCAGAATGCTCAGTTAATGTTACAGTGGCAATGAAGTGATTTTCTTTTTATGTTAACACTAGAGGGATGTGCACTTTTAAACTATAGTAGCCTGGAAGTTCATCCCCAGCCCACAATGCTAAACAGGTTATTTGGTTGCATGAGTATATTGTACTCTGCCTCAGAAATACATCTCATTGAAAGCAATGGAATATATTTCAGAGGCAAAGCACAGCAAGTTTACTGCTACAGAATGGGGATGAATATTTCTGGGCATTTGTGTTTTCTACTTAAAGTCATGTGCTGGACCTGGGGGGGGGGGGGGGGGGGGGGGGGGGGGGGGGGGGGGGGCGCACGCTGCTAAGGAGCGGATATTGTGCAGGCTTTGATTACTTCATCTGCTGGTCCTTGGACAATGTGAATGTACCCACATTTTGCTTTGTTTTAATTGACATTGGGACAACTGTTTGCATATGCAAGATGTATAATTCTTGGCCACATAAGAGAAACACACTCCAATATGCAACAGAGAGTACTATGTATCCTGAACACACTGTCACCTGTAAGTCAAGTCAGCAGCACTCTTGACTTGGAGTCAGGAGGTTGTGGGTTCAAGTCCCTGACTTGAGCCAGAAATCTAAGGTTGTTTTTCAGTGCAGCATTGTGTGAGTGTCACAACTCTGGTGGCACCATCTTTCAGATGAAACATTAAACCTGATTGTTCTTTCAGATGGCTGTACAAGATCCATTATGAGGAAACTACCCCCAGTGTTCTATCAAATTTTTTCCCCTCAATCAACAACAGAAAAATACTCTGCTGAATATTTTGTCATTATGATGCGGCTGTTTATGGGAGCTTGCTGTGCATAAATGGCCTAGCATTTTTGCTACATTACAGCAATGCAATACTTCTTAAATCCAATTATTAGTTGTAAAGTGTTTTGAGATTTCCTGAAGCAGACAGGAAAGTTGCTATATAAATGAAAGTCTCTTTCTTCTATAAATGATGAGCACAATTGCAGAGTTAATCAGATACAGTTGTCTGCAACCCAAAATCTATTATTCTAGCATTCATGTATTGCATAAAATATATTGCAAGAAGCTAAATTTCTATGCCATAGTATATAAAATATTTAATGACATGGAGGGAATTCACAACAAAAACCTGGTAAAAATTGACCAATAGAATAAAATATTTTAAAATGAGAATCAGCACATTTATGTTGATGGAGTTTCTTTTAAGTTGCATATTCAATCCAAATTGTTTGGATTATTACCTGAAAGAGAACTCTAATTATTATTTCAAAATAAAGTCTCTGTGTTCTGATTAAAGAAATAGGAAGGTTCTTAAAATACTTAAATTGTTACAGGATTGAAAAATTCTCTTCATAATATTTACATAATAAAATAATAGATTTAACTTCCTATATGATCATTCCCATGCTAAGTGAAATATTTTTCTACAGCTATAATTTATTGGATTATACAAAAAGCTCTCTATTGCAGTAACTTCTTTTTATTCATTTAAAAATTGAGATATGCATGGCAGTCAGATTTGGTGCCTGCCAACATTCATTGACAGTTCAACAACTAATCAACTTTATATTAAGCCCTGTCATTGTGCATCACATTCTATAAATTCTTCATCCTATATTACAATTACACTTCTACAGCTATTGGAAGTAATATTAAAACAAAAAGTTGCTACATTGGAGGAAGTCAGATATGCAATTATCTGTCTCTTTAATTCAAGGAGTATATAGATTTTTATTCAGTTCTTTTGCTGGAATGGAAGAACATATTTGAAAATCAGGCATAATTTAACTGCCACCTATTATAAATACTCCCTTGCTTGAAATGTGGGCTCAGATTAATAAACAAGGGAAAATATACCCTGATTCAGGCACATTAATGCAAATAATCCTAATGAAAGATCCTCATCCTGGCTTGGACTGTCCACTATTTTTTTTGTTCTGAAAATGATAATGAAATACTTATCACTTTAACAAATAGAAGTCTGATTCTTTAATTACAACATCAGCAGGAAAATTTCACCACACAGGCAAAGCATTGCAGATTCTGGTAAGCAGAGATTCAATAATTTAAGGACTGGTGGTGTAAGACAAAGGAGGATGGAAAATGAACAAATAAAGAATCATAGGCAAAAGATACCGGGGAAGTAAATGGGAAGAGCACAATCACTATTTGAAACTGTTGAAATCAGTGTTGAGTCTGTAATATATCTAATCAAAAGATGACACTCTATTCCTACAACCCATATTGAGCTTCTTTGCAATGGTGGAGAGACCAAAGATGGAGCTGTGAGGGAAGCTGTGGGCCAGAAGTAAAGTGGCCGGTGACTGTAAATTTGGATTGCACTTGAGGACTGAACAGATGTTTTCTACAAAAACAATAATACTATCAGTCTTGGGTCTCCCCAAGGTAGAGTGAACTGTGTTATGAGTAGAAAATACAGTAAACTAATTAATAGTGCAAGTAAATTTCTATTTCACCTGGAAAGTGTATTTGCCACCTGGACAGGAGTAGATTAAAGGGAAAGAGTTGAATCTCCCCTTTGACTCTCACCAACTTTTACTGATGCACCATAGAAAGCATCCTATCTGGATGTGTCATGGCTTGGTACGGCAGCTGCTCTGCCCAAGGCCGCAAGAAGCTGCAGAGAGTTGTGGACACAGCCCAGCACATCATGGACACCAGCCTCCCCTCCTTGGACTCTTTACCTCTCGTTGTCATGGTGTAGTAGTCAGCATAATCAAAGACCCCACCCACCCGGGACATTCTCTCTTCTCTCCTCTTCCATCGGGCAGAAGATACAGGTGCCTGAGGGCACATACCACCAGACTTAAGGACAGCTTCTATCCCACTGTGATAAGACTATTGAATGGTTCCCTTATACAATGAGATGGACTATGACCTCACGATCTACCTTGTTGTGACCTTGCACCTTATTGCACTGCACTTTCTCTGTAGCTGTGACACTTTACTCTGTACTGTTATTGTTTTTACCTGTACTACATCAATGCATTCTATACTAACTCAATGTAATTGCACTGTGTAATGAATTGATCTGTACGATCGGTTTGTAAGACAAGCTTTTCACTGTACCTCAGTACAAGTGACAATAATAAACCAATAACAATACCAATCTCCTTCATTTATGCAGGAAGGTTCCATGGGAAACAAAAAGTGAAGAGGACTGATGAAGGAGGAGACCAGAGTGTCACACAGGGAATGTCCCTTAGGTATGCACCAATAAGAGGGGAGGATATATTTTTGCTAGGATATCACAGTGGAGTTGTGGGAGAGGGTAAGGAATGATCAGTTGAATGATAAAGTTGGAAGAAAAAGGTAAATTAACATGGTTCCATGAGAGAGGGGAAGCGGCGAGAGCCTAAGAGGGGGAAACTGAACAAAGAAAAGACAAATGTGTGAAGCAAAAGATAAAAATGTTAATAGTGCTGAAGATCTTGACAATGAATAGGCACCAAAACAGCTGGGCTGGGCTGGAACTATGATGTGGAGTCATGGAAGTGGCAGCTTTACATATAATCATTATTCTCAGTGCATTTGTGCAGAGAGCTAGATTTCACCAAGGTACATTGTTATTCTGAACATTGGTTACTCAGATCAACTAGTGAGAGACAACACAACCTCCTTCTGTGATATGAAATAGAATAATGTTTCACCCTCATTTTCTCATTGTGTTGTTGTAATCTTACCAAAGAGTCGACATTTTCTGCCTGAATAAATCCAGGCATCCGTAATTCATCTCAACAATCTGCACTGTGATAACTGTTAATTGTCAAAATGTTCCTAAAGAACAATTAAAACAATACACTGAATTCCAGTTGGATATATACACATTTAATATTTTAATCTGTTGCCTTCAGCACTTCGTCACCTTGTTACCTTTACAAAGGAAAAAAATCTGAAGTCTCTTGATGAGGTCAATAGGTTAAATGCTCCTATATACTTATGCTTATTATGTGACACTGGGAAAATAATATGCAGTTTCTGCAGCCCTAATTAACTGGATTGTGTTGTATCTTTATCATGTAAGGAGGATGTCAGCTTCATTCCAGATATAGTGATTGACAGTGTTTTCTGAATGATTAGATGAATAGCTTCTGGCCAGAACCAAGGGTCTAGGTTTCCTTGACCTCTACTGTCAGATCTTACATCTTTCTGACCTCAACAGAAACTAGATAATGTAACTGCAAACCACAATTCTTTACCATCTTCCTGGACACACAGAACTTATGATTTTGAAAGTAGTGTTAGAATACACGGCTCTAAATTGCATTTACCAAGGAAAGGTGGTTAACTGAGCATTAGAATTATAAAATCTTTCCAGTTTTTACCATGTCTACAACATTTTCTCACATCTTCCACTGGATTTAGCACATTGCAAATACCTTTACAAAGATAAATAATAAATATAACACTTCATTGCATTTAGTATTTTGTATTTAATCACATTTAAAAATATACAGTTCACTAGTAATCTAGTGAACTTTGAAATTTACCAGAAACCCTGAACAAAGCGAAATTCTGCTTGTGATATTTTAGTGTTATGTGGTGACAAGTGTTCTTTTAAATTCTAGACAATTCCACTTACCAACCATGAGACAGGAAGGACATTTGGTCAAAAAATAAATAATTGGTTGAACTCCTGTGGCACCATTCACAGGGTGCCAAGATGAGGTGTTTTATTGAGACCAAGTAGGATTCAGGTTCATGGCATAGAGGATTTGGGGAGTTTGAAAGGGGTGATACGTGGAGACGGAATGGTGATGTGAAGGGAAGGGTGAATGAGGTGAAGGGGAGAGAGAGAAAGAAAGAAGGAAAGATGTGAAAGGACAAGAGGAGGAGGAGAGAGAAGCAATGAAGTGAAGAAGGAGACAATGTTGGAGAGGAAAAGGAAATATGAGAGAAAAGGTAAGAGGTTGGAAAACTTATTTGGGCAGTGGTGATTTTATGGATTTTCAAGCCAATAGAGAGAGAGAGAGAGAGAGAGAGAGAGAGCGAGAGAGAGAGAGTTCTCCTCTCATTAACTTATAGTGAGAAGATCCATGGAGGAGCTCGTGACAAAAGTGGCTCTTTTTTTGTCACAGATCTTACATAAAGTCATAGACAAGGAGAAAGCTGCCATTCTTTAAAAAACACACACACATGCACACACACAGACAGATTGCACTCTCACAACAAAGAAACTACTCAGATCTGTGGAGGAAACATTTATTGGTGTGGAGGGTGTGGTGGGAGATGGACATTTGAAACTCCAGAAGATGGAGCTTTGATACATAAAACCAACAGATATAAGAGGTACTTCACTAAAATCTGTGACTCACACACTGCTTTAAATTAATATATTCCATTAATGTAGCACTGCTCGGAGATAATAGTTAAAAGCATTCACAGACATTTATAAATCACAGCTGCAAAATGATCTATTGTATTTCACTAGTTGCACAAATTTCACATCAGATTCCATACTTTGCTTTCCTCCACCGTACTATTAAAACTTTGACACAGTGAAAATTAGATTGTGTATTTCTTGGGCAAAAGATATTCATTTGAAATAATAACTGAAAAGAGTCTTGACCCCAAAAACTCAAATTCATTACAATTTCAACCTCAAATGATCTTTTATAGGTGGCTATAGGAATAGAGAACAGCAGAGAAGTAGCAAATGTGAAGGTATAGTGGACCCAACTTGGGAAAAAAAAACAACCATTCAGTTGCATTTTGACAGACATGTGGCAGATGAAATTCAGTGCAAAAAACCCCAGGATTTTGTCTATTGAAGGAAAGGGAAAAGGATACCTTGTGGAAGGTATGGACCCAAGTAGGGTCTGGACATTGCCATTGACAGTATGAGTAAAGGAAACAGAACACTGAACATATAGCTGATTTAATGGAGTCAGCATTTTAAAGCATTCTGCAGAAGCTGTAGGTTGTTTCATTCAGGTCTTAACTTAAATTCTGCATTCAGTATTGGTCACAAAAATTCAGAAGAAATATGTGAACTCAGAAAATACATTAAGAAAGGGTAGGAGGATTTTCCTCTTTTATCAGCACAATTGGTCTGAAAGGAGCGACAAAGAAGGAACATTGGCCTTCATCAATCAGGGCACTGACTATTGGAGTTGGGACATTATGTTGCAGTTGTACGAGATGTTGATGAGGCTGCACCTGGAGTGTTGTGTACAGTTTTGCTTACCCTTTTATAGGAAAGATGACCTTAACCTGGAAAGAGTGCAATGAAGATTTACGAAAATGTTGCCAGGAATCAAAGGCCTGAGGTATAGGGAGAGCTTGGACAGGCTAGGACTTTATTCCTTGGAGGATAGAAGATCAAGGGGTGACCTTATAGAGGTGTATAAGGTCATGAGTGGTGTAGGTAGGGTGAGTGGTCACAGTATTTTTCCCAGGGAACGTGAATCAAAAACTAGAGAGCATAGATTTAAGGTGACTGGAGAAATATTTTAAAAGAATCTGAAGGGCAACTTCTTCACGCAGACCATGTTGTGTATATGGAACAAGTTGCCAGAGGAAGTGGTTGAGGCAGATACAATAACAATATTTAAAAGACACTTGGACAGGTACGTGGGTAGGAAAGGTTTAGAGGGATAGGGACCAAACATGGGACTAGCTTAGATGGGCATCTTGGTCGGCATGGACCAGTTGGGCTGAAGGGCCTGCTTCCATGTTGTATTATTCTATGACTCTTTTACAGAAAAAGATGCAATCCTAAGGAGAATGGAAATTGTTTATCTGGAGCACTACTTCAGCTCAAATAGAAGCATGGTACAGGTAGGTAGGTACAAACTGATAAAGAGCCTGGTCAGGACTGAAGCCTGGAACACCTCTAATACAAACAGTATCCATACTGAAGTTAAAGTTGCTGAGTTCTTCAAGAGGCACTTGAATGCTGTCATGAGAATGGGTAGAGCGATGAACTGCAGTTTTCATTGGAAGGCCTCCAGAACAGAGAACGTGGGACTAAAGCTGTGATAGAATGGTAAGCTGAGCGCTTAATAGTAGATCCTAGAAGGTAGCAACAATCTGGGAAAAGTGAAACTATTAACCACAGAGTTATTATCAGAGTGGTGGCAAAAATTGGCTGCTCTATGCAAACAGTGGCTCCATACCACATGCTTTCACCACACCAACTTGAGTAATGGTGACACTCACAATGATATCTGGGGTGGGACGCACTGGTAAAATAAGGACATGGTTACTAATGTGAAAATTGTGCAATAACTGAAGTACTGATCTTACATAAATAAAAATGAATATATTGTGCCTTATCAAATGAGGTGCAATGGCAGTTTTAATAGTTTATTAAACAATAATAACTGAACACTCTTCCCTGCCCTACATGAGTGGAGTCTAATTCCCGCAGCAAAATGAATTCAAAATTCCACAACTATTAAAATAATAAACGTGAATTGTAATTATATATTTTAAAGTTATTGGTAATTCATCTACTATCTTAATCCATATTTATGCACTGTTTTTATTTGTTCTGTTTAAAAATATTATAAAAAATCAAATTTATTACTTCCCCATTTACTGTCTGTCGGAATTCTCCAATCTATCGAGACACTTTATGGCACAACAGAAAGACTCACTGTTGTTGGTGCAACTCATGTTGGAAAAATAAAATCCTTGTCAAAGTATTCTGGGTGTGGAGCCCCAGTGGTGCATTGTCTGAGGCCTTGCTGGATGCTGCTCTGCTGCAGAGGTGGTCAGTTCATCCAGACCATCACATTTGGCCCAGATGAGTACAGGCAAAGGAGATCATGGCTAGTGAGCTGAATGTAGCACCGTATAGCCCATTTATGGAGTAAAACACAAAGTGGCATTTGTGGTGTTTTAATTGGAGTTTTGATCAATTTCCCTAAAGAGAGACAACTTTCATTTCCCTAATAAATGTAATGTTTTACATTTTAAAAGTATATTGATGTCAATCACAATCCCCCATGTTCATGAAAATAGTAGCATGCTAGAAACTGCTCAAAGAGAAAGTATAAAAAAAGGGATACATTCCAAGTTAAAACAAAGGATCCAAAACATTATCCAGCCTTGACTCTGCTTTTGCTGATTGCTAATGGATCTATTCTGGAGCCATTCTGTATTTGGTTCTTCTCCAGATTTTATTTCTAATTCCATTGTATATGGTCTTTAATATCATGTGATTTGCAAACATTCAAGATTTCACATGGGCTCATTTATTCCGAATGCATCACTCATGTCTCTCTTGCAAACAAAATTCCTTGCATGTCATCTCATTACAATTAAACTTGAATGTTACCAAGGTTAATTTATTGCTTCTCTTGAAAGATCTGTTTGCTTTATTGTTCTTGAACCCATTTCAGTCCAACAGAATATTTTAATATCTTTTCTATCATCATTGAGTCAGAGAAACTGAAAATGTAAATCATATTTTTGTTTCTCTTTACCAAAAGAAAATTACCTAAAAGCAATGCATTATTTTTTAAATTTACCATTGTTAAGTTCATCACCTATATCGTGTGTGAAGTTATTTCATACAAAAGCATTTTCAAGTCCTCCTCACACGCTATTTTAATGTGATGAAACTAGTGACTTGGTGTCATGAGATCAGTGATTTTAAACCAGATATGTTTTCTAAAATGCATGAACAAATGTTTTAAATTTTACCATCTCTGGTCACAGCATAATTTTTCTCCTTTCAAAGAGTACATTTAGAAATTCAATAGAATGTTTGGCCACAAATACAGGAGTGAGGTCATGCCTAAAACATTGTTCACACAAAAAAAATCAACCAGCTAACTTTGTTAATATTACATTCATTATAAGGGGAAACAGATTTTCTCTATTTTTCATTAGATGGATTTTAATGTGAATTATCATTTTAGTCAAATGTGAAGACATCCTCTGGAAGTCTGTCTTTTCAAAAAGAAAAAAAAATATGATTATTTCCTATCTTAATATTGCATGTGTATCTTATGCTCAGGTGTTGTAGTAAACATGTCTGGATACCTGTTGGATATATTACTTACTAACATTCATGTCACTTTGGCTCGACTTGAGTAGTGGTTACTGTATTCAATAGTCTTCTTGCAGATTTTTAACATTTTGCATTGTATGAATTAAAACAAATTCATAAAATTAGTAATCTGAATTTTAAAACAATTGCTGAACAGTATTCAAAACAACTGCTGAAATATTTTAATTGTAAAGTTGGGAACAATTGATTAAAATTGATTAAAATATTTTATACTTGAACAGTTTCAATGAAGTTTTGTGGAATGTTGAAAATAATAATTTTCACAAATGAATGAAGTTTTTTTTTGCGGTTCACATTCACCTGGAATCACTGGAACTGAAATCCCTAAATTCAGTTTAGATAAATGCAGTATGCTGATGGATTCTAAATGTGGACAATCATGTTCAAAAGTATTCTGAATACAATTTCCTCTCCAAACTTACAAAACCCTCTCTCCAGCAGGCTGAAGTTCTCTTCATTCCTTAGCACCTCTGTAGCCTTTACTTACACCTTCATACATCCTTGCTATTGTAATGAACCTTTCCAGAACAACACCCTTGTATGGAATATTGTCACTGTGCACACACACAGCATACATCTACACAAAGAACACTTGAACTGTAAATTAAATGAATTACGGATCTATCCATGTGGATTCATGCGCTGAATGATTACAGTACCAAGCTTCAGAACAAGTGTGGAAACACGCAGGCTCTAGTTTACTAAAGCATTAGTGTAAACCTGAAATTGCGAGATAACAAGATTTTTTTAACAACGTACTTCAGCAACTGTTGCTGCTTTATTGCTTTAAAATCCTGTTCATTTCAATGCCTTATATAATTTTAACTCGGTTGAGGGAATATAATAAAAATCTCTGTTGGTTATTAATGCATTTGGGAACAGAAAGCAGATTGTTTTACTTCCTGTGAATTGTCATGGTTTAATATAAGCAGTGTCCTCAGCACTGATCCATTATCATGGGGTATCCCATTTCTGACTGCCTTATCTTTATTACAGCCTCCTGGGTTTGGGTGTTCCTATGATATACAGGGCACGCACACTTTGTTCTATCTGGTATCACCCTAGGGCCTGTGAGAGAGCTTGTTACCTGTCTCTATTATCCGATTGCAAAAGCTGATAAAATGACAGGAAAAGGACAGTTGCCTCCTAATGTGGTGCAGAGCTGCAGTCATACTTGCAAGTAAGGCAAATCATAGTCTATTGCATCAGGATGGTGAATTTGTAACTTTAATATAGCCATGTTCTTTTCATCCTGTCATTTATCTCATTTGACCAGGGGTGGCTTGCTTTAAGCCATAAAACAGCTGGCCCTGGCAATCATTCTCCACATCACCTTCTCTGTCTGTTTTACCTGTGCAAGTATTATGAATAATTAATTCACTCTGGCTTTTACCATCTGGACAGTGAGATGATTTGGCCCAAGGCAAGTCTGTTACCTCAATTGAAAAGCAAGATGCTAGAAATAAAAACAGAAAATGGTGGAAATGCTCAGCAAGTCAGGCAGCATCTACAGAGGGAGAAAGAGTTAACATTTCACTACAACAAAGCAAAATTATAAATCAAGCATGTTTTCAGTTGCAGAGAAGGGGAGGGTGTGAAGAGAAGAACAGGGATGTCTGTGATAGTGTGGAGAGGAGACAGACTGGTGCTGATGGTGCCAGCTTGTTAATCCAACAGAATTGTCCACTTTGGATACAAACTGGAAATAACTGAAGTTGTTGAATTTGTTGTTGAGTCCAGAGAGGGGTTATATGCCTCATCAAAAGATGAGACACTGTTCTTTGAATTTACATCTAGCTTCATTGAAATTTGCTGCAACAGTATAAGAAGCCAAGGACAAAGAAGCTGTAGTGGGTGTGGTCCACAGAATTAAAGTGTTAGCCAACTGGAAGCTCAGGGTAACAGGAACAGGATCAGCTTCACTACCCTCTCCCGGTCCACACCACAAACTGCATCATTCCATCTTTCTTGTTCTCCACCTTATTGCACACATTCCATTTGTTCTTTCCATCACACACCTTTCCAATTCTCTGCAATTTAACTATGTTTGATTTCTAACTTTTCCTAGCTCTTATGAAGGGACAGTGACGTGAAATGTTAGCCCTGTTTCTCTGCCCATGGATAATTCACAGCTTTCTGAGTATTTCCCACATTTCTATTTTTATGTCTGTTACCTGAGATATTTAGTATAAAAATAGAGAGGTTTGAAATAGTATAATGAAACCTTTTTGATGCTCTTCAAAAGAAGGCAGAAAGAAAGCCAAAATGTACAGTTTTCTATTTATCTCACAAAGTTGAAGTTTATAAGAATAAAATAACACTCATGTTTAAGAAGGATGAGTGGTCAGCAAAGCAAAACACTAGCTTAAAGTTAAAATGTACAATTCGGAAATCTGCCTGTGTCTGAATTTGATAACAATATTGCAACAGAGATCTGTGGAAAGAAGAACAAAACATTTTCTTTTCCAAATTATCTTTTATATTTAATGTCGGATAACTATGGCATTTATCAACAAAGAATTCTTCAACTCTGTTTGAGGGTTCCACATCCTGAAACAAATTAAAAGCTAAAAAGACACAGATCCTGCACTGAGAAACTGACCCACTAACTGGGTAAAGACTTTCAAACTTCCTACCACCTAAGTCCTCCAGTACTTGTTGCACAAGGTGTAGCGATCAGCTCTCGTGTTCTTTAAAACTCCCTCAAAATCTCCACAACAGTAATCCTGGATCTGGTAACATAATGGTTGTTACTAGACTAGCTACAGACTTCTGGACCATTGATTCAGTGTTTCAGTCCCACCACAGCAGCTTGAGAATTTCGGAACAGTTAGTAGAGCCACTGCCTCACAGTACCAGAGACCTGGGTTCAATTCTGACCTTGGGTACTGCATGTGTGGAGTTTGCATGTTCTCCCTGTGACAATGTGGATTTCCTCCAGATGCTCCTGTTTCCTCCCACATTCTAAAGGCATGTAGATTGGTAGGTTAATTGGCCCCTTGTGTGGAGGTGAGTGGTAGAACCAGGAGGCAGTTGATGAAATTGTGAGTAGAATATAAAATGGGTTAATGTGAGATTAGTGTAAATGGGTAGTTAATGGCTGGTGTGGATCCAGTGGGCTGAAGGCCTGTTTCCCTGCAGCATCTCTCTATAACTCCATGAATCTAAATTCACATACTTAAATAATCCAGAATTTAAAACAGAGCTTGTCACAGTAATAGTAAGCAGGAACCTACTGGATCATTGAAAAAGCACATCACATTCACAACTGTTTTATAGGGAAGGAAATCTCCTTTACAGTGCTTAGACATATAAGTGGAGCTTATGTACTTACACATACATTCACATATGAGTCACATATGAATGTGGTTGATTCTTGATGCCTCCTCAGTTCAGAGGCAAATGGACAACAAATCCAGACATCGCCAACAATATCCACACTTTGAGAATGAAGAATTGAAAATAAATGTCTCAAGAACTTTTCAAATGTCCATAGGTTCTTAGGATGGTTATGAGGAACAGGATAGCAGTCACATAACTACTATTTTATAGATGTTTCATTCCAATGGAAGGTAAAGAAATATAATTCAATTTATTTTAGTGAAAGCAGTTAAAAGCGGTTTTTAAAAGGTCCTACAACTGGCAGTTCTATCACCTTCAACAAGTACTTAGCAGTATAACTATTTCACATTTAAAAGAATCTAAAGAGATTTTCTGGTGTTTCTGTATTTAATAAAATGACAAATAATTCAGCAGCAGGAAAAGAAATAAATAGAAGAAACCAATCCCAATGTCCAATGTTTCCAACGAGCCCCTTATTCAATTGGATCATGGCTGATTAACATCTTAATCCCTATAAAGGCATCATTGCTCCATGTTTCCTGATACCTAGACCAAACAAAGTTTATTGGTCGCAATCTTAAAGCTGATCACCATCCAGAGCCTTTGAAGAAAGAAATCTCCATTTTTCTACTAGCTAGTGTGAAGCTATGCTTTCTTATTTCACTACTGAATAGCCTGCCTCTAGCAGTGCTTTGAAGAATTTAGCTTTTTTTTCCTTGCACCTTATGTAGAAATTTATGGGTTAAATACAACCTTCTCGGTGGTCTGCTTGGTATTGGAAATAGAATTTAGAATTGGTTAACTTGCAAATATTAACTCACATTTTTAAAGGTGAAGTAAAATAATAGAGGGCAAAATCCAAAAACCACAGCAGCCACTGGTACACCTGAGTGATCCAGCTGAGTATGTCATATGGTTGATTTCTTGAAATTGATTTAAAAGCAGACTGCCTAAACACACGTCAATGACCTTTTGCTGAAAAGTCTTATCTATAACCTACTAGAATAAATAGCCTAAGGAATTGGCAGAGTTTAATGCAGTTTATCGATGTATGAAGTTTAACGCATTTAAATTCTAATTATTTAAACAGTTTTGTCTGCCAGTGATATGCCTCTCACACTCGAAGTGAACTCATTTTATTGTAATTCTCCGATCTTGCTCAACACAAGTTTATTTGATATTTTCTGTTGGTGCTTTCTGTTGCTTTGGAGATGTTTCAGACAGAGTAACACACATTGTGGTTCCAGGGGAGTTAGTATAACACAGAAGACAAACTCAACAAACTCAAAGACAATGCCAGTTAAGATGTGTTGGCTTTTTGCCCTCTCCTTTCAGACAATAAAACTTGGTTAGACACCAATCCCTCCAGGAGTTTTCTTCCTGTATGCTCTGTCTTCAGCATTAAAAGGTAGACTGACAGGCTGATAAAAAGCGATGCCAGTCCTGCCTGCCCACTCAAAGACCCTCCTTCAGGTATCAGGTGCCTAGATTGGGCTTTGAGGTCAGCTAGACACCTCCCCTGAGGCTGAACTGGGCTGAAGGATATATCTGCCAGGTATCCTGTTAGGTGGAGCGCTGGTCACCTGAGCCAGGATCAAAGTGTCCCAGTTTGCTCCATAAAACATCTTTCGAACTGGGCCTTGCTGCTTCATGCTTCAAATGGAGTTGAATGAGTCCCAAGGGAACAAGCCACTCTGTACAGAAACAAACACTGTCAGAAGCAAATCCACTTTGAAAACTCAGCCCTTGTGGAAATACAGCTGCCAGGCTTTAAAAACGTTTCCAAATAGATGAGTAGAATATTCTAATGAACTCATTCATTCACTCTCACTGTCACATTGGTGACTCCCAGCTACTCTGCACAATTTGTGAAAAGTTACAATCTATTTAAACCTGTGACTACAATAGAAGGGATACCACAGGCAGCTTTTAATCACCAGACTCAAAATTGCTCTGTCATTTTTGGGTCAGTAGAGATCAGAATACAATAAACATGTTTACAAATTTCTATAGCAATTTAGCAATAATCTTTTTTTCTGTAATATAGAATAAAAATATATGAACGTTGATGAATAATGAACTGAAATAGCTGAAGGTTAGCCAACAGAATATGAAGTCTCATTTTGTTATTTATTCTGTTTGTAGCCAATCAAGATTTATTACATTTTACTATGTCTCTTAACTTTGGGAAATTCTTATTCTGTTTGCTTGTATGAAAGTCATGTTAATTAAGAAATTATAACTGGAAAATTGTCTGCCACTAGAATTTTTAATTATGTATTTCGTGCAGGTTTTAAGTGGAAAGTACTGAGTCTAGGAACCTCAATGAGTCAGTCAAATAACCTCTATCATTTTAATTAGTAATTGATTCAGAAAAGTTGAATTTTTCTAATAGGTTGCTTATCTAAATTAAAAACAGAAAAAAGTTAATTCCTTTGCAAGTAGTGGGTCAAAATTCGAAACTGCTCACTCAGAACCAACAATATATTGCAATCAACCAAGAAGCAGCAATGTTTTAAACTTGTTTTGGAAGAATCCAACTCAAACCAGCTTTTTTAAGGCAGACCGCAAAGTAAAATAATGATCGAAGATGCTCAGGCTGGATCCATGGAGAGAGAAACAGTTACCATTTCAGTTCAATGAGCTTTCATCCGAACTTAGGTTTTACTGACAATGGCCATCATGAGGACACATGGGGAGCCTTTTCCTGTCATGGCTGCAGTGAGTGCTCCCCAAGATACACAATGACATCCAGCAGAGTCTGAATGCAGCACTTCCCTTTCCTTTAAGTTAACGGGTATGGTGAATTAGCTCAGCAGGTGCACACCAACCGCATGAACTTCCTGATGCTTAACATGCACATTATCATGTTTGGTACTTCTTAGGGATTCACATCCATGCACAAGAAATGGGTGTGAAATAACGATGGGACAATCTGGTGCAGCCTTCCCAGCCAGCACCACCCTAGTACTTTTATTTGACTGATTGAATTTCTAGTCCTGTGTGTATGTTCAATTACTTGTGTAAAAGTAGATGAAAGTAAAAGCTTTGTTATCTGCATTTTAAAATCTGGCATGCTCTGGTGACTGGCATTGTAGAGGGAGTGACTGGCCTTGGAATGTTTTCTCTGGAGTGTCAGGGGCTGAGGGGAGACCTGATAGAAGTACATAAAATTATGAGAGGCATAGATAGGGTAGATAGTCAGAGTCTGTTTCCCAGGACGGAAATATTAAATACTAGGTGAAAGGATGAAAGTTTAAAGCAAATTTGCGGGGCAAGTTTTTTTACACAGAGACTGGTCAGTGACTGGGATGCGAAGGCACTGCCAGGGGAGGTGGTGGAAGCAGATACGACAGTAACATTTAAGAGGCATTTAGGAACAGGCAGGGAACAGATGGATATAGACCTTGTGTAGGCAGATAGGATAAGTTTAAATTGGCGTCTTGGTCGGTGTAGACCTGGTGGGCCAAAAGGCCTGTTCCAGTACTGTGTTCTGTGCTTGGAGAGGCAGCACTGAAGGAGTGGCTGGGCTGACAGAGGGATAGCACTGCGGAAGTGGCTCAGCTGATGGAAAGGTGGCACTGAAGGCCTCCCACAGCTACTTTGACTCGACAGCCTCTCACCCTGCCTCCTGGAAAGATGCCATTCCTTTATCCCAGTTTCTTTGTCTCCATTGTACTTATCCCATTGATGGGGCCTTCCGTTTTGGTGCCTTCAAATGTCCTACTTCCTGAAACATGGCTTCCCCTCTGCCACAGTGGATAGAGCTCTCAATTATATTTCCTCCATTTTGCACATGTCTGCTCTCACCCTCTCTCTTTGGGTACAGAACAAACACAGAGTTCCTATGGTATTCACCTTCCACCCCACCAGTCTTTGCATTCAACACATTATCCTTCACAATTTCCGCCCTCTCTAATGTGATCCCACCACCGGTCACATTTTCCCCTCTCCTCCCCATTGCACTTCACAGGGACCGTTCACTTCGTGACTCCCTGGTCCACTCTTCTGCCCCCACCCACTATTCCCCATCCCATGGTACCTTCCCATGCAACTGGAGGAGTTGCAACCCCTGCCGATTCACCACTTCCCTTCCCACCACCCACGGCCCCAAACAATCATTCCACGTGAAGCAGCAACTTACTTGCACTTCATCCAATCTAGTGTGCTGCATTTGGTGCTCACAATGTGCTCTCCTCTACAACGGAGAAACCAAATGCAGATCAGGTGATCACTTGGCCTAACCTGTGCTCAGTCCACAGGTATGAGCCTAAGCTTCCTGTTGTGTGCCATTTTAATTCTAAATCCCAATCCCTTTCCAACCTGTCTATCTGCAGCCTCCTTCACTCCAGTGAGGCCTGAGATAAACTAGAAGAATATTTTATCTTCTGTTTAGGCACTTAACCCTTTGGAATGAACACTGAATTCAGGTTCTCTCATCATTTCCCATTTTCATGCTTATGTCTCTTTCTCACCCTGTTTCTTTAAAATATCTTGCTGATTGCCAGCCCTCGTGCTCCTAATTACCTGATCTGTCTCAACCAATAGTCTTTTGTCTTACACCTCACTCCTCCCCCAACACCCCCTGCTCCCCTCTGTACCAGCTCTGTTTTTAAACTGTAAACCCTCCATTCTTCCTCCAGTTCTGAGGAATGTTTGCTGGTTTCTTTTTCCACAGATGCTGCTTGACTGGCTGAGTTATTCCAGCATTTCTGTTTTTGTTTCAGATTCCAGCATCTGCAGTTTTATTTGTTTTGCAGCACTGAGGGAGTATCTGGACGGGTTGCCCCCAGAACATTCTATGCAAATGATGCATTTCACTGTGTGATTCGATGCACATGGGACCTATAAAGATGTCTTGTTTTGTCTTGTCATAGCATTGTACAGCATGGAGACAGGCCATTCAGCCCAACTTGTCCACGCTGACCAGGGGGCACCCTTCGAGATTAATCCCATCACCCGACACTTGACCCATAGCCTGCTAAGCATAAGCGATTCAAGTGCTCATCTCGACAGTTTCTAAAAGTGCTCAGTGACGCAACTTCAACCACCCTCAGGCAGAGCATTCCAGGTACTTACCACTCTCTGGGTGAAGAAGGTCCCCTCAAAGACTCTCTAAAGCTCTTCCCCCCCCCCACACTAAACCTATGTCCTCTAGTTTTATCTACCCCTGAAAGAGGGAAAAGTTTCCTGCAGTCTACCCAATCTATACCTCTCATAATTTTATATATCTCAATCATGTCCCCTCTAAACTTCCTCCACTCTGGGGAGCACAGACCTAGCTTCTCCAGATTCTCCTCCTAATATTGTTAGATAAGTTAGATAATATTGTTAGATAATATTGTTAGATTCTCCTAATATTGTTAGATAAGCATATGGAGGAATTTAAGTTAGAGGGATACGTGGGAGGAAGGGGTTAGATAGTCTTAGTTGTGGTATGAAGGGCGGCACAACATGGTGGGCCGAAGGGCCTGTATTGTGCTGTATTGTTCTATGGTTCTATGGTTCCATAACTGAACTGCTTCAACCCAAGCAAAGTCCTGGTCAATCTCCTCTGCACCCTCTCCAGCACTATCATATCCTTCCTGTAGCATGGTGACCAGAACAACAAGCTGTACTCCAGCTGAGGTCTGACCAAGGATTTATAAAGTTAGAGCATAACCTCCCTCCTTTATTACTCCTGTGCTTCATCCCATTATTTCTACAAAGTCCCTTCAATTTTAAGAATGTATTTATTGTGTTTAAACTTCAGCTAAATCTGCTTCCAAGTTAAGTGAAGTTTAGGAAGGTGGAGTGCTGCAGGTCAAAAGCATGTTGACAACTGTCTGGAATCTTACACACACCTGCTAAAGGAAGAGCTATGCAGTTGCTGCAGTATACCGGAGGAGCAGGAATGCAACACTCTAGAGTAATCTTCGGCTGCCTTAATAGTAACCATGTCTCTATGGGAAACTATCCAGAGCTGCAGACCTGTTCTCCCTCTCATTTGACCAGTATAATTTCTCATCCTTACAGAAATAATTGGCTGTGGCATGGAAACATTAAGTCACTTGCTTTATCCATTTCCACACATCTGGGTGCAAGATTCTGGTTCAGACGAAGGGTTCTGGACCCAAAACATTAAACGTTTCTCTTTTTACAGGTTAACTTGCACTTGTCCAATACAGCATTTGCCAAATAACAGAGCTTTCCATGCCTTACAGTTCAAAGTAAAGGTAACTTTAAATGTATAATTTTTTAAAACTCAAGAGCTTTGGAAATTCCACCATGTTTGCCCTCCTGCTTTTTTCCTTCTAGTTTTAAAGTAAACCTCATTCCATGAGAATAGGTTTTGAGGCATAAAGCCACCTACCAGAAATTAGAATCTATATTATCTTCAAAAGAAAATAGCCAATCAGCAAATCTCAAACCAGAGCCCATTAAGAACAGAATGTACAATTCAAGATAAACAACATTCACACCAAAGCTATTGGACTTATCAAAGGTACCGCAGACTGTAAGTGAAGGTGGGCAGAAGATCAATTACATTGACATGCTGAACACAAAAAAGCAGTAATTTGAAAGCACTTTGTTCTTGAATCTATATTTCACATTAAGCTCGATCAAGACCCATAATAAAAAAAAGGAATGTACTTATCTAGCTGTGCTTTGCAAACTTCTCTACAATTCACCTCAGATGCTAGAGTTCCACTTTAAACATAAGTAACAACTGATCGTGCCACAGAAGAGCTGCAACAATTTGCATTTGGAGCACGTCCAGTAAAAAAGTACTTTAGACTGCGTCAAGTGCGTACAGACAGGCTAAGTGAATGGGCAAGGACATGGCAGATGGAATATAATGCAAAAAATACGAGGTCATTTACTTTTGTGGAAAAAAAAGGAAAGTAGTTTATATTTTGAAAGGTGGGAGATAGAAAGGTGTTGGATCTGTGTATCCTTGTACACAAATCACTGAAAGTTAACATTCAGGTATAGCAAGCAATTAAGAAGGCAAATGGTATGCTGGCCTTAACTTAGTTAAAAAATGTGAATATTTGAGTACTGAAAGTATGTAGGGTTCTGGCGAGACTGTACTTGGAATATTGTGTACAGGTCTGGTCTCCCATTCCTAACAAAGGATATAAAGAGTGCAGCCAGAGTTTATAAGATTGAGATCTTGTCATCATCCAGGGACATTAACAGCCTTTCCAGATGAGGCAGAGGTTAACATGCACCTCCTCCAACCCAGTCTATTGCATTTGGTGCTTGCGATATGGCCTCTCCTACATCAGCGAGACCAAGTGTCGACCAGCCAACCATTTTGCAGAGCACCTGTGCTCTGTCCGCATTGGCCATGTTGAGCTTCTGGTTACATGCTATTTCAACTCCCCATCCCATTCCCACACTAACCTGTCTATCCTTGACCTTTGACACTGCCATGGTGAGGCCAAATGCAAACTAGAAGAAGAAGAACAACTCATACATTTGTCCCTGGGTTACGAATGCCTGACTTATGGACACCCCTACATATGAACAAACTGCCATAATGTTATTAAATTCAAAATCTGATGTACATACATACATTCGTTCCTACAAATGGTAGAACTAGCTTCCTCTCTCTGCTTTTAGTAATTGTTCTATCTTATCAGTCTTATGTGCTTTTGATGCCATTCATTACAATACTGTGGAGATACGATTACCATATTGAGTGATTTTACTGTATTTTTCAACTCATGGACAAAATTGACTTAAGGCCACCTGTGAAAACAGAACCCATTCATTACCAAGGGACGGCCTGTATTCCACTCATGAACTCAATGGTATGGACATTGAATTTTCCAATTTCAGATAACACCCCCTGTGTTCCTTTCCCACTTCCACCCAGTTTCTCTCTCCATTTGTTCCTCTTTTCCATCCCTCCTTACCAATACTCATTGCCCTTCCCCACCTGATTCCATTTTTCACCACCCACATACCTATCTACCTGGGTTTCTTCACCCTTGGTTCACCTTTCCTATACCATCCTCCACCTTGTTCCATCAACCCACCCGCCCCCAACTCATCACCTGGTTCCACCTATCATCTGTCCAGCTTCTGTTTCAACACTTCCTCTCACCTCTTTACCTACCCACTACACTCTCAGTCCTGATGCAGGGTCTCGATCTGAAACGTCAACCAGATCCTCATCCCAGGAATTAATCTGGTGAATCAACATTGTACTGACTCCAAAAATATCCTCCTTTGGGTACAGAGACCAAAAACTCTGCAAATACTTCAAGTGAGGACTTACTCTGCACAATCTCATCAAGACCTCCACATCTTTGTTGTCCAAAAGTTTTGTAATATATTCCAGAATCTGCAGTCTCTTGTGTAAGCAGTTTTTTTTTCTCTTCAGATTGATTCCTGAAATAAAAGCAGAAAATGCTGGAAACACTCAGTAGATCGTCAGCATCTGTGGAAAGAGAAGCAGAGTTAATGCTTCAGGTCCAAGACCCTTTGTCAGAACTGGGAAAGAGAGAGACCAAGTAGCTAACTATAAGTAACTTGCTTTTTCCTTCTATCTGTATCAGAATTGGTCATTTCTGTCTGTCATTCATCTCTGATTTTGCCTCAGGTTTTCTTTCTGTATTACCATTGCCTGGCCTGCTGGGCATGTCCCACAGCCCTGTAAAAGGCAACATAGACAAGGAAGCATAATGTGCTTCTAGCTGCCACATTAATTCATTTGGTCTCACACTATCAGAGATATTCCCTTCTGTTCTACCCATCCCTCCTTCACCTTCTCTGCTACTGAAAACTAACTCGTTCTCTCTCTTTCCCAGTTTTGATGAATGGCCTTGGACCTGAACTGTTAACTTGGTGTCCCTTTCCACAGCTGCTGCCAGACCTGCTAGGTGTTTCCAGCATCTTCTGTTTAATTTCAGATTTCCAGATCCGCAAATATTCATTTACTGTTGATTCCCAGGATGTCGGGTTTGTTCTGTGTGGAGAGATTAAGCAGACTGCACTGATGCTCCCTGGAGTTTAGAAGAATGAGAGGTGATCTCATTGAAATATGCAGAATCACCTTCTCAGGGACAATTAAGGATGGGCAATAAATGCTGCTCTGGTCAGTGATGCTCACATCCAAAAAAATGAATAATTAAAAATGTCACTAGCCATTGGCAGGGTTTGCTCATGCCCATTTTTCTCAATGTCCATTTGTCTTCATGCTTTTACTTGCCAAGCTGCTGGATGTGCAAGTGTGGTTATCTGTGTCCTGATCAACTGTGGATTTCCTTAACAATCAGATTATGGAAGTAATGATGCAAGGATTGAGAAGGAAGTGAATTCAATGTTATATCAGGTATAGCAAGAGAAATGAAGACAGGGAAAGAAAATTGGATTAAAAAGGAGAGAAATTGGAATGGAATGAAAGAGAGAGAGAATTATTAGACACAAAGAAAAGGTAAGATGAAAAAGTAAGATTAATTTATAAAATAAACCTCCAGGAAATAAAATCTGAAGCAGTGAGTCACTTGCAGTTTTAATGTCAGTGCAACAACAGAAATGAACATTTATGACATTGGGCTGAACTGGGCTGACGAATTCTAAAAGAAGAACTTCTCAGGTGTCAGCATTCACGGCCCAGCGCATCTCGGACCTCTCTACACACAAGTCAAAGGTAAAAGTTTGAGACCAGCTGGATGTCAGGAGCCAATGCATCTGACTATCCGATCTGCTGGGGTCACCAACCTTATGGTGAAACTAATTGCAGGTAAGCTCTTATTTTTATTTATTCAACTATATTTTAATGTCTAATTGTTTAGTAGTATTTTGATTCTTTTTACGTAAATATATATTTAGCATTTATTTGAATAGATTTTAAAAAATGTCTCAAACCATTAAAGACATCTAAAAACCATTTCTTTAAAATAAACCTTTGACAGTCAGCAAGCTGCCAAAGGCTGTCAGAATGCACTGGGGTTGTGGCCTCAGGATATGCTACCTGAGCCCTGGTCACCACCTAGAGCCTGCTCTACTCTCTAGGATGTAATGAATTAGCTCTTTTAGCCCTCCACAATCAGAAATATTATTGTCAGGTGGGGACTGAGGGTTAGCAAGTCTGAGCAGTGGACTGTTGTGGACCATACACCCAATAACAAAGGGTTTAAAATATTCTTGTGTGAGGTGATATGGGCTAAAGGCAGGAAAATGGAACTGAATTGGTTGTTAAAATGATAATTGTAAAATATTCACCAAAAAGATTGAAGAAGAATTGATGCAGTTGTTGAACGCCATAGGCTTGGGAGAAATAATACATTGGATGGTCGGTGGTGTTTGCACCCAGTGTACAACTAAAGAAAAGTTTCCTACTTTTCTCTTTTGGTTGAATTAATTTACTGTTGCAAAAAATAGTCTCCATGAAGTGAATGCCTTTCACATCAGTTTTCTCAGCCTGCAAGTGACGTAATTGTTGAATGAAATCGTTGCATTTTCCTCTGCACAGGTTTTCAAAACATTACCAGGCATGGTTCCAAGATGCTTTCCTTTCCCAGCTATCCTGTTGAACAGCCTAGTGTGTTTTCTAATTGCACCGACACTCACTCTCTGACCACTCAGCTGCAGCTGCTGCAGTCTACAGGTTGCACACAGTCAAACTATTGAATCCTTTAGAGACCAACCACAGTGGTTCAACTTTCAATTATTAATTCAGTTTCACTTTGATGAGAAGACCCGTTTGGCTAATTCGTCATTTAGAAAGATTGCATCTCTGGAGCTAGGTAGCCTTACAAACAAAATCTTTGTGAACTCCTACTATGTGGTGGAAAAGCAGGGCGTCGTGACTGATAGCCCTCCCATCTGGACTTCTATGCATCATTCATGGCCAACTTTGACAAAAGTGGTAGTCAGGCACCTGGGCTGCCTTGCTCCTAATATGTCACCTGAGAGGGCTTGTAGTGCAACAGAAGATATTTCCTTACGATGCCACTGCTAGCGCACACTAAAGCATCTTAATGAGCTTTATTGCCTTAAAATAAATTTTGCCATATATTACTTGGACCATGTCACTGACACCACAGCCGCAGACTGACATCTAAAGGGCCAAAACTTAAAGTAGTGTATCTGTCACTCTGCTGCATTACTGGAGTCCAGTGGTGGACCCTGAAGATACTGGGTTCCACCGTCATTGTGCTGGGAAATCCACCTCTCCAATCCCATGGCAATCAGACCCAGAAGGTGGAAATCCCAAAGTTGATGTTAGTAACTCAAACACTCTCCACAGGCTGTGCTGTTAATAACCTTCTGGACTCCAGTAATGCAGCAGAGATTTCACTCAAATTGATGTTAACTTAAGGTACTTATAAATTAGTCCCACTGTAAGAATGTAAGAAATAGTAGTCCACATGAACCCTTGAGCATGTTCTGCCATTCAATGAGGTCATGGTTGATCACATGCCATGAATCCTCATATCCTCTGATTCCCTTAATATCCAAAAGTCTATCAATCTCAGCCTTACACATTCTCAATGACTGAATGTCCACAGCTCTCCAAGTTAAAAAAGAATCCAAAGATTTACAATGCTTTATATAAATAAGTTTTGTCTCATTTCAGTCCGAACTGACTGATCCCTCATCTTGTGACTATGACCTCTAGCTCAATAAGATTTCAGTACCTACATAGTCAATCCTGCTCAGAACTCTGAAATTGCCACTCATACTTCTGAATTCTTCTAGTGTTGGCCAAACTTCCTCATCCCAGGAATTAATCTGGTGAATCAACATTGCACTGACTCCAAAAATATCCTCCTTTGGGTACAGAGACCAAAAACTCTGTGAATACCTCAAGTGAAGACTTACTCTGCACAATCTCATCAAGACCTCCATATCTTTGTTGTCCAAACGTTTTGCAATATATTCCAGTATCTGCAGTCTCTTGTGTCTCCAGTTTGCAATATATCACTTGCCTTTCTATTTACTTGCTCTAACTTTCTCTGTCTTGTAATCCAGCACACCAAGATTCCTCTACACACCAGCATTTACTTGTTTCTCACAATAAAAAGTATTGTTTTTCAATTCTTCCTACTAATTTGAATTATACACCATCTGACACCTTCTTGCCCACTGCTTAACTTACTTATATCTCTATTTGCCTTATGATTCACTTTTCCACTCAGATCTGTATTATCAGCAACTTGGATATGTTACAATCTGTTCCTTCAGTAAAGTCATTACTCTAGATTGTAGATAGTTGAGGGCCCAGTATTGATCTGTGTGAAACCTCAATAATATGTCTGCCAATCAAAAATGACCAGTTAACTAATCTGAAAACAACCTGTTTTGATACCCTGATCTAAATATTTACATTGTAATTTCTTTGAGATTATAAAAATAAAAAAAATTAACTGAATAATTTTAAAAAGCATTTTTCACCTCTTATCTTAATGTGCATATTCCTATTGTTTTTGTGCCTCTCTATGATGCTTAAGAAGTTTAATTAAATATTGTATTTTTTTCTTCCAAGTTTGCTCTCTGTGGGAAATACTCAATGGAACAGATCATATTCACCTCTGTCTGTAGTTTCTGCAGAGAATCACTCTCCTCCTCACAGTGAAGTCATCTTGGGCTTCCACCTCTGTGCATTGAAGGGATAGGTTGGTGTATCTGCCCCTCCACTGTGGAACCGGACTTACTGTATTCCATCTGACCTCATAGCTTCATACAACCCCTGGCTTGCCTAAGTAGTAGGATCCAATTTACTTAGGGTTACCAATATTGGGAACAAGTTCAGGTAAGTGCTTTGCTTACTTTTCTTAATTTTGCTTTATTTTAATGTTTTAAATTAATTTCTAGTCTTTTAATGTCTTTTTTATTTTAGTGATGATCTTTTAAAAATTATTTAAGCCTATTTCTACGATGTCTCTAGCTATTGGAATCAGTTAACCATAGTTCAAAGGCCTTTGGTAGCAGTGATCTGTCAAAAGAGCATCAAGTGATTGCCGGCCTCACCTGAAGATTAGTCATCACTTGTGGACTACTCTGCTTTGCAGGATGACTCTCAGATCTGAATGATTGGCATTCTGTGTCCAGGTCAGGTTAGTGTCGACATCACAGCTGCTGGGTGCCAACGATGGGTTGGACTAATGCCTGAAAAGGTTGGTAAAGGGGAAGCTTTCATCAAGGTCAGTGCTCCATGCTATTACTTCACTAATGACCTACAATTCTAGGCCTATGTATTTAGTATGGAAAATATGGCACAATGGTTCACAGTAGTCTCACAGGTAGAGGAATATTGTGTGTTCAGTGTCGGCTAGATTGAAACCTGAGGGGATAAGATATTGCATGTACCCATTTTACCTCCTAGGATCTTTTTTTTCATTGAAGCAGTTACTTCTGATTCATCAACACTTGTCTTGACTGCTGAAGCACATTTTTAATTGCTTATGTACCATTAACAAACCCAAAATATTATTCTGGCTGATTTTATTCTTCACACCTGGCCATCTGCTATTTATCAAAAGTATGCCAATTATATGAGAAAGTCTCTAAGACTAAATATATAATTTTCTTCGTCCAAATGTAATGTTCATTAATCAATTATGAATTGTGAGTTTAAGGTTCAGTAGTAGAGTCACTGACAATAATAATAATAGTGGCAATTACCATTGATTTTATCATTTGTTGTTTGCTGGAAGAACAATGTGCAAATTGTTATTTGCACTGATTGAGTGACTGACTTCCCATCATATTTGTGTAATTTAAATTAACTTTCAATTGTACTTCACAATTTACTGTTAGTGAAACAAATAAAAGTACAATAAAAAGTAGAATTATCTCTCAGTTGATATCCTGCAATATTAATGACCCCACCTCCTCCTAATCTGAAGAAAACGATCATTAACTAAATTTCAATCTATTTTAGTCAATTCTCATTTTGTGACAAAACAAATTCTGGTTTCAGCATGTCACAAAAAATAATTAAAATTGAACTGAGACACCTCTAAGTGCCTTACAAGATAGAACATAGAACAGTTCAACACAGGAACAGACCCTTCAGCCTACAATGTTATGCTGAACTAATTAAGCTAATGATGCCTAATAAACTAATCCCTTCTGCCTACACATGGTCCATATCCCTCCATTCTCTGCATATTCGTGTGCTTATTTAAGAGCCTCTTAAACGTCTCTATCGTATCTGCTTCCACCAACACCCTGACAGTGCATTCCAGACACCCACCACTCTCTGTGTAGAAAAACACTTCTCCCTCATATCTCTTTGAACTTTCACCCTCTCACCTTAAATGCATGCCCTCTAGTATTAGACATTTCGACTCTGGAAAAACGATACCAGTTGTCTACTCTATCTATGCCTCTCATAATTTTATACCCTTTATTCAGGTCTCCCCTCAGCCTCCAGAGAGAACAACTCTAGTTTGTCCAACCTCTCCTTATAGTACCTGCCCTCTAATCAAGGCAGCATCCTGATACATCTCTTCTGCACCCTCTCCAAAGCTTCCACATCCTTCCTATAATGGGGCGACCAGAATTGAATGCAATACTCGAATTCAGATTCAGAATAGTTTATTGTCATATGCACCAGGGTGCAATGAAATTCCTTGCAACAATTCTGGATTGTGCTATATTGGGCCTGAATTGTGCTGTAGTTTTTCTATGTTTCTATTGGGTAGGCCTAGTAATTTCTAGGGTAAGGACATGTTCGGCACAGCTTTGTGGGCCGAAGGTCCTGAATTGTGCTGTAGTTTTTCTATGTTTCTATGTTCTATGTTTCATGGGAGGGTAAAAGGACACAGAAATTACAGTCTTACTGAAAATTATAGGTAAAAACATGACTTTGAGTAAATATCAATACTGAAGCAGCAGGACAGAAGAGCAACTACCGTGTTTCAACGTTTCACTTCCTTTGTTTTATGGCTTGTAAACCTGAGAATAAGGCAATGATCATGACTTACATCTGTTAAACTGGTTCTCATGTCAGGTCAATTCAACATTCATTATTTTATGAAGGTTGATCCTTAGACACACCTAAGTCTACTCCAATATCTTGTATAAAGGTAGAGTTTCCTGGTACTCGCTAAAAATCAAGGTACATTGTTTATGCATTATAACAGTGATCCAGTTACCTGAAGGAGGCGGTATGCTTGGCTTTCACACAGGTTTGTTCCAGTTATTCAGCTTCAGATTTCGCTTGTGTTTACAATCTACTAACTTCACACAAGCATTCTTGCTTGGGTGCATCTTTATGACTTCATGTTAACTTGTGTTTTATTGGAAAACTGGAAATAATTTGTATCATTCACAGTGAATGTTTCATGCTGCAACTAGTCTGATCAGAAACATTACTGAAATACTGTTGCATTTTTGCTGCAAATACAATTATAACACTATTTGAATAACGTGTCAAATAAATGCAAAGCCGATTGCTAGTGCTCAATAAAGCTATGTGCTACATTCAGCCTGTTATTTTTTCCATTCGGCTAGCAATAATCTAAGTTAATTATATTCATTGAGAACTCAACTTCACAGATTGAATATAGGTCAGCCTAACTTGGTTGATGTAATATGAACAGAGCTATTATGTTTAAAATGCTCCATCAAAGGAGAACACATATGCTATCAAAAAGAAACTTAAAAGAAAATAGGAACTTTTTTCTAATTATCTATGAAAAACAAAGGAGGTCAGTCTTATATGTATTTTTATTTCTGCCAAAATGAAACTAGAAGTGGAATGTGGGGAAAGCATAAGTGCAACGAATAAGTTTTTCTCTTCAATAGCTTTTGCTTATTTTAACTGCTAATTGAAAGGGAACGTGCTTTGATTTTACTACAGCTAATTTTTTAGGTCACAACAAATAATCGTAATGATGGAAAAAATAGTTACAATTCTCTTGACAAGGTACTTATATCACTCAAAAGGGAAAAAATAAGACAAATGAAAGTATTCGCAAATGGCTACACAAAATGTGAAAAATAAACAACTTAATCAAAATTTGGAGACTGTGCAGAATTACTAACTTAGAATTACTAACTGCAAAGGGCTGTTTATGCCCAGGAGGGGGGTCAGTCATTCTCTCAGCAATACACATAGGTACATATCCAATAGGTGAACTTCTGCATAAAACCTGAGGTAAAATACGTCAATGTAAAACATGAATTTGGAGATTAAAGATTTATAGAAATGAATTTAAAAGTTCACTATTTATTGACAGCGGAACGTCAGATCAGTTTTAAGAAGGGTGTATTGGGAATGTACTAGTGAGAATATCAGACAAATGGAAATTATAACATGCAGGACATGCTGTGAAAAACATGGTAAGAGCTATAGTTGCCCAGTGTATAATCTACAAAGTATGTTCCTTAAGCATGCTCGGTTATTCCAGTTGCTTGTAAGACGTTAATGTGTGTTTTTTTTTCAATAACATTTTATGCTCTTCAAGGCTGAGGAGAATCAATTCATTTACTTTACCCAACACAACAACACTTTTCCCAACCAATATCCACCCTCCTCACCCATCAAAATGTCAATCACCACTAAAATACTTGCACCAAATAATCATATAAATGTATATCTTATAATGTGTGGATTATGGTGCAAAGGAAGTATTGGCTGCAGCATAGGGTACTGAAGAGGAGTGTGCAGATCAGGTGTGTGGTAAGGAGTAGAAGTGTGGCATCCTGCTTGCCTCTGGGATGTAGTGCTTCATGATCAGGGTTTCTAAATGAACAGGTTGAGAAGTTACCTCACTCTAGCAGTTGTGGAAATCTACTGTAGACCTTGAAAGACCATGCACTTCATAAATTCATGTAACTTTCAGTGAAGACTTCAAAGTTTCTCTCATTTTTAAACAAAGTAAATAAATTTAAAATTATACACTGTTCTTGGCTAAATCCAGTACATTAGACTAATTATTTTAGAATGGAAATATTTCAGTTTTAATTGTATGTATTTTCTACCACAAGCCATTTCCTGAGGTATTGAAACCTATGTTCTTCCTATCATTACAGAACTAACAATTGCAAAATTCTGACCTATCCTTTCTGCATCAAGCATTCTAGTCATTAATCATTCTGAATTAAGCAGGTTTTCATGTAAATTCTGAAGACTTTTCTAACATGTGACACACAAAAAGCTGGAGGAACTCAGTGGGTCAGGCAGCATCTATGGAGGGAAATGGACAATCGTCTGATGAATGTTCTCAATCCGATACATTGACTATTTCCCTCCATATGACTCCATTTACTGTAAATTACTTGGGATGTCCTGAGATGATCCATTATATAAATAAGAAGCATTCTTTCAATCTCTGTTTCTCAACCTCACAAGATGAGATGAGATGAGATGAGATGAGATATCTTTATTAGTCACATGTACATCGAAACACACAGTGAAATGCATCTTTTGCGTTGAGTGTTCTGGGGGCAGCCCACAAGTGTCGCCACACTTCCAGCGCCAACATAGCATGCCCACAACTTCCTAACCCGTACATCTTTGGAATGTGCGAGGAAACCGGAGCACCCAGAGGAAACCCACGCAGACAAGTGGAGAATGTACAAACTCCTTACAGACAGTGGCCGGAATTGAACCCGGGTCACTGGCGCTGTAATAGTGTTACACTAACTGCTACACTACCATGCCCAGAAACCAAAATTGAATACAGATAACCGCTGTGTTACCTCATCCCTGCAATCATTTTTATAAGTGTCCTCTGCACCCTCTCCAAAACCTTCACATCTTGCCCAGAACTGGATGCAATTATGGCTGAATTAGTGCTTTATAAACTTGAAGGAGAAATACATTATTGGTTGTCAGAGAGTGGTCTGACTATAGAGTACTCTCAGCCATTCATGGGGGAATGGAGTGTGCCAATTGCATGAATATTTTGGTTGCAGGAGAAATGCTAAAAACAAATTACTGTACATCACACACTGGGATTCTATGCAAAAACGTTTAAAGAAATTGCTGAACTATGTCATCTCCTTACAATTTAAAGTGTTTTACTCTGCAATTCTATAAATTAAGGTTAAACCGTATTAATGCAAAATATAGCAAAAACAAATCAAATAAATTATTGTACTCACCGAGACATGAAGTGCCAAATCCTCAAGGAGGATGTTGCTTCTAATCAGCCTACAATTGCACTGCCCTTATGTATAAATGTAAGAAAAATAAAAATGTCTTTTCACATATTTTGCATAACATTTGAAATGGAATTCACTGTTTGAGCTTATTTTCATAAAAACAAATTTTTGCTGATTGCATGAGAATTCCAGATGCATGAATACCAGCTAAACGTGAGTTTACTATGATTCACAAAGCGGTTTAAATATGGCAGCTTCATTGCGTGCAGTCTAATGATTTGACAACACAGTTTAGCATTCTGTTTGCTCTGTTAATTTCTGCCACTTAATGTTATGCAGCAGCAGCAGTTTGAGCTCTAAGAAATATAGAACAAAAGCATAAACCATTTGGACCATTGTGCCTGGGCAGCAGTTTTTCAATTAAACCTACTCCCCTGCACTTATTTACAGTCCAAAAAGTACTTCACTTTCAACTTTTATTCCAATAACCTCTTGGAAATTACTATTAAACCTGCTTCAACCATTCTTTTAGGCAGTGTATTGTAAATCACAACAACTTACTTTGTTAAAAAGTATTGGTGTGGAATTTGCTGCCTATGACAAATGTTATTGAACTATTAAAGACCAGTTAAATAATGAAATCTTATTAGAAGTTAAAATCTAAATTGAATAACTTCAAAACAAACACTATTAAAAATACCTTATACTTCTCCGTGTGCAGCCGTTCTTCTCCCGTCAAGTGAATGGGCTCTGTATCCCTGAACCTGGTCCGACCTATCACAAATTCAGCAGACATGCCCCAACAAATGTGGTGGGAAATCCTCACATTTGTCCTCCACTAGTGGTCTCCAAATGGAATCAAATGTTGGAGCAGAGCAAGGTCACCTCTTATAATAATTCTGCTTTTGCATTGGATTCCAGAACACACCGACCGAGGGTAAATGCTGACAATTCATCATGTTTCTGGAAGTTTCAGACTTCAAAAACTTTAAGAAGAATTCAAAACAATGAATGATTAAGAATTGAAAACAAATAACCTAAAACACTTAAAAACAATTAAATACATTTAATCAATATCTTCAAACAGCTAAATTAACTACTCCTTGCCTCAGTTCTTCACAGTTGAGGCACAATTAGGAGAGTGTCAGACCGCTGACTGCAATCTCAGAACTACTGCAGTCATGAGGAAAGCCCAAAGTTGCTCACTGTCATGCAGGATGATACCAGCTACTTTATGGGTAAAGACTGTCCTTTAGCGCAGAACCTAGGCTTAATCTCAAAAAAATTTAAAACCCAATCATTTTTGACCTAGACCAATGCCCAAGCTCACAGCTTTGTCGTTTCCTTTAGGTGCACTTACTTTATGTGGCCCTGTGGATCGGCAAGGCAGAGTGGGTCTTGAGCAGCAACGAGGCCCTAGGCAACACCCTCAGACTGTCCTGGTGGACCTTTAACATCTTTCTATTGCCAAATACCTTTGAACTTTATATGACTCTGATTATCAGAAGGGCTTAAAACCAGTTCAAAAAGATTTTATTAATTAAAATAAAAAATAAATTGTGAACTTACTTCAAATGCCTTTAAAAGCTAGAAATTAATGATAAGTATTTTGCTTATGTAAATTAAAGAAAAATCGAACTGCTTCTCTGCATTTACCTTTTGATCAATGCCAGAGATCTCATTTGAATGAAAGGGATTCTCTTCTTATGTCAGCCACCTCTGGTGTAATGCTGAGAAACTAGATGTGAAATCTGTCCAACTCCTCTGTTGATGGCATTTATGTCACCTCCTGGACTTAGTGCTGAGTCCATTGGCAGGGCAGGAAGCCAAATGTGCCAGTGACTGACCTCCAGCTCAACTCTTGACTTCCACATTGCTGTGCACAGGTGCAGAGGCCAAGAATGCGTTGACTCACAGTTTGCTTGTGGTTCTCTAGGTTCTTCTTCCTACCGTTTGATTCAGATTCTACTGTCCTGTAAGTTTTCAATGAAAATTGCTCCTCCCAATCCATCAATAGGATGAAATACAAAGAGAAATTTGTAATTCTATTTATCATAAATACATTGTAAATAACGCAATGTATATTTGTAGCATATGCTTGTAGATGCAGACTACGTTCATTTCCGACCATCCAACACAATAAGATGCACTAGTAACAAGAAAAGGCTTGATATGACAACCATTAGAAAGGATCAATTAATTGCAAAATTGCTTTAAGACTTGGGTAAAGCCTTTTTAAAAGACTGTTCAGCTTTAAATTAAACTACAAAGTGACTTACTCTTTGATATATTGCTGACTCACTGATTACCTTGTTTAAAAGTGATGGGATTTTAGGCTTCAAATAAGTAATAATGAGCTATGGTTTGAACCATATTTACTGGGTAGATAAATTTTACAGATGACAATGGATAAACTACACAGGACAAGAGGTATTTCTAGCACTTCATTTTTTTTACAAATTTCAATACTAGTAAACATCATAATTTTCTTTTAAAATCCAGATTATCAGAAGTTTAAAAAAGCATATTCTAGCGCTGAGTTAATCCATGTAAATTGTGGATAACTAAAGGAAGAATAAAATCAAGTATTTGATAGTTAAAGGAGATGACCGGCAGATCTAGAAGATCTGCCAAAACTGTTTGGATTTCTACAAGTGTACTTGCAATAAAATAATGATAAGGACATCATACTGAAGGTGCAAAACCACAGTCATTTAGAAATGTCATTCATTTGACTGATGAATATGCTTCATCAATCAAAAGTGACATTAAGTAGAAAATGCACTGACTTCAGAAGAAATGCCAGACTGCCTGTCAGGTTATCCAGGAAACACTAAAACCATAATTACCTTCTGCTGGTCTCAATGCACCCTACAGAAAGTGACAAAAGGTCTAGCACTTCATCTTAACAATAATAGCTGCAAGTCAACCAACACCATGAGTTACGTTTGCTTACATTTCATCTTTCACCGTGAATCAGCTCCAAATGTTGTCCATTCCATGTAAGTTAATGCTAGATATTACTTGCTATATTAGCCAGGAGGTACTAAAGTTATTATGGGTTTGGAGCATCATAGGTACATTACATTATTAAAGGATTACTGTTTAAGCTTCTAGTGAATGCAGTTGGGAATGAATTTTAATGTGTGTATGTAACCTGGTTGGAATGTAATAATTGCTCTCTAATATCATAATTAGTAGTCTATGTCACACTCCTGTTGACTAAATGGGGCTTCAGACCAACATTAAGATATGATGGCATCTACTATTTTTAAGCATTGAAGATCTGGCTCAGTGGCAGCAACTTTGAATAGAAGCCAGAGAATTGTACATTCAAATCCCACTGTAAGATTTGAGTATGTAAGCCAGGTCAACATATTAGAGCAGGTCAGCAGGATCAGATGTTTTCTTTGGGATTAAATGTTGAACCAATGTCCTGTGCAGGTGGATATTAAATGCCCCATAGCTTAACTAAAAAGAGAACATAATTCTCCTAGTGCCAAAATTCACCTCATGACCAATACCACTAAGCCTCTTTTTAAAATTTTATTTGTATCATTCCTGTTTGTGTCTTCAAGATAGTGCTTCTCTACAGTGACTACAATTAAAGATAATTTGTTGGCTGTGAAGTACTGGGATGACCTGGGGACATAGGTGTCAGATGCAATATAAATACAACTTCCTACTTAAATAATGTTCAAATAACCTAACAGCTTCTAAAGGTCGTGCTCCCTACATTTAAGTGACAATAGTGCTGTAGTTTTAATAATAGCTATAGATCAGAATAAATGGAGTTTGTTGTGTGGTGTAATGTTAAGGTGTTAGCATGCTAGGAGGGCTAGTTGCTTCCAAGAAGATGGATCAAGAATTACAAACTCGAAAGGACAAATGTCTAAGTGGACAGAACAGTGGAAGCTGAAATTACACAAGGGTTTCATTTAGGAAAGAAAGCGTAATCAACAACTATTCAATGAATTACGTCAAATTAACTCAGAATGAAGTTGGAAGATTTCTAGGCAACTTAATAGATTCAGTGTTTTATGTGTCCAAACAACATGTGGCAGCAAAATAGCAAAGAATATAGAATTGTAAACTGTAGCCGAACAATAAAAGATAGATAAAATAATGCATTCTGATGAGCCTGCTTTCTCTGTGCACTGTCACACAAGGTACAGTTCGAATCAAACACACGAACTCTGTAATCAAAAGTAGCGTCAACCCAATCTTGACTTTACTCTAACATAAGGACATAATATTGAAGGGCAGGAGTAAGCCATCTGTCCCTTTGAGTTCAATAAGATCATGGCTGATCTTCTACCTTAGTGCCTTTTCCCTGCACTATTCCCATCTCCTTTGATTCCCTTAATATCCAGATTCCCTTTAATCTCTGATCACTCAGTAACACTACCAACAGAATTTCCCCCATCCCACTCCAACCCACCAGCATTGGTAAGTTATTCCGTTGCTTCTCTTTTCTTTATCCTTTACATATTTCCAACCAGCTAATATGTACATGATAAAGATGATTGCAGGCACTTCTGACAGTTTTATTTATGATCTGATCCATATGAAATATTATTTAAAACTCCTCTTCTAGGGCAGCATGAAATATTGGCTGGTGAAATGGTCGACAATATATGCTTACTGAAGTTTAATATTGTAGAACCCTCTTATAATTCTTTTCCATTTATAAGAAATTAAGTACTGGAAAATATTTATGTATTTTAATGAAAAGTAGTCAGGATAAACAGGGTTTATGGGATTGAAAAGAGACATTTCTTACAAAGATATTTTCTTAAAAATTGTTGTCCCAATATTCATGGTGTCCTTTAACATATTGTAAGTGATTTCAATGCCTCAGCTAGCTTTAAACACAGGCAGACATAGGTTTAATTCCTAAGTTGTAGGTATGGTAAGGCATTGGACCCAATCTGCATTGAAAGCCTTGCCATAGATAAATGTATTAGTAGGAGCTTTATAAGAGACATGATTTTAGGGATGTAATTATAACTGTTGGTGTGCCAAAGAAATCAATCAAGGTGAAATTCTTTTTGTAGACCTTAGTGCCACTCCCAACCATAAGTTAGGTAGAAACCTTCTGTCTTATGGGAAATGCTGTAATAAATTTAGGATCAAATTTTGAAAGAAGCTGCATTTAGGTATTTATTTTGATATGTATGGATTAGTGTGAGCATTTTTATGTTGGCAATTTTCCAATTATTGTGATAAAAGGAAATAAGAACTGTGGACAATACTGAAACTTTAAATTGGTTAATAGGAAAAATAACAGGAAGTATAGGTTCACATTTTAACCTTTATTGTTTCCATTAGAAACTATCAATTTCCTTCGCTGTAAGAAAACTAAGGATAAGAGAACCTCCGAACTGAAAATCAACCTCAGTCATCTTAATGTAAAAGTGGACATTAAAATCCTCCTCTTGTCTCATCACCAGCTTTGATAAATTAACATCCTTATTGGTTATCTACAATACCAGGCTTTTTTAAACATTTTATTTACAGCGTGGTAACAGGCCCTTCTGGCCCAACGAGTCCACACCGCCCATTTTAAACCCAAATTAACCTACCCGTACGTCTTTGCAATGTGGGAGGAAACCGGAGCACCCAGAGGAAACCCATGCAGACACGGGAGAACGTACAAACTCCTTACAGACAGCGACGGGAATCGAACCCCGATCGCTGGCGCTGTAATAGCGTCACGCTAACTGCTACACTACTGTACTGCACTGAGACCCTATTCTATCTCATCATTTTCATGACCTCCCCACTAGCTCTCTTAACCTGTATATTTTCCTGGCTAACTTTCTTCAATGAAACAAAAATATTGAGCGGTGAAACATGGCTTGATTCAATGATGATATTGTCTTATAAATTACCAGAAAGTGTTGCTTTGGCAGTTTCTTGTTTCCTGGTCATATTTTAGGCAATGAATAAGTATGACTAGTTTATTCACCTCATGAAACAAGGATCTTTCTCCACCACTATTCCTAAAACCCGAGCTCCTCCCAACAAGCACCAACATACAAGGTACAAATTGTTTTCTAAAGTGTCACTATTAAAAACCTTGCCCATTCAATTTCCAGCTTTATTTAACACAGATAACCTGTAATAAGTGAGCCACTCCTAACAGTGGAACTTGTATGAAGTTTAAATAATAGTACAACAAACGAGCAGGTGCAACTTGCTAAAATCACATCCGTCAATCAACTGGCCTTGGCTAAACTGTCTGTTCTCATTTTGACCAGTTATAAGCAAAATAGTGAACATAAAGCTGCATTAAACTTCTTGAGTGCAAGAAGTGATCTTTCCTGAGATATACAGAGTTGCATGCATAATATTTTGTTTTTGACATCAATGTATCAAAGTCTCTGTCTCAATGATGAATCTGGGCTAATACCAAAATCCAGAGAGTTTCTCACCATCAGAAGTATAATGCTGCATCAATTAGGATAAATAACAACATGATTTTATAAAGTGAATGCCAGAGATTAGGGCAAGGGAGCAAAATACACAGTCACCGTTGTTTGGTTAAGAAAATCATGTTACGTTCAAGAAGCCAGAGGTGGACTTCTTGGATGGCTCGGAAGGTTGTACAGCTGAAGGAAGTTTGTAGAGGTACTGAGTAGGGAAACCAGAGGGATTTGAAAATAAGCATGAATTTTAAAATCAGGAATTTGCTGTGCCCAGCCAGAGTAAACATGGGCCAGTAAGTGCAGGGGTGATCAGTGAACAGGACGTGGAAGCTAGCAAGCATGGAACAGTTTTGGGTGAACTCTCATGTTTATGAAAAGTGCAGGATGGGAGGCGAGTCAGGAGGACTTTAGTTAGATCCAGAGGAAACAAAGGAATGGCTGATGGTTTCAGCAGCAGATAAACTGAGGAGGAGGTGGAGATGGCAGATGTTTGGCAGTGGAAGCAGGTAGTATTGGTGATGGAAAGTTCACATGGGCAGAAACTCGGCCCAGGGTAAAAGAAGATATCAAAGCTACATGTTGCAAACTCTCTGGTTCACCCTCAGAATGCTACTGGTAGGAATGGGGTTGGTAGTCGTGGAATGCATTTTTCTGGTGGGGATTAACAACGTCTTCAGCTTTCTTGATATTTAATGATGGAAATTTCTGCTCAACTAGTGTTGGATAACAGTAGCAAATCAATAGCAGTGGAAGGATTTAGAGAGCTTGTGGTGAGACAGTGTTAAGTATGGAATCTGACCTTGCAATGTGTGTAGTGTTGCAGGAAGGTACTCTAATAAATAGAGTTCAAAGGAAAGGAAATTGAACTTCCTGTTGAGTATAAATGTTAATGTTTGTAATTTTTCTACACAAAAAATAAGATTTGAATATCATCTATCTGCCTCCATTTATTTTTCTCCTTTAATTTTTTAGATATCCCAAGGCTATGAATCAAGCCATAATAGGAGGACATGTTTATTGGTTTTCCTCATAACATAAAAAGAAGCAATTTTGGCCCATTGAGTGTATGCCAATTTACAGAGCAATCCCATTGCCCCCACTAATTTTCCCTAGTCCCTACATTCCCATCACTTCTACCACCCACTTACACTGGATGCAATTTACAGTGGACAATCAACCTACTAACCTGCATGTTTTTGGAATGTGAGAGGAAACCAGAGCACATGAAGGAAACCCACACAGTCACTTGAAGAACCTGAAAACTCCACACAGACAGTACCAGAGGTCAGGATTGAACCTGGATCCCTGGAGCTGTGAGGCAGTAGCTCCACTAGCTACAAGGGTAGTTCCTGTCTCCTGAAGGGAAACATTTAATCACTAATCCTGCTAATCTGTCTTTGCAGAAATGAACTGCAACCACGGGGTCATGGTTTGGAGAATGGAGCCACCATTGTTGCAATCCCAAGAGGTCCATCTTCCTTTCCGGGAGCAGGAAGTCTGGAATTAGCCTTTTGGACTTTGATGTCCTAAAGCCAAGGACTAATCTAGTACTTAATATTTGAGACAAAAGCATACAAGCTAATTAACAAGTTGAATGTTAATTAGAAATAAAATAATTAAATGTAAAAGCATTACATGAATTACAGAAGATTGATACTGGCACTGAAGATGTGCACTACATTCATGCTCCAATTTGATCAATATAGCGGAGTGATGATGAAATGCAACTGAAGGTCTTTCACCAATTCCAAAACACATGGGCCCACACTTGCAGCCTTGCGATGTATGCTCTTCTGACTCTTCTAGAAGGGAGTAGAAATGAAAGTACCTCAAATAATACTGCTTTGGTTTCCTGTTCAAAATTAAGTGTCATGTTAATTGTTTTCGAGGCTTGATATTTTATATTTATCACCCCGATTTCGTAATTTCCCAGAAGTGGAAAAAACCCTTTCCCAATGTTCACCCTATCAAACTCTTACCAGGTTATGCTCTCTTCAGGAAATCAGAGCCTTAGCCTGTTCACACTGTTTGATAGTTGCACCCTACATTTCTGGCATCGTCCTTGCATGTTCTTCTTGCTCCTACATAAAATTTTGAAGCTTAGAAACTTGAACTATGAATTGTCCTTATCAAAACAAGTCAAAGCTCTAAAAACGACTTACATTTGTTGGAAAACATGCCTGGAGAAATGAAACAGCCATTCTTAAGAGCAAAATTCATCAAATCCAATGGACCAAGATAAGATAAGATAAGATTTCTTTGTTCGTCACATGTACATCAAAACACACAGTGAAATGCATCTTTTGCGTAGAGTGTCTGGGGGCAGCCCGCAAGTGTCGCAACACTTCCGGCGCCAACATGGCATGCCCACAACTTTCTAACCGGTAAATCTTTGTAATGTGGGAGGAAACCGGAGCACCCGGAGGAAACCCATGCAGTCATGGGGAGAATGTACAGACTCCTGACAGACAGTGGCCGGAATTGAACCTGGGTCACTGGCACTGTAATAGCGTTATGCTAACCGCTACACTACACTGATCTATTTTTGATGAAATTTGAAAGAGGAATTTTCGCCACTCCAATAGTCAAACCTACTGTTCTTCAAATATCTCAGAGGCATGTAAGCCTGGGCAAGATTAGGATGTTAGATGGATTGAACCCCTGTTGTAAGGAGTACAGGAAGATGAGAATTTTATCATGAGCTATTGGCATGCAGCAAGCCATGGGCAAAAGGTGAACAGGACATGGTATAAATTAAAAAAAACAGAGTTTGGGATGACCTCTATCTCATGACCATGACTGGTGATCTGTGTGTTTATTTCCAACATGCTCCACTGTTTGTCAGCCGGATACTGCTTTGCATTTGAAAATTTTCAGTGATGGATAAAATGCTGAGCAGGTCTGAATGCTGACAATGCATCGAGCTCACCAATGATGTTGCAAGCTTGATTTAGCCTCTAAAATTAGCACAGCAACAGAACTTGCTGAATATGAAACTGAAGTGTAGTAGCCATATACAGAATGTAGCTGCAAGAGCAGATCAGAGGCTGGGAATCCTTGGGTGAGTAACTCACCACCTAACTCCGAAAACCTGTCCACCATCTACAAGGCTCCAGTCAGGAGTGTGATGCAACACTCTCCACTTGCCTGGGTGAGTGCAGCTGCAACAACACTCAAGAAGCTTGACACCATACAGGACATAGCAGCCAGCTTGATAGGCTCCCCATCCACAACCATTCACTCACTCCAGCACCGATGCACAGCATCAGCAGTTTGTACCATCTACAGGATGCACTGCAGCAAGACTCCTTAGGCAACACCTTCCAAACCCACAACCTCTACCAGCTAGAAGGACAAGGGCAGCAAAAGCATGGGAACACCACCACCTGGAAGTCGCCCTCCAAACCACACACCATACTGACTTGGAAATATATCACTATTCCTTTACCATCGCTGGGTCAAAACAGAATACGACGTTTTCAGTGAATGTCCCGCTAATTTCTGGAATCAGACTTTTACAGTGTTTGCCATTATTTGCAGTAGAGTTCCAAACAGCTTTCATCACCATACCCCCTGCTGACTCCAGGGCTGCCAAAACTTTCTGACCTTAAGGGATGTGTGATATATCTTTTTGGAGGAACTGTATATTCATTCTGAACGAAGCAATGAAAGGCTTCTGAGTAGCTTGGCTCAGAAACTCTGAAAACATGGCAACGACATGTGAGTGAGTGAACCAGAAAGAATTTGACATAGATTCTTGTGAGGTTTCCATTCTATGGCCACTGGACAAGTAAGTCACCATCTTTTATTATTCTTTTGGTGGCTTTTAATATATTTACCTTAATTAATTTTTTATAATTATATTTGTTCAAATTTTTCTAATCAGAAATTTTGAGGATAAGAATGATTTTATAGTTTCCTTCCAGCTAAAATTAGCCATCTCACTTTACGATATTTCAGAGAGAAGAAATTACACACCTCGTGATCCATACCCAATTGTACATCTGATGATGCCTATCAAGTTAATGATCTCCAGTGCTCAGGCAGCAAGGGACCACAAGTGTGTTTAAATATCTGAAATTTATAAAAAAATATGTCAGTTACCAAGGGACTCTTTGAACAAAGCTCAAGGAAACAGAAAACCAGGAGCTTCCATTACCGGGTGGAGTTCACACTGAACTTTAATATAAATCTGTGAGAACTGAAATCTGGCCCAACCACAAGATCAAACTTACCCAAAGACTACAAGGAGTTTTAGTGACAGCTCGAGCTCCCTGTCCCCTTCAGCAACCCCTCCACCCTTGCCTGAGAAAACTCAAGCAGAGCACAGCAACAGAGCAGATGTTGAACGGGGCTGATTTAATACAGCAGGCTTCTACATGCAGAAACTTCCAGTGCTATTGTAGGGAATTAGTAGAGTGACATGTTGTTTTAAAGGCACTGTGAAATAAATACAGGTAATGGCTGTGGCACAGATGGCAAGGGAGGGACTTCAGCCTTCAAACTTTAAACTCTAAACCACGCAGCTTAAAAACAGCATATGTGGAGCTGAGGAATAAGAAACCCATTAGTACAAACTTTCATCAGCTTTAACTTTACATTCCTGGAATGGCAGATTGTACTAAGCACACATGCTCTTTAACTACTCTTCAGCATGCTTATTTCTATAATCTTTCTTCAAACCCTCATAGCAAAGGAATTTTTAAAATGTAATTGGCTAAAACTTAAAAAAAAATCTACATGTGGGTTCCAAAGAGTTTTTCAGAATCCTTCAGGGCACAAACCAGTAAGAATTTGCCAAATTATATACACTGTACCTCAAAAGTTCTCAAAGTGAATATGTAAGTTTAAACACTATTCTAGTGGTCCAAGGTGAGCAACAGAAAGCAGCACAGTGGTACAGTGAGTTGAGCTGCTGCCTCACAGCTCCAGAAACCTGGATTCAATCCCAACCTTTGATGCTGTCTGTGTGGAGTTTGCATGTTCTCCCTGTGACCATGTGTGTTTCCTCTGGCTGCTCCAGTCTCCTCCCACATCTAAAGACATGTAGGTTGGGGGGTTAAATAGCCACTGCACATTGCCTCTAGTGTGCAGCTAAGTGGTGGAATCAGGGAGGAATTGATGGGAATGTGGGGAGAATTTTCAAAAAATGGTATTAATGTATAAATAATGTAAATGGGTGTTTGATGGTTGGTGCTGAAGGGCCATGCTGCATGAATCTATGAGTGAGAAAGCATGAGAGGTATTGCCTGAAAATTACATCATGTTCTAGTTCTGTGGCTGCTCACACTTTGCGCTTTCCAATTAAAGCAATGACGTACAGATGACAAGAGTCACCAAAGTACCAGAATCAGAGTAGAAAATGGCGATGAACTCCTCAAGATGAGATTTGTTGTCTGCAAGTGGGTGTGGGAGTACCTTGCAGAACACACCAACAGATGTGGGGATGCCATCACTGTCTGCTACATGCTGCACAATCTTGTCAATCAAAGATAACATCTGGAGGAAGCGAGGAGATGCAGAGCCCAAGGGTTTGAGGTGAAGCTGGAGAGTAGCAGGAGCAAGAGGAACAGGAGAGAGACCGTCAGAGGATGTCCCTGGTCAACAGCCACACCCTGATCTCCCTGCTGGGCTCATGAGTACAAGTGATATAAGGGATACCCAAATAGAAAATAATCTATATAAACCTGCAAAGTCATGGTCCCCAAAACAAAATAGGTAACTGTCTCCACACTATTAACCTTAACACCAATACACTGCCTCAATAATCAGCTGGGAGAGCCCAGATGATGACATTTCCCCATATTGTGCTGTGTAGCAGAACACATCAGTCAGTGGTCCCCTGGCCCCATAACTTGTGACTTGCTACAAAATCTTTGTATTTCTGAGGAATGATACCATACTGAAACAACCGTGATCTGTACAAACTATACTTTCCTCAGATCAGCTCCAGTCTGTGGTTCAATATGTTGAACCCTTTGTTCTGCTGCTCAACGTTGACTGTGGCTAGTGAGCATTGTCGCCATAGCAGCAAGAGTAATATATGTAAAGACACATTCATCCAATGGTGTCCATGAGGGCCTATCATTTTAAGCCAATGAAATCCACAATCATTCACCAATGAGAAATCCATTATGATTCTCTAACGGTGGTTCATTTTAAGACATTGCACCAACTGGCAGTTTCAAGGAACATAATAGGGCAGAACTAAAGAAGCAACAGTGGTAAAGGTACAGTCTTTTACTCAGCTCAAACATTTTTAATGTTTGCATCTGATGAATGCTGTCCTGCACAAAGGCCCTCTCACATAATCTTACTACTTTCAGTACCCTACATGAAAGTGGGCCATCTAGAGAAGGAGCAACGCAAAGGCAAAGCAATGTTTCATCTCTTCGTGTGACGTCTCTCAAATTTCTCAGCCATTACTAGGAGTCCTTACCTCAGCCACGATAAATGTTGCTAGAGCAGCAAATCCAAAGTCTTCTGGAACTGTACTGAGGCATGGATCTTCCTTCCATTCACCCCTTGCTTTATATTCCCCATTCCTGGTGTTAGACCCTTGCTCATTAATGTTTGGTGTATCTACATGTGAAACCCATCTTTCAAACCAATGCTACCCATCCCATGGAATGAGGTGGTGATGTGGGGAGTAGGCACAATGTTTCTTTTTGGTGACATGTATCATCATCATACCCCTTCTATTTTCCTTACAGACTTCTATCAGGCTCCTCTTCTTATGTGGCATCTTTAACCATAATGAGGAGGATGGTCTCCTCAAGTCTGGAGAAGTGCTGTGTGTGCACATGTGCATTTATCTGTGTGTGTGTGTGTGTGTGTGTGTGTGTGTGTGTGTGTGTGTGTGTGTGTGTGTGTGTGTGTGTGTGCTTCTGTGTGTGTATGTTTTTGTGTATGAGTGTGTGTTTCTGTATGTGTGTGTATATGTTTCTGTGTATATTTTTTTCTGTATGAGTGTGTGTTTCTGTATATATGTGTGTGTTTCTGTGTGTGTGTTTCTGTATGTATGTTTCTGTGTGTGTTTGCACATGTGCTTGAGCATGTTAGTGTTGCACATGTGTGTGTCACTTTGTGTGCATGTGTGTGCAAGTGTGTGTGTGTGTGTGTGCGTGCACATGTGTCTGCGTGTTCCCATGCATAGAATGCATGCACATGCATGTGCAAAGTGCCTCAGCAGTTGCACTGAACTGTGTGTGGTCCTGTTGAGAACCAACCAGCAGTAAGATTGTGTAAATTAACATAGTGTTGTTTCAAATGTCTTCTTGACCAATTTCATGTTTATCTAGGAAGCTTCCGATTCAGTTTTAGCGCTGAATGCCACAATGTTTAAGGCAAAATCTCAATTTCTGGTCTCTGATGTCCTTGGATTCCCTCCACTAGTTACATTTGTAATTTTGAATCATTATCCAGCAATCTATTATTGCAATCATTATTAAAATTGAAAATACAACAATAATAACATTTCCTTTCCCAGCTCATATAAATGATTGCACTCTAACAACAGCAAAATAATAACACTGAAGAAATTAATGAGACTCAATGCTTATAAATCCCAAGGTCCCAAAGTTTTGAAGGAACTGGTTTTGTCATTAGTTGTCTGGTCATCACCTTCCAACATTCCAGAGATTCTAGAAAGAAAGATTTGCTCATCATGTATCTTTGATTTTTGCAAGGATGAAACTGGAGAAATCAAATATAAAAATAGAAAATCCCAGAAACATGGAAACACTCGGCAGGTCAGGCAGCATCTGCGGAAAGGGAAAGAAAGTTAACGTTCCAGGTTGGAGACCCAGTCCTGACGAACCTGAAACCTTAAATCTGAAACATTAACTTAGTTTCTCTTTCACAGATGCTGCCTGACCTGCTGTGTGTTCTTAAATTTTCTGTTTTTATTTCTATTTATTTCAGTTTTTTTAATTTTCATTTACTGGAGAAATGAGATAACCTGTAGAAGGCTTTCAGCAGGTTGAGGTTGGGGCTGAGTTGGGCATTGTTGATTGCACAAGAGTGAGAAGTCTTGATAATGGATAGGATGTAAGGTTTGAGGCCCTACTCCAGGCTGAACAGGAGACCAAGCAGTCTGATTCAGCCTGTGCAGTTGGCTGGGGGAGGGAAACTCAGACTGTGGCAAGGCAACAGAGTTCACACTGGGCACTAAAACTCAAGGCTCCCATCTGTCACTTTCTCAATTGAACAAACTAGTTTTTTACTTGAATTCAGATAGACAGTCCACCAGCACTGATGGTTAATATGTCTGATACAGTGGCACAAACAAGTTAGTTTCATATTTTAAGAAGACTTCCAAAGTTGCCTGTATTTGACACAATATTTTTTGAAAAGAAAGGAAAAGCCTGAAGGAACTTATGAATATATGGATAGTCAGAGTATCTTTTACGACTGCTTTACTTTCTCGGAGTGTCAATTGGTAATTCTGGTTGGGGGGGGGGGTGGCGGTTTAATTATGATGACAATTAATTTAATGAATTAAAAGGAATCAGACTAAAGGAGCACCACTGAATCCTAGTGCATTTATGATTGGATTTTAAAGTACCTTCTACTTCATTCTTTTGTGCTGAATTGAAACTCAATGCACTTTCTTTTCTATCCTTCATTGTATGTCAGATTGTCTGAATGCTGAGTGAACTTTCTACTGCATCCACATACGGTATGTAACTTTCACAACTACTGTACTTACATTGACTATGCAGATACCATTAGAAAAGCGGATACTTAAAATCTTGCAAAGGCCATGGTGCATCATGAACTTATTGTATTCCTGTGGTCAAAAACACAACAGAGTTTACAGTGTTATTGACATGATATCATTAATGTGATATCTCCAACCCCAACCCCGGAAACATTACGATTAATGTGATATCCTCCCAATGCTCATGACAAATTCAGCTGATGAAGAAGATAACAAAGAACACCCACGAGAAAAACCCTTGAAATATTAGTAGACTGTCCTAGATAGTGTGTCATTACAATATCTGAAGTGACTCTGTGTAAACTTAAAACTATCAAAAACAGAACTTTTAGCAGAACCTGACTTTTAATTAATCCATTTCCAGGAGCACAATATTAATATTTCATATCGAGTTGAATACGAAAGAACTTTAGAATTAACATCTCACAAACATTGCTAAGTTTTGTGGTGCACAACAGACAAACCACAAGAAATAAGTTAAGCCATTATAATTACCATGGAAATATCCTTATTCAAGGCTAGCTTAAACTCTGTGTAATTCCAGAAACCACCAACCACAAGGAAGATTTATTAATCATCCTAAAATTAGTTTTTTATTATTGCATCATTCAGGTTTTACACGACCATTTTGAAAGTGTAGAAATTCAAACATAATTATGGAGACATTCTACAACTTTAAAACTTGGTCAGTATTATTTTATTGAAAGCAGTTTCCTCAGATTCAAGGGTGGGCAATATCGTAAAAGATTACAGTTTACATGTTGTGAACTGTTAATGCTGAGTTGACTTTTAACTACATATTTCCTCTCAGCCCGATTAAATAAATAAATGATTGAAGTCTGCTGGTTCTAAAGGGAAAGTTAGAAGGGGATGAATGGCTGATGTTCTGCCAGAAAAAAATTACCTTCTTATATCCAAGCTGACACAACATGTTTCAGACAGCTGAGTGTTTAGTTTCATGACATTAACAGCATCAGTATGTGCTCTTTGATGCATTGCCGCAGTGCTTAGTAATTTGGTAACAGGTTGGAAATGGACTATAGGGTAAAATGAAACTGAGTTACCGTGACAACATCTGCCACCTTTCATTTCTAAATCAGCAATGTGGCACAGGTGACTTTTTGCCACCAGGTAGAACATGGAAGCCCCAAAGTATATCTTTCCCACTTTGAAGAGGAAACCACATTAGCAGTTCTTGGAAAATGCAGTTTTACTTCTGGAGAATTACATTACAAAACTATGAAAAGAATCAAAGTTTGGTCATGTAGATTCTAAATATTTAGGGACACATTTTACTCTATAGTAATGCAAAAAGATGCATTTCACTGTGTGTTTCGATATACATGTTACTCTCTCCACCTTATCCAAGCAATATACCTCAGCAACAGCCTAAGAACACAGTCTACTGCACCACTTTTCATGTCCATTACCAACCACATTAGTGCATCTGAGATGAGATTGCTTGATTAGTGCTGAACTGGATATTGTATTGCAGACCCACGCCCAGTAGGAAGTGGATTGACATACCCAAATTCACTTCACATTGGACCTTGACTGCCAGTGGATTGGGCCAATATTCATTCTGTGAATTAAAAGTAATGATGAACTTTTATAAAACAATGGTTAGGCCAAAACAGAGGAGTATTGATTCCAATTTTGGACATTGCACCTTAGGAAGGACTTGGATGGCCCTCAGGATGTGTAGGAAAGATTTAATGTAGGAAAGAATCATGTTATGGATGAGTTACTTCAGTTACATGAAGTATTCTCTAGGATCAGAGAAGGTTAAGAGGAATTTTGACATACAGAATCATGATGGGTTTAGATAGAGCACATAAAGTAAATCTGTTTCCATTAGCAGAGGGGTTAAGGACTGGAGGATACAAATTTAGAGTAATTGGCAAAAGATCCACTGTGACATGAGGAAAGATTGGTTTTAGTTACAGTGAACAAATGCAACCTGGATTGCTCTGCATGAATGTGATGAATGCAGATTTAGTTGTGGCTGTCAAACAGAAATTGGATAAATACTTGAACGCAAAAAAAAATGCAAAGCCGTGGAGACAGAACAGGGGAATGGGACTAACGGAATTGCTCTAGAATGAGCAAGCAGACTCAATGGGCTGAATGGCCTCCTTCAATGCTGTAATGATTTTATCATTCTAGACATAGATTTGAACCCAGAAGTTCAAACAAAAGGCTAATGTCTAACCCGTTATGCTAAAAAGATCTGCTTTGAAAATTCTTCAACAAACTCATTCTGCATAGCTAGTTTCTAAACTTCTTCACTTAGCGTAAAACAATAAAGGAACACTGCAAACTATTTTCTAAGCAAATCTAACATGACTTTTACAATAATTATAATGATATTGTGTAGTAAGAACAAGTTGGGATAAGACGCTGCACATTCACCCACTCAAGCACATCTCTAGCTATTCCTTTCCCAAATGACATCCCAACATCTGAGATCATCTTAAGATCAGTTTTCCCATCCCCTTTAGTACCCAATTTATGTTTGGTTAATTGCAAGCCGCGCTACTTTTACACATTGTCTTTATTAAAATAATCCTCAGCCTTCTCAAAAACTCTGGACCACAACATTCCCTGTCCAAAGTCTATCTGTGTGACTTATTATTCAACATACTGCATTGTTTCTGTACTCAGACCTCAGAGTCATTTTCTTCATGACAGCTCTTACCTGTTCTTCCATTAGATTCTTAACATTGCACTGGATAATTAAACCAGATGTCCTATTTCCACTTCCAGAGTCTCATAATTTCTGTTCCCATGACGCCATATCATTCATACTTCATGCATACTTTTGTCACCTTTTGCCAACTCTTCATACTGGCAGTCAGCATGGTCAATGGGTTTAATGCCTCATAAGACTAGTTTCAGGCTGTACTGACCTCATTTGATGCCAACGTGTGCTCAGCTCACCCATTACACATGCACTGGTCTGCTATCAGGAATTGCATGGATGTCAACTTTCTCAGTTTATGAGTTACATGTTTATTTACCAGGGCAAGTTATTGTATGGGGTTGGAAAATCAGTTCTTTGGCTAGGCCCCATACTAAGATTAGTCCCCATACATCATGTTTGACATATTAATCACAATTATTCTAGTTTTTAATTGGCTGGAAAAGTCATTTCCCAACTGAAGGAAGGATAAAAGACATTTGAAACTTCCTATAGATATTAGAAAATTATTGGAAAGATTAAATTAATTAGTTTTTAGAGGATTATAAGATGGAGAATAGAAGATGCAAAGCAGAAAAGAAACTCTTGAATGAAAATTGTTTTAAATGAAAAGTGTTGCTTTTTTACTTGTGTAAGACTAATATTCAAACTCTAAAACTGGAATAATGTTATTGATGTAAATATTTCAGAAGCATATGGCTGAAGCTTGGTCAATGGGCAGGTTAAAGATAAAGAATTGGGAATTATTTACTTTGTTTTTAGCTACATAAATTAGTTTCCTATTTCTATTTGACTTCCTCAATGATTTGTTCCTATTTTTTAATTCAGATGTGTAACCTTCATTCTCATTGGTTACAATTAGCTGAATGTATCAGAGTAACTAATTTAACTGAGAATAATTTGAAGCTTTATCTTTTTTCTACATTTGCTAATGGCACAGAGAAGATTATATTATTAACCAGAAGGTAGTCTCCAGAAATTAGAAAACAGGCAAAACTATTAAGGAATCCTATTAAATCCAGACATTTTGTTAGTGCAATGTGAATGCTTAAATGATGCATATGCCAATGGTGATAGAACCTAAGAACAATTCAATTGACTGTTGAATATTTAACTTAAGACAATCTTGCTTCTCTCTGTTATATTTGCACTCTTTGAAGTTTTATCACCATGAAGTAAGCTTTTGAGTAATTGGTTTTCTTCTCTCAGATGTTGCAGGATTCCATAAAGAACAAAGACCCATGAAAGGGATTATATGTAAAATTTGGCTATTCAAGGAATCATCTGGTTAAAGCTATTCAGAGCCCAGGTGCTGGAGAGTACAATGTTAGCTGGCTTGGGCCTTTTTAGATGCTAGGATTTCTTTATACACTTGATCTTGTGACATTTGGAGTTGGGTAACATTTCTACATTAGTCACCTTTTCACAACAAAAACAGCTCAAGAATGGTTTAGAAACTGGGCAAAATACTCTAAATTGAATAAACTAGTGAGAACTAGTCATTGATTTAGTGGTCCACCTCAGCCTTGCTCACAGTTGCTCATTTCAAGAAACCTCATTATCACCACATGGTTCTATTCATTCTTTAAGATAGCACTAAACAAAGTGTGTGAATTGGTACCCTCAGTAAAATCTCCATTTACCCTTCAAAAGTAATGCACAAGTTTAAATCACGTGCATTCTGGGTGATACCAGCCCTTAGTTAACATTATTTTGAATTCTATTAAACATTCTACCATTAAGTACCTGCTAAACCAATACTATCATTTTATGAAAAAAAAACAGAAAATGCTCGAAATACTCAGCAGGTTAGGAAGTACCTGTGGAAAGAGAAACAGAGTTTAATGTTTCTAGTCAAAAACCCATCTGAACCCTTCACAGTTTCTTTTATTTTTCATCAAGTGTACATTGGAAGCATTTATAATTTTAATTGTGCTTTTCTATCCAATCTTTCTCCCATCTTTTAAAAGATGTACTTTCAAACTTCCCAACTCTCCAGTCATCACCATCTCTGCAGCTACTGAATCCACCTTCACCTCTACAAACACTCCCTCTCAGCCCCACCGAACCGTCCTCCCTGGTACAACCTTCAACTTTGTTCCATAAGTTCAAGGGATGCACATTTGAACATTAATGGCAAACAGCTAGATGAGCAGATAAAAGCAGTACCAGGTCAAAATTCCCCTCTGGCAAGATCGTTCACTACTCCAGGATCATCCAAAATCCAAAAATAGGAGCAGCACCTCATTTTCCATCTTGGAACCTTGCAGCCTAATGGCATGAACATTGAATTCTGCCCTAGTTTGTACCATCCTGTTCACACAGCACCCCTTTGGTTGCTGATCAACAGTAATTCCCAGCAATGCCTACATTTCACACTGCATTTTATTGCTTTAGAATCCTTTCATGCCCGCAATCTGTAACCTCTGGCAGCCCTACAACCTCATGGATCCTGCACTCTACCACTTCTGGCCTCGTGTATGTTCCTGATCTGAAGAGCTTTGAACATCAGTTGAGGCAGTCATGGAATTACAAATGAACATTATCCTCTACCTTCTAGTCCCTGTCTCACCCAGAGACTACATTTGTAGTGCCATTAGGAGAGTCAGCATAATTTTGGATGATCTCAAATTTAGGGGAGATTGAAGATGTAGTGAGAAACTAACTGTTATTCTTTTGGTTACAATTCCATTTGGATTAGATGTGTTTATACTTATTAGGAATAAGAATATCAGTTCCAGAAGAGATCAAAATATTCTGCTTTAAACCATTATTTCTCCTCACCCTATAAAATAAGCTAGTCTTTAAGTACTTAAGGAAAAGACAGAATGAGTAGGCAAATTGGCCCAGTGAGCCTCCCAACTATTTATTAAACTTGTAGCTGTTTTCTACCTTAACTCCCACTTGCAGCCCAATCCTTATCACTTGATTTCTTTGGTATTTGAAAATCTATCTTAAGTACATTTGTTCATTTAACATCCACTACCCTCCAGAGAGGGAAATTCCAAAGATTCACAGCTCTTTCAGTGAAGAAATTTCCCCTCATCACAGTCCTGAAAGGCCAGCCCTTTATTTTGAGACAGTGGTCCTTCGTTTAGACTCCCCAACTGGGCAGATTTGACCCAACATCTGCCCTGTGGAGCCCTTCAGAATCATATGTGTTTCATTTAAATCACATAACAGCCCTCTAAACTCCAGGGAAGACTGATCCTGTCCTTTTAGACAATATCCCCATCCCAAAGATCAGTTTTGTTGAACTTTTACTGCACTGAGGTAATAAGATGAGATGAGATACCTTTATTTGTCACATGCACATCGAAAACACACAGTGAAATGCATCTTTTTGCGTAGAATGTTCTGGGGGCAGCCTGCAAGTGTCGCCACGCTTCCGGTGCCAACATAGCATGCCCACATCTTCCTAACCCGTACGTCTTTGGTGTGGTCTTTGGTACTCCAGGTGTGGTCCTATGTAATTACAGCAGGACTTCTTCACTTGGTTCTTCAGTAATGGATGTCATACCTCATTGCTTGACTCTGCTTTTACAACTATGAATGAATGCTAAAAATATTTACCATTTTTTATCTTCTTAGTTTGTATTTCAGAAATATTAATAATCCTCAGGATCTATAAGCAACTGGCATGTTTTCAATGAGAACTCTAGTCTTTCAGGTGTAGACTAGTTCTGTTTCACTGGCTGTACTTTGCTTTTGGACATTTTTTGAGGTTGTGAAAGGCACTATGTCAATGCATGACAGAATGAGAAGGACACTCTGTTCACACTCTGTGAATTATTTGCTGTTATAGTCGACAAAGAAATATACCTCTCACTTCTGGTATATTTTAGAATCATTTACTTTAAGCCTTGTTGACTAACTGAAGTAAATTTCAATGTAAAAAACTGCATTGCCATGGATGTCCCACACCCTCCCCCACTGTATCATCTTCCAAAGTCCTCACAGTACAAAATGACAACCAAACTGGCTTTCTTTGTCACGTGCTTGCTCTCCAATGTCATGGCTGCTATCAAATGTACCCATGTACCCATGTCTGCACCTGCTCTGAATGAACACATCCACATTCCATTGAAAAGTACAGCTGGGTATTTAATTCCAGGTATACCAACATTTCTATGTCTGTGGATGATTTGACTTCCTTCTGACTGTGGCTCAGATATGAGATTTGAGGACGGTGAAATGACTGATGACTGATAATAAATAGGGGGAGGGAGCTGTTCATGTCTATGTTCTGTGTGCTTAATATTAATCTCTCTCTCCCAGACAATAAATGGTATGGTCCCAAACTGTTAGGAACGTTAGTGTGAAATTCCCAAACCCATGATTCAGTGAGATTTGCTACTGAATCTCTCTCTCAATTTTTGCATATTATATTCCCTACCTGAGCAGTTCTGAGAACACAGCTTAGCAAGGATATATCATCCTTCCTTATACCGTAGATTTGCTAGAATACTACTTGGATTCCTGCTGTTAAATTTCAAGAAGTGGTAACACAAGCGAGCTTCTATTTACTGGAATCTCGAAGGTTAAGGGACAATATGGTTGAGGTTTCCAAGGGAGCCTGAAAAGGTATAAGGTGAGAAGCTATTTCTACTGGTTTTGAAGTCTATGATGAGAGTGTGTCATCCAGAAAGGTAGATCCATGCCTTTCTGGACTGAAGCTTGGAAAGAGTTCTGCAGACACATAGATTGAAGTTACCGAGAACTGACTACTTCTAATGGTGCAAGGCGTTTGTAATTTCTCCACAAGTGGTAATTGATGCTAGTCCAATGGTTAATTTTAATCTAAGAACAATAGGTGGACTTATGGAGTTAAGTTACAAATCAGCCATGTGATGAACGAAGTCAAGGGACCAAATGGCCTGTACCTTTTCCTATATCCCTAATGCCTGTTCTTCTGTCCTAACATTTGTAATAACTATAACTATATACCTGATGTCCTAATATACACTTGTGTAATTTAGATCTTGATGGGTGAAGAGAGTCTGGGAGGGGTTTTTATACTAAATCCTGCAACGTAATGCTACAACGTGAAGGTTACATTTACCTTTTTATCTGACCGCTTACAGGATCTTCAGAGAAGGATATGTAACCATTCTTTATACGAGCCGGTAAATACCAGAGTAGAATGCAGTATCAGTTAAAGGTAATACTTCTTTTTGTTTTCCTATGAAATGCCATGACAATAACTCATTGTTGATGTGATGGTCAGTAAGGGAAAGGAGTCAGTGATTTTGTTCAAATTCTCTTACCATTCAAACTTCTTATTTCCTTAACTTGTAACATAGGCTGAAGCAAACGTGGAATGAAAATGGCTCCAAAACATTCTTGAAAATTGAGAGATGTAAAAGTATAAACCTCCCTACTTGTCCCCATTGGCACTTCCGGACTGTGGAAAAGAATGCTGAAGCCCATTTGTTGGGGATAATTAATTTTCTATAGTGGGACCAAGTATAGCCAGAGCCATTGGACTTGAAGAGAATGTCCTATGTCATACTGATGTACATCCTTTTCAGAATTAAAGAAATGTAGCTGGTTTCTACAATGCACAGCTGGAGTTACAGTCGTTCAGAAATACTTCCGTGATTACTGCAATTGATCGTTACATCTCAATTCATTAATCCTTTGCAGAATATCAATGGCATAAATTTAAATGCATTCACTTGCTGAAGGAGACGTCAAGCAGTTATAAACCTTAGTATATCCGGTACAATTTCTACATATCTTTTTCTGCTGCCAACAACTACCAGAGTTCAAGTTATGAAGCATCTACCCTGTCACAATTGTCAATTGCTGCATCCTGTTGATATGCTACTTAATACTAAAACAAATCCTGCAATACTCTGCTTTGCACATGGAGCCACACAAGAGTTGGCTTCTTTGGTGGAAGTGATAAACAAAGCTTCTTTATTCTTTATTGCTCTTCAAAAATTTCTAGCTCCTGGTCATGAAATCTATACTTCCAGGGATTCCAATCTGGTGCCGTGAAAGTTTGTGTTCTATTCTGATAATGGACAGGTGATTCATTTACGTTGTGTGGTTTTGTATTGAATGTGATTATGTTGGTGAATATTCACAACTCTGGAGAATAAAATAATTAAGCTCTTCAAGCTTTTGAATTTCTTTTTTTTTGGAAATTTCATGTTTATCAAGGAGCAAGTTGCAAAACCTGAGAAATGGAAGGATTCTCATGTGCTTTTCTCTCATTGTCAGCATTAGTGCTCCAGGTGAGATGTAACATGGTTTAACATGAGAGTGAAGTTCCCATATACCTTGGCCAACAATATGCTTTAATTCAAGTGTAATATCAGGTAGCAATGGTGTATAAGGTCAGGCCAAACCTTGTTTGGGAGCCCTGTGTACAGACAGCAAGCTGCAAAGGGATAATTGTTTCTGATTGTATAGATTGAAACAAACCTGTTGATACAAGCTTCAGGAACTAAAGTAAGGTCATGGAAATTGTGACAGTTGTGAAAGGAAGACATCTTAATTAATAATTTTAAAATTATACAGACAATGAATAATGCTGATTCTCACAAATTGCTAACAATGGTAATAGATTCAGAAAGAATCAAGGATCAAGATCCTGAGGGGGCATGACAGGGTAGATGTTGAGATGTTTCCACTAGTGGGAGAATCTGGAACAAGGGTGGTATAGTTACAAGATTAGGGGGCACCTAAACTCAGGTGTATAGGAACTTCTTCTCACAGATGGTGTGAATCTCTGGAATTCTATATTCTGGGAGTTATAGAGGCTGGATCATTGGAGGTATAGAAGAGGAAATAGATACCTTTTGAAAGATCAGAGGATTTAGAATAAGGGGGAACTGGTACAGAAAAGGAGAGGAGGCCATGATCATATTAAATGGTGGGGGCAGGCTTAAGGGCCAAGTAGCCTACACCTGCTCCTATTTTTAATGTTCTTAAACGTTTAAGGAAGATGGAAGTTTTTGGACATAATTTTGACTTGGATACTTTAGGATGCAAATCAGTTGCAATGTATTTCTTGAAAATGGGAGTGTACCAGGAGCTGCATTTAAAGGAGGGAATAGAGGGAATACTGTTTATTCACTTAAAATTGTTCCCAGTATTGGTTCTGGTCCGTGCCATTAGATTATGTAATCGTATTGATTTGCTTTATTCCAGCCTGGCCCATTTAGAAATTTTGATGAAAAAGGATCTTGTTTATACTTATCACATTTCAAATCTTGTGTTGATTTTGTCAATACCAGAAATTTTATAATTATTTGACAGTTATGAAACTTCTCCTGAGGAACATATTTCTTTTCATAAAGTATTACTATGTTAGGAAGAAGAATGGAAGTCAAATTGAACTTTTACCCCAAAGATTAACCAGGTTCTGCTACTGTTCTGTAAAATATATCAGGTTTATTAGGCGCAATGACCTATGTCTAAACTTAAACTTTCTTTTGTACTTATTTACAGATAGCTGGCTGAATTGCAATGTTTAAGGAAGCAGATAAAGAGGTGAATGTATGAACCAAGGGAAAAGAGATTAGAATACATGTTATGAGGCATAGACAATATATTTTGAGGCAGAGATGTGCATAATGTCCCTCATCAATGAGGCTAGAGAGCACTTAAATCCATTTTTAAATATCCATGAGCTGTTAATGTTTTGCTTTCCTTAACTACAACAATATATTCAACAAACCTGAAGTGGTTTTTCTACATAATGTCATTTCAAGGCTGCATTTAATAATAATACCATTTAAGAAAAGATGAACAATATTACATTTTTGACTCAGATAATTAAAAGTAGATGATAGATGTTATTTTCTATTCAGTAATGTACTTCAGTTTAGTATTTCAGAGTGCTATGCTTTTATTTCCAGTGTGACCAGCAACTGGATGTTTGAATTGGTTCATAACCAATGAACCCTTTCACTAAATCCCCAGCCTAAAATGCTACTGACAAATATTTTCCATTTGGGGTGAACACTTAACCTGCAAGTCCAATTTCCATGAATGCCTCTAATGCTTCTATTTGTCATTACATATTTGTATTCCATTTTTAAATTGACATGTGGCAGGGTACTGAATTTGTCTCATAAACTCCCTATATTCCCAATTCTGGCTAGCTCTTAAAGGGAATTTTTCACCATGATGGATTACTGAAGGTGCTTGCCCTGTGAACTGCTCCCACACAGTTCCTGGCATTGGCCTGAGTGCTGTCTGCTAATTCATTCTCTTGCAGGAAATGATGCATGACTAGAAAAACTCAACAAAAAAAAATGAATGAACCTGTCTTGTATGTTCCACCTCTTTTGTGCTATTTTTGGACCACTCCTTTTTCATTGTACAATATTTTTTAAAATGCAAACATTTCTTAAAATACGACACTAAAGTTTCAGGGCTCTTTCCGAAACATTTCCGCATATGTGTGGAAATACTAATAATTTTTCTGTAATTTATGTGGTCTGAACATTTGATGCTTGTGGTGAATATTTTATATCTGCAGAGATCCAATTGTAGTTTGCCTTATTTAACTAAATGTTACATGACTGTTTCCAGTTAATTAAATACATCTAAGTGGCTAGAATGCAGACCTCTGATGATACAAACTTAAATTCACTACTGTCCTCTACAGTTCAAAATTTAGCTGTAAAATTTCTTGCTGTGTACAACATCTGCAGCAACTTGGTGATCAAACCAAGCAAGCAAAACTGTGACTAGGTGGCAGTCAGCAGGATCATCTCATTCACCAGGTAATTTACTATCTCATCGCAGTCTAAGGCCAGAGTCAAAGTCATAGACATTTGAGAATAATCACCTAACTTTTAACTTAAGCGAGAAATGGGCAGTAGCTTTACATCTGCTCACAAAGCATTCTGATTGTTTTTGCTTCCCATTGACCACATTAAAAAGAAAATTTGCTCTGATTTTTACAGGAGGCCAATCCATTGTTTATATTTCCAACTGGAATAGGGTGGGAAAGCCCATATTGTAGAGATTCAAACAGGGATTTGAGGGATCACCTTGGAGGTAGCATCACCTTCAAACAACAGTTCAAGTAATTTATGGCCAGACTCCTCTCATCATCCTTCTTGACCTTTATGCAGCCTTCAATATTGTTGTTCATGCCAGCCTCCTCCCACACCTCTACCCCAGGGTGCAGCTGAGTGCGATTGCTCTTTTCTGGTCCCATTCTTAGATCGGAGAAGAAACACCTACAATGGATTATTTTCCCAACCCCAATGTTTTTGGAGTGGTCCCAACATTCTATCATAGGGCCCCATTTCCAAACTATATTTTGTCCTTTGACAACTCCAGCTGAAAACACAAATGTGTGAATCCACACAAGTGGTGTTAACACCAGCTCCATCTCATTGACATCTCTCTCAGCCTCTCCCCCACCCATGTGTTGTCAGACTGTTTCTCCAACAGCCACTCCTGGATGAGCCACTATGACCTCCATTGTTGATCATGGAAGTTCCATTCTATGTTCATGTTTTTTCCTTGGAAAAGAATACAACTGAATTTTCATATTATTTAATCCAGCATTCAAGCATTGTTCCTTCCACTGCCTGAGTTTAAAGCAACAGGAGACTTTGCAAAGAGAATGCTAATAAAGGTGTAAAGGCTTTTGAATACAAACTGCACATTTCAAATAAAGGCCTCAGATTCTAACATTATAGCCTGTACCATTGAGAATGCGCAATACCTCGTTTTCTTATAGTTTAATGGCAACATTAATTTCCCTGTTCAACATTCATCCCTTTGTACTAGTAGGTAATTTTGACTTCCCCAATGTCGACTGGGATTCCCTTTGCCAGTAGGTGCATCCAGAAGGGTTTCTTAAAACAATATGTAGATAGTCCAACTAGGGATGGGGCTGAACTAGACCTTTTATTAGGGAATAAGCTTGGCCAAGTGATCAAAGTTTCAGCGAGGGGAACATTTTGGAACATTGACCATAATCCTGTAAATTTTAAGCTAGTTAAGTGTAAGGATAAAGCTGGTCCTCAGGTGAAAGTGCTAAAGTTTTTCTGACTGGAGGTCTGTGACCAGTGGTGTTCATCAAGGATCAGTGCTGGGACCTCTTTTGTTTGTAATATATATTAATGACTTGGATGAAAATGTAGGTGGCCTCATTAGTAAGTCAGCAGATGACATGAAAATTGGTGGAGTTTTGTGAGGTTAAATGCAAGAGGAAAGTAAATGGCAGGACCCTTAGAAGCATTAATCTTGGGGTGCAAGTCCTTAGATCCCCGAAAGTGGCAACAGGGGTAGATAGGGCGGTAAAGAAGGTGTATGACAACACTTTTATTGATCGGGACATTGAAAATTAAAAGCTGGGAAGTCATGTTGCAACTGAATAAAACATTAGCTTGGCTACATTTGGAGTTTTGTGTGCCGTTCTGGTCACCACGCTACAGGAAGGATTGGAGGCTTTGGAGAGGATGCAGAAGAGGTTCATCAGGATGTTGCTTGCATTGGAGTATACTAGCTAGAAGAAGAGTTTGGACAAACTTGGATTGTTTTCTCTTTAGTGTTGAGTGGCGAACTGATAGAAGTATATAAAATTATGAGGGGCATAGATAGGGTAGATAGTGAGAGTCTTTTTCCCAGGTGGAAATGTCAAATACTAGAGGGCATAGGTTTAAGGTGAGAGGGGAAATTTAAAGGAGAAGGTAAGTTCTTTTACACAGATAGTGGAACGTGCTGCCAGGGGAGTTGGTGGAAACAGATACAATAGTGACATTGAAGAGGCATTTAAACAGACACATGAGCAGACAAGGAATAGGGGGATATAGATCATGTGCAGGCAGATGGAATTAGTTTAACAGCATCATGGTCAGCACAGATATGGTGGGCCAAAGGGCCTGTTCCTGTGCTGTTTTGTTCTATGTTTTTGTATGATTCTATTGCTTATTTGGACAACAGTCTAGTGCAAATAAACTAATTAGAAACAAGGATTGTTTTCCCAAGGTGCATGTGAATCAGAATCATTGTCTCTAGCTACTTCTTGCAAATGGACCTTCCTGTATTCTATTTTCCACACAACTACCCCGTATATTAACATTACTGACAAACTTCTTTATTTCAAAGAAGTATTGAATGCCTGAGGATAAGTTCTCTCTTCAACGTAATGATACAGGCAGTTATGAAATACAGAAATGATATATAATCGGAGACATTATACATCTATTTATCATTTTCAACTTCCAACTATGCAGCTCCCCAGTTACACAAACCCCTGTGGCCAGTAGGTGGGACACACACAGGCATTGCCCGAAAACTGATACCCAAAATGTGTTATTCTGCTACTTTGTTTTCTTTGCAATATTTAGCATGTAATTTAAATGGGAAACTATTAGCCATTTCAAAAAGGAATACAGTTGTCTGTCAGCTTTCATCATAGCTTTCTTAAGTAGGAAGATTTTGTACAATGAATTTACAGTGCAATTTATGGATTTAGCACATTATAGTAAAACGTTTTCAGATTCAGAGATAAAAAGCACCAACACGTTTTTCTTTTAGCCTGCAGCTGGCTTTGGGAGGAAACAGATCAAACAGCAAAGTGCAGATTGCTTTGTTCCTCAGAGTTTAAGAGTGTATCTCTTTAAGCTGCCAGGTGTTTATATACTGCTGGTGGTTTGGAAGGGTTGCATTTTTCTGGATGGAATGGGTAGTGCACATAAAGCCACAGATCGTAAGGGTGATTATATAGCATGGAATGGACCGTTGGTGGCTCTGATGATTGGAGAGCTCTTAAGCATATATGTGGCATTCGGCTGAGCTGGCTGAGGTATTGTGGGTAATTAAGGATTAATTACAATCCTGTAGTTTGTATCATGGCTCAGGGTCAGTAGAGGGTCAGTGCACATGGCAAACTCAGAGACTAGTGAATGGTTGGATGACGCCAGCTCTGAGAGGCTGGGAGAGTGAAGCGTACAGAATGTGGAGCCAGCAAGACTGTGGGCTACACAGCCAGGATGCTGACGGCTCCGCCGGCTCAGCACAGTCAACCCAGTGTATCTCAGCAAACGTTAACAAGCATCAGGACTTGAAAACACATTTGAACAAACTGCATTGCCTGTCACTTCGACTCATTATAATAACCGCAGCGTCAGTAACAGCATGTGTGGATATTCTGTACAGTGACTGCTGCTACAAGGCCAAGATTTATAATGCAATGTCTAAAATATAGATGATTGTGTACATAAACAAGAGATTAATTTTCACAAAACATATTGATTTATTTTGATTATTCAAAAACCTTCAAATTAATTTATTAACTGTAGGATATTTCATGCAATACTCTTAATGATAAAATTGAATAAAGTGAAGCTGACCCTGGAATGAAAGGGCTAAAGCAGAAATTATTCCTTCAGAATTCTTTGGACCCTAATGCATTTGTAGTGTTTGCTGCTTCAATATGATTAACAGCTCCAAAGAAGGCAAACTGAAAAGGACTGGATAAAGCAAAGCAAGAATTTCAAGGACACTTGGAATTATTATTGAGTTCCCTGAAAGCATCAACAATGTGACCTGATGGCAATTTTAAAAGCAAGTAAAAGATTTTGAAGGTTATAGTCAGCTGTGGCATGGATGCAAACTAGATTGGGTGTATGCTGAAGCATGACGCTTCTCTGAGGGGAGGGGAAAGTTGCATTCAAAAGAAAATAACCCACAGTGGCTAAGCTGGTTTGTTCATCAGCGTTTGTGTTCAAAGTCCCATCACAGAATATATGTTTGTAGACTTTCATTTGCCATTACATTAGAGGTTCATTTCTTCAGATGTTCTGCTATTTGGTGAATCTTAAAGATCCAGGACCCTCTTGTTTTTTGTTCCTCTGTGAACTAATATCACTGATTAATGGATTTTTTACTTGTAATTATCATGACACTTTTTCATCCAGAGGGTGGTCCGTATGTTGCAGCACGGTAGCGTAGCGGTTAGCATAGCACTTTTACAGCACCAGCGATCGGGGTTCAATTCCCGCCACTGTTTGTAAGTATGTTCTCCCCGTGACTGTGTGGGTTTCCTTCAGGTGCTCCAGTTTCCTCCCACGTTCCAAAGATGTACGGGTTTGTAGGTTAACATGGGTGTAATTGGGCAGCGCTGGCTTGTTGGGCTGGAAGGGCCTGTTACTGTGCTGTATAAATAGAGTTTAAAGTACTGTATATGGAATGAGCTGCCAGAGGAAGTGGTTGAGGCATATACATTAACATTTAAAAGGTACTGGGACAGGTACATGGATAGGAAAGGTTTAGAGGGATGTGGGCCAAATGCTGGCAAATGCGACGGGCTTAGATGGGCGTCTTGGTCGGCATGGACCAGGTGGGCTGAAGGGCCTGTTTTCATGCTGTATGACTTTATGACAATTTCTGAAATGTTGCTGTGCTTGCCTCCCTAAAACTGTTCTCTGCACTTCAAACATGGACCATTGTGTGAAGTGGTTTGAGGTATTTTGCACTATCAGTTTGCTGCAGAAATGTATTGATAGCCATGAGGAAAATGTTATTGCCTGGCTGAGTTTCTTTGGTAAACTTTAAGGAAGTGAAAAGAGAAAACAGAGAGAAATGTAAAGCTGGAATAAAAATGATCACATGGCCATGTTGTGTTTGTGTGGTAAATTATTTTATGGAAAGCCAAACGCAAACACACAGGAAAGAAAAATTAGCTCACAGGTGCATCATTCCAACATTCCTATTGCTGTCAAAAACAGTTAATGGCATCACTTGCAATATCCATTTCCTTACCTTAACAAACTGCACATTGATATAATTTTAGCAACATCAACATCACTGGAATATACTGAATATTATTAAATAAAATGTACAAATACAAAAGTAAGTACTTGGATGTGCAGTTTATATTGTCTAATCTGTTTGGACTCTTGAATATATCATCATGTGACTAAATACTTCCGGATTCCAGCTTAAATTCTCACTACAGTAGTGAACCTCTGCCAATGGTATGATGGAAATACACAGAAAGGTCCCTGGAGATTTGGAATGGAAGCACAGTTCTAATTCCATATTCTGTCAATTTCCCTATTATTCTGGGATTAAAACAGGCATCTTTGAACAGTTGGTTTCTACGGAACATAAACACTAGCCTGAACTATTTGCATCAAAGTTGATCTACAATTGGAAAGTTGTTATTGTATATTGTCACAAATGAAAAGAATCATGGTAACACGGTGTCCAGGAACTTTGTTCTTATGAAGCTTTTTTAGATAATAAACATTAATGTAATTTGCTTTGGACATCTTAGACAACTTTAAGAACTGTTACACATTGTAATAAAATAATTGAACATCAGAAACTTAAAAATTAGGAATGTTCCACCATCTTAGAAGATGTGTTGGTATCATAAGAGTTTTGACTAATTGGAGCAATCGATCTTGAACAATTAGCCTGCAATAAAGTGCTGAACTCTCAGAGCTTTGGGAACCTTGGGTCTAAAGCCACTTGTTTCTCTTGTGCAAGCTAAACTTGCTAAGTATCATAAGGTAAATTACCCATTTCCCAAAATATTAGTTTTGGAAGCAATCTAGCTATATTGCTTTTTTAATGAATCTACATTATTTTCTTTCATGGTCTCCACTGGTAATGTCTTCACTCACTGAAATAGTTGTGGGTGAGTGGATTTTAACTCTCAGAGTGGGCATGAGTGAGTTGGGTGGACATTAAGATGTTAAAAATCTGAACCCAAATCCAAATGTGCCCATTTCAGTTTTAAGGGTGGTGGGACTGGGTGGAGACTGTGGTAGGGAAAGGTAACTAACCCACTTGCAGGATATTGGTTTGGTAATTTAAATGTTAGAATGTGGCTGTTTGCCTCCAAAACATGACAAACCATCATCATTTGCTTCATTTTTAGCCACCCACTTAAATTTACCTCAGACCATTTAAGGTCTCTGGTCCTTGGTGAATCACTGAGGCTAACAGGAAGTGAGATCTTCCTCCCTGTGATAGGACCACTATTCCCAAACAACATTCCTTCAGATCTTCCCCTCTTACTACCACCAGGTCTAGGATTGACATTGGTGCCATATCGCTGCTTTTCCAATAACTGCCCAGTTCTGGCCAATGTCTTCATGGTTTCCAGTCTGCCTCTGGCTTCAGTCTCCACTAGCTCCTACTTTGGATGTTCCACAGCTCCAAACTTCTCAACTCCCAGTCTTCCTCCCACTTAGTGTTGCCCAACTGTTCCTCGATTCTTCTCTCTTGTTCCTCCAATCCCCAGTCCCCCAATTCTCCTCCCTAATTGTAGCCCCTACCAAGCACTATTCACCTGACATCCTGTTAGTTTGAAAGAGAATAAAGAGAAAAAAGGCCAGTAAGTTCTGCACAACTTGAGGGAATGCATACTGCCAGGTCTCAGGTCTTCCAACCTTAAATCATGCCCCCCTCACACATAAGCATGCCACTAACTTCACATACAAGCACATCACCACACACACACACACACACACACACACAATCATCCCCCAGACACAAGCACACCCTCCTAAACACAAACATATGAACATTTCATCCCCCACACAAACACATCCCCAACACACAAACACGTACCCCTACACACAAGAACATTAGCCCTCTACAGCAGCACATCACATATAAGCACACCACCCTCCCAAATACAAAAAACACCACTGCTGCACACAAACACGTCACCCCCACACACAAACACAAACTCCCCAACAAGCATACCACCCACCCTACACATGCACTCACCACCCTTGCGCACATAAGCCCACCAGCCTCCCAAACACAAGCACACCTTACACACAAACAAATCACTCAACAGTCATGGGAGCACAGCACTATGCACGTACAAATGAAAGTTCCCTAATACATATGCACTCCACTCATCTCATATATGAGCACACCTCCCTCCAATACAAAAACACACCACCCAACCCACATACAAGCACTCTACACATCTCACACACAAGCACTGAGGTGATGCATAACTATGACATGCAAAATGAAAGGCACAACCCTAAGAAGTACGAAGGAACAGAGGGACCTTGGTGTATATGTTCAAGGATCCTGGAAGGTAGCTGCACAGGAAGATAAGTAATTAAGATGGCAAATAGGGTACTTGGCTTCATTAGCCATGGCTTAGAATATAAAGGGAGGGATGTCATGGTACAACTGTATAAAACATTAGGTTGCTCACAGTTGGACTGTAGTGTGCAGTTCTGGTCACCATACTATAGGAGAATGTCATTGCACTGGAGAGGATGCAGATGAGATTCATAAGAATATTGCAAAGGATGGAATGTTTCAGCTATGAGGAGGGGCTGGATTGACTGGGTTTGGAATAGAGAAGTCTGAGGGGAGACATTGAGGTACACAATATAATAAGGCACATAGACAGGGTAGATAGCAAGAAATTTTCCCCCATAGTAACAGTCTCTAGAACCAAAGTGTATGGGTTTAAGGTGAGGGATGAGAGATTTGAATGGAACTTGAGGAAGAAATTTTTTACCAGATGGAGGCTAGAATCTGAAATGCCAAGGACGCAGGTACTCTACCATTTAAGAAGCACTTAGTTAGGCATCTGAAACGCTATGAAGGCAACAGGCTAAGTGTTGGAAAATGAGATTAATGTAAAAGGATATTTGATGGCCAGCACAGACACAGTGGACCAAATGGCCTGTCTCCATACTATAAGACTCCATGACAAGCATACTGCACTCTCACACACAAGCACAGCACCCACCCCACATACAGGCACAACACCCCTGCCCTCACTCACAATTGCGTGGTGTGATTGGGAGTCGGAGGGGTTGTGTTTGTCTATGAGTGGGGCAGTCTGATCATCTGTGAGGTGAGTGGTGTGGTTATGAGTTGGGAGTGGTGTCTGTATGGATTTGCAATGCATTGGTGTGTGGGGTGGGTGTCTGCGGTTGGTGGTGTGACTGTATGTGGAGTGGGTGACGTGTTGGTGTGTGCGGTGGGCAGTGTGAATGTGTGTGGTGGATGGGGGTGGTGTCCTTGTGAGTTCAGGGGTTGTGTTTAAGTGTGGGGTGGATGGTACATCTGTGTGTGGGGTGGGTGGTACATCTGTGTGTGGGGTGGGTGGTGTGATTATGATTGTGGTGGGTACTGTGCTTGTGTGTATGTGGCTGTGGGGGAACAGGGTGAAGGAGCCAGCGAGTGTAAGTACTAAGTTCATTAGTGCAGTTCATTCTGTCACAGCAGATCAAGCAGATAAAATTTTCCAAGCACACATTGCATCACACAGCGCTGATGTGAGAACTGCAGAGACTCAGCAGAACTTGTGGGATTCTGCCTTTTGCCAACCAACTAAATCCTCTGAACCTCTGACCTAAACTTAAAAAAATCTTTAACCGTCAACCTGTTCAACAACTATTTCACTCCAGTGTTCTAAAACAAGAGTGTTAACTAGGTGTTAACTTCCTGCAGATATTACTTTTAATTTGAATGTTGAATCTTCTGCCTGCTTAATCATTCAGAAGTAAATAGATCCAGCCACAAGTGGTCCATTATGGACTGAATGGGGCAACCAGAGAAACAACAATATGGATTCACCAAGATAACATAGGGACAGGAGACTGGAGGCAAAAGCAGACCTTGGAGAGACTGAGTCTAATTCTAATGTAATAAAGTTTATGAAGATATATTAATGAATTGAATAAGGAATAACATCTTCTGTGGTGTGAGCAAACCATTGGCTGAATTCAGCTGACTGGATGGTTCCACAGGGAGCTACTCTCCTCAGCCATTGGGTCTCAGCATATCTCAAACTGTCACACATGCTCAGAGAAACACCTCTTGGCCCATGGTTGGACTCACCACTAGCTTGGCAGTAGAGCACCTGAAAGGGCAGAGAGTGGCTGGATGCACTTCACATCGGGCTCCTCAGCTTTGTGCCTGGGAGGTTTAGCTTCTGAAGACCAATCCCATTCATTTGAATGGGGTCTCCCATCTTGTGGAAAATAGTAGGTATAGGTAGAAACATGAGTTAGTTTACAAATTTTATTGAATAAGTTTAATCTGAATAGTTTTTAAAATGTCTCTGATGGTTGAATCATTGAAGAACTAGTAAAAAGCCTCAGGATCTGATACCAAGTCCTTTTCACCACCCAGAGCCTGCTCTACTTTGAATACGGAAGATCAGCTTCAGTGTCCCACACATCCAGAAAAAGTCTGCGTGGGCAGGCACTTCAGGTGGCAAGTCCAAGCAGTGGGACAGATCCAGCATGGTCCATTTCCTTTGTGTCAGGTGTGATGTGAAGCAAGGGCAGGTAAATGGAATGGAGGTGTGGACCAGCTACGATCTAATTCAATGCAAATGACAACCTGGTGGTTGAGGCTATTTAAATGAAGTGGAAAGATGCCTATAATTTGTGTTGAAAATGACTAGCTTTACAGAATGAAAGTTTCTGATTCTGTACATTGTAAATAGTAATGTTTTCATTCATAAAATGTAAATATGTTTCTCAAATGAGATAGGAATCAAGGACACTAGAACTACATTAGCTGCATGGATTGCCTGGCTCCGACTGCAGACTCTGCCAAGCTGACAAAGTGTACACTTATACCATGACCGTAGGTTGTTTCTCAGAAATCTGAGTGCTTCTGCTCAGGTTTCGAAGAAGTAATTAGACCAGCCAATTACCAATTACCAGGAGACTTTACAAGGATGATTGATCGTCAGTTACCAATTTATGTATTGTAAACATTTTCATCAGTAAGATATTTTAATTATTTTGGAATGACTAGTTTTCGGCATTTTTATAATTTAATTTCTTCAACCTATTCCAATGAAGCAAGTGATGCCATAGGTGAATGTCTCTACGAAGAAATTAAGAGAAAGAAAATTAATCTTTTAGTGGTCATTTTATATGAAGTTAGGTAGGTTCTAGAGTTTAATAACTTCCTTTACACGTTTGCAATGTCCGTATTATAGGATAAAGAGACAAACTATCCTTCAAAAAGTATGTAAGGGCTGTTAAGTTCTTTGGAATATTATATCATGATAAGACCTCATATAACTACAGTGTTTATCTACCTAAAACTTAAATGACTCATTATCTTAGCTGCTAAAAACGATGCAAAAAGTCTTCACAGCCAACCTTTTTTGTGATTTAAAATAAAGCTGAGGCAAATAGATCAGCTCACTGAGAGTAATAGATTTTCTTTACACAAAAGCAGGACTTGAGTCAACTCCAACTGGATCACACTAGCAAAATCAAGCTCCTTTTCTTTTAGTTTCCCTTAGCAACTCAATAACAGTCTGGACAACCAAATGCTGTAGTGAGTTATGTAAGCAAAACCTCACCAATGAAATGATGACAAACTGCATTCTCAGATTTAGTATCAACTGGAACATAATACTTTGAAATCTTTGTAGTTTCATTCACCTTAGATGCCTAAAGGTACAGGTTTACCTTTGAAGCTTTGATTGCAACCTACCATTATACTGCAGTAACAGTGGTACATTCTCCTTATCTGGTTAGAGATGGAACCAACTTCCAGTCTATCTGACTTATTCATGGAGCATGCAGCATAGAGCTGGGGGAGTCGGCCCAATTAATGTTAGCACTTATGTTCCACACATGCCTCTTTCCCATATACTCCATCTAATCCTATTATCCACTAATTTGATTGGGTTTTCTGAGGAGTTAACTAAGAAGATTGATGAAGGCAGGGTGGTAGACATCTATATAGACTTTAGTAAGGTATTTGACAAGACCCCACAAAGTAGGCTGGTTCAGAAGGTTAAGGCACATGGGATTCAAGGCAAGCTAGCTAATTGGATCCAAAATTGGCTTGGTGATAGGAGGCAGAGCTTGATGATGTTGCTTTTCTGATTGGAAGGCTGTGACCAGTGGTGTACTGCAGTGATCAGTGCTGGGACTTTTGTTGTTTGTGATATATATTAATGACCTGGATGTCAATATGGGACGTATAGTTAGTAAGATTGCAGGTGATATGAAAATTGGTGTTGTTGTGAATAGCGAGGAAACCTGTCTAAGGCTACAGCAGGATATAGATCAGCTGGAAAGTTGGCAGATGGAATTTAATATTGACGAGTACAAGGTGACACTTTTTGGGAAGTCAGATAGGGGTAGGTTGTACACAGTAAATGGTAGGGCACTAAGGAATGTGGATGAACATAGTGACCTTGGGGTTCAAGTCCATAGTTTCCTGGAAGTGGTAACACAGGAAGATAGGGTGGTGAAGAAGGCACATGGCATGCTTGCCTTCATAGGTCAGGACATTGAACATAGAAGTTGGGAGGTTATGTTGCAACTTTAAAAAACACTGGTTAAACTGCACATGAAGTGTTGTGAGCTGTTCTGGTTGTCACACTTCAGGAAGGATGTAATTGTGCTGGAGAGAATGCCGAGGAGGTTCACCAGAATGTTGCCTGGATTGAAGGGCATTATTATGGGGGGGATTGGATATGCTGGGCTTGTTTTCCCTGGAGCAAAGGAGGCTGAGGGCAACCTAATAGATGTATATAAAATTACAAGAGGTGTAGATTGATAGTCAGAATCTTTTTTCCCATTGTAGCGGTATCAAAAACATGAAGGCATAAGTTTAAGGTGAGAAGAGGGAATTTTGAAGGGGATCTGAGGGGCAAGTTTTTTCCCATAGAGAGTGGTTAATACCTACCAGAGGAGGTGGTGGAGTCAGATACAATCACCATGTGTAAGAGACAATTTGGTGGCACTTGAATAAGCAAAGCACAGAAGGATATGGACCTGAGGTGGGCCAGTGTAGATGGTAAAAATTGACTGGCGCAGACATATTGGGCCGAAAGACCTGTTTCAGTGTCGAACAACTCTATGACTCTATTCAATTAGAGGCAACCCGATTATGTAAAACATTGAGTGTTATCCAGAATGTTCGATTACTTGTTACTTGATTCCACCATCAGAGCTGCAGAGGAGGAAATGAGTCCAGAACTGTGAGAGATTGGGACACTTTTTGGTGTTGCTGACAAAACCAGTTATGTTACACAATAACAGTTAGAAAAGAACAAACGTGTGATGGTTCACTGGTGGTCATGAACCCTTAAATGAATCAGAAGGGAAATGAATATTAAACATGTGGGATAAGATGTGTGCAAAAAAATTAGCTGCCAACATAAATGGGAATCTAAAAGTGCTGCATAGGCACATAAGTAGTAAGCACATGTGAGACTGGGGCTTATTACGGACAAAAATGGGAACATGCATGTGGACACTGTGGGTACGAAATGAGTATTTTGCAACTTTCTTCACCAGGGACAAGCATGCTTCCATAGAAAGAAGGTGGAGGTAGTTGAGACATGGGATACATTAAAAAATTAGAGCATGCTCTAACATTGAAAAGTTGACTAAGCTTAAAGTAGGTAATTTACTGGGATTCAATGGGATACATTGCAGGATTTTGAGGGATGCGCAGGAAGAAATCACAGGGGCACTGACTATAATCTTTCGATTGTCTTTGAATATGGTGTGTGTGTGCGTGTGCGTGTGCGTGTGCGTGTGCGTTTAGGGGGTGGTGCCCGAAGGCTGGAGAGTTGCAAATGTTCAAAAAAGGAATAAGGATAAGCCCAGCATCTGGTGGTCAGTCGGTTTAACCTCATTGGTGGGAAAGCTTGATCCATGACAGCATTGACAGTTACCTGCAGGAAAATGGATTCATTAAGGCAAACCGGCATGGATGAATCAAAGGTAAATTATATTTACAAATTAATGGAAATTTTTAATGAGGTAGCAGATAGAGTTGATGAGAGTAATGCAGTCATTGTGGTGTTCATGGACCTGATGAAGGGTTCCTGAAGAATAAGGTGCCACATTACAGGCTTGTCAGGTTGTAAAAGGGGTTTAGGAGCAGGGGGACCTGGGGAACATGTGTGCATGAATCATTGAAAGTGGCAGGGCAGGTAGAGAAAGAGTTAATAAGGCATGCACAATACTGGGATGTATGAATGGAGGCCTAGAGTATAAAAACAGGGAAGTTATGCTGAACTTTAAAAAGCACCAGTCTGACCTCAACTGGAATATTGTGGTCAGTTCTGGTTACCCCATAGATCTCAGTAACCATGCCATCTGAAGTTCTGCTTCAGAATTAAATAGATAGAGGGTTAAAGAGCACAGCAAAAAGGAGACTGCAGTTGGATAGAAAATAGCTGGCTTTGTTATCAAGTAAAGCCAGACAGAGCGTAAATCGGGTAAATGAAGGAAATGAAAGAATTTGAGAGGGTCCTGAAAAGATTTTTGAGAATGGTTCTTAGGATGAGGGACTACAACTACAAGGATAGATTAGAGCGGCTGGGACTATTTGCTTCAGAGAAGAGAAGGCCAAGGGGAGATTGGATGGAAGAATATAAAATGATGAGGGGTCTGGACAAGGTCACAGGTAGAAAATAAAGATAAAGAATATTAAGAGTGACTTAAGGAAAAACTATTTAAGTAACATGTGGTTGGAATCTGGAATGCTTTGCCTGCAGATATGATGGAGGCAGGTTCAAGTGGGAATTGGACAATGAAGAAACATTTGCAGGACTACGGACAATAACAGGGGGGTGGGGGGCAGGAACTAGAGAGAGCCAGGACAAACATGATGGGTTAAATGGCATCTTTCTGTGCTGTAATCATTCCATGATTGTATGATCAACACATCCGTGTTAGCTACCAAAGACCAGACCAAGTTCACGTGTCATATTTTGTGTTCTTTTTAGATGATGGAAGTGACCCAAATCTAATCTTCCCTGCAGAAAACTAGTAGGATCAGATTGGACACCTGATTTACGCTCTGTCTGGCTTTACTTTGATAACAAAGCCAGCTATTTTCTATCCAACTGCAGTCTCCTTTTTGCTGTGCTTTTTAACCCTCTATGTATATCATTCTGAAGCAGAGCTTCAGGTGGCATGGTTACTGAGGTCCACAGCTCTCTAATCCTCAGAGAAGTGAAATATATCAGCCACACTCTCATCATGTAGCTCTGTGGACAGACAAATTCACAAAGCAAGGAGCTCTAGCCTTCTCTCACTGACATTCCCATGCCAGCTATGGATACAGTTTGGTGAAGAGGCACACTGTATCGTACAGCCATTGCCCAAATCCCGTTGACCTTTGCCAATAGTTGTTGGCTTGAGAGTTCATTCAATCACCCTGGCAGGATCTCTAAGCAAACCAGCAGTTGTTTTGATGCATTAACTAATTAATCATTTTAAACATTTATCACCATTTAAGTGAAGAAATTGTTTCCAAGAATGTTTATGTAATCGGGAATATTATGTTTAGTGTAGATATTAGAGTAAAGTACAAAGCATATAATTAAGCTAAGTATCCAATTGATTTGAACCAGCACCAAGTTAGAGCATTTCACTTACAAATTAGAACCTGGAACATCGCAGCACAAGACAGGCCCTTTGGCCCATGATATTGGGCCAACATTTTATCCTGCTCTAAGATCTATCTAACCCTTCCCTCCCACATAGCCCTCCATTTTTCTATCATTCATATGGCTATCTAAGAGTCTCTTAAATGTCCCTAATGCATGTGCTCCACCACCTCTGCCGGCAGTGTGTTCCACGCACCCACCACTCTCTGTGTAAAAAACTTACCTCTGACATCCCCCCTATACCTTCCTCCAATCACCTTAAAATTATGTCCCCTCATGTTAGCCATTTTTGCCCTGGGATAAAGTCTCTGACTGTCCACTTGATCTATGCCTCTTATCATCTTGTACACCTCTATCAAGTCACCTCTCATCCTCCTTCTTTCCAAAGAGAAAAGCCCTAGCTTGCTCAACCTATCCTCTTAAGACATGCTCTCCAATCCAGGCAGCATCCTGGTAAATCTCCTCTGCACCCTCTCTAAAGCGTCCACATCCTTCCTATAATGAGGTGAGCAGAATTGAACACAATACTCCAAGTGTGGTCTAACCAGAGTTTAACAGAGCTGCAATATTACCCCACAGCTCTTGAACTCAATACCCCAACTAATGAAGGCCAACACACCATTAGCCTTCTTAACAACCCTATCAACTTGCGCAGCAACCTTGAGGGATCTATGGACGTGGACCCCAAGATCCCTCTGTTCCTCCACACTGCTAAGAGTCCTGCCATTAACCTTGTATTCTGCCTTCAAATTTGATCTCCCAAAGTGTATCACTTCACACTTACCCGGGTTGAACTCCATCTGCCACTTCTCAGCCCAGCTCTGCATCCTATCAATGTCCTGTTGTAATCTACAGCAGCCTTCTACACTATCCACAACACCACCAGCCTTCGTGTCATCTGCAAATTTACTAAAGCACCCTTCCACATCCTCATCCAAGTCATTCATAAAAATCACAAAGAGCAAGGGTCCCAGAACAGATCTCTGCAGAACACCACTGGTCACCGAACTCCAGGCAGAACACTCTCCATCTACAACCACCCTCTCTTTTACGAGTGAGCCAATTCTGAATCCACACGACCAAGTTTCCCTGGATCCCATACCTCCTGATTTTCTAAATGAGCCTTCCATGAGGAAATCAAATGCCTTACTAAAATCCATGTACACTACATCCACTGCTCTACCTTCATCAAAGTGCTTTGTCACATCCTCCAAGAATTCAATCAGGCTTGTGAGGCATGTTCTGCCCCTCACAAAGCCATGCTGACTGTCCCTAATCAGCCTATGCTTCTCCAAATGCTCATAAATCCTGTCTCTAAGAATCTTCTCCAGTAATTTGTCCACCACTGAAGTAAGACACACTGGTCTGTAATTCCCAGGATTATCCCTACTCCTTTTCTTAAACAAACCTCCACATTTCCATTGTGCACTTCCTCAAGAACATATGCCACGCTCCAATCATCTGGCACTACTCCTGTGGCCAGTGACGACGCAAAGATCATTGCCAAAGGTGTAGCAATCTTTTACCTTGCTTCCTGTAATAACCTTGGATATATCCCGTCCAGCCCCGGTGACTTATCTATCCTAATGTTTTTCAGAAGTTCCAGCACATCCGCTTTCTTCATGTCGACATGCCCTGGAGTATCAGCCTGTTGTACGCCATCCTCACAAATGTCAAGGTCTCTCTCACTGGTGAATACTGAAGCAAAGTATTCATTAAGGACCTCCCCTACCTCCTCTGACTCCAGGCACATGTTTCTTCTTTTATCCCTGATTGGTCCTACCCTCACTCTAGTCATCCTCCTATTCTTCACGTATGTGTAGAACGTCTTGGGGTTTTTCTTAATCCTACTTGCCAAGACCTTCTCATGCCCCCTTCTAGCTCTTCTAAATCCATTCTTAAGCTCCCTCCTGGTTACCTTGTAACCCTCCGGAGCCCTGTCTGATCCTTGCTTTCTAAACCTTAGGTAACCTTCTTTCTTCCTCTTAACAAGATATTCTATGTCTCTTGTCAACCATGGTTCCTTCACTCTACCATCCTTACTCTGCCTCAATGGGACAAACTTATCCAGAACCCCATGCAAGTACTCCTTAAACAACATCCACACTTCCGTTGTGCAGTTCCCCAAGAACATTTGTTCCCAATTTACGCGCCCAAGTTCCTGCCTAATAGCATCATAATTCCCCCTCCCCCAGTTAAATACTTTCCCATATCGTCTGTTCCTATCCCTCTCCAAGGCTATGGTAAAGGTCAGGGAGTTATGGTCGCTATCTCCAAAATGCTCTCCCACTGAGAGATCTGAAACCTGATCAGGCTCATTGCCTAGTATCGGGTCCAGTATAGCCTCTCCTCTTGTTGGCCTGTCCACATATTGTGTCAGGAATGCTTCCTGGACACACCGAACAAACTCTGCCCCATCTATCCCCTTTATACAAAGGAGGTGCCAATCAATATTAGGGAAGTTGAAATCACCCATGACAACAATCCTGTTATTTTTGCAACTTTCCAAAATCTACCTCCCAATCTGCTCTTCAGTGTCTCTGCTGCTATTGGGGGGCTCTGTAGAATACTCCCAATAGAGTGATCGCTCCTTCCTGTTTCTGACTTCCACCCATCCTGACTCAGTAGACGATCCCTCCAGGACATCCTCCCTTTCTACAGCTGTGATACTGTCCCTGATCAGCAAAGCCACTCCCTCACCTCTTTTACCTCCGTCCCTGTCCCTTTTGAAACATCTAAACCCCGGAATATCCAGCAGCCATTCCTGCCCTTGTGACAGCCAAGTCTCTGTAATGGTCACCACGTCATAGTTCCATGTACTTACCCATGCTCTCAGTTCATCGCCCTTGTTCCTGATACTTCTCACATTAAAGTCGACACACTTCAGCCCATCCAACTGACTGCAATTTTGCCCTTTCAGCTGCTTATCCTTCCTCACAGTCTTTCTGCACACTGCATCTACTTGTACACTAAATGCACCAACCTCTAACCTATCACTCAGGTTCCCATCCCCCTGCCGAACTAGTTTAAACCCTCCCCAACAGCTCTAGAAAACCTGCCCACAAGAATATTGGTGCCCCTCCAATTCAGGTGTAACCCATCCCTTTTGTACAGGTCATACCTTCCTTAGAAGAGATCCTAATGATCCACAAATCTGAAACCCTGCCCCAACTCCTCAGCCATGCATTCATCTACCAAATCAACTTATTCTTACCCTCACTGGCGCGTGGCACAGGCAGCAATCCAGAGATTACTACCCTTGAGGTCCTGATTTTCAGCTTCCTGCCAATCTCCCTATATTCTCTCTTCAGGACCTCATCTCTTTTCCAACCTATGTCACTGGTACCAATATGTACCATGACCTCTGGCTGTTCACCCTCCCCCTTCAGAAAGGTGTGGGCCCAATCCGAGATGTCCCTGACCCTGGCACCCGGAAGGCAACATACCATCCAGGAATCTCTTTCACATCCACAGAATCTCCTGTCTGCCCCCCTTACGATTGAATTCCCTCTCACTACCACTCTCCTCTTCTCCCCCCCTTCCCTTCCGCGCCAAACAACCAGGCTCAGTGCCAGAGACCTGGTCACTGTGGCTTTCTCCTGGTCGGTTGTCCCCCCCCCCCCCCCAACAGTATCCAAAGCGGTATTCCTGTAATTCAGGGGAATGGCCACATGGGTACTCTGCACTACCTGCCTATTCTCCTTCCTTCTCCCGACAGTTACCCAGCTACCTGCTTCCTGCAGCTTAGTAGTGACTGCCTCCCTGAGCTCTTATCCATGAACTCTTCATTCTCCCGTAGGAGCCAACGGTTATCTAGCTGCAGCTCCAGTTCCCTAACATGATCTGTAAGGAGCTGCAACTGGATGCAGCTCGTGCAGATGTAGCTATCAAGGAGACTGGAGGTCTCCCAGAACTCCCACCTATCACAAGATGAACACCCCACTGACCCTGGAGCCATTCTAACTACTCTAGCCTGGCACTAAAAAGAAAGAAAGAAAGAAACTTACCAGAGACTTACCTTAACCTCCGCTTCCTCTCACCGAAGCCTCTTGATCCAAAGCCTCAGTCCCCCACTCGAACACTGGTCCACTCCAACAATGGCTGCTCTGCTTGACCCTACCTTCTTTTTATTGGCTGCTGTTAATCAGCCAATCAACTATTAACAATTTGCAAATATGCTTCCTTTAGACTCCTGCGAGGCGAAACTCACAAGCACATGCAGAGACTCACCTCTTTTCAAAGCTCCTGCTCCAAATCTTTACAAATGTTTTGTAAAGTATTTTCAGAAATAAAGACACAAAGCTTTAAACTGTGTTTGATGTGAATAAATGCCATCATTAAGCCTAGCCATCTGAATTTGTCAATTCTTATTTTGTTTATTGCATTTTGCAGATATCATTTATTAAATTTATTCTCATCTCTTTGGCTTCATTCATAGTAGAAAATGGCACGGGGTGCTTAATTACATTGAAGGTGCTATATAAATACAAGGTGTTGCTAATAACTCACCAGCTAGATCAGTAATTTAATCACAGTTGGGATTTTTAATAATATTCTTCTTTCATTTGATAGTGTGTATTTATTAATCATTGCATTTTCCAGGTTTCTGTTTGGTTTTACTTAATGATAACATTCAGTGTGGGTTACTTTGCTGTTAATGGTGCTATAAAAAAGTATAGCCCGTGATTCAAGAAGAGTAGACTAAATAAGAAAGGAGTTGTTTAAATGTCAGATTCACATGCAAGATAATAGAAGTGGACCAGGAAAGTTATCTCATCAAGCAATTGGAAAGAAGAATATAGCATGAAATTAGCAAGTGTTATGGATGGACCAAAATAAATAAATTCCCGAGGATAGATGGTATATACAAAGCAGAATAAGTTAGAATATAAATGAAAGATGCACAATGCAAATATTTGCTGTCATACTGTGGGATATTTGACAATTTAACTGGAAGGAAATTCAAGTAATTTATGTCAGGCTATTGCTGTGAAGTTTAAGATGGCACATGCAGGACATACTTTTTGGGGAAACATTTAAATCCAAACAGGCAATCAAGTAGAGAAGAAATTCTTCCCGTGTACTTTATCAACAAATGTCAAGTGCTTCAAGTAAAGGCATTGCAGTTATAACTCACACACAAAATGCTCTCCATAGGGCCCAGAAAGGAAGACTTCGAACAGGCCCTTCAGGTCACATGTCTACGCTGAAAACTATGCCAAATTGAACTAAATCTCTTCTGCCAGTACAGGATCCATATCCCTCCATTCTCTGAAGATTCATGTGTCTATCTAATAGCCTCTTAAACACCACTATTGTATCTGTTTCCACCACTCCAATGGCAGCCCGTTCCAGGCATCTACCATCCCCTGTGTAAAAATCTTGCCTCGCACATCTTCCTTAAACTTTCCCCCTCTCACCTTAAATGCACATCCTCTAGTATTTGACATTTCCACCCAGTGAAAAAGGTTCTGACTATGTACCCTATCTATGCCCCTCATAATTTTATAAACTTCTATCAGCTTTTGACGCTCCAGAGAAAACAACCCAAGTTTCTCCTACTTCTCCTTATAGCTCATACTCTCTAATCCAGGCAGCATCCTAGTAAACCTCTTCTGTACCCTTTCCAAAGCCTCCATACCCTTCCTGTAATGGGGCAACTGGAATTGCACATAACACTCAAAGTGTGGCTAAACTGAAGTTCTATACAGCTACAACTTGACTTCCTGACTCTTATACTCAATGTCCTGACCAATGAAGGCAAGCATGCCATAAGCCTTCTTAACCATGCTATGCACTTGCATGGCCACTTTCAGGGAGCCATGGACTTGGACCCCATGATCCCTCTGTACATCAAGCAAGATCCCTCTGTACATCAGCATTTCCCAGGGAAGAATGAAAATGAAACAAACTGTAGATGTTTGAAATCTGACATAAAACCAGAAAATGCTGAAAACACTCAGTAGGTCAGCCAGCATCTGTGGAAAGAGAGAATTAGCATTTCAGGTTAAAGATCCTTTGTCAGAATTTAGATTTTCAGCATTTGCAGTTTTTTTGATGCTCATTTCCCAGGGAAGCCCATCGCTAAAGGAGAGAAGCTTGACTGGCAGTTCAAGAGGCCAATGCCCAAGACATTGCACATAGCTATGGTCTCTTTATTTAGGGAGGAACATATTTGCATTAGAGGTAGTTTTATGAAGATTAGTTAGGATATTCAAATTTGTGGTTTTGTAGAATGGGGTAATGATATCAAAACATATAAGGTTCTGAAGGGGCTTAACAGAGTATCTACTGAGAGGATATTTCTCCATGAAAGGGAGACTAGAACTGCCAAGGCATAGTTTAAGAGTCAGTGATGTCCAGTAAAGGCAGAGTTGAAGAGGGGTTTCTTCCTTCGGGGGATCTTGAATCTTTGGAATTCTTTCTCCAGGGAGCTGTCAAGGCTGAATCATTGAATATACTCAAAGCTGAGTAGATCAATTTTTTGACTGTAGGAGAGTCATGGATTTTGTGGAACAGGGAGGAAGGTAAAGTTGAAAGTGAAGTTGAGGCCAAGATCAGAACTTATTGAATGATGAGGCTGGTTCGAGTATTCAGTTGAACTTTTTCTGTTCTTGTGTGAACTTACCCCCCCCCAACTTTTGTTTTCCCTCATTCCTGTGGCCCACTCACCCCTTCTCTTTCCCCTCACTTGCTCTCATGACCTCCCTCCTATTCCCCGCCTCCTTCCGTTTATTCCATGGTCTACTGTCCACTCCAACCAGATTCCTTCTTCTTCACTCCTTTGCCTCTTCCACCTACCACTCTCAGCTCCTTGCATCATTCCCTTTCACCCCCCCTCCCTCACCCACCTACCTTCCCCCTCTCACTTGGACTCACCTTTCACCTGCCAGCCTGTGCTCCTCCCTCTCCCCCAGCTTTTTATTCCAGCTTCTGCCCTCTTCCTTTCCAGTCATGACCCGAAATGTCAACAGTTTATTTTCCTCCATAGATGCTGCCTGACCTGCTGAGTTCCTCCAACATTTTGTGTGAGTTGCAAGATTATAATAACCAGTTTTTAGTGAGGGGTTTCACTGTAACTATTTCAGTCAGATTATCATTAAAGATCTGATACCTGATCATAGGGACTTTGGGTCTGCTCATAGGGGAGACAGGTGACTCAACGAATCTTTGGATAGTACATTGTGTAAATGTGAAGTTCACAACAGTCATCAGGAGGGCATCACACTGCCTTAGAAACAAATTAACTGGGTACCTACTTCCATAAAAATAAAAAGAAAGTTATCTAACTACAAACCCATTCATCATGCATTGATAGCGGATTTGTGAAAATAACCTCGTCAAATGAATATCAACATCATTACTATGATTCTGTTCTATATATTTCAAAGGAGATGTTCTTGCCTGACTAAACTGCTTAACCTTAGTTATGAAAATGCTGGAATTCAAGTGACTGCATGTTTAATCTGTTACAAACAAGAATAGACTTTGTAGTACGGCCTTTAAGAATAAATTAAATTTAAGAATGAAAGACCACAAATTTAAATGAATTAAAAAGTAGTTGTGGAATACAAGTGATTCTTAGTCTCTAGGTCTCTAATAATGTGTGTTCAGCTCACATGATCAGAAGTACATGAGGAGAAACAGTCCTGGTCTCTTTGGATGCCAGTATCATTTCATTACTCACAAGTCATAGTAACTACATTGTAGGAAGAACATCACAAATATTATTTGAATTGAGAGTGTAATTCAACATGAATTTTTCATTGAGGATAGAAAATGGCTCACATAAAGATCATGATTTACACCTGTGAGAGTTTGCCAATCTTTCTCCATGCCCTGTCCTGCCTACACCAAAAGATTTTAGCTCTTATCTAAACTGCTTAATGTTTTGTCATTAATTCAATTTCTTTAAACCCAGCATATAACAAATGGTGAGGAGCTATTGATAGCAAAATCAAATTCAATTGTATAACTTTAGGTTTAACTTTTTATGAACTCATTGGACCTAAAGCCTACTTTCATTTCCAAAGCCACTAAACAGTTGCAAACAAATGCCTGTGATCAAATACCTCTGAAATTATTTGTATTATCGACAAGAGGGTACTGTCAAAAGTTGAATGAGTTCCATGAGCTCACTTGTACAGAATATTAACCCAGTTTGTAAGCAACAACACATAGTTAAAAATTATAAATTCAACTTTCATATAAGTGTTATTTTGCATTCATTTAAGCTCCTCTTTGCACCATACCCATAGATAATCATGTATATGTGTCTGTTCTTTAGTCAGAAATATGATCTGATTTTGTATCAATATTTGACTGAAGAACACATGAAGGTGGATATGCTTCATTTCCAATACATTTAAATGATGAAAAAAAATTAACTTGAACTTGAGGCTGGCTGTTATAGAATTACGGAATAACCCTGTGTGGGTAATAATGTAAAAAGTAAGATAGCCGACAATGGTTGAGTTATTCTTGGCTTCAAAAACAAGCTGTTTGACTGTCATGTAAAAATAACAATGCCTTTCATTATCCAATTCATTTGATGTAAATGGAGTACAGTCATTGTGGCAAAAGTGGTTGCCAAATGTTTTTTTACATTTGTTTGCAAACACGTGGCTTGAAGAGGTGAACTACCTGAGAATGATTGGGTCAGTTGCAAGCATTACTATTGTGCCAAAAATAGTCTTTTTCTTTTCAAAGCAAGAAAGGTTTGTCAAACATACCTTCGTGGAGATCCTGCTTCATTTGCATTCAGTGCCAAATGTTGCAGACCTTGGAAATGTTACTGTGTCTAAGTCAGAAAAAAAGTTGCCCTGATTTTAATTCGAGCAGGGATTGGGTAAGCAGGAGAGAAGCAGATAGCAAACTACCTGAGCTCTGCACAAAGAAACCTGATAGACTTTAACTCCAGTGTATCACCTGCATGTCTTGGTTGATTCCCCAAACAAAACTGCCAGGAAGTGGCATCTGGATGAAGGACAGGAGCACAGTGCAGGAAATGAGCAATAATTGATCCCTGGCATTTAATTAAGTATTGTGGAGGGTGCATGGGAGGTGTGGGGTCTAAATGTTCCTTCAGGTAACATCCTGACCGACACTCCCTACAGTTTACCTGAATGATACATTTATTTATGTATAGAATGTACAGCACAGAAAGCAGCCGTTCAGCCTGAACAGCTCATGTTGATGGTTAAGCTCCACTTGATTCAGAATAACCCTCTGTTCCTTCTCCTTCGTATGTTTATCAAGTGGTTCCATAAATAGATTAAACTATTCCCCAGAACCACTTTCAATCCAAGATCCATATTCTCATCACTGATTGGGTAAGGAAGTTTCTTTCATCTGCAAATGCTCCAGTGGAAGGAATTCAGATGAGTAAGATGAAGACTTCTCAAAGGTTTAGAAAAGAAATTTCTATGGTCACCGATACACTGATCTTTACACAATAATTTCATCAGCATGAAGGAACATACATCTTTGTGCAGCTAAAAAAGGTTTACAAACTGCAGGAGGCGACCAAAGATTCACCCACTCTTTGCCAAGTATAAAGAGCTGATGCCCTTCTAGGACAGATGTCAGTGCAGACATCATATTTTTCCTCTAGCTGCTTACCATCAGGTGGTACATGCCTCTTTATACCAATATAACCAGCTACACTTACACTGATTGACTGCTGTACTGGTGGTTTTGCAGGCCTTTTACTTGCCTGAAAAAAGACACAACATGAACAGAATTCTAGGCCTTCAGCATGTCCAAAGTTAACATCCAAAGATTTCTGCATCGTCATACACATTGCAAGAACAATGGTAATAACAACAGCAGTACTGCTGGGTGAAATAGTGATTTGCAAGAAATCATAATGTAAAATATGCACAGTTCTACTAATATTTACATAAAGATATTAATATGCCATATGCTCAGTTTTTGTGAACTGACTGATAGAACGTTCTCACATTTAACTGATTTTGGTCCATTTAAATTAAAAATGATTGCAGGCCAATGTATAGATGATTATTACTAAAGTGGTATATATAGTTTATATATACTTTTTTAAAAATGTATTCTAAGGGCATTGTATCATGATTAAATGAGAAGATTAACCTTATAATTAGAGAGTTCAACACCAATTTTTGATTGCTGGTTCACAAATCAGAATAATCATCATTGCCATTCTTACCTGTTCAAATTTTAGAATAACCTTTTCACCCCTAGATAAATGAAAATTGGATTTAGAAAAAATATAATGCAGCATTGGCTTCATGAATAGCAGAATGTAAATGATTCTCACTCTGAGTAAGAAATGGATTCACTTTAGACGTAAGCATCTGACTACTGATTTAGCATCTTGTGGTTAAATTTCGACATTGCTGTTTTGTAAACCTGAAGGTAGAATTCCTAATCAACGTGAAAGTGCATAATATATCAAACTGTATTTACTTTATTTGTGCATGTGTTAACTTAGTCAATGTAAATAGGTTAATTGCTATGTAACGTTTTATCTGTATTCTATCAGGAAGATTCAAGCCAAGTCAATGAGATAATGTTGAATTTCCCTTTAAGGATAGAATTCCGTATACAACCTCACACCAAGTCCCATTCACCCTTTGTTTTGCTGACCTATACTGACTAGAGATCATGCAAGAAATTGATTATAAATCTCTTAAGCCTGGTTTCCAGGTCCTTTCATTGCCTTGCCCCTCCATATCTCTGTAACCTGCTCAAGCCCTACAAATCCTTGCACTCCATCAATGTTGACCTCTCCTGCCTCTGCAGTTTAAATTGCTTCACCACTGGCAGCTATGCTTCCAACTGCCAAAGCCCCAGGATCTGGAATTCCCTCCAAAAATCTCTATCTCTCTCGTTCTTTTTCAAACCTACTTCTTTGCCCAAGTTTTATGTCTTCTGTTTTTGTTTCTCATGTAACTCTGTCAATTGTGTTTGACAATATATCCTTGAAGCAGCTTGGGATCTTTTATGACTTTTAAAGCTGTATATAACTGCAGTCCCTATCAACAAGTAGCAATGCACCTCGAAGCCCCCACTGACCCCATTCAATATTGCTGAGGATTCTGATCACAGGTCCAACTCATCTACTCTTCCCCCTTCCCAGACTCTGGCCCAATCATGTGTCTAACTCTTCATCCCATCGGAAACCCCCTTTGCCCTTTGTTCTTTCAGATGAAATTTCCTTTTTCCTAAACATTACCACCCCCACCATCCAGGACTGACTCTCCTTACACAGCACTCCCACACTCCTGATCCTCTCTCAACATCCCTCTGTGATTCAAGGCCTACCTGATTTCTTTGTGACCCTTGTGCATGTTTTGCATACAAAGACTGTCAATCATGTATGGCTCCTTGGGCTTCATGCACAACATCAGTGTAGGCGGGCTGGAGGAAGTGGGTTGGTGGAGGGGAGAGGTCACATGGGCTTCCCACGCAGTGCTTGGTTAACATGCCATAATAACTTATGTCAAGCTGGGTGAGAAACTTTGAGGGTTCCAGCCTTTACAGGATGGTTTCTTTAACAGGTGTCCTTACTTCCCCAGTTAGTGATTAGTGATTTAAAGTCTGCAGCAAGTCAGCACAATTCTTTAACAAATTTCTTTTCAAAATATTATGAATTGATGAATGTTCTACACATAAAACAAGCATACAAGCTTTTGAAGTTTAAAGGGTTAAGCTTCTATCCAAGATACATGTCAAATTTCATCCAATGGTCCAGACCTTATGGTCAGCAATAATGTAGATGGGCTGATTAGTAAGTCTGCAGACAGCACAAAAATTGCTGGAGTTGTAGGTCGTGAGGAAGGTTGTCAAAGAATACAGCAGGTTATAGATCAGTTGGAAATATGGGTAGAGAAATGACAGATAGAGTTTAATCCAGACAAGTGTGGGGTATTGCACTTTGGGGGCTCAAATGTAAGAGGAAAATATACAGTAAATGGTAGGACCCTTAGGAGCATTGATTACAGAGGGATCTTGGGGTGCAAGTCCATAGCTCCCTGAAAAATGCAACACCAGTAGATCGGGGGGTAAAGAAGGCATACAGCACACTTGGGAGTTGTGGAAGTTGTGTTGCAACTGTGTAAAACTTTGGTTCAGCCACATTTGGAGTATTATGCGCAGTTCTGGTCACCGTGTTACAGGAAGGATGTGGAGGCTTTAGAGAGGGTGCAGAAGTGGTTTACCAGGATGGCAACAAGACCCTGCACCACAGCAGGCTCATGATGTGCCTAAACTCATCACCTGGGGTGGCAGAAGAAAACCTGTTCATAAAACTGGTGAAAATAAATGGAACATCAGCTAAGCTCTGCCCATTGGCTTAAGTCAGCAGTCAAATCTGCCAAACTGAGATATTCAGAAACATTTAAAATGTAAAAAGTAATTATTAATATAAAAATAAGAAAAGTTATTAATATTAACTTTATTAAAGGATAAAAGAACTAAAACATAAATCGAGATATTAAATAAACTTAAGCAATAAAATAAAATCTGAAAATACGAAGACATGAATTATTGCACCAGATTCTCCAACACAGGTGCTGGTGAAATTGCCACAGCCATGTACCCCACTGCTGCACCCATGAAGTGCCCGATATCGTTGCACTGTTGGTGAAAATGCCAGTGAACAGCTGTAAGGAAGTTTGGAACTTCCACCTCGTGTCATTGGTTTGCATTGAAATCCCAAACTTCCAGCCACTTGCCCTGAATGCTGTGAAACAGTGGCAGATCTGCAGGGAAGCACAGCCAGTTACGTGCAGAACTGCAAACACTTCCCCACAAAATCTGCCCATTATCTTGTACATCACCACATTACGTATCATTGAAATGAAAGAGTTAAACTGGAAGTCGATAATATTTCCTGCTGTGCTTGGGAACCTTGCCTGTGTGTTTCTCATGAAGTTCTATTTACCACAGGGTTCAGTTTAGAGAATGGATTTTATTCAGAAGGTGGCTCATCTGTTTGTTTCCCAGGAGTGTCCTCCTCAACAGGTACAAATGACTTGTTGTTCCCCTGCCCTGTCTGCCTCCTTGGCGACTGATAGACGAGAACTGCTCCCCACGCCATCAGACTCTAAATGATCTGGGTCGAGTTAGCAGTAGGTTTGCAGTGGGTGGTGTTGGGGTGGGTGGAGGGGGGGGAGAACTAGGGGAAAGCAGATAATGTATATTGCAATATAAAATTACTCTCCTCAGAGCTCTTACAAGCTGGAACTTTTAAAACAAAAAGAATAACTTTTCTCAAAGAAATGTGCTTGTGGATAGCCTCAAACTCTAAGTTTTGTTTCTGTGCTCCCTTCATGTAAATATCCTGTTTACAAATGACACCTCTTTGCCTTGGTGTATCAGTTTCACTACCCTGCAGAAAGAAAAAAAAACGAGCTTTGTGACTAACTAAGTTGAAAATCTAGCTTGGTGCTGACAGATAAATGCGCTAATTTTCTTCCAGGGCTGCTTCTGCCCTGTACAGTGAAACTGCTTCCAATGAACTGCTTCAGAGGACCCTATAATCTGTCCAAGGATGATGTCAAGTACTACAAGGGCCTCTGCAAGCACTGCTGGTAACGTTTGTCCGATTGAGTTACAAGGCTGCTTTTGAATTAGGTTACTTTGGCCTACCTGGGAAAATAACTTCATGATCTCTTCCACCAACACAAGCTGTGCTCACTTGCCAGAGCTGCCAACCTCTCTCTTGCAGCAAAATAGACTTTGGCCCAACAGAGAAATCCTTTCACTAACTGACGGCATAATAAAGTTACTCAAAGTCCGAAATAAAGTCTTCAATAATTGCACGGAGTACTGAAAAGTTTTCCAGTTGGAGGTGACATACATCACTTGAGAAGAATATTGTGGAAATTGCTTCTTGCAATTATTATTGGGAACTGTCAATTCGACCACTTACTGGGAGGAAAAGGACTTCTTAAATAGAAGTTTTTAGGAAGTGGAGTGATTGCATGGAGAAGTGAAATAAATGTTGGATTTTCATCTTGTGGCCTGGGTTTTATTCCATATCAGGCAAGTTACATGAAAGTCTTCTCTTTATGTTTATTGTTGGGTTTCATAACTTAAATTAAACTGGGTACTTTCAGCCCACTTCCTGTGTACTCAGTGCTTTGGCACAAAATGCCTACAATCTGGCAATGAACTAGTACTGCCCAAACCAGCTGAAAGAAAGTCTGCTCTCAGAGGTTAAACTGAGCAGCAAGAGGAGTTCTTCTAAAGACTGGAGGCTAAGATTCAGATTTAATTTGCTGAAAAATAAAAGTACAGTTTATTAGTTACATTAGCTGGTGACAGAATAAGCAAACAAGCTCCCTGGACCAAATTTTCCTGGAAATTGCTCCACTTTAATGGTGCAAGAATGTTGCAAGGATTCTTGAAGGAAACTGCAAAGGAAACCACAGAATAGATAACTTATATCATTGCAAATGCCACAGCTGTATATTCTGGAAATTTTGTGCCAGCATAGGTGAAAATAGTATAAGGTAATTATCACGGCTCTGTTCCCAGATTGTAAGATTGGTGCTTCAGATTTTGCCACATTTGGTGAGTTTTTCTCACAGCTACCACTGAGACAACAGTTATTGTACTCATGAACAAGAATCAGTACAACTTATGGCCTCGATTTTGGTTCCTTTAAAGATACCTTCAAAACATGTCTGACTACAGTGTCAACCATTCCTCAACCAGTCATTGGTTTAGAAGCACAGCATCTGTAGTTCAGGTACAAGTGCAGCCTTCCCGGGGAATCTTCACAAAGTGGTTAAATTCCACATAGAACAAAGAGTTTGCATAGAAACAGACTGACTTATGGATTCATTTACTCCCCCAGCAAGAGGAAATCAGTCAGATGGGAATAAGGCTTTGGATGTGTGCCACACTTCAGTTTCATATAAAGCCAGACTTCAATGTCTTTACATTACCAATCAGTATCTAACCAATTCATCGGGAAAAAAAAATCACCATTTCCACTTTCAACTCACTGTCCTGCAATAGATGATGAAGTAGGAATATGGGAGATTGTAGAGCAGATTACTGACAATGAAGTCAGCGAGCTAGATGGTGAAATTAAATGTTATTGATCTTGCCCTCGCAGAATTCTTTTATATTCATTTTTGGGGATTACTGGCAAGGCCAACATTTATTGTTCATCCCTATTTATCCTTCAGTGGTGGTAACAAGACACCTTCCTGAACCACTGCAGTCCTGACAATGGCACTCTGATAACACCAACAGTTATGATATCACTAAATACTTGGTGGGCAATTCCAGAAGGCTGTCAAGAGTCAACAACATAAAGCTGGACACAGTAATGAGAACAGACTTCCCCTCCCTGGAGGACATTAGTGAACCGAATCAGTTTTTGTAACAATTTGGAAGTGACATGGTAAGACTATTACTGAGACTAGGTTTTAAAAAGTTCCATGTTCTTTACTTAATTTAAATTTCACTTGATCTCATGCCTCTCAATTGTTAGCCCAGGCCTCTGGATTACTATTCCAGTAATTTAACTACTGCACCATTATATTTCTACAAGCTTTCACACCCCTGCTCAGGCAGGATGGATTCTGGTAAGGCATGCAAGATAAATGAATCACACTACACAAGGATAACCAGTAACACCGGTCTCATCTACCTACACATTTCTATCTAAAGGCATCTGCATTGGCAGATTGCACAAACTGATTGAGTTGTGCAATACAAAATGATTGTGAAAACATTATGCTAGGCCCACATTTCAACCCAGCTGAGGATAATTCTACACCTTGTTACGTTGCCACTTAACACCCATTGTTACATCTGGTCTCAAGCAGCATGAGAAGGAACCATGTGGGCCTGCAAGCATTTTGAAAATAGAGTATCAAGTTGCATTTGCTTTTCCAAGCTGGCGGAAAGTACTTTGCAGGAGAGAAACAAAAATCACATTAGTGAAGAATCAAAACAGAAGTCCATCAATTCAGTAGTTCTGAAATGCAAACTTTGCTGATCTTTTCCATTAACATAGCCACTATACACATAAATTTAGGTATACAGGATTGGCTTTTAAACTTTTAATGTATACTCATTAAGTCTGTTTGAACGCAATGTGAAAAAACACATATTCTATTAACACATAGTTCCACTTTGTGCAGCATATTGCCATTTGGTTCACTTACAAATGCCGCTCCTCTCAAAAGAATTAGATACTTCACTATCAAGCTAATATGCACATGGGCTCCTTAGAAATGACTACCTGAAAGGACTCAAAACTTTTACAAGAAATCCCAAGCAAGCTTAATCTTCAGGCTGACTGGAGACCATTATCCAGGTTGCTCTACACTCAATCACAAAAAATGCTACAAATGCCATTCATGAAAAACTGAGACAGCAGTTCAAGAAAATATGTAGGTTTCATCACAAGATTTTAACTAGCAGAAAATCATGAATGTCAACCTTTCTCCTGCTTTGCATAGAATGTCATAACTGGGATAATCCAGGCCAATATGAACCAGAGGCTACCACAGCACACAGTACATAGTCAGACAGTTGTGGGCAGAGGGCAACTTGGTGATATCATTTCTACTCTTGGAGTCAATGTGGAAGACTGCTGTCAATAAAGTAAGATTTTGAAAAGCTGCTTCATAACTGTTTGGACAAGCAGCTGAAACTCGTCACGTTGATTTTGATTTGTGCTCTGGTGTTTATTTTTCCCAACTCCTTCCAGGCCACTGTGGTGCTCTGTACCATTCCCAAACAGAGAGAGCTGGCAGCTGACTTACTCCTAGGTTCTGCCAATAGAATTCTTGCGCCAGCCTCGAGGGAAGTGCATGACAACAAGTCGAGCAGCTCACTCACTGAATCTCCTTACATATCTTCTACCTACTGGCTCTCTCGCTGCCACACAAAAAGCAGAGACCGACTGTGCAGGAAAATCACAGGGGAAAAACCTTTGCCCATCATTTTGTGTCACAGCTCACTGAAGCGCCAACAAATTACAATAGTGCATTGCGAAGCATGCCCAACATTTTAGAAAAACATGCTGCCATCCTTGGTCAAAACAGCATGGGAAAATTATAAGTTCACTGTGGTTTCAGGATTCTGACAAGCCAAAGATCTTATCAATTTTTTTTTCACTGTTGTACTTTTTTGACAAACACCTCAAGGCTATAGCTCCACACTCTTTAGTCATAAATGATCTAATATAGGAGAAAGTATTCAGCTTTAAAAAAAAGTGCAGAATTCAAACTTGCAATGTGATCAGGATTCTAGTCAGACCCGGGAAGATTCTCTTGCCAACTGCTTCGGGACAAGTAATTTTCTAGCTGTGCCAGTGAAGTCAACCCCATGTGAGATGAGTGTTGGCCAGGACACCCAGACAACGTCCCTGCCTTTCTTTCAATACTGTTGTGAGATTTTTTTAAATCCACCTGAGAAAACGAATGAGACCTCAAAGACAGAATTTAACTCCTTTAGTACTGGCCTGAATTTGTGCTTGAAGACAGGGCTTTCTGGAATTGGGGAGAGTGTGGTAACATTGAACCAAAATCGGCATAAATCCATCACAGAGAACTTCTGTGTTGTAAAATTAAAGGTGCAACTGGACAATTGGGAAAGTAATAATAAAAGATCAATTCTAGAGGTCGGTAAAGATAAGAAAGGATTATTATAATTTAGATCTGAAAGTCTCTGCCATGAACTGTCCATGAAATAGCATCAATATATTATTTTAGAAAGAGAAGATTGCTTGGAAAAGAGCAATATTCAAGAGCAGGGATTGAATTCAGATAAATGGCTCTAATGGAATAATTGCTAGCACAGACTTGAAGGAGTAAATGGCCTTCTTCTGCACTGCAGTGTTCTACTATTCTTAATTCAACAATTTACCCCCCACTGATTTCACCATTAGTTTGAGAAATATGACTTCCAGTCTGTTTAAATAGTAATTGAATGATACTTTGGATCTTACCGATATCAAGCAGCTCTTCATCCACTAAATACCTAGCATGATTAAAAGAGGGTGAAAACAATTAATTAAAGTGCCCCAAACCAGTTTCTTCTCTTCACCTTCTCATTTATCTTTCAAATAGTATAGAAAATGTGGTGTTTCATTACAGTGGTGTTCATTTGACAGTGAAGTTCAATTAGGATCGTAAGCAGTTTTGAATACAAACTACAAAGTCAAAATCTTATATGTCTTAGAATTTTTAGCCAGTTCTTTTGTTGTTTTAAGCCCGACATTTTCTTTAAGTTGTTTCCCAGTGAAGGTCAGGTTTTGCTCTTTGTAGTAAAAGAACAGTTGTTACACTGCACCACTAACTGTAAACATCCAGATCAATTACTGTTGTTCTTGTTGAAAATTGTTATAAATTTGTGCATCTGAAACCAAGTTAGCAGGTGGACTCAGACTTAAAATTATATCAACCACCTCATGTGGAAGAATCACAAGGATCTCTTAATTACATTTTTCACTAGAGGGCACTGCCACTGCACAGGCACAAATTCTGTCTCTGACTAAAAAGTGCTGTGTGGCTATTAAAAACTTATTCTGCCCCACTTTCTCTTAAGCTGCATGCATTGCTTGAAAGTTTTTTAAAAATTTCAAGTGGTGATTGTATTTTCTCTTAATTTAAGTACCTGATTAAGGTAAATAGGACACGACACTCGTGGTCACAGACAACTTTTTTTTTCCAGCCACAGATGTTTATTACACATTATGAGCTAGGGACAAAACATCGCAGTAAACCAGACCAGCCTGCAGTGAGGCTTCTACCCAGAATTCAAGTAGTGCTGGATAGTTCCCACTAGGTTGTGGTCGACTTGGAAACAGCGACTTATTAATCTTCTGTTGGAGGGCCAGCTGCAGCCCTGGCAGATACCATATTTTACCACCAACCTGGGTCTGGACAGTCATTGTCCGTTTAAGAAGGAGGGAATATCGTACAAATCAGCTGCTTTCTACGTGCAGAAATTGAGCTTTGCTATGATAATTCTGGTGCGTCATCTTATTGCGGTTAAAATTTACCCGCACAGAGAGGCTGCCTTGTTTGCAGCATTAATCATATTCCCCCAGCATATTGCCATGGTTGCCTGGACACAGGATTTGAGCAAGGCCCCTCATTTGATTCCCACACATCAGACCCTGAAAAGCACTTTTTTTCTTCAGCTTTTGATTGTCCCTCCTTTCCCTGCTGTGTCAGTATGGGTGGGCAGAACACTGGCAGAATAGGCCAGGGGTGAGGGGCAGCCTAGGCTGCTGGTCACACATCAAGGCCTGACAACAAAGCCCCCAGGAATCATCCTTACAAACACAAATTCCCTTCAGAGAAAACAAATTTGGTTTTCCCTCAAAGTGTGGGTGTCATGTTAGTATTTTCTGAAACTTTATTAAACTTGTTGGTCTGCATTCATACAAAATCCCAGAAAGAAATCTTTCCTTAAATGTAACAGGTAGTTTTATCAGTGTTGCAATGTCTGTAATAGTAAAAAGAATGGTAAACCAGGCTTATACTAATATAAATCTCTGCTAGATTTGGTAGATGTTTTTTCCACAAAAATATTAACATAAAACCAAGTCTTTGTGCGAACTCGAAATGAAACTTTGAAAAAGTTTAGAGGTCTTGCCTTGTTTGTAACTTGGTGATTCTACAATCAAGAAATAAGACTAATCATTAAAGATTCAGCAATGCCTAACCGTTAAGCACTGCAATGTCGAAGGGACATTGGCAAGCACTAGTGCAGGGGAATGTGGTGCAAATATCTTTCAACTTAATCCAGTTTTTGCACCAAATAGCTACATAGATGATACCCACATGGAGAAAAAGATAGAGAATAAAAAACTTGCAGTGCTTTCAGAAGTTTTCTTTAGCTGTTATCTGTGTGCTGTGTTTGTCCTTATGTAGCTCCACCTCGAGATGCCTGAGCGTTGATGTAAGACTTTGAAATAAGTTTGCACAGGAGTGCCCAGATTAGCAGCTTTGCCAGGCTTTAGCCACTGTGACCCTTTACACTTCAGCAGTCTGAGCCAGACACGTTGAAAAGCACCATTTTCTGCAAGAATTCCACAGTTTTACTTTTATCAGCAGCTTTTTTTTCTTACAAAACAAAAAGACATCCTTCTTGCTAATCGGCAGGGTGGATTTCTTGTGGGTGTTATAAAACAAAGAAGGGACAAATCAGAAATGAGGAATGATCAATTTTTGAAAAATTAGCTGAGCGATCTAAAATTCTTTCACATAGGCACTGAACACAGACAGAGCACTTCTGCAAATGCTCAACAGCAGTGACTTGCAAGAAAAATATGGACAATGGCAAAAACTTTTAAACTCAATTTCAGCTTTATATAATCCTTACCTAAGCAGCTTCAAAAAAAATCCAGCTCTATCCTGTACAAGTACTATGATGTGCCAGTAATATCCGACTACATTACAGATTAAATACTGCACCAGCAAAAACAAGATTGAGAGTATCCTGGATTCAACTGTATATATTTTAGACTGCAAATGGACACACTACTGAGTTTTAATATTAACTTCCATATATTCTTAACACTTTGGAATTCTTTTATTTTTAGGCAGACTACCCTGACATCATCTACTGTGGATACTGAGATAAAGTTGCAGTCTTCAAAGTTGTACTGTGTCTGACCAAGTGTGATCCATAGCAACACAGTTGTACAAGATGCACATAACAAGGTGCACTGTAGGGCACCCCAAACTTGACATTCCAGTTCTAGATGAGCATTTGGATTGACTGCGATGTCTTGTGTTTGCACCCAGCAGACATCTGGACCATGCCAGGATGAATTGCACTCTGATGTGAGGTTAGAGTAGGACTGCTGTTAGCTTTTGTACAGAAACAACTTTACTCATAGGTTATCTGCTACCTTACTCAATTTATTCAGGAGGAAAACTTCCAAACTGGACATGCCTGCTGTCATTTTCCAAAATATGTGAAAGGGAAGGGTAACATTTCAACCACTGTACACAGAAGAGACAACATTAAAAACCTTTCCAAAAAGATGAGCAAAGCAGCACTGCTTTCAGATTGTAGATTGTAAATAAATGTTTCATGAAAACTTGATTGTAAGTACTTCTATTGTCAAAATGAAATAAACAACAGAATAAAGCCTTGTTGAAAGCTTGCCGAATAGCAGCTGAACATTTGCTCCCTTGTTTTCCTTAACAAGTCGTTGAAACACATCATTCATCCTGCTGGGTTAAGGAAGTTTACTGATCCTATCGACTCAATCGTATACAGCCACATTTAAAGCAATGTAGGAGGCTGTTTGCCATTGTTTCCACTTCTCAAGCATGGTCAACATCAGTGGGTCCAATTGTGTTCTTTATCTTCATGGTACAGATGAAAAGGAGTAGATATATACACTTCACCATTTATTGCTTCCCTAGTTCTTTGGGGGAAGAAGATTAAAATGTTTTACATTAACTATATATGTGCAGCCTAGCACATTTTTAAGAAGTATGACCTAACAGAAGGAAATGGAGACTGAAAAGTGAAATGCAAAAATCAAAAGATATGCAAGAAAGAGAAAATAAAAGTAGCCAAGTTTTGATTTTTTCTTAATATTTTGGAAACTTTCTGCCTTTATTTTCCTGTAACAGAAATTATGATGAAAGTGAGCTTTCTCTTCATTATTTTTATCAAGCCAATGATACTTTCTCTGTCTGTCCCTCTGTCTCTGTCTCTGTCTCTCTCTGTCTCTGTCTCTCTCTCTCTCTTTCAAGTGATATTGTACCAGTGTCTGATTTTCAGCCTCAAGACAGTACAGGAAAATTCCCTGGCATAATAGTAAATAAGATACAGTACATAAAAAAAATCTAAATTTCTTCATGGTGCATGTAATGGTATTTTCTCTGCATGCTTTCAATATATAAAGGATATGAGGATAAGTCTGTGATGTTTTAAGAGCATATGCTCCAGAGCTATGAAGTAAGTGTTTGTGGAGAGTACCTCAAGGAATTGGTTTAATGGTCAACAAATCTATAAAACAGACAAAATCTCACTATTTACATGTAGGAAACTAACACAGCCCTGCCTATCTTCATAGGCCATTCCCATGCTCATATACTTAGCAAATGCAGCTTTGTGTACATTTCACAGAATTCTGGCAGCATTACTGACTTTTACAGAGAACTGAGCCCTTTGGTAGACACAAGCCACAAAGAAGAGGATTATAAGGGTTACTCTATGGCTGTCTGTCACACAAATAGCTAATTAACTGCCGATTGTATCCTCTTAAATCTCCCCTTGTATTCAGAATATTGGCCAAACCTACAAAAATAATTACAACACATCTGAAAGCCTAGTTAAATACATGCAGAAAATCTATGGAGTACATCTACACGGGAAAGGTAGTTAATTTCCACTGTAAGCAGTAAAACACACAGAAATACAAAGCATTGGTATCCATTTTCCAACAACCTTCCTGTTGAACGTAGCCCAGTTTCATAAATTGTAAATGAGAAAATTACTTCTTTGAATAAAAGCAAATATATTTCAAAACAAAGTTGTTATTAACTAAATGTTAGAGAAATCCTAATTAAGGATTTCAAATATAAGACCGCTGGTAATAAATTCAATGAAGAACTTTTGAGACACATTTTTATCTAGAGATTGGTTAGAATATGGGATCTAGGACTGCATGGAGTGGTTGAGCACAGGAGAATAAAAAGAAGGGGAAGTCAAATAATTACACGAGGGAGAGAGGAATGAAGGGAACTCTGTCACCTAGAAACACAAGGGTAGCAGGCACAACAAATCTTCACCATCTAAGTTACATCTCATAGGGACATGAAAGTACTTTGTGATTTTTTTTCAATATCCCTGAGTCTACAGAGTGACAATTCACAGCCACCATCACTGTGGGAACAACCTCACCAGATGGACAGCATTTAAGGATAGGCATAAAATGCTGGCCTTATCCACATCGCCCACATTCCAAGAATGAACAAAAGAATGAAGCACTGGAGGAGGTTCACTTGAAGCATAAACAGCAGCATTGAACAGTCGGGCTGAATAAGCTTTCCCGGTGCTGTAAATTCCACGTGGATTGTTACAAGCACAATGATCACGATAAGAATGGAATCACTGATCCTGATGAGAACAATGCAGTATCCTGCTGCTTTCTCATCCAGCCCTATCCATCCAGTCTCTGCCTCTGCAGTGAAAAAAAACTTAGAAAAAATAATTTGGGAAACCAGTTCTAAAAAAAATCGAATGATATGTGAATGCACAAAGTATCCAAAACAATATTGAAGAGTTAGGAGCACTAATACTTCAGTGCAGTTAAGATATAGAAACTATAATGGAGACACAGTTTAGGTTTGAGCAGGACTCCGAATATTCCTGATTGTAACTGAGGCAGGATAAGAAGCAGAGGAAAATGTGTTTTATTCAATCATTTAATTACAGTGCTACAAAGCAGGCATAGCCTAAGAAGTCAAAATTCCATAGGCTGCAGGGGAGAAAGAGGAAGGGACATTGTACAGTTGCTGTAAATCACAGGTCACCAGATAATAATGATGAGATAGGAGTTTAGAAAGCTTTGTAAAAGCTTCTTTCCTCTGTTCCATTTGTAGGTTATAAGTGGCTAATGAGGGCAAAGTAGGACCCACAGACCCTGGTACAATAGCGCAGGAACTCTTGAAGTTTTTGTGGGCACCTGCATGCTCTAGATGAAGGCAGAACTCCCATATGTTCCTTCTGCATTTTGAGTGGTCAACAGCCAGAAATTCCCAGCGTTCGTGAGGAGGCTACATTATTTTCAGGGATACCTTGAGAACATCCTTGAATCATTTCCCTGTGCCATGGTAATCTTTTGTTGTGACAGAGTTTTGATTTGAGTCCCTGTTTCTGGAGTCTGGTTTTGGGCATGCAACTGATGCGGCCCATCCCATCAGAACAGGCTGACTGTAATTTGGGCCTCAGTGCTAAGGATGTTGGTCTGGGAGAGAACACCGATGTTGACTTGTTTATTCTGCCAGTGAACTACGAGGATCTTGCAGATGTATTAATGGTGATTCTTCTCCAGAGCTTTGAAAAAATAATAGCACGACAAAAATGGATGCTGATGGCTTAAGTCCATATATGGTATGACAAAATTGAGGAATTACTTTTCAATTGTATTCCGGGTGGCTTTCCAGATCATCATGCTTCTATGTACTGAGGAAAATTCCATTCATAATTAACAAATGTGAAAGAAGCAAAACAATGTGGAGATGGCAAGCATGGCATATTTAGAGTAAATATGAAAATAGAATGGAACCACAAAGAGTCAAAGATAGCACAAAAGCAGTTATGACAAAGAGTAGGTGCTGTTATCGTTAAGGAAAGGCATGGATCAAATTGTGTTAACAAATGCCACAAATGTTAAGTAGATTTTATACTGTTCTGCTATGGAAGTAGGAAAGTATGTGCATTGGAGGAGAAATTGAGGAGAGTATTGGATCTGAAAAAAATATTTTAAGCTGGATAAGCTACTGGACACAGAGTGCCTGCAGCTTGGCTGTTGAAAAATATCAAATAGCAGAAGCTTTGACAACAGCCTTTCAATCCTCTATAACATTGAAAATTGCACAGTGTGAGGGAAAGTAGTTGACGCAACATGTTATCTGCTCAGTTCTGTTCATCCACACCTTCCAGTGTTAATTTCAATAACTCTATATTCCCATTCCTCATTTCCAAAATGTAGTTCTTTACACATAATGAGATTAGACTGCATCTGTTAATACACCTATATCACACAGATTAAGGGGTTTGAACATTTCATTCTCTCAAAGTTTAAGAGCTATGGAAAGGTGAATGGAACTTTGAGTTTTATAAATAATGACAGAGAAATAAAAAACAAAAAATAAAGATTAATCTATTCAAAGCATTGAGATTAAAACAATTAAAATGTACTTTACATATCTAAATAATAATCTAATGAGAAAACATTAAAACCACAAAATGCGTGTGGTACTGATTAATCAGATTGATGTCAGGCATAAGAAACTAGGGTCATGATGAAAGGTGAGATATGGATTCCAAACTGGCACAAAAGTAACACAACCCATCGTAATCTCTGATGTGACCCGAGTCCATTATTCCTCCTTGCTCTCCTTGACACATAGCTCAGTCAGCAATTATCCACCTGCAACCCCTATTCAGCTTGAAGAGAGTGCCTGCACTCTTACCTATCCAATCATAGACAAACCATTAGCTCTATGCATATTTCTATCCAGTCTTCCCACCATGTCACCAGAACCTTGAAGTCTTTGCAGACCTCTCTTTCTCCTCATACCCTATCACTGACAAGCTGCCTGTTGGGGACATTAACTTTCAAGTCCATTGATGATCCTTAGGCCTGTATCCCATCACCTCTCTTCACTGCTGCTTTATTGTCAGATGTATCGTCCAGCCTTGGTTGAACAAAGAACGGCTACTGCCTTTGGTTGTTTCCACAAATTCTGATTTCTTGCCTCTGTAGTGATTTTATTCAACCTTCAGCTGAGCTCTACCCATAACCTCTACATGGCAAACACTTCCTATTTCCACCTTTCTCCATGTCACATCCTGTCATCTACTGAATTCTGCATTCGTGACCATTTGAATGTTGTCATGGTCTAGAATTTCTTTCCTACATTCCATTATATTTTCATCTATCTATCCTCTTCTAAAATCCTCCTTAAGACTTGTTATTTTAAGCAAGTGTTTTGTTACCAGTCTTAACATCTATTTCTTGGGATCCATTTTTATCCAATTACACATCTATAAAGCTTCCTGGAATGTTTTTTCTACATTCAAGGCATTTTGTAAATACAAGTTATCATTTCTACTGAAGCAGAGGAGGTAAAAGACGACCTAATTGATATTTTTGCAGTTATGAGGAGTTTTGATGGAATGAATAAGGGGAGCCATTGTCTGTTGATTGGGCATCAATGGCAAGTGGTTATTAATTTAAAATTAACTCAAAGAGAATGTTAAGAGAAAATTCTTTACACAGAGTTATTGGAGCATGGAATGCTATGTAATGGGGATTGGTTCAGGAAGAGACCCTTAATTATTTGAAGGGAAAATTAGATGAACATTTGAAGTAGAGGAAGATATCAAACCATGGAAAGGAGAGCATTAGGTCTAATTTTGGATGCTTCTGGCTAAAAGCATGATAAATTAACTGATTATCTCTTCAGTGCTGCAAGCTGTTGTTTCTTTCAGGCTGCCCTTCCCATTCTCAAGGCGATCACTGGACTAATGGAGAGTAGAATTATCTTTTTAAAGGGTATTGAACTTTGCAGAATTTCCAGTCATTTGCAAAACATATACGTGATATAAAAATACTCTTAGCATTCATAACTAATATTTTTAACTTGAAAATCAGTTCTAAAAATATGAATAATATTTCGTCCTACTAATTAGTATTTGATCTGAAGTGCAGGGCTGCCAGTGTGGGATCTGTTCTCATGTGCTGATGGTGACATTCTGTAATTGGCACAATTATATTTTTGTAATAATTATGCTCAAGTAGTTGCTGAATTGTATCAGATCCATGTATTCTCTATTCATAAAATGCAAGCTGGCAAAGAAATTGTACTGAAAATGTAAATGTGAATAGAATAATGACCCTGAAACTGTGCAGACTTTGGAAGCATCAAGACAGCCTTCAGAACCTCAAAGGACTGTCATCCCAATATCCCCCATTTAAGCAAAGTCAAAAATATTGTATCAATAAAAGGATAAATATGACAACAGACAGTATCTGTGTGTTCAGTATTAATACACACCTGCCCATGTTACATGGAGAAAATCTTACTTGATGTTGATGTTATGATGTGCATTTTATGCTGAACATTTAAATTCGCAAACTTTGTAAAACTGAATATTCCATTTTACTATATAGCACTGATGGTTTGAAAGTCATCTTTGATAAGAATGTATTTGCAGCTCATACTTTGCCACAGCATGCAGAATGTGCTTAATTTTTGTTTAACACTGTCACATTGATCCAAAAACTTCTCCAAAGTAATCTTACTAAGCATACAGCCGTTACATTTTGCAAACTTTCATAGAGCTAAGTGTCTTAATATTTGGTACAATGTATTGAACAAGAATTTGCCCCCATTAAACCAAACGTTCTACCAGCGTGTGTGGTGTGTTCAACATATATAGAGCAATGAAAATGTGTTTGCTTTGCATTCTAATTCAGCAAGCTCAGAAACTTGTGAACCAAATTTATTTTGTTTTACTCTATGGAGGGAAGTTTTCAAAGGATATTAATGCATTAACTTTGCAAACAATGTGTAGACATTAAACTCACTGCAGTATGTTAGAATTACAATATATGGTATCGTCTTGTGCCTGCTCTCTGGTAAATTTATTAAAGCACTTGGTGTTCACTTGGTAGAACTTAATTTTACACTACAGAAATTTTTTGGAGCAGGACAACTAGAAATTGCTCAAAATGTAGAGCCATTCTAAGCATGTGGACTTGATTCAACCATTCAAGTGATTTGATATGTACTACACATTGTGAGAGAAAATGATGTATTCATTTTACAGGTCATGAGCCTGGATCATAATCTTCCTGCCAGGTAGTTAATCAATTTCCATCAAGAATGACAGGGAGAACAAGCTACCATTAGGCCATTGCCAATCCGATTCATTGATGGGCCGTCCAGCCAGGTGGAGATTGCCATGATCCTGCTCCATTTCTGTGGGGTGTGTGTGGCTGAAGAGGCCAATGTGGGACCTGCAGACTCCATCACAGATGGGGCATTGATGGATGGATGAACAGATGGTGTGGGAGATGATGCATTACTTCTGCTATTTTTGCTGATATTCTGTGTACTCGTGACCAGGAGACTCAAGGCTATCAGTGTCACCCTGCATGCTCCTTCTTCATTCGGATCAGTCATTAGACAGGGACTCCTGAAGGTTGGTGTGGAGATCACATTTTCTCAAGGAGGCTTTGAGAGTACATTCTCTGTTCTCCTGGTCAATCTTTTATTAAAGTACCTGCTTCAGGAGTCTGGTGTTCAGCACCTGAATGATGGGGGACCCTGGCTGAGGACGCTGCAATTGGTTTACTCATTCTACCAATAGTTTTGGAGGATGTCATGGAGACTTGGTGGTGCCTCTACAGCACTTGGGATGCCTACTGTAGGTAATCCATTACTCATAGGTAAACAGAAGGGGAGAAGGGATCAGGTTACAGGGAAATAAGTGGGAGAATGGAATTGATTTCATTGCTCTGAGAGATGGCATAGAATCAATGGGTGAATGGCAGCATCTTTCTAAGGATGGCCAAATTTGAGGACTTTCCATGGTCCTTTTCAGTTGACAGTGTCAAAGGCTTTAGTAAGGTTATAGGCAGACATGTATAGTACTAATGCTACTCCATTATTCTTAGACATGCTACATCATAAACATCAAGCCCATTGTCCCTTTTGATGGATAGAATCCACAGAGGTATTGCAGTGAGCTTTAGAATGGACTGAGATTTTCCATCTCATGGCGAGATCAGGAACTCAAGGATGAGGAAACACGTTTGCTGCCTGAGCAAATCAATTTGGCAATACTGTTATTTCATGGCCAGAGGCAATAATTTGTTACCACCAAAGGTTTGACAGCAATGACCTAGGCTAAAATTATAGCAAAATATCAGAAGGCATTTGCTGCCACATTTGTTTGTCTATATAGCAATCACTGCAGTTCAAGGTCCAATTGCTTCAGGATGTTGACATAATATCAGAAAGAGTTGGAAGTCCTTTCATATTACTATGAATGCCAATACCCCAGGTAACCTGCTGTGTGGTTTGATACTGAGTTTTCGAATTGGATTCAGTCTGAGAGACTTGTTCCCAAATCAAAATTTGAAAATATTGATTCAGTTACTATTAACTTTATCTACCTTTTCTTATTGTAGAAACCTTCATAATCATATCTATTAGAGAGGGAATATTGTAACAAATGTTAGTACATGGCCCTCTGCTGCATGAAATATATTAGCTAAGTTAAAGTCTGTGTGCATGCACCAGTCAAGTATAGATAGAAATTGGGTGGATATTGGCTGCAGTACAGCAATAGTTTATTGTATAACTCAGCAGTGACTCACTCACTGTTTTTTTACAGGTGTAGGCCTAGACTTTGGGATGATTAAGCTGATCGACAAGTTAATTAACTTGGACCTTTGTGACAGTTAATGCAGAGAAGGCACAGCACTGGTGATTGAGCTCCAAAATTTCATTGCTCCAGGTCAAGAGAGAGGAATAAATCTGGTGATATTGTGGAATTGTATGATGTTTAAATGTCCTTGTTGTTATATCATTCAATCCTTAAGTATGACACGATTTACCTGAAACACATTTTATGCATTTCAGTTCATAATGATAACTAAAATGATAAGGTTTGGTGCAGTGGATGTTTTCTTAAGCATTTATTCACATGATATGGCATCACTAGCAAGGCAACATTTATTCGACCTCCTTTACTGCACTTTAGAAGGTGGTAGTGAGCTGCTTCCTTGAATCACTGCAGTCCTTATGGTGAAAGTACTCCAACAGTGCTGTTAGACAGGGAGTTCCAAGCCTTAGACCGAGTGCAATGTTTCCAAGTCAGGGTGGTGTATGATTGGGGGGGGAGCATTGCAGTGATGGTAGTGTCCATGCACACTTTGCTGTTGTCCTTCTCGGTGAGAGAGGTTGTGGGTGCTTCATAAACTTTAATATCTTCCCTAATTTAGAGAACTGATGAATAGAACAGAAATGAAGAGAAATGTGGGATTGAATTGGGGAGCAGGAGGGAAGGGAAAAAAGTTATCTAATTGCATGTGTAGGAATAATTAGAACATAATAACCAAAGCAAATATTTCATCTTTTGATTCATTGTTGAGGGGAGGGGCAGGGAAATAAATGGATATTGTCATACACCCATCTGAAGCACTTAAATATCTAAAACACTATCGCTTATCAGAAGCAGCATACAGAACCGTGTTCCTTTACAGCACACTCCAGCATTCCAAAACCATTCCCAATACCCTGCTCTTTCCATGTAGCCCTCTATCCTTTGCTTCACACACCTAATCACCTTTTCCTTCAAACATATAATGGCCTTTCGTTTACCTATTCAATGTAATAAACTATACCAGGCTACAACAATTCCATGCAAAGAAATTTTTTCTAACCTCTCTTCTCCAGCTCTTATTCATAATGTTAAATTAATGACCCCTTGTTGCTGAAATAATTTTCCCCTTTTCACCCCATCAATGTCGTTCATAATTTTAGAAACTCTTAAGTCTCTTTTCCTTCTCTATTCTTGTGGAAATGGACCCAGAAGCTCAATGGAGAAAAATAAAATGTCAAATTCAATTATATTGGGTCAGTTCATGTTATTAACCCTCATTCAACAAAAAGAAGAGAGAGTTGGTGGAGTGGTGGAACAAATCTCTGTAAGTGTTCAGTGTACAATGTGTTTGGTAAGCTTCAATTTGACTCTAGTTAATAGAAATTGCACAAGACTACACAGAATTAGCAGATCTTGTCATTAAATTGTGCATCCCTTAATGAAAGGCCACAAGGACAGCTGGAATCTGAGATGGAAATGTTGCAATAGATGGGTTACTGGGATGTCTTCCTTTTGAGGTTTAGGGACTTCAAATGGAACAGAGAAATAGATGCCCTGCACATGCACTTAAAGTAATACTCTTTTGTTTCTTTGCTCCCACTTCTCCTCTGAAGCCTGACGTGTGACATGCCCTAAAAATGTAGTTCAGGCAATAGGCAGGAGAACAGAAGACATCTCTGAAAGTTCATTTGTTGCCATTGATGGACAGAGAGTGCAGCTGATGTGCAATAAAGATGCAGTTCTGAGAAAAGGTTGTTGACCTGAAACATTAACTCTGGTTCCCTTTTCACAGATGACGTCTGAACTGCCGCAAGTTTCTGGCATATTCTGTACTTATTTCAAATTTCCAGCAACTTCACTTTTTTGTTTCTCAAGCGCTATGGTTCGACATAGTTCTACATACCCCAATCTCACCATCTAAAACATAAGTATCCGGTAAGACTGTGGACTCAATGCTACCTGCCTATGGACAAGGTGCTAATTCTGCTGCAACACTGAGCTAGCCTGCTTTTAGAGATTTCTAAACATATTAACCTTGAACAGATAGGTTAATTAATGGACAAAATTAGGCAGGAAATATCTTAACACATTCAAATACTGCTGGCAGACAATATCAATGTTACATTCAAATGCAAAAGACAAGCTGCTGAAGGAACTCAGTAGGTCAGGCAGCATCTGTGGAGGCAAAGGGGTAGTTGATGTTTCTGGTCAATGCCCTGCATCAGACCGAGAGAGTAGAGGGGAGATGGCCAATATAAAGAGGTGAGGGGGAGGGGTGAAGCAGGGGCTGTCAAGCGATAGGTGGGTCCAGGTGAGGAGGGTAAATGGACCCAGGTGGGGTAGGGAGGTGTGGACATAGTGACAGATGCTGGGAGGTGATAAGTGAAGTCAACAAAGGGCTGCGGACTGTGGGATCTGATAAGAACGGAAAGTGACGAGTGGAACCAGATTATGGATGGATGGTAGGCAGATGGGAACAGTGGCGGGGGGAGGGGGAGATGGATAAGGGACCCAATGGGCTGAGTGTGTGGATGATAAGCAGACAGAACCAGGTAGGAGAGCGGAAAGAAACTGGGTAAAAGGGGGCTGGGGGTGAGAGTTTGAAAAGAAGTGTGTGTGTGAGAGGACCTGAGTGCATGAGGAGAGAGAAAGGAACAGAGGGGAAGTGGGCTACCTGAAGCTGGAGAATTCAATGTTATTGCCATTGGGTTGTAGACCACCTTGGAGAAATATGAGGTGCTGTTCCTTCTGATCCACCCAGCCCCCTGTTACCCAGTTTCTATTCTCTCTCCCCTATCCCCTCCCCTTACTGTTCCCATCTGTCCAGCATCCCTCCCTTATCTGGTTCCACTCACCGCCTTCATTTCTTATCAGATTCCATAACCTGCAGCCCTTTGTTGTCTCCACCAACCACCTCCTGGCCTCTGTCACTATCTGCACACTTCCCTCTCCCACCTGACTCTCTGCCCATCAACCCTTCCTCACCTGGATCCACCTGTCACTTGATAGCTCCTGCCTCACCCCTGCCTGTCAGTTCTTTATACTGGCTATCTCCCCTTTACACTCTCAGCCCTGATGCAGGGTCTCAGCCTGAAACATTGACTATCCCTTTGCCTCCACCTACTGTAGTTCCTCCAGCAGCTTATTTTTGTTCCAGATTCCAGCATCTGCAGTCTCTTGTGTCAAGTGCTACGAGGTTCCTTGTGTTACAGGAAGGACAGAAGTGCCATTGTTGATCCAACCTTGGGCTTTTTCCCCATGATTCCTCTGGTCAGTGTCATATGATATGGTCAAGTAATATTGAATGTAAAAATTTCAAGTAAGCAATCTGTGTTTCTATCCATAAATATGATTGTACATTTACAGCTTTGATCGGCACCCAGTCACCATCATTCCCTCTGTTCTTTCCACACAACCACCCCATCTGCAACTTAGAGCACACGTGTGTTCTCATTTTTCCAGATCTGATGAGTGGTCCTCAATCCAAAATGTTGAAACATCAACACTCTTTCTCTCCCAACAGTGGCCATTTAACCAGCATTTTCTCTTGTGTTCCTCTGGTCAGGATTGGCCCAAAACTTGCCACTCACATTGTTAGGTTCCAGCCATTTCCTTTGTTTCAGGGGTCAGCCTGGAGCTTCATGATTTTTTACTTATGTCACCCCACCAGAATTCAATGAGGTTCAATGTCAGGAAACATAAATAATGCCCAGGAGTTAAAGTCTTCCAGGCCTCATGCCAGACTATTTCATTTTGGCATTGCACCCCCAATAAACAGCAAGAGTCACAAATGGAGCTATATAGCTTGCCTAGGAGGACCTGGGACTCTGTATTCTCCTCATAGAATTATTAATGCTGTCTCACTCTCAAAAGAAATTTTAATAATGGTTTAATTCATTTGCACCATTCCATTATTAGTGAAACTGAAGGTGCATCAAGAACAACTCTAAACATGTACTATGGACAGATCTATTCTTACTGTTTGAATTGTACCCCTTTCATGATTTGAGAAACCAATACACTATTGCAATCAATCAAGAATTATTTCTTCATTTTAATGGCCAAACTATTCATAAATTCAAGCAAGCAAAACATAAATTATGCATAGTTCATTAAGAGGATTTCTAATTTCAGAAACAAATAAATCCGCCTGCCTGGATCCTGAGAGCTGCTGGACTCAGTAACAATGGTGTGCTGATACTTTTGTTTCTGGATCTACAAACCCAGTTTCTTCATTTAGAGATGATATGTTTCCACCATTTAATAGAAAAATCTTATCCAAAAACACATCTCTAAATAACCAAGCAGAGAATAAATCAGCCTCCAGATTTGTTCAATTGCTGAGGTAAAGCAGTTTACATGTGGTGTATTTATTTATGTTAAAAATTATCTATCAACTGTAAGGGTGTGGTGTAGAACAGAAACTCCAGTCTGTCAGCAGTCTGGGTTCCGAGATGTACCAATGAAAAAGGTGAATTAGTGGAAAAAAACAGAAGTACCAGCATGAATATTTTTAAAGAAATACTCCAGCAAATGGTTTTTAACTTTTCAAGGTGAACCCTATTTGTAACTGAGTAAGAAAAATTGAGTTATTTGCATTTCTTGCCACATGGCTAGTCCTTCATCTGTGCCTGCCATAATCTTGAGATCAATGCTAAACATCAAAACTCAGCCTCAAGTTTCAGCACTGGTAAACAAAATTAGTAAAACATGGCTTTTAGAACTGCAACCTTAAAAATAAAGCCAATTAGGTTAAAATTTAACAAAAAACCCTCTAATGGCAGATTTAGGTTTAGGTAATCTTAGAAACAATAGCTTCATATTTGATCAACCGAGCTTTCCCAAGAGGTACAAAGAACAGAAAACATTTGGCAGCAGTTCAAAAACTTTTTTTTGGAAAATGTGCATTCAGCTGTGCCTCTCTGCCATCTCCACCTCCCTCACCACCCTCTTCTTCTCTGGAGACGATTCCTCCACAAAATGCATGAAAACAGCATCATGTTATTTGGATCCCTATCCAAACACACAGAACGGCATGAAATTCCTGTAATTGTTAGGTGGATGCAGATTAAACTCTCCACAGAAGACTAAGGCCTGTCCATTTCAATCTGAGTATCATTTATGTCTTATGTCTGAGTATACATTGTACGCCTTAAATTATGGTCAAACAACCCCTCTGACACTGAAAATTAACTTTTACGGGTGATGAGTTTCATTCTTTCTGATTTTTAATCAACTATATTTCCATTTTGAAAATGTTAAGATAAAAATTAATTCTTTACCCTCTTCTCTCTTCTCTCTCTCTCAATCCAATCTTTCTTTCCCTTTTTTTATTGAAAGTTCTGTACACATCCAGCTTGAAACCTTTTGCTTAACAATGCATCAGTCTGTCTTGTTAAGAAGGTTTTGATCAGCTTACTCATACAGATTCTAGATGTCCTGTACAGGATGCTTCACTATTCTCTAACCTTCGAAGTAAACAGGCATGGAACTTAAAGTGCTAATCACAAGGCAACAGAAGTCATTAGTTTTCCAGCTATAGTAAATACTGGTTGGATCTATATTTCTTCTCTTTCCCAGGACGTGTAGAGTATTATTGATTGCAAAGAACTTTGTTCTTTGTTCTATTTAAACCATTAATGCCACTGTGAAACTTGCCATTGTGATGTCTGGTGGCTGGGTTTTCCCGGCTAATCGTCCTACTTGTGTCAGGGTGTATCCAGTAGAGATAGCAGCAGGTGGATGATGATTCACATCCTATCATTTCTGTTGCATTATGTCAGACTTTCAACAGATTGTACCAATCCACAACTGAATCAGCTCAGAAGATAAATCACAAACATTACTAAAAACTGGAAACAGTATTGTGCATAATATCACTTGGATATCCAATAATCTTCTCTGCAGTGCATTGTTCTAATATATTTTAGTTTGGTGTAAAAGCAAAATTATATGTAAGGTAAATTATGCAGATATATATGCAGATAAATTGATTTCTTACCAAGGGAAGGAATTTTACTATAAATCTCAGCTTTACTTCCTATACCTTATACTGTTTATCTCTTATATCTAACCACAGAGCTTTGCTAAAACATGCAAAACCTTCCATCAGATTAACCAATCTTGCAGATAACACCCTTCTTAAAAATGTTGCAGTGACACTTTATATCTTTCAGAATATTTGCCCGAGTTGAACCTGACTGACAAGTTAAGGCAGTCTCCAAATAATGAAAGCTTGCACAGTGAACTGCATTTGAAGCCAAAAATGTAATTAAAAGCATTAATGATTTAAGCTGAAGTGATAACTTGTCAACTTGCTGTGACTATAACCACTTTATTGCTTATAATAGTGATTTAATTGATACAGCAGCATTATACATTTTTTTATAAATCAATATAGTTACTACCTACAGAAGACCTATTATACAGCAGGACAAATTACATGATAATTTAAGATACACTGTTATAAATAATCAGTAGCAATACTTTAAGCCTTCTGAATACATTAACCAGTGTCCAACCAGTTACAGTGCTAATCTTTTATTATTTGCCCCTTTAGCCTTGTGTGGAAATTGTATATGCAAAAAGAATTGCATATTAACTGCAATTGGATATGGAAATAATGTAGCACCAAAATACAGTTTCAGTATCTTTTGGATGGGACAATAAGCAGGGTAGTTTTCCTATTAAAACTGATGTGAAAGATCCCAGGGAGAACAGGGGATTTTTCATGGCAATATTTAGCCCCCAACAGCACCAGTACAACAAATTATCTGATTGCCATTTGATTGTTGTTTTAGGGACCCATTGTAGGGACCCAATACAAATTGGCCCCCATTTCCTTCATTGCAGCAGAAAATACACAAAAATAAAAAAAAACCTTATTGGCTATAAACTGCTCTGAGAAGTCTAGAGGCTGATTTGTAAAGCAAAATTCATGAGGTGCAACTGGAAGAAATGGAGGAGGATCTAGACGAGTATCAAACTTGAACCCAAACAGGTTTCTTTAAATGTTGAAAACAAGCATTCCTTATGATAAAACATTTACTAATATTAATGTATTAAACTACATCTCTGTTGAGACCCCACAATTAATAAATATGAAATAAATTATACGGTGCAAAAATATTATCTTTGGTATTTTGTAAGAGCATGTTTTTTTCTAATTGCACCTTATTCTTGTTTCAAAGGCGTTCATTGACTTGTACTAATTCTGAATACTTTGATCATAAGTGGACTTATGGAAAGTGCAAGCTTTTTACAGGGGATTATGGAGCCATGTCCTGAGAGGATGAAAAGCTTCCACTTGTTTTGACACTTTAAATAACAGGGCAGATCAAATGTCTCACAGCACCTCAATCAAATTTCAGTTGTTGCAAGAGCCTGCCTAAACTTTTGCTTAATCTGTCAGGGCCTTCCTGCTTATTGAATGCTGGCCAGACAATTAACGTTGCTGTCAAATTATTTTTTCCAAGTTACGAAGTGGAAGGTAAATTTCTCCTTTTCCCAACAAGAGACACCACCTAAAAAGCACTTGAATTAAAATAGAGATTTATACAAAATAACTGAGTTTGTGCATATCCAGATAATTCAGATCATTGCTCAATAATTTGCTGTGAAATCTTCTGTAAAAAGGAATATTTGTTCTCAGCCCTCTCCTGCCTTCCATGTTCCCAAACTCACTGCCTTTTTCCAATGAATAGCTGCTTTTATATTCAGTTACTCCACTCCATTCATTCCACTTCCTTTTAATAGGTACAGGACCTGCTTCAAATTATCAAGCAGCAGATATTAGCCCAAAGGAACTGGCAGTACCAGGCTATTGCCATTGATGCCAAATATTAAAAATTGCATTCCCACATCATTCCATATGGGGGCATGCTCCCCCAGAATTTACCATTCAAGAAACATAAATCTTCTTCAAAGTTGCAGATAATGCAAAATCTAGAAAATTGAATCATGGCTTTTGAACAGTTTGTAAATATTGTCACTTAATAATTCAGAAAGTGTTAATAATAATTGCACAAAATCCATATAGCTTGCTGTTGTAAACCACTATGGAACTCTTCAGAGATCGCTGATACAGATTGGAATTTATGCTAAAGAAGAGTGCAGAAAATGGAACTGAAAACAAACTGATTGAAAGAGTCCAGCAGTAAGCCTGGTCTTCAATGGCAGTACACTCAGGAAAAGCAATGGTTCCCCTACAGCAGTTTCAACACAGCAGTTTCAGCTGGCTTACTTTCATTGTTGCTGAAGCAACAAACAAGGAAAAACATCCTTTTTGGCACTGTATTCTTCCCCTGCTGCACAGCAAATATACCACTGTAATGGGATCAAGTCCAACAATGACTTGATCTGTTGTCTGCATTTTCCTTTAAAATGAGAAACTTAGATGAGGGGCCAAGACTCAGTATGCAGCAAATCACCAATACTGAAAAGTACAGGGTAGAAGACTAGATTTGTCGAGCAACAGCCATTAGATGCTGCCAAGTTTGGGTTTACAAAGCCTGAGGAGTGTTAGAGATGTTAACGGAGTTTCATGGTTTTGATTCCCGAAATAATGAAGTTTGAAGCTACACAATATCTTTTTCCAATAACTCTTTTTGAAACTTTCCATGTTAATTTGATTTACTGAAAGGGAGAGGTTTCATTTTAGCTTTTGTGTGTGAGTTCAGAAGGCTTTTGATAAGTGGAACCATTAAAGTCGATCACTTCCAGCAAGGATCACCTGATAGAAACCAGGATTGGAAACCTGTTTGATTCCAGATCCATAACCCAACAATATTGGTTAGATGACACCTGAAGTAATGAGTAGTCCTGGGCATCAATCTTCAGGAAGATTTTTTCAAAGGTATTCTTTTTTTCAGTATCTGCAGATTTCCGGCAAGGCCAGCATTTATTGCTCAGGCCCAATCATGCTCGACAAGGTAATGCTGAGCCATTTTCTTAAAATGCTGCAGGCCATTTGGGAAAGGTCCTCTTACAGTGCTGCTGTGTAGGGAGTACATGGAATCAGAATGTTGAAGTCATGCTGACAGTTTCCTTCCACATTCCAAAGATGTACTGGTTAGGAAGTTGTGGGTATGCTATGCTGGCGCCGGAAGCGTCGAAACACTTGCGGGCTGCCCCTGAACATTCTACACAAAAGATGCATTTCACTGTGTCTTTCGATGTACATGTGACTAATAAAGAAATCTTATCTTATCTTGTCTTATTTCCAAGTAAGGGCATTGCACAACTTGGAAGGGGACATGCAGGTTTTTGAATGTCCCTGAAGCCCTTGTCACTCATGGTGGTAGAAGTTGTGAGTTTAGAAGATACTGCTAGAGTAATTTAGCAATGTAACTGCAGTACATTTTGTAGATGGTACATGATGCAGGCAGTGGTAGAAGGAATGAATGTTTAGAATGGCAGTTGAGATACCACTTGATTGGACTATTATGTCCTGGAAGATATTAATCTTCTTCAGTGCTCTTGAAGTACTGCCTATCCAGGCCATTGTAGAATATTCCATCACATGTGCCCTGTAGATGGTGCAAAGGCTTTGGGCTGTCAGGAGGTGAGTCACATGCCACAGGATACCTAGTCTCTAACTGGTTCTTGTAACTACAGTACTTATGTAGCTGGACCAGTTGCATTTCACATCAATGATGATTGCCAAGATGTTGAGGGTGGAGTACACAATGACAATAATACCTTTGAATGTCAAGAATAGGTGATGGCCACAGTCTGGTGTGAACATTACTCACTTCTTATCAACCCAAGGTCTTGCTGCATACAGACATCAGCATTTCATTTACTGAAGAGTTGCAAATAGAAATGGGCATTGTGCAATCATCAGTAAACTCTCCCACTCCCTGTGATGGAATGAAGGGCATTGATGAAGTAGCAAGAGATGATTGGGCCTAGGACACTGTCCTGAGGAACTGCTGAAATGACGTCCAGGAACTGGGATGATTGACCTTCAATAATCACAACTATCTTCCTTTGCGCAAGGTATGACTCTAATCACTGCAGTGTTTACCCTTTGATACTCCAGAGCTCCTTGATGCCAACTTCGTCAAATGCTGCCATGATGTCAAGAGCAGTCATTCTCACCTCACCACTGGAACTCAACTCTTTCATCCACATTTGAAGGCTGTGATGAGGCTTGAAGCCAAGTGGCCCCCTGGTAAAATGCAAACTGAGAATATTACATATTAGTCTTAGAGCATACAGGCAACCCCCACATTACAGTCATTCAGCATATGGAAATTCGCCCTTAGACAAAAATTTGAAATACAGAATAAAGTTCAGTCCTATGGAATCTATGTGAAAAAAAGTAACTAAATAAACACAAGAATTTGTCCTTCAGCTTGCGTTTTTTGACACATGTGCAGATGACACAGCTTCGCATCACAGAAAATCGCGATATGGACCACTTTCTAAGAATGTAACCTCTTTCTAACACAGGGTTTTCCTGTATATTAATCTTGGAGAGAACATAATATAGGCTTACCAAAATAACACCTGGATTACAAAGGTTATATTATGAGGACAAATTACACAAACTTGGATAAAAATAGAAAATGCTGGAAAAGCTCAATGGGGCAGGCAGCATCAAATGATGGGTCTTAGTCATTAAACATTAACTGCTTCTCTTTCCACAAATGCTGCCTGACCTGTTAAGTTTTCCCAGAATTTTCTGCTTTTAATTCAAATTTCCAGCATCTGCAATTTTTTGATTTTCATTTACACAAACTAGGATTGTATACTTTGGGATTCAAAAGGTTAGGAGGTGATTTTCTTGAAAATTCCAACTTATTAAATGGAACTGATAACATAGACAGGAAGAAATTATTTCTGTTTACTGGGGAGTCTTGGATCAGGAACATACCCTGAAAATTAGGAATGAAATCAGAATATGCTAGAAATACTAGCAAGTCAGGCAACATCTGTGGAAAGAGAAACAGTTAATATTTCAGATGCTGAAAATTAGGGACAGGCCTTTTGGAAGAAGACATATAGTGGGTAGTAGAAATATGGATTTTCTTCCATAAATAGCAATTAGTGGTACTGGTACAAATGTTAATTTTAGGTCTGAGATCTTTGTGAGGGACCTGGGCAAAAGACAAGGACATAAAATTAGATTACAGATCAGCTATGAATAGTGGAACAAGTTCAAGGAGTGAACTTGCCTTCCTGTTTCTATGTTCTTCATGTCTATTACTGTTTAGAGTGTCATGTTATTTTTTTATAACTTCAAGCAAATTATGACCTTTAGTAAGATTTGGAATGATTCTTGTATTTGGGTAAAAGTAAAAGCAATTGGATAAACTCAATTATACGCAAATCACTTAGATAAACAGTGATAGAAGGAAGTAGTCTGCACCTGAAAATTATTGTTGTTAGCAAACACATTAAAAAGTAACTCCAATTACATCACTTGACCTGGAAATGGAATGTATTATAAGACAAGGAATGAGCCTTATTTTGGTTCAGCCTTTTGTTGGATGCATCTGCAACATATCCTGAAAGTGATGTGCTGCTCATCTTAAATTATTCCTAAAATCCATGGAATTGAAAAATAACAGGAAGAATGTAAAATGGGCTGTTGAGTCACTGTTGCATGTTTTACAGTATTGCACAAAATCAGCTCAGATGACAATCAGTTATTAGTGCCAAGCCTTTTCTTGATTAGTTATTATTTACTGTGCTCTGATAATGTTTCCCTTGCTTTTCCGATATATTTCATTTCTGTGCAGATAGAACAGCCAGTAAAAATGGTAGTTTTGACTGCGAATGACAAATTCTTGTCAATGACTATATAGCTAGATCTGGAGCTAGATTTTGGCCCTCCCTCAGATATGTCATTCTTTGCTCCTCTGAAAAGCATCTAGAGAAATTTTGTGACATCAAAATCTCCACATAATAGTCATTGTGAGGTACATGTTCTTAAGGAAAGTAGTTAATAACAGTGGAATAGACCAGTGTTTGTAGAATTCTGGGGATATGAAGATGGGCACTGCATGGCTTATATTGTCCTTAGTACCCACATTTGTGAAATGGATAGCTCTTGCCTCCTTAGTAACAAATTACCAGAGTCATCAATCAGCTGCAAATATATTGTTTGCAGATTGACTACTTGTCTTACTCCACTGTGCTATTGAGCCACAACTAGCTGCCCTTACAAAAGCAGTTGTTGGCATAGTTCCTATGACTCACTAAAAAGATACAGCAAAATATAAAATTCGGTATCACTGAAAAAGCAAATGATTGCATGTTAAGTAATCAAATATGAAACACATTTGGACAGTTTAATTTTGTTAAATGTGTTTCATTTTTCGTTATTTCTTCCTCTCATTTTGGTCTTCTTGTTTCTTGGCTCAAAGTGTTGGCAGACAATCAGGCAATCTGATAACAGGCTATGCTAACCACCCACTGGGGAATGTGCATCAGTGGCCTTTTTGATTTCTTTCTTCTCTGTGCAGTGGTGAGTGAGTGGTGGGTGGTATGTGGGAGTTAGGGAGGCAGGCAGTGAAGATAGGGGATAGGTTGTGCTGTTGAGGGAAAGAGAAAGAACGATCCTATGTTCAAGAAACTGAAGGACCTGAGGACTTCACTAGCACTCTGCAGTAAGAATTATAGCTCTTTGCTGCCAAAGAAAAATGTTCCCATACCAACCATGTTCTTGGAATAAACAAGACTGTTACAGTCGAACTAACCAGAGCTGAGTTTGGTTCTTGCCTTCATAACACCACCCAAACTTACTTGGAAACCCTTTTACCCATCTGGGAGTGCAAGTTTATCACTTTAGTCAGGGCCTATTGCAAAGCAGTGTTGATCTGGACAAGGATTAGAACTGGGCCCAAGGAGGAGTGAATTCTAAACTTTTGGAGGGAACACCAAGGCAAGAGTCAACAGCATGTCATGCATATGAATTCCACCTATATTAGGTTTCAATTGCTCTGCCTTTACATAGAACAGTGGGCTTGTGAACAGCATCATGCCGCAAAGTCACAAAGCCAGTTGCCATTAACAGGGCCCTGCCAGCTCTTTTTCTGAGATTTGTAAATTTAGACTTGTTCACTTGCATGCTTGTTTTCTTGAGAACTTGATAATTGCAAGACACAATCTGAGGCCTCACCATTGTTATGCATAGCCTCACTAAAAGAATTAAATATGATTAAACTTAATTTAAGTCAAATAAAAAGATCTGCTTATTATTCTCCAGGCAGCTGTTTCTTCCCACTGACCTCAGTGAGGGTGCCATTTCCCAGACTGAGAATGGGATGGCTGTAGAAGTATGCGCTGCCCTTTTGGACTCCCTGGGGAGACCATCGGTGCTGTGTATGGCTGGCTTGCTGAACAGGTGCCATTGCCAGCTTAATCCCACGTCATTGCTGGACTCAAAACTTCCACGGTGAATTACAGTTAAGTCCAACAGGATCACTGATGCCTTGGAAAAATAACATTTCCAGGACAGGCTCTACTCAAATATTAATTGGCTGCAACTTTCTCTGTAGACAGGGACAACTATAGTCCATATAGGTATCATCTCCACCACCCTGAACTTGGATCAAACCTGTTGCCAGCTGCAACTTTTGCAGTGTTAACACTAATAAACATGGCACTCTGATATAGAAGGTAGTTCAGGTGTGATTTAGAAATGACCTGTACCATGAAAGCTCTATGTTATTCTTTTTACATAAGAAAGATTGTCTTTAGAGTCAGAAGTTGTCTGCATAAATACTGACTGCACAAGACAGATTGTCAATGTGGCAAAGACAAGTCTTGACTAACACATTTTGTCCTGTTCATTGGGTAGTGAAGAGAATGAGCAAAATTTGGAGGTTGTGTCCCTATTCAGTATTAACTTTTTAAATGCATTTCTATGTTATTATTACATTAATTGTGCCTGAGAGGAACAACTTTGACAGTGATGAGCAGGGGGAGCAGGACTTCAAGGGGTTCTCTATACGTGCACCTGGACATTGTGTTAGGAGAGGCCCCAGAGTGCCCTGTGCTGAGACATACTGATGGGCTGGGAACCATATAAGAAACAATATGACCCAAGGGAAGGTGACCAGCAATCTTGGGGCTGAGCAAAAAACTCTCAATGTCTGCAACATCCAAAGAAGAAACACTGTGTGACCATGTAGGAAGATAAAACCATTCTCTCCATCCATGGTTAAGGGTAACAGCTTAGCGTGGACCTGAGTGTGTGTTCACTGTTCCTTGTTAATGACATCTAAGTAAATTGTTTGAATCAATTTAGGTAGAAAGAGAGTCGCTGTTCAAAAGGGCATACGTATGCACATTGTCTGAAATGCTACCTTCTCTGTTGATTTAAAAATGCTCAACTTACATAACTGTAAAGAATGTCATCAAATCTTGTCAAATTCTACATTTTTTTTCTAGGTCCTCCTCTCTAAGCTTACCTTGGTAACTGAACATCTTTAAACCTGGTCTCAATCTAATGGCCTTCCTTGAAATCTTGCCCAGGGTTCTTGGATGACTCGTCATATGGACAAAGGCCAAAATGAGACTAATAGTCTTGCATTAGCACAGAAGACTCAGTCAATCCCAAAATATAAAGATTTATCATTTTGATCCTTTAAATGAAAATAACTGAATAGGGTGGAAAAAAGTGGTATTCTGAAAATGTTCTGCCTTCAGGGCTGTGGAGACTAGATAACTGGAAGTTTTAATGAGGAGGCAGATTCATTCTGAAAGATCAAGGAGTTGAGAGCAACGATGAACTGGCACGGAAGAGAAGATGACACCTGGGATAGATCAGTCAGGATCATATTGAGTGGATGGGCAGGCTTTAGGACCTACTCCTGCTCCTAGTTTCTTGTGTGGTGGATCTCTTATAAAGGTTGCATGAATACAGGTAAAAATTTACATATGTAGAAGAAAATTGGATGTAAAGGCTTAAAGTGGAGCCTGTGGCCAAACAGAGAAACAGTGATGCTAAGTGAGAAAGGTGTCAAAGGGTTGCATTCTGTGGATAGCAATGTGTCATGTCAGACAAGAAGTAGTGTCCAAGTTGTCTGCAATACTTAGGGGATTTGCAAAGAAAAGTGAGAACAGGCAGTCCACTTTAAAGGAATGTGACAATGTAAGATCAGCCAAAAGAACCATGCATCAAATAGATGATCCAAGATTTCTGGCCACAAGGTGTTGTTTGTCAATCTGTTTCACATTTACTGCAGGTCCTTGCCAAGCTCTCACACTAGCTTATGGCTCACCATTGTATGTCATGCAGTGTATTCTGTCAAGGTGCAGTGCACAATTGAAAGCTTTGCCACACACAGATCTTCAAGGGTTTCATACCTCAAAACATTGCAACGCACCCTGGTTGTGTGATTCATGCCATTAACTGACAATATAATAAAGATGAATGCACGTAAGTAAGGGTTCAAATTTAGTAACAACAAAAATAATCAAGAAACAAGAAACACAGAAATTGGTCAGGGATTTGATTCTTCTATTCTCAAATTCAGCTCTGCTTTTCACAGTGTATACGCTTCTGCATGACAAATAGAATTTAACAAGATAGTAAAAACTGTTGGATGCCATGGATCCTATAGTGGGGCTTACAAAGAGGGCACATAATAGAATGCCACGGAAAGGGCAATTAGGTCTGCCAACTGCGTAATGTGCTTCACATGTATGCATGGATGAAGATCTTATTAAATGGTCTTCGCTGCCAAAAAAAACAAACTGATTGAGTCATCAATTGATGGCACTCATCTTGTTTACCATGTACTATTTGTCAGCCAGAGATGAATAAGCAGTCAATTGGGTCAATTTGTCAATTCATTTTTATCACCTCCCTAGGATGGTTGCATTACAGGAATGGACTGGGAATATTTACCTGAGAGAAATTTAAAGATGCTGTTCACAGTATGCTCTTGTCCTACCCTAACTCCCAGCATGGCAATCTTTAGGCCATCAGTCATCATAGCCTTGAACTGCTAAAGGCAGTGCAACTTTTTTGAGTGGAGTCAACAGCACTGGTTCACCTCACAGTACATGGGTTCGCCTCAGAGTACATGGACTCCGGAGAAGAGATTTGTCAACTTTTTGAATAATAACTCTCAATTGACCGTCTGCTGCATGTCTCAAATTTCATTGCAATGTCTGCCGCTATCTCTCAACAAAGAGTTTAAACATCAAGCACATCTCTGAACAGAGATGGATTTCCATAACATATAGATGAGTCCTTCTCCAATCCAGAATTGTTCTAAACTGATTCAACATTCATATAGATGTTACAGAGATGAACTGCAAATTCAATTGATATTTTTTTTAACTTACAACTTCCATTGCAAGTAAATTGTTAACCTGTTCCAATGCAAAGTTGGTGATGTATATTTTCTCCAAGGTAACATGCTGCCAGTTTGATCTAGTGCACTGACAGGAGAATATAAAAAATAGAAAAAATGTTCTGATTACAAAGTGAAATATGAAAGTTCAGATTTAACAATTGATTAATCTCAAAATTAACAATGTACTAGGCTTTTTATAAATTGACTGTGGTATGGCCCTGATCTCCCACATCAAGTTTGAGATGGACAACACTAGTCTTCATCTCTGGTTCTGATCGACTTGCATCAGTAAAACAATCTCACTCCAGGACAGCTCTTCTAGCCTCTGTAGCTTCATTTCACATTTTTGGCTGTCATGATGCATTGTCTTTGTATAGTTTAGCAAAATAATTTTGTTATTTTTACACAGCATACAAAATTATTAATGCATGGAACATTTTCTCCTCTCATATGTTATCACAGTAATTACAATCCATGATCTGTTGTTGAGTATTTCCTTCCACTGTATGTAGTGACATCTCTGCTCCACTTACATTATTTATAGCATTGTTAGCATGACATGGGTGCCATAGCTGTGTTTTGTTGGATTTTGCTGTTCTATAAATATCAATCATACTTTGCAGGTCTGACATTTCTCTCTATGGCAACATGATCCTGACTTGATGTTTTGAATGCATTTACAGCTGTTAATCAAGAAACTTTTTTCACAACTTTATTAAATGCTGATCAATGCATTCTATTTGATCTTAAAATATTAAACATATCTGTTGTAATATTCTTCTCAGCAGTGAAATATCCCCATTAATACTTTACCTTCAATGTAACTCTTCCATCAAAATAATATTCTTCTCAGCAGTGAAATATCCCCATTAATACTTTACCTTCAATGTAACTCTTCCATCAAAATATGTAAATGATTAAATGTCTATATTACTTGTATTGAGAGTTGCGGTGTTTTTTCTTAAAAGTTGAGCAAAGCTTCCATTGCAATTAAATTGTTAATCTGTTCCAATGCATTTCTCTACGCTTCTGAAATTGTACATAAATTTAAACATCCCATTTCTATTTTAGTTTGTAAAGGTTTGAAATCTCTTTGGACAACTACCTGAAGATTGGCTACTCAAATTTATTCAAATCTTTTTACCGATTTTCATTTTTCAGTCCACCTCTGACCACCAGATAGCTTTCCATTTTGTTGCTTGAAGACCCTTCTGTTGCCCAGCATTGTCCAGTCCTGCAACCTTAAGGAAAGCTGTCCTCAAACATTTAGAATCTCTGACCAGATTTCCTCTGTTCTCGTGATCCCCTCCCCCACTTGTTTCCATCTTCCAATCTCCCACACACACTACACCTTCTGGTTCTCCTTTCCCCTCCCCCTATTGGTTCTGTCTGCCCCTCATCCTTCCTTTATCTTGTTCCAATCATTACCTTCCCTATTTATCAGATTCAGGAATCTGCAGCCTCCTGTTTCCATTTATCATCCTCTGTCTCTACTTACAACACACCAGCCACCGTCTCCTGACCCCACCTCTCCTGCTCCTCCATCTGGCTCCACCTGTCCATCATCTCCCTCCTCAGCTGCTTCCACCCATCACCTGCCATCCCTTGCCTCAGCCCTCCTTCTCACCTCCTTCTACAGGCCATCTCTCTCCTCTACACTCTCAGTCCCAATGCAGGGTCTCGACCTGAAACATTGACTATCCCTTTGCCTCCACAGATGCTGCCTAACACGTAGAGTTCACCCAACAGTTCGTGTTATTGCTCCAGATTCTAGCATCTGTAGTCTCTTGTGTCTCCAAATGTAATGCCAACATGGTTGAGCAGTTAATCACATTAAAGAATTCAGTAAAACAGAAAGCAAAAAGAGCAAGTTGTTAATCTTTTTACATTTCTTAGAGCACAAAATTGAATCCAACACATAATGATAATGGTGCACCTCAAGGATGCATGCTTAACCCACTGCTCTACTGTCTCTACACTCATGACTGTGTGGCTAAGCACAGCTCAAACACAAACTGCAAATTCACTGATGACACCACTGCTGTTGGTAGAATCTCAGGTGATGATGAGGGGTTTACAGGAATGAGATTGATCAGCTGGCTGGGTGGTGTCACAACAACAACCTCACACTCAATATCAGCAAGACCAAGGAAGTGATTGTGAACTTCAGGAAGGGGAAGTCAGGAGAACACACACCAGTCCTCAGTGAGGGGTCGGTGGTGGAAAGGGTGAGCAGCTTCAAGTTCCTGGGCGTCACCATTTCAGAGGATCTATCCTGGACCCGACACATTGATGCAGTCATGAAGAAGGCACACCAGTGGCTCTACTTCGTTAGGAGTTTGAGGATTTTTGGTATGTCACCAAAGGCCCTTACAGATTTCTATAGATGTATGGTGGAGAGCATTCTGATTGGTTGCATCACCACCTGGGTCGGAGCCTCCAATGCACAGGGTCGCAAGAGGCTGCAGAGGGTTGTAAACTCAGCCAGCTCCATCACAGGCACAACCCTCCCCACCATCGAGGACATCTTCAAGAGGCGGTGCCTCAAGAAGATGGCATCCATCATTAAGGACCCTCACCACCCGGGACATGCCCTCTTCGCGTTACTACCATCAAGGAGGAGGTACAGAAGCCTGAAGACCCAAACTCAATGATTCAAGAACAACTTCTTCCCCTCTGCCATCAGATTTCTGAACAATCCTCATTGTTCCTTTTTTTTGTACTATTTATTTATTTTTGTAATTTATAGATTTTTATGTCTTTGCATTATACTGCTGCCGCAAATCAACAAATTTTATGTCATGTGTCAGTGATAATAAATCTGATTCTGATTCTGAAACTGAAATAAACGTTTTTTTGATAATGTAACATTCACTATCTACTGAAATATTTACGAGGGAATTACAATTTACGTGAAAAAGCTGTCATTATGTCGCTAAATTTCACATGGGCCTTATGCAATGATTTCTATGTAGTTTGCAAATGCTTGACTATTTCTCAATTCAATAGTAATTCTTCCTCAAAAATAATATCAATGGATCCGATATCCATTGGCGGAAGCAGACCGACCTATGGTTTAAAGTCCAAATGATGGCATTTCTAAATACACATCAGCCCCTTTGGATTGACTTGGGGCAAAAACCTTGTGGATATTACAAGGCCCTGGGGAGGATGGGAACCAACAAACATCTGACACATAGGCAGGCATGCGGCAAGTGGAGCTATGACTGATTTACATTTAGCTACATGTTGGAATTGTAAGGTTTGGAATGTTGTCTTTTAATATGAATAGTGCCAATTCCACAAACATTTCACCCTGATGATTATATGCACACTCAAGTCAGCTGTTGTTCAACACTTTTTTGTTTACAGAAACATTATTTCATTGAAAATATTTCCATAGAAATATGTACTTACACAGTTCATACAAACACCAGCAACATTTTACATATTTACAGTCAATACATGGGTATATTAAAATCATATATTGAGCAATCTCATTTCTATTATGAAAACAACAGATCAGCTATGTCCTCTTGTACATCATGTGCAAAGGAGGTTTCATGGGGTGGCATTACATAGTAACCTTCACACTTGGGATTTCTGCAGAGGTTGCACCTTATTACAGCGTGTACTACTGGACCTTGGAGAGTGCTAGTTTTCAACACTCATTTATAGGTAGTTCCTTCTGTTGGAAGACCAGCAGGTTTTGGATAGACCGCAGGGCCTCCTTCACAGAGCTGATGGTCTTCTCACAGCAACTGATGTCTCCTTCAGTATACAGTGTATCCCTGGGATAACCTGAAGAGCCCAGAGGCCTATGCCCTTGAGCTGTCAAGGCCAGAGACATCTCTCTCCACAGCTACCATACTAGGGAGCATTTTTATATTAAAAAATTAAATGTTTTATTTTATTTGAGAAATACAATATATTCATGCAAGGACAGAAACTGTAGCCAGAGTAACGCCAATAAATATATTTTATAAACAATATGATTCTTAAATATCACAAAAACACAAACTAGTTGTTCTCATACATTACAGAAGGATTAGACAGTGGCCCTATATGGTTGTCCTTCTTTATAAGGTTTTTGCATCTCATAGCATCTACTCCTGGACCTCAAGGGGCTCTGGATTGCAACACTTGATCATGGACAACTCATTCAGTGGACTTTAGATAGACCACAGGGCCCCCTTGGCCACCGATGATCTTCCAACTGCGGCTGACATCCTTCTCAACATGGATACTGGGAAACAGCCTATTGAGCATGGAATCCTATGCTATCGAGGGCAAGGGGGAGAATCAGGACAAACACTCTCTCTCCACATCCTCATGCATCCCATCAGTACCGCTACAAGCTTCCCTTGAGGCAGCAGATTTTTTATCACTGTTGCCTCAAGGGAAGCTTGTAGCGTTACTGAGGTCCTGATCATGTTGACAAATGTGCAGACACAGCTGCACCACACAAAAATTATGAAAGGTTTCTCGCAAGAGCTGATGGCGGAAAGATGATACATGACCGAATGCCTTCCATCCTGGGGCATGCTGACAATAACTATATGAAAATTATCCTTTTTCAATCATTTGTGGTGTGATTCTTGACCTTCATTGGAACCTCTGACAGAACTCACACTCTGCAGTCATATATGACTGGAAGGCACAAGTTCTGATTGTCATACCACATGCTGTCCTGTAACACTGCCTTGACAAAATACGCCACCTACAAACAATAAAACTAATTATTAGGCCCATGGGCCAAAAACAGTTACAATATTGTATAAAGAGTCTCATACACATCGGAGCAATGTCAATGTGACTAATATGAACAAGAAAAGAATTGAACATAAATTCACAGAGGCCACTATAAAGGGCGTGGGAAAGGGAAAGGTTATGTGGCAGTGTGAAGTGCTTTTAAAGGGAAAGCCATTCTTAAATGAACTAAGTTCTACAATGGTTTTGGATTGAAGTTTTCACATATGTGCAAATTAGTAAAGTAATACTAAGTGTTAGAATATAATATCTTCAGGTAACTACTGATCTACTGATAACTCACACTGACTTGGATGTATCTGCCACACAAATGGTTTAGCCATCCATCCTGAATAGATCACATCTAGTGCGATCAGGCCCTTATCTTCAAATGCCAACACTGCAATCTGAAATGCAAATATAATTCTTCAACCATTTTCTTAAAGACCCCTCTGCTGTCCTCTCCATCTTCTCCACAAATAACATGGGAGAAACTCACAGATTTTATTATCATTAAAATTGAGACCAGCTATTCAGATGCCACTATTCCTTTTTTACTTGCTCGCCATGCTGAAATTCCCTGATGGTTGAACTGATGAGCTCTAGCACTAAACATGCATCCCCATCCTGTTTCTCTCCCTTCTTAATTCATGAACTCTCCAGCCTTCATTTGCTCTTTCATCCTAATTCAAACCAATGTGCCAACGATGGCTCAATTAGTAGTACTCTCACCTCCAGGTCAGCATGTGTGAAAGATCCAGTACCACCCGAGAGATGTTAGCAGAAGGATCTAGCCTGATACTCCAGAGAAGTACAGGACTGATACACTGTTGGAGCAGCTGTCTTTCAAAGGAAATATTAAACCAAAGCCATGTTCTATCTCCAGGTTGATGTAAAAGAAATCATGACACCGTTCTGCTATTGCTACTGCATTAGTAATCCAGAGGCCTAACTAATGATCTGGAGATGCAAGTTCAAATCCTACCATGACAGGAGGGAATTTATATTAAATAACTAGGAATGAAAAAATGTCTTTGGTAAATGCAACAATGAAACTTCCAGATTCAGGAAATAAAATAACTGGTTCACTTAGGGAAAGAAATCTGCCATTCTTATCCAGTCTGGTCAATATGTAACTCCAAAGTTGCAAAACTAGGATTGGCTCTTTACTGTCCTCTGAAAATCCAAGGGACAACTCGGAACCATAAAAGTAACCTGCATGTGAAGGTGGAGAGTATGGTTAAGGTTCTTAATGACTACTTTGTCGCTGCCTTCACAAAAGTGGGGTCATTTTTAATGTTGTAGTTAAGAAGGACAATTGTGAAATACTGGATGAGATAAAATTAGTTAAAAAAAGAGGAATTTAGCATATTTGAGAATGGATAAATTGCCAGGCCTGAGTGAAGTATAGCCCAGGTCGTTAAAGGAAACATTCACTAATTTAGGGCAGGAAATTATTGGTTAAGGGAAAGTCCTGTCTTACGAACTTGCTATATTTTTTGAGGAACGCAACATGTTTGAAGAAGTTAAATGAACTTAAGGCAATGAACAAGGTTGTTGTAGTAGGCTGGTCAAAAAAGTAAAAGCTCGGTGGGAGTGTTGGGGGGGGTATTCTCAAATGGAGAGAGGCAAATTGGATGCAAAACTAGTTGATTTGGCAGGAAGCAGAGTAATGGCTAATCACAAGATCACAAGACAAGGGAGCAGAAGCAGGCCATTCGGCCCATAAAGTCTGCTCCAAGGAAAGGGAAATAGAAATGAGAAATGGGGAATGGGGGAAGAAGAAGAAGAAAAAAAAAACTATTCTAATCCCAATTACCGGCCTTATCCCCATATCCCTTGATATCCTGACTATTTAGATATCTATCTATCTCCTCCTTGAACGCCCCCACTGATCTGGCCTCCACTGCTGTACGTGGCAAGGAGTTCCACAAATTCACCACCATCTGACTAAAGAAATTTTTCCTCATCTCTGTTTTGAAACTGTACCCTCTAATTCTAAGATTGTGCCCTCTGGTCCTGGACTCACCCACCAAGGGAAACAGCCTAGCCACATTTACTCTGTCCTTTCCTATCAATATTTTAAATGTCACTATGAGGTCCCCTCTCATTCTTCTGTACTCCAGCGAGTACAGTCCAAGAGCCGACAAACGCTCCTCATACATAAGCCCTTTCATTCCTGGAATCATCCTCGTAAATCTCCTCTGAACCCTCTCCAATGTCAACACATCCTTCCTAAGATGTGGGGCCCAAAACGGTGCACAATATTCCAAATGAGGCCTCACTAGTGCCCTGTAGAGCCTCATCAACACTTCCTTACTTTTATACACTATACCTCTCAAAATGAATGCCAACATAGCATTCGCTTTCTTTACCACCGATCCGACCTGGTGGTTAACCTTTAAGGTATCCTGCACGAGTACCCCCAAGTCCCTTTGTACTTCTGTGCTTTGGATGTTCTCTCCTCCTAGATAATAATCTGCCTGCTTATTTCTGCTTCCAAAGTGTACAACTGCACATTTCCCTACATTGAATCTCATCTGCCATTTCCTTGCCCATTCTCCTAAACTGTCTAGGTCTCTCTGCAACCTTCCTATCTCTTCAATACTCCCTACTCCTCCCCCTATCTTGGTGTCATCCGCAAACTTAGCCACGAAACCATTTATTCCATCATCCAAATCGTTAATGTACCAGGTAAAAAGGAGCGGTCCCAACACCGACCCCTGCGGCACACCACTAGTAACCGGTAACCAACCAGAACAGGATCCTTTTATTTCCACTCTTTGCTTCCTGTCAACCAGCCAATGCTCCACCCATTCTGTTATCCTACCCGTAATTCCATGACCTCTCATCTTATTAATCAGTCTCTTGTGAGGCACCTTATCAAAGGCCTTTTGAAAGTCTAAATACACAACATCTACCGCCTCTCCCTTATCCACCTTACCTGTGATTTCTTCAAAAAACTCCAATAGGTTGGTCAGGCAGGATCTTCCCTTCACAAAACCATGTCGGCTAGGACCTATCCTGCCCTGCGCCTCTAGGTATTCTGTAACCCCGTCTTTGAGGATAGATTCCAATAACTTTCCCACCACTGACATCAGACTAATAGGTCTGTAATTTCCTTTATGCTGCCTCCCACCTTTCTTATACAACGGAACTACATTTGCGACCCTCCAGTCCTCCGGAACCACGCCGGAATCTATCGATTTCTGGAAAATTATCGCCAATGCCTCCGCTATCTCTAAAGCCACCTCCTTCAGAACCCAGGGGTGCACCTCATCCGGTCCGGGAGACTTATCATTCTTTAGACCATTTAGTTTTCCTAGCACCTTCTCCCTAGTAATCCTAACTGAACTCAATTCCATTTCGTGAGACTCCTGACTAACCAGCACATTGCTGATGTCCTCCACGGTGAAGACCGATGCAAAATATTCATTCAATTCCTCTGCCATCTCTCTATCGTCCATTATAATAGCTCCTGCACCGTTATCAATTGGTCCTATATCAACCCGTGTCTCTCTTTTACACCTTATGTATTTAAAAAAACTCTTAGTATCCTTTCGAATGTTATCCGCCAACTTCCTTTCATAATTCATCTTTTCTTTCCTAATGACCTTCTTAGTTTCTCTCTGCAGGTTTTTAAAAGCCTCCCAGTCTTCTGTTTTCCCACTAATTTTTGCTTCTTTGTACACCGCCCCTTTTGCTTTTATTTTAGCCTTCACCTCTCTTGTTATCCACATTTGTGCCTTTTTTCCATTAAAAACCTTTTTTCTTGGAATATATCTATCCTGCAATTTATTTCCTGTAGAAATTCCTTCCATTTCTCCTCTGCCATCCCTCCAGCCAGCTTACTCTTCCAATCAATTAGGGCCAACTCCTCTTTCATACCACTATAATTTCCTTTGTTCCACTGAAATATCGATACACCAGTTATCAGTTTCTCCTTCTCAAACTTGAAACTGAACTCAATCATATTGTGATCACTGGTTCCCAGTGGTTCCTTTACCTTTAGTTCCCTAATCACCTCTGGTTCATTACACAGCACCCAATCCAAAACAGCCAATCCCCTGGTGGGCTCTTCAACAAGTTGCTCTAGAAAAATGTCCCTTAGACATTCCACAAACTCCCTCTCCTGAGTACTACCGCAATTCTGGATTTCCCAGTCCACCTTCATGTTAAAATCCCCCATAATTATCTTCACATTGTCACTCTGGCATGCTTTTTCTATCTCAAACTGCAACTTATCGTCCACTTCCTGACTGCTATTAGGGGGCCTATATATGACTGCTACTATTGTCCTTTTACCCTTGCTATTCCTTAGCTCCACCCACAAGGATTCCACCTCTTCTGACCCAATATCCTTCCTTTCTATTGATTTTATATCACTACTAACCATCATGGCCGCACCTCCCCCTCTGCCTACCTGCCTATCCTTCCTATACACTGTGTACCCCTGGACATTCAGTTCCCAATCGCATCCATCATAAAGCCGTGACTCGGTGATTGCCACAATGTTGTATTTATTAACCTGTAGTTGTGCCACTAGGTCATCTACTTTATTCCTAATGCTACGTGCATTTAAATATAGTATGTTTAGTTCGGTATCTGCTATTAATTTTGTTGTACTTCTATTGTTCAGCAGATTATCCTGGCTTTCCACCTGTCTATCCTTCTTACCATCTTCACTACATACTACCTTAGACATGTTCCTATAATGTGTGTTTTTGTGACTGGAAAGCTGTTACCAGTGGGGTTTCACAGGGCTCAATAATTAGTTCCTTGCTTTCTGTAATGTATATTAATGACTTAAACTTAACTGTAGAGGGAATGATCAGATATTTTGAAGATGACACAAATTTGGGCACCTGATTGACACCAAGGAGAAAAATTTCGTGAAGATCTGGTCAGCTGGGCAGAGAAATGGCAAATGGAATTTCATCCAGAAATGTGATTAGAAAGTTGCAACAAGGCAATGGAACATACAATAAACCACAAGATATTGTCAAGGAAGAAAGAAACCTTGGAGCGTATGTCCATAGATCCTTAAAAATAGCAGAGTGGATCAGTATGTGGATAAGGAAGCAGACAACATGTTTTCTTTCAGGCATACTCTATGAATGTAAGAAGGTTATGCAAGTATGTTGCCAAGACTGGAAAATTGTAGTTATGCAGATAAGATGAAGTTAAAGGTGCTGTATTTATGCATATTGATGAATTCAATCGATATTATATTAAATATTATATTAGCATAATAGGATTTTAAGTTATTTTTGATGTCATTGCTAAAATAACTTTTAGCTAATGAATTATTTGTAAGCATTTTATCTATTTGCATGGGGTGGTTATTTTTCATGATCCTGCGCATTAGGGAAACAATTTCTTCTAATCCCGAAACAAAAATATTTGCCAACACCTAAACAAGAGGAGATATAGAACTTTGATGTGCATTATAATTACTGGCAATGTTTTACAAAGGTTTTTGAAATGAAGATTGTTGCTTTTCTATCTAGCTTTTTGATCTCATTAGATTTGTGTACATTTGCAGCAATCTGAACTCCCTTTGAGAGTCATTAACCAGCTGCTGCTACTCCATTTGACAAGCACAGTTCAAATAAATAAAAGCCAAGGATGGAAGTTGGTTATCACACATTCTGGTTACTCCTTGCCCAAGCCCATTGTTTCACTTTCAGCAGCCTGAAGGCAACTTAAAGCACATTGTTAAACTCAGTGACATTTCAGCAGAATATGAAGTAACAAAGCCCAGATTTTGTCATTGTAATGACAGCAAAGCTCAACACCTGCTGTCATGTGCATGTGATACTGATGCCAACAACTGGTATCTGCACTTGTGCAGTTAAATGCAGAAATCTTAAAGTTGCTGTCAATCACTTGCTGCTCTTTTACAGGTGCTCTGGTGCTCTCTTCTAATAGCGATCAGCACAGAATTAATAATTTGATGTGAACTTCAACTCTTTACAAATTATTCTTGCTGGAGATACAGATCATTGAAAATGAGGTGTTTGACTTTTAAAACACTTACTAAGTCATAAGTACTGTTGAATTGGCTCTCTGACCATGGAAATTTAAAGTACTGTGTCTCAATCCATGAAAATTACATGAATATTTAAAATTTTAAAAATGGCCTAAAATTTTCTGGCAACAATGTGCTGACCTACCACAAAATGTATACACAAAATGACCTTGCACCTTATTGCACTGCACTTTCTCTGTAGCTGTGACACTTTACTCTGTACTGTTATTGTTTTTACCTGTACTACATCAATGCACTCTGTACTAACTCAATGTAACTGCACTGTGTAATGAATTGACCTGTACAATCAGTATGCAAGACAAGTTTTTCACTGTACCTCGGTACAAGTGACAATAATAATACCAATACCAATACTAATGATATTTCTCCCTCTGGAAGCTCATGCGGTCCCAAAACATTCTCCTTCTGTGTGTATCACAATGTATTCTGGTAGTTTTTTTAAATTTTAAATGTTCTATAAAACCTTAACATTGAAGTAGTACATTGGAAATCAAGATTAATTTAATTAGCATCTTGCTGACTATATCATCAATAAAGATGCTTTATATCCAAGAGCTTTTGTCAGATGGAGCTTTGCTTAAGACAAAAAAAAACCTAAACTGGGAATTTAGTTAATCTGTTGATTGCATCGGATATAGAGATGTATAAATACACAGGAATCAGAAAACAGAAGGCCATTCAGCATTGCAGCCATGTCATACCACCCTACAACTCAACTCCATTTGCCAAATGTTTTCATAAATCCTTAATACCCTTCCTGTTTGGAAGTTTTAAGTCAACCAACCTCAAAAGCTTTTCAATAGAGATTTCTAGTACTGGATGAAGAACCGCCCTTGGTAGGCCCAGCTCTAAATGTTAAATATGTAACTCTAGTTAACTAAAATAAAGGAAATTCCCTCTATGTATTCTGTCAAATCCCCTAAATCTTAGATACCTTATTTTGATCACAACTCAATCTTCAAGAGAATACAAATTCAAACAATTGTTTTATTATAAATTGGCTCCATTACCATTCTGGTGAATTTGTGTTGTACCTATACCAGATAAGTACATTCTTTCCAGGTGCAGTGCCACAACTGAAAGTGCTACTCCCTTTATGGTATAATGAAAACTCTATAGAACTGTGGTTTAACTGATGACCTTTTGAATCCCAGAAGGTTTGAGATAAAGGCAAACAGTCCATTGGCATTTTTAATTATTTTTGTTCACATTGTTGCTCGACTGGGAAACTCAAATCTCTCTGCTCCACCAATTCCTAACTTCCTTGTTTTCCATATTTGTGAACTTGCTGACTCTTTTATTTTAGCTGGACTGGTAGAATAAACACTTGGCTGCAATATGTTTGAAAATGTTAATACACCAAAGCCATATGGTGAAGGGCCTGCCTGTAATATACAAATCTATGTTTAAGCCAAGCTAGATGCAACTTATGTTTTTTAATGATATTAAGATGTTACACTTTTGTCTCGAGATATTTAGAACAACATGGCTATTATTCTCTGACATCTGTAAGTTAAAAATGAAACAGGCTGTCTGTTAATCATACAGCCCCCATGATTTGTGAACATTTCCTTGTTTATTGTTTTTGGGAGCATATCTTTGAACATTGACAGAATTTGTTTAGCCATGATTGACAGGCTTTTGTTGCACCTTTACCTCCGCTACACTTCATTTAATCTACAGTGATACACAGTCATAGAAATATTTTAATTTATGCTTGTGTCACATGAACATACAAATAAACATACAAATTCGGAGCAGAATTAGGCCACTCCCCCAACCGTTTAATAAGATCACAGTGATCCAATTGTAACCTCAAACTCTGCATTTCTATCTCCCCACAGCAACCTTTCAGCTTTTGCTTGTCAAGTATCTGATAATCTCTACCTTGAAAACAGGCAAAGGCTGCTTTCACTGCCCTTTGAGGAAGAGTGTTCCAAAGACTCAAAACACTCTGAGAGAAAAAAAATTCACCTCTTAAACACTTCCGTCATTCACAAAATAATTATTTTAGTACATTGCAAAACATTTAAGTAGACATGCAGGTAAAACAATGTAATTTAAAAATGGGAAGTCTGATCATTTGAACAAAATATACCTCAGATCTTCAGCCCTTGTTCTCCTGAAACAGCAGCATCTATTTTGCAGTCAGCATTGAAAGAATATCATTCACTGTTCATTAACTGGTCCACAAAGCAGAGATGAAAGTAACTTGAATTTCTTACCAGTATGGTTCACTAGCATTGCTGATTTAACCTATCTGGACTGATTGTATTGACAATTTTCTTACCAGTATGCCATACCAGCCCACTTTCATCTCTGCCACAGACTCTTCATAAGCATTTGTGGACATTGAGAACATGGATTGATATAATGCTCTCTGCAAGATATATGGGATATCTGAGAATAAGAAAACAGTGTATCTCTTTAACCAAATAGGTTGAAGAATCCTTACTGAGGAATATCGAGTCTAAATAAGAAAGCACATAAAACTTATTTTAAAATCATATGCATGAAAAATTAAAAATTATGAAAAAATGGGATTAAGTGAGATAAAAGACAAAGTTACTAAAAAGAGTTTAATCTTTATTAAAATATCCCCAGTAATTACAACCTGGATGAATGAAACTCCACAAATGCAAAAATAAATCTCCAGTGCCACAAAGTTTGGTTAGTAGCAATCAAGATATAGCAGATAGTTAAAAGTGAACTTTCACTTAGATGGCCCAGTCATAATTTTTCTGCATTTTCAGTGGGTACCTGTAGTTGAGTGTCACAAGTTTATGCCTTATATGCTTTTGAATGCTGAAGCTCTTGATGAAATACTGGTGAAGCAATGCTATGTTGGAGCATATGTAGGAGCTGCAATTTGCAGGTCAATTTACTTTTTCCTAATGATAAGTATCAATAGTCTCACTATTGCACTTAATACAAAATCTACTCCTATGTATTTGCTCAATTTTAGTTCTATTCTTGTCCAGAAAATATGATCACATCTTCAAGTTTATGCGGAACTGAATGTGTTCAATGTCTTGTGATGATCTTGCTAATTATTTTGTGGAAAGCTTACGAATGAATAATCACATTTGGATATTATGGTCAATAACAAATCGCCTGTTATCTGATCACAAGCAATTTGAATTTATAGCATATCTACCTTTATCAAATGCTGCTTAATAGCTATTACTCAAAACTATTGACATTTTTCTGGGAACTTTAATCTGAAGACTGTTCAAACCATTAATGGAAGGAACTTCCTTCTCTATCACAAAGTCAGATAGTGTGCAAAGATAATGACTCTCTGATCCTTTAAATGCAAATATAAACAAAGGCACTCCCAACTTGTCAAACAGTGTCTTAAAAGATAATTACTAGAAAATGCTCAGTTGTTCAAAAAAGTTACTTTTTAAATATTTTCGAAGTTACTTTAGAAAGGCAAAACCCAAGTTTGTTCTCTCTTAGTCTGGAAAAACATTCTTTCTTCTATGCAGGCAGGTATCTGGTGTAACTTAAGGGTAACTTTCCAGGGTTTTCCCCAGATACCTTAGATCACTTGGTCACAGTGATTCTTGGAAATCTGGGCAATAAATGGCTATTGATTTTTCTTCCAATTTAAAGTGGAAGAATTTTATTATATTCTTTTGAGATAAGATAATCACTGGAAGAGCCTGCACTTAATGTCCATCTCTAATTGCTCTAAAAAATGGCAGCAAGAAGAAAGTAGTCCAACACAGCCCTGACATGATTTACACATGATCAAAAACACTGGTCTTCATTTTTTCTGAACAATCACTGGACTTCTGGTTTGCAAAATACTACACATCGTTCTCTCTGTACGCTTCTGAGCTGTAAATCAAAGCTGCTCCTCCATTTGCAGTTAAATTAACAAAACAAATGAAAACTAAAAATTATCATACCGGAATGAAGTGTTGTGATTCTCTATGACATCAATTACCTGGGTAACTGATCTATGGAAACTTTATGATCAATCATTAGTGACTCATAAGCTCCAGTTCTTTGTACCCTGCAGCTGCATCACTTGCTTGTGCTATGACTCAGTAAAGTAATCAAATATGAAAAGATCCACGTCTGAATTCTGGACGTACAGCTCAATTGCGTCTTGTGAGCTACTGTGAATTACTGAATTTCATGGGCTATTTTTTTCAAAGCCTTACAGCCAGAGTGGATTCATACATGATAAATATGCACTGCACTGACAACAGTTTAAAGTGGCCAATTGTACCACTTGCAATTGGTAACTCAACCACAGATCAGCATCAGTGCATTTTAAAGACTATATGAATACTCCAGTCACTAAAATTAAGAAGTGGATAGTAAACCCACCAGACAGACATGTGAGGAAGTCACCATGGAGGTGTCTGTAATGACATGAGCACAGCTCATGTACTTCAGCAGTAGTTCATCTGCTTGCTCCAGTATATTGTGGAAAATTAAAGTCTGGCTTTGTGGCATAGAGAGCATCAAAGATCTCCCCAATGAAGCTATATTATATTTGTGATATGTGGCATGGGCCTAGATTTTCTGTTAGTTCAGAATATAAACCTGAGGTCCAGCAGCAATTTTCTGATGGGAAAATAAATGGGAGGACTGATCCAGAGACCAGGAAGCTGAGAGTGAGGACAATCTTGACTTTGGCTGTGGCCCATATGTGAACTTGTACTTACTGTACCACACACAAAAAAGAAATGAACCTGCTGTCATCTATTTCACTGACCGAGCAATTTCCATCCACATTTTCTAGGGAAGCAGTACTCTATAGAATATTACCTTTATTGATACTAATATATTTGGACAGGTGGCCTGACGAGAAATGATTAGTAGTCAAAGGAAACTAGACAAATTATATGAATAAGAAGGAATAGCAGATGGATTCTTACGTCGATTGATGGACGGTAACAAATATTAGTATAATAAATATGCAGCATTGTTCCAGTTGCAAAAGAAAACTAGTTATAAGTAATTATTAACCATTCATTGGAAATATCTACCCAATGTGTTGGTGTTTCTATAAGGCTAATCAAATAATGATATATATTTATAGGCATCTAACTTGGTTAGAAGAAAGCTGGATTTAGTAGTGCAAATGATGCTTGTTGACTAAGGAAGTTTCTCAGATTTCAAAATAAAACTGTAATAGAAGAAAAAATGTTAATGTTCTCTTCAAGTTCAATATGTGTTGGTTAAATATTGTTCAATCTTTCTTCTGCTACCTTCCTATTGAATCCTGGAGACATCTGTGAATCTCAGTTAAGGGACAGTAGATTAACTAGAAAGGGCATTTCAGGGAGCATGTCTAGAAAGAGAAGAATACATTCATGTTTTAAGTTCAATATGATGTTAGAAACGTAAGAGGTTATAAATAAGTCTGGAGCTAGGACGGAGGGGTGATAGGTTGAGGCAGTGTAATTGACATGGAGGACAATTGTGCAAGATCACTGGGCATGACAATGAACAAGTAAAGAAACAAAGGATGTGCTTCAAGGTGGAAATGGAAACAAAGGAATCATCACCACCTTCTGTTACTCAAAAAAAGGAAAACAATAGCAATGATCTGAAATTGGTGAACTCAGCAGACTTCAGAAGATTGTAAAAAACATAATCAAGGATGGGGTCCTGTTCCATGAACTTTACTGGAAGTGCAGGAAACACTCCTTCAACAAATGGGTAGTAAGTATCTTCGGGAGGGAAAGAGAAGGAGAAAAATTGACAGAGATCAGGTGAGAAAAGCAAAACACAGAATGATGGTAATGACTCTGAATGTTTTGCATGCCATCCATACAGATTATTTCATTACATCAGTACATTGAGGTAGTACAAGGAAAAAGCAATAAAAGAATGCAGAATATAGTGTTACAGTTACAGGGAAAGTGCAGTGCAGGCAGATAATAAGGTGCAAGCCCATGACGAGGTAGATTGTGATGTCAAGAGTCCATCTTATCATACAAGAGGTCTGTTCAAAAGTCTTATAACAGTGGGATATGTGTGAATTCACATTGGGGGAGGGTCTGCAGGCAAATGAAGTCTAACTCACGTCTTAGATTATTGGAAATGTTAACTTATTGCATCATCATTTTACACACAAAAATAAAAGTTACATAATATTTGCCTATGTACATGAGTTTGAAAAATGTAAATTTTTTCATTTCCCTTTAAAATTCTTCAGTTCTAAGGCAGAAACTCATGATTGAGGACTGAAATGAGACATTCCACAATACTGCACCAGGACAGCCCTGACTGGATATGAACCAGACAAAAAAAAGTGGTCACCTTGTACACTCAAATCAAAACCAAGTTGTGACTATCACAACCGAAACTGTCACAAACAATGGAGCACATTATAGAGGACTGCTCCTCTGATCCTTTCCAGGACACATGCCTGATATTCACATGACCACAATAGTTGACACCTGTCTCCAAAGCTGGATGTCAGTATTGAACTTGCAAATATGATTTATGACAAGAAGAAGAGGGAAAAGCAGGCAAATGATTATTTTCAAGACTCTGCATTCATCTTTATCTTGGCTGTAAATCATTTGCAACACTTGAATGGTTTCACTTGACATTGTGAAGAATTCTAAACAGAGACAAGTAACTTCCACTGTAAAATTAGTGAGATTTTTCATCATATACTTTAAACATTGGACAGATGAACCAAAGAAATGCTTCATTTTGAGTTGGCCATTCAGCCCCTCAAGCCTGTTCTGCCCTTCAGTAGAATCATGGCCCATTTGACATACCTCACCTTGCCAACATTTTTCCCATTCACTTAACCCTTCAATATCTCTCTGTAGGTGGTTCATATTCTTCCTGCAATTCACCTTCCTACCTACTTTTGTCTCATCTGCAAATTTGGTTACCATACATTCCTTCTTTCCTCCAAATCATCAACATATATACTGCGAACATTTGTGGTACCAGCACTAATCCCCACTGGTTACAGGTTGTCAACCTGAAAATGAATCCTTCTTCCCTAATCACTGTTTCCTATGAATTAACCAGTCCTTGTCCCATCCCAATATAGATTATAGAACGTAGAACAGTACAGCACAGAGCAGGCCCTTCAGCCCACAACGTTGTGCCGAACCAATTACATTAGTAATAAAAAGCCCAACTAAACTAATCCCTTCACCCTACACAATGTCCATATCCTACCATTTCTCTCACATTCCTGTACCTATCTAAAAGCTTCTTGAAAGCCCCTATTGTATTTGCCTCCACCATCCCCCAGGCAGCACATTCCAGGCACCCACCACTCTCTGTGTAAAAAACTTGCCCTGCAGATCTCCTTTACATATATTATCATCAGCTCCATGGCCATTGCAACTTAATGATTCTGTCTGCTTCAACTCAGATGAAAAATTGGAGGTTCACAGATTTTTTATGCTCATATACTAGCAAGCTGATTCTCAGGGGAGTTAAATAAAGGTCTCTCTAAAAAGACATTTCCCTACCAAGGATTTTTGATTGTCACTGTATATCATTCCATACTACCACCTGTTAATGCCCCATTCTCAGATTTTCTAGGCATTCTGCGGTCAAGATTTTTTCAGTGAATAATACTTTTCAATTCAAATCTTACTAGATTTCTCAGGTTATTGTAGTTATATTGTATCTGAACTGAATTATAGCTTGATGTATGTCACATTGGTCAGAGGTTAGTTGTTTCATTTCGTTGACTTCGTAGCATTAAATTTAGGTTTGATGTTTAGGTTAATAAAAAAATCAATATATTCAGAACAGACTTGACTCATGTACAGAGATTGTTCATTCACAGTTGAGTTACTTGCCCATTGCATTACTCGATTACTTGGCTTGACCTTCACCAGCAATCCTAGATTGGTGCATAATCCTGCACAATGAAGAACATTCGTTCCAGTTTAAATTAAACTACAAAACGTTAATTTACATGATGTTGTTCACTTTTAACCAGAAGCTAATTGGAACTAAACCCTTAATAATTGTCTGTCTATGAACTGTAAACCATTTGGCATTGTAGGAAATTTTACTTTGAAGAAAAAAATGAGAATTAATAACTGACCAAAGAGGGGCAAGAGAAAATCTGCTTGGAACAGAGGGTTAAAGAACTGTTAAGAAGAAATTAATTCCTGATCTGATTTTTACGTATATTAAAAATCTCTCAGATAAAGCCCTAATCTTGAAGGTTGTTCGACAATCTGAAGCAAAATACCCCCCAATCCAAACCCACCATCTATCTTCAAGACCTGGGCCTCTGTACCTCCCTCTGCAACTGGATACCTGACTTCTTCAGCAGCAGACCTCAATCAGTGAGGATTGGTAACAACGTCTCCTCCTCACTGACCATCAACACAGGTGCACCTCAAGGGCATGCTTAGCCCCCTGCTCTACACTCTATAAACATGACTATGTGGCTAAGCACAGCTCCAATGCCATATACAAATTTGCTGATGACACCATTGTTGTTGGACAAATCACAGGTGGTGATGAATCAGCGTACAGGAATGAAATAGGACAGCTGGTTGAGTGGTGCAGCAACAACTTCTCACTCAATGTCATTAAGACTAAAGAGCTGATTGTTGACTTCAGGAAGGGGAAGGAGGGCAAACATGCATCAGTCTACATTGGGGGATCGGCGGTGGAGAGAATCAGCAGCTTTAAATTTCGAGGTGTTAACGTATTGGATGGCTTGTCCTGGGCCCAGCACATAGATGCAATCATAAGGAAGGCATGCCAGCATCTTTACTTTCTTAGGGGGTGGAGAAGGTTTGGCTTGTCACCGAACACTCTAACAAACTTCTACAGATGTACTGTTGAAAGTATCCTGACTGGTTGCATCATGGTCTGGTATGGCAATTCGAATGCGCAGGAATGCAAGAAGCTGCAGAGAGTGGTGGACTCTGCCCAATACATCATGGGTGGGTAAATCCCTCCCCACCGCTGGTAGTATCTACAGGAGGAACTGCCTCAAAAAGGCAACATCCATCATCAAAGATCCCCACCATCTGGGCCACACTATCTTCTCACAACTACCATCAGGCAGGAGGTACAGAAGCCTGAAGTCCCACACCATCATGTTCAAGAATAGTTACTTCCCTTCAACCATTCAGTTCTTGAACCAACTGGCAAAACCCTAATCGGTGCAGGATAGCAACATAATGACTACTTTGCACTAAAATGAACTTTGTTTCTTTTGTTCTAATTTTGTTCTTTCTTGTAAAAAGTTTGTATAATTTATGTTTTTTTGTGTGTGATTGCTGCTTATCTGATGCTATGTGCCTGTAATGCTGCTGCAAGTAAGTTTTTCAATGCACCTGTGCATATATGGACTTGTGCATATGACAATAAACTCAACTTTCAACTTTTGAAATCATCTTGCAATTATGCACTCCAAAACCTCAGTGCATGAATGAATGAAACAGAGGCTTGTTAACCCTCAGTGCCTCATGATTCATACAGTTGTATGATCCACAGCAAAGAAGCATCAGATTGGATTAGAGTTGCATATGTTATCTGCTTTCTGTCTTCAACACTTCAACCTTAAATCTTCCCATTGTTCTGCTGCTATTTGCCTTGCATTCAGAGTTACTCACTGTGCATTAATTACTACTTTTCCCAATGCCCCAGTCATCTCCCACCCACCAATCCCTTTCAGGATGGCACACTCTGCTTGGCCATCTACTCTCATGCAGACTGGTTCAGATCCTACAGCTCCCTCAACCTTTACCTTCTCCAACCACAAAGCACAATTTAAAAACTACAAAGAACAACTTGAGATCTTGGTGAATGTTGTTATTACCTTTCACCATTTCGTTAAGTTAATCAATGGAAAAAAACTTTGAATTGATTATATTAACATCTATTTCATGGTCTTTTTTCAATTAAAACAACCAATTCTCTAATATGAAGTTAAATGCTTGAGAATTAGTAACCACGGTGCAATATTTTTATGAAACAGTGACTTTATTCTGGAGCCCTGGCTGCATCATTTGTAGCACAGACTATGGTTATATGGCAACTGAATCTCCTTTATACAAATTCCAGAAAAAGGCAGCTGCTGTATTTGAAAATCTGATCGTAATGTTGAGGGATACCCAATTAAACAAAAATGAAGGATGCATAAAAAGAGAAAAACAGGAGCAGTTGTAGGCCATTCAGCCTTTCAAGGCTTTTCTGCCACCTTGTCTCAATGTCAATCTCAATACCACATTCCTGCTTACTCTCTATATCCCTTGATGCATTTTGTATACATTTATTACAGTTTTGTGGAAAGAGATTCTTTAGAAAAATGGGGCTGGTGGATGGCTGGATGGATACAAGTGTTCAAAAAGACCTGAATAAATTACGATTATGCTAGAAAAATACTCGAGACTAAAATTCTTAAATTATGTTTTCTCTAAGATTGCACATGTGTTTGAAAATAAGATGCAAAGGAATATCTCAGAGCTGTATATGAGCAATCCTTCCATTATTACCAAAATCAGTCCCCAGAATAAACAAGCTAGTTTGGCAATTCATCTTTGGAACTAAACCATTGGATCACATTGTGCTGATTTTTGAGTGTGATCCAGCCTCATGTTTCACATTGATGTTCTCTCACTGAGTAACAGGTGAACCAAGGTGGGATGGAGTGATGGTAGTTGAAAAGGTGGTCTTAGTAATGGTGCAGAGATTTGGTCCTAAACATATCAAGATTAAGCAAAGTTTCAAGGGTGAAAGGAACTTGTTTTCATCTTAGATAATTATTAGGGAAAGGGATAATGTTGGAAGCAAGGAAATGGAATTTATGACAGGGACCTGTGGGAATTTGTGGAAAGGAAACTTGAGGCGTTTGAGAGGAGTAAATGTTATTTTTTGTTAAGCTGAAGGATGATCTTGGCAAACGTAAAAACACTAACAATATCAACTAACTTGGGAGCCAGGAAAGGAACAGCATAGCTTCAGTCTTCAGTATATACAACTGCAAGAATTTTCTGCTCATCTAGTATTGGATGATGGATAAAGAGTCTAACAACTTAGGGACAGTAATAAGGCTGAGCAAGGTGGTGGTGATGTAGAGCTGGGTGTCATTAGCTTATGAAACTGAGGCTATAATGTTGATGGAGGTTTTATAATGCTGAGAAATAGGAGTGGATCCAGGATCAATCCTTGGGGAGCAGAGCTAATTCAGCAGGTCTGGGAAGAGAAGTGTTTGCAAGTATTTCCCTGGCTACAACTGACAGAGAAGAAGGGAACCAAGCTTGTTAATTCCCACTGTATGGTCAACTGTCCCAAAGACTGTATAAGACTCAATAAGGACAAGATCGTCTCATCACAATCATTTAGGATGTTACTTGGACTTTGATAAGAGCTCTTCCAGTACTGCACTGTGGGTGGAAAGCTAATTAGAGGAATTGAAACTGCCCTGGGACTGATGGCCATGGATGGGAAGGCACATCCATGTAAAATAGTTTGGAAGGAAACTTGGGGAGTTTGAGAGGTGTAAATGTTATTTTTTGTTAAGGGGAAGGATAGTATTGGCATACAGGAAAGCACTAACAATATTAGCTAACAAGGGAGCCAGGAAAGGAATTTAGGTGGTTGGCAGAAGAATAAGCTTGAGAGAAGTGGAGGAGGATGTGTTGGACAAAATGAGCTTGGGGATGCATAAGAAGAGATAGAGGGAATTTTGAGGCAAATGTAAGTTCAGGCTTGGTCAAGTGGAATCATTGAGAAAGTTTGGCTTTGTGGTGAGGGACCTATTGATCCAATGACCTGAATCTTCCTGATAGGCAGTGAAGCACCAGGGCTTAAGAAGTCACTTTGCATTTGAGAAGGTAACCCCAGGTTAACTTTGCTGTCCAGGGTAAGTAGCTTTCACATAAGAGAGCAAGACTTTGTAATACTTCACATGTCCTGGCCAGATCTAGCAGCAAATGGCTGAAATCATCGTTTTCCATATGCATTCACATCTATGGCCACAGGTAGAGCAGAGATTGGAAGCTAGTGGTCGAAGCAAGAGTACTGCTTTTAATACGGACAAAGGCATTGCAGATAGGGATAAATGTACATTAGAGCAGATCAGTAGCTGCAGAAATGTCATGGGGAATGGAGGACCAAATACTAGAGAGATGGATTTTGCAAGTTCAGTTAAAATAGAGTTCATTTGGTTACAATACTTAGGTTGGAAGCTTCACCACTCTAGCAACATTCTCCCTGAAATACAAAAGCTATCATTCCATTTGTGATGTGGAATATAGCTACACATTCAATAGATGTCCCTTGAGTACAAATGCTACTGCGTAACCATTTGTAATCCTCAGACTGCTATTTGCAATGGTGGATTATCAATCTGAACCAATTATATATATTATTTATAGTGGTTATAAATGGGAGCTATGCTTAATAGACCTTCTCTAAATGTTCCGTGAATATTTTTCACTTTACATCCTTTCCTCACGATTGATTACTGCAGTTCAAGAGCAACAATCTTTGTGAAACAGATTGAATCATTATGGCACAATGGAGTTATATGATTAGGATTAAACTAATTTACAGTGTGAATGCCAAAATAAAATTTATATTTCATTTAGCAATATTTACAGGTATAATTAAATAATTCACTATAATCAGCAACCACGCTACTTGCTTTTCTTCTGGGCATTGTTTATTACTTTCAATATTTACCTCACCAAAGTTTGTTTTCTTATTCCTACTGTACAGTTATGAATCATGGCAAGTTCAGCAATTTGTGTTTCTACTTCACTGAGCAAGTCGAACAGCTCCCTGTGGTCTGTATAAATTTCAATGTTTCTACCCGTGTTTGGAAATCCCTATGGTCTTATCCAGTCTGAAGTTTGAACTGACTTAAGGCCATAACTTAATCTTGCAGCTCTCGCATGACAAACGCAGAGTTTCTGAACAGGATGACCACTGGCTGCCTGCCCAGTTTTGGGTGCCATGCTTCATGAGAGATATGAAGGCTTTGGAAAGCTGTAGAAGATGTTCGCTAAAATAGAGTCATGGTCATAGCATCATAGAGTTGCATAGAATGGCTCTTTGGCCCACCTCATCCATGCCAACCAAGATGTCTATCTGAGCTAGTCCCATTTGCCTATACTTGGCCCATTTCCCTCTTAGCCTTTTCTATCCATGTACCCACCTCTACCACTTCCTTACAGCTTGTTCCATATACCCACCACCCTCTGTGTGAAGAAGTTGCCCCTCAGGTCCCTTTAAAAATTTTTCCCCTCTCACTTTAAATCTTTGCTTCTCCAGTTTTAGACACCCCTACACTGGGAAACAGACTGTGACCATCCACTTTATCTACTCCCTTCGTGATTTTATAAGGTCACCCCTCAATCACCTATGCTCCAGAGAAAACGTCCCAGCCTATCGAACATCTCCTTATAACTCAAGCCCTCCAGTCCTAGTTGCATCCCTGTGAAGCTTTTCTGCACCCTTTCCAGCTTAAGGTTTCCTTCCTGTAGCTGGGTGAACCAGAACTGCACACAATACTCCAAGTGTGGTCTCAGCAATGACTTGTACAGTTGTAACATGACATCCCAAATCCTGTACTCAAATAATTCCAGGGATGAGAGATTTTAGTTAAAAGGGCAGAGTTGTAAAGCTGGCATTATTCTAGAACAGAAGGTTTCAAGGAGACCTGATAGAGCCATTTGAAATCATGAGAATAGATAGAGAGAAAATCTTCCCATTAATGGAGGGTCAAGGATCAGTGGATATAAAATACAGGTGATTGACTAAAGAATCAAAAGTGCCATGAAGAAAAAAAATCTGTAATTCTGAATGACATCACCTGCACATGGTTACCCAACATCAGCCTTCAACTTTTGCCAGCGATTTGGGGGCAGGCACTCTCTGGAGGTCATATTACTAGATACTTCTGCATAGCTTGCTTGACATCAGCAAGAATGATTAGTTCAGCTTTGGAACATTGAGCTATAAATTTAATATATCTCTCCGTTCTTTCTAAATAATTGCTGTGGCAACAGGTGGAGTCCAGTGTCATGACAAAGTCAACCAGGGCATCAAATGTATGGCATGGCTAACTAAAAGGCAAGTGTGGTTTGTACAGTACAATGGTAAAAAGCCTGCAATCCCATAAATTGCTGATTGGCTTGATGGAATAATGGAACAATTAGTGTTTCTCATTTAATTTGGCTCTCATACTCAAAATGGAATGAAATAAACATCTGACCTAAATAGTCTAATTAGAGCAAGGTTTATTGTGTTGGTATATAGTGTTGGTCATCGTTATATAGACAGTGAATGGTTGATACCGTGTAGAACATAATCACACATCATTCTTCACAGTTGTAGTGAAACTGTAAAGAGGAAGTAATTCTACCTAAAAGTCTGCAGTTATCTGGTAATTTTTTTAGTACGGAAGGGCTGTAAATTCCTTCAATGCACTTTGTGCCTTCTTGCACTGTCTACACTTCTGTGCTATGTAACTGGAATTTTGCGTTTCATCAGATGTAGAAGTCCATAGGTAAAGGTCTGACAGCAGAAATGTGAAGTGATTGTCTTCCTTTATGTACAGCAGTCTTTACCCTTTGCTGGCAGATGTTTCCATCACTTAAATAATACATTATGCATAAGATTGGCACATTCGGTTGTGGATTGAAATTCTTTTGATTGAACTGGCACGGATAGCTTCTTTAAGAGATTCACACTGGAATGAAAAGAATAATGTAATGCATGGGTTTTTGTCACCTTTCACACCAATTGTATTTTTTGTTCAGTATAGTTCTTGCAAAAAGGAAGGGTTTTATTTGCCTGAGTCTATAACTGCACCTGTTCTGGGTTCCTCTTCAGAGCCACTGTTACAGTCAGTACCAGAAAACCTAGAAGCCATAACCTAAAGAGTTAAAGAATTGAAGATCTAATTACCTAATGTTGCTGTTTCCTGTGTCAGGCTTATTTTCTCACCTTATCAAGTGATAAAGTTACTTGATTTGTTGCTTGCCACTGAAGTGCTTGGATCTCCTTCTCCACTGTTTACCTGCACATTAAGTAGCACTATTCACTTACAGCCATCAGAAAGGAGAGTCACATGTTTTCAGGAAAAGCTCTAGCCTCCTGCAGTAAAGTCAACTTTGTCACCTCATAACTGACAGTAATTAATCACCCGTTTAACGCATGCCACAATAAGGATAAGACATCTGACCTTTTAACCCTTTAGATAGTACTTCCAATTGTTGCAGCATTAACCTGTTATGGTGCACCATTTCACCTGCTAGAATTTCTTGCTATTCTGGGTTCTACTGTAATCTTTTAAAAGCCACTTAAAAGGCCATGTATATACTCCACATACAAATAGTACTTTCAGAAATTAGATCATGAGGAATGCTTATTCGCAACAAAATCAAAGACTCTTGATTAGAAGTTAAACATGTGTACTGCAGTTTTCACTGATGTTTACATTTGTTCCCTTCTAAAAGCAATGGATCAGCTCAACTGTGACCAAGAGGCAAACATGTTTATGAAGGTTCCTTCCTGCTCAAGCACATTTCCTGGGAGCTCAACCAGAGAGAGGAAGCACATTCCCCACAGAGCACAGGGGGAGGGAGAAAGAAGATTTGGAAGAGGAACAGTAATCAAATACCAAAATATTTCTGCAACCAGTTAATAATGTGGAGTTTATGCCCTTGCATTAATTTCAGTACAATTTTTTTAAACACATGGCAAATTCTGAATTAAAAAGAAGTAATTAATGTGTAAAAAGAGACAGTATCCTTTTTGGTGTTCATAAGTACACATTAATACATAAAATCTTTGATTCATTTTCTATTACAGCTCTCAAGGACACTTAGTATTCCAAAGATAAATGCTAAGACTTCAAAATTAAAACTAAGTCAGATTGATGTAATTTCTAAGGAGCCTATCAAAGGTGGTTCATCAAAGATGATCCTAGAATTCAACCAGACAACAGGTGTAAAAGGTGTGGATGGGGAAATAAAATGTTGGGTGTAGCCTTCATAGTTTTCCTTAAATGTTTCCTCCACACATCATTCTCACAACAGTGGACCTGAAGAGGCTCAGGTAAAGAACAAACTTGTATTTATACAGCACCTATCGTGACCACAGGATATCTCAAGTGTTACACCACAATTACTTACAAATTGCAACTACTGCCATAATTACTGAAATAAGGTGACAAGTCTAGATACACCAGTTCCCACAGATAGGAATGTGCAAGGGATTGTTTGGTAAAGAGTGATCATAAAGTGATGAATCTCATTCTTAAACTAGATATGAAAAACTTAGGTCTGAAACCAATGGCTCAAACTTAAATAAAGGCCAGATAAAGATACAAAGGCAGAGTTAATGAATTTAATGGGAAAATAAATTAAAAATATAAAACAACATAATCAGTGCTAGATATTTAACAGGGTATCTCAGAATTCTTAATGAACATACATTCTATTGAAAAATAAAGACTCTAAGAGAAGGATGAATTAACTGTGAGTAAGGAAGTTAAAGATATTATCAAATGAAATGGCATTCAATGCTGAGAAGATTAGTGGTAGGTCAGAGCATCAGGGGAAAAAGTTAAGAACCAATAAAGGATGACCAAACAAAGGCAGAGAAAATTGGTTCTTAGAATAAATAGCAAGTGGACAGTAAGTAATTCTACATGAAAAGAAAGGGAGATGTTAAATTAAACATTTGTATCTTTGAGTTGAAATTTGGGAGTTGTGATTGGGAAATAAATAAATGGCAGAATGAACAATGTTTTGTATCTGCCTTCATGGTCAAAGCATACTCCTAAAACCAAACCAATAGTAATAGAAAAGCAAAGGGCAAAAGGGAGGGGGTGAATAAAAGCAATCACCATTACTAGAGGAAAACTAGTTGGCAAACTAATGGGGCTAAAGGCTGATAAATCCTCTGTACTTAATGGCCTGCATCCCGTGGTTTGAAAAGAATTGGCTGTAGAGTTAATGGAATTGGTTGTTATTTTCCAAAGTTTTCTCGGTTCTATAAAGGTCACAGCAAATTGGAAAACTGCAAGTGTAACACCCTTATCCAGAAGAGGGAAGCAGCATGTATATCTAGGGGAGTCAAGATTATAGGGAACAAGCAGGAACATGTAACTGAGGCCAAGATCCCATTGACTGCTGCAGGAAGCTTAAAGGATTGCATGACATACTCCTGGTCCTATTTCGTATGTTCTTATAATTACTTAATAATTGGTTTTTGAGTGCTACTTGAAGGAAACTATTTGCTGAGTCTTCTTCAGGTAGTGTTGTGGGTACCTTTATGATCAACTGAGAGGGTAGTCACCAAGTTGACATAACATCTCACTGGAATGTTTGTACTTCTGACAATGTAATTCTACCTCAATAGATCACTGAAGTGCCAAACTAGATCTCATACTCAAACCTATTGCCTTGGAGGTGAGAGTTGCTTGAGCTTTGAATTATAAACAATAGGCTTGTCATTATCTTTGTCGTTGTTTTCTGCTATATCTGAGAACAGGCATTAGAAAGAAGTATATAAACCAACTTTGAATTTGTTTTATTGCATATTCTTTTGGTTTCTCTTTTTTAAAAAATTCTTAAGGTTCCTAATGGCCTAAAGAGAGGAGAAGTACGCACCTTGGATCTGAAGGAAGCTTTGGGTTTTCTCTCCCAATCATTCCCTCCCATTCTCTGTTTGCAATTAGCAAAGACCAGTTCAGAGCCTCCACCACCCACTCCTTCTCCACCCTTCTCACTGTGAGGTTTCCCATCACTTTCTGGTAGGACCCCTTCCTGCCCATTCTGCACTCTGCCTCAGACAAGATAGTGCCATTCTTTCTTGGAATTCAGAAAGTTAAGAAACAATTACTTCTCTTCTTTCAATTTTACTGATATTTCCTAAATCTTTCCTCCTTTGAAAACCTATTGAAACTCTGCAACACAAAGGCTTTGTGAATTCAAAATGGCCATGAAGGAAGTTCTTCAAATCCACCAGCACGTTATTTAATTTAAGAGAAACGTGGAACCTATTTTCATCAATTAAATCTGAATAAATTCACATAGACCTCTAACTAATCCAGGAAGGAATGCTTGCTTCATAATTTGAAAATCCATTCTCCGGTTGGAGGCCACTGATTGGAATGATTTTCATTTATCACAATCTGATGTAAAGCAAAAGTTTCTAGGAAATCAAATGATGCATTTTACATCTATCATAATCAACAGTCAAAAAATGTACTTGCATTGGCAATATCCTATGCAAATCAACTCTAAGCAATCAGTATTGAAAGACTGATTATTTATCTATAAGGTTGACTGACCAGTTGAAATCTTGGGCCTATCATTACTGTGGTCAATAGCAAAACAACCATGCTTACTGCTGTCTGGAAAGATCTAGTGATCTCTCTGGAGTGGACTTCCCCTTTTCTAATGCCTGCAGCTGTCAGGTGTCAGGACAGAGGGCATTACCTGTAACCAGCAGGTGACTGAGCCGGCTGAACACCTGTCATATAAAAGAATTCTTAAGCATTTCTAGAAATTAAAAAAAATAAAGATTATACAGAGTGCTAAATAGATAGGGGCATGCCCATGATTTAAAAGAAACAAATTATTTACATCTTGAAAATATTTACATAACATTTTTAAGACCATGTGGTTTGCAGCATTCACAGATTGGGATGCCGTATTTTCCTCAATTAGACCTTATGTAACCAAGCACGAGATACTCAGGGTAATTTATAATTAGTTGGTAAATACCGGAAATTCATGTCAATTCTGAAGGTTTCACTTGATTGCACCGAGGATCACTGGGAACAATGTTTCCAGTGGGAATAACTCACTGTTGCAAGGTGCTGAATTACTGACAACAATTCTGGAAATGTGATAAACTACGCCAACCAAAATCCAGTCAGTTTTACAATAGTTTCATCATCACTACTCCTGCAAATTGCAGACCATCATCAAAAGAACAAGAATTTGTACACAGGAACACAAGAATCAAACCCACTTCAACATTTTATTTGCCATAAAATGGCCAATTAATTCTGAGCCAATTTTCAGCAGTTTGCAAGTAGGAAACCCACTGATTGCAAAAGAGGTGCGGCATTTTAACTCAAGCCTCATTCAAATCCTCCTTTAGCTAGAAAATCAGTGGGAGCCAGTGGATGTAGGAGTTATTCACTAATCAGGTAAGTAGTAGAACTGACCAGGTAGCTAATGGAACTGGCCACCCCGCGATCCTCCCTCCCCACCGCCCATTCTCCCCTTGTGGTCTATGATTGAGAAGGGCTGGATGCTTGTCAGAGTTGCCATATCTACTTATATTTTTCCAATCTGTCCTTCCAAGTTTCAGATCTAAATCTTCATGTGAAAATATTTAATCCTGATACTGTTTCTGAGATGTGTCCACAGAGTTAACCAGTAACAATGAACAGTTCTACAAAGTGAAGACAATTATTATTTTGCTTTATAACTCACTGTCATTCAGTTCACAATAGATTGCAGCACAGCTCCTGCTCTGGCATTGTGACAGCAGTGTATTTTAGGGTAACATTTTTGACATAAACACGATATTCATTGCTTATTGTCCTCAAGATTATTTAAATATAAAAGAACTTGAGTCTTCAGAGAGCAGTTCTCAGAGACAGCTCAGAAGCATGTAGGTAGCTTATACATCTAGGTCAAAGTTATAGAATTCAGGGTGTTCAATAAAATAGAACACGGAGCAAACAGAGGGTTTCAAATGTCATAAAATCTAAAATAATGCAGACAAAGGTGAACTAACTCCAAGTTAAATAGAGGAGGACTATCATGTGAAACAAAATGTAAGAGAGAAGGAACAAAAACCTTTGACTGCTTCCAGGTAAATGTCTAGAGCAAACAGTGGACCCTGGAGGATACCAGTGGAAAGTTCCTTTCAATCATAGTACATCAGTGATTGAGTCAACTGCACAAATGGAGTTCTTCAAAGCTCATTCAGGTGAGGTTTGGTACATCAATGCTCAGGGAAACTAAACCACCTGAGGGAAAACATCCTGTAGGCACATATTCAGCTGCCATACAAAGATGCTGCAAGTTCACATGCCTCGTCACCATATCCCATGTCCATACTAAGTGTTCTAACCACACCAAGTCAAATATAATACATTACATTAAAAAGTTGATAGAATCATCGTTGGTGTAAACGCTAGAACATATAACCATAAGTAATTTTAATTGGGTTTGGATGTGATTCCAGAACTCTCTATTATCCTTCATATATGGACTTCAGTTGGAAGTATTCCTGTTGCCACAGCCACTAGAAGTTCCAGGCTCAAAGACTAAGCAACCGTTTGTGGGAATCTCCCAGTCTGGGTGACTCTTTGAAACCAAGCAGTAAGTTATCTGATAATTCACCAGCAGAACACTGCCTTCCCTGCCTTTCCTTTCACAGTGAGCCAGTACACTTTCCACGATGAAGTGATGTGATTTATGTGGCAAAGAAAGTGGCAATAATTGAAGCATAAGGAAAGGGATTAAGAATGAAACACACTAATTTCTTAATGCACTAGAAGAGACATTTAATTGTACATTGGATGTCTCCAATATGTTTAACTTCACCAGCTTGTTTGGAAGATTTATGCAAAAAGTAATAGACTTCTGGATAACCAGTAAAAGTTCTGCTCCTAGTTTTTCAGCCAGGAACAAAGTATACCTGAGCCAGGATATACTCAGTACTTCCTCACACTGAGCTAGAGTAATGCATTCAATCATCAGCTGCAGCTTTAGAAGGTGAGAGTACATCTTGGTCTTCTTGTAACAAGTTATTGATCATTGGTGTGGCAGAGCTCCACTGATAAGTTAGTTGGTAATTGTACTGAGTTGGAACAGAGCAACACCAACCAGCAGGTTTATCAACTGCAGCAACAGAGGTAACAAACAATCTGCTGGAGGAACTCAGCGGGTCAAGCAGCATCTGTGGGAGGAAAGGAATTGTCAACGTTTCTGGTCGAAGCCCTGCATCAAGAACTAGGACAACAGGCATACTCACTACTGAAGTTCAAACATAAAGATTAGTCACTGGGTAAGATACCAGATGGCTCTGAAATCATGCTGTAAAAACAGCATTGAATATTAATTATGGCAGTGCTGTTAACGGTTGGAATCTGGAGCAAAATGGTTACCATTGTCTCTATAAGGATATGCCGAAGGAAATCAAAGTGGTAAAGTCTTACTGAAAAGCAGAAAAATACACAGAACTGTTCTCTTGAAGAGAAAGTGACCATTTTAGGCAAATAAATTGTAACGGGAAGCATTAAAAGATGGGCAATTCTAAATCATATAACAAAACTTAATGAGGAACAATATGTGGAGGTAATCTAGTTTATCAATGAGGAAAACCAACAAATATTTGTGGGGCTTTCAAAGGACATGAAACTAAGTACTTCACAAAACACAGATTAGGAAGGTAAGAAGGTACAGGATTAGCAAATCAAAAGAGATTGGATAACAGGAAACAGAAGGTAATTGTGAAGAGACATTCAGATTAGAGAGTCTGACCAGTAGCTAACAGAACTGAGCTGAAGTTAACTTTCACTGGCAGCCACAGAAGGAGCAAAAATAAATAGAATTGCATTTATAATTGCATGCAAATGCAGAATTGCAGCATTCCAGATGGCATAAGTGTGCAGATGTGCATCACAGGAAGTTAAAAAAGAACCTGAAGTTGTTGATTGAGAATTATTTCATAAAGAAGATGACACATGTGAGTGTTAACTTTGATTCTGAATAAAAAGATAGATCATGCCCAGAAAGTGACAGAAGAGGTTTTGAAAATGTCTGTTCATAAACATACAAACATCCCAGAGGCTTCATCCCAATTCAAACTTGTAAATGACACAGATTTTAAATACATTTCATAAGATTATTTCACAGCTTTCCAGTTTCAAGTGGAATTTATGCCAGTTTCACCAGATGTTGGTGTTCTTGGCTCCTGAAATATTAGCATCACACAGCTAGTGGCAATCCTAAAGTCAAGTTATTGTATTCAACAGAGTAAGATCTTATTCTAAACTAGGTATTCCTAGTGGTCAGTCCCAAGATTTCAGCAAGTTTGCATTGGGTTTGTCACTGGCTACATCAGAATATTAGCAACCAATGGTGTTGAAATATCAGAAAAACTATGTAAAAGAGTTAATTCAGTGGTTGAAAGAGATAAATATTTCTGGTGAAAACATTATCCTGCATTTACTGATACATTTTCATAAATAGGTATTAGTTATTGGAAAAAACAACATTCTTTAAAACAACCATTACCATATGTTTTGCAAAACGGTAAATTTATTTTTCCAACTAAATATATTTTATGCAGGAATTCTTTTTCTTTATTCGTTAAGGAAACAAATATGATCTGACCAATTTATTTTGTTGTGAGCCTAGTTGTTGCTCTGTTATCTCTGACTTTCTTGTTTGCATGTGACAGGCATGTGGCAAGAAGCAGCCAAAAGGATGGGCTTTCCTTCATTGACTTTCACACTGTTGAACAATAGATTCATTAGTCATTTTGATGGTGCAAGTGCCCTTTCCTGTAATTTACACCTTCAGCATACATACCTGCAGCAGAAGTGGTCTATCAGTTTCACCAAAAGTGCCTTCAATTCTTCAACAAGCAAATAGCTCTCCTCTGAGAAACTAAACAAGGGCTCCAGAGAACACCACATTGGAATAGTTGAAGCCTGAATTCTTCAGTGTTATTTTCTAAAAAAAAGCACACAGTCGGTTTCAAAAACTACATTCAAGAGAAGCCAAAGTAATGAAACTGCAGACAATGTCAATTTCCTAGTCACCATGCCATATCTCAGCAGCCACCTCTCAGTGAAGGCAGACTGCAGTGATGAAGTTCACCACTGCCTCCAATGCATCAGCACAGCATTTCAGCAATTGAGAAAAAGAGTGTACAAGGATCAAAATCTCAAATGGAGCACCAAGATCCTGGTCTCCAAGGCAGCTGTGACTCTGATTCTCCTAGTTGCTTCAAAGAGACAGAATAATATACATGGCACCTCAAAGCACCAGAGAAGTACCACCAATCCACCAATGGTCTCACCATAAACTCCTCCCAATCCGTTGGCAAGATAAACCAGCCAAAGTCCTGATCCGGATCACTGTCGATAAACTTGACACCAGACTTCCAAAACAGGCACTGTATTCCAAACTTCACCTTGGCAAAATTCTAGGAGGACAGGTTCTCCTCAAAGCCTCCTTAAAAAATATACCATCGCACTGACTTGTGGGAATCAGTGACAAAGTAAAATGAATAAGGAGCAGGCAGTAAGGCACTGAGAAGCATGAGTCTCTGTCAGGAACATTCAGAACCACAGGAGAAGCACAATCTTCCAAACTACCCATCCATTTCAACATTCAGCACCTGTAGCAGAGGTTACAAAGGGTAATATATCTGTATAAACAGAGTATTGGCTAACTAACAAAAAACAAAGTGTCAGGATAAATAGTTTGGCTAGCTGTAACTATTGGGGTGCAACGGGGGCCAGTGCTGGGATAGGTGGCAAAACAAGGTGAGAGGAGGACAGAAAAAGTCTGCAAAGAGATATAGTTGAGTGGACCAAAATTTGGGAGATGGAGTATAATGTTAGGAAGGTGAGATTCCCAGTATCCACCTTGCCATGTTTCAATAAGATCACCTCTCATTCTTATAAATTTAATTGAGTTTGAGCACAACCTGCACAACCTTTTCTCATAATACAATCCCTTTGACCCAGAAATCAATTTCATCGAACTTCTCCGACCTGCCTTCAATGCAAGTATGTCCTTCCTTATATAAGGAGACCAAATTACATGGCCCTGTAGAGCTACTGGTAAATTATGAGCTTATTAGGATTGTTACAATGAAATATATTGAGATATTTGACTAAATGGTGAAATTCTCTGATTTCTGGCAATAAGCCACTTTCAATGAAGTAGATGAAAAACAGATGGGATTGGACATGGCAATTCTGCTTTAATTAATTGGCCGCCAATAACTATATGATTGTTGCACCTGTACTCTTATTCTGTAACTTTTAATTAGCTTGTGCCAATGCAAATATGGGTGCATAGCACAGAAGTCAGCTTGACAATCTTGCTTCCAGAGTTACAGGAACACTTGCACCAAAACAGAGGTTCACATCATTTTGGCTTCTCACAGATTTTCACTGTAATTTCAGCCCAGAGGAAACCAACTTTTGAAATCCTCAAATTGTACTTCATATTATCCCAATAAATTTTAGATTTCTCAATATTATGGGCAAAAAAATTTGCATGAATTTTCTGACAGCAATACTAAATGCTCTGGTAGTAGTGTAAATTCATTCACAGGTGTATAGTGCCTCTTTATCACTGAGGACAGTAGCCTCTTCCTGTGTAGCAGGAAAGCACTCCAATTCTTAGACCCTTGCCAATAGTATAACATTTGGATTTTCTGATTATTTGATATTTGGCTCTCTCAACTTGGTCCCAAAAAGTGAGTTACTTCACCCATAAATATGACCCCATACGAAGTCTTGGTTCCCATCTTCCAATTTGCACAAAGTCCCAGCCAACCATCTTAATGATGCTGCCAGTGGTCTGACAACAACTCCATATTGAATTTTCATCCTTGTGTTCATCTAAGATCTTGTCAATCCCCACTTCTGTAACCTCCAATCCTCTGATTTCTTCACATTCTTCCAATTCATTGTTGGTGGCTGAGCTTTCAGCTGCCAAAGTTTATCTAATGCCATGTCTAGGAAACATCTTGTGATATTTTACCATATTAAAGATAAGAGAAGGACAAAAGAAATAGGACTAGGAGTAGGCCATTTGGCCCCTTGAGTGTGTGCCACCATTCAGCAAGGTCTTAACACCACTTTCCTGTCCTATTCCCATGATTTCTCTAATACCCAGAAATCTACAAATCTCTGTTATCAATACAATCAATGACTGCCTCCAGGCTAGAGAATTCCAAAGTTTCACCACCCTCTGAGTGAAAAAAATTCCTCCTCATCTAAATTCTAAAAGGCTAACTCATATTCTGAGACTAATGAGCAGTTCTAGATTAGCGAAGTTCTAGATTTTAGATAAGGAATACATCACAAGATCACAAGACAAAGAAGCAGAATTAGGCCATTCGGCCCATCGAGTCTGCTCCATGAGCTAAACTAAAAACTATTCCTATCTAGCCCCAAATTCCAGCCTTATCTCCATATCCCTTGATACCTTGACTAATTAGATACCAATCAATCTCCTCCTTAAACGCCCCCAATGATTGGGCCTCCACAGCTGTACGGGCAAAGAATTCCATAATTTCACTACCCTCCGGCTAAAGAAATTTCTCCTTATTTCTGTTTTAAACTGGTACCTTCTAATTCTAAGATTGTGCCCTCTAGTCCTGGACTCACCCACCAAGGGAACAGCTTAACCACATCTATCCTGTCCAGTCCTTTCAACACTCTAAATGTTTCTATGAGGTCCCCTCCCATTCCTCTGTACTCCAGTGAGGAAAATCCAAGAGCCGACAAACGCTCATCATAAGTAAGCCCTTTCATTCCGGGAATCATCCTTGTAAATCTCCTCTGAACCCTCTCTAACATCAGTACGCCCTTCCTAAGATATGGGACCCAAAACTGCATTCCAAATGAGGCCCCGCCAGTGCACCATAGAGCCTCATCAACATATTTCTACTTTTATACTTTATACCTCTCGAAGTGAATGCCAACATAGCACTCGCTTTCTTTACCGCTGATCCGACCTGGTGATTAACCTTTAGGGTATTCTGTACGAGTACCCCCAAGTCTCTTTGTACTTCTGTACTTTGAATTTTCTCCCCATCTAGATAATAATCTGCCCGTTTATTTCTTTTTCCAAAGTGTACAATGGCACATTTCTCAACTGCCATTTCTTTGCCCATTCTCCTAAACTGTCTAAGTCTCTCTGCAACCTTCCTGTTTCTTCAATATACCCTACTCCTCCACCTATCTTGGTGTCATCTGCAAACTTAGCCACAAAACCATTTACTCCATCATCCAAATCATTAATGTACAAAGTAAAAAGAAGTGGCCCCAACACCAACCCCTGCGGAATATCACTAGTAACCGGTAACCAACCAGAACAGGATCCCTTTATTCCCACCCTTTGCTTTCTGCCTACCAGCCAATGCCCCACCCATTCTAATATCCTACCTGTAACTCCATGAGCTCTCATCTTATTGATCAGCCTCTTGTGCGGCACCTTGTCGAAGGCCTTTTGAAAATCTAAATACACAACATCCACAGCCTCTCCCTTATCCACCCTACCTGAGATTTCCTCAACAAACTCCAATAAGTTGGTCAAGCAGGATCTTCACTTCATGAAACCATGCTGGCTTGGGCCTATCTTGCCTTGCACCTCTAGGTATTCCATAACCTCATCCTTGAGGATCGATTCCAATAACTTTCCCACCACCAATGTCAGACTAATAGGTCTGTAATTTCCTTTATGCTGCCTCCTACCTTTCTTATACAGCAGAACTACATTTGCAACCCTCCAGTCCTCCAGAACCAAGCCTGAGTCTATTGATTCCTGGAATATTATCACCAATGCCTCCACAATCTCTAAATCCACCTCCTTCAGAACCCAGGGGTACATCTCATCCGGTCTGGGAGACTTATCTGTCTTTAGCCCATTTAGCTTCCCTAGCACCTTCTCTCTAGTAATCTTGACTGAACTCAGTTCTATCTCCTGAGACTCCTGACTATCAGGTATATTGCTGATGTCCTCCACAGTGAAGACCGATGCAAAATACTCATTTAGTTTCTCTGCCATCTTTCTGTTATCCATTATAATCTCTCCCGCACCGTCTTCAATTGGTCCTATATCAACCAGTCTCTCTTTTACTCTTCATATATTTAAAAAAACTCTTAGTATTGTTTTGAATGTTATCTGCCAACTTCCTTTCATAATTCATCTTTTCTTTCCTAATGACCTTCTTAGTTTCTTTCTGTAAGTTTTTAAAAGTTTCCCAGTCTTCTGTTTTCCCACTAATTTTTGCTTCCTTGTATGGCCTCCCTTTTGCTTTTATTTTAGCCTTCACCTCTCTCGTTATCTACATTTGTGCCATTTTTCCATTCGTAATCTTTTTTCTTGGAATATATCTATCTTGCATTTTCCTTATTTCTTGTAGAAATTCCATCCATTTCTGCTCTGCAGTCCCTCCAACTAGCTTACTCTTCCAATCAATTTGGGCCAGTTCCTCTCTCATACCACTGTAATTTCCTTTGTTCCACTGAAATATTGACGCATCTGATATTAGCTTCTCCTTTTCAAATTTGAAACTGAACTCAATCATATTGTGGTCGCTAGTTCCTAATGGTTCCTTTACCTTTAGTTCCCTAATCACCTCCGGTTCATTACACAGCACCCAATCCAAAACAGCTGATCCCCTGGTAGGCTCATCAACAAGTTGCTCCAAAAAGCCATCCCATAGACACTCCACAAACTCGTTCTCCTGAGATCCACTGCCTTCCTGGCTTTCCCAATCCACCTTCATGTTAAAATCCCCCATAATTATCTTGACGTTGTCTCTCTGACATGCTTTTTCTATTTCTCGCTATAACTTATAGTCCACATCCCGGCTGCTGTTAGGGGGCCTATATATAACTGCTAATATTGTCCTTTTACCCTTGCTATTTCTTAGCTCCACCCATAAGGATTCCACTTCTTCTGCTCCTATATCCCTTCTCTCTGTTGATTTTATATCATTACTAACTATCAGGGCCACTCCACCCCCTCTGCCTACCCGCCTATCTTTCCTATACACTGTGTATCCCTGGACATTCAGTTCCCAATCACATCCGTCATTAAGCCATGACTCTGTGATTGCCATTGCACCATATTTTTTAATCTGTATCTGTGCCACTAGGTCATCCACTTTATTTCTAATGCTAAGTGCATTTAAATATAGTACATTTAGACCAGTATCTGCTACTGATTTCACTGTATCTCTATTGTTCAGCAAATTATCCTGTCTTTTCACCTGCCTGTCCTTCTTACCATCTTCACCGCACACTGTCTTGGACCGATTCCTATATACCTCTTCTTCTATCCTAACATTCTGGGTTCCTTCCCCCTGCCAAATTAGTTTAAACCCTCCCCAACAGCCATATTAAACATTCCTGCCAGGATATTGGACCCCTTGGAGTTCAGGTGTAACCCATCCTTTGTGAATAGGTCATACCTCTCCCAAAAAAAGTCCCAATTATCCAAGAATTTGAAGCCCTGCCCCCTGCACCAGTTACTCAGCCACACTTTCATCTACCTGATCTTGCTATTCTTACTTTCATTAGCACATGGCACAGGTAGTAATCCTAAGATTACTACCCTGGAGGTCCTGCTACTCAACCTTCTTCCTAACTCCCTGTAATCTTCCTAAAATAAGATAAGATCAGATCTTTATTAGTCACATGTACATCGAAACACACAGTGAAATGCATTTTTGCATAGTGTTCTGGGGGGCAGCCCACAAGTGTCGCCATGCTTCTGGTGCCAACATAGCATGCCCACAACGTCCTAACCTGTACGTCTTTGGAACATGGGAGGAAACCGGAGCACCCGGAGGAAACCCACGCAGACACGGGGAGAACGTACAAACTCCTTACAGACAATGGCGGGAATTGAACCTGGGTCGCTGGCGCTGTAAAGCGTTATGCTAACCGCTACACTACCGTGCCTGCCTTCAGGACCTCCTCTCTTTTTCTACCTATGTCATTGGTACCTACATGTACCAAGACTTCTGGCTGATCACCCTCTCCCCTCAGAATATTCTGGACCTGGTCTGAGATATCCCGTACCCTGGCACCAGGGAGGCAACACAGATCCTCCAGTATTTATCTTGTTGAGCCCTCTCAGAATTTTGTTTGTTTCAATGAGGTTACCTCACATTCTTCTAAACTCCAAAAGATAGAGGCATAGCCTATTCATTCACAGAGAAATCTACCATCCTAGGAACCAGTTAATCATCCAAGTATATGCTTTTCTAGGTAAAAACACCAAAAGTATATTCAATACTCCAAGTTTGGTCTCACCATGACTCTATGCAATTGGAGTAAGGTATCTTTAATCTCGGTATATTTTGTGGTCAGAAGCTACATTTTGAACTACTTTGAATTAAGAATGGCAAATGCCTTTAAAAGCATATAATGTCACCGTTTCCATGCCACTATTATAAATGTTTCACAGACAACTCCTGTGAAGCTTTCTTGAATTTCCTTTCATGTGTGATGTTCTAGTCCTGTTCATGGTCTACAATAGGACAGTATTTTGTACTTTCTGCTTAACAGTATCATTAATCACAATTTTTTCATCAATCCTTCTGAGATACACAATCACCTAGATTACTTTATGCAATGTTAATGTCACTAAGTTTGTCAGAAGGATCTTGACGATGCAATAACTTTTTCCAATCCAATAATGTACATTAATATGAAACAAAAAATTCTAAATGGAGAATTGAAGATTAGGTGATCAGGTGAGTAAATGTTTCATGGAAAGGTTATTATAACAAAGATATTTCTGGCCTTTCAGGAGCTTCATTCTGAGTGTTTGGAGCTTGCTTGCTCTGTGTGAATTGGGCTCAGGTCCAATACTGGGCAGTTGTTTGGCTGACCTTTCTGGTGCAGGGACAGGAATTATTCCTATGTCTTTTATGTGGGTGATGTTTTTAATTTACTGGCCATTGTTTCACACCTCCAGAGTTGTTACAACACTGCAAAACGCACCAAAACACTGCTCTCCAATTCCAAGTTTAAGTTATTTGAGGGGAAAAAGAGGACTGAAGAACAAATTAACTGATGCAAAATCTACTGATTTTAAACAATTTTATGTAAATAGTGCTGACAACTTCTAAGACTGGGAGCACTGGCCTGCTGCAGATCTGTGTCCAATGGTTTCGAGCCAGTGTTGACAGTGGAATAAAACCCTTCCTATTTGCCCTGAAATAAATAATTGGCTGGGTAAGGGTAGATTAAAAAAAACACCTTTCTCTCTCTCACCTTATTTCTTTGGGCTCAGTTTGAACTTTGGGTCTCACAGATTGTGCCACCCTCTTCCTTTACCCTCCAAACGTGCTGCAAAGTGGTTGTGTGCATTCGTCTCAGGAGGTCGACAACACACAAAGCTGTTTGGATGTCTGTCATATTTTGAAAGTTTCATCTTGTGTGTAGGCCGCCACTCCCACCCACCTTTCTTTGAAAATTGGTTTAATGCTGCACGCAAAGTATTCAAAACACTGGTGTTGCAGCATGTTTGTGCCTGGCTTTGACTGCTCAGTGAGCTTTGCGAAAGCATAAGATGACCCATACGCCATTTTTTGCAGTGTGGCAATTAGGCTGTCAAATTTACTTTGATTTCTTTATTAATAGGATTAAGTTCCTTGGCAGAGAATCATAAGTTGGTCCTGGTAAAATTACCTGGGCTATGCAGGTTAGAAATCCTTCCTCTGTCGTCGAGCAAGTACAGCATTCCTCCTCTCTCACAGTAAATCTCCTTGCCTGATCATTTTTGCTTCTTCGCTCTGCAGCTGTCAACATTTCAAATCGCTTACTCATCCTTTGATTATTTTAACCATCAATGCACCAAAGCAGCAAGAACATAGAACATAGAACAATACAGAAAAGGAACAGGCCTTTCGGCCCACAATGTCTATGCCAATCACAATGCCAAATTAAACTAAATCTCTTCTCCCTGTACATGATCCATATCCCTCCATTCCCTGATTATTCATGTGTCTATCTAATAGCGTTTTAAATGTCACTATTGTATCTGCTTCTACCATTTCCCTTGGCAGCCTGCTCCAGGAACCTACCATTCTCTGTGTAAAACGTTTGCTCTGCATATCTCTTTTAAACTTTCCACTTCTCACTTTAAATGCATGTCCTCTGGTACTTACATTTCCATCCTGGGGAAAAGATTCTGACTCTCTACCCTATCTGTGCCTCTCATAATTTTATAAACTTTTATCAGGTCACCCCTCAGCCTCCCATGCTCCAGAGGAAATACCCAAGTTTGTCCAATCTCTCTTTATAGCTCATACCCTCTAATCCAGGCAGTGTCCTGGTAAACCTCTTCTGCACCCTTTCCAACCACATCCTTCCTGTATTCGAGAGACCAGAAATACATACAATAAAGATGTCTGCAAGCAAGATATCTGTCGAAAGCAAGAAACAAGAAGACTTTGAGCAAGAAACCCAACTAGGATGGGGCTTCAAAAAAGAGGGTCATTGAATTAGTCCAACATTATACACAGGCCCTGATGTTTAATTCCATTTACTGCAAATGAATTTTTGCATTAAAGTTAATTTCCTGCTGGACAATCTCTGCACACACCTGACAACAACATACATTTTAAAGTAAACCTCCTTAATATTAGTAGTCCTGTGCTTTGCAAACCTTGCTCCCTACTCTTCATTGGTTTTCCTTATAAAGAACAATACTTAGCTGATGATGAAAAGATACTTAAAACATATTATATAAAATGATAATGTCTATTTTCATGCACTTTATTTGTTGTATCATTTTGATGTATAATCATCCACTTTATTCTTACAAACAATTCCATTCAAGATAGGAGGGAGAAAGAAAACTTGAGGCCTGTTAGGCTAACATCTGTCACCAGGAGAATGGTACAATCTACTATTAAGGGCATAATAGCAGGAAAATTAGAAAACATTAGCATACTCTACATGGTTTTATCGAAGGGATATCATGTTAAAAAGGTGCTGAAGTTTTTTGAGGATGTAACAAAAATGTTGGAAGACGGGAAGAAATGTTTTTGGATTTCCAGATGGCATAGAAGGTTACTGCATGATATAAGAAAGCATTGGTTTAGGTTAATATGTTGGTATGGATAAAAGATTGGTTAAACAATGGAAAACTGAGAGCTGACATAACTGGGTCACTTTCAGTTTGGAAGTGAGTAACTAGTGGGATGCCACAGTGATCAGACTTGGTACCTCAACTCTTTACAGTCTGTATGAATAATAATTTGGTTGAAGGGACTGGGTGTAATGCAGCACATTTTCTGATGGTACAAAGACAGATGTGTTCACACATTGTCAGGAGGATGCTAAGATCCTGCAAAGGGATATAGATAATTTGACTGTGTGAGCAAGAAGGAAGAAGATAATATGGGGAAAATATGAGGTTATTCACTTAGGAAGAAAGAATGTAAAAGCAAATTACGACTTAGATGGAGTTGGACTGCAACATTTTTCAGTGCAAAGGGATTTTGCGATCCTAGTATATGAACCACAAACAGTTGGCACACAGGTAGAGCCAGCTAAGTGGAATGTTGGTCTTCATTGTACGAGGTGGGGAGTATAAAAGTAAGGAAGCTTTGATGCAACTTTACAGGGCGCTGGTGAATCTTGGAGAACTGTGTCCAAATTTAGTCTTCATATTTAAGGAATGATATACAGGTGACCCCCCCCCCACCTTACACAGGGGGGTTAATTTGCTTCGTGACACAAAGCCGCGCCATCTGCGCTTGTGTCAAGAAATGCAAGTTGAAGAGATAAACTCTGTGTTTGCTTATTTACTTCTTTCACATAAATTCTGTCAAAGTGAATTTTATTCTGATTCTCAAAATTTTTGGGAATGATTTGTGAATTTTGTAAGGGCAAATTTCCGTTACTCGAACAGCAGTTACACAGGGGTCACCTGTACTTGCATTGGAGGCAGTGCTCAAGAGGTTCACTAGGTTGGTTCCTGGGAAGAGGGGTTAACAAATGAAGAAAGATTGAGCAGTTGGGCTATGCTCATTAGAGTTGAGGAAAATGAGGGATGATGTTATTGCAACATAAGATTCTGAGGAGAATTGACAGGTTGGATGCCGATATCTGCAGTATCCAAAACCGGCGGCATAGTTTCAGAATAAGAGGACATCCGTTTTAGGTGATGGGGAAGAATTTTGTTTCTCGGGGGTCAAGGCTCCTGGAATTCTCTCCCGCGAGTGTTTGGAGGTGAAGAAATTGAATACATTCAAGCCAGAAATCAACAAACATTTGAACTAAATGGAAGTCAGGTGGTCTGGGAAGTAAATGGCAAGATTGGATCTGCCAAGACCTTATTGGACAGTAGAGCAGTCTTGGGGGCTGAGTGACTGACTTCTGAATAGCTTTCTTTTGTTCTTATAAAATGAAATATTGATTCTAATGAAGCAGACAAGTTACCATATCATAAGATGTTGCTTTTCCTCTGGGATCTCACACTGCATCTCTGAATGTGACAATTATACCAATCCATGTGGTATTGAATATTCATTGACTCCGTCCATTGATATCCATTAAACATCCACTGGGGTGGCACAATGGCACAGCTAGTAGAGCTGCTGCCTTGTAGCTCCAGTGACCCAGGTTCAGTCCTGAGCTCTGGTGCTGTCTGTGTGGAGTTTGCATGTTTTCCCTGTGACTGCATAGTTTACCTCTGGCTTCCTCCCACATTTCCTGCAGAAATTCTAAACTTTTGTCCCGAGATTAACTGTGTGAAGTTTAAAAAACACACAAGTACACAAGTGTCCCCACCATCAAGGACATCTTCAAGAGGCAGTGCCTCAAGAAGGCAGCATCCATCACTAAGGACCTTCACCACCCGGAACGTGCCCTCTTCTCATTACTACCATCAGGGAGAAGACCCACACTCAAGGATTCAGAAAGAGCTTCTTCCTCTCTGCCATTCAGATTTCTGAGCAGTCCATGAATCCATAAACACTACCTCGTTATTCCTTTTATAGCACGATTTATTTATTTTGTAGTCTATTTTGTAGTTTATTTTATGCCTTTGCACTGTACTGTTGCTGCAAGACAACTAATTTCACATCATATAAGACAGTGATAATAAACCTGATTCTGATTCTAATTCATGCTCACTATATACTATGTAAGTAAATAATTATCAATTGTTTAGTTTTTGAACACAAATACCAATGATACACATTGGATCGAGATGCATTGAGTAAACAAGCTACAAAGAGGATGCAATAGTTGTCTTCAGTGGTGTTAAACTTGCTTTTGGGATGTGAAAAAGTTAGCAAGCCTGTATTTATAGCCTTAAGAAATAGTAATGGATATTCTCCTTAAACTACTTCAGTGGTATGGTGATCTAGCGGATTAGTGAAAAGATGGTGCTTGATAACTGGCCCAGTTTCAGTGGCCTGAAGAAGTTCTTCCCCTGCTGTATTTCTCTGTAACTCCACAACTCTAAGGGTCACACCACACATGTTATGTTAATCCCCAAGAAGAGGAGACTTGCCATTCCTTTTGATCTTCAATAGTTGCACCTGGGGCAGTACACTACTACTTTGCCTGTAACCTTGGTTAAAACAATGATCTGGTAGAAGGCATTTTTGGAAAATGCAAATTAGTTTGTCCTGGCCAATAAGATAACAGTCAGCTGGTTAATGAACCAATGAATTGCTAACTCGGTTTTGCAAGCAATGTACATGAGAGCTCCTGTAATCTTTCTGTGACCTGGGCATCGACTCTGTAGCAATCTTTGCTGGCACATTCACTGCATTCAAGGATCAGAACTTGAATTTGGTCCTCTTCCAGGAGATGACATCATTTTCAGAAATCCTTCTCCCTACAGTAATAGACATAGAGTGACACAGCATTGAAAACGGGCCTTTGGCCCAGTGAGTCTACACCAACCATCAACCACCCATTTCAAGAAAAAGGACTCCAGATGCTGGAATCCAGATGAAAATCACTATGATACTGGAGGAACTCAGCAGGCCAGGCAGCATCTGTGGAGAAAAGCAGGCAGTCAACGTTTCAGGTCAGAGCCCTTCTTCAGGACAGAAGAAGGGCCCTGATCCAAAACATTGACCGCTTGCTTTTCTCCACGGATGCTGCCTGGCCTGCTGAATTCCTCCAGCATCATAGTGATTTTCATCCATCCATTAACACTAATCCTTTATTAATCCTAGAAGGTAGAAGAGGGTAGGGCAGTGGATCTATATGGACTTTAGCAAGGCCTTTGACAAAGTCTCTCATGGCAGACTAGACTGGAAGGTTAAATTGCGTGGGATCCAGGAAGCAGAGGGTGATGGTCGAGGGTTGTTTCTCGGCCTGGAGGACTGTGTCTAGTGGTGTGCCACAGGGGTCGGTGCTGAGACTTTTGTTGTTTGTAATTTATATGAACGATTTGGATGTGAATGTACAAGGTATGGTTAGTAAGTTTGTGGATGATACTAAAATAAGTGGTGTTGCAGATAGTGTAGAAGGTTATGAAAAAATACAGGGATATCTTGATCAGCTCTGTATGTGGGCTGAGGACTGGCAAAGGTATTTCAATCCAGATAAATGTGAGGTATTGCATTTTGGGAGATCAAACTAAGGTAGGATTTATACAGTGAATAGCAAGACCTTGGAGAGTGTCGTAGAACGGAGGGACCTAGGAGTGCAAGTGCATAGTTCGCTGAAAGCAGCATCACAGATAGGGTGGTGAAGGAAGTGTTTGGCACACTGGCCTTCATCAGTCAGGTCACTGACTACAGGAGTTGGGAAGTTATGTTGCAGTTATATAAGATGCTGGTGAGGCTGCACCTGGAGTATTGTGTACAGTCTTGGTCACCCTGTTATGGGAAGGATGTTACTAAACTAGAAAGAGTGCAGAAAAGATTTACCAGGATGTTGCCTGAAGTTGGGGGCCTGAGTTACAAGGAGAGGTTCGCAGACTAGGACTTTATTCCCTGGAACGTAGGAGATTGAGAGGTGACTTGATAGAGGTATATAGGATCATGAGGGGCATAGACTGGGTGAAAGCACATAGTCTTTTTCCCAGGGAGATGGTGCTAAAAACAAGATCAGAGGCATGAGATTTAAAAGGGATATCAGGGCAGCTTGTTCATGCAAAGGGTGGTGGTATTTGGAATGAGCTGCCATAAGTAGTGGTTGAGGGGGCTCATTAACAACATTTAAAAGCCATCTAGATAAGTCCATGGATAGGAGAGGTTGAGAGGGCTATGGGCCAAATACGGGCAGATGTGACTAGCTTGCTAGACAACACAGTTGGCATGGACGAGTTGGGCTGAAGGGCCTGTTTCCATGCTGTATGACACTATGACTCCAATGCAGATACTAAAAGTCCCTGCTCATCTTATCCATCTCCCACTTAGAATGTCATTGTGCACTCTACCCAGCACCTCTCACAATTCCCATTACTTCATTAATAAATTAAAATATGAATACGAATGGATATCAAAGTCAAAGTCAAGTTTATTGTCATATGCACAAGTACATGCATGCACAGGTGCAGTGAAAAACTTCCTTGCAGCAGCATCACAGGTGCATAGTATCATAAAGGCAGCATTCACAAGAAAAACATAAATTAAACATAAATCATACACAATTTTACAACAAACATATAGAACAAAAAACAACAAAGTCCATTTTAGTGCAAAGTGATCAAAGTGGTCACAGTGTTGCTAAACTGTAGTGATTAGGGTTTTGCCGGTTGGTTCTAGAACCCAGCTGGTTGAAGGAAAGTAGGTGTTCTAGAACCTGGTGGTGTGGAACTTCAGGCTTCTGTACCTCCTGCCCGATGGCAGCTGTGAAAAGATGGCATGGCCCGGATGGTGGGGATCTTTGATGACAGATGTTGCCTTCTTGAGGCAGTGCCTCCTGTAGATACTACCAATGGTGGGGCGGGATGTGCCCGTGATGTATTGGGCAGAGTCCACTACTCTCTGCAGCTCATTACATTCCTGAACATTCAAATTGCCGTACCAGACCATGATGCAACCAGCCAGGATACTTTCAATAGTACGTATGGGGAAGTTTGTTAGAGTGTTCGATGACAAGTTGAATCTCCTTAATCTCCTAATTTAGTAAAGACACTGGTGTGATTTCCTTATGATTGCATCTATGTGCTGGCCCAGGACAGGTCATCTGATATATTAAAGCTGCTGACACTCTCCACTGCCGATCTCCCGAAGTACACTGGTGCATGTTCGCCTTCCCTACCCTTCCTGAAGTCAACAATCAGCTGTTTAGTTTTGCTGAAGTTGAGCGAGAGGTTGTTGTTGTGGCACCACTCAACCAGGTGTCCTATCTCGCTCCGGTAAGCTGACTCATCACTATCTGTGATTCGTCCAAAAATGTACTAATGCAACAATTAACCATCATTGATAAAGTAACAGCAGTAACAAATCTATCAAAGCTTCTAATTCTATGAAATACATGTAGATAAAACCAGTGATTGAGAAATATAATCCCAAATATGGGCTCTGGAGCTTCTAGTGGCCATGAAGTTATAATGATAGCTCACTTATCTATTTTATGATCACTCTACTTGCGATCTAGAGAAATAACTTTGGAATGGATCTCTGCATATCAAATAAAACAAAACAAAATATTCATTGTCATAGTTACAGTAAACCAAGTTTTTTAACTATCACAGGCTCAGGAAAGAAACAAATCAGCTTCAGTGCAGATGATTCCACCGTAGTAGACCATATCTCAAACAGCGATGAGTTGGAATACAGGAAGGAGATAGAGGGCTTAGTGAAATGGTGTCATGACAACAACCTTTCCCTCAATGTCAACAAACAAAAGAGCTGGTCATTGACTTCAGGAAAGGGGCAGTATACATGCACCTGTCTACATCAATGGTGCTGAGGTCGAGAGGGTTGAGAGCTTCAAGTTCCTGGGAGTGAACATCACCAACAGCCTGTCCTGGTCAAATCACATAGATGCCACAGCCAAGGAAGCTCACCAGTGCCTCTACTTCCTCAGGAGGCTAAAGAAATTCAGTTTGTCCCCTTTGACTCTCACCAACTTTTATCGATGCACCATAGCAAGCATCCTATCTGGATGGATCATGGCTTGGTACAGTAACTGCACTTCCAAGGACCGCAAGAAACTGCAGAGAGTTGTGGACACAGCCCAGCGCATCACGGAAACCAACCTCCCCTCCTTGGACTCTGTCTTTATCTCTCGCTGCCTTGGTGAAGTATTTAGCATAATCAAAGACCCCACCCACCCGAGTCATTCTCTCTTCTCTCCCCTTCCATCAGATAGAAGATACAGGAGCCTGAGGGCACGTACCACCAGACTTAAGGACAGTTTCTACCCCACTGTGATAAGACTATTGAATGGTTCCTTATACAATAAGCTGGACTCTGACCTCATGATCTACCTTGTTGTGACCTTGTACCTTATTGCACTGCACTTTCTCTGTAGCTGTGACACTTTACTCTGTACTGTTACTGTTTTAACTTGTACTACATCAATGGACTCTGTACTAACTCAACGTAACTGCACTGTGTAATGAATTGACCTGTATGATCAGTATGCAAGACAAGTTTTTCACTGTACCTCAGTACAAGTGACAATAATAAACCAATACCAATACCAATTTGTGGGCATTAGAGAAAAGGGTGGGGTTAAGTAAGAACTGTGGTGCCTCTGCTCAGAGTTAAATAGCCTACCTAAACAATATTTAAGACATCATATTAAATTATGGCAGTGGAGGACTTGGCATCCATGTACACTTATCCTCGCAAAGTTTGTCTCCTTCAGGAAAGGAATGGCAAAGAGAGAAAATAAGTGACAAATTCACAAACCACTATTCGACAGGACAGCAGATCGAATGGTTCCAATTAACCTTTTGATACTCTGCAAGATGGTTATCACATGATACAGCTCTATCCAATCTTTCACCCAGAACCCACCGTGAACATCTATACTTCTCTTTTTTACTGAAGGCATCCACGGAAGAGAGACGTAGTGTTGCGGCATATTTGGATCACAGTGAGATGCACATATAACTGTAAGAAAAGGAACCGTTAAGAATGAAGGAAGATATTTTGAGTGTTTATTCAATTATTCATACACATTACATGTTACTTGATGAAGCATTTTAACACATTGATGGGACTGGTGGTTATAAGAGTTTTGCTTATACATTGCTTTCTAACAGGCGTAGACCATACTTTTCTCTTGCCTTAGAAGTGATAAGTTCACTGAATTTCTTTTGACTCTTGATTACAAAGCAAAAATGGTGAAGTTGGCATCAGCTGATAGGGCCAATTGCTCCTATTATGGATGATCTCAAAAAGAATATATTCCTCAGTTGATGAATTCGTATCAGTAATTCTGCATTAACAAATCAGAAAATTTACCCACACAGCACTAAAGAACCGCTTTTATGTTCAGATAAAACGTCCAGCTAACAATCAGTCCATTTAAGTTACTGCATCAGTTGAATCCTATGGTAGAAATCTCCGTTTGGCAGGTAGTTTACTGCTGGAAGCCTGCCCAATCTTATTACAATGAACTAACTTTAGAAAATGGGCTGAGCTAAAAGCTGGATCAGAGAAGTGGCAGTTCAGCCTTGCTGCCTTTTCAGCATACAACATAACCCTTGGAAAATTCAGTTCAAAACAAGAAACAGAATTATATTAAAATTGGAAAATAATGAAACTGCACCTTTGTTTTGGAAAACACAGTTTCTGCAATGCGATAAGTATCAGGCAGTAATGACACATTGGCATAAATGCCCTTTAACTCTTAACGAGGAACGAATGATTAATTTAAACTTTATTTATACAGCACAGCAACAGGCCCTTCTGGTCCAACAATCCCACGCTGCCCAATTATACCCACGTTAACCTACCTACTCATACATCTTTGGAATGTGGGAGGAAACCGGAGCACCCGGAGCAAACCCACCCAGTCACAGGGAGAACGTACAAACTCCTTACAGACAGCGACGGGAATCGAACCCCGATCGCTGGTGCTATAGTAGCATTACGCTAACTACTGTGCTACCGTGCCGCCCATTTAGCCAGTGTAAATGTTAGAAGTTCATTAATCCAGCTGTGAACTGTCAACTTGTAAAAGAAGATGGCAGAATGCCAACAGAGAAAAAATATTCTAGTGGTGAAGAGTTGCAATTTCATGTGAACTCCCAGAATGGAGAATTAAATGTGGGAATGCACCACAAGAATTGTGAATGTGGTGTCATCCACTAGAACTAGTCACAAATGAGAAAAATTGTGACAGAAAGAGCATAGTGTTATGAAATGAGCCGAGAGTGTTAATAGACATAGAAACATAAGAATATAAAAAAGATATAATGTACTTGTATTATATAATGACTTTCGTGAGCTCAGGACAACCCAAAGGAACTTCACTCATGGGAAAGTTGTTGGTTGAGCAATACATTGCTGACCAGTATACTGGGAAACTCTCCTCTGTCATGAGATTTTCTATGCCTGCCTAAGAGGACAGATGGTACTTGTTTTAATATCTCATCCAGAAGCGGCACCTGGGATAGTGGAGCACTCCCTTGATGCTACACTGAAGTACAGGCTTAGGTTGTCCTCAAGTCTCTGCAGTCGGGGTTAAGTTCAGATCCTTTAGGTGCAGACACAAAAATATGACCAGTAAGCCAAGATGGCACCAAAATTGGACATAAAACTGAAAATAGCAAGGTTGTGCAAATTACAATATACATTCTGCCATGGAAGTGACAATTCAGAAGGGAAGACTTTCATTGGTCAAATCACACCAGCTCAGTCCCTATGACTCTAATCTTTAAAATGCTAAAAAAAATGCTTTAACGAGAGAGCAGCACACACAACAAGTGATGGATCATGTCATTAGCAAACGCCATGAAGAAGCTAATGTTGACTTATTTAGGAAGAAGACATAAGAAGATGTTGTGAGTGAAAATTAGAGGAGAATATAGGACAAGCATCAAATACTGTATTATTCATCTCATACACAAATTAATACATTTGCTAAGGTACAACCAGTGCAATAACTGGATTCAAGTATGGATATTCACCATGGAATTTTTTCTTAAGAAAAATAAAAAATGGGGCTACCCTAAATACTTTACTTCACAATTATTGCTCCACATAGAACTAGCAACTTAGCACACATCATAAAATTTATAAGGATGCATTCATAATCAGAATACTCCTCTCCTAAGTCATCAACATGGTGAAATATTGTTGACATAATATGAAGTAAGAGCAACAGAGGTTTTCCTAAGTCTATGTGAAGTTATGATTCCAAATGAAGGCATCTGAAACAATTTCCATTTACAGTGATTTGATTTTTTTTGATTTTTCCAAAGAAAAATAAATCCACTATGAATATTCACATTTGAACCTACAACTCTTGAACGGGTTTTGCAAAATACAAAGACTATTGACATATTAAGAACTGTGAGGTTTCAAATTAGAACCAAATTACAGGAAATATTCATCACCTTATCACAAAAAATTCATTACACATGTTCATTTAATTGGTTAAATGTCAGTTGTAATCTACACAAGCTGGTTAGATGAGTACCCATTTGTAATTCATCTACTGAGATCAAAATTCCAGTTGATTTATTTAAAGAAATGTTTTCCATTCCTTCTAGCATTTAATAATTAATAAGAACAGGACATAATCAGCAGCGCGTGTAGTCAAGATAGTTGTGTTAGCTGTCAATGACCAGTCACCAGAATCAAATTTATCACTGAAGAAATGCTAATTGTAAACTTACAGGGAAGCTGGAGTACAGTTTATCAAACAAAATAATATTGTGACAAAAAATTTAGATAGAAAACATATTGTGTAATGCTTACCAGATTATTGACTATTCCCTGCAATATGCTGTTCAACCATTTTTGTTTTTATTTTTCCTTTATGTTTGTAGGTTCTTAATGGTGGAGCTTGAGATAATATGGTCCATATATGGCCAGACTATGGGAACACATCAGATCATTTTATTTTTATGATTTTTATGTCTGCCCAGTGTTCATTTGAAGCACTCCAAGGAGAAACATGGCAGGTGCAGAGTGAACGTTTTCTATCCTTTCTTCCACTAATGTCCTTGAACCTGAAAGTCATTAGCGAATCCTATAATAATACAATGTAGTTTGTCTGCCAATGGTTCATTTTGGCCTCTCTGAGTGAAGTGAGAGTATTTTAATTTTTAGTATGAGATGAATAACAGGTGATAGTCAATCAGCAACCGCATTATACACAGAATCCAATTTGAAAAGCAGTTGATTTTCAAACCTTCACCTTGCTTTAAAGATAATATTAATCCAAATGAGATTCAATTTAATAAGAATTTTTAAAATTGTCATTTTATGCATTGGACATATGTTCTGTTAAACTGCACTAAGAGTAGTCAATTGAATTTTATGTCCCCCTCAGCTGGTAGAGAGAAATTTTCCATTAGTCTTGTGCCAGAGGTGAAAGGACAGTTAATTCATTCTATATCACTCCCAATTCATAGATATGTTTTGTCTTGATGAATAGTCATCACATTTCCTTTATTTTTGCTTCATTAGTTAACAAAATATCTATTGGCAAAAAACATGAAGTAGTTGAAGTTCTAACCTGAAAAGTAAGCCATGTTCAATTTCAATTATATTTTGCTCTTTGCAGTAGAGTTCTGAGAGCACTGGCTGTAAAACACACAGATAAAAGTTGGCATCACTGCATTTTATACTGTTACAGAAGCCATCAGTAATTGTTCAATGCTGACAGTAGCAATTCAACTGATTATTTCTTTTTGCTTGAGGCTTACAACAGATACACACAATAGGGAAGCATTCTTTCCTACAGTTCTAAATTGTACTGAAACTCTTAACTTATTCATAACAGATAGATCTCCAGCTGAGGCAGACATTTACTATTGCGCTACCTGACAATTTTCTGTGTTCTTTCCTAACTCCAGGGGATTTAATAAACATATCTGATAATCTCTTCTGTGCTGGAGGAAAAGATAACACTGTATACAAAATTATCTTACTTCCATTGTGAGAAAGGCAAAATTATAGAATCATTCCATCAATTTTTTTCAAGTGAACACTATGCTGATCATTTATGATGCAAACTGTTTCTTCTAGTTAAACTAATACCCTTTCTTTGTGTAAAAACGAACAATTAGAAAATCATTGTTGCATGACAACATAAAAATAAGTGATTCTTCTATAATACATTTTTGGTTTGGCACCCAGTTTTTTTTCACGAACAACAATGTCCTGTTCATTTAGTAACTGATTTTCCATTTGTAAAGCTAACAGGCAACCTGGACCAAAGGCTGAATTTGCATGGAGCTATATACAGAATTCCAGAAAAAAGTCCTCAAAACACTAACAATTCTAAGTAATAAGGACTGGATTTCATTTAATCAGTAATCACAAAACACTATCCGTGGAATGAATAGAAATGACTCATCACTCAGAATACTTACCTTGTTTTTCCTCTTTTTGATTCAAAGCCTAAAAACCAGGGAGTTCTCTTTTCATTTCTTATATGAAGGCAGATCAGAATATCAATTTGAGTTTTGTTTTCTGTGTCAGTTGGCCATGGGACTCTTGTAAGTGTCATTACAACTTCATCCATTTCAGTACTTTAAGCATTTCCCCTCAGTTTATTTAGATATAAAAGATTCGGAATCAGCTAAAGACTGTAGTGCACAGCACTTGGACAAGGTAATCTATGGGTATATTTGGATGTTCAGGAGGATTATCATGTGATTTAAGGGCACCCATTGTAACTTTATAGAAGATGGACATATACTCCATGGTCTGTAATTTGTTGGTGTTGGAGATGAGCTGTAAGTCAGTTATCTGTTCTGATTGTATTTTACTGACCTAAGGGGTAACAGGGAGGTTTCCTCCTCCCCATATGGTTGCAGCAGTAACTGACGAGATGTTGGGTGGAGCTTTGTACAAAGATGGGTTCTCCCATTCTTTTTTGGGAGGCAGCTGAATCACTTCAACCAGAGACCAGGAGGACAGACCTCACGGCTGAGTAACTCATAAAGTCATATCATAGCAACAGTTTTCCTATTTGAAAACAGAAGGAAATTTTTTCTGTGATTTCTATTAATTTAACTATTTTCATTCAACAAGGTTTAGTTAAATTTAACAATGGAATGTACTTAATATTTAATCCAGGAGAAGTAACTGGGATAAAACGGTGAATGTGAGATTCAAGTATTTCCCATTGATTACATTTTTCTCTAAGATCAATAATTTTAGAATTCTAAATCAGTCTGCTCATTGGGAGCACCCAGAATTATTAGTGGTAAAAGGAGCTTGTGCCTGTCAATGTTTAGTACAACAACTGCTTTAGTCGTTTCTGAAGAACTTCCCAGCAGCTGTTCATATTCACTGCTACTTTATATACATCCCACTCTAGAAGCTGACAGATGGGTGGAATCTTGTAATCATTTATGAAGGACAGGGTAGACAAAAGACGGCTAGTTCTGTTGCTCACGATGATTTGTGAAGGCAGTCAATGGAAGGCTTCTGTTGATGATTACAAGATTCCAACCATCTGCCTGCCATTGTGATGGGTAAGTATCAGACACAGATCACACTACCTTAATAAACAAGTGTAAGCCAAGTTGTCAGTATCAAAGACACAAACTAATTTAATTGTTTAAAGCTACGACATGATATGTCAGCAAATCCAGTGACAATGTTTTTATTTACATTTGCTGATTCCTCCACTTCCTCTCCTTCCATGGCCTCGAGACTCATGTGGCTTTATTTCAATAAGTGAACGGATGAAGCCACCGTGGCTTTCTCCATGACATCATCATTTGTGTCACTCAGTGACAAACTACATTGGACATGACTTCTAAAAACAGTTGTTCCTCTGCTGTGATGTGAACTGCATTAAGGATTCAAACAATATGATTCTAACACTGAAATACACCAGTTTTCAATGTCTCTAATGAATATTCTTTTTTAGTTAGTGCATGAATGCTTAGCACTTTGCTTGGCAGTAGATACAACATGAACAAAAGCTTCCCTTTTCATTTGTCTGCCAATGAAGCTGCTCTAATATCCTGTAAAAAAAAACATTAATATTGTATGCTTTGGTACTAGAGAAGTTAATGCAGGTCAAATTGCACTGTGCAAGATTGGCACAATGCCATTTAACACATTAAAATAAACGTGTTAAAACAGTGGACAAAGATTAAGAAAAAACTTGTGCACCAATATTGCACTGCAAGATTTCAGCAAGATTGCACCCAGTGTTGAACCTTTAGTTTGTTAATGCATTTTGTTTGTTCAGAGTTCAATTAAGTTGAGAAACTCAGATTGTCCTGGTGAGGTATCAGAGCAATTTTCATTTTGTGTATTAGTTGGGTGGGGGAGTGAGCAGAACAGCATAGACCATTCAGTCCAGGTCTAATGAGAATGCATTCCAACTGAGCAATGCCCAATCTGAGCAAAACAGAGATTATAAAAAGCCTGCGACAATAATATAATTATGACAACAATTACAGAAAGAAATGTAGAAAAGCAGTTGTTTACAGCAACAAGAAACACATGAAGTATATATAGCATCAGGTGCATTTGAATACTCAGAACACATAAGCAGTTGCCATAAAAATGTCTCCCAAACCGCCAACCATTTTTCCTTATGGCTGTTGAGGCACTTTGCAACATCTTCTCCTCTTGCATCACCCTCTATTGACGAACAGAAGCAAAATATGGTGCTTATTAACTGGACTGAGATGAAAATGATCTCAGCTTCTTTGATTTACATTTATTTTTGACTGTCCCACTAAACTCAAGGGGAATCCTGGCCACCAAGAACAATGCCTGCTCGGGAATCAGATCCATCAGCAGCTCAAGCATAAGTGAATTTCAACCACTTGAGTCATTTTCATGCCACCCTTACCCAATTTTAAAGACAAACACATATAGATGACATGAAAATATTAAGTTGTATTTTTCTTCAGTTAGTAAATAAATGTTAAATCAGGGCTAAGAGACTTCATGGTCTTGGTATTCAGCAGGGGCACAAATCTTCGTGGCTTTGCCCAGTTTGGGATTATAAAAGCTAGAAAGGCTGCCATAGAATTTTCACTAATCCAGTCAATAACCTGTGCAATAAAATGGCAACTTCTGGCTGAATTATTGATTTTACCACTTCAAGGAGAATAGGGAGCCAAATGTGAGTGAATGATTTCCAGAAGGCATTTGATGAGGTGCCGCAACAAAGGTTGCTGCGGAAAATAAAAGATCATTTAAGAGGTAACAAGTTGGCATGGACTGAAAGTTGTTTAGCTAACAGGAAAGAGACAGTAGACATAAATGGATCTTTTTCTGGTTGGAAAAATGGGCAACACCGTGGTGCAGCTGGTAGATCTGCTGTCTCACAGCTCCACTCGCCCAGGTTCAGTGCTGACTTGTGTGGAGTTTGCATTCTGTTCCTGTGCTTGCATAGGTTTTCCCCAATTGCACTGGTTTCTTTCCACATCCCAAAAACACAAGGGTTGGTAGGTTAATTGGCCACTGTAAGTTGTCCCTAGTGTAGGTGTGCAGTAGAATCTGGATGGGGTGGATGCGAATGCGGACAGAATAGGTCAGTTGGTGGGGAAAGTGGATTTCCCTGTGACCCACCATGGACGTGGTGGGCCACAACGGCCTTTTACTTTGATGAAAAAATGAAATATGAGTTGCTGTGCCATAGATATCAGTGCCGGGTCCTCACCATTTAAGAATTTATATAAATAACTTAAATGAAGGTAATGAAGGCAAGATTGCTAAATTTATTAATGACATAAAGATAGGTGGGAAATTATCCTGTGAATATAACATAAGCCTTACAGATGGGTTGGAGAGTGGGCAATAATCTAACAAATGGTGTAGAATGTGGAAAAATATGAAGTTTTGGCAGGGAAAATATAAACTACATTATCTAAATGGTGAAAGTTTGCAGAGCACTGAGAGGCAGAAAGATTTGCCTGTCCTAGTGCATGGTTAACAAAAGGCTAATATTCAGATACATTAAGTAATTGGGAAAGCTCACAAAATGCTATCACTTATGCCAGTGAAAGTGAACACAAAAATAGGCAGGTTATGCTTCAGATATATAGGGCATTGATGGGACAACATTTGGAGTACAGTATTGGCCTTTTGTTAAAGTAGAGATATTAAGGTGTTGGAAATAGTTCAGAGAAGCTTTGCGAGACTAAAATTGGAATGAATGGGCTGTCTCAAGATTTTTTTTTATCTCAGAGGGTCATGAGTCTTTGGAATATCTTCCAAGGGCAATGGGAACAGACTTTGAATAGTTTTAAAGTGAAGGTACATGGATTCTTAATAGATGATAAGCAGGGGGTGGTAGGCTACCAGAAGTGGACAGGAATGTAAAGTTGAGGTTACAATTAGATCAGCCATGATTTTATTAAATGGCAGAACAGGATTGAGTGCCCTTCTCTTGCTCCTAGTCCGTACGTTCATATATTCCAAAGACCCTGAAAACAGGTACAGTGTTTATTATATATGAGTAAACCATGCCCATTCCAAGTGCATGCTGCTTGCTTAGCTGAGTGAATCCATGGTTTAGGGAGGGAATTTTATGAGCGGGTATCATCATTAGAGCTAGTGTGCAGTGCTTAAAGCAAGAACTTCCTAAAAATGAGGAGTGTTGTGGCCAAAGTACTCGTTGGCAGATGAGAAACATGAAAGACTGGAGCAACAACAAGTCTGGTTTCAGATGTTGGACTGGAGACGTTTATGTAGGAGATGGGAAGTAATCAAGATTCCCTTCATCCCTTGATCCAGACAAATTCAGAAAATGGGAGTCCAGTGCTAAGATTTCCTGAGGCCCTTGATCCATTGCCACAAGAAGTTAATGATTTCACATGTGTGCTGGAGGTAAGCAGATCCATTTTCAAATGTCATAACCTACCCATTGCAGCACTAGCCTCAGTCATTCCTTAATTGACCTCATAACTCACCTGGTACAAACTTTTAGCTAATCCACCCATTAGTTCACAAAGCAAATTTTGGCACTTTTAAGGAGACAGGTGGACCAACATGATCTAATCCCTGCAGAGGTGGTGTTACTGGCTATTTATAGATTGGTTGTTGCTATGTCTAGCACCACGACTAAATCTGAGGAAGAAAATAGAATCTTCCTAATCCCTTAATTTTCCTCATCCCACACTCTGTTAACCAAACTGCAAATGATGCAATGTATGCACTAGTTTTTTTATTTTCTTCTATGATGCTTCACAAAACTTGCCAGAAACACTTTCAATGTATCAATATTCTAGCTGTTTATTTTTAGACAGTAATATAAAATTATATAAATTGAATGAGATTATCTGAAAGATTTTTTCTAAATACTTTCTCTATAAACGTCCAATGTTCAGAATAATTTGGACAGATAACATTTGGATGTTGTGCTGCTGACTAATGCAAGGCTGGTCCTTTACTCAACCTTTTAAGCCATGGATTGTTGACCTTAGCTGTGCTCTTGGACATTCCCAGAGGGTGAGAAAATCTGAAGCTAACAATCTTCCTAAACTTTCCAAGTCCACTGACTGTAGAAATCAAAGGAGCAGGCTGCCAAAACTTCCAAACAGACATAGACTTAGAGGCTGGGTGAAAGTCATTTGCAGCTGAGAATCAAAAATATATTTAAGAATTGTTTCATCTTTGCTGTAACTCTGAATATAAATTTGTTCATTTTAATTGTGATTTTCTTTTTGGTCAGAATACAAATTATGTGTTTCAATGTGTCAAGATTCCCAGAAACTAATACTAATGTTTAAAGTTGTAAACATATATTGTTTTTTTATTATAGCTCTGGGTGATTTCCACAGCTGTGAGGTTTTGGACTCAGTTCTGGTGAAGGGGGTTCAGCAGTCAGTGTACAGCACATGAAAAAAGACAGAAGCGCACACGACTCTGCCTCAACACTTCCAAAGAGTGAAAGTAACAGTAAGAATATTTATTTCCCCGTTCTATCAATTTGTTCCTGGATTTGACGCCCCAGGACTGCAATAACATTATGGCACTTATGTTGTCAAATGGTACGGATTTTTAAATATTCCAATTTTTTCCCCTCTCTTTTGATACTGACAAACTTATCAGTTGATAAAGAATAACAACAGTATGTGTGGGATCACACGTTTTAATTACAAGCTGCTGGTGCCAAGTACAAATGACCTAACTGCAGTTATTTAGAAAGGTTTTAATAACAGGTTGTGGGAGACCCAGCAGGATACTTTTCCCTCTGGGGCATCTGGCCTAGACCTTTCTTATTCTGTTGTTAAATGTAGAGAGGAAGTGGTCAAAGGCAGTTGTACAATAAGAAATAACAAGGTAGGAAAGGCTAGCTTTATTATTCTACTTTCACCTCCTGCCTTCAACCAACTTGTATTGTGGAAGGATTAATAATCCATGCTGGAGGCTGGGAGGCGAGCAAGAGTGAGGCAGCACTGGATCAATGAAACACTGCGACCAGGGAAAGGAACAGTAATTAATGAAAATTAATTTAATTTTCAAGCATTTACTTTTCAGCAGATTTGTTTTACACAAGGCTCCGTCAATCATTTCACACACATTGTAAAGGATTTCACCTTTGCCAAGTTTCTCCTGAAGGCATTAACAAACAGCTCTATAGATGCTGAGCGCCCTCTGGCAACTTGCCCAAGTGACCATGCATTACTGTAGAAAGTGAGTGCAGACTAATTGTGAACGCATCGAATCTTATCCTCACCTGATAGCCACATAAGTATGCTGTCAGCAGACTTAATTACAGGAAGATCAAGACCATCAAATTATATTTTTAGCTTCCGTAATATTCTAAGGCCCTTTGCAGACATTAGCAAGGAATATAATACATAGGGTGATTTCAGTTCGGAATATAATACAGAAGGTGATTTCAGGTCAGAAGATTAAAGGCTTGGCCAAAGAACAAGGCTTTTAAGGAGTGCCTTAAGGGATGAGAGAGAGATAGAGGCAGAGAGATTTAGGGAAGAACTTCCATTGCCAGTAGTGGAGTGATTAACATAGGGGTTGCACAAGAAGCCAGAACCAGGGAGCACAGAAATCTTGGAAGGTTATGGGATGAGATGAAGTTACAAAAATAGGGAGGAACCCTGGCTGATTTTCCTTCTGCCTGGCTGCATGTACACTTTACCTTTTATGTTAAGATATCAGAATGGTGTTTGAAACAGTAAATTACGTTACGCAGTGTTCTAATTGCAATAATTCCACATCTACATCATCTCATGAATTGTGATCAGAAGAACCATGAATTACTTTGTTGGTGGTGTTTGAAGACACTGTAGTAAATTACTGTTCTCTGAACTACCACAAAATTTTTAATAATACTGGACAAGGCAAACAGGACCTTGGTTTTGCCGTCCACCTAAAGTCAGTGGCTTCAATTCCATAGTTTGTTCTTGTAATTTAATCTAACCACAGTTTAAATTTAAATTGTATCTCTTATCTCTACATGTGATCTCAGTATTTTTTTAATATTAAGAAGCAGCAGAAATGTTCAAAGCAAATGCATTGACTACTACATTCCTAATGTTTTATTATATACTTACTGAGTGTATCCTGTTGGTCAAACTACTTATTTCTGGTTTTTAAATTGAATCAATTTAACTAATCTTCTAGACTCCTGAGGAAAGTTTCACCTGGAAATCAAAAGCCAGTATTCATGTCAAAGTGCCAATATTTCAGTTATGTTCCTCAGGATTGTTACTATTGAACAGGGTTATTACCAGGGACATATTGTTTGAATGATTTAAAAAGTACTGACCAGAGTAATATAAGATGTTCAGAGTTAGTGTGTATAGTTTGATAAAGCAGAAAGCACTTTTATGGAGCAGGAGTACTCTCTGGTTTTGAGTCTTTGCCTCACATTAATGCTCCTTGCTTCCCCTGCCTCTATCTCCCAAAGACGTACTTCCTTTGCCTCAAATGTGGAAGCTGCCTGTGAAGACAAAAAAGGGTTTAATGAGGCTTGAGGCCCTATTTTGAGAAGTGGAGCTAAGAGGACGGGTCTTTCAGACATCTGCCCCAGATGGACTGAAAGGTCTCCTTTGGTGCTGTGAAATTCTGTGACTAGAGCAGAGCAAACTCTAACCACAGGGGACTCCAATCTCATTAGGAAGGAGATTTACTACCTCCTATCCTAACTCTTTGACCATTTATCAAAAGCTAATTAAGAATACATTTAAAATTGACAGTTGCTCTTATCATTTAAAGTAGCTGTAGTATAAATCAGATGTGGATTGGTTTTAATATTGCAGTGAAATCTTAAATAATTAATATTCTGAACCTACCTTGAATGCCCAGGTAATAAGATCTTAAAATGGGGTCCAGCTCTCTATAAACATGCTATGGCCTGTAAAAAGGCATCATACTAAATCCTTACCATGTTCAGAATGACAACTCTACATGAAATCTGTTGAAATTGACTCTCTGTTTTGGATGCAAGTAGCAATCAGAACATAAATTGGACTCCAATAGAATTTCTTGCCAACAGGTTTTAACTAAATACAGAGAAAAAAATCATTTGGTGATCTCTACAAAGAAAGCAGTCCCACTGATGTTTCAGTATACAAATACTGCAGGCTAAATTTTTCAGTCAAGGTGTAATTACCAATTCCAGCACAATTTGGACCCTGGATAATACTGTCTTTAAAAGTGTCTCCCCATACCCTTTGCAGCATCTTCTCTCTTGACTTTCTGCTTCCTCCTCCTCTCCCCAAGTGAACTCCTTCGCCCAGCTCCACACCCCTACAGCTCCTGGCTTCTGCCCGAGCTCGTATCATCAAAGACAAATTGGGCAACCATTTAAAAACTGCTTTCAGTGCCCCACTCCTAAATACACTTTAAAAAGCATTCCTCAATATTTCCAAAGAGTTAAAGTGTAATATATCATTAAAGGATTTTAATTCAGTGTCAATCCAGTAGCTGATTTAACTGATTGTAAATTTGAAAAAAAGTATTTCTTAGTGTACTTTTTCCCAGAAATTCCAATTTAACTCTTATAGCCAGCTGAAAAGCTTGTAAATAAATTGTTAACAGAACTGCCCAATGGCAATTAGCTTATATTGGCAGCCTGACTGGGTTTGTGACTGCAACCTGTTCCCAGCACAATTAGAAATTCAGTTGTTTAACTCTGCTTTTTTCAGCATTATGCAATTTTAAAAATTGATTCCTCCCTCAATGAAATGCAATGACAACTATTTCCAAGTCACTTCACTCCAGGAATTCGACAGTGCATGAATCAGCCTGTAGATTTATTCCCTGTACAATGCTCCTTTCAGAGCGTAGCAGGGGAATTCAGATTACATTGGCCTGGGAACAATCATCATTAGTCACTCCCGGGATAACTCAGTCTTCCAAGAAGAGCTGCAGTGCTCCAACCACACTGCACTGATTCATAGAGTCATAGAGACATACAGAACAGAAACAGGCCCCTCAGCCCACCACTTCCGTGCCACCCGATCAACAATGCCCCACCACCTTCAATCTCCATGGCACTTCCACCTCCCTCACCCCCTGCGTTCATCCATCATTATTGGTTCCCAACTAACCACTCGCCCCCAGTCATCCATCCATTGATGGCAGGTTCCTCTAATTCTTCCAGCTCAACTATCCAGTTATGAAAGCCAAGTTCTAATGCCTTCCCTTCCCCATTACTCCTGGCCACAGTAAAGGCCCAACCAGACCTGTCGCCATTGAGAATTCTGAGCTCCTAACCAGGCTTGGACGGCACAGTCAATTATACCTGAGGCTCTAGTCATAACTGATGCTTGCAGCAGGGGCCAGTGACAGAATCAGGCATCAGCGCCCTTCTGGGCTCCCCTCCTGCCCCCCTCGTGCCCACCCACTTAACCCATCTAAACGCCTAAGAATTTCTGGTTACTAAAACTATAGTGATAGATCAAGGAAGGTTAAATTGTGACAAACACAACTTTCTTTTAAAATTCCATGAATCTTTTCCCCAGTTATACCCTAGACTGGGAAGATTGTCCTGAACACCAATGAAACTGACTAAAAAAAACTCTGGTTCACTTTTCTCGAGAATGCATAAATCCAAAATTTGTGTTCTTGTGTGATTAAGCCAAAAAATTGCAACAATCATATTATTTTAAAGATGTAGAATATCTGTTGTGCCTTTGGTGAATAGATATAACTTGGTTCTGATCAGAAAAGCAAATTAAATGCTTAGGTGTGAGACTGACATATGAACATCCTCTCCAACTCCATTGTAGTTACAAACACACAGTGACACAGCAGAGGTGTAACGTCTAACCCGTCAACACCTGCACCTCTACCAACAGAGTCATTTGTCAATCTGCTGGTGCAGGTGTCTAGTCAGTTTACAGAATTAAGAAAATCAAATTTTGTGCCTTTTGATCCCAGTACATGCCAGGAAACATTAAGGACATTTGGAGGCAAGGGGAACGTGTGATCGCAATCCACCAGGGATGGCTGAAAGCACCAGTGAAACTGGGAGGAACATTCCACAAGAATTTAAACCAAAAATTAAACCAAACACACAGCTCAGCACATCATAAAACCAGCCTCCCCCCCATGAATTCTGTCAGGCATGATAGTGTAGCAGTTTGCGTAATGTTATTACAGTGCCAGCGACCCGGGTTCAATGCCGGCCACTGTCTGTAAGGAGTTTGTACGTTCTCCCCGTGACTGCGTGGGTTTCCTCCAGGTGCTCTGGTTTCCTCCCACATTCCAAAGACGTACAGGTTAGGAAGTTGTGGGCATGCTATGTTTGCGCCAGAAGCGTGGCAACACTTGCGGGCTGCCCCCAGAACACTCTACGCAAAGATGCATTTCACTGTGTGTTTCGATGTACATGTGACTAATAAAGATCTTATCTTACAATTCTAGCTGCCTCAGTAAAGCAGCCAGCATAAGCAAAGACCCTACCCATCCCGGAGTCTCTCTTCTTCCCCCTCCCATCAGGCTGAAAATACAAAAACCTGAAATCATGTACAACCAGGCTCAAGGACAGCTTCTATCCTGCTGCTGTAAGACTATTGAATGGTTCCCTAGTATGATAAGATGCATTCTTGACCTCACAATCTACGTTGTTGTGACCTTGCACCTTATTGTCTACCTGCACTGTCTCTGTACTGTAACACTTTATTCTGTATTCCGTTATTGTTTTTACCTTGTACTACCTTAATGCACTGTTGGAATGAATTGATCTACATGACGGTATGCAAGGCAAGTTTTTCACTGTACTTCGGTACATGTGACAATAATAAACCAATTTACCAAATGTCAGCTGATCTTGGGTTGATTAATCATAGTCACATCTAGAAATTCCAAGCAGAGATAGCCTAACTCCTGAACTACTTGGGGTAAAGAAATTTTCCAAATGCTTTCTAAAACAAGTGTCAGACTGATTATTGGAAAGGATCAGATGTTCAAAAGAAAAAAGAACTGCAGATGTCGAAAATCTGAAATAAAATAGGAAGTCTGTTTTTTTTAAACAAGGCTAGTTATCACTGATCTAAAACATTAATTTTGTTTCTCTCTACACATGTTGACCATTTTGGCATTTTCTGTGTTAATTAAGTTGGATGGACAACATAAAGTTGAATTGTTATTTGAACATCCTTGCTAATCGCATGATAGGCCCACAGAACTATTCATATTTACATCCATTTTCTATTCAAGCTAACAGTGTAACTAGAACTCATTTCTACTCGAATACTGCTCATGTAATGTTCATAATTAGTCTGATTATATTTGTACTCAATTATTTTAGTAAATATTATTCGGATAATAAATAACAGTTGTGAAAATCATGTAGATTTATGTCCTTGCCATATATGTCTAGAACTATCCAAAGTTTAATGAACATTATTCAGAACCTAGTAATCACAACGTTCAGAATCTCACCAAGAAAACACAAATGCTATGCTTAAGACTTCAATGAATGTTTGGTGTCAGAAGTGGAGAAGAATGCTTTTTTATGAAGAGTTTCAGGTTTTACAAGCTGATTGGCTGGAGATTAAAAAAAGTTTCTGTTGAACCACTCAGCTCCCAGGTCCTTCGGTTCAAGGAATGACAACCTCTCTGCTGTACCATCTTTACTTTGATCTGAATTTTGCCCTCTCAGCTCCCAGGACCTTACTTCAACTTTAAATCTAATGTTACTTGCCTCCAAATATCACTTTCTTGCATTCCTTTTTTTTAACCATGAATACACATTATTATCACATCACTTAAGCATAAATAGAAAAAAAGTTAAAATATATCACAGTACAACTGAAATATTGACTCTCTGCTGCACTTGATTTTAACAATGCCCATTTAGTTCTGATAAATACATTCAAGATAATTTTTCTAACCATTAAAAGAAATTTCATGACATTTAGCTTGGTAATATTACACGTAAATTGTTATGTTCTTAAATTTTCATGATAATAGCTGGCATAAATTACTTTCTTTAAGTAACCGAAATGAAGGCATCATTACAATGTGACTTTGTACCACTTCAGCCTGTATCATACTGAAGGCTTTCTTGAGCTCCAAAAAAATTATTGTCATCATTGTTTTGCTGAATGTTAATCTGACAGGTCTCTTTAAAGAAACTATGACAACAGTACAGATTAAAATAGATTGAGTGAGTCACAGGTGCCAGTGCCATATGGGTGCAGTGGAGAAAGTCCCTTCTAATCACATTCAAGAATATTATCAGCATAAATTTTAACTTTGACGGTATCTCACAACAGATGCCAATAAATCATTTACCCTTTGTACACCATACCTGATTTTCCTTTACATTTACTTCAATGTTTTTGTGTCCAAATGTATCTCCTATGAAACAACCAAAAGGAGAATGACAATAGAATGCATGTCAAATTAAGAGCACATACTTTTTAAAAAAATGATTGGTTCTCTGAGCAGGACAATGTCCTACATAATGCAAAGAGGGTCCAAGGTTGTAATCCCTTCTGTGCAGAGTAACTGACTTCAGCCTGGGCATCAGCTGGGACTCTACAAGTAGTCTTAGAACACCTGGGTAATGAAGGATAGAAATTTGCCATTTTTCATGCTCCTGATTTCCGTCCTGTGATCTCTGCTGGTTGGGCCAGTTCATTGGATTGAGCTACAAAGTGATATCTCTCTGGATTTACTCTCTAGATATCAGCACTAAGAACATGTTTAGGAAATCCCACACCACCAGGCTCAAGAATAGCTACTTCCCTTTGACCATTCAGTTCTTGAACCAACTGCAAAACCCTAATCACCACTACAGTTTAGCAACACTATGACCACTCTGACCATTTTGCACTAACATGGACTTTTATTATTTTTTGCTTGTAAAACTTGAGCATAATTTATGCTTAATTTATGTTTTTCTTGTGAATGCTGCTTATATGATGCTGTGCCTGTGATGCTGCTACAAGTAAATTTTCCATTGCACCTGTGCATACAGTGGCATGCAAAAGTTTGGGCACCCTGTGTTAAAATTTCTGTTACTGTGAATAGTTAAGTGAGTAGAAGATAAACTGATCTCCAAAAGTCATAAAGTTAAAGATGAAACATTCTTTTCAACATTTTAAGCAAGATTAGTGTATTATTTTTGTTTTGTACAATTTTAGAGTGGAGCACCATGCAAAAGTTTGGGCACCCCAAGAGATTTGAGCTCTCACATAATTTTTACCAAGGTCTCAGACCTTCACCAGCTTGTTAGGGCTATGGCTTGTTCACAGTCATCGTTAGGAAAGACCAGGTGATGCAAATTCCAAAGCTTTATAAATACCCTGACTCCTCAAACCTTGTCCCAACAATCAGCAGCCATGGGCTCGTCTAAGCAGCTGCCTAGCACTCTGAAAATTAAAATAAATGATGCCCACAAAGCAGGAGAAGGCTATAAGAAGATAGCAAAGTGTTTTCAGGTAGCCATTTCCTCAGTTCATAATGTAATTAAGAAATGGCAGTTTACAGGAACGGTGGAGGTCAAGTTGAGGTCTGGAAGACAAAGAAAACTTTCCGAGAGAACTGCTCGTAGGATTGCTAGAAAGGCAAATCAAAACTCCCATTTGACTGCAAAAGACCTTCAGGAAGATTTAGCAGACTCTGGCGTGGTGGTGCACTGTTCTACTGTGCAGCGACACCTGCACAGATATGACCTTCATGGAAGAGTCATCAGAAGAAAACCATTCCTGCATCGTCACCACAAAATTCAGCATCAGAAGTTTGCAAAGGAGCATCTAAACAAGCCTGATGCATTTTGGGAACAAGTCCTATGGACTGATGAAGTTAAAATAGAACTTTTTGGCCGCAATGTGCAAATGTATGTTTGGAGAAAAAAAGGTGCAGAATTTCATGAAAACAACACCTCTCCAACTGTTAAGCATGGGGGTGGATCGATCATGCTTTGGGCTTGTGTTGCAACCAGTGGCATGGGGAACATTTCACTGTTAGAGGGAAGAATGAATTCAATTAAATACCAGCAAATTCTGGAAGCAAACATCACACCGTCTGTAAAAAAGCCGAAGGTGAAAAGAGGATGGCTTCTACAACAGGATAACGATCCTAAACAGACCTCAAAATCCACAATGGACTACCTCAAGAGGCACAAACTGAAGGTTTTTCCATGGTCCTCATAGTCCCCGGACCTAAACATCATTGAAAATCTGTGGATAGACCTCAAAAGAGCAGTGCATGCAAGATGGCCCAAGAATCTCACAAAACTAGAAGTCTTTTGCAAGGAAGAATGGGCAAAAATCCCCCAAACAAGAATTGGACGACTCTTAGCTGGCTACAGAAAGTGTTTACAAGCTGTGATACTTGCCAAAGGGGGTGTTACTTAGTACTGACCATGCAGGGTGCCCAAACTTTTGCTTCGGGCTCTTTTCCTTTTTTGTTATTCTGATACTGTAAAGGATGGAAATAAAAAAGTAATCTTGCTTAAAATATTAAAGAAATGTGTCATCTTTAACTTTATGCCTTTTAGAAATCAGGTCGTCTTTTACTCGTTTAGCTATTCACAGTAACAGAAATTTTGACCGGGGGTGCCCAAACTTTTGCAGGCCACTATACATGTACTTGTGCATATGACAATAAACTCGACTTTGACATTGAGAGGGATTCTTGTGTCTGAGGGCACAAGGCAGTTAAAGTAGAAGAAGACTCTCTATAAATGGACTATTAAAATCATTACACAGTTGTTGACATTTTCAAGTTCTCTCTCTCCTCCACATTTATTTCATATCTACAATGAAACATGAAGTAAAGATAACTATAGCATAGAAAACTGCTATGAAATTCGAAATCCACTAATGATATGCAATATAATACTACAATTTTTTTTTTCACCATTCAATAAGAGATAATAAGCTTTGTCCCAGGTTTAAGGTCTTGGTCTTCAAACACACTTTACCTCAGAAAAAATCAAAACCCATTGAAATAATGGATGCTGTACAATGAAGCATTTGGTTTGGTCCAGTGAAGGTGATGGTAATTATGATGTCTACCTGTCCTGAGAGGTGGCTGCTGAGATGTTCACAGTTTCCAGGGCCTTGTCAGGAACCATTATTTTTGGAGGGCAATGTTGTACAATGGGGCAGGATGGCTGGGGACCTTTGTTTAGTAAAAGTTGAATGTAAGGCCCATCCCCTCATATGCTTGGGAGAGCTGGGAAACCCTTCAGCAGTTACTGCACCTTGATTTGTCTTCTTGAAGATTGTCCTGAGCTCCATTGGCATGTTGTCCTCTTCCCATCCATGGGTGATAAAATGGTGAATTTGTGACCAAAGTTCCCCACTGCACACATAATAGAACTTCAGCAGGGATACCATCAGCTCCCGAGGACTGGTTGTTCTTTATTTAGCATAAGACCTTCTTGTCAATCAGGGATGGTGGCAAGGTTAAACCTAATCAAATGCTTCACTGTAAACATCCATTATTTGCAATGGCTAAATATATCCTGTCTCCGACTATGGATTAGAATATTAAGACCTCCAAGATGTTTATTTGCCCCTTTCAAGGAAAGGCATGCCAAATTTGAGAAAAACTCTACCAAAATGCAATCAAATTGCTAATTTTAGAATTGCATCAAACTCTCAGCAACTTATACAAGGTTTAAAGATCTCCAGTAATAAGAAAGGACTTGCGTCCTACAATGATCAACATCAAGAAAGTCAGTAGTATCCAGGAAACTACTAGATGAAAGAAACATACCGGCTTGCTGGAAGCAACACTAAATGTATCAAATGGCAAATGTAAATAGTTCTTTCTGGAGGATATCATTTTAAGTGAAGGAAAGTCTTCCTTGAAAGTAAATAAACAACAACCTATGGATGAGGAAAAAAAATGATCTAGGGCCAATGTATTTGGTTTACTCCTCATTGGAATCACATCAGCAGAAGCTTACCTGAGAAGTAAAATGTGCAGGAATGACCACCCATGCATCACCATTGAACTCTATTAAATTTAAATAATTTCTTGGCGAATAATAAATATAAATACAATTTTGTTGCATCATCAATGAGTGATATTTTTATATTAACTCCCACACTGTGGGGAAAATAGAGTAAGTGTAAAACTTCTTCAGTGTACTGTATCCCCAGTGAGTAACACATTTCATTCCTTGCAGTCCTGCCCAAGGTATTCTAGATAATTACTCCAGGCTTAAGTGAGACCACACCTTAGATAAACCTGTAGGTCTGGAGATTTTGCAAATAGTTTTGCTGTGCAAGACACAGCTTGCCTGTCACTCACATTTGAATTCTGTTTTTAGTTTGCAGGTAATTTGTTCTGGCAAAGACCAACAAAGCATAATTTGTCAGCCTTTTTATTTCCTGTACTTGGGTAGATTGGTGCTAATGGACGGAGGGAATAATTGTGTGAAGAAGGGCAAAGAATAATCTTCTGAGTTTGCTCAAGCCATTCAAGGAATGCAAAGGCAACAATATGCAGAGGGAGATTTTCCGCATTGCACTAATGTCATTCAAATGGAGAAAATGCAACTATAAAGATAAGAAAATATAAATAGAATGCATAGCCCAAAGGAGAAAATGACAAAGGTGTAGATATCTTTAAATAGTTTTGTGCTTTATAGCCTGTATATTACACCAAGGTTAGGTAGAATGTTCACAGGTGCATAAGTTTTCACTTTACAGTGTTCTGGGCGCACTACAAAGTCCAAAGAAGTTCATTAATCACAGAACAGGTGATTCACAGATGCGATTTTATTAAGTTCAGGATGGAAACTCTAAGGTTGGTAAATTTGGTAAATTGGTTTATTAAGATATCTTTATTAGTCATGTACACCGAAACACACAGTGAAATGCATCTTTTGCATAGAGTGTTCTGGGGTCAGCCCGCAAGTGTCGCCACACTTCCGACGCCAACATAGCATGCCCACAAGTTCCTAACCCGTACATCTTTGGAATGTGGGAGGAAACCGGAGCACCCGGAGGAAACCCACGCAGACACGGAGAGAACATACAAAATCCTTACAGACTGCGGCTGGAATTGAACACGGGTCGCTGGCAGTGTAATAGCGTTACGCTAACCGCTACACTACCATGCCTGCCATTTATTATTGTCACATGTACCAAGGTACAGTGCAAAACTTTGTTTTGCATGCCATCCATACAGACCATTTCATTACATCAGTATATTGAGGTAGTACAAGGGAAAACAATAACAGGATGCAGAATAAAGTGTTTCATTTACAGAGAAAGTGCAGGGCAGGCAAACAATAAGGTGCAAGGCAACAGCAAGGTAGATTGTGAGGTCAGGAGTCCATCTTATCATACTAGGGGACCATTTAATAGTCTTATATCAATGGGATAGAAGTTGTCCATGAGCCCGGTGGTACGTGCCTTTAGGCTTTTGAATCTTCTGCCCGATGGGATGGGGGAGAAAAGAGAATGCCCAGGGTGGATGGGGTCTTTAATTGTGTTGACTGCTTTACCGAGGCAGTGAGAAGTGAAGACAGAATCCATGGAGGGGAGGTTGGTGTCCGTAATGTGCTGAACTGTGTCCACAACTCTCTGCAGTTTCTTGCAGTCTCAGGCAGAGCAGTTGCCATACCAAGCTGTGATGCATCCAGACAGGATGCTTGCTATGGTGCATCTATAAAAATTGGTGAGGGTCGAAGGGGACATGCCAAATTTCTTCAGCCTCCTGAGGAAGTAGAGGCGCTGGTGAGCTTTCTTGGCCATGGCGTCTATGTGGTTGGAACAGAACATTGGTGATGTTCACTCCTAGGAAATTGAAGCTCTCAACCCTCTCGACCTCAGTGCCATTGATGTAATCAGGAACATGTGCAGTCTCCCACTTCCTGTAGCCGGTGACCAGCTCTCTTGTTTTGCTGACATTGAGGGAAAGGTTGTTGTCATGATACCATGCCGCTAGGCTCTCCACCTCCTTCCTATACTCTGACATTATTATTTGATATTCAGCCCACCTCACTGGTGTCATCTGTGAAATTGTAGATGGAGTGAGAGCGGAATCTGGCCATGCAGTCGTGAGTGTTTATGGTGTAGAGTAGGGGGCTGAGGATGCAGCCTTGTGGGGTGCCAGTGTTGAAGATAATCGTGGCAGAGGTGTTGCTGCCTACCTCACTGATTGTGGTCTGTTGCTCAGAAAGTCAAGGATCTAGTTGCAAAGGGAGGTGTTGAGTCCCCAGTCAAGGAGTTTGGAGATGAGTTAGCTTGGAATTATTCTATTGAAGGTGGATCTGTAGTCAATAAGCAATAGTCTAACGTAGGTGTCTTTACTGTCCAGATGCTTCAGAGATGAGTGTAGGGCCAGGGAGATGGCATCTGCCATGGACCTCTTTCGGCAGTAGGTGAATTGCAGTGTGTTGAGGTTTTCTGGGAGGCTGGAGTTGATGTGCGCCATGACCAGCCTCTCGAAGCACTTCATGATAGTGGATGTCAGAGCTACGGGCGGTAGTCATTAAGGCACGTTACTTTGTTTTTCTTAGGTACTGGGATGATAGTCGGCTTCTTAAAGCAGGTGGGAACCTCAGATTGAAGCAGGGAGAGGTTAAAAATGTCTGCAAATACCCCCACCAGCTGATCTGCACAGGATCTAAGGACATGGCTGGGGACACCCTCTGTGTCAGATGCTTTCTGTGGGTTCACTCTCCAGAAGACTGATCTTACATCCGCAGCGGTGACTGTGGGTTCAGGTGCATTGGAGGCTTTCAGGGTGGGTGGTGACATTCCAATCCCCTTCCGTTCAAAACTTGCATAGAATATGTTAAGCTCTTTGGGAAGGGATGCGCCGTTGTCGGCAATGCTGCCCGACTTTGTTTTGCCGCCCATTATAGCATGTAAGCCCTGCCACACCTGATGGCTGGTCTGGGACTAGATCTTGGACTGGTATTGTCCCTTGGCATCTCTGATTGCTTTATGAAGGTCATATCTCGATTTCTTGTATAGGTCAGGGTCAGCTGACTTGAAGGCCGCAGACCTGGACTTCAGTAGGGAGTGAATCTCCTGGTTTATCCACGGTTTCTGGTTTGGGAACACACGGATTGATGTCTTTGGTACACAGTCCTCTACAAACTTGCTAAAAATTCCGTGACGGTGGTGACATACTCATCTAGGTTGGCTGCTGAGTTTTTGAACGTGGACCAGTCTACCAACTCAAAGCAGTCGCATAGAAGCTCATCTATTTCCTAAGACCAGCACTGGACAACTTTCTGTACTGGATCCTCCCATTTCAATTTCTGTTTGTACACAGGGAGAAAGAGCACGGCCTGGTGGTCTGATTTACTAAAGTGTGGGTGGGGGTGGATCAGTAGGCATCCCTGATGTTTGTGTAGCAATGGTCAAGGGTGTTTGGGCCCTTGATGGTACAGGAGATGTACTGGTAGCATTTTGGTAACACACTCTTGAAGTTGGCCTGGTTGAAGATGAAAGTTGCCATGGGTCACAGTTCCACATGAGTTTTAAAGATACTATTTAATCACAGATTCAACATGCCACAAGAGGAGCCTATTCAGCTCATTATCTCCACACCAGCTCTCTGTAGAGCAATTTGATCAGTCACCTTACCTCACTATCTTCATAGCTCTGCAAGTTTATTTCCCTCAAGTAACCATCCAATTAACTTTCATCAAATGCATGGGCAGAAATTCAAGATCATTACCACTTGCTGTATAAAAACAAGTTCTTTCTTACATTCCTCTTCTATCTCTTGCCCAAAATCGATACCAGTGTCCCCTAATCCTTGTGCCATTAACTAAAAGGAGCAGCTTTTTTTCTTGACCATATCTAAATGCCTATCAAATCACCCATCAATTTCCACTTTGTTAATAATAATAAATGCAACATGGTAATAACAAATACAACAATAAATACAGCAACGAACACAAAACACGTATCTGTCAGCATATTTGTCCTTTGTAAATGCTCTTACAAGAGTGTGCATGAAGTATTCTAGCCTTGTCCTGTGCCTATAAGCACATCTCATCTTCTGGCCCGAAGAGGTGTTGCCCATCCGCCACCCTCCACTCCTTATCAGTTACACTATTTAATGGCTCTTATGTATATAAATTGTTATTATATTCTCAAATTCTCCCTTTACCAATCTTATTTTCCGCCTCACTTCTCCTCACATCATATTGTAGTTAATCTGGTTCTAGCTTGAAAAATTTATTTGTCATGTAACTTATACCCATTTTTGCTTTCATCATATTCTCTATCTCCCATTTTACCTGAGGAGCACTGTCTGTAGTTCTTCCACCTTTCTCTCTTATGGGATTGTACCCCGGTTGTACCTCATTAAAGGTCTTCCATTGTTCTGTTACAGTCCTTCCACTCATTCTTTGCTACCATTTCCTCCTGGCTAGATGAAAATCCATTGAAGTTAGGCCCTTCCAATTTAGAAGTTCTGCTTTAGATTGTTCTTTCCACTTCTCCCTCAAAGATTTAAAACTTATGTTACAATTGTCACTATTACTCAAGTGTTCATTTGCTGACATCTGATCTATCACCAGATGATTTTGTCAAATCTCAAATTGTGGCTGAGGAAATTGTATGAGAACCTCTCAGTATAATTGGCAGTTGAACTATGTGATAAAGTACAACAGTAATACGAGTACCTGATTTTAAAAATATTAAATTCCAGGAAATCCTTGCACACTTCATGGCGGCAGATTCTAAAGTTGGGTGGTACACTTTTAGTCACTGTTCCCCTGCCAAACTTGACAGTGGTTAATAAGTCATTAAATAGAGCCTAACTGACTATTTCTCAATGAGTTGCAGGTATCAAGCAGGTACCCTTCTGCCATTTAGCCAATCTGTTAAGTAGGAAATTTGGCCAGTAACCTCACACTGGTAACTTGCAACTTAGGTTTGTTGGCTGGTAGTTGTTGGGAGGAACAGATACTGGGGCGGGAAGAGGCAAAGGTAGGTGGGAAGATTTAGACATGCACTCCTGGATTTGACCCCCAAAAATCTAAAAGACACAAAGACTCATCTTGTGAGAGAAGCATCAGGGAGTCTTTAAGGTTTTCTCAAGGTCCGTGGAAGTTGAGACTCTACTGTGTCACACGTGCTTAGCCTCTGTGTCCTTGAAAGTTGCTGGTCTATATCAGGCCTGTGTCCCCAGTTTGTATAGCTGTCTCCTACTAACAAATTTGAAAGATGCAATGGGAGAGCAAAGTGCCACAGAAATTCCCATCAGATTTTCAACAATTGGCCACTCAGTTTTCAAAGCTGGAAGCTAATAAAGGGATGGGTTGAGTGGAAGGAAGGGCTGGGGGTGGTGGGTGAGCTGGGAATGTCCTTTATGTCCTTATCAAGACATTGTTTAAAGCATCAATATTTCTTTGGCCATTTTGGTAAGGAAGTTACCTAGAGATGTGTTAATGGGGTTCAAACATTAAAATTTGGCCTGGCCTCACTGCTGCTCACAAATAGCCTTGGAGGTTACTAGGTCACATTCCCATCCAGAATGTAATATCAACTCCATGCCACCACATGTTTCACCAACTCAAACTTCAAATTGTGTTTTCTGAGGACTGAATTATACTAATGACTATTGGAACAAAAACCACATCTATCAAAATGATCATTGTGTAGCAAATTGATAGAACAAATACATGTCACATAATGGATACCTTTTATCTTTACTCTATTTTGCTTTTTTTTGCAAATACTGTAATAACAAGAACTCAATGAGTGTTTACAGACAACACTAATTCCATATATTTCAATGAACTGGAAGCAGGTGAATCCTATTGAAACCTACGGAAGCATGACCTCATCCACTGGAGAGGTAAAGATACGGTCAACTGCAAAAAATATATTAAGTGGGTGAGAGATCTGGATTTAAGTATGACATTTTATTCTTTGCATGTGTCTCAGAACAAATTGTTGTTTGCTTTAAAGGTCACCAAAAGAGCATAAGAAGGAAGTGAATTAGTACCTTTTTAATAATCTTTAGAAAGTCTTAACTGGATCTCAGTATTGGCAGTTGGCTGCGTTCTGCTGTTATTCAAGCCAACACAAACAGTCAGCAATAGATCCTCCCACCCAACAAACAAAGAAACTAAGCTTTTGAAATTTTATTATTGTAGCATAAAAGAAAATAAAAATGAAGTTTTCTTTTTGTTTTTTGTCTCTGTCACAGAGATGACTATATATTGTCTAAAAATTTCCTCTTTAGCCATCATGGACTAAACTTTCTATTGGAAACTTCTTTGTTCTTTGACAAGAAAGGAAGCCACAGCACATTGCCTTGCAAAATAAAAGCTGATAATAGTATCATTACTGACATTTTAATATTAGCATTTATTTTATACAAACTCTGTTTATATTTTTGATGAATCAGTAACTAGGATACAAGTAATTTGCATTTATGTTTATGGATATGGCAAATGTTGGACAACAGAAGATTTATTCCAACTGGCTGCATCTCTTGGTCACTGATTGACTCTTCAGGACATTATGAGCTATACCTTCCTCCATTTTGAAAATTTGTGTAAGAACAGCAATATGAGTAGAATGCAGAAAAACTAAGTTTATACAAACATAACCCTTTTGCTGGTACTAATAGATTGAGTAAAATTAATTCACTGGTAGTGCTTTATAAATGGCATGAAAATCATTTATAATCATAATAAGCAATTCAGGTTGGGATCTCAAATGTGGCAATTATGATTATACCTTTGTAATGTGATGTTGGAAGTTGGTTTTCTGGATTTCACAAAAATTGGTGTTGGTTGATAGCAGTAAAATCAATGTTTTTGCAAGTCAGCTGATGGGTCCCATTTCGGTTGATATAAACAGCCTCTTGGCCTGTTCAGGCTTGGGTAAAGGATCTAGTTTGGCCTTTTCAATAAACTGGAAGATCACACTTTGATTGCTTAAGTCAAGAAAGATCACAGTTTTGTCCAGATTTACCCTCTTGGATTCCTTAGACAACGTAACAATATGGTATAATGAACTACTGACATTATGGTCATAAATGTTGAACATTTGCTGTGGTAAAGAGTAGTATATCTACTTGTTATGTTATGTAAAAGCATGAATGTTACTATTAGTAGCAACACCTTCCAATTACATCTTTTTATGGGCAATATCCTTTCCTCTAAAACCCAACAGAAAATTCCTAATATTGATGATTGTACTCTTTGTAAAGGCTATTTATTGCCATCTCATTGTGAAATGATAGCATTACTGTTCACAATAGTGATGAAACAAGGCTATTATACTTCTCCCCCAAAGTCTGGTTAACCTTTAAAAGTCTGCTGCAAAATATCTCTTCAGTAATCCTTGTGGTTCTTTCTGAGTGAACTTGTCAAATTACTGCTGAATTATAGACATTGAATGCATTGAGTTCATGGCTGTCAACCAACAAGGTTACAAACACCAAAAGTTATTTAATTTAAGAGTGTTAATGACCATTAGAGATTGAACACTTTAACCCCATCTGTCTGCTTTGGATTCAAACCCAGTGCTCAGTTTAGTGATTATCATCAATGACATAGAGATGTAGAACTTTCTTATATCTTTGTGTTGCAGCAAAGTAACAAAGAGAGTGAATATTGTAAGCACTGCAGTTTAGGCACAAGACACCACAATGTATTTGAGGGTCTTTTAACATTAGGAGCTGGTTATTTACCATTTTAAATATATCACAGTATCAAAACATTCTGTTCACTTTCTGTTTTGTGAGCAGCTTGCTGATTAATGCTAGGTTAATCCTTTGGGTGTTATTAATATTTAAAACATTTACACCACAACCACTGATATGGGATTACAACTCTCAACTGCCTAGCGACCGTGATCACTTTATTATCTTCTAGGCTGTCTAATGTCGAAAGGTAATGAGGTGGCAGGACTCCATTACTCTTATTAAGGAGGTCATCTTTGAACTTGACTTTTAAAATATCAACTTTACAGTCATGTTAACGTAGTCCCGTATCTTTTGCTTTTGTACTAAATGTGGATAATTATGAAACTATGGAAATTACTTAATTGATGCTGGCATTCATTATGCCTCTAAGGCAGGATTCTCATGCTTTTGTACAGCAAAGATAACTTGTTATTAATAAGGAAATTATATACCTAAAACAACACAGTACAGAGTGAAACAAATTGCGCAATCATCACTTAAAAGAACAAAGCATTTATAGGGGATTACTTTATCTTCTGCTAAATTTCCTTCCTGCACTCTCGTTTCTTTTAAAGTGATGGACCCACAGATACCAGCAGCCTCCTGTTTTTCAACTCAAGTTCCCATTCATCACAAACAAGCCCAATAATGTCGTCAGTAATTTGAAATTTGTGCACACAACAACCTATCCACCGTCACATTTCTATCACAGTCTCTAAGTTTAGTGTTTACTAATCCCAGACAATAACCTAGTCTCTTTTTGAATGTGGAAAGGCAACGTATTACTAGCCGATCAGCATTTATGCGTGCTTTTGTTTCATAGTTACTGTATTTTACCAGACATTCAATGTTAGCAGCCTATTTGATTGTGGAAAGCCTTACAATGAAAACTGACAGTGAGATAGATTTGAAGCCCTTGAAGACAGACGCAGGGATCACAAAGCACAATTAACCCATTCCCCTAGGAGTGGAAATCCACCCTTTATTGAATGTGTTAAACACACAAAGGTTTGTGCATTGAACTTAGCTTCTGAAGTTTGGCTCCAATGAAGCCAATAGGCATGCAATTTACAACATCTGTGTCAAGTACATAGAAAACAGGATGAATTTATTATGTTGCATTGCATGAAGTTATTTTGCTGCATGCAGCACAACAACTTCATGCTACCTGCTGAGTTCACTGATTTTACCATAACCAGCTCCAGACATTACTTAGAAGACATTGGGAATAGATAACCCGGTAGGCCACCAACAAGAGTGGAACGCCCAATGGTGGCAGAAGAACTTCAGTGAACTCACAGACATATTGAAAGTTATGGTTACAACAAATGCTATTTCCAACCTATCAGCTACAGCTGCAGCTTAATTCACCAAATCCACATCTTACAGCTTCCATGCAATGCCAGCTATTCAAACACAACTCCAGAATATGTGGCACAACACTTCTGATAACCTTTATTCTCTTTTGGAGATAAGATGTCATTTACCTCAGGGACCAGCTTCAGGGATGTTCACTTGCCTATCTTACCCAAATGGAAGAGATCGATTTGCAAAATTGGAAAACCCATTGTTGAGTTTGTGGCCAGCAGAGTGACTGAAATCATGAAAGGTAATGATATCCTCCTATATCCTCCTTCTTCATACCTCCCCATTAATCTACATTTTCCTCCTAATCAGCAGCTATAATGGTGTCCACATCCATTCCTTACTTCCCTCCCTGCATGCATCTCTACTTTGTCTGTGTCCATTTTTCATTCCAGATCCCCAGGAACTGCAAGCTGTCCAGGCATCAGAACAGGTGAGCTCAGTAATGATGAAGACCCACCTTGATTCACTTTCACACTTTAAGCCATCAGCTCAGACACTGGCACTGTGTGGAGTTTCAAAGCCTGTGTTGAGGCAGGATCTGCATGTGGACAGACTCTGGTTACATTTAAGAATCATTTAGATATGTATTTCATTTGCCAAGGCATAGAAGGTTTTGGCCCCACTGCGGGTAAAATGGATTAGTATAGGTAGGTACAATGGGCAGCATGGATTCTGTAGGACAAAGGGCCTCTTTCTGTGCTATATGACTCTTTGACTATGGCTATCAGCCAGGGCAGGGGGCAAGGATAGCATAAATGGAACTCAGGAAGAGGATTTTCCTGGAGCTGGCAACAGAAGGAGCTGATGGGTTTGCACAAGGAAATGCTTGGTGCCTAGGGAGGCCTGTGGGAAAGCCTGTGTTCCATGTCAAGGACCATGGAAGCTTTGTTACAGAGCTTGGAACCAAACCATCCCAGCCCAGAAGTGGTTGTCTTCTCCGGTTGACCCACTTGTGAACCTAACCATGGTGCAGCATCCAACTGCAATGTTGCACCTTCTAGTGAAAGATCAGCAGAAGGCAGCCAACACCTGCAGACTGCAGAACTACACCTACACCTCAGACAGCTGCACCTTGGCTGTAGGTTAGTCTACAAGGGGAGGCTTGCTGAGTGCCTGACAGTCTGGCAATCAGTTCTCCAGCAGATTATTTCGATTGCTGAGATACTGCCCTGGTTCATGAAGAACAAATTTGTTTTCGTCTCTCAAGAACAGAACATTCATTGTCACAGCCCTATGGTTCTGCCAGTCCTTCGTTGTTACCTGTAAACCAACCAGACTGATCGCTGTCACCTAATCACAGAATGTCGCAGCCGTGCTTTTCAAGCCCAAAGCTTCCCAAGTTTGTCCTCCAATGCCATCTGTTGTCTCCACTAGCCAGGCCAAAGGCACGGAGACAGGACTAGACAGGAACATTTCCTTCTCCTCCTCCTCATGCTCCTGCTCCCCTGCTACTTATGATATTGTTGGCAGCCAATGTTGTCACCTCATGACAGCAAGGGGAAAGCAGACCACCACATCTTGCCACCAAATCTGCCGAATACTTCACAACTCTTCCAGAGTGACCCCAGTCTCAGAACTATTATCTCAGCATGGTTTTCACTGCATACCTGCAGACTAGGCCTGAATGGGTAGTGCAGTGGAGTCTCTGCCGCTGTATAGCCCATGTCTTCCAGTACCACACTTTGTTTCTTCTGTGGCTAAAATGCAGCAAACTTTAGCAGTTAAGACCATCTCCAGAAACAACAGCTTCTTGTAGAACTGTACCGATGGCCAGAAAGAAACAACCAGCAACTAACCTGCAAGTAGATGATTATCTGTTTAATTAACACCAATGGGGTGTTCACCCCACTGAACACATGTTCAGCTGCTCGAGTTACGAGAGGACATTAGCTGGAGTGTTCTGCTCCAAAGTGACAAGCTGGCATCAAATCAGCAGTGTCAGCTGTGACATTAACTGTGTCTATGCTAATTGCTCCTCCCATATTGTGAGATTCACCCCACCAATGTGTGCAAGCTGCAGGTATACTTGGAGCTCTGAGGACACTCATAGCACCAGAATTAACCATCCCAATTTCCCGCCAGCAATTTTCCAAGACTCTTTCAACATGTGCACTCTCTCCAGCAATGCCACTAGTGGGCAGGCAAGACTTTGGTTGGTTTTAGCTTTATCTCGGCCAGGGACACTAAGGTCAAGTTCAGACTTTCTATGGCCTTCAGTTAATACAGTGCAAAGTTGGAATATAACTTGAACTAACAGCTTTACTGGCCCTAGGAACTTCAGAGATAAAACAATTGGGTAACTGGGAAGTTACCTGCAAACCTCTCCTTCTCTTTCATTGAGAGAAAATTCTATTTGTAAAGAATTGTAGGGCAAGCTGTTGGAAGCCTCTATGACAGTTGAAATAGAGACATTTATGTTACAGCTTGCAGTACATCTGCCCGAGTTGCCACTCGCTTTGTTGAACACGTATCAGCATCCTTTTCAGCCGTGTATACTAATCCTGGAGGTCCAATTATACTGAAGAGTTCAGCAATTGCCAGGCTGAGAAGGGACTTATTAAATATTCAGCGGTTCACCAAACGGCACTTGTTCGGGTCATTGGCTTAATCCTTCTTACTTGAGAGTTGTCATGAATTTCATAACTATAGAATAACAGACATGATCAAGTTACAATAGTGATTTATTTTGGTGAGCTATTAACTGAGACTTAACATTACAGTGAAAAAACTGAGGCATAAATTGACCCTATGCCCAATTTTCACCAATAAATTTGGTTTAACGGGTGACAGTGACCATTTCTCCTCTGTCCTTATGTTATCCTACCTTTCATCTTTAATTACATGTTGAAATAGTCCCTACCTCCATGCCAAGTATAATTCAAATGGAATAATTATAAACCCATTTTATTGCTTACTTTTTGGTATTGGTCATTTCTTTTCATTGTGCTTTTTGGATTTATTCAGTCCAACTGCTGGAGATGATATTTTTCCTTCAATTGTTTGTAGATGGTAGAGGAAAATGGTTGTCCAAAATAATGGTTAGGAGCAATCTTGTACAGCTTGAATAAATGAACTTCTGAAGCAGAATGAGTGACAACTCCCACATGGAGCCTTTTAACAAGGACCAATTGATGACAGTCAAACAGTGGCTGGACTGTGGTTCTACATTGCATGCAAATAGTGACTGCAAGCACTGTGTAATAATGACTAGACATTCTTGCCAACTACCCCTTCCCTCCCCGCACCCCTCTCATGGCCCTGGGCCATCCAGATTCTAAAGCATGCAGTATTAGGCAATTTACAGCAACGTACATTCCTGTAAACATTGGGTGGGTTTGTCCTGAGAAATGCTGAGATTTCTCTGTGTAAGTGTCAAAAAGTTCAGAACTTAAATGAATGAAAAAAGTGAAGAATTCGATAACTTGGACTAAGCAGGACCAAGTCATTTGGCCTTTTGAGCCATTCCACCATTCTTCAAGATCATGACTGATCTTCCACCTTAACACCATTTTCCTGCTTTATCCCCATTCCCCTTGATTCCCTTAACATCTAGAAATCTATTGATCTCTTTTTTGAAAGAACTCAGTGACTGAGCGTCCACAAGCCTCCAGGGTAGAAAATTCCAAAGATTTCAAAAGATTTACCAGGATGCTGCCTGGATTGCAGAGCATGTCTTATGAGGATAGGTTGAGTAAGCTAGGGCTTTTCTCTTTCGAGCGAAGGAGGATAAGAGGTGACTTGATAGACGTGTACAAGATGATAAGAGGCATAGATCAAGTGGACAGTCAGAGACTTTTTCCCAGGGTTAAAATGGCTAACATGAGGGGGTATAATTTTAAGGTGATTGGAGGAAGGTATGGGGGGATGTCAGAGGTAAGTATTTTACACAGAGAGTGGTGGGGCATGGAACACACTGCTGGCAGAGGTGGCAGAGACAGATACATTAGGGACATTTAAGAGACTCTTAGATAGCCACATGAATGATAGATAAATGGAGGGCTCTATGGGAGGGATGGGTTAGATAGATCTTAGAGTAGGATAAAATGTTGGCACAACATCGTGGGCCAAAGGGCCTGTACTGTGCTGTAATGTTCTATGTTCTCTGTTCTATGATATTAGTGAAACAGATGGGGTTCTAAGAAGAATCCAATCGCTTCATAGATCTTACTACTGATATTAGTGTTTAATTCCTGATTTATTTAATTATATGAATTTAAATTCCCCAGCTACCATGGTGGAATCTAAACTCACAGATCCAGATCATTAGTCCAAGCCCATGGAGATTCGTCCAGTAACTTAAACATTGTGCTATTGTACTAGGTTTTGAAGTGTTTTCAATTTTAAACATTTTTGATAATTTAGTTAAGTTTTAATAGCCTTTAAATGTTTGGAATTGTTTTTTGATTATCAGAGATATTTAAAAACATTCACATGATTTGACTTATATGATGAGATGGACTCTGACCTCACGATCTACTTTGTTGTGACCTTGCACCTTATTGCACTGCACTTTCTCTGTAGCTGTGACACTTTATTATTGTACTATTATTATTTTACTATTACTTTATTATTGCACTTTATTATTAGTGGCTGTACTATTATTGTTTTTACCTGTACTACATCAATGCTCTCTGTACTACCTCAATGCACTCTGTACTAACCCAATGTAACTGCACTGTGTAATGAATTGATCTGTACGATCGGTAGGCAAGACAAGTTTTTCACTGTACCTCGGTACAAATGACAATAATAAACCAATACCAATACCAAGTTGGGCTACCATCTAAGCACAGGGGTGTGGCCTACCCAGCTGTCAATCTATCTCAGCACGGCTGAGGCCCGCCTCATGATGCTGTTTATGTCCTGAAGCCTCTGAGAGGATTTCGGTGATAAGGAAAGATCTGGCCTCCTTAAAGGTAAGTGCAGTCAAAGCAGGTGGGGCAGAGGTGTGCAGGGGATAGTCAACTGTTTTCAAGAAAACTATTTGATTATAATTACATCGAGATGACGAGAGTACACAAAAAAAATGGGATGGTTATGCCTTGTTAAATGTTAAATGTTAGAAGTTTGACACTTTTGTGTTTGTGATTTGTAGTGATTTATGTCTTCCTTTAAAGTGTTTTTTAAAATAAACACTTTATTAAACTCTCATAAACAATCACAGTTTAAATGATTATTACATGCTTTATGCCTGTGTTAAAAAAATCTACATCATTTGGCTTTTGTGTGGTGCCCTTCCATATAAATTGAATATTATCATTCATTTAAATCAAATTGTATAACAGATAATGAAATACATTCAATAAAAGTGAAACCCCATTACTAGTTTCAAACATTTTCATTTCTTCTTTATTTGCTTTACATTATTTGGTGCTGACCATTATTAGCCAATGAAGCCTACAGATAAAGCAAGGATTGAGACCTTGGGAGAATTATTACACAAAGACCAATGAACCTTTTCTCCTCCACCACCCATAAGCTTCAAATCCTCCAAAACTTTACTGCTTATATTCTGTCCATCACTCCCATACTGGCTCACTATCATCCAACACCTCAAAGGTAGATTTCTAATCCCAATCCTCTCTCTCTGTAGGCCTCACTAGTTTACACTCTTCAACCCCAAACACTGCCCTAACTCTGATCACAGACCTCTCACCCACTTTTGGCCTTGCCATTGGAAACTCTATTTTCTGCTGACTAGATCCCACTTACTGAAAATCCTCCCTAAATGTACTCATCTGCCTTAACATCACACTTCTGAATCAGAGAATTGTGAGTATGAATCACTGATATCTAGATTCATACAGTGATTCATACCGTTATTATTATCTAGATGAGTGGTTTCCAAAATTTGTTTTTATTTCCCCCCCCCCCCCCCCCCCCCACATCACTGGCAGCTTGTTTTATTTTTTAACTATTTTGCATCTAGATGATCATCTTCCCAAAAAATCCCCCCACCCAAGGGTGAAAGTCAGCTGGTATAGGCCATTACAGCATACCAGATAGAAAATGGCTGAATCTATTAACGGGATATGACCTGCCCCCAACCTGATCAATCATCTACCCAATCTATGACCATACCCCATAATCCTCTCTTTCTGACCCTTACCCACCCCACTGTCTCCCAGCCCACCATTCCTCCCCCCAGAAAAAACAAGCCAAGTACCTGTATTCTCACAAATATGTCATGGCAAAAGTTCTTCTGTGCCTCACAAAGTTGTCTTGCATATTCTCTGGAGTATGTATACCACAGTTTGGCAAGTTCAGCTCTAGACTAATATTCCACTACTGAACTCAAGAAGTTCTGCATTGCCAGAGATAGAGAAACGTTACCATTTTTACCTAAAAACAGTTATTGTAATTCCAATTTAATTATTATGCAAAACATTTTGAGCACTTCCTCCATTGTGTTTCTCACATTGAGTCAGAGATATAAGGTTGCAAGCAAGGGGAAAGTGTTGTTTGATTGGATTCTGGAAAATAAATGGTGTTTCTTCTATTCACTGTTGGTTGGCAAATAAAGAAATAAACTTATTCCCATCAAATACAGTGGTTAAAATAGCTGCTATAGTTGCATAATAAACAATCTATTGAATATAATTACTGTTTTGCCTTTCAAGTGTTTCTCCAGAGCAAGTTCAAAAGTTTATGCTGTTTTGATCTCTCTGTATGAGGTAGTGTAATTCACAGTCACAGTAATGATTCATGACATGATACTGCACAGAATGGAGCCACTTACCCCATTGTATCTGCATCTGCATAGCCCTTGTTGGTAGAGCTATCCAATTAGGCCCATTTGTACCATAGACCTGCAAATGATTTCCCTCCACAAGGTTCACAACTTTGTTATCATTTTTGATCCTAAGATGAGCTTCATACAGTGCATATCTGCACCTAACCTATTATCACCTTTTCACACCTCTGTAACCTTCACTCTGCCCCGTCTCAGCTCAACTCCTGAAACCCTCATCTGGGTCTCTGCTAACTCTAGACTTGGCTATTCCAATACACCGCTGGCTGACCTTTGCTTACCCTTTGTAAACGACATCTTCCAAAACTGTGCTGCTTTTCCAGTCTCCCAGTCCTATTTATCCATTATCTCTATGCCCTCTGACTTTACTGACCCCTCATTAAATAACGTTACAATTTTAACACTTGGGCAATTGTTTTCAAATCTTCCCATCCCTCCCTATTTCGGTAAACACTCCCAACCCTACAAACTTATAAAATCTCTCTGTGGCTCAAATTCTATTCTCTGGATCAACCCAAATCTTAATCATCATTGTTTCATCATTGGCATTCATGCCTTCAACTGTCAAGACCCTGAGCACTTACCTCCTTCTACTTTTCTTCCCTTCTTCCTTCTTCTTTACTTCTTAAAACCTTTTTGACCAGACTTTTGGTCATCTTCCTTTTTATATCAATGGGACTCAGCATCACATTGTGTTCAAATCCACTACAGCAAAGCACTTTGGGTTGTTTTGCTATGTCATAGTACAAGATAATCACAAGCCATTCACGTGCAAGTATTTATCCAATTCTCATTTCAAGATTAGCACTAAACCACCTTCCACTACCTTATCAGGTAATGTAAACTCACTGTTTAAAATAATTCTTCCTCATCTCACCTCTTGTAGCTTTGCCAATAACATTTCATCTACACTGGTTTTTGGTCAACCTTACAATGAAACTGTTTACCTCTTTTTTTCTCTATCACAATCCTTTGTGATTTACCAGATCAGAGGTGAATAAATCTGTGTCTCCAGTCTCCCCAGATAAACGTAGTCCCTTGCTCCTGGTACCACTCCAGCAAATCTCTTCCACACCTTTTCCACAGACTTGACATCCCTCCTAAGATATGGTGCATTGAGCTGAACATGGTACTCCAGCTGAGGCCTAACCATTTGAAAAAAATTAGTATAATTTATTTTGCACTCATTATGAAGTGACGGATCTCATGTTTTTTAAACAGCCTCTCAATGATTTCATCAGCCATTTGCTTGTGCATTTCACTAGTTTTTTAATGTCTTGAAGCAAGTTGCTATTCTCTTCACTGTCAATTCTATTTCTAAGTTTTGTGCCTTCTGCAAGATTTAAAGTGAATGCTTGGTTTTCCCAAAACTAGGCTGATAATGTATAATGCAGAAATATCAGCGGTCCTAACAGTGAACCCATGGGGATTTGCTTTCTCCGCCTTATTTAATTTTGTACCCAGATAAGCCACTGTTTCTTTAATCCAGTGGGTGTTAATTTTACAAATGATGACATTTTTCTTTTGCTCAGTGGAAAAGGAATATCAAAGCTCAGAATCGCAGAGGTGGGGAGTGTGGAAAGTATAGGTTTACACTGAACAGTGATGACAATGCTCTTCAGAGAGGATGCAAAGGCTAAAAGGGCAGAAACCACTGGTCAGTGGCAGAAGTGAATGGATTTTGCATTTGGGATGTGAAAGAGGGAAAGGAAATTAGTTGAAACATAGCCCTGTGGTGAAGGAGTACAATGATGGGACTGAATGGTTGGTGGGGGGTGTGGTGGTGGAGGGTGCGTTGGTGGAGAATTTTGAAGTGGGAGTGCTTGCAAAATATACCACTGTGGCGAAAGGCAAGAGAAAATGTGCTGAGTGGTGGTGTGAGTCAGAAGGTAGAAGCTTGTGGGAGGGAATGAATGCAGTTGCACCTATCAGTTGGGGATCTCTCTATTGGTGGAAATACTTATTGTAATGGCAGAAACCTTGCTGCTGGAGAAGAGGTTGGAGAAGAGATTGAGCTGTTGATCGGAGGAACTGCAATGCAGTTCAGCTTCCACGTGTATTGACAAAATATCAGATGAACATAAGTACATTGAGGCCAGGATCAGATGAGCCACCTGTTGGGGAAATGTTCTGCTGCTGAGAACAAGGCTCGACAGCTAGGATACAAGAACAGACGGGGAACGAGGGGCTTCAGAAGCAGGAATGCTGAGGCTGATAAACGAGGGCCAGAAAAGCATGAGACAGATTTAGCAGGGTGGATTTAGAAGGACAACCTCCAGGGTGCTTAATTTGAGTGCCAATGACAAAGAAAAGCATCCAGGTCAGGCCATTTAGAGAAGAAGAAATCTTCTGAGGTGAGGTGAGGTGAGAGTAAGTCCAGCAAGCAGATGTTATAGACTAAAACCTTACAAAAGATTTATAATTTGTTTGTACACTTTAACATGGAGATTCTTTGCTTACCTATTCCAACATAGCTTCCGGCTAAAGCAATCAAGATTGAAAAACTTAGGCTGCTTCACTGTGAGAGAAATGTCAAGAGCGTGCAACTACTTGCAGACACAATTGTGTTTTGTTTTGGAATTAACTCTCAGCATGCAATATAGCAGCTGTTGTTTTTACACATAACATGGTGTGTCATTGAATACTCCCATTGCAATGCCACCTACAGATACAGTGGTGTTGACACTTTCATAATGACCTCTTTTTTATTCATCCACAACTTGCGGTGTTACTGGCGAGGTCAATGTTTATCAGCCCTCCCTAATTGCTGGTCAGAAGGTGATGATCTATCCCTGGAGAGAATATACTTCCGCATGCTGTCGGATTAGGAATTCCAGGATTTTGACCCAGTGATCATATTGGATCAGCAATATATTTCCAGTTTGGGATGATTAGATCTTGGAGGGGAAAACTGAGGTGATGGTGCTTTCATGTATAGATTGCCCTTGTCCTTCTAGGTTGTAGAGTTCAGGGTTTGGGAGGTGCTGTTAGAGAAATCATACCAGGTTTCCTCAGTGTAATTCATGGCTGGCACACACTCAGCCAAAGGTAGTATAGGTGAACATATGAATTAGGAGCAGGAGAAGGCCATTTTGGCCCTCGAGCTTTATTCACCGTTTCACTTGACCTTTATTGATTTAATTGTAAACTGAACTCTGCATTCCCATCTACCTGTGGTAAACTTTCTCCTCTTTTATCAAGAATTTATCTACCTATATTCGAAGAGTCTGCTATCACAGCACTTTGATGAAGAGAGTTCCAAAGACTGGACAGAAAAAGTTTTGCCTGAACTCTTTCTTCAATGTGCAACACCTTATTTTTAATCAGTGACATCTGGTTCTAGATTCTCACATAAAAGGAAACGTACTCTCCACATTCACTTAACAAGACCCTTCAGGATCTTAAATGTTTCAATTGTCACCTCTAACTCTTCCAAACTCTAGAAGATACAAGTCTAAAAATCTGTATAAACATTCCTCATACCTGCTCAATGTAGGTATCAGCCTAGTAAACCTTCTTTGAACTGCTTCCGATACATCAACATCCTATCTTAAATAAGGAAACCAGTACTGTACACGATACCCCTGTTGTGGTCTCACCAGGGGATGCACTAATCCAGACAAATAAATATTCCTGCACACTCCTGAGTTGTGTGTTACAGGTGATGGTAAAGCTTTGGATGCCAGGAAATGATCCATTTGCCACCAAATTGCCAGTCTTTGACCAGCTCTTGCATCCACAGTATGAATGTGTTTGGCCCAGTTCAGATTCTGGTTAAAAAAAGGATGCCTTAGATGTCATTATGGGGATATGATGATACCAGTGCCATTGAATGCCTAGGATATGTGGTCTAACATTCTCTTATTTGACATGGTCATTGCTTGTGCTTTTTGGGCCAGTAATGTTCATTGCCGATAATCGGGCCATGTCTGCCTATTGTCCAAGGCCTTGTTGCTTGTGGGCACAGACTTCTTTATTACTTAAGGATCAGTGAGAAGTGTGTGCCCTGGGCAGAATTGTGCCAGTTATGACTCTGACCAATGGGAAATGCCTATGACCTTCAAATGATACTGAGGTTCCTCGATGTTACAGCTGGTCAAATGTTGTCTTGAATTTAAGAGCCATCACATGTACTTTATTTCTGGAATTCTCCTCTTTTCTCCATGTTTGGATAAAAGCAGAAATGATGCCTTAAGCCAAGTGACCCTGGCAGAACACAAATTAAGCAGTAATGAGGTGGTTATTCGTGATTAAAAACTGCTTGATAGCAATGTTGGCTAGCCATTCCACCACCTTGTTAATGATTGGGAATAGGTTGATTGGCTGGATTGAATTTGTCTTGCATTTTGTAGACCTAATGCATCAGGGAAATTTCCTGTTTTGTCTTGTAGACCCCAGCATTGTAGCTCTCTCAGAATAGCTTAGCCAGAGATGTAGCTCATTCATAAAGACAATTTTTCGCACTACAGATGTTGTCAGAAATTGTAACCTTTGCAGTATCCAACACTATTGATCATTTCTTGAAATCACTTAAGGTGAACTAATTTGGCTGAAGATCAACCTGTCATGGTGATCATCACTGGGGGAGTTTGGGGACTGAAATGACGAAAAATTCAAGCAAAGGCTTCAGCTTTTCCTTTCGCAATCACATGGTAGGCTTTGTTGCCAATGAGGATGGAAATATCCTAGGAGCCTACCACTTCTGTAGGCTGGTTAATTATCTCCCACTATTCGTCATCAGATGTGGCAGGATGGAAAACTTTGACCTGATCTGTTACTTGCAAGACTCCTTGTCTACTGCTTCCACTCAGTGTTATGAAGTCCTGTGTTGCAGTTTCACTGGTTTGGTGCCTAAAGTCTAGGTGCACCAGTTAATGTATCTGGGATGTGCTCCTTATTAAACCATGATTGATGGCTATGGTAGTACGAGGGATATGCCAGGCCATGAGGTTACAGACTGGGGTGGGATATGATTCTGTTGCTGCTCATAATCCATGAGGTTTCATGGATGCCCAATTTTGAGCTGCCAGACCTGTTCTCATTCGATCCTATTTGACATCATTATAGTGCCACATAACAGTTTGGAGCATGTCCTGATGTAAATACAGGACTTTGTCTCCACAAGGTTTGTGTTGTAGCCGCTCCTACCAATTCTACCAGGAACAAATGATTCTGCAACAAGTAGATTGGGGAGGATGTGACAAGTCAATTCATCCCTTGTGTTGGTTCTCTCATCACATCCTTTAAGGTCAGTTTGGCAGTTTCACATTCAGCCTGTTTTGTCAGTGTGTGTAATACCAAGCATCTTTTATTGATTGGCATTAAAGATGCCATCCAGAGTGTGTTCAGTATCCTTGCTGTCATCAGTGCTTCTTACAAATAATTTCTGATTACACAGTGCATAACATGGTTCAGTATTCTGCTGCCAAAGTGTTGGCCACTTGCTCCTTTAATGGCTATAAGATGTGTCTTATGTTCTTGACACTAATGCTCACATCAACCTGGTCAATTCACAACCAGGATTTTGCCTTTGTGGGAAAGTCAGTTATAAAGTGCATCTGGTGTTCCACTCGCTATTAAAATTCAGATTGGCTGTTGGGAAACTTCATGACAAGGCATATAAACTATGGCAGCAGATTTGGACCGTGCTCCTTTCGTTTGTATTTCTTGATTCCAAAGGAACGAAGAATATTTTAAAGAATGTTCCCAATAGGAGAGGGACAATGAGCCATCAACAGCTTGGGAAGAACATGAGACTAATCTGGACTCACAGTGGATATGAGGAAAAGTCATGGCACACGTACAAGATTATGATGAAAACACTGTTAAATAATCATAAATCATAAATCCTTATGATTTTCTTTGGCTCAGTGGCACCTATCCTATCTATGTGAACAGGTGAATAAGGAGAATAGATGAATAAGAAGGAATTTGTGTTTTATTTCTTCAGGACCAAACTGTAGTTCTCAATGCAGACAGAACCTACAGCATGAAAGAGGGGCTTAGATCATGTGTACCAAATGCAGCACCAGGCAAAATCAAACTTTGGGAGGCAATGCAAAACAAGATTAAAATAGATTCACGAGCATGTCACCAAACTATTCAAAGAGAATACAAAACGTTAAAAAAAAGGCTAAGTCCTTGAAATTGATGCACAGAAATCAATTGGATAAATGAGGATCTGTACTGTGTATCATAGGAATTGCTTAAATATAATTTATATCATTTCCTGTGAATTAGCATTCTGAACTGTTAATTGTTCAAAACTCTAGTAATATAATTTATGTTTCATCTTTATTTTAGAGAGTACATTTGAGACATTTGTAAACACATCCTGTGGAACAGTGTAGCAACAAGCCAGGGCAGATACTGGGCAGGTACAAACTGTGATTGGAGTTTGGTAAATATATTCTGGTTTCAGAACTTGCCAGAGATTAGACTTTCATTGAAACAAACTTCTCCTTATTGTGTAAGTATCATAAAGCATAGAAGATGGAACACTCAATGAATTTTCGCAGCGGGAAATGGTGGAATGTATTAACTATTTAGCAGTTTTTAAGAAAGTCATATGATTCTCCTTTAAGAACACCTTATCAGCGGCAAAGAAAACAGATTGAAATAAATCAGTCATAGGACATAAAAAGCAAGCCTCTGCAAACTTGCAGGTGTTTGGTTTCATTACTCCAATGAACTATAGCTGCTGATGAGTTTCCCTTGTACTTTTGGTTTCCGAGTACATGTCTGAATGCAGTAAAATTACTCAATTAAACACATCTGTCCCTTCATCAAGAAGTTTTGTTCCTCTTTGCTGAAAGCCGAGATTAACCTGCCGCTCTGAATCCACCTGGGCAATACACTGGCAGATTGTTTACCGTGCAGCTCTGTCAGAAGTCAAGGGTCAAGCTAGCTTCACCAGTGTCAGTTTTTTTCCTCGATGCACAATTAGCTGTGGAGCAGATCACAAATACGCTCTAATTACAAGTCAATTATTGTAAATGTTCAAGCTCCCAAAGGGAATGAAGGGAAAAAACAACCAGCATGAGTACATGAGTATTAGGAACATAAGCTGAAAATGTATTGCTGCCAGACACTGGAACTAACAACCTTTTGGCTGTTGCTCCTGATTTCTTCATACCTGTAAAGGATCTCCATCTATAGCTGCTTGGGTCCTGCTACTTCTTGTTCCATTAAATGAGGCATTCTTACTCAAGGTGTAAATTCATATTAACTGAAATAAAAGTGGTCTGCAGTAAACCAAAAAGGAAGCACAAAAATTAAATGTCCTGTTCTATTTACATATAAGTAGCAGAAAATTGCTTTCCTATAAGACTTACTTTTCTTTGATAAAAAAAATGCCAAATTTAGTTGCCTTTGTCACATATCATTTTTAATGCTTTTTTCTAATTAAACTGGGGGTCTATGCAATTAGTAGACCTGCATAAACATTAGCTTTTGTTGACCTAGTTAACATAACAAAAGTGACAAAGAATTTGTAGCAAGTATTCATTCGTAGTTAGCATTTATCCAATCATTCATGTATTTTCGACTGATTATATCTGAATATCTTACTTAAACTCCATCTGAAACACTACACATTTTAAATTACAATATTTGGAATAAAATTTATAACAATAAACTGAAAATTAACACTATTATGTTTCCAGAAGTACTATTATTCAGCTGCATAAAATTAATATATTGGCCATATTTAAACAATAAAGAACAATGCCACCACACCAATATTTTTCTTCTGTTTTATTCTTTTAAATTAAATCCTTGAGTCAAGAAGTTTGTTGGTTTCTAATCAATTTTTGAACATACCTTCCCATAAGAACAGATTTACCTAAAAATTAAAGAACAATAGAATACTATGATAAACAACTTTGTTTATTAGTTTCAATTCAATAAATTTATTCTGCATTTTGATTATTTGATTTTGTAAAATTTCCATGATCATTGGTTTACTTTCTGATAATTGGATCAGATTTTCTGTATCGTATTGAAATACAAAAATTCAAATAAAACAATAAGCAGAGAATACTTAAATCTTGAAGAAGCAGTTTGCTTTTCAACTTAATCATGTTTTGAGCGTTATAACATAAATCCAAGAATATTGTTCATGCAGTTCAAGTCTCACTCAAAAGAATTCTGATCAGATCTCAGTCCAAGTGTCCGCTTTGTTCAGTTGTCAAGTTATGTGTCTGGGCCCTGAGGTAAAGTATTTGTTATTGTAGCGTCCTATCCCTTCTCAATTGGATTATAGCAGCTGAGAAATTATCATGGAAGACCACTAATTGTACCACACCAATAACCTGCAGCCATTAATTTGAAAATGAGGAATTATTAAGGACATATCCAAATGGAATAAGTGAAGTTATTAAATACACAGTGGATTACCAGTTCGATCAGTTGTTGATGTCAAAACATATACATTCCTAATGTGGATTTTCAACTTTCAAAAATAGAAACATCTCTAAATATATCCCTGCTGGTGAATTCTAATTATTTATTTTGTTAATTACAACAAAGATTCTGTTAAACAACAAAAGGTGGTTTAATAATTTCATAGATCAAAGTACATATTATGTTCACAGTTTATCTTGATTATATATTTAGCAGAACACAGGGAGAGCTGCCTATAGCCAGGTCTGATACAGTTCATTCGTCTGAAAGTATGCAGCTGAGTCTGCCTCTGCTGAAAGTATTCCAGTGTTTGAGGATTAATGCTGATCTGCACTGATTGCTCACACCTGCGTGTCTCAGCAGTTGACGTGGTAACCTGTGTTCCGCTCTGTGTGCAATCAGCCATGAATGGGTAAGACCCTCATCTGCGATGTCTTGTGCAAACAGACTCATCCAACAGGTTGGACCAGACACCTGCATGCAAAGAGGAAGGAAGAGATGCAATCAGAGATTAGATTATCTATCTATATCACAGCCTTCCATCTGCAATTACAAGGCTGTTCTCATTAAACAAGATTAAGTCACTAAGAACGTCATTGTATTATTAAAATGTATTGATGCTACATTGAAAAGTTTGAGTTCTGAAAATTAGAATACTAGTTAAACTAGTATTCATCAAAAGTATTCATCAAAAGTTGGATCAACTTTGAAACTGGCGGATCTAAATCAGATTTATTTCAATGTTGCTTTGCTCCAGGAAAAACTCAGGGTTCTGACAGCAACAAATGATTTAAGGTATCTTTATTAGTCACATGTACATCGAAACACACAGTGAAATGCATCTTTTGTGTGGAGTGTTCTGGGGGCAAACCGCAAATGTCGCCACGCTTCCGGCGCCGACATAGCATGCCCACAACTTCCTAACCCATATGTCTTTGGAATGTGGGAGGAAACCGGAGCATTCGGAGGAAACCCATGCAGACATACGGGGAGAACATACAGACTCCTTACAGACAGCGGCGGGGATTGAACCCGGGTCACTGGCGCTGTAATAGCATTATGCTAACCGCTACACAAGTCAGTCTACATATAACCACAGCAGCAAAACTCATCCAAATCTACTACAAGCCCAATGGCTACCACATCTACTGTGACCACACTTTCTCCCACCTTCTTTCCTGTAAGGATTCCAGTTCATTCCCTCAGTTTCTCCATTTCTATCAAATTTGTTCTGCTGATTTCACCTTCCAGACCAGTGCTTCCAATTTGTCTTCCTTTTTTTCAGATGTATATGCCCCACAATTATTGCAAGGTCAACAATGGTGGGAAAGGGAAAGGAGGCTGATGACCCAGGAGGAAATGTCTGTCTTCTGTGGGGTGGTTTGTAATGTGAGGATTCAACTCCTGAATGATCTAAGGATTCAGAAAGAAATCTGTGAGAAAGATCATCCTCGACATGAGGGATCACTGATGAATTGACACCCCTCAGCTGCGCCCATTTCTTTTCTTGTACCTCTGCTCTCATCCTTTGTCCCCACACCCAGAACCAGGATAGATTCCCCTTATCCTCATCTTCCACCCCAACTCACATTCAGCAGATCATCATCCCAAATTTCCAATTTCTTTAATGTTATGCCACACTAGAGGCATCTTTCTTTCTTCTTCCTGTTAAGCATTCCTAAGGAACCATTTCCTCTGGGATATTCTGGTGTACTCTTCTCTCTCCCCTTTTCATAGCACCCTCTTGGGCAACCACAAGAGATGCTACACCCTCCCCTTTACCTCCTCTCCCCCCCATATCCAGTGCACCAAGCTCTCTTTCTAGTTGAAGCAGCAATTTATTTGCACTTCGATTTAGATATCTTGCATTTTCTGCTGACAATATGGTCTTGACATTGATTGGGTGGCCACTTTCTCATATTTCGTCATGATGCAGAAGGAGGCCTTTTGGTCTATTGAATCTACGTCAAGACCATGTGGGATTCTTCCATTCAGTCCTCCTTGAATTTTCAGTCTCTTGTCACATTAATTCTCTGTCTCACTCCTGGACTGTACCAATGAAGCTGAAGGAAGCTCAAGGAACAGCTTAGCCAGGTACATTACAACCTTCCAGATGCAATATAGAGATCAACAGTTTAAGATAATCAGCATTCTAGTGTTCTTTTTCCCAAATTTCCAGCATTCCCCATATTCCATTAGTAATGTCAGATAATTATTCTGCATTTACACCTCCTCCAACTTTTGTTCCCTCTCACAACCTTTATTCTCACCAACCTCTCAGCCTTTTGTTATCTCATCTCTCCTGCCTTCTGCTATATCAGACACTTTCCATTCCATTCTCTCCTCCCCCTCCCTTTTCTTTGCATTTAGCTTTAGTTTTATCTTTTCCCAGTTCTGATGAAAAGTCATTGACCTGATGTGGTAACTCTGTTTCTTTCTCCACAGATGCTGACTGACCTTTTGAGTACTTCTGACAATTTTGCCTTTTATTTCAATAAGTGCAAGTTGTTGATCCCCTTCAACAGCTCTCGGCTAAATAAACACACATGAACATAAATGCATATACAATATAGCCCAATTCCAACAGCAATAATTGTGTTCAAAAGGCTTCAGAGACCTACCCATGCTTCTTAGCAAAGAAGTATGCTAGGCATGTTAATAATAATTTAAATGGAAAATAAATATTATTTTTGAGGAAGCATGGAGCAGATTAGATTCCATTGGAAAAAATACATCAGTCCAATTATAATTACATTCTCTATAACATGGCTAATTCCTCTTTCGAGATATTCAAGCTGTCAAGAAAATGATGTCATGCTATAAGTAAAATCACATAATCTCAGTATGGTTACAGCACAGTAGGAGGCCATTTGACTCAGTGAATCAATACTGGCTCCATGTAAGAGCAATCCAGCTGGTTCCACTCTCCCACCCTCTTCCCAAAGCCCTACAAATTCTTTCCATTCAAATAATGACTCAGCTCCTTGTGAACTATTGAATATAGCTCCACAACTACCCCTGCCAATTTATTTCAGACTTACCCATACACTGTGTGTAAAAAACCTTTTCCTCGTGTCACTTTTCATTCTTTTGCCATCACCTTGTTTCTATTCCTTAGTCCTTGGCCCCTCTGACAAGAAGAAGTTTCTCTCTTTATGCTTTGTCTATATCTTTCATGATGTTAACTAACTCTAACCAATCTTTTCTAAACTCCTCTGTTCTTCATTCTATCCAATAGCTAAAGTCCCTCATTCATGCAATCATTTTAGTAAACCCCTCTACACCCTCTCCAAAACATTTACACCTTTCATTATGCATGACACCCAGAATTGGACACAATACTCCAATTGTGGCTGAACCAATGTTTTACAAAGGTTCCTCAAACTTCCTTGGTTTTGTACTCTATGCCACTGCTTATAAAACCCAGAATCCTGAATGCGTTTTAACTAATTTCTCATCCTGTCCTGATGCTTTCAATTAAATATGAACAAAAGCCCATAGCTTTTGTAGCCAGAGTAGTGGACTCTGCCCAATACATCATGGGCACATCCTTCCCCACCATCGGTAGCATATACAGGAGACACTGCCTCAAGAAGGCAACATCTATCATCAAAGATCCCCACCATCCGGGCCATGCCATCTTTTCACAGCTGCCATTAGGTAGGAGGTACAGAAGCCTGAAGTCCTACACCACCAAGTTCAAGAACAGCTACTTCCCTTCAAGCATTCAGTTCTTGAACCAACCGGCAAAACCCTAATCACTACAGTTTAGCAACACTATGACCACTTTGATCACTAGGCACTAAAATGGATTTTTTTTTGTTCTAACTGTGCTATTTCTTGTAAAAATTGTGTACAGTTTGTGCTTAGTTTATGCTTCTTTTGTGAATGCTGTTTATATGATCCTATGTGCCTGTGATGTTGCTGTAAGTTTTTCATCGCACCTGTGCATACAGGTACGTGTGCATGTGACAATAAACTCAACTTTGACTTTGACTTTTAGAATTGTGTTCTCTAGGTTATATTGCTTCTTCTCATTCTTCCTACCAAAATGTAGACCTTCACATTTTTTAGCATTAGATTTCATTTTCCAACTAATCAACCATTCCACGAGCTTATATCTCCTTGGAGCCTATTAATATCCTCTTGTTTTGCAAACTTAACTTTTGCAACAATACAAAACAGGATGTATTTGGACTAGTTCACATTTATATAGATTTCTGCAATTTCTTTTCTCTTAAACATACTGAAGAGGAAAATTGGGAGGTGTGGTTGATCTAAAAACTGCAAGTTAAGATACAGTTACTGCTGGCATGTCTTGTTGGATGGCCTGCCTTGCCCCTAACCTATAAGGTAAGTCTGATTTTATCTTTTCTCAAACTGACAGAATCAACTTACTGACCCAAGCCTTTCCAAAACAAAGTGACAATGCATGGTGGCCCTGCGAAACATAATGTCATCTTGTAGGCTGGTCAGAACAAGTCCCACCCACAAAAAAGCAGATACTAAATTGACATTTAGCAAAGGCACCATCACAGGCTTTCCCAAATGTAAAAGCAGAAAAGAATTTAAATGCTTCTGAAAGGCAAAAGGCATGTAGTATATTAAAAAATCAATTAATCAATTAAAACATTAAAAATAATCAGTTAAAAAATTAAGAATATAATGCTTAAAGCTCTCAGAACAATTAAGACACATAACTAAACAATTTAACAAATGTAAATTAATAAGTCTCCTGTACAGTCATTCTTCTCCATTCAATTGAATGGACTTTCTACTCCTGCAAGAAAGAAGCAAGAAGCTCCTTCTGCTTCTACTTCTGATCTAACCTAGCAAAGATTCAGCAGGCAGATTTCCTTCAAGGTTGCTGGAAATTGGTGCAAGTCTGGTCTGCTACTGTACAGTATAGTTGGGAAGACCCTAGTAAAGGAAGGCCATCAACTTTGGGACTCCTGTATTATCAAGGGAAGTCCAAACTTCTGGGTAAAGCTCCAGGCATTTCTCTGAGATCTGGACAATTGCATTTAATTCTTTTGGAGATGCAAGATGCTGTAGATGCTGAAATCTTGAGCAGCAAACAATCAGCTGGAGGAACTCAGCAGGTTAAGTAGCATCCATGGGGGGAAGAATTGTCGACATTTCGGGTCAAGACCCTGAATTGGGATTGGTTCATTTTCTTTTAGTTCATTTTCTTTTAGTCCTTTTTCCTATTTTGGGTTTCAGTTTATTCCTCTCATCTCTCTGAATTTCCTACACCCAGGTAGATCAAAGCCAAGAACATGTTTCCTAATGATTCTGAAGAAACATTGTCACATGCAAAACACAATTGCAAAAAGCCCTGCCTATGTGTTACTTATCCCACTTACATAAAGACATCATGACATGATTTTAAATTACAAGTTTTCTAAAAATGCATCTTTTAACCATTCCCTTAGAGGCTAGCAGCCAATTGAGATGTGAAGAATGTCTTTAATAATAATCTTTAACACTTCTCAAGCGTATGACAAGCAAGTTAATTGATATAAATGTCACAAAGTTAATGGGGGTAATTTTCACCTTCACTGCTTGGATTGTAAACTGCAGGAGTAGACAGATGCTAGTTTGAACTGCCCCAATTTTCACTTTCATTATTATGGCCAGCAATCTGCTCCACACCGATTTGCCACCCAAGAAGTAAAAGTGAAAATATCCTTCCATTCCACACCTACAGAGTGAAAACTATTTTTGAAAATTAACACAATGACAAATCTGAAAACGCCAATCTAGTCCTATTCAGCCTGGCAACATTGGAAACAGATTTTTATGAAGGAAGGGTGGAACATTTATAAAATATATTAATATGCCTGGTAATCATTGCTGAAGAAATGAGTTATTCAGAAGGCATCTCAAACTGGAAAAATGTGTGGTTCTTACTTCAAATGTATCAAAGGAAAGTCTTACAATTGCACAATATGATGTGGGTTATAGTGGATAATGTAGAAGACATGAAAATAGCAAGCTACTGCAGGTTAGTTTGGATAAACCATGATGGGTAATAGAACTTTAAAGAAAATCAAATTTATGAGATAAGTTATTCTAGTTAAAGGAAGAGTTTTTTATTTATAAAGTCCTGACACATAGGTTATAAGGCTGATTAAGGGAATGTATGACATTACCCGTTGAATTTACTCCCCCAGTTAGTGTTATTACATTAAGGAATATGTGCAATGGTAAAAGTCATTGAAATGCAACATGAAGAAATGTGGAAGAAACAAGGAAAATCTCAGGAAGTAAACATATTAAAGACCTACACAAATTACACTGATTAAACATAATACACTTTAATATTTTCCACTGCAGGTCTGAGATTGTACAGAAGATAATACATTGTCCCAAAGAAAACATCACAAGGCAAGGCTTCCTTTGGCAAAAGGTAAATGAGTTGAATTCTTGTCACTGTAAAAACCTACAAAGGAAAGTAATTGATATTATATAAGGGCATAAGAAACAGGAGCAGGAGTTGGCCAATCAGCCCCTCAATCCTGCTCTGCCACTCTGTATGACCATGGCTAATACAATCTTGACCTCAGCACTCCTTTCTTTCACTTGACTTCCTTGTCGTTCAAACGTCTGTTAATCTCGGCCTTAAATATATTTAATAAATCTGCCTCCAATGCTCTCTGGAGCAGAGAAATGCAGACTCTCTGAGAGAAGAAAGTCCCCATCATTTCCATCTTTAATGGATGACCCCTTATTCTGAAATTATATTCCCGCTAGGGAAATTCCCCTCAGAATCTGATATAAAATCTTATAAAATGCATTAAGTATGGGCCCAACATACTCAATTTCTCTTATACATCAGCTCCCTAATAATCTTTTTCCAAAGTGGACAACTTCCTGGTGCTAACAAGTCAAACTCCATCATGCTGTATGGCACCGCAATCTCACTAAATGAGATAGATTCAGAACAGATCTGTCAGTTCAAAAGTGTGCATTCTTGTAGTACTGTGGGTGATCAGCAGTAGCAAAATTGTATTCTTCCTGGCATATTCAGAGCTTGGCATATCCCTCACTTTACATCTCATCAGGGGTTCAATGAGTGCCGAAGGGCATGCCAGGAGCAGCACCTGGTGTACTGCAAAAAGAGATGCCAACCTGGCAAAGTTATAACACTGGACTAAATGCACATTGAACAGCAAAAATAGCAAGCAATAGAAAGAGATAAGTTAAACCTTAATTAACAGAGTAGATCAAAATTCTGCAGTCCTGTCACACCCTGCAGAAATTTAGTTAATGGGAGGATCAAAAGTAGGGATATTCATTGATGATTACATAAGCTTCAATTCCTAAGCAATTGAAACAATCTATTTCTGCATACAAAATTCAGCATGAGCTGTTAGCGACAAGAAACATCCATACCACACAAATGCCAAGTACTGATGATGTCCAACAAGAAACAGTCTGTCAATCCTTGACATTCAATGGTATCAGCACTGCCAAGTCCCTCTCCATCAACGTACTGAGGAAGTCATTTACCATAAATGTAGGAGGACCTGCCACATAAATACTGTTACTAGCCTAACCCTAACCCTAACCTTGTCACAGTTCACCCCCAGCAGCTGCGTAACAGAGGATTCTCTGATCTACGGGCTGTTCCCGGGCACGCACACGGAGACGGTCATCAACTGCTGCTGGAAGGTTATCAACTCAGTGAAAGACGCCCTTTGGCCTGCCCGAAACTTGTTGGTCTCCCAGCGCTGCGAGATGTCCGTAGGGGAATGCTGCCGACTGGCACATTCCAGGCTGCAGGAGTACGTGCTGAGGGACGCACTGAAACTGGGTGCAGCCAACACAAGGGCTCAGTGGGGAAGGACGACAGTTTAGGGTTCTTCTGCCACTGGAGAGGGAGGGGCGGGGTCAGGCGAGAAAGCCCCTTAAATATTGTAAATACGGGATTGGGTAGCCCCCAGGGAGCCACAAGAGTGGTATTGGTGCTGTGTTTTTTATATAAAAAGGTAACACTAATGATGGATCCATACATGAATGTAAAGGTTTGTACTGTTTTATTGTTGTATATACTTTGTTTTTTATGATGAATAAAGTTTATTTTGGAATTTAAAAAAGTATCATCGCTGCAACCTGCTCAGGGCTTTCCATCATTTACAAATTGCAGGAGCATGATGAAATACTCTGCACCAGAGTGGATGATTGCAGCTCCAAAATGACTGCAGCATCATAAATGTCAACCCAGTCTGCTTCATTGGAAAATGATCAAACACCCTCAATGTTCATTCCTACACAATCATTGTACACCGGCTGCACAATGTACCATAATTAGTCACCTAGGTTTCCCCACCTCCCAAACAAACAAAAACTCAGATATCAAGAACATCTCATTACCTGCAGGTTGACCTTCATGTTACATATTGTCTCGATTTGCAACAATATTGTTATTCATGCTTTGTCACTGGGTCTAAGTAAGGGAGCTCTCTCTCCAAAAATATTGTGGAGTATCTTCAACAAAAGGAACGGCACCAGTTCTAGAAGGTGGCTCACCACTACCCTCTCAAAGTCCACAAACACTGGCCTTTTACAAAAATCCAATTAATGTTAAAAAAATTCAATTTTTACTCTGTTGATCATTGAAATGTACACAGTTTGATGCACAAGACAATAAAGACACCTACATTAGACTATTGTTTATTGACTACAACTCCACCTTCAATACTATAAATCCAAGCAAACTTATCATCAAACTCCGAGACCTGGGACTCAATACCTCCCTCTGCAACTGGATCCTTGACTTTCTGACCAACAGACCACAATCAGTGAGGATAGGCAGCAACACCTCCGGCACGATTATTCTCAACACTGGTGCCCCACAAGGCTGCATCCTCAGCCCTCTACTCTACTCCCTATACACTCATGACTGCATGGCCAGATTCTGCTCTAACTCCATCTACAAGTTTGCAGATGATACCACCATAGTGGGCCGAATCACAAATAGCAATGAGTCAGAGTACAGGAAGGGGACAGAGAGCTTAGTGACATGGTGCCATGAAAACAACTTTTCCCTTAATGTCAGCAAAACAAAAGAGCTGGTCATTGACTTCAGGAAAGGGGGTGGTGCACATGCACCTGTCTACATCAATGGTGCTGAGGTCAAGAGGGTTGAGAGCTTCAAGTTCCTAGGAGTGAACATCAGCAATAGCCTGTCCTGGTCCAACCACATAGACGCCATGGCCAAGAAAGCTCACCAGCGCCTCTACTTCCTCAGGAGACTAAAGAAATTTGGCATGTTCCCTTTGACACTCACCACCTTTTATCAATGCACCATAGAAAGCATCCTATCTGAATGCATCAGGCCTTGGTATGGCAACTGCTCTGCCTGGGACCGCAAGAAACTGCAGAGAGTTGTGGACACAGCCCAGCACATCACGGAAACCAGCCTCCCCTCCATGGACTCTGTCTATTCTTTTCACTGCCTTAGTGAAGCAGCCAGCATAATCAAAGACCCCACCCATTCAGGACATTCTCTCTTCTCCCCTCTCCAATCGGGCAGAAGATACAGGAGCCTGAGGGCACATACCACCAGGCTCAAGGACAGCTTCTATCCTGCTGTTGTAAGACTGTTGAATGGTTCCATTATACAATGAGATTGACTCTTGACCTCACAATCAACCTTGTTATGACCTTGCCCCTTATTGTCTACCTGCACTGCACTTCCTCTGTAGCTGTGACACTTTACTCTCTATTCTGTTATCGTTTTTACCCTGTACTACCTCAATGCACTGTGCAATGAATTGATCTGTACAATTGGTATGCAAGACAAGTTTTTCACTGTACCTCGGTACAACTGACAATAATAAACCAATACCATAATACCATAATACTAATGTTACTTCAGTTATTTTTTTAATGGAGCGATATACTCTTTTGGCTGATTCATGAGATGGTTCACTTGAGTGTTGGAGGGTCTCAGTGACACAAAAGTCAAGAATTGTGGTGATCCTCACTGCCATTGCCAGCATGTTCTTGGGGGCTGGTTTTTGCTCATGTTATCAAAGACCAGATGCAACAGTTCACTCCATACACAGTCAAAGCCTACCCATGCACTGTTTGTCCTTTATGCCCCGCTAAATATTGATTTCTGTACAACTCATGTCTTCTTATGCCTCAGTCCTCTGGGCAATGACCACCACACCCATGCTCTCTGGCAAGCACTTCCTCGGCATCATTTATTTCTCAATGCAATGATATACCGAACACCTGCCCCTTTTAATGTTCATTAAGGTTGTGACTGAATTGCTGCTGAATGCCCACTTTTGATATCCTCCAAATTTCTGCAGAATTTCATAACTAAGGAATTTAATAACAAAAATGAGTACAACATTTTACCAAAGCTCGTTATTCTTTTTTGATTAGGTAACTATCCATAAAAACAGGCGTATTACCCAACTGTCTTTGACACCATTGCACAAGTTTATATTCACGCCCATTTTTTTGCTGAAATTATCATTGTCTTTAACGTAATCTGGTGAGAAAGCAAGGTTAACACATGTGCCTCCATTCTCATGGGCTGCTCTTTCCTCCATGTGCTGAATCAGTCAATAAACAGAGTGCTTTACAGAACATATTTCATGAAAGTATTAGGATGTCATTTATGTATAAGATTAGGCTTTGAGCTACCCTCAGCATTGAATGGTTGCTGGTACACTAAACACATGTGTAAAGTTACTGCACTGGTGGCTAAATCCTTGTATCATTCATTCAAACAAAGTGAAAAATTAGAACTGGCCTTATCTTACATTTTATTTCTATCCTATTCTGCTGAGCAAATATTAAATTGGAGGTGCCAAGATCTGGCTGCCTGTGTGGGCTAAAATGTTCATGGTTACAGGTGTTTATCTATGTGACTCACAGGTTTGTTTCCTCCTGCCTTCTCTACGATTATCATTCCGATCTAGCTCTAGGGCAACAATTACTTCCTGGCTGAACTCAGAGGAAATTAGATTAACCTCAGTATTTATTTTCTTCTTTTCCATAAGATGATGGTGGCAAACAAAAGGACATGAGAAACGATGGCTGCAGCCACCAACAGCTGTCAATACTCGAGATTGTCCTTAAAATAAAATAACTTCTTTGGTAGTATCAATGAGAAACAATGATTTGCAATAAAGGGTTCCTGTGTTGGATGCTATTCAATTGGTTAACATTCAGTTAATTGGTTAATTGGTTAACATATAAGTTTGACATTTTAGTCTGGCTACTCTATTTCTTTTGATGAAGGAATTAAGACAATCCACTGCAGGTTACCGCTGAATTGCAAGGTACTTAAAAACAGCCAGCTGAGAGGATTCCACACAGTTAAAACATGTTGACACAAAAACTGCATCCACCTGGAAGATTCAAACCCTCCCAATATTTCTTTATTTTAGAGCTTAGGTACTCCGAGGAGGGTGAAAAGCTGTGTTTCTAGTAATATCAACCGCTCATCAAAGCCAGAAAACCTAGTTAACCCCTTTTAACCTCTCCTTACCCAGCTCATCATTACACATGCTGGAGCCTTTACTATCAACTAAAAGGTCATTGCTCCAAATCCCTGACCAGCCCATAATTCAGAGTCTCTAGTTTCATTGGGAAGGGCTCATCACTTCTTGCCAGAGACACCAGATGGAGGTTTGTATGGAAACAAGCTCCCCAACCAAAACTGCATTTTGGTTCCAGAGGCTGCTGCTTCTGAAGGAGCAGAACTGCTGTGAAAACAATCATGGTCAATCCTGGGGTCTGAAAGAGATTGATTTTTGCTGGGAAATGAACAGCAGAAGGGAGGTTAAAAAATCCATTGCTCATGAAACTTCATGTGCTAGAAAAAAACATGTAATTTATACCTTCATTTCTTGTTTCTATTACTTCAAAATTTGCAATAACTTCAGTAATAAGGGACCAATTTATGCAACAGTAATTTATAATCCACATTTTAGAATTTAGCAGAATTATTCATTACAAGCTTCAGTGGATACTGGAGCTCTGATTTTAAGCAAAAATCTTCATTTGACACAAATTGCAATATATCATTTCACAATGTTATCTCGGTAATCTAATTGCATTTATCAGATTGCAAATTGAGATGGACTAACAAGGTTGATGGATTATAAATCAGTTAGATTGATACCCCATATTCAAGATTCATCTGGTAACAATAGCAAATAACTGATTTTTAACAGCGATTTACACACTTTCTGAGGACGAGTTATTAATTTAAGCCATATTTTCATCACGTGAGAACTCATTAAAAATATAATTATAGGCCAAGAATAGAAGTTGCTTAAAGATTTAGTCAGTATCTCTAGTTCAGACTGAAGTTAATTCCCCCGTACTTCAGCTTATCGTTGGTGACCATGCTTTTAGAAATGTCAGCCATATGCTCTGGAATTCTTTCCCCAAACATCTTTGCCTGCCCACCTCATTCCCTTTCTTTATGATGTCCCTTAAATCATTCTCATTGTCTCCTCATTTATATGTTCCAATTCTTTGTCTGATTATATTCCTGATAAAGAAGTTTGTGATATTTCATTGCTATATAAATGCAAAATATTGTTGTGGTTACTCTTAAAAATAAATCTCCCAGTTATTAAAAGCCCTCTCACACACACACGACAAAACACAAATGATAATCAAATAAACTGCAGATGCTGCAAATCTGAAATAAAAACAGAAAATGCTGGACACGCTCAGCAAATCAGTCAGCAGCTATCAAAAGAAAAACAGAGTTAAGGTTTCAGGTCAGAGGCCCTTCGTTAGAATTGAGAAAGAGAGATAAGGAAGATATTTATATGTTACAGACAAGGTGATGGGAGGAGTAGAAAGGACAAAGGGAATATCTGTGATAGGGTGGGAACAGAACTAACTGGCCCATTGACCCATTTGACCTGATCTCATCCTATTACATTTGGAGGGAAACTAAAAGTTGTCTGCTGCTTGTGCAACATCGACAAATATATTCATGATTGGAACTGCTGAAACACATTTCGTGCAGTAAATTATAATGGTGTTAGAGATTAAATTGTCTGTTGAGAAAGAAAAAAATCAATTCTACTTCACAATGATATCAATGCATCAATTCAACCCTTACTCTATTGAATAAACCACAGTTCTGCAAAAGACGTTGCAAATGGTCCTCATAGAGCAATTAAGATAGCAGGTTAAAAATCATAATTGTTCTGTTCCCCATAGGAGAACAGACTGCAGTATGGAGCAAAACATTGTGGTATAAATCTCAAAGTTTTCTTGCAGATAAAAGGATGACAAGCATTACAGACAATATTAATAGATTATTAGTGAATATGTTACTCACAAACATCTGTTTGAAATAAAATAAATAGATTACATTTCAATTGACTACCAGACAGGTGAATATGTTAAATGTTTGCATGCTACAAGAGGCCAGAAGTCTTCAACAAGTGGAAACCTTCGATTTTCTGATGGGAAATCTCTGATATAAATTTGATAGCCATGAAAGTGAGCATAGGGATTGATGACCTGAACCCATTGATTGAATCCAACAAATTAATTGGTGGAAGGAACAAAGGGGAATTGAGAAAAAATATTCATTCACTAAGTAGTGGGAATCTGGAACTTACTGCCTGAAAGGGTTGTGGAGACATAAACCCTCAGCACATCAAGATATACCTGGATGAGCATTTGAAGAGCCATAATTTACATGGCCAGAAAGTTGAATTAACCTTAATGGTCCATTTTTGGACAACATGGATGCAACAGGCTAAATGGACTCTTTTTGTATTGTAATTTTTTTCTGATTTCTGTGATTTGTATTGTCTGCTCATTTCATCGATTTCATCTATCCAGTGGCACAAGCTTATCAAACACTGGTTGAGTGAATTGACAGCAGTTCAATTTCATGGGAGACAAGCTCCAGTCAAAGCTGAGACGAGAGGTGCACTGTGGTTGTGGGTAATGCCAGCAGCTGTACAGGAAGTGCTTTGGGCTATGGAGTAAGTCACAGAGAGATACAACACAGAAACAGGCCCTTTGTCTCATTGAGTCTGCACCAACCGTCAAGCACCCACACTGGCACTAATCTTACCCGAACCCATTTATTCTCCCTCCATTCCCATCAACTCCCCTGCCATGTTTTGTGATCTGTGCTTGGAATTGCAACATATGTCTGCAAGAGTTTGGTGAAGATCATGAACCTTCAGTATCACTGCTGATGGAGAACGTATGTTGAGCTGCACACCTTCTCACTCCAATTATATATCAATGGCATTTCCACAATTTTCCATTTTCCAGATAACATTATATTAATTTCAGAAGACATTCAAAGCAATTATCATGCACTAATGACAATTTACAGTGGCCAATAAGCCTACCACCCACACATCTTTGGATGTGGGAAAAAACTGGAGCACAGGGAAGACATTCAAACTCCACACAGACTGCACTGGGGGTCAGGACTAAACCCATTTTAACTGGAGCTGTGAGGCAGCAGCTCTAACAGCTGTGCCACCATGTTGCCCAACGGCACAAGAGAGAAAATATGTTTTCAGGTTTCTATTCACCCACACAGGATTATAGAGACATATTATTGTGGAGATTAATGTTAGGAGTCGTGCCCTGAGAATCTGGATGCAGTGCCATGTCACATTTAATGACTACATACATGTGGTCAATGTCATTGAATGAAGTTTCAAATACAATATTCTACCAATTGCAGTACTAGGCTCAAACAGAATGCAGTTCAACATGCAATCATCACTCATCTATAAAATCAGCACTCATACTGAGGATTCATAATCTTCACCACACTTTCCTAGACATGGTGTTTTGCAACTCCAAACACAGATCTCAAAACATGCACAGACAAGCCATACAGTATGACAGCCACATTGCTCAAACAGATTGCACAACTGTGTCATAGCCCTCTCTGTCTGGAAAAGCAAGACTATGCAAAAGAGAGGCAACAAGAACTAAATGAACAGGAATAGACTTGCTTAGGGAGAAGATAATGATAACCTTTATTCGGACTGTCATTGTTGGAGCTTCAGTGACCTATTAGTAAGAAGTGACCAGCTGCCAGGGTAGGATTCAATGACAGAGCAGGAGTTACCTTGCCAGAGAGAACTCAGATGAGGAATTTGATAGATTAGGCTAATGAGTGTACTATCTAAAACGCTTGCTGCATTGAAGCCTATATACTTTCAGCATTATAGATGAAGCTGACAACAACTTGGAGATAGCATTGTGCAGACCTTGAGCCCGCTGTTTTCAACATGGAAGTAGTGGCCATTTTCATTCACACATTTGTAACTTGAAACAACTTTAGAAAACAGCAAACGCTTGCAGAATCCTAGCAACACTTAGCATGAATCAAGGAGCAAACTATCTGCGAGGGGTGGACGATCCTTTTAAGGAGTGGCAGGGGGTTCGTAGGTGGCGAGGGGGCGGGAGGTGGGAGGATAGGGCCCATCCTACTACAGAATGGATGCTCAGCCATGCAATGTTAGGATAAGGTATCGGTTGGAGAGCTGAGCTCCATACTGGTGTGTAGGCACCAAATCCATGCTGCATGTGATTGCTGTCATGATCTGCCTGCCCTTCATACTTCTGGTGGACATGCACAGTGCTTTCATCAAAATGGGGGAACTTGTGGACACTAGTTTGGAGTTCCAAGCGTGTGTGCCGTACTTTAAAAAAAACAGTACCAATGATCTCAATTTCATGTTAATCAAATCTTTAGTGTTATTTAAGTTCAAGTATTTGCTATCTTCTCATTAAAAGAGAATGATAATTTGTTTTGATCATTTAACATGAAGTCCTGTGCTTCAAAATGTTGTTTTGAACTTGTTATAAAAAGTAGTTAGAAAATAGCAAGGATCTGTAATCATGATAGTCAATGCCTAATTAACTTACCTCCACATTCTAACTATAAAGCCACTTAAGTCTCCACTGAGTACCAAAGTTAACCCAATATTTAATTCAAAGGTCATTGCTGGTCTAGCAACTACTGCTGTGGGATATACATCTTTTCCTACTTTGATGCTGTTACATTTACAAAAAAACTCCTTTGTGCTAAATTCCAAGAGTCAGTTTATATCCAATGAATATGGTATTGTAAACTAATAGATTTTGTTTTACTTATGGAGAGGCCTATTGTAAAGTGGGATCAAAGTCAGATTAAGGGGAAATACTGCATGAAAACTAAATAGTGTGTCCTACCTGACAGCAAGAGAATAAAGCAAACTGCTCTCATCGGCTATAATTTCATGTACTAGAATTAACTGCAGAGCCGACAATGAATAGGGGAAATTAATATCATGATAAATGATATTATTATAAAAGACTTGATAACTGATATTGTACCTCCGAACAGGCTGATACCTTGATATGGCTAATTACTACCGCAACCTTACCTATGCAAATACTAAAAATAAATAGAGAAAGAATGCCAGATAATAATCAAACTAACATAAACACTAAGCATTTGTGATAACGGTGTCATGGTGCATGACAATTGCTTTTAATGTCTTCTGAAATTAATATAATTTTATGTGGAAAATGGAAAAATGTGGAAATGCCATTGATATATAACTGGAATGAGACAGAGTTACGTTCTACACCTAAGTATTTGCTAATTATTGTTTCAGAAGTTGTTTGCAATGACATTTTACTGTCTATCAAAAAATTACTTTGCATTCTTCAAAGCGCTTCTCATGTACTAATTCACAGGTGCAGCTTAATTTGCCTAAGAGCTTTAACAATTGAATTGAAAGTGAGAAAATGCAAACAGTGGCACTAAGAGTGTAATCATCTTAAATATATCAATTTAAACAATTCAAGTGAATATTAGTGAGGAGGTTAAGAGCTACTTTTAACCAGCAGTTCACAGCAGGTGAGCGGTTTATTTATTCAATTAGTATTCCATCTTACTGGAATCGAAAGAAATGTTAAAAGGGAGAAGGCTCACCAACACAAGGAGGATTTTATATTGAGAGCTTTCCCAGACTTTGGCTAAACCTCATCTATTCTTGTCAGTCACGGTAGACAGTTGAGAGCAATATTAGAGGAGGTAATTACATGCATCAGTCAACATCCTTTGTCCCACAGCAACTGAGACTTACAGTAAAGTTGGTATAAGGAAGCACTGTACTAGATTAAAGGTGGAGTGCTTTCTGGAATTTCACTCAGAGCACCAGCTGTTGCTTTTAGCCATAGTGCAGAAACCAACCTTTTTGAAAGAAACAAATAATTGGGTTAATAGGTTTTAATCAGCCAGATATTAATATTTTTATTCACCTTTGCTCAGAAAATAGATCAAGTAAATGCTCTTTGGAGAAAAGATTACCCATACATGGTCTCTGTTAATCCATTTGATAAAACATTGTCCACCATATAATTATTACTTCTGGTTTCTCATAAGTGCTTTGTACATGTATGATCATATTCTTTGTAAGTTTGAATTTGGTGCTCATTGATACAAGGGTAAGTACAAAAAAAGGAACATTTTTTCTCATTTCAGTTGTACTGTAATCAAATATCACTAAGCTACATTCTAACACTGTTAGAAGCAAAGTAAAACCCACTCTATGATAGGATGCCTTGGGAAGAATACACATACAATAGCAGTGAAACTTTTTTTGTCATTTTCCACACTTGTCCTATGGTCTCTGCATGAGGTTGTCACTTTAATTTCAATTAATTCTGAGTTAAGGGCAGTTTTATGGTACACTCCCATGCACACAAGGCACCATTCAAACTCACTTCACAAAGGACCTTTATAGATACCAAAAGAAACTTTTATCCATCAATTGGGGCTGGATGCAAAAACAACCTCTCAAATGGTATAAATATAGGAATAGAGCAGAAAGGTCAAATTGAAGTAAATAATCAGCAATGACCTCATGATGACAGTAAAGGTCGAAAGGGACAAATGACTACTTTTTATGTTTCCATAAAGCTGCAATTTTTAATCCATTCTATCCAGCTATTGGCCACACATTTATTTTGTTCTAAGGTGCTTTGGAACAAAGTCTTACCAAAATTGGTCCTGCTTGAGATATTCTGCAAAGTGGCCATGTATTTCTACACCACATAGAAGGAGGCCGTTTTGGCCCATCGAGTCTGTGCCGGCTCACAGAGTTTCTCCCATTCCTCACTAATTTTCCATATTTGGATTCTGTAACAAGATAGAGGTAGGTTGAGTGAGAGAGCAAAAACTTGGCAGATGGAGTTTTAAGTGGGAAAGCATGATGTCATGCATTCTGGTAAGAGGAAAGAAAGGGCAGGCTGTTACATAACTGGAGGGAGATTGTGTATCAGCAGAGTACAGAGAGATCAAGGTGTTCTGGTGCATGAGTCACAAAGTAGTTAGAAGGCAAATGGCAATTTGACCTTTATTGCAAGGAGATGAAGTTTAGAAATAGGGAAGTATTGTAACAATTGTGCAGGGTGTTGGAGGCCAGACATCGAGCACAGTTCTGGTCTCCTTATTTTAGAAAGGATGTACCAGCATTGAAGACAGTCCAAAAGGGATTCACGAGGCTAATTCCTGGGATGAGCAGCTGAAGAACCTGAATCTGTATTCTTTGGAGTTCAGAATGATGGGTGATCTTATTAAACATATAAGATCCAAAGAGGGTAGATGTGGAGACATGGAATGTGGAGATCCCTTCCATTAGAAGGAATGTCCGGAATGAAGGGAATAGTTACAAGATAAGGGGACAATCAGTTAAAGCTGAGGTGAGTAGGAACTTCTTGTTGCAGAGGGCAGTGAATCTCTGGAATTCTCTGCCCTGGAGTGTTGTGGAGGTTAGATCATTGGAGGTATTTAAAGAGGAGGTAGAAAAATGTATAACATTGGAACCAGCACAGAAAAGGAACTGAGGCCTGGAGAAGATCAGCCCTGATCACATTGAATGGCATTGCAGGCTTGAGGGGTAAGGTGGCCTACTCCTGCTCCTATTGGGTTGTTGTGAAATAATTAGGTGGTGAATGGCTGGTACTGTGCTCAGCAGGAGAACTAACAATTGGTAGTGGTCATCCTGGAATGTTCCATTAATTCCTTCACAAAACCTGAAATGCAAACAGAATCAAGAAAGTGAACACAATCCAATATTCCACATGGCATCAGTTTGACATGGCCCATTTTGCTTGATGAATTTTACTCATAAAAATTCCTATCACAACACCGCCTAATATATAACTGGCAATATGGAAATGTAGGATTTTCTTTAAAAAAATTACTGGAGTGTCTTCTGAAATCTATTTTCATATCCTGCCCTACGTGTGATAAGAATCCATATTCAAGTGGCACTTTAACTCTGCAGAACATCTAAGAGCATGTTGCAAGAAATGAAATGTAGACAATCTTCTAATGAAGTAAAATATACAGTCCATTTGAGCCCAATAGGGTCTGATATGCAGTTAACTTAATGAAGAGAATACCTGATTTTCATTACATGGACTCCAGAGCCCTCTACCCTTTAAAAAAATAGGACTGGGAGGATTTATGTCCATGCCTATTTGAGCAGGCAACTAAGACGTGATCTGGGTATTTTAAAATTCCAAAGATAGGGACTCTGCCAATGCAGCGTTCACTCACCATTTGATGGAATTATGATTCTGGATTACAAACGCAAATTCTGTAATGGAACTTGAACCTAAAATCGGTTGGAACTTGCTGGGAAATGCTAGAGGTTTCACCACAAAAGCAACATCAAGTTCTGGATTCCCAGATATACTCGAATGTTGGATTCCTCATAGATTCCATAGAGTGACTGGAAACTTGGAGCAATTCCCCAGGACTTACACTGGGGAATCTGTGTGCTGAACTTGTGCCAAGTAAGAACTGGTGCATGAACAGTGAGTTTATTCATTTCAATGGAGAGGAATATCTGCGAAAAACCTAGGAAAGTAGTTGATAATTTATATTTTTTTAATTAATTGTTTACTTAACTGTTTTACTTGTCATTATATATTTTAATAGTTTTTATTACAAAATGTTTAATATTTTAAAGTTCCTTAATTTTACACCGTTTTTCAAACAGTTGTTTTAATTTTTCCAAACACTAGAGACATTTAGAAACAGTTAGGGTCTTTAATTGGTTTGACAGCTGGTTGAGCCAAGAATGTAGCTTAGTCAACTGTCAAAGATTTTTTCTCAGCTGTTTTGTGGATGTGGTTTGTTCGCCCCCAGTCCCCTCAAAATGACCATAATGTCATGCAAGGCCTTTCATTTAGGATTGGGCCAGGACTCTGTAACATGCTGACAACTATGAATCTGCCCTGATCTTTGGATCAGTGGCAAGTGTATTATCACAGTGCCAACCTAATGTGTTAAGTCTTAAATTTGGACTGGAAACTAAACAGTCTGAATTCTGAACAAAAATATATAGTTTACTATTTTTTAGCTTTCTTTAATGCATTTGCATTTTAGAAGGGTTCATCTAATTTAAATTAGTTAGATATTTCTAATGAACAATTAGCAAACCTGCATTTAATTTGTATACAGTCTAATAATAGAAATCCACAAAAATATATTCAGTCATAGGAATGAAATTAGATTTGAGGCTGTGTTCTGGTTGGATCTTAGGTATGCAACCTGCATGTCTATGAAAGTCATGGCAGGGTCATACAGACTCATTCAGGTCTGTTGGCATTCACATTTGTTGTAAATTACTTGGTCCAAAAGTGAACTTGTATGTTTTGGCCTGTAATGAAAATTCCTTTGTTGCCTCTCCATAGGATTTCCCACCATTTTTCCTCTGATGAAATTAACTCCCTATGGCTGGTCCAGCAGGATAATCTAATTTTAGCCAATCGGCTTGGGAGCTGCCATTTATCTCACAAAGGAGAAAATGTATCTGCTGCTATGGTAACAATTGGCTGGGCTCTGTGCATATTAGGATACTCTGACATAATGAAAGCTACCAGCTTGCTTTTTAGATGATTAATCTTTTCCCCTGTGAACCTAGTAGAATACATTAGCAGAACTAGTGTGATAAATTTGTTTATCCCAAGACAATCATTAGAAAATTACCTGTGAACCAAATTCTCATTAGTGTATAGTTCATGAATGAGTGACCATATGGTAAATGATACCAGTCAGACGTGATAATGTCTGTTTCAGCAACAGGCTGAAACTGTTTATGAGGTGCCGCCAACAGTTTTTAGATCTCTGCTGGAGCAGGTTAATTTCAGACACTGTACAAATGATACCGTTAGGACACAGCTGGTACTTAATCCACATGCAGCCTTAGCCTCTTACATGGATAACTAGGTTTCAATGTTTCATACATTTATCAGGAATACATAATAATATATTCTTAGTCATTGCATTGTACAAATTTTTGTATATTTTCAATCATAAAGATTAACTTTTAAAATTGTAAATGATCTCTTGCATTAATATTCTCCACCTATGGTTTATAGTTATAATCATATATCATGTTACACAAAAGGCAACTAATACTTTTGCTACTATCAGACACAAATAATTACCATTAATTGCACTATTAGCAAATAATGAAAATTCTGATTAGTACTCTGTATGCCCGTGATGTTCTAACCCAAAGTTGAAAATATCTATAAACTCTCCACCTTAAATGATCAACTTTTACAATAGTTCCTTTGTCATTTCTGCCTCACACATATGCTTCAAGGAATACAAATCTCTTTTGGTTACTTGCAAGTTGCGAGTCTCCCTTGAAAATTATATTGTCTAATGGCCTTTACAGCAGATACACAACATATTTTAGTTTACTCCTCCAGCATTGCCCACCCGATAATTTTTACTTGAAGGAAAGGGGACAAGGTCTGGTACCAATGATTAAAAAAGCATCTGAGGCAAACATTCTCGTTAATTCTAATAAATGCCGACATGTTGGGAGAAAGAAGCCAGAATTCCCTCCCCATCTCTCTTGCTCAACCCCACATTGAAAACAAATAGGTCCTGAATTCAACCTCATCCACCCACCTTGCCTCCTGCCCTCCACTGTATAATCAGGACATGGAAGGAAAGTTTAACCTATTTTTCCTAATTTATCTATGCTATGCCCATCTGGTTAAGATGAATGCAATGATACCACCATCACACTCAGAGACTTAGTCCAAAGCCTCAGAGCTTTGAAATGACCAACGAAGGACCAAGGCAGGTGGGCAGATATTCCCAGAGGAAGCTCCTTTAAAGTACTTTTAATATTAAATCATTGATTTTATGGGTAAGTTTATTAACTTTGAGTTATATCAGTCAGCTAGCTGCTTTACCCAGTGTTGCTAGGGTTATTATGCTGGCAATCATAATGTTTGCATTTATTTCCGTGCCATTAGGTTTATAACACTCCCTGTGAATGAAATAAAATCGAACTTAAATATATAATTATTCCATAGATAATATAATTAGGTTAAAATTATATAGTTTTACCAATAAAAGCATATACAAAAAATTAATATAGTTCTTTAAGTAGGTATGTATCTGTGCAAAATGTATACGCATGGGAAAAGCATTGAGTTTCGAGATTAAGGTAATTTTTAGTGATTGTCCTCGGGCCTTGTTAATGGTCCTAGCAAAACTAAATTGAATAAGGAAATGAAGTTGCTTGAATTGCTTGACCAGATGGGATAATTGGTATCTGAGGGATGAAAACATTTCCCCCAACAGCATTACTAGTCATTATTGTGGCCTCAGTTACATGTGGTATTAATTTTTGAACTGATAATCTTGTGCCGTTGCATAGTATTGGTGGATCCAAATTCCTGAGTAGCATGCTTGGAGGTCCTTCTTTTAGTTCAAGACCAGGTGATGGCACAGCAGGGTCTGACAGAGAGTTGAGTTTATTGTCATATGCACAAGTATGCGAATGCACAGGTACAATGAAAAACTTACTTGCAGCAGTATCACAGACATATCATATAAGCAGCATTCACAAGAAAAACATAAATTAAATGCTATTTTTACAAGAAAGAACACAATCAGAACAGAAAAAATAAAGTCCATTCAAAAACAAATGTCACAAATAGACTTATTTTGTACAGGTAATCCAGGAAGCTCTGAAATAAGGTCTTTACTCATGGCCTGCACTGCATAATTTTTTGGTGCTGAAATTGCTCTCTAACACAACCATTGGTTACACAAATAGTATTGACTGACATATGGGAAAACACCTTGCATCAGATCATGAACTGATGTAACAATTTGGCCTGAGTTTTTCATCAAAATCATTCCAGAGTCTTCCTGTTTAATTTGCCCATTTCCTAATTTGAGTAAATTTGAAGCAAACTCTTTTGCAGATGGATCGCCTATCAAACACACTCACGTATTGGTTTTCAGGTGTAATCATTTAACATTTTCCCAAATAAGTGATGAATTAATACAGGCTTTTAGTTTATCTGCTTTAGTATCTTGTGGAATTACCGGTAGCGGTTGACAAAAATATACAACTAGTATGAAAGTAATGCCTCTCATTAATTTATTATTGTGTCTAAGATCTTGCAAAGTTCAATCTAATGCTTCAGTAGCTGCTTTGTGAGCCACTGTATACTCATCCCAGATAATAAGTTTACAATCTTTTAGAATTTTTTCCTTTGCAGTTCCCCAACCAATGTTACATGCTGGAATGTCAAATTTAAAGGGAGTTTTAAGACTGAACGTGTAGTTTCCTCCATCAAAATGTTGAAGCAACACTTGGTGATGCCATGGCAGGGCAATCAGATTTTGTCATTGAACTTTAGCCAAAAGTAGAGCAAAAAAGAAAAATTTTTTCCATTCCACCAGAAGCATCCAAAAAATATGATTCCTTGATCATTGAAGAGCTTCTGTAATTGTATATAAGGTATATTGATATTGGTATTGGTTTATTATTGTCACTTGTACCGAGGTACAGTGAAAAGCTTGTCTTACAAACCGATTGTACAGGTCAATTCATTACACAGTGCAGTTACATTGAGTTAGTACAAAGTGCATTGATGTAGTACAGGTAAAAACAGTAACAGTACAGAGTAAAGTGTCACAGCTACAGAGAAAGTGCAGTGCAATAAGGTGCAAGGTCACAACAAGGTAGATCGTGAAGTCATATCTTTTGTATCTCACTAAATATGGTTCTTTCTATTGGATACATTTGTCTAATTAATTTAAGTCATAGTTGGTCTTCCACAGAAACTCAGTGAACAAATTTTCAGTTTCTCTTTCTGGTTCAGGTAGGCCAAGAGTATTTAGGCCAGGTCCACCTCAAGAATAGATCTGAAAACAATCTCATTAATTTTCAATGGGGAAAATTAAAATTAGGCCTCCATTGGGCTTTGGAGAGCCACCTAAAAGGGTTTTAGAAAAACTAAAAGTGCAGTGCACATCCTGATGCCAAACCTAAATGACATGCAAAATTTCAGGTTTCTAGATTGTTTCATTACTGAGCTATGCATGGGACACTTGGACATTCATGGGCTGGGGCTTTTTTTCTGGAGCGTCAGAGGCTGAGGAGTGACCTTATAGAAGTACATAAAATCAAGAGGGGCATAGATAAGGTGAATGCTCACAGTCTTTCCCAGGGTAGAGGAGTCTAAAACTAGAGGGCATAGGTTCAAGGTGAGAGGGAAAAGATTTAAAGGAGACCTGAGGGACAACTTTTTCCACAAAGCAGGTAGTGGGTATGTGGAATGAGATGCCAGGCAAAGTGATAGCACAACATTCAAAAGACATTTGGACAGGTACACAGATAGGAAAGATTTAAAAGGATATGGTCCAAACACAGGCACTGGGATTAGCTCAGGTAGGCAACTTGGTTGGCATGGACAGTTGAGCCAGAGGGCCTGTTTTTGTGCTGCATAACTCTATGACTCTGTCATGTTCCATTTTATTGTACATCTTTAGATAAGCACTGGAACAAACCCATAAAAAATAATCATGAATAAGTCACCTCCTGAATACTTCTTTGTGTGAAAGAGAGAGGACAAAAAAATAATCAGCAGGTAACATGTGCAAGGCTCCTCTCATGCACCATCTTGTAGCCTATTAGAAGATGGCTGGGGGCTCATGAAGAGTGCCATTAGAACCGGCATTTTTCACTATGAAATGTATTTGTTGCATCAAAAGTGATCTGTAACAATGCAAGGTGCTCCATTTTCAAAACTGTTTTGATGGATTTCTGTTAAATTGTAGCCACAGAGGAGGAAAAGAAAAAGCAATCTAAACTTCACAGTGGGATATATTGAGAGGACGTAGTGACAATGTGCAGATTCAATTCAATTCAAATTTGTATCTTTGTATGACTGTACAATCAATAAAAAGATAACAAAAACCAGCTATGAATGTGGTAAAAATACATTTCGATAAAAATGATTTAGCCACTGAGTAATTATTTTTATTGTGATGTACGATATGTTCTACTGAAGTTTTACAGTAAAAGTAGAAATTTGTTCAATGCTCAAAATAGGGGCAGCCGTCAAAATATTTAGCATCGGGACCATGAGATCAATGTTCACTGGAAGTGGACAACATTGGAAGCTAAGAATATTATACATGTGAGACAGATTATTTGTCATCTAAATCTTGAATGTTCTTTCTGTATTGAAAAAAAGGTAGATGTTCCATTAATCTGTAAGTAATTGGAAAAAGACACTGGAATTAGCTTTTGAAAGTCACCAAAACTGAGAAGAAAACATCCATGGAAGTTTAAAAATGGCTTTCCTGATGTCCATCTTTGAAAACTGTTTTGAGACTGTAGGTGTGTTACAGTTTCAAACTAGTCTTACTTACTTATTTGTCACAACACATATGGAACCCTTTCAGCCTAATGGGTCCCTGCCGTCCTTCAGCTGTGCAATCCCATCAGTCCCATTTCCCCTCTCCTCATCTCCCTGTCCCTGCAAATCATTCTCTCTCACATACCCATCCATTTCCCATTGAACTCTTCTGACACGTTGCCTCATTAAGGGATAACTTATTGTCACTAATTAACCTACTAGTATATTTTTTGGATGTGGGAGGAGATCAAAGCATCCTTGTTGATGTGCTGTCCAACTTTAAGTAATTAATATATTAATATTCCAGAATGCTTTTATTCTTTATGACTTGCACCTTCCATGTAATGTGACTTCTTTCTTCCCAACAAAATATACTGCCTTACTTTAATCTGTTTTGAACTTTATTTATTCATCCATTTGACTAGTTTATAAATATTCTATAACTTGTTGCATCCCCTGCCCACCACCACCACCAATTTGACATCATCAGCGAATTTAGAAATTTTGTTTTTGAATCTAGAGTCTTAAATCAATGATGTAAATTGTGAATAGCAGTGACCTTTCATGTTCTTTGGATGCACTTTTCATATTCTTGGGATGCAATAGACAGATCACAGCTTTTGAAATACTTGCACACAAGCAAATGGCTTGCACTAGTATTGATCCATCAATAATGTCATGCATGACGTCAGAGACAAATGTTGACCAGGACAATGTTTTGTAAACTTTATGTGTTCAAAATGTGCTAGTATGTCTCCTGTAACCCACTGTTTACAATATTTCTGTAGGATACAGCTATTTTTTTATTTTAAAAAGGATGTATGTGTTCCTAGAGAAAAATCAAGCAAAGTTTTGTAAATCATAAAGGCTGGGTTAAATACATTATGGAAACATTGGTACAATGTGTTTCCATACATGGAAAGTGTAAGGCTATTTATTTTAACAAAATATAGCTTTCTAATTCAAAAACACATAGGCCATTTGTGGGTGCATGTCTTTGAATCACGAAGCTATAGTTTGCTGCAATGGTGTTATGGCAAAAATTCATCAATCATAAATCAAGGAATACCTCTATTGCCAAAGTCATGGTGAACAATTGTGAGAAACTGCAGAAGTTCATCTTCCACAACTTCTTGATGGGCCTTCAGTTGTCTGCACTGAGCCATGAATCTGGAACAATGTGGAAAAAGGTGAGACTGGGAACAGAGAGGAATTATTTACAATAAGTGTGTGGGTGCCCAGTACAGTGAAGCACAATGCTCATGTGGCTTGAGGCCTGCTGTTCAGCAATATGCTCAACTATGGGCAGCCAGTAGACAAGGAACTGGATGTCTGGTATGTTTGATACCCAACTTTTCTTTCCTTTGTTAATTAGATCACCACCTCAAAATGCACTAGAAGCATTTAAACAGCATCCCAGACACAAAAATAGGCACTAAAGGAAGCCTGCCTCTAAAGGGCGCCCAGTGGAATTCTGGTTTCTCTGCACAGGTTACTTGGGGTCTCAGAAGTGATGCCCTCATGGCTAATTTTTTTTCACATGCCAGTCCATCCATGAGAGGCGTCCAACAGCTCTTTACTAGCTGCTGGCATTCAAAACCCATCATGAAAGATGTATTCAAAGCACCAGGAATTTATATAAATACCCAGATCTGGTCTTAGGTCCTTTGTGCACAACACACAAATATGATCTTGCCAGCACCAGGACCAAAGTACTTGGGCTGCATTATCAGCCACATTATCTATAACTACTGAACAACATCCACCAGGGAGAGGAGTCCACAATTATTTACTGAACTGTAGGTAATTAGTTACTGAGAGTGCTGTGCAAATTGGCTACAAAGCCAATCTACTCTGCCAAGAGTGTGCAATCACATCACATGCAATCTCCCAGTTTCATGGTGATGCCTGATCACACTGCCATGAATACTGCTAATGATCCAATTTAGCAAAACAAATATTTCTCCAGAGTCCTCTGAAATGGTGGGGAAACGTGTGAGAAGATTCAATTGATATAGCCCATCATTTAGGGGAAATATTTCTTGATCATACAAGGAAAGCCATGTGGTAACTTGTTTTTCCATTTTAAGTAAATAAATAGTAATACCTTCTCTGGGTGCCTCATTACCTCAGCCTCAACTATGTCTCAGAAACATGTCACAGAAGTGTCTGCTAAAATGATGAAAATACTTAGCAGATCAGGCAGCATATGTGTAGAAAGAAACAGAGTTAACGTTTCACCCAATCAGATATGATGAAATGTTAACTTTCTTTTACTCTGTAAAACCAAAGAAGACAATAAGTCAGCAGAAAAAAGTAAACATACTATGGAACTTTCCAAATTGTTGGCAGCAAATATATCATGAACTGGTCTGGAAATGAAACAGGAAAACAGAAAATGCTAGAGCAATTTTTCTGTGGAGAGAAATTAGAGTTAGCATTTCATCAAAACAGAATGAGCTGAAATACGAACTCTTTTCTTTTTGCACAGGCGTTGCTTACCTATTCTGTAGCGGCATCAGTGAGAGGGAAAGAGTTAACATTACATCAGTGAGTTTTCTTCATTGAGCTCTTCCAAAATGTTAATTCTACTTCTCGCTCCGCAGATGCTATATGTACAGTATATAAATCACTGAATGCAGCAGGACAGATTGAGAAAGTAGTTAATAAGACACACAATCCTGGCAAAGGCTACTTGACCTGTAACAGTAACTCTATTTTTCTTTCCACACATGCTGCCTGGCCAGTGTTTCCAGCACATGTGCAGAAGAAATGTTCTGTTTTTATTTTAGATTTCCAGGATCTGCAGCATTCTATATCACTTGCATTTCCGTAAATATTACCATTAAAGACAACATGAAACAAAAATACAATTTATGTCTAACTTCAAGATACATGTTTCATCTACTGAAATGTTTTTGAAGATATTTGGCATCTTTTTTCTTTTTGTGTAACGCTTCAAAAATGACCTTTTCATTTCTAGGTTTGTAATTCCATTTATTTGCAAATTTTTTCCCAGTCATAGATTATATTCCAGTACCTCCAGGTTCCTCAACATACTAAGACAATAGTGTTGGTCCAGCCCCCATTGTGCAATACCACCCTCCAATGATAAAGGTCCACAATGAGAACTTTGAAAAAAATGGACCACTTCCCATATCTTGGGAGCCCTCTCCCAGTGAAGGCTGGAATTCATGATGAAATTCATCATTGCTTCCAGTGTGCCAGCTTAGCCTTTAGTTGTCTGAGGTTCAAAGCTGGCATAAAGCTTATATTCTATCAGACAGAAGTGCTCCTTGCTCTCCTGTAGGCTTCTGAGAAATTCATGCATGGCCTCTCAGGATGGAGGATAAGTTACTTCATGCCTGGCTTCTGTGTGGTCCCAACAATGAGACTCAAGATTTCCAATGCCATCCCAAAAGGTCCTTATCCTTTTGGAATGGTCATAAGCCAAAGATTCTCACTTTTTCAGAAAGGTTTGCAGAACATCCTTGAATTGTTTCCACTGTCGCCTGGTAATCTCAGAGCACGTAATCAGCTGTCTTGGAGTCTGGTGTCAGGCATGCGAGCTATGTGACCTGCTCATTGCAGCTGACTGAGTTTCAAAGCTGGGCATGTTGCTATGGAAGAGAACACTGATTCTGGTTTGCTAATTCTTCCCATGAATTTGAAGGATTTTGCAGATAAAGTGTTGGTGATATCTCTAGCGATTTAAGATGTCTGCTGTATATACTGCTTGACTCAGAAGGCACCACAAGGTACTGGAAGGATACCACTAGCACTGTCTCTGTAAAATTCTCCAAATTCTCCAGGTAGATAAATGTCCCCTCCTGATCCTTTAGTAAAGCTCAGTTGGCTTTGTTGGGCAGGTCACGTTACTCGCATGATCAACACAAGACTTCTGCAACAAGCATTCTGTTCTGTAATGGAAAGAGATTATCAGCCAACAAAGGAATTGATTTAAGGTTGTGCTCAAAGTCTCCTTGAAGAAATGCAATACCTTACTGACTCCTAGGAACCTCTGGCCTATGACTGCTCAGGGTGACAAAGAAGCATTCAGGATGGTATTGAGAACCTTGAGCCATGACCACTCCAAATGGAGAAGGACCTATTAGGACAGCATTGAGAACACTGAAACCCTTTGTAGGGAGCACCCAGAGGCCATGTATAAGTGGCAGAAGGAGTGGGCCACCTTACAACCAAACTTCTGCCACTTACGCAGCCACCACCTGTCCCATCTGTGGTTCCTCTATTGGCCTCATTAGCCAGCTCAGAGCCCATAGAACTGGAGTGGGGGCAAGTTGATCTCAATGTAGAGCAAGAGAATGAGTGTGTGTGTGTGTGTGTGTGTGTGTGTGTGTGTGTGTGTGTGTGTGTGTGTGTGTGTGTGTGTGTTGGGGGTGTGTGTGTGTGTGTGTGTGTCCATGTGTGACAGCGAGAACGAGAGAGAGAGAGAAGGAAGAAGAGAGAGATAGAGAGAAGGAAGAAGAGAGAGAGCAAAAGAGAAAGAGCAGAAGGGGGAGAGGAGGTCAAAGAGGTGAAGAAGGAGAAAGAGATGAAGAAGGGGAGAAAGATTGTTCCAAAAATTATCCCTATGCTTATAAAGCAGTTTCACAAGAATAAACATCGCTGACCAAAAGAATAATTGTATTCTATTTTGTATATTTACTACCACCAATTTCAGTTATTAGGATTAAGAATCATTCATTGTTCTATATACTAATTTATGCTGGGTGGTATTTGTGAAAAATAAGGGGAATAAGTTGTTTACTTTAATACTGCATCTTTCATGATGCCATCAGTTCAAGTTCTGCACAGCCAATGAAGTGTTTAAAGTGCTGTAATTTCAGGATATCTCATGCAACCAACTTATACAGAACAAAGTTCCACAAACCATATTATTTAACAATTATATAATTTGCTTGATAATGTTGATCGAGGGTTAAATGCCATGCAGGATACATGAAGAATTTCTATATCACAACCTCTTGTTTGTGATTTACAAATTTACAATCTTTGGCGCATTAACATGTTGATTTTTATGAGTTTCAATTTTCATGTTTACTTCTACTATCATAGTGAGCACAAGCACCATAACTGATTACCATCTTTAATGAAATTTTATTTTTAGTATATTTTCATTAGTATGCTTGGACTTAAAAAAATGTTCCAAACTTCATAACACTTTGAACCAAAGTTATTACATTCCTGTTTCTCTACACTTAGTTCTCTCTATTTAATTCTCCTTCTCTGACTCTTTGCTTCATTTCCTCCTCTCATGTTCCTATTAGCTATATATTTATTTAAAATGTTATCTCATTCCTTTCACTTCCCTTACCTGCAAGCCACTCAATACAAACAAAAACTATACTGGAGTCAAAATGATCATGAGGACTTTGCAATAAAATGAACAAGATAATATATCTTACCAAGAATTGTTATTAATAGTTCAGAAGTTCAGAATCAAAAGTAAACCACAATTAGAGGTGAATAATCCATGTAACTTCTAACTGCCTCAATAAAAGCACTGAAGTCCCTTGGAAGAGTTGTAGATAGTTGCACACACTTGATATCATAATATCATTCATTTTTTCAGCCACAAAATAATGCAGTATTGTAATAAAACACAACTGTCCTGTATAACCTAAGCAATAAGGTATTTTTAAAGATAATTTCAAATGTTTTATGACATGACAAAAAAAATCACTTTTCACACATCAAATGATTGTACCCATATGTTACCCACAGCCTTGTTCCACAGAATCTCTCCAAATTTTGATGAGAATCCAAGGTAACAATTTCTTCCATGTTCTACAGAGGGTATTGACATTACATCCAAATACAGAGTATTCTACTGTCTGTTTGAACATTATTATAGAGAGCAAGACTATATCTTGAGGGTTTTAATCTCAGTCAACTAGCCCTAGCTACAAGATTCTTTATTAAACTAGCCTTCCTCAACTAACTGAATTTTGCAAGAGCACCAGCTGGGAAGAGGAAAAGACCCATATTCCAATCCACTTAACTTTTTAATCTAAGTCTTGAAAAAACATAAATTGCTTTGACCATAATGATTTCCTTATCTGTGAGATAAGCTTCTTTGTTGACAAGTCCAAAACATTTGGGAGAAATCACTAGCTCTAAACATGGTCAGGAAGCAGACTTCAATAATGGAAGATTACCTGGGCTTGGCACTTTTAACACAAGCTCTTCAGCTGCCTCCATTGACCCACTGCTGATGGAGACAGGACCAGTTCTTTCCTCCAATGGGACTTCCCTTCTTTTATTTGGGGTCTAGCCTTCTGCTTCTTCAAGGAACCGTGAGAACAAAACAATAAAAGGATAATCAACTTCAACTCAGAAGAAAAAAAAGTCTCCAATGCTATTTCTGCCAAGAGGACACCATCCAAATTTTCTGATGCAGAAAGAAATATGGAGCCAGAACCAGCTGAGCAAGTGCCTCCACCTGGAGTCACCACCCATGGCCCTTCCATGTCATTATTTACCTTGTAAGAATGCTCAGAACCCACCTTGCTGGCCCAAAGCATCCAAGACTCTAGATCCAGGTTTATCAATCCTAAAATATTGGAAATAGCGGAGAGATACAAATTTGGAATCAGGAATCAGAAGTTGGGGAGACTTTCAGTAAGTATGTTGTCTCAGAGAAGTACCTTCCTTGGACTGGTTCTCCAGGACCTTTCTAAAGCTCGTTGTGTAATTTGATCTTTGATGCAAATTTGTAGTGACAATGGGGACAACATCAAGGCATGGCAAAGAATTTCATCTAATGAAGGGTGCCGATATGATTGCAGTTTATACTCAAAGAGCAATAGCAAAGGCTTGAGTTCCAAAGCAGAATCTATAACACGTGGTGCGACGGGTGGGAGTTACTACTATAGATAGGACACCCCCTCAATCACACGTAGATCCACTTAATGAATTCACGTTTATGTTTTAACTGCCACTCTCTCCCATAGATAGTGCCTGAGCTGCTAGGTATTTCCAACATTTTCTGTTTTTATTTCAGCTTCTTATTTTTCCAAGTAAATTGCAAAGCTGGTTCGTTGAGTCTTCAAAAATGTTCCTGTAGTGGAGAATTTATTTGCATGAGCTATGGAGACAATAAAAACATCCTTCATGAAAGCTCTCATTGTTGCTAGGGATGGTTTGGGATCCAAAATCCAATCTGTAGCCATTGTTGGAATTAATTCACTTGGAGAACATTTGCAGAAAACCACGAGGGAGGAAGCCTGAGACTTCACACACATCCACTGTTCTGTGCTCTAAGAGATCAGTGGGCATCGTACGGCAATGTTCTTCAGAAATAGCACAGAGACAGCCAGCTGGCATTCATATCAGCAGCAGTTTTTTTTTCCCCATTATGCAGCTCTGTACAAGAGATAGTAGGCATCATTTCTGGAAGCAAAGAATCGCAACAACCCCACCAAGGACAAGCCTCAACACTGATTCAAACCCAACATTTATCAGGAAAATAATTCCCAACCCTTGCCAGTTGATGACTGGTCAAATTGATTTATAAAGTACTTCTCTATCAAGAATTCCAGTCCTTTCAGTCACATAGTACACCCACAATAAATGGGGACATGCATTACAATTTGACATAAATGAGGGAACATATGAAACATTATAAACATGAGCAGGAGTAGGCTGCTCCTATGTTCAGTAAGATCATGACTGATCCTATTTTGGCCTCAATGCCTCAACCCCACTCTCTCTTCCTTCCTCTTGACTCCCTTGTAGTTCAAGTGTCAGTAAATCTCTGCCATGAATATACTCAATGACACTTCCTCCATCAGGCTCTGGGGTGAAAAATTCCAAAAAGTCATCACCCTCCAAAAAGTTAACTGTTTCTCTCTCCACAGAATGTTGCCTGACCTGACAACAGTTTTTATGTGCTTTGCCGAGAGTACTTCTTAAACAACCCACTGGGGGAGAAAAGAGAATTCATAGCAGAAAAAATAATGGGGTTGATCTTCTGCCAATCTGTCAGCAAATAAGCCTGTAACTGGGCAATTTCTGAATGGAGGATGTGGCAGAGCTGTCCACTTAGTGGGGAATCTGCTCTGCACTGGCGGACTCCTGCTTCAAGCACAGCGAACCCACTGAAATCAATGGGGCAAATCAGCTGCTAGAGGGGTAGGTAAAAGTTTTTGTTTGATTCAATAGTTAGTTTCGTTGGTTTGACACATGTTTAATCTTTCAACATTCAATAACTTTAATTTTTTCATGTTATTTTGATTTTAGCAGGTCTCAAGTGATTTGCAAGACTTGCAAAAACATTCAAAGCAGTGAAAGCTTTGATGGTTGATGATCCTGGGAGAAGAATCTCAACAGCTGTCAAAGCCATTCTGTCAACGCAGCCAATCACTTACGCTGGAGAAACCTCGTACTGCCTCAACTTGCGGATGAGCTGAGAGCTGTCCTTTCAACAGCGTGGTCCAGTGTACAAGTGACCAGCAATCACAAAACAGCAGAAGATCAGTCTCAATACTTCTATCTGTTACACATTGTCTGAACAAGGATATCTGAAAAATTGACCAAATAGCATAATGCACTTTTCTTTTAGGGGTTTGTTATACTCACAAAAAATGTCTCTGCAAGTCAATGTGAAGAATCCAATAAAAACAGCACGGCTGTACAACTAACCATCACTTCTAAAGAAAGAGCATTTTCTGTGTTAACATTAAACAGACTAAGATATTTATTAAATTCAATAAGTAGACCAACTCCAGTATCAGGACACTCGTGTCCTGCATTTGAAAGATAAATGTCTGACATGCTGAGCTAAGATTATGTGGAGGTCTGTACACACTAAGATAATGTTAGCGAGATTCCACAAAGATAAAATATGAATAGCTCTCTGTACACATCAGCAAACGACATATTGCAAACTTGTTTTCTGTGTAACTTCAATACCTGTCAATTTAAGTCATCTTCAGATAGAAACTGCTTGGCAAGGTCTTTTGCAGTATCCACAAATACATCTACAGGTGTACAGAAAGGACACACGGGGGATTAGCTGTTCTCCAGGAAACTAAATAATGATCTGAAATTTGAAGCCTTTGGTGAACTTATAATTTACTTATTACTTCTACTTCTGCCAGTGTCTGATTTGGCTTCACTCCAGTAATTGCACAAACTGCCTCTGCAATCCAAAATGGTAGCACCTGACTTCACATTTTAATTAACACACAAGGTGGATTTTTATTATAAATGGTAGTTCACAAATTTTGCAATCCAGAGTCAAAACCAGTAAAACAGCTTCACAATCTTAGATATTGTTAAAGCAGATGTGAAAAAAAGAAAGCTTATTTTTGTCCAAGAAGTAGTTAACTTTCTCATAGAACTTAAAATCAGTTCAACACGGATTCTGCAGACTCTGTCTATCAAGAAGTACAATGAATATGACGTTCAGCACGACAGATCCAAGAAGAGCATAGGGAGCAACACCAAAATTGTGGCCTTTTTTAACCTCATAAAACCCTTTGACTCCATCAACAGAGAGGGATTATGGAAAATCCTTCACAAAGCTGCTGTCATTAGAAACCACAAGCTCCATCCCAATCAAGCAAGGATGTCACAGCAACCCACTACTCCTCACTGTAATACTGCAACTCACCTCCAACAATCTTCCTGCTGGAGTGGAGTTAATCCACAAGATGAACAAGAAACAGTTAAACCTTCTTTCACTCTCCTCTGGAATCAAGTCTAAACTCAGTCATCGACTTACAGTGCACAGATAACACACTTTTGGAGACCAAGTACAAATTCATTGTCACTGTAGCATACAAGATGATGGGTCTTATGAGAAACATTCAGGAAAAAGGTCTTTCATCAATGTCCTCCCCCCTAAAAAAGAAGATGCACAACAGGACGTTGGAAAGCATGGATCACTTTCCATCCCTCATGAAACGTCCTCTCTGTAAAGGCAGACATTGGTAACAAGATTCATCTGCCTTCAATGCACCAATACTGTCTTTGATCAAATGAGGAAAGGAATATTCAAAGACCAGTGCCTCAAACCTAGGATCAAGCTTATGATCTACCAAGAAGCAATGCCTTCCTATATACTTTGGAGGCATGGACAATTTAAAAATAGGCACATATCCAGCACCTGCTGTTTGTTTTGATTTTCATTTTGAACCTGTACTTTCTTGAGTTTCAAAGAATGAAGGGTGATCTCATTGAAAGATATAAAATTTTCATTGGGTTTGACAGAGTGGATGTGGGGAGATGTTCCCTTTCACTGGGGTGTCTAGATTCAAGGTCACAGTCTGAAAATAAGGGTGTCAGCCATTAAGGGCAGAGATTAGAGGAAATTTCTTCACCCAGAGTATAATGAATCTTTTCTTAAGAGAGTAGTGGAGGTCCATTTGCTGAATATATCCATACGGAGATCTATGTATTTTTAGATATTAAGGGAATGAAGGAATATGAGGTTAGTGCAGGAAAGTGACTCTGATTTAAAAAGTTGTGTGATGGTCTTATCGACTGGGGGAGAGTTGATGCACCGGGAGCAAAATAGCCAACTTCTGCTTCTACTTCTCACATTCTTACTATTTCACTATTTATCACAAGTTTGGTCCAGGGTTTGAGGTACTGGTTTTTGAACACTCCTTTCCTCATCTGTCCAAAGGCAGTATTGGCATACTGGAAGCAGGTGAACTTCATTACTAATGTCTGCCTTTACAGAGAGGTGCTTCATGAGGAACGGAAAGGGCACATGAGGAAAATCTTGTATTCTTTACACAGGGAGTATTTATGATCTGGAACTCACACCTCAAAGGGTGATGGAGAAAGAACCACTCATGACATTCAAAAGCGAATTGAATAGGCATCAGAGAGACTGATTTGCAGGAACATGGAAAATAAAGGGAGACCAGGACTGAAGGGATTCCTCAACTAGGAGTTGGCATAGACTCAACAGGCAGAATGGTTGCCTCCTGCACTTGACCAATTCTATGATTCTATTCTATGACTCACGCAGAATATCCAGCCCCTAACCTGCTCTTGTGGTCAAGTATTTATGTTAAGTTTCTGGTCAATGGTAAACCCCAGGATGATGATGGTGAAGGATTCTATAATGGAAACACCATTGAATATCAAAAGGAAATTGCTTGACTCTCTGTTGATGGGGATGGTCATTGCCTGGGACTTGTGCATAATGAAAGTTACTTGCCATTTCATAGACTATGTGCAACTGTTGTCTAGGTTTTGCTGCATGGAGATATGGGCTGCTTCATCTCCTGAGAGACTGGTAATGAAATAGAACCAGGTCTAGAATATTCCGAGGGGAGAGGGTGAGCAACCAGAAGTCTTGGTACATGTAGGTACCAATGACATAGATAGAAAAAGAGAAGAGGTCCTGAAGGAGGAATACAAGGCATTAGGGAGAAGGTTGAGAAGTAGGACCTCAAGGGTAGTAAACTCAGGATTACTACCTGTGCCACGTGTCAATGATAGGAAGAATAGAAAGCTCTGGCAGATGAATGCGTGGCTGAGTGACTGGTGCAGGGGGCAGGGCTTCAGATTTTTGGATAATTGGGACCTTTTTTGGGGGAGGCATGACCTATTCACTAAGGATGGGTTGCACCTAAACTCCAAAGGGTCCAATATCCTGGCGGGAATGTTTAATTTAGTTGTAGGGGAGGGTTTAAACTGATCTGGCAGGGGGATGGAAACCAGGATGTTAGGTTACAAGATGCTAAGGTATGGGAGGAAGTTTATAGAAACAAGTCCAATGAGGATGGCAAGAAGGACAGGCAGGTGAGAAGTCAGGATAATTTGCTGAATAATAGAAGTACAACAAATCAGGATGTTAGGATACAGAATGTTAGGATAGGGGATGAGGTATATAGGAACATGACTAAGATAGTATGTAGTGAAGATGGTAAGAAGGATAGACAGGTGGAAAGTCAGGATAATCTGCTGAGCAATAGAAGTACAACAAAATCAATAGCAGATACCGGACTAAACGTACTATATTTAAATGCACGTAGCATTAGGAATAAAGTAGATGACCTAGTGGCACAACTACAGCTTAATAAATACGACATTGTGGCAATCACTGAGTCATGGCTTTATGATGGATGTGATTGGGAACTGAATGTCCAGGGGTACACAGTGTATAGGAAGGATAGGCGGGTAGGCAGAGGGGGAGGTGCGGCCATGATGGTTAGTAGTGATATAAAATCAATAGAAAGGAAGGACATTGGGTCAGAGGAGGTGGAATCCTTATGGGTGGAGCTAAGGAATAGCAAGGGTAAAAGGACAATAGTAGCAGTCATATATAGGCCCCCTAATAGCGGTCAGGAAGTGGACGATAAGTTGCAGTTTGAGATAGAAAAAGCATGCCAGAGTGACAATGTGAAGATAATTATGGGGGATTTTAACATGAAGGTGGACTGGGAAATCCAGCAAGGCGGTAGAACTCAGGAGAGTGAGTTTGTGGAATGTCTAAGGGACATTTTTCTGGAGCAACTTGTTGAAGAGCCCACCAGGGGATCGGCTGTTTTGGATTGGGTGCTGTGTAATGAACCGGAGGTGATTAGGGAACTAAAGGTAAAGGAACCACTGGGAACCAGTGATCACAATATGATTGAGTTCAGTTTCAAGTTTGAGAAGGAGAAGCTGATAACTGGTGTATCGATATTTCAGTGGAACAAAGGAAATTACAATGGTATGAGAGAAGAGTTGGCCCAAATTGATTGGAAGAGTAAGCTAGCTGGAGGGACGGCGGAGGAGAAATGGAAGGAATTTCTACAGGAAATAAGGAAAATGCAAGATAGATATATTCCAAGAAAAAAGAAGGTTTTGAATGGAAAAAAGGCACAAATGTGGATAACGAGAGAGGTGAAGGCTAAAATAAAAGCAAAAGGGGCGGCGTACAAAGAAGCAAAAATTAGTGGGAAAACAGAAGACTGGGGAGCTTTTAAAAACCTGCAGAGAGAAACTAAGAAGGTCATCAGGAAAGAAAAGATGAATTATGAAAGGAAGTTGGCAGATAACATTTGAAAGGATACTAAGAGTTTTTTTAAATACATAAGGAGTAAAAGAGAGACATGGGTTGATATAGGACCAATTGGTAACGGTGCAGGAGGTATTGTAATGGACGATAGAGAGATGGCAGAGGAATTGAATGAACATTTTGCATCGGTCTTCACCGTGAAGGACATCAGCAATGTGCCGGTTAGTCAGGAGTCTCACGAAATGGAACTGAGTTCAGTTAAGATTATTAGGGAGAAGGTGCTAGGAAAACTAAATGGGCCTAAGAGTTGATAAGTCTCCCGGACCGGATGAGGTGCATCCACGGGTTCTGAAGGAGGTGGCTTTAGAGATAGCGGAGGCATTGGTGATAATTTTCCAGGAATCGATAGATTCTGGCATGGTTCCTGAGGACTGGAGGGTCGCAAATGTAGTTCCGTTGTATGAGAAAGGTGGGAGGCAGCATAAAGGAAATTACAGACCTATTAAGTCTGACGTTAGTCATGGGAAAATTATTGGAATCTATCCTCAAGGATGGGGTTATGGAATACCTAGAGGTGCAAGGCAAGATAGGTCCTAGCCAACATGGTTTTGTGAAGGGAAGATCCTGCCTGACCAACCTATTGGAGTTTTTTGAAGGAATCACAGGTAGGGTGGATAAGGGAGAGGTGGTAGATGTTGTGTATTTAGACTTTCAAAAGGCCTTTGATAAGGTGCCTCACAAGAGACTGATTAATAAGATGAGAGGTCATGGAATTACGGGTAGGATAGCAGAATGGGTGGAGCATTGGCTGGTTGGCAGGAAGCAAAGAGTGGAAATAAAAGGATCTCGTTCTGGTTGGTTACCAGTTACTAGTGGTGTGCCACAGGGGTCGGTGTTGGGGCCGCTCCTTTTTACCTTGTACATCAACGATTTGGATAATGGAATAAATGGTTTTGTGGCTAAGTTTGCGGATGACACCAAGATAGGTGGAGGAGTAGGGAGTATTGAGGAGATAGGAAGGTTGCAGAGGGACCTAGACAGTTTAGGAGAATGGGCAAGGAAATGGCAGATGAGATTCAATGTTGAGAAATGTGCAGTTGTACACTTTGGAAGCAGAAATAAGCAGGCAGATTATTATCTAGAAGGAGAGAAGATTCAAAGTACGGAAGTACAAAGGGACTTGGGGGTACTCGTGCAGGATACCTTAAAGGTTAACCACCAGGTCGGATCGGTGGTAAAGAAAGCGAATGCTATGTTGGCATTCATTTTGAGAGGTATAGTGTATAAAAGTAAGGAAGTGTTGATAAGGCTCTACGGGGCACTAGTGAGGCCTCATTTGGAATATTGTGCGCAGTTTTGGGCCCCACATCTTAGGAAGGATGTGCTGACGTTGGAGAGGGTTCAGAGGAGATTTACGAGGATGATTCCAGGAATGAAAGGGCTTACGTATGATGAGCATTTGTCCGCTCTTGGACTGTACTCACTGGAGTACAGAAGAATGAGAGGGGACCTCATAGTGACATTTAAAATGTTGATAGGAAAGGACAGAGTAGATGTGGCTAGGCTGTTTGCCTTGGTGGGTGAGTCCAGGACCAGAGGGCACAATCTTAGAATTAGAGGGTACAGTTTCAAAACAGAGATGAGGAGAAATTTCTTTAGCCAGAGGGTGGTGAATTTGTGGAACTCCTTGCCACGTACAGCAGTGGACGCCAGATCAGTGGGGGCGTTCAAGGAAGAGATAGATAGATATCTAAATAGTCAGGGTATCAAGGGATATGGGGATAAGGCTGGAAATTGTGATTAGAATAGGTTTTTTTTCCTCCCCATTCCCCATTTCTTTTTCCCTTTTCCTTGGAGCAGACTCGATGGGCCGAATAGCCTGCTTCTGCTCCCTTGTCTTGTGATCTTGTGATAATGAAATCATCAGCAAATGCCTCTGCTTCTCTCCATAAGACTGAAGGAAGATGATTGGACATAGGACACTGCCTAATGAACTCCTGCAGCAATATTGACCTCCAACAACCACAACTATATTCCTTTGTGCAAGATATGACTCCTGCCAATGGAGAATTTTGCTCTTGGGCCCATTTACTTCAGTGTTTTCAGGGATCCTTGATGACACATTACAGTATGTCAAATGCTGGCTTAAGGGCAGTGACTCTCACTCCATTTTTAGAAGTCACCTCTTTGAACCACATATGGACTGTAACAAAGTATGGAACCAAGTGGTCCTGGTGAAACCCAAACTAAGCAACTATAAATGAGTTATTGGTGAGGAAGTGACACTTCATAGGACTATAATTTACATTTCCCATCACTTTTCACACATTTGAGGCAAAAGTATCTCACAGGAGATAACCTACAACTATTCATTATTCTTAACATTTAGAAATCCATGTCAGTCAACCTGAATCAGAGTTTAGTGATTAATTAACTAAAGGATCTATTGCAAAGATACATCATTTCCACCAGTTGCCAACCATGTTTTTCTATTTACTCTTACCAGCTACTGATGAGGGCCTACAGTCTTCTTAACATGTCTTAACCTACCAGGCTACTCAGTATGGAAATGAACAATAATTCTATTTTACATAGAACAAAGTCAAAGTGGAGTTTACTGTCATATGCACAAGTACATGTATGCACAGCTGCAATGAAAAATTTACTTGCAGCAGTATCACAGGCACACAGCATCAGATATGCAAGATTCACAAGAGAAACATAAATTAGACATAAATTATACACAATTTTCAAAAGAAAGAACACAATTAGAACAAAAAAAACAAAGTCAATTGTAGTGCAAAGTGATCATAGTGTTGCTATACTGAAGTAGTGACTAGTGTTGTGCAGGTTGGTTCAAAAACCAAATGGCTGAAGGGAAGTAACAGTTCTTGAATCTGGTAGTGTGGGACTTCAGGCTTCTGTACCTCCTGTCCGATAGTAGCTGCGAGAAGATGACATGGCCTGGATGGTGGGGATCTTTGATGAAAGATATTGGCTTCTTGAGGCAATGTCTCATGTAGGTAAGGGATGTGCCTATGGAGAGGGATGTGCCTTTGATGCATTGGGCTGAGTCCACTACTCTCTGCAGCTTCTTACATCGCTGCACATTCGAATTGCCGTACCAGACCATGATGCAACCAGTCAGGATTCTTACAACTATGAACAGTGAGGTAATTGCTCATCATGGAATCTGGTCATGAAGTGTGGAGCATCCATGTGGCAGATATATTATATACAGTTAATAACATGGTCACATTACATCACGAACTTTCTTATAGCACTTACACAAGAGGTGCCCTCTAATTGGTGATCAGCAATGTGTAAAGACAGCAGGGTACATTCACACTAATTTGTATAATACATCAAGCATGCCAGAGAAGGACTAGATTAATTTAGGAAAAAATATACATTACACTGGAAGGTGCAATAACTGTTAGATCACAAAGGAAATAAATTTGATTAGGTTTCAGTAGCTATTTAGATAAAGCAATAATCAGAACTTATTGAATAAAAGGTTTGCTTAAAGAAAGGAATGTTTATGAAAATAAGGTCATGGCCAACAGAAAAAAAAACAGAAGCAGAAAGAAAGTTGCTCTCCTTGCAACTCTCTGCCTGAAATCCATTAATGCTGTACAAACTGGAGAATGACCCAGAATTTTTTCACTGCCTTAACAAATTAAGCTCCTAATGTTACACTAGGTTATAGGATATGTATGCAAACATAAAAGAAAGGGGATGGAAAAATACCACGTGGCTGCCTGAGCCTGCTAAAATATGAGAAGCACCAACAGGGTTCAAATCCTCCCCTCCAGACCCCAAATTTAATGTAGTGCTTAGAATGCTGAAGTATCTCAACTGGTTATAAAATGTAGATACCATAGTATATACATGCTAGAAATGATGTGCCAACTAGGCTACGATCAAAATGCAAAGTGCATATCCTTGGCACCAAAATTCAAATAAATATGAACCTAAGCCACCACCCCACAAAAGAAAAGAAAATGCACATATCTACTCATTGTGTTTAACACTGTACCAGAATTCTATCATAATCCTTAAACAGCTTTGAGGTGAATGTAGAAACCTAACTACAGGATTATTAAAAAGTTTATTACAAGCCAACTATTATTATGTAGATCCATTTGCTTATATCATCCAATCCCAATGTACTCCCTACATGTTTCAATTTTTAGAGAGCCAACACAGAGATTAGTATGATTCAATTATGCATAATTACTGCAAATAGCACATTGCAGCAACAACTTCTCACTTAGAAATTGTCAAATGATTATTTTTTGATAGCACTGCAACAACCTCAAGTTGCAATGTGAGGGGAGTGCGCTGCAAGCAGCATCCAGGTCAGATTCTAAGATCCTGCCACCACTCCTCAATGGTGTGTCCAGGGCAGACCAAGAGGTCAGATCTACTTGCTTCTGACCACATTCCCTACTTCCACTTGCTCTGTTCATGACTTGTTTTAGTGTACCTCTGATAAGTAAAGACTTTTAAAAAGACATCAAAACTGATTTAAATAATTAAAATAAAAATGTGAAAATAATATATTTATTTAAAAATAAGTCACACTACTGTTAATTAATTAAAGACAAATATATACAGTGAAATGAAGAAAAATGAATAAACTTGGCTGGAGCTAGGAAATAAGAAAAGTAAGTCACTTGTGTGAGTGGCGTATAGCCCCAAGCAGCAACCACATGGCAGGACAGAGTATAAAGGAAGAAATAGTGTGTGCTTGTTGGAAATAATCATGGAGATTATAATAAAAACAGAAAATGTTGGAAATTCTCAGCAAGTCAGGCAACATCTGCAGGAAGAGAAACAGAGTCAACATTTCAGGTCGAAGACATTTCATCAGAAGGAAACAATATAAGCTTGTCAAATTGCTGGAGGATGGGAGCGGGGGAATGTTTCTGATAGGGTAAAACTGGAGTCACTCTGGGGATAAGCGGTAAACAAGGTTATCTGGTCGTTGAGTACATGGGAGCAGTTAGAGAGTGAGAACATGGACAAGAGAATAGATTGGAAACAGACTTGGAGATTATGCTTTACATATGGACTGTTTAGAAGTGGACAAAGCTAAGTGAAGAGTTCATAGAGTGTTTCTGGCATTGTTTCTTAGAACAGCGTGTTCTGTTGCCACCCAGCAGTTGGTCATAGTAGACCAAGTATTGTGACCTTATGGTAGCAGTGACCATAATATATGACTGAATTTTACATTCAGTTAGAGGAAAAGAAGAATAGGTCCAAGACCAGTACTTAAAGCTTAAATAAGTGCAACTAATGTGAGCCCAAAATCAGAGCTGACAAAATAGGCTAAGGAATTATCAGGTAAGTTGAAGTGGCAAATATTTAAGGGGATCTTTCAGAATACACAGAATAGACACATTCCATTGAGAAAGAAAAATTCCACAAGGAGGACCCATCATCCATGTTAAATAAAAAGTTAAAGATAATATCAAGCTCAAAAAAGAGGATTTAGTTGCACCAAGATGGGTGAAAGATCAGAATATCAAAAAAAAACAAAGTGACGAAAAGATTGATAAGAAAGGAAAAATTAGAAAACAAGATAGAGTGAGCCAGAAATATATAAAAACAGGATAGTTTGATAGATATTTAAAAGAGAAAAAAGTTAACAAAATGACTTTCTTACGGAAAGTGAGGCTGGGATATTAATAATGGAAAACAAGAAAATGAATTAAACAGGTACATTGCATTATTGTTCCCTATGCAGGAAATAAAAAGCATCCAAGAAGGAGTTGCAAAGCAGGAATTGGAAAGGAGGGAGCAACTCAGGAAAATTACAATGACTGGTGGTTACAATAAGGTCCTAAGTGGGCTTGACAGGGTAGATGTTGGAATGACTTGACTAGTGGAAGAGTCTCAAACAAGGGAACATAGCTACAAGATAAGGGGTGGTCATTTAAAACTGAGATAGATAGAAATTTCTTCTCACAGGGGAAAGTGAACCGCTGGAATTCTCTGTCCTGGCGGGTGGTCGAAACTGGATCATTAGAAGCATTTAAGATGAAGGTGAATAAATATTTGATAGTTTGAGGAATGGAAGGGTATGGAGAAATGGCACAGAAGAGGAGACAAGGCCAGCATAGATCAGTCACGATCATGTTAAATGGCAGGGAGGCTTGAAGGGCCTGATCCTGCTCCTATTTTCTTGTGTTCTTGTGTTCTGGTTGACAAGTCACTGGGTCCTCGTGGACTTTAGCCTAGGGTCTTAAAAAATGGCTACCACAATAGTTAAGGCATTGATTTTGGTTTTCAAAATTTCCTAGATTCCAAGAAAGTTCCAAAGATTGGAACATAGCAAATGTAACTCCTTTTATTCCAAAAGAGAGACAGACAGAAAGCAGGACATGGCAGGCCAGTTAGTATAACATCTGACTCAGAGAAAATATTAGGGCAATTAGAAAAATTCAAGGTAATTGGGCAAAGCCAACATGGTTTTGTGAAAGGGAATCATCTTTGATGAATATTTTGGAGTTCCTTGAGGAAGTAACTTGAAATGTGGATAAAGGGAAAATGGTGGATGTACTATACATATTTTCAGGAGGCATTTGATAAGGTGCTATATCAAAGGTTATTACAAAAAAAAGCTCATGGCATAGGAAGTAGCATAATAGCATGGATAGAAGGTTAGCTGGCTAACAGGAAACAGAGACATAAATGTTCCTTTTTCTGGTTGACAAGATGTAATAAGTGGTGTGCCGCAAGGATCAGTGTTAAACTTATCTTTTTAATAAGTGTTCGTGGCCCCATTCAAATAATGGGGCTAAGTTTGATATGCCAGCTATTACTGGCAAAAGGTGGAGGGGCCAAAATGTATCTGGCACATAAGCTCAGGTCTCTATAGTGAGTCCATAAGCAGAGCAAGGGGTCAGACATGCCTGCATCTTACCTACAGTGCGTTCCATAATTCCATGCTGCAGTGCACAGGCAAAGAAGTTCAGAACATATTGACAGCTAGCTGGCATTTGTCTGTGAAATTGACCCAATAAACCTATTAAGGATGAGCAAATATGCCTATAATATGCTTCTGCTTAAAGTGCTTCTCCAAGAGAAGTCATATTTAAATTCTTGCGCACAGTCCTGATAACAGAAAAGCTAACTGGAATAACCATGTGCACAGATTTTTTTTACATTTCTATGAAGATGCTCTGCTTATGAGTTCACTGTTGAAAGAGGACTGTAAAATATAACTCATCAATTGGACTGAGGGGGAATTACTTTTGTTTTGAAATAAAAAAAGTTAATAAATTTACAAGTAAATGCAGAATTTATGATTCAGCTTCACTCATTCTTGGTCTCTTTGCCTCTGTATAGCATCTGATGCTTTGTAGTGAGGTGAAGTTTTCTTCATCTGGCAGACTATTTCCTTATCTGTGCCATACATGTATTTGGTTCTTTTTTTAGAATTCATTCCCCTTGGCTAAAGTGCAAGAGTCAGTTTTTAAAAATGTGAAAGTTTAGTATTCTATTCTAAAACATCCCTCAGCCAGAAGCAGGTAATTGCAAGCATTTTATCAGCACCAACACTTACCTTGAACATCAGAGCAAAAGCATCAAGTACTGCATTCATCTGGTCTGGTCCATCTGCTGAGGGAGGATGACAAGGTCAACGTTTCAGCTCAACGGTATTGTGACCTTCTTCTCCACAGATGCAACTTGACCTGCTGTGCGCTGTGTGAAGCACACAGCATCCAGAGTCTTCAGCTTTCATTGCAGATTTTCAGCATCTGTGGTATTTTGCTTATAACAAATATCAAGAGTTCCAATGAAAAAATCAGGAACACAAGAAAGTCATATTTTTATGACAAAAGACTCATTTATATTATAAAAGAATAGCTGGAATTTATAAAGATATGGCATACAATTTAAATACTTACAATTAAAACATTCCAATTTAACAAGTATCTAATTGTATATTAAAGATAACAATTAACATATTATTAGATATTAAGGGAACCAAGGGATGTGGGGTGAGTGTGGAAAAGTAACACTAAGGTAAAAGATCTGCCATGATCGGGCATGGAAGGGGTGCAAATGGCCTACTCCTGATTACATGTCTTCAAAGTCAAAGTTGAGTTTATTGTCATATGCACAAGTACAAAAATGTACAGGTGCAATTAAAAACTTACTTGCAGCAGCATCACAGGTTTTTATGTTTTTAAACAGCTTATGTTTTTACATTCTAATGCACGTGTAGAAAACTCTTCTAAAAGAAAGCACAACTGAAAGTACACACAATAGGTCTCCTATTGTCCTTTTTAACTACCCAGTCACAACGAACAATGCCTCAGCAAATTACAATCACTTTAAAAACAAATTTGCATACCTTATTTCATTTCCCCATTTAGTGAATTGAGTCTGCTCTCATTTAATCTTACTAAACACTGACCTCAAATCTCAGGCTATTTTTTTAAAATCAGGTGATGATTACTTTCAGGTATGGCTTTACTAAAGTAGATTACGGTCTTGTACTTTTCCTGACCTTGATTGTCATACATCCTGTAACCAGGTCTGATATACAAATGGCAGTAACATGAAACTGTCTCTTTCTTGAATAGAATACCTCTCCACACATACGGCTAAGCATATCTCAGCTGCTCTTCTGATCAGAGGGCCATAAGCCAAGTATACACAGGCAAAACAACGCTACACAGCACCCCAGCACATGATATTGCAAAATACCAGATTCTGAGAGCCAGGATAGATTCAATGGACCAAATAGCTTCCTTCTATTCTGTAGGAAAATATGACATAAAAAATAGGAAACAACTTTTAGATTCTATGCCCCAATCTATGAAGGCAAGCATGCTGTATGTCTTCTTTAAGTTGCCATGTTCAGGAAACTATGGACTTGAACCGCAAGGTCCCTTTATTGTATATGTCCAACCCCTATTTGACTTCCAAGGAGGCATCACCTCACACGTGTCAAAGTTAATTTCCATCTGCCAATGCTCCACCCAACTTTCTATCTGACCTATATCCTGCTGTAGCCTTAGACAATCTTTCTCGTCATCCCCAATCTTACTAATCACATCCAAGTTGCCAATATATATCACAAACAACAGCACCGATCCCTGCCGTACACCGCTGGTCACAAACTTCCAATCAGAAAAGCATCCTTCCACCACTACTCTCTACCTCCTATCACCAAGCCACTCTTTGATGGATCATTCTTTGTAATGTCCACCATCTTCAAGGAGATTCTACCACAAGACACATCTTCCCCTCTCCTTCTCTTTCTGCATTCTGAAGAGAACATTCCCTTTATGACTCCCTGATCCATTTTTTTTACCTCCACCAACTACTTCCATTCTCCTGGCATTTTTCCATGCATCTCCTGAGTTGAAATATCTACTCTTTTATTTTGTCCCTTGCCACCACTCATCAACTCAAATAATCCTTCCACGTGAAGCAGCAATTTACTTCCACTCCTTCCAATCTAGTGTACAGCATTCAGTGCTCACAATGTGGTTTCCTCTACAATGGAGAAACCAAACACAGACTGGGTGAACAAAGCAATGTGGGGAGAATGGAATAAGATTGGTGTAACTGAATACTTGATGGTCGGCATGGACTTCCTGCACCAAAGGGTTTGCTTCCATGCTTTACGACTCAATGACTTCTATGAGCAGCTTCATTCAGTCCAGCTCACATTCCAGTTGCCTGTCATGTTAATTCTCCATTGCACTCTCACTCGGCCTTTTTGTATGTGGCCTCCTGTATTGAGATCCAAAATAATCATGAGGAATGGCACCTCATCTTCCATCTGAGCACTTCTGGGATCTTCCTGTTAAATTCAACAATTTCAGGTAACTCACTTTCTGTGTTTGTATCAGAACTACCCAGTTCTGCTATAAAGTCATTCACCTGTAATTTTAACTGAGCTTTTTTCTCTCCATAGATATGCCTGATCTACTGAGCATTTCCAGCATTCTCTTTCTGGTTTCAGTTCTCTGCAACAGTTCCAACCAGCTTTTACATGTTCCTTTGGTTTTGTTTACCCTCTTCCTAACATCCCTCATTAAATTAAGAACCAGATGGCTTTGTGAATAGGGTATCTCCTTGGTAATCCTGGCCTTGCCTTTGAGTTCTATCCATCACTCCCCACAACTTGAAGTTAACTTGCTTTTTCACTTTTTCTAGTTCTGCTGAAGAGCCTTCACCCTTAAAAGCATTAACTCTATCCTCAGAAACTGTTAGACCTGCTGAGAGTTCAAGCATTTTCTGTTTTTATTTCAGATTTCCATGTCTGCTTTTTGTTTATGTTTAAAAGATTTTTTAAGTCTTTTACGAAGAAATGAAGGCAACTTACTCTTTCACTTACAATGCAAAAATCACTATGTTTCTATGGACAGGAGACTGACAAGTGATTTTCGTTTGCATGTTTGTGGTGACGTGGTGAAGCAGGACACCACCCATTGTAGAACATGCCCAATTTTCACTCCATCAACTTCACGACAGGCCGGTTCCTCAACAATGAATGATTCATTGCCCGCAAAGCACCACCCACACACTGAGGATGAAAGGCATTGCATCAGACACAGTCAGATGTTTTCAGTTGATGGGTGGGGGGAATGACAAATCAATCCATAAATAAATGCTGCGATCCTATTTGATTGCCTGTTAAGTAAAAGAAACATGTCTCTAAACCTCCAATGAAATACTTGCAGCTGATCGAAGAGAAGTAGCCAGTTTCATCTCAGGTTCTTATCTAGCCAGTTCTCCTGGTATGAAGATGTTATTCAGGTAAAACCCAGCAAAATAAATAGAGACCTAGTAATGGATATTATCCAGGGAACATTCAAGTAAACATAAGACAGTAGAATAAACAGGTTGTCATGAGATCATTGTTATCTTTGATTAACTTCTCAAATTAAATTTTTCTCTTGTTTTTAAGAACAAAAATAATGTAATGGATTGCAAATATCCTGCATTCAGATTATGACTGTAAACTGTTCCTATGTGGAACAGCCCTTGTTTCAATCCTGCTCAGCCTCTCTCCCTCATCTTTTTTCTGGAACATTCATGACTGTATAGGTACTGCTGCCTCCTCTCATATGAATCTTGCAAGTTTACCACCTTTCACCCTACTCACACTTTTCAATTTTTTCAATTTTCAGTTTTCAACCTACTCTCACTTTCACTCAGTCCATCTCTGAATTTTCCTTTGCCTTCTTTTATTTCTCTACCTCCATTCTAGAGGATGGGTTATTGACTAATACCCATTTCAATCCCACGGACACTGCAGTTATCATGACTACAGCTCCTCCCACCCTGCTTTCCCTAAGAACTAATTCCATTCTCTAATACCCAATTTGAATGATAAAACTTTCCACACCAGTGCAGACTAGATACTGCATCTTTCCTTTTCCTTGACCCTCTATCATAGTTGACAAGGCTCTCAAGCACGTATATTCCATTTCCTGCACTTCTGCTCTCAGTCTCTCTCCTCCCACCCAAAGCAAGGATAGGGTTTCCTTCTTCTCACCTTCCACCCTCAGCCTCCAGATTCAATTGATCATACTCCATAATTCCTGCGACTTTCAATGAGATTCCATTACCAGACACATCTTCCCCTTCCATCTCTTTTCAGCATGCTAATGGACTGTTTCCTCTGCAACTCCCTGATTCAATCATCCATCTCACCAACACCCAATCTCCTTTCATGGGACCTTCCAATGCAACCACAGGAGATAGCACATTTGCCCTTTTACCTCCTCCCTTCCTACCATCTAGGGACCCAATAACTCCTTCAGGATTAAGCAGTGATTTACTGGGACATTTTCCACTTTAGTGTATACATACAGTGCCCACGATGCAGTCTGCTCTATATTGAAGAAACCAAAAGTAGATTGAATTCATCTGCAGCCCTTTGTTGCCCCCATCTATGACCTCCCAGCCTCTGTTGCTATTTCTGTCCTTTGCTCCGCCACCTGACTCATCTGCCCATCACCCTTCCTCACCTAGATCAGTCTGTCACTTGTCAGCTCTTGTCACACCCCTCCTCCTTACCCCTTTATACTGGCTATCTCCCCTCTACTCTTTCAGTCCAGATGAAGGGTCTCAACCCAAAACGTTGACTGTCAATTTCCCTCTATAGATATTGCCTGACCCACTTGAGTTCCTCCAGCGGTTTGTTCTTTTGCTGCAGATTGGATGATTGCTTTGTAGAGCATCTACATTCAATTTAAAAGCATGACCCTGAGCTTCCAGTAACCTGATACTTTTATCCTCCATCCACTTCCATTATGATCTCTCTGTCTTTGGCCTTTTACACTGTTTCAATGAAATGCAAAGTAATCTTGAGGTGATTAGCAGCAGGGGCAAGAATTTACATTAAATCACTTTTGTAAAGCAAGTAAAACACAATCATATATTTTACACATATACACAATAACAATTCCTTGACATAATTAATGATTATTTAGCATTAGGAAAGTCTCCACGACAAAATTTCAGGACAAATTAAATGGCAGACAAGAGACAGGTATTAGGAGACTCTAACCAATTTCCCATGATTTTCGGTATCAGTACTACTGCCCAGTCATTAACCTTGACCAAGATCTCAAGTGAACCAGACACATAACTATTGTGGTTATAATGGCAGGTGAAGTTATGCTTCCTGCAATAAGTGATTCACTTCCTGATACCCCACAATCTTCCCACAGTCTACAAGGCCTATGTGATTGAATGATGGGATATTCTTCAGTTGTAGTTTGAACAACATTCAAAAAAACTCAACACTATCCAGGACAAGGTAGGCTGCTTGAATGGTACCCGATTCAACTTCTGAAATACTCTGTCCCAACAATGCTTCTGCAGCACCATTTCCCAAAAATCACTCCTACCAAGTATACCAGGGAGATGGGAGGGCCATGACCTGCAAACTCCTGTCTAAGCCACACACCATCCAGACTTGAATCATCTGCCCTGGATCTAAACACTGAAATGCCCTTCCCACCAGCAATGTGGGTGAGCTTTCTCAATAATTTTAATAGACGGTTAAGAAGGTGGTTCACAACTATCTTATCAAAGCTAGGTTATGGGAGTGGTCTAGCAGCTATCAAAGAAGTCTTTAGGATTCCCTTTTATAAGAATATAAATAGTTAATGGATAGTAAGAGGAAATGCAGAGTTGACTAGGACCCATATAAGCGATCTATGTATGGAGAGAAAGGATGCAGCAGAGGCTCTGTGTGAGTACCAAGAAGGAAGGAGAGTATGGATAAATCACCAAGACCAAATGGAATGCATCCCATGTGCTGAGAGAGATAAGAATTAATTTTGCACAGGTACTGGCTATGATCTTCAAATCCTTCTTGGACAATGGTTGTGCCAGAGGATTGAAGTGCTACATATTAGTTCAATATTAGGACTGCTGCTTTTTTCATATATATTGATGATCTTGGTGTCCAGACCATGATTTCAGTTTTCAGATGACATAAGAATTAAACAACGAAGATTTTATGAGGACACAGATTAATTGCTGGATTGAATGGATATGTCTTGGTATTGGTATATATGAATGAGAAGAGACAATATCATCAAGATGGTATAATTCTAAAGGGGGTGCACTGAACAGAACAACCTGTGGGTATTTGTGTAGTTGGAAGGACAGGTTGAGAAAGTGGTTGTAAAAAAGCACAAAGGATCCCGGAAATTAAAATAGCAGTATGAAATATAATAGCAAGAATAATATCTTGAACCCTTATAAAACATAGGTTCAGCCACAGTTGAGTAATTTGTACATTTGTGATCATATTTCAAGAAGGATACGAAAGCCCTAGAGTAAGTGCAGAAGAGATTTACTAGCATTAGTCTTGGGATGAGGAGCGTCAATGAAAAGACTGAAGAACCCATGGTTGTCCTCAGAACAGGGAAGGCAGTGAGGAGTTTTGATAGAGGTGTTCAAAATCAAGAAGAAGTCTAAACAAAGTAAATAACGAGAAACTGTTCCCTTGACTGAAGAATCAAGAAACAGAGGACAGAGATTTAAGTTGTTTTGCAAAAGAACAAAGGATACAGGGATGAGAAGCATTTCATGCTGCCAAGAATTCTAATTTTGAAACGCACTACATGAAGTAGATTCAATCATGGCTTTCAAAAAAGGAATTGGATAAGGACTTGATATGAAAAAGAATTGCAGGGATCGAGGGGACTAACATTCTTGCGGGTAGGCTTGCTAGTGCTGCTCCGGAGGGTTTAAACTAGATTTGCAGGGGGAGGGGAACCAGAGTGTTAGAGCAGATAGTGAGGTGGAGGAGGAAAAAGGTCATGCGAGGACTGCAGGTATAGACAGAAATCAAAGGTTTGTACATGATAGAAATGTTCTCAGGTGCATCTATTTCAATGCAAGAAGTATTGTCGGTAAAGCAGATGAACTTAGGGCGTGGATTGGCATGTGGGATTACGACATTATTGCTATTAGTGAGACTTGGATGCAGGAGGGGCAGGACTGGCAGCTTAATGTTCTGGGGTTCCATTGTTTCAGACGTGATAGAGGGGGAGGGATGAAAGGGGGAGGAGTGGCATTACTAGTCAGGGAAAATATCACAGCTGTGCGTAGACAGGACAGCCCGGAGGGCTTGTCTACAGAGGCGATATGGGTGGAGCTGAGGAACAGGAAAGGTGTGGCCACACTAATAGGGTCGTATTATAGACTGCCCAATAGTCAGAGAGGATTGGAGGAACAAATCTGTAGTGAGATAGCAGACCGATGTAAGAAACAGAAAGTTTTAATAGTAGGGGATTTTAACTTTCCACATATTGACTGGGACTCCCACACTGTGAAAGGGCTGGATGGCTTGGAGTTTGTCAAATGTGTTCAGGAAAGTTTTCTAAATCAATATATAGAGGTACCAACAAGAGAGAATGCAATACTTGATCTCCTATTAGGGAACCAGACAGGTCAGGTGACAGAAGTATGTGTAGGTGAGCATTTTGGGTCCAGTGACCATAATGTCATTAGTTTCAAGTTAATTATGGATAAGGACAGGTCTGGTCCTCGAGTTGAGGTTCTAAATTGGAGAAAGGCCAATTTTGTGGAAATGAGAAGGGATCTAGAAAGAGTGGATTGGGATAAGTTGTTTTCTGGCAAGAATGTGCTCAGTAAGTGGAAGGCCTTCAAAGGCGAAATTTTGAGAGTGCAGAGTTTGCATGTTCCTGCCAGGATTAAAGGCAAAGTTAACAAGCATAGGGAACCTTGGTTTTCAAGGGATATTGGCGATCTGGTTAAGAAAAAAAGAGTGGTGTATAGCAAGTATAGGCAACTAGGAACAAATGAGGTACTTGAAGAGTATAGAAAAAGTAAGAAAATACTAAAAGAAGGAAATCAGGAAGGCAAAAAGAAGACACGAGGTTGCTTTGGCAGATAATGTGAAGGTAAACCCGAAGTGTTTCTACCAGTATATTAAGAGTAAAAGGATGGTAAGGGACAAAATTGGTCCCCTAGAAGATCAGTGTGGTCGTCTATGTGTGGAGCCTCAGGAGATGGGGGAGATCTTAAACAGTTTTCTTGCATCAATATTTACTCAGGAAACTGGCATAGTGGATATGGAAGGAAGGGAAACAAGCAATAGTGTCATGGAACATATAGAGATTAAAGAGGAGGAGGTGCTTGCTGCCTTACAGTGAATAAAGGTAGATACATCCCCCAGGCCTGATAAGATATTTCCTCAGACATTGAGAGAGACTAGTGTAGAAATTGCAGGGGCCCTGGCAGATATATTTAAAATGTCCTTAGCCACGGGTGTGGTGCTGGAGGACTGGAGGGTAGCTCATGTTGTTCCGTTGTTTAAAAAAGGTTCTAAAAGTAAACCAGGTAATTACAGGCCAGTGAGGTTGACATCAGTAGTGGGTAAATTATTGGAAGGTGTTCTGAGAGATCGGATATACAAGTATTTGGACAGCCAAGGGCTGATTAAGGACAGTCAGCATGGTTTTGTGTGTGGTAGATTGTGTTTAACGAATCTTGTGGAGTTTTTCAAGGAGGTTACCAAGAAAGTAGATGAAGGAAAGGCTGTGGATGTTGTCTACATGGACTTTAGTAAGGCCTTTGACAAGGTCCCACATGGGAGGTTAGTTCAGAAGGTTGAGACACTAGTATCCAATGGAAAGGTTGTAAACTGGATTCGAAATTGGCTGTGTGGGAGAAGACAGAGAGTGGTAGTGGATGATTGTTTCTCAGACTGGAGGCCTGTGACTAGTGGTGTGTCTGAGGGATCTGTGCTGGGGCCATTGTTGTTTGTTGTCTATATCAATGATCTAGGTGATAATGTGGTAAATTGGATCAGCAAGTTTGCTGATGATACTAAGATTGGAGGTGTAGTGGACAGCGAGGAAGGCTTTCAAAACTTGCAGAGGGATCTGAACCAACTGGAAGAATGAGCCAGAAAATGGCAGATGGAATTTAATGCAGACAAGTGTGAGGTGTTGCATTTTGGAAGGACAAATCAAGGTAGGACATACACAGTAAATGGCAGGGCACTGAGGAGTGTGGAGGAACAAAGTGATCTGGGAGTTCAGATAAATAATTTCCTGAAAGTGGCGTCGCAAGTAGACAGGGTTGTAAAGAAGGCTTTTGGCATCCTGGCATTCATAAATCAAAGTATTGAGTATAGGAGTTGGGATGTTATGGTGAGGTTGTATAAGACATTGGTGAGGCCAAATTTGGAGTATTGTGTGCAGTTCTGGTCACCTAACTATAGGAAGGACATTTGTAAGATTGAAAGAGTGCAGAGGAGATTTACTAGAATGTTGCCGGGTCTTCAGGAGTTGAGTTACAGGGAAAGATTGAACAGGTTAGGACTTTATTCCTTGGAGCGCAGAAGAATGAGGGGAGATTTGATAGAGGTTTACAAAATTATGAGGGGTATAGACAGAGTTAATTTGAGTAGGCTCTTTCCACCTAGATTAGGAGAGATAAGTACGAGAGAACATGGCTTTAGGGTGAAAGGGGAAAGGTTTAGGGGGAACTTCTTCACTCAAAGAGTGGTGGGAGTATGGAACGGGCTGCCATCTGATGTAGTAAATGCGGGATCACTCTTGAATTTTAAGAATAAATTGGATAGATACATGGACGGGAGTGGTCTGGAGGGTTATGGACTGGGTGCAGGTAAATGGGACTAGCCGAATAACGTTTTGGCACAGACTAGAAGGGCCAAATGTCCTGTTTTTCTGTGCTGTAGTGTTCTATGGTTCTATGGAAAGAACACAGAAATTAACTAGATATTACTTACAGAATGTTTGACAAGAAGGATTTAGACTAACTTAAGTAACTTAGCAGTGGTGAAACATGTTGGGATGGCCAAGAAATATGATAAGGTTTTATAAAAATACAAGCTCTGAACTGCTTTTCAGCGAATTTTTGTTACATATTTGTATTTTGAGATTAGTATTGTCAATATGTGATAAAATAAAATTTCTACCAAGGTCAGCCCAAATTTGAGGCTCCCTACACTTCCTTCCAACTACTTATACAAGAAAATAATTTGTGCAGGTTGAAGTTACAAAATATTTTATTTTAAAGCGGCACAAACAAACTTAAATGAAATATTCATTCATTCCAAGAATTTAATTGTACTCAATTTCAGAAAGAAACAGCATTAGAGAAAAGAAGAGGCTTTTCAATGATCTGTTGGGTAACCTACAGTGTAAATCAAGTGTTGATAGCCCAATCCCAACTCCGAACTGGAATGAAACTGTTTCCTGCAGGGAAACACACACTGCTTTATTGTGGTATCAGAATGACTTACATCATGCCAAGGGTCACAATAGCATCAGCAGAGTAGGAAAGCACCTGGCAAGGGAAAATAAGCTTGCACTGCCTCCTACCAGTTGAGGTACCATCCACTCCCCTCCTTCTGTAGTATCATGAATGTCACTAGGAAGTAAACAGGAAAACAGAGCAATATCCAACAACAAGCAAGCACACAACCAGAAAACAAAATCTACATCACTGGTTGAACTAAGTTCTTACTGCAGCCATCAAAACTGAAAGTTTGTCTTTGTCTCTAAGGCTGGCATTCTCCGTACACATAAGGAGCAATCTGTGCATTCTGATTTCCTGCAAATTAGTTCTGAAACAAACAACCTTTTTCAACTGAAACTGTCAGATAGATAACATCTTGAATTGAATTAGGAAAGGCAGACAGACTCAAGTCTTCCTGCAGCCCTTCATATCAAATAAGCAATTTGTCTCTTGCACATCAATATGTCATACCAAAAAGAGTAAAGTAAGTCCATTGCCTTTTTTGGTATAAAAGTTTTAACTCCCAACACACCGACCTAAAACCTAATAAAGCAAGAAGCAATATTAGTTTAAGCACATTAGAAACAGCTGTAAGGTATTAGGTGTGAAGTGTTTGGTTTGCTCTTCCGTGAAATGGTTCCATGTTAAATATCATGCAACATAACCTGTTAAATTACTCTGTGCTTGCACGAAGCAATTTACTTTTATTTGCATTCATATTTGTTTAAACAACTATATATCCATGCACAATCTGTTTTCCAAGAAAGTACTTCTTTGCTTATTAAAATGAAATCCAAGTGAAAATAATGTCTGAATTTATATTTTTTCCAACATGAAGACAATGAGCTTGATTCATTTTATGTTTTTGCCACCATACAAGCTCATTAGAAGGAAATAAAAATCTTATTTTGAAATCGGTTTAACAGCTAATGTTTGAAGGGTATTAAGGTAAAGGTGTATATCTAATTATAGGATCAGAAACCCAGTCAGGCAGAATGCTTGTTAGTTTTTTAGGGCATTATGGGAATTAATGAAAAGAGCCGATTTCCTGGTTTAAACAATTCGGCAATCTGCTGTTGTGGTTACCCCTAACAACTTCCATAGAACAGAACATTGCTAAGCAAACAGGGCAGAATTTGAGAAGCCTGAGCCAACGAGCATGCAGAGAGTGCTTGTGTTCTTAAACTTACTACCTTTTAGATTACATAACAGGAAATGGTAATCTGGTACTTCTTAGCCGAGTGCTTTGCAAATTACTACATCCATTAACCCTTTGAAAACTGCATTTTGTGAGTGCTTTTGAGAAAGGAATATCTTTCACTCACATTTTTTTATTTTAAATTGTCCACCGGAAAAGCACAGTTTGGGATGTTTGGGCAATGCTGCTCTAAGCTCTCTGTGTTTGAGCACAGGTGCATTAACCCAAATTATCCCAGCACAAAGCAGCGGTTGTTTTATCAAGTACGGGCATGCTGTGGAGTGGCAGTAAGACCACATGTAAATGAGGTGGAAGCACAAACAGCACAAAGTTCCTAAATTCTTTGAAAATCAAGCCACACAGTATGTGAAACCCAGTGAGTCACAAAAAGAGGCATAATAAAAGTAAACAAATGATGACATGTTGCCCTCTATCACATAAAGATCATTTAATTCCGCCAACATTATATTTGAAGCAAATTAGAGAGAGTTGCCACTTAAAGCCTGGTTTTTATCTGTTCCCTCTTCAGTCTTGTCCCAATGCTCCCAATGTTACCGTCATATTAGTGCACGTAGGTAGGAGTCATGTCCAATGTGATAAAGTCTGGAAAAGTCAGTCAAGTATTGCGACCCAGGGATATGGAGATGGAGGTTATGCAGGAGTAGTGATTTCTATGTTATTTGTGTGAAGTGAGAAAATACTACTACTGGATGCAGTTTAGGTGTGTTTAGTTCATCAATTTAAAAAAAGAAATATAATGAAAAGCTGCTGCCAATGGAAAACTTAAATACTAGCTTTTATCTAATTTTGTGAAATACAGTTACTCACTGGTGTTGTAGCATCTGACTTGCAAATTTGCTTTATATAAACAAATTCCCATTTGCAAAAATTTGTTTACTACTACACATACATAAGTGGGAACTACGCAGCCATATGGGTAGGGCATGTGGCTACATTTTGTATCACAGCCTGTTGTAGTCAACATATATGTATGTGCTCATTAAGCTGAAGTGATTTTAACTTTTGCTGTTGCAATCATGCTCATATAGTGACCACAACTCATTATGTTTTAAAATAGTTATAAGGATAAAATTGGATCTTGCGGGAAGGTACTAAATTGGGGCAGGGCAAATTACGACAGGATAAGACAGGAGCTAAGGGGCATTGATTGGGAGCAGCTGCTGTCAGACAAATCCACATCTGACGTGTGGGGGTTGTTTAAAGACCAGCTGATCAGAGTGCAGGATCGGCATGTTCCAGTAAGGAGTAAGAACAAGGATGGTAAGGTAAGGGAACCTTGGATGACCCGAGAGGTCCTAAATTTAATCAAGAGGAAAAACGAAGCATACATAAGGTTTAGAAAGTGAAAAATCAGACTGGGCCCTTGTGGAATATATAAAGATAGCAGGAAAGTTTTCAAGCAAGCAATTAGGAAGGCAAAAGGGGCTATGAAATGTCCTAGGTGAGCAAGATCAAGGAGAATCCCAAGACATTTTCTACTTATGTTAAGAAAAGGAGGATAACTAAGGAGAGGGAAGGTCCACTTAAGGATAAAGGAGATAATTTGTGCTTGGAGTCAGAGCAAGTAGCTGAGGTACTAAGTGAGTACTTCGCAATGGTATTTACCAAAGAAAAGGATTTGGAGGATAGTGAAAACAGAGTGGGGCATGCTAATAGGGAGGGACATTCTGAGATTAAGAAGGAGGTAATGCTGGGTCATCTGAAAAGCATTAAGGTGGATAAGTACCCAGGGCCTGATGGCATATATATCAGAATATTGAAAGAAGTGAGTGAGGAGATTGCTGGGGCTTTGACAAAGATCTCTGTGTCCTCACTAGCAACAGGCAAGGTCCCGGAGGACTGGAGAGTAGCAAATGTTGTGCCTTGTTCGAGAAGGGAAATAGGATAATCCAGGTAGTTATAGGCCAATGAGCCTCATATCAATGGTAGGGAAGCTATTGGAGAGGATGGTTAGGGATAGGATTTGTGCGCATTTGGAAAGGCATGACCTGCTTAGGGACAGTCAGTATGGTCTTTGTGGGGCAGGTTGTGCCTTACAAACTTGAATGAATTTTTTGAGGAGGTGACAAAGGTGCCTGATGAGGGTAAGGCGGTGGACGTTATTTACATGGACTTCAATAAGGTATTTGATCAGGTCCCTCATGGTAGGTTGATTCAGAAGTTAAGATGCATGGGTTCCAGGGTGAATTGCAAGTTTCGATTCGGAACTGATTTGCCCATAGAAGACAGAGAGTAGGGGTGGAAGGCTGTTATTCTGGCTGGAGGTCCATGACCAGTGGTGTTTCTGCAAGGATCTATGCCTGGACCTCTGTTGTTTGTGTAGATGGGTGGATCAGCAAGTTTGTGGATGGCACCAAGATTGGTGGAGTTGTGGGCAGTGTAAAGGACTATCAAAGAATACAGCAGGATATAAATCAGTTACAGATATGGGCAGAGAAGTGGCAGATGGGTTTAATTTGGGCAAGAGTGAGGTGTTGCACTTTGGAGGTCAAATGAAAGGAGAAGCATAGAGTTCATCGTAGGCCCCCTAATAGCATTGAAGTACAGAGGTATCTAGGGGTTCAAGTCCATAGTACCTGAAAGTGGTAACGCAAGTGGATAAGGTGGTAAAGAAGGCATATGGCATGCTTGCTTTCATTGGTAGGGGTGTTGAGCATAAGAGTAAGGAAGTCATGCTGCAGCTATATAAAACTTTAGTCAGACTGCACTTGGAGTATTGTGTGCAGTTCTGGTCACCCCATTACAGGAAGGAAGTGACAACAGTAGAAAGGGTGTAGAAGAGGTTTACCAGGATCCTGTCTGGATTAGAGGGTATGAGCCATAACGAGAGGTTGGACAAACTTCGGTTGTTCTCCCCAGAGTGTCAGAGGCTGAGGGGAGACCTGATAGAGGTTTTTAAATTATGAAAGGCATAGATAGAGTAGACAATCAGAATCTGTCCCCCTGGGTGAAAACATCAAATACCAGAGGACGTGCTTTTAAGGTTAGAGGGGTGAAGATTAAAGGCGATGTGAGGGGCGAGATTTTTACACAGAAAGTGGTAGGTGCCTGGAATGAGTTACCGGGGGAGTGGTGGAATCAGGCAGTTTGGTGGAGTTTAAGAGGCTTTTAGATAGACACAGGACTATGAAGTGAATGGAGGGATATGGATATTACACAGGAAGAGGTCATTTAGTACAAAATGGCATCAAGATCGGCACAACATCATGGGCCAAATGGCCCATCCAGTGCTGTACTGTTCTATGTTCTATGTTCAAAGGTGGTAGATCACACTAGACGAGAATGAAAATGGGCATATTTTAACTTTGATATCGCATTCTTTGGATTTAGCCATATCCACTAGAATGCCCTAGTGCAGGACAAAGAACAGAATAAAGAGCATGTGAAAGGCTCAGCAATAATGAAATCCACTGAGATTACAAAGCAATGATCTGGAGTATTTTTGAATTAACTGGATAGAGGATCAAAATCAATGCCTTATGATGCTTAGCCTCATGATGATCTAGGAGGCTAAATGTCTTTACAAAGACTTGAAGGCTAAGAAGACTGAAACAGAGGAAACTTTCACACCAACTCATGGGTGGTTTCATGGTTTAAGGCTCTTGTGAATTTACATAATGTGAAAGTGAATGGTGAGGTTGATAATGCTGATCAGAAGGCAGCCATGGAATTTCCAGAAGTGTTGTTTGAAATCAATGCGACTGGGGTTATTAGCAAGTGTGAAATTGGGACAAGACTGATTTACTTTGGAAGAAAGTGCCACATCACACTTACATTGCGAAGGTCAAGAAATCAATGCCTAGATTTAAAGTGGCCAAGGATCACCTAACCTTGTTACAAGGGGACAATGGAGTTAGGGACTGCAATTTGAGTATCTTTCTAGTGTACGTACCGAAAACCTGCAGGCATTGAATGTGATTAGTAAATGCACTCTCCTCATTGCATGGCTGTCTAATCAGAGAGCCTGGGTTACTATCGTTATATTCAATGCCTGGTTTTGGCACCAACTAATCCCTCAGTTGAAGAAGTATTGTGAGGCCAAAGGAATACCCTTCAAAATCCTGCTGCTTCTTGACACTGCTTATGATGATCATCCAACTAGGCACTCTACATAGTTGGATGATTATCATCCAGACATTAAGGCTGTGTACATGCCATCAAACACAACCTCAGTGTTGCAACTGATGGATCAAGGGATAACTGCAAAGTTTAAGGCACGTTACGCATGGAGGACATTTACCCAAGCTATCCAGACTATGAAAGAGGAGAATGGGAATACACTTAAAGAATTTTGGAAAAGTTATAATACCTATGAGGCCATCAAGAACACTGTGTCATCCCGGACAGAGGTCAAGTCAACAAATATGAATGACGTTTGGAATAAAGTGCGCCCTCAGTTCATGAATGGTTTCAAGGGCTTCTAATAAGCAGTTGGTGAAGCAGCCAATAAAGTTGTCAAGTTGGCACACCAACTCAAGCTTGAGGTGGCAGTCAATGAAGTCCACCTCAATTCCACTCTCAAGAGCTGATGGACGAGGAGTTCATGAAGGTGGAGACTCAAACTATGGCACAGCATGGTAGTGCAGCGGTTAGCACCAGCAACTTGGGTTCAATTCCGGCCACTGTCTGTAAGGAGTTTGTACGTTCTCCCCGTGTTTGCGTGGGTTTCCTCCGGGTGCTCCGGTTTCCTCCGGGTGCTCCAGTTTCCTCCCACATTCCAAAGACATACGGGTTAGGAAGTTGTGGGCATGCTATGTTGGCACTGGAAGCGCGGTGACACTTGCCGGCTGCCCTCAGATGCATTTCACTGTGTGTTTCGATGTACATGTGACTAATAAAGGTATCTTATCTTATTGCTGAAGAGATCTAAGCAGATGATTCACACGAGGTTGTACCACGAAAAAGGTTCACAGCAAAAGACTTTGCTGAGATAATTGGGAACTTCAATGCAGGACAAAGATATTTTAGAGGATGGACCCCAATGACACCAGATTCACACAGGTCAGCAGGATCATGGTCTGCTACAATGCCATTTACAATGAAAAATAGGACAGGAACTTACTACCAACATATAACATGCATATGACTCCAGTGAAATCTGAATAAACCTAAATTCGCTTTACTGAATGGCTTCAGGAATCAAACTCCTTCTTAAATTGGGAACTTGCTGTATGTAAGGTGATTCCAGTCAACCCATTCCATGCAACATCCATAAAAGAGCAAACACAATCACATCTGCAGAAAATTTCAAAGTGTTTTACAGACAATTAATTGCTTCTGAGGTTTGAGAATAATTACACAGGCATGGACTATTAAATGAGTTTTGACACCCATATCTCTCATTTGACATTTTATTTGTAGCTAAAATTTCCTTAATGTCAGACCCACATCTAATGACATTATCTGGTACGCAGCAGTTACTTACACTTTAACCATCAGAAATTGGCTGATATAAACACAACCTATGACTTGCATTTTCCATTCTGCACTATTTGCTTACAAAAATGTGTGCAATTCTTGAAATAATGTATGGTTATTGTTTGCAACAACTGTGGATATTATGTATAGAAAGGTTGCAGATCACAATGCCTACAGGCATGAAGCCTTGAACAGGATGTGGCAATGAAAATCTTTCTCCATCACCTATACAAACTGACACAAGTTCTCCACACAGTGATATTTTAGTACATTTTCATGAATTAATATTTTACTGCCCTGTTATAACTTTAATTCAACCATACTAACTATAAATAGTTCAAAAAGCCAGAGGCCAAAACCGACTGGGCATTACAGAAAACCCAGCCAACACCATTATTAAAATATAAATGATATAATTCACTGTAATGAATCATTAATAAATGTTACAAATCCAGGGACCTGTTGGATATGATACTCTTCCAACAAGCAGACTAAGCTAAATAATTTACAAGTAACAATTTTATGACTGTGTTATGACATCTGGCTTGCTTGTAGGATGAAAGGTATATACAATATGGTGCATTTTTTCATGAATATCAATTATTTTCTTAAATTTAACAGATTAAAAAGTAAAAGGAAACAGTTTATCATTTAACTCTTTAAAACAGCTTAAGTCTTTTACAACAGACTTCTGATTGGCAACAAATAATATCTTGTCCTAGAGCACTGAATTTCCATAAGACATAAGACACAGGAGCAGAATTAGGCCATTCGGCCCTTCGAGCCTGCTCCGCATTTCCATTTGTTTCCAGTCTATCAATCTGTTTATTTCAACTTATCTCCATTTATTGCCACAATTATTACATTTTTCCCTCTTTTATTCATGGCACACATGGCTGAAAACTTCCCTGAAGTAAGTGGCCAACACTAACAACACTTGGGGAACTTCTCAGTGTAAATTCTAAAATAAGCAACTTCTTCTGCTGTCAGCTGTTACCCTCTCAAGATTCATGAAGAATGAATGCTGATATTATTCCCAGGAGGAATTCAAAGGTAAAAAGATCATTTTCCAGCAAACGATGGCGATGTCAATTTCATCCATTAGGCACTAGATAACCTTCCACTCAACAATTTCATAATTTTAGATCATAAACATTATTCTAATATTTCAGACCAATAGGCGATTATAATAGTCTTCCCATTGCCATTTACAGATCCACTGGGTCCTTCTTTCTTTGTTTGGCCCATTGCCTTCACAGTTTTGCCTTCCACCATCACACCTTTTGTTCCTTCCAGCCTAGCATCTTCCCTGCCTCTGTAGTTGTTTAAGAACTATCTTATGTCTGATATTCTCTGGGTCTTACACAAGGTCACAGTCCTGAAGCTTTGGGCTAGCTCTATTCCCTCATCCAGGATCCCTGCCTATGATGTCCCATGACTCTACTTACCTGGCCTGGATGCACATTACGCTGCCTTAAGGCATCCAGGACTCCAGCAGAATGTGTGCAGTGGCAGCTGCATTCTAGCAGCACACTTAGGAAGTCCTACCTCAAAATACCCTGAAATCTTTTACAGCTGACAAAGCCCTACACCCATTTTAAATCCTTTGAGGAATTTCTAAGTAACATTTGAAAACTCTTAAACTGAAGTAAATAATTGCAAATAAAAAATTAAGATGTTCAAAGATAATAAAGTAAAAACACCTAAAAATACAAAAGTAAATTAAAAACATTAAGCTAAAGCAAAATACTTAAAGTAATTCACCTTCCCCTTCATCAGAATACTCCCCGTTGAAATCACTGCGATCTCAAATTCAGTGCTAGGTCAGACCTGGTACAGAATTAAACAGGTGATTCCCCAGAGTAAGTGAATTATTGGTTCATGGAGAGGGTGGTATTTCGTGAGCAGGTATTGAGTAGGATTGGCCTATACTTACTGGAGTTTAAGGCAATGAGAATTGATTTCATCAGACAAGATTCTGAGAGGAACTGACAGGAATGTGCAGAGTGGTTGTTTCTTCAAATTGGAGAGTCCAGAACAGTGGGTCTTAAGCCACAGCCTGCAGGCTTCATGCAACCCAATCAGCACACCACTATGGCCCAGTGACATCCTGTCAACCTAGATTTATTTTAACAGTTACTATACATTTACTCAGTTTGCCCATTTAAAATATGCTTGGTAGACATTTGACTGTGTAGAAATGAGAAGTGCTACATGATATTGATTTGTTTTGCATTGCTGTCAGATGACAGATATAAACATTTTTTAAATGAATACATGGGAAGTGTGTTGTGTGGTATGGCCCACATAACACATCATGACTGCAAGGGTGGTCCAGTACAACAAATAGGTTAAGAACCACTGGTATAAAACTAGGGGGCATAATCTCAGGATAAGGTTCCGGCTATTAAAGATAGAGATGAGGAAAAATTTCTTTACTCGGGGAATTCTCCGCACAAAGGCTGTGAATGTTCAGAACTGGGATTGATAATTTTTTGGATATAAGGAAAATCAAGGAACTTAGGGCTTTGAAGTAAAGGAAGAGCCAGGATTGTGGTGGAGCAGGCACCTGGAGTTGTCTGCCCTGGTGCTCCTTCTATTTCTTTTCTTCCGGCATTCTTAATCTACTTCATATTAGCATATAAGCTATAAAGTTTTAGAAGAGGTAAAAAATCTACTATTTCAACTAAAAAAAAATCTAAGATATATATTTGTCCAATATGCTGATCCCAAATCAGTTAAATTTGTACTCCTTCATAATTAAAAAAACTTCAATAACTCCCTTTGATTCCAAATCTCTTTAATATCCATTCTACTTTTCCAGCTTTGTAGCCATCGGTCAATCATGCACCTGTGTTAAAAAGTGGTCTCCAGGACCCTGTGATCCTAGCTATACCTTTATAATTGATTGGCAGTGTTGCAGGTGAACAAATAAAATAAATTTTTCAATACGTTTCCTCATAGTGAGAGGCAATTAAGGCTGACATTCTGTTCCAAGATAGGACATTTGAAAAGTTATCTTGGCATTGTGGTCCATGGCCAGATCACCCATGATCTTATTGAATCGTGGAGCAGACTCGACAGGCCAGATGGCCTACTCCTGCTCCTATTTCTTATGCTCTTAAACTACTTCTTAATAGTCTCGTGAGCAGTCATGACATCGTTCAACCTGGTTTAAATCCTAGCCTTTTGCTGAGTTAGTGAATATGAAAATACAGTGAAAATTGAAGAACAATGTAATAAATATAATACAATAAACTTGAGAGTCTTGAATTTTCATTAAACAGTGAAAATCAAATTGGCAAAAATAGCTTGGGAAATGAGTTGATCTTTGTGATAAATTTCTAGAAGAAATGTCAGTGAACCAAACACAGAAAAGGCTATTTTAGGAAAAAGTAACCCTCAATAAGAGCTGATCTGTAACTAACAGTAAAATATCCTGTGGGGAAGAGTCTTCATAAAATTATAGTATTTCATACTAAGTTTGAGAATGATGGAGTCATATCCAAATATAGGGTCTTAAATTTAAACAAACCCAATTATGAAGGTAGGAGAGGCGAGATAGATTAGGAAATTATGTTAAGAGATAAGCAATGGTAATCATTTAAAGAAAAAAATTAGAATTCTTTGAGGAATTAAAAATATTCAAAAACTCCATTGTATTGGTATTGGTATATTATTGTCACTTGTACAGAGGTACAGTGAAAAACTTGTCTTGCATACCGAGTGTACAGGTCAATTCATTACACAGTGCAGTTGCATTGAGTTAGTACAGAGTCCATTGATGTAGTACAGGTAAAAAAACATAACAGTACAGAGTAAAGTGTCACAGCTACAGAGAAAGTGCAGTGCAATAAGGTGCAAGGTCACAACAAGGTACATCGTGAGGTCGTAGTCCATCTCATTGTATAAGGGAACCGTTCAATAGTCTTATCACAGTGGGGTAGAAGCTGTCCTTAAGTCTGGTGGCATGTGCCCTCAGGCTCCTGTACCTTCTACCCAATTGAAGAGGAGAGAATAGAGAATGTCCTGCGTGGGTGGGGTCTTTGATTATGCTGGCTGCTTCACCAAGACAACGAGAGGTAAAGACATAGTCCAAAGAGGGGAGGCTGGTGTCCGTGTAAAAGTGGCAGAAGCATCATTAACTGATACCAAGAATAATTTTGATTAAGGTAGATGCTCACAGTAGAATTTCCAAAAAATAAATGTATGACCAATGATTAGGTGTGTTTTAAAACTAATCAGTATCTTTTGAAGAATTTAATAATGGAGGAGAAAATGGAATCTGAAACTGAGGTGACAAAATATATTAAAACATAGAGAAAGAGAGAGGTCAAAGTAAATGAAGTCACAGAGGCAAAGATAGAGAGAAAAAAGAATTGCAATAGGGAATAAAGAAGTAACAGAAACCTTAAACAAATATTTTGCATCTCTCTTCACAAAAAGTAACTTGAAAATGATGGGGAACCAAGGAACCAATAAGACTGAGTAATAATAGTACAATACAAACCTGGGGAAATTAATAAGATTAAAAGTCACAAACCCCCTTTTGACTTGATGGGACAAGCTCTAGAGTTTTAAGACGTGCTACACAGGGAAAGAATGAATTGGTTTTCAGCTTCCAGAACTTCTTATATAGTAGAACAACTTGGAAACAAGCATTGTAACTCTGCAGTTCTAGAAAGAAAAATGAAGGGAAAAAACACAACCATAAGACAGCCTGACAACAGCAATAGGGAGGTAGAGTTTGACATAATTTATTGAATATATAACTCGCAGGGTAGATGAAAAGGAACAAGTACTTAATGGAGATCAGACTATCAAAAGGCAGTCAGTAAAGTGCTACACAGCAGATTATGCCGCAAGATTAAGGTCCATGAGATTGAGGGAAGTACTGAGAAATATATTGCGAAGCGAAACATGGTCAGGAAAGACTTATAGGAATATTTTTGGGATAAAGGATATAATTGGTGAAGTTCCAGAAGTAAGGTGGCACCAGCTAAGGCTAACCCATATACACATTTGGATTGTAGTTACTTACTATCTATAATGATAACTTAAATGAAAGGATAAGTATACATTCAAGTTTATTGATGACACAAAGCTAGGTGAAAAAGTGATTCAATGAGGCTGAAGGAGCCAAGGATTAGTTAAGTGATCAGGCAAGACGAGCACAGATGATACATTATGTCAATAAGTAAGAAATTACTGACTTCTATGTGGAAAATCAGATTTTTTTCAAAAGATAAGAAACCACCAAATGTTGGTGTGCAGGGTCTTGGAGGCCTTAGTTCACAAATCACAGGAATGCATATACACCAAGCAATCAGTAAGGCAAATAGTGTATTGGCTTTCATTGCAATGAGTTGGAACATAAGAGTAAAGAGCAAATATATAGAGCTTTGGTAAAGCTGTACCTGGAACCCTGAGTATAAATTTGGTATCCTAAACTTCAGAAGGATATACTTCTCTTGGAAGGAATGCAGCAAAGGTTCATGACAGTGAGATGAGGGGGCTGTCCCAAGAGGAGAGCTTGAGGAGAGTGTGCCTTTAAATGTAATTTGTTTCTCTTCAAGTTTAAAAGATTGCAGGATGAACTATTCAAGGTATTTAATAGAATGGACGTATTGAATAAGGTAGGTGTAGAGAAAGTATTTCTTCTTGTCTGAGAATCCAGAGTAAGAAAGCATGGTGTTAAATTTAAAAGTGGATCATTAAGAGCAAAATCACATAGGAGTTCACACATTAAGTATTGGAAAACTGGGATTTGTTACTTCAAAAGATGTGGCTGCTAAGGCAATTAATAGTTTCTGGATCAAGTTCCATAGACATGTTTTTGGGTAGAGGTGTGGAACAAAGGTGGATAAATAGAACTCTGTACAGGTTGGTCTAATCTAAAGCAAGAATAGGCTTTGCTGTGATATGAGAATGTACAAACTAAATTTGACTAGAAATTATAATAGTGCATATTAAGATAATAACATTTATTGTTTTTTGTTTCAGTCTTGAAAATATTTTGGCAATATGAGCAGAAAAAAGATATGATTAGACTGTCAATGGAATTATAGAAATGTTGATCAGTTCTATGGATTCCACTTTATAACGTAAGTTGTTACGTTATTTAACACAAGTATTCCCCAAACAGATGGAAATAAATGACATTGTGGCAATCAGTCCTATTTCTATGCAATGATTTGATTTTAAATGGTAGTGACATCAAAAACCCATTTTGAGACTTTGCAGCTGACTGTATCTATGATTATAAAATTATGAAACATGATACATTTTCATTTGGTCTGCAAGTAATCCTGGTCTTTGTGACTTTCACCAATAATAGTTCTAGTAGTCAATGGTTTCCTTTTTGATTGAAATCATTACACTGGTCAAATAAATACTTGCTTACACATTTATTGAATTAATTAACTTAGGAAAAAGCCTTGATTTGCACTTGTGACCTGCAATTCTTACACCACACATTGGTTTCCCACTGATTGCTAGCTCCAAAGGGGAACGATATAATAAAAATTGATTCTTAATTTGAAAAGTAAACAAAAATGCAGATGCTCGAAATATTAAATAAAAACCAAAAATGCTGAGGATACTCAGCAGGTCAGACAGCATCTGTGAAAAGAGAATCAGAGTTAACATTTCAGGATAACAATCTTACAACAAAACCAGAAAAGTGAGAAAACAAATGAGCTTAAGTTGCAGAGAAAGGGAAGGATGGAGAGAACAAAGGGAATGTCAGTTATAGGGTGGAACCAAGATCGTCCAGGTAACATAAATGCTGTTTGTGGCATCCAGGAGAGGGTGATGATGTCGGTAATCACACCTAATCTGAATGAAAAGAGAGGAATGAGAAAAGAGTAGAGAGAACAAAAATGAGCAGGAACTAGGAGATGCAGAACACAGCAGCTGGTGGAAATCTGTATATATTTAAAGCAGAGGTTGATAGGTTCTTGATTAGTAAGAGTGTTAAATGTTATGGGGAAAAGGCAGGAAAATGGGGTTGAAGGGGAAAGTAAATCAGCCATGATCAAATGGCAGAGCAGACTCGAGGGGCCGAATGTCCTAATTCTGCTCCTATGTCTTATGGTCTTATGATCTGTAATGAAAAAGAATGAGGGAGATCTTTAATCCTTGGACAATTGCTGAAAATTCAATTGTACAAGTTCAAATACTAGAAAAAGTTTTATCTTCATGTTTAGGTAATCTCTTGGCTCTGGTAATTGCTTGCATTTATGGTTGGTATACATTCTCAAATATTAATGCATGACATGGAAGAAAACCAGCCCGTGCAAAATAGAAATCAAACATAATGGAAATGGAACTGTGTAAAATCTGAGATTCATTAAGGTGACGAAAAGAAAGTCTCCATTCTGAGATTCCAAAAGTGAAGTAATGGTAACATAACATTATAAAAAGTTATTATAAACAAAGATAAGTTGGCTTTCTGAAATGCGTTTTACCCAATCTAAGTTTGTAAATTGCTTAATTGTTGTTACGTGCACTGAGGTGCAGTGAAAAGCTTTGTTTTTTATGCCATCCATACAAATTATTTCATTACAACAGTGCATTGAGGTAGTACAAGGGAAAACAATAACAGAATGCAGAATAAAGTATTACAGTTACAGAGAAAGTGCAGTGCTGGCAGACAATAAAGTGCAAGCCCATAATGAGGTAGATTGTGAGGTCAAGAGTCCACCATCTCATACTAGAGGACCATTCAATAGTTTTATAACAGCGGGACAGAAGCTGTCCTTGAGCCTGGTGCTTTCGGGCTTCTATACCTTCTGCTGAATGGGAGGGGGGAGAAGAGAGAATGTCTGAAGTAGGTGGGGTCTTTGATTATCTTGGCTGTTTTACTGAGACAGCAAGAAGTGTAGATAGAGTCCATGGAGGGAAGGCTAGATTTCACAATGTGCTGAGCTGTGTCCACAACTCTCTGCAGTTTCTTGTGGCCTCAGGCAGACCAGTTGCCATACCAAGCTGTGATGCTTCTGGATAGGATGCTTTCTATGGTGCATCAATAAAAATTGGTGAGGGTCAAAGGCAACATGCCAAATTTCTTTCGCCAATCTATCCTTTTCTACCCATCCTTCCATCCTTTTGCTTGAAGATGCTGACTCTTACTGGACAGGTTTCATAACATGAACAATTCTTCAGTACATCCCACGTTAGCATAAACAATGGGCCACGTTTGCCAGGAAATATCATTGGCTGCACAGGACACCACTGGCAGTTCTCCATGCATGTGCCAGTATTTGTGATCTCTGTGTGTAGGAGATCATGAACATGCTGGTATCTGCTGACAGTTTCCCAATATGCTCTAATGTAGAATTCATCAGCTTTGGACTACAGGGGAATCTGCTCAAGGTAACTATGGCAGGCTAGACCTATGTAAAATTTCTAATGACTTCAAAGAAGGACTAAGATAAGCATTAGTAATTTTAGATAATTTAGATTCATTTCAGAAAACTTTAATTTTTTAATAGTTTGATGACTGTTTGGAAGGTTTCAAAATGTTCTTGATTGTTTCTGGATTTGGGAAGTTCAGAAACATTTATAGTACTTTGATATTTTTGATAGCCACCTAAGCCAGAGGGTATTGCTCAGCTGGCTATTAATTTGTTTTCTGTATTTTTATAACCAAACCTCTTAGTCCTCATCTTCCAACCCTCTCCCCACCCACTACATCCAGGGATCATCAGATTTACGTGGAAAACCATGCTGCAGCACAAAACCTTACCACTGAGGCTTGAAATAGCACTTTTCAGAAAGTTGGCTTTGAAAGATCTGCAACAGGTCATCTTTTCTCAAACATTAGCATCAATACAGATATGTCACCATTGACTCAAATATTAGGTCATCAGGTGCCATTCCTGTTATTCGAACACACACAGAATCGCAGCAGAGTTCTGATTCAACATTCACAATCCCAGATGTCTTGGAGCCATGAATAAATTTTAAAAGTGGGAACCTCAACTGATTTTATTTAAATCGTACTCCTTAGGCTGGAAATGATGAGTACAATTATAACACCCCATAATTTAATCCAGTTTAGAGAGGGAATTAAACTTAAGGCATCTACTGCTTAAAATGACACCAGGTGGTGTTTTATCAACGAGACCAATCAAAATAGCTATTTATAAGTGGTATGTAAATTATCTTAATTCACATATGAAGTAACAAATATGCCACAGTGTACACATTGGGTAATGAAATCATATTTATCTTTGGGTGTGTACTTAGACTTGACTTTCTTTACCTTAGAGTTCCAGCTATTAGAGCACAAATTGTGTAATTTACTTATCAGAGACTTATCAGTACAGAGATCATGTATTTGTGCAATTTGTTTTTATACTAACTTTGGTAGTTCCACCATTTTAAAAAGGCAGTATAAGTACTATATGATTGGATAACAGTCACAAACATATTGCTGCCAAATTTTCCCTTTAATTGATTCAGGTGAATCATGTTTTCCTACAGTGTCTTTTACAAAGGAGGGTGGAATGAAAGACATTTTGGACCAAAGATTTTGAAAGTTATTAGCTACTCTGAGCATTGCACAAGGGGTGTTTCTCGATCAGAATTGAGAGTTAATTATATTCAGTTTGCTCTAATTTAAAGCTGGGGAAAGCACAGACAGCAAGATCATGAGAAAATAAGGGAGGAGTAAAATTACATTATGCTGCCTCATTTTAGGCTGTTCTGAGAACTAGTTCCTGGGCTTATTTGAGGAAAGATTATCTTGACAAATTGGATAAACATCTTATGCATGACAGGACGCTGATGGAGGGTCTGTTCTATGAGCACACCTGGTGATAGTTTGCTTAGTGTGTGACCAAGGTGTGCGGCAAGCCCCAAGTTCTCCTGCTGCGCTTTGTTTGCTGTTGACAGGTAAAGGCATATCCATGTCTTGGGCCTTAATAGCTGCTGACAAAACCACTACAGAGATCCAAGTAATTTTTACCACTTAAAACAACTCTTACAAACCAAATCACAAAAGGTGGCAGCAAACATCGGCAAATAATTCTACCCAATTCAAAAAATCTTTGCAGCTGCTCGACCTTCAGATAAGACAAACATGGCTGAAACTGAGAAACTACACAAACTACAGAACCACCCACTCTCCCACCTCCTCTAATCAGCCATTTTGGCTCACTTCCATAATCATCACTCATCGGAGGTGAACTGTGCTGGGATGAAACATTATCGCAGAATTTGGTGTTGAAATGCAACCACTTAAAGCAACTAGACATATCAGCAGCACTTTAATACATCCATAAACTTTAAGACAGAGAAAATATACAAGCAAGGGATATATCACTTTGCCAGGTGAAAATGACTCAACATTTTGCAGTTTAAAAGAAGGAAATTTTTTTTGTGATACAAAATCCTCACCCGCAGATGGATTCCAGCTTTAATGATCTTCAGTAAAATTCCCATTTTATTCAGCTTAGTATCTCCCTTTACAGCAGCAAGGAACTGCTGGGTGGTAACTGTGGAAGTAAATATTTATCATTTTTAATGTAAGATAAATTACTTTGTTGCCACCGGTTACAACTAACTGACACATGCCAGAAAGAGGTGACAGGCTTATTCTGAAAAGATAAATGGTTGAAAGTAACAGGAGTCTTCAATCATATAAGATTATTCTGAACTCAACATCCATAAACTCAAAACATACTCTGAAACAATTCCCTACCTAATATGTAACTCTTCAATCAAAATCTAGGTATGGAAAAAAAATTTCATCTTATTCTGTGCTCTGAGTCTCAGGGCATTGTGTACCATTCTGAAGGCTGCAAATTGACTGCCAAAATTCTAACTTTGTGTGCTACATTTAAAAAGATAAATCAATTTGAAGGGATTTTAATAAGTTTTCACGGAAAGGTTTAGGGGCTTTAGATTTCCCACATGCTAACAGCCCTTTTCACAGAGGGAAGTGTAAAGAAAGGGCAACAACTGAATGATAAAGAACTGGAAAAAGCTCAAGGAAAATATTGTCTTCTCCTCCAAAGAGCTATTTGGAGTCTTTTGTTTGCACTCTTTTTTTATTGCTTCAGTCTTAATGATGGAACTTCATGAATGGACAAGCTCCACTAAATTTAAAGCACCAGTCTCCAAAGTTGCTATAAGCAGGTAACACATCAGTACCTGAAATAAGTGGATATTGCTCCAAGTTATAGGATTGCTACTTTGAGGGAATATATCCTAGCTTTCATTGGCACATGCTAATGACTCTGTGAATCTTGTGGGTGTGCCAAAAGAATTAGACATGATAAACGTGTAACCGAAAGAAAAACCTGATTCTATTCTCTGCTCATTGCTGTCAGTGCAGAATGTCACTGCCCAGCTGATGGGAAAGAGTGGGGCTAAACACAACATGCTGTGCATTATCTGTGCATTATCAACTTCTTCCAGGAGTAATGCACCCTGAGTCCCTTATCTTTCCTCACAAATTGTTGCTGCAGTATTATATCACAATGAATTATATGAAGCTAGAATGAACACTCAAATTTCATCTGAATAAGAAAATAATGATTTGTTGCAGAGAAATTAATAAAGAGCTGATAATTTTGTGATAAATGACTGGAAATTTGCAAGAATTCAATGTACACTACCAACAATAAATAATTGGCAATCAAGCTTAAGAAACCTAATACTAAAAGTTTTAGGTTTGGTTTTATTGTAGTCTTCACCTTCATGTGAGCTATTTAGATTAATTTCATTAAGATGAAAAGGACTTTGAAAATATTAGCAAATTTCATCACAGTTCTCTAAGATTCTGCTCTAATTCCATCTACAAGTTTGCAGGTGATACCACTGTAGTGGGCCGTATCTCAAATAATGATGAGTTGGAGTACAGGAAGGAGATAGAGAGCTTAGTAGCATAGTAACATGGTGTCATGACAACAACCTTTCCCTCAACGTCAGCAAAACAAAATAGCTGGTCATTGACTTCAGGAAGGGGGGTGGTGCATATGCTCCTGTCTACATCAACAATGCTGAGGTCGAGAGGGTTGAGAGCTTCAAGTTCCTAGGAGTGAACATCACCAACAGCCTGTCCTGGTCAACCACGTTGATGCCACGGCCAAGAAAGCTCACCAGCGCCTCTACTTCCTCAGGAGGCTAAAGAAATTTGGTCTGACCCCATCGACCCTCACTAATTTTTATCGATGCACCATAGAAAGCATCTTATCTGGATGCATCATGGCTTGGTATGGCAACTGCTCTGCCCAGGACCGCAAGAACCTTCAGAGAGTTGTGGACACAGCTCAGCACATCACAGAAACCAGCCTCCCCTCCATGGACTCTGTCTATACTTCTCGCTGCCTCGGTAAACCAGCCAGCATAATCAAAGACCCCACCCACCCAGGACATTCTCATTCCTCCCCTCTCCCATCGAGTGGAAGATACAAAAGGCTCAAGGACAGCTTCTATCCCACTGCTTATGACTATTGAACAGTTCCCAGTTCCCTAGTATGATACAAAGGACTCTTGACCTCACAATCTACCTCATTATGACCTTGCACCTTATTGTCTACCTGCACTGCACTTTCTCTGTAGTTGTGACACTTTACTCTGCATTCTGCATTGTTTTACCTTGTACTACTTCAATGCACCGTGTAATAAATTGATTTGTATGAATGGTATGCGAGACAAGTTTTTCACTGTACCTCAGTACAAGTGATAATAAACCAATTCAATTCAATTCAACTCAAAACTTTGTTCTGGTATTTTCTGCAGCAGAACTGCAGAGCAACTGAAAGAGTGCAATATTTGAATTAAAAGATGCCCTAATGACTGCAAAAGTACAAAACATTACCAGAGCACCAAAAGACAGCATCGACGTTTCTGATGCATGTTTCCAAATATTTATAGCATGTTTGTCATAATGCTATACATGCTATACAAGATTATAGGACAAGGATGGGGCCCACAGGTGTATAGCGCACACAGCAATCACCTAAAAATAAAATTAAGATCATGAATACAAACAAACAATCCCCCCATAACAATAAGGACGAAAGTAGGTTCCCTTCCAAAAGCTATCAAATTTAAAGTCCTCTGGACAATCCAGCACCAAATGAGAAGAAACTATCTACAGTGTTTGCTATAGATCGTCATGCTGAAGAGATACTGCCAATGCAGCCTCTGCTAAATTTTCCAAATTCACTAGAAGAATAAGTGAACCAATGGCAGCATCCCCTCTCTGGCCAACATCCACAACATTGAGGCCCTAGTTAGTCCATTAGGCAACTCATGTCTTTCACATGCCTGACATTGGCTCCTGAACATACACTCTTTTTGAAGTACTGTCATGCCAAGAGATAACCAGGTGGACAGAAAAAAAGATTCACAAATATTCTTAAAGCCTCCTTGCAGAAATGCAACAATCCCAGTGACTCCTTGGAGTTCCTGGCCCATGACCGCTCATAGTTGGGAAGCAGTATTAGGTATGGCTCTAAGAAACTTGAGTCCAAACATCAGGAGCATTTGGAAGCCCGGTGTAAACGATGGAATTTTTTTTTATTTCAAAAATTAACTTTATTCATAAAATAATATATAAGGGAGAAACAGTACAAAAAACAAAAACTTAACAATCATGGCTGTTACATTCAATAGTGTAAACTTTAAAGAGAAAACAAACACACAAACAAACATTGCGCCATTGCCACACACGTGGCTCCCTGAGGTGATGCACCCTTCCCCACTCGACTCAGCCCCTCCATGTGTGGTAGCAGAAGGAGCCTAGACTGTTGTCCTTCCCCACAGAGCCTTAGCATTGGCTGCACCGAGCTTCAGTGCGTCCCTCAGCACGTACTCCTGCAGCCTGGACTGTGCCAGTCGGCAGCATTCCTTTATAGACATCTCGCTGTGCTGGAAGACCAACAAATTTTAACAGACCAAAGGGTCCTCAGTAGTTGATGAACTTCCAGCAGCACTTGATGTCTGTCTCGGTATCTGTCCCCGGGAACAGCCCCCAGATCAGAGAATCCTCTGTTACGCAGCTGCTGGGGACACGGACCCTTGCATCCATCTCCACACCTTCCTAGCAAATCCACAGTCTACAAAGAGGTGTGTGACCGTTTCTTCCCCAACGCAGCCACCATGAGCGCAGCGTACATTGGGGGTGATGTGCCATCTGTAGAGGAAAGCTCTGACTGGGAGGGCACCTCTCATCGCCAGCCAAGCAAGGACTTGGTGCTTGTTGGTCAGGTTTGGCGAATGAGGCATTCTGCCATATGGTTTGGACCATTTGCTCAGGGGACAAACCCACAGAATCCATAGTGTCCCTGTCCTGCAGTGTCTGCAGTACATTCTGTGCTGACCACTGCCTGATGGACTTGTGGTCAAAGGTGTTTACTTGGAAGAACTCTTCCACATAGGACAAGTAGTGTGGTAGAGACCCGGGTTCAAATCTGGCCTGTTTGTAAGGAGCTTGTACATTCTCCCAGTGTCTGTGTGGGTTTCCTCCGGGTGCTCCAGTTTCCTCCCACATTCCAAAGGTGTACAGGTTAGGAAGTTATGGGCATGTTATGCTGGCGCTGGAAGCATGGCGACACTTGTGGGCTGCCCCCCAAAATCACTACACAATAGATGTATTTCACTGTGTGTTTCGATGTACATGTGACTAATAAAGATCTTGTCTTATCTTATCTTAGTGCGGCAATGTCCAGCTGACTGGGACGTTGGGCGTTAGGGAGGTCAGGCCTATCTTCTGCAGAACCTCAGCACATAGTGACACTTGGTGCCCTTGTACTTTAGGTCCACACACTGACTAATACAGCCACACACAAAGGTGGTCATCAGGATGAGGGCAACATTGGGTGCATTTTTGCCCCCATTCTCAGGGGACTTGTGCAGCGTGACCCGTCGGACTCACTCCTTCTTGGACCTCCAGATAAACTGGAAGACATTCCAGGTGATTTCTGAGGCAGAGGAGCGAGGAACAGGCCTCACCTGCACCAAGTACAGCAGCCCTGAGAGCATATTGCACCTGATGACCAAGTTCTTCCCAGTTATTGACAGAGAACGCCATTTCCACAAGCCCAATTTTTGTTTTACCTTCCCAATCCACTCCAGACAAGTCTTCTTACATGCCTCAGCCCTCTGAACCAGACCCCCAGCACCTTCAGGCAGTCAGACCTGATGGTGAAGAGGACATTGGATCAGTCAGGCCAGTTACCGAAGAGCATAGCCTCGCTCTTCCTGCGGTTGACTCTGGTCCCCAATGCCAACTCAAGCTGATTGCTGATGCTGATCAATCTGCAAACAGACCATGGATCCGAGCAGAAGACGGCGACATTGTCCATGTACAAGGAGGTTTTGACTTGTGTGCCTCCACTGCCTGGCAACGTCACCACGCTTATGTTCTCATCCTTCCTGATGGATTTGGCAAAGGCTTCTATGCGGCACACAAACAGGGAAGAGTGACAACCCTGCCTGACTGATGGAGAAACTATCTGTCTCCCGCCCATTGATTTGGACTGCACTACAGATATCTGTGCAGAGCAGTTGGATCCAATTTCTGATTCCCTTCCCAACAACCATTTTGGAGAGCACATCCATCATGTACATGTGTGATATCCTGTCAAAGGCCTTCTTCTGTCCAAACTGACCAAGAAGGTGTCCACCCCTCTGTCCTGCATGGAGGCAATGGTATCCCTGAGCAGCGCAAGGCTGTCAGGTACAGCAGAGGTTTGGTCTGGGTGGATTACCTGTCCCAGAGCAGACTTGACCCGGTTGGCGATGGCCTTGGACAGGATCTTATAGTCCACGTTCAACAGTGAAATGGGTCTCCAATTCCTGATGTCCTCATTCTCCCCCTTCTGCTTGTCGATGTGGGTAATGATGCCCTTCCTCATGGAGTCTGATATTCTGCCAGCCAGAAGCATAGTGTTGTACACTTCCAGCAGGTCTAGGCTCATCCAGTCCCACACAGCCGAGTACAAGTCTGCTGGCAGGCCATTGCATCCAGGAGTTTTACTCATGCCAAGGGAATGGATGGAGCCAGTCAGCTCCTCCAAGGACAATAGCTGATCCAGGCTCTTCCGCTTGCTGTCGTCTAGCACCTCCGTGATAGAGGTCAGGAAATTTTGGGAGGCTGTGCTGTCTGTGGTGTTTCTGTCTTACAGACCGGCATAAAAGGATCTGCAGGTCTTCAGTCTGCCTATGAGGATGTTACTGAGCCATCCCCTTCCTTAAGGCTGTGGATCACAGAGGTCCCCCTGTGAACCTCGATGGAAGATGTGCATTACCTCATAAACTACATGCCTATCCATGCCCTCAGGACCTCCTGCCCCAAGTATGGAAGAGTCTAAGGCTCCCACAATAGCCTCATTATCCACCTCAGAACCCATAGAATCAGAGTGAAAGCAAGTCATCTTCAATGCTGAGGGACCGCTTAAGAAAGAAAGAAATTCATATAGCACCCACCACAATCCGAGGACATCCCAAAAACTTGACAATTAATTGTTGTTTGAAGTCTGGTCGCATACAGTATGCTATGTAAATAGCAGCAGAATTACACAAAAAGATCTCACAAACAACAAAGAGGTGTTAATTGCAATTTAAATACCATTCAGGACAATACCAACACTTCTTTATTCTTCCAATTTGGGCCAGGAATTCTTCACATTCACCTTGGTTATAGTTTAATATCTCATCAAATAGATCATACCTCTGACAGTATAACATTGTCAGAAGAGTGGACTAAACATTATCTAAGATTATCTTGTGGTATGGCTTGAACCAACAATTTTCTGACTTAGAAATGAGTATTACAAAGTACTTCACATCAGTACAGTATGTTACATCACCAACTTTAATTTACAAAGGAAAATCAGGATTTTCTGTGTAGATTGAGTGTAATGACAACAAGCGCTAATAGTTTTGCGTAATCATACTTTACATACTCCAGATATATAAATATTTTGCACTGTTAGAGGAGTTGTATCAAAAAATGAAGGGCCCATTTTTCAAAAACAATTTTAAATATTGCTTTGTTTTAAATGGTTACAATATTTTTAACCCTGAATTAGTAGTCTACTTATATGTCATCAACGTGCAAATTTATCTTCAACTTAAAGAGCAAGTTGGGTGCAATTCAGTTTCAACCATTTATGTAGAGAGCGCTATATACAGTAAATAAATTCAATGTTAAGAATTACATTTACACATGTATATGACAACTTATTTCACACAATAAAATGAAGTTTTACCTCACATTATGGCAAAGAGTATCTTCCATAAGTACTATCTAAAGAATATGCAGAAATATGCCAATTATGCTCAAGTTTCCTGCTTATCTCATGAGGATACACACTGGACCTAAAAGCATGCATAACTTGTCATGGATAGGATTAAAGGATCAGTTTGATATATGAAAAACAAAGCTTTAACTCATCAACCATCAATTTTGCAGATTAGGCATGGCAAGGCAGGAACTAGTAAAGGTGTGGTTATGATGTTAGACCTAATGTCACTGAGCATTGTGTTGGTCTTAGTGCACATCCCTGAAATCCAGTTTTATGGGCACACTAGCATTGGCTAAAAACCACTTGTACTAAAGCCATTCCTGTACCTGCTAAGGGCAGGTGCTTTGTGATCACAACCAGTCATGGATATCATTTCTGAGTTTTGGAAGCAGAGCTCAGGTTAAGAGAAACACCTGACCTACAGATTCTGCCATGACAGAAGGAGTGAAGAGGAGGAGAGGACTTGTCAAGAGACCCAAAAGTTCCTCCAGGCCAATAATCAAATGGTTGTGGGAAATGGTCAAAATCATGGTCAGGAATGAAGCTCAGTCACCTCACTGGTGTGGTCAGAGACAACAGTTGAAATAGGCACTGGAAGAGGTGTCATGGGAGCTTCACCACAATACTGTAAGTATGAAAAAGTGTGCTGCCAGCCCCTGTGGTGTCTGTGTGGACAGGGCCAGTATTCTGCAATCTATCTTGGGCACTTTCAGAGACACTACAACCAGGTTCAAGAATCATGTGTCACACACCTCGCAGCTTTGATTAAAGTTCAAACAACTACCATCAAGCTCATAGTTTAAACCTGCCCTCCAATTTGGAGGCAGACTTCTGTTCTGGATAGATTAGTGGAGCAAGTGGATTTAAGAAGCTACCTATCTTCTATGGTCACTTAGCTTTCAGATCATTAAAAGTGATTCTGATATGCAGTCACTGTGGTAAAGTTTCTTGGCATCACCCTCAGCTGCTTCTGCGTGACAAACAATAATTTTCTCATTGATAGACTTACGTCTAGCATCTCTCCTTCTGGCCAGCTGTGTGTTGGGCTGCCTTTTCCCCTGCTACCTGCTCCAATACAGTCAGATGAAGTGCATGCCTGTGCATCCTGTTTCTCAAACCACAGCCTTTTGCTGCCCCTCCAGAGGTTGAAAAGGCCACTTGTCAGATAAAAAGCAACAAGGTCTCAGAAACAGATGGTTTCTCGCTGCAGTGCTTAAAACTTAATGGAGAGGAACTTCAGGCTCAAACTTACAGCCACACCTGAAAAAGGGAGGACATGCCAGGATATTTCAGAAATGCCATTGTCATGATCATCTTCAAGAAAGGAGAAAAATCCAACAGCAGTAATTGCAATAGGGTCTCCCTGCTCTCTGCCACTGAGAAAGTCATTGCCAGATCCTCCTCAACTGCCTCCTTCCAGAGGCCAAAGACCTACTCTCTGAATCACTGTGTGGATTCTCCCATCAGGATGCATGGTGGGCATGACCTTCATTACACAATAACACCAAGTAAAATGCAGAGAGCAGCATCAGGCACTACACATAGCCTTTATTCTTGAGCTTATAAAAACGCCTCTGACTGTTAATCAAAAGAGAATGCTCCTCAAATTTGGCTTTGCTCCAAAATTCACCTCCATTCTACATCTACTACATGATGTCAGGCAAATTGCAATTTTAACCAATGGATCTATCACAGACCCAATCCCACTGCAGACTGGGTCACACAAAGCTGTGTCATCGCTCCAATTCATTTCTCCTTTTTTTTGCCTTAATATTCCATCTCACCTCCAACTAGCTTCCCACTGGAGTAGTGACAAATAACAATGAATGCAAAACTCCATAACCCCACTCCAGAACCAAGGTGACTCCAACTTACAAAATGTTGACAACACTTTCAGAGACTGAGCTCCAAATCATCATCAACCCACTCAGTAAACTGTACAAGAGAATGGGCCTTTCACTGAACATTCACAAACAATGACCCAACAAAACCCCGAAAAACATGTATCACTTCCCATATCTCAAGGGCCACCTTCACATTGAAGATAGATATTGAAGATGAAATTCCCTACCATTTCAAGCATGATAGCACAGCCTTTGTCCAGCTGTGGAAAAGAATGTTCAAAGGTCAAGACCTCAAATCCTGAACCAATCTCCTGGTCTATCGGGCAGCATTGACCCCTGCCCTCTGATATGCTTCAGAGACAGGGACTATCTATATATATCAGGCACCTCAAAGCACTAGAGAGCCACCACCAGCACAGTGTCTGGAAATTGTACAAATCCATTGGCTGGATAAACAAACCAACATCAGCAACCTCTCACATGCTAAAATTCCCAGTACCTAGGCTCAAAATGCACCTGGTGGCTCTGAGAGCTGGGAGACATTGTTTCATCCTTGATACCAAACTTCATGACAGGAACTTTACCTTGGACTCTGGCATAGCAGGAGATTACCAGAGGGACAGAGGAAATAATTTGAAAAGCCTCTCAATTATAAAGTAACATCTCACCACCTCGTGGGAATCTCTGGTCCATGCCTGCTCAAAATGGGAGGGGCATCTGGGATGGCACTAAGAATCTCAAATCCCTTCATTGGGAGGAAGCAGCTCAGCAAAATTAATGGAAGACACCATCTCACAAACTAACTGCCTGACTGTCCTACCAAGAACTCCCTCTCCCCTTTGTAGCAAAGTTATGGTTCCTATGTTATTCTCAGCAGGTACTTCAGAATCTACAGAACTGGAGTAGAAGCAAGTTATCCTCAACCTCAAGGAATTGCCTAAGAAGAAGAAGAAAGAGATTGGGAATGATGAAGCATGTGGCAGTGCTTCAGCAGTAGGACTCTCCTCCTCTGAGTTGCCTTCCTTGAGGAGCTGTGTTAAATACAACCTAGAGGGAAGAGAAAGAAGAAGTGTTGGGATAGCAATGGAAGGTTGCACAAATGCAGAAGCCATGCCATATCAAGGTGGTTGAATGTGCACTTTTCCAGTGCGGCAAAGCAGCACAACTAACCTCCTGGACCTTACTCAGTCAGCAGCTTCAAAAGGCCTGATGGATGCAGCTCTGGTGAGCCTATACATTTTATTGGTTGGTTCTCCAGCACACTCAATATGATGAGGTTATCTACCCATGCCCTGATCTTGGTCCTCTCACGAGCATTGTGCACGAGTGTATTTTGCCCTGCAGAAAGGGTAAGAGTATTTTAGTGGTTATTGAAAATGAGAGAGAGCTGTGTACCAGTAGATAGCAGTAAGGAGAAGATGTAGACAGGATAAAGAACTCTCTGGAGTGTGAAGGGGTTGTGAAAGAAGCAGGCAGTTGATCAAAGGTGACCAAGAGACAAGAATGCTGTTAGTGACTTTGTGAGGGAAACAAGGAAGGGGCAAGTGTACTTCTGAAATGAGAATGAGAGGTGTGTCCTTGTGGGTGAAGGGAGTGCTGAAGGTGGGGGTGAAAGGCTGTTGCCATGTGTTATTGAAAGTGAGTGCTAAATAAAGAACGCCAAAGTTAAAGTGAAAGGCAGCTCCAGAGGATGGCACTATCAGAATTGATTACCTCTGCAACCCCGTGATCTTGGCAGTCCTCCTAGCAGAGCTGGGATACAATAGTGCCTTCTTTACCCTGTCTTCTTCCAGATGAGCCACCTGGGAGGTTTCCAAGAACCATGGCAACTGACCGCTAATCTCTTAAGGAATTCTTCTTCCATTTATTTCCATTAATTTGAAAGTAAAGCAAACCACAAGGCATGTTTCCACAAGTTAGGGGTGCAACCTTGCTTTAAATAGGCTACTGACCTATTACTAGATGTTGCACCCAAAACCCACCCATCCTTAATATTGTCATTTGGGTTCCTTTTTTTATCATCTCAGTTTCAGTGAGTATTTCAATAACTAGGCTAAAAAATGTCAAAATTTTGAATCCCGAATTAATATGGCAGCCACTTCTACGTCCACCAACACAGCAATCCAATGAAATATGAAGGCTAATTGGGAACACTGGTCACTGTGGTCCTAGAGGTGACTACACTCTAAACAATTCACAGCAAAGTGCAGATGTCATCAGAATCATACACTTCAGTATCTGTGGAAAGGAAACTGGAACTGAGGTGAAGACTGGTCATGATCCTACTGAACAAGGGCATGCATTAAGGACGAATGGTCTCCTGCCATTCCTATCATGTTCCTTACCAGGCTCCTGTCTGCCTGTGATGAGTTACTTCTACAATCTTGTAAATCCAGAATGAGAAAATACTCGAGTGACGGAAAACTGGAGGTGATAGTTTCTGCCTGTCCTTGAGTTTATGACCATCCCTGCACCACCCTGACTGGGTGAATGGGGCTAAAATGAACCTATATATTCATCAATATGTACCGACATTGTGTGAACTGTTCCATTAAGTCCATGAAGTTTTGTTTTCCTTCAGTCATGCACTTTGTGAGATGCTTTTGTCATCTATATTAAGTTATGAAAACCTGCTTTTGATAAAGTGAGTTAAAGATTCTAAAAGAAATAGCCTTTTAGGCTCCATTCCTATGGAGGATGATAGCTGATACAGCATATCAAGACCAGCCACTTTTAAGGAATTGCTTATTTGTTGAAGTTAAAAGGCCTTAGTTTTACAGCAGAAACACCTGCATTCAGATGCAACACCAGCTCCAGAGAAACTACTATTGTGATGGACCAGCACTTTAAACTGTATTTCAATCTTTGGTCAATGTTTGTTGAACTGGAGTAACACAGAAGAATTTCCCTACAAGTGGGATTTGCTTTGAAATAATTGCAGCTGAGCATGAAAACGACTCTGTTTGATAAACACTGATGGGCAATCACCCTATTGCATTTTACACAACATCACAGTGGAATGTATTCTAAACAAATTGCCTTTCTTATCCCTTTATAAACACATTTTCCCCTTAATTTGTACTTTAGTTGACATGAGTGTCTATTTATTTACTCAGAAACAAAGGAAGTACTGGTGCACCTGGCTCTCTTAAAATTGTGGAATCAAAATTCAGAAGTGTGTGACAAGAGTATAAGGAAAAGAGAAATTAAGTCTTTTGCTCTTTTAGTGTTTGACTTCTGTTGGATTACAAATATATGTGTGATAAGATTAAATACACTGCTAATATCTGAACTTTTGAAAAGCTCTGATACCCTTAATAAAAGCTTGGGAATTTCTGGAGTGCATGTTCACCAAACACCTAGGAAGTGTAGATTAAACAAATCATTCAGAATAATGGTACCAAATGAAAAATACAGTCTAAAAATAATGGAATGTTTGCACATTAGTGATCTTCAGTCCTTGAACAAAATTTCTACATTTCTATAATTTTCAAAAGCAAAAGAGAACTTCCAAATGTGCAGATTACAAACTTGCTCTGTGGAATGACTCAAAGCAAGTCTGATGCCAAGTTATATTTCTTTTTCTGAACAGAGAAAGAATTGTTGTGGTGTATTGCTGCACAATTTAAGTCTTTATAGAGAAAATGCTAACCCATGCAAATTGCTACGGGGTCATTGAAAGACAAATGAACCTGGAACAAATGTACAATATTTTCAGAGGCTTCCTGAAGAGATGAAGGCTGGGGAGACATTCTCCGTTTAACTGGTGAGAAGAGACTCCCAATCACATCATGCATCAACCGAGGTGGTGAAAACAATCAGCTCATCTAGTATCCAATGCCACTCCACAAAACACTCAATGATCTTGTACAAGCAGCAACAGTGAGTAAAGCTATTCGTTTTTCAAATACTCTCTGGCCACAGGTTTTCCCACCCAGGTCCTCCACCAGCTGTCTGAAGAGATTCCTCACTTCCATTATTTTGTTCACACTAAACCACCTCTAAATCTCATTCCAAACACACACTCACCTTTCACATTAAAACTGGCGATACTTTGCTTTGGCATGGCTGTTGTTGTAGAATCAGCAATTTCTCTTGTACTCACTCCAAACGTGTTCCTTTCATTCAATCCTTTCATATTGGTCCTAGAACGTTTTTCTCCTTCTTCTCAGTATATCACCAGGTATTTAAATTCTCTCCCTGGGGCTTGTTCTCTGTCTATAGGAGGAGAAGTCCTATGAATCTTTCCATCTGAAGCAACAATTGCCTTATCCCAGCACTGTGCCTAATGGAAAATTTGAGGCTACAGGTTTATATGAATATAGGCTTTGAGTATTAAAATATGTTGCTTCAAGTTTAACTGAGATCACTGTCCTATGTGCCAATAAAGCCTGTTAAAGCAGGTGTGCAGTGCCACTTTTTAATGTAGAAGCACCAGCATTGTTATGGTTAAGCAGAATTCCCGAGATCCTGTGAGAGAACAATGTCCTTTGGTTCTGTTGTACCTCTTCCAATCAACTGGGACTGCAACTGAGTGCTACCCACTGACCTCGGAGAGAGTAGCATGCAGTGGAAGTGCTCTTCTGACCACTGCAGCCTTGGTTTCTCTGGCTGTAATGTAATGAACTCTCCTTCCCTCTCCTTCATCACCCAGATCTTTCTAGTCAGGTCATGGTATCCTGTTACTTTGCCTGCTCCAGTTGTAGCTAAATTTGCAATGCCATGCTTTGCAACAAATCAGAACACTGCACTCAGTGGTGGGTAAGTTATTGGAGGGAATTCTGAGAGACAGGACCTACATGCGTTTGGAAAGGCAAGGAGTGGTCAGGGATCGTCAGCGTGGCTTTGCACATTGGAAACAGTGTCTCATGAATTTAGTTGTATATTTTGAAGAGATGACTAAGAAGATAGATGAAGGAAGTGAGATAGACATTGTCCACATGGACTTTAGCAAGGCCCTTGACAAAGTATCGCATGGTTGGCTAATCCGGAAAGTTAGATCACATGGGATCCAGGGTGAGGTAGCCAATTGGAGACAAAATTGTCTTGACAGTAGGAGACAGAGTTGTAGTGGAGGGTTGTTTCTCAGACTGGAGGCCTGTGACCAGCAGTGTGCCGCAGGGATCAGTGCTGCGTCTGCTGTTGTTCATCCTTTATATTAACAATTTGGATGAGAAAGTAAGTGGCATGGCTAGTAAGTTTACAGATGACACTAAAATTGGTGGCATTATGGACAGTGAAGAAGGTTATCTAAGATTACAATGGGATCTTGATCAACTGGGCCAGTGGGCTGAAGAATGGCAGATGGAGTTTAATTCAGATAAAAGCAAGGAGCTGCATTTTGGTAAGACAAACCAGGGCAGGACTTACACAGTAAATGGTAGGGCCCTGGGGAGTGTTGTAGAACAGAGAGACCTAGGGGTGCAGGTACATAGTTCTTTGAAAGTGGAGACACAAGTAGACAGGGTGGTGAAGAAGGCGTTTGGCATACTTGCTTCATCAGTCAGAATATTGAGTACAGGAGTTGGGACGTCATGTTACAGCTGTACAAGACACTGGTAAGGCCACATTTGGAATACTGTGTACGATTCTGGTTACCCTACCATGGGAAGTATGTCATTAAACTAAAGAGGGTACAATAAAGATTTATGAAGATATTACCATGACTGGAGGGTTTGGGTTATAAGAAGAGGCTGGATAGGCTTGGACTTGTTTCCCTGGAACAATGGAGGCTGAGGGGTGACCTTACAGAGGTTTATTAAATCCTGAGGGACATAGATAAGGGTAGGGCAGTCCAAAACTAGAGGGCATAAGTCTAAAATGAGAGGGGAAAGATTTAAAAGGGACCTGAGGGCAAATTTTTTTCCACACAGAGAGTGGCAAGTACATGAAACAAGCTGCCAGTTGAAGTAGTAGAGGCAGGTACAATTATGACACTTAAAAGGCATTTGGACAGTTACATGGATAAGAAAGGTTGAGAGGGATATGGGCCAAATGCAGGCACAAGGGACTAGCTCAATTATGCAACTAGCTCTATTATGATTGGCACAGATGAGTTGGGCTGAAGGGCCTGTTTCCGTGCTGTATATGACTCTGTGCAGTGATAGAACAGACTTTTTGTGAGGCATTTTGTAGAGAGGCTTTGTGCACCAGAACCTTTGCTTTAATAACACAACAATACATTCAGTGATGCTCTTGGTGATCCAATTGCTATTATTGTACTAGCATTGCTTTGGACTGTGGAAATTACAAAGGAGAGTTTGCACATGTGCAGACTGCAGGCTTTGTCATCAACTGCATTCGGTGCTCCAAGTGTGGCCTCCTCTACATTGGCGAGACCAAATGCACACTAGGTGACCGCTTCACAGAACACCTGCACTTTGTCCGTAACTGTGATCTGCATCTCCCCATTGCCAGTCACTTCAACTCCCCCTCCCACACTACCACTGATATGTCAGTCCTCAGCCTCCTCCACTGCCAGGAGAATTCCAAGCGCAAACTGGAGGAACAGCACCTCATTTTCCGTCTTGGAACCTTGCAGCCTAATGGCATGAACATTGAATTCTCCCACTTCACACCCTTTCCTCACACCCCCTCCCAACCATGCTTCTTTTTTTCTTCCCTTTCCTAGCCTCTCTCTTTTTTTCTATCCCTTTATTTTCTCTCCTTACCTTTGACCCATCCCTTGGTGGATCTGCTCTCCCCTCCTCCCCCGCACCTGCCTATCACTATCTCTTACCTGCATCTACCTATCACCATCTTATGCCCACCCCACCTCCACTCTTTAGTCCACCTATCACTGCTCTGCTTTTCCTTCCTATATATTTCCTATCTTCAGTCCTGAAGAAGGGTATTGACCCAAAACGTTGACTGCCTGCTTTTCTCCACAGATGCTGCCTGCCCTGCTGAGTTCCTCCAGCATCATTGTGTTTTTCATCTAGATTCCAGCATCTGCAGTCCTTTGTTTCACTAAGCAGTCATTTTAGAAGATTGGAAAAGTGGAAGAGTGAATTACTCAATGAAAGTTTCATAGTATCTTCCTCAGAAACTGGCATGGATTTGTTTGATCCTTCTGCAGTGATCACACACCAGCTGTTAATGAAGTGATAGCCTTTCTTCTTAATATTGGTTGGCAACTTGTCTTTGCTTTCTTGATGGCTACTTGAGGGCAGTCATAATGCCTTAGACACAATGAAAGCCAGACACCATCGCAAACCTCTCTTTTATCCAGTGTTGGGTGTCCATAGAAAAGTGGATGTATCGGATGGTCCTGGAAAATCAGTCCTGCTTAATTCAGCAGGGGATCATGGACTGAGAGATACTTCTATCAGAGAGAGAGAACCTCAGGCAAAGCATGACTCTCTGGGCCAGAGGCAGCAGGTTATGTTGCATAGGACTACATAGATCAATGACAACATGCCAGATGAAAAGCAGTCCCTGTTTCACTGTTCCTCCATTCAATCCAAGTAAATCACACTGTGCTACAGCCCCTGTAGGCTAAGGAAGGCCCTCAGCCAATAGCCCTCCTTACCTGACTTCTACTTGCAGCTCATTCCAGTGCTCCACCCAAAGGAATGGGGCTAAAGTAGCATTCATGATAGATTGTGAGCTTAAATCAGTGTGTATAAGGAAAGAAATAATCAGAAAGCAACAAGGTTTGACATGAAAAATCATTTGACACTCTACTTGGTACATTAGATAAAGATGTCTAAGATCCAAGAATAGAGTTAGTAGTGACTAAGTCAGTACTTGAAACTAATCAAACGAGTTTTCAGTCAGCATATTGGGTCCAGCTAACCTCAGACCTAACTAACAACATTAGTGGACCCCACGTTCCATGCATTTCATTCTTCTAGCAAGTACCTCAGTTATTCAAATCAAATCACACATTAAAATGGTGCCCAGGACAATTGCAGCAAACTGGGCCATGTTAAATTTAATGTATGCACTCCACCTTAACTTTCTCCAGGCAAGCTGGGATAAAGGTACATCCTTTTAGTTTCCACACTGCTTTAATTCTTTTTCCCTCCTGCCTGTTTTAGCCATCAAAGTCCCATCCCATCAGAAAATACTGACGTAGTCAGCACATGAGAATTTTTGAGTAGGCATTTTGGTATGGAGTAAATTTCACATTTCAATTAAACAGTTTTGATAATGTAAGCAAGGGCAAATTAATGTCTCTGCACTTCTGAAAACACTGACTTAATATACAATATGCTTTATCCTGACACAGCCCACTTTCCACTTTCCTGTTCTGGTACCCATTCAGAACAGATGTGGACACACTAGGAGTGGAGATTATCAGTTTGGAAACCCTCACCACCCAACTTAATCCTCTTTGTACCCAACAGTCTGGATCGCACTGACAGCCAGCCAGCGGAGACACAAAAGTTTAATGTAGTCAGTGAGGAGATCGAGGACAAGCAGTAGGTCAAATCAAGTGCTATCCAATGCAATATCCACAAAGGTGCACACCCTCATGGGAGTCACTGCGCAATGCATTGGTTTCCCTAGCTCAGGACAACTAATGCTAATTTTAGTGATTCCAGTCTCACCTTAACCAGTACTAATGAGTATTCAATCCTGGGCCTTTTTGATCTGCATGACTGTTGTACACAGGAAGAGGATTTACCAAATAACCAATCAAAGAAACTTAAATTAAACCTTTCCTATATCTTTCAAAATTTAAACAGGAACCAGTGAGCAGAATTCTAAGTAATTAAATTTGGCTCTATACTCTTGGCTTTTGCAACTTGTATAGACCGAACATTTACTGCAAATTGAAAAAACTTTTAAGAAACAGCTTTGATACTTCTATACTACTGTAGTCAAGAACATCAGTTATTCATAGGTCAAAGTAGCCACAAAGGCCCTTAATCAATCAGTAGTGTCTGAATATGATGTCATCCACATTTTCAAGGACCTTTTAGACTGTGTCAGCTTGTTGGTATCATGGACTAAAGAGAATGCAAATGGCTGCTGTCAGGACTTTTAAAGCCTTTTCAAGCAAAAGTCATGGGCTGGAAAGGAATGTTAAAGTTTAACTAGATACACAATAAAGACATGTGGCAGCTTTTCTAATGGTTTGAGGACATAGCCTGAAGCATTTTACAACACACCAGATTGCTAAAGCATACAAAATGATGTAGGTCCATTCCTGTCACGTTTACTGTTACAAAATTATCAAATGTGAAAGGATTGTGTGTTCAAGAAAATGCATTTTTCCAATATAAAAATAATTATTGTGATGAAATATGAAACATGGCATTGAAATGATAGTTGAAGTGACATGTTAAAAATATATGCATAATTGGGCTGAATTTTATAAATAAATTCAAGTATTATCCTAAATTCTTAATTACTAACATTGATATACTTTTTTGACTACATGTCACATTTAGAAGTCAATAAGCTGCTTAAATGTATCATCACCATAACTGGAATCTTATGAGATTTAGTCACTTCCAGTAATAGGTCTTCAGGTGCAAATAATTGATAAATCAGAAATGATTATAGATATATTTAATCATTCATGAAAATTTGCAATTTTTGTTCTCTAGGTATGCATTTCAGATTAACCCATTCTTCATTTACTTTGGACCTGGTTAATTAAATATAAATCAATTTACAACTTACTCAGCTCCATACGGTGGCAGCAGTATGTTTATTCCTGATACTGATTTGATACAAGTTCCATATTTTTTGAAAGATAGAAAGAAATATATTTTGATATTTTACTTGCATTTCCATTATATGAATGATGTTTTGTAAACCAACAATAAACAAATTTGCCAAAATAAATAGGTTAAATGCTTCCAAGAATTAAAATCTTTGTGTTTATTCCAATAAAAGGATGAGCATATGCTGAGTGCAATAACACAGCAAACAACCAAGTGTACTCTCTCCCTGATCCCTGACCCTATGTAGCTTGGGGTCACTGACCAGTGACATGTGACCTGCAGAAGTTAATTCCCACAGAACAATAGCAAACCCCTGCCACGATCTTATTCTATTACATTTTGATACTAAATTAATTGTTTGTTTTCTCACAAAGAAGATCTCTGACCCTTTAGGCCAAGTCCAAAAGTAGCTGGAAATACATATTACAATTGTATGTTCAAGCAATGGTCTACTAATTGAAATTAATATTCTAATTCATACCTTTTAGAAATCCTATCAATGGGATAAAATATTCTTTCCTTTGCACAGATACAGAAATCAATCATGCTCTGTTTCACCATGCGTGACTATAGATAACCAATTAGGTTCTACATTTATAACGAGTTCCTATTCCCACAAATGTTTATTGCCAGCCCTTAAGTATTAGAATGAAAATGAGATGAACCGCTTTGACGTGAGGGAGAAGGTATTATCAGTTGGTGACTAGCTATTCACCTTGCTGCGCAAAGGCATTTACATAAATGTCTTTATGTAAAAGACCTAACGGTTATTTACTGAATTGCTGCGATTAAAACAGCCGTAGTTTTCAATAGGAATTAGAAATCAAATTTCCCCCTACCTCCTCCTACTGTGTTACTGAAGTTTAAATATATCAAAATATCCAACATTATTTGTTTCATATCTTGTATTTTCACCAGTTGTAGAAAGCATGCTGTTCAGTTTGGTAGTGGATCTAATTTATACTTCATTGCATTCTTGAGTCTTTGCACTCACTCCTTGATTGACAGGAGGAGGTGTGTGTTTGACAGCTCAGTTTTGTTGCTGGTTGATGAAAGTCCAAGATACCAGATGGTAACATTCTGACATTCAACACAACTCCCTTTATGAAGTTTCCCAGTTTACTTTGGCTGGTGATTAAATACACATTATTTATGGCTGTCCTAAAAATACAGAACCTTTATAAAGCACAGTGTCATAAAAGATTACACAGATTTAACAAGGGAAAATATATACTTATATATTTACACATCAACAATAAAATGGTTGTGAATTTTCATTATGCAACCTGCAACCTGTAATACATGTCCTGCAACTAAAAATGAGAAGTGGATTAGCTATCTATATAATGGGTGAAGTAGGCAGTGTTTAACTAACCAGGTTTAGGAATCAGATTACTACCATTAAAGTTCCCATTTTCCTCTTCCTCAGCCCCACGCCCCCCCCCCCCTTCCCTCTGCAAATTCATCATCTCCTGAAGACAGTAATTCTTAGTTAGAATCATGTTATAGGTGCAGAACCCACACATGTCATTCCAAATAATTGATACGTACTTGCTTGTCTGGACAATAAAAATGGGTAGCTACCCAAATATGGGTAGGATCATAGCTGAGCCCAACAGTTTCTCATCCACTATCCATAATGTATAATACTAGCTGAGAGCACTTGAGAGACAAGTGATAACAGGAACATTGTCTAATGTTCCTGTTTTCTAACTCAGGAACACTGACTCTTAACTGCTGCACCAACCCTGCATCCAAACAAGTTATACTGAAAATGGCTGAACAATATAACAACTTATTGAACCTAAGGCTTACTTCCTCAGTTTAGCTCAATATTATATCTTGTGAGGCATTTTCTTACAGAAATTTCTTACCATAAGTATATGTTATTTTGTAGGCATATGCAATATATTGGAGCAATTGTTATCATTATCCACGGCATAAAAATATTTCAATGCACTGTTCTGCTTTAAGAGTCCACCTGATGTCAGATTCAAGAGGACTTACTTGTAACATTTCTCACAGTAAAACAGCTGTAGCTGTAGCCACCATCTAGATATACAATTGATGTATGTTGTTTCTAAAGACCATCTCTTCAAGAAATCAATGCCTTCAGGAGGTGACAGGAAAAATATCTGTAAAGAAAGAAGAAACTTCTGAGCTAATAAATAATTTTAATAAATATACAGTATAATAACAAGGTGAAGGGGGGTATGTGAGAACATTGTTTCCACAAACGGGAGCACAAACCACAAAATGAATTAGAACCATAGTTAGCTGTAAGGTTCTCTCAATATACAGAGATTCATGGAGATATAAGATACTGCAGATGCTGGAATCTGGAGCAACACACAGTGCTGGAGGAACTCAGTGAATCAGGCAGCAATTATGGAGGGAAATGGACAGTCAACGGTTCTGATTGAGGCCCTTCATCTGGACACAAAGATTCTTGTTTACCTCAATCTGACACCTAACACTGAAAGTGAATCAGAACAGCCTTTCAAAACCATTTTAACTTTTTTAGTCAGCTACATATAACCAGCAGGCATTTATGCAGTCAAGATAGTTATATACATATATTTATTTTTATACAACCTTTAAGACTTTGTGTATTAAGCAATCTTTCTGACTCATCTGCTATTTAAATTGAACAGGATTCAAGCTCATTGTAATGAAACATTACATGCATCCAAACTATTTAATGCATGGGGTATTTACAATAGATCCTCACTTTGGTTGTATCACAAAGTTCTGAAGCAGGTTCCATGCATTTCAAAATTAACATCAGGTATAGCAAGTAATTAGGAAATCAAAAGGTGCATCAGCTTTTATTGCAAATGGTTGGAGTACGAAAGTAAGGGAGTCTTATGGAGATTAAACAGGGCTTTCTTGAGATGTTACTCGGAGCATCTGAGCAGTTTCAGTAATTCTTCTCCAGCCAAAAGAACGCAATATGTGCCTTGGAGTCAGAGCAATGCAGATTCACTTGATTGATTCCTGGGATGGGAGTAGTCCTGTGGAGAGAGACTGAGTAAGATTAGCCTATACTCAGTGGTGTTTAGAAGAATAGGATTTGATCTCACTGAGGCATACAAGATTCTGAGAGAAATTGACATGGTAGATGTTCAGCAATTGTTTCCACAGGTATGGCAGTAAAATTGAGGAAGCAGTCTCAGAATAAGGAATTGACCACTACAGACTGAGGTAAGGAGAAATTCATTTATGCAAAAACTTGTAAATCTTTGAAATTCTCTACTCCCAAAGGTCTGTGTATGCTTTGTTATTATACACGAGGCTACAGCTTTTGGACACTAGGGGAAAGAGAGGATATTAGGTCAAGCAGGAAAGTACTCAGAGGTGCAGGATCAGCCATGACCATATGGAATGGTAGATCAAACTCAAGTGACTGCTTTATCTACAACCACTTCTATTTATTATGTTCTCATGAATGGAAAAGCAGAATCAAAAGCAGAATAATCTGGGGATACATTAAAGGCATCAACTCAGTCTGAAGAAGTAAAAGTTTGTAGTATTTCTGTTTTTTGTGATGAAAGGAAGAACTCAGTGTCCAGTTCTGGCTTTCTAGTTTAGGAAAATTACTGAGGTTTTACAGCAATCAAAAGACAGGTTCACTGGGATAATGCCTCTTATAATATGATTTGTGATGAAAATTATGAAAAAAAATCAGATAGAAACATAGAAACAGACACCTAGAAATTTGTCTGCACCCGTTATCTGATTTTAAAGCAGAGTTAACAGCCTTCTGTTAACTCTTAGAGTTAACAGTTAACTCTTAGAAAAATCCTGAGATTTACTACAGGTTGAATCTTCTGTATTAGTCGCACCCTTCCTCATAGATCTATTCTCAGGAAATAGCCCTCAAAGGGTTACAAAACAATACAATTAGGACTCTTCCATCTGCTGGGAAGTGCTGGCTAGAAATTAGTGCAAGAGACAATAAAGGGAAGATGGTGGCAAAGTCTTCCCAGGGGACAGGGGATCCTTCACCAGCTCCCAAAGAAGTGTGTGGAGGAGGCAGCTTCCCTGTGCAAAGAGCACTCATGACAGGATATTGCTAGACTGGAGTATGATGGCTGATCTGACTGCAATTTCAACTTTGTATCCCCATCTATCTACACAATCTTTTACCCCTTGCCTTGAAAGAACATATCTACTTCTGACTTAGATGGCAGTGGAAACAGAGTCATTGGGTATTATTAAGGAAGAGAGTTCCAAAGACTTATTACCTTCCAAAAGAGAAAAATATTGCTCCATTTTTCTCTTAAATGGATGACTCCTCACTTTGGTAATTGGTTTATTGTTGTCACATGTACAGAGACACAATGAAAAGCTTCTGTTTGCATGACATCCAGACAAATCATTCCATACATAAGTACAAAAGGGGAAAAAAATGCAGAAAATAGTGTTATAGTTACAGAGAAAGTGCAGTGCAGGCAGGCAAATAAAATGCAAACAAATATACAGCGACCCCTGATTCTAGATTCTCCCACAAGAGGAAAAAAAGCTTTCCACATCCACCCTGTCAAGACCAATCAGGATCTTGGCTTCGTGGGTTTCACTTCGGAACATGTCGGGACTTCGGAGCAGATAAGTTTTTTCTTTTTTTTAAATAGGGTTTTTATTATAAGGGTTAGATTTTATAAGGTTCTTTTTTAAGTTGTTTTATAAGTTTTTAATCGGGAATAGTGGGGGCTGGACTGCACAAGCGCGTGACGTCGGCAGGTAAGGCGCGGGCAGTTTAAAAAGCAAACGGCCATATCCAGCGGGCAGCGTCGGAGTGGGCAGTGGAGTGAGAGGGAGCAGAGTGGTTGGGCTTTGGCTCAAGGGGCTTAGGCATAAAGGGGCAAGGCAGGTGAGTAGCTGGTAAGTTGGTAAAGGTAAGGTTTACCTGTTATCTGTTATAAATTTTTAAGTAAAAAAACTAGGGGGAGAAAAGAATTAGTTCAGATGGAGGACATGGTGGTGTGCTGCAGCTGCTTGATGTGGGAGCTAGTGGACCTTGCTGCGGTCCACGATGGCCACATCTGCAGTAAGTGCTTGAGGCTGGAGGAACTCCGGCTCACGATCGATGAGCTGGAGTTGCAGCTTCAAACACTGCACAGCATCAGGGAGGGGGAGAGTTTTGTAGATACTGTACATAAGGAGACAGTCAACCCCCTTAGAGCAGGTACTACTGGAGTCCAGGAGGTAGATAGAATGATGACTGTCAGGGAAGGGAAAAGGAAAAAGAAAACGAACAGGCAGATAGAGCAGAGGACCCCAGAGGCTGTTCCCCTCAGCAACAGGCTTTCTGCTTTGGAGGCTGTTGAGGGAGATGACCTGCCGGGGCCTAGCAGCAGTAGCCAGGTCTATAGCACTGGGACGGGTCCTGCTGCACAGAAGGGAAGGGAGGAGAAGAGGAAGGCAGTAGTGATAGGGGAATCGATAGTCAGGGAAACAGATAGGAGGTTCTGTGGCAGTGAGCATGAATCCCAGATGGTATATTGCCTCCCAGGTGCCAGGGTCCGGGATGTCACTGATCGGGTCCACAGGATTCTAGAGCGGGAGGGAGAACAGCCAGAAGTCGTGGTTCATGTTGGTACCAACGACATAGGTGGGAAGAGGGATGAGGTCCTGAAAAGTGAGTTTAGCGAGCTAGGCAGAAGGCTGAAGAACAAGACCTCGAGGGTAGCGATCTTGGGATTGCTGCCAGTGCCACGCGATAGTGAAGGGAGGAATAGGAAGAGATGGCAAATAAATGCGTGGCTGAGAGGTTGGTGCAGGATGGAGGGTTTTAGATTTTTGGATCACTGGGATCTCTTCTAGGGAAGGTGGGACCTGTACAGAGAGGACGGGTTACACCTGAACCTGAGGGGGGCCAATATCCTTGCAGCCAAGTTTGCTAGGGTGGTTCAGGAGGGTTTAAACTAGATTGCGAGGGGGAAGGGAACCGGAGGAGTAGGTCAGAGAAAGAAGGGGATGGGGAAAAGTCAGATCTGACAGGTAGAGAGGCTTTGAAGAAGGAGAAGCAGAGTACAGGCTATAAAAGTAGTAAGGTGGATGGGCTAAAGTGCATTTACTTAAATGCGAGAAGCATCAGGAATAAGGGAGATGAACTGAGAGCTTGGATAAGTACATGGGACTATGATATTGTGGCTATTACAGAGACATGGCTGACATCAGGGCAGGAATGGATATTGAATATTCCTGGTTTTCAGTATTTTAAAAGGGATATGGAGGGGGGGAGAAGAGGAGGAGAGGTGGTGGTACTGGTCAGGTACACTGTTACAGCTGCAGAAAGGGTAGATAATGTGGAAGGATCCTCTCTAGAGTCAATATGGGTGGAAGTTAGGAACAAGAAAGGGGCAGTTACCCTCCTGGGAGTTTCTATAGGCCCCCCGGTAGCAGTAGGGATACTGAGGAACAGACTGGGAGGCAGTTTTTGGAAAGATGCGAAAATAACAGGGTTATTATAATGGGAGACTTCAACTTTCCAAATATTGATTGACACCTACTTAGTGCCAAGGGGTTAGACGGGACACAGTTTGTTAAGTGTGTCCAGGACGGATTCCTGACACAGTATGTTGACAGGCCGAATAGAGGGAATGCCATATTAGATCTAGTTTTAGGTAATGAACCGGGACAGGTGACAGATCTATCGGTGGGTGAGCATTCGGGGGACAGTGACCATTGTTCCATAACCTTTAGAATTGTCATGGACAAGGATAGAAGCAAAGAGGATGGTAAGATATTTAATTGGGGAAAGGCGAATGATGAGGCTATAAGGTGAGAACTTGGGAGTGTAAACTGGGATGACATTTTAGAAGGGAAATGTACTATGGAGATGTGGTCGATGTTCAGGGATCTTTTGCAGGATGTTAGGGATAAATTTGTCCCAGTGAGGCAGAGAAGGAATGGTAGGGTGAAGGAACCGTGGGTGACGAGAGAGGTGGAACAACTAGTTAGGAAGAAGATGGCAGCATACATAAGGTGTAAGCAGCAAGGTTCGTGAGGAATATAGAGTAGCAAGGAAGGAACTTAAGAAAGGGCTGAGGAAGGCGAGAAGGGGACATGAAAAGGCTTTGGCGAGTAGGGTTAAGGAGAATCCCAAGGCTTTTTTCTCGTACATAAAGAGCAGAAGGATGGCTAGGGTAAAGGTAGGTCTGATTAAAGACAAAGGTGGGAGGATGTGCCTGGAAGCTGTGGAAGTGGGTGAGGTTCTCAATGAATACTTCTCTTCAGTATTCACCAAGGAGAGGGGTCTTGACAATGCTGAGGACAGTTGGTGAGGGTAATGTTCTAGAGTATGTAGATATTAAGAGAGAGGATGTGTTGGAGTTGTTAGAAAATATTAGGACAGATAAGTCCCCAGGGCCTGACGGAATATTCCCCAGGCTGCATTGTGAGGCGAGGGAGGAGATTGCTGAACCGTTGGTTAGGATCTTTGAGTCCTTGTTGTCCACGGGGATGGTACCGGAGGATTGGAGGGTGGCAAATGTTGTCCCCTTGTTCAAAAAAGGAAGTAGGGATAGTCCAGGGAATTACAGGCCGGTGATCCTTACATCTGTGGTGGGTAAGCTGTTAGAAAGGATTCTAAGAGATAGGATCTATAAGCATTTAGAGAATCATGGACTGATTAGGGACAGCCAGCATGGCTTTGTGAAGGAAAGATCTTGCCTCACTAGCCTGATAGGGTTCTTTGAGGAGGTGGCCAGAAGGATTGATGAGGGTAGTGCAGTGGATGTGGTCTACATGGATTTTAGTAAGGCATTTGACAAGGTTCTGCATGGTAGGCTTCTTCAGAAGGTCAGAGGCCAAGGGATCCAGGGAGGCTTGGCCGTGTGGATTCAGAATTGGCTTGCCTATAGAAAGCAGAGGGTTGTGGTGGAGGGAGTGCATTTGGATTGGAGGGCTGTGACTAGTGGTGTCCCGCAGGGATCAGTTCTGGGACCTCTACTTTTTGTGATATTTATTAACGACTTAGATGAGGGGGTGGAAGGCTGGGTTAGCAAGTTTGCAGATGACACAAAGATTAGTGGTGTTGTGGATAGTGTGGAGGGCTGTCAAAGCTTGCAGAGGGATATTGATAGGATGCAGAGCTGGGCTGACAAGTGGCAGATGGAGTTCAATCCAGAGAAGTGTGAGGTAGTACACTTCGGAAGGACAAACTCCAAGGCAGAGTACAAAGTAAATGGCAGGATTCTGGGCAGTGTGGAGGAGCAGAGGGATCTGGGGGTTCATATCCACAGATCACTGAAAGTCACCTCACAGGTAGATAGTGTAGTTAAGAAAGCTTATGGGGAGTTAGCTTTCATAAATCGGGGGATCGAGTTTAAGACTGCTAAGTGATAATGCAGCTTTACAAAACTCTGGTTAGGCCACACTTACAGTACTGGCCGCCTCATTATAGGAAGGATGTGGAGGTGTTAGAAAGGGTGCAGAGGAGATTTACCAGAATGCTGCCTGGATTAGAGAGTATGGATTATGAGGAGAGACTAAAGGAGCTAGGGCTTTACTCATTGGAGAGAAGGAGGATGAGAGGAGACATGATAGAGGTATACAAGATATTGAGAGGAATAGATAGAGTGGACAACCAGCGCCTCTTTCCCAGGGCACCAATGCTCAAAACAAGAGGGCATGGCTTTAAGGTAATGGGTGGGAAGTTCAAGGGAGATGTCAGAGGGAGGTTTTTCACCCACAGAGTGGTTGGTGCATGGAATGCGCTGCCTGGGGTGGTGGTGGAGGCTGATACATTGGACAAGTTCAAGAGATTGTTAGATAGGCATATGGAGGAATTTAAGGTAGAGGGATATGTGGGAGGGAGGGGTTAGATAGTCTTAGGTGTGGTTTGACGGGCGGCACAACATGGTGGGCCAAAGGGCCTGTATTGTGCTGTATTGTTCTATGGTTCTATCTCATGTTTCAATCAAGTCCCCTCTTACTCTTCCAGACCCAGCAGATTCAAGCCCAGCCTGTCCAACCTTTCCTCATAAAACAATCCTAGCAAATATATGGGATTAAGATTATTATTCATACTAAAGCCAGCACTAACTAGTTAGGCCAAAAAGCTTATTTTCATAGCATCGTCCAACTATAATTCATATTTTTGAGATGGTAGCTTTTGTTGCAAAACTGATCCATGCCAAAGACAACTTTATGACTCTAATGACAAGCACTCTCACCATTTAGGTAGGAGATATCATAATGTATACAATTTATGTAGTAATAGCAGCTCTTCTCCAAACCAGCAGGGGTCATGTTGATTTTATGGGCTTCCCTTGTGCCACTGTTTTGACCTTGGGAAGACTCCATTTTGGTTGATCTCTGTGAGGCCTGTATTTGGGCTTGAAGGAAATAAATAAACTTCCTAAAGGATGGAACACAGGCTCCAGCTTTTTTTTGTATGTTAAGACATTTCACATGTAAGAGATCTGTAATAAAAATTAGGGAACAAAGTACTAAAGACAATCCAGTGATTTGGATAAAGTGAAACCTGGATGTCAGAAAAGCAAAGATACCGATATTTTTCTAATTGGGCAAACATGGGGTTCCCTGGAGACCTCTCGTATTTTATTTAATTGAATAATTTGGACTTGAATGGAAGAGAAATGGTTTTCTAATTCACTGATGGTACTAAATTAAAGTGCCCAGCAGTCTGAGGAAAGGTAATAAGATTTGGGAATGGACAGATAGGTGACAAATGTATTTCACTGCAAAGACTGGAGAAATGGTCATTTTTGGAAATGTAACAGTGAAGGTAAGCAAAATGAAAACACTTTTAACAGAGTGGATAAAAAGATTTTGATAGTGCACGTTAAGGTCCATATAGATAGGCAAACAAGTAGAAAAGGCTTCAATTAAGGTTAATATGCTTCTATAGGGCATTGACTAAAGCAGCCAGGGATTTGTACTAGGAATTGCTTATTGCCCTAGTACAAATACTATGTGTAATTCGGAGCACTCCAGTGGTAAGGTCAGTGGTAAGGAATTTACTGTAAAAAAAATTTCTGAGGGATAGAGTTTATCTACACTTGGAAAAGCAGGGGTTGATCAGGGATAGTGAGCATGGTTTTGTGGATGGGAGATTCTGCCTGACAAATTTGAATGAGTTTTTTGAAGAAGTAACAGAATATATTGATGAGGGCAGTATAGTTAATGTGGTCTACATGGACTTCAGTAAAACCTTTGGAAAGTTCCTTCATGGAAGGCTGATCATCATGCATATTAATGATATGAATATGAATGCAGGATATATGATTAGTAAATTTGCAGAGGACAAGAAAATTGGTGGTGTTGCGGATGATGAGGAGGATAGTCTCAAGCTACAGATATCGATCAGCTGGTAAATTGGGCAGAGCAATGCCAGATGGAATTTAATCCCAATAAATACAATATGATGCATTTTGAGTATTCTAATAAGGGTAGGCCATATACCATGAATAGTGGGTACCCAGGGCGAATTGAGGAACAAAGGGACCTTGGTGTACAAGCCCAAAGATCCCTAAAGGTGGTAGCACAAGTAGTTAAGGTGGTGAAACAGTAGAAAGGATGCTGGTCTTCACTGCTGGGGCATAGAATATAAAGAGCCTAGAAGTTATGGTACAAGTTTATCAAACTTAGGTTCGGTCACAGCTGGAGTATTGTGTGCAGCTGTGGTTGCCAAACTATAGCACAGGTGTGATTGCACTGGTGAGTGTACAGAGGAGACTCACCAGGATATTGCCTGGGATGGAACATTTCAATTGGATAGGCTGGTTTTGTTTTCCTTGGAGTGGAGGAGGTTGAGGGGATCTGACAAAAGTATACAAAATTATGAGGGGCATAAATAGGGTGGATAGTGAGAAACATTTTCCTATAACAGAGATGGACGAAATCAGAAGGCATAGATTTAAAATGAGGAGTAAGAAGCTTAGAGGGGTTCTGAGGAGATTTTTTTTCACCTGGTGGGTGGACACAATCTGGAATGCTCTGCCTGAGAAGGTGGTGGAGGCAGGTACTCTCACAGCATTTAAGAAGCATCTGAACAAAACACTTGAATCCCCAAGGCATAGAAGCGCATGCACCTAGTGCTCCTAAATAGGATTAGTATAGATGGGTACTTTATGGTTAGCATGGATGTGGTATTCCTGTGCAGTATAACTCTACGATTCTATGATTACAGGTAAGATACAAACTAGAACAGGGTGCAAAAAATATCCAGCAAGCACATTGCCAAAATGAGAAGTTATGAAAAACAAGACTTGAAAATTGGATCTTCAGTGAAACAGAAGTTAATCAGATTTAATAGACATACTTTACATTGTGCAAAGTTTTAAAAAGTAATGCAAATTATTGTTTTCATGGATTGACAAATTGGTAACAAGGGTATTCATCAGAAAAACAAAAAGGGCAATTATAATATTCTTTTACCTAGACTTAAGACTAGTAAAGTATGGACATTCTGATCATAAGTAGTTGTTGCCTATAGCATTTATACAGGAATTGGATTAACTATTTGAAAGGGAAGAATACAAATATAAAGAAGAATAAAAGATTTGAGAAATGAGATCAGACAAGGTAGCTCCAAATGAATGATCACAACGGCACGGGCATTGAAGTCTGAAGGTGCTATAAATTCTGATTCGATAATGTAAAAGTTCTACTGAACCTCTTGCTCTTAAAGCCATAGATCTCAGATTGCTTGTTGTGTAAGCAATAAAGCCAGCACTTTCTGAAGTCTTATTATTATGAATAGCTTGGACTGAAGTAGGAATGTTCCACTTAATTAATTTTGCTTGAACGTGACAAAAGAAACAGATGTCCTTCTATTAATTTAGTCAGTTTTAGTCTATTACAACGCAGGTATACAGAACACAAGCCGAATTTCTGCTTTGAAAGCCAAGCCACAACAGTACTCAAATATTTCCACTCTTCTCGGGCTTCCTTTTTACAATATAATATAGTTTTGCAATTGCATTTGAAGGATTGTAAAGTTTTTGGAATATATTGCAACATGTTTAATCCTGAGCTAATAATCTTTATTTCAGAATTTATGGGCAAAAACAATCTCACTGAAAGTAGTTCCATTTACTACTTTATTTGGGTTAGCAACAGCATAATTATTTCAATTATTCCTATGTGCAGTTCAACAGGTGCACTGGGAAGTTTAGAAAAGCTGTTTTGGAAGGTTCAAACCACATTTTCAATAAAGTTTTTTAAGTCAGTTCAGCTGATGGGAAAGCAGCTCGATACCCCCCACCCTCCTCAGTTTGCATTGGAAGCCCTGCAGTTAGTGCTGTTTGGGACCATTGTTCCCAACAAACCATCCGTTGAAAATCAAGCCCTCAAGCTTATTACGTATTCTCACTCTGAGTTGACCAGCGGTACTTCCTCCAGTCCAGTCTGGCTGCTAATTACCTGGTCAAACACCTTGTAAATACTTCTGTAAACCTGTCAAACAGAGAACTCACCTTTTCACTGAAAGGTACTTACTGCATGTTCCCTTTTCAACATCTTAATTCTGTTGTTGAAATAGTCGGCCACCTCTTTCGACAGCCCTTATGTTTTCTTTAAGCTTTTCTCTTAGACTACTACTGATTGCGTCAAAAATAAATGTTTACATACAGTAGGGCAGCAGTTTCCACACACTTCTATTGTGTCCTAAATCCCAACAGCTATTATCTAAATGTTTAATTATTTTTTGGTCTTGCTTTATGAACTGGAAGTGTGATTTTCAGGAGATGATGCCAGCAGCACAACTATTTGATGCTTAAGCAGAAGTCATTGAGTGACAATAGCTACCATTTTTGCTTTTTCACATTTGCCACTAACTAAAATACAAATATTGAGTTGGTAATTTCTCCTCACTGTTCGTTTTCTACTTATCCCGGCTATGTTATCATGTGAACTCTAGAAAACACACAAGTTTCCTGATTTGGGCACATATATTAGTTTCATGCTGACAAAGTGCAATTTCTGAGAATTCTTCATTTATCTCCACTTTGTTTTATATTCTATGCCTTGACTATACATCATTCTTCATCACACCAGTAGTACTCTATCTAAGCTGTACACAAACATTTTTAAAGTACCTATTTTATACGATTTAATATCATGTTTTACAATGAATCCTGTGATATGCTCAACTTGTGAGGACTCCCAGAAATACCAGAATGACATGGACAGGGAGGAGGACAAGCCTTAGAAGGACCTGGCAGCAAGAAATTCAGCAAGCTCAGGGACAGGATCTGCTGTGAGAGGCTAGAGCCAGGGTTCCATGAGAATGTCTCCTAATAGTCAGTGGAAGAGGAAAGCCTTTGACAAACATTAGGAAGGGATGTGAAGGATGCTAAGCACTTTGGGACTTCCTGAATGCAGCTTGTGTCTTATATAATTGCAAGTCTTTTCTTCCAAGTAAACCACTGTGACCTTAAGCATGGATTACATCTCTTGTATTATTTGATATCTTTTAAAACCACCCATGGCACCGCAGTTAGTGCTGCTGTCTCACAGCTCCAAGGACCTGAATTCAACCCTGACCTCAGATGCTGTACGTGCAGAGTTTGCGCATTATCTCAATGATTGTGCGAGTTTTCTCTGGGTGCTCCAGTTTCCCTCCACATCCCAAGAATATGCTGGTAGGTTAATCGGCCACTGTAAATATCCCTTAGTGTAGGTTAATGGTAGAACCAAAGGAGGATTGGTGGGCTTGTGTGAGAGAGGATAAGTTGCAAGGATACAGGGAAGGAGAGAGGGAAAGGGACTAATGGAGTTGATATTCTGGAAGTCAGAATGGACATGATGGGCCAAATGACCTTTTTCTGTGGCCTAGCTTAAAGACAAGAGATAATAAAATAATAGAGTCAGCATTATGCTATAATATGTATATATTTTTAAATAATTTTATTTTTAAACTAGCAAAACCAGCCTGGTAAATTCTGATATTGGGCTATAACTAACCACGACAATTTAAATGAATAATGAACTGATCAGTCTCTAACTAGTTACTACATAGTGACCTTTACTCATATTTTTTAACAAAAATGAAATCATACACCACTGAACCTTCACAAAATTATATCCCCTGTTAGTTTCGCAAGTCTTCAACTGCATACTTTGACACACCATGTGTGAAATGATACTACTTGTGAGATGGTGAATAAAAATAACAGCAATGTCAATGGAGAAAACTAGATTTATAATGGGAATGTTTGTTTGCAAAAATCATACAATAGTTGAAATGAACAAATAAATAGCTACCCCAAAGAATTAAGATAAACTGGGATAACAGAAAAAGTGTTAGATTTTTCCAACAATCGTCACAAATTGTCTATTAAATTTAAAATATTTGTTAGACATTTCAACGGCAAGTACTTAACTAAATGCAAAGTTTGATGCCAACATGAGTGCAAAGCTTTGGTGAACTGAATCAGCAGTTTGTAACTGAATATGCACCAAGCTTTAGGAATTAAAAACTCTAGGAAGAATATTCTCTGCATGTGGCGATTCAGTAAGTGCCTATAGAAGTGGAGCATTAAGACCTATGAAGCATCAAAATTTAGCAGAGAGGAAACAACCTTCCTGCAGATTCTTGTAAATAAAAAAACAGCAGTGAGGTGATTTGCAACCATGTAATGGGCTTTTGTCTAGGACTATTTCTTTCTAGCTCAGGGCCCTCCTTGTTTCCTTCTCTGCAGGATATCAATGTTTCTCCCCATAGCTACAAAGGATTAGGGCTTGGGCCCCTCCTCCAGCCAGTCACCCCCAATATAGCACATGCTGAAGCCTACTAAAAGCAGCCTAGAGTGATTCAGTAGGTTACAAGGCTTTCTGAATTAGGATTTCAGCAGTGCAGGTTGATTTTGTAACACTGGAACACTGAGCACAGTTTGAGAGAACTTTCTTCAAATTCTAATATTTTTACGTTTGCTGTATTCAGACCTTAAGAAAACTCAGCAAGAAATGAAAACCATTATCAACTATTATAGACTGAAAAAGTTCATTGGAATATCCCAGCGCACCGAAACAGAAGGGTTCTGCTCAATCATTGTACAAAAGTCAATCAAAATAAAAATACCACATCAACATCCATTTATTTCCAACCTTGTGTGACTTTTAGAACCCTTGATAATCAAATGTGTGTGTGTGTGTGTGTGTGTGTGTGTGTGTGTGTGTGTGTGTGTGTGTGTGTGTGTGTGTGTGTGTGTGTGTGATTCAGTACTTTAGCAGCCGTGATCATCAACAGTCAGTGAGAAGTATCAACAAGCACAAACAGTGGTCATGAGCACAATAGTGTAAGACAGATGCAGTTGTTATTGCAGTGAAAGGTCTCTGTGCAATGCTAGCACCTGCGAAGTTTCCTAAACCAATGGAATTTCTTTCAGCTCAATGAATCTGAACCCTCTGACACTTTCTTTCTTGCTGAAAGAGCTGTGGAATTTACAGTATTTGATCCCCGTAGAAGGAGACAATGGGGTACGGGGGATGGGAAGGGGGTTAAATTTGCTGCAACGTGAAGCATTGCACCTGGCTTGTAAATAATCAGTAAATTAGCATGTTAAATATTAAGGTTGGAAAAGGAAGTTGTGGGGTCTTCTTTTCAACAGGTGTAGCGTGTATTCAAATGTTAATTGTTGGTCTAATGAAAGTTTTGTATGGATCAAGTCCTCAAGCTGGACACAAGCTCTTGGTAAAATACTGAGACAAAGAACTGCTCCCAACTTTCTGACAGTGCTTCCTTCGCACACTCACAAGTGGCAAACAGCAAAAGTTCAGGACATGATTCACTGCCCACTCTCAGACCCACACCCACCAAAACAAGACAGAAAGTCAGAGGCACTGGAGATTTCAAATCCATGAGCTTTCCCCATTATCAACAGCCATGGGGAACACCAAGACAAAGTGTCACACTGGAAGCCTCCTTTTCATTAAATTCACTTCCTAACATTCTATTTTTATACCTGATTTGCATAGTACGTGGTTAACAGATGAAAATGATGAGTGCAGCAATAGCAAACCCATGAAAAAAAAAGTAAAGTGTCACTTGTGGCGCATTTAAAACCATCGCAGTTGCTAATTTTATGCAGTACTAAACTTAAACTGGCTGTTAGTTCCAAATTAAGGGTCATTCCTGTTTGCCTTATTCTTTGTAGGAAGTGTCTACACATCTCAGTTTAAGAAAAAACTAAGACCATGGCCTTTAAGACTAAAAAACAAACCCCCATAAATTCAGTTTTGGAATGTAAGGGCATGACTGTATAATCACAAAGTATTTCAATAAAGCTGGACTGCCCAGCAGCAATTCAAAAATTTGGGTTTTTAAGAATGAGTTTCGTTGTTTGTCTCTACACAGAGCAGCTGCTTTTTGGTGGTTTATTACACATAGGCTCTAATGAATAGGATCTGCTGTTTTATAGTACATCAGAATTACAGAACTCCATCTCTTGGCCTACCACAGATCTGACCGATCAACGGCAGGGCACTGGAATCATAATTCTTCGCAGAAATGGGAGCATAAAGAGGGTTTGTTGGAAGCTGGCTGAATCTACAAAGTTCTGCCTGCAGGGCCTGCCGATGCCATCTCTAGCTGTGGTCTTAGCCTTGTTAGGTACTGAAACAGGGATTGTTCCCTTGTTAGAGATTGCAGAAGTGCTGGAATGAAGGAAGGGGTGGCAGTAAGGCAGAAGTCCAAGAAAGATTAAGACTTCCGTTTCAACCTCAGTATTCAGCTTGGCTAAAATACAGGTTTAGTATGAAAACTAACAAAGGCATCTAAGAATGTGCTTTAAATTTTTCACTTTAACTATTGTGTCAGAAACACAGATCAAGTTATATGTCAAGTTGAAAAATCAAGCTAATCTTTTGTAAGATTCTAATTAAATATATTTATTTATAGTTAGTAAATTATAAAGCATTGTGCTTTCCATGTGAAATTGAGATTTAGCATTAGGTTCAATGAAGTACTTGAATAGGGATTTATTTAAAAATTTATTATTTACATCCTTTATTCACCAATTAGTTTATTGTTACTCCTTTTCCCTAATTTTGGTTTAAACATGCTCAAATTGAAAGTTTCTTTACAAATAAAAGGAATTGACCAGCAATTCTAGCGGTGCTGAAATAACCTTTAATCCAACAGCTGTGATGGACAAACAACAGAAAGATGGACAAGGATATTTGAATATAATTGCAAATATCATTTAACAAGTGTAAAGCTTAATAGCCACGCTGAAAAACATTGGTTTTCTTCAATTTTATCAACATGAAAAGGTTCTATCTGAAAAATACTGATTTCATAAAAAATGTTCATATATTTTATTTGCTTAAGAAAAAATACATTCAAATTCAAAAGTCTTTCTAAAGTCATTGCATTCATCTATAAATTGAACAATTTTAATGATTTACTCCTATTCTGTGATCACTTACTTTTACTCCTGGTTGAAATTAAATTACACATAGCCAATAAGCCTCGTGATTTTCATAAATCCTCAGTATGGCACGCTTTCCCCTTGGTTTATCTGCAAGTGTAACTAAAATATGCTTGAACCAATGTAAAGGAAAATTTACAGTGTTTCTTGATCTGTTTGAACAACTGCACACTGAGCTACAAATGGGTTGAAGTAGTAAACTCAAAGAAAGATTTCCCTTACATGGCTCTTTTCACATTCTTTTCAGGATGTCTCAAAATACTTGAAAACCAATGACATACTTTCGAAGTGTGGAAACTGCAGCAAACTAGAAGTATACCTACTTTTCTCTTCTTCAAGTTAGGCCATGGGACCTATTATGCCCACTGGGGAGAGGAAGTGTGGCCTTAGTTTAAGGTCTCACCTGAAGAACCGTTGATGTAGAACTCCATCAGTAATGCACTAGTGAGTCCAATTAAATATTTGATATAAATTAACTATTAAATATTCGAGTTTCTAATTAAATAATTGATAAGAAAATAAAACATTTTGGAAATAGCTTTCACTGATAATAGTTAAAAAATAAGAGCTGAGTTGGAAATAATTCATAATTCATGCCTGGGCAAAGTGGAACAAAATCCACGCTTTTGGAATAAATTATACCTTTCTTAAAGGAAGCTTTGGCTACTTCCAGGTGTGGTTATCTAAAACAAAATTTAAAAATAAGTGCTTTGGAAATAGCCAAGGTCACAATGTGTATCTACAGTAAGTAAATGGAAGCCTTCTAGTCAAATGTTATAATGTGTCTGATGATAAATGGTGATAAACATAATGATTAGAAAAGTCATTGGATTGCAGGAAATCAGCTCAAGATATATAGTTTTCTTGATGCCTGTCACTTGCTTCAGTTCAAATTAGAACTTGAGCATGTTGCAACTCAATTTATTTTTAAAGACAAATGTAGCATGGCCTGAATGGACCCAGCTTTCACATTTGGATCTGATATACTCGTTCAGTCTGTTCAGGCTTGGTGAATACAAACACCAAACATTGACAATCTATTCAATTGAAAAATTATTCAATTAACCCATTAACCTTTACATTCATTTCATGACACAATAATTAAAGCATAACATTCATACCACAAAAGTGGCAGATAATGGCCAAATCCAACCAGAGTCCAACAAATACTCTTAACATTTAATGTCATTACCATTACGAGTCCCCAACTATCAAGATTCAGTCACCAACGACCAAAAACTCAACTGGACCAGCTGCATAAACTTATGGCTACAATGGAAGGTCTGAGGCTGGGTATCCTGCAGTGGGTAATTCACGTCCTGATACACCACAGCCTTTCCACCATCTATAAGAGACAAGTCAGGAGCATAATGGTATATTCTCCACTTACCTGGATGCTTGTGGCTCCAACAAATCTCAAAAAGCTTGACACCATCAAAGAGAAAGCATCGCACTTTATTGATACTCTGAACATTCATTCCCTTTACCATCAGCACAGAGTGGTTGCAGTGTACCATCTGCACAATGCACAGCAATTATTCGCTTAGAATACTCCAAAAGCAACTCCCAAACCTGTGACCTTTACCACCAAGAAGGACAAGGACACAAAGGTGCATTGGAACATCAAAACCTCTAGGTTCCTCTGTGAGTTGTGCATCATCCTGACTTGGAAATAAATCATCATTCCTTCATTGTCACTTGGTCAAAACCCTGGAACTCCTTCCTCAACAGGACTGGAAAACACACTCACCAGGAGTGACTTAAAAAGCTAGCTGACCACGACCTTCTCAATAACAGTTGGGGATAGGCATTAAATGTTGGTCTTACCAGCATTATCTAGATCCCACAAAGTGAATAAAAATGCTGATTCATTTGAAGGTAGGGTCACAAAACAACGTCACTGAACTGCACAACACTTTCCTGGGATCTATTTCCAAGGTTTCACAGGAGGACATATAGAAGGGAACATTCTGGTCTGGATTACAAGATTTTTTTTTCAACTATCCCTGTGAAGATCTATGCCTTTCTGAGAAGCCTTCAGCCACAGAATTAACTGGGGCAGGAATTGCAGTTTGGGGGTGAGGAAAGTTCGATAAGAAATCCACGGTCTAACCTCCCTTGAAAACTGTGTTGATATGTTTAGTGGGAAACAGTGTCCAAAACCTCAGTCCCAGAGATAATAGGCATTCTGTTGCTGGTGTAGGGATCATGAGATGGGAGGGAATGAAGGGGTGAGTGAGGGGTGGAGTACAAAATGGTGAGTAGATCCTGGATGGATCAGAAAAAAGATAGCAGAAGAAATGGTCTCAGAGTGTATCAGTGATTACAGTAGAGATGGGAGAAGGGTGGAAGTAGGGAACTCAATCTGTTATGGCTGGGGTTGAAGGAGAGAGGAGTGAGTTTCAATTGCAGCAGATTGGATTTCCTGAGCAAAATCTGATCTCAGAGGGAGAATATCAAAGCGGAGGAAGAAGCAGCTTATCCTGGGGCATGATGGAAAGGGAGAGGGGGTGGGAGGGGGAGGTAGGTAAAAGAAGTGAAATCATTCTTGTGTCTGATGATCTACAAAAGCACTCATCCATTCCACACAGTGTCTCCAACTGCCAGATTTCCCTAGGTTGACAATCTAACCCTTCGATGTTTAGTCCAGAAGTAGATAACATCTGACATGCACAGACTATTTAAAATGTTTAGTTGTTCACTCCTGAGAGTAGGCTGCATGCCCATCCCCACCCCTGTTAAAGTCAAAAGAAACTGGGTTTGGAGTGGGTTGGGTCTGAGATTTTTTAAATGTTAGCATTCCGCTCAACCTAACCCAACCCAAACCAATTCTAACACCTGTACAATGGAAAACAACAGGTTGATCTGCTGCTGAAAAAATGGAATATATTAATCATATTAAGAGTTTGTATAATTCTTAAAATTTTGGTGTCTGTGAACCCAGTGGGAAAATATGTTGCTTTTAGTAGATACCATTGAACACATGCAAAGTCTCATGTTTAAATGGAACTGGATGTGCATAGGTGAGTATAACTGCCAGCCAGTACCATTATGTGCATTTAGTGCAATGATCAAAAGCAAACTTCTCCCCAGCATGTTCTGAGGGACCATCTGGAATGTTCCTGAAATATTCTTTATTACATTTAACACAAAGAATTTTTGTGGCACCATCAGGAGGTAAGAAAGACCTATACTATATCTTACTTTCTTTAGCATTACACCCAAGCTTCAGCAAAGACTTTCATGTTGGGTTTCATTCTAACTTTTCTGCCCAGAACATTAAAGTGTGATAAACGTTTTGGAACTGTGTACTTCATCCATAATCTATAGTCCTTAAACACGTGCATTCTGCTCATGTACATCTCCATCATGAAGTTAAGGGCTTTCTTTGGTATTACTAAAGAGACATATTGTTACACATTATCTTTTAGGGCTTCAATTAAAGGTTATTTTTGTATTTTAAAAACATTGAACCTTTAGTTTTGTCTACTTTAAAACAAATCAAGATTGAAGACTGAAGGAAAGTATGCTTTCAGGTCATTGAGATTCCAGCTCATTCAATACATGATAATTAAGATTGTGAGTCTTTTCAGATCCAATTACACAGATTAAGCAACCTTGTCACGCTTACTGTGTGAACATTTGTGATATTTTTATTTGAACCCAAAAATTTGACTTTTTAAAAATTGAACATGTATTTACATGACTGCAGAGGATCCCATGTTTAAACATGGTCAAAGCCTACATTACTCTCCTTTGTTCAGCTACGTGCTGACATTATACACTGCTGATCTGATAAAATCCCCATTTTCCAACTACAGCAGTTTTGAAACAAAACTACCACGAGACAGATGAGTAATAGCGATTTGCCAGAATGCCCAGTACACAGTTTTCGAAGCTAAATGCTGAGGTTGTGAGAGAACACAGAATGACTGTGAAATTTAGGGTTAACAAATGACCCTGGGATGTATGAAGAACAGTAAATATGTAATGCAAGATAAAAAGTACATCCTTTTTTATCCAAAAGCAAAATTTCAAAAAACATTTCCTGATTTTATAGATCTTAAAATACATTGTTCTTTTACTTCTTGTATCTAAACTACTTTAAAAGCTTTTCAACAATTCATAACAGATTTTGGGAAGTACTTAAAGGATTGAAGTGCCTAAATTCTAATGTAACTTCAAGAGACAACTTTAAGTAATAAGTTAAACAGTACTGTAGTTAAAATGGTGAATAATGGGTCACAATCCACATCAAATTAAATACTACTTTTTATAGATTACGCTTACAAAATGTATGCTGATTAATTAAGCATTTAATGGATCACTGATTAAATCTAAGTGAACCACAGAGACATGCTTGGTCCCAGTTTCAATTCCTCACTGATGGTTCCAGGTCCTTGCTGAAAGTGTATCTCTGAACCTGAAGTAAGTATAGAACTGGCATTAACAGTGAAATACCCCAGGATAAAATAGCCTAATATGGTTACATATGAAATAGCTGTATTATATCAGATAGTTGTTGATGGAGAAGTTAATATCAAGAGAAAGCAGAGAGAAAAATATTGTTTTTAGTCCCAGCTGGTTCCAATGTACAAGGCAGCCTTACTGCTGATTAAGTGAGCCAGGAGTTTTCACATTATCAAAGTAGTTATGCAAATAATTACACATATGTCACTTGCTTATAGTTATATAACATGTATTTTTCAGGAATCTTGACATATTTTGCTACAGAGACCAATATGATATTTTATCTATAATACTCTGCCAGATCTTGTATAATCTATGCATTTGAAATGAATGGATTGGTTGGAGAATTTTATCTATGGTCTAGTTGTTGATCAACAAATAAACCAAACTCTTTTCTTTGAGTAGTACTGATGTTTGTAGTGATAAACTGTACCTTTAAGTACTACTTTGCATATTGCAATCAGAAGCACACAATACAGTTTTCATTGCTAAATTAACAGTCATATGTTCCTTAACACAAATGTTTTACAGATGTTGTTGAAATTTGGAGAGGATATAGCACTGTACAACAGTGATAATGACTTTGTCTTAACTTTTTTGATGAAAAGTCATTTACTAGCCATTGGCCCTTTCTTTCTCAACAAATGCTGCCTGATCTTTTGAGTATTTCCACCAATTTATGCCATATTCTCAATACTCCCAATATAAAGAAAATGTGTCCTGACTTCTTTATTTTATCTGACAGTGGCTTTCTTACACATATCCTATCTAGTGCAAGCAGTTTCTTCATGTACATTGTCAAAGTCCTACATAATTATAAAGGCCCCTATGAGTTCTTAGTCTTCTGTTTTCTCGATAAAAGAGCCCCAGACTGCTTAATATTGACTGGCTGCTTTCTGGTAACATCCTCTTAATTTTTTGACACATTCTTCACTGCTTTAATAACCATATTTTACTGTATCACAAACAAAAAATGTATACAGTACCCCAAATGTTGACTTGTATATAAATTTAGCTTTATTTCCCAGCTTCTGTATTCTTTCCCTCTAGAAATGGACCTTGGCAATTTGCATTATTTATGACTTTACCAACGTTCATTGCTGCTTTAGTGTTTAACATAACCGTCTTCTCAAATCTCTGTGTTCCTCTTCCCCACTAGTTGCTTAATAGATGACTGCTAAAGTTTCCTTCAAAATAAAATAACTGACATTTAATTTTATTGAACTTCATTTGCCAGTTACCTACCAACTCAGCATCCCTGTTTATCTCAACTTGTACACTGGTGCCGCCTTCCACATTGTTAGTTATACGTTTCAATTTTGTATCCTCCGCACGCTTTGAGACTTTAACACAATTGCTGAATCTACATCATTTAAGAATATGGCAAATAACAAAGATCTCATCAGAGATTCCTGTAGGAGAGAATTCCTAATTCTTGCCAGTTCAGAAAACCTCTCGTAACTACCAGCCTCTATTTCCTGTTTTGCAGACACACTTCAAATGATTTTACTACCTGTCCACTGCCTCCCTCCAAACATTCTGATCTTTACAATGCTATCTTATCAAATACTTCAGAAAATCCATTTGTACTACATCCAAAATATTTTGTACTACATATTTTGTACTACATCCAAAATATTCCCCTTGTTTACTCTCAAAGTTTACTCTCAAAGTTGGACAATCGTGAACTCTCTATGAGAAATGCATACTATTTTGTTTAATTTTCAGCCTTTACACATTTAGTGATTTTATGTTTAACAAAGATCTTATTGACCAAGATTTCACATCCTGTGGCAAAGTGATGTGGTACCTGCTGCTGATGTTGAAAAAAGCTGATCACAATGTGACCTCTGTGGCATGGCTGTCACCTTTCCAGATGGTAGTGTCAGAGGATTGCCACAAAATATCTCCAGCAACACTGATGAAAGCAAATCAGTAGTTAAAAGGCATATTTAAAAAAATTACTAAGTGGGAAAACCACTAGCACATAAAAAAGGTCTAGAAGCTGAAATAGGATAAACTTGAAAAAAATGAAATAAAAATAAGGTTTTAATTATTTTGGAAATGATGTGATTTTAAAAGAATTATACTTACAGAATTGGACTCTACACAAATTTAGGTTTTCAGGACCAGAGAGAACATTTAGAATCATTGATGGCTTCATATATAGATAAAAGCTCAATTACACTCAGTCATGAGGCATAATGTTGCCAATAGTTTCCATAATTAAAATAGTTTGTAAATAGTTGAAGCTTTCATCAAATTGATAACTTGTAATTGAGTCCATCTTTGAAAGTATGTCAATGAAGTGTGTGGATGAGCAGGGTATCACGAGCAGCAATGATGTATCTAATATGGCACGTATGGACATCTGAAGTTGTTGTCAGTTTCATAGCTTTATGATGGTGGACAATTAAGGTTTCACTGCTAAATCTGTAAAATCCATGCCAATATATTTCCCACCAATGATGTTAACTGGTGTATAGTTCCAACTATTATGCTATCACACTTTTTGAAGACAGAAATTCAAGTTTCTGTTCACAAGTCTTCCTAATGTTTAATCATTATTAGAAAATATGCAGTATGGAAATTAAAAATATAATGGGTGTTTTCTGCTCACTGACATTTCTTATGTAATTTATTTCTAAGCTCCCAAGTTAATGGAACAAATCACTAATCATTAGGCTTAGGTCATAAGATTGAAAGAGTAACATTGGACATTAAGATAAAGTTTATCAGACATGAGGTGCTTTGCCATAAGTAATATTTAGCACATTATTTAAGAATTCAAGGGAAGAGTGCATAAACAGATGAAGTAAGGAAGGTACAGAGCAATGGACAGAATACAAGAGAACAGGATTAATTTGGATTATTCTAGCTAAAACTACAATGGACTGAATGGTCTTCTGTGTGTGTCCTTCTTTGGGGCCAATTTTAACTCCAGCCATCCATAAAAATGAAGCAACGTTGGAAGATCATAAAATCACTAAAGTTCTCATCACAGAAGGATGCCATTCAGTACACCATGACAAAAAACTATTGAAACCATTCCTACTTCCTACTTCTCTGTCCCCAGCCTGTTAAGATACAGAACATCTCACCTTCATTCATGTATCATTTAAATGTGACGAGGTTTTCAAGCAGTGTGTGCAAATTTTCAGCTGAAAATTTTTCCTCTTAACTTCTCAATAATCCTTCTACCCATTGTCTTAAATCTATGTCTCTTCATTATTGCTGAGGAAATCAATTCCCTTCTATTCACTCTACATAGACCTCTAAAAACATTATGAATGAATCTCAACTCAGCTTCCTCTATTCCCCAAAGAAAACAACTTCAGACAAGCCAACCAAATTTCTCCATCTGACAACATCCTCATTACTCTCCTCTGAACCCTTCCTAGTGCTCTGCAAATTGTAAACCAGGTTGTAAACTACCTTGGATCATGTACTGCCAGCTTACATTGGCACTTCAGCCTCTACCACCTTGGATGGTGCCTTTAATAGGGTGGCCTTATAATTCTGTCCACTTTTATGTGCACTCAGGCCGTGTGGTACTCCCACCCCCAATACTCTACTGACCACCTGTTTTACAACACAGATAAAATCAGTCCCTAATCCTGCTCTTTCCCCATACCTCTTGACTCCCTTGTAGTTAAATACCTGTCAGTTTCAACCAATGACTCTGCTTCCACAACTCTCTGAGGTACAGAATTCCAAAGAGAATTCACTATCCTGAGCGAAGAAATTCTTCCATCTTAACTGAGTGACCCCCTATTCTGAAACTTTCTCAAAAAGGGGAAATACCTTCTCAGCATCTACCTTTCAATACCCTTGAGAATCTTATATCTTTCAATAAGATTACCTTTCATTCTTGAAAACTCCAATGAGCAAAAGCCCAAGCTACTCATCTTCTCTTTATGTGCCACTCCTTAATCCCATGAATTCACCTAGTCAACCAGCTCTGCACTGCCTCCAGTGCAAGTATATCCTTCTTTATACACGGAAACCAAATTGTACACAGTACTTCAGGGACAGTGTCATCAGTGCCCTGTAAAGTTTTATTAAAGCCTTCCTATTTTATATTCCATACTATTTGCAATAATAACCAACATTTCATAAACCTACCTAATTACTTGCTGTACCTGCATGGTAACATTTTTGTGGTTTGTGTATTAAAAAACCCACAGATCCCATTGTACCACAATTTTTTGTAGCTCACTTCATTTAAATTGTAATTTGTTTTTTTTCATTCTTCCTTCCAAACCTCACATTTTCCCAACACAATACTTCCAACTCTTGCCCACACACTTAACCTATCTATGCCCCTTTTATCTATACCTTCATGTCCTCTTCACAACATGCTAACCCACCTATCTTTGTATCATCAGCAAATCTGACTACAGTACACTTGGTCCCTTCACCCATGTCATTAATGTTGAGTCTAAATAGATGAGGCCGAGCACTGATCCTTGTGCCCCCTCCACCAACTGGTTATAGATTACCAAGATGAAAATAATCCACTCAATCAAGCTGCTTTCTGCTAGTTAGCCAATCCCCTATCCATGTCAATATGTCACTCTCATCACCATGCAGACTTAGCTTGTTGCAGGGATAGGATTTATCCAGAGGCCAGGATCAGAGGAATTAGCAGGAGCTCTGTAGGTTTCAGGGCTAGAGTGGAGCAAAGCCACCATGAAATTTGTAAACAATTTGGAACCACTGGAAACTAATTATGATAAGAATACAGAGAAAAGACAATTTAATGAGACAAGCTATCCAAGGCAATTTGGAATTTGTTGGGGGAAAAGTGTAGGAAAAAAATGCAGAAAATTAGCAAAAAGGGGTTCTTAATAATATCAAGACTTTAGGTAATGATGCCATGTTTTGGTAGCACTGAAGATAGTCAATGGGTGGAATGCGATAAACAATGAAAGCATGCAATCTTAGTAACAGGAAAGACAGGGGGGTTTCATGTGCCACTATAGGTCAAACATGAAGCCTGAACTAGATAGTGCACAACCATCGGAGCAACTAGGTGGATCAGAGGGAGAATAAAAAAGATGGACTTGTTGGTGGAAATTTAATGAAACAAATTCCATTTGACCAAGAATTGGAAAAGGTATGACTACATGTGGTTGTGGAATTGTGAAATCAAGCAAAATTATATTTTCATCTAAGTCTATTCATTATACCTCATAAGTGATAGTATATAATGAGAACAAATAGGGAGTTTGGGGATAACTGAAGATTCATTACTCCATTTCAGAAAGAAGGAGTGAACTAATGAATGGGGGGGGGGGGTCCTGGGGAGTGTTGTATAACAGAGAGATCGAGAGATACAAGTATATAGTTGGTTGAACGTGGCAACATAGGTAGACAGGGTAGTGAAGAAGGCTAATGGCATGCTTGCCTTCAGAGGCAGTGGTACTGAGTACAAGAGTTGGGATCTCCTTCTTTTTCAATCTTTTTATTAGTTTTCAAATTAATACAGATAAATATATAACATCAATGTTTGTACATGAAATACAAAGAGATCAGGAGAACAATCATGGCATGGATAATCATAAAGAACAATAAAATATAAAAAAAACTTGTAGATCCAACGATCTCTTAGTAAATGAATATAATATAAAAGAAAGGAAAGAAAAAGATTTGTTATATAAATAAAAAAAGAAAGAGAAAAAAAAACTCAAATCAATAAGAAAAATTACAAACAATATATCAAACCAAACTAAGCTAAACAGAAACATTTCAAAAAAAAACAAACAAAAAAAAACTGGACTAAAATTTCTCCGTAGAAACAGAGCAATATGTCATCAACTCCGTTCCTCTAAGTTGGAAAGTTATTGAAAGGGGATCTATATCATGTGAAAATATTGAATAAATGGACTCCAAATATCTTCAAATTTAAGTGAAGGATCAACAGTACCACTCCTAATTTTTTCCAAGTTTAAACATGATATAGTTTGAGAGAACCATTGAAAAGTAGTAGGGGGTATTGGATCCTTCCATTTAAGCAAAATGGATCATTTGGCCATTAATGTAACAAAGGCAATCATACGGTTAGCAGAATCAGATAAATGGCCAGACTCTATCCTTGGTAATCCAAAAATTGCAGTGATAGGGTGAAGTTGTAAATCAATCTTCAATACATATGAAATAATGTTAAAAATGTCTTTCCAATATTTTTCCAAAAGAGGACAAGACCAAAACATATGTGTCAAAGGAGCCAAGAGTTGGGATCTCATGTTCAGTTATACAGAACGTTGGTTAGACTGTACTAGGAGTATTGTGTGCAGTTCTGGTCGCCAAGGATGTTTCAGCTAGAGAGGGTTTGAAAAATATTTGCTTTGCTTTGACTGGAGGACTTGAGTTATAAGGAGACATTGGATAGACTGGGACTGTTTTCCCTGGAGCAAAGGAAGTGGAGGGGTGACCTTATAGATGTTTACAGGCAACCCTCACATTACGGCCCCACATTTGGTTTACAGAAATTCGCCCTAACAGAATTCACAAATCATTATCCAAAAGTTTGAGATACTGAATAAAATTCGCTCTCACGGAATTTGTATGGGAAAAAAGTAAATAAATCAACAATTTTTTCTAACTTGCGTTTTTTGACAGATGACGTGGCTTTGTGCCACAGAAGATTGCAACACAGCCCGTTTTCTAGAAAAATACAACCCCCGCCTGTCGGCGACATCACCTGTACAAAATCATGAGGGGCATAGTTAAGATAAATGGACACAGTCTTTTTCCTAGGGTAGGAGAGTCTAAAATTAGAAGGTGAGAGGGGAAAGATTTAAACGGGACCTGAGGGGCAGATTTTTCACACAGAAGGTGATGGGTATGTGGAACAAGCTGTCAAAAGGGGTGGTAGAGGTAGGTACAATTACAATGTTTAAAAAAACATTTAGTCAGGTAGGAAAGGGTTAGAGGGTTATGGGCCAAATGCAGACAAATGGGATTAGCTTAGATAGACAGCTTGGTTACCATGGACGAGTTGGGCACAAGGGCCTGTTTCCATGCTGTATAACTCTATGAATCCAAATACAGGTGGTCTTCCAGAGGTGAGGCATGGGGAACAGCTAGTGGAGAGGGAAAAGATGATTAGCTATCCTATATGCCATGGACAGATCAAAGGTAGAAGACATGCCATTGTTGCTGTCACAGAGGAGAAGGTGGCAAAATGGTGCAGCAGGCAATGCTGCTGCCTCGTAGCTCCTGCAGCCCAGGTTCGATCCTGACTTCTGGTGGTGTCTGTGCACAGTTTGCATATTCTCCCTGTAACCATATGGCTTTCCTCCAGGTGCTCCAGTTTCTTCCCACAAACAAAACATGCTGATTGGTGGGTAAATTGGAGGGTAATTTACCTGTCATGTAAGTGAGTGGTAGAAGAATTGGAGTGAGTTAAGACATGTAAGAGAGACTGCTTTACAGGGAAATAAGGATTAATAGGATTGCTTTGAAAGCCAACATAGATTCAATGGGATGAATAGCCTCTTCCTATATTAAGGAAATATCAGAAAAAAGTTGACTGGAGATTTCAGAATCCTGCATTGGAACTCCAATGTAAATCTTGGATAAATTTGTATATAAATTTAGATGAATAATATCCTTTTTTTCACAAAACCATCCATTCCTAATTTCTATATTTGCCTAAATTATCTCCTAAACTGACGTCTGGACTGATTTGTAGGCAGAAAAAAATGAATGAACTTGATAAAGTTTATTATTTAAGGGTGTCTAAGGCCTTATGGTGAATCATCACCTTGAGACCATCTTGACGTACACTTTGTCTAGCACCAGTGAGGTGGTGAACTGAACATAGAACAGTAGACCACAGGAACAGGCCCTTCCGCCCATAGTCGTGCCAAACTAACTAACTAATGATGCCTAATTACACTGATCCCTTCTGCCTGCACGTGATCCATATCCTTCCATTCTCTGCATTTTCATATGCCCATCTAAAAGCCTCTTAAACACCTTGATCACATCTGCCTCCTGGCACCCAGCACATCTTCCAGGCACCCAGCACATCTTCCAAGCACCCAGCATTCTCTGTGTAAAAAACTTGCCCCACACATCTCCTTTCAATGTTCCCCCTCTCTCATCTTAAATGCATGCCCTCTAGTATTAGACATTTCGACCCTGGGATAAAGATATCAGCTGCCTACTCTATCCATGCCTCTCATAATTTTATAAACTTCTCTCAGGTCTCCCCTCAGCCTCTGCTGTTCCAGAGAAAACAACTTTAGTTTGTCCAACCTCTCCTCATAGCACGTGCATCCTGGTAAACCTCTTCTGCACCTTCTTCAAAGCCTCCACATTCTTCCTGCACTAGGGTGACCAGAATCGAATGCAATTTTCCAGATGTGGCCTAACCAGAGCTTTATAACGCTGCAACATAACTTCTTGATACTTGATCTTAATGTTTTGACTAATAAAGACAAACATGCCATACACCTTTTTTACCAACTTATGTGGCCACTTTCAGGGAGCTATGGACTCAGACCCCGAGATCCCTCTGTACATCAATGCTGTTAAGGGTCCTGCCATTATATGTGTACTTTCCATTTACATTTGATCTCCCAAAGTGCAACACCTCACACTTGCATGGATTAAACTTCATCTGCCATTTCTTCACCCCTATCTGCAGCTGATCTATATCCCAAAGTATCCTTTGGCAATCTACACTATCCACAACACTACCAATCTTTGTGTCTTCTGCAAACTTACTAATCCACCCGATATCACAAACAGCAGTTCCAGTACAGATCCCTGTGGAATACCGCTAGTCACGGTCCTCCAAACAGAGTAAGACCCATCGACCACTACCCTCTGTCTTCTAGGGGAAGTCAATTTTGAATCCATATGGCAAAGTCACCATGGATCCCAATCATCTTAAAATTACTTGAAAAATTACATGCAAACACATTTACTGATATCTGAAGATACAATCTAATAAATTCACTAAAATTCTTCAACCCACTCCCACCTTTCTGTCCTTAACCTTGTATACTTTTCCAACAAAGCACAATGAAAGCTTGAGGAACAGCACTTCATCTTCTGAATAAGCACATTACAATCTTCTGAACTCAACAGTGAATTCAGTAATGTCAGGGAATCACCAATTCCACCTTTGTGTCTCACATTTCTAGATTTTTAAAATTAGAACATAGAACATTACAGCACAGTACAGGCCCTTTGGCCCTCGATGTTGTGCCGACATTCTATCCTGCTCTGAGATCTATCTAACCCTTCCCTCCCATTTAGCCCTCCAGTTTTCTATCATTCATGTGGCTATCTAAGAGTCTCTTAAATGTCCCTAATGCATCTGCCTCCACCACCTCTGCCAGCAGTGTGTTCCACGCACCCACCACTCTCTGTGTAAAAAACTTACATCACCTTAAAATTATGCCCCCTCGGGTTAGCCATTTTCCCCCGGGAAAAAGTCTTTGTGTGTCAGCTTGATCTATGCCTCTTATCATCTTGTACACCTATATCAGGTCACCTCTCATCGTCCTTCGCTCCAAAGAGAAAAGTCCTAGCTCACTCAACCTATCCTCATAAGACATGCTCTCCAATCCAGGGAGCATCCTGGTACATCTCTTCTGCATCCCTCTAAAGCTTCCACATCCTTCCAATAATGAGGCAACCAGAGCTGAACACAATACTCCAAGTGTGGTCTAACCAGAGTTTTATAGAGCTGCAACATTACCTCGCAGCTCTTGAACTCAATACCCCAACTAATGAAGGCCAACACTCCATACACCTTCTTAACAACCCTATCGACCTGCGTGGCAACCTTGAGGGATATATGAGGGTTGAGAGTCCTGCCATTAACCTTGTATTCTGCCTTCAAATTCGATCTTCCACAGTGAATCACTTCACACTTTTCCGGGTTGAACTCCATCTACCACTTCTCAGCCCAGCACTGCATCCTATCAATATCCTGTTGTAATCCACAGCAACCTTCTACACTAACCACAACACCACCAACCTTTGTGTCATCTGCATACTTACTAACCCACCTTTCCACATCCAATTCATTGATAAAAATCACAAAGAGCAGGGGTCCCAGAACAGATCCCTGCAAAACACCACTGGTCACCGACCTCTAGGCAAAATATGCTCCATCTACAACCACCCTCTGTCTTCTATGAGCGAGCCAATTCTGAATCCACACAGCCAAGTGTCCCTGGATCCCATGCCTCTTGACTTTCTGAATGAGCCTTCCATGACGAACCTTATCAAAATGCCTTACTAAAATCCATGTACACCACATTCACTGCTCTACCTTCATCAATCTGCTTTGTCACATCCTCAAAGAATTCAATCAGGCTCGTGAGGCACAACCTGCCCCTCACAAAGCCATGCTGACTGTCCCTAATCAGCCTATGCTTCTCTAAATGCCCATAAGTCCTGTCTCTAAGAATCTTCTCCAGTAATTTGCCCACCACTGAAGTAAGACTCACTGGCCTGTAATTCCCAGGGTTGTCCCTACTCCCTTTCTTGAACAAAGGAACAACATTTGCCACCCTCCAATCATCTGGCACTACTCCTGTGGCGCAGCAATCTCTTCCCTCATTTTCGTAATAACCTTGGACATATCCCATCCGGCCCCAGTGACTTATCTATCCTAATGTTTTTCAGAAGTTCCAGCACATCCTCTTTCCTCACGTTGACATGCCCTGTGTATAAGCCTATTGAACGCCATTCTCACAAATGTCAAGGTCTTTCTCACTGGTGAATACTGAAGCAAAGTACCTCCCCTGCCTCTTCTGACTCCAGGCACGTTTCCCCTTTTATCCCTGATCGGTCCTACCCTCACTCTAGTCATCCTCCTATTCTTCACACACGCGTAGAATGCCTTGGGGTTTTCCTTGATCCTACTCACCAAAGCCTTCTCATGCCCCCTTCTAGCTCTCCTAAGTCCATTCTTAAGCTCCCTCCCAGCTACCTTGTAACTCTCCAGAGCCCTGTCTGATCCACGCTTTCTAAATCTTAGGCAAGCTTCTTTCTTGCTCTTGACAAGATATTCTACATCTCGTCAACCATGGATCCTTCACTCTCCCATCCTTACCCTGCCTCAATGGGACAAACCTATCCAGAACCCCATGCAAGTACTCCCTAAACAAGCTCCACATTTCCACTGTGCACTTCCCCAAGAACATCTGTTCCCAATTTATGCTCCCAAGTTGCTGCCTAATAGCATCATAATTCCCCCTCCTCCAATTAAGTACTTTCCCATATCATCTGCTCCTATCCCTCTCCAAGGCTATGGTAAAGGTCAAGGAGTTATGGTCATTGTCTCCAAAATGCTCTCCCACTGAGAAATCTGAAAATTGATCAGGCTCATTGCCTAGTACCAGGTCCAGTATGGCCTCTCCTCCAGTCAGCCTGTCCACATACTGTGTCAGGAATCCTTCCTAGACACACCTAACAAACTCTGCCCCATCTTTCCCCTTTATACAAAGGAGGTGCCAATCAATATTAGGGAAGTTGAAATCATCCATGACAACAACCCTGTTATTTTTGCACCCCTCCAAAATCTGCCTCCCAATCTGCTCCTCAGTGTCTCTGCTGCTATTGGGGATGTCTATGGAATACTCCCAATAGAGTGATCGCTCCTTCCCGTTTCTGACTTCCACCCACACTGACTCAGTAGACGATCCCTCCAGGACATCCTCCCTTTCTACAGCTGTGATACTGTCCCTGATCGGCAAAGCCATTCCCCCATCTCTTTTACCTCCATCCCTATCCCTTTTGAAACATCTAAATCCTGGAATATCCAGCAGCCATTTCTGCCCTTGTGACAGCCAACACTCTGTAATAGCCACAATATCATAGTTCCATGTACTTACCTATGCTCTAAGTTCATCACCTTTGTTCCTGATACTTCTCACATTAAAGTCGACACACTTCAGCCCATCCAACTGACTGCAATTTTGCCCTTTCAACTGCCTATCCTTTCTCATAGTCTTTCTACACACTGCATCTACTTGTACACTAAATGCACCAACCCCTGACCCATCACTCAAGTTCCCATCCCCCTGCCAAATTAGTTTAAACCCTCCCCAACCGCTCAACAAAACCTGCCCACAAGAATATTGGTCCCCCTCCAGTTCAGGTGTAACCTGCCCCTTTTGTATAGGTCGTACCTTCCCCAGAAGAGATCCCAATGATCAACAAATCTGAAACCCTGCCCCCTGCACCAACTCCTCCACCACGCATTCATCTGCCAAATCAACCTATTCTTACCCTCACTGACACGTGGCACAGGCAGCAATCCAGAGATTACTACCCTTGAGGTCCCGCTTTTCAGCTTCCTACCAAGATCCCTAGATTCTCTCTTCAGGACCTCATCTCTTTTCCTACCTATGTTATTGGTACGAATATGTACCACAACCTCTGGTTGTTTGCCCTCCCCCTTCAGAATACTGTGGGCCCAATCCGAGACATCCCTGACCCTGGCACTCGGGAGGCAACGTACCATCCAGGAATCTCTTTCACGTCCACAGAATCTCCTGTCTGCTCCCCTTACTATTGAATCTCCTATCACCACCGTTCTCCTCTTCTCCCCCCTTCCCTTCTACGCCACACGATCAGGCTCAGTGCCAGAGACCTGGTTACTGCGGCTTTCCCCTGGTAGGTTGTACCCCCCAACAATATCCAAAGCAGTATACCTGTTATTCAGGGGAAGAGCCACATGGGTACTCTGCACTACCTGCCTATTCTCCTTCCTTCTCCTGACAGTCACCCAGCTACCTGCCGCCTGCAGCTTAGGAGTGACTGCCTCCCTGTAGCTCTTATCTATGAACTCATTCTCCCGTTGGAGCCGAAGGTCATCCAGCTGCAGCTCCAGTTCCCCTGCACGGTCTGTAAGGAGCTGCAGCTGGATGCAGCTCGTCCAGATGTAGCTATCAGGAAGACTGGAGGTCTCCCAGAACTCCTACATCTCACAAGATGAACACGCCACTGACCCTGGAGCCATTCTAACTACTCTACCCTGGCACTAAAGGAAGAATCAGAGAAAGAAAGACAGAAGGAAACTCACAAGAGACTTATCTTAGCCTCCACCTCCTCTCGCCAAAGCCTCTTGAGTCAAAGCCTCAAGTGCTCCACTCTAACACTGGTCCACTCCAACAATGGCTTCTCCCAAAATGGCCGCTCCGCTTATACCTACCTTCCTTTTATTCACTGTTGTTAATTAGCCAATCAACTAGTAACAATTTGCAAATGTGCCTCTTTTAGACTCTTGCAAGGTGAAACTCACAAGCACACGGACAGAGACCCACCTCTTTTCAAAGGTCCCGCTCCAAATCTTGCTCCAACCCCTGACTCTGCAAGGTGAAACTCACAAGCACACGGACAGAGACTCATCTCTTTTCAAAGCTCCCACTCCAAACCTGGCTCCAACTCCCGACTCCAATTCTTTCCCCTCTTCTGGTAATTTCAGATTTCATTCATCTACTGCTCCTTAGACCTTCCCCATGTACAGATTTTGTTATTTACCACCTCTTCTGTCATTCAATCTCTCCTGGTCTCCAATCTCTGGTGGATTGCCTCTACTGTTCTCTCTCCCTTCCCCACCTCCCTGCAACTTAAGACTTGTTTTATCTCTGACGTTTTTTCTCAAATTCTAATTCATGTTCACCAACTTGAAATGTTAATTCCATTTCTTTCTTCACAGATGCTACCTGACCTGCTCAGTATTTCCAGAATATTTTGCTTTATTTCAGATTTCCAGCATTTGCAGTCTTTTGCTTTTGGATATATTCTAATGTTTTTCCCTTATCTTTACTCAAATCATCTACCAATGTAGATGTAACAGATGGTGATGGTAATGCCATTGAATTTAGTAGAATCTCATTAAATTTCTATATTTAAATTAAAAACAGTTGTCCCTTATGAATTCTGCATCTCTTTATCACTATGATAATTAGTGTGGTTGTACTGTGCAATTATGCTTCATCTATGGTGAAAAGTGGGTAAAAGCTGATTAAAGTCTAATTCATTGATCAACTGAAGATGCCCTTTACTAGCAGGTGTTATGATACCAGTCGAGATCACGACTGACACAAGTTGTCAGACAACTACTCTACAGTTAGCTTTCCAGTTATTTATAAGAACATGCTAAATTTACACATCAATTGCTCATTAAATTCACAACTTAGTCTGGTAAATTCATGGAACAAGTCTTTAAACAGTCTACAAATTGTTTATTGTCAATGAATCTCACTGGCACAGAAACTTATCAATTTAAACTGTGGAGTGTCATTCCTTCAGGTAATGAATTGTTGTTGGAAATAAACATAATTTGACATTTTAAAGTATAAGTTTAGTAAATTCTAACTTTTCTTTTGTCTGCTTTTTCTCTCTTTGTAATCTGTCATGAATGTAGGCATCAACAGCAAGGCAAACATTCAGTGCCCATTCCTCAACTGTCTTTGAGAAGGTAGTGGAACATTGCCACTCCAGTCCTTAAGTGAGTGCTGTTATGTAGGGTGTTCCAGCTTCGTAACACAGCAACAATGAAGAAACCATTTCCACATCCGATGGTGCATGACCTGGAAGGGAATCTGTAGATTCTTTGGTGTCTATGTGCTGGCTGTCCTTGCCCTTCTAAGTCCTAGACATCATGAGTTTGGAAAGTACTAATGAAACCTAGACAGGATGTTGTAATGAATCTTAAAGATGGTGCACACTGTAGCCATAGTGCACCAGTAGGGATGTAAAAGAATGTTCTGGGGTGATGGCAAGCTAACTGGTTTGGTCAAGCTTCTCTAAAGCCGTCCCAGGCAAGCAGAAAGTATTCCACCATATTCCTGCCTTCTATATTAGGCGATGAAAAGGTTTGAAGATGACAGGATGTGAACTGCTCACCATAGAGCCCCTACCTGCTCTTACACCCATAATTGCAGGATCAGTTAAATTTCTGGTCACTAGTAACCCACCCAAGGTTGATAATGATAGTAACAGAGTGTTAGATGCCCACTGATGAAAACTTCTGTGGTACTAATGTTACTTGCCATTTATCAGTGCTGTGATGTTGAGTATGGAACTGGACACGATGCAATCATCAGCAAATGCCCCAGCCTCTGATCTTACAGTGGAGGGAAGGTCACTGACAATGCAACCAAAACCTGATTAAGCCTCGGGCAATGTCCTGAGGAACTCCTACAGTGATCTCCTGGTCTGAGGTGGTGTCCTTCCATATTCCTTTCTCTAAGTATGACCCCAGCCAGAGCTTTCCATTCAATTTTCTGAAATTTTATAAATACTACAGCCCATCAAATACAGCCTTGGTAACATGGCCAATCACTCCTATCTCACCTCTGCAATTCAGCTCTTTTGTTATGTTTGGACCAAGGCTGTTCTGAGGTCTACAGCTATGTGGTCTTGGTAGGGCCAAAACTGAGTTTTAATAAGTTGATTATTGGTAAATACCACATAATTGCTCCGCTGAGAATATCTTTCATCACTGTTGGTCCTACCATTAAAATCCCAGAAGCTCTGTTGCCTATGTTGCAGTATTACCAATAAGTTTGGGTGTAAAACAATTTTTGCTAACAGAAGATCTGCTCCAACAAATTCTGCCTAATAGTTTGCTTCAATCACATTTGATATTTTATATATTGTTAATTAAAGCTGAATTTTATTCAATTCCATCCACCAGTTTTCTACAAAACACAGCTATAGGGCATGACCAATTCATTTTCAATGTTTGGCAGTGGAGTTTATCTTATCTTGCAGTTAATACACATTTACATAATTATCCAAGAATGATCTGGTTCTATGGAGAACTCCTCCACACCTCTGAAATAGTTTGTGTTCCTTTACTTTTGAAATTTGGCACACGTTGTTTTACCTTTTTTTAATCCAAATGCAATATAAGCTAACTCATTATGAGAAGTGCATTTTGTGCAGATGCAATTAAAAAGTAAAGGACTTCACAGGCTGAAGATGTGTCTTGGGTATATATTTGTAGTAGAGTAGGTCAAGGGAGAAACCAAAAAAAAATTGGCAGGGATGTGGTTCCTGGTCAGTTCAGGTGCAGTGGTATAGACCTTGGTTGGTCAGTCCTTTGTAATGTAGTTGTTATCGAAAAAATCAATTTTGTGTGGTGCTACAACTTCTGGATGATCGATCCATGTTGTAGTTTCTGTCTAGTAAATCTATCTGTGGTTTAGTGATTTCTTGCACATCAGTCTTTGCACAGTACCGCGCACATATCTACCAGCTAAACATGTCATACACTTGTACCTACACATGCAGGAAAATTCTAAAAAAAGTCAATGGATTTTGTGGTAATCATTTGGCACTGCTCTTAAATATCAAAAACAAAAATAAATCTCAGAACTTTCAAACAAACTTATATTTTAGAAAACATCATTATGTGCATTAGATACAAACAAAGTGAAAGATACCGGAGAAGGTAATACACTGTAACCCAATCTCAGAGTTTATATCTCATTAAGTTTAGTGAAATGTTACTGATGAAATATATCAGTTTGCACTTCATGTGCCTGGAGGGAAATGTCATTGCAACAGTCAGTAATTTTACTGGCTCAGACTCAACAGAGTCAAACTACAACTTTGCAATAGATGCAAAAGCACTAAATAAAAAGAAAAAAAATGAAGAGCTTGTTTTGCCTCTTGTAGTTAACACTGTAATAGGATGTCAAAGGATACTTAAAATTGAGAACTTATGTATACATACATATATATATGAATTACATTCTCACAAATAGAAGAACATGCATTAAACTGTTTTTCTGCCATGCACTTTTTATAAAGAAAATTAGTTCCATATATGCTTTAATTATGATTTACTTATATGAATTATTTATTTTTATATCATTACCTGCCTATGTGAAGGCATATTTCAGCTTTACCATTACATTCACAGGTAGCTTTGACCTATCGTCAGGTACTTCTTTTAAAATTCCTTAATTCAGATGAAGTAGTTTAACATCTTCATACTATTTTACCCCCTTGGTAATTTTGTACTTTCCTCTGGAACACATTGACACTTTACTGCAAGATGCTTTCTCATCTTCTCATCTCTTTCCTCATTGTACATATTTCATTGCAAGTCTCTACAATGAACAGTGACACTTATTCAACTGCATGGTGCATCGCAACTAAGCCCTATGCTGCATTCAGATGACCACCACATGCACTTCAAAGGCAACTTGGACCACATTTTCTTCTTCTTTATGGCATCCATATCACTAGCAGAGCTAAATCAAGGACAAGGCTTTAAACATCCTATCTCACCTAGTCACTGCATCAGTTCAGAAACTGAAGTGTAATTGACCTATCAAGTTCATTGCACCAAGTCAACTTCAAGTATACCTCCTCTGATGAATATGTCATGAAGAACACTTACCTTCAGAAAATTAGAATAGATTGCTAAATTAGGATGTAAAGTCCCATGGAAAAAAAAAGAGATCTCTGGACTGGAAAAGCAGCATGCTTGGAACATTATCAATCTGCAATGTAGGAACACTCTTTTCTCATTGTGATTCAATGAAATATTTCTTTTGCATGTGAAATTCATTGAATCATGAAGAAAAGTTCAATATCCTAGCCCAGGTTTTGCAGTTTTACTGATGGTAAGGCGGTCAGCACTAGCCATCGTGACAGTGACAGCAACTTCTGGCGTAAGCATTCACACAGTCAAATGCAGAAATCCCGAAGTTGCTGTCAGTAATTTCCTGGTCCCCCTAGGAGTACAGACTATTTTCAAAGAAGAGCTGTAAATGTTCTCCTTTGCTGCATTAAGAGAAACTACGATCTGAATGAAAGACTTGCCATAATTACAATTTAGCAATTTTGTTTTTGGGTATTCTAATTCTTTCAATATATGTATCAAAAATGTATTTTAATATATTTTTTAAAAATGCATAGTATTTCAGCCTGTACTTTAATCTCATAGAAATGTTCCGAATGTTATTTTGGAGAATTGTAAGTTGTTCAAAATATTAGTTAAAATAATGCTTAATTCTTGAATGTACTTGACTGCTCAGCCATCTTGATGACATTACTGTTCCTGGATTCTAAGGATTCATAAGAGCAGACACTACACCATAACTGACATTGGAACAGTCCATTGCATACCACTATGGAATCATAGAACCTTACAGCAGAGAAGGAGGCCTGCCATCCCATCAAGTCCATGCTGACTCTTTGTAGAGATCCTGTCATAATCATTCCGCTGTTCTAACTGCACATTTATTACCCTTATTACTCAAGGGACTTCTCTTGAAATTATTGATCATCTCCTCCACCCTCATAGACAGCATTCCAGATTATTACCACTCTCTGTGTAAAAAGTTCTTTCTCACATCCCATTTGTATCGCTTGCTCAGAATCTTACATCTGTGTCCCCTACTTAGTCCTTGCACAATCAGCTACTGGAGACAGCTTTTCTCTATCTATGTTATCTAAAACTGTCATAATCCTGTACATCTCCATCAAATCTCCCTTCCACTTTCTTTGCCCAAGGGTAACAACCCAGATTCTTCAACCTAACCTCGTCACTAAAAACCTTCAACCCTGGAATCAATCTGATCAATATCACCTGCACCCTCTCAAGCACCTTCATATCCTTCCTAAATTGTGGGGACCAGAGCTGGGTGCAATATTTTAACAGTGGACTAACCAGAACCTTTATAAAGTTTCCATATACATTGACTCAATACATCTATTTGTGAAGTTTTCCATGTGTTTTGCTAACTACTCTCTCAACATGTCCTGCCACCTTCACAGATCTAGGCTTATGAATCCCCAGATCCCTCATCTTTATTGCCAAATTTCATCAGCAAAAGAAAATTCTCAGCACTGACCATAGCTTACAAACCAATATAACCTCAGTAAATGGCACATAATCAGCAGTAATGGTTATGTTATTTGTTATACTGGTAACATGTATGGGCTCATAACTGTTAAGAATTCCCCAATTCCTTCACCTCAGTCCTTTTCTCTTCCCTTCCATCTCATCTTAATTCATGTGATTGACATTCATTTGGGTAAAGTTCTATAGAAACAAGCATTTTCCAGTACCAATTACCATTCTTTATGTAAAAAAATGTCAGCAGGCCATTCCATGTGAGGACTGCACAAACTAATCTGTTCCTGCCATCAACCACTGACTAAAAAGTGTACACTTTGCAGCAGGAATCACAGGACAGCTATAGAGAGGGTGAATTTTGGCCAGTTCTGTTCATGTTATCCAAGAGCACTGGACTCAAAACCCAAGCTAAGAACTCATTACAGCCACAGGATCAAAACTAGGAGTTTATTGATCTGTAAGAATCAAAACCAGGGTCAGTCATTAAACCATGAAGAAATTTTAAAAATGCTATTTCTACATACCAACAATTACAACTGTACTTAGAATTATGATATTAAAGAATAAAGATTTATTAATTTAGTCAAAATCCATTCAAAGTATATCACATTTTATCTAGTGCAATTTACATTAGATTTTGCATAATACATTTCTGTCAATAGGTCTTAGTATTTAAATTTAAAGGTCCATTGTTTTATTTATTTGCAGAATGTAGCCACGAGTGGGAAGACCAGGGTTTATTGGCCACCCTGTTTATTGGAAGTTGGGTCACAATAAAACTGTTGATTTCATACAGGGGTTGTGTTAGTTATCCGTCTTTGTGATGTCAAAATTGCACTGCACCAATTTAGAAATTGCAGTGCAGGTGGTCCATCAAGTTCCTTGTGAAAAGCAGTCATGATCACTTACTGTAGGTGGTGATGTAGTGAAGAGCTTTCCCCAGTGCTGTTAGGTAGAGAATGGAGAATTTTTATACAGAGACAGTAAAGAACCTGTAATAAATTTTCATGTCAGGATAATGTATGACATCAAGGGAAACTTGAAGCAGTGGTGGTATTCCCAATAGTGGCAGCTACTTAAGGAACAAATGTTGTTCCTACTTAATACAGTTATCAAGCAACACATGTACCTGTGAGATATTCTTATTTTATTTGTATCTGTAAAATAACACCATTGTTATCAATATGGTAGTGGTTGCTACTATACATGTTCCCATGTAAATAATTATGTCTGATAAAATCAACGGTAATGCACAAAACTTTGAATGCAACTTTTCTCAGCCCAAGATATTTTTAGATAGCTGCTATTCCCCTTTAAAAGGTATACAATCCTGCTTATTTGGCAATGTAGAATTGTTCTTCAACTACGTGAAAAATATTACCACATTCATCAGTTATATCTCACAATGGAATATGATTTAATTCATGTTTTGTAATCAAAACAAAAAGTGGTTTAACTCCTTATGTTTGAAGATCTTTTCCCTGTGCCACTGTGCTGCAGTTTGAGAGCAAAACTGGCCATCGGATCGGCAGCAGATTTTGTTTTAAGGGGGGGTTGGTGGTGGATGGGAAGGAAACTGGATGGGGATCTCACCAGAAAGATTTCCCTTTGGCTTTAAGCTTAACACAGAGAGCATTTCTCTCTTCCCTTTCAGAAATCAAAATGTCACTGGTAATAACTAGGACTCTACAAAAAAAAGGCACCTTTTCTCCAAGATCACGTGTGTCCACCACATTCCCCCCTTCGCTCTGACAAAAAAAAGCTCCGAGGCTGCCCAAAACACTTAATGTAAATCTGCCTTCCCCAGCTAAATCCTTGGCTATGTTGGCAGCCATGCCTCTGCTAGACAGGGTCGCCAGGGTCAAAATCGATTTCACAGGCCACCTGGGGAGCCCAGGCCGTGAACTGACTGAGGCAATTTCTGTCAGAGCTCTGGCAGCCCTCCCTCCCGAGGCGGGAGGCTGGGGGAGGGCCGGAGGCAGGGGTGGTGGCTGAGGTTTGGGGAGGCTGAGGCCGGAGCTGGGGCCGAGGTCCTGCTCCCGCCCCGTCGCTGACGCTGCCCGATGGATCCTCGGTGGCAGGGATATCGCACGGAGAGGCCAGAGTGGTTGACCTTGTTGCGTGACCTCTTCAAACTTCAGCACAATTTTTCTGGCAGTTACCGTGGCGACTGGGCACCCCAAGCTTATCCTAGTTACCACACGAAAAAAAACAGCAGAAAGGAAGGTTTCTGTTTTTGCAGCCTACCGTGTACTAATGACTCCGAGCAACAGCGAGCTCTGCGGCCGCTCTCCCCCTCAAACACCGCCACACCCCGCCCCCAAAAAAACCACTAATGCCCGTCTTTTATTTTCACTTCCACCTAATGCATGTCCCCGTGTCAAAGTGGCGGCATCTTCATTTAAACGCTCCCAGCGTGCAGCGAGGGACCCGCACTACCTGACACATAGCGAACACCTGTTTCCACATCAGGGTGACATGAGACCCGGCGCAGGGGGAAAGAAAGCGCTTGCATGCGGTTTCCGAAGCCATCGCACACTGAAGCGCAGTTTGCAGACTTTCCAACCAAATGCATTTTATTTTAAAAGAGTTGAAGCCATCGGCACCTTCGATTTAAATGTCGAAGGACTTCGAGTTATTTCTTAATCAGTCAGTTGTTGCATTAAGTGTTGCAAAGTATTTCAAGTTCAAAGGTGGTTTGGGGCCAGAGCGGTGTCCCGCCACATCCCCCAGTGACCGAGAGCTGAGACTGATGAATTTTGCCTGCTGCCTCCGCAAGCTTTGCACTGAATGATGATGGATCGGGCAGTTAAGCCATGACTGCGGGCACCTGATGGTTATCTGTCCCTTTTGTAGACAATGCAGTCAACAGTGGATATGATCCCGCACACCAGCGAACTGTCCTTGTCCCTTTCTTGTTAGACTTCCTTTTCTCTATTGCATTACCGGTTGACCGTCAGCTCCTTTTCGATTTAAAAATATATATTAGCATATTTCGAGTACTTGAGACACAATTTTTCATGTCCTGCTGATTTAACGGGACACACTTCAGACTATAAGTCAAATTATATTTCCAACGTGCAATGTTATATCGTGAACTTTCTACGTTGTTGTTGGTTGGACAATTCAGATAAACACTCGGTTTTGTTTGCGGCTCACCTTTCAACACCAAATATCGTTTCCATTTGTGAAGTACTTATTCATGATCTCAGATACGCGCAAGTAGCTAATCATTGAGACATGTGAAAGAAGGTCAGAGTATGGTGAAAGCAAGCAGAATATTCGCCTTCAATGAAAAGGAGGAATAAAGTTCTGGGGTGGAAATGGTTGGGAAGAGAAAGCGGGGCGAATGAGAAGACGGAGGTTTACAGGTAAAAGGCCCGGGAATACAACAACATGCAAACACTTTTTATCGATCTGGATGAAGAGTGCTCTAGGGTGGTATTTCTTGAACTGAGAGCAGATTAATGGTGCCATATAGCAATGCTTTTCGCCTTATGATGGCTACCACAATGGTTTGCTTCAGGATTTGGCCATTCGGAAGTAGGACACTGTATAATTAAGCCCTTGGCGCAAAACTACTCAGAAATACAAAGAGCTGAGCTAATCTAAAAGCTCAAGTGCCCGTAAGTAAAACTTCAAGAAAAGTTATTGGAAGTGACAAATGCACGGTGACAAATAATCAATATAAGAACATTTCAGGATCCCCTTTGTTCCTGGAAATGACGGAGCGACCTTTGAAGGATCTAAAAGAATAATTACAGAAATTTTCAACCGGAGCATTTTCTTACAAGAACATTTCAAAGTTCAGCTGCCTTGTACCAGCAAGGTTACTTGGGCGTGAAGCGTGGACCTGAGAGGCAACCAACCGATGTATCTGTTAAGCAAATCTGATACACAGTCATTCGACAAATTTACTCGCTCCTAATCTCAAATTATGTCTGAAAGGTGATGTCTTGTGTGATATTTATAATTCTTCGCGTACAGCAGCGTAAATGACCCATAGTGTCATATAATCGATGTGAGAGTCTCAGCTGTCACAGATCTTCAGACCGCCTTTCCCTAAAATGATAACGTGACTTGTCATTTGAGAAAGTTTTGGGTTTCGCTATTTGGAATAATTCGGTGCGTGAACTTCAAACGGCAAACAATGCGTGTAAAATAGGCTGTATTTTCTCCAAAAACTGCCTGAGAAGTAATGTTCTTGTCAGTTTCATTTGAAATACAATTTACAACCCACATCTATATGGAGAAATAACTAGCTATTAATGAATGAATATTCAAATGTAAACAAAATTAACCACAGATGAGTACATTTGCACAAAGCGTTTACGTTTTAAAGGTACGTTTCTATCTCCTTATTAAAAATACCGATTCCTACATAAAGTCCAATTGTCCCCTGCCTAAAACACATTTATGTTTTGAAACTCCAGTGTTTTTTATACTGAATGCTTGGTCTTCAAAGGTAACAATGGAATCTTTAAGTAAAACATTGAGAATGAGATACTTTAAAGACTTCGTTTCTGTCTTTGCAGACTGAACTTCACACTCCCAAACGGCTTGCACACATAACAATCACACAATATGTCTTTTGTTGTTTCATAAACAAGCTGAAATTAACAACACTTAAGAATCAAACCTACATTTCGATCTACATTATTCAGCTTTATTACCATTTCTAACTCCTTTACCATCGGTCAAAGACAAATAGAACAGTTACCCCAGAAGTCTCAGAGATCCAATGCTTCCGTTTCACCAGTGAAAACTGCATGCAGTAATGTATTTTAACCTGAACAAATCCGTATCAAAATAAAAGACAAATGTTAAGACCGGCGGATCTAACAAGAAACTCTAGTATGTTGAGAACAGTTAACGTTTGCTGAATATTAAGTAATACAATGTTTATACAAGTGGCTTTTGCAGAAATTGTGAACATAGAGTTGATTCCTCTGCTGAGGAAGGTTAAGAAAAAGACTGCTGACTTTGGGGAATTCTTTGCAATTTAGTTCTGGATCTCGACCGAACAATTAAGCATCAGTCTTAATAACTGCTTTAAAAGCATGCTTCCTTTCTGTGTATTTTAATGAAATGGTAATGCGTGAATTTTAGTGCAGGATACTGAAATCTCATCCACTGACTGGTCCCCATTAGTCAGAGAGCTGTCATTTCCAGCGAAGCACAATGACGAGACCCATAGTGATAGCGCTCTGATCTCTAATGATGGTTAAGATAACCACTTGATTAAAATGGCTTGGTTGTTCTGCCGTTACATGATAAGCGTGTGAACCCGCGTTATTTATAATAATGTGCGATGCCTGAGACCCAGCGATTGCACGCGCTTCTTGCAACAGATTTCGGCCATCAACTCGCTGCTCCTAATAGAGAGCAACACAGGCTTTAAGTTGTGCCGCAGCAACTGCTTGTAAAAGTTAATGAGGAATTTGATGATGTTCCTCAGATTAATGGCCTTGCTCCACGTCAGCGGTATTGGCTAATCCACCCTGCCAGTGTACAGGTAGGGACGAAAAGTTCAGTGAACACTGGCGAACAACCATTTAGAGCATTCATACATACACCACAATCCACTATTGTACCTTAATAGAAACATCAGTTTGATTCTCCCTGTTTTATGTGCACTGGAATACTCACTGGACTAATTATGATTTTCTACGTACCAGCAGAAATCGGCTAAACCTGTACTTCGTTTTATTTTATTAACTAATATGCACTTCATTGAGCCGACATCCATCTGTATATTCTGTTCATTGACAGAATCTTCAAAAGTTGTGCAAAGAAACGTAATGATTTCAATTAGCCTGTAATGGCCTATGTCTCTGAGTCTTATTTTTAATTACTTGTAATTTGTTACCTAGCGAAAATGCCAAGACAGATTTATAGGACATAACATTTAATCTCAGCTCTGGGTTATGTCCAGAACACAGGAAAGTTATCCAGTTGTTCTTTGATATTAAATAATATGTGTACAGTTTTAAATTTTAAAATATATTTATCGGTCTTCGGATATCTTACAAATAAGTTGGTAGGCTAACCCTGTAAACTCAGCAAGAAGAGGGCTAAGCATTTCCTTTGTCATAATTGTCACATTCAAAATACATCGTTATTTGCACATAATACATTGGAATATTCCTAACTTTTTTTTCAAAAGATTACAACGGATGGTTTTGCGTGATGCATACGCTTGCAAAGGTACATATTGCACTATGAAGAATTACGAAGCAAACTGTGGGACAAATTAAAATGCCCCTCTGAATTCCAGTGTAGTCCATGATAGAGAGGCCAGAAGGAGTACGATTCGTCGTCTGTATACGGACCACACCGAAGCATTAATCAGGTCGTGAAAAACTAAAGGGAACTATAGATTCGACATAATCGAGTTTCAACTACTCGCAGCAGTTAAAGAATAGGTAGACAACGGGATAACAGAAATTACTGTTTAAGTGAAGTCATGCGAATAATTGAGTAAATTTAACATTAAGGTTCAGGCAATCATGATTATAAAGTAGATTTGCCTTATATAAATTTACGCATGGATTGTACAGCATTTTATATCATAATGAAAATGCGACTCAAACGTAGAAACCTATGTGATATTTACGTGTTTTTAATTTTCATGTAATTAAAATGTTATTTTGAATTTGACAGTGAAATTTACAGCAAAAGCAATAAGTGCAACATCCCTTAACTATGCTGTAATACAATTAGAGAGTAATTCATAGTTAATGAACTACTTTGACGAAATGACAAGTACTCCATGCGTAGCGGGCTTGTTGGTTTATTCTTATATCTCACTACACAAACCACGTGAAGGGGTATCACGGTTTTGAACACCTTACCCTTGAGTGCCTGGCACCTATAAGTGAAGCAACGTTTCATGAAGTATTTAAGTTTTCCTAGTTAGTATGTGTTTTAATGTTGGCATTTCTAAGAAAACAGGACCCTAATAATTACTCAGCTGCTACATAACGTTATTGGCATGCATATGCATGACTGTACCTAAATGTGGAAACTTTTATTTGCAAACGAATTGTTACCCACTGGTTGGCCACCTCTAATGAAATTCGGAAATCACTGCAGAAAAATCGGATTCTCCTCAGTCTTAACAACTGTTGTATGTTTTTTGTTTCATAACCAACTGTTGAATTCTTGAGGGAAATCGCAGTTTGCCATTCAAGAATCACTCCTTCCATTGGCTGATCCAAACAGAATTTAAATCTTCATTTAAACAAATATAACTTTTAATGTTTGTGGCATGTGCAAAATTTGCAAAGATCGATCTTGTCTTTATAATTGTAGCAAATCAACAAGTGGGGACTGAAAAAGCAACATGAAGTACCATCTGTTTCTAAGCTGATGAATATAGGGTGCGACTACCCTCCTCCTAATAAGCTGCCAGGGATTTTTTCTCCTTTAGCACAAAGAGCAGAACTATGCATTTTCTCTATGTACATCGTTTTAATTTCTTTTATGGCTTTCTCTTAGCTACTGGGGTTGTAAACAAGACCACGCGATCGGGGTTGAGTTTGACTCAGTTTTCCAATTCACTGAAGGTTCAGGCTGTACGCGGCGGATAAATAGAGCCATTGTGGGGCCCATACATAAACCATCTCAACTTTTGTCAAGCTTTCATTCGAAAAGCACACAAAACCCCAATCGCTTTTCAATGCAAAAGACACCAAATTGTTGAGATGACATTACTCGGAAACAGACCCAAAATGCGAATCTCCTACGACGTTTAGGTTCAGCAAGCTAGAGAACAGATTTCGGTCTTTTTTTCCTAAGAAGATGAAGGGTAAATAGTGACAAGCCTTTCCTTTGGGTGTATTCATTTTGTCTCTTGAATGATCACCCAGTCTGCCGCACTGCCTGTCTAATTTATGACCAGCTCGCTAACATTCCCGCTTCAAGAGAAGTCGGAGGAGCCTTAATTTATGACCCGTTATGTTTCAAAAAATAAAACAATGATTTGGAAATCAGAAGCACCAACTTCTAAACTCTCCAAACCATTTTGTTTTGTAGAATGTACGGTTGTGTAACGGTGAGTGTCAGCAAAACGTTCAAATGTTCCTTTTGTTTTGAAATGTTTAAAAGATAATTTGGAAAAACGCAATTCTCTACAAATGAAAGAGAGATTTACTTCTTTTGGAAAGTAGAACGAGGCAGATGGTAACGGCGTCATTAACAAACAAACTTTGGATGTGCAAGTCAAGCCTGAAATTGGGAGGGATCTGGGGAACAATGCGGGCTGGTGTTGTAAAATCCCCTCTTTCAATTCATCCGAGCTAATATTGAATTCCGTATGGTTGCTTGCGTCCAGTATCTTGATTGTTTTCTGATCCTGGTTGTGACTGGTTGGCAGTGCTAGTTAGGACAGTTTGTGGAGCAGTAAAGTTTCCAGGCACATGTTTCAACTGTAGCTGAGTATATCAGAGGAGTACAGCTTCCTCGATTCGAATGTGCAGTGTTACTACAATGGTTATCTGTTCCTAAATTGCTGTGGGCATGTAAATATGATCTAGTTACATCCCGCAGTGTCTCTGTTTCTCTGAAGGCAAATGGATTCGCATTGCATTGAGTGGGATTTTAGAACATCCTGATTCAAACTTCCAAAGAGCTTCCATTCTAATCCCGATTAAACAAAACTGCTGCATATGGTACCATAACCGTTATGTAATTCTGTAATAAGCCAACTTCTTGGCAACTATTCAAAAATACATTTCAGCATTATAAGTTATGTTAAACACAACTAATTGCACTTTTTGCAGTTTAAGCATATGATTAATGACAGTTTGAAACTAAAGTCCATAGGTCAACAAGAAGGGACACTGCAAGCAATTTTTTTCAATTATGCTGACCCATCATAAGGTCACGTATGATGTTAAATACAGTATTCGACCTGATTAAAGTTTACAGATTCGATTTATTAAACGTGTTTATGGATTCACTGGCAAAATATTGGTACTTTTTAACATTGAATAGCAGCAAGTATATCTACATGATATTGACAGGCTAGCAAAGGGTTAAGGGTGAGACCACACTTTCATAAGCTTCTAAGTGCGAAACAATTAGTTTGAGCGAAGCGTGCGTTTCTTTGTATCGTGTTTGTCCTGAATTGTTATTATAATTATTTTTAAGTTAGTCCATCATGAAGTTGCTGGTGAATTTGAAACTGGTAAAAGTGCGAATCATAACGCCTCTTTGCGAAGAAGTAAACACATGGATGCACGTCATAATCGTGCATATTGTACAACATCAAAATGATATGCTTTATAAATGGCATAACAAATCTTTCAATATTTTATTGTTGGCGTAGGGTTTTAGAAATACCAAGGTTGGTTGCACAAACAGTAGATTAAATCGCACACAAAACAAAGGGTACAGCTATTGGTCTCATGTTTACTAAATGGTAAACTCGGTGCAACCTGATCGCTAGTGAAAGCTGACATGCTCAGGCACTCGCAGCAAAGGCTTGTCATACCTTCAGCAGATCTTTAAAGCTGCAAAGGACGTACCCTCGAGGCAGTCTTCAAGAAAATACTGGTCTGGCATTTCGTCACAGACAGTTTTATAGGATTTTAAAGGCCCGATCAAACGGACTGAGAATGATCTACATTAATGTCCGGATGGCAGAGTAAAACCGTGCACCTGCGGGGTATCCGCTATCTGCCCCGTTCAGTGGTGAATGGGTTTAAGATATATAATTCCGAACTAAACAATGATCACTTAGCAGCATATTTAAGAACACATTATTTGCGTGTGGGAATTTCCATCTTGCACTGGGACCCACCGTCGCATACTCGTTTCTTTTGTGCCTGTTAGCACACCATTCTCTATTATTTGATTAGGAGCAATGCGCATGTTTAAAAAAGACCTTTTCTGTGTATTATAAAGGCACTCCTCACAGATTACAAAATTTAACCTGATTTTAAAAAACACTTTTATTCTGATTTTAAACAAACAAAAATTGTCGAGAAGAGTTCTAATATAACAAAGTCAAAGTTCCTTGTTAACAGGTGATAAAGGCAGCTTTGAGCTACCTGGACTTTACTGTACGTGGCTTCAATGTGAGACGATGCGTCTCTTCTTTCTGTGAACTTTAAAACTGCCAGATTGTCCGTTTACTAATCCACTCTAAAGATTCAACCGTTTTGTTTTATCTGATGCAATCAAACGAAATATCTCAAACGACTACTATTGACAACAAACTTGCACAGCAAACTGCAGATCTAAGGATTCGTATGGGCTGGAATCGAATGCTAACACCACACTCAAATTTTAGCTTAAGTCTGCAATAGTTGGTGTATATGACATAAATGCGTACTTGTGTAAATGCAGTCAAACCATATTCGGCATTCAAAATTAACCCATGATGGGATTTTTTTTGTTTTAGATTGCCATGTATTGTACATTTTAGAACGGTTTAATAAATGTGGAAGCCAACAATGGAATAAGTGTGTAGACTGGATGAGTGTTTTCCTGCCATTACGCCGGAAATCTGATTTCCCGCGCAGCAGCTCTGATGCTTGGGAACAAAATGGGAAATATCTGAGGCGCCAGATACTCATTACTTATTCATACTATTCATAAGGCATTATAATATAAACGTAGGTCTCAGAACGACATTTTAAGCTAAACAGGCAGTCTGGACCACTCCCACTCATCCTGTCCCGCCCCCACTCCAGTCCCGAATATATCCTATAACAAGGGAAAAAAAGAGGCAATGCTAATTTCAATGAAATCCACGTTACTTCCAGGGCGGGAGAGTCTCATGTGCTAAACTTGTCCCTCCACCCCACACACACACACACACACACACACACTTAACAGACATTGCTAATGCTCTTGGTCTCTGCCATCCGAATTTTCCATAAAATTTTCGCACCTTTCCTCTAAATGTGCATTCCATTAGGGGTGTGTGTGTGTGTGTGTGTGTGTGTGTGTGTGTGTGTGTGTGTGTGTGTGTGTGTGTGTGTGTGTGTGTGTGTGTGTGAGAGAGAGAGAGAGAGAGAGAGAGAGAGAATTACAGGATGCACTGTGTTAATTATATGGAATACCTCCTCATCTCTGAGCATTCGAATGCAGGGAAAGTTCACCTCTTTCATTTCAGACCTGCCAGTGGAAATAAAGTCAAAGACAAAACTTCTGAAGTTGAAACTCTGTAAGTGTGATTGAAAACCTCGAGGTGTAAAGAAGGGACAATACACGAAATGTTAACTACTGTTCTCTCCTACTGGCCTACTGGGGGCTTCCAATGCTTTTTGACTTTAGTTAACTTTTGAGAATTTCCGTTTTTATCTTATCCTTTTGGTTAAAAACATAAGTCAATGTCTTCGGATCGGAGACATCAGGGTTGATTCCTTGCTTGGTTTGCCGTTTTAAAAAGTCTAAACACGCTAGTAATTCACATTCTCTGTCACACAATAGTGCCAAGGTTGTATGGAAACTGAAAGGGAGAAGGATGAGAGAGAGAAGAGTAACTGAAAACAAACTACTGTATCACAGGGTGCATGCCAGCACCACACATCTACTGCAGGTGCCCGAAGAACAGTCCATTGCTCAGTAGCGTTCAGATTACTGTTACAGATGCCAGTTGGAGTTTCTAAGAGCTGCCAAGTCCAGATGGCCGCTGATTAGCACACTTGCGAATGAAACTTCGGAGGCAGATAAGGTCCAAAACATCACTGGACGTGTTCCAAATCATTTGCCAGTCGCCAGGATACTGAAACTGACCTATCAATAATCACTTAGTAGTAACCATTCTATCACTTTATTGACTTGGAGTGCCCTGCCTACTGCGATAGTCATTACAGCAACTACCCAGAAGTTCCACGATTCGCTTCCCATCATTAGGTGTTGTATTTACATTAAAATAGAAAACAGGTCGCTTCATGTCGAGAAAATGCCGTTATAGGCAAAGTAAAATGTTTGATCCGATTAAGTGTATTTCCGAGCTGTTTAAATGCATCTGAAGTTGTTTAAATGTCAACGCGCCTACGCATTCAACACCACTGACAAAGTTCGATGCTCGCCTGAAAGGGTGCTGGTAGCAGAATCAGCAGCAACTTTCAAAAGAGAATTGGAAATATGCCTGAAAAGGAAATATAATACAAGTCTATGTAGAAAAAGAGGGGGGCTGATTGGATAACTCTTTCACTGAGCTGGTATAGGCAAGATGGCCCGAATGACCTCACTCTGTGCCCGAACATGCTATAACATTAACAGTATTGGCTGGTTATAGCGGGAAATTCTAACCACCATTCCCAACGTTATGGGCGCAGAGTGGGTGCTGCATCTTTGTTTTTTTTTATTATGCAGTTAAATGCAGATACATTTCAATTACTGCATTTCAAAAACTGACTACTTCCCTCTAAAACATTTAGTAGCTCGGCGATCATGATTGGAATTTATTCTGCGCTTTAGCTTTGTTTAGATTAATTCTTTTAAAAACTTTGTTTTCACTTTAAAAGAAAATCGGCAAAAACGAAATCAAATCGAACAATATGTTTTTCTTTAGTTCGCTTTAGCAAAACCGTTATCTTCAAAATAGCATCAATCTGCCCGGTCATGTTTCTGGGTTGGCTGTTTATCCGTGGCACGAAACATGGGGTGGCCGGGTGGGAAATGTCCAGCTGTTTCTGTGATTTCAGAAGTATCTTTGTTTTCTTCAGTTGAAAGTCAGAACCTAAATTTATTTTTAGTGCAATTCAAATAATCTTCTACTTAACAGGATGTCCACAGCCCTTGCATAATAACGCAGATTCTAGAAACGGAGTGACGGGTCCTTGCAAGAGGTGTAACCCCTTCTGGTATCACGTTTTATCCATATCCCATTTCACTCCGATCATGTGTGTCACTGTATTTACAATGATATGTTTTCGACCTTGTTGGACAGCTCGCATAATCTATAATAGAGATGGATTAAACGTGATGCATATTAAAAGGACCTGTTCCTCCCTTAATAAATATTACATTTATTCACTGAAGCCCCGTGTCCGATCATGATTTTTCGACCTTCAGATGTCAGACAGTAGAAGAGTTTGCAATACGAATTTTTTAAAAAAGCGAACGAACTTTTTGGTGGTTACTCCGTGCGTCTTCTACATCCAGATCCTTGTGCCCTGATAACCTGTTATATTTTTGATAGCAGAGTAATGTTGAGTTGGTGCGTGCTACACATCTCCGCAGCCCCTGCTGAGCGGAGCAGTGGTATCAAAGCTCGCATTGTTCTAAGCATGTGGCAAACCAAGTACAAAAGGATTTGAAAAAGCAGCAAAACAGTGACGTGCTAGAAGCTGCATCCTTATTACTTTTTACTGAGGAAGCAAGTTTTTGACTTGGCAAATGCTCTTCACAGTATCAGCCATTCTGATGTGATTTTGGATGCTGATGCAGACGCGGCAGGACACTCGGAACAACTGATCAGTGAAGTCACTGTCCTGGCTCCCAGAGTTACTGGACCACCTGTAACAACTAGTCCAAATGTATTCTATTTCCCACCTCCTTCAGTATAACCGCAAACTGCATTTGAAAGCTTTATCAACTTACTGGTGATCCTTCAATGTTTTGAGAGAATCATTGCTTCCGCCACTTTCCTTCTAACATTAAGATGAGTCGCTTCCCAACATGCTTAAGATCTATTGTGCTTCAGTTCAGTGTGACATGTTTAGGTACTATGTACTGGCTGAGAATGGGACTATGCAGAACTGTGACACCCTACCAAATACACTCCTCCAATCCCACCTCCATCCCGGAAATATATAAGGCTGTAGCTTGGGCTGGAAATTATTTAAAATTTGAAATATAAAAGTATTATTGCACTCATACGTTTCTCAAGAAGCCTTGTGACCAACATCGACATTGTTTTTGTCTGTTTCCAATCATTGGGTTTATTGGCTTTATCAATCGAATGGCCAATAATACCCAGCAGGATTCAGGAAACCCTATGCTCATTTGGTGTTTTCTGTTTAAACAAATGGCAGTGTTGGTTTCTACTGTTAGTGTTCCAGTGCAAACCCCAATAATTACCAACAGAAGTCAAAAAGTTGGTAGCAGGTGCATTGAGCAGTGAACATCTGCTTTTTGGATCAACAAAGTCTTCTATTAATAATATTTTTTTCTGATGAAGCATTTGCGTGACCTCACTTTGTTCTGTGAAATACTGCTATAAATTGACAGAAATTGAATGGTAAGACAGGCTATTAAGGAGTATGGCATGAAATAAGTTTATTGCGAGTCTTTACTTGGCCTTTTTTTTAACCAAGCTTTGACATTTCAGTTCACATGCACTGAAAATCACAACGTTGACTTTCCAATATACTTTTACCTTTCGGATTACGTGACACAATGTGTACAGAACCGCGCAATAAGAATTGCAAAACGCACTGCCCTGGTTAACAAAATATAACCTTTTCTGCAGTTTGAAGTGCTCTCTAGCAACTGGGGAAGCGGGTGTATTTGTCTGAGAAAGATTTAGACTGTTGCTAGGCGTCCAGTGCAAAAATTCTTCTATAGGTCTTCAGAGTCTGTGTGTGGCTGTGTGTGTCAGAGCAGAACTGCAGACATCTGTTGGAACTTCCATATCTCTGTTGTTCATTTACAGGAGCCAACTTTAAAAATCTCCACAATTAGATCTGCATTGTATTTCCCGACAACACTGCGCAGAAAAAAGGTCTTCCCTGTCGGAGCCAATCCAACGAAGCGTTTGACGTTATTAAATAATAAAGCGATTGTGATTTATATTGTTGCCCAGAAAAAGAGGCAATTATCCGCTCTTATGTTTCCATAAAGATCGCATTAACTCGAATTAGTAATCAAACAATATGCTAGCCTTTAAAGTACGAGATCGTGATATTACTGTTATGATTCAGCATTATTGGTTTCTCTTTGTCGACCCTACCAATAAACACCAATATATACAGGAAACCGAAAGGACACACATTTAAACTAAACACGTTTAAACCCTATTTCCACCATTATGATTGAGATGAATGTACTTAAGTACATCTGCATATGCTTTTAATTCTTTTTTCGCGGCGAGGTATGACATTATAGTAATAAAACCATTGAGCGTTTTAAGATGCACTTAAACAAATCGTGACCTTTTCCAGCTATTGGCCACAAACATATAATTTCTATTGTGCGTGATTCTTTCCTTTAACTGAACCAAAAACAAAATTAATCCAAGCGTTTAACGAACAAATATAAAGTTCTCAAACTTTTAGAAAGTTCGACAAACTTTGAACACATGTATTTGGGACATAATAGGATGCAATTCTGTCTGTTTGCCGCTTATCCCCTATGGTTGATCTAGACTTCCAAAGTATGAGGTAAAATCTACTTTAGGAAAATGATGATATGTGTTCTATTTATTGCCATTTGTATCTGCTTTTTTGTCAAATGGAAGTATAGTTAGCTCTATGTGTTGGAATATATATGGATTTAGAGGTTTCATCTTTTCATTTAATAGTTATTGCATTCAATTCAATCCGGCTGCATAGAATATTTATCGATTTAAACTAAAGTGTGACAGACCATCCATAAAGATTTACAAATTTAAATCAGTTGTGAAAGGAAATAGGTTTACCAAGCAAACGTTAAAATCCTTTCAGGGGCCCTTAGGACGGAAAATGCAAGTATTAATAACGAGGATTAATCCCCGGTGTGTTTAGAGATGAAACACAAAGCGATCAAGTAGCACTTTTGGGTGCAAAGTGGGAAACTGTATTAGACTGAGAATAGCTCAGAAGCAGCAGTTTGCACATCATTGTCACGTATTGTATTTGACACCATATGCATACATAATCCGTTGAATAATGGCGCCTAAAGTAAACCGACCTCTTCTCGGCTGCATAATATGGGTTGAAATTAAGTCCTTTACACAGATCGTATACTGTCGTTCATTTAATCACGCCACGAAGAGAGGGCTCAACGAAGATCTGACTTAAAATGCTCTTAGACAGGGCAAGGATAGGAACCTTCATTATAATTCAGCTACATTTACTTACTTCTCACAGTAAATAAAAATGTAACCGAAAACTTTTGAACGCATTTAGCTCACTGCGTGTTTTCAAACCCAAACTTGGAAGACAAAAGTAATATAAAATAATCCTTTTGAATATTTCGCACAATCTCATAACTGAATCTGTTGGGGTGACTATTATCCCACCGGGGTGATCAAGTAACACTCGTCAAGTTAGAAAACACATTCACCTTCAATTTAGTGGATATTCCAAGGGTGTGTGAGCGGGTGGGGCGGAGGTGGCGGATTTGCTTTTATTCAATTCACTGGATTAAGGTTTGGACCATATGACTGATTTAATCACTCATTCGGCGATGATCAAAATGCTGCTCAATGACTTTGTAGATGGTTGACTTCGTGACGTCTTTGTGCAAATAGTGTGCTTATGGCCTTTGGCGAGGGGCAGACCGGTTCACAATATTGATCCCCTTACTGCAAAACTCCAAATATACGAATATCTTTAACCAAGCTTGATTGGCCAGATAGGAAACAGAAAATTAAGTAAAAGAACCAACTCCAATATTAGTTGAATAGTAAACTCATAACTTATCACAAAACGTTTCTGTGTAGCTCGACGCTATTGTATTGCCAATTAAAAGAAAATCTATGTTCAGATCTTTGTTTCCATCATGGCTGGCCCTTTATTTTGAATAAAACAAAGGAACTTTAATTGTGCAAGGTAATTCACAACAAGTTAGGCATATTACCAACACCAGAATTAAACTCAAGGTAACATAACTGACAGTGGCCCATCAGGCCAGTTGATGACATTCTCTTCATGAGAAGCTGCACTGATAATGGGTCTGACTTTAATTCTTAGAGAACGTGACCATGTGCTATCGCATTTTATTTTGGCCCGAACCCGCATCTTCCGGAATGGAAATGACCGTACTAATCAAATTGTCAGCATTATCCGATAGAAAGTATGTGTATTACTTGTAACCCATTCTCCATCTGATATGCTCACACTCAAACTGGCAAGATAAGATTTACTTTCTGTTTCATAATATCATATTTTACAATCAGTTTTATGTATAATAATACTATTCTTATTAACGTTTATTGATTTTATTTATGGATTCCACTTCCGTTTGCAAAGCTTTATAGGCGTCACCCAAAACCGTTACATTTCATTCTAGCAAATTACGGCAAAATATCACATAACAGTAGGGTGGCGTTTTAAAACACAACAGATCATACTTGAATGATTATAGTGAGAGTGGGAAAGATCATTTTGTTTACAGAACTTCACATTTTGTTTCCACAATGGTGCAGGCAAACTTGCGGCTGTGACGTCATTCTTCCTATATTAGCATATTGAGGGGATGCTGAGTCTGTTCCTGGTTGATAAGGTCCTCTGGAGGAATGCACTGCTTGTTTTAATACCTTAATTACTTTCTCTCTATCTGCCAGCTATTTCCAAGTTCTGTAATTTGAAAAAAAAATCTTAAGAAATAACATTCCACAAAACGTTAAACAGACATTTAACAGTTCGTTACACTTCGGTTTTAATACAAATGTTTAGTCACAGAATGTCACAGAATTATACTCCAATCTTTCAGAAGCTGACTGGCTTTTCTTTTTGGAGACCTTTCACCCATTTGTTTTGTGTTGAGTACGAGGTGTCTTTCTTGCCCACTGATCTTCTTCGATCATTTTAAATAAAATAAAGCGACAGCAAACTATAGGTTTGTGGTGCTTTGTTAGTGGCATTCTAATGTGCAACTGAAGTCAGAAGCCAGTGATTTGCATGTGAACGTCCAAGAGGTGAAAACCTTGTTCACCCCTCGGGCTCAACAGTGCACTCAAAGCATTTTAAATGCGGAAACAGAAATTACACCTCGGTATTATCACAGTCATTCCAGTCTAAACCACCTATAAAGTACTCACGGTTTGCATTAACTACCCAAAATGACGGTTGATTTTTATATATATATAAAGAAAGGAGCGTTAGAATTATGTGGATCAGTCTCCTTCTTCTTAGATAGTCCCTCGGGGTGGAAAATTCACTCTGACCGTCAGCTAAAACCACTGATTGGTATAAACTAGCAGACTTACAAGAATCCGACTGTCTCCACTACATGACTGTAGTTACCTTATGGCGCCACTTTGAATGCATACGTTAGTTCCAATGAGAGATATACATATAAATCATGAAAGATACAAACTAAATATTGTGTTAATCATTTCTCAGAATTTTGGAATCTTTAGCAAATAGTTGCAAAAATGCTACAGATTTATTTTTAAATGTTCAATAGATGGAAGCAGTGCGATTAGGACCACAAAACATAGAGCCCAGCAAAGGCTAAAATCCATGCTTGCTTTGTTACTTTCACCTGCAGTTCTTCTTGTGCTGGTTTATGGAAACCAGATCCGTGGAAACAGTGAAATCTGAATTACAAAGTGATGAGACTGCGACAGGTTCCGGACAACAAGAGGATTTATCTATTAATTTAAAATAGTAGTAAATTTAGATGTAATTGCATCTAAAGGTCTTTACAGAATTAATGTAAAACATGCTACTAAAATAGCTATCAGTAATTGTTTGCTGTTAGTTTACTACAGCCAGATGTAATGTGCAAAGACAATGAAATGTGGCACGGAGAGGGTTAATGTCGAATAGCTGGTGTGAAAATGAACGAAACTCCACAGGATAGATTCTGCTGTGTACCATTTACAGACAGTTCAGTCCATCCACAACGTACCTTTCCCGGCTCTGCTGGTCGGGGCGCAGGTAGGCTGGTGATACACAGCTCACTTCAGCCCAGGACCGAATGAAAAGTTTCCACTCACATTGTTCATTTTTTTTCGAAATAAGAAAATGCGCGAATTCTCATAAACGCAGGACCTGACATATTGTTTAAAGCGATTCTATTAAACAGAACAATGAAAACAAACTTTTACGTCCATTAGGAACATAAAATTTGTCCCTCACGCGAACGCCGGCAAGGACAATTTATAAAAGTGCCATGAGATATCGTTAAAGCAAACTTACTTAAATTGGTATGGGGGGGGGGGGGAGGTGGGGCGGAGCGGGGGGGGGGGGGAGGCGGGGGGGGTTGGGGGATAGATTCTAAATTTTGAACCGTGGGAAACTGGGAGCCAACTCGCAAAGGGCGATGACGTCAGGATGTGAACCTGCCCCCGTTGCCAGCGCCGACTTTACTCAGACTCCTCAAGCGGCCATCTATTCTTCCTAATTGTTTTTGCAGCAAAAAAAAAGGCGCAGGAAAATACATCATGGTGAAAAATGCAATTATTTATCCAAGAGCCTCAAACAGAGAGAATAAAAATTGAACGCGTAATTTAGTTTATCAACTCGCACTGCGTCCCATTTCTGCTGTTTATTTAAAGATGGTTTGCTGAAAACCAAAGTGAAGATAACTCCGCATCTCTGACACAGCGCGATGTATATCGACAGTGCGGGAAACGCCACTCCTTATTTCGACTCAACCCCTACAGCGGTTGATTGATGAAGCAGTGCTAATGACATATACTCGATGGTGGTTTATGTATTTCATTTAATTGGCAGGACCCAAAATCTGACAAAAATAGTTTAATAAAGAAAGTCGCTACAGCAGCCATGGTTGAAGTTGGCGTGCGCCATGTTTTCTTTAGTTTGCTCGCTACGGTGTTAAAAAATTAAAGTTAACCAACCAAGATATACAACGAGACAGCTTTAATCGAGCAATTAAACTTCCAGGGAGCCCGATAATCTAATACAAGTTGTAAATTTGGGAGCCGAATAAGAAAAAAAGAATAAAATATGATACATTTAAAGTTCCCCCCTCCTTCGTTAGTCAATACTAATTATAACTTAGAAAACATATTCAGAATGTGACTGGATATAAAGTAGATTCTATCACCGATTGGATAATCGACGCGATTGTGATAAGATTTTGTTTTGAAGGGAACACCATATTTTTAGAAAGTACAGCGGCAGTGTCCAGCTCTGCTGACGACAGATAGAAATGAGAACTCGTTCAGTTTTTCGAAAGGAAACCGCGATCGGGATTTTTATGGAAAAGGTGGCACCTGTTGAACCATAATCAGCCCCTTGGGCTCTGCCGTAGTTTCTCTGTTGACGTGTTGTAACTTGCACCTCCTGCCATTTCCAGTCTCTTAGACAAACAGTAAATCTCCACAATCTGATTTGCCTTTATTTATTATTTCTTTTCGGCTCCATCCAAGTGTTGGTGAGTTATTGAAAGTTAAACCCATTTAGTATAACGGCGGCATTTAATTGTCTCTATGTAATGGCTTTAAATGAGAATCCCATCACACTTCCACTTAAGAGGTATTGCCTGTCCCTCCGAGGCACTAGGCAGGTTTTAGGCTATTTTCTGTCAAAAAGCTGTCAGCTGGAACCCTCAATGGACCAAGACACAAAGGTCTCGTTTGAGACCTCCTAGCTGATTTAATACAGCATTGTAATTATTAGTTCATGTTCCGTTAGCTTATCTATTCTCATTCAATGTATATTATTGTCAGGTAATCTTACCCAACAATTACCCTAGCTTTATATCGTAACATTTTTGTTTATGGTGCAGTTGTTCCACACAAAAAAAAACACATTTTATTATAAATATGCACGTCAAAATTCTGAGAAAATATAGGATACGAAGCCACGCATTAACGCAGGATTATCATGATGATTCATCAATAATCTTATATTCTACTTTTAAACAACACTCATGCACGGGGTTTACAGTGCTCCTGATATTTTATTTGCATTCATAGAAGCCTATTAAAGATCGTTTGGGTGGGGGCGGGGGAAATGAGTGGGACGTTAAGCCTTCTTCGGAAGAGTCTGTCCAGGATTGCGTCTATAGGTTTTATCAATAATTAATTTGACCAAAGCTGTCTGACCCTGTCCGGCAAAGACGCGCTTGACACCGTTGACAACGGAGTCTCAGCTTCGCAGGAAGTAGGGTGATCCGTCTGGATAATACAACAAATGTAAAAATACAATTTCTCCTCGCACTAGCGCGTTGTTTGATTTGAAGTTAAACAAATTGGCCTGGAATACGTGGGACATAATTTGGAACATAAATTGGAATGAAAATATTCAGAAGGGAGGTGATTTTCCATTCTGTGGTTGAAATGCATATAAACCCTTCTCCGCTGAAATTTTTAAACCTATTTAAAGAATCTTTAAATATAGGAAACCGCAAATGATCCTCAAAAAAGTTGGGTAATCACTGTTATTTTATTAATTCGTGATCTGTATTACGGAAATTAGATAAAGATTTTATGTTGGAAACTGAGGAAAACCCGACAACATCCATTTAACTGAAAAATTGGCATAATTTCTGTCAGTGTTAGAAGAGACACCTTTCCCAATGTATAGTTTATGTCATAATTGTTACAGAGCTACCGAAATATTCCTTTTAAATGAACGCCAGGAACGTTAAGGCCACATTCGGTACACTTCTTTCTTATGTACATGAGAGGCCAATTGCAACCATCACCACATGAATAATCCCTATATGCATCACACATGCTGTGCAATTCTCAAATTCCTTTGGTGCCATGCAGAAACCCGGGCTTCTGTTTAACAGGGTATTTAAAAAGGGACAATAGAGTGTGTGTGTGTACCTGTTACTAAACTCCTCCCAGTTCTCAAGTGGCTGCAAAACTTTTGCTATTCCCTTCTTATCAGTATTCCGGATTCCTTTGAAAAACAACAGTTCAAAATATTAAGCACATGAGGTATATTAAAGAAAAGCACATTCTGAACCCCTCTTCCTCTGGGCATCAACAGGTTTAAAATTGTTTCGCAACTTTCAAAACATCATAATTTGTCACTATCTCAAAGTGATAAATATTTTCAAAGCTCTGTACATGGTCCCTCCGCTCCGGTTAAAATGTCGAGATTGAATTTCACCATGAATAGTGAAATCAAATGTGTCATTACTTCAATAAGAAATATAGTGGTCAGAAATGATCCTGGAATGTTTGCTAGTGTCCGTTGTTGTCCTAAACGGCAGGCTGTAATAAAAGATCCCAACTTCGTTGGCCTACATGGATACAGCTCCGAGTGCTGCTCTTTCTCTTTATTAATGCTTACACTGCAAACTAACACATAAAACAATTATCAAAAACCGTGGTTTATAATTTAACTGAATGAATAATAATAGTATGTTCATATTTTCCTCCAGTAAGGGAAAGTTAAACTATCACGATCAACATTGTAACTAATTCTGACGCAGCAGAAAGAACATTCGCGCTCTCCCCAGACCACAGAGATTTACGCAGGGATCAGGATGGGGAAGAGTTCAGAACCTTACTGCATGTGCCAGTATTTCTTTTCTTTACTGGAAGCTTCGAGAATTTGACTGATGTCGAGAGTTGATATCTAACGCAGAGTTTATCCAAACTGCGCTACTGTGCAGAATCAATCTCCAACCCCCGCTGGGAATACAGAAACAGGATTAGAGCAAAAAAATCCCCCGACATTCTGCCGCAGAACGCTCCCTTCACGCGCTTTTACACGGCTTCGAGCGTCTCTCAGCTTCTCCCGGGGGCTTTATGGTTGTCGATGGCTTTTGAAAAAACATATACAAGACTTTTCAAAAATAACCTCTTTCCAAATAGTCCCAATGAAAAAAAGCTTAGTTATTGAGTAGGTTAACGTTGTTGAACCGAATGATACTTGTGTGTGTATATGTATGTTATATCTACATATATATGTATTTAAAATACTAAACGTAAATCAATTTTCTTGGTTATTTGTAGACAAGTAGTGGCAAAACAAAAGAACGGGCCTCTATTAACTGATCACTTCCTGGCTTCTCTTATATGAATTAAGATCTGTGTTGAACAGAAGCAGAACACGGTACAGGTCCGTGACAGGTCAAAAGTTGATTTTTTTATTGCTAGTATGCGGGGGAGGGGTAGAAACGCGCTCACTTTACAGCCTAAAGTGATAAGTTTGAAAGATTGAACTAACTCGAGCTACAAAGAAGTAACATGCTAGAATTTAGTTCTTATGAATAGATATTTTGTTGTGTTTTCTTTATAACTCTTTAAAATTCAGGCACCTTTGTTTTGGTTTCTCCACTAACCCAACAGCGCAGACATATAGGATTTCGAAAGCAGAGAGCAATAAAATAACTCCACAACTCAAACGGAACTCAAGTGTCTAAATTTGCAAAATTTATTCATCTCAAACTCTGCATAATGGAAAAAAAACGTAAGGTCGAAATGTTCTGTTATAAGGCTGTATTAGTTAATTATATACATGGACTGGTCGGCAGACTGAGTCAAATAATACAGAGCCGAGTTGCACAATACACTACGGAAAATGAGAAAACTTAAAATATTGTCACAATAAATTTACAGAAATATTACAAACCATAAGAAAATAATTCAAACACAGTAACTTCATGTTTTCAGTTTCGGAACAAGATGAAAATATGAAAAACAAACTGACTATAAATTAATCAACAAGGGTTTCGACCTGTAGGCCTTTTTTTGCTGCTTTTAACAATGAGTAAAAAAAACAAAAAAAATTAGTACAATCTAAAATTCCGCCCGTTTTCGTGAAAACTCCACACAACAGTTCGTAAAATCGGAGACTCAATCATTTCACTTTCGTATAATACCCGAACAATTAAAATGTCCATTTTCCAGTTAATTCTTTTTCCCTCCACTGCATTATGTTAACAAGAGCAAATGTACAGAAGCTTACACTTGCGAACTGTTATAAAAATTGGCAATTTCTCAGTTTACAAACTGTGGACATTTTGATTGCCGTTTCTCTTGATAAATACTGTACAAAAAAAGTTGCATGTATAATAAAACTTTTTTTTCCTTAACCGAGACTAGCTCTAAAATATTACCGGCAAAGACTTTTGCAAACTTTTCGCAAAGTTTCTACCAAGGAATCATAGGACTATAGTTGTTTTTAAGTATTAAGATCCCCCTCCCCCCCCCCCCTTCTCCATGGTTCTATACAAGTTCTTTCTGCAAGTATTATTCTGTACAAAAATAGTCCAAAGAAGTCCGATTTTTGAGTTTTGTTTGTTTACAGTTTTACATGTGTGTTAGAGGAAGTGTGCCGTTTATGCCCGTCCCTGGGACAGGTGCGCTCTGGTAATGTTGGGGCATATGCAGTCTACTCTGAGCGGTGGGTTCGGGCACCTCGGCTCCGGGCAGGTACATGCTAATCATGTCCCGTAGGTCCCCCTGACACGGCGGACCCCGAGAGTGAGTAGTGACTGGGGGGCTTGTGCTCGACTCTGATTTAACCACCGACCCCATTGATCCCAGAGCCATACCTGTGCTTTGCTGCGTGTAGGCTGGGGACATGCTGTAGGTGGGTGAGCCGTTCATGTAGGTCTGAGCGCTGGTCATTGAGTTGTACTGCAGCGCGCTCATATCGTAGCGGTGCATCTGCTGCATCTGGGCCACGTTGTGAGCATTCAGGCCCTGGTGCTGGGAGTAGCCGAGCTGCTCCTGCATCATGCTGTAGCCCCCGTTCGTCCAGCCGTTCATGTGAGCGTAACCGTCCATCCGCTGGTTGACCGCGGCCCCGACGCCGACCCCGACTCCCGCGTTCATGGCATTGGCGCCGGGAGCCAGCAGGCCGCCTGGCAGGGTGTACTTGTCCTTTTTCATCAGGGTCTTGGTTTTCCTCCGGGGCCGGTATTTATAATCCGGGTGCTCCTTCATGTGCAAGGCTCGCAGCCGCTTGGCTTCGTCGATGAACGGCCTCTTCTCGGCCTCGGATAAAAGTTTCCACTCGGCCCCGAGCCTCTTGCTGATCTCCGAGTTGTGCATCTTGGGGTTTTCTTGGGCCATTTTCCGCCGCTGCCCTCTCGACCACACCATAAACGCGTTCATGGGTCTCTTCACCCTGTCCGGGCTGTTTTTCGCGTTGTTTCCCGCCGTGTTCGAGTTGCCTGTTCCCCCCGAAGTTTGTTGTGGGGCGGGAGGTTTGAGATCGGTTTCCATCATGTTGTACATTCAACCTGATGTCTGAGAGCTCTGCTTTTTTTGGTTTGAATGTTGTTTGGTCGGGGAAAAGAAACTTTTCTCGTTAAGTCCGAAACAGAAAGGAACAAGTATGGAGTTTGTTGGGTTTTCGTTACTCTTGCAACTTACAGAACCAACAACTGGCACTTTCCAGCGTGCAGAGAGAAAGGAGACGCTGACAACTCCTGATAGTTTTTTGAACAAGTTAATAGACAACCATCCATGTGATATGACTATCAAGACAATAAATGGCTTTGCTGCAGCCAATCAGAGCGGTGCGCGGCCACAGAGTGACAGCCTGGCGGTGCGTATTAGCATAAAAGGGGGCGGGGTCCGGACTCAGCGCTGCTCTCAGGCGGCAGAGCGGCTAAAGGGCGGGGCCCGAGCCAACCCCCCCGTAAAAGAGTTCGGGCAGCCAATCAGCGGCCCGAGCATCTTATTAAGTTCTTCCGTCACCTGCGCTGTTCGCAGGAAGCGGGTGGAAAATGGCGCCGCCGCTGCAGGTGTCTGTCCCCAGCGGCGTTTGAGTGACAGCTCCGCTAGATGCCAATCACAGGCCGCTTGCTGCAGCCCCCAACAACTGGCGCGTCCTATATTCAAGCCTGAAAAGTTCCCTTAGTAACGGCATCGGTCCGTGTTCGCAGAGAGCGGGGGCAGGGAGGGGGAAATCACCGCAGAATAAGTGCCTCTAATTTATATATTAATGGTAGAATGCAAACTCAGCGGCGATTAAAAGAAATGACTAAGAAAGGTAGTGGATTTTGCGTTTTAAGATTTCATGGAGAATTCAAACGGGGAAGAGTTTGATGAATAATTTAGTTTCTTGAAACAACTAAATAAATGCTTCTTGCTGCGATCCGACTAACTCCGATCCAATGGCTTGATCGTCTAATTTACATCGATGGTTTAAATGGTCACCTACAATTCAGTTGTTCCAGATTTCTTTTATGCCGTTATGCAATTTCCCATGTCTTAAGCCAGAAAGAGTATAAATCACATTTTTAAAGTACTAACGTACTTCGAACGAATCCACACTCCAGAAGACGCAATCGTAAATTCCCTTTGTTTTTAATTTTATGCTTTGTTTTCTTGATTTTTGTTAACACATGGATTGTAATTTAATCGAGCCTTCTTTGACCGAATGTAGGAATTTGAATAGAGAAAACATCAATGCCAATATAAAGACTAGCACGTCCATTACAAATAGGTAGTTTTGTTCCTCTTGTTATCAGTACACTGTAGCTAACAAAGACTGGTATAAGTTTACTTCCCCACTGTTGTTTGGACCTTTTCACCAAAATGCACTTGAACACAAATAAAAAGACTAATGGTATTTCACTGTTTACGGTACTTGAAAGATCACTATTTTTTTCCGATTAGCTACGAAAGAACTTTGTTCTTAAAAACCAGACTGATTCTATATAGCACGGACCAATATATACCGTGCATAGTCTTTATCGATGACTTGCTTTATAAGTTCAGTTTTTCAGTTTACACCAGAGGTTTGATCTTTTGGTTGAGCAGAATAATTTAAATAATTTGGTCAGAATACATTTGATAGCCACAAAGTCTAGATTTGTGTTTTTTTACGAGTTAACAGCTGTACACTACGGCAATGACACCACATGCAAACCTATTTGTAAACCTTGTTATCTTGCTATCTACATCCGTAACACATTTGTAACCTATAAGAATAGTAATAAATTATTCGTTTATATTGCAAATTACTTCCCTTTGTAATAGACCTCGGAGTTACCCGCAGTGGCAAGCGCGTGTTAATATCGCCGTCTGCTGGCAGGATTTCTTCAATTGTGCCACATCCACTCTTTACCATTCAGAAAAAATTTGTCTTTTAGCCAGAAAATCTTATTTATCACACAGTCACGGATTATGATCAATCTATAATGTGAATTAGTTAACTGTTAAAAAGAAAGTATCTCCTTCTGAACAAATTGTATTTGAATTCATTTTTCTTTATTTCAAAGCGACTAGTTATATTGGTCTTCTGTGCGGCTTTAAGGAATAAAAGTGCATATTACTTAATTTATGGTGTAAATGAATTATGATTAATCAAACAATAGAAAGGGCGCTCAAACCAATTTCTTGCTGCTATTGTTTATGCTTCGCTCGTTGATAACATTATCTTACGACCTTACGTATAATTAACATTCAAAAAAGAAGGAGGGTGTGGGTGTGAAGTGTTTGATTGATAATGGTAATAAATAGATAACTGATGCATGGTGATATACAAACAGTCTAATTGAAATAAAAATATTCCCAGCGGATTTGAGTGATTACAGATGCATGTAATACTAAAACCGATACATACAAAATATTTTTTTTGCAATTAGGGCAGCATATTCAATGTATATGTATCGTTCAGAGCAAGTTTTCATATAGAAAATCGTTTCCTTCAAGCACTTTTGTAATTAAAGATAAAAAAATTGGAGGATTCACAGAACTATTTCTTATTTTTGTCTTTCGATGCAAATGGAGACTTAACTTTGCGGTAATTGGGTGAGAACTAGCCAAGCATCTGACTATTATGATGTTTGTTAAAAACGTTTCGCATCTGCATTTGAGTGTGTCCCCTCCACTATAATCTTCTTATGGAAATGAAGGCGAACAGCGGGGATCCAGTAGAGTGTAGGAGAATGTCCTTGTTAACTGGAATTTCTCATCATTGCTAATTAGCACAGAGTTTGACGACCACCGGTATTGGGAAGCACTGTTTAACCACTCACAACCCATCCGAGGGAGCAGACTAATTTTATTTTGCAATTAAAATTTGAAAAGGCCTATTTGACAGTTAAAGCTCTGAGCGTTTTATCTCCCCGTGAAATAATTGCCGCCTTGATAACTCAATTTCTGGAAAATGTCAACTGAGAACGCCAAAAATTTAAATTTTGTTAAGTAAAAAAATATTTAAAGCCAATGTTCTTTGCCCAGCTGTTTTTGAAGCAGCAAACTTTTCATCGGGGAAGGGAAAATACGGTGCAGCCGTTTGTCAAATAATACAGGCATCATTCTATTGATGGGGTGGATTAGTCTTTATTGATTTGCCACAAAGACCTTTTTTCGCAAGTAACTTGAATTTCTGCAAGTGAACAGGTAGCTAAACTATTCCAGCTTACAGCCCCCGAAAATCGAGGAATAACAAACTTCAGAGTTGTTCTGCCCGAAGGCCAAGTAAATGACACCAAATGTACTTCATGATAGAAATTGCATTGATTCAAAAATGTATAAAATGTGCTAATACATTGTGATATAGAAATTAAATAACATTACCACTGGTTAAAGTTCATAAGGCGGTCGCACGTCTGTGTAATACACTATCACACACACAATGATTCCAGATAAAAACTCTTCGCATTACAATAACGCAAATACAAGGAATGACAGTTTATTTGGGCAAGTATACATTCAGTGATCCCACCTTGTATGCTTTACAATTATGAAATTATTCACTCTTTAGCTACCTATATTGGCCGGTCTCAGCAATTTCAGCGGGAATGTGACACTTTCGGTTATTATCAGGCAAAGAACTGCACTAATGATTCCGGTTGGTACAAGTGGCATTGAACGTCTAAGGCAACTGGAAGGCAACAAACTCTTTTTACACAACTCTGGTAAACAACTCCATTCAAGAAGTAGAAGGTACTTGAAACCCGGAGGAAATTGCTGCAACTCCACTCTTGGCTGTTTTCCGTTCATAAGATTAACACCAAATAACCGCCACCAAAAAAAAGGGGACACAAATCAGGCCTTGAAGAATGCTAAATGCTTTTCCTTGAATTATAACAAAGATACTTAAAAAATGAAATTGACAGTAACATGATCTGTTATCACATTGCAGTTGCAAATTGTAAAATCTGAACAATTCGTTTTTGGTTGGTTTGTGTATTTGAAAGCTATCAACGTGGTTAATGCAAAAGTTTGAGATGGGCTTCTCAGGAGATGCGCCGTTTTGTTCTTGGGATAAACATTCGCTAAAGTGGCGCTTCTTATTGCATCTATTTACCATCAGCCGGTTAAACATTAATTAAAATTTCACTGTACACCCTCCCCACTCCCAATTACCACCAACACACAGACATATTGTTGTAATAATTTCAGTGATGATCACCTCTGCGAACAGTCTCACAATTTGGTCACTGAGTTTTGCTACAAAACGCGTATAGGTTAAATCCATTTGATTTCTGGCGTGTATAATTAGCAAAGCGGTTGGGATTTACTTTCATCAAACTTATTTTAGCGAGTTTTTAAAAATAAAAAGTGAACCAACCAGTCAACTCCGATTCTGATTTTGCATCCAAACACAAAACAATATCAGATAAATATAACTTTGCGACTTAAAAATCGTAGTGGAATCAACTCCTCAACAAATGTTACAAATATCTTTGGTCCCTCCGTGGCTAAAAAATGTATCAGTTTCATTTCGAAGTGCCTTATTTATTATTAAACTGGACACATGAATAGTCTAACAAATTCGATAGAAATGAAAACTGCGCCGGGAGCCAAGGGGTCAAATAGGCATCATTTTGTTTCGATAAAATGCATTACAATGAGGTTCATCCAATTTAAGTAGCGGGTAATAATAATTGTTTTGTATCCGTACTATTCCAACCCCGAGTATCAGAGAGAAAACTGAGTGGAAAGCGACCACCTGCCCACATCACAACAAACCCTCTAGAACTGGCAATTCTTACTTCTAACCATCTTATACCATGAACTTCCAGAAAGTTTAAATGAATCTTCCGACTTGATTTCGTTTCTTTCCACACAAAGAACCCCACAAACTAAAACTGGGTAACGCTCATCAACTTTACAGCCATTTACCATTTTAAGACAATTCTCTAAAATTGGCTTTAATAAAAGAGGGGAATTACGCACAAAACTTCAATACTTTTGTCACTACGAAAACTTCATGATTCTGTGTAACACCCCCGCATCATCTCCTTGGATTGACAAGTTGACGAACAAGAATTTCCAGTTACCAAGTTGGTTAAATGTCTTCAATTGCAAATAATTCACAATTAAAATGCGCGCGTTTTACATAATCATTGCCATTATATCTGATAAAGGATATTAAATATCAGGGAAAATTATGAGAGTGTGGATTTATCATTTCGCGTTATTTTATTTTATGACTGTAATGTTCAATGCAGTCATACTCAATTTGATGATTTGGTTGTATTTTATAAGACATTTAAATGCTACGTCTTTAAGCAACAAAATGATTAAAATAAGCATTTTAAATCCCGTTTAAAGAAATTATTTTCAATAATTATCATGCAGACCATACTCATTTTTAAAATTAAGGGGGCAGTACTCCTAAGCGATGCTATCGCATAAAATAAAGTAGGATGAATTTAACCCCACTGACTACACACTCTCCCCATATATCACTTTACGTAATATTGATAACTTGGTGTTCGTTCAAAGAGCTGGTACAAGTTCGCTGGGCTGAATGGCCTTCTTCTGTGTAAATCATTCTAAATTGTAGCTATGACATCGTGCCATCTGACTACTGTCTCACCGCAGAAAGACACTCTCGGAACTTAAAGCAGGAAACCAAAGCTTAGTTATGTTACTTTAACGCGAACGTTGTCGAACTTCTCTAAGCACCCTGTGGAACGGTAGGTATAGGTCGCGTTTTCGGAAATTGATTTGTCGCTTTACTTACAGTGCCCCGCATTTTTTCTAATAGTTGAGAATATGCGCGCACTATAAAGTTGTGATGGGTGGTTATTGCGACTCGAATCCGCGTGGTCAACCTGGTGCCAGAGCGATATCCTCACAAAATGAGGATAGTGTCGGTCACCAACGAGATGCGGCAATGGTGTCAATGCTTTCAAAATAAATACCATATAAACCCTAACCTGGAGTCTCTGATCCAACAAAAGATGTGGATACTGCGCACCCTAAAACTAACTCTCCGAGAGATAATGTGTTCGGCATTGGGTCAATTTTTGTTCTGATTAATGATACTGAGACTTAAGTTGCCCATAATCTTTAGCAGTCCACGTTAAAAGGAAACACCGAGTGGCCACAGATTAATAGTCCAAGCACCAAATATTCAATCTCAAAAACTGTGCAAACTAATCTGTCGTCAGATTATTCGTGATTTCCTGATCCGGACAACGGAATTTTATTTTCTCGGTACATATTATATTTCCATCAAAGGGAATCTTTGTCGACAACAAAAGTTGTTGAGTCCGATTTTTAGCCAAATAATTATAGATTTTTTTTAAAAAATCTTACAAATAATTATCATCTCTGTAGCGACCACCCGATTTCAAGAAAACAGCACATAAACATATTATAATATCTAAGTAAATAAATACAAAATGCTTTCGCAACAAAATGAATTATTTATCTCTTTAAAATGTTATCCGCAGACTAAATTTAACCGGCACATATCTAATTACTCAAGCTAAAGATGTGAGACTGGAATGAAATTAGCAGTCATTACTAGTCTTTTAACTATATGGTCCTTTTGATCAGCGGTAAATTAGCTTTCCTTCTAACAAAGCCTGTATAGCAAGCAGTGGGCCGTAAATAAGACAGCTCGACCTCCCCTTAACACCTTTTCTGTTGTCAATCACAGCTCTGCAATTCATCCCTAGATTAACCTTTATCTGCAAAATTCAAAAAAAATCTTCGTCCAAAGTGGCTAATTTTTAAACTGAAAAGATCTGTTAAATTTCAGTATAATTAACCGAAGTGTCAAAAACCCAGTCCAGTTTCTCAACCAATTTCAGAGGACTTGGCGTCTTGATAACGGAACAAGTAATAATGCAGGCAAGATTTTTTAAATTAGTTTTTCCCCTTTCAGCCACTCTGGTTTGCTATCCTGTTATTAAACTCGACATTGTATAATAGATTGCACGTTTCTGAACAATTTAACCCCTTCGCCCCTAAATAAATGAAACGCGGATTATAAATATACCTAGGCAGAAATAAGCTGTTTTACCAACAAAACAACAGTTCAGATGAAATATTGAAATATAAATACCGAGGGAAGAAAACTTTAATTATTGGCTATCCCAGCGCGTATGCCACTCAGTATTGGCAGAGTTGGGGAAACTCGGTTATTTTGGGATCCGCACCAATAGATAATTTTATTGCATTAAAGAGTAAAATGTAAGGACCATGAACAATGTATGAACAAATTTGTTGTTTATTTTTCAAACTCAATTTTAAATAGGCTTGTAATCGAAAAATGAGTTGTCTTGCCCGCTCCCAAATTACCCGATGAATAAATGCATCCCTGCGGAGCACTGAACGGGCCGTTAGGGGACGCCCGTGAGAGGAAACGCCACTTATCAGACTCCTTCCCCCCCCCCCCCCCCCCCGCTCCCCCCCCCCAAACAAATAAAAACACAGAAAAGTATAGCACTATGGCGACCTGTTTCTTCGTCCCAGCTATTAAGCGGAGGTCGATTGTGTATTCCGGCGCTGTCAGCTGATTGTAACCCCCCCCCCGCCCCTCCCCCCAACCCTCTTAGAAGTTCAGGGGACTCACCAAGTGAGAAGCAGAAAACAACCATGATTTCTTATTGGCATCCACTGAAGGTCACCACCTACGCTGCTGAAAGCGCTAGGCCCTTTTTTTTCTATTACATGCTACATTAGAACACTTCTGTCAACTCCTCCGACTGGGGATCAGCCTTGAAGCTTTCACACGCAAATTCTCGGCCGAATCTTCTGCAATAATTGCACCAACACATTAAAGGTTCTTGACCTAACTCAACTACCATCCTGCCAGGCAAAGGTTGGAGTCACACACAGCAGCAAAAACTTTGTTTTGGATAGATTTTATTGAAAATAACCTGGTGGCTTCGCACTGCACGCCATGTTAGGGTTATTTACTGGGTCTCCAGAAACAATCCATTCATTGACAGTATTGTCTGTCCCCTACTGAAAGACAAGAGCCGCACTAGGATATGTTCCTCCAACGTAAACATTTCAAAAAGTAGCACAACATTGAGTATGAACTACTTACTGGTTAGGTTGAGGGTTGTCCGCAATGCTGCCGCTTAGAGAGGAAGCGGACGGCTCAGTGCCTCACTCCCTGCCGAGGAAACCGATTGCGCGGCTTCTTACCACTTTCTTCGGGCAGAGAGAAGCAGAGTTGAGTGGAGTTTTTTTTTCCTTTATTTCTTTCCGTGAGCACAGACAAGCGAGTCATGACTGTCTGAAATCCGAGTCCCTGCGCTTTTTTGGCCGCTTGCGAACGTGTACAGTCCTCTTCATGTAAGCACCGAGGATATGGAAACGCTGGAACAAGAAAAGTCGTTTATGGAAAAAAATTCTAAAAGGCTGAACGTTTTAAAGAAAGAATGGACGCAGAACAACAGAAGTCAGTTATACTATGCTGCTCTATACCCCTACCGACAGACAGAAGAAAAAGCTTTATATTTTTTCAGTGGGTATTCAAGATAATTTGAAGCCATTGTTTCTGCTACAGATGGTTCTTTTTAATACAATAACACTGCTCTTTGTGCATACTACCCACAATAAAATCTAAAGCGTTCTCTTGAATAACCATTTTGTTCTCTGTTGTATAGGGCCAACAAAAGCTGCTGTGAGGTAATGGTTTCGCTGTTTATTGAAACCATGGAATGGGGGCTGGATAAAGGATAGAAAAAGACGTTACAAGGTCGCACGAAAACTCTTTATCTGAATAAAATATAATTTAAAAGCAAAGGCTCTACTTTTGAATGCACTCAAGGACTATTTGTCAATAAAACAATGGCCTTCTTCCAGTTTGCTGTCGGCTAAATTATATGTCTATAACAAGATTTTTTTAAAAGAACAGTGAATTTAATATTGTATTTAATGAAATATATCAGGAATAATGTAAAAGCTAGGAAACACACCAGTTCCTCTTTCGTCCTTTACACAGCTGGTCATAAAATTGTAGACAAGAACTCATTCCCTGTAATCACTGTAACAAGTTATACAACACTAATGTTGGCCATATGGTCTAGTTCTACTGTTTATAATGCTCATCGTGGTATTTTCAAAGTTCACTTTAAAAGTATGTCCTGGTCAATACAACACTAAAACTCGGTTCTGGTCAATCAAACAGCCGCCAAACGTATTTACCCTGGACCATGCATCACTTTAAACAATGTGCGTCCATAAATAAACTAGAAAAAAAGTTGTTATCTGATTTTTCATCCATCTTAATGGTTCTTAAACTCTAATTAAAATGCCTATCGGCACACCAGCTGTATTGTTCAAGAAAGGGGTAAATATATTTCGTGTCATGTAGATTCAGCATCAATTTAGTCTGTTTGACACGTAGCCCATGTATTTGGCTTGAGTTGAGGTCTTTATCGGCTTTGAGAGCGAGCTCCTCAGAACGGGAAAGTCGGAAACAATGGATCTCTGCAGGGAAAGTTGTTAGTCACTGGCTCTCTGTTTGCCTACCTTTCTCTAGGAATTACTAGCTCATTCTCTCCCAGCTCCAGACTGACAGTAATCCACTCCAATGACTTCTGCCTTTTGTGTGTTTATAGAACATGTCTCAACCATAATCTCAAAGCTACAATTACAATAGGATGTCATGACTTTAACCTTAACACCACTTCCTTTAATTAACCTTCAGGGTGCACGAGAGCAGCCTGTGTGGTAAAAAGATGGTTTGTCAAATCGGCGACTTTATCGCCAATTTGTAAGTATAAGCAGATGCTATGATGTCGTCGTAATCTTTTTCTCATATTGGAATAAGAAGAAACTTCCACAAATCAGTAATCATACAGAATATGTAATCCCAAAATATCAACGTTAACCATTTATTCAATTGCTACAATGTCTTCAACATCTGTTACATGAACCAAATGGAAGAGAATCGCCCCCAGGCAAACACATACCATATTATCAATGTCAATACTATTTTAATAAGTTTTGCATGTTATTAATAGGTATTTGTCTCATCTGCAGACACTAAATTTTATGCATTTGTACGCAGTTGTTATTTTACAATCGTAACGGCATATAACTTAATCTGAGGTGATGTTACTGTTGTAATCTATAACAAACCGTCTCAGACGTCAATAAAAGTGTTTCTTCCGTTAGAAAATCAATTTTCAATTACCAAGGTTTCTTTATACTTGTATAATAGATAGTGTCTTAAGAAATCTTTTCTCTCCTAACTGTTCTCCTTTTGATTTCAAGACTGGAATAGCCGCCCTCCCCTGATTTGTAACCTTACCTTTAGATTTTCAAATTGAGGCTTTTATTTTAATCATAGAACAAGGCGAGCACAAAATACATTTCAGTAAAAATGGCGCTAACAAACGATTTTTATTTATTATTTCACTATGTTTTATCATATCTAACATAAGCATATCTAAATACTTGATACCTTTAAGTAGGATATTTTCCCGTTTCCTCCCTAAGAACAAATTCAATTTCTTTACAGTTAAATATCGCATAAGGTTATAAAGAAGAAAGGAGTTAGAAATCCTAACCACGAAAGACTGCATTTCTCAACATGCTGCACGGTCACGAACAGAGAGTTTCTTCGGTGTGTTACCGCAGAATGAATCTGTGGGATGGAAATGTTTGACATTTCAACACCCCTGACAATTAGCAACATCCCCATCTCAATTCGAAGCTGCTAGTCTCTTCAGACACAAGAACAATTGCCTCGGACCAAAAATAAATTATATATTCATAGTTTCCACGTGCTCTCTGCGAGTGTTCTAAAACAATTTACCTTTGTTTGGATGTGAACAATGTTATTGATGCTTATCACATAAAACTACAATGCAAAATGTTGCCCTAGAGCATATCATCCCTCGTATAAATGAAGGTATTTCCCTATCAACCTTTTCTATATTTTTCCAAAACAAAAGTCAATTACAAGTTGTGAAGCATAATATTTTTTCTATGAGTTTTATTATTAAATCAGTATGAATCAATGAAAAGGGGTGTATTACTGACTAACATTCACCTAGCAGGAATATGGATACTATTATTTTCACTTCAAACAGGAATGGACTTTATACAGGCTCTCTTGGGTCAAAATCAACTACGTACTGAAACAAGTTAAATGCAAGTAAAACAGAACACTCCTAAAATACTCAGCAAGTCAGAAAGCACCTGTGGAAAGAGAAACAGTTAACTTTTTGGGTCTATGACCTTTCAGATGCTATTTTTTACATTTTATGTTTTTATTTCAGATTTGCAGCATCTGCAGTTGTTTTTTGCTCTGAGACAAATGTGATTGCGGCAGTGATATGCAATTTTAGTTTGACAGCCAAACCAGCGTGTGAAAGAAATGCACTCCAAAATGAATACTTCTGCATGTATAGTTTATATTTCCTCAAGACATGGAGCAGGGCTCCTTTTCAAATTTCATCATTAAGATAAGTCTTTGATAAAGTACCCCAAAAGACTAATTCAGATATCTTGTGATGCAATTCTAACAAATTAAGTGGCTCCACATGTCATTTTTACCAATGTTATTCATGCAATATTCAATAAACCAAATCTATTCCCACCCATGAGATGCAGGGTTTACCAAAATTATGGAAAAAAATCAAACTGCATTTAAATGAATGATTTAGTTAACAAATACATATCAATTGCAGATTTAACATTATTAATGGGTCTAGCACTGAAACATCTACCATAGAAGATACATATCCAAAATTAAAAGTCCAGGCTCCAAGTTTTGGACAGCTGCCTATTCCTAGACTTCCTAACCATAAATCTACCTGAATATTCTGTTTACTATCTTAAAACTTACAGAAAATCATTTCTTAATTCCAGCTAAATCAACTCTTGCTTCTGTAACCTATGGAAGATAGATATGATTCTGCTCTCCTCCTGAAACTAATCTGTCCTTCCTATGGAATAACTTACAATACTGTTGGTCTGGTCTAACCAGGGCATTGTATAGTTGTGGTATAAACCCTACCCTTTCTATTGTGGTCTTCAAGAATAAAGCCCAGACATTATTTTCAGCACCTGTCCGTGACTTTTTAGTGACCCCTTACACCTGCTTTTAAAAGTCCTTTGACCTCCATGGTTTCCAGCTCTTCACTATTTGGAAGGTTCTGTCCCATCCTTTTTCTGGTCCAAACTGGATAATCTAGCAAAAGCCAAAACTAAAATTCATTTGCTCATTTGCTTAATCTATTTACTTTTACATTTGTCACTTCATTGCTCTTTCAGATGGTAAAATAGTATTATTGAATATGACTAAGCATTTTTGAATACTCATGTATATTCACAAAGAGATAATGACAGCTATGGTTAAGTATTGGGGGGATGGCACAGACCACTTCTGTAATAGAAATTACAAATGTAAAATAAAATTAGAGTTAATATTCAATGAAGAAAATCTTTCCTCAGCACTGTAACTACATTTGTAGTGACATAAGTTAGTACCAGAAAAGTAGAAGCTCAGGGAATTTTTAATATAATTAATGAGAATAAAATAAGTGGATTTTAGGTTTTCCATAATTAAACAATTTGTAAATTTGCTTACATTTCTGAAGCAACAAAATCGATTTATTGCAATTTTATTATATCTTTATTTATTAAAAATACCCTGATGTGAACAAATAGATATTAGAACAGCCCAAATCAAAATGGATTCTTAATTTGATAGGAGTACAAAATATCATTGAGATTGATATCAATCTCTTGGTCCAGTACTTCAAAAGGCTAGTTTTAAACACTCTGCTTAACTCAATTGATACCAATTAAGATTTCACAATGAAGTATAGGTATTAGTGACATTCTCCCAGGAGATCTTAACTGCCTTTCCTTTGAGATCCTTAAACTCACATTGCTTTGAGTTATATCATTTCACTGAAGTTCATCCAGTTACTATGACATTCAAATTTCAAAAGGTGACATATTCATTTCAGTATGTGTTTTACCCATCTCAACTTGTCATTTTTTTTAGAAAATGCACCCAAGTTCAAAAAGACATCTCTTTCAAATGTAGCATATCACAACGACCAGATGTGATCACAGTCACAAGAGCTACTTGCTTAACACAATTAGAAAAAACTGGGTTGTTTTGCAAGAACAAAATCAGATTAAATCAAAAGGTTTGGTCAGTACCTGAAGAATAATGAGAAAGTTCATGTGTTCAAGTTTAGTTATTCAACTTCTTTTCAATGCTTTATTTTTCTCAAAGCCATCAACTGAAAATAACAGGTGACTAAATTTAACACATATACATGCCATTGATTTTAAATTTATGTCTGATGTGAAGGAAGGGACTAAGAGAAAATGAATTTGCGGCATTCTCCTCAAGGTTTTAGCTGGCCTATTTTCCCCTGTTCCAGAATATTAAATGAATACTTTGGCAGGGAAGTTTCTTTCCTCTCAATGCTGTCTGCTCCATCTTGGAACCCTTACCTAAAATACATCATGCCTTTCAAGCTAAGAAATATTTTAGTGTAGCTAACTGGAGGATTGTGCCTGTTTGCAGAACATAAATCTTCCTAAAAATCAGCATATGATGTTTGATTTCCATAGTATTAGCCATGGCATCAATCAGGAAACAGCAAAACTTAAGTATCCAAAAATATTAAAGATTGAGGCAAGTGATTTCCAAGTAGTTGGACTCATTGAGCACATAATCCTTTCTACAGGTGAAAGTTAACTTGAAAAATAAAGGATGACCAATAAGTAATTTGCATGACTATATGCAATATCTTACGCAAATAATCTTGAAGAAACTGGCTTCAGGATTGTTCACATTGATCTGCTTTACAGATTAAACACAGAACACTTTAATCGTATTAACCATCAAACACGCTAAATCAATGATCAATTTAATCACATTAGATAACCTCTACGGCAATCTTTCACTGGGCTATACTAAATAATCCTTGGTAATTTATCTTAGTCTTTTCTTTATAATTGCTACTACTAAACGATTGTCCATAACTCAGAAGATTGTACAGCACTATTTAAATTAAATTAGGGATGGATAATGTGATAGATTTCTATACTTAATCACACAAGAGGGGTAAAAGAGAAGCTAACTCAATTTGACATGGGGTGGGACAAAAGACTAATTACCACTGAATTCATTAATAATGAAAGACAAACAATTAGATTTTAAGTCTTATTTAATGATTCCATAATCAAAACTAAAATAGCTGGTGTACTTCAGATGATTTTTTTTTAAATGAACAGTGTAAAATAGATTGAAGGAAATAAATTCCCATGCCTATTGGAAGTGAAATGATCTTGCTACAATTCTGGTTCTTGACAGTTCTTAATTGTGTAATAAGTGCTTTGGGCTGCAAATTCTGGAGGTACAGATGGTGAAAGTAATTAGAATGGCCCCCAAACACTGTTGTGTTGCAAAAGCATGACATGTGAAACCTGTTCTCAATGCAAAGGTCAAGGTTTGCCAAACTGTTTCTCTACACTGCTGTTTCCAGACCACCATCATAGATGGTTTCTGATTCACATGAAATGAGATGGCTGAGACCCAGGCTGCTGTTTCAAAGGAAAAGCCACAAACACTTTTAGTAGCTTTATAATTAATAACATTCAATATATAGTTGATTGTTTGAAATCTTCCTTGCTTCTTCTGAACATACATTCATTAATGCAGTAGCATTCCTCACATAATACAATGGTTCAGAAATGGAAATCTTGGCCCGAAAATTCCTTGGTGGCACAACCCCAAAATTAGAATCAAAATGACAAATCTCCTTAGAAAAACCCCAAATATAACATAGATGGAGCTGCGTTTTAAAAAAAATTAGAAAAATATACATTTCTAAGAATCATAAATCAAAATTTCAACTCATTAGCAATTGACATAATTTAGATCAAATTAAAACCAATATTTTGGGGACTCTTTGGGGATGTGGATGTCAGTGGTATCCCACATTATTGACAATTTGTAGTGGTCTTGAAGTAGTGGTGGGTCTTATTTTTAAACCGCTGTTGATGACAATGGTGCAAATTATTCAATGTTTTATCTAGTACAGTAACTGTTGGTTTACGCTGACCTATGTGGCACATGCACCTTGGTCATAACGGCAACCATTTTCCATGCAATTTACTAGATACATATTTTTTAAGTTAAACAGTTATAAAATAGTGTTAGAAATTTATTAGCTCATAAAAATAGCTGCAGTAAAATGGCACCTCACAAGGGATGCATGCTAGTTTCTGCTGGTGGTGTTAGTGCTTGACTTCCACGTGTGCACCTTGTACAAGCACCTGTTCTCTTTGGAGTACAATCGTTTTCACTTTATTGCACAGAAAGGGTGAGCAGTTTCAGGACTTTCATGCAGCTGATGAATTTAACAAGCACTAATTGGCTGACTGCCTGTATCTCTTGAAGGGAAACTGGCCATGAATCCAACTAGTGTTAAGCTGCTTGGGCAGCACATGTTGCACCATGGCATCACATACATGGGAGGGGGGGGGTACCCTGTTATGTGAACACCACCCTCAAGATCATTGTAGAAGTGGACACCCCGAAGAATGTCAGCACAAGGGGTGACCTTAGAAGCCATAAATGGCAGACATAAAGGGTTTGTAGGAGGTGGTGATCACAGAGCTCAGTGTCTGTAGTGATGCCCCAAGGATCGGTCCTCACACACATCTTTCACATGTCACATACTTCCAGGTGGGCCATCTAGGAACAGGGCTGCTTGCAGTTCCTACCCATCTAAAAGCTCCTCCACTTCACAGAAGTAACCATTCAACAGTCTGGCCACAAGGAGGGAGCACTACAGGGGAGTAGTAAGATGGGCAAAAGTTTACCGATTATATGTACCAGGGATCTCACAAGGTGTGCCGCAGGGATTGGTGCTGGGTCCCCTGTTGTTTGTCATGTATGTTATTGATTTGGATGAAAAGGTAGGTGACATGATTAATAAATTTGCAGATGACATCAAAATTGGTGGTGTAGTGGACATTAAAGAAAGTTATCTAAGGCTACAACAGGATCTAGATCAACTGGGAAAGTGGGCAAAGGAATGGAAAATGGGATTTAACTCAGACAACTGTGAAGTGATGTATTTTGGCCAGTTAAACCAAGGCAGGATGTACACAACGAATGGCAGTGCCCTGGAGATAGTTGTGGAACAGAGAGACCTAGGGATATAAGTACATAGTTCCCTGAGAGTGACAACACAGGTAGATAGGGTGGCAAAGAAGAAGTATGGCATCCTTGCCATCACCAGTTGGGGCACAGAGGACAAGAATTGGTAAGACGACACTTGGAATATTGTGTGCAGTTCTGGTCACCATACTATAGGAAGGATGTAATTAAGCCAGAGAGGGTGCAGAAAAGGTTCACAAGGATGTTGCCAGGACTGGAGGGCTTGAGTAATGAGGAGAGACGGGACAGGCTGGGACTGTTTTCCCTAGAGCGAAGGAGGTTGAGGGGTGACCTTGGAGAGGTTTATAAAATTATGAGGGGCATAGACAAGGTAGATGGTCACAGTCTTTTTCGCAGGGTAGGGGAGTCTAAAGCCAGAGGGCATTGGTTTAAGGTACGAGGGGAAAGATTTAAAAGGGATTTGAGGGTGGTGGGTATGTGGATTGAGCTGCCAGAGGAAGTGATAGAGGCAGGAGTAATTACAATGTTTAAAAGACATTTGGACATACACATGTAGGAAAGGGTTAGAGGGATATGGGCCAAACACAGGCAAATGGAACTAGCTCACATAAGCAGCTTGGTCAGTATGGACAAGTAGGACCAAAGGTCCTGTTTCCATGCTGTATAACTCCATGATTCTAAGGGTGATTAGTCAATGATAACATGTTTTTATTCTTGACATAGATGTATAAAAATATTTCTCAGGCGGAGTTGCTGTTTCTAGTTTTCATGATTTGTGCAGAAGAGGACGTTGTGATGTTCAGCCATGGAGGGATGGTAGTATAGGTACTATGAGACTCAGTAGATTGAGGCTTCTCTTTATGTATTATCATCCAGGATTGTTGGGCATCAGCATTTGTTGGCCACCTCTATTCACCTTTGCAGTGTTTAGAGAATTTTTACTTTGCTGTTATGTGTCAGTTCCAATGTAATAAATGAGTGACCAGAAACGGAAGGAAAATATATATTTCCAAATGAGAATGTTGTATGATTCGCAGTTCACTGTGGTATGCAAGTGACAATTTCCCTTCTTTCTAGGTAGCAGCATTTGAGGATTCGTCCTGTAAGAAGGGGAAAGCTTTCATTTTTCTGCTGTTCAATTGGAAAATGGTGTACACTGTTGTGTTACATCACTGGTGAATGGCAACAAGAAATTAATGTGGTGCCTTGGTGGAATGCAACAGACTTCTTCATTCTGAAAGAAATAGAGCTTTGTTAATTGTCTGTGGTGCTGCACCCATGAAGGCAAATAAAGAGTTCTCTTTGGTGCCTCGGAACTAAAGAGAACTTGAACTTTACAAGTGGTGAATATCTTTATTAGGTAAGCAGTTTAATCCCTCACTGGAACACATACATATTCTAAGATAGTGCTGCTGTCATAATAACTAATCCATCAAAATTCTGGTCTAAAATGATCCCCAGTATAACTCTGTCAGGGAAACAGGTATTGGTAATATTGATGATTATCAATGGGAAATGCCAAGACATTCACAATCAGGAAGACCATTGCCAAGCCTTAGTGTGACACAATGATACTTCACTGCTAACTATTCCAAGTCCAAATAATAGCAAAGGTTTGCAGCATTTGGACATGGATTGCCTCACTATCTGTTCTTCAAATGAACCTCAGGATAAACCATCCCTGGCAATGTGTCCAGAGAGGGTCTTTCTTCATTGCCATGTCACATTACTTGACATCCTCCTCATTCAAAGTTTATACCTCCATTTTCCACTGCTGCTATTCAGTGGAGAAGACTTATGATGACCAGACTGTACAGCATGAGGCACAAGACTCAGTCTGGAGAGTCCTGCAGAACACTTGAGTGGTCCAGACTGTAAAATCTTGTTCCATGTTGTTCAATGAGTCCAGTATGACCAGGATCCTGGTCTGAAGGAAGGAGCCAATTTCCTTTGATTCCTTCCCAAAAACTATTTGTCTATTGGAAAAGCCAGCTGAAATACAACAATTATGATGGACTGCCACAGAATGTACTGATCATCTGGGCTTCCCAGATCCATGGCCCAGACCTCAGAAAATTCTTTCTTCAGACCAGGATACTGGAGTCACTGGACCACCAAGAACCTGTCGGAAGGTGCTATCATTTATTGCTGGTGGTCACACATGGTCTATATGTTCAGCCATTTCTGAGCCCAGCATTGTCCAGGAAAGCAGGTTAAACTCTCCAGACACGAATGTGTGGCTTAAGATCTGCTTGATCATATTGAAACATATAAGATTCCAAGTGGACTTTACAAATTAGATGAAAGGCGATGTCTCCCCTCTCCAGGAATGTAGAATGAGGGGGCACTTTACAGATTGAGGGGTTGCCCGTTTAAGACAAAGATGAAGAGTCTAAACACCTATGTTTGACATTCAATAATATTACCATTGCCAAGTCCTTCACCATCAATGGACTGAGGGGTCACCATTAAAAAGAAAGTCAACTAGACCAGCCACATAAATACTGTGGCTACAAGAGCAGATCAGAAGCTGGGTATCCTGTGGAAAGTGACTCATCTCTTGACACTCCAAAGTCAGGATTGTGATGGATTTCTCTCCTATTGCTTGGATGAATGCAGCTTCAACAACTCTCAAGAAGCTTGACATCATCCAGGGCAAAGTAGTCGCTCTGCTTGATTGGCACCCAACAACCACACTAAATGTTCATTCCCTCCACTATCAGAGCACTGTGACTGCAGTGTGTACCATCTATAAAATGCCCTGCAGTTACTCATCTGGGCTACTTCAGCAGCACTTTCCAAATCCATAACCTCTACCAACAAGATGGACAGTAGGTGCATGGAAACACCATATCAGCAGGTTCCCTCCAACATAAACCATCCTGACTGGAAATATAGTGCCAGGTTTTCATTGTTGTTAGGTCTAAATCCTGCAACCCTAAACCCAATAGCACTGTAAGAGAATCTTCACCAGAACCGCAGAAGATCATCACCACCTTCTCAAGGTCAATTAGGAATGGACAATAACTGCTGGCATTGCCTGCAACACCCAGATCTCAAAATATGAATGAATACATTTTTTAAAATCCTCTCTCAGGCAGTCATGAATCTTTAGAATTCCCTGCTACAGACAGCTGTAGAAGTTAAGTAATTGGTTATGTTTAATGTGAAGTTAGAGTGAGTTTTGATCTGGAGAGGAACAGACAGCAAAGTGGAACTGAGGCCAACATCAGATCAGCCATGATCTTACTGAATGACAGAGCAGACAAGGGGCAATTTGACTCTTTCACTTCATTTCTTATTTTCTTATGTTCTAGGAGATGACAGATCTCTGTCACCACCATCTTAAAAATCCACCGAGCCAGACTTTCTTTTTCCTTTCCAAAAGGACCTGCTTTTCAGATTTGTTGAATAGGTTCTTCTAGTCAGACAATTTTCAGGGGGTGGAAGTAGAGCCCCTCTGCCCTTTCTCCTTTAGCAGCTCTCCTGCTGGCTGGGAGATTTATTATCTACTAATGCTCCCAAATACCCAACAAGAAAAAGCAACCTTGTCATCAGCACTTGCACAAACTCACTCCAAATATCCAAACACAATTTTTAGCCCCACTGAATGGAAGGAGCTTCTCTCCTTCTAACATTCCACAAGCAACAAATTTCACAATATATGTCAGTGATAATAAACCTAATTCTAATTCTGATCCCAGATATGCAAGGGTTGTCACAGCTGTTCAACCCTGTTTTCCTTATGCATCTGGAATTGCCTATCAGTGATTTAATTCAGGGCAGCAGTCAAAGGGCATTGCATGTGGATTGATGTCACCTGTGTGGACTCTATGTACTTCAAGCATGGGTGCATTGTGCATTGGAAGACAAGCAAACAGACGTTGCACCAAGGGTTATACAGACTGGAAGTCCCAATCACATTTTGTGAACAATTCTACACCTCGAATCAATGGTGCAGTTCAGTGTTTCCAAGGTTTATAAATGAAAGTTTCATACATTCATGCTCTGCCTCCACTCACACCTCCCCCCCCCCACAATCCCTCCAACATTTGATGAAGTCATGAGCCACTCCTGCAGTCAGTGCATATTTTTTGTGAACTTTCTAAATAAATCTCAAGAACACTTTGAAAACAATGACTCACCACCATGCTTCCAAGTGCATTTAGGGATAGGAAATAAATGTTAGCTTTGCCAGCAACACCCAGGCTCCCAAAATGAGGAATGTAAAAATCTGAAACTACTTTAATATTAATGAAGTTTCACAGATCCCTGATTAACTTTGGTTTCTGTGTCCAAGAGGATCATGTTCTGCAGGTTGGGAACCACTGATGTACCCGATATAAAATGTTCCACATTACTGAACTTCTAGACCACTGTATTCTTGGTGTTAATCAGAACATAAGAAACGTGAAGACTGAAAATTTGACCTCTCCAGAATTCCCAAAGATCATGTTTCCCAACTAACGTAATTTCAATTGGTAGAAAAAAATGCAAGTAATTAGAAGCATTGCATAATTCACAATATTGTCAAAATATAACCTTTAATTTTTGATGCTGTCAGAAATCCCCATAATAAAAAAATCACACAATGAAGAAAATCTTCAAAAATCTAGAATTTGTAACAGAATTTATGGTGTATCAACAACTATTAAAACAAATCTGCTTCTGTAATATAACAACTTTCAGTTATATAGAAGGTTAAATGTAGCAAAAGCATCATAAGTTTTGTGACAAAACCACAATAGCAGGAGATATTAGAATGTGACCATAACTTTGATCAAAGAGATAAATTTAACATGATATAGGATAAAAGCTATCTGTTATGCTTTTCACTCTCTAATCCTTGAGAACCATTCACTTTTTCCAAAAGCAATGTTGATTATATCTCTTCTGAGCATTGACAATTTGTCTACAGACTCACTTTTATGTCCCTGATGATCTTAAGAAATTTGTCAATCTTCTACCTTTGATAAGTCCACTGGTTTAGAAGATTTGCAAATACTTTCCTCAGTCTAGTTCTACTCATTTCATTGTATCTCTCTCTCCCCACTGGCCGTTTATCTAATGGCCTGGAATTTACTGATTTACGGAGAACTGCTGACCAACTGCAGTGCACTGGTCAGCCAAGCTGCAGGTCAGATGGTCACCACTGAGTCTGGTAGTGGAGTACAAATGTTCTGAGCTGAGGGCCCTCTTTACATCTGGCCCCTCAGCTTCATACTAAGGTTGCTCACTATTTGAATGTGATTGCTGACCTTGATTGAAAAAGTGCAGGTATGTGTTGTTTTCTCTTTATTTACTTGTTTTACATTAATTTCTAGCACTTACATGTTTTTCCAGTGAAGTTATTACATTATAAATGTATTTTTAAAATATTTATTTGAACAGTTTTTCAATGTCTCAGTTCATCAGAGACTTAAAATTTGTTCAAAGGCCTTTGACAGCAAAAGCCATCATGGTGGTCTAGTGGAGACTCAGGATCTGTTGTCTGAGACTTAGTTGCCATTTGCCAACTGTTAGGCTTGATGGGTCAGCAGTGGTAGTTAGGTCTTGAGGACAATTGGACCTGAATAACCACAAACATTGTGTGGCTATAGGAATAACACAGGGCGTGAGCGTGGGCAACAGGCCAAATCAAACGTGATTGGCTCAACGTCTTGTACCTATTTCCAGCAAAATTCTTTGGAACAAATTACAATTCACGAACCAATCAACTCTGTTTGGATGGAATTACATGTCAGGTGATTGGGAGTGGCCTCAGAAGTTATTTTCATTGTACCGCTCTGGCCGAATTTCACTCTCCTGATCCTGTGGCTGTTGCCAGTGAACCATAGAATGTTTTTTTTTTTGGCTGGCACAAAGGATTTTCAAATTAACTCTTCCTTCTCAATCTGACCTGAAGTTGTTTTATTTTTCAAGCATATTTTCTGGTCAACCAAATGACACCAGAAAGTATTGCAGAGAATCAGGAACAATTCAAGGTGGTTATAATGATTCCATCAAAAACATTCAAACACACCAAGCTCGCACATTGTTATCAAGTTTTTATTTTTCAACATAATTTTCAATTTTTCAAATTATTGATATTCAGTGAGTTCCTTTGTAACATGAACATATTTAATATTGTGTCTTTAATACATATTTAATGTTGTGTTTGTCAACAACACTGTAAAGTTTAAGTAACCTTTGCTGCATTCTTTCAATGCTTCATATAGCCTTTGAATCACCAGTGGGTGTTGCTAGTACCAAAAATATTAAGTCAACAGGTTGTTGAATGAATGGGTTGAGTCATCTTCCACAATTTTAAGGTCATTTTCTGATCATTGTCTAGCCATTCAACCTGAACAGTGTAATTATGGAGTAACCAAAAGACTACCAGATTTTTTGCATTAGACCAGAGTCATCAATGCTATTTCCAAAAGCAGAAAGTCAGTTTCACTTCTGAAAGTGAAACTGTAATGTTTGTGTGAACTGATCAGATCTGTGTTCCAGTGGGATTGTGTTGACAAAAACATAGTGTACAATAAAATGCTTGAAAAAATTGTACAACTCTTATCAGTTTTAGTTCTTTTGTAATGTTCCTTTCTAAAGGTAAAGCAGGTCCAAAGCATGCTGAAACTCATAGATGGCTTAGGTAATACACTTACACAATTCCTGTTGATCCAAAATATTTAGGCAAAGTTCATACTATGAAACTCATGCTTGAATACAACTTGACATTTCTGCTTCAGGACAGACAGAATTTCCCTGTATTTTAACAGGTTTGCACCTCACACCCATTGGCTTTAGTAAAGAAACTTAGTGGGGTGAGGGATGTTTTAACTTCACAGCATGATGGGAGAGGGGTGTCAGCAGAGAACAATAATTACCTGGACTTCCAATGGAGGAGATCACTCATTCCAAGGGAGCACTGTCACTGAACTCGCGCTTATCAGGCACCAGTGGAGATGATCACATTTCTGTGTGCTGAGAGAGAACTCCAAGTGAGCAGAATCAGTGAGTGAAGACAGGGATATCAGCAGAAGAGTTGCATCAGAGGGTGTAGGAGGGTCCAGCTTCCACCCTGCTTGGCACAGATGCTGTGCATCAGGGGCCATCACCAAATGGGTTACCTCTGAAGCAGCAGCAGGAATATGTGTGATGTTGGCAGATCTTGAAGTTATAACATCCAAGCTTGCAGAGAGATTGAAGCCATCTAGCATGGTATTACAGGCCTGTGTGACAATCTTCATCAATGAAAAGAGTGGCCATTTGCAAAGAGGATTAAACATGGCAATCATGCAGTGTGAGCAGAGTCCCACACATGTAATAGGACAATTCAATTCACAGGCACAGGCATTCAATGCCCCAGTGAGCCTGAGCAAAGTGCTGAGTAGTTCTTCACCAGCAGGAAAACGTGGGGGGGGGGGGGTAGTGAGGGGGGTCAACGAAGGGATGGTGGAGATGGGGAACTGTGAAATAGGGGAACTTATCATCGGATTCCCTCTCCTCACCCATTGCAAACCCCACCCCCTACCTCCTGATCAGTCGGTACCACAACCTGGTGTTCTGGCTGCATCTGCTCCAGAATACATGTAGGTGGAGTAATGTATGGCAGGGCTGAAGATCCAAAAGCCGGAGGACATTGTCTCATTGACAGCCATCAAAGGACAGATCTGCCCCCACTTCTGCTGAACTCACAGAAGTTGCACCACGTAGGTGTTGTCTGAAAAGGAAGAATCTGGCAGATTTAGTTGTAAATACTCAGCTGGTTCACGTGTTCTTTGGGAAGGAAATCTGCCATCCTTACCTTGTCTGGTCATATGACTCCAGATTCACTCCATGTGTCTGATTTGTTAAATGCCTGAAGTAACTGAGCAAGCCACTCAGTTGTACCAGCGTCACTGCCATTCAATGTGCACAGCCTTTTTCCCCGGGTTGGGGAATCAAGAACTCTAGGGCACAGGTTTAAGGTGAGGGGAGAGATTTAATAGGAACCTGAGGGGCAACATTTTTACCCAGAGGCTGGTCAGTATATGGAATGAGCTGCCAGAGGAAATAGTTGAGGCAGGTACATGAACACCATTTAAAAGGTACTTGGTCAGGTATATGGATAGGAAAAATTTAGAGGGATATGGGCCAAACATGGACAAATGGGACTAACTTAAATGGGAATCTTGGTCAGCATGGACTAGTAGGGCCAAAAGACCCGTTCCCTTGCTCTATGACTCTATAACTCTATGATTAAATGTAGAAGGAATAAATCTGGATGGACCACCAGGTATCGACCAAGGCACCAAATTCAGATACACCAAAGCTATTTCCCAGCCCAGTCAACCTTACAATATCCTCCTCATAAACATCTGGAGACTGGTGTCCAAACCGGAAAAGCCATGCCACAGATTAGTCAAGCAACAGCTTGATCATGTTGCACTCATAGAATCATAAAGGCAATTGACCAGATCCCTTCATCACAGTCCCTGGGTACATCTTGTCCCACCAGCAGGAGAGATCCACAAGCGGTGGGGCTCAGTAGTATTCAAGTGAGAGAGAGTGGCCTCAACATTGATGCCAGACCTCAAGATGTCTGATAGCACCATGTCAAACATGGGAAAGGAAACTTCCCCCTGATTACCACCTACCATCCGCCCTCAGCTGATGAAGCAGTGCTCCTCCATGTTGAGTAACACTTGGAAGAAGCACTGAAAGTAGCAAGGGCACAGAAGGTACTTTGCATGGGGCAACTCCAATATTCACTACTAAGAGTGGCTTGGTAGCACCACCACACACTGAGCTAGCTGAGTCTTGAAGGACATGGCCACATCGACTGTTTATTTCTCTCCACAGATGCTGCCTGACCTGCTGAGTTCCTCCAGCATTTTGTGTGTGTTGCTCCAGATTGGTATTGATATTGGTTTCTTATTGTCACTTGTACCGAGGTACAGTGAAAAGCTTGTCTTACAAACCGATCATACAGGTCAATTCATTACACAGTGCAGTTACATTGAGTCAGTACAGAGTGCATTGAGGTAGTACAGGTAAAAACAATAACAGTACAGAGTAAAGTGTCACAGCTACAGAGAAAGTGCAGTGCAATAAGGTGTGAGGTCACAACAAGGTAGATCGTGATTCCAGCATCTGCAGAATCTCTTGTGTCACCAGACTGATTTAGTGGCTCATAGCAAGTAAACCAAATACAAGGGATAAACCTACTGATCTTGTCCTCACTGATCTACCTGCAGCAGATGCATCTGTCCGTGACAGCATTGGTAGAAGTGACCACTGCATATGACCACAAAGTCCTGGCTTCACGCTGACGATACCCTCTATTATGTTGTTTGGCAGTGTAAATCTGCTAAATAGTATAATCTCAGAACATATCTGGAAGTTCAAAACTAGACTTTGATGAGGTAGCATGGACCACCATCAGCAGAAGTTTACACCACTACAATCTGTAGTCTCATGGCTTAGATTATGTCTCACTCAACATCAAGCTAGGGGATGAACCTTGATTCAATGAGGAGTGCAGAAGGGCTGCTGTGATAAGGCATCCTGGTAAAACTGAAGTCAATGGGCATCCAAGGGGATTCACTCCAGTGGCTGGAATAATACATCACACAAAGAATGATGGTGTGGTGTTGTCCCAGCCCCAGGGCAGTGTCCTATGTCTGACCATCTTCCGTTGCTTCATCATGGCCTTCCTTCCATCATATGATCAGCAGTGGCAATGTTCACAAATGACTGCACAATGAATAATTTAATTTTCAACTCCTTAGCAAATGAAGCAGCCCAGACTTGGATAATATTCTGGCATGGGCTGATAAGTGTGAAGTTACATTCTTGCCAGGCAATGACCACCTCCACCTAACCACCTATTCTTGGCGTTCAATAGTATTCGTATCACCAAATCTCTCACCAATAACTTCCTGGGAGTCGCCATTGACCAGATACTCATCTGGACCTGGCTCATAAATGCTGTGGGTACAAGATCAGATCTGATGTTGGGTATTCTGCTGCACATGACACATTTGACATCCCAAAGACTTTCCATAAGGTACAAGTCAAAAGCATAATGGAAATTCACTCTACATGTTTAGATGAGAGCAGCTCCAACCACAGTCAAGAAGCTCTCGACCATCTAGGACAAAGCAACCTGCTTTTTTAGTACTCTATCTACCAGCTTAGGAATTCATCCCCTCCACCACTGGTACACGGCAATCGGTGAGTGTACAAGTCATAAAATGCCCTGCAGTTACTCACTTAGGCTACTCCAACAGAAGGACTACAGCAGTTCAAGAAGGTGACCTGCCACCATTTTTTTTGGGACAATTAGGGATGTGCAATAAATGCTGGCCTGGCCAACAATGTCGAGATCCCCAAAAGCGAATTAAAAAAAGATTTAAAATTGTACAGAGGTGTGCACATGAATGTTTTATACAACATTAGAGGACTGACAAATTATACTTCTTTGAAATATCATAATAATTATCTATTGAGTCCACTTTCCTGTCCAGAACATTTATGGCAATTGGTGACAAGTAGCTTTCAACTTGTGTGGAATGGACCTGACATTGAAAACTGGAGGCTGGACATATCAAGGATTGCTTATGGACTGTTCACTGTAAATTGGGTGGGGGAGAGATGGGGAAGAGAGGTGGTCAGTGAGGCAAGAAGAGTCTATATGCCAGATGGTGGAACTTGTGGAGGCTAAGTGAACTTTGCAATGATGAGGGCATTTCAGGCGTCTTGGGTAGCAATGCACACTGCTTCTTTGACACTGCATACATCCTTCTCTTCTTCTTCGTCCTTCTCCTCCTCTTGTTACTCATTGAAGAGACTCTGTTATTCTCAACTCATACATCCAAACCTTGTTGCTATGCAATAATATGGAGAGAGCACCAGACCACAACTATACTTGGCCTGACTTTGCATAATGCAGAAACCTTCAAAGCATTCTGGGCTCCAGAAGAGTATTTTCAGCATTTTTTTTGAGTTACTCAGTACCATTTCATGTGGCAATGTCTTTGGTTACAGCTCCCCTGGGTTTCATTGCTTGGGTTCCTCATTGGCGTTATGGGCACGTTTTCATACATGGTTTCACGTAGTCTGCTTCTAAAACTGTTTGGAAAAGACGATGCTCTCCAGCAGGAAGGATCTCTCATGATCCCCTTCCTCATATGCAGCTACGAGTAGGTGAGACCCAGACCACTGCTACTCTTAAGGCTAAGTGTGCATATGGTGAGCCTCCTCCCAGCCCCACAGTGTGACTACATCAGCAGTGGTGTGGCTGTGGAGGGTTGCAAAATGAAATGACCAATGTAGGCAGGTCCAGGATGTTGACACTGAACAGTGGCATTCACAAAATAGCACCAATCCTAAAAAAAAGATTGTTCCAAAGTTTGCGAAGGGAAAAACCAACATATCATGTGAAAAGAGCCTTTCACAGACTCACTTGAGAAGGCAGCTAAAAGGCTGCAGAATTTATTGGCAGGTTTGCTCTTTGGTACATATGTAATACTGCTATGCTCTTAATGATGAACCCATAAGGCGACCCTTGATGAGAGATAACATATTTACTGTAAATCCTTAACCCATTTCACCCGTGGTAGTTTCCTGATCACAATATGACATGATCACCATAAACTCAAGACTCAGTGGGCACACATTTGTTTTACACTGCACTTCAAAGTTTGTGTTTTTAATTTTCTTGTTCCCAAATCCACCTGGTCACAGAGGTTAAAATTATTTCAGAACTATTTTAGAATTTTTGTATAGGATGAGTAATTCAATAAGAAAAGGTGCACAAAATAGTTGTGGCATGTCAAAAATGGTCATTCTTTATGGAATTTAGTCTCAATTGAGGAAAGAACAACAAAATCAAATAATGAAACTTACGTTTGTGTAACTCTCAGCCAGAAGTCTGTATCCAAATGTTTTGATATTAAAATAATGTTAATATTAAACAGAGACAAATGGAAATTAAATGTGTTCTTAACAAAAATTATTGATACGGGAATAATCATTGTGTTAGCTAAATTACATTAATCAATGACCCTGAATTTTTTTGTGCCACAATTGACCACAGATGAGTTGTAAATCCAGGCCAGATTTTTACCACTTTTGTCTTGCTTGGGGAAATATCACAACCATTTTATCTGGAGAAACTAGATTTTATCTAGTTTTATCAGATAGACCCATTTTATCTGGGTCTCTATGTCTACTAAAGTAATCTGTAATAAATACAAATGAGGTAATAAAGGAAGAATGTTTAATATTTATACAGCACCTTTCACAGCAAGTTCCCATAAACAAGAAGATAATAATGACTGATAACTCTATATTTCTGATGTTGATTGAGTAATAAATATCAAGACACAAGAGACTGCAGATGCTGGAATCTGGAGCAACAAACAATCTGCTGGAAGAACTCAGCGGGTCAAGCAGCATCTGTGGCAGGAAAGGAATTGTCGATGTTCCTTTTTTTTTGTTTATGACCCTGCATCCAAAATGTTGACAATTCCTTTCCTTCCAGAGATGCTGCTTGACCTGCTGAGTTCTTCCAGCAGATTGTTTATTGAGTAATAAATATATGCCAGGATACCAGGGAGAACTCCCACTGCTCATCTTTGAAATTGTACTTATGGGATCTTCCATGTCCCATCTGCAAGGCGGCAACTGCAACAATACTGCTCAAGGGTGTAGATCTCGGTTTTTGTGCTCAAGGTTTCGAAGTGGGTTTGTGTTGTCTCAGAGGCAAGCACTACTATGTCATGTTTACGCCATTTTCTACATAAACTTTAATGGCATATATGGTGCTATTTTTCATATAAAGTATTCCTCCTTTTTCTTCTTTACATGGTCAAAGAAAAATAGAATTTTCTAGACAAATAGGCACAGTAGATGTTTAACTCTTAAAAAAAAATTGTTAAATACAAGGACAGTTGAAAAAATAAGTTATAAGAACAGATTGGGAATATCAAATTCCTGGCAGGACATGACAGCTATAAACTACTGGCCATTTGTGAAACACATCTGATCAAATTGGCTGATGGTTGTAAAGTTTGTTAATCCTGTATCACAACATTATATTTCTGGTTAGGGAGCAACTTTACAGCTCTGCTTTTGTCAACATTGAATATCTGGTTATCCATCAACAGATTAACAAATATATTGAATATCCTTGGAAAGCAAAGTGTTGAAACTCTGTGGAAGTACCAAGTCTGATGACTAATTAAAAATATCATAAAATATGAACTGGACCATTAAACATATTAGTTTGAGCACAATTTTCTGAATAGTGCATTGATACAACTCTATTGTTATATGTGCCTAATAGCATTATTTGAGCTGCCACAAGCCAATACACTCTCAACATCCATATATTCACGAGGAAGACATGGCGAGCCAAAGAATATTACATGTGACTGAACAATCTGGTTACATCCTTGACTGTGAACAGAGAACATATTGAAGAATAAACCCTAATTATAAAATGGAATTGAAAGACTGGTGTCAAGTGGGCAAAGGTGATACCAGATACTGTATTTAAATGAGAAAGGTAAAGTGGCTTTTACTTCAATAACTGGAAAATATTACAGACTTCAAAATATCAATATCAAGCCTAAATGTGAAGGCTAACTAAATATGCAGTATAACAAAGGAAACTGAAACATCTAAATCATATATACCAAAATAGTAATTGTACAATATTTGCAATACTGCCCTAATTTAGAATGCATATTACAAAAAGACAAATTGAGGAAAAAAATACATTTCTGCAGTATCCACATGACTACAGGACTAATACTTGATTAATTTGTATTTATTTAATTCAGAAACTGACTGTTGATCTAAATAAGTTTGAAGGACGGATGTGTTTTAGTTTAGAAGGGTTTCTTGAGTCTTAGATTTTTTTGTCACTTTCTTAAAGAAAATATTAGAACTCCCCATTTTGCTGGAATTGATGTTACATCCTGAAAAAGACCAAACACTGTGGATACTGGAAATATGAAGTAAAAGCAGAAATTTTGGGAATTTTCAGCATTTGTAGAGAGGGAAATGAAGACAATATTTCAGGTCAATGATTATTTTTCAGAATCCCTAAATGTCACTGACTGAAATGTTAACTCCGTTTATTTTGTCTCCAAAGACACTGACCAACAGCTGAGTATTTCCAGAATTTTCTGGTTTTATTTTATACTTAGAAACTATTTCACTAAACCAAGCATTTCATACTCTATTAAATGTGTTTGGTCCCATTAGTTTCCAAATTCTGTCTTTGCACCATTACCAACATTCACAAGAATAAACTATTCCACTGAGAATTGAAACTGTTGGCTAACCTCTCACAGGTGAATAAATTGAATAACTTGGATAGATACATGGATGGGAGAGATCTGGAGGGTTATGGACTTGGTGCAGGTCAATGGGACTAGTGGAATAAAGTTTCGGCACAGATTAGAAGGGCCGAATGGCCTGCTTTCTGTGCTGTAGTGTTCTATGGTTCTAGGTGACATATTGAGCAGTTGCATTTTGCTACGTGGAGAAAAACTGGCTAATTGTCTATAAAGGGCTGTAATATCCAAATTCACTCAAAATAAATGGCATTCTTTTTGCAGCAAACCTTTCCTTACAATAAGTATGACCGCTAATCATTAGTCTTCTTACCAGCGTGGTCCTCAGGATCAAGGACGACTTGCTTCAGCTACAGATCTGTGAGTTTTGAGTGACTGATGAGGTGAGTGTAGGTTCCACATTTGGGGCAGGAGGTGCTTGGGTCAGTAGCTTGAGAGATGGTGTGCTCCTTCTGACATTTGCACAGGACTTTTATGTAAACTCAATGTATAAACTCAAGGTTTTCAGAGCCATCCTGAATGCTCCTCTTCCACTTTGAGCCATCACGGACTGGGAATCCCCAAGAGTCTGTGGAGACATTGATGTTTTCAAGAAAGCTTTGAGAATATCCTTGATTCTTTTCGTCTGTTCACCTGGTAATCTCTTCCCATTGTAGAGCTCAGAATAGAGGGTCTGTTTGGGAAGTCTGGCTTTGGGGTCTACTGATTGACCACCAATAAATATATGCATGTTTGCATCTTTATTAGAGAAAGGTAATCCAACAGTGACTTTCACAGGGAGGGATATCATGAAGTAGTCAATTGCAATATGTTCCATATCCTGCTCTTTTTAATGCTACAATTTCTCTGCACTTTTCCAGGTAGCGAGGGCCATGACTTGGAGTGAGAAGTGGCACACTCAGTGCGAGAAGTGGGAGCCATATAAAGAGGTGAGTGTCGGGACCCAGTTCTTTTCCAGGTATTTCCAAACATTCAGATTTGTGGATTATTGGAATCTCTTCTGAGGAAGGTACGACATGTACAAAAGGGACGGGTTACACCTGGACTGGAGGGGGACCAATATCCTTGTGGGCAGGTTTGCTCGAGCTGTTGCGGAGGGTTTAAACTAGTTTGGCAGGGGGATAGGAACTCGAGTGATAGGTCAGAGGATGGGGCATTTGGTGTACAGGTTGATGTAGCGTGTAGAGAGACTGTGGGGGAAGGATAGGCAGTTGATAGTGCAAAATAGCAGTCAGTTGGATGGGTTGAAGTGTGTCTATTTTAATGCAAGAAGTATCAGGCACAAGGGTGATGAACTTAGAGCATGGGTCAATACATGGAACTATGATGCTGTGGCCATTAGAGACCTCGCTGTCACAAGGGCAGGAATGGCTGCTGGACGTTCCGGGGTTTAGATGTTTCAAAAGGGACAGGGACGGAGGTAAGAGGTGGGGGAGTGGCTTTGCTAATCAGGGATAGCATCACTGCTGCAGTAAGGGAAGATGTCCTGGAGGGATCATCCTCTGAGTCAGTGTGGGTGGAGGTCAGAAATAGGAAGGGAGTGATCACTCTATTGGGAGTATTATATAGACTCCCCAATAGCAACAGAGACAACGAGGAACAGATCGGGAGGCAGATTTTGGAAAGGTGCAAAAATAACAGGGTTGTTGTCATGGGCGATTTCAACTTCCCTAATATTGATTGGCACCTCCTTAGTGCAAAAGGTTTGGATGGGGCGCAATTTGTTAAATGATGCAGGAAGGATTCCTGACACAATATGTAGACAGGCCGACTAGAGGAGAGGACATTCTGGATCTGGTACTAGGCAATGAACCTGGTCAGGTGTCAGATCTCTCGGTGGGTGAGCATTTCGGAGAGAGTGACCACAACTCCCTCACCTTTACCCTTGCCTTGGAGAGGGATAGGAGCAGATGGTATGGGAAAGTATTTAATTGGGGGAGCAATTAGGCAGGAACTTGGGAGTGTAAATTGGGAACGGATGTACTCTGGGAAATGCACAATGGAAATGTGAAGGTTGTTTAGCAATCACTTACAGGGGGTTCTGGATAAGTTTGTCCCACTGAGGCAGGGCGGTAGGGTGATAAGAGCTGTGGAATATCCAGTGAAGAGGAAGAAAGAAGGTTACCTAAGGTTTAGGTAACTAAGGAAGTATTAGGGCTCTAGAGTTACAAGGTAGCCAGGACGGAGCTTAAGAATGGACTTGGGAGAGCTAGAAGGGGCATGAGAAGGCCTTGGTGAGTAGGATTAAGGAAACCCCCAAGGCAGTCTACTTGTATGTGGAACAGGAGGATCACTAGAGTGAAGGTAGGGCCGAGTAGGGATAGAGGAGGAAACATGTGCCTGGAGTTGGAGGAGGTAGGGGAAGTCCTTGATTAATACTTTGCTTCAGTATTCACCAGTGAGAGAGACCTTGACACTTGTGAGGACAGCGCAAAACAGACTGATAAGCTAGAACATGTCGATGTTAAGAAGGAGGATATGCTGGGACTTTTGAAAAACATTAGGATAGGTAAGTCACCGGGACTGGACCGGATATATCCCAGGATACTATGGAAAGTGAGGGAAGAGATTTCTGAGCCCTTGGCAACAATCTTTACGTCCTCACTGGCCACAGGAATAGTACCAGATGATTGAAGGGGGGCAAATATTATTCCTTTGTTTAAGAAAGGGAGTAGGGATAACCCTGGGAATTATAGACCAGTGAGTCTTACTTCAGTGGTGGGCAAATTATTCAAAGATTCTTAGGGACAGGATTTATGAGCATTTGAAGAAGTATTGTCTGATTAAGGACAGTCAACATGACCTCCCCCTCACAAAGCCATGCCTCAAGAGCCTGACTGAATTCTTTGAGGATGTGACAAAACACATTAAGGGTAGAGCAGTGGATGTGGTATATATGGACTTTAGTAAGGCATTTGATAAGGTTCCCCATGATACGCTCATTCAGAAGGTTGGGAGGTATGGGATCCAGGGAAACTTGGCTGTGTGGATTTGGAATTGACTTGCCCATATAAGGCAGAGGGTGGTTCTAGATGTAGTGTATTCTGCCTGGAGGTTGGTGACCAGTGGTGTTCCACAGGGATCTGTTCTGGGACTCCTGCTCTTTTGTGATTTCTATAAATGACTTGGATGAGGAAGTGGGAGGGTGCGTTAGTAAGTTTGCAGATGACACAAAGGTTGGTGGTGTTGTGGATAGTGTGGAAGAGTGTTGAGGGTTACAACTGGACATTGATAGGATGCAGAGCTGGGCTGAGAAGTGGCAGATGGAGTTCAACCCGGAAAAGTGTGAAGTGATTCACTTTGGAAGGTCGAATTTGAAGGCAAAATACAGGGTTAATGGCAGAATTCTTAGCAGTGTGGGGAAACAGAGGGATCTTGGGGTCCAAGTCCATAGATCCCTCAAAGTTGCCATGCAAGTTGATAGGGTTGTTAAGAAGACATATAGCATGTTGGCTTTCATTAGTCGAGGGACTGAGTTCAAGAGCTGTGGGGCAATGTTGCAGCTCTGTAAAACCCTGGTTAGACCACACTTAGAATATTGTGTTCGGTTCTGGTTGCCTCACTATAGGAAGGATGTGGAAGCTTTAGAAAGGGTGCAGAGGGGATTTACCAGGAAGCTACCTGGATTGGAGAGCATGTCTTATGAGGATAGATTGAATGAGTTAGGGCTTTTCTCTTTGGAGCGAAGGAGGATGAGAGGTGACTTGATAGAGGTGTACAAGATGATGAGGCATAGATCGAGTGGACAGACAGAGACTTTTTCCCAGGGTGGAAATGGCTAAGATGAGGGGGCATAATTTTAAGGTGATTGGAGGAAAGTACAGGGGGGATATCAGAGGTAAGTTTTTTTTGGTAAGTGGAACACGCTGCCAGGGGTGCTAGTAGAGGAAGATACATTCAGGACATTTAAGAGGCTCTTAGATAGGCACATGGACGATAGAAAAATGAAGGGGTATGTGGGAGGGAATGCTTAGATTGATCTTAGAGTAGGTTAAAAGGTCGGCACAACATCGTGGGCCAAAGGGCCTGTGCTGTGCTGTAATGTTCTATGTCCTAATATATTTAGCTCATTTTACTTGCTTTTTGTCTCAGGCAGTTTTTTGCAACAGGACCATAGCCAACGTCAAATTTGCAGTTTCCATTCTGCCGGCAGCACTCCAGAGCATTAAAAACAATCCTTCTGGAGAATGCACGGTAATTGACTGTTTAAAATAATATGTCCATAAGTTCCATTCCTTAATGTGCGAAGCTAGCCCCTAACTCACCCAACCTCCACAATGAACTCTCAGAAATCTGATTAAAATCATCAGTAAAAAGTAATGGATGTTTTTAAAAACAAATAAGAAGCAAAATTCACATCAAACTTACTGTTAGCGATCCTTGATGTGTTTTATTTTTTTTCTCTGGCAGCAAGCTGGACCAAAAATATATCAAGTTTATATTTAATATTTAACTTCTTTCCTTGGTACTTGCACCCAACATTGTTATTGGTTAGCATTTCTGATTCCTCCAACTTTTGATCTCTGAAATATGTGGGTTGATTCTATTCAGTGTAAACAGAGAACAAAACCTGATTGTTATGAGAAATAGTTTACCACCTCATTGCTGCCAACAGTCTGAAAGTGCCCATTTTTCCAAGTGCAGGGTAGGTAGACACCAGCCTGTTAGGTGATGCGGTTTTCAATGATGCAAATATGATGCTCCTGGACCTTGATTATGATTTCAGAATTGTACAGTGTGGAGTATTTTGCCGAGCATGAATCACAGCATATCAACTTGTGCCCAAGTCAAAGAGATGTCCAGCAAGCAAGTTGTAAATTATTTTTGGTGTGGTTTGGAAGGAGCTCCACAAAATCCACCCTCAGAGAGGCTGTCCTGAGGTGCCTGCCTGGAAACTGACAGTTCCATAATAGTGACATCTTGTTTCAAAATGTACCAAGCTTTCAAATATGATTGTTAACTATACTTTGCTAAAAACCCTGTCCGATAATGAGACAAACGAAATGGGTTCCCAATCAATATTTTAGTGCAATAATTCAACTTTACATCTGATTATCAAAATCCCCAACTCTTTCCTTGTCACTTCTAGACCCGTGTATCCTAATATTCTCTAGGTGAGTACTCTCTATAAACTTCAGCTCATCCAAATCTCTGCCTCCTGTTTCTTATGTCACCTCTCACCACAATCCTTGCTCAGGTTCATGAGTTCCCAGTACCTTAAATTCAAAATTCTTCCCATCATGCTGAATTACTTTCATGGCCACACCAATCGTTTCTTCTGTAACCTCTTCCAGAAATGGAGGTAGTAGTAATAACTGAATAATTGATAGCTGTACAAATCCTACATATAACGGGGACAGCTGGGTATAGAGGCTAACACAGGCACAGTAATGAATGCAGTAAAGAGCATGGAAGAGGGACAGCTGTATCACATCAGCAAAGTGAGCTATAATGACAGACTGCATTGTTATTTATTTCAAGTGAAAGGAATTGCAACCACTTCACTCGACCTTTGATCTTCTGGCCCCCATGAAAAACTGTTATTTTATCACTTGCTTGAATGCAAATAAAATAAAAACTGGGCACCTGTTAGAAGCTCAAATGGAAGCAGCAATAAGACCAAGTGATCATAGCAAAACCTGTGACTGGTAATTATTTTCCACTTGCCCAGGCGTATCGTCACAACAAGTATACTTGGAAATACCAGTTTTGTTCTCAAAATCTGCATTGATGGAGAAGGTTTTTTAGAAGGTTTTTTTTAAAATGTTAAATATAGTAGCAAGAAAATATAAAAGCATAAACATAATTGTAAGTGCACTCTGACATCACTTGCGCAAATCCTTTTTGTTTAACTTACACGTATTTAAATTTTTAAAATTATCCTTTCCAAACAGCACTAAAGCTAAAAGTAGGGTTATTACTTTTACAATGTCCATTCTGGTGCTGACAGTGTTCCACTGTAATTTATTGTTTATTTATCTAATAGATCCAGCCATAGAAATCACAGGAGTTCTACTGACAGTTACTCAAAGTGCTTCATTACCAGATTTTATTTCTATATGTTTGATACACATACAAGCCTATTTAAAATTGGTTTCCATAAGAACTGATACAATGGTTAAATAGGCACATGAGGATTGGTTTGGTGCTGAACTGATCACAATACAGTCTCATGCATCCGACCCAGTTCACAGGTGCCAAGAAACAAACAACTTTCATGATGGTGCCAATTTGGACCAATTCCACTATAATCCAACAGGGCAGTCAACAGTGAAACAGCTTGGTCAGTAGGAATGGGACTTCAGCATTTAGCGGGAGTCTCATAACCTACAATCACTTGCACTGAGAAATGCTAGCACTTTGGAGTGGAACTACCAGTACTTCCCAAAACTTCCCAGCAAAATCCTACCCATTGTTTGTAAACATATTGCCTTGGGTAGAAAATGGCCATGTCAGTCTTCAAGAAGGCTCCAGGTCAACATCACGGAAATGACAAAAAGAGATACAGATGGATTACCATGAATGGCACACAAAAGGAGCTACCTTCTTTGTCTTTATCGCTGCTCAGATATTGTTTGTTATCATATTGCCTACTAACAAGTCAAAGGAAAGCATACTGCCATCCCTGATTGTGAACTAATCTTAGTAGAAGTTAAAAAGTGAGCATCAAAGATATAAAAATATCCAATCACTCCCAAAGATCTCTGATTTGGTGCTCTAATTTTATTTGTTCTGATCTCCACAGTGGTATACTACATACACATGTGTATTCAATCCTTGTGATGATGCACAGATTTTTAATCTGAAAGTCTTCGATGTGACCTAAAGGTAACGTACCTCCAAGAACAACAATCAATAATCTGTTTCATAAGCTTTTTAACAAATGACACTTGCACTAGTTTCAGATTCAAAGAGTACAGAATGGTCTTCTCCCTGGTAGCTTGTAAAACTACATTTTCCATTGACTTCCATGCTTTTCTGCTTAATTTTTATTTTATTTATGTTAGTTTCTTTTCTATACAGGAGTTTAGACTTGTTCTGAATTGGGAGAAAAAGAATCCAAAGTTGTGTTGATCTCTATAAACCCTTACTGTCACAGTCTGGAGATTTACAGTCCAAGGAATGGTCGGGTTCTCTATGCTTCAAGAAATCCAAAGGAAGGAACATTTGAAATCACGAGCAGCAAAACTTTAGCTTTCAATAGGCATAATCCCAGATAGTAAGAAAAGTTCATTGAAAGATGGACCATAAATAACACTGGTGTCTGGCAAAACAGTTAATTCCAGTTAAGTGCTTGAATGGTATGGTTCACCTCTGCTCTACCTTTCATATAATTTCTCAGGTTTTATTTAAAACTACTAATGACACTGCTTAGGTATTGTTGGACAGGTTTGATTATATATTTCTGGGATAAAATGGTTTTTTTCAGATTTTTACTTCAATCTTGTTGCATAAAGAAATTTACATACATTTCAGTTATCATAACTTTTCCACTACCGAACTCAACATCCAAGGACAGGGAATAAAACAAATCAGCCAAGATACTTTTCTAACTGCACTCTAGTAACTCTAGATGTAAAAGCCATTTGTGCAAATGTCAGGAGAGGACGTTGTTAGGCTTTGCTCGGACGTCCCCTATCTAACTGTCTGATAATGCATGCTATCCATGCTTATACATGAAGAATGGTCACTTGAGTGACCTACTAGATGGTGGTCAACACCTGCAGTACCAGCCTTTGTGGGAGGATAGAAAGGGAAAGAATGAGCTTGCATTTCTATCACACTTCCATGACCTCAGGGCATCTCAAATTAGATTCACAGCCAATTAAAGACTTCTGAAGTGAAGTCACTCTTACAATGTTAGAAAATGCAGTAGCACAACATGCAAAGTGATGGATGACCAGCTAATCTGTTTTAGTTATGTAGGTTGGGGTATAAATTTTGGCCAGAGCACTATATAACACATTTGTGTTTCTTTGATTATTGCCCTGGAACCTTTTATGGACATGCACAAAGGCAGATGTGGCCTCAGACTAACATCCAAAAGAGAATACCTTTGGTAGTTCAGGCACAACGAGACCGTTACTGCTCTCTCTGAAGAAGGAAGGAAAGGAAATTGGAGGTGGAAAACATTAATATGTTATCTGTTTGACTTTAAAACAATGGCATCAAAATACAAAGGACATTGATAGTTGTGAGCAAAAGAGACAATGTAAATTGGAATTATATGTTAATAAGAATAAACCATAAGATGTTGCTTACCTACAGAACTTGTATTTACATATTCTACCAACGGTAATTAGTGGTATTATGAATTCACATCAACTTCATGACATTTCAAAATAGAATATGGATCTTTATTAAGATAACATTTAAACCAAACAAATGCACCAATTCATGTGCTCTTAGAAAACAGACCTGAGGAATGAGAATATCTTTAAAAATATTGCTTCTTTTTGTTTTTCAGAGTAAATTTCTGAGTCAGGACCACTGTTCAAAGTATACAGTATTGTTGAAGCTCTGGTAAAAATAAAAAAAGATAGCACAATACCACTGACTTCTTAATTTTTGCACTATTGTCCTTGCTTGGCTACCCGAATACTCAAACACATCAAAAAAGAAAAAACAACAATTTTTCTTTGATAATAACAATTTGCCTTTGTGCTTTCAGAAGGTATAAAGAACTGTTTGCCCTGAACAATAGTGTTTATACTACAATTGGGAGTGCTATGACCTTGTAAACCAAAGTAATCAGACACAATACATCTTCCAAAAAGATAATCAGTATGCATTCATGCTACTTCAGAATTCTGAATACGTTTACCGCCTCTCATTCAGACAAATGCTGTTTACTACTCAACCCAGTAAATACATATCACACATTGAAAAAACATTTTCAGGATAGAGGTTTTATAAACTATAGCCAAAGAAGATCAGAACTGTAAATGCTCATCACTCTTTGTGCACTGAATTTTCATACACTTATGAGATATATTAATTGAATATTGAAGACTGATTTTATATATAGAATTGGAGAAGGTTATAGAATGGTTTAACAATATACATTATTCATTGAACAAAATGGGGTAGGCAAATATCCAAGCAATTCTCATGTTCACATTCTTGTCAGGAACCAAGACAGTCAGTGATAGGAAAGGGTTAAATGAACAAAAAGGAAAGGCTGCATCACTTCCAGCATCCTACATAAAAGCAGAATGGGTGCAATACCATGTGGAGTAAGGGACATGTCTATTATTCAGTAGTTGTCTTTGACAGAAAAAATAATAATAATTTTGCTGTTAAGACACTTCCACGGGACTAGTTGCTGTCATCCACAAACATGTCAATGGTATGTTTACCAGCTGATTTGAATTAAAATACAGCTTTGGTTCTGCTGACTGCACATCATTATCTGAGAGACCATAATCCTGCTACCAAATCCTATAGCTTCCAGATTTCAGCTTTTTGTTTAAGATTCCTGAAAGCTTAATTTGTAATAAGGAGAAATGAGGCATCTCTCTCTTCCACTCTAATTAAATGTTGGGGCTTATTCATAAAACTGACCAAGAAAGATATACTTTGTAAAGAGTGCATTTATCTTTTAAGAAGCAAATAACAAAATCAATGAATGAATTTATTAGAAACTTAAACTGAATTTATCAGGTAGAAATCTGCCAGTGAAGCACTTTCAGCTCAATGCTATGGCTTTCAACAATTGAATGGCCACAGCCATGTCATTAGGAATTTGCTGCCATAAGTCAGCTACTATATTGTGAAGTTAATCAGGAATTTCCCCTGCCATTCACTCTTTTAAAAAGAGAGAGAGGGAGAGAGGATATGGAGCAAAGCTGTAGTCAGCATTTCAGCTGAGTGTAGTAACGCAAGTCAGGAATGAATAAAGAGCCCTTTCCTGGACCATGCCATAATCATCTACCATTAGCTGTCAGACAAACCGTGACTTTGGTTGCATTCCAACATTCAGTGCTTTGTCTCCAACTTTTTAGGACAAGTTGTTGAATTTCACAACTAGTTCACAAGCAAACTCGGAAAACAGTCAGGAAACTTTGAAGAAAGGAGGTGAAAAGACATGTTTGATTTATAAATGTATTTCATGCATATTTTACATAGTAAAGCCAATTGACACAAGGCCAAAAGAGCAGGAAAAAGGAGACAGACTCTGTGTGCCATCAACTCTTTTCAAGAACACTTTCAGTTAACGTAAATGTGCCTACAGCAGGTGCCATCACTCTGCCTACCTGCACATTGAGGCTGCAAGTATATTTCCATTCCATTTACCAGCAACAGATGCTGCCCAATAATATTGAGGAGGCAGCTTCTCATCACATGTTTGGTCACCTATTATTATTCTCATATTTCTCACAACGTTGGAAAGCCATTCATCCCATGCTGGCTGTAAGAGCAATCCCTTCAATCCCATTCTCTCAGTTTTTCCCCAGTACACGTTCTTACATGCCATCACATTCTGGATCATTTTTTTTTGATGACTGAGAACTCTGTTACAACTGTACAACACACACACACACACACACACACACACACACACACACACACACACACACACACACACACACACACACACACACACACACACACACACACACATTCTGTATGACCACTTTTCCCAGGGTCCTGAAGAAACTGATGTATTTCTACTACATTTTGATTAAAGTTCTGATTTTGTTTGGTTACCTGAATGTCTGGAAAAGATTATTTCCAGTAAATGAATGCAAAACTTGTGTTTCAGGATCACAAACCTGGTTTTAACAACAGAAGGTTTTCCCTTTTGCTAAACATCAGCTTGGAAGGTTCATGAATATGCAGCATTCCAATGGTTTGGGATTCCTGGTATACAAACTCAGCAGCTGAGGGATGTCCTCCAACAGATTATTAGGATTGCCGAATCCCCATCCCAGGACAGTGGCTGGATCTCTAATGGAATATGGAAATTACATCCTCTCAGGATGAGAGTAAAAACCTTTCCATTGCGTAATTTTGGCACAGTCTACCACAGATAGTACTGGATGCTGAATTAATGAATATATTTTGGGCCAAGACAGAGAGTTTTGCCTTTAGGGCAGTCGAAGTTCATAGGGAATAGGCCAGAAAGTAGAGCTGAGGCTAAGATCACATCAGCCAACTTATTGAATGGTGCAGCAAACTGAAGGGGCCACGTGGGCTCCTCCTGCTTCTGCTTCTTAGGTCCTTATCACCACCACTCTGTACTGGGACATTAGTTGAAAACGGACAATATCCTCAAATCTGGAAACCCTTGCCCCCTAACATTGCTATAACATGGTTCTGCTAACCCTTTGTGTTTTAAACAACCCTAGATCTGGTAACAAAGGTATGGCAAAGGGACGGCACTGTGGTTCAGCTAGTAGAGCCACAGCCTCATAGCACCATGCATCAGGGTTCAATCCTGACCTCAGGAGCTGGCTGTGTGGAGTGTTCATATTCTCCCTGTGACCATGTGGGTTTCCTCCAGGTGCTCCGGTTTTCACCCACGTCAAAAGACATGCAGGTTGGTAAGTTAATTAGGCACTGTAATTTGCACCTAATGTGTAGGTGTGTGATATAATCAGTTGGGAGTCGATACGACTGTGGGGAGAATAAAAAACTGGATTTATCACTGATTGGTGTAAATTGGTGGTTGATAGCATGGAATCAATAGGGTGAAGGGCCTGTGTCCATGCTGTATCTCTCTATGGCTCTATGACTCCAAAGTTCTGCTAAATCCTGGAAAAAAATGTCCATTCACAATGCCAACCCCCGCATTGCACCCTATCCCTAGATTACTAAACACAGGATTCCCTTTATAAAACTAGCATATCCAGAATTATTCAATCCTACACACCCCCAAAAGAATATAAATGCTATAAAACTCTAATTACAGCTCCCCATTACAGTTGTGGCCTACTTCTCATCTTCTACATACTGCCAAGATCTTCTTAGATATCCCGAGATTTAAGCAAGATGAAGGCTAAAAATTAAACCTGACGATGAACTTGCAATTATAATCAAGGCCACTCACATGGATTTCATGGAAAAATGGCCTGAAATCTGTGCTTCAAAACAACAGTAAAGAAATTAAATCACATGAAAGAAAACAAGGATTTGACTAAATTAGTCACTGTCAATCAATAGTCCTGATAATAAGTTGTGCATTGCACAGCATACCAACCCTTCTGTCATAAAGCAGCATTTCCTTTGATTCACCATGAGTAACACCACAGGGAAGCTGCTCGTAGTTAGGTATATTAATATATATATTTCTATATTTAAAAAATTAATACTTCCTTCTGTCGCACTTAGGGATCATGCTTCAGCGACATATTTAAGTGGCTCAAAGTAAAACGGAAGGATGGAGATTGAGAGAATTTTAACATGTTTTGTTGAAAAAAATTACACATTTCACCATAATGAGATGAATTTAATGTACAAAATTGCCTCTTGACTATTTGAGTCCTTCATTAAGGTCTTGCAGTCGATAATTTTCCCCAAATAATTAATCAGGTGAAGATAGCCAAGAATACACTCGTAAGGATTTCTCATTTTGTAGGATTTGTGAACGTGTGGCGGTTTATCCAGAAACCATTAACATGGTTCTTTCAAAGCAACAAGAATGATATTCCAACAAGGGTTTTGAATTAGCTTTCCCTTATCATGTGATAATAAGCTGCCAAATGAATTTTGAAAATTCAGACCAGTTCTCAAAATATAATGATCACACATTCTTTTTGGAGAAAGTGAGAAGGAAATGGAGAAATTACCATGCACCATTTCCTTATCTATATATTAAGAAACTGTTAACAATCATCATTTACAGAAAATACAATTTGCCTTTCCCAATGTAAATGTTGAAACATACCTCTACTGAGGCCTTAATTTAAAAATAAACTCAAAACAAGCTAGAAATTTGATTTCAAACACTTTTGTAAATAAATCAAAACTATGAACTTTTTCTTAGAATGCTGAGGTCCTAAAAAGACCAAGTTAATGATATACAATGCTTGTGTGCATTTGGTAGGAAGCTAAAAAATTTCTTTCTTACATAAAGCAGTCAGATAGGTCACAATATTAAAAGGCAATCCTCCTATTCTTTATTACTGCTTTTCTGAACTTCTATGAAGTGCATTAATTCCCAGTGGCAGCAATACTAAGATTTCTATCTCCTCGGATATGCCAAAACCCATAACTCATGCTGCCATGCTGCCTAATTCCAGCGTATCCCCACTGCCAGTTCAGGAACATCTTAACATCCCAGTATTTCTGTCCCTTTCTCCAATGCTCCTCAATTCTGGCACCAGAAAGAATAAGTTTAACCTGTCTGATAAGCCTCTCGCAAATTGTCAACAAAGTGATGGAAAGAGTCATCAGCAGTGTAATCAGGCAACAACTTTTCAATGAGGTGCAACAAGAAGTCTGCCAAAACCACCCAACTCTTGTCATCATTGAACCTTTGATTAGATATGGGTACAAGAAATGAATGCTAGAGGAGAGGTGAGTGTATCTCTCCTAACTTCAAAGCAGCATTTGGCTCAACTGTAACACCAAAGAACTCAAAAACTGAGGCCAAGGGGAAATCTTTCCAGGGCTAGGGTCATACTACACAAGAAGATCGTTGAGACTTCCAAAGGACAATCATTGTAACCACAGGATAACAGTGTAGGGGTTCCTTGGAGAACTTATCTCAGCCAAATCATCAATTTCTTCTTCTCTGACCTCTCTAGAACAAGTAAGGTTTATTGACATACGTACACCATTTGGCTTCATTTACAATTCTTTTGATCTTCTAATGTAAGATCAACAATTAGAATCTAAAGCAGCACCTGGTCAAGTTAGTTGGAAGTTGTACATCAGAAATAATCACTTAGAGACAATAAGTCAAAGGGAACAACTAGTACTAGGCTTTAATTAAATTTATCTTATATATTTTTAAATACATTTATACATTTGTAATTATTTTTAGCAATAGTTTTTAAAAGTTTCTGAATATCAGGGAAAGCCTTGCTAGCATTGACAGATAGCAATGCTGCACCCCCAGCTTTATCTCCTATCAAACACCGCTAGAGCATTCTGGATGTGAGGCCTCTGCAGTGCACTCTCTGAGATTTACTTGCAGTTGTGGTGCAGCATGCCATGGGAAAGTCAATTCATACGGCCTTCTCATTCGATACAGGTAGGTAGTACAGGTGAAGAGGGGCCTGAATCCAGCTTGAATTTAGCTCAGCCTTTAGGCTATCTGTGATGGAATGGAAATTCAAGAATTTTTTGAGAATATAATCAGCCCTTCGAGGTGTGTAAACCAGACAGAAATATTCAAATTGCTTTCTTCCATGTGCATGACATGCCTGCCTTGAGGATGCTGGGAGCACAGTAGTGAGATCAGTCAGTATGCAACATAAGTACTCAATCAAACAGTGTGGGCAATGACCAGGAAAGCAGGCCTTAATGGGAGGGAGAAGACCTGATCAACTATTACCCTAAAGTACAATCCCTACTGATGTTGAGCCCTTCACAGATGTTAACAATGGATTCTTCTCTGATGTAGAGGTGGATCAGAATTATCTGCTGTTAATTCTTGCCCTGCCTGTCCACCTTGATGATCGAGACGTCTGATGTTGTAGCCAAGAAATGGAGTGCTGCTCTTGTGGTTGTCCTGCCACTCCTAGTGTAAGATCAGCTGATTCAGCCCCATTACATGCAGCAGTGGTTCTCATTGAGAACCAATGCTTTAAGAGATTGCACAAACATTTACACTTCTTTTGCATCTCCTGAAAATACACGTGGTTGCTGTTCATAGTACTGGTGAAGACCTGCCGAAGTGCATGATTCCTTGCACCTCTTGCTCATAGGCAGGCCCAGAGGAAACTGGCATGAGCCTCCAGCACAGCCCAATCTAGCATGCATTACAGGTGCAAAGCAGTTTCTAATTTCTAATCCTTTGGGTTTTGCAATATACTTGCAGATATGTAATAAAATTGGTGAGACAAGAAGAAACTGAAAATAACCAATTATAAAAATTTAAAAATGAAATAAAAAAGAATACTTAATTAATGAAGATGAAAATGCACACACTACACTCATAACAGTCAATACTGATTCACCCATTTGGACATTAATTTTGTATCTTTTAATGAAGTGGAGAAACCTTCACTGAAACAACATTTATTTTGACCCTACTTCATCAAAAGGGAAGGCATTCAATCCATGTTAATAAATTCCAATGCTTGCATTTATAATGAACACTGCACATGTAAAACATGTGACATTGTAAGTACACACCAAGTGTTAGTGCTCTGGTGCCTAGGGCAGACAGAGTATAATTACAGGGTGGCAAGTTTACCTAGGCAGTAAATGTGGACATAGGAATTTATAATGGAACAAGCTGACAGCAACGTATTACATATATTGTAGTATCAACCAGCAACTGTCTGCCCCAGCTCAATTCTTTTCAACTGTTCAAGCCCTCTTTGAACTGGTTAAACAGTAAGCATATAAGTAACATTTGGCAGCTCCCTCTTTATTATCTACTCTGGAATATGGGACAGATACAATGGAGCAGGCAGGCATGTGTAATTTGTCAGACAATTACAAAGCACTCATACAATTTTTTCAGTTTTAGCCTCTAGTCATTGAAAAAGGGGACAGAAAATAAGTGTGGCATTATCAAGAGTTTTTTTTTGCCTTCTGGGTATTTTTCCTAATTGGGATGAATTTGTAGGTCACCCCAATAGTTTTCTGAGAAGTTAAAGTGAAATTCAGGCTTTCAATCAAAATAACAAATCTGATTTCAACATATCTCTCCACTCTTAGATAAAAACATAAACTGCAAAAAAGAAGTAATGGATTGTTATCCAGTGTCAAAGCCAATATATGCACACTGATTGGTTAAAGAAAATTGTGGATTTAATTTAATGACTGGATTATATAATCCTAGATCATACTACTGTCGTGTAAATGCTTGATGTTTGATTTTAGTACATTGGTTGTCTTGAGTATAAAAGTAAGCCAGAGCTGAAAATGTCATATAAGGCCTTACAAAACAGAGTACTGTTTTGTTAGTATTGTTTTTTAATTTAAAAACATTTCCACCCATCAAGCAGGTTTAAAAAAGCATATTTTTCTGTTTCAGTGATCTCTAAGTTCACTCACCTGCATATAGGAACAAGTGTCCTTTCATTTTCCATCTTACATGCAAGTGGATAAAATAACAACACTAAATTGTATTTCAGAATTATTTATAAGGCAATTGTGTAGACAAATGAAAAACAGCCCAGACAGAGCTAAGAATACTTGCTGAAAGCTAAACTATCCATACTTTACAAAGCTGAAAGTATATTGATGGACCAGTCATCTACACCATGAATTTAACAAAAGGCCCACATCAATCATACAGCAAATAGGATTGCAAGATCCACACTCGGAGAATTTTCTGGGATTCCATTTGGCAGCTTTTAACTTATAATATTTACTCTATCTCATAAGCTATTAATATGTGATTATTGTTCTTTTCAATACAGTAATTACTTTTAACTAACCAAATACTTTAATGCAATCCACATACACCATGCCCGGCCAGGGACTCTGGTCTGAGCTGGCCACTGTATAACTATATTACTGCAGCAATACTATGGCTAGCAGTGTTAAAGCCGAGCATCTATAAATTGTAATGTACAAATGGCAGAGCTGAGTTATATGATTGACTGAAATCTGCACTCAGCTTTTCAACAAATGACCTCTGCTTTTCCATGTTTTGCAAAGGGCAAAGGTAGCTTCTGCTGTTGCCTAATATTAAAAGCATTGCAAGGTAAATTTAAAAATATTTCAATAAGTCCACTGGACCTTCAGGACACTTAAATTGCAGCACTATAATGAGAAGGGGAGATGTTATTCAGTACTTCTTCTAACTGAGTTAAGATTACCTACTCAAAAAGATCTTTTGTTTCAGCATACCTGAATGTCTGATTGCTGGGCTCATTCCCAGATTATGTTGTTACTTCCATCCTAATGCAGACATCATGTCCTGTTGCAGTAACAGAACAATGTTACATTAAATACGATAATTGCTGTAGCAGAAACTGTACCTCCTCCAATGAAATGTTTTAAGTTTGCATTCAAAGTTTAACAGAATCGGAACCAATGTCATTGTATCAATTTTCCCCATAAGCATCCTTAGAACTTTACATACACCCAAGGAAGATATTTGAATGAATTACAGAACTTGGTTGCTAATTACATACCAAATAATTGATAATTGTGCAATAGATTTATGAAACTTAAATGCAACAAGAAGTTGTCAGACTCAGTGGAAATGCATTGTCTATAATGTTCTGACTAATAAAGATCAAGAAGTTTAATCATGAGTCTAGAGTAAGTAAACTAATCTCAGCCAATAGAGTATATATTACTTTTGATTTTGATGCCAAGGCAGGAGAAAAAAATAAGCTGTAAAAAGTTCTCTCATTTCTGAATGTAACCCAGTGCCTCCAATGACTTAATTCAACAATTACTATTACATCCTAAACAAGCTTTCGGCCCATAGTGGGCAATATACATTATAACATTCGGAGTTCTTCAGAGTTTACGTGATAAGCACATCACGGCAATTGCTTTTCAGCAAATCTAAACTCATTGTATAACTCCACAGTTAGGACACATTCTGATTTTGGGAAGAAATAGTGAGGGTTGTAATCTGGCTTTGCATTGGTTTGACATAGTATGGACTCACTAAGTATAAATGCAGCATTAAGGTTACTTCATTATTGAGGGCATTTTAACTCTGCCTCATAGTCAGACTTCCTTATTGAAATCACTGATTAGAGAGGAATTTGAAGTGCCTTTGCATTCCATTTCAACAGCTACAGGCACAGGCTGAGATGTCTAATTAGACACTTCTAAATCTCACACAGCTACTGGTTACAAATGTGATCCAAGAATAAATGGGATCAGGTGCTTGTATAAAAGTGAAAGGCCATCAAGCAAAATGTCTAAATGACATACATGAAAATAAGCACCAAAGTGTTAATGAACAAATAAATCGTACTTTATCAATTTAACATGCTTTTTGAGAGATATATGAAACCCCCTTAAAGCATTGTTAATTTCTCAACAAAGTATCTATTGCTTCAGGTAGTTAAAGGGGCAGTTTGCAACAGCCATGTAGAGAAGAAATCCAGACATCAAAGATGTAATTTAAAGGAAAGAGAGATTTGATTATTCATTTAAACCTAATTTATATTTACATTTTATATATAATTTATTGATGTTTATGGTCCATTAAACATCTCATCAAACCAATGTGGGAATATTAGCAGGTTCATAATGCAAGGAATAGGAAGTCAAAGACATATCAAATAAATAAGAGATTAGCAACATGAAACCTACTTTGAACCCCACAATACAGAAAAGAACAATTTACAAATGCAAAATGTATTTTTATAGTATTCTGAGCTTAGCAAAGAGCTTTGTTGTAAACATGTGGAAGATGTTGCTTGATTACCTATAAGTGCAATTATTTTCTTCATAAACTACTAGCAAATATTTTAGAAAAACAATTGGAAACTATATCTAAATTCATAGTTAAAATGTTTTTATATAGACTGATATCTATGATCATGATGATAGAATCATTTTTATAAGATACAAATATTTGTCTTATAAGTCAACACTGCTGGATCAACATGGAACTATTTCTATTTGTCTAATTATATTTATTCACAAGGCAAATATCACTGTTGAACTAAGAAACTAACAAAATAATCTTCCGCTGTAAACCAGATCTAAAGCTTTTTCACAGTCCTTGTAGAAATTAGTAAAAGTCAATATGAAATTTATTTCAAAAAACATTGTGCAAATTATCAATGCCTATGATATTTGAGATCTTAATCTTTATTAAAGCCATACTATTTTTGACATCTAACTAGAAGAGATAGTGCAGTACAAAATTATAAGTACAGAGGGAATATCCTGGATAAGGTGATAGGATCCATTAAATACTAACATTTAATTTATTCTTCTTGATATTGATTCAGTCCCAAGAGTATAATTTTAAAATTCTTTTTTTTATATGACATTAGGAAACTATCATATTAATCACAAAGCCCTGGAAAGATACTGTTTATAATTAATCTGGAGCAGTAGTTTAAGCATTAATTTAAGAACAGGTCTAATTCTTCATGATTAGCAGCATGTTTTGGTCATGAAAGATCTCAATTGTAAACAGCAGCTATCTTGAGATTTCAGCCGTCTATTTACCTTTATGTTCTTTCTCCTATAAATGAAAGCTTCTTTTTTTTAAACATATAAAAAGACAATTAACATATTCCCTAATAATAGCTGTTGTGTAGAGGTGAAAATAAATAATAGATACATTTCGTAGTTGGCAATATTCCTGGCATAATAACTGTTACAAGGAAAACTAATTTTATATGCTGCAGAAAATTCTTTTCTAGTGCTTTAAGAGTTAAAACACAGAACTGTCTTTTTAAAATGGATCACAAGAGCCTTCAAGAAGCCCACTGAGCTCTAATAATAACATGCTTACTTCAGGTTTGTCTTACAGTATCAACACTGCATGCAATCCCAGTGGCCATAACATCTATGCTGTATTTATGCTTTTTTTCTTTTTCAGTCATTGAATTTTACTTGAACCCAGAAATCAAACCCTACATTTCAACATGCTAAAACTTGATTTTTGCACATATACTGCAGAGCAGGGCTTCTTTCCCAGCTCTGGTGCCATGTATGTCAGTCCTCTCTTCACCTTTACAGCTCTTCCATGCTTATCTAAGTTAGTCAAACGTATTTCTTATCAAAAAGTGAATGTACAGTCTGACAATAGACTGTTATCAAATTTCTTCAGCTGAAACCCCATGTCTTTCAACACTCAGCTGGGTTTGTATTTGATTGATGCATGGGTTTCTGACAAATAAAACTAGGATCAACAGCTTTGCACCTATTTCCCCATCAGAGACCCAAGCAGAACATTCCTCTATAACAAAGACAGGATTAGGGATGCATTAGCTCCCGATCGACTAAAGCCATCCAGTTCCATCAATACTTTGCAAGTAATAACCTGAAGCTATGATAAGGAAACAAAGGAGAAGAAAGGAACAGGAGAAAACAAATCAATGAAAGCCTAGAAAGTTTGAAAGACAAACTGTCAAAATGAAGAGAAATTTAACTGAATTGCTGAGATAATGACTCCTGACAAGGGAACAATGTGTCCTCCAGGTTCATCAGTGGGGCAGGAAATTGTCAGTGCACTAAGAGCAGGTTTGAGACACCAGTGGTAGGTGACCATTCAAAGATGGATGAGTACGATAGCAATGGATTGCTATGATCCACAGGCAACAGATGATTACAGCATTTAAGGTTTTAATACTATTAAAATATTAATTTCACAAACATTTTTGCAAATAATGGATAAATTATTGCTGCTGCTATTTCCATTAATTAACCTAATGAGCCAACTGTGCAAAAAATTGTGCAGGAGCTGATAATTCAGAGCACACATGGGTGTGTATTTCTTACTTCAGACTACATGCAAGATCACAAAGATGTGCCACCCATTTTAATATTTCATGGTTTTAACTCCTGATTTTAATATCTTAAATAGTACCCACAAACACTAGCTCTATATCTCACTAGCTACAGCTCTTTAAATTTGGTGGGCAGAAAGATTTAAATTTTTATTAACACAATCAGTCCAGTTCTGATGAAAGCTCATTGACCTGAAATATTAACTCTGTTTCTCTCTCCACAGATGCTGTCTGACCTGCTGATTATTTCTTGCATCATCTGTTTTTATTTTGGATTTCCAGCACCTGTAGCTTTATGTCATGTTCCTTGCCTCTTAGCATAGTCTGTGTTTTCTGCAGGACAACTTCCATTAGATCTTGCAGGCTCTTCCTCAGTGCAGTTTATCACCACATTGTGGTACTTGAGTAGTACAAGAACTTGCCAGACAAAAGCCACCTCTTTGAGACAATCCTGCAGATCTTCAACATGAACATTTTGCTCTATTCTACATCCAGTCTAAGACATGACAAAAAAAAATTAGATTAATATGTGACATACTATTGTTGGTTTGACGATTCATATCTGTCAAAGGAATGCCTTCAGTAGAATGAATTTTAGGGGCATAGGCAAAACTAGTTTATTTAGCAGTACCAATTAGCATGAATTTTTAAGACAGTAGAACGTTACTTTCCTATATTGAGAGTAATTGCCTCATCGAAAAACAAAATACCTGGGATAACTGTTTCCAGGTGAAAGGAATGATCAAGGAATGGGGGGGGGGGGGGGGAGGAATTTGTAGCTATTTGTAAATCCACATAAAAGGGATCAATTTACTGAACCTCTATCCCCTCATCACTCCCCCCTCCCCCCACCTTAGCAAGGATACTAATCAAGGGTAGGGCAGTGGATGTTGTCTATTTGGACTTTAGCAAGGCCTTCAACAAAGTCCCCTATGTTAGGCTGGTCTGGAAGGTTAGGTCCCATGGAATCAAGGGAGAGCTAGTCAGGTGGATTCAAAATTGACTCAGAGGCAGGAAGCAGAGGGTGGTAGTTGAAGGTTGTTTCATGGTGTGCCACAGGGGTCGGTGTTGGGACCCTGGTTCTTTGTTATTTATATAAATGATTTGGATGCGAATGCACAAGGTTTGATCAGTAAGTTTGCAGATGATACAAAATTGGAAGTATTGTTGATGGTGAAAAAGGTTATCATAGATTACAGGGGGATCTTGATGAGTTAGGGAAGTGGGCTGAGGAGTGGCAAATGGATTTCAATACAGATAAGTGTGAGTTGATGCATTTTGGAAAGTCAAACCAGTGAAGGACTTATGCTATGAATGGCAGTGCACTAGGGAGTGTAATAGAACAGAGGGAACAAGGAGTACAAGTGCATAGTTTGTTGAAAGCAGCATCACAGGTAGACAAGGTGGTGAAGAAGGCATTTAGCATACTGACCTTCAGCAGTCAGGGCATTGAGTATAGGAGTTGGGACATTATGTTGCAATTGTATAAATTGTTGGTGAGGCCGCACTTGAAATACTGTGTACAGTTTTGGTCACCCTGTTATAGGAAAGATGTGGTTAAACAGGAAAGAGTCCAGAAAAGATTTACGAGGATGTTGCCAGGACTAGGGGGCCTGAGTTATAGGAAGAGGTTGGCCAGGCTAGGTCTTTATTCCTTGGAACACAGGAAAATGAGGGGTAACCTTACAGAAGTATTTAAAATTATGAGAGGCATAGATAAGGTGGACAGTAATAGTCTTTTCCCCAGGGTGGGGAGTCCAAAACTAGGGGGCATAGGTTTAGGGTGAGAAGGGAAAAATTGAAAAGGGACCTGAGGGACAACTTTTTCACGCAGAGAGTGGTCGGTATATGTAATGAACTGCCAGAGGAAGTGGTTGAGGAAGGTACAATAGTAACATTTAAGAAGCACTTAGATAGGTACATGGAGGGGTGAGGCTTAGAGGGATATGAGCCGAATGCAGGAAATTAGGAGTAGCTGGATGGACACATGGCCAGCATGGATTAGGTGGGCTGAAAGGCCTGTATCTCTGCTATTTTGCTCTAGTTAAGAGTAGTCAAAAAGTAAAACATTTGTTGAACCTAAATGCTCTTGCCTGCTTTTGAAAATTATTATTAATACATTTTGCTGTACTGGATATTTACATATATAATAGAGTAAATCAAACAGATAGATTATATTGAAACAAACCATAAAAGCTACACATCATAGGAGTGCAAATACAGACATTGGTCAAAAATTATGATTTACGGGTGCTGCTACAGAGCAGTGTATGTTGAGTGTGCTCAGCAAACATTGAGGGCAGGAGCTTGATTCACACCCATTCAATTTGGTATTTCATAACATTCTTGAAGAGATGGAAATCATTAGAATTGCAAATCAGGCATGCTGCTTTCCATTTCCAATAAATCAAAATTTGCAATCCTGCTACATGAGTCCCCGCACTGGGAACGTTAACTCATAAGTTTGCACCAAAGTAATGAATATTCACCAAGTTTAGCAGCAGTGCCAAGTGAATAAAGAACTCTTACTCTCAGTAAGAAAGATTCATTTTTATTAGGATTTTGAAGGTAGTACTACCAAAATGTTTGGTGAACTATTGAATCTGATTTGTATTAAACCCAAGAGTAAGAAAACATTTTATTCACAATTGATGCAATGAATGTCATGAAATCTCATCTTATTTGCATTGATATGAGTCAGAATTATAGAACCATGATAACGCTGAAGGAGACCATTCATCCCATTGAGATGGTGCTGCCTCTGAGGGATAATAAGCCTTTCCTTGAATTTTTTTCTGCAATTATTTCCCTTTCAAATGTTTATCCAATTCCTTTAAGAATGCCACCTATTCAGGTAGTGGAATCCAGATGGTTACACTTTATTGCACAAAGAAAGATTTTCCATGTGTTTTCTTTAATTCTTTTACCAATGATATTAACTCTGTGCTGTCAGGTTCCAATGGGAATAGTCTCTCTTTATTTACTTTGTCTAGACTGTTCATGAATTTCAACACTTATCAAATCTTTTCTCAACCTTGGTCTAAGGACAACAATGCCAACTTATCCAGTCCATCCACATAATTAACATCCATCAATCCTTCAACCATTCTGGTAAAACTTTTCTGCATCCTCTCAAAGGCTTTCCTGTCCACCTGGTGGGTTCTAATGCCATCTCCACCAAACCTCCTCTGCACATTGCTGTAAGAGGACACAACTGATATAGCGAATGAGATTGCTCATTAAATGATGTAGTGTACAAAAGGTTAAAACATTGCCTGTCTTTGTACAAAACATATTTTTTCTAGGAAATATTTGTATGAAATGAAGTACTTCTTAAAAAATCCATGCAGCATTCCCTTCGGAAGGTGACCAAGGATATGAATCCCCATTGTCCTGGCTGCAGCTGTCACTAGCATGCATGTTTTCATGGCGTATTCTGGAACCCACCAGTGCAAGTCTCACCCTTGATGCTACTGCTGCCCCAGCCTCCCTCACAATGTTCTCCATCACTCGCTGCCCCCTCACCACCACCCCACTTCTGATTCTGTGATTACTAAAGCCCCATCCCCAAAAGCTTCAATCCCCTGACCGTCGATTCCCCTACATGGCCCCGATCATGATTGCTGACACAGAACCATCCCTAAGCTGATGGCCAGCCCCTCTCTCCCACTGTCCTGATGACCATCCTATTCCCACCACCCCCATCCTGACTGTAATTCAGCCACCCTGTGACCCCATTCTGTTTGACAATCCTGTGGCCTATCTAAATTGTTGCCCCATCCCCAGCCCTAATCCTGTTCACTGTCCCCCCTCAGGCCCCCATCTGATTGTTGTGGACTCTCCCCACTTCAGATCCAGATCCCCAAAAACGCCCTCACTGATCCCTGACCCCAGTTCCCATCTGGACACCAACCTCCCCACCCATTTCTCATCCTGAATGATGCCACCTTTAGCTCCCATCGCAGTCACAGGCCCAGTCTACTTTTCCCTCATGCTTAAATCGTATCACTAATCACCAGCCATGTCTCCCCTAACCCATCTGACTACCACAATCACCCCCACCCTCCCAACCTCCCCAGCCCTGCCTTGACAGCAGAGCTCACAAATAAGTTCAATACTAATTAAGCACCTGAGCCTATGGGTTACAATGTTACTGAAATTTACAGCAGTAGGCCCACAGACCAAATGATCATTACATTTCTGTGTGACAACAATAAAGCACACCTATGCTGGTGCACCACAATTACTGGTGTCAAAAGGACTATTACATGAAGTTGGTTAAAGGACAGAGAAAAGAGAGCAGATTTAACAGAACTTTGGACTGAAGGGCAAAAGAATAGTGTCTCACAGAGATCAGTGTTGGGATCATTATTCTTCCGTAAATGATCCGGATTTAGGTTGGGGGCATCCTCACCAGAATTTATGACAGCAGAAGAATCGTGTGGTTAATTATGAGGAAGATCTTAAATAACTGCACAATAACCTGATAGATAAAGTAGAAAACTTTAAGCAGATAAATGAGATGCTAAAATATTCTGGAACAAAGAATAAAAAGATTACATATACACTAGAAGTAAAACTTTAAATGGTTTAATGCATACTTTTCCATAAAAGTAATGAAATTGTTAAAAGGATGATGGATCTTATAAAAGGCTGTGTAGCAAAGTAACTGTTCGTTGAAGCAAATATGAAAGGATGCATAGAAATTAGATTTCAATTTTTCTTGGTGCACTAAATGGTTGTTGTGTAAAACTCCAACATCTAATCAGTTCCCCTGAAAAGATTATGAAAATGGGCAAATACATTGAAAGTGTATTTTGCTAGTTGATACATTACATGCCAAAATTGCAACCTGTGCAATCCCCATCAGGAGTTGGGTGTGAAACTCACAGCTGCTATGTCACTGGAGTGCTAATCACTGGGAAGAGTGTCTGACCACAAAGGGGCTCTCCAAGGCAGCTGCAGAACAGCTTCAGAGGAGACTGCCATGGAGGTGATGAAAAACATAGGGGAAAGGGGCACACAAAACTCTCCAGTGTGTCTGGGCATGCCTCTCATGATGGTTTGCCCTGATCGAGTCTCATAGAGCAAGTGGATTCACTTTACTGCCAGGTGTGGGGTGATCAAAGGGCAGAGATGGCAGCGTGTAGCTCTGATGTGATTTGTACGAGAGGACTGCAACCAGTGAAGGGATCATCACAGATGCAGTTTCCATTATCTTGACTATTGAAAACTGAGACTGGCAGACACTGTGTGCAAGACATTGATGTGAGAGTGTGAACCCTTTAAATGACCTTTCAATGCCAAGCCCTACATGATATGCTCCTAGTTTCTCTGCCGGTGTCCAGTAAAGATCATGCAAAAGTTCAATTCATATCAGTACAGGAGACACATGCAGCGTGTGACTTGCATTTCCACACTTCAGAGATTTTGACTGAAATATTCAAAACTCAAGAGTTAAAGGGCTTAATCATTTACAGGTTATCCAAAAGACCCATAAGAACAAGCCCATGCCATTCAAGTTTGTTTCGGACACAGGTCATATAAAATCTGTTCTAATAAACCTTCTCTGGCCTCAACTAAATCTGAAAATTACATAAAATTAGTTTCTGTTCTTTCTGTCTTTCCAACTTTTGCCACCCCATCTTCCACACCGCCCTTGTTGCCTTTTATAGTAAAACTACAGGACGTCTGTTCTTGTGTCTTGTTGGTTTTCTGCCTTGGCATCCTAATTCCGGAGTCCCAGCTGTAAAAGAACTACCATAAGAACTATTCTGAAACCTCATACACTATGATCTATCTGAAGCTCAGTGCTCATGTCACTAGTTAACAATCTTGATGGGTATTTTAAAAAAAAAATCAGCCATTCCTTCATTGGATTTGAGTGTAGAAAATCATAATTAAAAAGCAATGATGCATATCAAATGTTTTAGCCTCCCACAATATACCTAACCCCTGAAGCCATCTTTTATATGTGAGCTGCTCTTTCTAAGCTATTATGAAAACTGTTACAAAGCTGATTTATGTATAACTGTAAACAACCCCCACTGGGCAATTTTTATCTGATTCTTGACATAAATAAATGTCTATTTAATTAGCTCTTCTGGCTCATTAACAAGTGTAAAAATAAGGGAAGGCTACAGTAATTGGCTTAGAGTTACTAATGAATTAATTACCTTCAGTCTGTTTTGCTTAACCTTTAATAAGCAGGCCCTTATTTTTCTCAAGCATTCGATTTGACAGGGTGAGAAACAGACATACTGCAAGACCCTGGAAAATTAATGAGAAATGAGAAAGGAATCAATGTATGCTCTGTCTGAACTGAGCAGACACAAAGAGAGACAATAAACCCATGAGCAAACACAGTCACTTTAAAAAATAGGTTGGAAAAAGTGGGCAAATTCAATTACAGAAGTAATTAGAAGATATAGGGAAAGGCTGCCTTTTGGGACTGTGCCAGAAAAACATGAATTAATAAGAATGAATGGAGTAAGGGCAGTGTAGTAATTAAGAGGCAATCACCTATGTCAATGAATATCTGCAAACAGGCTGCAAACTATTAATTCAGTGATCAGAAATATTTTAAATGATTAAGTAAAATGATTTCATCAAAAAAAACAAATTTTACAAAAGGTACAATGACAATAGCACATTTCAGGCATTTATGTAGCTAATTAAATTTTAAAATTTAGGCAGACCTTTAGAATGCTTGAGTGCAAATGATGCAAAAATTGATTACTAGACATGCTCTGCAATACTCCATATAATCTATAGATTATTCAAGGTGACAAACTGAAATCTACCACGTTTTGCGATATATATTTTAACTATTCTCAGGTTTAGTCAAATAAATTATAGTTGCACATTTACATTCAAGAATTGTTGGGTACTATTAATTGCTGCTAAATCTGAATGGCGGTTTCTGATCTTACAGGATCTGTCAAAAGCTGAGGGTTTGGGTTTTAGTGTCAAAGTAGGAAAAGGACCTGTGGATTATTGTTTAAACAATGCAGCAAGCTGTTTAATTTTATATTTTTCTTTGTATCTATTCCTAGATTTGGGGGTGAATGCATAGGTTATGGATGTCAGTGACAGCCACTGGGAAATCTAATACCATCTCACAAATAACCAGCGTGAACATCAAGCACCTTTGATCAAATATAGCAAGGGTTAGATGCAGAACAGTCTTGACTACTATGTCCTAAAGAAAGGTTCCCTTAAATCCACCTTCAGAAAACTGACCCTAGGATCATTATAATGTCTTCATTCCCAAAACTGTTATTCCATTTAGAATTTCTGAATACAAAATCAGCATTAATTAGAAAATAGACATAGAAAGTGCTCAGATGGTCATCAGTATGGGAGGAACAAGAAACACAGTTAATATTTTAGATCAGGACTGTAAAGAGTTAAATAAAAAAATAAGTCACAGGAAATGGGGAAAGAAAAATTGTTCCAAAGGGAAGGATTGTGACTGATTGAAAGCAAGACAAATTAAAGGATAAAAGGAAAGATGGTGCACAGCAAAATGAGATGGCAATGGACAAATAAAGCAATAGAAGGCAGGTCTATAATTGGACATAATTAAAATAAGTTGATTTCTTTCTATTGAAGGGTCTTCAACCTGAAAAGTTGCTCTCTCCACAGGTGCTGTCTGACCTGCTGAGTATTTCCAGCAATTTTTGTTTTTATTTGAGATATTGGAGTTCGAGTAAGGTGAAGAATCTTGGGACAAAACCGAGATCTTTCACAAAGCATTCACTCCATCAGTATTCAATCTCTCAATGCCGAGGAGATCACCCATTAAGCAGCAAATACAATAGACTAAATTGAAAAAAAATGAATCACTGCTTTAACTAGAAGGATTGGTTGATGCCCTCAATGATAGAAAAATGGAAAGGGAGAAGACCAAAAGGAAGGTGTTGCATGAACGGTGACATGGAACTGGAAGGGGTGCTAATGGCAAATGAGGAATGAATCAGTGTGTCAGGGAAGGCACACCACACCTGATGATTTCCCAACATCAGCAACATGCTAATGACATCACAAATTGCAAATGCATAAGTCCTCCCTTCCCAATATAAATCAGTTGAAATGGGGAAAAGGAGTGGATGTGTTTGGTGGAGGAAGTGATGGAGGTTGACGCATTGAATGTGGAAGCTTTTAGGATGGAAGGCAGGAAAAAGGAAACCCCAGTGGTTCCAGAGAGAGTGGAAAGAGAAAAGAACAGAAGTGCTGGAAGTGGAATGGACAGGGTCAAGGGAGCTGTCAACCATTTTGAGGGGAAACATCAGTTGAGTTAAAAGGAATAAATGACAGATGCATGATTATGGAATGCGAGATTGACAAAACAAATGCAAAAGGGTAAAACCAGGAGCAAAAATCGAGGTCTCACAGAAAGCCATGTGGGAGGCAGTTGGCTTTAAAGTTGAAATTGTTGATAACTTGTCCAGAGAAATGGAGATAGAGGAGTTGAGGAAGGAAGGGGCAGGGTTGGAGTTGGACCATGTGACAATAACGAAAGGGTGGAAATTGGAAGTAAAATTAATGAAGTTTTCCGGTGCATGGCAAGAGCAGGAAATGGCATGGTTACAATCATCAGAGTACTACTGGTATAAGAATTGAGCGAGTTTACCTGGGCAAGTCTGGAGCAAAAGATATTCCAAATATATTTTGAAAAAGCAGAAATTGTTAAAATCTATATGGGTTCCAATGGCAGGAAGTTTTATTTGGAGGATACAAGTGGAGTTAAGGAGAAGCTATTGAACTTGAAAACAAATTCAGAAAGGGCTGAAGAGGATGGCGATGAGTGAGAACTGGTTGGCCCTCTGTTCAGGGAAGAAATAAAGGGCTGTACCACTTCCTATGAGCAGATTGAAAAATGGAGATATGAAAACAATGGAGAATGGAGACAAGAGTGGAGATACTGAATGACCAAAGGTGCAGCTGGGATAAGACTGGGTAAGAAAAGAAAAAATAAAGTTCAGATAAAATCAACTGGAGGCACAGGAGACTGCAGATGTTGGACTCTGGAGCAAAAAAAAATAAACTGCTGGAAGAACTCAGTGGATCAAGCAGCATCTATGGTGGCAAAGGGATGGTCTGGGACGAGACCTTGCAAGGGGCTAAGAGCATAGAGGAAGGATAGCCTGTATATAGAAGTGAGAGGGAGGGGTCAGACAGAGGCTAGTAGATGATAGTTGGAACCAGATTAATGATTAGAGGGGGTGGGAGGGGGCAGTTGATGAGCAAATGGAGCCAGGTGGGGGAAGGGGAGTATTGGGACAGAGGCTGGTAGGTGACAGGTGGAAATAAGACTAAAAAAAGGTTGCTTTGATGGGCATTCACCCAAATGCACCACATGGATCAAAACAGACGCAGAGAGCAGTAAGGTCTTGGATTTACCCCTCCTGCATACTGATTCGGTTGATAAAAATTTAGACTGAGACGTGACTCTATGTTTGAGGAAGTTCTTTCGATGAAGCATTAAAATAATATCTTGTCTCGCTATTCCTATGCTTTAAGTGAACATTAAGGATCCCATGATACTAAACAAAGAAAAACACAGAGTTCTTTCAGTCAACTGCCTAATACACTTTCTGCAATGAAAATGGGTAAACGGGTAATTCATTTGTCTGCTGTTTACAGGGTTGTGATGTGTACAGTTTGGCTACAGTGTCCACTTCAAAATGCTTTACTGCTTAGGTAGCATTTTGGGAAGTTCCTTAAAAACATTGTTGTAAGATGTTATACAAATACAAGTATTTCTTTATTCAGAACTATGATTGGATAATATAACTGGACTCAAGAGTTCATAGGTTAGGAGGAAAAGAATTATACTTCTATCCAACTCTTGTTCTCTTTCCAATGACTATAGGAGTGCTTGTAGGAATATCAGATGAACGTCAGGTTATTGTCAAGCCTTCCTGTATGGAAGTTAAAACCAGAACTACCAAGTCCAATTGGTGTAATGATCAGAGTCAAAATGGGATATTTGATCACAATAGATAAATAATAACTTTAACCTAGCAATTGGTAAGGCATTCTTGCCTATGAACATACATCATTTTTGTACTCCTACTTCTCAGTACTAAGCTCATGAAACTAAATCTGTACAAAACTGCAGATTGCAGACTGACTGCAGACTCAGGATGGAACTGTGTTTGGTTGGAAAACACAAAGAGTTAAAAGAACTGTAGAATGGAAGAGCTCTCATCCTGCTTGAATGTTAGAAAATATACATACATTAACATTTGTCAGCAAAATAAATCCCTATTAAAGTAAAACTGTCATTAAGTTTCCAAGCAGATTACAGGACACCAACTGTTAGGCGCCCATCAAACTTTTACAAGATTTCATTTCTTCCTGGCTCTGAGATATGATGTTCAAAAGGACAAAAATTGCAACTTGTATTTTGTGATGGAAAATGTAAATTGTCTAAAGCCTGTCATATTTGTCCTGATATCCTAAAATGTACAGATGATTACCTAAAAAACATCGTAATTATTAACTTGAGAGCTCAGAATCCAATCAGAATTCAGTTAGTGTGCAGCATCTACATTCAGTCTACCAGAATGACCCTTTGTTTCCAGATGCCTGCCACTTTAATTTACCATCCCCCTCTGGTCTCTCTGTCTGTGTCCTCCTGCACTGTTACAATGACACCCAAGGAGCAACACCTCATCTTCCGTCTGGGCACATTGCAGCCTTCTGGACTCAGTATCATATTCTCCAACTTTAGATATTACACTCTTTCTTCCTGTCGATAAAAGAACCAATTTTGCCTGCTATACTTCTTTTCTTTCCCTCTTTGTGTATAATCAGGCCTGCTGGCCATGTCCCAGTTTGCTTGAAACATATTAGCAACAAATTACAGAGCCATAGTAGCTTTACTGATCCTACCTGCCATGTGACTTCATTCTATCAGAGAAATTCCCATTGTTCCATCCATCACTTCCCCCACCTTCACTACTATCTTGACTAACTTGTTTCTCTCTTTCTCAGGTTTGATGAATGATCCTTCATTAGAAGCGTTACCTGGTTTTCCTTCCACAGATGCTGCTTGACCTGCCAAGTTTTTCTAGAATTTTCTGTTTTTATTTCAGTTAGTTACAAGCTGTCTACACTCACTGTGACATATATTGTATGTACCTTGAACAAATCTCCCAAGTCCCTTTGTTAATGGGATCCAACTCTAAGCTTAGCAAAAACGCCGTGTGTCATAATGGGGTTTTTCTGCTTGTAAATTGTCCCATGTAGGAGAGTCACACCAACAAGAGTGCTGAAAAAATCTTTGACAGTTAGTTAAATCACATTTCTTTTCTTAGCAGACTGTTAAAGCTGTTAAATTGCTATAAATGTTTCTGACACTCAGAAACATTCAAAACAACTAGAAACTATTAAAATATTCAAACTATTAAAAGATTTTAAAAAAACCATGACACTTACATTCATTTAAATCCATTTAATTTCACTAAAATAATTGAAGAAAAGTAAAATTAACTAAAACTTATACAAGTTCTTTGCAGTCTCATGAATAATGATGGTATTGTTACAGAACATCAAACTTAGCTCAGCTTTCTCGAGTAGATTCCCCACTGTAACTGGCGGAGAATTCCCACTGTGTCAGAGAACTCCAGCTGTATTGGGATCAAGGAAATTTGAAATTTCAACACTCGTGCACTTGTGCAGTTGCCTTGAACTTGCTGGCACACACATTGGGAAATGTTGGCGGTAAAGAGCTACCAACATTTTCCCACATCCTGGTCTTTCTATGATGATAGCTTGGATGATGCAATCTAAATGCAAAATGTAGAAGTGCAGATTATGAATTAAATTTGCACTTCAGGCTAATTGAATGTTCATTGCTTATTTGGCTTTCAGCAGAATTATCGTGTACTATTTAGTTGAACTATTCACTTTATTTAACTATCATTTAACTATTATTTAACTATTCACTTTCAGATTTAATCAAAATGTGTTCTTCACAGTAACGATTCACCTTCACAACCAAATGACACAAATCACTGTCCAAACATAGGTATGCCTACCCTTAATCCCACATTATTGCTATATTGTATAAATGTACATTAGCTTTCCAGAACTGTTCTGTAGAAACTACAGTGCAGAAAGCACAAAATATGTTGGGATGTCTTGTGCATTGGTTTTGGGGAAGTAACCCCAGTTCATGATATTGTTTGCCATGTGTTCCAGATATAATTTGGTGAGCACATGAAACTCATGAGCAAAAATGGTGTCAAGTGAAAAGGACAGCATCTCCTGAAGGACTCCTGATGCTTCAACATATTGGTGATTCCACCAGTCATATGGAAGAGTAGGAACTCAAGGTCACCAGAGAACAGTGGCCCAAAATGACCCATGGAACAGGCATACATTCTGGGGCAGAGCAACTTGGAGATGACACAGTTATAACTGTTGCTCAGAATTTATCATCCCATTCCTACAGAATGTGCACCTGCCATCACTTTAACTGTCCTGCAGCATAACACTAAATACTTGCCTGAGCCATAGGTAAACACCCAAACACCCAGTTACTACGTGTCCCATGACTGGAGCTCATTTTGACATAATGCTTTTTAAATATTGTGATTGAGTCAACAGCCTGTGGGTTTGATGGGTGCTGTTCTCACACAATGGCACTTGGTTAGACTTATCAGACAACTGTGACTCCTAAAATCTTCTGGGAGTCACTTTACAACAGCATGTAAATGTGTACAATCTACTTCTGCCTGTAAATGTTTCCATTACAAAACACAGAAGCCATAATTGGATTAAAATTAAGTGCTGGATTGAAGAAAATAAGCTGCATTATGTAGAAGATTAATTCTTGTGTGTTATGGTATTTACTTACAATTGTCACATCATATGCCAAAAATGTCCCTTGATTGACTGCCAATCTACCAGAATATCGTCTGAGATTTCAACAATGAATCAGGAAAATGAACACATCAGATTATTCATTAACGATCTTGCTCACCTTCAGTGCGCTATGGCTGGCCTAGAACTTAATTCCCACATAAAAACATTTGTTAAAATGGCACTAAACACCAGATCTGTGCCAGTTTAATCCAAGACTATCAAAGAATGATTTTAGTGTGCAAAAGAAGTGTAAGTGATGTGAGTCCAGGGTGTTTTGTATGGATGGGCACAGTAACTACATGTAACTTCAGCAATGGCATACATACCATGATAGAGAAACAGGCCCTTCGGCCCGACATGTCCATGCCAACCAAGATGACTATCTATGCGAATCCCATTTCCTGCATTTGGGTCATATTCCTCTATACTTTTCTTTCCAATGTAACTGTCCAAATGCTTTTTAAACACTGTCATTGTACCTGCTCTATCACCTCCTCCGGCAGCTTGTTCCATATAGCCACCATCCTCTGTGTGGAAAAACTTGCCCCTCAGATCTCATATATATATATATACTGCATATTCCCTCTCTCACCTTAAACCTATATCCTCTAGTTTTAGAAATCCCCTACCGTTGGAAAAAAACTGTGACTATCTACTCTATCTATGCCCCTCATAATTTTATGAACTTCTATAAGGTCATCCCTCAGCCTCCTGTCCTCCAGTGAGAACAATTCCAGCTTCTTCTGCACTCTTTCAAGCACTACCACATCCTTTCTATAGTATGGTGACCAGAACTGCATGCAACGTTCCAAGCATGCCCAACCAATTTCCAGTACAGCTGCAACATGATGTCCCAACTCTTATACTCAACACCCCTGCCTATGAAGGCAAGCAAGCCTTCTTCCCTACCTTATCCATCTGTGTTACCATTTTCAAGGAGCAAAGAACTTGCATCCCATGGTCCCTCAATACATCAACGCTTCTGAGGTCTGTGCTGTTTACTGTATATATCCTGTGTCATCAGCAAACTTACACATCAGAATTCACACATTCTCATCCAAGACATTTACCTATATATATATGACAAAAAAGTAAGATCCCAGCACCGATCCCTGCGGTACACCACTTGTTATGGTTTTCCAGTTAGAAAAACAACCCTCCACGCCTACCCTCTGCCTCCTATCACCAAGCCAAATTTGAAAGTAGTTTGCCAAAACAGCTTGGACCCTACATGCCTTAACTTTCTGGGCCAATCTACCACGCGGGACTTTGTCAAAGGCCTTGCTACAATTCATGTATACCACGTCTACTGTCTTGCCTTCATCAATTTTCTTAGTAACTATCTCAAAAAACTCAGTCAGATTTGTGAGGCAGGATTTCCCATGCACAAAAACATGCCGACTTCCCCTTTCTCAAGTGATCATAAACCCTGTCCCTAGGAATTTTTTTCCAATAATTTCCTGACTATTGACATAAGGGTCTCTGGCCTACAGTTTAGCTGGCTTACCTTTATTGCCCTCCTTGAATATGGGAACAACATTAGTCACCATGGCTAAAGATGATGGAAAAATCTCCATCAGAGCCCCAGCAATCTCCTCCCTTGCTTCCCATGACATCCTGAGTTAGATTTCATCAGGCCCTGGAGATTCGTCCATCTTAATGTGCATTGATATCCCTAACATTTCCTCTTTCCTGATAAACATATGTTCCAGAATATCAGCGTGCACCTCCACTAACTCTCCACCCTCTCCATCCTTCTCCCTGGTGAATGACACAAAGTATTCATTCAGGGCATCACACAAAACCCTTGGCTCCACACAAAGACTTCCCTTTTGATCCTTGAGGGGACCTACTCTTTTCCTCACTACCCTCTTGCTTCTGATATATTTAAAGAAGGTTCTGGAATTCTCTGGAATTCTGTTGGCCAGGATCATGATAATCTGAATAAGGTGATGGAGCTTTTAAAGTGGAGTCCATTGCTGGCTCCACTTGAAAAGTAATGGGGTGTCCCGAGGCAAACACTCATGAGGAGTACTGGGATAGTCACGGGACCAGGCATCCCGCTTCTCCAATGATGGATTGGAAATTGTCGTGGTAGAGCTTAACGCTCCTCTGTAGGTCAGCACGTCTTTCCATAACTTCAACTAAGACTCACCATGGCAAGACTTCTGTACCAGACTAGATCAACAACAAAAAAGGCAGGTCCTGTTGCTTTAAGGAGCACTCAAGCTTGGCCTGCTTCCTTCTTTAAGACCCCTTGATAGGCCAAAGGTTTTCATTGGCATGCAGCTGTGCACCAGTGAGATCAAATATACTGCACGATGATTGATGTCATTATTGCATGACATCAAACATAGACTTGTTGCATACACAGAAGCGGGCAATTCAAAGCAAATTCAAAGTACCATGTTTATTCTTTTTTATTATTATTATTGTCACATGTGCCGAGTTACAGTGAAAAGCTATTGTTTGCGTGCCATCCAGGCAGATCATGCCATACATCGAGGTAGTAAAAAGAAAAACAGAATGCAGAATATAATGTTGCAGCTATAGAGAAAGTGCAGTGCAGGTAAACAAATAAAGCGCAAGGCCACAAACAGGTAGATTAGGAAGTTCAGCTTAAGTGCATGAGAAGTCTGTTTGAGAGTCTGATAACAGTGGGATAGAAGCTGTTCTTGAGTCTGGTGGTACGTGCTTTCAAGCTTTTGTATCTTCGGCCTGATGGGAGGGGAGAAGAGAGAATGATTGGGGTGGGAGTGGTCCTTGATTATGTTGGCTGCTTTCCCGAGGCAGAGGAAAGTGTAGACATGGTCGATGGAGGGGAAGCTGGTTTGTGTGGTGGACTGGGCTGCATTCACAACTCTCTGCAATTTCTTGCGGTCTTATGCACAGCAGTTACCATACCAAGCTGTGGTGCATCCGGATAGGATGCTTTCTATCGTGCATCTGTAAAAGTTGGTAAGAGTCATCAGGGACATGCCAAATTTCCTTAGCCTTCTGAGGAAGTAGAGGCGTTGGTATGCATTCTTGGCCATAGCTTTAACATGGCTGGACCAGGACAAATTGTTGGTTATACTTACACAGGGAAACTTGAAGCTCTCAACCATCTCCATCTCAGCACCATTGATACATACAGGGGCATGTACTTCAGCCTGCTTCCTGAAGTCAATGACCAGCTCCTTCATTTTGCTGACATTGAGGGAGAGGTTAGTATTGGTATTGGTATTGGTATTGGTCCACAGTACCGAGGTACAGTGAAAAGCTTGTCTTACAAACCGATCATACAGGTCAATTCATTACACAGTGCAGTTACATTGAGCTAGTACAAAGTGCATTGATGTAGTACAGGTAAAAACAGTAACAGTACAAAGTGTCACAGCTACAGAGAAAGTGCAGTGCAATAAGGTGCAAGGTCACAACAAGGTAGATCGTGAGGTCATAGTCCATCTCATTGTATAAGGGAACCATTCAATAGTCTTATCACAGTGGGGTAGAAGCTGTCCTTAAGTCTGGTGGTACGTGCCCTCAGGGACCTGTATCTTCTACCCAACGGAAGAGGAAAGAAGAGAGAATGTCCCGGATGCGTGGGGTCTTTGATTATGCTGGCTGCTACACCAAGACAATGAGAGGTAAAGACAGAGTCCAAGGAGGGGAGGCTGGTATCCATGATGCGCTGGGCTGTGTCCACAACTCTCTGCAGCTTCTTGCGGTCCTGGGCAGAGCAGTTGCCATACCAAGCCGTGATACATCTAGATAGGATGCTTTCTATGGTGCATCGGTAAAAGTTGGTGAGAGTCAAAGGGGACAAACCAAATTTCTTTAGCCTCCTGAGGAAGTAGAGGTGCTGGTTAGCTTTCTTGGCCATGGCATCTACGTGATTTGACCAGGACAGGTTGTTGGTGATGTTCACTCCCAGGAACTTGAAGCTCTCAACCCTCTCGACCTCAGCACCATTGATGTAGACAGGTGCATGTACACCGCCCCCTTATTAACTTGACACCATGCCACTCGGCTCTCTATTTCCTTCCTGCACTCCAGTCTCGTCGTTGTTTGAGATCCAGCCAACTATGGTGGTGTCATCTGCAAACTTGTAAATGGAGTTAAAGCAGAATTTGGCCACACAGTCGTTTAGTGTTATTATTGTCACTTTTACCGAGGTACAGTGAAAAGCTTGTCTTACAAACCGATCGTACAGGTCAATTCATTACACAGTGCAGTTATATTGAGTCAGTATAGAGTGCATTGATGTAGTACAGGTAAAAACAATAACAGTACAGAGTAAAGTGTCACAGCTACAGAGAAAGTGCAGTGCAATAAGGTGCAAGGTCACAACAAGGTAGATCGTGAGGTCATAGTCCATCTCATTGTATAAGGGAACTGTTCAATAGTCTTATCACAGTGGGGTAGAAGCTGTCCTTAAGTCTGGTGGTACGTGCCTTCAGGCTCCTGTATCTTCTACCCAATGGAAAAGGAGAGAAGAGAGAATGTCCCGGGTGGGTGGGGTCTTTGATTATGCTGGCTGCTTCACCAAGACAATGAGAGGTGAAGACAGAGTCCAAGGAAGGGAGGCTGGTGTCCGTAATGCACTGAGCTGTGTCCACAACTCTCTGCAGTTTCTTGCGGTCCTGGGCAGAGCAGTTGCCGTACCAAGCCATGATGCATCCAGATAGGATGCTTTCTATCATGCATCGGTAAAAGTTGGTGAGAGTCAAAGGGGACAAACCAAATTTCTTTAGCCTCCTGAGGAAGTAGAGGCGCTGGTGAGCTTTCTTGGCTGTGGCTTCTACGTGATTTGACCAGGACAGGCTGTTGGTAATGTTCACTCCCAGGAACTTGAGGCTCTCAACCCTCTCGACCTCAGCACCATTAATGTAGACAGGTGCATGTACACCGCCCCCTTTCCTGAAGTCAATGACCAGCTCTTCTGTTTTGTTGACATTGAGGGAAAGGTTGTTGTCATGACACCATTCCACTAAGCTCTCTATCTCCTTCCTGTACTCCAACTCATCACTGTTTGAGATACGGCCTACAAAGGTGGTATCAGCTGCAAACTTGTAGATGGAGTTAGAGCAGAATCTGGCTACAGTCATGAGTGTATAGGGAGTAGAGTAGAGGGCAGAGGACGCAGCCTTGTTGGACACCAGTGTTGAGAATAATTGTGCTGGAGGTATTGCTGCCTATCCTCACTGATTGTGGTCTGCTTGTTAGAAAGTCAAGGATCCAGTTACAGAGGGAGGTGTTGAGTCCTAGGTCTTGGAGTTTGGTGACAAGCTTGCTTGGAATTATTGTATTGAAGGCAGAGCTGTAGTCAATAAACAATAGTCTAATGTAGGTGTCTTTACTGTCCAGATGCTCCAGAGCTGAGTGTAGGGCCAGGGAGATGGCACCCGCTGTAGACCTGTTTCGGCAATAGGTGAATTGCAATGGATCCAGGTTGTCTGGTAGGCTGGAGTTGATGCGTGCCATGACCAACCTCTCAAAGCACTTCATGGTGGTGGTCGTCAGAGTCACTAGTCGGTAGTCATTGAGGCATGTTACCTTGCTTTTCTTCGGTACTGAGATGATGGTGGTCTTCTTAAAACAGGTGGGAACCTGATATTGAAGCAGTCGTGAGCGTGTCGGGAGTATTGTAAGGGGCTAAGGATGCAGCCTTGTGGGGTTCCGGTGTTGAGGATAATCGTGCTGGAGGTGTTGCTGCCTGTCCGTACTGATTGGAGTCTGTCAGTCAGGAAGTCAAGGATCCAGTTGCAGAGTGGGGAGCAACATAAAGGCCTGATCACTTTCGGAGATCAATTTCACAGTTCAATTCAAATACGTAGCACACACACAAAAAAAAATTAAGGTACTTATTTGAATTTCTAGTGCAATCTGCTTGAAATGTTCATGCCACATCGTTTCAGTTTACTCATATTGCTTTGTAAAAATATCCAATGAATGCACATATTGTTTTTATAAAAGCAGCATTCTGCATTCTGTGAGGAAGAAGTGGATAAATAATGGATTCTTCTAAATAGTTATTCTCAATTTAAAAGGAAATTGTTTTTTTTGTGGTTTGTAGCAAGAATATTAGTGTGACTCTAAGCATCTTACATTTTGCACTTACATTGATTTTTCTGAGCAAGCTAAAATAGAAGTAACTTTGGTATGGGAGCCAGGTGTTCCCTTCACACTTCAATGGATAAATGAAACTCTGGATGCGTACAAACCAACAAAATCCAGATTAATCCCTGGTCGATGCCAAACCAGTTTATTTTAGCTGAAGCAGTTTGAGGATGGGGGTGGAGTGGAGTGCTACAATTGGGCTCAGCATTTCTGAATGAGAGAGGGGGAGGAATCATCCAGGATTTCTCTCCTAGTCGCTGTTGGAATGGATAAGAAACCAAGCTTTCACTGCCAAGTTGGTTGCTAATACCGCTCAAATTCACTGAACAAACAATCACATTGGTAAGAAGGACTAAAAGACTACCAGCATCAGTGGAATCATATTCCAATACGAGAATAGGATGAGAGGATTCAATAAAATCTGTCTTAAGCCTTCAGTAATCCGAAAAACAAAAGTACTTTTTCAAATAGTTACCACACTGTATTTGTAGCAAGACCATTGTTGCTTTACAGTACTTGAATTACCAAAAGTATCCATTCAGCAAGACTCTGAATTCAGCTTTCAGTCTGAATAAATCGCCTGTTTCCTGTCTCTGGTAAAGTGAACAATTTGTATTCATTTCTTTCATCCAATTGCAACATCGACTGAATGCAAATTTGGTTCTGGATTCTAATGGCAAATATGATGCCAGATATTTAAACATAATTCATTAACAGTTAATAGTGACCAAACATACTAAATGTACTTTATTCTGCTTTATCTATTGTCATTTAAAAATTCAATCGACAAAAACGCTTTATGGGAAGAGCATTCTTCCATAAATGGCTAATTTTATGAAGGCAGTGACTAATACTGGCAGTCAAGGAACAACACAGTGGGGTTAATTTAAACCTCACTGGTCAATGGAAATGCACTAGATCAGCTGCTAAATAATATCAGAGGGTTGTAAAACTATTGTGGAAACAGATCTAGTGAGTTTTTGATGGGCACATAGAGTTAAAGTTGCCACAATGTAACAGATGGAAAGCAATGTTCATATTTGAGGTTATTGTAACTGGAAACATAATAGTCTTTGTTAATTATAAATTATTTCTATCTCCTCATGTTTGTAAAAATTCTAATGAATCCCTTCTCTTTTCCTCAGAATCTTTCCCATTGCAAAGAATTTGTTCTCAAAGATGTCATATTTTTGTATCCCACTCTTCCATGCAAGTCTAATCTTTCCATCAAATATAAATTTCAAACATTAAATGTCCTATCTTATACTTCTGCTGTTTGCTTATGGTTTCCATATAGCATGAAGGAAGTACATACACATGCAGCATAGGAGATTGCTAGTCCTTTACCCTGAGATTACTCTTGCCCTTGCATGCAATTTTCTTGCCTATCTCTGATCCCGGACACAATCATGGATTGATTCACTGCCCAGTTAAATATATGCCTTAAGATCCTCTCACACACTTATTCCAATCAACGTATCACCATCTTAATTTTCTAATACTATGTGGGAAATCTGATCCTATTGCACCTGATTTGGGTGAAAATTTCATTTTCTTGAGTTCCAGTTTCCAGAGCAGGTTTCCATTCCCGATATTTTAAACTTCCCACAAAAGTTCCCTCACTGCAAAATAAGCAGCTAGCAATTTACAAGTGCTCAATATGTCCTCTTAAAACTGTGCTATTTAGGCATAACACCAGTTTTAGAATATCTCTGCTTAAAACTGCAACAGCTGGGCAGAGGAATCCTTTACAACAGGCACTGGACATGAGACAAGAACAGGGAAGAGCATAAGAAATAGAAACAGAACTAGGCCATTCAACCATTCATGTCTATGCCATTATTCACTAAGATCATGGGTGATCTTTTACCTGAGCGACAGTTTCCTGCACTAACCCCATTGATCCCCATAATATTTAAAAGAACTATCAATCTCTGTCATGAATACACTTATTGACTGAGCTTCCACAGCATCATTAGGTAGAGAATTACAAAGGTTCACCACCCTCCGGGTGAAGACATCTTTTCTCCTCTCTTTCCTGAATTGCAGACCCCTTAATTTGAGACTCTGCTCTCTGGTCTCAGACAAACCATCCAGGGGAAATGTCAGTGATCCATATACCCTGTAAAGTCTTGTAAGAATTTTATGTCCTTTAATGAGATAATTTTCCACTCTTCTAAACTCAAGAGAAGAAAGGAGCTGTCCACTTATTGTCTCCACAGATGACAAACTAGCCTTCTCAGGCATCAGTCTGGTGAACTTCTGATACACTCTATCACAATTATATCCTTCCTTAGGAAGGAAGACCAGACAATCTTCCAAATGCAGTCTCTACAGGGATCTATATAACTGAAGCAACATACCTTGGAATAAAGACCAACATATCATTTGCCTTCCTAATTGCCTGTGAACCTGCAACTTAACTTTCAGTGATTTGTGTACAAGGATTCCCAGGTCTCTCTGAACACCAACACTTTTCAATGTCTACCATTTAAAAATATATTCAATCTTTCTACCACCAGCCATCTCCCTATCCATAAACCTAGGCTGTCTATACTCACCTGAAGCTTTGCATCCTCCTCATAGTCCACATTGCCATCTAGATTTATATCATCAGCAGCTTGAATTTATGATACTTGATCCCTTCGTTCAAATCAATGATATACATTGTGAATAACTGTGGCCCAACCACTTATCCCTGCTACAACCCACTAGTCACAACTTCCTCAACATCGACTGCCCCACTAATTCCTTTTCTCTGTTTTCTATCCATTAACCAATCTTCAATCCTTGCCAGTGCATTATCCCCCATTTTGAAAATGCTAACTTTGTTTAATAATTTCTACATTGAGCCTTATCAAAGGACTCCTGGAAGTTTAAATATACTGGGGAAATATTTATGGAAACAAGGAAAAGGCAGATTCCTTAAATGGATACTTTACAGTAGTATTTACCATAGAAGATACTACGAACATCCCACTAATGTTATAAAAATACCATCACCATAACTAGAGAATCAGTATTTGGCAAATTAACTGGACCAAGGGCTGATATGTCCTCATGACCTGATAGTTTGCAAGCTAGGATATTAAAAGAAGTGGCCAAAGAGATAATGGATACAGCGGTTACAATCTTCCAAAAATCCTTAGATTCTGGAGAAATACTGGAACATTGGAAGAATGTCAATGATACCCTCATCAAAAAGGGTGGGAGGCAAAAAAAAAGCTATAGGCTGGTTAGCCCAGCATCTATTATTGCAAAAATGTTAGAATCAATTATTAAGAGATTATGGTAGAACATTTGAAAAAAATCATAATCTGATTGAGCGGAGTCAGCAATGGTTTCATGAAGGGGATATCACTTCTGAAACTTATGCACTTCTTTGAGTAAGTATCAGCCAGTATAGATAGTGCGGAACTGGGAGATGTAATAAACTTGGATTTTCAAAAGGCATTTAATAAGGTGCACAGAAAAAAGTTACCTCCTTATTTTTGGAAAGATATTTCAGACAGTTCAGAGAAGAGTCACTGGGATAATCCCAGCATCTTCTGAGGTAAGGTTGAACAAACTGGATGTATACTCAAAGGACTTTAGAAGAAAGAGAGGTGATCCTATTGAAACAAATAAGATTCCTTGGGGTGCTTGAGAAGGTAAATGCTGGGAGATTTTTTTCCCTTGTGTGAGATTCTAGAGCAAGAGGGCATAGTCTCAGAATAAGAAAGCATCCAGTTAAGACTGAGAGACTGAGATGAGGAAGAATTTCTTCTTGGAAAGGGTTGCGAGCTGTGAAATCTGGATCCTTGAATATATTCAAAACCAATAGGCTTTTAATTAGTAAAGGAATCACAGGATACAGGGATAGGGCAGAAATTAGACTAGAGGAATGTTGGATCAACCACGGCATTACTGAATGGTGGAGCAGGCTAGAGGGGCTAAAAGCCCAACTCCTGAGCTTCTTCTTATGGTCCTACTCATCAACCAAATTGCCCTCATCTTTTCTGTTAGTTACAACTTCAGAAAATGCCGTAAGATTTGTCAAACATGAACTTTCTTTCATAAATCTATGTTGCCTCTGCCCAATCCTATTATTATTTTCCAAATGCCCTAGATTTTCACTTACCTTAATGTGAAGCCATGAGAACATCTGCCTTCACAGCAATAATACAGATTGTCGTGCTCTTTGCTTGTCCCCTCCTAGGAATGATCTGTGGGTAACCACAGCATCCAAATCAGTTGATTTTGAAAAGGCCTCAATAGGTGAGTTGTATCAACATAGCCAAAAGGTGATTCCAGCTTGCTAACATCATGGAAATATAGCACTAGCCCAATTTAGAGCAAGCTTCTGACCTCAGTCTTCAGACACATGCTCCGAGAAACAGCATCCAATTTGAGCCAGAAACTCATTCCTTCCTCTATAATATTAACAGAGAAATGAACTCCATTTGTCATCTATTATGGACCATATATGTGACTATTCAAGTCAATCATAGCAGGAAGTCAGGTGTCTATGATCAAGGCTAATCTATAGTGGAGGTTTCTACTCAAGCCAATCATGGCATTGTGTGTTCTACAAATTGTGCATTAGAACAGTGTGGAGAAAGAATGCTCTGAAAATCATTTCATTTGCAGATGTTCCTTGATGCAAATTGTGCCAGCTGCAGAAACCATTCAGTATTCAAAAGGTTGATGAATTTGCTCTCATCTACCACCAAGGGACACACTTATTCACATCATTACTGCCTTGATTTAGAAAGCAACAAACATGCACAGCATGCATGACAAATATGTACTACACATTAATGTATGTGGACACAAAACTAAATGAGTTCTAATTGAGTATTCAAGATGTCTAAACAATTCACATTTATATTCAAACTTAAGTGAAAGAGATTTGTATAATTCTTAAATAAGATAACCTACTGAAAACTTTATATCAAAAGCAATAAAAACCATTAGCAAATGGGGCTCACATGAACAGCAGATCTTATTTCTTTTCCACTAACTTGGGTAAGAAAATATTGGCTGCTTAAGACTTAAACTGTAGCTTCCAATCAATGCAAAAATATACACTTCTTCTGATTATTAATTTAAAATATGTCAGTATCACTGGTAAGCTCAGTACTTATTGTCCATCCCCAAATATTCTGACAAGGTGCTGCCTTGAACCACTGCAAACCACATTGTGAAGTTACTCATGTGGTGTACTTGGGTAGGAAGCTTCAGTATTCAGTAACAATTTTCAGACCATGTGACTTTTGGGAGAACCTGTCAATGATGACATTCTTTCTAAGGAGCAAATGCTGTAGGTTTTGGGAGATGCTGCCAAAAAAGGCTTTCCACTGCATTTTGTGGATGGTACACCCTAGTGCATCTAGGGTGAGGGAACTAGATAGTTAGAGTAGATGACTAGTTTGAGGAGGTCTTCAGACTAGAGTGGATGTTCTCAGGGCCCACAGCCTTTGCTGTATCTAGTGATTTAGTTATTTTTTGGTATCACATGAAACAAATGGAATCACTGAACACAGTTTTCCATGATTGGGAACAACGATGCCGTTATTTCATCAGAAGCAAACCTAAATTGCATTGGAATGTACAGACACAGAGAGTGTGGAACTGTGGAGATACACCAATGTATCTAACACTAAATGAAAACATGTTTGGATTATCACATCTATTACATTAACTAATTAATAGGTAGGCTAAAATTGTGCAGTCAACTTTGAATTAATTTATAAATTAATTATTGCCTTGTATAATTAAAACAGAAGAATTTCATGGTATCATAGCACAGAGTTCAGAAATTACTGATACTGTACAGTGACAGCATTTATCCTTTTCCAACCAGCGTTGACAGGTTACATCAATTCCACAGACCTAAAGGAAATTTCAGACAGAAATGGAGAGCAAGTCTAGGATATATTTGTCACGATTGCCACTTCATCCCATGCTTTTCCTACTGTTGATATTACTCTTTTTGACAAAAAAGCAAAACTATGTTTGGTGTGGGCAAATGTCCTTGAATTATGTGACAGGAACTCATGACAATATGACCAAGAAGAGACATATAAAGGCTGCTGTGGGCACCTTTTAATAAGTCACCAACATAGCAAAAGAAATGCTAAGCAAAGGTTTTGTTTTACAAGATATGTGGTTTTACTATCAACTGAGGCATTTGGTTCATTTCTCTTCAGAAATATAAAACAGTTTTGCATGCCCTTGTCACTTTCCATATTCAACTACTTTAATATCCTCCTTAATTAGCTATCCATCATCCTCAAAGTTCACCTTATCCAAAACCCTGCAATTCATAGCTAATCCTGCTCACAGATCATCCTAGGACTTGTTAGTGTATATTGGCTTCCAATCCAATAAATGAAATATAAAACATAAAACATAAAAGATAAAACATCCCATTGTTTAAATCTTTCCATGAACTACTTCTGCAAATTTCTCCAAGAACACTGTATTCCTCAATTCTCACACCTCCCAACACCCCTGCCCTATCAGTAGCAAATACGATTTTGTCATTCATCCTTTAAAATCTGGAATGCCCGTCTGAAATCTCTGCCTGTCTATCTCTTTCTACTGCATTAGGAATCTCCTGAAAATTACCTCTTTGACCTAACTTTTAGCTAACCCTCTTTTTATTTGGCAATGGCATCCATTTTTTTTCCATTTAGCATGGTGAAGCACCTTTGGATGCTTTGCTAGGCTAAAAGTGCTGTTGATGTAATGTAAACCTTACTGTGGCTGTTTACAGGAAGCCCCAGGTTACAGTACAGTTCATTTCTAAGAACTGTCTGTAACCCAAACTGATCGTAAGTTGGAAATGAACAAAAACAGTGTGTGGGAGAGGATCACAGAAACAGCTGTGACAGGAGAGCGTATCAGCCAGCCTCACTGACTCAGTGAGTGCGTGAGTCTGCTCAGTGCTCTCAGCCTTGCTCGGCTCGATGCAGCCCCCTGTTTTTGCTGCTCGGGGGTGGGAGGAGTGAAAGCACATGGAAATGCTCTGTTCCCACCCAGCAGAAGATGCTTGCAGCCACCGGCAAAGTCATCCTGATCCATCCTGCCAGACTCCAAAAACACTCGTTCATACATCCATAAGTTGGGCGCTCATAACCTGGGAAGGCCCTGTAGGTGAAGCAAAATGCTCTAAACACTGCCAAGAAAAAATTAAACTTTCATTATTCCTTACCATTATCCAATGATCTTTGTTATGAACTAGGGAAGCATAGCCTTGATGTCAAACAGATTACCAGCGCTACCTAGTTAAGTTCATGCATATCCTTTTGGAAAGTAGTAATGTTTCAAATATAAGGATGTAACTTCCAGAAAGATGAAAAGTGAGCAAAAGTAAATGGGAAGGACTGAGCCAGGAGGTTTTCATGTATTCTAATGTGATTAGATCCAGTAATAATCTCCAATTCCCTTGAAAAATGTTCAACTGTTTCATGAAGGATTCCAGAGTTTTCCGGGCCAGAATCGATGTGATGGGTCTAATGGCCACCTTCTGCGCTATAAATTTCTCAATGATTCTATGCCTAGACATACCTAACATGTATCCAAAATGGTCTCTTCACTTGTTTAAACCTGTTCCTCCTTGTTCTATTTAAAATTAATTTGTGGAAGTAATGTTTGAGATTTACCATTCCTAGACTGTTTATTACCAAGTATAACTCAATAAAATCACTTTTCAGTTGCCTCCTTTCAAGGTTGAAAAGCCCAAATTTCACTAACCTTTTCTTTAATCATTTGATGTTCAAGATCAGTCCCTTAGCTCTTTTCTGTGCTGAATGTTCCCCTTTGTACCTCCCCAAAGTAGACTGCTGCATTGTTCATCCCAATGTACAATTTCCCACATTATTTTCTTTGGTGACAAATGCTGTTGAATCTTATGAGACAAGATTACTCTAATTTATCTCAGGTATATACCTAAAAAGGTTTCAAGTAATTGCTTCTAATCTAATAAGAATTGGTGTTTTAATTATACCATTTGTGAACAGTTTTATTTCCCAATAAATATTAATGAAGCATAGCATTTTTCAGAAGTGGAACTATTGACAGTGTTTAGCAGTAGGTAGTAAATAAATATGTGCGGGCAGCAACATCTCTTTACTGGAAAGTAAGTATGCAAGAGCAGGTGAGAGAAGTGCAATTGCAGAATGAGTTAAAGCACTAATATATAAATTAAGATGCACCATTTCTCAAATTATTCAAGCTAATATACGATTAACACTTGCTGCTTTTCTGGCATGTTTCAGAACTAAATATAGTCTTATAAATCACAACAAGCATTATACACAGAAGATAAAAATTAGAGCAATTCTTTTAAATTTCGTGCATGGGCTGCAAATCAGGTCTGAAACAGAAATAGCAGGTGTAATATTCTAAATTTATTTATTTATTTTGTATCTAAAAGTTTTGTTTTTCTGTTTTACTTGCTTTTAAGAACCCATTTGAAATTATATTTTAAATACCTTTTACAAATTTAGGTGAAATATTTTGGATAGTGCAATGGTATCTGTGAGATTGCTCTGCATTTTGATGGAAACATTTGTTTAGTCTTATCACGCAGCCTTATGTGGTCAACATGCTAGTCATTGCGAAACAATGGTAAGATTCATGGTGATTCCTTTAGATGTGATACAAGGTCAGGAAGTCATAAATTAGACTGTATTAGCTAGCAGCTACTATCATCAGGCAAGGAGCAATAATGGAAAGGAAAACATAAAAGAGGAAGATTAATATGAAAGGAATATAACCAGTGGAGTCTGGGATTTCAGGACTGATAAAGAAAAAAAACTTTTAATGCATTTTATGCTGACTGCCAATGACAAGATGTATAATAAAGAATGGATTAAAAATGTCAATTTCTGTGAGTGTTCGATAACTTGGTTCTTTGTTGCTCAAGTCAAAGTCTGTCTGACTGATGGATCAAAAAGATAAAGAGAAAATGTAAGATGCACAAGCAAAAATGAAGAGGGAAACAGAGTCATCCAAAGCCAAGTCCATAATGTAATACTTTACAGTAAAGACCTGTAGGGTAGAAGCCAGTCCCATTAGGATGTATCCAAGCAGCACTAAAAGCTAATGTTCTTATCCAATCAAAGCTATTTCTATGGCTGCTTGGGCTTCTGCAACACTGTCTTTACACTAGACTGAAAACTCTTTGTACTAATTGCCAGATTGTACCAGGTTTTCTGGTTCAGTTCCATTCAATAATTGGTTCACAAAGATGGGCAAAAAAGGAGAAAAATTCAGGCTCACGACTGCAGGCAGAGGGTCAGATGATGTTTCACAGAGAGGCCATCATCTTCTGGCACTTTGCGCAGGATTAATCAAGCACCATCTGCAGATCTGCTGCTCATCGTGTTCCTTCAGCCAGGGGCCTAAACTTGGGAGGTACATAAAACAGCTCCCTATCTTTTCATGTAATTTGCCCTTTTCTTCAGCAATATTCTCATTAAAAACTTTAGGATTGCTGCTGGCTGTTTTCTCCAAATGCATTGTCAGGGGCTTGTCAGTGTAACCCCTTGAGGTTCTTTCGAAAACTGAAGTTTTATGGAGACCCTAACAAATACTTGTATCAAATACTCCCAATATTAACATAAAGAACTCAAAATAAAGTCAGCAGTTGCAAGCTGCAAAAAGAATGAGAAATTATATAATAGAATAATGATTACACATTACTTTGATTTGATAAATCAAAAATTCAGTGTATTTGCAGTATTTTGTTTACATTTCTTCCACCATCAGTTATCTAGAAACAAGGGAAGGATATCAAGGTCACTTTAAAGTATAATATTTTCATTACCATGACGGTGTTTGAAGTTTCACTAAATAAAATCTGCAGAATACTTGTTAGTTAGTTTGAAGGAACTGGAAATTTGTTCACATGCATTAAAGCCATGTAATGCTCTAAAGGGAACTTTCAAACTGTTCTGCATGCTCAAGGTCCTGTAAATTGAGTAGTAATATCTATTTTTTAACTTCTAATGTAGACACATATACTCAAACATTCAATTAGAAATGTTCTTTTGTGACAAAAGCAATTTGAATATAATTATAGAAACTGTTCAGCATTATTGATATAAAATGTTATATATGAAGAAATATTTACAATGGCATGTAAATGAAACCTGTCATGATTTATTTCTGATTTAAGCAAATTTCCACATTCCAATTTCAAGTACAAAGAAGCTAGGCTTGTTACACTTCAGTATGGGTTGAAGCAATTAGAAGTTGCTCCATTTAATACATTTTTTTATTTCATATATAAAAAACATTGATGAAACTCTTATCTAATGCATTTTTGGCCATGGCCAATTCACAAATTGTCTACAGTGTCCAAATGTATCTCCTACACAGTTGATATCCTTATGTAAAAGTCTGCTTATTGCCTTTTTTGGCAGAACTTTATCGTAACTTTATTTCAATAATTCAATGATATTATTTTGCAACAAGGTTGTTATAAATATCAAGAAACAAAATCACTTTGCAGATTCTAATTACATCATCTTTAGTATCAGCATCCATAAAGAATTCATTAGGAACATATTTTATAAAGTTCCTCACCTATATGTATTGCTGGTGAAAGCATATTCCCCCTCCCCACCCACTCAATACCAAAAACAGCCCAATCTCAGACAATCCAGCACAAATACTCACAACTATGAAGAGAACCAAGCAAAACAGTTCAACTAGAAAATAGAACTTCATAGACAGCAATAAGTTTGGTGAACATGCCTGCAATATTAGTTGCCCTTCTGGTGCAAGTCCATTAACTGTTCAGCAAAGTCAAAATATAAGAATTGTATGTGCACTGATCACTGACATTGGTTGGACCAGTATATAGCCATGTTTTGTTCTTGTGCTGTTTGACTTTTGATATATACACCTCAGCCACTTCCTAGTTTCCTTCATAACTTTAAATTATGAACTAGCTATACAAAGTTTTAGAAAACTGCCAGCTTCAGCTGGAGGCAGGAAAACAGTTTGCAGGGCTTACCTTTGCTTAAAACCCAGGCATTTACAGGAGGCCTAAATCCGCAGATAGATCCAGAGATTTTCCCGGATGCACGGCTCTAACAGGTGCAACAGTACATAGGTAAAAATAATACCTGATATTAATAAAATAAAAATAAACTTTGAAACAGAAGAGAGTAAGAGAGTAAAATGTCTTCCCATAGCCACAACCAGCTCTAGTGCAGGGGGAGTTAGGAATGCACTGGCTATAGACTTTTTCCAAAGCTGTAGGTCTTTTTTAGTGAAGCAAGATTAGTTCATACAAAACTCAACAATACAGCACTGAAACCCATTGTTGATATTCAACATTTTTCACATAGCGGAACAGAATAGACAATATGGTAGCTAGGAAACCATGGGCTGGATTATAAGTAGATCATATCTCATTCATCCACTTATTCAGTAATCCTTTTTTCTTAACCAATCCAAATGACTAAGAGGAACATAAACCAAAATCAATATCGGCTGGCTAAAATGAAAAAGAAAAATTCCATTGAACAAGATGATCCAGAGGCAAGAGTGCTTCTTGATGAAGTAATGTATTATGAAGTTACTTGAAAGCCATAATATTAACAATAAAAACAACCAGTAGAAAGTAAGGAAGAAAAAAACTCCTGTATTAGCACCTGTACTCTGCTTTTATTGAGCTTTTGAAGACTTTTTAAGACATCATCTCTCTGGAATACCTTCATTAATAGTCAGTTCTGGAATCATTAAATAGAAAAAAAAGCAATAAATGCTAAAAGGCTGCACCCGAAAGATTAGCCTTTATTTTCTCCTCAGACACTGGTTAATATATTCCGGTCTGTATTCCTATCATTTATCTTTTAATTTTAATTCGAAGCATTTGCTCTGTACACTTTTTCTTTGATAATATTTTAAACAATTTTTGACCAAATTTAAAATACTTATTGGTCACCCCATGGTACATAGAACATCAGCAAAATGAAACAACAAAGAGACATTTGTTTCTGTTCTTGTATTAAGTAATTTAATTTGAATTTGTGTGCCAATTTTTGTTTTCCCACTCTCTTCCCTTATTGGCTTATCCATTTCTAAATTTTTTATTCCTTTTTAAAACGAAAATCCAGTTCCCAGTTTTCCTTCAAACCATTGAATACTCTAGGTAGCCATAGAAGTGATTGTTCCTACCAGTTTCTTTTCATCAGTTCAGCAATTGACCAATTGACAACTGATTGATAGTTATCTTTTCAGTCTTACAATAGGAGAAATTACCATTACTAAAGCTATGTACAGTAAATGCCTCCAGAGTAAATTACATGATTCTAAAATTCTCCTTCACTCACTTGGTACAATAGCAACACAACAAAAACTTTCCTTTTTTGTCTCTTTCCTTGTACTGTAGATTTGGCCTTTCCTGCCAACTGCAGAAAGGAACTTGACAGCTTCTTTAAAAAGAGGAGCATAAAGGATCTTGAATGAGGGATGGCACTGGGCCGGACTTAGGCTCTCATTCAACGCAAGAGCTATTCTTTGCAGAGAAAAATTAGGCATGTGAGTGCAAGATAAGATGTGTCTGAATAGACTAAGGAATACTCAGCATGACCCTGAACTTTTCCCACATTTTGTTAACTCTTAATGCTCTGTAGATCTTTATACACTTATTGTAGTACTCATTGGAAAAATACTTTCAGCGAGAAAGAAATCAAATCTTCTTTTACACTTGAGGCTGCCTTTACACTATAGCTGTAGTGTTGGTGTGGAGCTGCTTTGCTTTGGATGTAATATTTGGATTCAAAGCTAATCTGATACCAGAGTGGCAGATGAAGGAGATCTTTGGAGGAAGTCACCTGATCAAGTCCAAGTCAAGTTGGGCCTATATTTATAATAGCTCTCCTAGGTTTACATGCAAAGTAAAGCAACAATTTTAAATGCACATATGCTGAAGAACTGGGTTATTAACAAGGGTGTCAGTCTATTGCTACTTTCCCCAAATGTAACATCAAAATCAAAATTTAGAATGCTGATTAATGTTATTTGGCTCTATGGAATTAAAATGCCGTTGTTTTACCTCAAGGTGTAAACTTGTCTAAAATAACTCAATAGATAGTAAATTATGATTGTTCTTTTATATGAGTGAAAGGCAAAGTAAAAGGTTGGATGTCTGAATGACTTGGGACAACTGAAATATATCCTGGCCCTCTCAGTTACGGGGAGAAAATGTGCAAACTCTTCAAATGAACTTACACAAAATTAATCTAAAAGTATGTAGCTGAAAACCCACTGCCGACCTGAATGGAAAACAATAATCCAACAAAGTTTGAAACACAATATAAATCATCTGCTGTGCCCCATCAAACCCCTGCTGAATCCAAGAGCATAATACAGTGAAGAAATCTTGTTTCATTTCATCTTAGTTAATGGCAATGCTATTGACTTGGGTCAAGTAAGAGTCCTTATTGATCTAAAGTATAAAATGGCAAGCTAAATCATTTAGTTATTAAACTGTGAAAATATTCAGGCAATTATCAAGTTGAGACCAGTCTTTGACTAGAAAAGCTCGAGATATATTCGGAGCCTGAGCCTAAATTGTCATGGACCTTAGCAAACCCCACTGTGATAATCAACGAGGCATCCCCAGTCCCTTCCTAATAATGAAAACACAAATATCAGAGGGGTGGGAGATTCACTGAGAGGTGAAATTTTAGTTAATAGCTATAATCAGAGACTCTTCTAATTGATCCAATGAACAGCTAAACCGCAACATAAAATTGTGGAAATACTCAGCAAGTCAGTCAGTATCTGAGAGAGAGCAAGAGCAAGAATATCCTGACCTTTCGTTGACCTGAAATGTTAATTTTGCTTCTCTCAGCACAGGTGTTGCCTGACCTGTTGAGTATTTCCAGCATTTTGGTATTGGTATTGGTTTATTATTGTCACTTGTACCGAGGTACAGTGAAAAGCTTGTCTTACAAACCAATCATACAGGTCAATTCATTACACAGTGCAGTTGCATTGAGTTAGTACAGAGTGCATTGATGTAGTACAGGTAAAAACAATAACAGTACAGAGTAAGGTGTCACAGCTACAGAGAAAGTGCAGTGCAATAAGGTGCAAGGTCACAACAAGGTAGATCGTGAGGTCATAGTCCATCTCATTGTATAAGGGAACCGTTCAATAGTCTTATCACAGTGGGGTAGAAGCTGTCCTTAAGTCTGGTGGTACGTGCCCTCAGGCACCTGTATCTTCTACCCAATGGAAGAGGAGAGAAGGGAGAATGTCCCGGGTGGGTGGGGTCTTTGATTATGCTGGCTGCTACACCAAGACAACGAGAGGTAAAGACAGAGTCCAAGGAGGGGAGGCTGGTGTCTGTCATGCGCTGGGCTATGTCCACAACTCTCTGCAGCTTCTTGCGGTCCTGAGCAGAGCAGTTGCCGTACCAAGCTGTGATACATCCAGATAGGATGCTTTCTATGGTGCATCAGTAAAAGTTGGTGAGAGTCAAAGGGGACAAACCAAATTTCTTTAGCCTCCTGAGGAAGTAGAGGTGCTGGTGAGCTTTCTTGGCCGTGGCATCTACGTAATTTGACCAGGACAGGCTGTTGGTAATGTTCACTCCCAGGAACTTGAAGCTGTCAACCCTCTTGACCTCAGAACCATTGATGTAGACAGGTGCATGTACACCACCCCCTTTCCTGAAGTCAATGACCAGCTCTTCTGTTTTGTTGACATTGAGGGAAAGGTTGTTGTCATGACACCATTCCACTAAGCTCTCTATCTCCTTCCTGTACTCCAACTCATCGCTGTCTGAGATATGGCCTACAACGGTGGTATCATCTGCAAACTTGTAGATGGAGTTAGAGCAGAATCTGGCCACATAGTCGTGAGTGTATAGGGAGTAGAGTACAGGGATGAGGACGCAGCCTTGTGGGGCACCAGTGTTGAGAATAATCGTGCTGGCGGTATTGCTGCCTATCCTCACTGATTGTGGTCTGTTTGTTAGAAAGTCAAGGATCCAGTTACAGAGGGAGGTGTTGAGTCCCAGGTCTCGGAGTTTGGTGACAAGCTTGCTTGGAATTATTGTATTGAAGTCAGAGTTGTAGTCAATAAACAATGGTCTAACGTATGTTCTATGTTTATTTTCTATGTTTATTTCAGGTTTCTAACAGGTGCAGTAATTTCTTTTGGAATATCTCAACTAGACAAATCAGGAATGTGCCACTTCTCACCAGTGTGTATGCTGAAATAATTAATCTTTTTTTTCCAATCTTTTTATTACTTTTCAAATTAATACAGATTACTATATAGCATCAATGTTTGTACGTATAATACAAAGAGATCTGGATAACAATCATGGCATAGATAATCATAAAGAACAACAAGATATAAAAAAATCTGTAGATCCAACGATCTCTTAGTAAATGAATATAATATAAAAGAAAGGAAAGAAAAAGATTTATTATATAAATTTAAAAAAAGAAAGAGAAAAAAAACCCCAAAACAGAAAAACTTCAAAATAAAACAAACAAAAAAAATAAAAAAAGAGAAAAAAAAGAAAAAAAGAAAAAAAACTGGACTAAAATTTCTCAGTAGAAACAAAGCAATATTATGTCGTCAATTCCGTTCCTCTAAATTGTAAAGTTATTGAAAGCAAATCTACATCATGTGAAAATATTGAATAAATGGACTCCAAATATCTTCAAATTTAAGCGAAGGATCAACAGTACCACTCCTAATTTTTTCCATGTTTAAACATGATATAGTTTGAGAGAACCATTGAAAAGTAGTAGGGGGTATTGGATCCTTCCATTTAGGCAAAATGGATCGTTTGGCCATTAATGTAACAAAAGCAATCACGTGGTTAGCGGAAGCAGATAAATGGCCAGACTCTTAATCCTTATAATTAATCTTAATCAGCATAGTATCAACTGGTTTGAGTCTTTGTGGATCAGGAAGAGAAAAATAAAGTGGGACTTTTCATGTATTGGGAGTTGCTGTAAATTGTTAGAGAGTGAATGGTGTAACCCGAGGTTAACTGGCCTCAAGTCCTGGAAAATGATTCCCTAGACCTTTCCTTTCCTGTGAGCATATTGAGCTCCTTTTGGAAAAGCCAGTTCGCTTTCAAGTATAAATGGATTATTAGCACAACTCATTTATGAGTAATCCTCAGTAGTCATAAAAAAACGACCAGCTATGTTGAGAGAATAAAATTCAGTAACTGTCAGTAACTTTTAAGGAGAACACTTAATTTAATATTTCTTCCTTCCTTGCTAAGATTTCATGATTTCCCTGGAAACATCGTTCACAGAACATTGATGGTTCTTTCAAAACTGGCTTCCCTGAGGATTTCACATAGTTCCAAAAGCACTCATCAAGAGATAATGCTATACTCACAATATTTCCCATCTTATTGTCAGAAAAAAACAGCAACAGATAACATTATGTGCAATGGACGGACATCAGAAAACACAATGCTGCAGCTTTTGATTGCATCAAACCTGTGTAAGTACCCCAGTTACTGGGGTTTTATAGTGGACACTATCCATTTTCCCTAATAAATCATCACGTCAGTTGCACAGATATAATGTTGGCTAGATATGTGATACTTAGTCCTCTTCCACAGAAAATGGTCTTTTTGGTCACTGGCTGTGTTTGCATAAACAGGAGATTCCTAATTACTATCATTGTCATTCATGAGGAAGAAGCCATCACAGTCTAACTACAGACATAAACCCAAGCATTTCAAAACAATTTCAGGTGTCAATGAAATTGATTAAATGAGGAGAAACACAAGCTTACAGCATTATGTTATAGGAATGCTTCTGCCAAATGATAAAGTGTCTGCTCCAGATTAAGCATGAAATTATACAGTCAAAGTAGCAATAGATGCTGGAAATCTGAAATAAAGAGAGTAAGCATTGTAATTAGTTAGGCCACACTTAGAGTACTGTGTTCAGTTCTGGTCGCTTCATTATAGGAAGGATGTGGAGGCGTTGGAGAGGGTGCAGAGGAGATTTACCAGGATGCTGCCTGGATTGGAGAGTATTGAATATGAGGAGAGGCTTAAGGTGCTAGGGCTTTATTCACTGGAAAGGAGGAGGATGAGAGGAGACATGATAGAGGTATATAAAATATTGAGAGGAATAGATAGAGTAGACAGTCAGCGCCTCCTTCCCAGGGCACCAATGCTCAAGACAAGAGGTCATGGCTTTAAGGTTATGGGTGGGAGGTTCAGGGGAGATGTCAGAGGGAGGTTTTTCACCCAAAGAGTGGTTGGTGCATGGAATGCACTGCCTGGGGTGGTGGTGGAGGCAGATACATTGAACAGGTTCAAGAGCTTGTTGGATAGGCATATGGAGGAACGTGAGATAGAGGGATATGCGGGAGGAAGGGGTTAGGTAGTGTGAGGGTGGTCTGATGGACGGCACGACATGGTGGGCCGAAGGGCCTGTTTTGTGCTGTATGGTTCTATGGTTTTCTATGGTTCTAATTACTCAGCCGGTCAGACAACATCCATGAAGAGAGAAAAAGAGTTAACATTTCACGATTTTCTCTCTCCACAGATGCTGCCTGATCTGCTGAGTATTAAAAGCACTTTCTATTTATAATAAGAAACACAGCTCACTTTCATCCTCAAATGAATCATTGTAACCAATCCTCATCCTGCTTAATTACCTTGATTGTTAAGAATGCAAAGTAATTTCCACTTGAACGCCTAGTAATGCTATGGTCATAATCGCATACAACTAGAAACATATCTATTGGTGCAGTTAATGCTCAGGTTTAAATGCTCAGCTGTGCTCTTCCAATGCTGTTGCTAACAGAATATGGATCAGCTTTTAAAATGACAGTTGCCTTGTCTGCTGCCTTTCACTGTAACAAAAGAGTTTTCTCAATGCATCCTGGGCACAACTATAGTCTTAGAGGCTGTTTCTGTTGCCTGGTCACCATATGGTAATTTCTTTTGACCGTTGTTTTCACTCAGGTGTTGCAGGTGCGAGAGGAAAAAGCCAGAAGGAAAAGAAATTGTACATGCACTGGCCTTTGAAATAAAATCAATTTAGGTACCATCCTTCTTTTTACATGAGTTCAGAGAGAGAATCAGAAGAGCACAAACTGTCTGCTGTTACCACATCTGCCTGTTGCTTTAGGTAAAATGGGTAACCTTTTTCAAACTTTTAAGCTAATGTACCCTGGGGAAACCAGAGCATTTTCTGAAAGAACTTTCCATTTCATTCTCCTCTTCCCCCTCCCCCCCCCCCCAATATCCTCCTCATGGTGATGTGATCAGCTCTCATTCTTCTAAATTCCAAAGAATATATGACAATTCTGCTATTTTAAGATGGGTGATAAAGTACGGGGGGTGGGGGGGGACAAAGAGAGAGAGCAAAAGAGAGAAGGATGGAGAGAATCTGAGAGGGAGTTTCAGACCTTAGTATGTAGTGTCCATGGCTCTTTGACATTACTAAGACAAAGACAACTCACAACAGTGGCTGGTACAATAATGTATCAAAAGTCATATCATATGATTCACCCAATTCTTAAAGATAACACTAGTCTTCACACATACCACAGATGCTGGAAAGGCAGATCCACCAGTGATAAGATATCTTTATTAGTCACATGTACATCAAAACACACAGTGAAATACATCTATTGCGTCATGTTCTGGGGGCAGCCCGCAAGTGTTGCCATGCTTCTGGCGCCAACATAGCATGCCCACAACTTCCTAACCTGTATGTCTTTGGAATGTGGGAGGAAACCGGAGCACCCGGAGGAAACCCACACAGACATGGGGAGAATGTACAAACCCCTTATAGAGAGCTGCTGGAATTGAACCCGGGTCGCTGGCACTGTAAAGTGATTCGCTAACCGCTACATTACTGTGCCTGCCTGCTTACCGTGTGTGCCTGACAGGGCAAAGAGAATTAGGAAGCACAAGAGGCCAATGTTGGAGGGATACAGAGAGGGTGAAAACCACAGAAGAAGTTGAACTTACTCTGTTTTTGAGACTGAGACAGTGGAGTAACAATGTAAGCCACCAAGCAGCAAGGTATGTTATATTTCGTTACAATTGGCAGCAAGCACATTCTTCAGTCTCAGTGTGGATCGACACCAGTGAGAAAAGCCAAAGAAAAAACGTTGCTACATTTTCAACTGATTGCCCCTGCATTATGCTCAAAGACAAACTTTACCTGTGACTGAAAAGTAGCAGAAAGGGCAGGAAATGGCTCCAAACCTCAGAGCTCCTGACTGTAGGCTTAGTGAGTTCATTTGCACAGGTACCAATGGATCAGCTCTGGGAGAGTGGAGAGCTAAAGGCAGCTGCAACCACCTTAACTAAGCAGCAATTACTCTTAAAGTTGCACCAATTGAATTTAGCATAAAAATGAAAGAAAGACAGGCAGAGCTAATCTGCAACATAGCAAGGCACACAGAATGTAAGGTGCAAATACACAGGAGGCCTGAGTACTGCAGCAATATTTTGGTGGGAAAAGAAGGAAAATGGCAGTTCAACCACAAGCAGCCGTTGTAAGCACAGGAATCAGCTCCAAAATATATCACACACTCATTGACTTAGAAGCTCTGCAGAAAGCTAAACCTATCCAATTTGCAGAGGTTGCTCAGCAGTTAAAAGTGTACTACAACCAACAGATGTTTGAGATCGCAGAGAGCTGTGGACACAGTAAAACACAATCAGAAATTGGGATGAAATAAAAACAGAAAATGCTTTAAATACTCAGCAGCTCAGGTTGCATCATGCCCAGACAGAAGATGAAGTGTTGTTCCTCAGATTTGTGTTGGGCCGCATTATAACAGTACAGGAGGCCACAGACCGATAGGTCAGAGTGGGAGTGCAATCTGCCTTCTGGGCGCACTGCAGCCTTCTGAACTCCATAGTCGGGTAACAACTTGCCTGTCTGTATCAGTCATCCATCTGTGACATTGCCTCAGCTTGTTGTGTTTTTCTCCATTTTTTCTCCTCTGGGATTAGAGGACATACCCAACCTAACCTGCCAGGTACATCTTCCTGTTCTGCATTTTGCAACACCTACATTCTGTTGTCTACGTTCTTACTCTCTAACTGCTCCCATTCATTCATTGACCACATATCCTTGCTTACAGCTTATCCCCATGGTCACCCTGGTTTTACCCTTTCAGAGATATCCCTCTTCTCCACCCACCCTGCAGCTTAACAAGTTTATTTTCTCTCCTTCCTAATTCTAATGAAAGGTCCTCGATCTGGAACATTAACTCTGTTCCTCTTCCTACCGATGTGGCCTGATCTGCTGAGTATCTCCAGCATTCTCTGTTTTTATTTTAGACTTCCAGCATCTTATTTTTTATTTGAAACTTTGAAACTTCGGTAAGTTTTTAGATCAAGCCTTGAGAAGCAGGTCTGTGTACTTGTTTAATGAGATCAGAAACCTGGCTTGGCACACAAAACAACTAACATTTAATTTGTTTTCAGGAATGCAATGTCCATGGAGATGCCAGCCAAAAATACCATTGGATTTGTTGTCAAGGTCATCACCTCAAACTTCGGTCCAGAACCAGAAACTGCATCAGCAACAAATGGTGCAAGTCAGTGTTATAAATGTACTTGTAGTCATTCCCCTCACAATTGTTATTTTGAAGTAATCAAGTATAACTCGTAGCAGAAGGAAGCACATAAGGAAGAAAGTTGTAAAGTTAAGCACAATGGAACAGATAGGATGACAGTTCCTACTGTAACACTGGCTCATAAAGAAAGGTTTATCCATATGACGTTAAAAAGGGAAATCAACAGAAGTTTACCACTGCTGCAGCTGATAGAGAATTTACTTCGTGTAGCATCTATGTTACAAACAGCCATAGGGTAAGGCAGCAGGATTTTAAAGTCATTCTGATGGATGGTAAGTCATCCGTGAAACAGACTGACACAGCTGCAGCTTGTTCAATAACAGGAAAGGATACATATGACAAGAAATTCAGGCACCTTTAGTAAGAAGCATGGTCAGTCTTAAGTTTTGAGGCAGATCCAATGCATGGTATGGTAAATTAGCCAGAGTTTGACTCTGTTGGGCAAAGATTGGCTTGCAAAATTGAAGCTCAGTTGAAAAGCTATATTCAGTGATCGCATGTATGTGGCAAAACCACACTTGGAGACACAGATGTCCAAATATATACCTTCAAAGATGCCCACACAGTAATTGCCAGATACAAGGTAAGTATAAAGATTAACCCAGATGATAAACCAATTGAATGCCAACCATCGGCAGCTTCTTATTCCTTGAAGAGCCAAACTTGAAGAACTGAAGAAACTTATAAAAGAAATGGAGCTTTGGTTAAAACAATCTAACACAATTGTGCAACTTCAATAGTAGTCACATTAAAGGCAGATAAATCTAATATTATATAATGATTACTTTAAGTCAGACAGTGAATGAAGAATGATGGGCCAACTGTACTGATCCCAACCTGTACCACAGGTCGCCGCCCTGTGGGCACACTAAAATGTTGCGGTTGCACAGCTCCCAATTTCCGTTGCCACAGTTGGCCACGAACAGCCACCAGGCCACAGTTTGTTCAGTTAAGAGGCCTCTTCACTGCTTCCAAATGTCTCTGATCAGAATATTTTGGGAACAGTGGAAAAAATAATCAGAAAACTAAAAACCATTGAAAAACAATTTTAAATATATTAAATTTAAAAGAATTTTAAATTGTTGTTAATTAATTAAAAAACATAAATGTACAATGAAATAAATGAAAATAAACAAAAGAGCTTACCTAAATTTAACTTTCAAATGAAGGTCAGCCACCAAATTCAAATGAACGGGTTCATGCCAAAAACACCAGTTGGCAGGACAGACATTAAGTGCAGCCTTCTCCTCCACTCAGTAACTTAAAGAATGCCCAATGATGAGTCCGGGGCAGAGCAAGAGATCAGATATGCCCCTGTCTGACCTCCACTGTGTTCCTGACGTCCATTCCTGTGCAAACCTTGCACACCGTCAGCACAATCTGGCTGAAGCCTTTATTTGAGAAAGCTTAAAAATGATGCTGCTAAAGAATCAAAGAACTGAGGAGGAACTTCTTCACCTGGGGATTGGTGAGAATCTGAAACTTTATGCCACATGGACTGGTTGAAGCAAATAGCATTGACACAGTTAAGGGTGGTTGAGGCCTACTTGCAGGAGAAAGAAATAATTGGAAATGGGAATGGGTTGCAGAGCTAGGTTGATTGGGATAAAGCCTGTGTGAAGCTGACACTGACTGATTGTGCCCAATGGCCTGACTCTGTGTTGCAGATCCAAAGTAATTTCATGTAATGATTCCTAACCAATTTTCAGTCCTAAAACATCATCCCATTGGGATGAATGGAAACACGGAGGGAGTGACAAATAATACCTGTTGTTTCCAGGTATGGTATGTAGTGATATCTCCATACTGCCCTTTCTCGTCTCACATGATGATTCCTTCTGGGGTTCTGTCCAAGAATTCCACTGCATCTTTCTGGTACTTTGCTTAGGTGACCATTCCTCATGTAAGATCCCGGACAGTAAGAGCTGGCTGAATATTCAACCATTATTTGATAGAACTGATTAAATATACTAAACATAATAGGGCTGGATTTTGCTTGGTTGGCCCATCAGGAAAACTTATGTCCATATAGATTTTATTAATTTTCTCCCATGAAGTCGCTAGAGGTGTAAGCTAATAACAGTGAAGGATGGCAAAGGCATCTGTAACCTTGGCAAACAATGCAATAATGACAGTATTTCCTTTCTCAGTGTGATTTGGAGACTGAGAAATAAACAGCTCAGGCACTGAAAAGCAGGGTGATTGGAGTAGGTGAATTCGATGTCAAGGTTAAGACAGAAAGAAAATGAAATGGAAAGGAAAAGTAAAATTATAAATACATTTCAGAAGAGTATTTATCCTTTTAACTACAGGATTTAATATTCTATGAAGAGTTCTATGCAAATGGATCATCCTGATGAAAATCAAAAGGTTGCTGTAGGTGAAATACTTTTATTGCCAAGATGATGGTGGAACAGTGTACATGATCATCAGTGTACATTATACCACATTATACCTGCTTTGTTACAAGTTGCTGGCTAAAGTGTCATGGTGCACATCATTCAGACATGGGTACCTTTTCAACAAAATTTGACCCAATATTCATTTATTTGAGATTACTTCATGGGTTGCAGCCACCAGTGTTAACATTTCTGCCTGTTCAGCAATCCAAGTACAACAGTTCTTTTGGCACCAAAACCATTTTTTGATGTAATTACTACAAAGCTGAATTTTGTTCAGCAAACTAATCATGGGTGAAATGCACTAAATCACCAAATAAAATAATTATCAAGGGGCTGGCAAAGCCAAAGTAAGTGAACATGATTCCACATCACTTTTCAAGCACTAATTGAGGCACATGTGAAACAGGAATTAATTCCTTTCATCTGAGAGCGAGACTTAAGGACAGACATTATAGTCAGTTATAATATCTGCTCATTTTCTGCACTCTTGTTGTAAATCTGCTGCTTATTAGAAGACTTTGATGATGATGCATAACCAGAAGCTGGAATATGGGAGAGGATCCTCCATAGCAGTACATAGTAGTAACCTGACAAGCTGGATGTCACAGGACTGAAATAGTATCATTGATACAAATCCCTGAGCTAAGTGGCAGATTAGTATGGACTACAAAGATGGACATCATGCCTGACAAAGGTACCAACATGTCTTGAGTGATACCAGAGTTTGGAGTTATTTCGGTTGAAGGCCAAGAGCACAGCTTTGATGGTCCGAACACTCCCCATTGTTTCAGCCTGCATGTTGTCCCTTGTGTTCTTTGGTTGTGAAGCAGAAATATGAAGTGACAAAGGGATCTAGATTGGTTTAGTGAGTGGGCAAAAATCTAGCAAATGGAGTGTAATGTGGGAAAATGTGAAATTGTCCATTTTGGCAGGAAAAAAAAACATATTACCGAAAGGGTGAGAGTATGCAGAACTCAGCATGCAGCTAAATGGCTTCCATTTTTTAATTTTTCTTGCTAATTTCATATTTTCCTAAATTATTATCCATTTACTAGATGAAAAACACGATGATGCTCGAGGAACTCAGCAGGCCAGGCAGCATCTGTGCTTTTCTCCACAGATGCTGCCTGGCCTGCTGAGTTTCTCCAGCATCATAGTGTTTTTCATCTAGATTCCAACATCTGTAGACCTTTGTTTCTCATCTATTTACTAGATCTTTGGTCACTCACTTAAGCTACCTTAAGATAGGTACGAAAGTAACTCTGCAAAAGTTACTTTTGTACCTACCTTTCTGTCTTCAAAGAATTTAGCAACCATACATTCAGTCACTTCATCCATTATTTATATAAATTGTAAATGTTGATGCCTCAGACCCAATCCTTGTAGTACATTACTTGTTCTACCTTGCCAACCAGTAGAATTTATGCTTACTCTGTGTTTTTTGTTAGCCAATCAATCTTCCATCCATACTAATGTGTTACCCCCTATATTGTAAGCTTTTATTTGCTGCAGTAACTTTTGATTTGGCACCTTATCAAATGCCTTCTGCAAGTCTTAGTATGTCCACCAGTTCCCCTCTACCACAGCACATATTACTTCTTCAAAGAACTCCAATAAATTGTCAAACATGATTTTCCTTTTACAAAACCATATTAGCTTTACCAATTATCTTGAATTTGTCTCAGTGTCCTGCTACAGTATCTTTAGTAATAGCTTTACCATTGTACCTATGTTAAACTAACTGGACTTTATTTTCCTGCTTTCTGCCTCTCTCTCTTTTTGAATAAAAAGTGACATTTGCTACTTTGTGACCTTGGTATTGGTTTATTATTGTCACTTTCCTCGGATCTAGGGAATACTGGAAGATTGAAACCAATACATTAACATTAATCACTTCTTTTAAGACCTGAGAGTGAAATCCATCAGAATCTGGGGAGTTGTCAGCCCACAGTGCCAACAATTTACTCAGGCTTACTTCCACTTACTCAGGTCAAATAAAGATGGGCCATCCCAATGGTCATCCACACCCCAAAGGGCACCAGTGTGATTCAGGAGATGATTGGGCCTTTTTTGACACTGTTGATTCTAAAATTCTTTCATATATTTGGCAGAATAAAAACCCAAGGTTAAGTAAGAAATATTTACAAAAACTAAAAAAAGGATGGTGGTATGGCCCTGCCTAACTTTAGATTATACTATTGGGCAATTAATATCAGATATTTAATTTTTTTGGATACAAGATCTAGATGTAATTCAGTGTCCCAAATGGGTACACCTTGAGCATCAATCAGTACATGGATTTTCATTAGTTTTTATTTTAGGAGCTTCACTCCCTTTTGCACTTACCAAATTAAGTAAACATATGATTAACCCAATAGTCAAACATACAATACGAATATGGTTTCAATTTCATAAATTGTCTGGATTGAATAAATTTAACTTGTCAAGTCCCATTCAATCTAATTTTTTCTTTCAACCATCCAGAGTTGACTCAGCTTTTTCTATATGGAAAAGGAAGGGAATAATATCTTTTCATGATTTATTCATTGATAGCTGTTCTTCATCTTTTGAACGATTGTCTAACAAATACAATTTGCCTAGATCACACTTTTTTTGATATTTGCAGATTAGAAATTTTTTAAAAGCTACTATACCCTCTTTTCCCACACCTTACAAAACTGAAATTACGGAAAAAATTTTAGGTCTTAATCCTTATCAGAAAGGCTTGATAGCAATAATCTATGATTTAATTATGAAAATACATCCAGAATCATTGGACAAAATTAAGAATGAATGGGAAAGTGAACTCCAGACATCTTTACCTACAGAGACATGGAAGAAAATTCTTCATTTAGTTAATACATCTTCAATGTGTGCCAGACACTCTTTGATACAGTTTAAGGTAGTTCACAGGACCCATATGTCAAAAGATAAGCTAGCCTGTTTTTATCACCATATAAATCCTATATGTGACAGATGTAAATCGAATGTGGCTTCTCTGACACATATGTTTTGGTCCTGTCCTCTTTTGGAAAAATATTGGAAAGACATTTTTAACATCATCTCAACTGTATTGAATATTGATTTACAACCTCACCCTATCACTGCAATTTTTGGATTACCAAGGATGAAGTCTGGCCATTTATCTGCTTCCGCTTACCGTATGATTGCCTTTGTCACATTAATGGCCAAACGATTCATTTTGCTTAAATGGAAGGATCCAATACCCCCTACTACTTTTCAATGGTCCTCTCAAACTATATCATGTTTAAACTTGGAAAAAATTAGGAGTGGTACTGTTGATCCTTCACTTAAATTTGAAGACATTTGGAGTTCATTTATTCAATACTTTCATATGATATAGATCCCTTTTCAATAACTTTTCAATTTAGAGGAACAGAGTTGACGACATAATATTGCTCTGTTTCTATTGAGAAATTTCAGTCCAGTTTTTTTTCTCTTGTTTTTTTGTCTTTTTTTTTGAAATTTTCTTTTTAGTTTGGTTTGATTATTTACAATTTTTTATTGATTTGGGGATTTTTTTTCTTTTCTTTTATATACACAATAAATCTTTTTCTTTCCTTTCTTTTATATTATATTCATCTACTAAGAGATCGTGAGATCGAAAGATTTTTTAAATATTTTATTATTCTTTATGATTATCTATGCCATGATTGTTCTCTTGATCTCTTTGTATTACAAGTACAATCATCGATGTTATATATTAATCTGTATTAATTTGGAAACTAATAAAAAGATTGAAAAAGAAAGAAAAGAAAGACACGCCACACTTTGGGGAGGCCCCACCCCCAGAACACCCATGGCAGCCTTTAACTGCTGACAAAGTTGGGGACAGGGCTGAAAGATTTGCCAGTCTGAAAGTTGTCATTAAAAGTAATAGATTTTAAATGTATTTGATGAAGAGAAATAGTTAAAAATTATTAAAATGAAATAAAACAAAAAAACACAAAATATTTGAAACTATTTTAAAATAGAAAACATAAAAATACATTAATAATTAAAAATATTAAACTAAAGCAAGATCATTTTCAAAAAGGCACTACTGTCCCCAGTAAATGAAAATCAAACAACCTGTAGAGACTGGAAACTGGAAATAAAAACAAAGTGCTGGAAACATTCAGCAGATTAGACAGCATCTATTGAAAGAGAAACAGTTAACACTTCAGGTCTGAGACTTTTAATCAGAACTGAGAAAGAGAGTAAACAAGTTAGTCTAGGTAGCGGAGAAGATGCAGGAGGGCAATGGGTGGAACATTCAGGTCTCAAAAGTGCCAGGTACAGACCATGTTCAACAAGAGGAAGATTAATCACTCCCTTGACGTTCAAAGGCATTACCATCAGTGAATCCAACCACCATCAATTCCTTGGGGGAGGGGGTCACCATTGACCAGAAACTCAACTGGACCAGCCACATAAATACCACAGCTGCAACAGCAGGTCAGAAGCCGGGATCCTTGGTGAGTGACTCGCCTCCTGACAGACCAGGGCCTTTCCACTATCTAGAAGGAACAAGTCAGGAGCACAATGGAATACTCTCCACTCTCTACAGTGCCAATAACCCTTTAGGAAGCTCGATACATCCAGGACAATGCACCAACCACTCGAAACACCCAGCAACAGACGGCGGCTGAAGTGCATATTGTATATGCTGAAACTGAATTAAAAAAATATAGTGCATTGTCTGCTTCAATATGGACTCTTCTACTTTTGGAGACAACATAAAGATTAGTCTTAGTCTTAGCTTGTCCCCTTGACCCAGTCTAATTCCTATCTCCATTTTTGGCTCTCTTCAGTCTTGTAGCTACCTTGGGATGCAGAAACATCATGAGCCTTAGGTAAGAGTTGGCTGGCAAGAGTTTGGACTGACTGACAGGAGGCTATAATTTCTCTGTGGAGGCCACATTGAGGCCTTTATCACCAGTTCTCAGTCACTGATGACACATTCCATATGGTAGCAGCAGGAAGTGAGATTGACAGAGGGACATGAATACTGGTTCTAGCCACCATACATCTCTTGTGCTGCAGTAAAGTGGCAGTATTCTTCACCTACTACATGTTTTATTCATTTTCCTGGCAATGCCCATAATGAAAGAAGTTCCACCAATAATTTAAGGCAGATATGTATATATACAGTATATTCAATATATGAGTTTGGTCTAATTGAATTCTCACAATTTATGGCTCAAACAAAATGTCATTGTATTTACATTCTGCAGAATTCAATTAGCCAGTTGTCTTGAACTAAAATCACAATAATTTGATCTGATTAACTGAAATGTAAGTGATACAAGCCTTAATGTTGGATGTACTATCAGTGGAATATAAATAGTGAAAGATATAACTGTTGCAGCAGTTCACCCCCAGTATAAAAAATATTGTTTCATCAAATAAAGCATTTCAGAATTTTTATGGAATTCTTTTTTTCCCCTTACATCATGTTGGAGGCTTAGAATGTAAATTAAAACGTGGCAATAAGAAATAGTGAAATACTTATCATGACATTCGGCCCATCAGGTCCATGCAGTTCCTGGGAAGTAATCCCATCAGTTCCATTCCCTCCCTTACTTTTCTGTGGCCCTGAAACTTATTTTTTCTCACACATGCCCATCAATACCTCTTTGATTTTTTTTTGCCATTGACCTGCACTGAGGGGAATTTACAGAAACCAGTTAACCTACCTCTCTTTGGGACATGGGAAGAAACCAGAGCAATTGGAGGAGGGAACATGTAAACCCTGCCCAGACAGCCCCCACAGTCAGGACTGAAACCAGGTTCCTGGAACAGTGAGGTATAAATTACACAGAAAGCCCTTGGGAAAAGATCACATTTGAAAGCTTCCAAAGCTAATTTTTTTGTTAATAATTAAATATATGTAATTATATTTTATAGCCTCAGTGAGTCATATTTAAAAGGCAGTCTTGGTTAATACAATCAGTAAAAAGTTTCATATGCGAACAGTTGCAATCAACTGTAAATATCCCAAACTCTTTGTGAATTTAAGGTGTCCATCAGTGACAAAAAACGACTGCAGCAGAGCTTGAAAATCTAGTGGCCATATAGCAAGTGCAGAGCCAAACATTCTTCATCACAGATGCCAGCCAGATTTTCAAGGGGGGTTCAATTTTCAGCTCTGAGAATTGAGGCAGCAAATTTTGCTGACTGAAATACTTCCCATGAAGTAAAAGACTTCCCATGAAGTATTTTGTCCAGTACAAAGTGTTATTACAAGTAGAGTTAACTCAGGTGCTGCATCGGAGGAAAGGGGAAAATGGAGAAGTTCAGGTCAGGGATGAGAATGAAAAGAGTGAAATGTACCAGAAGATTTTGGATTCAGGAAAGGCAGATGAAGTAGGCAGAGTGTTGCAGATATCAGTAGCAGAATCAGCAAGCAAGCAGCAAGGTTGTATAGAGGCTGAAATGTAAAAGGTGGAGTATATGTGTCCGGCATTGACATGGTTTCAAATCTGCTCTCCTAGTGATCCAGACCAGGTGATAACAGTTCTCCACAATCATTTTCAATGTGCTAACACCCATAAATATGGCTGGTGGTCTCTTAATAATCCTGGACCATCAGGTTTTGCTCCACCATTGACCTCACAGAAACTTTTCACTGAATTTCAGGGAAATGCTTCATTTCCATAACGACAGGGCTAGCATTTAACAGCATAAGGACCTTTTAGATTAAAAAGATCTGTTTGCATAATGCCACTTAATCCATCTGATCCAGAAGGAGAGTTTCTCTGATTCTTAAAATCTTACATTTTTTCATTTACTTTTTCTATCCATTTCTGCTCCTCTCTATTTTAATTCAATCTTTTACTATTTTTATTTCTCTTTCTACGATTGATTCTAATTCGCCTCATTTTTACTTTCATCACTCCTTAAACATCACTGAGTGAGGAAATGGAATTTCGGTCAGTTCATTTACCAAGGTTCCAAATGTGCCTATTCTTCTCCTTAGGTTTTCATCAATTCATATTTTTTGCTGTTTATAGTTTTTGAGCTAAAGTTTAAAGTGAAAAGGCAAGTTATGACATGGCCTGTTCTATTAAAATTTTCCAACAGTCCTGCTTCCAGTAGCAAGACACTGTGCAGTAGCAATCCATCACACCGGTAAATATCCTTTCTTTTTCAATCTTTTTATTGAATTTCAAATTAATTCAAATTAATATACATAACATTAGTGATTATACATGTGGTGCGAAGAGATCGGGATAACAACAATAACAGTTAATATTTATACTCACAAGGAGTAAAATACTGGACCTCCCACTCTCTTGCTAAGTGAACATGACACAAAAAAAAATAAATTGAAAAGAAATTTGATTATATGAAAAGAAAACCCCCAAATCAAAAAAAAAGTATAATAATAAACAAAAGCAAACCAAAAACTTCAAAAAAAAACTGGACTGATATTTCTTCGGTTAAAAAGAACATTATTATGTCGTTAGCTCCGCTCCTCTATATTCAAAGGTTATTGAAAGGGATTCAGAAAAGGTCTGCTTATATCATACGGAAATATTGAATAAATGGACTCCAAACTTAATCAAATTTAAGCAAAGGATCAACAGTACCACTCCTAATTTTTTCTAAGTTTAAACATGTTATAGTTTGAGAAAACCATTGAAATGTGGTAGGGGGTATAGGGTCCTTCCATTTAAATAGAATGGATCTCTTGGCCATTAATGTAACAAGTGCAATCATACGACAAGCAGAAGCGGATAAAGGACCAGAATCCATCATTGGTAACCCAAGAATTGCAGTAGTAGGATGGGGTTGTAAATCAATATTCAATACAGTTGAAATAATATTAAAAAAGTCTTTCCAATATTTTTCCAAAAGAGGACAGGACCAAAACATATGTGTCAGGGAAGCCACCTCCGAATTACATCTGTCACATATAGGATTTATATGGTGATAAAAACAGGCTAACTTGTCCTTTGACATATGGGTCCTGTGAACCACCTTAAACTGTATCAAAGAGTGTCTAGCACACATTGAAGATGTATTGACCAATTGGAGAATCTTCTTCCATGTCTGTGTAGGTAAGAGTACCTGGAGTTCTCTTTCCCATTCATTCTTAATTTTATCAAGTGTCTCTAGACATATTTTCATAATCAGATCATAAATTATTGCTATCAAGCCTTTCTCATAAGGATTAAAACCTAAGATTTTTCCCGTAATTTCAGTTTTATATAACATAGTATTGGAAAAGAAGGTAAAGTAACTTTTAAAAAGTTTCTAATCTGTAAATATCGAAAAAAATGAGATCTAGGCAAATTGTATTTATTAGACAGCTGTTCAAAAGACGTAAAACAGTGATCAATGAATAAATCACGAAAGCATATTATTCCCTTCATTTTCCTTAAAGAGAAAGCTAAATCAATTCTGGATGGTTGAAAGAAAAAATTAGATTGGATAGGACTTGATAAAATGAATTCATTCAATCCAAAAAATTTACAAAATTGAAACCATATTTGTATTGTATGTTTAATTATTGGGTTAGTCATTTGTTTACTCAATTTAGTAAGTGCAAAAGGGAGTGAGGCTCCTAAAATAGAAGCTAATGAAAATCCTTGCACTGATTCATACTCAAGATACACCTATCGAGGACATTGAATTACATCTAAATCTTGTGCCCAGAAAATTAACTATCTAATATTAATTGCCCAATAGTAAAATCTAAAGTTAGGCAAAGCCATACACCACCAACCTTTCTTAATTTTTGTAAATATTTCTTACTTAACCTTGGGTTTTTATTCTGCCATATATATGAAAGAATTTTAGAATCAATATTATCGAAAAAGGATTTCGAGATGAATGTTGGAACCACCTGAAATAAATACAAAAATTTTGGTAAAACATTCATCTTAACCGCATTAATTCGGTCAATCAATGATAGACCTGTAAATATCCAATGGACACTTGTTTCTTTTTGCAATTTCTTTGCCAAACAGACAGATGCTCCAGTTTTAGGCACAGGATCTCCCTCCCAGATCTCTCATCCCAAAAGGGGCAGAGACCTGGCAACTCAGGCATCCAATGTTTTGTCTTTACCAACACAGTTCAAAAATTAACCATCCCCCCAAGTGTAAAGGATAGGAAAAGCCAATGTTTTTTGCTGAATTCATTTTGTAATCTTTTTAGTTATTTTTTTCAAATCCACCACTGTTCCTATTGTGTATCATCAGTAAATTTAGGCAATTTGCATGATGTCTTTCGATTCATGCAAATTAGAGACAACAGTCATCTCAACACTGATCACTCAGCAACCCACTCAGTACCTTGGCCATCAATTCTGCTCTCACTGAGAAAATTACAGCTAGAAATGACGCCTGTAACAGTAAAGATAACAACTGCAAAATTTATAAGCAGATGATTGAACTTCTCCATATGTTGCCTCTTATGGGTTTGAAATGTCTCGAATAATACAATCAGTTGGGGGTCTTTTCTTCTCTGAGAAACCTGAAGTCTCTAGTTCAAGGGGCTACTCAGAGCATTGTTGGTAACTAAGATCTTGGCAGAATCATCAGTAAGAACGTCTTGTTGCTGTCTCAAAATTTAGCAAGCTTACAAACAACTGATCTCTGCAATCGGATAGCAGAATATTTTGAGTATCTCTCAGTGGTACCATTGGCTCTTGCTGCTCTTTGCCAACAAATACTTCACTTGGATCAGCAATTTTATAAGCTTTGAATGGCAATGGCTGGCATAAAACCTTTGTACTGTTCCCATTATGGCAGCAATATGGTCTGTCAAAAACAACTAAAAACAAGTTATGGGTAGATTCTATTATACTACTGCTGTACAGTGTGGTGGAATTTGGCAATGATTCCCTGCACATAGTACATTGCATTTCCCTAACATGGTAGAGAAGACAAATTTGAATCAGGAACTCTAGTGCATAGAAATGAATTGGCAATGAAATGTCTGAATCAAAACAAGTCTATGACCTGATGCATTAACTCTCTTTTCCCACTGATGCCACCTGACATGCAGAGCATTTCCAGATTTTATTTATTATTTATAAATTGAAACAAAGCTTGAAGGGGATGTGCAGCTTCAGTGAACCCAGTACACCCAGAGAAAGATGACAAACCCAAATCAATGTGAGAAAATCAAATGCAAAATTAAGAGTTTATATGCCAACTTTAGTATTTATATTAACTTTGGCTAAGTCTTTTGAGGCACAGGGAGGTGAACTTGCCAGGAACCAGGGCGCTATTCTTAGATTACAACTTGGCAGGTCAGAAACGTGGAATAGATATGGTCAGTTGAACCGAGGCACTTGCACAAAACTACTAAACTCATGGCTTCCACTTTGGCTAATGCAGGCTGGTGCCAATAACAAAAACTTGAATTTAATGCAAGAAACATTATATGATGCTTTACAAGACATGGGCAAGGAAGATAATGCCAAACCACTAAAGTCTGCACTTAGGAGAGATGCCTTAAACTCTGGGCGTAGATTTTGATATATTTGAAGCTTAGAGAGCAGAGATACTACAGGGTTAAAGGAGGAAATTTTAGAGGGCAGCAGGAAAGTAGCTGAAAGCATTCCAGCAATGATTCAGAATTGGACAGAAGCTGAGGAATCCAGCTGAGGAATCCAGAAATACTGAGGTGATGCAGAGTGAGAAAAGAATGCGTGGAATTCTGGAATGCAGAAAAGAATGAAGAGCATGGCTATTTACAGAACTGTACATGAGGTCAAAGAAATTGAATTGGATACATTTATGTGTGAAGTAACAAGGAGGAATGATGTCAGCAGAACCAAGGACAGCAGAATTTTGGACAGGTGAAGTGTATTGAGAATGGGAGTATGGAACGGCAACAAAGACACACCATCTGAGCAGCCAGTCTGAAAATGACATAAACCCAGTTTTTCAGTGGCAGAGCAGCTATAGTAGAGGCAAAAAAACATCATTTGCAGTCATGCAAGGCAGCAGTTTTGATGACTGAAAGAACTGGAGGTGCAAAACTTAGCTCAGAGATCACCAGGTAGGCAAAAAAAAACTATGATGTGGTTCAGATCCTGGGTGGAGACAGGAAAGTAGGCAAAAACAGAGACTTAAGAGACTGCAGATGCTGTAATCTGGAGCAAAAAACAAACTGCTGGAGGAACTCAGTGGGTCAAGCAGCATCTGTGGAGGCAGAGAGAGAAGGTTGACATTTCGTGTCAAGACCCTGCATCCCTCTGCTTCAACAGATACTGCCTGACCCGCTGAGTTCCTCCAGCAGTATGCATTTTGAAATGAAACTTTGGAGGTTGTGGTAGAATTGAGGTTATGTTATAAGCAATGTCACCACTGAGACTTTCCAGGGCAATGTTGGACAAGCAGTTTGATAGCTGTACAGGAACTGCCAAAGGTTGGAGTTAAGTGGTGGAGGTATAGAGCTGGGAATTATCAGTGTATTCATGAAAGCTCCTATGCTGACTGTGGATATGTCAAATAGAGATAGTTTTTAGGAAAGGAAGAAAATGTAGGAGCTAAGGACAGAGCCTTGTACCAAAGCAGGGAAAGAGGAGAAACCTTTATTGAAGATCTGTAGGTTGCATTCAGATCAATAATGGATTGAATTTTAGGTTGATATCACAACAGCTTCACTGTGATTATGTATATATGCATTCAGATATGCAACATTGTCATTTGAGTTTTTGCTTTACATTTTAATTTACTGCATTAATGCATTTAAGCCATACTATTTGTTTTCTCACCACTGGAAATGTGCGCAAAGTCTTTCTATAGCAAAAGATACCACTGCTTCCTTTAACAGCAGTGACAAGAATGCATTAGGTATTGTGCATATCAAGGAATAACTTCATTTTTTAAATATACTATCGTATATTTACTGCAGTAGTTTATTATTAGATGCTAGAATTCCACAATATAGGAATGAAAATCTAGAGCTGAAAGTTATGATTTTTAAAAAAATGACTTTTTATTACAATATAGCAAATTATCAAAAACTGTTTTATAAGGACACTGCACTAAAATCAAAATAATTATCACCAAGTATGTATTTATGTGCTAATATTATACGACGCAAAATTCACTGGTCAGAAATCAGTTGCTTTACTGAGTCATGCTACCCTACAGAAGAGTGGTACTACAATTAATCCTGGATTTTTTCCCATTCCCTGTTATTTTTGTCTGAGATTTTTCACATTATCCACTCTATCAAATAATAGTTCATGCTGCTGCTCTACTATCTGTTTTTATGCGACTTAGACACACATACTGTACCCTTACATAGACACTCTAACCCATCATTACAATTTCACAGGCTTTCTGCAGTCCATTTCCTTGTCTGTCAGCCATTCATTTTCTATAAATTGCTGCGGGAACCAGTAATCAAACACTAATCATTGGCCTGCAATACCAGAAAAGCTCCCAAGAAACAATAATACGACCTGCCAGCCATAAGGTAAGCTTCTATTTTTTTTCAGCATTTCCCAAATGTTTCCAACAGTTTGGGCAACTTTTTGTTGCCTGAGATTGAAAACAGCTGCCTGTATATCACCGTAGCCAGACTTAGCTCGATAGCTTCTACAGTAACAAGATTGTTCTGGTATTTTTTTACTCTGTACTTCTGCGAACACAGTCACAAGCTGAGCACCCTGAAATAATGTTGCATGCACTAGGATCTTAAGTTGCAAACAATGGCATAAAGACTGCAAAAAATCTTCTAATGTTATACTGTCTGGATTGGACAAAACCTAGCACCTGGTAACAGCATGGAGCCTACAAATGTTTGAAGATCATGATGTTAACCAATGCATGCTCAGGCTAGTGAAATGCTGAGCTATAGTTGCTGAGCTGCTTAGCTGCGTACTTTGTCCTATCCCTGTAGGAATCTTCTGCTTACTGCTGGCTTCGCGGTGGGGGATTAACAGCTTCTTTGTAACTTGGAATTCTAGATCTATTTGGGGTAGCCCCCAAACCATCAAGCGGGTCTTCTTAGCTTGGGTGCAACCAATCAGAACCAGAGCATTGGAATGGGAATCATGACTGAAAAGGCATACTGTGACTCCACATGACACTGAATGTCATCTTCTGCTTTATAGTCATGCAGGCTTTTTATTCTCTGACTTCATGGATTAGGAATGAAGTTTGCTTGCAAACAATTGAAACATCTGTTTTCTTTTTCCTCCCTTAAGTAACCCGGACAAACTTTTTCCTCAACCTCGACGCCCCCCCCCCCCCCACTCCAAAACAACAGAAAAATCTCTTTTGATTAGGTTTGTTTGCAGCATTTGGAGTCTTCTTATTTTGTAAATTTAGAGAAGTTCATTATTTTTAGAGTTGATTCACAAACTGGTAGCAAAGGACATAATTTTCTCTGAGCACTCAGCAGATGCAATAATCTAGCATGATTTACATAAATTACATGAACCCTGAAATTTAATAAAGTTCAGATTTTATTCTGTTGAAGTTATAAAAGTCCAGTGATCACCAGCATGTTATGGTACCAACAGAATTCAGAGTTGTCTCAGACACTTACTAGAAAACAAGACATTCTGCTGACCTATGCTATGCAAGAAAGTAAACACAATGAATGAAGTGCCAAGTTAGCATGACATAGCCTGCTACATGATGGCTTGCAAGCTGCAATCCTAACCAACAGCTTCACTGCAGTCCAGCATTAAGCAGGGCTGTGTCATCGGCCCAGCACTTTTCTCAATCTTTCTCGCACCAATGCTGCACCTTACCTCCAAGAAGCTTCCCATTGGAGTGGAACTAATGTACAGGACAAACAATAAACTTTTTTACGACGTCACCTCCACGCAAAACCAAAGTCATTGAACTGCAGTACACAGGCAATGGTTGTGCATGCCAAGTTCCAAGTCATGGTCATCTTGTTCACTGAAGCATACAATAGAATTGGTCTTACACCTATCATCCATAAAACCAATACCCTCAACCATCCTGACTCAGCAGCACAACACCACCCTCCAATAATAAAAGCCCACAGCAAGCCCTGGAAAAAACGGACTATTTCCACTTCTCAGGAATCATTTCTTAATAAAGGCAGACATTGATGATCAAATCCGCCATCAACTTCAGTGCACAAGCACAGCCCTTTGTCACCTGAGGAAAAGAGTGTTTGAAGATCAAAGCCTGAGACTTGGCTCAAAGCACATGGTCAACAAGTGCAGCAGTGATGCTGTCCTTCCAATGCCTCTGTGTCATGCATTATATACAACACTTTCCACAAAGCACTGAAGAGAAAATACCAACACCAGTTCTGCAATATCCTCCAAATCCATTGGCATCATAAGCAAATGAATATCCCAAGCCAACACTCCCAGCATTAAGGTCCTAATTACCTGATACTAGACTCCTGAAATACTCTATTCTGAGCTCTGTCATGACAAGAGATTATGTTGTGGACAGAAAAAACAGTTCAAGGATGTTCTCAAAACCTTCCTGAACAAGTGTAACAACCCCATTGACTCCTGGGAATCCCCGACCCCTGACTGCTCAAAATAAAGGAGTAGTCAGTACAGAATAGAGGATCTTGGGTCCATGCATCAGAAGCACACACAGAAGCTCAGTGTAAATGGTGGAAGGAGTGCATCACTTCCTGCACTATCATCCCACCCACCCCATCACGTGTCTTCTGCCCCACCTGTGGCACAGTCTCTAGGACCCATAGTAGCCCCATCAGCAATCTCAAAATCCACAGAACTGGAATGGAAGCAATTATCTTCAATTCCATGGGATTACTCAAGAAAGAGCAGAGATTGTAGAATGCTGATTTTACCATGTTTGTTTTTGATAATGCTGAATGTGTTTGCAATACAGACCTACATAAAACTGGCTCTACAGCCAATTTATGAACAGCTGCCCAGAGTATCAGTCCACTCTGTCTTGGGCAATACGTTGTTATGTGACCATATAAAAGCTTTTTCTTCAACGTCTAGTGTCCTGACCCAACTTTTGAATGAATAATGGGTTAACCTTTTTATAAATGCCCAACTGTTTTTGTGCTCATGCTGTCAAAACTGCCCTTCATGGGAGCCAAAACTACTGTATGCTGCAACAGTAACTGCAATCCAGCTGTTGTGTTGAATGCTTTTAATGATTGCTGTGGTTTATCAGGATTACTGTGTTACTGAAATTAACAGTCATGAAAAGAAAGGAGGTTTTATTTCAAACATGGTGGTATAGAAATACACTCTTCCTGGGAGAGGGATGTGGTTAGCCCTGTGCACCTTCCGACATGGTGCAGCACTAAGCCACACAAATGTGGAAGGCCCCGGATTTGATCTCCAGGTTTGTAGTGCATTGCCAATCCCACTTAAAAAAAGGAGTGCAGGTGCTGCAATTGGCCTTGGATTAAGGAGTGGGAAGATTGGCCAGAGGTCCTCCTCTTGACTGGTATTCCTTTCTGTCAAATGTTCACATAATACCATCAGGCAAGGGCCACGTCCTCAGTAACTGACTGACCTTTCAACGCTCACACTCTCAACTCACAAATGAAGAAGAGCCACTGGGATGGGCTATTTGAGGACTATTGTCATTTGTGCATGAATTTCATCTCTTACACGGAGGAAATATAATCCTAGGCGTGTGACGGCCATAATCTCCTGAAGATTCAAATCTTCTCCAATAGGAGTGGCAAAATAGCTGCCCTTGGTTGATGCAGGTGGTCTGTTTAATGGAGGATTTTTAGCTGACCCTCCTGGAAACTGTTGCCTGTACACAGTATGTAAACTGACAGAGAAATATCCAGCTGCTTCTCCTGATTTTCTCCAAGGCACAAACAACTAAAGCAGGGCTAAAATCTCACTGAGTTTCATAAATAAAGCAATAGTACAATGCACAAATTCAGCTTAACATTTGTCAGTTTGAAGAGTATTAATCCTTCAGCAAAGATCAAAATTAATTTACTCAAATTCCTCACATTATACATATAAAAATAACAGTCGCTGCCATACAAACACGGGAAAGAAATGAAATTATTAGAAAGATTTTAGATCTGTTAAAACAAGCTGTCATATTGTTCTCTTCACCCTTCTTAGCTATATTAAGTATTTTCATTAGACTGAGTCTTCGGTTTGCAACCTGTTCAATTATATGTATATCTGTCACTTCTGAAAACCTTTAAGGGTTCCAAAGAAATTGCTACATTTTGAGAAGCAGCAGTCTCTAAATTATTGCTCCTGATGTGTTCGTTATTAGATGATGTATGGGGAAAAAAAATAACTAACAAATGTAAAATATAATTGAAAACCGAAAAACTGCAGGTGCTGGAGGTCTGAAATAAAAAATGGTCTTCCCAGTATTTTCTGCTTGTATATTGAATAAAAAACATAGCAGCAATTTGGGCCAGAATATTAGACTTTCTTCTATACCTGATACTCTGTTACCATAATTTGGTTGTTATAGTTAATGCTAGTCATTTTTCATCCAGTTATCTCATGTGTGTGATTTATTGTCAATCTCTAATTGAGGAAGCAGTTAACAGTTAACCATATAGGTGGATTTTGGAGTCACATATAGGACAGACAGGGAGTGGATTCCTTCCAAAATGACATTAGTCAAAATGAGTTTTTACTGAACAAGCTTTTTTATTTAATTTCCAGATTTATTTAATGTTTGAATTTACATTCCCCAGCTGCCATAAAACCTCAATGGTCTAGGCTCTGGCTGCTAATCCTGTCACTTAACCAGTACAATGCCATATGGTATCCACCATGTGGTTTCTGCTTTGGTGCAATCATGAATCCTAATTCTAATTATTCTGTTGGACATTCAACTAACAACTATTTTGCCAAATAACCAGTATCAAGCTCATCACCATCATACCACATGATATAATAATAACCAGAGATAGCAAATAGGTAGGAAATAAGAATGAATATTATTCACCATCATTCCAATCAAAATGAATACATTTGACATTGTGATGTCAGAGTAAAACTGAGTTGGTTGATCTGTTAAGGTAGCAAGAAATTAAAATTGACATAAGTACAAAGAAAACAAATAGCAAAATCCTAGAGGATCTTCTAAATAAGTAAAAATAAAAAAGTAAAAATAAAATATCATTGAAGGAAAAAAAATCACTTCTGTATTAACATGTCAAAATGTGACAAATTCCCCTAGTGACACCTACTGACAAAAATCAATACTACAAGATTAAAAGATAATTCGTATCACTACAATTTACAATTTAGAACTATTTCAATGGTTCAAGTGTGTACAGTATTGATAACTCTCAAAGTCTGTTGTCATTCCTATCCTGGCACTTCCATACTTAACCTGCACTGGAGTCACACACTGTCTAATACATTGAGCAAAGAGAAATTACTGCATAATTCTCCCACCTTCCATACAATGTACTGACTGAATTTATCAGACATCAAACACCACAAACAATACTTGACTTAGAGGCAGGTCATAGGATTCATTTTAATTCCACGTGATCTTCCAACTTGAGAAACAAAATTACTATTTGTGTGTGTGTGTATATATATATATATATATATATATATATATATATAAACTTTTGCAAACAGGATTAACTACTAAGCCAATAAGCTTACTGTATAACTTGCAACTTGCTCTGTACCAATTAAGAAAAGCAACCAAACTAGTTCATTACAAAATTCTCATAGGATTTTCCCACAAGAAGACACAGTAGTCATTTAGTATAGTGATCTACTGAAGTATCAGTTTATCTGGTATCCACAATAGAAACATTAGGTTCATTTGTGCTCAGATACAATCACACAATATTCCACTGTCGTGGATTTTAAAGGAGCGCAAAACAGATCTGAAACTCTAGATTCACAGCTGCTCGTAAAAGTATCTCCAATTCGAACTGAGAAGCACCCTACAGCAATCTGTAAAAGTAGCAGAGGGCTGCTGCTTCCCTTCAGATCCTCTGGGAGAAGAGCATTTTGTACTTGTCTGTTGAGACCTTGATTGGAAGTCTTGATAATACTCTCCAGAGAGTTGACTACTATGATTCATGTAAGAGAACATATCAGATAATGTAACCAAAATAGCAGTTTCAGTTACAAATAACAACAGTTTACTTCAGAATGACCACCTGAGCTGTAATCTTCACCTAGAATTAAGATGATAGGTTTTCAATATTTCACATGAAAGCCAGCAAAGGATTGGAGGGAGGCTTCAAATTGTACATTCATGAAGGAACATGGTTGTTTCAGAACTGCAAAGAGATACGCATGAGAACACTTGCAGAAACTAATTATGAAACAGTTCTTAGTAAGCTTTTGTGAATGATGTATGAATTTGTTTGACAAAATCTGCAATCTCATTTTCAATCTATTTTATGTTATATTGTGATACAAAAACAAGTTTAAATGAATATAATTTTCAATTTCCTCTTTGGTTTGATTTTGATGCTCGGAATTTATTCTAAGTTAACCTGTGGCAAAAGGTTGAGAGGAAGAGGTTGGCACCAGTTTCACATTTTGTCCAGTGTTAGTTTCCATTAATAGCAATGATCCACTACATTGGGCAAGTAGTAAAACAAGCAGCTAATTTGACCCATCGGTTTCCCACCAAGTGGGTATGTTAAAATTACTCCCTAATCAAGAGAAACTGGCTACATGTTGTTTCAGACCCCACAGTAGGTATTTCCTATCACTACATTCTACAATTTGGAAATATACCAGTACTTCAATTGTGCACCACATTAATAACTGTCAAAATCTGATTCCATTCCCTATCCTGGTGCTTCTACATTTAACTTGCAATCACTGTCCAGTCAGAATGAAACACATGACTGTATTACAGAGAAAAATTCAGTAGGTATCTCTGTCAGGGTAGCAAGAAACTAAAAACTGACACAAATACAAAGAAAAACAAATCACAGAACCTTAAACAGAATTTTCAAAATAATCAGTTAAAAAAAATTAATTAGGCCCAGTCCCTATTTTAAAGTTGATTCATCTCCAGTGGAACACAGATTTAATTTTCTGTTGATGAAATTAGCTGCAACAAGTCCAAAAGTAATTCAGAGAAAATTCCTGATGTGAATCGATTTCAACTTTAGTTTTTAAATGGACATTATTTACTCACTAAAACTACAGATGATAGGTTTATTACGAGCATCATGAGAAATGATCAGAAATAGTCAATGCATTTCTTCATGCAAGAGATGTGCTTCCTATCAGGAGGAAATCAACCAGCAATCCCTCATGCAAAGTCACTTTCTCACTCATGACAGCAGTTACATAAGCTGTTCAATTTGTGTCTTATCCCAATTCTGTCATTTAAAATGGACTCATTGTTCAATCTCATTTTGTATTCAAAAATAGTAATGAATAGCACTTTATCAGAACAATTAAGAACAGCACCATTAATAATAATTTGTACTTTAGTGCTCCCATACTGAAATAGTTTTTCAAAGAAATCTACCTGACTACCTTAAAGTACTTTTAGCATTGTGCATCAAAACAACTAAGCACTATCATTTTATCCATATTTCTGGTAGAATGTCTTTAATACAATTTTTCACTTAGAATAATGACATTTTCAGCATGGAATACAATGTTTAGAAATCATAGACATAACAGGCATTTAGGCCAGCCAAGAAAAATGCCATTCAGTCTTATCCCAACATCAAGGCCTTAAAATCAATTAGAATTAAAGAATCATAATGCCACAGAAAGTGACCATTTGGCCCATTGTGTCATGTCAGCTCCTCTAAAAGGAATCAATTTATTCCCATTCCCCTGCTTTTATCCACACAGTCCTGCAAATTATTTTTGCTTCTGCTTGTCCCTTCTGAAAACTCTATTGGCTGTCTCCACTACAAGAATAGTGAGTCCCAGATCATAAAGACTCTCTGAATAAAAGTTTTTATTTCTCACACTCCCCTCGCATCTATGGCCTCAAACTCTCCACTAATGGAAACAGCTTCTTTCAATTTATCCTATCTAAACCTGTCATATTGTGTACTCCCTGCATCAAATCTCCATTCAATTTCTTTGGTCCAAAGAGAAAAATCCCTGGTTCTCCCAAGTAAATTTTTAGCTGAAATCCCTTTTCCCTGTAACTATTCCAATAAATCTCTTCTACCCCCTGTCTTGGATATTCACATCCTTTATGAACTGTGGTGACCAGAACTGGATCCAATACCATAAATGATAGCCTAACCAGTGCTTTATAAAGGTTCAACACAACTTCACTGTTTTTGTAATCCATACTTTTATTTACAAAGTGCAGTATCCTAATGCTCTGCTGCTGCTTTCAAAGGTTTAAGTACAAATGCGGTCAGGTTCCCTTGCTCCTGCACATCCTTTATATCAGTGCCATTTAACCTATGTTGAATCTTCTCAGTCTCATATCTCTGCCACTCATTTGCCCAATCTGCTGGCTGAAATGTGCTCTGTTGCAATTTATTACCATCCACATCCTTGTTCACCACACCTCCATCTTCAGAAGAAAGATGGTTATTTGTGGACGGACCAATGGAGAAGTATGATTCAGTAAAGGTTTCCATCTGATGAAGAGCTCACTTGTTTTCTAATGTGCAGAGAAGTGTCTGGCAGTTACATAGTGGAGCTTCAGCAAACACTGACTGAATTGCTTGTGATACCTTACATATAATTATGAAATGCGTTCTCATATTCAGGAACATGATCATAGAAATTTCCACTTTTATTCAAGGTAAATCTAAACAAGGATGCTCACTTTACTTATATTTTCCTTCAAACTGATTCTTTTTGATCATAATGATGAGTTGCAAGATCTCAGCTGTTTCTTAATCTTGCTTATTTTTAGTGGCAATGATAAAGCAATTAGGCATTTGGAAATTTATACAACTCAGAATCAAGTTGCAAAATATTTATATTTTCAATGTGTTAACTTTTATCTTCAACTCTTGTGGGCTTATGTAAACCAAAAGCATTCCTGATTATGCAAACCAGTAAACAACGATCTTTCGGTGGGGAGGCTACATTGCTATAACATTATATTGAGAAAGATGAATCACACAAACTAGATATATATCAAATGCCTTTATAGTACTTATAGAGAATATTTTTTGTTCAAATTTCTGGAAGTGTTCACCATGGAAGCTCTGATATCTGAATACTGCCTGTATGCACCAGTGCTGAGACCAGATAGTTGATCCAGCTTCTTGAACTGTGGGTACACTTTCTGAAATCACAGATCTAAACCCCAAATGATCCTTATTCTATCCCAGCTGGAGATTTGTTGGTCAGTTGACTTTAAAGATTACTCTTTCTAAAAATGCAATTATTTTCCTAAGCCCTACATTCAAATATTTATGGATCTTGATCAGAATTTTTTGTTTTTACTTCATCCATTTCCCTGTGGTGAATAGTTATTTTTTTAAATTGATTATTAAGATCTCAATTCAAGATGTCCATACAATTTCCAAAACCATAAGCTGAAAGAAATAATGTGCCTCATTAATAGGTTTTCAAGGGGACCAATTTAAACTTTGGTGTTTGAATTTAACCTATCTAATCTGAAAGTTAAATTTAAATGTAATGATTTTCTTTTGATCAAGTTAATTTTTTTTACATAAATAAATTATTTTGGTCCTTACGTATCACTTTATTCACAGAACATGTTAAGAATGCCTGTGCAACATCCATCAGCACAAATTAAAAAGATCGATGAGCATTCTTAAAATAATTATTTAGCCGAATTTCACAAAGCTCTCAGAACACATTCAAATACAGATCAGGAACTGCAAAATGATTATTATTTGAAAGGTTTCAAGACAAGTGTGCTTTCTACCAACCTGAGATATTTTTGTTTTATTTGTCTCACTCTTTGAGTAACTCCATTCCTCACCCTCAATGGGTCTTTAAACTGCCTTTATCTGTTTGCTTTCTTTTTGTATACTGCTCTCACTTTGCAATCCAACATCACAGAAAGTTCGATTGCCTTTATCGTTACATTTTAATTTAAATATCCTTTGGTTGCAACTATCCAAGTAATGCATTTACTTTCTATCTTTATTATCAATGCCTTGCATTTGCACTTGAAGATCACTGATATTGGTCCAGATTGTGTTTCTCTTCCACTGGCAGTTCTGGAGAGAATGACCAGCTATCAGCATTGCATTGGTCAGCATAATACTGAGTTCTATGTCTGCGTATTGTCACATAGAAGTACAGAATGTACTGGTAGTCAGATGCTGGCCTCTCACTCCACCACGGCATTCAGTGTGGAGTGGAGCACGGCCATACAGAGCTGAGAGTCCAGAAATAATGGGGTTACTGACCTGCAAGAAAAAGGTGAAGGTAAGGGATATGTTTTCGTTTCATTTTAGTATTAATATGTTGAAATTCTTTATATTTGTAAAGTAAATAAATGCATTATTTTTTAAATTTAACAAATAGCTGCTCATTGTTTTAGATTATTTGAATCTATTTCAACTGCTTTTAACTATCTCTGATCATAAGAGGCATATAGAAACAACTGAAAAAGTCTTTGGCAGCTCTAATTGTCAAAAGGACAACCTTGGGGCTGGGACTCAGGATTTGTCACCCAAGACCTAGCCACCACTCAGGAACCATTCTGTCGTTTGGCTGCAGCAGTGAAGCATCCAGCTGAATTAAACCATGGAGCCAGATATTTATTGCAACCACAGAGATCACACTGGGGATGAGACCTGGAGGTAGGCCAGGTAGGGTGTGATTTAGCCCATCTTCTATAACTTCCCTTCTCACTTAGACGAATGTAGTTGAGTATCTCTCACAAACCATTTGATTGCTGTTCTGGGCAATGGTTTATTCAACTGTACACTTCTACATGTAGTTGAAGCATATTTGTATAATTCCCTCTGTAGCAGATGCAGCAAAATTAATTTGAGCTCACAAGAGGCAGGCTAAAACGGTCAGCATGTAGGTCTTAAGCCAAACCAGTTTTAGCTGTTGGGTCTCATTTTATTATCTGAAAGTAATTTCCTGCCCTAAAGATGGCAGGAATGACGTCAATACCAACAAGAGCAAGAATAGGTCTGTGAACAGGCATGGCTACTGGTCTAAACTGTAGGTGGAACCAAGTCAAGGGATTCGATGTTAAGTATATTCAACCCAGCATTTACCAATCTCTGGATTCTGAAGTTGCAGAGACTTTTCTGTTATCTTTGGGAATACATCTGACTTGTTGTGACACTGGGTTTGAAATTCTGCAGGAGGTTCAATCTAGGCATTAGCTGGTTTGCCAACCCCACCCAACAACCACTCTCACCCTACACTTCCATTCCAGTGAAATAATCATGAAAGTCTCATTTCATCTACAATCCATATCCTGACTCAATCTTGGTCACTAATCCATAAAGATCATCAAGTGGTCCTTATTTCAGAAATATTGTAATAACTTAAATTCATTACCTGAGCTATCTGTTCATGTTGGAGTACAACTGTACTATATCACAAATGGTCATTGATCTTTAAAATGCAAATTATAATCAGCACAAATTGAATTTCCACATTCTTTTGCACATGTAAAAACAGCATACTAGAAATTGGCCTTGTCCACAATGCAGCTCATTTCCAGAGCCCAGGATTGCTGGACAAATTTCCACTAACTCCACTGATTTGCAGGTCCCTGAGGAGGATCCAAAACATATCCTATTTTCACACTTTGAATATTTTAATTTCAACTTACTGACTAGTTTCCCAATTTAACTAACATATTTTTAAGAGTAATTTTCAGTTTTTTTTAATTGCTTACTTACGGACTAGTAAATCTGATTATTTTTGGCAATGAATTTATTTTTAGCTGGATTAACCAAACTAAGATACCAATATATCAAGGAAACTTCATAAAACACATTTTACAAAAGGTATTAGTACTACCAGATCGATTGATCCACAGCAAATTTTGTGTTTAACACAGCAAAAAAGAACATTGTAAGGCTGAGATTTGTATCCAGATCAACAGCTGCACTTGGTACAAAGACTCAAATCCATTAAGTACAGTTTCCAAAGCTACTACTTTAAGGGTTTTTTTGTCATGGAAAATGAATTGGCAATTTGAAATGGCTCATGCATCACACTGGCACTTTGTGAGATCACCATAGTTGCACTATCCTTTTCTGGCCCTATAGAAAATTCAGTAAACTGGACGTCTCCAATCCATGGCCTTTCTGCAAGGCAGAATGGGGCATACGTGGGGACCAAGTCTTAGGCAATGGAACCTGAGGTACAATCCCTCACCAACCCCCCAAAACCTCACTTGCGGGTCTGTCCTGAAAGCATTTGATGGCCACTGCTATCAAAGCACATTTCACTGCTTCTAAGTGTCCCTGATATTCAGAGAGACTTAAAAGTTTTAAATGGATGTAACTCATTAAAAAAATAAAAATTATTAATTTTAAACACAATTTAATGATACATTAAAACACTGTAAATAAATTAAAACATAAAGTGGAATAAAGAAAATAAATTTTAAAAACTTGACCTGAGTTTACTTTTTTAATAAAGGTCAGTGGCTCCATTCAAATGAATGGGTTTGCTGCTGGTATAAAAAGCATCCAGCCCCTCATCTCATTCTGATCCAGTGGGACAGCGAGAGATCAGATCTGTTGGCAATCTGACCTCCAGCACATTTCTGACACTTGCATTGCAGCACATGGGTGTGAAGTTGAAGATGTGCTGAACAGTGGAGGGATGGATGGAAGGCTGCTCCCTAAAGAGATGCCAACCCCAACAGAGCTTGATCCAGCCCGATAAATTTCACATAGTCTCTGGTTAAACTGAAATGTCTTCTTGCATCCTTCATTTATGGTTCATCCACAAAAACACACCATGATTGTGAAAGTGCCTTTCAGATTCTAAAATATTTTCTGATTTTTAGTCTTCAAGATTTCTGGAAATTTCTGTTAGATTTCACCTTAACATCCGGTTCTCTGGAGAAAAAAAGATTAAGGGCAAAATTTGTTGTCAATTGTGAAAGAATTTCACTTGCCACCAGCAGCAAGAAACGCTCCTAACACAGATCTAGCTATCTTTGTGACAAGAATGAGTCATTTTCAATCAGTTATTATCTGCAGGTGTCAATTGAAAGTAATGACTTACGTCCAACAGCTCTGATGCCATCAGAAGGGCTCAGTAGCCAATCACATAAAGAGTTCTTACAAACAACAAACCGGGAAAGAAAAAGCAACTAAAATTAAGTTTTTAAGTATTATACACAGTCCTAAGTCAGGTCAGTTTCATCCAAGTGCTCCAGTTTCCTCCCACATCCTGGTGGATTAATTGGCTACTGTAAATTATCCCTTGGCTTAGTTAAATGATAAAAGAATTTTAAAAAAAGGGAGTTGATGGGTTTGTTACAGAAAACAGGTAGTTGGGCTAAAGGAACACAGGAGGGGGGAATGGAACTGATGTGATTGATCTGTTGGGAACCAGTATGAACCCCATGGGCCAAATGGCCTCCTTCTGTGCTGTAATAAGTAAATAAGTAAGTAAAGATTGGAACATATGCAAATGATTAAGGTAGAAGCTGGAATATCAGAAAAATATATATACTTTTTAAGTATATATATTATATTTTGAAATATAAATGGGAATTACAATACACATGCATAAAATTAGATTTTTTGAACTAGAAAATTTGTAAATCAGTAATTTTGCCTCAGTACATGACTACAAACTCACCAAGACATAATGAAACTGAGTATTGGGATTCCTAGAGTACTTCACAGTATAAAAACAGAATATGCCAGAAATACCCAGCAGGTTAGGCTGCATATGTGGGAAGAGAAGCAGAGTTAATGTTGGTCTCTTACCCAGTTCTGATGAAGGTCCTTCGATCTGAAATGTTTACCCTGTTTCTTTTTCCATAGATGTAGCCTGGCCTGCTGAGTATTTCCAGCATTTTCTGCTTTTATTTTAAATTTCCACCATCTGTAGTTTTTTTTAATTTTCACTTACTTCACAGTATATCTAGTTTATAAATGGGTTAAATTCACATTAGTTTTGGTGACTATACTAGAGAAGGTAGCAAACAGCCCAACATATAGGGGAATACTGAATCAATGACAACAACTTCCAAGCACAGAAATTGCAAAACCCTTTTCAATTTCACTGAGCAAAGAAGGCAAAACACTGATAGTTTCACCATCATTTTTACACAAAATCTGGGCATCACCTTGTACTAAGTCTACAATTGCTCATTTCAGTGATTATATACTGGTTATAGGAAGCTTATTATAATTATGAGCCCAGAGGTGTACCTCTTGTGCGGAAGCAATATGGTACACATCTCAAATTCAACATAAACTGCAACCACCATGTCCCCATCATCCAAACAGACTGCATTTTGAGAAGAAAATTCAAGTAAATTAGACAGACACAGAAAATTTAATGCAGACCAATGGGCATGACTTGCTACAATATTTGTTGGATGTGACAGTGCTTTGAAGGTAGGAAGAAACATCTGGAGATTAAGGAAAGAAAAGAATGAAAAGAATATTTTGGGACCTGTACACTGGATTTGGAGGTTACCTCAAACTTTAACAAAGTTTCAGCTTTAATTTTCAACTATTTTGCTAATGCTGATTAAATTAAAAGCTCCCATAAAGTGACACTATTTGTCAAAGCATATGGGAAATAGTTGTTAAGAGACAAACTGCTACTGGTACTGAATTTAAATAGAGAAAATTTTCAACAGGGCACGTATTTGTGTTAAATGTTCTCTTCAGTGAGAGCGAAATACCACACACACTTATCATTTTCCAACATGGGAATTTTCACAGGCTTTTGGTACAGTTGTTTTAAAAGTCAAACCACAGTTCTAATTATTTCATAATATTTAGAGAATTCATTCAAAGTGTGCATGTAAAACATTCAATTCAAGGAGGAATTTAACAAGAAAACTTATTTACTCAGTGCTGCAACTTGATCGTTAGTCAAGTAGCATGGCTAGGTTGCAAAGTCTGATGTAATCCAGCTCTAAGTCACGATTTGCCAGTACTGAGATTGACAAATGTATTGCTGTCCATGCTTTCTCAGGTATACAGACTATAATCACAAAACTTCAGTGTAAGGATCCCTAATGAACCCACTTAATTGGAAAGAATAATTCCTTTGTGAATGCTGAAAAATCTACGTGAGCAGACTAATGTTGAAGTAATGACTGCTGTAGCTCTCAGCATCAATGAACCTTGAAGCAAAGCATCATTTTGAGGTAAGAATGTTGCCACTGAATTCCGCTGCTTGGTTTGCACTGCATGGACAAGGTTGTTGTCACCAGCTCCTACCTGAACAAAATATAAAATCCTCTCTGGAGAAACTTGCAGGTCAACCCTTCCCCCTTCAACCTCCCCCTACCCCCCAAACTCACAGCAGTGCAGCCACCAGAATTTCTTCAAGGACAATTTGTCCATCCTCAAACTGTATTTCAACAAAGCAAGTAGGAGGTCCACTTTGGTGTAATTATTTTCAATTGGCTATAATGCTCCAGTAAGAAACTCCTAATAAATAACTGCTCAAGAGTCCAGTCTAATTCTTTTTGACTGAAATCAATCATCTTTTGTAACACATAAACCACTATTCCCCTTTATAGTAGGCATATTTGGTGCACTACCTGGGTGCTACGTATTGCATTAATGCCAACCAAGAAGTGGCAAAAAATTGCAGATATATGACATCCTTACTTTAAGAAATTGTGATTGCAGTTTAATCCCTTAAGAGACATTAAGACCCACTTCACAGTCACTGCTGCTTGCTGAGGTTGCCACAGGAACAGCATTTCTATGTTGGTCTATCAGAATGTGATCAACTTCCAAATTTCTTCTGAGCAAATTACTAAGGTCACAGTTTGTTAACTTTTGGTCCAATTCCTGTTATTAAGTGATTATCATCACAGACAGGAATTATGATGCATGAAGGTGAACTACAAGAGTAAGTGCCCCATCCAATTTACCAAGGGGCACGATTTCCACCAGAAATTGGAACATTTTGCTATATATGCACATTTTATGCGTAAAAATGGCATAAATGGTTCAATCTCCAGGCAAGAATTTCTCTATTGGGCTATATTTGAATGGTGTCACCATAAGTATGTCAAGATGAAATCTACTACACTGACCTGCCTCTTAAAGAAATACAGAACTCTTATATTCTTTGCTCTACATTTCTAATGTGATTGTATCAGTTGAAATAAAACCTTTCATAGCATCTAAACAAAAACACAGAGAACTGCAGCAACAACAAACCAATGACTCATACCTGGCATCTGGTAACAACTGTTCATTTCTCCATTCTCGGCATCTCAGGTGTCAATAAAACAATATAGATGAAATACTATTCAGGAAATGCAACATAGATTATACAATACCACAAGGGAATTTCAAGATTAGTACATAATTTCAAATATATTCAAATAAAGTTCAGACTATGATGTGGTTTTGAGTTGATCAGCAAATCAAAATAAATTATTTACTTACAGTATCATCACATCTCATAGAACTAACCCATTACAGACTTTTCAACATGATTCATGATCTGGTGTCTAAGCCTCTGCTATCATAACAAACCAGTTTTTAAAAAAATTTTTTAAATTTTGTTTTACAGCGTGGTAACAGGCCCTTCTGGCCCAACGAGTCCACGCCACCCATTTTTTTTCAAACCCAAATTAACCTACCCCTACGTCTTTGGAATGTGGGAGGAAACCGGAGCACCCGGAGGAAACCCACGCAGACATGGGAGAATGTACAAACTCCTTACAGACAGCGACGGGAATCGAAACCTGATCGCTGGCGCTGTAATAGCGTTGCGCTAACCGCTACATCACCGTGCCGCTATAATGACAGAAAAAAGCCGAAAATACAGAGGAATACTATCAGCATCTATTAAAGACCAGTTTATTACCTTGGATGTATTCTTTCCGCTTCAGCTAATGTGCATAATATAAGGCTATTTAAAAGCATTTCAAGTTGGGAAGTTTGAATGGGACCACACACTTGAGCTACTGTTCATTAATAGAGAATTGAATATCCCATAACACTTTGTTTAATGTGACATATGTTTCCATTTTTGAATAAGCTCTTAACGTTGGGAATTGTCTGTAAATAAAGTATTTGATGGGATTAGACAAAGGTTATTCTTGCCTTTTTATAGAAACACCATGATATTTGCATGTGGACTATTTCTCACAACTAAAGGAATTATTTTCATTTATAGTTAATCTTACACATACCCAAAATATTCCAAAGAACATCTTAGCCAATGAATTATTACAGTTTGATGTTTCACATAGATTCTTACTTCCTTATGAAAGCGGGTTCTTTATTTCTTTATTTTTAAGTCAAAGGTTTGCCATCCCCAAACTTCAGAACGCACATTAGTAGATAAACAGAACACTTGACTTGTTATGAGCAATGCAAGCAGCAGGATTCTAAGTTCCATCTTTATTTGTTAACTCTGTACTGAAAAAACAAATCTCAGACATGCCAATGCTTGCTCATTGCAATTAATCCGCCTCTTCACAGTCGAAATTTGACCAGTCTTTTCCTGATCATTATCTAACTGCAACTGGAAAACGACTTTCAATAGAAATTTGGAAGGACTTAATTGGGCTCCCTTGTGATTGTTCAGTCCCCGACATGAATGGACTCACCAGTTCCCTACAATCTAATAACATTCTGCATTTAATGGTTAGTTTCACACATGAAAAATAGTTAAGCTTATCTGTACCCATTCTGGCAACCCTGCAACTTTTAGGACAACATGTTAAAGGCAGCGAATAGTGGGAAAATGGTGCACCAACTAGAGAACATTATTCACCACAACTTGCCACCACAACACGTTCATCACCTGACAGTATCTATGTGACAAATAAGAACTCAGCTTTTACAGCTCTCCTGTTGTTAATTGACATTTCCAAGTCAGCTCAATCTTCATTGGCAAGGCTCTGAGTGATGGCAGGACTTCACAAGGAGGGGTGAGGCAGAACAAGCCCACTCATGAAATACCTGATAAAAACTTTGGCAGCTGGCTATCTCCTGGCTTAACCAGCTGTCAAAGCAATCAAAGTCTATGAATCTCTCTGAAAGTTTCTGAAATTCGGAAACATTTACAAACTTCTAAAAAAAACATTTGAAACATATGGAAAGTTTTTAAAAATAAAAAGGTAAGCAAAAACTAAGACACTTAAAACATTTAAGAGCACTTTTAAACATTTCACAACATTTATCTAAAGTTAATAATTCACAATACTGTAAATTGTACCATAGATATTTCACTCCCTTGCAACTAGACCTCTCCATTCAAATGAATGAAGTTGCTCATGTATCTGACATAACCTGGCACAGATGCAGCAGGCAGACTCCCCAGTGAAAGGGCTGGGGAACTACTGCAGGTTTGAGCTCTGCCATGAGAAGTCCAATGCTGAAGCACAGTTGGGAAATAACCAAAGATGTATAGATTGCTGGTATTCCACAAATTTGAAATTGCTAATAATGTCTCTTTACAGCAGATTCTAGCTGTCAGAGTTTACAGATACATTTGTTCTAAATTAGTGACTTGTTAATGTTACTGTTGCATTTATATAATTTCAAGAATAAAAGAGCAACTCCTTGTTCTTCCCCCCTCAAATTAAAATATCTTTTTTCTTTAAATTATTGTTCACTGACATTCAAATTACATAATCAGCTCCTGAAATGACTCAGTATTTTATGAATCTAAATACATTGCATATATTCACTATGCAATTTATTAAGGACTCATAACACTGTGCCTGGGTACGTGCATTAAGTAATTGGATAAACTACTCCCAGACTTGAACTCAAAGACCAGAATTGATGGTAATTGCTGGTGAAAGCTGTTCCCATGGATATGGATGAAGGTTTGACCTAGTTTTCAGAAGCAGAAACTTCTGTGGGAGCTTTGTCCAGAGTAGTGATAAAGTTCTCTCTTTTGTGTGACTGAAGATCCTTGTTAAATAGTTGGCAGGTATCACATCCAAAAATTAGCAGTACAATAAGAGGATGAAATACACCAGCAATATGATCATGTGGCTTACAGGACAGAGAACACTTACATCACATTACTTATAACTGAAGATGAACTACCAGGGTGATGTTAAGCCATTCCCCTAAATCCCATATTGAGGACAATGGCATCAACTTTACTACAAACTAGTCAGGACTACAAACTCCATGTCACTTACTAAAGTGATGAATTTTGGGGAAAAAAACAAAAATTTGGACTGTCTTCAGTAGAAACATACAGGTAGTATCAGAAAAAGGAGATGCATGTCAGAATTAGGTGAACAGGTGAATAATACCAAAAGCAAATATCACATGCTTTTCAGCAAAACAGAAGCATTGACATTCACTGATGCTGAATTGATGCACAAACATTCAAAATAAGAACCAAAAATCTCTATAATTATTAATTGGACATAGAACCTCTGACAAATTTTTTGAAAATGCACTTTCTTCGAACACTCTTCCCACTAGTAGGAATCAATTAAATAATGCAGAGCACAAAACTGATGGGTAGAAACAGATTCTGAATGGAGCTATGAATTGGCAATTTCACTTTTAAGGAATAAAGAAAACAGAAGGTGCTGGTAAAAAAAATAACCAAATCAGGTAGTAACTGTGGAAATTTAAAGTTTCAGATCTGATGAATTTGAAAATCTGCTTTTCTCTCCATTGATGCTGCTTGACCTGCTGAGTGTTTCCAGCATTACCTACTTTTATTTCCACAATCTATAGTGTTTTTTTTGTTTTCAATAAGATTTAAGGCAAGGGGGATAGTTCATAGGCTTTATTCAGTTATTTCTAAAAGAAGCTCAAATGTGGGCCATGGATGAGAATAGGTCACAGTTCAACTTCAATGCTCCCCAAACATAAAAAATAGAGATAGTAAGTTTTGGGCATAAGTGAAGAAGCTCTCAGAATGAAAGCAAGTTATTATAATTGAAAGTAGCTTAATGATGGGAACGTAGGGAGAACAAGTTGCAGGGAAAATTATCGGGAGAAATAGGATTGTCCTGTGAGCTGGCATAGACTGAATGGCCTCCTTCTGTCATAAGGAAATTTTCTCCAGTTACATATTGGACTTCAGTTTCATAGAATCATAGAACCGTACAGCACAATACAGGACCTTCGGCCCACAATGTTGTGCTGACCTTTAAACCTCGCCTAAGACTATCTAACCCCTTCCCCCCACATATCCCTCTATTTTAAATTCCTCCATATGCATAATCTAGCAATCTCTTGAATTTGACCAATGTACCTGCCTCCACCACCGCCCCAGGCAGCGCATTCCATGCCCCATAGAGCACAAATATAGGCCCTTTGGTCTGTGCTGACCATCAAGCATCTATTTACACTCATCCTAATCCTATGCCAATCCCATTTTACTCTCTCATTCCCATCAACTCCTTCCATATTCCAGTCGCCTATACAGTCGGGGCAATTTACAATTTACTTACCAACCCGTGCATGCTTGGTATTTGGGAGGAAACCCATGTGGTTACAGGGTGGACGTGCAAACTCCACACATACAACACTGGAGGTCAGGTCACTGGAACTGTGAGGCAGCAGCTCCTCTAGTTTCATTGTGATGCCTACAATGAACTGTTCTGCAGACATTGACATAATCCCTCTCCCTTAAAACTGTGGTAGGTCCCAACTTTCTACACGTTTACTTTATCATAGAGATCTTTTATCCAACAAAGGCCTTAATAGTCACCTGAGAACCCACAGAAGTAGAGTGGAGGCAAATCATCCTTGACCCCAAGAGAGTTCTAAGTGAAGGTGATCTTTTATAATTCAGTTGCCCATAATCCAGGATATGGCAGCTGGCACTTAAATTTCTGATTAATGCATTAGAATGATCTTGGATCAATACATAATGTGTAGCAAGTAGCAAGCTCCAGAAATTGTAGGTTCAAGCTGAGAGGGAGGAGATTTAAAGAGGATTTAAAGAGGGGTAATTTTTTCACACGAAGAGTAGTTAGTATCTAGAATGAACTGCCAGACGAGGTGATGGAGGTAGGTGCAGTAACAACATTTAAGAGGCATCTCGACAGGCACTTGAATGAGCAGGGCATAGAGGGATATGGAATTAATGCTGGCAAATGGGGTCAGTATAGATAGGCATGATGGTCAGCATAGATGTGATGGGCTGAAGGGCCTGCTTCTAGCCTGTACAACTCTATGACTCTAAGTTTGTATCCATGTCAAGGTGAACATCTTTTGTATGACCTGAACAAATAACTAACATAAGAGATAACTCATTGTAGAAGCAAATATATCACAAATCTAGACTTTTTTTTAAAAGCCCTTTTGGATGGAAACCAATGAAAGGGAACTACTAGCATAATATGGACTGTGGTTTGCTGAGTCACGCTTCACACTGTGCAAGGTCTCACAAATTCAAATGACAATCAGACGACACACAATCTCACCAGAGCCTTGAGATGGACATAAGGTTGACATCTTTTCTTAGTATTTCTCCTCTCCTTTCTGAAGGGAGTGATTCATGCTACAGTACTTCTGCAGTAACATTTAGTGCACTCTGGTAATGTGTCCAGGTGTCCAGATTTCACATCTAAAGTGTCAAGTTTTGTTTTCAATCTTCACACAGTGATGAACTTCAGTGGATAATAATAGGTTAGGTGAATAAGTTCTCCTGATAAATCAGAAGGTAAATAGAAATCAGAAGTATGGGGCCGAATTAAAATTACTACAATAACGTTACACAAACTCCACAAGTTCAGTTCATTGGGATCAATGGTGAGAAGGGTTCAAGTAAGCTTGATGTATATAAGAAAGAGAATGAAAAAGCAACCAGGACTCTTAATGGAGCTCTCATCACCAACCTCTGCTGGACGTCTTAAAATGTATGAAGGTAGTCAAGTCTCTGGGTCCTGTCCAGGTATACCCAAGAGCACTGTGAACCACAGGTGAGGTGCCAAAAGACCAGGGGGTAGCAAATGTTGTGCATTTATTTAAGAAGGGCTGCAAAGAAAAATCTGTGGTAGGTAATTTACTAAAGAGGATTCTAAGATATACATGCATCTGGAAAGATAGGGGTTGATTTGGGATAGTCATGGCTTTGTGCATGGGAGATTATGTCTTACAAACTTGACAGTTTTTTTTGATGAAGTGACCAAGAAGGTTGATGAGGGCAGGGCAATAGATGTGGTCTATGTGGATTTCAATAAGGCCTTTGATAAGGTTCCACATGGTAGAGTGCATGGAATCTAGGGAGAGCTGGCTATTTGGATACACAATTGGCTTGATGGTAGGAAGCAGAGGGTGATGGTAGAAGATTGTTCTCAGACAGGAGGCCCGTGACTAGTGGTGTCCCTCAGGGGTCGGTGCTGGGACCATTGTTGTTTGTCATCTCTATCAACAATTTGGATGAGAATGTACAAGGCATGGTTAGTAAGTTTGCAGATGACACTAAAATAAGTCGTATTGTAGACAGTGAAGAAAGTTATCAAGAATATCAGTGGGAACTTGATCAGCTGAGTAAGTGGGCCAAGGAATGGCAGATAATTCAGATGTGTGAGATGTTGCATTTTGGAAAGTCAAACCAAGGTAAGACTTTCACCTTAAATGGTAGGGCTCTGGAGAATAAGACCATAAGACATAAGAGCAGAATTAGGCCACTCAGCCCATCGAGTCTGCACCGCCATCCGATCATGTCTGATTTATTTTTCCCTCTCAACCCCATTCTCCATCTTTCTCCCTGTAACCTTTGATGCCCTTACTAATCAAGAACTTATTAACCTCCTCTTTAAATATACCCAATGACTTGGCCTTCACAGTCATCTGTAGCAATGAATTCCACAGATCCACAGAATGTTGTACAACAAAGGGACCTTGGAGTTCAGTCACATGGTTCCTTGAAAGTGGCATCACAGGTAGACAGGGTGGCAAAAAAGGCTTCTGGCATGCTGGCCATCATCAGTCAGGGCATTGAGTATAGAAGTTGGGAGTTATGTTGCAGTTGTACAGGATGCTGGTGAGGCCACACTTGGAGTATTGCATTCAGGTTTGGTCACCTGCTATAGGAAGGATGTTATTAAACTAGAAAGAGTGCAGAAAAGATTGACAACAATGTTGCCAGGACTCGAGGGACTGAGTTATAGGGAGAGGTTGGATAGGTTGGGACTTTATTCCTTGGAGCATAGAAAATTGAGAGGTGATCTTATAGAGATGTATAAGATCATGAGTGCCATAGATAGGGTGAATGCACTCAGTCTTTTTCCCAAGGCTGGAGAATCAAGAACTAGAGGGCATGGATTTAAGGTGAGAGGGGAAAGATTTAAGAGGAGCTTGAGGGGCAAATTTTTCACCCAGAGGGCCCTCTACCCAGAGCTGCCAGAGGAAGTGGTTGAGGCAGGTACAACAGCAACTTTAAAAGACTATTGGACAGATACATGGATCGGAAAGGCATAGAAGGATATGGGCCAAACACGGGCAAATGGGACGAGCTTAGATGGGTAATTGATTGGTATGGACCAAATGGGCCGAAGGATCTGTTTCTGTGCTACATGACTCTATACAATGGTGGGTATCTCAGGAGGAAGCTGAGATGGATCACCTATTCTGAATGTCTGCCTAAACATGGTGGTAAATGCTTCAGCCTTTTCTTTAGCACACGCATGCTGGATCTCACCATCAATGAGGAGGGGAAGCTCTCGGAGCCTCTTCCTTCTGTAAGCTGTTTAATATAAGCTGTTTCTGTAAGCTGTCTAGGCGTGATAGGACTGGAAAAGTTAGATTGTGAGATCACAACTCTGTTCTTTGTGTGTTATTTTTGCTGCATGGCATGTATGTAGTCCTTTATTGCAGCTGGCGCCTGAAATTTTAGGTACGTCTGGTATTGCTTTTGGCATGCTCTTCTGCACTCCTGCGTCTGCACCTCCAGATCTGCAATAGTTGCATTGTTAAATGGAGAGTCATTCCACCTTTTCACAATTTTAAGTCAGTGTCAGCTTTGGTTGTGTGATAGAATCTTTACCACTGATACAAAAAATAGGTAGAAGGGCATGTTGTGATGAGCAAGGACGTGATTTTGCAACAGAATATAGATAGATTGAGTAACTGAGCAAAAACCTGGCAAATGGAGTTTAATACAGGGAATTATGAGGTCATGACCAATAAGAGGAATCAAAAGGCAAATTATTCTCCAAATGGAGAGAGACTGCAAATGAGTGAAGTTCACAGGGATTTAGGTGTTTTAGTGCATGAGTCACAAAAAGTTAGCAGGCAGTTCCAACAGGCATGTTGGCCTTTATTTCTAAGGGGTTGGAGTTTAATAATGGGGAGGTTTTATTCCAGTTTTACAGGGTGTTAGTAAGACTACACCTTGAATACTGTGCACAGTAATGGTCCCCTTACCTAAAAAAAGTGATATAGCAGCATTGGAAGCAGTCCAAAGTAGATTCACCAGGCTAATTCCTGAATTGAGAGGTTTGTCCTATCAAGCAAGGCTACTCAGTTTGGGTCTATATTTCTCAGAATTTAGAAGAATGAGGGTTGAACTTATTCAAACATATATGATCCTAGGGGGCTTTACAAGGAAGACGTTGAAATGTTTTCACTAATGGGACAGTCACAAACAAGGGAACATGACTACAAAATAAGGAGCCTTTAACTTAAGACTGAGGTGAATTGAAATTTCTTCTTACAGAGAGTGATGAATCTCTGGAATTCTCTGCCACTAAGGATGGTGGAGGCCAGATTATTGGATATATTTAAGGTGGAGAATTATAAATATTTGAAAGATCAAGAAAATGAGCACTGTAGGAACTGGCACAGAAGAGGAATTGAGGCCAGTATAGATCAGCCATGATCACATTGAATGGTAGGGCATGCTTGAGGGACCTGGTGGCCTATTCCTGCTTCTATTTCCTTGTGTCTTTTGTGTTCTGAATCATAAGATTATGTATTCAAGCCCCAATAATGGTAATGCAAGAAAAAATGTGCTTATAGTGATTGGAGTTTAAATAAGTTATTAATTTTTAACAGTGAATTATTGGGTTTTAGTTAACTAGCCAAAAACATTAGAAGCATCAAACTAAAAATGCCATTTCAAACCAGCTGCTGTTCCTTTTAAGAATAGTGTGAACAATGTACTGTTTTGTGAACTAGCATGTGTGCCAGGATCTGACATCGTATATTCAACATTGCCAAAACAGAAAGAATTAGAAACTGTGCCTGAGAACTTAAGTGAATTTTTTATAGCTAGTTGTCAGACTGCAGCACACAGTTGTTTGAACATGGTAGTATCCTATGTGTAGCCACACATCATGGAAGAATTGATTATCTGATTAAATTGAAACATAGCTCCAAACATTTTATAAATTAGAATTTTTAGTATTTCAAGCAGTGTAAGCACAGATAAATAATGGAACTAAGCATTCATTGATCTTGTACTTATCTTTGCTATCATGAATTTCTCTGAAAAATACTGGATCAACATCAATCAGCTTATGTTGCAAAATCTGATGGCAAATCTGTGTTATTACCACAGATAAAAGATTACGTTTTCCCTCTCTGAGAGTGATATTTTGATATAAGTTGACCATTTTCATTCATAACAGATGCTGACTGACAGATCATGAAAAAAAATTTGCAAAATATTTCCTGCTCCTTTGTATCCATGCATGCATTATTGAAGATCAAAGTCACGCCAATGGAATAATCAAGTAAAAACAAGTCTGTTCTACTACTACACTTAAATGGGCACTGAAAGAAGCTGTCTGCAGACTTTTTTTATTATTCACCTTGTTATCTGGAGTATCTACCCTAGCAGAGAGTGTTACAGTCATGGAATAAAAAGTCATGACAAGAACTGGAGAATAATGCTGGGCACTAGTACTGAACAATCCATCCAAAGTGAAAGTTTCCACCAGCACAGTATTGCACTGAATAGCTGGAACAAAAATATTGACATTTTTCTCCATTTGATAGACTTTGTCATGATGTATGTTATTAGTTTGTCTCTCCTTAACAACCGATACTGAGAACTTCAATTTGCTTTGAACTGATTGGCTTCTGATTAAGAGGAGAGGAAAGAAAGCCAACCTTAAATAATGACAGCTGTTTTAATGTAAGCGGAACACAGGTGTCCTTTCATGAAGCAGAAGAATATGTAATTATAGCAAAAAAACATCACATCACTCAGGTGACCAATTTGTTGAGCAAAACAGAATATTCGGTTCTTCTTGTTATTCTGACAAGAGCTGTAAGTTGTCCATATCTTTATTCATTTAACTCATAACTGTTCTCCCTAGATCTGTCTCTTTAACTGGATGGTCAATACAACTGATTGATTCCAAATATTATGACTTTCCAAAGTCATGCATTGGGCCAGATCTAACCATTCACAGCACTAACCATTCACAGCCACACAGGTACCAAAGACTTTGCCACCACAGTTGTTCCATAAGGCAGAGCAGGCTACAACTAAGTCTCTGGCAGCACAAACTCTTTGCCTTTATTTAATATTTATTCATTTTCAGAATCTGAGCATTATTGTCAGGGTCAGGATTTATTGCCCATCTTTAATTGCCCTCAAGAATGTGGTGGTGAGCTTCTTGAACTGCTGCAATGCTTTTGGTGAATGTACTCCCACAGCACTATTGAGAGAAAGTTCCAGGATCTTGATCCAGTGACGAAGAAGAACTCACAATATATTTCCAAATCCTGAAGGTGTGCAGCTCAGAGGGGAACCTGCAAGTGGTGGTGTTCCCCTGTGCATGAACCCTTTGTTTTTCTTGATGGTAGAGATCACAGCTTTCAGAGATGCTGTCCGAATAGCCTAGGCAAGTAACTGCTGAGCATTTTGTAGATGGTGTACACTGTAGCCATTGTTTGACAGTGGTGAAGGGAATAAATGTCTAGGATGGTTGATGGAGTGTCAATGAAATAGACCACTTTGTCCTGGATGATGTTGAACTTCTTTTAGCTGGAGCTGCACTTGTTGAGGCAAATGGAGAATATTCCAACACACTTCCAGTTTGTGTCTTGTAGATGGTAGAAAGGCTTTAGGGTGTCAGGAACTGAGTCACTTCTACAGGAAACCCAGCCTTTAAATTTCTCATAGCTACAGTGTTCATGAGTCTGGTCCAGTTAAATCTCTGGTCGATGGTGACCCTAGAATGCTCATCATGGGAAACTCATGGATGATAATGCCATTGAATGGTAAGGGTGAGTGATTGGATTCTCCCTTGTCCGAGATGGTCCTTGTTTGGTAATTTTGGGAGTGAATGTTACTTGCCACCTATCAGCTCATTCCTGAGTCTTGTCTAGGTCTTTCTGCATGCAAGCATGGACTGCTTCATTTGCTGAGGGGCTGTGAATGGAATTGAACATCACGTAATCATCAGTGAATGTCCCCACTACTGATCTTGTGATGGGATGAAGGTCATTGATGAAGCGGCCAAAAATGGATGGGCCAAGTACACTGCCCTGAGATCAGCAGTGATCACAGTGATCAGCAGGGTCTGGAATGACTGACAACCAAAAATTACAACATCTTCCTTACAAAGCAAAAGGCCATTCATCCCATTGAGTCTCTGTTGGCATCCAGTGCATTCTTATCAGTCCTGTTCTCCCACTTATAGCCTTTTCACCTCTACCACCACCTGCCACAATTATCCTGCTACCCACCAACATAATGGATAATTTATGATAGCCAATTAACCCTACAGCATATCTTTGGGATGTGGCAGGAAACTGGAACACCCAAGGGAAACCTATATGGTTACAGGGAGAACATGTAAACTGCACACAAATAGCACCTGGATCAATCCAGGGTTGGAGCTGTGCAGCAGCAGCACTTACCCAGTCTGGCATATGTCACTCCAGACCCACCAGTTTTAGTTTATTTTTACACATTCTCTATGGCCTGCTGAGTGACCCAATTGTACCATTACCACAACATTGAAACAGAGAAAGAAGAAAACTAGACAGACCAACCAGCAGCAATTCAGATGTGGCAAAGTCGGTCACATCTTGCAAAGTCCTTCTCGCAGACATTTGGAGACTGGTGTCCATATTGGAAGAATTGTTCCACAGAGCAGTCAAGCAGCAGCCTCTCACAGTCATCCTTACAGAATCATAGCCCATAGACAATGTAAAATGATCTTCCATCACAATCCTTAGGCATGCCCTGTCTCACCAGCAGCACAGATCCAATAGTGGGGGTGAAATAGTGTTCTTCAGATGTGGGCAGTAGCCCTGGGTCTCCCCAACATTGACTCCAGATCCAATGAGGTCCCAATGACATGACATCCCAATGAAGTCTCAAGCAGAGGCAAAGAAACCTTCTACTGACTGCTACCCACTATCCTTCCTCAGCTGAGAAATCAGTGGTCCTCCTCCTTGCTGAACAATATGGGAGAAGCACCGAAGGGCACAGAATGTACTCTGGGAACATCCATTACCATGAGTGGTCTGGCAGCACCAACACTGGCCGAAATGGCCAAACCCTGAGGGACACATTTGCCATTCTGGGTCAGCAACTGCGTAGAGATGTAAACACTTGTGCTTATTAATTTACCTCTGGCAGATGCATTTATCCTTTATAGCATTGGTAGGGGTGACCGCTGTACGGTCCTTGTGGAGATAGAATCAGATCTTCCTGCTAAGGATACCTTTCATCATGTTGTGTAGCATGACAATCATGCTAAATAGTATAGATATAGAACAGATTTGGCAGGACAAAACTGGGCATCCATGAGGCACTCTGGACTATTAGCAGCAGCAGAACTGTACACCACCATAGTATGTAGACACCTGACCTGATTTATCCCTCACTCTATCACTACTATCAAAGCAGAAGAGGAGGGAAGAAGGGCAAGCTGGGAGCAACAATGGAAAAATGGGATACCAACCTAGTGAAGCTGCAACACTGGTCCGTTAAACTCTGTTAAAATGGCTGATCCTTTCCTCCACAAAGTTCAAAGTTCATGGGATAAAACGGCTTGCAAAACTGGCTGAGAAAGAAAAACACAGACTATGGCAGTACAAGTTATTGCAGAGATTGGAAATTTGAAAGAAAGCAGAAAATACAGGAAATATCCTGCAGGCCAGCAACTGTGGAGAGAGAGAATTAACATTTCAGGTTGACAATGACTGTTTTTTGAATTGGAGGGAGGTACATAATGTAGTCACCCGAAGTTTACAACTAGGGAAGCTATTCTATTCTGATAAGATGCACTGGTCCTGCCCCTGCTGGACATTGACTCAGTTATGTGCTCAGCACGAAAGAAACAGTACTCACTAACGTGTTCAGCAATATTTAATGATCTGAGTTGCATACTTTTCCCCTTTTCTGGTATTAGTGATATCAATCGTCATTCAAAGGTATCCTGCTATGTAGCAGCAGTGACATCAGCAAACAAGATGAGCCACATGCATTAATGAAACCTCAAACTTCTTACTCAGTATTGAGGTATTGAATCCTTTGAATAACTTGAGAGGCCTCATGGCCTATTCCTGCTTCGATTAAGTTATATTCTAGTCAGCAAAACAGGAAGTGAAAAGCAGAGTTTTTAATCAATGTTTTTATGTCTTAAAAAGCACAAAATAAAATGTCAGTAATGGGAGCTTATGGTAACAGCTGATATATCATGAACAAACATAGAACATAGGACAGTAGAGCACAGGAACAGGTCCTTCGGTCCATGATGTTGTGCTAAACTAATTAAGCTAATGACACCCAATCCCTTCTGTATGCACATTCTAGTCAGCAAAACAGGAAGTAAAACACAGAATTTTTAATTAATGCTTTTAAAAAGACAAAATAAAAAATGCCTTAAAAATAAAAGTAATCATACTTATTTTAAGTCTGTTATATTTTTAATTATTTATCTGAAGAAATTACAATCCACAATTACAAAATTAGTTTTTTGAGTCAGTGAATTTAAGTAATTATGGTTTAGTTTCGTATTATTCACCAATGCTCAAGTTTGGGTTTTACCTGGAACATTTGGCACCAGATATCAAAACAGACTTAGCTAAAATATGGAGAAAAGAACAGTATTCCAGAGATGAGGCAATAGTGATTCAGTAAACTAAGGGGAAAACATTCCTTTGCCTAATGTCACACACCGCATGAATGAAGATGAATGATTGTTGGAGATCAATCAGTTCAACCTCAGGAAACTGCAACAGAGTTCACCTTAGGCTCAATTGTCTTCATTTAATTTGTCAATGATATTCACATCACATGCTGGAAAACTTGTTGAAAATTGTACTCTGTGCAAACCTGTTCACAGTCCCTGAGAAAATGAAGCTGCCCATGCCTGCATACAGCAAGATTCAGGTAATTTCCAGGTAGTGATCACCTTCAACAAGAGAGAATATTACACTGTAAGATTTTGATAGTGGAGTTACCATCACCAAGTCCCCCTCCATCAACATCCTGGGAGTAACCACTGACCAGAAACATAACTAGATCAGTCAAATAAATACTGTAGTTGCAAGAACAGGTCAGACGCTGTCCACCTTATGGTGAGTGACTCATCTTTTAACTCTGCTAAAGCCTTTACACCATCTGCAATGCACAAGTGCAATGGAATACCCTCCGTTTACCTGGATGAGAGCAGCTCCAACAATACTCAAGAAGCTCTACAGTACCCTGGACAAAGCAGTTCACTTGACCGGCATCCAATCCACTTCCAAAAACATTCACTCCTTTCATCACCAGTTTACCATGGCTGCACTGTGCACTGTCTACAAATGCACTGCAGTAATTTGCCAAGGTTTCTTCAACAGAATCTCCCAAAGCACACCAGAACAACAACACAAGGACACCAGGCATGGCTAACACCACCACTTCCAGCATCTCCTCCAAGTTACACATTATCCTGAACATGAAATATATCACTGATCCTTCTTTGTTATTGGGTCCAAATTCTGGAATTCCTTACCCAACAGGATGATGGGAATGCCTTCATTGGAAGGGCTGCAAGGGTTAAAGGTGGTGATATTTCACACCTTTTGAGAGACACTGTGGGATAGGCAATAAATTCTGGCAAGGCATTTACTGCCTGTGCCACAAATGTTTTTTCTTAAAATGTCACGTATACCTCATGTAAAACACAATTTCAAGGTCGTTATCAGCAAGAAAAGTTTATAAGTAATTGTTTTTCACAAATAATTTCTGAAGGCTACACAACAGCATCACCTATGGACCAGTATGGAATCACTGGCAGCAACTTCTGGATTTGTGTTTAACAGCATATGTGCGACCATCAACTTTACAGTGTAAAGCAGTTTAACTACAAACACAAAATTGGGTCAGTGTATCTAATCGTGGGCAGTATCTTTAGAAAAGACCTGATGGGTTTGCAGAAAGTACCTGATATTTTCTAGAATGCTCTAAGGACAAGGGATGACTTACAACGATATACTGGAGAAACTGAAACCATCCTCTTTGGAGATGAGAAGGGTAACAGGAGAAATATTTGTAGGTGATGAAAGTCGTGAAGGGTTTTGAGGGAGTAACTAAAACAAATCATTTGTAAAAGCCAAAAAGTACATAACAAGAGAGCATTGATTTAAAGCAAATTCCAGAAGACTCAGAATGACAATTGCAAAACTCTTCATTTCCAAGTGTTTAAGATTTGTAAACTTCTGTCTGATAGAATGGCAGATACAAATTCAGTAATAGACTGAGGAATTGGACAATGCTTGGTGATAATGATGCAGGGATATAGGCTAAGAATGGGGAGCTGTACCAACTATGTTTTGTTTCAAAACTGTCAGTTAAGAGTCAATGAACTTAATGACCTTCTCCTGTGCTGTATTATCCTATGACTGTGATATGGAAGCCAGTTACCTCTGTTAGCTCAAGTTTGATTTCTGGGTCATTCGGACTAGTATTGTTCTTTCCCGACTTCCTACATGTACCTTCTTCTAGTAAGGCCTTCTGAATAACAATGAAAAGAACAAACCAGCTGGAGGTTATTTCTTTCAGTGGAGTAACAAGCTGCCAGATTTTGTTTCCATTAACTTCATGGTTCATGATAGTGTACCAGTCAGCGTAACGCTATTACAGCATCAGCAACTCAGGTTCAATTCCAGCCGCTGTCTGTAAGGAGTTTGTACGTTCTCCCCGTGTCTGCATGGGTTTCCTCCAGGTGCTCCAGTTTCCTCCCACATTCCAAAGACGTACAGGCAAGGAAGTTGTGGGCATGCTATGTTGGTGCCGGAAGCGTGGTGACACTTGCAGGCTGCCCCCAGAACACTTTACGTAAAAGATGCATTTCACATGTACATGTGACTAATAAAGACATCTTATCATTGCCACTAGTTTGAAGCTATGTTTGCCCCTCTCCAAACCAGAAGCACTGTGATCAACTGGATCTCAACTGTGTTGAAACCAACTATTATACTGGGTAAACCTATCAGGGTCAATGTATATCAGGAATCAACCAGGCCTTCTGTCTTGAATGGCTTTGTGTTGAACAGAGCAGTCCATTTAGGCATTGAGCCATAAAGGCAGCTCCAAGATATGTTTCTACTTGTTTTGCAGATTGTTGTCTTTGTCTAAAACCTAAACGAGTAAGTGCAGCTGTGCCACATCAGGCGAGAGGCTAAAGCGGTGTGATCTGCTTATCTCTCATGACGTAACCCTGAACAAACTAAACAGTTTGAAGCCTCATACTTAACTCTGTATCACCACTTTCTGGAAAAGTTCTGAAAAGGTTTCCCCCCGAAAGCAATTATTCTTGCTGGTTTGTGGCCCTTGCATACCAGGTTACACCAATACATTGAATCAACCTTTGTGCTTTATATGTGCTCTTGGACTCTACTCACTGGAGTACAGAAGAATGAGAGGGGACCGCATAGAAACATTTAGAATGTTTAAAGGACTGGACAGAGTAGATGTGGCTAAGCTGTTTCCCTTGGTGGATGAGTCCAGGACCAGAGGGCACAATCTTAGAATTAGAGGGTACCGGTTTAAAACAGAGATGAGGAGAAATTTCTTTAGCCAGAGGGTAGTGAATTTATGGAATTCTTTGCCACGTACAGCAGTGGAGGCCCAATCATTGGAGGCATTTAAGGAGGAGATAGTCTTGTGGACTTGTGCATAAGGGTTTTTAGAGTCATAGGGTCATGTATCATGGAAAAAGGCCACCTAATATGTGCTGACATCAAGTATCCATTTACCCTAATACTACACTAATCCTATTTATTCTCCCCACATTTTCAAAACTCTTCTCTAACTCAACTACAAGAAATCTGAACACAAATCAGAAATATACACACAGTCTGGAATCATGGAAGTTGTTTACTCATCCACTGATGATGCAATGTGAAGAGCTCTTGTAATTTTCAGAAATTACAATGTATTACTGTGTACCAAAGAGGACAGTCAGGGTGTTCCCAAACAGGAAACCATGGATGAACCAGGACCTCCACTCCCTACTGAAGTTGAGGACTGCAACATTCAAATTAGGTGACCCTGACCTTTACAAGAAATTGAAATACAACCTCCATAAAGCTATCAGAGATGCCAAGAGACAATATCAGTTCAAAATCAGGTCCCAGACCAGCTGTAAGTTGTGGCAGGGCTTAACATGCTATAACGGGCTACAAAATGAAGTTGGGCAGCGTCGCCAACAACAGCGCATCCCTTCCTGATGAGCTTAACGCATCCTATGCTCATTTTGAACAGAAAAGGATTGATTTGTCACCACTCAGCACGACAGCCTCCAATGCACCTGAACCTGTGAACCATAGAACCATTGGTAACCATTGAGGATGTAAGATCATTCTTCCGGAGAGTGAACCCACGGAAAGCATCTGGCCCAGATGGTGTCCCTGGCCGAGTCCTCAGATATTGTGCTGATCAGCTGGCAGGGGTATTTGCAGACATATTTAACCTCTCCCTGCTTCGACCTGAGGTTCCAACCTGTTTTAAGAAGACCACTATCATCTTGGTACCTAAGGAAAACAAGGTAACATGCCTCAATGACTACCGACCGGTGGCTTTGACATCCACCATCATGAAGTGCTTTGAGAGGCTGGTCATGGCACACATTAGCTCCAGCCTCCTGGAAAACCCCGACCCACTGCAATTCGCCTACCGCCGAAACAGGTCTACAGTGGACGCCATCTCCCTGGCCCTACACTCATCTCTGGAGCATCTGGACAGTATAGACAGCTACATTAGACTATTGTTTATTGACTACAGCTCTGCCTTCAGTATTATAATTCCAAGCAAACTCATTTCCAAACTTCGAGACTTGTGACTCAATACCTCCCTCTGCAACTGGATCCTTGACTTTCTGACCAATAGACCACAATCAGTGAGGATAGGCAACAACACCTCCAGCACGATATTCTCAACACTGGTGCCCCACAAGGCTGTGTCCTCAGCCCCCTACTCTACTCCCTATATATTCTCCATCTACAAGTTTGCAGATGATACAACCGTAGTGGGCCGTATCTCAAATAACAATGAGTCAGAGTACAGGAAGGAGATAGAGAGCTTAGTGACATGGTGTCATGAAAACAAATGTTCCTTCACTGTCAGCAAAACAAAAGAGCTGGTCATTCACTTCAGGAAGGGGGGTGGTGCACATGCACCTCTCTACATCAATGGTGCTGAGGTTGAGAGGGTTGAGAGGGAGTGAACATCACCAATAGCCTGTCCTGGTCCAACCATGCAGATGCGACGGTCAAGAAAGCTTACCAGCACCTCTACTTCCTCAGGAGGCTAAAGAAATCTGGCATGTCTCCTTTGACATTCACCAACTTTTATTGATGCACCACAGAAAGCATCCTATCTGGACGCATCACAGATTAGTATGGCAACTGCTCTGCCCAGGACCGCAAGAAACTGCAGAGAGTTGTGAACATAGCCCAGCAAATCACGGAAGCCAGCCTCCCCTCCATGGACTCTGTCTATACCTCTCACAACCTCGGTGAAGCAGCCAGAATAATCAAAGACCCCACCCACCCAGGACATTCTCTCTTCTCCCCTCTCCAATCAGGCAGAAGATACAGGAGCCTGAGGGCACATACCACCGGGCTCAAGGACAGCTTCTATCCCACTGTTATAAGACTATTCAATGGCTCCCTTATACGATAAGATGGACTCTTGATCTCACAATCTACCTTGTTATGACCTTGCACCTTATTGTCTACCTGCATTGCACTTCCTCTGTAGCTGTGACACTTTACTCTGTATTCTGTTATTGTTTTACTACCTCAATGCACTGTGTAATGAATTGATCTGTACAAATGGTATGCAAGACAAGTTTTTCACTGTACTTTGGTATAAGTGACAATAATAAACCAATACCAATACCAATAGAACTTACCACAACTACCAAATATACATGCCTGTTAAAGTTGGTTGAGGTTTTGCTGGGCAAATTACGCTAAGTGTAGCACTATCACAGTTTATCATCCTTCCCTGGATGTCTGGGGTCGATCTGTGTGAAAAGGACAAGCCACTGGCTGTTCCTATGGATCATCACATTGAAGAATTGTTACTGATCAGCGCAATCTGAACTGGAAAGTAATAGTTAAACGAGTGAATTCAACATTAAATAAGTCACAGAAAGCAAAATTAAAAAGTGAAATGTTAAGCTAAGAGAGAGAGGCACAAGGGAACAGTAATACATTGACTTTTTCCTAATTTTCAACAGCAATTAGAACCTGAAGGAGCAATACTTCACAAACGCAAAAGTAAATATTTAGTACCAGCAATTATCATGCCATTAAAAATGGCTCTTAAACTAAAATGGACAAGCCCTAACTTTTTGTGCTGAGCTTATTCCATTTCTCCAATCTCAGAACAGGAACTTTTTGCAGTTCAACTTATTTGAAAAGGAATCCAAAGAACAAGCTCTACTGTGCGTTATATGAAGGAATTGCCCATCTTGGCCATTAATTTCCAGACTTTCACCAGACACTGCCATCTAGTTTGTACATAACTGTGTGCATTACAAGCCTCACTTACATATACACAATAAATTCTAGCTGTTTCTAAACAAAAATACTATGACTTCAGAACTCAAAGAAATCTCTGATGCAACCCAAAGAGAAGGCCCCTTTAATTACGTGTGCATTTTCTTTTCAGTGGATTAGCAGTGTGTAGCTTGCATCCAACCAGAAAATCAGACATCTCACAGCCATTAAAAGCCATGGTTCAGCACAGAATAACCACCAATCCAAGTGAAAATAATGGCTAACATAGACTTTTAACTTAGCAGTGATTTAGTTAATCACTCAACAGGATTACAGAATATAGTTTCTATCCACCAGAAGAGAATCAGATTAGATAAATTATTTTTTGAAGAACATTTTCATAAAAACTTGAGGAATTCCCATTCCTATGACCAATGACAAATAATAACTAAAGAATAAGTATTGGAAATTCATTACCTTCTGGGTTGGCTGCACATGCTTGGCAACACACTTACCATTAATCAGGAGAGTGATAAAGAGACAAATATTGAACATCATTTCCTTTCCTCATTGTTGCATTTTGTTCAAGTGTAGAGGATAAAAGTGGAAAAAGTCATATAGTGATGATTTTAAAAATACATTAGACTTTTAAAAAATCCTTGCTAGTCTCCAACACTGGAGTATTTGCAGGTGTCAGATTGAGATTGTATCTTATTAAGATGTTTGGATATCTGGGGAAGTTCCAGAAGATAATGAAAACTATTAATGCGCTGTCTCTCTGGATGAACACTTTTAAGGTTAACTATACATTTAAAAAAGTTTCAAAAATTATCCTCACAGAAACATAGACTCAGCCAGCTCCATCACTGACACAACCCTCCCCCTTCATCAAGGAGATCTTTAAGGGGTGGTGCCTCAAGAGGGCAGCATCCATCAGTAAGGACTCTCATCATCTGGCACATGCCCTCTTCTCATTACTACCATCAGGGAGGAGGTACAGGAGCCTGAAGACCCACACTCAACGATTTAGAAACAGCTTCTTCCCTTCTGCCAACAGATTTCTGAACAGTCCATGAACCCATGAACACGACCTCATTCTTCCTTCCTTTTCACTATTTATTTATTTTTGTAATTTATAGATCTTTATGTCTTTGCACTGTACTACTGCCGCAAAGCAACAAATTTCATGTCATATGTCAGTGATAATAAACCTGATTTTGATTCTGATCTATGTTAGGGCAGTCAACTTTGCTTGCAGGCATTCCTGGAACTTTAATTACATGACATTCTGACCACATGATCTCTGAACTCATGGCATTTGGTCACATAATGGTTACATGAGAAGTACAGAAATTTTATTGCAGGATGAAGCTATTCAGTTCTTAGTGCTGCCCAACATTTATCGTCATTCTGCACAACAGCTCCCAAACACAGATTTTTGATATTCCTTCTTTCCAAATTGACTTTTCTTATTCCCTTTGGAATTAAATTTCTAAGTCTGTCACTCAGAAACATGAACACCAGGAATTTTCCTCCTCCTTTCCTCCTTGCTTTTTTCATTGAAAATCCTTGTCTTCTGCTCCCTTGTTTATCTTATGCCAACGGAATTAATCTCTCATTATTCATCCACAGTAAGTTCAAGTCCTTCAACCACCAGCCCTATCTCTCTCCCTGAGCCCTCAATCTCTAATGTCTATCTTTCCCCAATCCATATTCTCTACTAGCAACTATCACCACCACCGCCTCCCCACCCCAGGTCATATATTCCTACTTCTTCCACTCTTTACCATCCCTAGCCAATTTCAGAGTTCTTTACAAGCTCAGAGACTTTCCAAATGATCAAGCAAGATTCACACTTGTAGCCTCATCAGCTGTGTGTATATGATCACAGCCACAGGTGATGCCATCACCAAGGCTAAGCTTATCTTTAAACAGTAACCTGTGACTTTGTGTCATAGTACAGGGTTAGGGATTGGGCATTAGGAGGTTGGAGCAGACCGCACTGGGAAATTTTGATAGTTGAGTTTAAGCATAAGCTGTCTGTGAGATACCCCCAATTTCAGAAGATGACATCATCTGGAGAGAGGATTGGGAATCTATTATGTTGCAGAATGGATACAATAAGCTTTCTGTCTGCAATCATTTAGAGAAACTGACAGCTTTTTTTTGAAGTTCTTCACAGAACTGTTGAAGCTGTTCCTTGCTCACAGCACACAGAATTTATTCTGAATGAAGCTGTGGGTGGGAGATGACCTGACGTGGTTGATGTACTCCAGGTTTATAACACCTACAATTATTCTCTCCTGATAAGTGACTCAACCACAGTCATATACCAATTACACAATCAACAATTCAGCCCATTTGCAGCAAGTACTTTGGTGCAGGATTGTCTATTGCAATAAATGCTTTGTACAGCTACCTGTGAAAACTAAGGGACAAGATCCACGCACATTGCTGTTTGTTGTCCTTCATAATCAAATGTTGGTAGGCCCTAGACTACCTCTCAGGTGTAGATCACGGGCTTTTGGAGTAAATATCCTGCTTCTAAACCTGATCTATCACTTCTAGCTCCCTGTCATCTCCACATTACACCATTCTCAATCAAACATATGTTCCCTCACAGTGATCAAAAGCAACATCCACCTCCAGTATTTGCTCATATCTATGTGACATTGCTTCCTATCTTCAGGTACCATTTCCAACCCAGTGCATGCTGGCTGCCAGCATACTACAGACCTGGGCTCTGTTAAAAGGTAAAACATAGAAAGGTGGGGCATCACTGTGTGTGAATGCTATTCAAAAGACAAATAAAGGGAAGGAAGAGCTTAAACAGCGGTTTAGTAATACTGAGAAAACAAATATCAGATTAAACAGATAGAGGTCGCACAATGATCAGTCCATCAGTCAGAGAGAAAGACAGAAATAGTTAGATGCAAACAGTACGATGGATATAGGAAAAAAAATGGGTCAGGACCAGTGAAAAAGCTGTAAGAAAGCTAAGCTATTTAATATTCAAAAATATTGCATTGCTGTACAGAGTACATTAGATGATATAAGGACTAGTAGAGTCATAGAGTTATACAGCATGGAAACAGACCCTTCAGCCCAACACGTCCATGCCAACCAAGGTGGTTACCTGAGCTAGTCCCATTTGCCTGCATTTGGCCCATATTCCTCTAGATCTTTCTTATACATGTACCGGTCCAAAAGTCCTTTAAACATTGGAATTGCACCTGCCTCTAGCACTTCCTCTGGCAGCTTGTTCCATTTACCCACCACCCTCTGTGTGAGAAACATGCCCCCAAGGTCCTCTTTAAATCTCTCCCCTCTCACCCTAAACCTATGCCCTGTAGTTTTAGGCTGACCTATCCTGGGAAAAAGACTGTGACCATCCACCATATCTATGCCCCATAGGATTTTATAAATCTCTTTAAAGTCACCCGTCAACCTCCTTTGCTCCAGGGAAACCAGTCCCAGCCTATCCAGTCTCTCAAGCCCTCCAGTGCCAGTAATATCCTTGTGAATCTCTGCACCCTCTCTAGATTAATCACATCCTTTCCATAGAATGGCAACCAGATCTGTGTAGAAAACCACTCGGAGGAAGTACTGAGAGTGGCAAAGGCGCACTCAAAGGTGGGGACTTCAAAATCCATCACCAAGAGTGGCTCGGCAACACCACTACTGATCAAGCTGGCCAATTGCCAAGAGACACTGTTGCTAGAATGGGTCTACAGCAGGTGGTGAAGGGAAAAACCTACTTGATCTCATCCTCACTAATCTACCCATCACTGATGGATCTGCCCATGACAGTTCAGTAGGAGTATGATAAATGCCAGTCAAAGCTATTCACTCCATGTGATATCAAGAAATGGCATTGGATACAGCAAAGGCTATGGGTCCTTACAACATTCTGGCAATGGTATTGGTACTCCAGAACTTGTTGCTCCCTTGGCTAAGCTGTTCCAGTACAGCTACAACCCTGGCATCATGGAAAATTGCCCAGGTATGTCCTGTCCATAGGAAACAGGACAAATCCAACCCGGCTAATTACTGCCCAATCCGTCTACTTAAGTGATAGAAAGGATAATCGAAGGTGCTATCACATGGCACTTAATTAGCCACATCAAGGAGCCCTGGCTAAACTGGTGTCAATGGGAATCAAGGGGAAAACCCTCCGCTGGTTGGAATCATACCTAGCACAAAGGAAGATGGTTATGGTGGTTGGAGGTCAATCATCTCATCCACAGACATCTCTGCAGGAGTTCTTCAGGGTAGTGTTCTAAGCCCAACATCTTCAGCTGTTGCATCAATGACCTTCCTTCAATCATAAGATCAAAGTAGGGATGTTCACTAATGACTGCACAATGTTCAACACTATTCACAACTCCTCAGATAATGAGGTGTCCCCAACCAAATGTACCAAAACCTGAACAATATCTAGGACTGGGCTGATAGGTGACAAGTAACATTCGTGTCACACAAATGCCGTGCAATGATGATATTCAACAAGAGAAAATCCATCCCTGATATTCAATGGAATTACCATCACTAAATTCCCTGCTATCAATATTCTGGAGTTTATCACTGACCAGAAACTGAACTGGAAGAGCCACATATACAATGTGGCCTCAAGAGCAGGTCAGAGGCAAGGAATCCTGCAATGAATAACTCATTTCCTAATTCCTCAAAGCTTGTCCACCATCTCCAAGACTCAAGTTATGAGTGTGATGGAATACTCTCCACTTGCCTTGATGAGTTGCTGCTTCAATAACACTCAAGAAGCTCAACACCATACAGGACATATCAGCCCACTTGATAGGCTCCCCATCCACAACCATTCACCTACTCCACCACCGACGCACAGTAGCAACAGTTTGTACCATCTGCAGGACCAAGATTCCTCAGGCAACAACTTCCAAAATCATGACCTCTACCAGCTAGAAGAACAAAGGCAACAAAGCGCATGGGGACACCACCACCTGGAAGTTGCCCTCCAAGCCACATGCCATCCTGACTTGAAAATATATTGCTGTTCCTTCACAGTTGCTGGGTCAAAATCCTGGAACTTTCTCCAAAAGAGCATTATGGATATACCCATACCTCAAGGACTTCAGTGGTTCAAGGAGGCAGCTACCACCACCGTCTCAAGGGCAACTTGGGGTGGGCAATTAAATGCTGGCTTAGCTTGCAAAGTCCACATCCCTTGAATGAATATAAATAAAAAGATCTGCACAACATACTCCAAGTGTGGTCTCACCAAAGTTTTGTACATAACAAGACGTCCCAATTTGTGTATTCAATGCCCTGAGGTGAGTGTGCCATATGCCTTCTTCATTACCCTGTCTAACTATGTCATCATTTGCAGGGAATTATGTACTTCTACAACACTCCCCGAAGCCCTGCCAGTCACATTGTATGTCCTACCCTGGTTTAACTTCCCAAAGTGCAACACTTTCACTTGTCGGAGTTAAATTCCTTTACCCGCTTTCCAGTTGAGTTAGATCCTGATGTAACTTAGACAACCTTCTTCACTATCCACTAAACCAATAATTTTGGTGTTATCCGCAAATTTACTAATCATGCCACCTACATTTTCATCCAAATTGGATGTTAAAATTAACATATTCCCCCTTTGACCAAGAAAGACAAAACAGGAGACTCACTGGTTTTTGGCCCTGAGCAAAGGGATAAAAGAAAACAAGAAGGACAACTTTTTAAAGAAAAATCAAAATGGTGGTCAGGAAGAGAGCAGAACTGCTCGCCCTGCTACTGGGCAAGTCTTAAAACTTATTGCCAGCACAGGTGCAGTACAGACACATTCATTCTGTAGAAGCTTCTGGGAGGTTGAGCAGCAGGAGCACAAGCCAAAAGGAAACCTCGAAAAACTTATGTCAAAAGTACAACCAATTGGCAGCCTGGGAATAAAATTTCAAGAATAACAAAACAAATGCAATGTAACAACCAAAAGGTAAAGTGTTTGAACCTCTAATGTTATCAACAGAGAGTAGCTGGATACGACCAAAGCTCTCAGAATGGAACAATGATCGTAAACAAAAACAACATTCCAAGAATCCGGTTAGCTATGTGCAATGTCATGTAAGAAACACAAGATAATTTTTATTTTTGTCATATCTTTGGTATCTTATCAGCATTAAAGAATGAAAAAAAATCAGTCCTTTAAATGCTGTTACCACATGAGAAATAAACAGAGTAAATCATCTCCTCGAATGCTCCTTGCACTTTTGGAGGCCTCTGTTACTTGGGGCTGTCAGAGAGCAAATGTGCCTAACTTTACATTGGGTCAGATCATGCAGAAAAGGGGCAACTGGTTGAAATCACAGCCTGTGGTCCCTGCACTTCAACCAGGTAAGTAGCGATTGCACTTATGAGGTCATGGAAAGGCTTTGGAGAACTTAGAAATGATTTACTTGCTAGGGATGGTCATTGTTGGGTGCAAATCTTACTTGCGTTTTTCAGTCCATGCCTGGCATCATCAGCAGACCTCAATCAGAGGGGATTGGTAACATCTCCTCCTTGCTGACCATCAACACAGGTGCTCCTCAAGGCTGCATGCTTAGCCCCCTGTTCTACTCTCGAAACACATGACTGCATGGCTAAGCACAGCTCCAATGCCACATACATATTCGCTGATGACACCACTGTTCTTGGATGAATCGCAGGTGGTGATGAGTCAGCGTACAGGAGCAAGATAGGACACCTGGTTGAGTGGTGCTGCAACAACAACCTCTTGCTCAACGTCAATAAAACTAAAGAGCTGATTGTTGACTTCAGGAAGTGAAAGGAGGTGAACATGCAGCAGTCTACATCGGGGAATTGGCAGTGGAGAGAGTCTGCAGCTTTAACTTCCTGGAAGTTAACATATCAGATGACCAGGTCCCAGCACATAGATGCAATCACAAGGAAGACACGCTAGTTTCTTTACTTTCTTAGAAAGTTGAGGAGGTTCAGCTTATTACTGAACACTCTTAACAAACTTCTACAGATGTACTGTTCAAAGTATCCTGACTGGTTGCATCATGGTCTGGTATGGCAATTCGAATGCATGGGAATATCAGAAGCTGCAGAGAGTAGTGGAATCTGTCCAATAATATCACGGGCACATCCCTCCCTACCATCAGTAGTATCTACAGGATATGCTGCCTCAAGAAGGCAACATCCATTATCAAAGATCCCTACCATCTGGGCCATGCCATCTTCTCACAGCTGCCATCAGGCAGGAGGTAGAGAAGCCTTAAGTCCCACGCCACCAGGTTCAAGAACAGCTACTTCCCTTCAACCATTTGGTTCTTGAATCAATCAGCATAACCCTAATCACTATAGTTTAGCAACACTATGACCACTTTGATCACTCTGCACTAAAATGGACTTTGTTTTATTTTTGTTCTAATTGTTAAATGTAAAAATTTTGTATAATTTATGTTTAATTTATGTTTTTCTTGTGAACACTGCTTATATGATGTTCAGTTGCTGGTGCTACAAGTAAGTTTTTTATTGCACCTGTGCATACATGTACTTGTGCATATGACAATAAACTCGACTTCTGAACTTTTTTTTTGATCCTAGATCAAATCATGCAGTTTCTAACTCAGAGGTGCATGCCTAATATGTGGGCATGGACTACATTAATTGAGGAGGTATGAATAGAATATAAATTGTGTTGCCTGTTAGCAAATGTTCATGCTTGCGATCTTATAGTGAAGGGAAGGTCATTGATGAAGCAGCTGTGGATGGTCAGGCCTAGGACTTTTGACTTCTTAATGCCACACTTGGTCATATGCTGAGTGTTAGTGTGTGCAGGTCTGGAATCTGGTTCCAAGGTCTGGGTTGTCTCTGGATTAGATAATTTTATGGTTTGAAATTATCATTCCAGATTCATTCAGTGGCAGAATATAAATTTCCCAGTTTCTTTGCTGGGATTTGAATCAATGTCTCCAGATCTTGCTTTGCTGTGGATGTCACTAGCATGGCATTAATTGCACCATACCTCCCCATCCTGAGCAGAATGATTTGCTAACCCATTTCAGTTAACAATAAATGATACTGGTGTGTCTGGGATCAGAATGGCTGAGGACAGCAGATTTCCTTTGCTGAAAGGCATGAGTGGACCAGGTGGTTTTTCACAACAATCTTGCAGTTTCCTGATCACTAATTTTAATAGTAGGCTGTTATTTCAGATTTATTTAATTAAAAAAAATTAAATTCACTGGTTGCCATGATGGGATTTAAACTCACATCTACATATATTGCATAGAGATGTCACTGTCATGCTGTTCTCCTGGAACACAGGGGAATGATAGTTCAAAGGCACTGGGTTAGAAAATGGAGTTCTGGCCAAAGATTAGATCAGCCATGTTGTTACTGAAGGCAAGAACAGTCTTGAAGGGATATCAGGCTGTCTCCTGTTCCAATTTTTTATGTATACTCTGGATTACTCATCTATTCACACAATGTCTATGACATCATGCACCTAAGGAGACGATGAAAAGCACAGTGAGAATTTTAGGTTTTCAGGGGTGCTTTAACGTTTAGTAAAGAAACTGCAGTGCAAAGACATACGGGGAGAGTATTCTAGAGAGTAAGATAAAAGATATGCAAAATCAACAAATTGGGATATCTTTTACAAGGGTGTTTTTAGTAATTTAGTAATGGTCTTCAAATATCAAATAACAAACGAGGGTTGATCTATGGGATAATACAATCACTTTAACTTCGTTAAGTCCAATATACTACCAGAATGTCTTCATTGGGAAAAAGGTTTAGCAAGCTGCAGAGAGAGGGTATGCTTTATGGGAGAACTATGAGTTGCAGAAGGTACTAATAGATAAAATAAACAACATGCCAAGAATCTCAGAATACCAGCCATCAGACTACTTTGGTATCCCTTACTAAAGCTGCTGAAAATGGATACTAAACCCAGGATGAAAGGCTGTCAAAACAAGATGCAAATGTATAATGCTTTTTGTAGATGCTTAAATTGATAGAACAGACAAATTGAAAGATAAAGTCACTTTGTTATTATGGGATAAAAGAAGGAATGAAAAAGAAACATCTTTCAGCGAATCCAACAAAATTCAGTCAAAAATGACAACTTTAAGGAGCAAATTTGGCACTTTAATTATCAAATCACTGATTTTCCAAATATTCACATCTTTGTTTTCCCTGTCATGTTGAAGGTTATCTTAGTGGTCACTGGGAATATCAGGTGACAGCTATTTCCCATGATGCTTCAACAACTGTCAAACTGTCCATCTAGCTGTCACCTGACCAGTCGTTCCCATGGTTCCCCTGTGTTTCTATATGATGATAAATTGAGGGCCACCATTATCAGGCCCTGGTAAAGAAGGACTGTTTAGGCTTTGATAAGCTATCGCTATTCCCAGGTGAGAAGGACTGACAGCACATCAAGACAAAACAACACTTGAAAACACTGTACACTATGCAGGGTTTGCAAACAACTGTCATAATCACTCCTTCGTCTGATTTCCTCTTTCTGCTGCCATCATATCCCATCATCATAAACAGTTCCTTACTCTGAGATCCTGATTGTGGGCGGTAGAACCCATCCTAATCGGCGTATTATTGGCATTTTGTAAAGCTCAATATGATGTAAGATACTTGCAGGGAGGTGATTCCAGGCACCACAATGGAATATTATGATCATAAAGGATACACCTGAACTGAACTATTTAATTTCACAAGGAAATTTAATCTTCTATTCTATAATTTGTTTTTTTACTAAGTTCTTTATCCACAGGAAACATGAGTCATACAAAAAATAACTGGCCTGTGTTTGTCTGAAATATACTTCATGCTCTACTCCATAATTTTGTGAAGAATTGCAACTACAAATACATTCAGATCAGCTAGATGATAAACTGCTTTTAGTTTATTTATGGCAAACTTTTTCATAAAAATGTTTTATCCTTGAAAAACTTGAACAGAAATGGATTTCTCCCTGTCCATAAATGATTGCAATTACCTTTTATTCTTAATCAAAATGCAAGATGGTGGACAACACAGAATCAACAGATATCTGCACAAACTCATTAATTAACCCATTAATGGCTTCAACTACATTGGCTCCCATCAGGAATACAAATGTATTATTGTTTATTTGTTATAGTTCAGTCATCAAAGGCTTGGAATTGCAGTAAAATTGCAAATATTTAAATTTCTTCAATACTAACCTCTTAAATAAATGAAAATTTTCCAATATGCAAAATCCTATTATTAACACAATGCATCTAGCACACTGCAAGAATCTTAAACCTTTGCATAAACGTGCACTTTAAAATTCAATATGGTACACGTCGTGTAAAACCATGATATGATGTTCTCAAAGGGAAAGTTATGTCCACAGAGAACATGGGTCAGAAATAACGTAGCCCAAATATGATCTGCCCACATTAGTGCAGACTGCCACTGGGAAAACAAGATTGTGGAATTACCCCTATAATATTCTCATATTCGTAGACATTTAATTTGAGATATGGTTCACTAGAGATTGGAAACATGAATTGTGCCAAACCTGAAAAAACCTGCTTCCTTTTCATCTTATTTCTTAGTCTCATTGTCATATGAATAAAATAACAGTGTTGAAAATAATAGCCTTGCTGTCATTAATGCATGAAGATTTTCTCTGAATACTGACAGAAGTGCATTTAGTGCTCATATCACCACCTTGTGTACAAATAATTATTTGCATGCAGATCAGTCTTTGTATATCAAAATGGAGGAGTCAAGAACAAAGATATTGTAACCTTAAACCATTTTATTCATTTAGATTTCACTGTTTCCGTTTTAAAACCTTTTTTTTCAATTTACTCCTCTGTTCCCACAAAAACCTTAGAATCAGGCAATATTGGATCATCTGACAATTATACACCCTCTAACACGACCAGACCCAACCTGATTTTCCTTTCCACTGATATCAAGAGATGTAATCAAGAGTGGCCAATATTATAACTGATGATGGGACCCAGTTCCTGAGTGTCAGCCATTTTCAGTACATCATTCAGGTAGCCATGCTGCATGCATGATCCAGAGAAGTGAGTCACAGCACACTTCACAACATAAATGCTACACAACCTAATCTCAATCCTATCCTTGTCTACAATGTGCAAACTTGCATTTTCCAATGGGAATCTTGGTTGATCTCCCTATTCCTTTTCTCACTGGCCGTTTCCCTTCAAGTTATCTATTTAAGAGAAATGTTTTCGTGTGTATGAGGCAGCAGCAGAAAATGAAAGATTGCTGGAGTGTAAGAAAATGTACAGCCTACTAACTGAAAAAGATTTGCGCTTCTTTCCTGCTCTTCCAATTATAATCGTTAAAATACAGAACAAACAGATGTGAACAATTTTAAATCACAGCAGCTGGTACCTTTTAGTCACTGATGATGCTTTGAAGAATATATTATTGTGCAATATTATTTTGGTATATTCACATTTGTCAAGTCTTTTTTTTTATCATATCACTACTATTGACATAGTTCTTATTTTAAAAGGCATTTTTATTCAAAGGCTCATCAAAAAGGAGATCATAACATTTAGAAGATATTTTTACTTAATAAGTTAGAGGTTTATCTAGAAATTAAGTCTTCAATTATTATTTAAATACCATGATTTAATGTTATATGCAATTTTATTATAAACAGATATTAATATTTTTCAGGAATAAATTAACTTTCATCCTAAAATTTCTTAGACCAAATAACTTAGCCTGAGACATAGTGAACTAAATCTACCTATGCAACTGTATTAAGATGTATTAACTACAATTATGTACTCGCTTCAAAGGATAGTCTCTGCCTTACTAACTAAGTGGGTAACATGGTAACAGGATACTGATGCAAAAGAAAGGTTCAAAGACCTTCAAAACCTTGGTACATCAAGAAAACCAAGTGAAAAGGAAAGGTTGTATGGAAAATACTGCTGCTCAGAAGCATAGAGTGCAGTGAATGGCTTTGGAAAAACACAGAGTACACATGCTCATACTCCTGTGTGATATAGATTATTGCAATGTGTTGCAATTTGCAGGAGGAAAGGGCATTTAAAAAGACTTGATTAATTATCACAGTCAAATCTTTCCAGCATTTGCGTTTTTGAAATAGCTCTTTGGGAAGAGGAGATAAAAAAATCCAGAGGTGCCACAGTTTCGTGCATCTGGTTGAGGTAATTCAGGGCATGGGGGAGGGGGGGGAGGGGGAAATGGTGGGTGGGTTGTAAATCAGCAATATTGGGGAAGAAATAGAAGAGGGGGGCAATTATCATTCTGGTGTCAGAGTCAACAGTAATGGATTTCCTAACCTCACAAAAAGCATTTATGGTTTTGTTTTACTTAACAGCTTGCAGAATTCCTTTTAAAGATTGCTGTTTAGATGGCTCAGTGCCAAGTTTCATTAGGCAAAGCATGATTGGTGCACAGTCTACCCACTTACAGGACTCAGTTCTTATTGAGGGTGCTTTGATGCCAACTCAATCTGACTGCTGGATAATTCAAAGGAAAATGCAGTGGGCTCCAAGCAAGCCAGGAATCCTAAGCTTGGAGACCATCATAGTGTCATAGAGTCGAACAGAATAGAAACAGGCATTTTGCATCCATGAAACTATCATGCCTATCTATACTAATCCCACAACTGCATTAATTCCACATCATTCTATGCTTTGGTCGTTCAAATACCTCTCCAGATGCCTCTTAAATGTTGTTACCATTCCTGTCACCTCCTCTAGCAGCTCATTCCAAATACCAACTACTCTTTGTGTAAAAAAAAATTACCTCTCAGATCCCCTTCAATTCTCCCCATTCTCATCTTAAACTTATGCTTTCTAGTTTTAGACACCCTTATCATGGGAAACAGATTCTGACTATCTACCCTATCTATAAATCTCATAATTTTATATATTCAGTATCATAATATCTCATAGTTTTATACCTATTCAATCTCTCCTCATAATTCAAGCTCCCCAATCCCAGGAACAGCACAGCACGGCAGGCACAGTAGTGTAGCGGTTAGCGTGATGCTTTTACAGCGCCAGTGATCCGGGTTCAATTCTGGCCACTGTCTGTAAGGGGTTTGTACGTTTCCCCATGTCTGCATGTGTTTCCTCCGGGTGCTCGGGTTTCCTCCCACATGCCAAAAACGTACGGGTTAGGAAGTTGTGGGCATGCTATGTTGGCGCCGGAAGCGTGGCAACACTTGCAGGCTGCCCCCAGAACACTCTATGCAAAAGATGCATTTCACTGTGTGTTTTGATGTACATGTGACTAATAAATCTCTTATTTTACATCCTTGTGAATCTTTTCTGTACCCTCTCTAACTTAATCACATCTTTCCTGTAGTGTGGCAACGAGGACTGCACACAATACACTGTGTGGCCTTACAAACATTTTGTACAATTGTTACATGACGTTCCAACTCTTATACTCAATTCCTCAGCCGATGAAGGCAGGCACGCCATATGCCTTCTTCTCCACCCTGTGTACCTGTGCTGCCACTTTTATTGAAGTATTTACTTGTGTCCCTTAGTCTCTCTGTTCAACAGCACTCCCCAGGGCCCTGGCATTTACTGTGTATGTCCTGTCTTGGTTTAACTTTCCAAAATGCATCACTTCACACCTGTCTGAGTAAAATTCCATCTGCCGTTCCTCTGCCACTTTCACAGTTGATCAATGTAACTTTAGACAACCTTTTTCACTGTCCACTACACCACCAATTTTGGTGTCATCTGTGACCATTTGCATGTGGGGATCTCCTAGTATTCTTGCTTGCAGTGAGAATAATGCACCAGCTTATGAATGGAATGATGATATTTGGTACCTGAGACCATAATCATAACCATTTCGTGCACAAATAACTGGCATGGGGAAGTAAATATAAGCGCACTGCGAGAAGAATATACTCAGAGGGAAGGAAGCTACAGATGTCCTGAGAGACCAGATGATTTATAGCCAGATGAAGATGTAGACATCTGAGAAGTGAGAAACTGAATACTGTCAAACAATAATAGGATAAATTCACCCAAGAATACAATTATTAATTAATCTCATTCAACACTTGCTCTTTGAAGGATTAACTGACAATGATTATTTCCTGAAGCAGGAACCATTAAATGAACCCCTATAGCTACCTAAAATCAAAGCCTACGAGGATCGGCCAAAATTTTATTGGTGTAGCAGGCTGGAGGGGCCATGTGGCCTTCTCCTGCTCCTATTTTTTATGTCATGTTCTTAAAATGCACTATTTGTTGAAAAGTCAGTAAACAACTCTTATTGATGAAAATAAATATGGAAAATGAGAAACCATTCTTGACCAATTTTAACAATCCATGTTTTCAACACGACCATTTAAAATGATGGAAATTAGATTTGAAAATCCCATTGGGTACTAGTGATGTCTATTTACATAACTAATGAGGCCCCTGTTTTCAATAGTGTCTGGGCTGCCCAAAATGCCACAGATCTGCACATCAGTGGGAACGGGGCAGAAGATCTGTGCTTCTATTTTAATTTTACTACCATCCCATTCCACTTGTTGAAAACTATTGAGATCACCTCCCTTGGCTGCCATGAACAATGCTGTTTATAAGAGTAAAAGCCTCCTAGAAAATGAGCTGCATGGCTTGCTTTGAATAGTAGAGTTTTACATCCATCTTCTTCTTTTTCACTTGATTTCCTGATGTGCTAACGTAGCTTCATGTTGGAGGGAAATGACTGATTCATGGCTGTGGTCCATTAACATCCTGGAATATAGCACATACTGAAGCTAATTCTTAAGTGTCGGTAAACATATGATAAGATTTCAAGAAAGTTCCTGAACTTTCTCCATTATTAAAATATAAATTTGGGTGGAAACAATAAGAGGAACAAAATGAGCACCAAGGTACTTTAAATATTGTCGGGAGAAGCCAATAGGAATGGTACACATGTACTCAAAAAAATAAAATAGAGATTGCAAGAAATTTATTTCAAAGGAATCTCAGGGCTTGAATTCATTCTGGCAAAAATTATTCAATTTTTTTGTGCATGGTGTGAGAGACACCAACAAAACTGGGAAGAGTAAATGATTACCCTAAATTATTCCCCAAGTCTCCTGCATGAAAAGAGCTACCAGTATCACATCATCTAGTCATATCTTTCTTTGGTTTGAATTACACTCTTTCCCTCTTCTAGTACAGCAGTGAAAGATTGTTTGTTCTGTTAATTAACTTTATTACCCTGATAGCTCCCTGCAGCCTTTGACGAAAACAATTACCATTCCTTTTCTCTGGCTAAAAGACTATTAATTAGAAATGGGCCTGGTCCCTGCTATGTTAGCTTGCCACATTCCCAGGCCCTCGAGCCAGATAGCATTACATTGTCAGTAGTAATTTAGCTCTCATCTGTCTCTGCTAATTATTGTCACATTCATCAAATTCATCAAGGAAAGTGCTCTCAGAGGGATTGCATATTTGCAGTTAATATAGCATAAACTGGTATTACCCATCAGCACATTTGTGATGATGAGAGGGACACAACTTATTCAACCCTAATTAGAGCAAGCTGGGTAATTAATTATACATTCCGCCTTATTACTTCTGAGTTCCCTTATATTGTTTTCAGAAAGGAGAGGAGAAGCTGGGAATTGCAAAAGGGTGATGTGTTTTGTCACACACACTATGCTATAATTCCCACCTGACAAACTAGCTGAATCAGTGGAAAATTGCAACTTGTCACTGGTAGAATAAACTACAGTAATAACTGATTAATGTTCATCACCTGTGACAGGTGGTATATAGGACTGTAAAGTTTGTTTTATCACTCTCTGCATTAATACATATTCCTGACAGGAGGTTAAAAACAATTTGTTTTTATTTCTTGACAAGTAAATGGTTCATGTCGTAAAACCAAGGAAAGAAAATTGGTGCAGGTGTTAATTGCTTCACTTCATATGCATCTGGTCATATACTATATGTTTAAGATTTTTTGTTCATGCAGAATGTCAACAAATACAGTAGATCAACGCTCTTGCATTTTTATTCTCAAAAAGCACTCCTTTGGAAAATGATGTTCCATAATATTCTGACGAATGGTGTAGAGTAATGTTCTGACGAATGGTGTACAGTAATGTTTCTACTGATGGTGCTGGCTCTCCAGCAGCTATCTTGTATGCATGAGTTGGAATGTTAAGAATTGGCAAGCTATTTAGCCATAAAGACATCACATTTGAGCCAAATCCTTTTATTATGCTCCATTCCCTTCCCCAACATTACAGAACACTCACAAGCTCATATTTTCATGTGAGATTACTTTATGACAAATAGAGAGAGAAATTGTGGTGTTTACAGACTACTTGGCATTATTGCTCACTAAGGACAGAGGGAGAGCTTCCAACAAAGCATCCTTTTTTGAAGGCAATCAACCCTCCCTTATGATAATGGCTGGTACAAGAATGCACCTTAAGTCATATGACATTGTATGCTCAGTACTTAAAGGTACGTGAAAATTCATGAAACATACTAATGAAAGATCATTGACTTGAAATATTAACTCCACTTTTCTCTCCCAAGGGGTTGCTTGACCTGCTATTCCCTGTTTTTCATCTGTTTTTTTCTGTTTTAATAACACTAAAACTCATACACTCATGAGGATTATGAATATTTTCATTGATCTGAAAAGCAAAGTCACTGTGCAAATGATGCTCTGGAATCAGAATAGATTTTCCTTCATTTTGGCACATCCTACCCTGTTTAATTCTCTGGCTAGCTCATTGCTTTGCAGATTCAATTCCCAATTTGTGGGGGCCTTTGCAGTCACTGCCACAATAGATACCTTCTGCCCTTGTATCACTGTGCCATCATAATGCTCACTTGCTCAACCACAGTGAAATATCCTTGCTGGCAGACACCCAAACAGTCAGCACTGTAAATCCGTTATATTCAAAGAATGCTGTTAATATTCCCTTTACATCACAGAGAGAAATTCTTCACTTATGTTACCAACTCACAGTACAAATTCACTTCTGGGGATATCACATTACCGTTCACCATCATGTGGGTTCAACACAGTCCTTGATTCTGCACCACACCATCTACATCACACAGTGGTTGTCAGCATTGGCCCAACTTCTGATTTACCTTCTCCCAAAAACACTCTGTGCTTACTTTTCACATTTCTCTTCAGACGAATTGTTGTCATATTCCACCTGCTATGTGTCAGTGTGTTGCTAAACATACTTTGATTGCCACACCTGCTCTCATGGTGTGGAGAGAGCTCCCTATCTTCTTTGTACTCTTATCTAGGACAATACTTTCTCTTGCTGTCCCAGACAGTAGTACTGTAGCTATCACTGACCATTTTGTTGACGCTGCAGCCCATGACTAGTTTCTGTGAGTTACAGGCATCTCAGTATCGCTCAAATCTATCTGACTGGTGGTTAATCTGGGTGGAGCCAGTAACCCCAAAGCAGGAGTGGCTCCTGGATCTCTTCTGAACACCATGATCTTTTTCAAACAGACTGTCCTTCAACCGAAGCAACTTCAATCTGAGTGATTCAGTCCAATTTATGCCCATGATCACTGGTTCACACTTCTGGCCTACAATAATGATAGGCAACTGAGCCCATCTATCTTGGCGACTGAACAGTTCTCCTCCCCCATTACTCAAAGAGACACCCCTGCAGAGGAATCCAAGAACATTTTATTCTGCCTCAATGGAGAGTACTTGAAATATTTCCTATACATCCTTGCCCACAACAGATCAACTTGCAACGGTATCGATACACATGCTTGTCATCGTTTCTTCAATCAATAAGATAGCCGTGAATGTACTGTTCTTATAATTATCCTTGCGTGCATAGTAAATGCTATTTATCTGATTCTACTAGTACCTCAGTGGATTGTTTCATGTTCTTGCACCCTTATGTCCAGGGCATGTGGGGACTAACATCTTTGCTGGTGGTTAGTTTCCTCAGGGTCTTGTACTCCCATTCAATATGCCTTGTGACAATTACAGCATCAAGCCATCAGGAATCCCGAGACGAGCTAGCTCCCTTATGTCTCTGAATTTACCACAGCAATAATATTTCCACCTTCTTTATTTATGGTGAGTTGCTCTGTTCTGTATCCTACCCTGGACCTTGATAATATTGCTCACCATAAGGTTCATTTCCACTCACTTCAAATACAGGGCAAATAGCCATGACTACCTACACTCCTCCAGCTTGCCAGTAGATCCAATCCACAACATCCACTGCCAACTATCATCACTGCTTTACCTGGAGAATCCCGTTCTTTATTAACCTTTCACTCCACCAAGCAGCAATAATCCAAATTCAACAACAATGTGGTGCCTGCAGGCTCTTTGGCGATTTTTGCTTACTAAGGCAATCAACAAAAGTAGAGCCACCAACAAAACGTCCTCAATGGTAGGCAGATAACAGCAGAGGCTAGTACAATAATGTATCAGAAGACATACCACATGGTAACACTCAGTTCTTGCAGGAACACTAACACTCACATATATTACAGGAACCCTAGACAAATTTGAAACAGATGCACTGTCCAGATACTGAGGCTAGTTATAGTCCTCACAATCTCATCCACAGCATAAACCTGCTTTTTGAATCCGGGAACTTACTGATCTCTCAGGCTCAGTGCAGCAACAACCTATCATAGGTTGAACAAAATCACAATTTCAACTTTCTGTAATCATGTTTGAGTCATTGAAGCAGAGCACCAAACTCATATGTGATTCTGGGAGGGTAGTGGGGGGTTAGAATTCAATCACATAACACAGTTTTTAAGCATTGTGCATCTACTTTTAGTCATAAAGCCAGAGAATCGCAAGGCACAGGAACAGACCCAATGGCCCATCAAGTCCATGATGAAAATCAAGCACTCACTTTACACTAAACCCATTTTATTCTCCCTACATTGCCGTTAACTTACTCCCCAGAATTCAAAGTGGCCAATTAACCTATCAACCCTCACATCTTTGGGACTGACATTTAATTTCAAATTTGCACCTCTGCACGCGCGATGTGTATTTGGTAAATGTTTGACAGCCCTCTGGGCATGCAGAGGCACAAAGATGGAGAGGCATAGGAAACAACCAACTGCTGTAATTGAACTATGTTATGGTTAAAAAATATGCTGATACATTTTGGGAAGTCAAATGGGGGTAGGACATATACAGGGCGCTAAGGAACTATAATGAACAGAGAGACCTAGGGGTCCAAGAACATAGTTACCTGAAAGTGGTAACACAGGTAGATAGGGTGGTGAAGAAGACAAATGGCATGCTTGCCTTCATAGGTCAGGACACTGACTGTAGGAGTTGGGACATTATGTGACAACTTTACAAAGCACTGGTTAGGCCACATTAGGAGTATTGCGTGCAGTTCTAGTCACCATACTATAGGAAGGATATGATTGCACTGGAGAGGATGCAGAGGAGGTTCACTAGGATGTTGCCTGAATTGGAGGACTTTAGTTACGGGGAGAGATTGGATAGGTTAGGCTTACTTTCCTTGGAGCAAAGGAGGCTGAGAGGTGACCTGACAGAAGTTTAAGATTATGAGACGCATAGGTAAGGTAGATAGTCAAAATCTATTTCCCATATAGGGGTATCAAAAACAAGAAGGGACAAGTTTAAGGTGAGAGCAAGATGCTTTAGATGGGATCTGAGGTATAAGTTTTTTTCACATTGAGAGTGATTGATATTTGGGACTTGCTGCCAAAGGAGGTGGTGGAATCAGATTCAATTACTACATTTAAGAGGCAGTCAGACAAACACTTGAATAGGCAAGGTGTAGAAGGATACAGTCCTGATACAGGGAAAGGGGATTAGTGTAGATAGGCTTGAAGGTCAGCATGGACATGGTGGGCTGAAGGGCCTGTTGATGTCCTGTATGACTCTACAACTCTAATACAATACATTTATAATTATACATAGTTATGGAGACAGTTATGTTAAGGTAATAACTGCAGAACAGGACATGAGATCAGTTATATCAGAAGCCGATCTGCAGAATTGATCAGCTGGATTTATCAGTACCTAGCGTAGATACTTGAGAAATCTTGACCATACCACTTCATGCTCAGAGACTGGGCATGCAGCAGGGATGTCATTCAATGTTCAACATCATTTCTGCAACATATGAATTAAATTACTGCAAGAATATTTTAGTCCAAGTACATGTGTAGGATATGGTATGGTGCTTGAAGGTAGGATCAGATCATGACTAGAGGGTGAAAAGCTTTCTCCCTGTATGAGTTATTGTTGGGTAATTCACCAGGGAAGTGAGCCTTGATATCTTCATGGATTATCCTGGTATCTACAGGGGTGAAGCAATGCCCAACCACAATGAGCATTGCCTAGGATCCCCACCTTTAATGACACTTCTCATTGACTGTCAAAGATGCACAGTGTCTACTCCCATCACCCACTCATCACTTAAGACCAAATCTACCCTAAAGCTGCTAAAAGCCTCAAATTAGGAAACAAAAATTCCGAAGGAACACCCCAATCCACCCAGAGCTCTCCACTCCCTGCTGCCATGGTAGATGGCACTGTAAAGTCTGTTGCCTGGAAATTGAACTTCATTCTATTTTGGTGCACTAAACCATATTAAAAATGTTTCCTACAAAACAATTGTGAAATTGGCCAAAGAAAACCCCACTAATAACAGCTTTAGGGCAGTTTACTGCCAGAATGAAGTGCTCAAATGGGACATGCATCGTTCCCGACAGAACCAGGTTCAATTGGACACATCTACTGACATCTTGCTGTGCACCAATCACAGAAGGGCATCAGCCTTTTAAAGTACACTCCCATTGGAAACAAGACAGCCAGCAACACATACTATGGTTTCCAAGGAGGATAGAGAAGTGAAGGTTAAAGGCAAGATTTTTCAGTTTCAGTGAAATATGTGCCAGGTAGGTTGTCTTGTGCACTGACAAGTCAGATGATCCACCAGATCTCAATCAGAATAGACTGGCAGGATATGGCTCAAAAGGCCTCATCCAGAAGTGAGAAACCCTGGATCATGGAATATTACCATTAGAAAATTCAAGACCTGGTGAGTTATGTGAAAGTGAGCTCTACATGAGCAGAACTACCGCCCTTCCATGTTGATGCACGTGGCCTTCACACACCCTACATTTTGTTTTAGATGCCATCCTCATACTCACCTCACCACTGACATTCTCCCTCTTTACCACCACAGAGAAGTCAAGTCTCCTACAGGAACAATAATGAAAAGGTTACTCAATGTCCTTCATCACCTCAATTTGGCAAAGAGGGGGAGATATTGAGCGGCAGGTCTATAAGTCATGGCTCCACCATGCTCCTTGTTGAGGAGACCATCAACCAACTAATGGGCAAATTGAGCCATTAGCCTCCTTGAGCAAATGATATCCACAATCTGAAGGTATGCTGACAAACAATGCTTCATTGTGATTTCTACGCCATCCTAGATTTGGCTACCTATCGGACACCTAGCATGTGAGGACATTAAAGGGAGAGGGAGCAGAAGGGAATTAAGACAATGAAGGCCACAGTGAGTCACTGCTACTAACACCTTACAGTACCATCATCCTAAAGACTGCAAGAAATGAACAAATTAGGTTGCCACACCAAGATACCCCTCGCAATAGCTGCTGCAGATTGATGCCAGCTATAAGGAATCTGGTGCAGGGGTTTTTCATGGAGGATGTCCATACATCCATAATTCTTCAAAGAATTCAGATGATGACTGGGATGCTTTTATGACAAAGTTCATATGAATACAAAGCAATGTGGTTAGCATGTTGTGCAGTTTACTTCACTGAACGTAGCAGAAGACAAGTAGTATGGAACAGTCTATCTTCATGCTCTTGCAAGCTTGAAGACCAGTACCTTGAAGAGTCTTACGTAGATTGCTCAGAAAGCTGTCTCCAAGGAGAATAATGAAGATAACAAGGATCAGATAACTGAGATTAAGGGTTTGTCAGCAAGGTCTGGATGTTGAACCAATGCCTTAGTGGTGCCAGCAATTCACTGCATTCATTGCCTATGCAATTCTCTGAGCGGTCATCTGGTCTGCAGATTCACAAGGGTATCAAGTCCCCTTCCACTCTATGCTCTCTTGGTGAACATGCTCATCCACATCTCACAGCTAGGCATCCATGACCACTCCTTCAACTGACCCTGGGCAGCAGGTTGAGACTGGCCTATCGAGGACCAACGTTCCTCTGAGGTCACCAAGATCATCAGTTTGGACAAAAGGGAAAAAAGCGACCTTACAGCAGCTATACTGCAGCTATAGAAGTGGAGATTGTGATATACCACTCAAATATCAAAATCTATAAGCTGTGAAATAGTAAGACAACTTGGGTATTATAGTTCATAGCCAATTGTTATCATTTTTGTATTTTCTTTTGTTATTCAAAGTATACACTAGCAGTGTTAAAATGTGTCCTCATTTAGGGCAAAAAACATTTTCATTGTGCAGTGATAGCTGACGCTGGTGTGGTATCTGCTAGTATTACAGCAAACCCAATGATACTCTACCTCAAAAGGTTTCCAAGAATGTCACCACTGAGGCACCCATTGAGTGAGAATGTCAGCAGCTAAAATTACTTTTGAAGGTGTTTGAGCAGCCTGTAGTGAGTTGAGAAGCTGCCCAGGCCTGACGTGAGCAAAGAAGTCCTTTACATAATGGACAAGGCAACAAACTAATGCAACTTAGTTGTACTGAGGCTGTTCCATTACAATCATAGGTTGCACTTTAGAGCTCCAGTATGGCGGAAATAGGCAGTGACATTGTTAGATGGGCATCTGAAGCCAGAAAAGAATGTGAACTGTACTTATGGGAATATTGCAATAATATGCTCATTCCAATTTCCCAGTGGCTGATATTTCACCTGGGAATGATTGCTCAGCAAACTATTCCAGGTTAAATGAACTTTGTGTGTGAAAAATGGACACTCACTAACTATTTCTACACTAACAAGATTTAACAGTAATGCTTGCTAGAATTTTTAGGCCATGGTATTAGAAGAACACTTTCAGCAAAGAGAAAAAATAATATGACAACATAGAAAGCATAAACTGGGAAAAGTAAATGGACCATACCAGAATAATACTGAACAAAATTACATTTTGGATCAAAAGATTTCTTGAACTTAAGACACCTTGAGTTAAACTTCCTCACATATATTAGTTTGGGCAGGAGAAACTAAATAAAACATTTGAAAATAATAATATATCAGACTTGGAGGAATGATTACTAAATATAATCTGATCTAAATTTGAAAGTCTGCCCATATTTTTGCATTATATTATAATCACATGATCATGTAACATTTGACAGTGAGTCTCAGAACTTATCGTGACTGTAAGCATTTACTCTTTCATTTGATTAAACAGTGTAACAGACCAATAATAATGAACATAAGAAGAATAAAAATCCGTTCTTGTAGAGGGTGGCATTGTACAGCCTGTAAACAACTAAGATGCAAACACAAATCAACCACCTGAATCTACTACCCAGACTGCAGAGGTTTAGGAATGAAATCATTCCCTTGGTGTCTGGTATTATCAAAACCATCTTTTGAGCACAGTTTAGAAATTGGGCAGAATTCATATCGACACTATACTTGGAAAATTTTGGCACCTCCAAGAAAATAATTATCAACATCACAAATCAATTACACTGGTTTCAATAATATTAAACAGTTACAAGTCAGCACATAGAATACTTCCTGCTAACACAAGAGTGCAAATTCCTGTATTAGAGTACATATTAAATTAGTTTGCAAATAAGTATGAGTCATTAGTAAAGCTGTTCCAAAGTTTCTGTTCATGTTAAAAATACAGTTTAACAATCATGGTGCGATTGTATTCACTTCTTTTGGTTTTGTTCTTCCTGCACCATGTGCATCACTTTCACAATTATTACCTCCATCAATTGTGTACTCTGCTTGGCTTGGTGCACTGAAATATCCCAAACTGGTAGCAAATTGAACTACAGTGAACCAAAAATCACTTTATTCGTAAATAATAAGGAAGATTGAGAAGTTGATTTTGGCGTCTTCACTGTGGGCTCATGCAATTACTAGGATGTTTTGATGGGAAGCACCTGCTAAATTACAGGCTGCACAATGCCACCACATGGTGTTGTGTTCAGGAAGTTATTGAGTGCCTGACTGAAATAATCAAATAAAGAGAGGTAAGGACAATAACGACAGGCTGTGACAGACTTCCAGCATCTCCATCCTCACCACTGACTGTAATTTTTCTTTCCATGAGGCAAGTTCTTCCACAGGCATGTGTATCTGTAGAGAGGCAGTGTCTCCCTCTGACCTGGTTGTCTTTCTTCTACTTTGTGTAGCCTTCTGTTTTGTGCATTGTCATGTTCCCTCACCTAACTTGCAAGTGGCCAGTGGGAAGCATGTTAGAAGCTCACCTACCACCTGCAAATAAGAGGTAACTTAATGAAAAGAGAATGTTTCTCTGCCAATGGCACCCTTTGCTTTTACCCTGCCCGGGTTTTGTCATCTTTCTGTTGAGAGATTAAAATGTTCCTCTCAGATCTGTGATATTTAAAAATGAACAAATGAATGACCTCCTTTATGCTTCCCTGAAACATTGTGCTGGGTTTCGAGAAAAAAAATGCTTGCATCAGCTATACTGTAAAATTGTATTGTTGAATATCATTACTGCGCACCATAAACTTTTATTATTTTTCTTTGCTTCTCACTCCAACCTAGTGGTTTTCTCACATAGTCAATGGTTCCATGCCTTTTCTGTGTAGGAATTCTCATGGACCCAGCTTATTTCCAAAATTACGAAAACCAGAACATTCACCTCCTGGCTCATTATTCCTGACACTCAGAACCATGGGGTGCTCAGTTGCCTACAGACCCTAATTCTTCACATTAGATGGAAGTGTTACATAAAACTAAGAAGTGCAAAGCTACCTAGACACAACGGACTACACATTTTACTGAGAGAAGCTGTATAAACGGATAGAGGTATTGTGGAAAGATTTGCATTTATAGGGCTTTTCATGACCACCAGGAATCCCAAAATGCTTTGCAGCCAATGTGCATCTTGAAGTGTAGTCACTGGTGTGATGTGGGAGATATGACAAACACTTCACATGCATTAAGCTCCTTCAGAGAACTACGTGATAATGACTAATCTGTGTCACAGTGAGGTTACCAGTACAAATTGGGAACAAATTGCCTCCCCTTCTTCAAAAAAGTGTTATAAGACTCTGAATAAACAAATGGGGCTTGGGGTTTAACAGCTCATTTGAAAGTCAGCACTTCCAAAACTGCAATACCAGAGAGTCATCCTAGATTTTTGTGCTGAGTCCCAGGAATCAAGTGAAGAGTTAAAATTACATGTATATAGAAAAAATTATATTATGGTTTGTTTATAGAAAATAACAATTACATCTGTATTTACAGATAAATAGATTAATATGATTTTTAATTTTAGAATTTCAGAAGTTACAATTTTTTTAAAAATTGCTAAATTTACTGAATTGAGTTATGGATATAATACCGAATCACTGAAGACATCCATTTACAGAGGTGTCAAGCAGCTGGAAAGGGTTACTGACATATAGACTTTCAATTTTGCAAACTGCTGACAAAACCTATTGGAACTCAGCTACTTCTAAAGAGACTAGAGTCACATTCCTTCAGAATGTCAGATTAAACCAACATGTGCCAGTCAATATTCTTACACTGTGACCCTCAGTACTTCTAAAGCAAAACTATTAAGTTCAACATTTTCTGCTGTAAGCATTTATCTGTCAGGATGGCTTACATGTCCTGAGAAGCAGATATTAAAACTGATTGGACAATTGTAGATACCAGACAGGGGACTGTGGGCCAACCTCTGGAAATAGGGGTAAAAAATCTTAATCTTCAATACAATGCAGCTCTCTAGAAACTCTATCATTTTCACTTCCCGTGTGTCTGCAACCTGACTGTGAATGAAGTGAAAGGAATGGTTACTGATGAAAATTGGATCAGCGCTAACATTCTCTCAATTTTATCAGCAACTGCCAAAGGTCATCTGACATAATAGCTGATGAATTTAAGCTCAGTGGATTTCATTTGCAATTTTCAATTTACCGAGGCCTCCGAACCCCACAGTGATAAGAGCTTCCCCTATCGTGGCCTGTCACAAACATCAAGAATCCGCATAAACCCACAGGAAAAAAAGAAAGCTGCGAATCATCGGAATTGAAGATAAGAGGAAAAGGAGAAATAGTGTGATGTAAAAGGTGTGGAGCGGCTTGTGTGGTTGAGCTCTTAAATGCCATTTGTGATGAGAAGTGTCTGTGAAGCATAATCAAACAGCATTTGAATGGAAGAACAAATCTTTTACTTCAAGATAATTTTAAAAATCCCCCTTTCTTCTATGGGATATATTAAAGCAGCTCCGTGCACAAGTAAAAAAATCCTTTCTTTGGGTGGGTACAGAAAGGGGGCTGTCACAGGCTGAGCTGTTTTACTGTAGTAACACATTTATTTACCTAAGCTCTCTCAGGGGTAGCTGGGCATAGGCCCAACTTATCTTGTTGCGATATTTGTTTCATTGTTTGGTGAGTTAAAATAAAATTGCTATTGATACAGCAATTAAAAGAATCATTTGTGATTAGTGTACGAAATATTCCCCGTTGGTGTGAAGCAACACTCTGTCTTGTCTTCTAGAGTTGGTTGGCGCAGTATAGGTGCAAGTTAGTCTGAAAATGGAAGCACTGAGTAAGTTTCCAGATCTAATTTGCCTGCAGAAATAAATAATAATTAGAAGGCTGGCTCATGTATTTTGCAGAGTACAGAATGTGCTCTTTTGCTTTCATAGTAAATTTGTTTCAGTTAGCTGCTTAATTAAATCTTCCCCATTGTATGCTTGTCACTGATTGTGGTACGTTCTTTGAACAATGTGCTGATTCAATATAGAAAGAACCATTTTAAAGCCTATTTATTATATTGTGAAATGCAGGCTTGGTTTCACAAAATTGATCGTGCTAATGCTTGGGGTGCACTTACATTATGTTAGCAGTATGACAAACACTCCTTACCCTCTGACTGCACCAGTGTAATATGAGTCCAGGATATAGCAACCACATGTAGTCACTGTTGACTATGCGGCAACTATTTGTATTTTAAATTAATATTCAGCTCTCAGGTTGGGTCAGAATCCAGTATTTAGGTGCATCTCTTGTTTGCAGAATCTCCCCTTATCTGCTTTGAGACAATTTCACCTGAATCACTCAGGGAATTGAAACCTTAATGACACAGCTGTCTTCTGTCATAAAATTAAAGAATCTACCATCTTCACGTTTCCATAACATGTATTCCTTGTTGTGATTAAATAAGATGGATGATCATCCAAAAACATTTACTTGCATTTACTGATGTCAATGTACAACCTTGCTTAGGACATGTTCCTTCATCAGCCTTTTCCTCTGGTTTATGGGGATAATTCATGCTGCATTATGGTTCTCCCATGCATCAGCTCATTCCAGCATCACAACTACAATTCTTCAATAGTAACCCAAGCAATGGGATACTTGATCAAGAGAGCCATAATAACCGAACCTGATCAATTGAATTTAATTGCCTGGTTGTCATGGTGGAATTTGAACTCAAGTCACTGGATCATAGGACAGGTCCAGTAACATAACCATCAATTATCTCCCCTCCTCTTGTGACACAGCCGATTCCTTGCAACGGAAGGGCTTCAAAGCAAAAATCATGTAATAATACCTGAACAGGAATAATGGCCATTTGATTTGAGACTTAAGAGTAATTTCTGGGAGGCTATTCAACTATGAGAGGCTACTTAAAACTAGCCAAATATTCTCACAATGATTCATAACAACTGTTCACTGATTAGACTTTCAGTAATTGGGGAAGGATCTCCATTTAGAATGGATTAAACCTCTAGCAATTAAACTTGCAAGCCAAGCAGCTTCTTTTTTTCACCATCTGAATTCTTATTTGCAGCTGCAAATAATAGACAATACTCCTGCATGTTAACAAGAAATTGATCCTTGTGAAAAGTGTAAGGAAACATGGGAAAATGATATTGATAGTCATAGGAAAATGAATACTGATAATCATTAACAATGGATAATGAAATTAGCCACAAGAAAATGAAAATCAATGATAAACCATTTACATTTGCAGCATAATAAAACAAAATATCCCAGGATGTTTCACAGAAGTGCTATCAACCAAAATTATAACAGATGGTCAAAAGTTTGGTCAAAGAGTAGATTGCAAAGGGTTCATAAAAGATAAGAGACACAGTGGGATTTGGTAGAGTGAAATACAGAGTTTATGAGTTTAGCAGCTGAAAGTATGACTACAATTAAAATAGGGGATTGCAAGAGGCCACAATTAGAGAAATACAGGGATTTCAGAGGGTGTGAAGCTGGAGGAGTTTGGAGAAACAGGGAGGGACACAGTATAAAAGGAGCTTTAAATTGGCAGTTGGGTGGTTTCCCACAGTCAGTGCATATTACAAGACAATGAAAATGAACTCTGCCCCTCCATCAGCACCCAGCTTTCCACAGGTCCTAAGAGGCGGGGTTGAAGTCACACAGAACAAGGGCCCCTTTCCAATTACCATCCAACAGAATAATAGTTGTATGCCAAAAGGAGGGGAGGGACTCTGGGAGACTGGTGCTTTCCCTGTTTGTTTCCACAGACTTTTATATTTAAAAATGTCCAGTGAGAGGCTTTGCAACTCCAGCTACAGTAGTGAACGTCTGTCTAAGTTGTTTGATATATCAAACCAGTGTAAGTAAATGTGATTTTTAATATGATTAAGATCTGATTATTTTAGAGAATGTGTTTGATAAATATGTATCCCTTGGACACTGCTCCTTTCCAATTCCAATCCTTGTTTTAAAACACACATTGTTTGTGATGTTAATCTTAAATTAAAAATTGGATTGCACATAAATCCTACATGGTTTCTATTCCAACAGGGCTAGTTGAAATCTATAATTTAAATGTTAGGTTATAATTACAGAGGCATTCTGTGTAATGGATAAGGTAAAGGAAGCTAGTGCTATTTAGATACATATACCATAGAACCATAGAAAAATACAGCACAATACAGGCCCTTCAGCCCACTATGTTGTGCCGACCTTCTAACCACACCTAAGACTATCTAACCCCTTCCTCCTGTATATCCCTCTATTTTAATAGTTTATTAAATATGTTTTATAGTAAATAAGAAAACGAAACTGGTCTTTATGTAGAGCAAAACATGTTTAAGCTATTGACAAAGACAGATTTCCCTCCAACATTTCCAATCTGAAACCCAGATCACCCACCTCTAGAAAATTGAAGTTACTAAAAAACAGTAAAGACCTTTGTGCCCTAGTTCCTAATCAGGGAAACTGCTGGTTGGGAAAACTATGACTTGCATTGAAACAGTACCTTTGGAACTTTTATGATCAGTTGAGAAGACACATGGGTCTCAGATTAAAGTCACATCCAAATGATAGCAACACTGATAATGAAGCTCCCCTGGTATCAGCCTAGGGTTTATCCTAGGACTTAAAGCCACTACCTCTAACCCAGAATTAGGAATATGGCAGCTGAACCCTGGGTGCAACCTTGCCCTCTTGTACTCAAACTCCAAGCCCTGGAGGTCATGTTGCCTAGCTCATAAAGAACAGACAATAGGTTAGCCCAAACAGCTCTCTCACTGCATGTCAATAATTCTTTAATGTCATTCCAATATATACTCTTCATTAGTTTCACTGATTCCCAATGCAAATTATGCCCAGTACAAAACACAAAGAAGGTCATAGTACAGAACATTGTGAAACTTGCAATTCCCTCTGGAAGACATGATAAATAATTCTAGCAAATTGGATTTAATCAGCTCATTCATTTCAAATCCCTTAAGCTGGATGGTCCCTGAAACTTTAAATGAACTTTACTGCACTATAAAGAGTCAATTCAGTAATGCCACAAGGGTGCCATGTTTGTTGGCTTTGTGGGTCTGAGAATTGGGGCCATAAATTTGTGGCCCATTATGATCTTCATTTCCTTTTGAGGATAGCTTCAGAGGTGAACATGTGGGAACAGCAAGTTAGGATCAACTTATGTATCAATGCAATTTTGTTCCAATTTCAAAAACGGATATATTACTGTCCAAGATTTTCCAGAAATATTCCATGCACAATTCTAAACAGATAACCAAACATTTTAAAATGAGTTTATGCATCCTAAACTGCTGTAACTATGCTATCAGCGTTTCAATCATCCACTATCAGTGCAGCAGTCCAAGTAGTCAACACAAAGTACTCATATATGCCATAATCTATTAAAATTAACAAAATAGATAAATCTAAATAGAATGACTGTGCATCTTTCATAAATCTACAGCAAAAATTGAAGCAGTGATTTCATTTAGCTTGTGGTTTTCCTGTGGAAAGAAATTGGCTATGAACCATCAGACTGGGCTGTCAGGTAACATTCTTCTTAGGATGCATGACAGCAATTAATTTATTGGTGGGAACTGTAAAACTATCACATTTTTGATGGAATTTTAGGATGTTATGTTGCTCAGAGAGGTAAGACTGCAATTCTAAATTCAGGGAAAGTTGAAGGCTCACAATCCAATGAAGATCTTAATCCTGAGATGCTGTGATAAATTCATTACAGAAGAGCAATGTTGCAGTTTTAATTTTAATTAGTGTTAATTTTGCTCCAACTATAACTTTGAATTCAGATAGAACTTACTGCAGCAATGGCCTTAAAAAGTGTTTGGCTGCAAGATGCACTTCAATTTGACAATGATGCCATTGAATACTCCTACGCACAATCAGATTTAACACTGTCACCACCATTCTCAAATTCGAATCAGATGTTAATTAACATGATCAATACACTACAAGAAGACAGCCACACTATCACTATTTTCTTTCACAGCAACATTTGTTAAATTTTCTTCAGAAGACCACACAAATTCCATTTAAACCGAAAGTCATAAAATTAGGCAAAACATAATAGAAAGAGACAAAGTCAAAATATGTAATGCAGTTAGTTCCACACTTTGATAAATGATGTCTCACAAGAGAATTCTACATTCTGTGAAAAGAAAGGCAATTTAAATTAAAGACTGCAGAGTTTCTTGCAGTAAAGTACAGCAAACAATTGTAAAGTGCCATAGCTGTGACTCCAATTGAAGAAATAATAACCGTTAAATAAATTAAAACACTGAAAGTAAATGATAAAAGAGACCAAATAGTAATTTCAAGGTTACAATCTAATCTTTGGTCCTAGATGATGATGAAATATTGCAATTTTCACCAATTTGTTGCATCCGCTCATTCTCTAAAGCTAAAATACAATTTTGTAAACATTCCTAAATATTCCTTAATATATAACATTTCCTTTAGGGAAAGTAATATTGCATATCTGTAAATTTGAACCTTATTTTAAACTTAGGGAAGAGATTGAGAGAAGATTTTTTTTCAATGGTGAGTGAATGTTTACACAGTTTTACTTGAGTCTGTAACAGTAACTATCAGAAACCATTAAACAATGAAGGTCAAATAGCGAAACATAAAAAAAATAAAGATCCTTTTTGGCTTGGTTCCGAAATAATTATTTTGCTAGTTAATAAATAAATTATGTGATAGAGAAGCATTCAGCACCTTATTTGTTTCTGATATTTTATGCAATAATTAACTAAACCATTACAGATTTTTAAATCTGTCAAACTGGATAGGTTGCTGTAAGTTTCCCTGAACAAAAGTAACTGACAACTTTAACTGCCTTCTTGGCATTTGAACTTCTTCAAACTGTCATCTCAGTACAATAAGAATGTAAGCCACAAGACATTGCTGGGAACAATTACTGATGACTGGTATTAAAGAAAGAACCTTTGTTGTTCCATTAGATTTGTACAGAAGGTGAGCAGAAGTCTGATGGGGTGTTAGTCAAAATTATGCAAATTGCCTATCTTTTTGCTCAAGATAAAAATAAAAAATCAATACATTAATGTGTCAGCTTTGAATAGTGGTAATACTTTCACCCAAGTCAGAAGGTGCAGGTTCAAATTTTACTCAATCATAGGTGACAGTTCAATGCAACACCGAGGGTGCTGCATTGCCAGGGAAGGTATCATTTTTTAATGACTGAACTAAGAAAGATCTCTCAGATGGATGCAAAATTTCCATGGGTCTATTTGAAGAACATTGGAGGAATTCTGGCCAATCTTTATCAGTCAGCCAACATCACTAAAAGAGATTTTTGGAGGTCATCTCATTATAGATTGTGGAAACTTCCAAAATTGGCTGAGGAAATGAAGGAACTGAAAATTCAAAGTCAAATAGAGACATAAAGAAGCATAGGGCAAAAAAAAGGAAGATGAAAAAAATAGTAGCATGAAAAATAAAAAAAATGTTTTGTGGTTTTAAATTTCCTAACAATGAGACCCCAGAGGAGACACAAGAGACTGCAGACGCTGGAATCTGGAAAAAGGCAAGATGACAAAACAATCTACTAGAGGAACTCGTCTCTCCACTCTCAGTCCTGATGCAGAGTTTTGACCCAAAATGTCGACAATTCCTTTCCTCCCATAGATGCTACTTAACCTGCCGAGTTTATCCAGCAGATTGTTTGTTGCAATGAGACCCTAGACTTGTGTTAGTTAATTTTCATTATCAGAGAGAATGATTGGAAGTTATTATTACTTATTATTAAAGTATTATAATTTAGATTGGAATAGGCAAGACCTAACTTTGTGTGCCATGCTCAGTTCATATCTGTTGCCTAAATACAGCAAGTTGACATCATTCAATACATTTCAATGGCAAACCAAGTAGCCAGATTAGCTTTGAGCAAACAGCAGACCAGTGTGACACAGATAGCAATTTTCACTGTTTGAGCATAACTGTACATCCGCCACTCACCTGAAGTTAATATGCATTCAAAATTGAGAACTCCATTGGCCTAACTCTTATAGAGAGCCCTATGCAATCTTGGGGAACAATACCTCATTTTCCATCTAGGTATGTTGCAGCCTTCCAGATACAATACTAAATTCTATAATTTTAGGTAACTTGTTCTTTCTTTCTGTTTGTATCAGAACTGGCCATCTCTGCCCTTTGGGCAGCCTCACCGTTATCTTGACTGGAACATTTTTCTTTGATGTCGCATTACATACCGGTATAATTTTCTTGTTAATCAACAATACTAAAGCTTTGGTGTAAAATTGGGTCTATAGAGTCAGGTCACAGATCAGTTATGATCTCATTGAATGCTAAAATATATGAGAGAGTAAATGGACTACTCCCATCATAACTCCAGCAGATGACTTCAATTTTCCATGACTTACACTTATTCAGCCTCAAAAAGAGCCACTATAAATTTGTTTGATTTTCCTTGACTTAGTACCATCCATAAATCATTTGGAACCCTTTTAAGAAATATTTTTTTCATAGAAATTCATTTAATTAATTGTAAATCTTTATTTCCTTTGCTTCCAAATGTAATTTTGTATGTCTTTAATTTTAATTGTTGCTTTTTGAAAACTATGGTTTGTAATATTTTGAGTTGTGTTTGTATACTTCCAATGTGGCAAGTAAAGCAGCAGAATTTCTCAATTAACTGCAGCTTAATCTCTATTATGTATGAGGTATAGTCCGAAAGAAGCACAAAATGACCCAAGGACCTTCTCAGAGTTGCTGAGGAAAGGGGAAATTAAAAGGACTGATGAGGGTTTTAACGAAGATTTTAAAGGAGCAAGGTAGAGAAGTGAAGGGATTTAGGAAGAAAATTCATGCAAATGAGACCTTGGGATTTGCCATTGTAGTGTAAATGAAGTGTGAGATGTCAGATAGCCTGTGATCATTGGATGAGATGCAGTTCATAAATGGTATAGAAAAAGAGGTCAGAGAATGGACACCATGTTACAGTAATTACCTTGATACAAAATATTGTATTCTATAGAATAAAATGATAAATAAAGCTAAAAATGAAAGAAAATAAATTAAATATTAGCAGAATGGAAGTTCTATGCAGACAAAAATATTTTTGATGTGTAGGAGGTACAAAAATTAGTCAGTTTTATTGCGTATTAAACAAATCTAGAATATTTTAAATATCTGATAATATTCATTATTACCTCGATCTTAGTCTGCAACACCACCTCAGAATAACCCAGCATTTAAATGGTCTATATCTCAACTGTTCCATGGCTACAGACTGATTAATTATTCTTCATTATCTTTCTCTTGTTCATTTGCCAAACGGATATTCAGAGTCGTTTCTCTAAATACAAAATAAATGATGACTCTTCCTAAACATTTTTTATTCACACTCTTCAGTCTGCATTGCATAATGCTCTATTTCTCACAAACTGGAATTTAAATTATAAAATAATATTTTTAAAAATTTACTTACTCCAAAGACAAATGCATACATTGTGAACCGGGATGTTTTTGCAACCGACTGCATTTAGTTATTTTGTAATTTGGTCATCCACTGCAACATGTTTGAGTATTTATATATATTAAATCCAATGAACGTGAACAGAAGTAATCAACCGAGACATGAATAAATATTAAATCATATACTTAGGACAAGAAAAGGCCTTCAGGGCTAAATGTGATTATCCTAATTTTTTTATGCACTCATCCCATCATCTCCTCCACCAATTTCTGAAATAGAGTCGTATATTTATGTCTTCCGGCAAACCCTCCTTGATGGTCCCTTGATGGTGATCAGGAATTTTTTAAGGGGCCTCAAACCCATTCATTTTTTTTACCTAAAATCTTATCTTCTTTCCATCTGAACTACAAAGGGTCATACCTCAGTATCACTCCAGAATCCTGTTCTGTGTTTGATCTGCAAAAAGAATAATATCCAAATACTCAAACTTATTTTCTTAATTCAAAGGTCATCCCTAGTTTTACCTGGTATCATTCCCAAAGAAAATTTGTCATTTTGTATGTTACTGTCACATTTTGGGAATAGGATTTTTTCTAATCAATTTTCTACAGAAAGTGTCTGTAAAACAAAACATTTCTTTTGAGTTTTGGTATTTACAAACATTGGGACAGGTATGGGCCAGCTAAGCTTTAAGACTCTGCCACTCTTTGATGAAATCATGGTTGTGCTGTGGCCCAACCCCATATACGTACCTTGTCCCCATATTTTTTAATTACCTTGGTTGACAAGAATCTTCCTCCACCTTAAAATCAACAATAACCTATTATGGTTCTTGCAGAAAATAGTTCCAACTTCTACCAATTACTGTGTTTCCTACTGCTGAAAGACCAAGCTCTAATTTTTAGACTGTGCCCAGTAATCCTAAAGGGTTCAACCAACCAAAATAATTTATCGTTTCCCCAGATAATTTGAAAAGAGACAAATCACCCAAGAACCTTCCAAATCCAAGCAAGTATTGCTACTGTCTGAATAATCTCTCTTTATGATTGAATCCTTCGATTCCAGCTATCTTGCACTCACCAACACCAATATATCCTTTCTGAAGTCAAATACTAAGAACTGCACATCATACAGTTTATATACATGAAACATTATTTCTACTGCCTTATAGTCCAGATATACTCTGTACTTTCTTCTATCCTGCTATGTCCCAAAGTTGCATGATTGTCCATTCACACTTTGAAAAGGGTCCCCAAATGATTACAGACACTAATGATATTTTCCCTTCAGATAGTAAATTATAAGCAGTTTGTTGACGGTTCAAGCAATCAAAGACATCTTTCAACCACTCTGTTGTAAAGTCTTTGATCCCTCTCCGATTATGAATAATGAAAGATAAAGCACAGAGAGGCACACCCCTCCTCTGACTCATCTAACTTAGTTCTTTTTCAAGCATGATCACTACGGAAACTGTTGACAGGACCAAACAAAGGAATCACACTTCAGCTAATCTATTTGTGCACCTTCTGCTAGGACTGAATGATGAGGGGACAGAAGGAGGAATGCTAATGATCCCTGATACCTTAGAAAGGACACTTTGCTAAAAGGCATATTACATTAAACTAGTTTGGCAGGGGGATGGGATCCCGAGTGATAGGTGAGAGGTTAGTGCATTTAGGGTACAAGTAGATGTAGTGTGTAGAAAGACTGTGAGGAAGGATAGGCAGTTGAAAGGGCAAAATTGCAGTCAGTTGGATGGGTTGAAGTATGTCTACTTTAATGTGAGAAGTATCAGGAACAAGGGCAATGAACTGAGAGCATGGGTAAGTACATGGAATTACGACATGGTGGCCATTACAGAGACTTGGCTGTCGCAAGAACGGGAATGGCTGCTGGATATTCTGGGGATTAGATGTTTCAAAAAGGACAGGGGCGGAGGTAAAAGAGGTGGGGGAGTGGCTTTGTTGATCAAGGACAGTATCACAGCTGTAGAAAGGGAGGATGTCCTGGAGGGATCGTCTACTGAGTCAGTGTGGGTGGAAGTCAGAAACAGGAAGGGAGCGATCACTCTATTGGGAGTATTCTACAGACCCCCCAATAGCAACATAGACACTGAGGAGCAGATCAGGAGGCAGATTTCGGAAAGGTGCAAAAATAACAGGGTTGTTGTCATGGGTGATTTCAACTTCCCTAATATTGATTGGCACCTCCTTTGTATAAAAGGGATAGATGGGGCAGTGTTTGTTAGGAGTGTTCAGGAAGGATTCCTGACATAGTATGTGGACAGGCTGACTGGAGGAGAGGCCATACTGGATCTAGTACTAGGCAATGAACCTGATCAGGTTTCAGATCTCTCGGTGGGAGAACATTTCGGAGACAGTGACCACAACTCCTTGACCCTTAACCCTTGCCTTAGAGAGGGATAGGAGCTGACAATATGGGAAAGTATTTAATTGGGGGAGGGGGAATTATGATGCTATTGGGCAGGAACTTGGGAACGTAAATTGGGAACAGATGTTCTTGGGGAAGTGCACAACAGAAATGTGGAGGTTTTTTAGGGAGTACTTGCATGGGGTTCTGGATAGGTTTGTCCCTTTGAGACAGGGTAAGGATGGGAGAGTGAAGAAACCGTGGTTGACAAGAGATGTAGAATATCTTGTCAAGAGGAAGAAAGAAGGTTACCTAAGGTTTAGAAAGCAAGGATCAGACAGGGCTCTGGAGAGTTACAAGGTAGCCAGGAGGGAGCTTAAGAATTAACTTAGGAGAGCTAGAAGGGGGCATGAGAAGACCATGGCGAGTAGGATTAAGGAAAACCCTACGGCGTTCTACACGTATGTGAAGAATAGGAGGATGACTAGAGTGAGGGTAGGACTGATTAGGGATAAAATAGGAAACATGTGCCTGGAGTCAGAAGAGGTAGGGGAGGTCCTTAATTAATACTTTGCTTCAGTATTCACCAGTGAAAGAGACCTTGATATTTGTGAGGATGGCGTACAACAGGCAGATTTGCTAGAGCATTTCAACATGAAGAAAGAGGATGTGCTGGAACTTTTAAAAAACATTAGGACAGATAAGTCACCGGGTCCGGATAGGATATATTCAAGGTTATTACAGGAAGCGAGGGGAGAGATTGCTGCGCCTTTGGCGATGATCTTTGCATCTTCACTGGCCACAAGAGTAGTGCCAGATGATTGGAAGGTGGCAAAAGTTGTTCTTTTGTTCAAGAAAGGGAGTAGGGATAACCCTGCAAATTACCAACCACTGAGCCTTACTTCAGTGGTGGGCAAATTACTGGAGAAGGTTCTTAAAGACAGGACTTATGAGCATTTGGAGAAGCATAGGCTGATTAGGGACAGTCAGCATGGCTTTGTGAGGGGCAGGTCATGCCTCACAAGCCTGATTGAATTCTTGGAGGATGTGACAAAGCACATTGACGAAGGTAGAACAGTGGATGTGGTAAATATAGATTTTAGTCAGGCGTTTGATAAGGTTCCTCGTGGAAGGTTCATTCAGAAAGTCGGGAGGCATGGAATGCAGGGAAACTTGGCTACGTGGATTCAGAATTGGCTCGCCCATAGAAGACAGAGCGTGGTTGTAGATGGAGAGCATTCTACCTGGAGGTCGGTGACCAGTGGTGTTCCACAGGGACCCGTTTTGGGACCCCTGCTCTTTGTGATTTTTATAAATGACTTGGACGAGGATGTGGAAGGATGGGTTAGTAAGTCTGCAGATGACATGAAGGTTGGTGGTGTTGTGGTTAGTGTAGAAGGTTGCTGTAGGTTACAACAGGACATTGATAGGATGTAGAGCTGGGCTGAGAAGTGGCAGATGGAGCTCAACCTGGAAAAGTGTGAAGTGATACACTTTGGAAAATAGAATTTGAAGGCAGAATGCAAGGTTAATGGCAGGACTCTTAGCAGTGTGGAGGAACAGAGGGATCTTGGGTTCCATGTCTATTGATTCTTCAAGGTTGCAGCGCAGGTTGAAAAGGTTGTTAAAAAGGTGTATGGTGTGTTAGTCTTCATTGGTCGGGGTATTGAGTTCAAGAGCTGCGAGGTAATGTTGCAGCTCTACAGAACTCTGGTTAGACCACACTTGGAGTATTGTGTTCAGTTCTGGTCGCCTCATTATAGGAAGGATGTGGAAGCTTTAGAGAGGGTGCAGTGGAGATTTACCAGGATGCTGCCTGGATTGGAGAGCATGTCTTATGAGGATAGGTTGAGCAAGCTAGGGCTTTTGTCTTTGGAGTGAAGGAGGATGAGAGGTGACTTGATAGAGATGTACAAGATGATAAGAGGCATAGATCGAGTGGACAGTCAGAGACTTTTTCCCAGGGCAGAAATAGCTAACATGAGGGGGCATAATTTTAAGGTGACTGGAGGAAGGTACAGGGGGGATATCAGAGGTAAGTTTTCTTGCACAGAGAGTGGTGGGTGCGTGGAACGCACTGCTGGCAGAGGCAGATACATTAGGGATATTTAAGAGACTCTTAGACAAATGAAGGATAGAAAAATGGAGGGCTATGTGGGAGGGAAGGGTTAGATAGATCTTAGAGCAGGATAAAATGTTGGCACAACATCATGGGCTGAAGGGCCTGTACTGTGCTGTAATGTTCTTTGTTGTATATTCTATGTTCATTAATGAACTTCTCAAAGTAGAAAAATATCTCAAGCCACTTCAAAGAAGCACTCTTAGATTATGAGCCATATGAAGAGTTATTGGGCAGGGTGAATAAAGAATTGGCCAAAGCAGTGGTTTTTAAGAACAGAAATGGATACACTTTGCAAGGGGGTTTTGGAGCCTAGGACAAAGTACTGAAGAAGTAACTGCCATTTGGGAGGTAAAGAAAACTGACATACTAGGGCCTGGAGTTGTAAGGTTATAGGACTGGAAAAGATTGAGACAATGGGGCAGGATGAAGCCTCAAAAGGATACGAACCCAAGGACTTAAAAATATTGAGGTACTGGGAACCAAATAGGGTAGCTTAGTAGATCACAGAGGATCGATTTGGTGAGTGGGATTTGGCATATTAGGATATGGATTATATGTTAATGTTGCATGCTATATACTATATAACTGCAAGCTGGATAAGTGTTTTAGGGTGCAGACAATTGTTTGTCAGCAATGTTAACTTTTCTGATCTTTTCATTTGTTTCTTTGATCATTAATTTGCACCAAAATGGATGTACAAAATATTGTACTCAAAATAAAATCCAACTGATCTCATAAAAATAACAATTCATTGACACAACTTCAGGAGAAACAGTGGTGTGCTGATGAAAACTGGCTTAACCTGGAAAAGAGCAATCTTGCACACATTTCTGGGTGTCCAGAGCAATGCACAAAATGCTGGAGGAACTCAGCGGATCAGGCAGCATCTATGGAGGGAAATGGACAGTTGACTTTTTGGGTCGGGACTCTTCATCAGGACATTCTAGGTGTCTTGGTGCCTTTAAAGAAATTCATCTCTTGAAATTTTGACAGGAATTTTGTTTCCCCTTTTTCCAACATGCAATTCTCCCAAAAGATGTCAACAGCAGTGCAACATGAAAAATTCACCCACAATGAGACTTCTACTTGTCTGAAAATTATTCACAGATCAAAAAACTTTTACAAACTCCACTTCCCCTGAAATGTGCTATCGAAAGGATCAATATTCAAACTGTTTGTCTTCACTGAGATCAGTGACCTGCAAAACTTGACATGTGCCCCTTGACTCCTTTACCCATGAGGTCAGGAAGATGGTCACTCTCAGTTTCTTAGCCTTGAGATTTTTCCAGGCTGCTGCTGATGATTTCCACCACATCTCAACGTTTGCTGCTCACTCCTTCACTGGAGAACCTTCCAAACTCCAGATTCGAGGAGATAAGACTTCATTTATCTTTTCTTTAGCTCACAGGAACAAGCAAAGTAGGCAAGAGTATTTGTTTGAAATGCAGGCTGTCCCAAAGTGCAGGCATTCAAAGACTGCACTTGTGCCTTATAAAAATTGCTGGAAGCTTTCTGCCATACATGCCTGGCTGTAGCCTTGGCAGGTTTCAATGGCTTCCATGGAAAAAGATTAAGAAAAAAGCAGGTATTTTTCTTTACCAGCTTGTCCAGATCCCTCTGATCCTTTGTGAGCAGTGTCCTATCCTCCCACCACATTAAAGCATTCATTCATTCATTGACAACACATCCCCGTAGCTATTTGTTACATTGTGATTTTATCCCTTTTAAGAGCTGGCTGCAACGATTGCACCTCTGGGGCCAATGCTGACAGCTGTGGGAACTTGCAACACATCATTGGGGAATGCCAAGCTGAAACCACCAACATCAGATTCTAGGAGACGTTACCAAGGAAACCCGACAATATTATTCTGTGATCCATGAAACTGAAGTTCTTGCTCTTTTCCAAAATGCATTGGATGACCTACAATGCTGTCTTAAACCCCCCAAAAATAACATGGAGCAAGTTTAGGCTAAAGTAATTCCAAGTTAAAATTGATTATCATTTTTAGTGCAGAATGACTTACTTAGAACTTTAGCAGATATCAGAAAATTTCCAAGGTAGTTCTGGAAGAATTATTTCAAAATGCATGCCACTTTTGCTCTGAAGGTAACACAGGCATTTTTGTAAGACCATACAAATATTAATGAGAGTGATTGTCTGACAATCCATTTTAGGTGTTGCTTGAGGAAAAAATACTTGACACAATCACAAGAAACTTTTCTCCAAATAATGTCCCTGGATCTTTGTCACTTACTGAAATAATGGCCTTGGTTTAACATCTCATCAAAGAACATCATTTTCAACTATCCTGCATTTCCTCAGCACTGTACTGGGCTGCCAGCCTATACTATAGATTATAGATAATCTAAAGTAAATGATACTATTTGCATCTGAGCAGCCGCTTAGTCTGGAACCCCAAGAATGAAATCTAAATTAATCTGTAGGTGAAAAAAGGAGTTCAGCCTCACAACAGATAACCCTACTGTAAACAGCAGGCAAAGTCTAACACTGTGTACTATTTGGCATTTAGATAAATGGCAAGATAAATAATAAAAAAGGATTACTTGTTGGATTTAGATGCAATGTTGGATAATTTTCAGTAACTTGTACACTTGTTAAAATCTAAGTTTTCTCATTGGTCTAACTGAAAGAACACCATGCCTAGCCTTTCTCTCCTCCTCCAGGGTAGAATTCAAAGGACACGTTCTTTTTCCATTTTGAACACATCTAGCTGTGAATTTGCTGGTTTGAATACTGTCTGCCTACAACTCTCAATTTTTGTATGGTCTCTGTTAAGATAGACATTATCTAATGTTCTCTGCTTCCTTTTTCTTTGTTCTCGGACTGATTTTTGCCATATTTCACAGGAGGTGCCAGAGTTCATGGTTTCCACTTTCTAACTGAAAGTTTTCTTATAAAGTTCATGGCACCCGAGAATGATACTGTGAACAGGTAGGCAGCAGTTCCTTTGTACTTGTATTATCGACAGAATAAACTTACTATTCAGTTATACAGACATCATGTTTACATCATAGGAAATATGAACTGTTAAGCCAAGGAAACATAATCATTCATCTGCAAAAGTTATCATTTATATCCATCCTGCTTTGAGGTGACTTTTAGCTTTGCTATTTTGTGTAGAGCTGCAACACAGGCTATTTCTGATCTTTGACTGTAATTTTCTGATGTTTGTCTTGGGTGTGAACAACAGGAAGAAGCTTTAGCAAATCAAGACGACAAATTTGGCCTTTTCCATTACTGTATTGCACTACAAAGCTAAAAAATGCCACTGTACTAGGCAAGACAAGTTGTAGGCTAAACTCACAAAATGATACTAATGCTCCTGTCATCTGTTGAGATTAAGTATACAAACTCAAAAAAATTTAATATAACTATCACAAAGGAAACAGTGCATTCATCCATTTTTGTTAATATCCTTTTAAATGAAGCCTGCAATGTTTCAGCCTCCAAATAATGTTCCAATTATGGTTTCCACTTTTATATTTTAAATTGTAGAGTACACAAAATTAAAATAATAATGTGCCACCTGCAGAGGGAACTCTTCAGAACTTACATTTTATATAGTTTACTGTGGGACAAGCTGAGCAGTTTGGTTCTCAATGGCAATTTATCCATTTATCCATAAGCCAGTAGATCTCTGAAATCCATTGGAAGGAGTTCTAACAAGCAAGAAAAAAAGCACATCAGAAAGGGATCACAGTGATGCTCAGTACGCACTTTTACGCATAGCAGATCTATAATGGCAATTGATCAGTTGCTATAAGCAAATAAAATGTCCATCTTCCATCATCACCTGGGCACTTTGAACCTCTCTCATTTTAAAGAAGTTCCAACTGTATCTCACATCCATATTCTTTGAGAAAGAAATTGGATCTAGTATACCATGCATGTAAAATTTCAAAATTGTGTTGTCATCCAAATAATATCACATTGGCTGCATTATTCACTAAGCTCACAAAGCTGATCTTAGAGACTCTTGGAGAATTATATGGAACGTAAAGAGTTTCATTCCATCTCCTTCTACTAAATAGTCTGTTCTATCTCAACTGTGACCAAAGTTTGGGCAGAAATGATACTAAAGGCTTGCTGTAATAAATACAAACATAGCTATGCTTAGAACAGTTGTAAACCAAATGAGTGCTCTATTTTTCAAGACGTAAAATCTAAAGCAATAAACACCAGATGACATATTTTATGTCAATCTGTCTGCAGCTATCTTAATAATAGTAAAGTGTACAACTTGCTTAACTGTAATCTAGCACCTTATGTCTTTAGAACATAGAACAGTACAGCGCAGGAACAGGTCCTTCAACCCATGAGGTTTGGGCTGACCATGATGAAAATCTAAATTAATCCCATTTGCTTGCACAAGGTCCAGATCTGTCTATTCCTCGCCCGTTGATATGCCTGTCTAAATACTACTTAAACATTGCTACCGTATCCGCTTCCACCACTTCCCCTGGCAGCACGCTCCAGGCACCTACCACCCTCTATGTAAAAAGACTTGCCTTATAAATCTCCTTTAAACTTTCTCCCTCTCACCTTAAACAAATGCCCTCTATTATTTGACATTTCCATCCTTGGGAAAGAACTCTGATCATCTACCCTATCTATGCCTCTCATAGCTTTATACCCTACTAACAGGTTGCCTCTCAGACTTCTACATTCCAGTGAAAACAATCCAAGTTTGTTCACTCTCTCTTTATAGTTCTCTAATCCAGGCAACACCCTGGTGAAACTCTTCTGTACCCTCTCCAAAGCTTCCACATTCTTCCTGCAATGCGGCGATCAGAATAGTACACAATACTCCAAATGCGGCCTAACTTTTTGTGGTCTCCTCCACATTGGAGAAGCATCATGACCACAGAGAGAAAGCAAGTGTGCTTTAAGTTGCAGAGGGGTAGAGGGATGTCTGTGTTAGGATGCACACCAGAAACACAGGAAAGTACAGCACAGCCCACCATGTCTTTGCCAACCATGATGCCAAATTAAACTAATCCCATCTGCTTGCACATGGTCTGTATCCCTCTATTCCCTGCCTTTTCATGTGTCTGTCTAATTTCTGACTGATCTATATCCTGCTCTATCTTTTGCAATTCTGCCAATTTTTATGCTGTCTGCAAACTCACTCATCAGTCCACTTTTTTGTCAAAATCGTTCATATATATTACAAACAACATAGGTCCTAGCACAGATCCTTGTCAAACACAATTGATCACAGATCTCCATTCAGCATAACATCCCTCCACTACTACCCTCTATCTTCTATGTCCAAGCCAATTTTGAACCCAACCTATCAAGTTACCATTGATCGCATGTGCCTTAATCAGCCTACCATGAGGGGCCTTGTCAAATGCCTCACTAAAGTTCATGTGATCAACACCCACTGCCCTACCCTCATCAAACGTCTTCATTACCTCTTTAAAAACTCAATCAATTTTGTGAGACATACCTCCCCCACACAAAGCCATGCTGACTATCCCTAATATGTCCATGCTTTTCCAAATGCAAGTAAATCCTGTCTCTAAGAATCTTCTCCAATAATTTCCCTACACTGATGTCAGGCTCACCGGCTTATAATTTGCTTGATTGTCCCAATTGCCCTTCTTAAACAAAGGAACAACACTGGCTATTCTCCTGTCTTCTGGGACCTTGCATATAGCTAAAGGAGATACAAATATCACAGCCAAGGCCCCAGCAATCTCCTGCCTTGCCTCCCTCAGTATCCTGGGATAAATCCCATCAGGCCCTGGGGACTTATCCACCTTAGTGTTCTTCAAGAGACCCAACATCTCTTCCTTCTGAATATCAATTTGCCCTAGAATATCAACATACCCCTCCCTGAGATCATTATAAACCATGTCTTTCACTTTTGTGAATATGAATGCAAATGTACTCTTATAGTACTTCACCCACTTCCTCTGGCTCCAGACCTAAATTCCCTTTTTTGTTCTTGAGTGGACCTACCCTTTACCTTGCTACCTTCTTGTTTTCAATATATGTATAAAGCGCTTTGGGATTTTCCTTAATCCCACGCCCATGGCATTTCATGGCCCCTTTAAGCCCTACTGATTCCTTGTTTAGTTTCTTTCCTGTTTCCTTTGTATTCCTCAAGAGCCTTATTCACTGTTATCTTCCTAAAACTTACATATGCTTCCTTCTTCTTTTTGATTAAACTTACAATATCTCTTGTCACTCAAAGTCCTGAACCTTGCCATTGTTATCTTTCATTTTCACGGGAACATGTTGGTCCTGAATTCCATCAAGCTGGTCTTGTCCCACATGTCAGATGTGGATTTACCCAATAACAGGTGTTCCCAATTCATTCTCACCACTTCCTGTCTAATACAGTTGTAATTAGGCCTCCTCCAATTTAGCACTTCTCCCAAGATTCAGTCTTATGCTTATCCATAACTACCTTAAAACTTATGTACTTTTAATTACTGTTCCCAAAATACTCTCCAACTGAAACTCCAAACACCTGGCGAGGCTCAGTTCCCAATACAAGTTATAGTCTGGCCCCTTCTCTGGCTGGATTATCTATACACTGTTTCAAGAAGCCTTCCTGGATGCACCTAACAAATTTTGCCCCATCTAAACCACTGGCACTAAGGGAGTCTCAGTCAATGTTGGGGAAATTAAAATTTCCCATGACAACAACCCTGTTGTCTTTACATCTTTCCATGATCTACCTGCATAACTGTTCCTCTATCTTCCACTGGCTGTTGGGAGGTCTATAATATAATCCCATCATAGTGACTGAACCTATCTTATTCCTGAGCTCCACCAATATGGCCTCATTGGATGAGCCCTCCAGGATGTTCTCTCTAAGTGCATCTGTGAAATTCTCCTTAATCAGTAGTGCAACATAGCCACCTCTTTTACATCCTTCTCAAATGCATCAGAAACAATTAAACCCTGTAACAATAAGCTACCAGCCCTGCCAGTCTCAACCAAGTTTCTGTAGCAGCTACAACATTGTATTTCCACGTAGTAATCCAGGCGCTATGTTGATCTGCCTTAACTCTTATGCTCCTTGCCATGAAACAGGTACAGAAAATATTACAGTCGAGGTTAATATCGCTAAATCATCAGGAAGATTTTGCTTGAACATTATACCTTATTATAACAGTATATATGCATTTTATTTAGCGTAGTATCAATAGCAGACTCACCCTTAAAATTAAATTTATGGGTTTGAGTGTATTTAAAATTATGGAACCATTAACTAAACAATGTTTCCATTGTTACTTTCCATAGCAGCTGAGGAATAATCTGGCAGAACAAATGCCTTGTCTATTCCAATAACAGCCATCATTTTATTTTGCTGACGATAATCATCAGCTACTGCAGGAGAGGAGTAAGGGTCCCATGTTCAAATCCTATCATTGTAAGTTAAGAAATCACAGTCAACTAACCTACCAAATCGGTGCACCAGCATCAAACTAACTGAAAATATCATAAACCAAATATCTTTAAGGAAAGGGAATCTTCCAGCCCTACTCAGACCAGGCATTAGAGCTTAGAGCTTGGATTGATACTTGGAGCTACGATGTGGTGGCCATTACAGAGACTTGGATGGCTCCGGGGCTGGAATGGTTGATTCAAGTGCCGGGTTTTAGATGTTTCAGGAAGGACAGGGAGGGAGGCAAGAGAGGTGGGGGAGTGGCATTGTTGATCAGAGATAGTGTCACGGCTGCGGAAAAGGTGGACGTTGTGGAGGGATTGTCTACGGAGTCTCTGTGGGTGGAGGTTAGGAACAGGAAGGGGTTGATAACGGTGCTGGGTGTTTTTTATAGGCCGCCCAATAGTGACAGGGTTATTGAGGAGCAGATAGGGAAGCAGATCCTGGAAAGGTGTGAGAATAACAGAGTTGTGGTGATGGGGGATTTTAATTTCCCAAACATCGATTGGCATCTCCAGACAGTGAGGGGTTTAGATGGGGTGGAGTTTGTTAGGTGTGTTCAGGAAGGGTTCTTGACACAGTATGTAGATAGACCTACAAGAGGAGAGGCTGTGCTTGATTTGATATTGGGAAATGAACCCGGTCAGGTGTCACATCTCTCAGTGGGTGAACATTTTGGTGATAGTGATCATAAGTCTATCTCCTTCACGTTAGCACTGGAGAGGGATAGGAACAGACAGACTAGAAAGGCGTTTACTTGGAGGCTGTCAGGCAGGAAATTGGAAGATTAAATTGGGAACAGATGTTCTCTGGGAAAAGTACGGAAGATATGCGACAAATATTTAGGGGATATTTGTGTGGAGCTCTGAACAGACATGTTCCGATGAGACAGGGGAGTCATGATAGGATACAGGAACCGTGGTGTACGAAGGCTATAATAAATCTAGTCAAAAGGAAAAGAAAAGCAGACAAGAGGTACAGAGAGCTAGGTAATGTTAGAGATCTGGAGGAGTACAAGGCTAAAAGGAAGAAAGAGATTAGGAGAGCCAGAAGGGGACATGAGAAGGCCTTGGCAGGCAGGATCAAGGAAAATCCCAAGGCATTCTACAAGTATGTGAAGAGTAAGAGGATGAAATGCGAAAGGATAGGGCCTATCAAGTGCAGCAGTGGGAAAGTGTGTATGGATCCGGAAGAAATAGCGGAGGTACTTAACGAATACTTTACGTCAGTATTCACTACGGAAAAAGATCTGGGGGATTGTAGTGGGGACTTGCAGTGGCCTGAAAAGCTTGAGAATGTAGATATTAGAAAAGAGGAGGTGCTGAAACTTTTGGAAAGCATCAAGTTAGATAACTCGCCGGGACCAGATGAGATGTACCCCAGGTTGCTGTGGGAGGCGAGGGAGGAGATTGCGGAACCTCTGACGATGATCTTTGTGTCGTCCATGGAGACGGGAGAGGTTCTGGAAGATTGGAGGGTTGCGGATGTTGTTCCCTTATTCAAGAAGGGGAGTAGGGATAGCCCAGGAAGTTATAGACCGGTGAGTCTTATCTCAGTGGTTGGTAAGCTGATGGAGAAGATCCTGAGAGGCAGGATTTATGAACATTTGGAGAGGTATAATATGATTAGGAATAGTCAGCATGGCTTACGAGCCTGATTGAATTTTTTGAGGATGTGACTAAGCACATCGATGAAGGGAGAGCAGTAGATGTAGTGTATATGGATTTCAGCAAGGCACTTGATAAGGTACCCCATGCGAGGCTTATGGAGAAGGTGAAGAGACATGGGATCCAAGGGGGCATTGCAGTGTGGATCCAGAACTGGCTGGCCCACAGAAGGCAAAGAGTGGTTGTTGAGGGGTCGTATTCTGAGTGGAGGTCGGTGACCAGTGGTGCACCTCAGGGATCTGTACTGGGACCCTTACTATTTGTGATTTTTATAAATGACCTGGATGAGGAAGTGGAGGGGTGGGTTAGTAAGCTTGCAGATGACACGAAGGTTGGGGGTGTTGTGGATAGTTTGAAGGGCTGTCAGAGGTTACAGAGGGATATAGATAGGATGCAGAGTTGGGCTGAGAAGTGGCAGATGCAGTTCAACCCAGATAAGTGTGAAGTAGTTCATTTTGGTAGGTCAAATATGTTGGTGGAATATAGTCTTAATGGTAGGACTCTTGGCAGTGTGGAGGATCAGAGGGATCTTGGGGTCCAAGTCCATAGGATGCTCAAAGTGGCTGCGCAGGTTGACTCTGTGGTTATGAAGGCATATGGTGTATTGTCCTTCATCAATCGGGGAATTGAATTTAGGAGCCGGGAGATATTGTTGCAGCTATATAGGTCCCTGGTCAGACCCCACTTGGAGTACTGTGCTCAGTTCTGGTCGCCTCACTACAGGAAAGATGTGGAAGCCATAGAGAGGGTGCAGAGGAGATTTATAAGGATGCTGCCTGGGATGCGGAGCATGCCTTATGAAAGCAGGTTGAGGGAACTTGGCCTTTTCTCCTTGGAGAGACGGAGGATGGGGGGGACCTGACAGAGGTGAATAAGATGATGAGAGGTATTGATCGGGTAGATAGTCAGAGGCTTTTCCCTAGGGCTGAATTGGTGGCCACAAGAGGACATAGGTTTAAGGTGCTGGGGAGTAGATATAGAGGAGATGTCAGGGGTAAGTTTTTTACTCGGAGAGTGGTGAGTGCGTGGAATGGGCTGCCGGAAATGGTGGTGGAGGCTGATACGATAGGGTCTTTCAAGAGACTCTTAGATCAGTATATGGAGCTGAGTAAAATAGAGGTCTACGGGTAAGCCTAGTAATTTCTAGGGTAGGGACATGTTCGGCACAGCTTTGTGGGCCAAAGGGCCTGAATTGTGCTGTAATTGTTCTATTATTCCAGTCCCACGGTTTGTGGTTGACTCTTGATGTTCCCCGAAAGCAGCCCAGCAAACTATTTATATAAAAGTGACAGCCCAGAAACAAGAGTAACATTACCTAGGACTGCCATCACCAAAAGGATTACAGTTGGTTTAAGAAAGCCAATTTCTTTCCTTGAAAAATAGGAATTAGCAGTAAAACTGACAATATCTGCATTCAGGGGATAATATTTCAACAAAGTGCATTATTAATGTTTTGCTAGAATCCAGCAGCAGTGTACACTTTAGCTCAATCTTGGCAAATTTGATGTAATTAAGAAGTTAAATTTAAGAAAACTGATTTGGCGATAATAATATGGAGATTAGAAAAGATAAGTTAACAAATTTATTCCCTTTCCTTATATGGAAGGTCAGTGCCCAAGTGAATTAAGGTCTGCCTGTAATATCCTTCATTATAGTGCTGTAGGTAGATCAAGTAACATACAGTGGTAAGTCTGTACAAATAAACTGGGACCTACAGTAGATATGATTGCTCCTCAGTGAGAGATTACCCAAAATAAATGCTGCAACAGGTATTAGGTAACTCCAGATTCAAATTGCTTCTGTAAACAAGTCTACAGTGAACTAAGAAAACAATGCATTGCATGCGTGTGGGCCATATTCAGACATCAATTCCATCTTCAAACATGTTAAACCTTCTGACTAATAGTACATGTTGGTTCAAGAATAGGGTTAGCTATGTTTTCGAAGATAGGGAACATGTTGGATGATTAAACCTTTAAGTGAGTAGTGTGAGAGATTTCCCCCTTTTGTAATTGGCCTCACACTATTGAATCAGAAAGGAACAAGAACACATATCTTGTTCATTTAGTTGCTCCTACCCGCATCCCTCATCTCAGTACAATAGAATGGAAAGCATGCATGTAGTAAGGGTTGGAAATGGCCATCTGTCAGTCTCGACAATGGGCCTATGTAACTAACTAGATAGAGTTACACTATGTCTGAATCAACGGGAAAACAACTCTGCAGCCTTGTACAACAGAAGCAGGAGGTTCATAGATAAAACACAGAACTGTATGGGAAATATTGTCGAAAAGCATCCAACACTACTGTAGAGAAAACAAATGCCATCTCACAAGGCATAATTCTGTATTCATAGAAATTGCAGAAAAAGCAGGGCAGAAATTGGTCTATTGGTTATATGCCTGGGATGCCTTTACAAGACCTTTCTAATGCCATTTCCCTGCAGCTTTCTATATTCTGCTTCAATTGCTTACTCAATTAATTATGGTATCTTTCCTCAGTAGCCACCATGGTAAAAGCATTTTGTTTTCTAATATCTCTGCAACACACTTATTATAAAGGAACATAAACTGGAATTATTTCCTCGGATTGGTTGCCATGATGATAAGATGGGAAAGACTTTGGTCTGTTTTTCAAAACCATGGTCCAAGGTATAGAGTCATAATAAATACATAGTTACAGGCCCTTGGGACCATCAAGCCTGCACAGAACATCAAGCACTCATTTACATGAATCCTACAATAATCTAATTGTATTCTCCTCACATTCCCATCATCTGCCGAAGATTCTACAGCACTGGGGACTAACCCATCAAACTGCATGCCTTTGGAATGTGGGAGGAAACCGGAGCATCGGGAGAAAACACACATGGTAACAGGGAGAACATGTAACCTCCACACAGACAGCACCAGAGGTCAGGATTGAACTGGGTTCACTGAGATTCTGAGGCAGAAGCTCTACTGACTGCACCACTGGGTAACAGGCCAAATAAGATATGCATGATATGAGTGTGCACTGTGAAGTTGTAAAATGTTTACTTGGCACCCACAGGAAAAGCTCCAATTAAAACAGAGAGGAGAACCCAACCAGCTGTAGGAAAGTTTTATTCTTCAACTCGTGGCATACTGAGCCTCTATCTCTGAAAGTGCCTTCAGCAAACCTACAGAAAAATATCTGGTATTGCAGCTACTAATCCAATGACACAATCTCTTCATAATTATAATCCAGAAGGTTTCTGCCTGACTACATTCCTTCAATTCCGGTGTTTTGCATTTTAGAGATTTTCATACATGATCACAAACTACTGTATTTCACACTTATTGTCTCATTAAACACTACAGCTCTCAACTCCTCTCTCTGCTTTAAAGGTGCTCCTAAAAATCTAATCTCTTTGACTGAGATTTTGATTACCTGTCCTATTAGTTGCTCAGGTGGCTCAGAATCAAATGATATTTGAGAACTCTTCTGAGAAGTGCTTTGGGACATTTTGTTACGGAATTGGAAAGAGTTTTAAAAATATAAATTGTTGCTCTTGGTGTCTATCAGCTTGTAGGAACAATTTTTCATGGTTTATCCATCCGGGGTGCTCACCTGTGGTCCACCCTACACCAGATACGGGTGGCCTATCACACTGGGTCTCCACACTCTGCAGTCCAATGGATTGATCCTTTGGCATCCTTTGATAGCAGACAAAGTTTTGACTGATTGTAATAGTTTTACGTATTTCTGATATGCAGTTTCATTTCTAAATATTTAATTTTAAAATTACATTGAAACACCATAAAGCTAGAAATGAATATTATATATTTGAAGTAGAACAAAATAGTTTCTAAAGAAGTAACTTACCTTTACCTTAGCCTCCAGAAACCCTCATGAAATCAACAGGATTGCCTTCCTGCATCAGGTCTGACCTGTGATAGATCCGATAGGCAAGTCCCTAAGGTAATGCAGAGGAATCCCAGCAGCACTGAGTACCTCACTGGAGTCCAAAGTAGTGATTTCAACCAGGCTGATCTGGCCCAAATCCATCAATAATTCCTGGATTTTAGCATTACACACTGCATGTATGGAAGTCTGGGACATTGGATGTCAGTGATTTCAATTGGAACTGCCAGAAGAAGTGATCATGATCTGGCCCATCATGTCTACAGTGCAGAAAATGGTCTGCGCTAGTGATTTCATTTCACAGGAACCTCCTCCCTCTTCTATTCCTTCCTCCTCCGTGTTTACCTAGATTTCACCTGTGCTCTTTGGCTCAACTATTCATGGTGATGAACCCACTTCTTTACCTCTCTGGTAAAGAAGATTCTCCTGACTGGCTTACTGAAATTATTAAAGGGCAGCTTGTAACAAAGGTCTCTAATTTTGTATTCCCCCAGGAGTGGAAACACCTTCTGTATTTCTCCTCCACCAAGCTTTTCGCAGTCTAGAAAGACCTGTATATTTGATCATCCCTCTGCCTTCTAGTTTCTAGAGTATAGGATTCCAGATTGCTTAACCTCTTCTAATAAATATATCCTCTCAGTTTTGATATCAATGTTGTGATTCATTTTTGCATCCTTTCCAACATGTTTCCATCATTCTTCCATATATAATAGAGACCAAGTGTGGTTCAATCTCAGTTCTATGCAAGTTCAGCATAACTTCCTTGCCTTTCAACCTTGTTCCTTCCCCAGTGCATTGTTTGCCTTTTTATGGCCTTATTAACCTGTGATCATTTTGAAAATCTCATTTCAATCTCCCAAGAAGCTTCTTTACTCAGTGAACAAGAAAAGAATTTCAATGATTTTTTAAAAAAATATCACCTTTACGATATATCATTGTGCTGACAGTGAAATGCTAACATCCGAGAATTAGGCAGCACTGATCAGGTTTGATAATCAGATTTTCCCAGACACAGAAATGTACTTTTATCCAGTGAGGCTTTTGAGATTTGCTCCGGCTCATCATACAGACCGCCCCTTCCCTGCCAACTGGTGCCTCTATCCTACTGGCATCCAACAATAAGCTTGACTGCCGCTAGCCCTGGGAGACATGACACAGAGAGTGTCCTCATCTTGCATTAATTGCTCAAATTGAAACTATGCCACATCTCTTGAAGCTAGATGTTGCTCAGTATCCCTTTGATATGATAATGACATGCTTCTTAGCAGATGAATATGCAAATTAAAAGCAGTAATTTGGTGGCATGCACCTGCCGACACGTACCGCTATGCTCATGTACTCTGTGGCAACCCTAACCGCACAAAAGCATCACGGTGGTGAAATTAAATTCTAATGTTGCACATTTTAAGCAGATGCTTCGCCTCTTGTTACTGAAATGCCTATCTGGCAAAAAATTACCACAGGAGACCACTCATTTCACATGGTATGCTAATATTTTGGCCAACATTTCATTTGCTCATGCTGGGTCAAGATAAAATAAAAACAATGCTCTTTAACAGTATATGGCAATGTTTTTATTTTGGCTTAAACAGTATGAGGGAGGAATACATTGTCAGAAGGACATCTACAAAGAAACAGACCACTAAGCAACATCAGGTTAAAAATACAAAAGTCTCACATATACAATTAACATTAAAAATCCAATCTCGAGGGCAGCATATGTTTTTATTCCTACGTGCAATTTGTTCATAATGCTCAGGTAATTTATTTTCTTTTAAAACAACATAACCAACACAGATTTAATGCCAATGCTATAATTGTGCATTTCTTTTGCTCATAAGCATTCTAAACTGTTCACTAGGACTTTATAAAAATTTCAACTGCTTAAAATATTCCTGGTTATGTATATTTTTATTTGCACTGCTTTCTGCTAGCGCTGCTTTTAGAAGAATCAGCACTACATTCACCAGAAAGTATGCTCCTAACAAAGAACAAGAGAGATTAAGAGGTAAAAATTCATTGATGCCAGAAAACATGCACCAACACGGCACTGCACAGAGGGAGACAACACCCATTTGTTTTGGGTATCGGAGAAAGACTTTGGTCAGCACATGTTGGGCAAGGCTTTGTGTGATGAAATGAAACAATTTGCAGTCTCTTATTCTTGTACATATTGACCACCTACATGCTTGAGAGATGGCGCAGTACAGTAAACGCACATATTTTTCAATATCATGGCTGCACCTGTTACAGCTGCAGCACTCAAATGCAACCATTGCTGTAAATCGTGAGATTGGGAGAGGGTTTGGAAGGATACGGCACTAAGAAGCTTGATTCACCAACAGAGGATTCCAAACGATAGTGCAGACATGGACACTTGCACAGCAGTTTGGCGTGGCCAGCAAGAGTTGGGGAAGCATTAAAAATATGAAAGACTATATCAGATTAACAGATAAAGATCTGCTCAATCGTTGTAACTCTGCTGATCTCATCAATGCCCCTTACACAAATGAAGCCTTCTATATCTTTACCCCTCCCTAAAAGGATATAGGTAATGATGCACCCTTTGCATTTCACATGTGCGGAGCTGCTTCCTGGTGTTAGGACCAGCTCTCCTGTGCAAGGCCCACCCTGTTTCCTCGTTGAATACACACAAACCAAAGTGGCCAGGGCAGTGTACAACAAATGATACTGCTGCTGAATGCCCAGATGCCTTGAGTGCATATATGTTACATGAAATAAACCAAGTGATCCAACATTTCAATATGTGCTGCAAAGTACCAATTATCTGCCATGGTTCAATGCTATAGAGCTTAAAAAACATGTGCTGCACAATTAAGTTCAATGCCTAAAATTCTCAGAATGTTATTGCCACAGAGTAAGTACTTTTACCAATGCACACAAGAAAACACAACTCACAGAAAGCCATTAATTCAGCTCACCTCGTTGAAAAGGATCCATGAGTGGTGTATTAAGACTGTGAAAGTCCACCCTTTGTCTCATAATCATCACAGTAACTCAGAGCGAGATGCAGCAATAGAAAGTGGCCCTCGGCCCACCAAGTCCCCCTTGGCTCATCAAATTGTGGTGGGTCAGAATCCAGGACAGCAAGGATGCTGTGATCAGCATCTTTACTGTCCTGTATCCGAATCTGCCACAACACTCATTAATGGACAGGGTCATATCCCATCTTCAAATAAACTTTCCATTGGTGTTATTGCTCGTGCAATATTTGCTGCTTGATTTACATGGCTTTTCATTTTTGTCATTTAAAAAAGCTGACAAATCACCAGACTTTGCTGCCAGCTTTTTTTCTTTTAACCAGAGTACAATGCAGTAGTCATATACAAGTGAGCTGTTTTATCAGGCACACATAGAGCGCCGTCACACCAGCCCTTCCTCAACCATCTAAGTGCACGTAAGCAATTTAACTCAGCATTTCCCATTCAAGGGACACACAAGGAAAACCAGATCATGCTGACAAAGCCAGTATGGCAAAAGAACTGTATGACAACCTAAAGTATATACACAGACATCCAGACTGCTTGATTCAACTTAATTAGTAAGTATACACGTAGTCAATTTTAAATAAGTTAAGATGGTAAATGAATGAAAAGTGTTGCAAGACTTTCAATGTTGTACAACAATAAAGCCTTTTGAACTAATTATGGGATTGACATCTCACCACATCGTTCTATAATTTCTTAGAGTCATACAGCATGGAAACAGGCCCTTCAGCCCAACTGGTCCATGCCAACCAAGATGCCCTATCCAAGCTAGTCCCATTTGCCAGCATTTAACCCATAACCTTCTAAACCTTTCCTATCTATGTATCTGTCCTACTGTCATTTAAAAGTTGTTATTGTACTTTCCTCAACCACTTCCCCTGGCAGCTGATTCCACATAGATACCATCCATTGTGTAAAAAAGTTTCCCCTCTCACCTTAAATCTATGCCCTCTAACTCTTGATACCCCAATTCTGGGGAAAGAAGACTGATTGCATTCACCCTATATATGCCCTTCATGATTTTATACACCTCTATAAGATCACCTCTCAGTCTCCAAGGCTCGAAGGAATAAAGTCCAAGCCTGTCTAACCTTTCCCTATAACTCAGTCCTTCAAGACCTGCCAGCATCCTTGTAAATCTTTTCTGCACTCTTTCCAGTTTAATAACATCTTTCCTACAGCAGGACAACCAAAACTGAACACAAACTCCAAGTGTGGCCTCACCAACGTCCTGTACAACCGCACCATGACCTCCCAACTTTTATACTCAAAGCCCTGAGTTATGAAGGCCAGTGTGCCAAAATCCTTCGTCACCACCTGGTCTCCTTATGACTCCACTTTCAGTGAACCATGTACTTGTACTCCAAGGCCCCTCTGTTCTACAACACTCCCCAGGGCCCTGCTGTTCAATGTGAAAGTCTTACCTGGATTTGACTTTCCAAAATTCAACACCTCGCACTTTTCCGAATGAAACTCCATTTGCCATTCCTTGGCCCACTTACTCAGTTGATCAAGATCCCCCTGTAATTTTTGACAGCCTTCTTCACTGTCCACTATACCACCTAGTTTAGTGTCATCTGCAAACTTACTAATCATGTCTTTTTCATTCTTATTCAAATCGTTGATAGGGATGACAAATAACAGTTAATACATCTTCAATGTGTGCCAGACATTCTTTGATACAGTTTAAGGTAGTTCACAGGACGCATATGTCAAAAGATAAACTAGCTCGTTTTTATCAACATATAAATCCTATATGTGACAGATGTAAATCGAATGTGGCTTCTCTGACACATGTTTTGGTCCTGTCCTCTTTTGGAAAAATATTGGAAAGATATTCTTAACATTATTTCAAATGTATTGAAGATTGATTTACAACCTCACCCTATCACTGCAATTTTTGGATTACCAAGGATAGAGTCTGGCCATCTATCTGCCTCCGCTAACCGTATGATTGCCTTTGTTACATTAATGGCCAAACGATCCATTTTGCTTAAATGGAAGGATCCAATACCCCTACTACTTTTCAATGGTTCTCTCAAACTATATCACGTTTAAACTTGGAAAAAATTAGGAGTGGTACTGTTGATCCTTCGCTTAAATTTGAGGAAGTTTGGAGTCCATTAATTCAATATTTTCACATGATATAGATCCCCTTGTAATAACCTTTCAACTTAGAGGAATGGAGTTGACGACATAATATTGCTCTGTTTATACTGCAAAATTTTAGTCCAGTTTTTTTTGTTTTTTTTGAAATTTTTTTCCTTTAGCTCAGTTTGGTTTGATATATTGTTTATAATTTTTCTTATTGTTTTGGGGATTTTTTTTTCTTTCTTTTATATTTTATAATAAATCTTTTTCTTTCCTTCCTTTTATATTATATTCACTCACTAAGAGATCGTTGGATACACAGATTTTTTTATACTTTATTGTTTTTTATGATTATCCATGCCATGATTGTTCTCCTGATCTCTTTGTATTACATGTACAAACATTGATGTTATATATTAATCTGTATTAATTTGAAAACTAATAAAAAGATTGAAAAAGAAAAGAAAGACAAACAACAATGGTCCCAGCACCAACCCCTGAGGGACACCACTAGTCACGGGCCTCCTGTCTGAGAAACAACTTCCACCATCACCCTCTGCTTTTTACCATCAAGCCAACTGTGTATCCAGTTAGCCAGCTTTCCCTAGATTCCATGCAGTCTAATCTTCCAGAGCAGCCTACCATGTGGAACCTTATCAAAGGCCTTACTGAAGTCCATATAAACCAGGTGTACCACCCAGACCTCATCAACTTTCTTGGTCACCTCATCAAAAAACTCAATCAAGTTCGTAAGACATGATCTCCCATGCACAAAGCCATGCTGACTACCCCTAATCAACCTGTCTTTCCAGAAGTACGTATATCTTAGCCCTCAGAATCTTCTCCTGTAACTTACCTACCACATATATTAGACTTCCTGGCCTATAGGTCCCAGGTTTTCTTTGACACCCTTCTTAAATAAAGGCACAACATTCGCTATCCTCCAGTCTACCAGCACCTCACTCGTGGCTAATGATGATGCAAATATCTCAGCCAGGGCTCCTGCAATTTCTCCTCTAGCCTCCCACAGTGTTCTTGGATATACCTGGTCAGGCCCTGGAGATTTGTCTATCTTCACACTTTTTAAGATATCTTGCACCTCCTCTACTGTAATGCGGACTATCCCCAAGACCTCCGCACTTACTTTTCCTAGTTCCAAAGTTTTCATGTCTTTCTCCACTGTAAAAATAGAGGAGAAATATTCATTAAGGACTTTGCCCATCTCCTGTGACTCCAGACAAAGATGTCCCCTTTGGTCTTTGAGGGGTCCTATTCTCTCTCTAGTTACTCTTTTCTCCTTAATATACTTATAAAATCTCTTTGGATTTTCTTTAATCTTCTCTGCCAAAGTTATCTCATGCTCTCTTTCGGCCCTCCTGATTTCCTCCTTGAGTACATCCCTGGAGGAGTATAGGAGTATAGATGACCCCTATACACCTCCAGGGATTCACTTGATTCCAGCTGCCTGTACCTGGCCCATGCTATTGTGGCGACTCACCTTACCAGTATCGAACCAGCTCCCGAGATCGCGAGCGTTGTCAGAGGCCCTGACCCAAGATGGCACGGGGCCCTCCTTCTTCTCCATTGTTGGGCTAGGAAAGCCCATGTGCGGGAAGGTCAGGTGACCCACACGTGACGTCAGCGCAGGAACTGAAGCACGGGAAGAGTTTCGTTATTAAAAGGCGCACCGCGTCCCTGTCAAGCAATCAACTTCTGATTCCAAGCAACAGACTCCGTGTCTTTATTCTATAGTAGTGTAGCTAGCCGCTACATTGGTGACCCCGACGGGCCCAAACATTTTTGGACCCACGATGTCTGCGCAACAAGAGGTACAGGCAGTAGCCCTTAATCTGCCCACCTTTTGGACCCTCTGGCCACGTGTCTGGTTCGACCAGGCTGAGGCCCAGTTCCAGATTTGCCAGATCACCAGGGACGACACCAAGTACTACTATGTGGTGAGTGCCCTCGACCAAGACACCGCAGCCCAGGTCGAGGACTTCATCCAGGCGCCTCTGGAGGAGGAGAAGTATGGTAAGTTCAAGATCCTCCTTCTTGAGACTTTTGGCCTTTCCTGACGCGAAAAGGCCTCCCGCCTCCTCCACCTCGATGGGTTGGGTGACAGACCCCCCTATGCACTCATGAACGAGATGTTGGCCCTGGCAGACGGCCACAAACCCTGCCTAATGTTCGAGCAGGCCTTTCTAGAGCAGTTAACCGACGACATCCACCTGCTCCTGGCGGATGCTGACTTCAGCGGCCCCCAGAAGGTGGCCGCCCGTGCTGATATCCTTTGGTGGGTGAAGGAGATCGGGGCATCTGTCAAGCGCGTTGCCACGCCACGTACCCAGCGGCCCAGCAGGCCAGACCCAGCAATCGACCGCACCCCACCCGCCACCAGGTCTGAGGCACCGACTGACCAATGGTGTTTCTACCACCAGCGGAGGGGCGCAGACGCCCACAGGTGCCGGCCAACATGCAGGTTTCCGGGAAACGCCAGGGCCAGCCGCCGCTGATGGCTACGGCAGCTGGCCACCCGGATAGCCTCTTGCATGTGTGGGACAGGCATTCCGGCCGTCGTTTCCTGGTAGATACCGGGGCTGAGATCAGCGTCATGCCTCCCAACAGCCACAAGAGTCGCAACCGCACACCAGGACTCACCCTCAGAGCTGCCAACGGCAGCACCATCCGGACCTTTGGCACCCGTTCGGTGCAACTCCAGTTCAGCACCAACAACTTTACTTGGAAATTCACCCTGGCCGCCATTGCGCAACCACTCCTCGGGGCAGATTTCCTTCGCGCCAACAGTCTGCTGGTTGACCTGTGGGGTAAGCATTTGGTACATGCCAGGACCTTCCAAACGTTCTAGTTGGGTGAGGCCAAGCTACTGGCCCCACACCTCGACTCCGTCACCATGTCGACCAACGAGTTCGCCAGGGTCCTGGCAGAGTTCCCGTCTGTACTAACGCCCCAGTTCTCCACCACCTTGCCCAAGCATGGCGTCTAGCATCACATCCCCACCCAAGGCGCACCCCTCCACGCCCGCGCCCGACGGCTACCCCCCGACAAGCTCCGCCTCGCGAAGGAGGAATTCAAGAAAATGGAGGAGTTGGGGATCATCCTCAGGTCGTACAGCCCATGGGCCTCTCCGCTACACATGGTCCCTAAGGCAGCTGGAGGCTGGCGACCCTGCGGCGATTACTGACGCCTGAACGACATAACTACCCCAGACCAGTACTCCATGCCGCATATTCAGGACTTCGCTGCCAACCTGCACGGGCAGTCCATTTTTTCCAAGGTTGACCTCGTCCGCGGCTATCACCAGATCCCAGTGCATCCGGACGACATTCCAAAGATGGCGCTGATCACACCTTTCGGCCTCTTTGAAATCATCCAGATGCCCTTTGGCCTCAAGAACGCTGCTTAGTCCTTCCAATGGCTGATGGACGTGGTCGGGCGTGACCTTGACTTCGCCTTTATATACCTCGACGACATCTTGATCGCCAGCAGCAGCCGCCAGGAACATCTCACACACCTCCGCCAACTCTGTTCTCGCCTGAGGGATTTCGGCCTGACCATCAACCCAGCCAAATGCCAGTTCGGACTCGAGACAATTGATTTCCTGAGCCATCGGATTGACAAACATGGCGCCTCGCCCCTGCCTGCAAAGGTCGACGCCATCCGCCACTTCGCCAGACCCACCTCCATCAGGGGCCTACAAGAATTTCTCGGTATGGTAAACTTTTATCACCGGTTCATACCATCCGCGGCCCGCATCATGCGCCCATTGTTTGCTCTCCTGTCGGGAGGGAGCAAGGACATTGTTTGGTCAGAGGAGGCTGACACCGCGTTCGTCAAAACCAAGCAGGCCTTGGCGGACGCGGTCATGTTGGTGCATCCTTGTATGGACGTCCCGACTGCCCTCACGGTCGCCGCCTCCAGCACAGCAGTCGGAGGCGTTCTAGAGCAGCTCATCAAAGGGCGTTGGCAACTGCTGGCGTTCTTCAGCAGACACCTTCAACCACCAGAGCTCAAATATAGCACCTTCAACCGCAAGCTGTTGGCGTTGTACCTGGCCATCAGACACTTCCGATACTTCTTAGAGGGCAGGCCGTTTACAGCTTTCACCGACCACAAGCCGTTGACCTTCGCTTTCAACAAGGTCTCAGATTCCTGGTCAACACAGCAGCAGCGGCACTTGTCGTACATCTCAGAGCACACCACTGACGTCCGCTATCTGTACGGGAAAAAGAATGTGGTTGCGGATGCACTTTCACGGCCCACTATCCAAGTTTTGTCCTGGGGGTGGATTGCGGCGCCTTGGTTGAGGCACAACAAACGGACATGGAGATGCCCAGCTATCGCACCACAGTCTCGGGCCTGCAACTGCAAGACCTACTGGTAGGCCCCGGTGAGCGCATCCTGCTCTGCGATATCTCCACCAGTAAACCCCGCCCCATCGTTCCAGCTGCCTGGCGTTGACGGGTGCTTGATTCCATCCACGGCCTGGCACACCCATCCATCCGGACTACTGTCCGGAAGGTGTCCGACAAGTTCGTCTGGCATGGCCTGCGTAAACAGGTTTCCGAGTGGGCCCGGTCCTGCACACACTGTCAAACCTCGAAAGTACAGCAGCATGTCAAGGCACCTCTGCAGGACTTTCGACTTACCCGCCAGAGGTTCGACCATATCCACGTCAACCTTGTTGGTCCCCTCCCAGTCTCCCGAGGAGCACGGTACCTCCTCACAATTGTCGACTGCTTTACCCGCTGGCCTGAAGCCATTCCCCTCATGGACACCTCCACCCAGTCCTGCGCACGGGCCCTTTTGTCAACTTGGGTGGCCCGTTTTGGTGTCCCAGCCCATATCACCTCAGACAGGGGAGCTCAATTCACCTCCGGCCTGTGGTCTGCCGTCGCCGACTTGTGGGGTTCCCAGATCCACCTCACCACCGTCTATCATCCGCAATCCAATGGGCTGGTGGAGAGGTTCCATTGACACCTGAAGTCGTCACTCATGGCCCGCCTTAAGGGGCCCAACTGGGTGGACTAACTCCCCTGGGTCCTGCTGGGGATACGTACCAAGCCAAAAGAGGACCTGCATGCCTCATCCGCAGAGATGGTCTACGGAATGCCCTTGATTGTGCCGGGCAAGTTCCTACCAGCCCCTCGGGGGCTAGAAGAAGAACCTGCTGCGATGCTCGACCGGCTGTGCAAGTGGCTTGGCAACCTGGCCCCAATACCCACCTCGCGACACGGACAGGCCCCGACCCGTATGGTGACATCCCTCCGAGACTGTAAGTTCATCTTTGCCAGGAGGGGTGCGCACCAAACACCGCTGCAGCGGCCGTACGAAGGGCCATTCCGGGTCGTCAAGAACAATGGGTCTATGTTTGTGCTGGACATTGGGGGGCACAAGGAGGTTTTTACAATTGACCGGCTGAAGCCGGCTCATTTAGACCTGGATCAACCGGTAATGGTCCAGCGAGCGCAACGCAGGGGCAGGCCACCCAAGTCATAGTTTATTTAATTCTGGCTTTCGCAACGGTATCACTGGTTCTGGGGGGGGGCGGGGGGGGATGTTATGTGGCGACTCACCTTACCGGTATCGAACCGGCTCCCGAGATCGCGAGTGTTGTCAGAGGCCCCGACCCAAGGAAAGCACACGCGCAGGAAGGTCAGGTGACCCACGCGTGACGTCAGCGCGGGAACTGAAGTATGGGAAGAGTTTCAGTATTAAAAGGCGCACCGCGCCCCTGTCGAGAAATCGACTTCTGACTCCAAGCAACAGACTCCGTGTCTTTATTCTACAGTAGTGTAGCTAGCTGCTACACTATCTCCTTTTTCCTGGCCAGGGCCTCAATACCCCACGTCATCCTGGGTTCCCTACTTCTACCATCCTTGCCCTTCATTCTTACAGGAACATGCAGACTTTGAGCTCTCACTATCTCACCTTTAAAAGCTTCCCACTTGCCTGTGGTCCCTTTGCCCACAAACAACCTACTTCAATCAACCTTTGCAAGCTCCTGTCTCATACCATCAACATTTACCTTGCCCCAATTTAGAACTTGAATCTATGGACCAGTTCTGTCCCTTTCCAAAACTATTTTAAAACTAATAGAACTATGGTCACTGGTCCCAAAGTGCTCCCCCACTGTCACCTCAGTCACTTGCCCTGCCCTATTACCCAAGAGTAGGTTGAATTTTGCCCTCTCCCTAGTAGGGCCCTCTATATATTGTCCAAGGAAACTTTCCTGAACACACTTAGCAAATTCCACCCCATCTAAGCCCTTAACAGTATGGCAGTCCCAGCCTATGTTAGGAAAGTTAAAATCCCCTACTAAGGCAACCCTATTATTCTTGCAACTATGCACAATCTCGCTCCATATTTGTTCTTCTAATTCCCATTGACTATTTGGGGGCCTATAGTACAATCCCAACAATGTGATCATCTTCTTATTTCTCAGTTCCACACATAAAGCCTCATGAGATGATCCTTCAGTAATTTCATCTCTGTCTACTGCTGTGTCATTCCCCTTAATCAAGAATGCAACTCCCCTCCTTTCTTTCCTCTGCCTCTGTCCCACCTAAAGCACCTGTACCCAGAAACATTAAGCTGCCAGTCCTGTCCCTCCCTTAGCCATGCTTCCGTAATGGCTATAATATCCCGGTCCCATGTAGCTATCCAGGCCCTAAGTTCATCTGCCTTACCTGTCAGATCTCTTGCATTGAAATAAATGCAATTTAATCCAATATGCTTTCCTTGCTCTTGGCCATTCTCCTGCCTGTTATGCCTATTCAACTTGCTGTCACTGACTTCTGCATAACTTTCTAGCCTCTCATTTGCCTCTCTGATGCTTGGGATCCTACCCACCTGCAAGTCTAGTTTAAACCCACCCTAGTAACTCTGGCAAATCTGCCTGCCAGGAAATGGGTCCCCCTCCAGTTCAGGTGTAACCCGTCCCTCTTATACAGGTCACCTCTGCCCCAGAAGAGATCCCAGTGGTCCAAAAATCTGAATCCCTGCCCCCTAGGTATTGAGTCCCCTGGCGCTATAGTCCTTTCTGCCCATCCTGCTGCCACAGACCTGGCTACTGCTGCCTTCTCCTGAACAGTCATCCCCCCACAGCTGTATCCAAAATGGTATACTTGTTTTCTAGGGGAATGGCCACAGGGGAATCCTGTGCTATCTGCCTACTCCCTTTTCCTTTCCTGGTGGTCTTCCAACTACTTTCTGCCTGTTTCTTAGGTGTGACCACCTCGCTAAAACTCATATCAAAGAAACTCTCAGCATCTCAGATGATCCTGAGAACATCCAGCTCCTTCACGTGGTCAGTCAGGAGCTGCAGCTGGACACGCTTCCCACAGGTGAAGTCCTCAGGGACACTGGAAGTCTCCCTGATTCCCCACATCCTGCAGGAGGAGTATGCCACTGCCCTAACTGCCACCTGAATGCTCTAAGACTGAAAATGAAATTCAAGGAACCTTTCTTGCGTCTGCTCGCCGAAGCCTTCTTGTATTTACTATTTCATAGCTTCCTACAGAAGTCACTACTTGCTTAAATTCCTAACTGTGGACACCACATCCCAGGAATAATCTTTCTTTTGAAATAATTATTTTTTCTTATATATATGCCATGGGAAGAATACAAATTTATTCCAAAACCTAATCAGCAGACTACTTAATGACCAATTATTCCAGTTTAAAATTTAGCAGGTTAGTGACTGTTTCTGAAATGCGACAAACATTCTTAAACTTCTAAAGTGGCAACTGCATTCAGCACACACATTTATGTTGCAAATCACACCAGATATGCACCAAAACCCTTGCTGATGTGATAAGTCTGGAGAGGAGAGAGATCACAACATCAATAGAAGCTAAAACAGTTTTGTGCCAGAATCTTGTGCCATTTTAATCCTGGCCTGCAATGGAGCAATTTTCCCACCTGCATGGTGGTGAGAAGTCATGCACATAAGTGGTGAGATTCATAAGACTTTTTGCACAATTGTCCACATGAAGTGCAATTTCAGGAGTTGTGTACAAAGCACCATCTTCCACAATGTCTACTCATGAATAAAGCTCCCAAAATGGCATTTCTGAAAAGGAGGCATCTGAGGGTAAACTGATACAAAGGGTGCTGTGGTAGATACAACAGCAAGAGCCAAGCACACCACTCTTACACCTTGAGCAACCCCCCCCCCCCCACCCCCCAGATTCCCATCACAATTCACATATAGAAAGTCTCACCTAGAAAATGCTAAGGATCTGGGCTTTCACTGTATTGGAGCTGAATCCATTGTTGTCTTCACAGCAAATACCCCAGCAATGGGTCCAGGATGAAACTGGTACAGGACCCCTACACAAAGCAATTTTAGTACCTATTGATGTCATGATCTCTCTAAACTCAATCAAAGACCCCACCCACCCAGGACATTCTCTTTTCTCCCCTCTCCCATCAGGTAGCCTGAGGGCACAAACCACCAGGCTTATGGACAGCTTCTATCCTGCTGTTATACAACTATTGAATAGTTCCCTAGTACGATAAGATAGACTCTTGACTTCACAATCTACCTTGTTATGATCTTGCACCTTATTGTCTACCTGCACTGCACTTCCTCTGTAGCTGTGACACGTTACTCTGTATTCTGTTATTGTTTTACCCCGTACTACCTCAATGTACTGTGTAATGAATTGATCTGTACGAATGGTATGCACGACAAGTTTTTCACTGTACCTCGATACAAGTGACAATAATAAACCAATATCAATACCCAACTGCATACTTTTGGTAGCTGTTCACTATGTGCAAGCGCCAACACCCTTACCTTCAAGTTCAAGTTCAAGTTACTTTGTTGTCATTCATCCATGCTATAAAAACACATGGCGGAATGAAATGTCGTTTCCCCCAGACTCACACAACAGAGGCCATACATTGAAAAGAAGACATACAATAAGCACAAACAAAAAACAAAAAATCAAATAAAAATAGTGCAAGTACAAATAGTGCAAAAAAACGATATATACAAAATACAAAGTTAGTGCAGAGTTAGTGCAAAACCGAGTTGGACAAGGGAAATACAAGCTCAGTGTGTTGTACTCATTGTATAAACATGTTCAGCAGCAGCCAAAGTTCTTATACGCCGTTGTGCAAACCAGAGCTTTTGACGCGGCACTTATCTACCAGGGTATTCAGGAGCCTGCCAGCCTGGGGGAGAAAACTGTTGTGCAATCTAGTAGTTCTGGCCCGGATGCTCCAGTACCGTTTGCCAGACCGCAGTGGGATAAATAGGTCGTGGGAGGGATGAGAAGGGTCGTCTATGATTCTATAAACCTTATGTGTACATCGTGTATTGTAAATATCCGAGATGGAGGGAAGAGGTACTCCAGTGATCTTTTTCACTGTACTTGCAATTCTCTGCAAAGACTTACAGTCAGAGATGTTACAGTTGCCATACCAGGCAGAGATGCAGCTAGTCAGGGCACTCTCAATGGTACCCCTGTAGGATGTGGTGAGGGTGGGGGAGGGCAGGTTTGCTCTTTTCAGCCGCCGTAAAAAGTGGAGACGCTGCTGTGCCTTCTTGGCGAGGGAGGAGGTGTTGGTTGACCAGGACTGGTTGTCTGCTATATGTATTCCCGAGAACTTATAACAGCTGACTCTCTGTACAATGATGCCATTGATGCACAGGGGTAAGTGGTCAGCCTGAGCCTTTCTAAAATCCACAATCAGCTCTCTTGTTTTGTTCACGTTCAAGGAGAGATTGTTGACTGTGCACCAATCCGCCAGCCTCGCCACCTCCTCTCTGTAAGCTGTTTCATCATTCCTGCTGATGAGGCCCACCACAAACTTGATGATACGGTTGGAGCTTGAGTTGGCAGAACAGTCATGGGTCAGCAGCGTGAACAGCAGTGGACTGAGCACGCAGCCCTGGGGGGCTCCAGTGCTCAGCCTGGTGATTTTTGAGATGGTATTTCCAATATGAACTGACTGTGGCCTTTCAGAGAGTAAGTCCAGAATCCAATTGCAGGTGGAGGTGCTAAGGCCCAGTAGGTGTAGCTTCCTTATAAGGTTCTGTGGGATGATAGTGTTAAAGGCGGAGCTGAAGTCTATAAAGAGCATCCTAACATGTGTCCTTTTGATCTAGGTGAGACAAAGTCACGTGGAGGGCAAAGGACACTGCATCTTTGGTTGACCGATTGGGGCGGTATGCAAACTGAAGGGGGTCCAGTAAGGGAGGGAGAATGGATTTGATGTGTTGCAAGACTAACCTCTCGAAGCACTTCATGATGACGGAAGTCAGTGCCACGGGGCGATAGTCATTTAAACAGGTTACAGGCATCTTTTTAGGCACTGGTATGACAGTGCTAGATTTGAAACATACAGGGACAACTGCTTGGCTCAAAGAAACATTAAAGATGTCGGTGAATACATCTGCCAGCTGGTCTGCGCAGTCCCTGAGCACACGGCCAGGTACGTTATCAGGTCCCGCTGATTTCCGAGGGTCAACCCAGGATAATATCTTCCTCACACCTGGATGATTCACAACACAAATATGTGCACAGAATACAATTGCCATTTTAAAGTCTAAGAACAATTATAGGGTTCCAAAAACAGGCATTAACAAACTAAATTTTAAACCAGAATAACTGATCATTAAGGTGTGTTTGAGCAGAACAGATTTGTCCTGTGAGTGACAGATTTCCATTGGAGATCCATGCTGTTTTCTACTTAGGTATCTGTGGTCCAACACTCCAGCATTACTATTGCTGCTGCATTTCCAGAATCTCTCATGGAAAGGAACATCATGTGCACAGAAGCACATAATGTATCATGTGCTATGTTCACATGGAAGTCCTAACAGTTCTTCTCCATTGATTTTACACTCAAATTAATCATGTAAAAAACATGTAATACATGACAGAATTTCTAGCCCATAGTTCTTGATGCATGTTCAACATTTACAGGTAAGTAAAGTGTTGTTTGAAACTTGTATACAGTTTCTAAAGAACCACATTAGCATTTGTCCCATTCAACAGCCTAAACTTTATCCTCACCACAAACTGTCAGAGTAATCAACTCCCTACAGTGTGTTTTTTCTCAAGTCGCTTTTGCAAGCAAAACACCAGGCATCAAATCACTTAATGACAGCTGTAAATTAAACAGACTGCTGTTCTGACAGGCAGGTAAGATAGGAAGAGCTCAGGATGTATTAATTTGGATATAAATAAAACAGAGAATGCACTAAATAAGCTGAGGATGAACAAGTATTGACTATGTAAAGTTTACTTCTGTTACTGAAAGCAATGCGTTGTCAGCATAAACCAAAGATTGCATACCAGCGTAGCTTTCACATTTTGTCACTTCAACAAAATATCCTTAGCAAAAAATTGGAATTTTCAAGCAAAACATACAGTGATATTGATTGACTACCTCAGAAAACGAAACCAGAATCACATCTCAAGCTATTTCCAAGTCACATGCCCAAAGATAAACAATCATAAAAGTTGTGGCACACTGTCAAATCTTTTCTGTTTAATAGCTGCTAACTCAGGTAATTTATCTTAAGTAATGTGCACTTATGTTAGACATGTTCGCGAGAGTGCAGCATGTCTTACCAATAAAAGCCGATGTAATTCATTTGAAATATGGATCCGAGTCAGAGACTTGTCATCTGTCAGATGACAACAGAAAGCTTGTTGTGCCTCATTTCCAATTCCATCACTCATTTGTTCTATGCAGGGAAAGACTCACAGCCTGACAGCCACTGCCTCCATGTGTTTGTCACAGCTTTGACAGGGAGTCACAAGTCTATCAAACCTTACTGACCTGCCTGTTTCTCATACTGTTTTTTTTCACACATCAATGCACACTGCTTACTTCAGAGTTTCAGCCCACCCACTGGCAGTCAAGGCAGCAATGGTCCACAATGTTCACCTGACTGCCCAATTCCCCAGCCAGGTGGGTGACCAACCCTTTTCAACAAGTTATGCAGCCTCCACAAAAGAAGTACAAGCTCGCTATCTGCCAGGAATAAATGTGTAAGCAAACATCAAACCCCAAGCTATGTTTATACTACAAACTCATGCAAGGCCATTTTCAGGTCTGATTGGATCAGGATGGTCTCCACTCAAGTAATCACCTCACATTTACACAGAATCATCACCCAAAATCAGGTAAAGTGGTGGATACTAGTAAACTGCCTAAATGACAGTTTCTGCTCCTGACATAAAACAACAGGAAAGTTCATTCAGATGTCCACGTCTAGTGTACAAAAAGGGAGAGAAAAGACATTTAGCTGACTAAAACTACTGCTTCTGTTAGATAAGGGTACTTATGCACTATCCACCTCTAATCTCAAGTAATGTTATGTTTAGGAGAAAAAGATGAAATAACTGTTGTCGTAGGAACAGGAGTGGGTTATTTATCTCCTTGAGCCTGTTCCACTATTCAATGTAATCATGGCTGATCCGTGACCCAACTCCATTTACCACAATTACCCATAATATTGGAGAAGGAGCAAAAAATGATTCACAAAGACGATATCAGAACTGAGAGGTTATAAACATTAGGTTAATGAACAGGCTTGGGTTCTTTTCTCTGGAAGAGTGAAGGCTGAGACATGTCCTAATAGAGTTCTCAATTATTATGGATGGGTTTAATAGGCTTTTGCTTCTTCCCTCTCACTTTTTCCTTGTGTAAAAAATTTCACACCACAAGAGAATCCTTCTGGTGTTCTGGGTGGCTGTTAACCCTCAAACAGCACCAAAAAAACAAATATGCATCCATTTATTTCATTGCTGTTTTGGGGTACCTATTACATACAAATTGGCAGCTACATTTCCAACATCATAATAGTGACTACACTTTAAAAGCACTTAATCAGTTATAAAGCATTTTTGGACACCCTGAAGTCTTTGAAAGATGTAAGATGACTTAAATCTTGCCACTTCCTGTGCTCATTTTCCCCCTTCCTACTTTCCAATTTTGCCCTTCCCTCTTTCCCTCTCCCTTTCCTCCTCTCCATGACCTCTTTTCTCCTCTGACCAATTCCCAGTTGCTCTTCCACTTTATACTACTTTATGCTCTCCCTTTCTCCTCTCCACTCTTCCACCTTAAACATTCTCTGCTCTTGATCAGACTTCACCTTATTCTGAAATGCTCATCCATCCCACCTCACTTCTCACCACCATAAGCTGCCTGTGCACCTCTTCCTTGCTCTGTCTACCCATCTCACCTGTCTCTTTACATTTCAACTTGTATCTTCTCATGTCACCACAGAAGGGAAGATGTAATTACATTTACAAAGGCAGTTTCTGTTATGAACATGAAGATAGGAATCTATAATGCCAATATTAAAATAACAGATTCCGCGACCCTTGGTAGAGAAAGCAGAGAATTTGGGAGACTGTTTCCAAGACCCATGCTGACCAATTTCTCCACCACTTCCAGCATTCCAAGTTGTACACGATATCCCAACTATTGATGGAAATGGATAAAATCCTAGTACGACTAAGCTTAATAAACACTGGGACCACTAGAATCCCAGCAAATAATGTCCAACCTGGCCAACTTGTGTTCTCCTTCCACACGGAAATGAACGTAGGAACTGTAGGTCAAATACTGGACACTGGACACACTCATTGTTGCAGAGTGTGTTGACGTTAATTATGCATTCAATTTATGGACTACACTTTACTCACTCAATTTCTAAATTGTGCTGAAAATACCTTCAAGTGTTCAGAATGAAGCATTGTTCACTCACAATGCTCAATTACTCTTCTTTCGAGTCAGTCCTTTAGGATCGAGGATCACCCGTCTTGTGGGTCATTAGATGATTGATGAGGCCAATGTGGAAAACACAGACTGGGGCAAAACGTGGCTGTCAGGGTGTCTGGGTGGGAATTTGTCAGGTAGTGCACTGTTTTTGCCATTTATGCAGGAATTCTGTGTGCTCCTGACACATGGACTTGAGGTTCTCTGCTCAGTGGTCATGTTACATTATCTTCAAGGAGGCTTTGAGCCTATTCTTGAAACTTTTCCTCTGTCTGCCTTGTAATCTCTTTCCGTGACAGAGCTTGGAACAGAGTACATGATTCAGGAGCCCAGTGCTGGGCATGTGAGCTACATAGCCTGTGCAACTGCATGAAATGGGTGTAATTAAGGCCTCAGTGTTAGCCTGGAAAGGTTTGTTTTGTTTATCCTTTCAATGAATTTGGTGGATTTTACAGACACGGCATTAGTGGTATCCTTCAAGTGCCTGCTGTAGGTAAGCCAGATCTCAGAAGTATATAGGAGGGCAGCAGTCACTTGTTGCCCTTGAACCATGACTCTTCTGCCAGGTCTGAGGTCTTGATCATCAAACATCTTTTTCTCAACCACTTTTGAACATTTTTCCCCAGAATAGGTTGTATATGACCACATCCCATCCCAATTCCCAATGGACAACTTCTGCCTCGTCACATCCTTCCCGGCCAACACCACCCCAGCTAACTCTTGCCCTGGTCCTATCCCTCACTGGCCTGTTCCCACTCCAGGCACCCGTCCATCCCAGCCAACACACCTCATGCTGCCCTCCTTTTCTGGCCAGCTTCCATGTTAGCCCCTCTTCTACCTTGGCTAACGCCCTCCTTGGCTGCCTCCCTGGCCACTTCTGCTATGGCCACTGTCCTGTTCCCCTCTCAGGAAGACTCTGCAAATTCCAAACACCTCAGTTCACTGCTCAGTTTCAATGATAAGCTCTTCAAAGGCCTAACTAACAAACCCGAAAGCCAAAGGGGCAATTTTCCAGAGAAGAACAATCAAAGCTGCTACAAACAAATCTCTTTTGGACTGTTGCAAATTGTTCAGAGATCTTTAAACAACTTGCAGAATTTAACTTCACACCCTCTTATCCCTTCCCTCCTTCAACCACCTTCCCATTTTTTATATTTGGTTTCCCCCCAAAATTCCAGAGAAAGAAGGTCAGCTCCCAAATCAGTCAGCAGCTGCAAACTGCATTCAACCATATTTATATTTCACCAATGTAAAAACTTTAAAGTTTTTATGACAAGCAGCTAAGAAGATTCCATTTTAAAAACAAGAAAGAAAGCTCATCTGCATGAAGTTGCAAACCTTCTCATGTTTCTGCTAGAATCCTTGACAAGACATTGATCCTGGTCTGTACCAGTAAACCAACCATGTCGTCTCATCAGTACATTGTATTCTGCCTCTGAAATTCATTCCATTGACTTCAATAGGCTACAATCTTTTGGCTGGAGGGCTAGCTGATAAGTCTATTTTGCTGCCTCAGCATCAGTACTTCCTGACACAGTTCTCAGAGCACCTACATTCTAGCTTACAATCCCATGTGGTGCTTCATGAACAGCTACCCGAGCTGTAAGCCACCATGAAGAATGTGGTCACTTCAGAGCCCCCTGTAATGGAGCCCCAATTGGTTCTAAGCTCAGGGAAAGTTAGCACCAAAAATGTACTTCCTGAATCCCCACACAACTTGAGATTCAGTAGGCAGCAACCTACTGTGCCTGGATTTGCCACATTGAGGAACAAAATTCAGTCAGCCAACAGATATGGCTTGAACCTCATGTCCACCTTTCAGCTCTCATACAAATGTCTGATCATTCTTAAGGAGAAACTAGAAACAAGGTAATAACAGGAAATGGCAAAGGTATAGCTTTGGCATTAGTATATCTGTAAATCCCAGTTGTTCCATTCAAATATGAGCGAACAGCATCAATCCGAGTAGACATAAGGCCACCCAGCAACATAGCACTGTGCCATCTCTGTCTCTGGAGGTAAGAAAGGAAATCCAATATTATTTAACTTCACTGCCTTCTACTGAGAGTGAGTATAGTGCTACAATGAAAAAGACACAAAACACAGTTTCACTAAAGCAAAGAATTAGAAACAAATAGACTGAGTACAGCTGTCACCACATAATGCAAGGTTTAATAAATGGTATTGTTGACTGATACTGGGGTTTATTCCAGCAACCTTTGAGGAGAAAAGTCTTGAAAACAATGAAAGTGAAGCTTAATAGAAAATGCTAAAAATACTCAGCAGGTCAGGCAACAACTGTAGAGAGAGAAAAACAGAGTAAGGCCAACAGGTCAATGACTGAGGTTCTGATGAAGATCATCAGAAGATGCTGCCTGACCTGCAGTGTATCTCCAGCATACTCTGTTTTTATTTCAGGTTTTCAGTATCTGCAGATTTTGCACTTTTCAATGGAAGTGGTACTATTTTGGCAAGGCTAGTGGAATGTGTTAAAGGGTTTCCCATCTCTCTACACCTGCAAGTGTTCACCAAAAATCTTTGGAAGGTTACTGTCCATCAGATTAAGACCCTTGGATGTTTGTGGATAACAATTTCTCTTCTTGAATGGTACCAGTAATAGGCAGAGATCCTATTCAGGGAAGTTCATAGCCTCAAAATCCCAGATGCACAAAGCTATACAGAACCACTTACTTCAAAGGCCCGTAGCTCCAGTTTTAACCAAGTTGTTGAATTCTCATCCTAACCCACTCCTTGGTGTTGTCCTATAGAGAGAAAGCAGGGAGTGTCTACCCCAAAGCAGAAGCTATTTGAATAAGATTTATGCTTATGTTAATATTGAGAGAGACAAGAATCAATATGCAATGAGGATGGGGAGGTGCTGAATGGTGAGCGTGTGAATTGAGGAAGTGACCATGAAAGAAACTACTGATTCTGCAAAGACTGTTAAAAAATACAGGAATGCTGCTGTGAAAGGAGCAAAGATCAAGAATGTGTATGTGACTGGAATAAAAAGGAGAAGTAGTCAAGCGCCCTGTTGTAATGGAAGTTAGAAGAAGTGATATTGGGAAGGGGTGAATTGGAAAGTTGTGGAATGGGAATGAAGCACTGAGGCCATACATTCCTCAGGGATATGGAGAAATTCACTCACCTTACTGTTCTTGTGAGTTTACAGTAGATAATCTAATCCATTAAATGTCAATCTGGAATTTATATTTGCTTCACATTCTATGTTTTTCAGAAATCCACCTGTAATTAAATTTAGCACAATATCTGAGGGCACTTTATAAAGGGTTTCATAATCATATATTTTTTTTAAAAATGTTGATCACTGCTGCTCAGATTATTGATGCTCAAAATATTGAAAATTAGAGCAAAAATTACTGATTTCACAATAGGGGGCCCCACTTTAAGGAATAGGTGTGTAACAATCATGTCCTTATTTCACTCACACTCCCTTCAAGTGTAGTCTCTTGGTAAGTTGCAAATGTCCTATAAAGAGCATTGTTCCAAAGTGTTTCACAATTTTTTGTTACATTCCTTGATAGTAAATCTATTTAGCAAAGTTTAAGTTATTCATATTTATTGGTAATTGGAGCTAATTTTTTTCAAACTGGAGATTATTTGAGGTGCTGTAATGGGATTCAGGATATAATTTTATCTGAGAATGTACATTGGTGAGTTTATGCATCTGAGTTTATAGATCATTCCCAAGAAAGTGTAATAGGTCATGTTGTGCAAGGTGGAATTTGTGAGCCAGCTCTTGGAATCTGGCCCTTGTGAAATTGTTGACACTTCTCCTGGTCACAGGCTCTGTTCCTCTGTGATGTTCTTGTGAATTCCTATTGTGTGAGAGAGGAGAGAGGTTTGACATATTCTGAGAGGACAGGCTCAGAGAGTTGATGGCTTGTTTTGAGTTCCACACAGTCTTTCTGAAGTTTATGAAAGATGGAAGTGTTCTTAAAAAAAGATAACACACCAGGACTTAAATTTAATCATCAATGATTCCACAATTATGGTTTATCAGTCCTCAAAATTATAGGTTTTTAAAGAGAACAAATAGCAACTTATTATATTAAGGATTAATTCAGAAAATCCTACAAATGTTATTGCTTTTTTTATTCTTCGTTGTTTTCCAACCAATTTGACTGCATTATCTGAATTTCTAAATACTATTGTACTCCCCAAAACATGTCAAATCTTACACCAATGAAAGAGACATGAACTTGGGCCAACAATATGTTTAAACTTGGAAAGGTCAGGAAGTGGATGCAGCAAAGTGTATTCTTGGTGTCACTTATTAATTTGTCCTGAATGATAGCAATCAGCTTTTCCTCTGCCATTAGCTGAGTAAGAACTTTTGTCATGATAAATTAACACAGAATGTGGAATTACTATAGGATTATGTCATAATGAGTCTGCAAGCCGAATGGTTTCATTTCTTGTTTTAAGCTGCCAAAATACTGCACACAACAATATCCAGCACAGGAAGAAGCACACAGTCTTTTTGGAAGTGGAAAGTTGTATGCATATTAATGAATGCTGAGATCTCCTCTCGCCAACAAGTTGTGGCACTCACTGTGTCATAGGTCACAGCAGTGATTCTGAATGGGACTGATCGTTATCTATCCATCTCCAGCCAGATGAGAATGTGGCATAGTCTCATTAAAGAAATGTTTGTTCCGGCATCAGAGAAACAAGTGAGCAACCTCAATGTGCATGAGATCAGTACTGACTTTTAATTAAATGTCAGATAAATCTCTTTTGCTTTGCGAACAAATCTACTCAACAAAAAAAAATAATCTCTCTGGGAATTTAAGCTATCTGCATCCAGTACTTTCAAACCACCAATGCCCCTATCCCACCTCTGTTTAAATTAAATATTCCTCTCTGTCATGCTGCTGGATTTTTGAATAGTTGGTGCTGTTGTTCCAAGTCATATATTGGCCAGGGGATATTGAAACTACGCCTTAAAAATGTAAACCTCACCAAACACCATGTTCAGACATTCTCTCCAGTAATCTTTTTTTTGAATAAAAGCCATAATCATCCAAAGCAAATGAAAAATAAACAACAAAGAGATATAAATTTCTATGATGTGTATTTTTTCCAATATAATTCTGGCTGAGTACCATCAATAATACAATCATTTTTGCAATGTTATCAACAGGAAACCACAGTGAGATCCTATCCTGAGATTACAAAAAACAAAATAGACCTTCCTATCCAGATCCCAAAGCTATGTCACAACACTCCTTCCAACAACATGGTGCAGATATACACAAAATAGGATAGGTTTTTAAGCTGAAACTCAGCTGAAGCCAATTTGTAATTTCACTTTTATTGTACAAGTAACAAATGGCCAATTATCCAAAAGCTATATTTTGAATCAGTGAAGTACAGAGGGTGGTTTCGTCTGCATAGAACACATAGCAAAAATTTTAATAACTTGCCATTGTAGTGTTTGCCTTGTTTGATTTTTCCATTCATCAATCGATGGAAAATCTTTGGATTCTCACCCACAAATTGTTCATAAAATGTACATGAGTTCCTTGCCTAAACTATTAAATTAACACCAATCATGATTTTCTTGTGTTTGATTGTGGAGCAAATTTACTTCCACAATAAGAATCAGGACTTCTGTTGTCATTCCAATTGTCTGCCAATTCTCCATGGGTAAAGGACAAAGGACCAGAACCTCTTGGCTCCCGGTGAGAAATAAACTGCTTTTATATTTTGCAGCACTATGCTGGTGAGATCAACTTCCAAACTATCTAGCTGTCTTGCTATTTGCAACCCAAATATAAATTGTCAGAATCCATGAAAGGTGGTGGTCTGGAAAGCTGTGATCATCTGGTCCTAGCAAGCCCCTGCAAGCTTATGTTCATTCTGCAATTTCTTATGTCAGACGCGAGTACCACAAGCAGGATAATACGAAAATTCAGTATCCACAATCAAAATTGATACACGACATACATCATAAGAGAGCTGACAACATTTAATAATACATATATGCCATGTTTATAGCTACTTTACTCATGAGATAAGTAGGATATTTTTAAAATAATTTAGTCTTGACCAAAACTGCCTTTACAAGTACAAGTACGCAATTTTACTGCTGCTATTTTATTCAGAAATTGGTGCACTTTGATAAGCTAACCTTCAAAGATAACTGCAATTAAGTAATTTGATCTCAAGTTGAATGGCCTGCATTTGTATTGCAGAATGTTTCACCATCCTTCTTGTTAAACAAATCCAAGCAATCCTGAAGCCCATTTTTCATTCCCCTTTTCCCATCTCAGTTCCAACTGGAATCAAAGCTACAAGTTACTAGAATTATCCATCTCTGCATTGGAAGAGAATCAATATATTGTAGTGCTTTCTACATCTGTGATCAAAGAGCCAACAAACTCAATTTTTTTGATGGAAAATACACTATCGCATGTACCCAAAAAGGAATAACAAATTCCTTACAAACTGTTTCAGTATCCTTTTATTATTTATTGGATGACTTTTATGATTCCTTTAAATCATTCTCCAGCTATTTCACAGCTATTCATTTCTATTCATTGACAACAGATGACCAAAGATATACTTTCTGGATTTCTCACAGTGCTGTAATGTTCTAGGAAGAAATTAATTTAATAAAATTGTATTTTGTCTCCTCCAAGTTTGAATTGCAAGGCCGAGACAAATTTAAATTCAGATTCATCTGATTCCTCCTGAATTTGATTACACAAGTTATGTGCTCTTTTTTGAAAATATTAAGGTAAAAATGTTTGTGATTGTACAGACCTGCATGCATGCAACACCTTTTTGCAAAATGAAAGGCAGTTAGTTTGAAGCAGTACTTAGTCAACAGATGTGTTCCAACAACCAACACCTTCAATTGTTCGTTCACCAAGCCTCAACTAGAAAAGGAAACAAGCACCTGCAGCAACTAAGAATGAAATGAAACAGCTCTGAAAAAAAAAGGCAATACTGTGACACTCAAGGCCACAATGCAAAAGTACTTGTATTTGTATTGAATAAAGACATTGATGAGGTCAAGGTGAGCTGGGAGTGAATGCACTATTTTCTAAAGCACAGTGTTGTTTTGTTAAAATGCAATGTACAAAAGAACTAACATTCACCAGTTATGGCCAAGCTGAAGCCAGTAAAATAGAGTTGCCACATCATAAGACAATAGAAACCAGTAGACTGATTAAGCAATATACAAACTCCAAAACAGTCTTGGTGCTCAGGAAGATAGCAATTAATAAAAAAGGTAGTACTGTTATTTCCATTCCTAATGATGAAACATAAGTCACTAATGAGATGAAAATCCACCCATCATATTGCAATGCATTTTACTTACATGACAACCTCCATAGAAATTAGTGCAATACCTTACAAGATATAAGTAGGGATTCGACCACCAGCCTCAGCAGCCCTAGTTTAGGGATGGAAGAATAAAATACTCAGGATCAATTGGCAATCACAGTCTGAGCACTGACAGGAAAAACTGTACTCCTCACTAAGGATGAGACTTGGCTTAGTTCCCAAATGGCTTATTATCATGGAGACAGAAAGGACTGCAGATGCTGGAACCTGGAGCAAAATATAAACTGCTGGAAGAACTCAGTGGGTCAAGCAGCATCCATGGAGGCACAGGGATGCGTTGATGTTTCAGGTCGAGACCCAACTTCAGACTTGGGGGAAGAAAGAGGAAAGACGGCCAGTACATAGAAGTAAAAGTATTATACCAGTATACCACATCTTGCATCAAGTGATGTTACCATCCTTCAGGATGCAATGTGCATTTTGGTTAGTACCACTTTAAGAACAGTACCACATAACCAACTGCCTTCTTATGTTGCTGCAATGTTTCAATGCAAAATATTTTAGGGGCTGTGTCTCCAGAGAAAACTAATGTAAGAAATGCAACTTGTTTTAGAAATGTAACTTCTTTTATAAGTATCTTTCTTTGTTAGTTTAAATGATTAGCTATGCTCCATATCTTAAAGAGTGTGTTTAAGAAGATCCTTAGGATAAGAGGCACAACATTAGAAAAAAGCAAGAACATACGGGTGATCCCCGCATTACAGCTGTTTGGGTAATGGAAATTCACCCTCACAGAATTCACAAATCACTACCCAAAAATTTGAGATACGGAATAAAATTCACTCTCATGGAACTTGTGTGAAAAAAAGTAAATAAATTGACATTATTCTTTTTTCAACTCACATTTCTTGACTTTTGCGCAGATGACACAGCTTTGCGTTACAGAAAATCATGATATGGCCCATTTTCTAGGGATGCAACAACCTCCCCACCCCCCATAATGTAGGGGTCATCTGTATTCACCTATGTAAAAGTTATTTCATGGGATGTGGACATCTTTGTCAAGACCAGCATTTATCACCCATCCCTCAAAGCCTGTGAGGTGGCGATGTTGAGGTGTCTCCTTGCATTTTTGCAGTCCATCTGGTGAAGATCCTTTCACAATGCTGTTGAGTAGGGATTTCTATGATTTAGACCAAGCAACAATGTAGGGCCAGCCAATATATTTCTAAATCTCTTGGAGGGGAACCTGTCAGTAATGATGTTCCCATGTGCTGACTGCGTTTATCCTTCTTGGTTGGTGAAGTACTATCGGAGACGTCCAGGTGAGCATTTGCAGTCCATTTTGTAGACTACATTGTAGCTATTGTAGCATTAAGCAAGGGAAACATTTAAGACTAAGTTCACAACCTGGTAACAGGTGAATCTACAGAAATAGGTTGTAACATTAATTCTGACTTTCCTAATCACTAGAAAAAGTACAACTATAATATTTTTCTGTAGATCATCACAAAAATTAATTATTACAATCTATTGCAAGGAAGTTACTACCCACTACACTCCTGCACAGATTTATAGCATTATCTTGTGCCCCACAGGGCTCCATTTCTGAATCTGCGCCCTATGTATTGTCTTTTGTTTCTCAAAAAGAACACTAGTCATTTAAAAATGTAGCCACTGGAGCTGACATTTAGTGAAGTCATGGTTTGGCCCAGATCAGCAGCCTGTGTGGTAAAGCTCCGTACCAGTCTGATTGTGCTGGCAAGCTCTCCTTCCCCACCCACACACTCTGCAGGCTAATTTTTGTCTCACTGCCCTGAATGAAAGAGGTCCTTTTATAAAGCTCCAGTCACTGGCACACTGCCTTTTTCATGGACCAAACTAACTGTCATCTTGGATGTAACAAATTAGTGCATTCTCAGAATAATAATTAGAGCAAACATGAACATGCCATTGTTTTGCTTGTATAATGGAGTAACCGTTTGTTGGCCATGTGACTTTTCCAGCTTTTCTACAACAAACAAAGGATTTCTGAGTCAAGGCTGCTTACTCACCAAAGGAAACATCTTCCAGAATGAAAACAAATTGACTACACAAGTTAACTCCTTCATTTGTGGTTGTGTCATTACTCTTTTAAGACCACCAAAATTCGAAAAATTTTGGGTCCATATTTTCAAATTGGTAATTTTGAAATGAAAAATGCAAGTTAAAACATTAGTCACAATTAAATTACTGAAGAAACACACAGTTGCGTTTCAGGAGAGTGTGACTGTTGATGCACAAATTATTCAAGTACAATAGAAACAATTAAAGGATAAAGGAGGTAAAATTCAACTTCAACAGGAGTGTTATCTACCTCATAAATTTCCTGCCTGACATTATTCTGCATTAAGAGTGACTGAGGTAAGAAATTGGTGAGGAGATAGACGATTAAAAGAACAAAGTAAAAGCAAGAAGATATTAGTCTCTGTAAAAATTAATTTATAGGATGTGGATGACATCAGCAGGACAGCATTTATTGCCCAACCATAATAACCCTTGAGAAAGTGGTGGTGAACTGTATTCTTGAGTTGCTGAAGGTCCTCCCACATTGTTGTTTGGCAGAAATCACTCATTTGCATCCCCACTGAAGTTCATATTCACTCTCCTAGTCTAAAATAGTGTTGCTTTTAGTGCTTATTTTGGTGCTTCCCTATTTTGCAACATTTTGTTCAGAGATCACATTGAATCATACCTGATCGTTTGTCATTTCATTGAATGCAATGCAATTGTGTTAAATATCAATGTTTCAGGTTATACAAGCCTTCCTGTTCTTTACTTTATGGAGATCTTTGGTCACTAGGGTAAATGTTGTGCAAGCATCAACTGCAGTTTTATTCATTTTCTGAACTTTTTTTCCAATGAATAGAAACGAGTACAATCAACAGTCAATATACTTGTGCTCATTTTATATTAGCAACTAAAACCAAATTTCAACTACCCCATCATCACCCTGCATTCCTTAATCCCTTCCAAACTACAAAATCTGTTTATTAACTCTGAATGAGTTTCATGTATCGTCTACATGACTGATAAATGAAAGGTGAAAAGTTATGTAATTATATGTCTGCAGCAAAATGTGATCTTTTCCTACAGAACACTTTTAACTTTCTTCGCTGCAAAACAAATCCACATCAACTTTTTCTTTGTTATAGGCAAAATTAATGCAGATTTGCAGAGATCAGTTCCAATTTAAGACCAACTTACTTTGCAGACAATTGAGAATTAAGAGAGCTCCACAGTAATCAGCTTTGGTGACCTTAATTTGTGACTAGTCTATTCATCTTTTCTTTTTGCATTCAAACAATGAATCCTTTAATGCAGTACACACATAGTGTCTTCATGTATATACTACAGACTGATGAGAAGGTCCCACATAGTCAATAGACAAAACATAGACTGTATACAGTTGTCACGTTACAGGAAGTAAAATGACCTTTATACGCTACAGTTGCAGAGATTGCGACAACTACATATATAATGAGACCATGCAATAATAGTTCTTGTGCAATTACTTACAATTTTTAAAATATTTTAATACATTTAAATAGGGTTACTACTACATTAAATTTATGAAGGGACACTGTCAAAAAAAACAGAATCCAAGCCAAATTACTTTGAAAACATAATCCTCATGCATTGTCTAAAAGTTCATTTATATAAAGGCATAGAAAAATACGCAGGTAAATAGGATTAGTGTACATGAGCAAAAAGGTCAGCATGGATGTGGTGGGCTGAAGGGCTTGTTTCCATGCTGTATGACTATGAATACAGGGGAAGGTATGAAGGCAGGAGTATGGGATTGAGAGGGAAAAATAAATCCACCATGATTGAATGGCAGAGGAGATCCGATGGGCCCAATTGACTAATTCTGCTCCTATGTCTTATGGTCTTATTATGGACTCCAATTATTTATAACAAGAATGGTAGGTGGTTATCTAGCAAGTTGGGAGTCTAGGATAAGATTTAAGCTCAAGAGAAATATCAGGTAAAAGAAAATAAATGTAAATCTCTCCTTTTAGAAATCACTTCTTATGGTATTTGTGGCTTGATTCACATTCAAGCATTATGACAAAGTGCCAGCACAGTTTTTGACCATTTGAGAAAAAGGGAGTTTTGAGGACTGAGACCTTAGACCTGGCACTAAGCTCATGGTCTACCAGGCAGCATTAATCCCTGCCCTCTTGTATGCTTTTGACACATGAACTATCTATAGCAGGCACATCAAAGCACAAGAGAGATGCTGCCAATGCTGTTTCTGCAAAACCCTGCAAATGCACTGGCAGGATAGTGACCATCCTGCCCAGGGCAAGATTCCTGACAGTGAGGCTGTAACTACACACAGTCAGCCCTCAAAGTCAGGCCACATCATTCATATGCCTGACACCAGACTCCCAAAAAGATACTTTATTCCAAACTCCATCATAGCTAGAGATTACCAGGTGGATAGAGGTAAAGATTCAAGAATGTTCTCAAAACTTTCTTGAAAAGGTGCAACATTCTCACCAACTCATGAGAATTTCTGACCCATGACTGCTTAAAGTGCAGAAGGAACACGTGGGATGGCACTGAGAAACTTGCATCAATTCTTTGTAAGCACAGAGAAACCCTGTGCAACTGGCAGAAGAAGCACACCACTACCCAAACTAGCCCTCCGTCTACCCCCTCAAGCGCCTCTTGCACCACTTGTGGCAGAGTCTGTGGGTCCCACATAGGCCTCATCCACCACCTCAGAAACCAGAGAACTGATGTGGAAGCATGTCATCCTTACCTCAAAGGTACTGTGTAATTAAATATACATGAAAACCATTTATACATGTACCAAACGTACATACTGGCACTGAGGTCCGCTCAGCTGTAGTCAGATAAGAGCTGTGAGAACATCTATTTCATAACATTATAAGCGGTCAATTGCAAATATCTATGCGCATCCGTGAATTCAGTGAGAGGAGCTTCTACACTTTAGTCTTCTAAGCTCAGCACAGGAGCTACCTCCAAAGTTAAGATGCTACTTTCATGTTGACACTCAACTATAACTGAAGATTCTCTTGTGGGGCATTGTATAGGAAAGATCCTGCTTCATAACCAATGATTTGTTTTTGAAGTTTATTCTCAGCTGTTTCATCTGACAAATGCAGCACACAATCTTAGGTGAGTGGCCAGTTAATCTGCACTTTAATGTTGTTATGGACCTTTCCCGTCCTCCTGAAGAAGTCACATCCACCAGCACTTAAGTGAAGCCTGAAATCATAACCTTCTGACCTTCAGTTGTACAATGATTGTTAACATATTAACATTCTGTTTTGGTGTTGCATTCACAATTACACAGTCATACTGAGGTTTGTTAAGTGTTTGCTTTCGATTTAGTCTTAATTTTGACACATTCTACTGCTTTAAGCTGTTTGTACATTCATAAAGTGACAAAGTGGATTTTCTGAAAACATGCATACATTACATTCTTATGTCACTTATCAGACAAAACCTTTGGCTGAAAGTCATAATAATGTAGGTCAGCACAAATAATTATTATTTCCTTTCCAGTCTTTTTGGTGGGATTGCCTCATCACCTCACAGGATGGTGACATGACATTCTGGAAAAGGACTTCAAGCAACCATTACACTTCCATTTACATTAAGCACATATCTTTTCAGTATTGACATTGTCAGCTAATGAATTATGTATTAACACATTATTTTCCAATCAATATGAATGTAGGTTATATTTAATGTATATTCCCACTTAGGTGTGCAGGGGCATGTAGTTGGCATCGTTTTATAATTTCAATAGTCATTTGAGTATTTTAATGGTGTGACCTACTGCAGAACTGATAGCAGCAAATTTAAGCCACAGTGATAAAATACTTATCTGAAAATAATGTGGTTAGTAATAATTGCAGTTTCTTTTATTTACAGAGTAAAACAGATCACACAAAATGTGTGTTTCAGAAGCATGCTCCAGAATTAATTAGGAAGAGTATTTTCTTTCTAATTTTTGCAAAAATCTCAATTATAATGCTTTTCCATCAGTACGGTAACTATGGAAATTAGATTAATTGTACCAAAGGATTACTGAATTTCTTTTGAAATTTGTGCCTACCGCCACTTCCTAATTAAAAATGTAATTTACTGAAATGTCATCATAAACACAGATTAAAGTAAAAGAACAGAATTTGTCAAGAGAACAAAATTTCTTGAATATTACCTCATATACAGCTCATTACTTGTCCATATAGTCCTAATGCAGCATGCCAATTCTGCTGCTGGAGAACGACTGCTTTGGGAAATCAGGTCACACAGAAATCTTATTCCATTCCAATTAATTAAACTTTGTTCATACAAATCTGCAGGAAATGTCCTTATTTGTTTTTGGTTAGCTTTTAGGCAAGCAGTCAAATGTATGCTATACAGAATGGACACATAGTCATACCATATTTACATTTTTACTGTCCTTTCTCTATTTTAGGAACACATGATGTTGCTGTGGTAGTAAAATATGAGAAAATAAAATGTAATGATATAATATGAAAGAATAAATTGTAGATATTTCTATGACAGTTGATAGTAAATAATTCTACCGCTCCTGGGTGCTACTTGCTCTTGTTCAGCTCACAAAGAATCAATAGTATTCTTCACAACCCTGGGTTAATGTAGATCTCTCAATTTCCATCCTGATACTGCAGTTCTTGTGTGATATACATGAAGAAATCTTTCAGGATGTTTCCTAAAGAATGTGTGAATAGTTTAAATAATAATAATAAAAAAAGAATAGAAAAAATAGAGCAGGTCAGTGGGGATTTAGGAAAGGTTGAGAAGGTGATCCTGTGGACAAGTAAACTGTATTCACTATCCATTAGGATAAGGAGAAAGATTAAAGTGCAGAGAGTGGAGAGCAAACCAAGCCACGTTGGTGGGTGTGGCTGGGTAGAAACGTTAAGGATTTATAGGATGGATGGCACCCTTTATAGAATGTGCTGCCCACCTAATGCCAAAGTAAGAGATATTTCCAAGCAGCTAAAGAGGTATATGGAAACAGAGGGGAGAAATTGAGATGTAGTTGCCCAAGTGGAGGGTCTGGTGAAGGAGAAAATTTAAAGTCGGCACCTTGAAGTTAATGGTTATTGGATAATTTCCTGAGCCATGTGCAAATTAGGACAGGAGCAGGCGGAAAAATAGCACGTGGATAACAGGCCGATGTGGGAAGAGGGATTCCTTGTCATTGGACACCTGCACCAACACAAGCATTGGAACAGCTGTAGTAATTGGGAAGACTTCACCTGAACTAGAATGGGGCTAGTGTCCCACTTGATAGGATAATAGGGAAAAGGCAAAGGTTTTAAACTGGTAAGGCTGTTGGGTGGGGATTTAGAGATTGCAAAGAGCTACAAGAAATGAAACAAGCCTAATTATTAATGAAACAGCTACAGACACAATGAAGGATATAAACAGGCAATGAATAAGTAAAATAAGAGTTTTAAAAGATAATTAAAAATAAAATGAGGGGAATTGCTAATAAAATCATTTACACATACACAAACACAGAGCATGCTAAACAAAAGAATATGGTGAGCTTCAGCAGTAATGCACTGTGTGGAGCAGATTTAGCAGGTGTTATACAGACATGGATCTATAAAAATTAGAAGTAAATATTACAGGGAATAACATCCTTACAAGAGATTGAATAGACATAATTAAGGGATAATAGTAATATAAAAAAGTGATGGAAAAATCAATTAAAATCCATGAGGCTCAATCACAATAACAGGCTGGTGAAATGAAGGAGGAGCAAATTAATTTGGAAAATAAAAAAACAATAATAATTAGGGGGTATTTGAATTTCTGCAAAATTAATTTACCAGAAGAGGTAGGTAAAAGGGAAAAGTGACCTTATAATGTGTAAAGGACGTGGTTCTATCCCAGCACATAGATAAGCATTGGAAGATTCACCACTGGATGTAGCAATGGGAAATGAATCAGAGCACAGAAATAAAAGTAGAGAAACATTTATGCAATAGTGTTCACAATTTTAAGATAAATGCACCTTAAAGATAAAAGAATTCTTCTGAAAACATAGGATTAATGACTGTAAAGAACAAGGTATTTAATATCACTAAAGAAGTAGTACAGGTGCACTAATACTTGGTGAGATCTGAGGGGCAGGCTTTTCACACAGAGGCTGGTGAGTAGATGGAACAAGCTGCCAGAGGAGGCGGTAGAGGCAAGTACAATCACAGCATTTAAAAAGCATCAGGACAGGTACATGGATAGGACAGGGACATGGATAGGGAAGGAATACAGGGATATGGGCCAAATGCAGGAATGTGGGATTAACATAGAATGGTATCTCGATTGGCATGGGTGAGTTGGGCCGAAGGGCCTGCTTCTGTGTTGTAAGACTCTATGACTTTAAAGGGGACCATAACCCAACAAATTCTCTGGACCTGATGGTTTGCATCCCAGGGTTCCAACAGAAGCAGTGCATAAGTGGGGAATGGGCTTAAGGGTCTGTTTTGTGCTATATAACTCCATGAATCATGGTATTTATGTGGCTGGTCCATTTGAGTTTCTGTTCAATCATGATCTTCCAGATATCGATGGTGGAGACTTGGTCACAATAAGCCAATTGAAGACAAAAAATAAGAAGTCAGACCCTCTTGTTTCAGATGGCCATTGTCCGATATTTTTCTGCCTCAAATGTGACTTTTCATTTATCAGCCCATGAATAAATATAGTCTAGATATGGCAGCATACAGGTGCTGTTTCATTTGCTGAGGAGTTGCAAATGTAATTAATCATTGTGAAGTCATCAGAAAACATCCCCATGACCTTCTCATCAAATGGACGATATTGATGAAGCAGCTGAAGATAGTTAGTCCCAGGTCACTGCCCTAAGGAACTTCTGCTGTGGTGTCCTGGGGTAGGGATAATTAACCACCAACAACCACAACCACCTTCATTTGTATATTGGCTTCAGTTTTACCAGGATGCTTTGATGCCACACTCAATATCTTCAACTCTGGAATTCAGTCCTTCAGTCCATTGCTTGGATCACACTGTGACAAGATCTGAAGCCAAGTTGTTCTGGTGAAGTCCAAATTGGGATCTGTGAGCAGATTATTGGAGAAAAATTGCTGCTTGATAGCAAGATCAACAACACTTTCTATCACTTTGATTGAGAGTAGACTGATTGAGAGATACTGAGCCATCTTAGATTTGTCCTGTTGTTTTCAGAACATAACAGCTTGGGCAATTTTTCACATTGCCAGGTAGCTGCCAATGTTGTTTCTCTACTAGAATACCTAGGCTAGGGATGCAGCTGGCTCTGGAGTGCAAGTCTTCAGTATTACCGCCAGGATGTTATCTGGTTCCACAGCCTTTGCTGTAGCCAGTACTCTCTAATGCATTTCATTTATTTAAAGGATTTGAATAGAATTGCCTGTAGACTGATGTTCTTGAATTAGTATCTCAGGAAGACAAAATGAATCATCCACTTGGCACTTCTGGCTGAACAAGCTTGTGAAAGCTTCAGTCTTGTATTTAGCATTTATATATTGAACATCACCCTTGTTGAAGACAGGGATGTTTATGGAGCCTCTCTGTCCCATTAGCTTTTTAATTATCCACCACCATTTATGATTAGATGTGGCAAGACTGCATAGCTCCCAGACCTGTTAGCTGTGGGATTAACTCCATCTACGGGACTCATTTTTTATATTTAGCATCTTTTATGTCCTGTTTTCCAGTTTCACCAGATTGGCACGTCACTTTTAGCTTCGCCTGTTGCTGCTACTAGTATGCTCTTCTGTATTCTTCATTGAATCAGGGTCAATCCCCTGGCTGAATGGTAATGATTGGAGGAGGGAAATTCCAGGCTACGAGGTTCCAGACTGTGATGGTTTACATTCCTGTGACTGAGACTATTTCACAGCACCTCATGGATACTCAATTTAGAGCCACCATATCTGTACTGAGTTTATCTCAATTAGCACAGGTGTGGGCCGATGATGGATCTGGACCATGGTAACAGAAAAGCAAAACCACACCCAAAACCTGTCACATATCCTTGCAATGCAATGTTGACAACCCCCAGACAGGAAAATGATTGTGGCCTGAGTTGTGCTCAAGAGGTCAGGGTGAAAGTGGGAAAGGGATTAGATCCCTGGGAGGTGTGCTCAGGGAACGATGGGAGAGGGATTGGATCTCTGAGCTGTAGTGGAAGGGTGTGGAAAAGGGATCAGAGTTCTGTGCTATATTGGAAAGAGGTGGGTGGGGGTAGGGTGCTTTGGGGAGGGTGCAATGGGAGAGAAGTCAAAGTTATGTGCTGAAATCAGGGGTGTAGTGGAAGGGGATGTAGTGGGAAAATATTTGGAGCCATGTGCTGTGGCCAAGAGAAGGAAAAGAGGGATCTGAATCCTGTACCTTGGGTTTAGACTGCAGGGTGGAGGGAGGAAGAATCAGGTTGAGATGATTGGGGTGCATATGTCCAATTTTAGAAACGGCTTCAAGGCAACAATTCATAAATTCTTCGTCTACGACAAAATATTGGTAACAATAAAATTACTTCATATGTAATTGCATACAGAAATTTTTACCAGCATTGGTAAGCCTTTTCATGTTTTCATATCACCTCCTTAAGTATTTCACACCCCATTAGCTGCTGTTTGCAAAATATTTCAACAAATCAAGTACTAAATTCAACAGAAGGCAGTTCAAATTTGAACGCAGTGGGAAAGCTAATTCTTAAAAAGGCAGATGCAAAGCATTAGTGGCTTTTTATTTGTGTCGGGCTGGAGGATGTCAACACTGTTTCACAGCAAAGCTCATTTGGGAAAAACAAAGCATCTGTAACTTCACAGCAAACTCTCAAAAATGTTGAGAAATTATTCTAATTTAATAATTCTTATCACTTTCTAGCCTCTATCTAGACTTTCATCCTCCACTCCCCCATCTGGCTCTATCTATCCCCTTTATTTGTCCTCTCCTTATTTGTCTTTAGCTATAACCCACCAACTGCTATCCCTCCATCCATCCCTCTCCCCCACCTAACTCTATCTGTCTATCATCCCCCTCGACACCTGGTTCCACCTACCAGCCCCTGCCTCACCCGTCCTTCTCATATCTTTATACTGGCTATCTCCCCTCTACACTCTCAGCCTTGATGTAGAGTCTTGACCAAGAATGTGGACTATCCCTTTGCCTCCACCAATGCTACGCAACCCACTGAGTTCCTCCAGCAGTTTTATTGCTCTAGACTACAGCATCTGCAATCTCTCATTTCTCTTAGTTCTTATTTATGTTTACTTCGATGTTATTGTTCACTTAGAGTATGCCATGCTTAATTTTCAGCAGTATATAAAAACTCTGTTCAACCAGCTAATTTATTTTAACCCAATTGAATATTTTTAAATCCTCATTGAAAGGCCATAAATTTTGCAGTCATTTAAAATACTTTTGGAATTTCATCTAACAAATTGCATTCACAAAATTTTAATCCCATATAGAACTGTCAAAGATGAACATTTTCAAATATTGCATTAAAATAATTAAGACTGTGAAGATAATTTTGCTTGTATATAGTTTCATATGGAAGGAATTGTGGAAAAATGAATGTTATTTGCATCACTTTGTTCTAGACTGGTGAGTTATCCTGCTAGATTGGAGCACGCAGATTGTACTGATATGAAATTTATTAAGGAAGGGTGGGAAATAGAGAGCATTATATGGGGAATGGCTACAGTCTGTGATAAAGTAGTACTTCTGAAATGAAATTTTGATCCTGAAGGGAGTTATTCAGTTTTTGGAATCAAATCCAGCATTTAGAGCCACAGAGTCATACAGCATAGAAATGGAGTGATTGGCCCAATTTGTCCATGCCGACCAAGGTGTCTTCCTGAGCAAGTCCCATTTGCTTCCACATCCCTCTAAACCTTTCCTATCCATTTTTGTATCCAAATGTTCTTTTTTAATGTTGTAATTGTACCTACCTCTACCACTTCCTCTGGCAACTTGTTCCATATACCCATCACCCTTTGTATGAAACACTTTCCTCTCAGATCCCATTTAAACCTTTCCCATCTCACCTTAAACCTATGCCCTCTAGTTTTAGACTCCTTTACCCTAGGAAAAATGACTGTGTTCTTATAAACCTCAAAAGTCACATTCCATTCTCCTTCGCTCCAGGTAAAACAGTCCTAGCCTATCCAGTCACTCCTTAAAACTCAAGCCCTCCAATCCTGGCAACATCCTTGTGAAACTTTTCTGCACCCACTCTAGCTTAATAATATCCAACCTATGGTAAGGCAACCTGAACTGCACACAATCTTCCAGGTGTGGTCTAACCAATGTCTTGTATAGCTGTAATATGATGTCGCAATTCTTATACTCTGTCTGATGAAGGCAAGCATGTCATACACCTTCTTCACCACTTTGTCTATTTGCGTCACCACTTTCAGGGAACTATGTACTTGTACCCCTAAGTCTCTCTGTTCTACAATACTTCTCAGGGCCCTGTCATTCAATGTGTGTGCCCTGCCCTGGTTTAATTCCCAAAATGAAGTTTGCACTTGTCTGTGTTAAATTCCATCTGCCATTCCTTGGCCCACTTTCTCAGTTGATCTAGATCCTGTTGTAGCCTTACACAACCTTCTTCGCTGTCTACTACATCACCAATTGTGGTGTCATCTGCAAACTTAATAATCATGTCACCTATATTGCCATCCAACTTGTTAATATATATGACAAACAGCAGTATTGCCCTTGTTCCTTAATAGCCCCTGAACAGAGTGGCTTGCCAGACCATTTAAAGGTCTGGAGTTGCATACAAGCCAAACCAGATGACAAAGGTAGACTTCCTCTGCTCAGGAATATTAATGAACCAAGTGGGTTTTTAATAACAGTCCAGTAATTTTTCAGTCACCATTACTAAGAGCAGCAATTCTTTTTTTTAAATTCATGGCATGATTTGAACTCGGGACCCTATTGTCAGTCTCTGAGTTACTAGCCCAGTAACTCACTCATTGCGGCACTACCTAACTCCATAATAAAAGAGTTGGGATAATGGTTCATTTTTGGATTGACATCAGTAACTAATAGGGTGCCACAGGGATAAGTGAGACCTCAACTAGTTACAATCTATATTAATGACATAGATGAAGGGAGTGACTATACTGTAGGCAAATTTGCTGATGATGTACAGAGGGATCTTGGGCTGCAACTCCATAGCTTCCTGAAAGTGGATTGTTTTGTCTGGAGCATCAGCGGCTGAGTGGCAACCTGAAAGAAGTATATAAAATTATGAGAGGCAGAGATATGATAGATGGTCTTTTCCCCAGGATTGATGTGTCAAATACTATTGGGCATAGGTTTAAGGTGAGAGGGGGAAAGTTTAAAGGGGATTTATGAGGCAAGTTTTTTTTAAACACAGAGTAAGATAGATGCCTAGAACGTGTTCCCTGGTAGAAGTGGTGGAAGCAGACATAATAGCAGTGTTTGAGAGGCATTTAGACAGGCACATGAACAGCAGGGAAAGGATATAGAGCACGTGCAGGCAGATGGGATTTAGCATCAAGTTGGCATGGACATCATGTGGTGTAGGGCCTGTTCCTGTGCTGTACTTTTCTGTGCTCTATGATACAAAAGATAGACGGGTTAGCATGTCCTGAGGGCACAAAGGGATATTGATAGGTTAAGTGAGTGGACATAAATTTGGCACATGGAGTATAATGGAGGAAAATTTGAGATTATTTACTTTGTAAAGTAGAATGCAAAAGCAAATTATTATTTCAATGGAGTGGGATTAAAAATTGTTGCAGTATGAAGGGATCTGGATCATTCCTTGTATTAAGATATTGACAACGTGATAAAAGGTTGAGCAGCTTGGGCCCAAACTCAGTAGCACTAAGAAGAATGAGAGATGATCTTATTGAAACATACAAGATTCAGAGGAGGATCAGTAGGGTGGATGCCAAGGGGATGATTTGGATTTTCTTGAACTATAGAGCATAGTTTCAGAATAAAGAACCATTTATTTAGACAGAGTGAGGAGGAATTTCTTCTCTTAGAAGATCAAGGTTCTTTGGAAATCTCTACCCCAGAGAGCTGTGGAGGTGCAGCCATTGAAAATATATTCAGGGCAGAGAGTAATAAATGTTTAAGTTACAAGTGATATGGGGAAAAATGAGTGAGTAGTGTTGAGGATAAGATTAGATCATCCAGGATCTTACTGAATGGTGAAGCAGACATTAGGGTCCTAATGGGCTTCTCCTGCTCCTGTTCTGCTAGTGATCGGGCATCAGCATTAACTTACATAGCATGGATTAAGTTCAGAGGAAACCTATTCCATGGTGCTCCAACTGTGCGCCTAATCCCAGTGACAGAACATGAACTAAGGAATTATACTTTACACCATGCCACAATTACTAATATAAATGAGCATCAGTTCAGAACAACAAATCAAGGCACTGCACCTGAAGGGGAGGGGAGGGGACTCGACACCAAGCATAGAGCTCTGGAACTGGTTGCTGTCTCAGTGCCATGTGCTAAATTGCTTAAAGTGAGAGCTGGACCCATTTCTGGTAGGGATGCAGAAAAATTCTTATCAAAGATACATACAACTAGAAATTATCAGGCCAAGGGAGATTTCTTAGGCTAGAACTGATAGTTAAGAGATTTGGAGAGGGATTACGCAGATACTTTTCCCCAAATTGGTCTGTGTTTTTATATGGATTATCACGCCTCTCAGAATCACACTATTTAGTTGGGGTCGGGAGTGTATAAACTACGACCCACACTGTATTGCAATTGTATGATATCTGGATGGACCAAGTAATGTTTTGCATTCATTATTTGCATGTTGGCATGAACAAGAAAAGAAAAAAACATAACAAAAGTTTTGTTTAAAGTGTAAGCTTTTGAAAAACTATTTCAGAGAGAGAGACTAGCCAAAGGAGAATGATTTTATTGCAGGCACGTGTTTGGTTTCACAAGCTGAGTCATATGACATAACCTAGTTTTCAAATTCTAACTGCCTTTTCCTCCTCACCCCCATATCCATTATTTTTATAAATAATAAACAATACATTTGAAGAAAATTGAATATGTCTTTGATTTCTCCCCTGGATTGCTTGTGGTAGTCGCTGGGAGGTTGATCTTTAACTATTGTATTCTCTGTAACAATCCCTGATGGTTAGAACATAGAACTGTATGGCACAGGAACAGGTCCTTCGGCCCACAATGTTGTGCTGAACTAATTAAGCTAATGACATCTATTGACATTCTATTTCTGTTACTTCTGGTAACAAGCAGTGAAAATACAAAACACATGGTGCAGCAGAATCAGAAAAGATCAGGATACAAGAGAAATTGTAGAACCTCTTTACTAAGTTAGCTCAGATCCAAGGTCTATTTCTTCAAGGAAACCCACCCCCTCATTCCAGATATCAGAAGTTCTCCAAACTAAAACTCTGTAGATCTAAATTCAGGAGAACACTTGCACATTTTCCTTAGACTGTTTATTTTAGAGTATCCTGGTCCCACATTACCTGGTTAGATGATGAATCTTTGGCAGTGCAGAATGTCCATTCATCTGCTCTGGAAGAGTTAGTCCCATTAGGAATTCTGGAGTCACATTATTTCAAACATCTTCAATATCTGTGCCATTTTAACATTACCCAGGGTTGCTTCTTACATTTCATCACAACAGGCCCACCCACAATTGTGCTAGGGTTGCTGAACAATGGTGGAATAGTATACCACCCATGCCTCTCACCAAATGGCATTCTGTGGCTAAACTGCCCTTTGCAATCCAAAGAATTCATGGGTCCTAGCTTTATTACTGGGCTTCCCATTGAATAGCCAAAGAAAATGATCATCTTTGACTGGGAGGAATAAAGGAAATTTTACATACTAAATAGTTTTCAAAATAGCGAGGTACTTGAAAAGAAGATTAAAACATGAGTTTCACCAAATCCAGTATGTTTTACTTATCTGAACATGGTATTAGATTTTTCTTTGCAGAGTGTCTGGTTAAAAACTTCACAAAAATACTAAATCAAATGGTTATACTCTCACATGTAAAAGATTATCAGGATAAACATTAAAAGGAACAGCTACCATGCCAAAACACTTCACAGTACTTTATCACATGTATAAAATGAGATGGTCTGAACAGAGAAACCTGCACTCAGCAACATAATTTCATTAAATATTGTCAGGTATTTTAAATTTTAATCTAGGAATATAAATAAATGCTATGCTTATTGCAAAGTTTACACTGCAACAGATAGTGTGCTCAATGCAGTGTAAGATGCTGTGGCAAACATTCCGGCCATAGGAATTTTCAGCATAAACCATCACATGAATTGAGAATTCTGAGTACTTCGATTAATTCCCTTTTGATCCTCTTTTCTTTCTCCAATATTCACTCCCCTTCTCATGGCACCTTCCCATGAGACCACAGTAGATGCGACAACTGTCCTTTTACTTCCTCCCTTCCCATTGTCCAGGTACTCAAACATTCCTTCCAGCTGTGGCAATGATTTACATGTAATACTTCCAATTTAGTATGCTGCATCCAGTGCGAAAACAAGTGCGAATAACGTGACCATTTTGCAGAACAATATTTATTCTGCTTGAGATGATCCTGAGCTTCCAATTACCTGTTACTTCAGTTCTCCATCCCATTCCCTCTCTGAGCTCCTGCAGTAGTCTCTAGCTTCTTATAATGTTCCAACAAAGCCGAACACAAGCTCAAGAAAAAACACCTCACATTCCAACTTGACACATTACTGCTTTTGGAAATAAACACTGAACTTAGCAATTTCAAGTATTAAGCCATGTGAATCTTGTATCTCACATATCTTGCACAATTATTTTTTCCCCTTCCTCTTCTGGTGTTTCATATTTTCTTTGGCATTACCTCCTTATTCCTCCTCCAAACACAGTGCTTGTTATTAGTCACCATCCCCTTTCAGTCAGCATCATTACCACTTTTATCATTCAGCCTCTTCGTCTCCATCCTATTGCAATCTTGATCTTTTGTTCTCTTCTTCCTTCGCCACTTCCTTTGCAATTCAAAACTTGTTCTATATAACTAATTCCATTTAGTTTCTCCCTCCACAGTTGCTTTCTGCCCCAGTTATATAGATCCAGCATTTTCAGCTTATCTTTCATAAAATCAATCAATAAGTCCTGTCATTCACCACTCTTCCCTGCAAGCTGTATTTGGCATTTCTGTGGTATTCACCTCAAGCATTGGTAATTCCAGTGGATCACTTCTCCAGCTGTGTCTCATATACACCTGGTCTCACGTCCTGTTCAGCAAGTATTGCTTCACTGTAATTGTCTTCATAACTGTGAATACATTGTAATACATGTTCTTGACCGCAATCTCCTTGTCTTGTTAGCTATAGATGGACAGAATCCAACCTCTAATTCAGGGAGCAGCAGTTTGGCCACAGGGAGGAGGACCCTGACAATGACTTTCCCTGTGGTAGACAGCAGGGAGACACCTCTATGGTTATCACAGTTGGAATTGTCCCCTTTCTTGAAGATGGTCACAATTATGGCAACTCTGAAGTATCCTGGTATATCTGCCTCTTTCTGATGAGATTATGGATTTATGACTGAAGCTCTTTGCCACTTAGCTTTAGGATTTCACCTGTTAGCAATACCTTCCGTTCTCAAGGCCTTGTTATTTTTGAAAAGGGATGTAGCCTTGTCACAGTAGCAGCTGGCCCACATAGGGTGCTCTGGGATGGAATCAAGGACATGCTCATTAAGGACAGAATCACGAAGAAGATGTCTTTGAGGTAATCCTTCCAGGGTATTGACTGTCTCTCTGTCCCCGATGAGTTGATCCTCATTCCTTGCTCACAGTGCGGTGTGACCGTAGGTGCGAGGGTCATCGATAGCTTTTACAGCACTGAGAACCTGTGCACATTGTGGCTGTCGGCAAGCTGCTGGGTCTCCTGCACTCTGTTCTTTAAGTGCCAGGTTTTTCTGCTGGACCTCAGCCTTCAGATGCCAGAGCTGTTTCTTTTCCCTTACACTTGTGGCAATTTCCTTGTCATTGTCATCAAACCAGTGCTGACTTGGTACAGTGCACATGATCTTCATTGTGTGAAAACTCCAAGAAAAATTCAGGGAGCAACAACAGTCATAATATGTGGCCTTCTTAGACCTCACTCAAGCCTTTGACTCAAGCAATTGAGGGCAACTGTAGAACGCTTTCATCATATTTGTTTCCATATTACATTTGCTCCACAATAGCATGCAAGTCATGATGCTAAAGGACCAATCACAGTGAAAACTGGTATCAAACAAGCTTTTCTCAATCCTTCTTATTGCAATGTGGCAACAAACTTTTCATGAAGTGCAGCTAATTTTTAGAACTAGGGGGAAACTGTTCAACATTCGGTGACTACACTCCAGAACCAAGGTGACCCAAACCCAAGACAACACTTTCATCTGCACACACTCAGAGGCTGAGCTTCCAGACATCAGCAACTTGATTACCAAAATATACAAGAGGATGGGCTTTACACTTGACATCTAGAAAACAAGATCCTCTACCAACCTGCTCCTGCTGCACCACGGTGCCCCCCAACAATAAAGATTCGCGAGACCTTCCCATGTGGACCACTTCCCATGTCATGGAAGCCACCTCTCAGTGAAAGCAAATGTTGGTGACGAAATTCACCACTGACTTCAATGCACCAGCACAGCCTTAGCTTGATTGAGGAAAAAGGTATTTGATGATCAAGAGTTCAGCCCTTGCACAAAGCCTGTGGTCTATTGATCCTTAGCCTTCCATATGCTTCTGAGACCTAGACTACCATCAACGCTGTCTCTACAAAATCCTCGAAATTCTCTGGAAGGGTAAGAAAACTAACACCACTGTTATTGGCGGAGCCCTCTCCTGTATTTCCTCCATTTCCCACACTTCTACCCTCACCCCATCTCCCCAAAGCAGGCCAGGGATAGAGTTCCCCTGTTCCTCACATATCACCCCGCCAGCCTATGCATCCAGCATATCATTCTTCACAACTTCTGCCAGCTACAATGGGATCCCACCACCAACCAAATCATCCCCTCCCCTTTCCGCAGAGACCACGATCTCTTTGACTCCCTGGTCCACTCATCCCTCCCCCATCCCACCGGCACTCTCACCCGTAACTGCAAGAAGTGTAACACTTCTCCCTACACCTCCTACCTCACCACCATCCAGGTCCCTAACCAGCCCTTCCAGGTGAGGCAGTCTTTCGGATGCATATCCATCGGTGTTATTTATTTACATGTGGTGTTCCTATTGTGGCCCCCACTATATCGATGAGATCGGACGCAAACTGGGCAACCGCTTTGCCGAGCACCTGTGCTCCATCTGCCGTGTCTGTCTGGATCTCCCAGTTGCCAGCTAATTTAATTCTCTTCCACATTCCAACACTGACATGTCTGTCCTTGGCCTGCTCCACTGCCAAGTTGAGGCTGAATGCAAACTAGAGAAATGGCACCTCATATTCCACGAGGGTAGCCTACAATGGCATGAACATTGAATTCTCCAACTTCCTGTAACTGCTCCCCATCTGTCCCTTTCCTCTTCTCTCTCCTCCTGATCGACATGGCCCCCATACTCTCCATCTGCCCATCACTCACACACTCCTCCCATTGGTTCCCCTCCCCCACAACTTCCCTCTGCCATCCTCACCTCTCTCCCTTTATTCCATGCTCCTCTTTCCTCTCCTATCAGATTCCATCTTCTTCAGCCCTATGTCACTTCCACCAATCAGCCCCAGCGTCTTGCATCCTCCCCCCAACCCCCACCTATCGCCCGCCAGCTCTTGCTCTACCCCTTCCCTCCACCTTTTTATACTGGCTGTCTCCTCTCTATCTTTCAGTCCAGATGAAGGGTCGATCTGAAACATCAGCTGTTCATTTCCCTCCATAGATGCTGCCTGACCTGCTGACTTCTTCCACCTTTTGTGTGTTGCTCCAGATTCTAGCACGTGCAGTCTCTCGTGTCTTCATTTTGGATATCTTACATTCTGCCCCTCCTCCAGGTCATTAATAAAATAGTAAATAATTGAGGACCATAAGTTGATCCTACATGCCTCCAAACTGATAAGACCTTTCAACCTGGCAAATACACATTTACTCTACTTCTCTGTCTCCTATGTGATAACCAATTTTCAATCCATATTAACATAGTTCCAATCTCATGAGACCTTTATAGGAATTTTATCTGGCCTCTCAGTTCAGCAGCATGCCTAGCATACTCACCCAGATCTCATGTGTCTCTTGAACTACCACTAGCAGTAATATCACCTCCCTCTTCTGGAGTATCACTGAATTTCTCTGTTCCGTATCCTTCCCCAGACATTGACAATATTCTTAACCTTTATAAATGTTTCCTGACCTTTCATTTATGGGGCAAATGGCTGAATCTGCTTATCTCTTGAGCTCACTGCCATTTCTGACAAATCCATCTCATTATTGCTCTACTGAGAGAATCTCTTTCTCAATTTTCTTTGTGCTGGCCCGAGACTCATCAATGTCTTGGTCGAAGCATGGACCAAAGAGCTGAATTCCAGTGGCGAGTTCAGAATGACAGCCCAATGAATGCAAGTATTATCTGTTCATCATTGGTGATGCAAAAAGTAGTGTCAATGATTCACTAGCCCTCCATGGCATATGTTATTGCAGCCTTCTCACTGCAATTAGTGATTTGAACATAAACTATTTGCAAACTTTCCTCACTGTAAAAAACATTGAAATTATTGGAAAATCAAAAACTGCACATGCTGAAAATTTGAAAACAGAAAATGCTGCAAACAACTAGTCTGATGGAGGGTCTTTTCCAGTTCTGAGAAAAGGTCTTCAACCCAAAATGTTAATTCTGTTTCTCTCTTCACACATGTAGCCTGATATGCTGAGTGTTTCCAGCATTTTCTATTTTTATTTGAAATGATTAGGCCTCCTTATTTGAATGAGTTGTAACTGAGTCTTAAAGGGGTGCCTCACCCTAAAAAAAATTTGTGGGGCTCAACTTTTATGCACATTGATTGGAATTCAGAATTAGATTAATTCAGAATTTTATGTTCTTTTAAAATAATGATAATTTTTTAAAAGCTTATGATAATTTATCTTCCATCATCAATACAAGTCCTAATCTTAATTTCACACTCTGTAATATAGTTAAAAACTTGGTTAAAATTATTCTTTTCTTTCTTGTTGTCTGTAATATCTTTTTCAATGTGATTGGCTGCTCAGTCCACTTAATGACAACATTGTTGTGGGGCATCAGAGACTCCCAATAATTGATACTTGAAGCAACCGATGTTGAGGGAGTGAAATAGGACTCCAAGATCACTAAATGTTTATGAATAGCTTTCTTCAAGGTCAGCACATGTGTCTTTGCTTCAATGCTGTCTTCCAATTCAGCACAATGATCCTTCAATCAGGGCACTGTTTCTATTGTTCCTTAACAGCTCATCCAATCAGCCAATCTTAATGCAAAAATTCAGATTGTGATCAAGAAGAGGCCTCATAGCTGTGAGATTCTGCCCTCACCCTACACTCAGACTCTTTCAAGAAGAGGATCGTGATGGCAGTTTAGGATTTGCCTTTTGATGCTGGGGCATTGTGGTAAATTTGCTCCCTTACTGCTTTCTTGTTGACATTAGTTAACTCAGCAAAGACCAGCATACATTGAGTACATGGATCAGTACTGCACACCAAGCAGGGATGGTATTTCTGAACCACTGGGGAAGCATCAGCTTTTATTTTTAAATCCAGGTTTTATCTAACAGTAGCAGATGGTTCCAAATTGGCAGCAACAGCCTGAGGTGTAGTTGCTAAAGAGTTCTGGAATCATCAGTCTTAGAATCCTTTGTAACCATCTTTTATCCTGAATGTTCAGGTTTATTTATGTATTAACATAGCATGTGGCTTGGATTGTACCATTTTACAAAGACAGATGTACTGCTTGTCACAGTCATAAATTTTCATAACCACCTTGTGTCGAGCTACTCTTTCCATGTAACAATGCTGCCTTGCTATGGTTTTGTGCACAGCAATGTGCATCATAGTCAGAGATCTACTGGAATCAACATCTGGAATGAATAAGGAATGTTTTTCTTATGTAAGTGAGTGGCTGATTGTAGCTGAATAGATTTTATAATGCAAGAGGCCACTTTAATACATAGACTTTAAATATCAGATTTTAGGTTGTAACTTTTTAAATACTTGCATGGACTTAACAGTTAATTAAGTCCAGGGTTGCAAGCTCTAATGAATACAATCCTGGAGGTTTGGCCATGTGATGCTGGATCGTATGACATTGGTCATCTAAGCAAATCCTCGATTATAATCCAAATATATTAAAAATAATCGGCTGGATAAATGCAACCTGGTCACAAATCTTGTAATCTGAACATCAGACAACAGAAAACACTTATTGAATAGCTATTCAATAAATGTGCACTTTCAGGGTTGTTTCAGACCTGGCTGGAGGCAAGTTAATCTTCTTTTCCCACTGAACAAAGTTCTTGAGATACCCATGGTTCTTGCATGGTCCTGCTGGATTTAGTCTGTGGGTACCTGCAATGAAAAGGGACGTCCTTGGCTTCTATGAGGCTGTTAACCTCAGTCAAAGAATTGCCTCTGTCACTTGAAGAACATCCTAGTTATTATGGTGATGGGCTCAACTACTTTAACAAGACACCCAAATGGTTTCTACCTGGTGCGCCTTCCAACAGAATAGTCAACAAAGTCCCTTTCGCTGCCTATGAGAGCTTTGGAAAGGTATGAAAGGGTGATGGTATCTATAATAAGTCAAACTGTTTGATCACTGTGATCAAAGGAGATTTCTCTTTTAAGTTCTAATGCATATATTCAACAGTTAAATTCTGCATTGCAAAATGAAAATCTGATAGCGAATAAGATATATTTTGCACAATTATATAAGTAAACATCATCTAGTGATGTACATCAGCTAGGGTATTGTGTTATTTCAGCAGCTTCCTGACAGCAACCATGGCAACATCAGGAAAAAAAATGTTACTCAATATTTGGTTGTGAACACGCAACATGTAATTACATAAAAATGGTTACAGACATGGATTGAAATCAGCGTATTCACATCAGAGTAAGAATGCATTTATCAATAAAAGGAAAATAAAGTTACTTAAACCAAAGGTATTATGGAACTTTTACCTAGAAAAATGCACAGCACTCATCTCCACCTTACCAACAGAAATTGAGGTAACAGCATGCAACCTACGATCTTGGTTTATAACACACAGAAATGCAGAGATCAAATACCGCTGCATATCCATTAGGATATATGAATTAAAAGATATTGACTGGGATATGATGTCCTGCTGTCTGCTTCTGCCTACCTGAGTTATCAATCTGATACAATGTTGCTGGGTCTCAGTGTCAATTACAGACTTCCAAAATTATGCACAGCGTTAATGTCTCATGATCTCTGCCTTAATAATAACAGCCCTGTGCCTCATAGAGCTATGGGACCACTCACAACACGGGACTCAATCTGCAAGGACAATCATGGAGATTAAGGGGGACGATACAGTCACACACACTGAAGACACGTTTCCTCCCCCTCGACCCCTTTGCCCCCTCCAAAAACACCACACTTATTATGCTGTTGTACTGTGGCTGCCAATGGAGAGACTTCTTTAAAAACAGGATCCACTTCCCACACTTCCTAGCAAAGGTATGGCATCTGCGAAACTCATAGGCAGCTGCTGTCAGGACTGTGCAGGTCAAATTTTAAGACGGTAGCAAGAATGAACAAAAACTCAATAATTTTATTTTTAAAAAGGTAATTTTTCCCAATTTTGAAGCTTTTTGCAACTCCCCCAATTAACACTAAAAGGATCCATTTACTGTACCAAATGTGGGTGAAAAACAATTTCTGGACATGTGATTTTCAGCCCCATTGCATCACATCATAAAGGTGCAGGATTTGCATACACAAAAGCAAGTTTCCTACCTCAACAATATTATCATGGAAAGCCATCATGATATTTCTCCAAAGGAAGAGATCATTTGAAGGTTATCTATGTTTGCTCTTTCAAAGGTCCAAGTGGCTAGCTAGATAGGTATACGGAGGCAAAGAAAACACCGCTGTTCAGAATTCTAATAACCTCTTTATGAGTGCACAGGGAGATTATGACAGCAGGTTGCCAATCACCATTTTGGTATTTAGCTCTCCATTGAAAAATTTATGTTGGTAAATAAATCAGTAAATTTGTTTATTATTGTCACATGCACCAGGGTACAGATAAAAACTTTGTTTTGCATGCCATCCGAACAGATCATTTCATTACAACAGTGCATTGATAAGTCACATGTACATCGAAACACACAGTGAAATGCATCTTTTGCGTAGAGTGTTCTGGGGGCAGCCCGCAGCATATGTTGGTGCATAGTCAAGGGAAGAGGACTACAAATTTTCAGGTTATGCACATTTATTGTGACTTTAGCAAAGCACAAAGTGCTGGGTACGTGGAAGCACAATGATGACATCATTACTGTCATTAGATTATTAATTCGTGTATTTTGTATAATTATAATTTTAGCTTTTTCTGATAGCAGCACTGATTTTTATTTAAAGTCGAGGTTCTTTTTCCACTTGTCAGATTCCTTCTTTATTTGTCCTAGTTGGAACAGTGAGAGGTGAGAAGGAGGTTGAGCAGGTGCTTGTGTTTCTATGACTTTGTTCATGTACTTGGGGCTAGAAATTGCAGCAAAGGAAGATGCTCTCAGAGTAACTTACTTAGCAGTTGTAGTGCAACCTGTAGGTGGTAAAGGTGACTCCAGAGAATGCATCAGGCCCACGTAGAAGTCCTGTGTATGCAGCAGAAAGAGTGCATCACATCACAAACTACCCACCAGCCTGTCCTGACAGGCATCTTCTACCCATCTGTGGAACCATGTGTGGTTGTCACAATGGTCACAAACTACCCCTGAATCCACAAAACCAGAGTAAAAGTACGTCATGGCTTGATCCTGAGGGGAAGAAGAGGAAAAAGAAACAACACAAAGAAGGAATTGTATCCAGCTATGCAAATCAAGTATTGGTACCAAACATTTGGAGTGTGACCACAGATAGTCCCCTTCAGGTGATAAGGAGAGTATTCCATCTCATCCCTGACTTGAGCCATGTAGCTGGGAAGGGCAAGGGAGGGGGAGAAATAGATTTTGTTAGATCAGAGGTGGACCATTCACACCAGAATAACAATCTTTGTACTCCTGTAGTAATGAAGTGGATAATTTGTATGATTTGTTCAGTGGGTGAATACCTGATGAAAGGATGTTAGTTTTCATGCAGTTGCGTAAACTTGGATGCAATTTTTTATTGCCTTGGTAACTGCAATAAAGTTCTGATTTTATTTAGGAAACTCCTCTCTAACCTTGTAATCTTTACGAAGGACGAATAATTTTCCTGCACACTGATTAATGTCTGAATATATAATAAACAATATTTCATATGTCCAGTAAAATTTAATGACCAAGTTAAGTACTATTTTATAACTTTCAGAATGTAGCAGAGTATTCCTTGAAGTGGTGGTCTGAGAATAAAGTCAAACTCTTGGAAACCTATCATGTCCAGCAATGATCAGACTCTATTGTATTTTGTACTATTAAACATAACAGTGATAAAAAAAAGACTGCAGATGCTGGAATCTAGAGCAACACAAAAAGCGCTGTAGGAACTCAACAGGTCAGGCAGCGTCAATGGAGGGAAATGGACTGGCCAGATGATGGGTCTCTACCCGAAACATTGACTGTCCATTTCCCTCCATAGATGCTGCCTGACCTGCTGAGTTCCACCAGCACCTTTTGTATTGCTATTAAACATAACTCTGAATTACATGATGTCACCCCACAGAACAGCCTTGAAGCTGCCAATACACTGAGGGAGACATCCCTAAAGCAGAAGTACATTGTGAAAATGGGTTAACCCAACATTTTGCTTTGCACCCAATGCACAGGTATATGTGCAGTACCCACTTGTAATTGTGTTGCCAGCATTGTCTGCTCATGCTCTTCATATGATTTAATCAGATAAATATCTTGGAACAAGTGCAACCTTGAATTTTTTAATATTTGTGTACATTTGTTTATTGCTTCCAAGTGCACAGTGAATGTCTCTCTCCCACAATCTCATGCTGACAACTTCATACTAATTACTTTTTTCCCCAATTGTCTGTTGCAAGTCGCTTTGTTGGACCACAATTTCTCATCTCTATGCCTAGAAATTCAATTATATAACATTCTTTTTCAGTGTTAAGCAAATGAAAATTATCCATTTCCCCCCCACCCCATGGGAATGAAGAATAACATTTGGGTCCTTTTGCATCACTCAGGAAATTTGACTGGGCATTTCTGGTTTTGAGTCATCGTGTGTCCTTGAGATGTTTTTGGTGTTAGAGATGCATGGGATGATATCATTCCCTGTGCAACACAGCTTTTGGATCTTTAGGATAACATTGTCTTAGAAGCACACCACCAGATTGGGCCACCTTGTATGTCTATTATTTAACTTCATCTTTGAGGCACCCCAGCCCCTGCCCTAGTCATTCTCCAGTCTCCAGCCTGATAACCCCATTGTCCTGATATGCTGCCAGTTTTGAATTCACCTTTCCACCCCACCCATCACCACCAACAACTGCCTGTCTTCTACTTCCAATATCACCAAGGGCTCCACTCAATCAAATGCTGGCCTCTGATGCCCCCAACCCACCCAGCCATGGGACATGCATAATTGGTCTGTACTTGCTGATTTCCCAAGTTCTGCTTCAAGTACAAGTACCAAGCTGTGCACCAGACCCACTACAAATAACCTACCGGCAAAACAGGGCCCTGGCGGATGCCATCTCCCTGGCCCTACACTCATCTGGAGCATCTCGACAGCAAAGACACCTACGTTAGACTATTGTTTATTGACTACAGCTCATCTCCAAACTCTTAGACCTGGGACTCAACACCTCCCTTTATAACTGGTTCCTTGAATTCCTAACTAACAGACCACAATCAGTGGTCCTTTCAAAATGCTGAAAGGAGAAGAAAGGGGAAGATGTGACTGGCGGTGGAATTTTGTTGAAGATGGGAAAAATGTGAATTGAAAAAGGAAGGGTGGAATGTGAGGATTGGGAAACTATCCTTGTTCCGTTCATCTGGAGAGGGAGTGATTGTGGAGCTACAGAAAATAGATGAGATGTGGCCAAGAGATCTGCAGACTATCCTCTGTGTGCCTGGAAGCGTGGGGCAGAATTAATTGTCACTTTCCAGGACAGGAAAGAAGAGGACAAATTGCCAAAATGTTTCAAGTCTACTGTGTTAGTGCAGTATTTTATACCACATTCATAGCAGGTGCAGGGCTGTGGAGGTTAAAGGGACAAACTGTGTGGCTTGCTGCATATATCTGATATTTACACACACACACACACTTATATATATATACACACACACACACACACACACATACAATACATACACATTTTTTGCTCAGTGGAATATTCAGAGAGATGACATTTTATCTTATTGTAATTTTGTATACTTTAAACACATACAGCTCCAGGAGATTTTTTGAAGAATGATTAAGAAATATAACATTCTTAATTTTCAGATGTTTCATTATGCTTATTCTGTGCCTTGCCTTATTTCATCCTGCAAGAAGCCAAGTCTTTCAAAAGCAGGGTTAGACAGGAAGTGCCAGTGCAATTGCTCAGATAGAAACCTCTGCGTGTAGATGGTTGATTAATTGCAGGTCTGCCCAGACAAAGCTACACGGAGTTGGATACTGCCAGCATGCTATCTGTTGCCATGGTAATCCCCAGTGTTCCTGCTTTCAAACAAAACCCTGGAAAATTGGAAGGACTGTGTCGTATGTAAATAAGGTAAAAATCATTTTTATTCTTTAACTTGGATGTAGGCTTTGGTTGAAAGGGAGTGGATTCTATTTTTTCAGTTTTGTTGTACAATCCCCACACAGCTACCTAACAGGAAAAGTTCCAGTATCTGCAGCAATTCATTTAAGTTCTGATCTGATTGTGCTCCTTTAGTATATTTACCGAGTTCTATTCCGCTTCTCAAATTCTACCATTAATTTTCAACTTGAAGATATTTAACACAGTAGGAAGGAAGTTAATAAATACTAATATTAGACATACTAGTCTGTTTCCACTGACTTAACACTAAGGATAGTTGAAAAATCATCAGAGTTGCTTTTATAACTGTGTCTACATTTAACGATAAAATGTCATGATGCCATGCCACTTCACACAATAACTTCAGGCTTTCGGGCATCATCCCTTCCAGTCCTGACAATCGCCAGCAGCAGGCAATATTTTACCATATTCAATTATGGCATTCCTGATCCATGCTATAAGATTATTGTTGCAAAACTAACACATGGTATGTGCTGCCTTATTTTTATCACAACACCAGCCAGGTCCTGTAGATTGAAACCAGCATCTACCGATGAGTAACTCACAACAGCTCTGGCATAAATTACCATTACTTGGCCTAAAATTAACAAGTTCCAAATACTTGTTCTAGGCAGGCAGCAAGAACGCTCTCCAAATTCATCAAGGTCCTTTCTAAATAAAAGTACGCTGGATCCTAATGATTCCTCAGGACTCCAACTTTAATATTTTCTTGATGGCCATAGCAGGAAGCTTTTTTCCAGGATAACCTGGCAGTAAAGAAGATTAGCACCAGAAGGAGCTCAAAAAGATATTTTCTGGTGCCAGGTGCAACAGAAATGCTCTTCCAATAAGTTTAGACCTTAGCCCTACAATTTTCCAACTCTTTGTAATCTCAGGATGATGAGGGCAGATAATCCTGCCACCTAATGCACTCCTTCGATGGCTGTCACACTTTCCACCTCTTTCTTCTTAGAAAGAAATGCATGATAGTAAAAGGCAGGAAAATATTTAATTGGCATGATTTCCCACTGGACAGAGTCAGACAATTCAGATCCAGGCCCTGGTGTCACACCATTAAATTCACTTTAAAAGTAATCAATATTCATATAACTTATTTTAAAGTTAGTTAAGTAAGCCAATAATCTTTACTGGCAAGAGGCTAAATAAAATATAATACATTTGTATTATTTAATGAAAATGCTATCAAGGTAAACTCATCTCTATGTACGCAGTGGCCAGATGAAATAAGAGTGTAACATTGGAGAAAGATTTTCTCTTTATACAACCAGGGAAACTGTAACTATGTTTTATTCTAACTTTGTAACAAATGGCACTGTATGACAATCTAGAGTCATAGAATCAAGTCATCATGTCATAGAGCACAGAAAAAGGCCCTTCTATTCACCCGAGCCCACACTGACTATAAAGGACCTATTTACACCAGACCCATTTTATTCTCTCCACATTTTCATTAACCAGCCCCCCTCTCCTATCCCCAACCACACTTTGCCACTCACCTACACGCTAGGAGCAACTAACAGGGGTCAATTAACCAACAATCCGCACAGACAGAACCTGAGGTCAGGATTGAACCCATATTGCTGGAGCTGTGAAGCAGCAGCTCCACTCATTGTGCCACTCTACTGCAGTCATTCCAATTTTTACTTAAGTTGTCACCCTAACATGAGACATTTAAAAACTATTTTGATATCAGTAAAACAAACTAACAACTTAAATACTTAAAAGCTACAGAAAAATAACTCTGAAATATTATCAGTAAATAATGCCACAGGATTGTTACCTAGACAATTAGTATAAATTTACAGCATGATTGATCAGTGGAAACAAAAAAAACCTTAAGGATGTACTACGATGAAAAATTGTCCCTGTTTACCAAATCAACATGAATATTTACTCTTAATATTTCAAAGTAAAATAATATTTGCTCTGATTTTAACTGTTTTCCAATTTAACTTTATTTTACACCTGCATTATTGCCCATGCCTGCTTTGAAAATGTATTGAGTTCGAGCAAAATTTTGATGCATATCAGAGAGTAATTGCTCCAGTCTAATCTTCAAGAGTAACAGCTTATGATTATACATATTTTTTGTCCATACTATGTGAGATTTGCTTTTCATTGTCCCTCAGTAAACTTCATTACATCACACACCTTTCAATCCATTTATTGAAGTGGACAGAAAATTTCAAAGGCAATCCCTCTGGTTGAGGATGACTTGTTTCCGCCAGAGTTTTGAGGTTTCTGAGGTGATTAATGAATCGAATGCAGACTTAGCCATAAATAGGACAAATGGAAATACAGGACAGGTGAGTGGGTTGATTGGGTTCTTACTCCTTCCTCTGCTTGCACATGGCCTCTACATGTGCCCATTGGAAAAAGTCAAGCTGCCTGCAACCTTTACAGATGGCTCTTTTGTCAGATTGAGCCAGGGGTTCTCATGAGTCAGAAAGGTTGCATACTTTTTCCACGTTGGTTTTGAGGATTTTCTTTAAGCATTTTCTCTGTCATCCTGGAAGCTGCATACTAAGGTGATGCTCAGGGTAGTGTGCTCACTTCGGGAGTGGTCTTCTGAAATGAACTGCTTAAGCCTGATCAGGGCTTCACTGGTGAGACAGGGCACTGACACTGGCTTGCCTATCTTGCCAAGGAGTTTTCATAGAGTTTGCAGATGCACCATTGGTAGTACTTCTCCAGTGAGCAGGAAAGTCAACGTGACTCTAAAAATCTGACCTATGAATGACTGAAAGATACTGTCCTTCCTGAGAAGGTAAACATCAGTAAAGCCAGATTATAGGAAGTTCATGCGGCCAAACAAGGAGCCTTTCCTTTTGGTTTTACCCCTTCCTTGAGTAATGGCACCTGATATATCTCCTGATCTATCAAGCTCCTCCTAATCGAAAATACAATTGCAGATTTGCAATTCAATGATGTTGGTGATGAACTTTGGCACAGCTCAACACTAACGTCAACTCTGTGTTACCTGAGCATCACAAAGCCATGTTACTGTAATAAGCATTATCACTTGCCCTTTATGGATACATCTAACATCGCATAAATGTCTCTTGCTGTAAATTCATATCCTGGAGTCTAGTAATCAAGGAAAAGCATCTAGACTGAAAAATGAGTGACTTTACAATTCCAGGGGCATAAAAATGAAGTAGAGACTTGGAGTTGGCTGGGCTGCCTGGAGCTGCTCTTGTCCAAACATCAGCCTGGTTTTGTTGATAAGACCATACAGATCACCACTGAATAACTTCACCACCACAGAGCCCAGACTGTAACCCTCTCTGTATGCTGGCTGATGGATTGAATTCATCTTCTCAGTTAGAGTAATGCGTGATTAGTTGTTTGCCAATTATCTCCAATTCCAGGTGCCGAGTGGTTTTGTTACAGTTGCCAACAGCTGAGACAAGTGCTTCGTCATGAAAACTAGCCAAAAATCACAAGCAACACCAATGGGAAGAACACACATGAATGAGAACATTGGAATTTAAGATCTCATTGGTCACATGTTGTGAATGGCCTCAGAAGAAATTCAGAACAGAAAACTGGCCATTTCATAATACTTAGGAATTAATTTTTAAATCAAGGTGAAACAGGGTGATAGTTGAGAAGAAAAAAAAATTGGAGAAATTTCCCAGGGTATTACACCATCCCAAATCATCTACTTTTTCTTTGAACAAAAGCAGGTTCAAAGTTAAAGGGAACAGTATGTCAGACAGGTTCAACTTATCACACTATGCACAAAGCACTAAAATGACTGTAACCCTCAGTATGTTGATGCACAATATGAGTACTCCATGCTTAATGTGTCAGGAAACTATTTAAAGATCATGGCTAATGTACACACATCAAGAATATGGTGCATCCAGTATGATTACACAGTGTTTTCAACATTTCAGGATACACCACATTCAGTGCAACAGCATATTGTGCAAAAATGGGATGCAATACATTTGTTGTGACTGCACACTGCCTATACAATAGGCTTAGTGTGATTACATGAGTGAGCACAGTACACATTCAATGTGAAGTGACAGCTCAGTGACTGTGCACAGTGGTGAAACAGATTCAACGATAATGCACACTTTAGACGGTAGAATCAGAACCACCACAAAATGTGGGTGCAGCAGGTTCAATGTGACTGCACAGCGTATTAGGGCAGATTCAATATGACTATGCATTGGGAACAGAAGAAATTTGGTGCAACAATATATAGCAGCTACAGCAGACTAACAGACACCTTGTGTTTTAGATACAGCACGTGCAGTGATCACCATCTGGAAGGTGCACAGCACAGAATCAAAATCAGGAACAAAAATTGTTTCCAAACCAATCTGTAGCTCAGGGAATAGGATAAAAATCTAAATATTGTCTAAGTGTTATAAGATTCAAATTAAAAAGCAGAAGAGGAAGTGCATTTGCAGATGCATCTGAACTCCAGAGATAGAAGAAATGCAGTGGACAATCTTCCATTTTAAATCGCCCAAACATTGAGTCATATCCTTGAAACTGTAAAGCTGAAAAAGAACACTAAAGCACGAAATAGGCCTTACACAAGAAACCTCACATGTAACTTGTGAGCTCCCACTATTGCAGGAAATGGAGCTCAGAAGGAAATTAGCTGTTCTGATTAGGGCGGGGTTGGTGAGATGTGTGGGAGAGGTGAGAGGGGAGGGGGCTGGCAGGAGAGGGTTGGGATAGGGATTGTTAAAGGGGGAAGAGAGCATCTTGGGGGTAAAGAGGATCTAAGGGAGAGAGTGGATGATGCCAGAGGTAAATGCACGATGCTGGAGGTTGAGAGAGATAACAAAATTGGAAGATGACGCAGAGGAATAGGGGTAGAGCTATTGGAAAGATGATGGAGTAAGAGGGGTTTGAGGTGAGCAACCAGCCAAGAAAATGATCTTCAGCTAGAGAATTTGGGGCATCCGAGACAGGACATTTCAAACTGAATTGTGTGGGGGCCGGAGGGCTGCCGGGGAAGAGCAGGGAAGTGTGTGAGAGGGGTATGGAAGTGATCAGTGGGGAAAGAAAGAATAACCTTACTGAGGGGTAATGGATGCCTCAGACTCTGGGAACAACTCAGGTGGGGTTGGGTCTTCTTTAAGTAACACTGAATTGAACATCCAACCTTGCATAAGGCCATCAATGTACAAACTTAGTGCAGGATTTTCTGCATGATATCTAAACATGCACTGCAAGCCACTTGAAGTTGCTGCATCTGCCCTTTAGCCTTTGTGTGCTGTGTCTCATATGCACAGACCTGGAACAAAAACCTGGCAAGTGCTTGCACACAAATGGATTTCTGATTTGAAAAAACTATGCCAGTCAATAGAATTTCTAGACCAATGCTTCTCCTTTATACCTGTTTTTGTTAAGGTATAGTAATAGATATACACTGTTGGGTGAAATCTAAAGCATGAATTGGAGGTATATTTAATACTGCCAGAATTAATAATGGGCATGAAAGTATACATCTTCTTTATCTTTCTCCCACCTTCACATCATCATCACCAACAGCCACTTCCCTCCATCCCTTCCTCCATGCCACGTGCAGGTGAAATATACGTGGCAAAACCAATACTGCTTTCCTATATGGATGAATCTAGTTTTTTTTAAATAGCACTAATTCCACTTGATGGATAGGAAGCTATTATTTTCACCACCGAAATACTGTTCTGATTACTTTGCAGGCAGCAGAGTCTGAAGACAGTTAATTTTCAAATTTAGTTTGGAACCAGGATTACACTTGTTCTACTAACACAAGTATTTCCACATACTACTAGTGTGTTAATGATGTTGAGTGTTCTAACTTAGTACACACACTATGAATTCCCAGTATTATTTTGCTTAATAAATAACCAAGGGCAAATAAAGCATTTGTAGATTGTTAAAAAGCAATACAAGTACAATTTTAGATGCGTTACAGGTGTTCTCACTCAGTAAAGTGGAAGAAAAATTCTTTTTTGTTAATATCAATATACCAACACAATGAGAAATAAATCAGAAATTGTCCACATTACAAGTTGTATTTAATTCCAATTAAGGGTTTCAGAAACAAAGTACAATGTACAGGCATTACCAAACTTGCATATTTAATGTCTGTGATCAAGGATAAATTGCTACCTAAATGTGTACAGTTCCTAAATGTGTACAGTACTTTTGAGCTGTTGATAAATTATCAAAAGAAGACAGTTGAATGAATTTGGACTGGATTTCACATTAAGACTGAAGCAGGGTTCTTGGTGCTAATCTTTACTCCATGATGAATCTGAAACATGGATCTGACAAAAGTCTTCAATGTGAAATGTTAACCCTGTTTCTCTTTCCAAAGAAGCTGCCTGACCTGCTCAGTAGTTCCAGCATTTTCACTTTCTCTTTACTACAGGATAAGTCTGACAGCAACTTCTGTAGTCTCCACATTTATGGTTGAACATGGACATCCAGAGGCTGATGTCAGAAAAATACCTGATTCTTCATTGGGTATACTGTTACAATCCTTCCCAACAGAACCAATGTGACTGTAACATGTAAAGTTGTGGCATGTTCTCCCTAGGTCTGTGCTAAAAATTACTTTACAATGTGTGCTGCATTCAGAAATGTGTAAATTTTTAAATAGTGTGATAAATGATGATTACTACTCAGCCTCTCTGGTCCTGCAAAAATAATATTACAACTATGTAACCTTAATCCCTAAAGAACAGTTGGAGATTCATTAAATTATGTTGAAATCAAAGTCAGTCATTTATATATCTTCCTTAATCCCAGCTGTAATTCACAATCTTTATTTTACTTCTAGGTTTTGACTCTGGATGTCTCAGTGAGGATATTTCAATCACATTGGTTGAAGGGTCTCACCGTTGCTTCAGTTGCTCACAAGTCCTACAAATCTCCTGAAGAGAGCATTACACTGAAACACTTGCTAGATTAGCGTAAATCCAAGCCTGTGACGTTTTTAATTAAGGTAAATGGCAAAAGCTGTTCCTTCACCACTGGGAGCAAAATCTGGGCCTTTGTTAAAGGTGTGGACAGATAATTTATACAAACATCCTGATAGGTCAATTGAATTTTCACTTGGTCAAAATGGCATAAGTCCCACATAGCGCACGACAGTTATGTAATATATTTAATTAGATAATTTTCTATATAAATTTAATTTTAGTTACTTCAGAGCAGTGTATTTCCATATCCCTTTCATCTCACTGGTATATGAACACTGGCAAACTTTAAGTGATGCATTGATAACACTGCAACCCACTGCAAAACAGCAGTGTTCCATTTGTCATTGTTGCTCACTTTCTAATTCTGGTCATTGTGCCGCTGCCACCATACAACAAATAAATGCACCATCAGCAGTAGGTTTTATATTTTCTTTTTGTTATTTCTCCTGGTGAACTAGGGATTGGATTTATGAATTGCATTTAATCCATTAATTTCAACGTAGATAAATCATTTGAAGAACCATCTGAATACTTCTCTAAATTAATCATATTAACTATTTGTATTTGTACTGCATTAGAATTACACATATTTAATTTAAAATTTAATTGATATTGCACTGCAAAACAACTACAATAAAGTAAAAGAAATGAACCTTCCAGGTTTTGAATTTTCTCTCAAGTTTTCAAAACAAACCTCTTTTAAAAATAATTTTGCACCAGCTTTAACAATTGAATGGCAGATTCAGATCATTTATTCATTAACAGCACCATTTGATTAAAAAACCTTCAAAATCCCTTACAGTGTGTTTTGGGTATGTAGCTCTAATAAACCCATCTTCATCTATGATACAGTATATTTTATTTGTTTTATTTACAGCTTTCACAGTTAAGAATACACTTGTATAACAGACTGAGAAAACAGATTATTATTCAGTACAACCTGAACTGAAGGATTTTGTGAAAGTTGGAAAAAAAATCTGCTCAGTACTGCACACACTGGCTCGAATGGTACTCAATGCAAAAAGAAAGGCTTTGCAATTAAAAAATAAATTTGAAATCTGGTTTTATAGGTCAGGGATCAAAAATGAGTGGTGCTCTACAACACACAGGGCCCAGAAAAAATTAATTTCACATTCTTTAATTTTCAGAATAAAATAGCCAGCAATTTCAGGGCAAATAATTGTCTGAACCCTGGATTTTATTTTTAATCTGTGAAGGCTGCTGAATTTAGGGTCATAGTAAGGGTTGATTAGGTACGAGGTGTACAAAGCTCTCTTCGGTCGATGCCATTGAAAGAAGCAAGTAATTTAGATTCAGAATTGGTCTAGGATTGAAGCTCACTCCATTACCGACCATTTTCAATTTCAGCTATACAATAAACATCAAACTCAGCAAGGAAATTAGTGCATTTGGTAATGTACTGGAATAGATGGGTGGGCCTCTGACAAGATGACAGTTATCACCAAAGCTTCAGTAAATGAAATCCTTGAGTGGTATCTGCATTTGACATATTTTGACATTTTTTGAAATTGTATCCTGCTTTTTTTTTTAACAATGTTCATGTTAGAAGCACAAGTTCCATCAACCCTTCAGGAAGCTCAAGAAAAGTATTTTATCACAACTACTTAAAGATGTTTAATTAGGAAATTAGTAGACTAATGTAGCAATTCATTTATCAGGTTTACTGATTTGTGTACAAATTTGGAAGTCAAGTGTCAGAATTCTAACAATCAAATGAAAACTTGTAATTTTAAGTTTTGTTTTCAAAGCAATAGATCTGGTTTCCAATACATTTACCATGGTTAAAGGATAAAGGATAAAGCTAGAAAACAGGTATTAGCAATTTGTTCCTTTTTCATTCCTCTGACCACTATTTTTGAGGACATCATTAATTTATAACACACAAGCTACTGCCTATGTGAAAGAAATGAACAAGAACTGTTTAGCTGCTCACATCACAAAGAATTACAGAGGTTTATGTAATAGTGTGGAGGTAATTTTAAAAGAATGATGTTTGAACAATGTTTTATTTTTAGCCCTAAAAAGGCATTAGAAAATGAACTGAACTGCCACAATTTTATTCAGAATAATTCGCATTGTTTGAAATACAAAATAGTTTTACATTATCTAAATGCAATAAACAGTTAATTAGCTTATTCTTCCATGTAGGCTAACATTTTTGAAAATGCTTTAATTTTTCTCCCCACGTTGCCCTCTGGAGAGACAGCTTGCAGTGTGCTCAGTTATCAAGTGCTGCCCTAATCCATTTCAACTTTAAAATGGAATCATTATGCAGTTTCTTTATAAAATTAAATTCAAATCTTATTTCATTTAATCTGGATATTATACTTAATTTATTTGGAACTCTAGGACAGCAAAAACCACATCTGAAAACCAAATGCAAAATGGAAACTAGTGATAAAAAGTTTCTGACTATATAGTATATAGTATATTTCATGGTCATGTGCTGTCAGTGAAGAACATTAGGTAGCTTTCTAGAAGGATCCAAATAATTGGACTGAAGGGTCATCTTCATCAAAATCTATCTTGTGATTCTTTATCCCTGCAGTACATACAGTAACAGTATTTAGCATTAGATCCTGCCTCAATATCACGTGTATTATCCTTTCATTTCCACTCTTGACAATCTCACCATTGTCAATACAACAGGAAATAATTAAAAAATCATATTAAGGTGTTGGGCTATGAGGTGTCAGGATACTGGTCAAACCTCCAACTCCTCACATGAAATTCCCACTTATTACAGTTCAAGCACTTGCAAACAGAAGGGATGCCACAATCTGTGGGCCCAGAATAGGTTAGCTACCTTACCTGTCAGCCAAAGAATAACATGTGGCCCAGAGTGAAGGGAAAAGAGAACTAGGGAAAACATAAATAGAATACCCAAAAGAAAATACAACAAATTGGCAAAGGCTTCTGCTGAGAATATTTGAGGTTCTTTCTCAGTTTGTAATACCATCAGGACATGTCTTCTTGTATTATCCTTTTTGCATTGCATTTCTGAGTCAGTGTGGAGCCCATTTTGCTGCAAATCACAGCATGTTTAGACACAGCAATTTGCAAAAAAGCAGTGTGTGGGGAGGCAGGTGCTGATGGAGGGCATTTAAAACATGAGTTTTGCCATCAGGACTTCTTTCCACAGATTAATTTTAATGACAGCCTTTCTTTTTGCACAGCAAGTAGTGTTGTTTTGATTTCACTCCCAGTAAAACAGAGAAGACATTGGGACCATAGTGAAATCCAGCACAAAAAATGTTAAACAAAAAGATAAAGGGAAGCACAACAGAAGGAATGAATGAGAAAAAGGGCTGCAAAAATAAAACATTTATGTCTTGGTTTGTGATTATTTGATGCTGCAACCTACATGAAGAACACAACTAGCATTTCATTCAGTCTCTGAACTGAAGTGTTGGAAGAAATAGAACACACGAGTACACAGTAAACTCAAGGACAAGATAAAGCTACTGGACTCAGTGAAGCTCAGCCCTCTTATTAAGGCCTGCAATTATTAACATCTAAACCCTCCCATCACACCCTTGTTACTCTCAAGTCCATTGGTAAATGCAAATTCTGATCACCTCTCAATATCACTTCCAAACCAAGAACCGAAGAAATTGGACGGTATTGAGAAAAGGAAGGAGCTGCACACAGTGAGACGTGGAAAAAAAAACAAAATGATTTCCACAGTGGGATGGTACACTGAGTAGGGTGGAACGGAACATGCCAGAATTTCTCATACTTTCTCAAGACAGAGAGGAAGGCCATTTGGCCTATTGAGACTATGCCAGTTGTCAGAGTAATCCCATGTATCCCATTCACCCAATTATTTCCCTGTAGTCCATTCTCTCTCACACGCTCATCAATTTCACTCTGATTCTCCTGCCAACTTTCTACACTAGGGATAATGAACAATCATCAATTAACCTACCAGAGAACATAATAGAGAAATAGAATGATGCATGAAGATGAAAAACTACCAGCATCAAATAAAGCTGGAAACAAATAATGCAGGAACAATTCTAGGGTAGAAGGGAAGGAAATATCCCATTTTGAACAGATGGAATTTATGACGAATACAATTGGGTTGGTAGGGACAAGAGTGACCAGCTGAATTTATAAGGAGACTGAAAATATCTGCAGTGGGAAGGTTAGAGAAGTGAGTAACTCTTGCGGAAGACAGGGAACTGGATGGGGTACAGTGTCTCTGTGAACAAGATCCACAGGAATGGAATGTTTTTATGAACTGCAGCAGGAAGTGATAGATAGGAAGAATGACTATGAAGGGAACTTTTAAACATGGCCTGTTTGATTAATTGATAATCCAAATCTATTATTTCCCCCTACATTCACATGCAGCAAGGATCAGACAGGGCTCGTGAGGAATATAGAGGAGCAAGGAAGGAACCTAAGAAGGGGCTGAGGAGAGCGAGAAGGGGACATGAAAAGGCTTTGGCAAGTAGGGTTAAGGAGAATCCCAAGGCTTTTTACTCGTATGTGAAGAGCAGAAAGATGGCTAGAGTAAAGATAGGTCCGATTAAAGACAAAGGTGGAAAGCTGTGCCTGGAAGCTGTGGAAGTGGGTGAGGTTCTCAATGGATACTTCTCTTCAGTATTCACCAAGGACAGGGGTCTTGATGACGCTGAGGACAGTGTTGGTAAGGGTAATGTTCTAGAGTATGCAGATATCAAGAGAGAGGATGTGTTGGAGCTGTTAGAAAATATTAGGACAGATAAGTCCCCGGGGCCTGATGGAATATTCCCCAGGCTGCTTCGTGAGGTTAGGGAGGAGATTGCTGAACCGTTGGCTAGGATCTTTGAGTCCTCGTTGTCCACGGGGATGGTACCGGAGGATTGGAGGGTGGCGAATGTTGTCCCCTTATTCAAAAAAGGTAGTAGGGATAGTCCAGGGAATTACAGACCAGTGAGCCTTACGTCTGTGGTGGGTAAGCTGCTAGAAAGGATTCTATGAGATAGGATCTGTGATCACTTAAAGAATCATGGACTGATTAGGGACAGCCAGCATGGCTCTGTGAAGGGAAAATCTTGCCTCACTAGCCTGATAGGGTTCTTTGAGGAGATGACCAGGAAGATTGATGAGGGTAGTGCAGTAGATGTGGTCTACATGGATTTTAGTAAGGCGTTTGACAAAGTTCCACATGGTAGGCTTCTTCAGAAGGTCAGAGGGCATGGGATCCAGGGAGGCTTGGCCATGTGGATTCAGAATTGGCTTGCCTGTAGAAAGCAGAGGGCTGTGGTGGAGGGAATGCATTCGGATTGGAGGGCTGTGACTAGTGGTCTCCCACAAGGATTGGCTCTGGGACCTCTACTTTTTGTGATATTTATTAATGACTTAGGTGAGGGGGTGGAAGGATGGGTTAGCAAGTTTGCAGATGACACAAAGATCGGTGGTGTTGTGGACGGTGTGGAGGGCTGTCGAAGCTTACAGAGGGATATTGATAGGATGCAGAGTTGGGCTGACAAGTGGCAGATGGAGTTCAATCTGGACAAGTGTGAGGTGGTACACTTTGGAAGGACAAACTCCAAGGCGGAATACAAGGTAAATGGCAGGATTCTGGGCAGTGTAGAGGAGCAGAGGGATCTGGGGGGTTCATATCCACAGATCACTGGAAGTTGCCACACAGGTGGATAGGGTATTTCAGAAAGCTTATGGGATGTTAGCTTTCATAAGTCGTGGGATCGAGTTTAAGAGCTGCGAAGTAATGATACAGCTTTACAAAACTCTGGTTAGGGTACTGTGTCCACTTCTGGTCGTCTCATTATAGGAAGGACGTGGAGGCGTTGGAAAGGATGCAGAGGAGATTTACCAGGATGCTGCCTGGATTAGAGAGTATGGACTATGAGGAGAGACTAAAGGAGCTAGGGCTTTACACATTGGAGAGATGGAGGATGAGGGGAGACATGATAGAGGTATACAAAATATTAAGAGGAATAGATAGAGTGGACAGCTAGCACCTCTTTCCCAGGGCACTAATGCTCAATACAAGAGGGCATAACTTTAAGGTGATGTGGGGGGGGAAGTTCAAGGGAGACTTCAGAGGGAGGTTTTTCACCCAGAGTGTGGTTGGTGCATGGAATGCGCTGCCTGGGGTGGTGGTGGAGGCTGATACGTTGGTCAAGTTCAAGAGATTGTTAGATAAGCATATGGAGGAATTTAAGATAGAGGGATATGTGGGAGGAAGGGGTTAGATAGTCTTAGGAGTGGTTTGAAGGTTGGCCCAACATCCAAAGGGCCCGTATTGTGCTGTATTGGTTCTATGCTTCTATTGTTCTATTAAGATTTAAAAGGTTAATCGACAGCAGTCCTTGGATTCCTCTAATATCAGAGTATTTATATAGAACAGCTTTAACACAGCAAAACATCCCATGACCTTCACAGGAGCATAACCAAACAGAAAGTAGTAAGCCCTTAACTTTCACAGTTTTGCAAATTCATAGCCAAAACCCAGCAATACACAATTCTTAATACATGGTTGCACCACAACTGGAGAAGTAGTAAGAGTAGTATCCGGCATCAACCTGCATCCCACATCGCCAACATCCCCTAATACAGCTTGATAAGATTAGTAAATTATTTGATCTTCTTATTTTGATGAGGAAGTCATTCAACACAACAAACTTTACCCTCTAGATGATCCCCAGGAGAGTTTTTCCTTTCCTTTTAAAAGTGCGAAATGTTATTTGTCATTGTCATAAATATTAAATTATCCTCAGTTGTATGTTATTTTCAACCATGAATAACTAAATATATCCGAATATTATGTCTCCAACCTCACAACTGGCAGAGCACTCTTCAATCTATGTACATCATAACCAGTTTTTCAGTTGCATATCTGTGGTGTGGAGTGTGAAATTGTCATCTTCATGTGGTTTCATAGGATGCTAGCTGAATGCCTATTTGCTTTGGCAGACCTCTTGACATCACAGAACCAAATTCTGATACCTGTTCAAAATCTTTTACAAGGAGAGATCAGAATAGAATAAAGATACCTAGTTCCTAACTTTCAATATTCTACTCCTTAACATTCCTTCCATAATGAGTTGTAGCTTTGCCTTGCAAATCGAATTTCTCCTTTTGTTGAAGAGACATTTCATGCAGTGTCAAAGGAGCAATTCTACCAAACAGGAATCATAAAATTAAATTTCTGCCTAGCCAAGCTGCTTAAAGCATTTACTTCAATGTATTTTTCTCCATACCAGATAATTAGTTACACTTCAAATAATACCCATAAAATCACATTCATAAAAACAAGTGCTGTTGACTGAAGCTCTTACTAAGAAGTGTATGTCATTCACAGCATATGAAGTGCTAGCTAGTTACCAGTTAAGACATCTTCTGACAACGTAGCAGCTTTCCTTCAAATTGCTGAAAAATTTCAGCACGAGTGAAAATCAAGTTTCATACCTTTTATTTATGTTAGCATTTTCACTTACATCACTGAAAGGATTAAAAATTAACAGAGGATATTAAATTAATTGCTTGCTCTGTATACAACAAGTTGAAGTCTGGTGAGTATCTGGACTGACTAACAACAAAACAACCTCAAGATGTAAATATAAACAAGACACAAAGCTTAAATTGAAGACCCCTTTAGTAATTTAGTCACTTTCATGAATATTCACAATATAAGCCTTAAATTGCAAATTCATGGCAAAAGAGCAGGAAGCACTGGCAGTGTACATCGGGACTCAGTTCACACAAAGGTATAGTCAACAGATAAATACTTGAAGGTGCTATGTTACTCGATTTATCTGTCACTATAATTGAAGTCAATCCATTGTCTGCAATTGTAAGCCAACATGAATAAAAGGTATGAAACTTGATTTTCGCTCGTGCTGAACTTTTGTATCAGCAAATTGAAGGAAATCTGCCACAACCAGCTACCACTTCATGTGCTGCTTTATGTAATTACATTTTTTTTGACAGTATGGCTTGAGCTCTTCCAAAAAGCAGAATTCCAAATATTCATTGCATCACCACAGTTTATTTTTAAATGGCTATTGCTAACAAAGAATATTAATGATAGACTTGATAGACACTTGTACTAGACATTCATACAAAAAAGATGAAGACTCCATATGCACTGGAATGAGGGAAAAGAAAAATCATCTGGGCATCAAAGGTCAATCAGTAGTTCTTTTCTCCCACTTTGGTATTTGGCCACATTTTGGTTGTTTTGAATATTTTTGCTTCTAGTACCCTCAAACACTTATCACTCATTTAAATCAATTCCTCCATTCAGTTTCAAATTTACTTTCAACAATTTTAAATTTTCTGGATTTACTTCCCAGTCTTAAGGTGTAATGATACTCTGGATTTTCATGATCATTTTTATTTTGTACACTTTTATAGTCATCCTTCCAAACAGTAGGTCTTGACCTTCTATACCCTTCTCCTAAATTTCACCCCTTTTAAATTTATGATAGTCCTTAAGTAACATTGTTGCATCAATACAAATAGACTACATGTTTTGTTACAATATTATTTATGTAATCAAATTGGTATTTCATTTACATTGAAATGCCTGCATTGTTATTTTTGTAAAGAAGTACATATCAATGTGATAAAATTTACAATGAAAAATAATGCTAACAGCAACTGTTTGAGTGTACTCAACTTATAAATGAAAATGTGACAGGCAATTACCACTAACAATAACGTCTCTACAATCTTTTAATGCTAGTTTCCACAGCAACTATGTAAAGGAAATCCATGAATAGACAGAAACATTGGACATGAACATTATCAATTTTGTTTTCATCTATAGTGGAGTAGTTATTTCTTCTGATGTAACCAATGGTACTAATCTATTTATAAGATATCACAATATGTAAAAAAAATACTAGTGTGCAGTTTACCAATGTACTACTCTAAGAGGTTACACAGCAATACTCCTGGTGTTAGTGAGTATCTAAAGTCTGTATGCAAAGATATTTTCTGTGTAGAGGAAATAAAGACTCAAAGGAGTAGAAAAAGTATTAACAATTACCAGATTATGAAAATAAAGTCATTTTTCTAAATAAAAGTTTGCAAACATCTACGAAGACAACTCGAAAATAAGCCCCCCTCTTCCTGAAATAAGGTCTACAGAGCACTAAAATAAAGTGGATGGACCTTGAACTCTGCTGGTTAAGTTGCTCATTTTATAAACTAAAATTCAAAATCAAGCTACTTGACATACAACTTTATCAGCTTCCATAGCTTTAACGAGTATTATCCATTTTGATATCAAGACAATGAGGCATGCTGTAGTAAATTGATATTATTCATCTCAGCTAATAAGTCAAACCCACTGGGATCTGAAGCAAGGTCAGCAGACTCTAATTCATTTGTACTTTCACGAGCAGGAGTGGCAAATCTCTGACCCACAATACCTAGCCTTTAAGGTAAAGAACACTGTTGCAACTATTAAACTTTGTTGACAGAAGTAAACATATTGAAACACTATTACAAGAGTTAATGTTAGGAAAGAGATCTAAAATATGGAACATATTCTACATTCTGCCTTTCTTCCTTCAGCTATTTTTACATTTCTCAGAGAATCAGTCATACTGAAACCCTTTATATTATATCATTTATTTCATTCCAAACTTCAAAAGATTACTGCCTAGAAATTAGATAATGTAGAGCTGCTCTTATCAGCATTACTTGATTGAAAATGTACTTACCATGGAGTGAAGCATGATAACAGCCATTTCTGGGTCATTTTGTGTTATTTTGGAAATTTGACCAGGTACTTCCTGGTATGAGTTACAGTATGCTTGTGCATCTAATGTGATTTCAGTATTGGGTGTGCATTGAATCATACCATTTCTTGTGCAACACTATTTCTGGTGCACTGAAGTGGAAATTAAACCATCTTTGTCCTGAGAGCAAGCTTCCTTGGATGACTAAATCTTCAGAGTGCAGCAATTGACAAGAACCCCAGTGAGCTAACTCTCATACATGCATTTTATCTACCTAGCCCTCACCCTGGGACAAACCCCTCCCAGAAACACAACATTGCTTCACTGAGTCTTACCGTCACTGTTCCCCCCCCCCCCCCCCCCCCCCCCATCAATAGGCCCCAACCACCAAACCCTCCATCAACCATGGCCCGTGGTGCTTAATTGCAATCCCACCAAACTAACCTGGTGACATCTCTACCCTATGGTCATACCTTATTGCTAACCCAAATCTTGCATCCTGTTACCACTATGGCGCTGAGCTTTTATTTCAATAAGCTTTGTAGGACTGCAGAAAAGAAAGCAAAGCAGAAATACAGATAAAGTGTCAATATTATTCAGCACTGTTTGCACCGTATATACTGAGACAGCCTAATTCTATCTCCTTTTATCAAGGCCTGACTAGGCCTTTGCCACAGCTCAGCTGCTGAAACACACATATATTTGGTGTCTCCATACTTTACTATGTCCAATTGGCTGAGTGGCCTTTTTCCTTGTTATATGGTTCAAGATGGTGGTTGTTCTTAATTTAACAAATTCACCCACCTTCTCTGTCATTTCTCTGTTCCTTTCCCATTCCTGTTTTCTTTGATCTCAGCAATACACCGCTCCCACCATTTACTGTGATCCCAAACTTGCCTTCACCTGTTTGCCCTCACCTCCCTGCGAACAGTTGGCTCCTCCAGCAAGTTACAGTACCAATAAAACTGAACAGAAAAAAAAGTGCTTATATATATTATTTCAATAAATTCATAGATTAGTTTGTCTCATCAATCAGTCAAATGGAACAATGACAATGGAGAATAACAGATAGTACAAAATTAACTCAAGTGGATGTGAAGTTGATAATAACCAAAGTAAAATGATGTAGACTGATCAGGTATGTCAGTTTATTAAGTAATTGTGGAGAGAGGCAAATGATTATTTTTTCCCTTGCTTTAATACACTAGCAACAGCTGAGAAATAGGAATTGAGATGCTGTAATTCTAATTATAAAAGGTAGACAATGAAATATAAAATGTGCCTTTCTTTGTATAATCAAACATCATGTTTTCAGGTACAAGTTCTTTGTACTTAATACCCCCATAACATGGCTTTCATTAGAACATTAAAACAGTTACCAACGAAATAAAGTTTTGTCCCATGTTCTGTTTCACCATGTAGTTAGTGGTGCACATTATTTTTCACCTCTAGCCCGTTAAATGATAAATTATAATATTATATTGCTTTATATTGTAATGGAACAACTTTGGGTCACTATTCAATAATTGCTGGCTTCTGAATCTTCTATTACCATTTGTATTTTTCTGGTAGCTGTATTATTAATGTGATATGCACAAATTTAAAATTTTGAGTATCATTAGAGGGAAAGTGCAAATCAGAATTATGTGGAAATACATTTACAGAAAGCAACATTTTTATAACATCTCCACACAATTTTCCCTGGTGTACTTAAAAATTGGGAACTATCATGTCCTATAATCCATGTTCTAATAAGTACACATCCATAAAATCTCATGATCAATGGCAACTTTCATCAATCATATTGTCCTGAAATTTATGGTTGCAATGACGGTAAAAACGTCAGTGTGTGCGCCAGGAACATTCTATGAAACTGACAGCAACTTTTGGCTTCTGTGATTGGGTAGTTAGGTGCCAAAACTGTAGTTAGTATTAGAACCTCCAATGGGTATACTCTGTTGCAATCTTCAGAGATGCAATCAACACAGAATTCGTGATTAGACACAGACTTCAGTATTTTATGTTTTATTTTCATTTTTAAAGCAATTAAAAATGTTAAGCCTTGTTTATTAAAGCATAACTATATTTTACTGTTTACAAGGACATTATCAGTGCCAGACCTGTTAGCCCGTACAACTAGTTCTCTGTGTGTGGATAAGTCCCTCAGAATGAGATTTGATAATTCCACAGTTTTAGAAATAATAAGTAATATTTTTCTCTTAATATTATTTCACTTTCATCCATAAATTCATGCAGACGTCCCCATCTTTATTTGGTTTTTTTGTAAAATGTTTTAAGAGCTACTTAAAATTACTGCTTTAAGTGTCCTGGGATATTGGTTGTGAGAATACTTCAATTTGATTCACTGCTTAACAAGTTCAAATGTTGTTAGATACAACTGATCAACAGAAAGCATATAATTGCAAATCACACTGGAAAACAGGAAATTGGCACAACCACATGTTTAATCTGTGGGTAAGTTCCATACAGGTAGGGAACAAGCATCGTTGTTTTACTGTGGAATGGAAAATCTAAGCCGGTGTCCTCAGCACAGATAGTGAAACTCTTAGTTTCAACACCAGTCTGAAAAGGCACATTTGATTGAAATTATGATTGTGCTAAACTCAACTGTGGGTGGCCAAAGGGTGCGGCCCTACAGAGAAAACACTCACCATCATGACTTGTCATGTTTATCTGAGGAAAAAAATTGGCACCAGTATTCATATACTGGTTTAACATCTAGTGATTGTTACCTCAGTTTCCATAGCATGGCTAGACAAACATCCTGCAAAATATACCACTAATGCCCTAATTATTTAATGAGTGCTTAATGGAGGAAAGATTAACTGGTGTTTCAGATACTGAAGCAACATTACCAAAATTTTAGGTTTACTTCAATTTTTGAAGATTTTATTTTTTAATGGTTTGTTTGTTGTAGCAGAACTAAGACTTTGTAGTTGATGCAGGGAAATGTTTAAAAGAGCAATCAGAAATAGAGAAAGTTAGGTGAAATAAACCAGAGGTGCACTCTGACTTGTTGACATGTTTAAAACGATTGTAAATATTCCTATCTTTCTCCGGCAGTTAAATTATCTCAATCCTGCATCACAGCAGATAAACATCTGTGAGCTGGAAACAGGTGTTCAGCAAAACAAGATTAAAAAAAATAGATACAATACTCAGCTCCTCTGCCAGACGTATAGATCTTTGCCTGCAGCAGAGTGATGATGGACAAATTGGAAAAATCCTACAAAATATTCTTGTTCCACAGGAGGTGATCACACCTTATATAAAAAGCAAAAAAAAACCAAGTTGTTCAATTGCCCATTGTCGAGCCATGTGCCTGAGTGAAAGGAAAATATTTTAAACCTTAAGTGAAAGTGCTCCAGCTGAGCTGTGTGAAGAGCAAAATATAAATGATCTACTCAGGAAGACCTCTGGATGAGCAGGAAAGATAACAGTAAAAGTAAACCCTATACTTTCACACTCTTATTATCTCCCACATTGTCCTGTAGTCCAACATGGAGAACTTGCTATAACTAGTCATTCAGTCACTGACTTTCGCCTACTTATCTCAGCTGTAACCACTGCCAAGCTAAATGTATTTTGGTAGAGACAATCTTGTTTAAAAAAAAGAACTTTGCTTCTAAAACTACCATCTACAGAATTTCCTTTTCCATTTCTTGTTTTATTCTTCTAAAGATCAACATATCATATTGAGGTAAAGTTCTGGCAGCCATTCACCAAAGTATACATTCCTCCTGTGAGCAATGAATATCGGTAGGCTATTCTACAATATCATCCACAATGAGCCCAATATCAAAACCAACAGCAGGGGTCACAGGTAACAAAAGACAAGGGAGATATTAGCCAGTTTCTCCACTGCCAAGTCTGAGACATGAAGCCAACTACGCACCCTCACTGCTGTCTAGCTGAGATCGTCAAAATAGCTCATTGCCAAACCATATTAAACAGTTGGTCATTATGCCACAAAGGGAGAGGAAAGAATATTTTAACTTCTTAAGTCATCCCATATCATGTTCTGTTGTACTTGTCACACAAATTTCTGATGGGCAGAACAAGTGTTCTCCTCCCCTAATGCCTTCACCAAAGCACTGAATATATTATTTTCCCTACATATCAAATGTTTAAAGCAATATATTAGTCTAATACTGAAGAATGATTTCCAAACATGTGTCTTTGTTAGATTTGTAGTTTTGAGGTTTGTATTAAATTTTGATATTTTGTGATCAAATATCCTTCCCTAAACCAATTTATCTCTTCAACTTCTTTCCCTGTAGTAGACTGTTGAACTCCTTACTTTGACCAGACATTTGGTCACTCCTGCCTAATGTCACCTTTTCTTGTCCTAGTGTCCATTCTACCCCATGACACCCCAGTGATGTATCTAGACAAATATTTCTGTATTAAAATATAATGCTGCATTACTTCAACTGCTGCATCAAAAAGGACAAGTACAGATGTCGAGCACAAACTCTCCCATGGTAGCAACACTCAGTAAACGAATGAAATTAACCACTGTAATTTTCTCCAAACAGCAAATCCATGCAGAAAGATGGGTGAACCTGTCCTAGTGTAGTAAAACAAAATATTAAAAACTAAGCTGCCGAGAAATTCTGCCCCATGGTGCTGTTCTTTTTTCAGTGCCACATGCACAATGCCAACTTCCTCCCCCCCCCCACCCCCGGAGACCAATGCAATTAATGATGACGACTGTCAGGTCAAACCTAAAAATTCTACAGAGCTGTAGTTGTGAATCATGAATACACCCATGGAACACTTTCCAGATCTGCATTCTGCAGCACTTCTCATTTAACACTCATTTAGTGCACTGATGCACCTGTTGGCCTAACCAATAACACCTCCTTATCTTGAGCAGCAATGGTCTCCCTGAGCACATACCAGCATGATGCTGGGAACAGACTCAGATAGGGTTCCTTTAACTTTATTAATTACATACTCCACTTTGGGAAACCCCTTCCTGAGCCCACAGTCTTCATCCAACATCCCTACCCCCACCCTCATCCTCTTGATTTCTCAATCAAAAGGGCCCTATTTCCTCTACCATCCCCTCTCCCCCCAATCCAACTTGTCAAATTCCCCCCCAACTGACAATGAACCCCCAACTGAGCATCCATCCCCTTGCCCTGACTGGTGATTGTCTGACTGGCCCCAACTCAGCAAACCCCTCCCCCTCAACTGTTGATAATAGGACCCATGATTACTGATCGGCAGCAACTGACCCTTACCACAAAACCTTTGCCATTCCCTAACCTTTTTACCCCTGACCCTCTCTTCTCCCTTGCTCACCCCAACTCCCCCCAAACAACCTCCCTGGGACTCTCCACCTTTTGACCACTCATACTCAGTACCAGATTTATTTGAGTTCTTTTGCATATTTTGTACTATGTATGTAGGAAAGCCACTATCTTATTTAAGACTGATTCAGTGCAGCCTGACCTTGGATCATGGAACCCACCGAATTTTGAAGCTGTAGACCCTCCATAATGGTCAAAGGCAGTAAAAGATTAAACGTGCCCGGAGGCCAATTAATTTCTGGCCAATAGGTCAACCAATAAAAAATGAAGATAAAAAAAAACTGCAGATGCTGGAAATCTGAAACTAAAACACAAATTGTTGGAAACACTCAATAGGCCAGGAAGCATCTTTAGAAAGAGAAACAGAGCTAATGTTTCAGACCAAAGACTCCTTGTCGGAACTGGGAAAGAGAGAGAAAAAAAGTAGTTTTAAGCTGCAGAGAAGGTGGCAAGAGGGGTGGATAAGAGAAAAGGAGTACCTGTGCTACGGTAAGGCAAAGTGGCTGTTGGGATTAGTTGTAGAGGTGATTCACTCAGAGACTGAGAATCTAAAGGAACATAATATGTTATGAAATGCAGGACTGTGGAACATGTCAGGCAGGTCAGGCTGTGCAAACGGACAGAGAAAAACCTGAGTCAGTATCACAGATGGATGGCTCACAGAAGAAATGGCCACTTCCAATAGACAGAGAAAGGAAGTTACCCTAAGTTAGACAATTCAATATTGAGTCCAGAAGGCTGCAATGTGCTGAGATGGAAGATGGGGTGTTTTAATTCAAGCTTGTGTTGGGCCTCACTGTAAGGCAGAAAGCTACAGAGAGGTAGATCAGAGTTGGAGTGGGATGGCAAATTAAAGTGGTAGGCAACAGAAAGCTGTCCACTGATAGTGGTGGCAGTATAGGAGAACTAAATTGCATGATTTCAGGTGAGAATGTGGCAAGTAAGTTGAAGGGTGGTTTAAATGGTGCAATTGTAGTGATTTCCCATCAAACCTACTTTCAGCTTTCACTAACAAGAATCCAGATGTGAAATGTTTACATCAAAATAAATTTGGATTACACAGATAGAGTCATAGAGCATTACAGCATGGAAGCAGACCCTTTGGCCCAACTCGTCCATGCAGACCAAGGTGCCCACCTAAGCTGGTCACATTTTCCTGCATTTGGCCCATATTCCTCTAAACCTTTCCTATCCATATACCTATCCAAATGTCTTTTAAGATCAACTTGAATGTGTTGGAACTGTACAGCAAAGCACTTCAAAATGGAAAAACTGATAAAATTAGATCAATAACTTAAACAAACAATTCTTCATCCTGGGTTTTTTTATAAATAGCCACATTGTCTAAGTTTAGCATGATTTTATATACTTTATTGGAATATATCCTCCCTGTTTAAAAATGTATTTTTGTGATTCAATTATGTAAATGTCTTAAAGTTTACCCCTGATTGATAGAACAAAATGTGAAACAGCTACATTCATATGCTGTACATTGCCTCCATTGACTTCAATGGAATGTATTTTGGTGGCAATGTACAACTGTCACTGGTATGAACTGTAATTAGCACTCCCTACTGTGGATGAATTCCTTGGCAGGAATCTTTATCAGCACTAGAATACCAGCTGTACCAGAAAAACTTACCATTTTTAACAGCACCAAGTCAAATAGAATTATACCAGGCTTCTTAACAACGTAAAACATTTATTTATAGACTTGATGTAAACATTATTTGCCAAAATCTCTGCAAAAAATGATGCGAAATTCAATAGGCCTGTGTGGCATACTTACTACATAATTCAGCTATCTCATTTAAAAATGAGCAATTGCCAGATGAAATAGATTTAAACTATAAATATCAATGTCTGTATGACTGAATCTTTTGGAGTGATCAGTAAACACCTGCAGTTTGGTTTGACTGGTAATGACATTACTTATGTTGTGTATCTACCCAGACATACTTTTGAGTAAAGAAGGTGTATACACTGAAAATTGCACAGTCCAACTGATCAAAAGCTTGATGGATATTCTCTTTGAACTTTCTTATCCACTGACCGTATTCCTATCTTTTAAACTCAAAGAGTACCTGAATTGCAATGATCACAAGCTTTCACTAACCATGAAGAAAAAGAATGTAAATATTTGAGGCGTCAGCTAAGCATTACAAAATGTTTCTTAAAGCCAACTTATGTGGCAGGTAAAATACCCAATGCAAACTTTGCTGCCAAGTACCTTAACCTGGCAGAGCAAAAGACTAAAAGGAAAAGAAATCTTGATCAGAACTCATGTTTAAAGAATAAGGCTATTAAATTTTAATTTACATTAAATTTAAGCTGTCTGAAAACTCAAATTGTTGTTTCTAGTGCTATGTGCATGAAGATCATTCTTTCTCTTTAAGCCCACTTAAATTACAATGGTTTTCAAGTCAAATTTAGAAATTTAACCAGACATTTCCCATCTTCAATCATCTATTCTGATGACAAGCAATTGGCTTGAAACATTAACTATGTTTCTCTCTCCACACATGCTGTGAAACCTGCTGCATATTTCCAGCATGATTTAAACATACTCCGTAGTTTATAAAGCTAACCAATACAATTACTTCTATTTTCAAGTATTTTCATTTCTTCTTCCCCCTTTCTTTGATTTTTCTCTGCAATCCTTCCCAATCATGAGACAACGACAGGAATAAATCCCAAGCAATCCCACTGGAACTGATCAACTGTGATGATTTGCTGCACATCAGAGTGACTAACCTTGCAACTGCTCTTCCTTGTTTATGCAAAAATAGTTGATTTCCATTCAGTACTCCGGTAATACAACACAGCTTCAAATTCTTGTGCCAAAAATTCTCTCTGCAAATGACATTTTTTTTAAAATATGATAAATGCTGTGCAATTTTACAGAATTTCCAAATAAACAACGCTGTAGAAAAAACTTGCTACTAAATACATTTATCTAATGTCACCAATGACTAAAAGGAAAAAAAAACTCAAATATGGTAACCTTCGTTAAATGGATCAGATGGCCATGGGTTCATATATAAGATAAGATCTTTATTAGTCACATGTACATCGAAACACACAGTGACATACATCTTTTTGCGTAGTGTTCTGGGGGAAGCCCGCAAGTGTCGCCACGCTTCCGACGCCAACATAGCATGCCGACAACTTCCTAACCCGTCTGTCTTTGAAATGTGGGAGGAAACCGAAGCACCTGGAGGAAACCCACGCAGACACGGGGAGAACATACAAACTCCCTACAGACAGTAGCCGGATCCCATCAAACCTAAGCTCTTGACCTCATCCTCATTCCAGAATTGAAGGAGAACGACACATAAAGTCCATTATTACACTGAAGACTTATCTGCCTTATCAGGTGGGTGTGAAAGGCAATACAGGTGACCCCCGTGTTACAGCTGTTCAGGTAATGGAAATTTGCTCTTACATAATTCATAGGTCACTACCCAAAAATTTGAGATACAGAATAAAATTTGTTTTCACATAATTTATGTGAAAAGAAGTAAATAAGTAAACACAACATTTTTTTCAGCTCATGTTTATTGACTCGTGCAGATGATGCAGCCTCCCCCCTTCTTAACACGAGGGTCTCCTTTATACAGGTAAGACAGCAGTGAACTTTTCCCAGTGTACTGACTAATATTTATCCTTCAGTCCACAGCAATATAATATACTGGATCTTTTCTCTGTAGTGATACACAGCACATTTACTTTAAGACTATCAAGAGAAACGTCTGTTTACTGCAGCAGTTAATGCTTTACTGCACAAGAGCAGGGCACATACAATGTTGCAATATTCAATCACATGACAGTTGCAATGGTTAAAAACAATATCAACCTTAAAGCAGCACTAACACTAGTATCACCATCATTTGTACAGATTATCAGATTATTTCTAAAATACTGCAGTTGCTGAAAATCTAAAATAAAAAACAGAAAATGATGGAACTATTTAATGATCTTAAATGTTAGTTTCCTCTACAAATGCTGCCTGATCTGCTGAATGTTTTCAGCATTTTCTTTTTTATTATCTGGTTATTGAAATTATCACTACTTTTGTGGCAAAATGACTGTTGCCATTCACAACATTATTAAAGTGAATACATTCCATAATACATTCATCATTAACTAGAGACTTGGAGATCAAAGGTGCTAAATAATCCAAGTTCTCTTTTTCTTGAGGTGTTTTCCCTAAAGTTAGATGAGGAACTAGCTTTTTTTTAAATTAGCTAATAAAGTGGTTCACTGGACACAGATTTTTTGCCATTTTCACTGGGGCAAAGCATCTAAACTGATCTTTTTCCCAGCATGGGCATCTAGCATGGGATATAATACAAAGGATCCTCTCCTGACCCATGAAATCTTTGTCATAATCTGAGCAAAAACCCCAGGCAACTCTGGCCATTTATGTCAGGATTTGTTTTCAAGGCCAAAGGTTTTTAATTTAAAATCTCCCAGGGAAATAAGTAGAAGTTTATTCCAATGGTTGAATGTAATTAATGTTCCCAGAATGTACATGTAGACTCAAATTTGAAATGTGAGACATTCAAACTTTAGTTCTACTGTTTCCACTGTGAAAAAAGCATTAATCAATTGTTAATCTTTCACTTTAACTTAACAATGAACTCCAGTCTCTCTAAAAAAAGTGCAGGAACTGGTACAATAATTTCATGTCCTGTTTGTTCAAACGGTAAAAATGTATTATTTCCTCTCTGCATCAGTAAATTGATCTTTGAAAGATCAATCTGTTAATAACAAGTGAGATTTATCTAACTAATATTAAGCAAAAATATCAAACAGTAAAAAGCCACAGACAGAAATTGATCACCAGTTCTCAAAAGACTGGTTATAAGTGTGTGGATGTCAGGGCTAACTCATTACACATGAATCAGTGCTTTGGATCAGGCTCCATTATTTCTTAAATTTCATTCTTCTCATCTTTTTATACAATATAGGGGGAGGCCATTTGGGCAACTGAGTCCATGCCGGCATTCAGAACAATCAGATCAATCCTACTCCCCACTAATTCCTGACCAGTGGAACCAAGTAAAATTTCCACACTTTGGTAGAACCTGACACCATCTATTTAGTGCAAGGCTACTAAATCACATAAAATGAAGCCAAGGAAATATCAGGAAGGTTGGGGTTTGAGAGGAGACTATGATTCTAGAACCTTGCATGCAAAATTCAGGTACAAATGAACACAGATTACAGCTGGCTCAGTGGCACTGGAGTAGCCAAACAGTTTCAATCAAAACCTCAGAAGAAAGTCCTCTGCCTAAATTCACAATGAACCTCCAACTTGCATCCAGAATGTTTGAGATTCCTCTCCCAGAACTGACCTGGCCTGACCCAATCGGTTATCTGTCTCACCATGAGAGCTGGACTATTCTTTCCCTCCTCAAGAAGGACGATTTTTTTAGTCCAGGTGGTGAGTAAATGAAACAAATTTCAAATTTTCTTTTATTCATTTAGGATACGTTGATAAGGTCAGCATTTATTCCCCATCTCTACTTGCCCTTGAGAATGTGGTGGTGAGCTACCTTCTTGAAACATGTGGCTCTTTTGATTGAAGGTACTTCAACTGTGATATCTTGTAAGTACTTCCAGGATTAGATTTGGCATCAATGAAAGAACAGCAATATATTTCAAAGTCAGGATGTTGTGTGATTTAGCAGGGAACCTGTAGGTGGTGGTGTTCAAAACATTTATTGCCCTTGTCCTTCTTGATGGTAGATGTTTTTGGATGTGGTAGGTGATGACATTATAGCCTTGGTGAGAAACTGTACTACATTTTGCAGATTGCATATTCTGCAGATGGGTGAAAGTAGTGAATAGTTAGTGGATAGAATTTCAATCAAGTGACCTGTTTTGTCCTGGTTGATGATGAGCTCCTTGTGGTTGTTGGAGCTATATTCATAAACACAAGTGGAGAGTATTCAATCAAACTTCTAATGTGTGCCTTGTGGATGACGGAAAGGCGTTGGGGAACCAGAAGAGAGTCTGCAGGATACCCAGCCTCTGGCATGAGCCTCAGGCTAACACGGATGGGTAAACTGAGCAGTCCCTTTAATTGTAGGCATTCTTTTAGTAGCAAAGAAACCACAAAGTAATATAAATTTATGCTCAGAGCAACAGAAATGAAAAAGGAAGCTGGTTTTACCATTGGATAGGCAATGGTCTCCATAGTTAATAGATTAAGTTCAAAGGTGCAGAAATTAGTTATCTTCCCCATCTGTCAAAACAAAAATGCAGGGAAGTTTCTATTATCTGAAGACATTTTATCTGGGTTTCTGGATCTAAGTGATATTGTGAACGTTCCTTGTTTCCAGCAAAGACCAAGAAGCTATTAGTCAAAGAAATAAGGTAGGAATAAGAGAGAAAACTACAAACAAACGGGAAAGAATGCACATGTAAAACCTGTTCTGCTGTCAATATTATGATAAGGTGCAGGAAACACTAATCCCAGCCAAATGGTGCTCAGCAAACATTCACTCGCCTTACAAAATGAGCAAGCACAAAAGCAATCCATGTTAGTATTAAGTTATGTTCAGCTGAGGAACAATGGCAACATCTGATCCAGGCAAAGTGAGTTACCCATTTAAAAATAATGAGCAAATATACAAAGCCTTTGTTAATCCTGTATACATTCATATTTATCATAAATGATGCCATTCAAAATTAGTGTTATTGGCTTTGCTCATTAGACATGTCTATGGATACAGATAAAGATACTGTAAAGGAAGTATAATTAAATGTTTCTATGTTTGCATCATTCTGTAGGTGTGCATCTGTAATGAATAAATGATAAATCCTCAGAAAAAAAGAAATTTAATTTGCTCACAATTATTTCAGGCTCTGAAATGCCATTCAATGATTTTAAGCTTTTACCCAACAGCCCTTAATCCATTCCTTCCTACAACAGTTAAATGTAATGAGATTATCATTACCAGAGTCCAATATTTATGTTGATGCAGCTCCTTCACTGAAGTGGTAGTATGCATAAAGATCACAAGGCCAAATTTCAAATGTTTTATCCCAATGTAATCTATTTTTCACTGTTCATACATGTTTCTTTCATTTTGCAGTTTCTACTTATTTCTGAGGAATGTATAGAATGCAAAACACTGGTTTCCAAAGACAGAAATTACTTGAAACATTAGGAGACTACCCAGTAAATGTCTATTTTATTAAGTAGGTATTTCTTTTAGCAGTTCAGAATTGTACAACTGAGATGACAAACTCCAACTTTCTGGGGTCAGCTCATCTGTACAATTATTCACTGCTCTCTGCACAGCTTTAGCCACGTTGTTAGGTGCTTGCTAAATGGGGAAATTCATAATTTAGCTGAGAGTTAAAAGATTCATAGAGTCATAGACTTATACAGCATAGAAACAGGAACATCAGACCAATTCATCCATGCCAACTGAGATGCCTAGCTAAGCTAATCCAGCTTGCCAGCATTTGGCCTATGTCCCTCTAAACCTTTCCTATCCACTTACCCTGCAATTGTATCTGCCTCTACCACCTCCTCTGGCAACTTGTTTCACATACTCACCACCCTCTGTGTGAAAAACTTGCCCTTCAGGTCCCCTTTAAATCATTTCCCTTTCACCTTAAACCTACACCTTCTAGTTTTAGACTCTCCTATCCTGGGATAGAGACTGTGACTATCTATCCTATCTATGCTCCTCATAATTTTTATGAACCTCCATAAGATCATCCCTCAACCTCCTTCAATACAGGGAAAATAATCCCAGCCCATCCAATATCTCCTTATAACTCAAGCCCTCCAGTTTTCACCCTAATGCACCTTCTCGAGCTTAATCACATCCTTTCCATAGCATGGCTACCAGAACTGCACACAATACTCCAGGTGCGGTCCCACCAACATCTTGTACAGCCATAACATGACGTTCCAATTCTTGTACTCAGTGCCATGGCTGATGATATGCCTTCTTCACCACCCAGTCTACCTGTGTCACATGCATTTCAGCAGGATGGTTGAACCAAAATTTGTTAAGTGGCTTCAGAAAGCTTAAACGCATTTTACTGCTTTAGTCAAATGCTGCAAGACCATCCAAGTCATTTTTGATGCCCCTACTAATATCTTCCTGAAAAAGTTGATGAAACAGATAAGCTTTTGGAAGAAAGAAAAATATATCAGAAACATGAAAACATGAGAAACCTCATGATTTCTTTTTTTGCACTATTTATATACTTGGTAATTTATAGTAATTTGATGTCTTTGCACTGTACTGCTGCCTCAAAACCAGCAAATTTCACCTCATAAGACAGTGATAATAAATCTGATTCTGAAACCTGCTCATTTCATACAGGTACGGTCAACCGAAAATGTGGGTACCCATCTGAGCACCCAACTCTTAACAATCTCTAACAACCAGTGGCAGAGATTTTGATAGAGGTAGCTAAAACTTCTGCTGAAAGTAGTCAAGAGTCTCATTTTGATTGGTACCAACTGGCACCTGTCACATCAATTAGATCCCAACATACCATGGGCATACTCCACCACTGGTAGTCAATGTACATTCAGAGTTTGTAAAGCATTGATCAGGATGCTTTATTTTAAAACTTCAACAAATATTGACCCTTCCCTCCATCCCAGTGCTTGACTGTCCATTGCCTCCTCCCATTTTACCCACTAGGACTCTATGAGAAAGGCATCAGCTTTCCTATCAGGGCGAAATCAGTACATCTGCAGCTTGCTGATAGAATTTAACAGAAGTCCAGGCACTACTTGTTCCAGCCTTCCATTTCCCTGTAGCTACCGTTACTACAAAGCATTCTCAAAACTCTCAGTCCTTTCACAACTCTGACCTCAAGACCTGCCTAAAGGAATCAAGATTTTAGGTTTTACTGACAACATCCCTCTTTGACTCCATGTGAATTTTTAACAGGGTCATGCACTTTTTTCAGTGAAAGGCACTAAATAATGTAATTTATGTTTTAGGGGAATAAAAGGATCCAAAAGCCAGAATCCAGTCAGTTGGACAGGGAAGTCAAGATTAGTAAGTTTACACCTGACAGTTCTCAAAGGTGAGTAGAAACATTGTTTTTAATGTCTTTTTCACTCTCCTAATCATTTCAACTCATTGGACCAAACAGTCTCTTGCTTACAATCAGCTGATTTTTCCCATTATTTTTTATTATGAATTATATCTTAAATTAGTCAGCATTCTAAGATTTATTGAACAACAGGCAACTTCTGGGAATACACTTAATGGCTTAAACGCCAGAAGATGATTTTGTTTTTAACTTAGTTTCCAATTTATCTTTACTAAACATTTACAAGAAGCATCAATTAAATTGGTTACATACTACTTTTGACCAGGTTATGATTTTGTCATTGGAGTATATTACTTTAATTGCAGGAAGAGAACAACCTCTTTCAAATGAATTGTGAAATTTTAAACAAATACAGACAGACGATCAAACATTCTGGAGTCAGTGTCCACTTGTTTGTGTTTGCAGATTAAAAAGCAGTCAGTCCCACCCAATTTAGCTGATACCCATACCGGTATTTCTCCAGGAATGATACTGCTGCTCACTATTGAAAGAATCATTTTGTAAGAGCAAGCATTTCAGCCCACAGCCTGGAGAAGAATTGCATCTTATGCAAGAGCCACAATAGCAGATGAGAGCAGTGGGGGAGAAGATGGAGCTGAGAGGTGAGCAGGAAAGGATGCCTGTTTGAAGTTGGAAAAGTACATACAAGGTTAATATAACCGGGCAAAGGGACCAGCATGATCTAGGGATGACAACAAATCAAACACTTTTGTGACAATACAACAACTGTTTAAATAATTTAATAATCTGATACAGTAACAGTAAATATATCCTTAATTCTTCTGCCTAGAAATAAGGTAATCTATTAATATACCTTATTATAATGTGGGCGGCACAGTAGCTTAGCGGTTGGCGCGATGCTATTACAGCGCCAGCGATCGGGGTTCGATTCCCGTCGCTGTCTGTAAGGAGTTTGTACGTTCTCCTGTGTCTGTGTGGGTTTCCTCCGGGTGCTCTGGTTTCCTCCCACCTTCTAAAAGACGTACGGGTAGGTTAATTTGGGTTTAAAATGGGTGGCGCGCACTCGTTGGGCCGGAAGGGCCTGTTACCATGCTGTAAATAAAATTAAATTTAAAAAATTAATACAATTTTCCAAGAATGGAATGCTTGCTGTACCTGCAGCTTTTAGGATACAGCAATCTTCCATCTTTTGAATTTTGTCCCATCCAGAAAACAAGGATGGGAATAAGTAGATGATATTGTACTGTGCAATCATGGTAAAATGATGCAAAAAGCTAGTTTTTGGGTATACTATGCAACATAATTCCACCTGAACACCTCTTCTGAATATTAAATCTTGCTCTTGGTCTAAGTCCCAGTTCAAATCTCAGTGGCCACAAATCCACAACATAATAGTTGATGAATTCCTAGACTTCCATCTTGTAGATGTATTGGGACAGAAAACAAAATTGGCTCTAACTTGCCAAATTTGGCCTCAGCAGGTTGACAGAAGGCTGGTACTGGGCTGAGTAAACTTACTTCCTCTTTAATGCTGGTGTATAGCTTCCTGACCCTTTTAGAGGGGCCTGCATTGTCTCCTTGTTTAGTCTCCAGGTGTCTTTTAATATGCAACATGAATTGTACAGAGTCATAAAATCTGATAAACTATTGGCTGGCAACAAATATAATGATCAAAGTTGCTGAATTCTAGTAAAACCTATCTTGCTTACTAATGTCTTTCGGGATAGCAACCTGCCACTCCAAACAAACCTGGACTACTTGTGCCTCCAATACCAGACTATGTAGTTGACCTTGAATTTCCCCAGAACAACCACATAAAAGGCAAATAATGCCAGCTTTGTCAGGGGTACCAATATTTGAAACATCATTAAAAAGGCATAGCCAGCATACGAAGAGCATCCTATCCACATTATGTGTAAACATTGACTGCATATTATCTGACTAGGTTAAACGTGGCAAGTGACAATAAAGTATTTTTCTTTTTTTTGTTTGTTGTGCATAAGTACCTGTTATCACAGGTTGATCACAGAGCATCCCCAAAAGGCACTTATCCAAGTTTCACAGCTACTTTATTCAAACAAGTGTTATGGTAGAGTTAGAGTAGTTACAGAAGACCATGCCATTTGAAGGGCCATGATAGTCAGCTCAGCCTTTAGCCAGTTAGTTGGCTTTGAAGGATCTGCACATTAAGAGCCATCTTTTGCTGTACCACATGAACATTCTGAATATTATAGAACATTGGTGGGGAAGCTGCTTGTGATGCTTCCCTCCTGATCTCAGTCCCAACAACTTTAATAGAAACTTTGACAAATTTGTGCCACAATAGTTCTTGAATTAAATACTGAACAGAGAATAACTTGACAAAACTTCATATTAAAAGTGAACCAAAATCATTATGTGGAATGGCAAGAGCAAGTTACTACCTAACTTTATATTTTCCATTTGTGGCATGCATAAAACAAGTTCTTGGCATAAATGCTCTTAGCATACAAAACCATAATATCCTAAGTTCCTCCACCAGCATTCCATAACATTGTTGGACAACTGCACCTCTCTGAAATGCATCTGACAGGGCCCATGTGTTTCAAAACACAGAAGTCTGACTTTTGCTCTAGTCATTTTCTTGTAGAGACAAGCACATTCCTGCAGTCTCAAGAAGGGATACTTTGCCTGATGTAAGCATTTTTCATTAACTGTACAAGTTTACTCAATCTCATGTTCAGCATCCACAGATAGATATTCTCTATTACTCTATCACCAGCTATATTTGTAAAACATTAAATATGGCAAAGCTGAAAAATACATTGAAGTTTCCCCTGATTTTTTTTTTGCCTGTACTTCTACTTGCCATTCTTGATCAGGTACAATCTGCCAAATAAAGCTTGCTTATTTTATAGTGTAGGAAGATGCAGACAATTTCACTACTAATCTTAGTTTTCATAATGCAAACAAAGTGAAATAATGCACTTGAGATTGAAAAGTATAGCTCCCCAAGGTCAAATGCATAGCTACAAAGTCTGGTGTTCTACTGAAAAATATATTTCACTATAAGGCAGCTCCAGACCTGTTCTATTTTTGTCAAGTAATCCGGTTTTCTCATGCAGCAGCTAATTTTCAAGGTGTTGAGTAATATCATCAATTTTAGATGGCTATGTAGTAAATAATCCACTCTGGATTCTCAAGGCTCTACATTTCCCTACATGTTTGTTCAAAAGTTTTCAATGAGTGGATCATTGTTTTGTACCTTTATGTAGGGTCAATTGGAGTAGAAAAGTATTCATAATCTATTACGTACATCTGGAAAAAGTACTTCAGTACATTGTTTTAATAGTGCTTTAAATTGGTCTACGTTTAAAATAAACCAATGAATAGGCAAGTTAGGAAGGTTTAGACAAAAACCTTTCTTTGCACTTTCACAATTTATCTTAGCCAATGATAATATTTCTTTCACCACACTACCACATACTTTCATTTTGTTGTGGGCAGTGCCTTGTGATAAAGCTTGAGGCACAGTCATCGCCTCAGATGCTCTCTTTCAAATGCTTCTTTTGTTATGCCTGAGTAACTAATCATGGTGGCATTGCATCTTAACTCAATCCCCTCCTCACCAAAGTTCTTAGCAAATTCAGTTTCTATAGGACTCTCAAGAAATGCAATCAGGAAGGTCTTTATTTCCCTCCCCATTCCTTAGGCTGGAAGAGTTGGAGTCAACTATAGCATCTCCCTTCTCACTTCAGTTAGTGGATCACCCGCTGTGACCTACAAGACCGAAGACCAGCAAAAATCAGTAGTTGATGGATATATGTTTCTGCTGTGAATTTTCTGCCCTGAAATAGTAGATAAATCTAACAGCTGAAACTAAGAGGCTTCATTCAAAATCTCAATGTACACAAAACTTTTCACCATTCATGCAAAGTTGCAATCACTGTTACTGATTCACAGTAAATGTGTTTCTCACCACGAAATATTTGTGACGGCAAGCAATTACACTTTTTAAAAAGGTAATTGCAGACTTTGAAGGATTTTTATTTATTTCTTGTGACCCTTCTTGACCTGCGGTTTTATTGTTATATATCTGTAACGTTCCAGGTAATAGCTTTCCATGGTGCAAATACTGTCCAGAGAATCGTTTCCACACAGACAGTGTATGTTGTTAACATTACAAGCACAGAAGCATGATGATAGCAGACTGAGTTTACAGAATTAAACTCACTCTCAAACTTCAAAGCATTTTCCAGAATTGCCTCTAACACGAATCACCTTTACAGTTTAGGAAAATAATCATCAGCAAAATGAAAAACATATCATTTGTGAGGTGAGACCAATGATTTCTAAATATTTATAGAGTTAAAATCCCAAGTAAGCTAAATTTTAGTGTATAATATCTTAGGAAAAAAGAAACACCATGTCTCTTTTGAATCCTATATAAAAAAATGAGATCTTGCTTCTGGTAATAAAGACTAACTAAACCTGTATGAACAAACCCAGTTAAATATTAACTTGAAGCAAGACATGTAGGCATACTCTCGATTCAGTCATTGAGGAATGTTTTTTTAAAATTAGTTCAACAATGTTTACACAAAATATCAGAGCCCACTTCAAGTGAAATTAGGGCAAAATTGTGAAATTAAGCTTCCACGATGGAATAATAACTACTGAAAGCAAATCCTTTTGTACACATATACTGCCTGCAAATAGATTCAGAATATGCTAATCTGTTCTCACTTTCACTCCATTCATTTCCACTTAAATGCCCTAAAGGATTAGTTCTAATTTTATCAGACATTAAAAACACCACAAACAATTTCTTCTGTACATAAATTTGATCAATTTTATTTTTTTTATTTCTCGAGCAGGTACAATGGAAGATGCCCTGGGTGTCCTCACTGCACTTTCACAGAGGTTGACAGCTGCTACATACATATATTTCCATTTTAACGCCTTTAGATGATCAAAGCATCAGCTTAATGTAATCAGCTCAAACCCTTTTACTAGTGAGCCAACTGCTGAGCTTGGGGATCATTTTTCTCCACAGCCCTATCTTTTCTGGAACAGGTGCTATAATAGTAAATTAATTAGTCTTATGAGATGCACCTTGTCCTTCTTCCCACAGGCCGTCTCTCCTCAGGTCAAAGCCTACAGGCAAATGCCATCTGGGCTGGGTTCCCCCAGAGAAACTATCAAAGCTGGCAGGCTGGAAACCACAGAGCAATTTTTAGATAATAATTAACCCTATTACCTGATTTAAAAGCTTTAGAGCGCCAACATGTTTGGGACAGTGTATTAGCCAATAAATTTGACAGTGGCATATAGCACTACAAATGTAAAATATGAATAAAGTGCACCTTCCATAACTGATTAGTTTATGATAGTAGTCTTGTTCAAAATTGCTCTTTAACTTAGAATGAGATATAAATCAGGGTCAAGTGCACAATCTAGTGAAATGTGCTGGATTGCAGAAAACAACATCCTTGAAACCCCAGTGGTTCTGATACTGTAATCCAGGTACTGAGCTGTCTCACTTAGTGTATGGAACATTAAACAAATATCAACAGGATATTAATTACCTTCAACATCACTATAAAATAAATTACACATGAGATCTTCGTCAGGGATGGAAAAATTCAGAGGCTCAACTTTAGGGCTAATTAGCTCACAACCAGGTAGTGCAGACCTTTTTGTCCCACATTTTCAGAATTTTGTTAATGATTGCTCATTATCAGATCAATACATTGATAAATCAAGCAAAGAAAATAATCATTGTAAACTAAGTGTGTAGGCAAATTGGAACAATATTGAAATTTTTGAAAACCATGAATAGGAAGTATAATAGCCTCAAGTTCATCATCACTGACACAACAGATATGACTGAAACTTGGGTCAATAAAAGCCCATCATATCATTTCAGTGGCATATAAAATCTCCAATTCTCATTACATATAGACACAGAATAGAAGAGTGGGAAAGACCAATGACTTCACTAGGATTGCAATCTAAAGTATTTACTGTGCAGTTTCTTTAACTTGTGTTTCAGTATGAAGAATTATTCAGTAGTACATTCCAAACCCATAATCTCTACCACTAAAGAAGCAATTGCAGCAGGCACATGGGAACAGCACTGCCTGCTGGAACTCCTTCACTAAAGCATTATAGGAATATCTCTAATGAACCCAATGCTGTGATTCACCACCACCTTCTTAGGAACCCCTTGCAATGAGCAATAAATTCTGGCCTTGCCACCAACATCACAAAGAAGAATTTTTAAAAAAATTATAATTCTAAGAATGGAATCACACATATTTGATCAAACATATTAAAAATTTTAACTATTAACTATTTGACCTGTAAACTACTATTTAATTATGGCAGTACACCTTTAATTTGTCCATCAAACATCATAATCAGATATTCCTTCACATAAAACAGACAAGAAATTTGCTGTTATTAATTTTAAAAATCATGTCTGAAGATGTTTAATGAGAGGATTATATTGATTATTTTTGCAAATTTTCATCATTATTTGCTGATCTTGGCTGTGACACTGGAGGAAACACAAAGGAGACTGGAGGACACAAATATGAGTTCTATCGCTGCTGTTACTTGAAATCTCTTGCCTCAATTCATTGAATTTAACCACTTCCAGACTAAAATGCTTATTCACTAGTGGTAGAGAAAACTGATTGTCCAAATTATCTTGATGTATCTTGAAGAATAGAGATTATTTGTTATTTAACTCATGATACATAGAACTCTCATATTGTGGAAATGCAATAATACAAAGCTAAAATGTCATTTGAAAATAGAAGTATTCAGTAGAATTAGTATTAACATTAGGTGGGAAGCTGACTAGCTATATATTGTTGATCCTGGGTGACAGAGGCATTGAAAAGTTTTTCCTTTTATGTTGTTTGGCTCACAGCTATTTCTAAAAATACCAGCGAGAAGTTTTGTTCTTCATTAGTTCTGTTAATGATTGATGCACCTCAGAAATGTCATAGCCTATCCATAATCTTCCTATTTACTGATAATGCAATCAACAGCCACCATGTTCTGGTCTTATGATGGACAATACGTGGTCTAAATTTGGGCACAACATAATGTTCAGCTGGTGACTGTCTTGTGCCAACAGCTTAAGTTCAAATTTATTTAAATGAACAACCTTTTGTTTTAACCTGTGATGATGGTTATCTTAAAATGACTGATAAATGTTCTACAGCTTCCATGGCACCAAATCAAAAACCTGTTGGTTCTGGAGGACAAGCAGACTACTTAGTTAGTTTAATTTAGTTAACTTTATCAAAGGCTCAGTCTCCATTATACAGTTTACAGTAAGAGGGTTTAAGATTCAATTTCCATACCCAGTAGAATGTTATATCATGCCTCCTTCAGTTTAATGAAAGCAGTTCATTATCTGTATCTTTGCAGTACGCATTGCAAACTGCCTAAGGGTCTGAGGAAAACCCCTGTTTCCAGGTCTCACGGGCCCAGGGATCAGCCTTCCGCAAATATTAGGATTTGATAGAGTAGAAGCTGTGCTTCTAGCAGATGGTTTTGAATGTTCTGTTAACAGTGACATTGATTACTTGAAACAGAGAACCCTGTTACATTGACAGCTCCACTGGGACTGAGCTGAAGTGCTTCCTAACCTTTGGAACTCACGCTGGGGTGCAAAATACACAGCTTGCAGCTCCCGATGCACAACGTAACAGTCTGCAAACCTTTACAAACTCATCAATTCCACAGAATTAACCTTTAACCTGGCAAGAACAATACATGCCCATACGTAGCACTGGCACCACAAATCATGTTGTCATGCAGTTTACAATGCATTATGTCAAAATTATTCAAGTAATGAAAAATGACTAAATTGATGAAAAACACGGGAACAAGCGTTGCTCTATATATTATTTGTATGGCAGGCTAAAGGTTAAATAAGAAACCTATAAAGTGTTAATATGAGCTGCAGGCAATAAACTGCCACATGCTGATACACGGAAGCAGCATTAGTGAGCTGTCTGCTCTCATTTAGCCATTTTAGAATGTAATCATACATTATTAGCAGCAGAATAGACAAGCTGGGTGGCTATTCATTTTGACCTACAAAATGCTTTTCCAACTAAACCTGAACCTGCTTAAGGCACAAATTGAAAAAAAGAAAAAAATATTTCTGCTTTCAGAAAATATTGCAGTTTATTTTGCTGAGAAATCCAACTTGCTCTTTAATCTAATGCTACAGACATGTATTAGTTATTTTAATAATTATTAGGATGCTTCCTAAACCTTGCCAGGAGAGATTTGGTAGTTCTAATCATTGTTAGAAAATACCCCTTCATAAAAATAAAGCAATTATTTTAATTTGCTTTATATAACATACAACAAGAAAACTACAGTCACCTCTCATGACAGTAATTTGGTTAAACTCAAGAAAGCCTCAGGTGGATAGTTATTTAGAAATGGGCTAGAAAATACATAAGCATGATGAATTTAGATGCGGCATGGTAGTGTAGCGGTTAGTGCGACGCTATTACAGCGCCAGCGATCGGGGTTCGACTCCTGTCGCTGTCTGTAAGGAGTTTGTACGTTTTCCCGTGTCTGCGTGGGTTTCCTCCGGGTGCTCCGGTTTCCTCCCACATTGCAAAGATGTACGGGTAGGTTAATTTGGGTTTAAAATGGGCGGTGCGGACTCGTTGGGCTGGAAGGACCTGTTACCACGCTGTAAATAAAATTTTTAGAAATTTTTTTTTAAATTTTAAAAAATGTTTAACATGCAATGGTCCACAATTTCTGATACAAAAGCATCAATTACTTGCAACCCAATGGTATTATGGGTAGAAATATCACCCCAAAACCTACAGTTATCATTAAAGGAGTATTTTGGACACTCGAATGTCCAAATGTCCTTAAAGACTAATTTTTGTACCCCGCATAACTAAATGCAGCATTTGTTGGCAGTGTTCACAACAGCAGCAGAGGGGTGGTTCCTACCTTTGTGCTTGTCACACGCTTCATCTTCATTCCTGCAGGTGTTAAATACATGCTGACAACTGTGTGTGTGTTACTGTTCTTAACTGTTGCCATTAACTTATAATTAGGCACTTACAATAGCTTAAAAATAAAATTATAATGCATTAGAGATGCAAAACCATTCTACTTCATTTCACTAGCCTGATCTGAGCTAATCGATGCAACGCCACCTGAAATTTTCAAGCAGCCAACTGCTATGTTCTTCTTATACCAAGGAGGAAAGGTCTTCTAACAGATTTAAGTCACACCACTAAATTGTAGCCACAAAAGGAAAGCCAAATTAGCTTTGTAAGTTAACATAAAGAATTTTTGTATTTGAATGTCATCTTCTCTCCACATACTGTAATGAGAGCTCTGTTCCAGGCTTTGTTATGTGACAATTTGTGGAAATGTTCCATAATGACTTTCCTGTAAAACAACATAGCAACCAGAAATTTCAAATGAATGCTGTCAACTCCTGCTTGCTTTATTTAAGAGGTCACCTTTTACACTCTTGGTATAAAAATATTATAAGATATGCAACTTTTTGAAGTGGATGATAAAACATTTACTAACAGGTGGGCTACAAATTTTCTAATTTTGTAATAAAAAGTTATTTTAAGAAAGAAGTGTGTTAAAATGGATTACCATATTCTCCTATTCCTTTATGCCATAGAGGGAGGCCATTCATCCCATCAAGTCTATGGCAGGTCTCAGAGCATTCACATCAGTCTTATTTCCCCACCCTGTAATCTATTCTCTCTCACATACCAATCAACTCCCCCTGATTTCTATGCCACCCATCTGAACTACGAATCATTTACAGTCACTGATTAACCTATCAACAAGTGCATCTTTGTGCTGTGGAAGGAAACTGGAGCACCTGGGCAAAACCCACACGGTCACAGGGCGATTACACAAGCTCCACACAGACACGACCTGAGGGCAGGATTGTACCTGGATCGCTGGAACTGTGCAACATTTGAATGATACATTTAAAGCCTATGTTGTGAACAGTTACAAATCAATTGAGACTCAAGTTGAGATTTAATTGTCCTGATGAAAGATGTCACATTAAACATTAATATTAACTTTAAAAAATGACCAATAATTTACTGCTTTACTTGCATTTAGTTACTACATTGATAATAGCAAATATAGATCTCCCAATGGATCGGCACGTTTATTGAAAGAGTGGTTCAACAACAGTGACCGGGATCAGATACTTCATTTGTGCCATGACAGAAGATCTCAGCCAAGGCAGGGGTCCTGGTTAAGGGTGTGAAAATTTAACCAGTGTTCTAGTTCTCAATCACTGTCTGAAAACCTTTGTTAGAAATTCAGATATAAGAAAACGATAATAAGAATAAAACCAGGTGGATTAGAATTGGGAGGAAGTGGTTCTGGGAGCCCTTCATCTTTATTCCAGTTTCAAGGCGTCAGATCAACCACAGGGTAGGAAACTACCAGCTGATCATCACCCACATGGGTGGCTCTGACATGCATCATCATGAAATGCTTTGAGAGGCTGGTCATGGCACGCATTAACTCTCGACCCATTGCATTTCACCTACCACCGGAACAGGCCTACAGTGGACGCCATCTCCCTGGCCCTACACTCATCTCTGGAGCATCTGGACAGTAAAGACACCTACATTAGACTATTGTTTATTGACTACAGCTCCGCCTTCAATACTATAATTCCGAGCAAACTCATCATCAAACTCCGAGACCTGGGACTCAACACCTCCCTCTGCAACTGGATCCTTGGCTTCCTGACCAACAGACGGCAACCAGTGAAAATAGGCAGCAACACCTCCAGCATGATTATTCTCAACACAGGTGCCCCACAAGGCTGCGTCCTCAGCCCCCTACTCTACTCCCTATATACTCATGACTGCATGGCCAGATTCTGCTCTAACTCCACCTACAAATTTGCAGATGATACCACCGTAGCGGGCCATATCTCAAATAACGATGAGTCGGAGTACAAACAGGAGATAGAGAGCTTAGTGACATGATGTCATGACAATAACCTTTTGCTCAATGTCAGCAGAACAAATGAGCTGGTCATCGACTTCAGGAAGGGGACGGCAGACATGCACCTGTCTACATCAATGGTGTTGAGGTCGAGAGGGTTGACAGCTTCAAGATCCTAGGAGTGAACATCACTAATAGCCTGTCCTGGTCCAACCACATAGACACCATGGCCAAGAAAGCTCACCAGCACCTCTACTTCCTCAGGAGGCTAAAGAAATTTGGCATGTCCCCTTTGACACTCACCAACTTTTATCGATGCATCATAGAAAGCATTCTATCTGGTTGCATCACAGCTTGGTACAGCAACTGCTCTGTCCGTGACCACAAGAAAATGCAGAGTTGGGGACACAGCTCAGAAAGTCACAGAAACTAGCCTCCCCTCTATAGATGCTGCTCTCCCATGCAGAAGATACAGGAGCCTGAGGGCACGTACCAGCAGGCTGAAGGACAGCTTCTATCCTGCTGTTATAAAACTATTGAATGGTTCCCTTTTACAATAAGATGGACTCTTGACTTCGCAATTAACCTTGTTATGACCTTGCATCTTATTACCTACTTGCACTGCACTTACTCTGTAGCTGTGACACTTTACTCTGTATCCTGTTATTGTTTTTACCCTGTACTACCTCAATGCACTGTGTAATAAATTGATCTGTACGAACGGTATGCAATACAAGTTTTTCACTGTATCTTGGTACAAGTGACAATAATAAACCAATACCAATACCACTGAGTCAGTTGACTGAGTGCTGAAGAATGTGCTGCCAGATTGGGCATATAGCCAGTGGTGAGCAAGTCAATGCAAGGGCAAAAGCTCTTCACCTCAGCCTCATGGCAGAGGCACCTGGCCATGACGGGCCTCAGAGGAGTTACCATTATCCATTTTCACTCTGAGCAAACTCTCCATCATGTTGTGGAGTACTGCAACCTGAATTAATAGGACAGATTCATAACATATCTTGCAATTCATAACCCAGCATATGTTTCATTCCACCTTTGCCATCAAACTAGAGGAGCAACCCTAATTCTTTGGGACTTCAGCAGCAGACATAGCTAAAAATAAGATGCCAAAGTGATTATCACCTCAAGCTTGTGGTTATATGAAACTACAATACAGGACTATGTGGATGCTAAAGTGCAGAAACAGGATGTTATAGCCAAAGCACAGGTGATCTCACGGTAAGCAGATCAGTTCAGAACTCTGCCTTCAGTGCTGAATGGGTGATGAATGGGTTGAACAATTAGACAGGTAATGGTGGGAGACTTCATGAATATCCCACTGTTGAACAATGGCAAATGCTAACATTTGATTTCAAAATACATGGGTGAAAACTGGGTCTGTGGTCTCTAAGGTTTAGAAGAATGTTCCCCATACTTGTAAGGAATGACTGAGAGCACCGGATATGGCAACAACTATAGAACCAGTTGTGATGCTAAAGACCAATGCTGTGTAAAGAGCTGCAGCTATAACCAAGCTGTTCCTCAACAGCTATAAGCACAACAAGAACAATCAGCAACACAATATAATACATCCCCATCAGTCTACCCTCAGTTGTGCACAAAATCATATGTGCTGTTGTCAACAATACTATCAAGCAACATTAACTCACTTACAGTATGCTCATTTTGGGTTCCACCAGAGGAATCCACAATTTCATTCCGAGCTCTGTACCTCACTACAAGATCCCCTCACCATAAACATAAATTTAACTGGACCAGCTATATAAATACCACGATTGCAAGAGCAGGCTGGGTATCGTCCAGCAAGTGACTCACCTCCTTATACCTCAAAGCTTCTTCACTAATACCTCAAAGCCACTTCACTAAGTATACAGTACAAGTCCACAAGAGTTTGATGGAATACTTTCCATCTGGATATATGCAGCTTCTATAACATTCAAAATGCTCAAGAACATTCAGGTCAAAACCCATTTGATTGTGGCCTCATCACCAACTCAAGCATCCACTGCAGTTAAGCTGTGGCTGCAGTATGTACTATCTACAAAATGCAATGCAGCAACTCACCCTCACCAAAGCTTCTTTGGCAGCACACCTTATACCCACAAACTTTACCATTTGGAAGGACAAGGAGCACAGATGCATGGGAATCACCTGCAAGTTCCCTTCCAAGTCCTATTGCACCTTGATGTGAAAATAGATCATTGATTCTTCATGACTGCTAGATCAAAAGCCCTGACCTAACAGCACTTGACATTGTGCAGCAATTCAAAATGGCGGCTCACCAATACTTAATTAGAGGCAATTAGAGATGGGCAATAAATGGAGGCCTTATTAGTAATGGCCAAAAGTCACTTGCAAACAGAATTAGACCAAATTAAAGGTGAATAGCCTCCCAGTAATCACTCTAAAACCTCAGACATGAATACAATTAGCTGGGATGCTAGTAAGTTACTTACTGTGGAACAACATTTTAATAATGAGTGGAAGGGGAATAAACAGACAGATATAAATGACATTATTCAGGCAATTAAAAACATACTTCATTTTAGTTTAACATTCTGCAAAATTAAATTTTAGATGTTCATTGCCTTCCAGGCCCACTTAGTTGGTAGCCCATCCATCACCCTGCACATTCATTCCCTACACCACCTGCACACAGTGGCTGCAGTGTGTACCATTTACACAATACACAATACTACTGTTACTCACCCAAGTTATTCCAGCAGCTCTTCCCAAACTCATGATATCTACCACTGGGAAGACAAGGGTGACAGGCATGTAGGATCATCACTAGCTGACTCAGAAAAACATCACCAATCCTTTATTGTCACTGGGTCTAAATTATGAAACTCCATGCAAAACAGCACCTTGGGAATACCTTCACAAAAAGGACTGTGATGGTTCAAAGCAGTGTCTGACCATAACTTTCTCAAGGCACATTGGGACAGACAATAAATATTGCCCTTGCAATGATATCCAGACCCCGAAAAATAAGTAAGGTTAGGACTTCCAGGTTCCATATATTAAACTAAAACAATAATATACATGTCAAGACTGCAGTAGGATAAACAAAAGTCATGCCAATCTAAGGCAACACGAGGCTGAGTTATTCTGACTTCTCAGAAGATGACTTGTTTGTAAAATTTAGATATTGTACAGTCCAATTAAGCAGAATAGACAGAGAGTCATAGAGTTGTACAGCACAGAAGTAGGCCCTTCTGCCCAACTCATCCATGTCGACTGTGATGCCTATCTACTCAAATCCCATTTGCCTGCTTTAGGCCCATATCCTTCTACTTGTTTCCTATCCAAGCACCTGTCCTGTCTACACATTCTATGGCAGTTCTTTTGGTAAATTTAAAGCTCTGCATATCCCCAACTACTTTCAGAAATACTATATTACTGATAATTGACTACTTTTCAATTTAACTCCCTTTTCTGAATTCAATGATAATTCTGCCGGGTGCAAGGTTACATTCTGCAAGTAGCAATATAATCCAAAGACCTATTGCATACCGAAGGATAACAATTATTGCTTAAAGTCCAATACCAGAGCTGTTTGTACAGGATCATAATTGGATCAAATGATCACCTTTCATCAATACACTCCTGAATTTATTTAAAAAGGCTGGCTAGGTTTTCTTTTGTTCAATCAAATAGGCTCTACAATTGTAGATATAATAGCAATTCATACATTTTTATTCTAAAACAAAAAGAAAAGCAGCAGCAAAATTTAATGTCAGTACTAATATTTCTGAACAGGATGATGGGTTACGTTTTGCTAAATAATCTTTGAAGATTACTGGGGAGCACTAATCTTATAAAAGATGGAAATTGATCTACATCTTTCAAATCAGTCAGTTTCAGGTTCTGGATTTGTAATACTTAAAAAAAAGATCTGCATTTATACAACAACATTCAGGATTTCCAATCAATAATTAAAAATCAAAAACCTGCAGATGCTGAAAATCTGAAATTTAAAAAAAACAGAAAATGCTTGAAACACTCAGCAGGTCAGGCAGCTTGTTTGGAAAGAAAAACAGAGTTAGCATTTCAGGTTGATGACCCTTCATCAGAAGTGGAAAGGAGACAAAGTAAGATAGTTTTAAGTTGCAGAATGGGCAGAGGAGGGATAGATAGGATAAAGGAATATTGCTGATGGGATGAGTGCAGAGTTGTCATGCAGATAAGCTGTAGATGAAGCCATCCAGTTAATAGGATATTGAGGGAAATTAGAGAGGAAGAACAGGAACAAAGGAACATAAAAGCTATGAAAAGAAATCAATTATAGAGACAGGAGGAGAGAGGGGGGAGGGAGAGAGAGAGAGTGGGGGAGGGAGGGGGAGAGAGAGGGAGGATAGGGGAGAAGGAGAGAGGGAGAAGGAAGAGGGAGGGAGAAGAGAGAGAGAGAGAGAGAGAGCGAAACATTACAAACCGGGCAATGTAAAAGCTATAAAAAGCAGAGCTGTATGAAATGCCCACCAGGTCAGGCCATGATCATGGAGGGAGTAAAACTGATTCAATGTGGATGACCTGCATCACAATTAGCAAGTTCTGATACAAACAGCAAAATTTGACTTGAAGTTATCCAACATGCCCAGACAGAAAATGATATCCTGTTCCTCAAGCTTACAATTACTGCTACCTTCTTACAGAAATGCATTTCCTTTGTTCTAGCCATCCCTACTCTGTCCTCTCTGTGAACCTAAAACTAACTTGTTTCCTCTCTTTCCCAATTCTGATGAAGGATCTTTGTCCTGCAGCATTAACTCTCTTTCTCTTCCCATAAAAACTGCCCGACCTGATGAGTATTCTCAGCATTTTCTATCTTTTTTATTTTGGATTTCCAGTATCTACAGCTTTTTGATTTTCATTAACAGATGAAAATTTGCTATCAGTCAAGTCAGACCTAAAACTTAAAATAAAAACAAATCATATTTAGCTTTACTGTAGTGTAAGAGGACAACTTAGTTTCAATTTCATCTGCAGTATCAAAGATAAACCATTCTTTGAAAACGACTTATTTAAAAGCTGCACCAATTTATTATCTGCAATATCCTGTTAATTACAGAACTAATGTTAAATAAATAATTGTCTAAATGTGTACTTCATTTAAATGCCAAAACTGATGTGGAATAATTTGGCAAACAGGAAATCAGGATCAGATTTGTCGGGTGATTATATTTCCTGCTAAGATCCTTATGTCTTGGAAATGAATGTAAAAAGTCCTATATCCATCTTCAACTCCCTCCACTTCCATGACCTATCTTACAGGATAGTTATCTCCAATCATATATCCTGACCTCCACCACTATTTCTTTTAATCAGCATTATTGTTATTATCCCCTTATTCTCTGACATTCTCCTTCTAAACTTACTCACTTCTGTTATCTTCATCCCTCACTTTAAAATGCTCCAAAATACCCAAATTATTTAACCATGCCATCAGCCTTGCTCACACCTTTAAAATATCTTCCTCTATTCTTCTTGCTGTCCAGCTCATTATATTGCTCATTGTTCCATAATTCATTTATAAGAGGGGTATGATGGAATGTGTACTGTTGTTGATATGAAGCTAAAAACAATTTTAGTTTTCAAAATATGCTATTTAATAAAGTGCTCAATTAATTTGAAATAACAATCAGAAAATAATAAAAAGTGACTATTTCAAACATTGTGAATATTCAACAATCTTGTCTAATGAATACATGTACTGATTTTAGTTTAGCCTTAAGATATTTTATCCATATATTCATTCAGCCCATTGTTGCAGGGTTGGGTAATTATTGCTTTCTTTCAAAATGGGTTTATTCAACATATTATGTGTGCTTTGTGAGTAAAGCTCAGAATTACAGCACAAACTATTACAAATCTAAAAATACTAAAATCTGATGTAAGAGTCAGTGCTATTCTGTTTAAAAAATATGCCATCTCTCTATTACATTTTCATGAACCTTCTGATCATAATTCATCATGCACAAAATTATAGAAATTATTATAAGCATTAATTAACAAATACAAACTACAGGACACTGACACATCTTTAGTTGGCATAATGCAGATTAAATTGGTGATTCAACGGTTTTTATACATACAAAGATCTGAATTGCTGTCCATAAGAATGCTTAGTATTAAAGATTTTCTGTAATACTGTTATTTAATGCATATCTATCTGACATGATATTAATTTAATTAATCAGCATTTGATTATGCAAAATGGAATGCAACAATGATTGGTTTCTCTTCCTTATGTTTATCTATCTGTAATATTCATTTTCAATAGACCATTGCACACATTTGATTTTTCACCAATAGACTTAGTGTTCTATTCTACCTAAACATAACCAAAATAAAAGGTAAGCAGATAAGAATGGGGCAATACACTCTTGACACCATAATCGATCTTTTACAGGATTCTACAGTTGTCACTTTTGGTATGTTTGCATTATTTTTAGTTAGTCTTAATGCTTAAGATTTCGATATGTTTAGGTCTCAATTTCTAAGAGAGTATTTCATCCAAATGATAGGAATAATAAATAAAATATTTTGTTTGTTCATGTTCATTAACAAAAATAAAGTTAAAACTATTCTTGAATTTCTTTTAATGCAGAAATAGCCTTACAATACCTTTATGTTAATTAAACTTTATATGCTACGTACACCATGGTGAGGAACAACTATATATATTGTATTTTCTTGATTTTGATTATAACTAGAATGCAGATATAGAAACAAGACAAAAATTATTCCACTGCATAATATGTTGTTAATTTTCAAATACAAAGTATTCTTCACTAATGATCATTACATCTCATCCTAGCAAAACCAGAATGTCCTGAAAGTAATTTTAGTAAATCAGGACAAAGCTAAAAAAACTGCTTATAGTGAATAGGCTGCTTCACAAATGACCCTGCGGATCAGAGCTAGAAGCAGTAAAATCAACATTAATCTAACCTACCTTGTAAAATACATTACGTGAAGAATAACTATCCAAATATTCTCATTTTTTTGCGACAGTGCCTCATATTATTGATTTTAAAAGACAGTCATGCTCCATTAATAGCAAATTCCCTATATTTATCAAGATTACTTTATGCATCCAATTCTCTTTCCTATGATATAGAGGGAATTTTGCCACATTACAGAAAAATAAATCTACTTTTTTTTTACTGTTTTAAAGATAAGAATTTGAACTTAATAGAAAAATTAAACAGTGCCTTTGCATGACTTGATAACTAGTAATCTACATGGATTTGAACATAAAGCAATTAAAATATTATTAATACTGAAATAGCAATGATTACTTTAGTGATAAGCATATGAATTATGGTAAAGCAGAGAAGAGTGAACATAAAATTGCTGCTCGAGAAATAACTAGCAAACTAAACAAAAACCTAAACAAACAGAAACAGTTAACAGCTTGATAAGAGATGAGAATTGTCACTGAAGCAGATTAACTTCATTCAATGTCCCGATAAGCACCTATTTACTCTTTCCCATAATGCTCTCTCAGTATTCATAAATTATCTTTTAATTACGTTTGCAAGTGGTAATTGTCAAATAGGTTCAGATAGGCATTAGCTGGCATGTTTTTCTGCGTGGAGAACTATATTGAAAAGCTGGGTACCTTCTCACGCTTACAAAATCATTAGAGATGTTGCCTGCCTTCATTTGGGTTTCTTTGTGCTTCACACAATATTTAAAAACCTAGTCTATGTTAAAATAGGCCACTTACTGTAGCTTCATTCTGCTTTTTTTCTGAACAGTAAAAAATTCAATTTGTCTGAAGACAAAAAAAATCCAGCAGTCCACAAATCTTATTTAAACTAGTCATCAATTATGTCTTTTAAGCATATTGTGGTAAACAATGACAGATGAATGGAAGGACCTTAACCATTAAAGAAAAACCTTGTTGATATACAGATATTGCAACACTTTTAAGTGCTCTAAAATGTTCTTGCCAATGTTCTCCTCATATTCAGAAATATTATTAATTGCTTTTATTCAGAATTTAGTTTTCTTCAAACTGCCATCTCTAATGAACTAAAACCTTATCCTGCATTTTTCTTAATGCAGCTAGTGCTTATTTATCTTAATTATTCTTTACTCTAAACTCATTTATGATATTACAATTTATATTGTGGTAGGTAAATAAAAATGCAAGAATGAATTTAAAAGAGCCAATCTAAGAACAAACCTATCCTGGACAAGAGTCTCTTTAAAGGAAGGAATCAAACAGATAAGATTGGATGAATGAGATAAGCAAATCTGCATTTTATAACTACTATGATACTGCTATGAGGAAGTTTGGAGGACAGAAATTCAAACATTAAAACAATTATAGCCAACATCAAAGAGGTGGCATAAGCATTTTATGAACTCTCTTCCAAAGTACATAATGTACCACGTTTTTATTTCATAATGCTGCTCTCTATTAATTTAATATTATTAAGAAGAATTAAATAATTTCAACTAAAAAAACGTGTATAGTGATCCATTTCGTGAATGTCCTTTCTGGTGTAATCCTAAACCTCTGCAGACTTGAAGAATCACATGTTTGATGCTCAGTCTAGATGTGGTTGGTTTGCTCAGCATGATGGTAGAAATGCTAAAAACAGCATTTGGATCTCTGATGAAACCAAGTTAAGATCATCTGATGATGTCTCATTCTGCTGAACAGCCAACTGACATTCACCTCAAATGGAAAACATTTGTTTTTGCTACTTGAGGACTGGCAATGCACAGTAGAATTGTACCCCAGAAGATATCATCACTTTCAGGTTAATTGAAAAAGGAAGGAACTGATCCAAATATTCGTATATAATTATAAAATAAGCACAAAATTATTCAAAAGCATTTCCATTTCAATCATGGACACTTTTCTGAACTGTTTTTAGTGCATCAATATCATATATGCTAATTCATCACTTTTACCAAATTAATGAGGCCATTTTATGTCAACAAATGCTATAATCACTACTTATACATCCATTGCTGCACAATGTGGAGTTCTCTCCTACATAAATGTCATTTTGCAAAAAAAACAATGAGATGGAAACAACTGTAGTTCCTGAATGATCCTTCATCATTACTGGGTCATAGTTCTAGATTTCCCTTTCTAACACCATCATACGAGTACTATTGCCATCAGGACTGCAAATATTCAGCTAGAAGATCCCTCTGCACTCTCTCAGGTATACTAAGGATAAGCGATGTAATACCAGCCTGACAAGAAATGATAAAAAAGAAATCTCTCTTCAATTTAATGCATCTTATTTTCTTGACACATTTCAGCTTTAAAATATCCGATTGTCCTTCTTCCCAACAGTAATACGTGGCCTCAGAACGAGTCTAAGTTACAGACTGTCCTGAGTCAAGTATCACTATTGACACTGCATTAAGAAACAGACTTCAATGACAATTATTTGGAAGTTAATATAAACTGCAATGCAGTAAGGCTGGGATTAAAGCTACAAGGTTCTGGTTTATTTCCAAAAAATATATAGAGTTAAATGCTGTTGGGAAAGTGCGTAACAAGCAAAACAGAAAAAAACAGCAATAGATAAAGCAAACAGCAATAGATAAAGCAAGCAGCAATAAGTATAGTTCATGTCATTTTTATAATACTAGACTTGTGTTGCCATCTAATGGAACAAATGCATTCCAACATACAGCAATTGAAACAGGAAGGATGAAAAAAATCACTGGGTTGATTCTGACTTTTTCCTGTCCTATGCATCTGTAATACTTCCACATTTCATTGTGCTAATTAATATCAACACAAGCAAATAGAAATGTACACTGCACAATTACTTGAATTAGACTCATGATCCTCATTGATTTGAAGTCTAAGCACACAGATCCAGACAACTATCAATGCTCTATTAAGAACAATGCAGCTAGGTCCCTTCTGTAGACACTCTGCAGTATTTAACATAAAATGCTATATAACACCTTGATTTTTTTTATATAATTGTAAACTATATATGTTAGTGGCATTATTTTCCAAATATAATACTTCTCATTGTTTAACCATCGTCATTGAATTCAAATAGGGTATACCTTTTAGCAGGAATACATCAAAGTACTTCAAGTAACAATACTTCTTAATCAAATAGTTCTTGAGAAATTAAAATAAAATTAGAGCCATTGGAAAATGGCCTCTTTATGAAGTGTAGTTCCTTGGTGCATATGCTATATATCAAATCCTATACAAATAGACGCTATCATTTTTGAACAGCTATATCTTCTTGGCTCTATAGCTGTAAATGAAAAACTAGATTTACAAACCCACAGGATAAAGATAATTAAATGTCATATATCTGAGAAAGGGTGTTTGTAATTTAATCCTCTTCATCTGTAATGTGAGAGTGTCTGATCTCACACCTTGCCAATATTGATTTAGGCACAGTCATTGTCGGTTGTGTTTATCAGCAATCTCAAATGAATTTGTTGTTGTAAGCTGCAAAAAAGGATAGACACAACCATGTTTTAAAGTGCCTTTCTGATAACAATTCTTTAAAAGGGAATTTCAAAGCAGCCCAAGCCTAGCAGAAAACTGAGCTGATTGATTCACTGAAACAGAAAATTGTTCACCTATCTTACCTATAAGGATTCCCAGATGCCGCTTGAGAGACAGGATTATGGTAGCCTGTGTGTCCTAAAGTACAGGGGTACTTAAAAAGATCAACAACAATAAAGAATGCTACTTATAGTTCTCATAACATAACCAACCGTACAGATATATCTGAAATATACAGTGTAGATTATTGGTCTTGTGTAACAGTGTTAAAAGTCCTTATTATGGCCACTGACTGAAAATTTACTCTCTTCTGCGCAGAATCTGAAACAAATTTCATTTTCCTTGAACAGAAGTGTGACAAATATAGCAAATTCAAAATATTGAACAGAAATATGACAAGTATAGCAAATTCAAAATAATGAGAAAATAATGTTAACAATACAAAAGAGTTCATTTGGATTCATAGTTTATTAACATACTTCAGTAGCAATATAGCCTAATTAATCAAAGGCTGAAAACATTACTTCTTCTCCACATAATGTTAGCTGAGATACTCAGTAGGTGGCAGCATATGCCTAAGAACTTGCGCAGTATACTAAATGAGTCTTTGGATGTGCAGTAATTTATTATTAGTTGGGTTAGATCTGCAAATACATTGATGCTTTTATATTTAAAAACAAAATGATCATTTGCCTCTTATAGTATTTAAAATCTACAATTTCTTCTCTATCTCATACCAATGGGAACAGGACATTATCACTGAAAAGTTAACTCTGTTTCTCATTACACAGATGCTGCCTGACCTGCTGAGTATTTCTAGCATCTTCTGTTTTTATTGCTATCCGAGGTAGCATATTCTCTTACCAAATAGTAACATGACATGAAGCTACTGCCAAATAGTTGCCATTTTTCGGTGTCCTGAACAGCAATGGCATTAAAAATACCATAAGGACTCCAGATTTGTCAATAAGGCACAGGTAAGTAGAGTGAAAGACCTATTTTCCATCTTTTCTCTTTTCCAGCTTTTCAAGTTTTGGTAGTTAATCTAAATAAAATAAGAACCAAATACTGAACCTGACAACACCAAGCAGAAAAGGTTGTAGCCCATTTAACTAATACCAAAATTTTAAAAATATCAGTCTAATTTTCCCTTAAAATTTTCTGTGCTATTTAGCTCCTGCACCACTCTGAACTTAAATTGTCCAGGCAATCCGTTAAATCTTGTGTACCTGAATTAGAGTGATGTGATAATTCCAAACGAGATAAAATATTTGGAGACACTGTGGCACAGCTGGTTGTACTGCAACCTCACAGCTCCAGTGACCCGGGTTCAATCCTGAACTCCGGTGTTGTCTGCATGCAGTTTGCACATTCTCTCTGTGACTGCCTGCATTTCCTCCAGGTGGTCCAGTTTCTTCCCACATCCAAAATGGTTGGTAGGTTAGTTGCCCTTAGTGTGTACTTGAGTGGTAAAACCTGGGCAGAGTTGATGGGAATCTGGGGAAAATAAGATGGGATTAGTGCAGTATTTGTGTAAATGGGTGTGTGATGATTGGCTGTGGACTCAGTGGGCTTTTTTTCTGTGCTGTATGATTCTGTAACTCTATTTTGTATTACTTGTGCCAAGTACAAGCCATCATTTTGCACAACATGTATACATGACTGCTACTCTGTAGCTACAGTCAGAAGTTCTTCCTCCTCATTTTTGCAGCCTGTCACTTGCTAGAACCTACTTCCAATGAAAGCACTCTGTGTTCCTTCCCTTGAAAGGAAGCCTGCAAATCCCAGCAATGTAAACATTATAAATTGAAAAGAATTCTCCTTATTTTATACCACTGCATTTTTCTGTATTCTATGTGTAACTATTGAAAATGAAATAGCAATTAATTTTATAACTTTACAAGTTTACCTTCATGCATTTGCTGGCTATTAAACCATGTCACTTTATGGTTATTTTTTAAAATCTGCCTATGTTTATAAGAGAAATGTACCATGTAAACTTGCTATAACTGTGTGATCTTACAACTAAATGCTTTTTTACACAACTATTGAATGTTTTTAGAATTTCATTATACCATCTTCTTTCTAGGTGCATTTAACTTGATCATATTTCTCAGACTTCAATATATTAAAGCTTCATTTTATCTGCTTCTTGAACAATCATTTGACTTCTTGTCTTCCTTTAGATTCCTGTCAGCTTCAGCTGAGGCAACTGCACTTCATGTCTGCAGCCTCTGGGCATGGCTCTTTTTCCAGACGGTGGGCCAAAATCTTGCTGTTTGTAAATACAGTATATTCTTAATAAATATTATAGTTAGGCCTTTGGTCCCTCAGGGGACGATAAAGACAGAGATAGACAAACCAAGAGAATGGTGGTTCTAGTTTGGGTTCTTTTCAAAGAAACCTTAATTTTGATTTTTTTTTACAAGTTTCTGAGGAAATCAAAGAAACAATGGCTAAGAAATGGAGGAAGAAAAGTGGTTGACGTTGCTGGGTGGTCATTCATTTGTAAATTCGAGAGTGGAGAAAGTGGACAGAGAGTTAAGGCTGAATAGATTATACAAGGAGGAAGAACCAAGAATAATGATAAAGGTGATGAAAGGGAAATGGATAGTGGGTTGATGAAGTACTGGAGATGAATTGTGAGTGAGGACTAATTGTGGGAGACGATAATTAGATTAAAGATGTGGACTGATTTTCTCAACAACTATCACCCAAATGCAACCTGTAAATGTTCATGTCTCATTTCCTCACTGCAACCCAAATATTGAAAATAAGTTAAAAATAGAGAGAAACAGGAGAGTACTGAAAAACTCTCTTAATAACTAACTGACAAATGAGATCAGTGTCTTCAATAATACAAGAAGCTGAAAATAAAAATCACCACACAGGCCATCTGAGATCTCCCCAGCTTTAGCTCTACACTGCTTCAAAGCACATTCATTTAAACATGTGCATATATTTACTTATATGATCAACATGAAAAAATTCACTAAGGTAAGCTAAACTGGAAAATAAGAGTGATGTAAAGAATTACAAAAGGAAATGTAAGAGCAATTCTAAAAAGAAATAATTATTTTGTGTTGACATCTAAAAGGAATCTCCTGTCCAAAATGATTTGTGACATGAAGAAGTTCATGCTTATCCAAGAAAGGCATGGACTCAGATGAACTTTTTTACTATTTTAAATACTAAATACTGGACTTACTTAAATACTAGATGCTAAAATCCTATTTACTTTTCCAATTGAATAGTGAAAGCTTATTTCCATCAGTGAACAAATGGAAAATGAGACAATGGTAAATCCGGGATTCCCAATGGAAGAAACTAAAGGGAAGAGGGGACAAAAGTTCTTAAACTGAGAGTATTCTTCAACACCTATGGCTACTAAAATACATGATCAAACCCTTCTAAAAGGAACAAAAAATATATTTGAAAAGGAGGAATAAACAACAAACTTTACGAGGAATTAAGAATGAAGTTACAGAATTGAGTTCCTTGAGGCAAATGACCTTCCTCCTCTTGCCCTGTAATGTTTAAATGTTCATGAAGACTTCCATTTGCCTAGTTTCAGCTTGGGAAATTATTTAGAAATATTGATGCTGTACTGAGTTTAGCCCATTCCTAATTCTGAGTCTTTTCTGCTACATGTGATCTCTTGGTTAACTTCAAGTTGGTTACCATCATCAGATTTTGATGTGAAATCCAAGTATAGATTTGCTTCAACTGAGGCTCCTGAGTTCACTTTTGTTACCACCATGCTGGATCCAAGTCCGAACCAAAGACGAGAGTGAGAGCGAGAGAGCGAGAGCGAGAGCGAGAGAGAGAGAGCAACGACTGAATGAGAACCTGACCATGACTTGTGCAATGCAACAGGGTAACAACAGGGTACAAGATTGTTACCGTTATAGGTTAAATATCAGGCCATTGTTCTCATCACTACCAGCTTCATGCAGATGATCAATAGGTCATTATTATTGTTAGCTATGAGCTACTAATAGGATTAAAATTCTAGCCACCTCCAGTTTTCCCAGAATTAACTGCTCATGCTCAACTATTTTTCTTTCCCACCCTTTGATTCATCTCTGACCACCCCCTATTCTTCCTCCATTTCACTCTTCACCTGCACACAGAGACTTTTCTTGGAAGTTATAACAATACAGTTGTGAGTGCAAAACCAAAAGCAAAAGTTATTCGGTCAAAGGACACCTAGAAATTACCATAGAACCATACAGCACAAAACAGGCCCTTCGGCCCACCATGCTGTGCCATCCATCAAACCACCCTCACACTACCTAACCCCTTCCTCCCGCATATCCCCCCATCCCACACTCCTCCACATGCCTATCCAACAAGCTCTTGAACCTGTTCAATGTATCTGCCTCCACCACCACCCCAGGCAGTGCATTCCATGCACCAACCACTCTCTGGGTGAAAAACCTCCCCCTGACATCTCCCCTGAACCTCCCACCCATAACCTTAAAGCCATGCCCTCTCGTCTTGAGCATTGGTGCCCTGGGAAGGAGGCACTGACTGTCTACTCTATCTATTCCTCTCAGTATTTTATATACCTCTATCATGTCTCCTCTCATCCTCCTCCTTTCCAGTGAATAAAGCCCTAGCACCTTAAGCCTCTCCTCATATTCAATACTCTCTAATCCAGGCAGCATCCTGGTAAATCTCCTCTGCACCCTCTCCAACGCCTCCACATCCTTCCTATAATGAGGTAACCAGAACTGAACACAGTACTCTAAGTGTGGCCTAACTAGAGTTTTGTAAAGCTGCATCATCACCTCGTGGCTCTTAAACTCAATCCCACGACTTATGAAAGCCAACATCCCATTGGCCTTCTTAACTGCTCTTTCCACCTGTGAGGCAACTTTCAATGAACTGTGAATATGAACCCCCAGATCCCTCTGCTCCTCCACATTGCCAAGTACCTTGCTATTCACCCAGTACTCTGCCCTGGAGTTTGTCCTTCCAAAATGTACCACCTCACACTTCTCCGGATTGAACTCCATCTGCCACTTGTCAGCCCAGCTCTGCATCCTATCAATATCCCTCTGTAAACTCCGACAGCCCTCCACACTATCCACAACACCGCCTATCTTAGTGTCGTCTGCAAACTTACTAACCTAGCCCTCCACCCCCTCATCTAAGTCATCTATAAATATCACAAAAAGTAGAGGTCCCAGAACCGATCCCTGCGGGACACCACTAGTCACTGCCTTCCGATCCGAGGGCACTCCTTCCACCACAACCCTCTGCTTTCTACATGCAAGCCAATTCCTAATCCACACAGCCAAGCTTCCTTAGATCCCTTGGCCTCTGACCTTCTGAAGAAGCCTACCATGAGGAACCTTATCAAACGCCTTACTAAAATCCATGTAAACCACATCCACCACACTGCCCTCATCAATCTTCCTGGTCACCTCCTCAAAGAACTCTATCAGGCTTGTGAGGCAAGATCTTCCCTTTACAAAGCCATGCTGGCTGTCCCTAATCAGTCCATGATTCTCAAGGTGTTCATAAATCCTATCCCTTAGAATCCTTTCTAACAGCTTACCCACCACAGACATGAGACTCACCGGTCTATAATTCCCTGGCCTATCCTTATTACCTTTTTTGAACAAGGGGACAACATTCACAACCCTCCAATCCTCTGGCACCATCCCCGTGGACAACGAGGACTCCTTACCAGCGGTTCAACAATCTCCTCCCTAGCCTCTCAAAGCAGCCTGGGGAAAATCCCGTCAGGCCCCGGAGATTTATCTGTCTTAATATTATTTAACAACTTCAACACATCCTCTCTCTTGATATCTACAACCTCGAGAACATTATCCCTACCAGCACTCCCTTCCGCATCATCAAGATCCCTCTCCCTGGTGAATACCGAAGAGAAGTACTCATTGAGAACTTCTCCCACTTCTGCCGCCTCCAGGCAAATTCTCCCACCTTTGTCCTTAATCGGACCTACCTTTACCCTAGCCATCCTCCTACCCTTCACGTACTTGAAAAAGGCCTTGGGATTTTCCTTAACCCTACTAGCCAAAGCCTTTTCATGTCCCCTTCTAGCTCTCCTCAGCCCTTTCTTAAGTTCCTTCCTCGCTACCCTATATTCCTCACGGGCCCTGTCTGAACCTTGCTGCTTATACCTCACGTATGCTACCTTCAATCCAATAACTTAAATCCAGTAACATTTGTAGGAATGTTCTGTCGCAACAGGTCTACGGCAGACTCCATCTCCCTGGAGCATCTGAATAGTAAAGACACCTACATTAGACTATTGTTTATTGACTACAGCTCCACCATCAATACGGTAATGCCAAGCAAACTTATCTCCAAACTCCGAGACCTGGGACTCAACACCTCCCTTTGATACTGGATCCTTGACTTCCTGACCAACAGACCGCAAACAGTAAGGATAGGCAGCAGTACCTCTGCCACGATTATTCTCAACACTGGTGCTCCACAAGGCTGAATCCTCAGCCCCCTACTCTACACCCTGTACACTCATGACTGAGTGGCCAGATTCTGTTCTAACTCCATCTACAAGTTTGCAATGATACCACCGTACTGGGCTGTATCTCAAATAACAATGAGTCGGAGTACAGGAAGGAGATAGCGAGCTTGGCAACATGGCGTCATGACAACAACCTTTCCCTCTATGTCAGCAAAACAAAAGAGCTGGTCATTGACTTCAGGAACATTGACTTCAGGAAGGGGGGTGGTGCACATGCTCCTGTTGAGAGCTTCAAGTTCCTAGGAGTGAACATCCCCGATAGCCTGTCCTGGTCCAACCACGTAGACACCATGGCCAAGAAAGCTCAACAGCGCCTCTACTATGTCTGGAGGCTAAAGAAATTTGGCATGTCCCCTTTGACACTCACCAATTTTTATTGATGCACCATAGAAAGCTTCCTATTTGGATGTATAATGGCTTGGTATGGCAACCGCTCTGCCTGAGACCACAAGAAACAGCAGAGAGTTGTGGACATAGCACGGAAACCAGCCTTCCCTCCATGTACTCTGTCTATACTTGTCACTGCCTCAGTAAAGCAGTCAGCATAATCAAAGACCCCACCCACCCCGGACATTCTCTCTTCTCCCTTCTCCTTTCTCCCATCGGGCAGAAGATACAAAAGCACGTACCACCAGGCTCAAGGACAGCTTCTACCTTGCTGTTATAATACTGAACGGTTCCCTAGTACGATAAGATGGACTCTTGACCTCACAATCTACTTCATTATGACCTTGCAGCTTATTGTCTACCTGTACCGCACTTTCTCTGTAGCTGTGACACTTTACTCTGTATTCTGTATTGTTTTACCTTGTACTACCTCAATGAACTGTGAAATGAATTGATCTGTATGAACAGTATGAATAGAGTGGATGTGGAGAGGATGTTTCCAGTAGTGGGAGAGTCTAGGACCAGAGAGCACAGCCTCAGAATAGAAGGACTCCCTTTAGAACAGAAATGAGGAGGAATCTCTTTAGCCAGACAATGAATGTGTGGAATCCATTGCCACAGTCGACTGCGGAGGCTGTCATTGAGTATATTTAAAGTGGAGGTTGATAGGTTCTTGATTAGTAAGGGCATCAAAGGTTATGGGGAGAAGGCAGGAGAATGGGATTGAGAGGGAAAAATAAATCAGCCCTGATTGAATGGTGGAGCAGACTTGATGGGCTGAAAGGTCTAATTCTGCTCCTCTGTCTTATGGTATGCAAGACAAGCTTTTCACTGTACCTCGGTAAAAGTGACAATAAATAACCAATTCCAATTCCAAATCATGGGATCTGGCATCACATGGCCAGATGTCATGATGTCAGAATGCTACATGATCAAACCTCCGATCAATACAATTGGCAAAATTAAATTATGGAATGAAACAAATGCTTATATTTTTACGGCATTGACTTAATGATGTTAACAGCCCAGGGTAAAGCATTGTGAAGCAACAAGTTTACAAGTAATAGAGTCCCAGTGTTGTACAGCACAGGAACAGGCCCTACAGCCTGCCAGATCCACACTGACCTCTTTGCCCATCTACACAAATCTCTTGTGGCCACATTAGGACCATGTCCTCTAATGGCTTACCTTTTTAGGTGTCTGCCTAAATGCCTCTGAAATTTAGTAATTATATCTGATTATCCAAAAAAAGTAATTTAATTAAAAGGAAAACATTGAAAAGTTTTGAGAATAATTCGAATTATTATCCTACTTAATGAGGCAAATGATGCCAAAAGTTCACCAGTTGCTGCAACAGACATCACAGTAATCACTTTGGTTATGGACCCGCTGTGTAAAAAATGATTAGCATCTGAGACAGTCAGCATTGCAAAGAAGCCTTACACAAGATAAGGCCCTTTCTTCATCAGAGTTTACAAAGGAAAACAATTAAAACCAGAACTTGCTTTGAGGGGTATCAGCTCCCAGGAATTGGAGGTAATGGGACCTACAACTGCTGTTTTGAAATGAAGGCGGGGGGGTGTGGGGGGGTTGCTGAGAGGCATTGATTAGTAGGGTATGATCATCAGTGAATGGAGAGATGATGTTAATCAATCAGGCAGGTCAGTTGAAATTTGACCTGAAAACCAATGTAATCACACCCTCTTTTTGATTATCACGCATATATCACTAAATAAAAACTAGACAATCTAATTTGCCTTCTTTTCTTTTAAATATGAGCTTTTTAAAATGAGGATCATAGAAACACTGAAATTACACATCGCAAAGTTCGATGATCAATGAATCACGCTTCAAGGTGTGTATCTCATTTGCTGGTAGCACTTTGCAAAATGTATTAGTCATAGAATCATACAGCAACTCATCCCTGCTGCCTGTGTTGCCCAGCGAGCTAGTCCCATCTGCCCACATTTGACCCATAGCCCTCTAAACCTCTCCTATCCATGTACTTATCTAGATATTTTTTAAATGTTGCTAATGTGCCCGCCTCAACCACTATTTCTGCTGGCTCATTCCAAATATGCACCACCCTTTGCACAAAGAAGCTGCCTCTGATGTCCCTTTTAAAATCTCTCGTCTCTGATCTTAAACCTATGTCCTTTTGTTTTTGCACCCTCTCCCTGAGAAAAAGGCTATGTGCTTTCACCCTGTCTATGCCCATCTTATATACCTCTGTCAGGTCACCCCTCAATCTCCTATGTTCCAGGAAATAAAGTCCCAGTTTACACAAGCTTTCCTTGTAACTCAGGCCCCCAAATCCAGGCAACATCCTGATAAATCTTTTTTGCACTCATTCTAGTTTAATAGCATCTTTCCTATAATAGGGTGACCAAAACTGTACACAATACTCTGCGGCCTCATCAATGGTATATTGATTATACCAACCTGATTATGGCATGTTAAACCATAGATGGCCAGGTCTATATACTTCATGATCGATTAGGACATTGGGAATGCTTCGAACTGAGAAACAAGCAAGCTGCAACGAGCCACATCAAAATTCCTGCCTTGAACTTGTATACTGTGGAAAAAATGAAGTGATCCACTTAGCTGACCTGATGTCTTCAAAAGCCTATTAAACATCAACGTACCTGTGCTGTCCTAACCATAAGGAAGACTCATAGCCAGGGCCTTTCTTAACTTAATCACTTATCTTCTTTGAGCAAGGGACAGCTGATAATCTGAAGCAGAAATCTTAGTCCATTGTTTTTCCTCCATTGGGTGAGAACTGAGACCTCTTTCAATATTCCAAGTCAGTATGGTTAATACTATCTCTCTTAATATTCTTGCCACATGCAACGAATTGAGCTTGAGATCCCTTAGTGAAACTTGAACACACAGCATCCAACTATTTAGAATGTTATATTGAGCTGAGGATCCCAAACAATTACTATTACCCAATTCTATTCCAGCTCGCAACCAAAACTGGCGACCTAGATGAAAAATAATAATGAAACTTTTTGCGGACATAGCCTGGTCATTCCGACATTTACATTGTTTTCACCATTGCAGTATCTGTTTGGTGTCTAGTGTTTTTTGATGTTAACTATGATCATTGGATCTTATTTGTTGCCAACAATATTGATTTTGATTTCTCCAAAGCTTGCAGTAGTTTTTTTCGTAAGAGTTGGTTCCAGACCCCTCCTTCAACTACACACGGGGTTGACATTTATTGGGGTTTGTTCCGTTTTTATCTTCTCAATTCCAGTGGAATGTACCCCCCAGCATTAACATTCCTTTCTCTACTGCTTTCTTTATTGTTGATTCACCTCAGCTTTCGGCAACCTAAGTAACAACATCCTCATCAAATTAAAGAAAGCATATACAGTCTGAAGAATGATACTGAACAATGGACAAAGTTAGCTACATCACATTAAGCCTGAAAGGTGTGGAGTAAGTTATTTACAAAGGCCCCAGACTGCTCAAAGGAAAAGTTTAGAAACAGCTTACTGGAACGGGAACGGCTGAACGGGAACAGGAACTAATTCGGTTAAAGTTTGAGGCAGAGGAGAAGGAGAAACAGAGGCAGCATGAGTTACAAATGAAGCGAAAGAGTTTGGAATCTGATTCTGATGATGGTTTTTCAGCCAGCAGGGAGGTTCAATGAGTGAAAAAGGGGCTTGCGAAAGTAGGCTGCCCAGGACAAAGTACAATCTGCCTTCCACATTGGAACTGTGTTCTGCAAACATTATTTCAACTTTCAGGATTAAAAATTGGTTTTAATTTCATTAGAATTGTTGCAAATGCTACATGTTGTATGTAGCAGGAAGGGGATTTGGTGAGGGTAAATGGGATAAGTAAAATGGTGTGGGAAGGCATTGCAAAACAATCTCTGAAACAGACACAAATAGCAAGTGAACAAGCAATATTGCATGTGATGGTTGACATAACAAGCATAATGGTCAGGATCTCACTGGCAAATCCTAGTGTTTCACATTTAAATGCTAGATGTTTCATACATTGAAATAGCAATAAGTTTGGGACTCACACATGTACGCGCACACACACGCACACTATTAAACATGGAAGTCCTCGATTTACTTGCAGACTCAGAACACCAGTCTTGCTAGAAATCCCCAGCATTATCATTCAGATCCTGTGCTAGGTTAATCCCTGTACAGGGTCCAAAATGCCACTGGAAGGCAGAGTTAAGTCTGTTTCTTTAACTATTCCACGTTAGATTATGTTTTTTTAGTTACTTTGTGTTTTAGATGTAGCTAGTTAACATCATATTTTGTTTTACTAAAATTTAAAGCTTTTCAGTACCTCTGAATTCTGATCTTTCGTGCACACAAGCAAGAATATACAATTGAAAATTTATCACATTTAGACTGCCATTAAGGGGAAGATTCTATGAGGCTAATTTTAACCTTACCTGTCCCGTGGAAATGAGTCAATACTTTAACCTGATTTCCTGACCAGAAGCTGTCAGGGTCTTTCCAGAAATAAGCGTACCATGGACTGATGGTACCTTAAACGCAATCTGAAATGGTGCCCTGGATGAGGAACCCCTGTCACATTTCTCTTGGTGATGACAGTGGGTCAAGGAGCCAAAAATGGTCAAACAGCTAAGCTTTTATAGTTTTCCCTAGTGAACTCAGAAGAAGGAGTAATTCTTCAAGTCCCAGCATTACAGATTAAACCTCTGATCTGCAGACCTCTGCTTCCAAAACACCATCCCAACAACTTGTCTTATTTTGCCAATTATTCCTTTAATTACCTGCTAGCTCGCAAGATATCCATCATAGAGATGATGGTAGTGTAGCAGTTAGCGTAACACTATTACAGCACCAGCGACCTGGGTTCAATTCCAGCCACTGTCTGTAAGGAGTTTGTACATTCTCCCAGTGTCTGCATGGGTTTCCTCCAGGTGCTCTGGTTTCCTCCCACATTTCAAAGGCGTACGGGTTAGGAAGTTGTGGGCCGGAAGCATGGCGACACTTGCGGGCTGCCCCCAGAACACTCTATGCAAAAGCTGCATTGCACTGTGTGTTTTGATGTACATGTGACTAATAAAAATATCTTATAATCTGATTGAGTTTTTTGAGTTTTCAGTTTCGAGTTTTTCGAGGAGGTGATGGAAGGTATTTGATGAAGGTAGAGCAGTGGATGTTGTAAACATGGATTTTAGTAAGGAATTCAACAAGGTCCCGTGTGGTAGGCTCATCCAGAAAATTATGATGCATGGGATCCATGGTGACTTGGCTGATTGGATCCAAAATTGGCTTGCCCATAGAAGACAGAGGGTAGTGGTGGATGGGTCTTATTGGAGGTCTGTGACTAGTGGTGTTCCGCAGGGATTTGTTATTTGTCATACCGTATATATAATTTTTTTGGATGAAAATGTATAGGGTAGGTAAGTTGCAGATGATACAAAGATTGGTGGCATTGTGGATTGCATAGAAGATTGCCAAAGGATGCAGCAGGATATAGATCAGTTGCAGATATGGGTGGAGAAGTAGCAGGTGGAGCTTAATCCAGGCAAGTGTGAGGTGCTGCACTTTGGGAGATCCAACATAAACAGACAGTACGCAGTTAATGGCAGGATCCTTAACAGCATTGAGGGATCTTGAGGTCCAGGTACATGGCTCCCTACAGGTTGATAGGGTAGTAAAGAGGCATATGGCATGCTTGTCTTCATTAGTCAAGGCACTGAGTTCAAGAGCCAGGAAGTTATGTTACAGATTTATAAAACTCTTGTTTGGCCACATTTAGAATATCGCCTTCAATTCTAGTCATCTCATTATAGGAAGGATATGGAGACATTGGAGATGGTGCAGAGGAGTTTTACTAGGATGCTACCTGGAGAAGCTGGGGCTGTTTTCTTTGGAGCGGCAGAGGCTGAGGTGAGATTTAATGGAAGTTTATAAAATTATACGAGGCATAGAGTAGACAGCTGGTATCCTTTTCCCAAGACTGAAATGTCTAGTACTAGAGGGCATGTATTTAAGGTGAGAGGGACTCAGGACAAAGGAGATGTGTGAGGCAAATTTTTTTCCCCCACAGAGAGGGGTGGGGGCCTGGAATGCACTGTCAGGGGTGATGGTGGAGGCAGATAGCATAGGAGCATTTAAGAAACTCTTAGATAGGCACATGAATATGCAGAGAAAGAAGGGATATGGTCAATGAGTGAGGAAGAGGGATTAGATTAATTGGGAATCATTGATTTAATTATTTCAGCACAGCATTGTGGGCCAAAGGGTCTGTCCTATGCTGTACTGTTCTATGTTCTATGAGACAGATCATTCAGCCTAATAGGTCCAAGTTGGTAGTGTCTGTACTTCACATCAACTTTCATCATACCTACTTTTTGTTATCAAACCTCAAAGGAGCTTCACGGGACTACTGCAAAATCCATTGTTCTAACAGTAAAGAAGGCAGCCATCAGGTGCACTGCCCAAAGCAGTCTGAAGACACTTCAGGTCATGTGCCTCCATCACTTTACTGTTCATTGTTCATTGCCAAGTATCCTTGCAGCAATCCCTTTTACATATGCCATCAGACATTCTGGCAGTGGTATCTATTATCAGACAGTCTAGCAATGCTGGTACTCTCCTATGGAAGCTTTGTCACTTTAGAGACTCAATTCATCAGAATCTTAGGAGGTCCTGGAAGAGCCTTTACAGCCATTGAAGCATTTTGAAGTGTAATCACTGAAATAAATTGTGGCAACCAATTTGAGAACAGCAAGCAACCACTATTACTATTCTGCTAATGTTTTAGTGATATTGATTGCGATGTGGGAATAAGCAGATCTTCGAATGACTTCTATCCGCTGTTAATTTACAAAAGTTGGCTAACTGACAGAATCTATAATAGAACTGTAACATCAAAACTAATCTAACTGCAAGATCAAAGCACTTTTATACCATCCTGAGTCCCTCTCACCTATCACTTTTCTTCTGCAACCAACAATTGTCATCTATCTTCCTACTTGATTCTTTTGTCTAATTCCCTGGTCCTGAGTGTTCTCATCAGGCTCCTGCTGCAAGTCAAGTTCTGCTCTAACTCCATCTACAAGTTTGCAGAAAATCCCAAGGCTTTTTTCACATGTGAAGAGTGGAAGGATGACGAGAGTGAAGGTAGGACCGGTTAGAGACAAAGGTGGGAAGCTGTGCCTGGAAGCTGTGGAAGTGGGTGAGGTCCTCAATGAATACTCTCTTCAGTATTCACCAAGGAGAGGGGCCTTGATGACGCTAAGGATAGTGTTGGTAAGGTTAATGTTCTGGAGCATGTAGATATCAAGAGGGAGGATGTGTTGCAGCTGTTAGAAAATATTAGGACAGATAAGTCCCCGGGGCCTGACAGAATATTCCCCAGGCTGCTCCGCGAGGCAAGGGAGGAGATTGCTGAACCGTTGGCTAGGATCTTTGAGTCCTCGTTGTCCACGGGAATGGTACCGGAGGATTGGAGGGTGGCAATTGTTGTTGTCCCCTTATTCAAAAAAGTAAGTAGGGATAGTCCAGGGAATTAAAGACCAGTGAGCCTTACATCTGTGGTGGGCAAGCTGTTGGAAAAGATTCTTAGAGATAGGATCTATGGGCATGTATAGAATTATGGTCTGATCGGGGATAGTCAGCATGGCTTTGTGAAGGGAAGATCATGTCTCACAAGCCTGATAGGGTTCTTTGAGGAGGTGACCAGGAAGATTGATGAGGGTAGTGCAGTAGATGTGGTCCACATGGATTTTAGTAAGGCATTTGACAAGGTTCCATATGGTAGGCTTCTTCAGAAGGTCAGAGGCCAAGGGATCCAAGGAGGTTTGGCCATGTGGATTCAGAATTGGCTTGCCTGTAGAAAGCAGAGGGCTGTGGTGGAGGGAGTGCATTCAGATTGGAGGGCTGTGACTAGCGGTGTCACACAAGGATCGGTTCTGGGACCTCTACTGTTTGTGATATTTATTAATGACCTGGATGAGGGGGTAGAAGGGTGGGGTGGCAAGTTTGCAGACGAGACAAAAGTTGGTGGTGTTGTGGATAGTGTGGAGGACTGTCGAAGATTGCTGAGGGACATTGATAGGATGCAGAGCCGTGCTGAGAAGTGGCAGATGGAGTCCAATCCAGAGAAGCGTGAGGTGGTACACTTTGGAAGGACAAAATCCAAGGCGGAGTACACCACTGAAAGTTATGCTGCTATTTCACCACATTAATTTGGTGATTAATGATCATTGCATTGAAGGTCCAGAAAGGGAACAATTGGAACTGTGAATTCTCACTTCCACAGAATATTCCTGAAGTTTTATTTTACACATTTCCTTTGGGACTTTTCCTCCTCTCTCTTACTCAATCCAGACATTCTTTCCATGTATTTTGATTGTATTCTGAATGTATTTTGATTCTATGTTCACCATTTACTTCATCACCATTCACTCAATTTTTCAATGTATCTTTACTGATTAAGGAGACAGACGGTCCGTGCTATCATTCACTAATGCTCCAGATACTTCACTAATCAAGTAATCATTTTGCATTTCTAGCAAACTGAAGCATAAAGGTGATTGGACCTCAATGACAGTTTTCAATGCACCTGAACCCACAGTCACCATTGTAGATGTCAGAGAGTGAACCTGCGGAAATTATCTGGCCCAGATGGTGTCCCCGGCCGTGTCCTTAGATCCTGCACAGATCAGCTGGCAGGGATATTTACAGACATTTTTAACCTCTCCCTACTTCAATCCGAGGTTCCCACCTACTTTAAGAAGACCAGATTTCATCCTGGTACGTAAAAAAAATAAGGTAACATGCCTTAATGACTACCACCCGGTGGGTTTGATATCCACCATCATGAAGTGCTTCGAGTGGCTGGTCATGGCAAGCATTAACTCCAGCCTGCCAGAAAACCTCCACCCACTGCAATTCACCTACTGTCAAAACAGGTCCACAGAGGACACCATCTCCCTGGCCCGACACTCATCTGGAGCACTTGGACAGTAAGGACACCTACGTGAGACTAGTGTTTGTTGACTACAGTTCCACCTTCAATATTATAATTCCAAGCAAACTCATCTCCAAACTCCTAGACCTGGGATTCAACATCTCCCTTTGCAACTGGGTCCTTGATTTCCTGACCAACAGACCACAATCAGTAAGGATAGGCAGCAACACTTCTGGCATGATTATCCTCAACACTGGTGCCCCACAAGGCTGCATCCCCAGCCCCCTACTCTACTCCCTATACACTCACGACTGGGTGGCCAGATTCTGCTCTAACTCCATCTACAAGTTTGCAGGTGACACCACCGTAGTGGGCTGAATCTCAAATAACGATGAGTTGGAGTACAGGAAGGAGAGCGACAGCCTAGTTGCATAGTGTCATGACAACAACCTTTCCTTCAATGTCAGCAAAACAAAAGGACTGGTCATTGACTTCAGGAAGGGAGGCAGTGCACATGGTCCTGTTTACATTAACGATGTTCAGTTCAAGAGGGTTGAAAGCTTCAAGTTCCTTGAACTGAACATCACCAATTGCCTGTCCTGGTCCAACCATATAGACGCTATGGCCAAGAAAATGCACCAGCGCCTCTACTTCCTCAGGAGGCTAAAGAAATTTGGCATGTCCCCTTTGACCCTCACCAATTTCTATCGATGCACCCTAGAAAGCATCCTATCGGAATGCATCACAGTTTGGTATGGCAACTGCTCTGCCCAAAACTGCAAGAGACTGCAGAGAGTTGTGGACACAGCTCAGCACATCACGGAAACCAGCCTCCCCTCCACGGACTCTGTCTACGTTTCTCGCTGCCTTGGTAAAGCAGTCAACATAATCAAAGACCCCACCTACCCCAGGTGTTCTCTCTTCTCCCCCCTTCCCTCAGGCAGAAGATACAACGGCCTGACAGCATGTACCACCAGGCTCAAAGACAGCTTGTATCCCGCTGTTATAAAACTATTGAACGGTCCCCTAGTACAATAAGATGGACTCCTGACCTCACAATCTACCTCATTATGGCCTTGCACCTTGTTGTCTGCCTGCACTGCACTTTCTCTGTAACTGTAACACTTTATTCTGCATTCTGTTATTGTTTTCTCTTGTACTACCTCAATGTACTGTTGTAATGAAATGATCTTTATGGATGGCATGCAAAACAAAGTTTTTCACTGTACCTCAGTACATGTGACGATAATAAACCAATTTACCAATTTGATGGGGACAACATCCAAAATTAGGTGCAAGATGCTGTCTTCTCAAATTCTGGGCCACTACACAAGAATTTATTGATATTCCAGGCTTGCCTAGCAGGGAAAATGACTCCATTCAGGTCTTTCAGGTAAATTATATTAAAAGAGGTGGGATTTCAAATGCTGGGAGATTCCTCAGCCCAAAAGAAATCTAGAGAAATATAGGCGCCAGTCAATAGAAGGGTGTTTATGGACCATATGATAGTGTATAGGAGAAGTGGCTGGGCTGGGAAATGGCCTGGTAATTTTTATTTGACTCCTCTATATAGCAGACCAAAGATGGACATGGGAATTCTGGAAGTGATGCTTCATCAAATTTCTTTAACACACCATAAATCAATGATCTCTATCGCTTGGAATGAAAAGGGTTGCAACCACGTAATTACCTCAACTTGTAAGTTCCCTTTCATGAAACACATGATCCTGATTTAGAAATATATTGCCATCCCTGCTCTATTACCAGGCAAAATCTGTGATCTCCTTACAGTACAGTACTCTGAGGGAACATTCACCAGAACGAAGGCACTAGGAATCATCTTCCCAAGGACAAATGGGGATGGGCCATAAATATTGGAATCACTGTGCCACTCACATCTAATAACTCAAAAAAATAAAAAGAATGTTTATGATAATAATACAAGCTCTCTTCTCTATCCTTAAAAATAGCCCAAATTCCAGTATACTTGTACCCCTGACTGCCTATCTGCTTTTATACAGGTATCACAGGGAATCAGACTGGTCTCATCTCGGTCCAGATGAAGGGTCTGGACCCAAAACGCTGACTGTCCAAATCGCCTCACAGATGCTGCCTGACCCACTGAGTTCCTCCAGTAGCTCATTTTTTGATGTCAAATATCTATTTAATTCATCTGCCTTCTCCTTGTTTCCTACTATTCATTCCCTGACTCTATACAACCAATGCTCAATTTGTTAACCTGATCCAGCTCTTTGATGGCTGGCTATGTGGATGTATTTCTGCTTAATGCAGATGCAAGAAGGGTCACCCCAATTAGCATTTCTAAATACCTTCCCCAGGAAAACAATGTGGGTTACTCATCGCAGGTGATGATGGACACAATGCTAGTTGAAGTGGTTTTGGTAATTGTGGTAGTTTTGGAAGCTGCACTGCACTTTTGGCAAGTCTGAAATTTTCTGAAAGTTAGCAAATGCCGGCACCATCTCAAAACTGCAATGAAACACCTGAACTCAATTTTAATATAAATGGAAAATTCTGGAAATACTCCACAGGTCAGGAAGCATCAGAGGAGAGAGAAACAGGTATAACTTTTCAGGTTGATAGTTGTTCATCAGAACTGAAACATTACCTCTGTTCCTCTCTCCACTGATGCTGTCTGACCTGAATTGTATTTCCAGTATTTTCTATTTTTATTTCAAATTTCCCACATCTGCAATGTTTTATATTCCAATTATTGTGATAATTCTTTTTGAACTGTAAATTCAGTGCGATTCCCATCAACTTCCTCTAGATCTTGTCATTTACCTACATACTAGGGACAATTTACAGTGTCAAATTAATCCACCAACCTTCACATCTTTAGGACATGGGAGGAAACTAGATCAACTGTGGGAAACTCAAGTGGTCACAAGTAGAATGTACAAACTCCACACAGGTAGTACCAGAAGTCAGGATTGAACTAGTGTTACTAGAGCTGTGAGACAGCAGCTCTACCACCTGTTCCACTAAGTCATCTATCACTGTGAACTCATCTCTGGTTCTCAGTAATTTTGCCTCTCTATGGGCCAAGTCTGTAACAGAGTCTGGAGCAGAGTGATCCTGGTAGAACCTAAGTTCAGCACCAGCAGCGGGTGATTAAATAGTAAGCATCAATTGATGACCTTCCTATTGGCACTCCCCATCACCTTGCTGATCATTGATTTACAGGGATTACCAATGGCTGGATTATGTTTCCCTACTTTTTCTGAACAGGATAAATCTGGCTTGGTAAGGTACCAGCGTAGTTTGACTGAAAGAGCTCACCCGATAGCATATTTAGTCTGGGTGCATTGGTCTTCAATGCTACAGATGAGATGTTGCTTGGTCTCAAAACCTTTATCCCAATTTACGCAGCTGTTTCTCAGTTTTATATGCAGTGAAGCAAATTGTCCAATAATAGGTGGGAATCATCTGAAGAGGTAGAAATGAATCATCTACTTGGGCATTTCTGGCTGACGGCATTTGCAAACCTTTCAGTCTTTTCATTTCTGAATCTGCGAGTAAAGTTCCACCGCCGTTGCTCCAGACAGGATGGGAATTGAAAGCCTCAGCGTGGTACAGCTTTAATATGGGTATAAAAAAGATCAGTTTGACCAAAATGGAAAAACGCATGTTGATACTATGTTCTATTCAAGAGACTGTTAGATCGGTATACGGAGCTGAGTAGAATAGAGGGTTATGGGTAAGCCTAGTAATTTCTAGGGTAGGGACATGTTCGGCACAGCTTTGTGGGCCGAAGGGCCTGAATTGTGCTGTAATTGTTCTATATTCTATGATACAATGATAATTATGTTTCAAATTTCCAATGCTTGTTATTGTCAAACATGAATAGGAAAGACAAACATAGGTTTGTGCCTGAATTTACAAAATGGGAGACAACAACCATCTGCAACAAGAGAATCTAACCACCTACCATTGTCATGCAGTACCATTAGCATTATTGAGTACCCCAACATTAATATCATGGATGTTATCATTGACTAGACACTCAACTGAACCAGCCAAATAATAGCATAAGCTGGGTATCCTGCGACAAGTGACTCATCTCCTGACACCTCAGTGCCTTTCCATCAACTGAAAGGCACAAGATAGGAACACAATGGAATACTGTCCAATTGCCCAGATGAAGCTCAATACCAACCAGGGCAAAGCAGCCTGCTTGACTGGCATCCCATGAATCATTCTAAACATTTAATCCCTTTACTACCAATAAACAATATGTAACATCTAGAAAATGCACTGAAGTTACTCGCTCAAGCTACTCTGACAGCAGCTCCCATGTGACCTCTACCACCAAGCAGGATTATGGCAGCAGGCATGTGGGAATATCACCACATGCAGGTGTGTCTCCCCCTCGCACACCATCTTGACTTGGAAATATTTCAGTGGTCTTTTGGGTCACTCGGTCTAAATCCTGGAACTCCCTACCCAAGAACATTGTTGGAAGATCCTTCGCCAGAGGGAATGTAGCAGTTCAAGAAGGTAGCTCACCACAATCTTCTCAAGTGCGATTGAGGATGGGCAAAAAATGCTGGTCTTGTCAGCTACACCCAGATCCCAAAAATGAATCGAGAGGTATTTACTTACATGTCATTTTACCACATTTTAATCACTTTGTTATCAGATTATCAATCCCAAAAAAAGACCTCAGTATACTTGCGGAGTCTCATGTGTTGACATTCCAACGGTTGGTAATCATACAAGTGAACTCAACTCTCCAACTTGCATCTGAAAAATTCAGATTTGATTCCTTAACATTGCAATTTCTTTTAAATATCTTCAGATTATTTATAATGAAAATCTGGAAAGAGTTTCACTTCCTAATTTGTCTGCATCTTTCCAATTAGTCCAAATTGGTCAATTAATTGTGAGAACATTATAAAATGTTTCAGCAGATCCAACTGATCAATTTGGATATTGCAACTTCTTGTGGATGTCTATTCCTCTTGTGTTATCAATATGTTAAGCCGTAGATCAATTTCAGGAGTGGGAGCCTTTTATAAAATCAAAATCATTCCGAGTAAAAACAGAAAATGCTAGAAAAACTCAGCAGGTGAAGCACTATCTGTGGAGAAATTGTTAGATTCAAAATTAATAGTCAAACGTATTTCCTGATAAAAAGTACTCAACTTCAACCATCTACTCTGTTTCTCTCTCCATTGGTGCTGTCTGACCTGTTGAGCATTTGCAGCTTTTTCTGTTTTTATTTCAGATTTCCCATATGTGGAGTATTTTCCAGCTTGGAGTCTACATTCTTACCCAAGTGAAAAAAAAGTGTATTACTCATCCCAGTTAGTTGAATCATTACATAACACTAATTCACGAAGAGGTAAAAGTACACAAAATTTTAGTCATCAAATTCAAAAGCTAAAGACTTAGATTGGTTCTAAAGGGCAAAAGATAAACAATATCCTCCAGCAAGGATGAATTCCCAATAACCATACATGATACAAAATCAAATCTAACACAATGAATACCCTCAAGTTATTTTCTATGTTCAAGAATGGAATATCCAATCACATAGCACCCAGATGTAGTGCTAATTGTACCAGTGGCAGTACCAACATTCCCAGCAGGCACAGGTGGTACTGATCTATTATCTGGAGACACAAGAGAGACAGCAGATGTTGGATCTGAAGCAAAAAGCAAACTATTGGAGGAACTCAACAAGAGGAGGTCAAGTTCACACACCTAGCCCGCTGAGTTCCTCCAGGAGTTTGTTTTTTGCTCCTGATCTATCATCTGCCTGATGAAAACAGTCTTGAAAGAATTAGATAAAATTTCATAAAATTCTATTTTATTTCAGATGATGCAATCAGAAGCAGATGGCAGCTGCTTTGGTTGACAAATTCCTGGAGGATCTGAAGGCAATAGAATAGCCAGGAATCATTCTCATTACATGATACCAATCCAAATGTTCTCCCCTATAATCCACGTATATTTAATTCAAGGTTTACCTAAAAATCAAGAATGTTGGTGTGATTTATTTTCCAGGGACAGACCAGTTACTTTTATATACCAAAGCAACTGAGAGGAATTACTTTGAAGCACATAAGCAATTATATGAATGCCTTCTTGCCTTTGCCTGAATCTATATTATTTCATATGTCATATTATCATTTCCATCAACCAATACAAATAGAAAATTACTGACACCTGACCTGGGCAAAAAAAGTGCTCATCATCTGTTAACAAGAAAACAACATGCAGGATTCAAATTTCTCAGTGCAAAACTTAAATGAGACCAACAGACCTCTCCTGGCCTTTGTAATATAATTACAATGACATTTCCAAAATGTAATGACCTTTAATTCACCCTCTTGAATTCAATGTTTTTCTCACAATGCAAATCTGGTCATCAAATTCTGTAACAACCAATATTCTGAACAACTACAGCTGTTAAAAACTGACAAATTGCAAAGTTGACAGCATACTGAACTTACTTTAACAGTTCTGAATTTAAAAGAAGCACTTCACATTCTGAAATACATTTTCACTTGTACACTTTCTTTATTAGAAAATATCTGTGGGTTATTGAGTTCTGTTGGTTGCATTTCTCTGCAGAATTCTCTGAAAAGAACTGTAATTATTTTTTCACTAGAACATGCACTTAGGAGGAGAGAGTTGATCAGATAAGAAGACACTATTCATCTCAGCCTTGAGTCGCTCACATTGGCGTTAAATAAGGGTGGCAAAATCAATACGAACCAATAATAACTTCACATTTATGGAAGCAACTTGAATGGCTCTCCAAAATATTGAGACACATCCAAGTACATTTCAGCAGAGCTGATATTTATCGAAAGTCATTTGCCCTGAAGCAGATGGCTCATTTAATTGTTCTGCTGTCACAGACGACTAAGATTTATGACAGACAATTACAGCTGCTGCAGTTAGCAGCCTTATAATCAGTGCCATTATTTAACGATTGGTGCAATAAATTGACTTCTTCTACTGTTTATCAGATAGCAAATGTTCCTGGAGCGTTTTCCTGCTTCCATCTCCCAGTATGGTTCAACCATTACCTTTAAGCAGTTAGTCAGCGACAGTATTCGCCATCCTGTATCAAGGAGAGAACAAACATCCAATTATTCATGACCATTGCTTTTGTATGTAAAGCTTTCTCTGTTCTTAACTGTTTCCATCCCATTATAAGAAATCAGTGCCTTCAGTCTTACAGTAAGAAACACAGACTGATACTGCACATTTACAAGGCACACAGTGACATTTTAAAATTAATGAAATTTTAATTTGCAAACAAATTATTAACAACGTAATATTTGAAGATATCCTTTCTGACAAATCTAGAAGCACTTCTTGAATTAGTTAAGTTACTTTTTTTTAATTTCAAACTTGAAACTAGATGTCATCTTTTAATAATGTCAATGAGTGTGCTAGGAAAATCAATATAGACACCAATGATTACAGCAATTGACATGTATTGCACACCTTAACATAATACTCGAAAAACTTCCATATTCTGGAATAAAAAGCTGGAATATTTTAAAGAAAACTGCATCCCAGCAGTTTGATAAACTAAACTACTTTGGTGTACAGTTTTATTTTTATGACAATAGGATCACTTTCTGAAAATTGGGGAAATATAGAAACATAGAAAAACTACAGCACAATTCAGGCCCTTCAGCCCACAAAGCTGTGCCGAACATGTCCCTACCCTAGAAATTACTAAGCTTACCCATAGCCCTCTATTTTTCTCAGCTCCATGTACCTATCCAACAGTCTCTTAAAAGACCCTATCATATCCGCCTCCACCACCGTTGCCAGCAGCCCATTCCACGCACTCACCACTCTCTGAGTAAAAAACTTACCCCTGACATCTCCTCTTTACCTGCTCCCCAGCACCTTAAACCTATGTCCTCTTGTGGCCACCATTTCAGCCCTGGGGAAAAGCCTCTGACTATCTACCCGATCAATACCTCTCATCATCTTATGTAACTCTGTCAGGTCCCCCCTCATCCTCCATCACTCCAAGGAGAAAAAGCCGAGTTCCCTCAACCTGCTTTCATAAGGCATGTTCCACATTCCAGGCAGCATCCTTGTAAATCTCCTCTGCACCCTTTCTATGGCTTCCACATCCTTCCTGTAGTGAGGCGACCAGAACTGAGCACAGTACTCCAAGTGGGGTCTGACCAGGGTCCTATATAGCTGCAACAATACCTCCCGGCTCCTAAATTCAATTCCCCGATTGATGAAGGACAATACACCATATGCCTTCTTAACCACAGAGTCAACCTGCACAGCCGCTTTGAGCGTCCTATGGACTCGGACCCCAAGATCCCTCTGATCCTCCAAACTGCCGAGAGTCCTACCATTATTACTATATTCTGCCATCATATTTGACCTACCAAAATGAACCACTTCACACTTATCTGGGTTGAACTGCATCTGCCACTTCTCAGCCCAACTTTGCATCCTATCTATGTCCCTCTGTAACCTCTGACAGCCCTCCAAACTATCCACAACACCCCCAACCTTTGTGCCTTCTGCAAACTTACTAACCCACCCCTCCACTTCCTCATCCAGGTTGTTTATAAAAATCACAAAGAGCAAGGGTCCCAGTACAGATCCCTGAGGTACACCACTGGTCACTGACCTCCACGCAGAATACGACCCTTCAACAACAACACTTTGCCTTCTGTGGGCCAGCCAGTTCTGGATCCACACTGCAATGTCCCCTTGCCTCCTTACTTTCTCAATAAGCCTTGCATGGGGTACCTTATCAAACGCCTTGCTGAAATCCATACACATTATATCTACTGCTCTCCCTTCATCGATGTGTTTAGTCGCATCCTCAAAAAATTCAATCAGGCTCGTAAGGCAGGACCTGCCCTTGACAAAGCCATGCTGACTATTCCTAATCATATGATATCTCTCCAAATGTTCATAAATCCTGCCTCTCAGGATCTTCTCCATTAGCTTACCAACCAATGAGGTAAGACTCACCGGTCTATAATTCCTTGGGCTATCCCTCCCTTTCTTGAATAAGGGAACAACATCCGCAACCCTCCAATCTTCCGGAACCTCTCCCGTCTCCAACGACGATGCAAAGATCATCTTCAGAGGCTCTGTAATCTCTTCCCTCGCCTCCCACAGCAGCCTGGGGTACATCTCATCCGGTCCCGGCGACTTATCCAACTTGATGGTTTCCAAAAGTTTCAGCACCTCCTCTTTCCTAATATCTACAGGCTCAAGCTTTTCAGCCCGCTGCAAGTCCCCACTACAATCCCCCAGATCTTTTTCCGTAGTGAATACTGATGTAAAGTATTCATTAAGTACCTCCGCTATTTCTTCCGGATCCATACACACTTTCCCACTTCTGCACTTGATAGGCCCTATACTTTTGCATCTTATCCTCTTGCTCTTCACATACTTATAGAATGCCTTGGGGTTTTCCTTAATCCTGCATGCCTAGGCCTCCTTATGCCCCCTTCTGGCTCTCCTAATATCCTTCTTATGCTACTTCCTATTAGCCTTATACTCTTCCAGATCTCTAACATTACCTAGCTCTCTGTACCTTTTGTAAGCTTTTTTTTCCCTTTTGACTAGATTTATTATAGCCTTTGTACACCACGGTTCCTGTATCCTCTCGTGGCTCCCATCTCATTGGAACATGCCTATGCAGAACTCCACATAAATATCCCCTGAATATTTGCCACATTTCTTCCATACTTTTCCCTGAGAACATCTGTTCCCAATTTAATCTTCCAATTTCCTGCCTGAGAGCCTCATAATTCCTTTTACTCCAAGTAAACACCTTTCTAGTCTGTCTGTTCCTAGCTCTCTCCAGTGCTAACGTAAAGGAGATAGAATTATGATCACGATCACCAAAATGTTCACCCACTGAGAGATCTGACACCTGACCAGGTTCATTTCCCAATACCAAATCAAGCACAGCCTCTCCTCTTGTAGGCCTATCTACATATTGTGTCAAGAATCCTTCCTGATCACACTTAACAAACTCCACCCCATCTAAACCCCTCACTGTCTGGAGATGCCAATCGATGTTTGGGAAATTAAAATCCCCCATCACAACTCTGTTATTCTCACACCTTTCTAGGATCTGCTTCCCTATCTGCTCCTCAATATCCCTGTTACTATTGGGTTGCCTATAAAAAACACCCAGTAAAGTTATTGACCCCTTCCTGTTCCTAACCTCCACCCACAGAGACTCTGTAGACAGTCCCTCCACAACGTCCACCTTTTCCGCAGCCATGACACTATCTCTGATCAACAGTGCCACTCCCCTACCTCTTTTGCCTCCCTCCCTGTCCTTTCTGAAACATCTAAAACTCGGCATTTGAAGCAACCATTCCAGTCCCCGAGCCATCCAAGTCTCTGAGCCATCCGAGTCTCCGTAATGGCCACCACATCATAGCTCCAAGTATTGATCCAAGCTCTAAGCTCATCCGCCTTGTTCACAATACTCCTTGCATATCTTATCTTATAAGTTTTTGATACTTCTCAGTTATAGTGTAGGCAGGGAGATTTGGAAATGTGGAAAGAATCTGGAGCAAGAATGCAACATGCAGAAAGAAGTCTAATATACACTGTTAAAAAAAATTAACATTTTACTAAATGAGATGATGTAATGATAGTCTCCTTTGAACAAAGTCTGCTAAGGGTCCTGGATGAAATTAATCTGAGCAATATCACTTCAGTTCATAGAGAGAATTAATGTGATTTTGCAGTAATTAAGCATCTCTCTCAAATACACTAATTGTTATGAGAAATGCAAAATGATCACCTGGTTTGACAAGCATAGCTCTTTTAATATTACAACTGAACCATGAGGCACATTGAAACACAGTACTATATATGAACTGAGACTACCTGATGCTAGAACCAGACACCTGAAATAGGACAAATTCCATTCCTCAGCATAAGCATCCCACACCTTGATAACAGAAATGGAAAAAAAGAGGGAATGGACAGGAACAACATTATTATGGAGCACACAAACCGAGCTCTTTAAAAATAAATCCCAGATGTCAATTATTAGTTTCTTACATTCGTATTAGTTATTCCTTTAAATGTATTTGAGAACTACCAAAAGGCACTGCACACCACAACAATTTGGCACAAAGGAACAGGTCCAGGCCATTTTACCTCTTAAGGCTTTTGCACCAATCTTTAAAATCATGCCCAATCTTGTTTTGTATCCACCTTTTCCCATGATGCCTCTGGTTAGCAAAAGAGTTATCAATCTCAGGTTTAAAATTAACAAAGTCAAAGTCAAGTAATCATGTATCAAATTTGTGGAAGTGTTCTAAATTTCTTCTACATTTTTGCCTCAAAATTGGATGTCTTTTTACCCATTCTTATTCATAAATCACAAATAAAAAGCATTTTGTTGCTATTTCAAATAATTTGCATCCACTTCTAGTTGAAGCCCTGCCCAGAGGGTAAATGGATAGACTACTTCTGGTCACATTTTACCCAAATGCAGATTTAATTTTCCCATCATGTTTCCCATGTGATGATGTAATCAACATACGAAGATCATTTTAATTACTTAACAAAACAAGTTGGATCAAAGGATCACACTTCATTACACAAGGAGTACGTCATGTTGTAGGTAGTGAAATATGCATGAATAGAAGTGTCTCACCCCTCCAAACTAGAATATCATTTTTATGTTTAAAAACTGCATCCCCTGTAATTTTGTTTTAGAAAAATTGGTGCCAGTGAACATGTGAAGATCAAGAGGTGAATTCCTGAACAAAACTGAACTACCCCTTGATCTGTGACATGATGCTCCCACCAAAGGGTGCAATCAGCCCATTTCATCTGTCTCAGAGAAGAGAGAAACCCTCCTGAGAGACGCTAGCCATTTCCAACTGCCTCCCTCATCCCACTCCAATTTTCCCCTATTTTCCACAGTATCTCCTCCTTGGATCAAAAATGATACAATAACCATGAGTAAGCAAGCAGCTAGCATCTGTGAAATGCACAGGGTGTGTTTTAGCATTTGTGAAGGGGAACAAACTACAATATAATGATCTCTTAAAGCAAGGAAGTCCCAATTTCGCCATTTTTTGTGACTACTAATTTGGCATTACCAAGATACATGGCACCCATTTAGCATACCAAAATGCATTTTACTACATGTATAAGTGTTTCCTTACTTAATTCTTGAAAGTCTTGCCCTCATTTTTAGACAATGCCATCTAAACTTAAATTCAAAGCAGAGGGAAGGCATTTTCTCCATCTATCCTATCAATTGCTTTTAAAATCTTGAAAACAAACATCCTTTAACCTTTTACATACAGCCTTAGTTTCTATCATTTCTTTTTGCAATTTATTTATTTGGAGTCCAAGTATCATTTTGGATAAATCCATGTTGTTCTTCCTCCTCTGCCAAAATATCAGTTCTAAGATGTGGTACCCAGAACTGCTCACAATACAAAGTGGTGCTTGCAATTTAGAGTCATCGAGTCATAGAGCACTACAGCACAGAAACAGGCCATTCAGCCCATCCAGTCCATTCGGTCCATGCTTACTTGGTTTTCTGCCTCGTCCCATCTACCTGCACCCAGACCATAGCCCTCCATACCTCTCATCTATGCACCTATCCAAACTTCTCTTAAATGCTACAATTGAACTCGCATCCAACACTTCTGCTGGCAGCTCATTTCACACTCGCACCACCCTCTGAGTGAAGCAGTTCCTGCTCAGATTCCCTTTAAATATTTCACCTTTCACCTTAAACCTAAGACTTCCAGTTCTAGTCTCACCCAACCTGAAGGAAAAAAGCCTGCATGCATTCACACTATCCATACCCCTCATAATTTTGTATACCTCCATAAGATCTCCCCTCATTCTCCTAAACTCCAGGGAATAAAGTCCTAACCTATTCAACCTTTCCCTATAACTCAGGTCCTTAAGTACCGGCAACATCCCTGTAAATTTTCTCTGCACTCTTTCAAGCTTACTGATATCTTTCCTGTAGGTAGGTGAGCAGAACTGCACACAATAAGTTTGGCCTCACTTCAACTACAACTTCAACATAACATCCCATTTCTCTCATTCTTTCTTTAATTATGGAGAAATGATGTTAGGTTAACTGGCCAGTAATCTCCTGATTTTTCTCTCTCTTTCACCTTCCTTAAATAGCAAAATGGTGCTTGCAAGTCTTCAATCTAAAGGAACTATTCCCAAATCGAGAGAACTTTGGAAAACGATGGAATTTCACTGACTTCCTTAATATTCCTGGGATGGTAATCATCCGATCAAAGAGCTTCAATTATTCTTTGGTATTGTTATTTTCTTCGTGATTTAATTTGGTTAAATTTTGGCAGGTTCCCCGATTTAATATTAATTTTCCCAGGATGTCCAGGATGTTACTCTTTACTTTAAGTGTAGATACAGATGCTACTGAGGCCATACGTCCCCATCTATTGCTTAACTCTACTCAAAACCTTTATTATCATTCTTCATTATTTAGTTTACAAATCATGTGTGTAGTGATGAAAGATAGGTGAAAATGGCAGAGTGTATAACATTCATCTGCTAAGTGACTGCCCAGTTCACACCCAAGCCTGAATTTTACCTCTAAACCTACACTAATCTGTTATTTTTATTTAGTGCTCCCTCCCCTCCCATTCCCCCCTCCAATATCTGGCTCTCAAGTGCTGCCTAGGTTCATTGAGTAACTGCAAACTGATTCTCACTGGCTGAAACCACTTTTGTTGCCTGACTCACTTAGTATATTCTAAACGAACTAACAAAATTCACAAAGAAAGAGAAAAACTGGGCTGTGCAACTGTAGACTCAATACCAACAAAGCAAATAATAACTACAGCCTTCTGAAAATCATCTCGTCACACTTTATTGATCACAAACCCTGTTATGCATATTGCCACACTACAGCTACTCTTAATTCTCTTTATTTGTATGCTCTTTTTTTAATCATTTTGATAGGAAATTTTAGCACAATGTAAAAAGTATGCAGGCACGGTAGTGTAGCGGTTAGCATAATGCTATTACAATGCCAGCGACCCAGGTTCAATTCCTGCTGCTGTCTGTAAGGAGGTTGTATGTTCTCCCCGTGTCTGTGTGGGTTTCCTCTGGGTGCTCCGGTTTCCTCCCACATTTCAAAGACGAATGGGTTAGGAAGTTGTGGGCATGCTATGTTGGCGCCAGAAGCGTGGTGACACTTGCGGGCTGCCCCCAGAACACTCTACACAAAAGATGCATTTCACTGTGTGTTTCAATGGACATGTGACTAATAAAGATATCTTATCTTATGCAGCAGCTACGGAAAAGAAACATTTGCTGCTCAGTCTGATGCCTGAATGTCCCGGAAAGCTTTAAATTAACTACACACAAGAGTATCACGGCGTATTACTGAAGGAAATTTACATTCAACATTTATGCCCGCTTTACACTTCGACATCTCCGCATACAAAATGCCTTGATCTGCAGGAGCAGGAAAAATCAGGAGAGTATGGCAGGGCTCAGATTTCCACAGTAGTGTCGCTTATAAGTGATACAAATGTCAGCAAATAATCAGATAACATACTTTTCTTTTATTTAAGACCTGCCAATTTAACTTCCCAAAATCAATCTTTTTTGTTTAATGAAGACCTGCCCTAAACTAGAACTCACCCCTCTACTGCACTAACTCATCATAAAACAGAGTGATTCCATTTTTGTGAAGGAAAGAATGGGCTAACAGAGGAAATTGTTTGCTTCAGTTTGATGAACTCCTTTGATAGAAGCATGGCAGTGATTCCGGGACTTAGTCTTAGATTGGTATCATTCTCTGGACATTTGCAAAGTTAAAACTGAGAGCGGCAAAATCTCTTCTGAAACTTTCAGTTTCAATGTATTCCAGTTTAGAGTCTAAATATATCACATTTATAGAGGTAAATAGATATAACAAAATTAATTAAAATCATTACTAATTGGCCATATTATGTATTCATTCCCTGAATTATGTGAACCTTTAGGATGTGAACCAAAAATGTGCTGGCCCTGGAGAGGGTCCAGAGGAGGTTCACAAGAATGACCCGGGAATGAAAAACTTAACGTATGAGAAGCGCTTGATGGCTCTGGGCCTGTACTCAATGGAGTTCAGAAGGACGAGGCGGGATCTCACTGAAACCTACTGAATACTGAAAGCCTTGATAGAGTGGATATGGAGAGGATGTTTCCATTAGTGGGAGAGTCTAGGATTCAAGGGCACAGCCTCAGAATAAAGGGACATTCCTTTAGAACTGAGATGAGGAGGAATTTCTTCAGCCAGAGGGTGGTGAATCTGTGGAATCTGTTGCCACTGAGGGCTGTGGAGACAAAGTCATTGGGTATATTTAAGGCAGAGATTGACAGGTTCTTGACTGGTAATGGGGGTTAAGGGTTACAGGGAGAAGGCAGGAGAATGGGGCTGAGGGAAAAAAATCAGTCATGATTGAATGGCGGAAAAGACTTGATGGCCCAAATGGCCTAATTCTGCTGCTACATCTTATGGTCTACATCAGGAACAGCTCATGCCAATTTATGTTTGGACATATCTAGACATCAGGCATGTACAGCCTCACACAGCTCCTCATAACCCACAAGTCAAATGTATTCATGAAATATACTTGAGCAACCTTCATCACCACTGCTGTACTGACTGGTTTCTGATTATCTGTTTCTCTTTTGATCACTTGCGTGGATGGCCAACCCATTCTCGCTGTATCCAACCTATCACTGAGGTCACTGAGATCAGACAAAGTTACCTTCAGATATAAAACATGAAATACCGAACAAAATTCCTAGGACTGCAAAATGTCATTATGTTCTCTTTTTGAAAGAAAAATAGTAAAGTTGAAAATCACTAAAATGAACAGAATTTTTTTCCAAAATATAAACAGAAATGACATGCACAGAGGAAGATAGGTATGGTTTATTCCACCAAAAATAATGACTAATAGCATACTGCTCAAAGGTTGAAATGGAATACACTGCAGTCGTTCTCTACAAATCATGGGGGAAATACCCCAAACCTAATGATGCTATATTGAAGAATATGTTAATGAAAATGACAATATTGTGAATTCTGAAAACCCAGCATGTAAGCTGTTTCCACATGTCAGGAGTGTGAGTAATGATTACTAGGAAAACCCATTAGTCAAAACCTATTGAGAAAAATATTACCTACGGATAAAGAATAATTGCAAGAGGCCAAGTGGCAAATGTTACAATTGTCAGTTCGGTGTCATGAAAATCCAACTTAAAGGTCAGAAAAATTATTGTAATTTTCATTTCTAGAAATATCACTAAAACCAGCAAAGCTTTTTTTTAAACATTCCCATTTTAAACAATATTTCACCATTTCCTTTAAGAATCTCCTCTTACATTGAGAGAGTGGGAAGCAATCCACTGCAGATTCTTCCTGACACTGCTCTATTGTTAGAATGGCTTCCTCAATGACTTTCAGGTGAGTTTCAACCATCTTTACCCAAGAGAAACGGTTATATCAGCAGTTCACTGTGCTGGGAAATTCTTAATATTTCAGTTCATGCAAGCAGGATGCTAAAGATCTCTGCATTTATTTTTCCATTGCAAGGAGGATGTTTTCAAAAATTGAACAAACTGTAATAATGTTTGTCCCCGAGTTCTTCTTTTATTCATAGATTATTTATTAGGCAATATAAGTTTGCACCTTTGCATTCTCTGTCTGTGTACTTGGGAGCGAAAGCTACCTACTTGCAACAAAATTTCCCAGAAGCATCATGGCTACAGACCTACTATCCATCACTATGATATTGAAGTGCTTTTTTTTTAAGTGCATGGCCAACACAGCACCCTTAATTCTATTACACTTATCAAAACCATTTACAGATTGTTCACAGTTCATAATGAACATACTGTAGTTGCAGTTTGGGAGGAAAAATTAGATTTCCAATATATTTCAACTGCCTTCTTTTCATACAGAATACATTTTGATCATGTGACGTAAATATTACATATACTATAGAGAGCATTACTGTATATTTCAGTCATTTGGTTTATTATTAGAATACTCTCTGTTTGTCAGTCATGAACTTTTTTTCAGTCAATCACTTTTTGACCTGTGAACCTAGAAGAAGCAGTGACTGTGATAATGATGCACTTAATGCTTGCTGTGAGAGTAATTGTAGTAACTGCCTGTAATCAATGTGGGTTGGAGACAGCTTTTCTACAGTTTTAGTTTCTCCATCCAGCTAAAATTGAATTTATGCCAATTACAGTAATTTTATGAAAATAATCAAAGAGGTATATCAGAAAATAAATGTTCCAAATGCATGTCAGTTTTGAAGTGCACTGACCATTCCAATTTCTCTGGAGTTAACAGATCAGTGCTTGAAAGTGAAAAAGGATAAGTCTGTGGATCTAAAGACAATTGAGAGGAAATGTGAATAAACAGTGCCTTCAGACAAAGATTTATACTAGAGGCAGTTTTACGTACCAATTGAAAAAAATAAATACAAGCCTACATTCCAATTTTCTTTTTACACACTTTTAAGTCTCTGAAGAAATGTGGATCAAAATGAAGGGTAAAAAAGAATGGAAATCTGTAGGAATGGGGGGTATGCGTTATCTGTGTGAGGAACATGGGAACAGGAGCAGCCATTTAGCCCCTCATCGTCTGTTCTGCCATTCAGGAAGATCATGGCCGATCTGTGACTTAACCCCATATACCCTAACTGTCTTCATATCCCAAAATAAATTTGGTTAACACATTCTATCAATCTCAGATTTGAAATTAATTGGCCCAAGTCTTCTGAGCAACAAGCTGTCCGAGCTCACTGCTGCCTGCCGACTAAGCTCAGTCTTATTTAGGGCAGGGCTCTGGGAGGAAAGTTTCACCAGGAAGCTAGCTCCAAGCTGATTGGTAAAACCTAGTGCAATGCAGGGTCTTTCTGAACATAAGCTGCATGTCCTAGTCCCAGAAGTGACTTGACAGCAGGTTAAGCCCCAGGCTTACTGACAGACAGAATCGTCAAATGTTTCTGAATTTCTCTGACAGTTACAAATATTCAAAAATATTCAAGAACTATTAATAATTAAACACTGTTTTCAAATGTACTAAAAGGTTTAAAATTAACAATTAAAACCCCTAAACAGTTAAAAACAATTAAATATGCTAATATTAACTTAATTAATTCAAACAAAAAATTAAACATGGATCATACTTACCTTTCTCCCTTTCTCAGCTATTCTTCTCCATTCAGCAGTCCAAAGTAAGTACTGGGAAACACATAGAGGTTCACATTTCCTCACTGCAGTTCACAATAAGATTGATTGTGGAGAGCAATTAAGAAACCACCAGCAATCAGCTTTTCAGAAATTTGACACATCTCTCTTTGCATGGGAATCCCAAACTTCCTCACAGCAAATGGAGACCATTCCATTTGGAACTGCTGGTGTTTTCAAAGAAAATTTGAGCCAATAATTCCCCTGATGCTATATAACTCCAAACTCCTGCCAGTCTTAATGTGTTGAATCACATTCTAGCTTCATAGCAAAAAAACCTAACTCTAATTTTTAGGCTATGCCCCAATCCTAGATTTCCAAACAATTTCCCTTAGTATATTAAGGTCAAATGTCTCTACCAAAGACTAAAGTAGTTCAGGTATTTAGCTCACCCACCCAACATACCTTGGAAACGGGTCTGAATCCCAGACCTGGGCTGAGGTGAATTTAGCCTAATCTGCACATTGCAAGTCCACAACTGGAGGTGACAAAATAAACAGGGAAGCATAGAAACAAAATAGGAGTAGGAAAAGGTCATTTTGCCCTTTGAGCCTGCTCTGCCATTCAATACAGTCATGGCTGATATTCCAAATTCAGTCCCCTGTCCTTGCTTTCTCCACATAGGTCTTAAGGCATATTAAGGTGTATAAATTCCTGGGACCTGATCAAATGTATTCAAGGACAACATTTCTAATAGATGCTTGTTACTCAGATTGGAGGCCTGTGACCAGCGGTGTGCCACAGGGATTGGTGCTGTTGTTTGTCATCTATATTAATGATCTGGATGGCAATGTCGTTAACTTGGTTAGTAATTTTACAGATGACACCATAATTGGTGGTGTACTGGATAGTAAAGAAGGTCATCCAAGATCACAACAGGATCTAGATGAAATGGGGAAGTAGGCCAAGAAATGCAAGATGGAATTTAACCTGGGCGAGTATGAAGTGTTGCATTTTAGTATGTTAAACCAGGGCAGGACTTACACAGTAAACAGACAGGCAGTGGAGAGTGTTGTAGAACAGACAGACCTAGGGTTACACGTACTTAGTTCCCTGAAAGTGGTGACACAGGTAGACAGGGTGGTGAAGAAGGCATTTGGCACACTTGCCTTCATTGGTCAGGGCACTGAGTATAGGAGTTGGGATGTCATGTTGCAACTGTACAAGTCGTTGGTGAGACCACACTTGGACTATTGTGCACAGTTCTGATCGCCTAGCTGTAAGAAGGATGTCATTAAACTGGAAGGGGTGCAAAAAAGATTCATGAGGACTGGAGTGCTTGAGCTATAAGGAGAGGCTGGATAGGCTGGGACTTCTTTCCCTGTAGCGTAGGAGGCTGAGGGGTGACCTTAAAAGGGTGTATAAAATCAAAAAGAGTGTAAATAAGGTGAATGGTCACTGTCTTTTTCTTTGGATAGGAAAGTCTAAAACTAGAAGGCATAGATTTAAGTTGAGAGGGGAAAGATTTAAAGGGACCCGAGGGGCAACTTTTTCTCACAAGAGGGTAGTAGGGGTATGAAAAAAGCTGCCAGAGGAAGCTGTAGAGGCAGGTACAATTATAATGTGGTTTAGACATTTAGACAGGTAGATGAACAGAAGAGGGGTATAGGCCAAATGCAGGCAAATGGGACTAGCTTGGAGAGACATCTTGGTCAGCATGGACGAGTTGGGCTGAAAGGCCTGTTCCCATGCTGTATGACTCTATGATGTATTGATCCTTTAGACTTCTATTTAACTCCTTTATAAAATATATTTGTTGATTTGGCCTTGATTGCCTTCTGTGGTAGAGATTCCACAAGTTCACCACTCTTTGGGTGAAGAAATCTCTTCTCAGTCATTAATGGCCTACCCCCTATTGTCCAGCTGTAACCCTTAATCCCCACTATCAGCAAAAATCCTTCCTCCACCTAGTCTGTCCAGTCCTATCTGGATGTTATAAATTTCAGAGATATCCTCTCCTGAATCCCAGCAAATATAAACCAATCATCCCAATTTCTCTTCATATCAGTCTGCTGAATCTTTGCTCTACTTCCTCCACAGCAAGAACATCCTTCCTCAGATAAGGAGACCAAAACTGCACATAATATTCAAGGTGTGGTCTAACCAAGGACCTGTACAATTGCAGCTAAATCCCTTTACTTCTGCACTTGCTACAAAGGCCAATACACCAATCGTCTTCTTAACTACCTGTGCTACTGCATACTGACTCTTATCAACTGGTGTACAGGGAGACCTAAGTATACCTCCCCTTTTCCTAATCTATTGCCATTCTGAAGCATTTGAATCATTTACTTTTCCTTTCAATTCCAACATTTTTGGTGTAATTCAAACAAGCTTTCTGAAGTGAATCAGTGTTGTCAGATACAGACAAATTGCATGAATGGAGACACATGAAAGGCAGCAAATCATGTAAGAGATGTAATCAACTTGAGATTCATAAGAAAAACAAAGCTGTGAAGATAATTCAAGGGGATTTTTTAAATGCATATTACTCTGTCCAAAACCTCGTGCAAGTTTTCATCAGACTTCAATAAAGGTTGTATCAAGAGCTATCTGGCCCAGTGCTTTGATTGTAAAAAAAACATACAATTGCATATAAAAAAAGCCAATCTGATTGTCTATAATGTCACTGAATACATTCCTAGTCCTGTAGCACTCACGCAGTCCACTGCTCTTTTCTCAGATTTCCCATTACTTGCCTCCATCAGCCTTGCTGCTCATTTAGCAGGTCCTTATTCTTCCCTGTTGGTCTCCAACCTCAATTCTGTGTCCAGCTCACATTGGGTTATAATGCACAATCTTCATTAAACATTTTTGTTGACATGCTACTTTTTTATTATGGACATTACAAAAACTTTTACAATTTATCAACGGTAGATTTATTTACCTGAAGATAAAACATAATGATATACTTCTGTTAGATTTCTCAGTTGTGCTAAAGTTAAGTAAAATCACAGACAGGTGAGTCTCATGTTACAGCCATTCAGGTTGCAGAAATTCACCTTCACTGAATTCACAAATCATTACCCAAAAATCCAAGATATGAAATAAAATTCACAGCTGCTGAATTTATGTGGGAAGAAATAAATAAATAAACACAAAACTCGAAAGGACCAATAAATTTTGTCTAATTTTATTTTTTTCCAACTGGCATTTCACTACAGGAACTTGCCTCACTACAGGAAAGATGTGGAAGCCATAGAGAGGGTGCAGAGGAGATTTACAAGGATGCTGCCTGGAATGCGGAGTATGCCTTATGCAAGCAGGTTGAGGGAACTCGGCCTTTTCTCCTTGGAGCGAAGGACAATGAGGGGGGACCTGATAGAGGTATATAAGATGATGAGAGGCATTGATCGGGTGGATAGTCAGAGGCTTTTCCCCAGGGCTGAAATGGTGGCCACAAGAGGACATAGGTTTAAGGTGCTGGGGAGCAGGTAAAGAGGAGATGTCAGGGGTAAGTTTTTTTACTCAGGGAGTGGTGAGTGTGTGGAATGGGCTGCCGGCAACAGTGGTGGAGGCGGATATGATAGGGTCTTTTAAGAGACTGTTGGATAGGTACATGGAGATGAGACAAATTGAGGGCTATGGGTAAGCCTAGTAATTTCTAGGGCAGGGACATGTTCGGCACAACTTTGAGGGCCAAAGAGCCTGAATTGTGTTGTAGGTTTTTCTATGTTTCTATCTCTTGTGCAGAAAACATGGTGGTGTTTTTAGCGCGGTGGGTTCATTTTGTGGTCCAGCAGGTTTTTCTCAAGTGTTTTCCATAATTAATGCAATATTAGCAAAATCTTACTGCTGGTGTAAAGTATTTGGCTTGCTGTCCATGAATGACAGCTGAAATAATGCTGTGGTCCTGGATATTGAAAGTTTATGGTAAATGATAAATAAATCTCATTGAGCCTGTTTGCAGTGGAAAAATCAACACAGTTGCCAAAGGCTGGCCAAGTCCACAAGTCCAAGAAAGGGCCTCTTGACATGATATCCAAACAACGAGACACAGACAATATAACCCAAAATAGAGGACCTATTGAGGAGTTGAGTCATTTAAGTACAGAATAACAGATAGGTGGGAGTGAGACACAGACTGGAATCTAATTGAAGGATTCGGGAGTTAATATATATAGAATAACTGATGCCCAGGAGTGAGTAACAGACTGGCATTGAATCACGGGTTTGTGATATTTATATATTGAATAACGATATAACAAAACACACTGAATCTAACTGAGGGATTCTAGAGTTTTATATATTGAATCACCAATAACGAGGAGTGAGTTACAGGCTGGATTCCAATCAATAGTTATAGGTATGGTCAGAGAATAAGTTTCAGGCTAGAATTAATCAGGGAGTTTGGGGAATGGCAGAGGTAGGGGAGTGAGCTACTATTTACCCTCAAGATGTCTGAAACAGGGACAGCAAGTTTAAGAGCAAGTTGTAAACTTAAATGACATTATTTAGTTGTTCTGAGTTATATCATTAAGCTATCTTACCTATATTTGATAAGCATTTAAAAGTGTATGTCTCCATTCAAGCTGAAGGCTGGAAGGTGATATGCATCTGCAGTCGATTGTGTCTCCAAACACAGCTGCTGGCCATTTAAGGGATTAATTTGTCAGTTTCCAAAACAAATCTCTTAAATTCCTCCACCCACCCCACCCCACCCCACCCCCCTCCACGAACCAGCAGCTATGGTATTCATCATTACTGTTAGAGGGATTTGCTTGTTCCCGACTGCCGAAAACCATGTATCCCTCCTTCTTTTTCCTGACCATAGCCTCAATATTTCTCATCAACCAGGGTTCCCTAAACTTGTCAGACTTGCCATTCACCCTAGCAGGAACATGCTGCCCTTGGACTCTTGTTATCACACTTTTAAGTGAGTTATAATTTGGACTGCAAACTATTCTTCCAGCTTGCAGTCCAAATTATAACTCCCATCAGGTATTAAAAAAGCATTTAAACCAATTAGAGTATATTTGTCAAGGCTTTTAGATAAAGAATAAACCTCTCCTTTTTAAGTTGATGCTCATGAAAAGACACTAAAGTGGAAGTATGAGATCATATATCTGCAGAGCTTTACCCATTATATTCCATCCATCACTAAGATCACTTACTTCTACTTGTACAGGAATACTCATCCCCAACTCTATTATCTTATACATGCCTCTATGATCTGCAGACTCAATGTCATGATTGCCTACCCCCATGTTTCTCCTCCATATTTACTAACACCAAAAGCTCTGTTCAAGTCTTGCCCCAAACTTGCATCATTACCATCCTTATTAGATTCATGCCACATTTATTACATCTCACCTTTCCAAACCTGTTTAAATCCTGAGCTAAAATATCTGGACTCTCATTTTAGAGTCCACTGAGCCCCAGCTAGGTCAACCAGGATATTAGGTTCTGCTGGATGGAATTCAAGCTAGACCAAAGGAATTTGGAATAATTATTGGAAATTTCCATTTAAAGCTTACATAAAATTTATTCATATGAAAACAGGGCTTGGCAGCACAGTGCTGCATATTGTGATCAGCCTGGTGACCAGCACTGCTAAGACCAAGTCTTTTATAGGGTGATCAATTAAAGGACAAGGCCACAGTAAATGTTTTTGTGTCATTATTGGGTCCATTCTGAAACTGGTTTGATTTTTTTGATAACAGATGTTCTCATTCAGTTCTTGACCTCAAGTTCCTTTTACTGGGACAAAATGATTTCCCAGTGGAAACTCTAGACTGCTGTGTTTGTAAAAAGCAAATGACTGAATAAGCAAGCAGGTGGCTCAGGCAGCCAGAGGTGGCCCACACCAACCCATCAATAACTGCAGAGGAAAGGTGAAATTATCTGTGTTTGGAAGAGGGATTGCTGGCAGTCTTAACTGAGGGGCTAAGCTTGCATAATGCCACTAATCATTTCTGCAGGCTTTGGAATATTTAACAGTCAAATCCATTGAGTCTGTCATCTTATAATCTGGGAAAGTACAGATGCTGATTCAGAGGTGCTGTATATTACAAGAATATGTGTTGCTCCCATGTAGTAAGGCACATGCAGAAATAATAACAGTTAGAAGTGGTCTGAACATTAGCTCCACCTCCAAGGGAGATAACACTATTAGTGACTGAAACTGCAAGCATCACAGTCTCATTTTGACTCAGCTGGGGGATGGGGATTCAAGGGCTGAACTGCTCCATCGTTCAGATGCAGACTCATACTTGCAACTGTGGTTCAGTTTTTTCTTGTGGTGCCCTTTTAAACAATTTCTGTCCTTTTGCCCCTTTCAAATTCCAACTTTTTATATTTGCACACAATTTTCCTCTTTTGTAACTTGTCATTATGAATTTGCACCATCCTCTGAGTATAATTAAACAAATGAACAGTCTAGAGAATCCAGTGCATTTTGCACTTTACTGGTAGTTTTACATCAGTTTCAAATAATTCAAAACAAACATTGATCTCACACAAGATGACAAGACAAGGGAGCAGAAGTAGGCCATTCGGCTCATCGAGTCTGCTCCAAAGAAAAGGGAAAAAAGAAAAAGAAATGAGAAATTGGGGGGGGGGGGGGGGCGCAAAAAAAAGATTAAAGAACAGTTTTCCAATTTGTGTGTTGCAATATCTAAATATTCATCTGCATCATGTATGTTATTTAAATACAGGACTATTAATCACATTCAGCATCAGTTGTGTTCCATAATATCCAAGTCCATTCAGTGATGAGTAACATTAGCAGATGGCAGAAATCATTCGGCTTGTTTCAGAGCAACCATTTAATTTAGAAGTATTAGTATTCAGATGCCTAGATAACTTGAATGGACTTCTTTGATATAATTAATTCAATTTGAAGTCTAGTCATTGTTGAAATGTGGAAAACATACCAGCCAATTTTGCATACAGTAAACTCTCACAAAGGAATTCTGATTTAAAAAACAGATAGGGAAGAAAGTAGGAAGAAGAAATATCGAGTGCATATAATTTAAACTTTGGAGGAACAACAGAGGAATATTCAGAGGAGCAACAATCATCCTGAAAAAGACAACATAAGGCTGGGAGTATTTGGAAATAGAGTTCAGTATTCAGATAATCACAAAACATTTTTTGAGCTGTGCAAAGAACATGAGGTGCAAGAACCTTGCAGATGTGGCAGCAGTGATTAGAGTTTGAACAGACTTAGGTTTTACAGTGATCTGATTTGCTTGAAGTGAAAGAAAAGGTTAGTTCAGGTGGGGAAACTGAGCTGATGGAGGCAGCTTTAATAATGGAGGATCTGTGGGAGAGCTAGTGGAAGTCATGAAAGTTCAACATTGATTTTACAGGGGTAGTGCCTTCAAAGCCAACAGCAAAACCCAAGAAACACCTGAGTTAATGGAAAAAGCTGAATAGCCAATTTGACCAGTTACAGCAATTCTGGAGAAAATGGATGGTAATGAGCATGGCTTTGGTGAGAGGTTGTACCAACATAATTTGTTCAAAACTGTACAGTGCTTTAGAGATGTGCAACAAAGTGACAAAAAGGTTCAGAAACAGATTTCCAGAAAAGAGTTGGTACTGAATTTTGTTTTAAAAATAACAAGTATTTAGGGAAAATGGACAGTGTTATAAAATGGCATGTTTGAAACTTAGGAACAATAAAAGAATAAAATTCAGATGAGAAAAAGAGGTCAGGAAAAAGATTAGAGATCAGGAATGACATTAAGGTTAACATTCAGATGACTAACTTAACTTTGTATCCTGTAATAACAGAGAGGGGTAAAAAGCCTCACTAAGTATTGTAATATTCAAGTCTTAGCATTGCAGTCTATACTGAAGATGTAAAAAAGGAAAAGGAAATGTCTGAAAGAAAGAAAAGACCAAACTTACTGGAATATGAAAAATATAGGCAGGACTTGCCTTTCCAGCCTGCTACTTCAGTGGCTTAGGTGAGGGTGGAAAATTGGGCTGAGACCGATGATTATTCCCAATGTATTTGATGGCATCACTTCCATCAGCAACCAAGGGTGCAGCTCAAATTTGGGAGGATGTTTTCCAATCACATGGCAATGGCCTGTATAATCAATAGTCAGATTTTTTGTCACTGTTGGCTCAGCAACAATTGACTATACTTGTAGAAGCATTTAATGGGCGTACAGCAAAGTCAAGATAGGTGGAACAACAGAAATAAATTAAAGGGCCATGGCAAGATGCAAACTGGATTTAAGCCCAATAAATTACAGATCTAAAAAAAAATGAGCTGCTGAAATTATAAAATAAAAACAAGAAATACAAGAAACGGTGAAAATTATTCAGCAGATGAGGCAACATCTGTCAGGGGTGAAAGAAAATTTAGGTAGACAATATTCCATTGAAACTTTCACAGACTGGCAAATATACAATGACATATTTTGCCACTTTGTAGCGACTGCTACCGCAATGCGAAAGTAAGACACTAGTCGATGAGTTGCAGAACAAAACTGATTTATTTTCCCGCCTTGCACGGGCCTTTTAAGAGGAATGGTTCCCGCCCACCGAAAACGGAAATGACGTATGCACTACGTCATCAAACTTTTCCCACGCATGGGTTTTCCCCGTCGCTCGGGGAAGACGAAGGCCCAGCGCCATCTTGGGCCTCGCCGCTCCAACGACACACAACCTGACCGCCGAGCCAGTTCGCTTGCTCGGACGGTGAGTCGCTACAGCTTCATTGAACCATAGAATTCATTTTGTCCACTGTTACAGGTTTCTTATTCCATTAAGCTGAACCCTTTGTCTTTAAAGATGTAACTTTATACCTATACTATGGATAGGGACAAGAAGAGAAGTCCTGGCCATTGAAATCTTTAAGAAATCAAGTAAGCAAAGTGTTCAACATTCACTGAAGGGAATGGAAATTCACTGCTGCAGTGCATTGGAGACTGTATGTACGAAAGGCAAGTAGCCTGAAGTATGTTAATGAAAGTAGAATAAATTCATCAACAACAGTTTAAAGTTGCATATTGAGAAGAGAACCTCACAGTCAAAGATAAAACTCAAACATGTGTTATAGCATGAATAAAGAGCCTTGAGTCAAAAACACAAGTAGTGGGAGAATTAACTCAAGTATTCTTCCAACTCACGAGGAAATATTTTCCCTGGCCTTATTATCACTGGGTCAAAATTCTGCCCAATGACACAAAGTTCTGTCCAATAGTGCTCTCACACATTCTGTACCACTTCAAGGTGGTGGGTCACTAACACCACTTTCTCAAGGACAGTTAGGAATGGTCTCCTAGATGCCTGTCTTGACAGTAAAGCCAATATCCCTTGAATGAATGAAACAGCAATGGGAACTGGTTTATAAATGCACACTGCCAGAGTAATGAAGCTCTTTGTCTCTGAGATGGAAAATGCTTGGAATAAAACGATCTGATAAATCATAACACACCAAGAATTGAATAAAAATAATGAAACCATTAGGAAAAACAATCAGTAACTAAGGTCGGTTGTGGCAAGTTTTCTTATTAACTTGCCGGTGCCATGGGACTGAAACAGTAACAATCATTAAAGAGATCAAATAAAAAAGCAGGTGTCATTTAAATTTGTTCTTTTAATGCAAGCTGTAAAGTCCATTTTACCCAGCCTTTTTGTGTTCCTCCAAGGTTGCTTACTTTATAAAGGCAAACCTTCATGGAAAATTTGGGAACCCTATTCATAAATAAAATACATTTTACATACAAGCACACGCAAACAACATACATATTAATATAAATCTACATTTTCTTTTCTCATTGGCATTGTTTTTCACCAACTATCTCCAAAATACTACCTGGGGTATGAAAATAAGTGCAAAACGATAGGCAGGACAAAGCAGCTAGTCAATCCATGCAGTCAAGTTGCCACCAAATTTTATGACGCACTAAACTGCACCCCCATAAGCGACTAGATAACTTTCTATGAAGACTATAAAGAGAATTTTTTTTAAAATGCTATTCAGGAATGATCAAGGAATATCAACTCTGATTCTGGAAGACCATCAAAATGAATTTCAGGAGCCAGCAAGCGCAATAGATAATTTTCAGTTATTAATGATCATATATCAAACTAGCACAATAGTTTTCATTGCTAAAAGGCACACTATAATCCCTAAAGTGTAAAAGAATATAGCAGGGCACTTTATTATATCATTGTGTATGTTCCTACCTGTATTTCTCTTTTCTTTTGTATTTTTAGCTACTTCATCTACCTGGCTCAATTTCTGCAGCAATCACTGAGAGTTACTTAGCTCCATGAACTCACCGACTACTCCTGCAGCTATTGCTTCCAGTTTGTAGTGAGAGGTTCAGTCCTTTGCATAGTAGCTCTCTGGTTAATCAAATTCTCCATTGATACATTAAAGTGCAAAATTCCAGTTATCCAACAAAAATCATCCAATTTCCAACAAGTCAACTTTCTCAGGTCCTGGTATCTGTTCTTAGGTGCTTCTTGGTGAAAGAGTATTCCATCTCAATGCAAGAACATTTGCAGAAATGTTGCAACATACAAAAAACTTGAAGGTGAATTAGAGCTGGATTAATAATTATTGATATAAACAGCAGATAGAATTCTCTGTCCAGCGCCCCATCTCATACATTAATACACAATGGTATGCAAAAATGTTTGAAGAAATGGAAACACGCGAATAGGTTTAGGCTGATCCACCATTTACTACCTTTTAAGTGGAAGGAGCATAAGATTTACACCGTAATTCAGCAATGCACACTATTTAGTTAACCAATTCAAATGATATCAAGTATCTATTTTAAAATGAGAAAAGAAGAGAATACAGAGAGTGAAGACATACAGTGACAGAGTCAACCAGGTCCATGTCGACTATTAAATCCTATCAATATTAATCTCACACCTTGTTCGTAGCTTCCATGTCTTAGTGATTCAAGTGCTCATCCAGATATTGCTTAAATGCTGTGAGAGTACCTGCCTCCACCACCTTCTCAGGCAGTGAGTTCCAGGCCACAACCACCCTGTGGGTGAAAAAAAATTCTTCCTCACATCTCCCCTAAACCTCTTACTCTTCACCTTAAACCTATGCTCTCTGATGTTAGACATAAGTTGCAACTAAATCACTATTATTTGTTTTCCAAAAACTGGCAAAGATTTTTGCAACCACAGCTCCTGCCCAGTTTATGAATGCCCAACTCATGTACAGCACGTACATACGAATGAGCACTTAGGAGACTGGTGGGATGGATTTGCCAGCTGCTACATGACTGCAGACGGTTGTTCTTAACACAAGCTGGAATTTTGTCACACGGAACCCAAAAGGAATACATTCTGGTAAACATGTTGATGTCCATTTTGTGAATCCTATCTAGAGACACACCATCTGGGCCAACACCAATGTCCTTTTTAAAACCATCAATAGCATTTAAAACCTCACCTGCATAACAATTTTTAAAAGAATATCATTATTAGCTGAAGGTAGGCTTGGGCTAAATTGGTTGATATCTGCTTCATTATTAAGATTGGCAAAACAAGATTTAAAATTCTTCTCCAGACTATCTATTCCCATGGGATAACCCACCTCGCCAGCCATCTTTGGATTACGAACAGTTCTCAGGAACAGAACCCTGCTGTAACCTGGGGAGGACCTGTAGTCTGCAAATAGACTGGCTACGCAACACTTGACAGCAAAGAAATGCAGGAAACAAGAGACCTAAAAATAATGCAGGGATGAAAACAAAAAATACTTGCGATTCACTGGGGGAAGGATGAGTGGTGAGGGATGAGGGCTGAATACCCCCACCACCCATGAAAGAAACACAGTTTACTCTGCTCAGTATTAGATTTGGTTCAGCTTTAACACATAACCTATAGATGAACTTAGTTTTTATCATTCTGCAGAAGGAATTGACTCTGCTTATGACACTTGTTTTATTTGCAAAATATTTTGCAAATTGCCAATAGTACCTTCTAAACAAAGTGACAATGGCTGGTTATAACTGGTCTTCTTGTTTTCTTGTTTTGTTTGTTCTCATTTATGTAAAAATATATTTCTGCAATGAAGAGTGCATGTCCGGTGAATGCAAAATCAAGAGGCACCAAACCGTGGAACAGGTCAAAGTGTGCACAGAAAAAAGGTCACAATAGCAGCAGTATTTATGACCGTATGTTTACTTACGTTATTTCAGCCTTTTCAATGTTATACAGGTTCTTTCAGTATACCTTTTTTTAAACAATAGATTCTGTTCATTTTGGAATTAATGATTCTTTATTTGGTTAGAGTCATCATGAACTTTCTCAAGTGGATGAAAGTGAAAACTTTGGCAATTAGTTTGAATGCTGCATCTCATGAATTTAACTCCTGGAGTCTATGAAAACACAAAATCACTTCAGCAAGTCAAGAGAATGTTTGTTGCTGTATCCATTTAAACAGCAGTCACCACAACCCAAAAGTAATTTACTCATCTGTGAAGTCCCATGAACCTAGGATATGAAAGATGCTACATAAATCAAAGTTTTTCTCCTGCCTGTAAATGGACCTACATTTAGGAAAAAAGTTGCTTGAATGAGTAATAAGGAAAAATCAATAGGGAATACAGATGTTATTTCATTGGGAAAAAGTGAAGCAAATCTCATGCAAAGTCATGATATTGCTCAGGTTACAATAATGCTTCACAGTAAATAAAGCTTACCAATGAAAAATTTTCATTCTTTGTCAGCTATAAACGTCCCATTTATTTTACACTTTGGTAATTCTCACTGTGGATTCTGCTCATCTGTGCAGCTGAAACAGTAAATGACGTTAGCCAATTCCCTCACCAACAGGGATAGAGTTACCAATCTTGTCATTCTTATTTTGACAAACAAAGTAATGAGCCAAATCACAGCCGAGGTATGGCAATTCAAAGAGGGCTGACACATGAATCCCTGTGCTGCATGCAACGCCATCACAAATACTGTTTTGCATAAGGCTGCAGAGCACAGATTGTATTTATGTTTATTATCCCTAAACATGAGAGGATTAGCATGGGATCTCTATTAATAAATAGAGATTTATTCCATTTTAAAATATAAGGCCCAATGTCTTGGAATCACTTTCATGCGAGGGCAATATTAATAGGCTTCCATTCCAATGTAAACTTTGTAGCCACTTGGCAATAGGCCTCAAGGTGTAGCACTGTCACCCAAAATACCCGAGTGTACAATTTAAATGGTGCATTTGTTTAGGAGGGCTGCAAGAATATTTAAATTGTTGAGTCAATAATACCAAACTGCAAATTAGTAGCTGTCTAACCCACTGCCCCTTCCAGAAAATAAAACAGTCTGCTTTAAAATTGGTGAGGCAACACAAAGTGACTTATTTGAAGGGGAGTGGTATTTTTGGCCAGTCTTCAGTAAAAAAAATACAGATACCAGATATATTGAGGGAGTTTACTAACTGGATCAAAATGAAACAGTGCATTTCTGTAAGTAGCAAAACAAAGGTGCAGCTGCACTTTTTGATACATTTCTTGTGGGACTCAACAATGACAGTGCAAATCTGAAAATGTTGCATTCTTAATAACATATCATCTGAAGACCTGGCCATAATAATTGCCCTTCTTATACATACTTTCAACATGCCAAAGCTATATTTTGTGTGTTACATCAAGTATGCTGCAGTGTGCACATTTCATGGAAAAGAATAGCACTACATTTACCAAGGACAACACCTTCATCAGTTTTTCTGTGGTTAGGAGGCAGAATCTGGACAGAAGTGCAAAGATTTTATCAGCCAGTAGGATTTCCTTGTCTGCTAAGTGTTGCAAATGCATTTTTATGAGCCTCAAGGTTCTTCATGTCAAGTCAATGGCCTTCATGAACAGAGGGTTTAATTCATTGACTGTTCAAGTGGTGTCTTAGCACAGGAGCATAACTGTGCATGTCATTGGCAGCCACAGAATAATTCACAATACCTCCATGAAGAAAATGAACATTTAGTTTGTGATTCTTAGGAGAAGTGGATTATCCTCTGCACTCAGGACTGCTGATCCCAATGAGGCATTTCCTGACAGCAGAGACTCACAATGAAATGGATACTTTAGTGTTAACTGTTCATCATCTGCCACTTCCATCATTTAGCAGAGCATAAAATATCTCCTGAAAGGAGTTGGTATCATGAACATTTCTATATAGGAAACTATTCTTTATCTTCAATTAGTCTGTAAGCCATTGTGCAGTTTATGATGCAACACCATGATTGTCTTATTGGCATAGGTGGAAGAAACAGATCTTAAGCTAAACTGAAAAACACATATTCCAGGACAGGGACAAATAAGGCCAAAATTTGCCTTATGTCATTGCAAATGCATTGGTTAGATACATCCACCGCCACTGCAAACCACCCCCTCACAAACTCTTCTTCCTCATCTCAATTATGCTTTTTATTTAGAAACCTCAGATGAATAACCACCCTCCCTCACTTTGCACTGCACATTGTCAAAACAAATTGCAACCAAGGACAAGAAAGCAATGCAACGGAAGAAAAAAAGATCCATAAAATGTAGGACCAAACTAACCCAATTGATGAATGGAGAAAAATAAAACATGACATACACAAAGCATCAACTAATTATCCAGTGATCAGAATCTGCGTCTTGCTCTTAGAGCTTCTTCAACCAGACAAGCCTCTGGGACTATTCCCCACTAAGATTTTAAGGGTGCAGCTGAAACATGAGGGGCACCCCACCAAAACATGTGAATGTTACAGATCAACTGATCAGTAGATATCATTAAAAAAAAGACCTGTACCAGTGGACAGCCTTGCTTGTTGATACAAAATTCCCCAAGTGATCATTTGCATCTGTTGGGGGAGGTCAACTATTTTTGTTGTTAAGATATTGTTAGAAATTGTTAAGGTTTAAGTGTCAAATGAAAGACTCAAATTTTTAGAGATAAGTTGTTGGATGCCATTCTGAAATGCATGAATATTATATTTACAGAGTACTGGAGCTTTATTGAGACACATTCATTCCTTTTAACTCTGAAATATTTGAGCAGTTAAACATTTCTTTGTTTGGAAATGCCAGCCTGCATGTCTCAGGAATGAACGTGCTTTTCAATTTCTGTCATTAACATTGACATTAGAACAAGTATGCATGCCGTATAATGACAAAGTTTCTGATATTCAAGTATAGCACTGATTTACAATAGTTGAAGTATAATATATAAATTGCTTGTGCTCCACAAAAATGTAAGCAATTTATACAAAAGTTTTATTTCAGTCACTGCTTTGGTTTATAACCTCTGAAAAATGCAGTAAAGAACTTAGAACAGGAGCACGGGCATATGACTCATCAAATGTGATATTCCTGACATGTCTAATCGAATGGAGGTTGAATACAAGCTGTCCAGGGTCACAGCCTATTAACAGGCTTGGTCGTCTCAGCTATTAATCAGAACATCAGAGAGCATTCAACTGTGAGACAGAATGATCATAGCCTGACAACGCCAAGTGCTAATTGCTGGTCACTGGTTTCGCAATGTTTCTCATTCAGTCTCCACCCACAGTTTAACAGTCAAGTTAATTTTAAAAAATCAAATTATGTGCTCTGATGGTTTGTCTATATGTTCAAATCAATCTTGTTCTCAATATTGCTTCAAAAATTATATTAGTTTAAGACATGGTAATATTGTCCACACTAATGCTAACAGAAATTTGTGACTTAAATAAAACTAAATTAATTTTTTTCAATGCAACTTTGAGAAAATACAACCATTCTGATGTGCCTGTATTTTCTAAGAAACAATAACAGATCCCTTCGCTCTTAGCATCTATCAGAGCGCTCAATTACCACATAATTTATTGCACATTTTATTTCTTTCCCTATTCTGTGAGACATCATGAGATTCTTGTCTGTGTCTTTTTTTACTTCTAGTGGGAACACTCTAATAAATATTAGATGCAGAAAATCTTATCTGCTTTCCTTAATGTTATCCTTAAATTAAGAATACCAAGGATAAACATAACATTTCTATTCATAACCCAACAAAGACCAGATAATTCAGCATTATTAGAAATCAAATACAGGACCCACAGCTCAGCTGTTTACCCTGTAACCATAAATAATTCACTTTTGATTTTAAAAGACCTTTTCATAGCAAAGAGGGGATTCACAAAATAAAAAGCAATATATTTTAAAATTATAGTGCAGACAGAAGGGGCTATGATACCTTTCAAACAATTGTACATCTGTTCAACATCATGCCATCTCATTACACAAATCACAGGAAGGTGCTCTGACAGGGCTGAGGAAAGAAGAGATGGAAGGAAACACACCTGCTTAAAAATTGGAGCTCACCCATAAACAGTGCTTCAGTGTAGCAGTATATCAAAATGTGAAGCCCAAAGATGTTATATTGTGAAACTTATCCTTAAAAAAATCATTAGGATGTTTTCCCCATTTTGCTGCACGAAAACATGACATGTGTAATTCCCTAAGGCACTACTGAGCCAGGGATCATGGCAATATGTCAGAGTCTTGATGTACATTCTCAAAGGCAGCCACTACAATTGTCATTGAGTCATAGAGCTATACAGCACAGAAATAGGCCTTCTGGCCCAACTCGACCAGGTTGCCTACCTAAGTTAGTCCCATTTGCCTGTGTTTGGCCTATATCCCTCTAAACATATCCACGTACCCGTCCAAATGTCTTATAAATGTTGTAATTATATCTGCCTTTACAACTTCCTCTGGCAGCTCGTTCCACGTTGGATACGTTTTGTATCTGGTCCCTCAACCTTATATCGGCCTTAGCTACTGCACCTAGCACAGTTAGGTTTGTTTACATGAAAGGAATCACTAATCTTCATTTAAAAGGGAAGTTTAGGTACAACTTTTATTTTCTTTATTTCACTGTATTATTAATATATATTACTAAGTATCAAATGTAATATGTTCAAATAATTTGAATATTAATTTGTAAATTAATTTTTAATACTTTTTCAACATTATTTAAAATACTTCCGTTTCTAAAACTCTTTGATCATCAGAGAAATAGGGGAAGTCCTTACATTGCCCATTGTCATTTGAATATAGGTGTATGAGGATGATCCCTGGGTAGGACTTTACTTTTTCCACCTGTGACCCAGTCACCAGTTTCAGCCCATTCTACCTCTATGACAGAAGCAGCATTGTTTGTAGAACCATAAGCACCTTATACTTGCAAAAGGTTAGTGTAGCTATAGGGCAAGACCGAGGGCTAGACCCCAAAATGCAGCCCAGTTTGAACACATAATGATTCACTCATATTGATGACATCATCCTACCTGTAGATGACAAGTATACCTAGGCCAATAGTATGCACAAGTGTCTATCCAATTTACCAATGGGTAGGATTTCAAATGGAACTGGGTGCAGTTGTATTTAGCCATGCACAATTTTATTTTATGCACGTTTTCAACAAAAAAAATGGGTGCAAGTGTATCCGGTTTCAAGGCAATCTTTCAAAAAAAAATTACCATCCCAGTGATACGGTTGACTTAAATCAATACAAGCTGAGTCACAATGTCAATGGGAACAAGCATTAAATTGGTGCCTTTTGATGTAGAAGAATATCCCTCAAATACAATGGAAGAATAATTAAATAGCAACAACTTGCACTGATCATGATTGACCCAGCTACACAAGTCACAGGCACCTAAGTTAGCTATATTTTCCATTTTTGCATTTGATATAACTTTAGGATAATTCTATTATGCCACATTATTAGCAGTTATGCACAATCAGAGACTGTGCCTCTGAAATGGTCCTGTAACAATGAAACCTAATCGTGTATATCTTTTGAGGAATTACCTTTTTTATTTTGACAGTAAGGTTTCCCAGGCAAGCGGCGCCCATTTCCAAAAAATTGAGGGATAAGGTGTGCAAATTTCCATTCATTATCATAATTATGTAGTTCATTATCATGTTTCAGGGAAACCATTTATAATGACTCTTAGTTAGGCCTTCACCTTTCATATTCATCCCATTCAGTCTGATGCACTTGAATTACCAAGGCATAAAAGCTGTTGACCAAATGCGGGTAAATGGAATTAATATACATAAGTATAACAGTTGGCATGGACATGGTGGGCCTCAGAGCCTGTCTGCCTCAGATCAAAGCTGCTGACTCCACTGGTGATCCCCCAGTGTAGACTGGCACATGTTCATCCTCCTTCCCCTTCCTGAAGTCAACAATCAGCTCTTTAGTTTTACTGACTTTGAGTGAGAGGTTGTTGTTGCGGCACCACTCAACCAGGTCTTGCTTCTGTATGCTGACTCATTCACCACCTGTGATTCATCCAACAACAGTGGTGTCACCAGCGAATTTCTATGTGACATTGGAGCTGTGCTTAGCCACATAGTCGTGTGTATAGAGAGTAGAGTGGGGGCTAAACATGCAGCCTTAAGGAGCACCTGCATTGACAGTCAGCGAGGAGATGTTGTTACCAATTCTTACTGATTGAGGTCTTATGATGAGGAAGTTGAGTATCCAGTTGCAGGGTGGAGGTACAGAGGCCAGGTCTTGAAGCTTGATGATGAGTTTGGACAGGATGATTATGCTGAACACCAAGATGTAGTTAATGAACAGCAGCCTGATGTATAAGTTCCTGTTGTCCAGATGGTCCAGAGCAGGTGAAGAGCCCGATAAATCGCATCTGCTGTTGACCTGTTGTGCTGGTAGGCAAATTGAAGTGCACCCAGGTCATCTCTGAGGCAGGAGTTGATTAGTGCCATAACCAACTAACATACCACCAGGCTTAAGGACAGCTTCTATCCCACTGTGCTAAGACTATTGAATGGTTCCTTGTACAATGAGATGGACTCTGATCTCACGATCTACCTTGTTGTGACCTTGCACCTTATTGCACTGCACTTTCTCTGTGGCTGTGACACTTTACTCTGTACTGTTATTGTTTTTACCTGTACTACCTCAATGCACTCTGTACTAACTCAATGTAACTGCACTGTGTAATGAATTGACCTGTACGATCGGTATGCAAGACAAGTTTTTCACTCTACCTCGGTACAAGTGACAATAATAAAGCAATACCAATACATTCAATAGAGTTCAACAGAAATTTCTTCACCATTTGAAAATCCTACAGCAAGAAACAGTCGGGATGACTAGCTTGGATTCACTTCAGAACTGAAACAAATGTATATAGAAGGAGAGGGAAAGATTTTTTTCTATATAGAGAGTTGTTAATATCTGGCACTCACTGCCAGAGGATATGGTGGAGTCAGATAAAATCACTACATCTAAGAGACATTTGGACAAACACTTAAATGGGCAAGGCATAGAGGGATACGGACCTAATGCAGGCAAATGGATTAGTGTAGATGAGCAAAAAGGTTAACATGGACATGACAGGCTAAAGGCCCTGTTTCTGTACAACTGTCAATGGAATTGATGAAGGGTCTTTGCAAGGAGATTTCTGTGGAGGAAAAGTCCCACAATGGATCAATCAATGAATCCCTATTTCAGTGCTACAGATATCATGTACTACTGCAAAACTATGGAATATCATGGCAAACCACCCTGAAAGCACAAGGAATTTCACCTTGCAGAGTCGGGAGATGGAACGAGATTTGGAGCAGGAGCTTTGAAAAGAGGTGAGTCTCTGTGTACGTGCTTGTGAGTTTCACCTTGCAGGAGTCTAAAAGAGGCACATTTGCAAATTGTTGCTAGTTGATTGGCTAATTAACAGCAGTGAATAAAAGGAAGGTAGGTATAAGTGGAATGACCATTGTGGGAGTAGCCATTGTTGGAGTGGACCAGGGTTAGAAGTGGAGCACTTGAGAGGTTGGCTCAAGAGGCTTTGGTGAGAGGTGGAGGAGGCTAAGGTAAGTCTCTGGTAAGTTTCTTTCTTTCTTTGATTTTTTTTTTCCTTTGGTGACAGACTAGAGTAGTTAGAATGGCTCCAGGGTCAGTGGGGTGTTCATCCTGTGATATGTGGGAGTTCTGGGAGACATCCAGTCTCCCTGATAGCTACATCTGCATGAGGTGCATCCAGCTGTAGATCCTTACAGACTGTGTTAGGGAACTGGAGATGCAGCTGGATGATCTTTCATTCCTACTGGAGAATGAAGAGTTCATAGATAAGAGCAAAAGGGAGACAGTCACTCCTAAGCTGCAGAAGGCTGGTAGCTGGATAACTGTCAGGAGAATAGGCAGGTAGTGCAGAGTACTCCTGTGGCTGTTCCCCTCAATAACAGCTATACTGCTTTGGATACTATTGGGGGGTGGGGGGGAGAATGACTTTCCAGGGGAAAGCTGCAGTGACCAGGTCTCTGGCACTGAGCCTGGGTGTGTGTTGCAGAAGGGAAGGGGGAGAATAGGAGAGTGGTAGTGATAGGAGATTCAATAGGAAGGGGGGTAGACAGGAGATTCTGTGAACATGAAAGAGGCTCCTGGATGTATGTTGCCTCCTGGGTGCCAAGGTGAGGGATGTCTCTGATCGGGCCCACAGCATTCTGAAGGGGTAGGGTGAACAGCCAAAAGCTGTGGTACATATGGGTACCAAGGATATATAGAAGAGATGAGGTCCTGAAGAGGGAATATAGGGAGCTAGGTAGGAAGCTGAAAATCAGGACCTCAAGGGTAGTAATTTCTGGATTGCTGCCTGTGCCATGTGCCAGTCAGGGTAAGAATAGGTTGATTTAGCAGATGACTGCATAGCTGAGGAGTTAGTGCAAGGGGGCAGGGTTTCAGATTTGTGGATCATTGGGATGTCTTCGGGGGAAGATACGACCTGTACAAAAGGGCCGGGATACACCTGAACTGGACGGGGACCAATGTTCTTGCAGGCAAGTTTTCTAGAGCTGTTGGGGAGGGTTTAAACTAGTTTTGCAGGGGATGGGAACCTGAGTGATAAGTCAGATTTTAGTGCATTTAGTGTACAAGTAGATGCAACATGTAGAAAGACTGAGGAAGAACAGACAGTTGAAAGGGCAAAATTGCAGTCAGTTGGATGGGCTGAAGTGTGTCGACTTTAATGTGAGAAGTATCCAGAACAAGGGTGATGAATTTAGGGCATGGGTAAGTACAGGGAACTGCCATGCTGGCCATTAGAGACTTGACTGTCACAAGGGCAGGAATGACTGCTGGATCTTTCAGGGTTTAGATGTTTCAAAAGGGACAGGGATGTAGGTAAAAAGTGAGGGAATGACTTTGCTGATCAGGGACAGTATCACAGCTGTAGAAAGGGAGGACATCCTGGAGGAATCATCTACTGAGTCAGTGTGGGTAGAAGTCAGAAACAAGAAGGGAGTGATCACTCTGTTCTTCAGAACCACACCCCCACCCCCAATAGCAGCAGAGACATTAAGGAGTCTATCAGGAGGCATTTTGGAAAGGTGCATAACACTATTGTTGTCATGGGTGATTTCAACTTCCCTAATACTGATTGGCACCTCCTTAGTGTAAAGGGGATTGATGGGGCAGAGTTTGTTAGGTGTGCCCAGGAAGGATTCCTGACACTGTATCTGTACAGGCTGACTGGAGGAGAGGCCCTACTGGACCTGGTAATAGGCAATGAGGCTGATCAGGTTTCGGATATCTTGGTGGGAGAGCATTTTGGAGACAATGACCATAACTCATTGACCTTTACCATAGCCTTGGAGAGGGATAGGAGCAGATGATATGGGGAAAGTATTTAATTGGGAGAGGGGGAATTATGATGCATTAGGTAGAAACTTGGGAATGTAAATTGGGAACAGATGTTCTTGGGGAAGTGCACAACAGAAATGTGGAGGTTGTTTAAGGAGTACTTGTATGGGGTTCTGGATAGGTTTGTCCTATTGAGGCAAGGTAAGAGATGTGGAATATCTTCTTGAAGAAAAAAAGCTTACCCAAGCTTTAGAAAGCAAGGATCAGACAGGGCTCTTGAAAGTTACAAGGTAGCCAGGAAGGAGCTTAAGAATGAACTTAGAAGAACTTGAAGGAGGCATGAGAAGACCTTTGTGAGTAAGATCAAGGAAAACCCCAAGGTGCTCTACACACATGAAGAATAGGAGGATGACTCGAGTGAGGGTAGGACCAATCAGATAAAAGAAGAAACATGTACCTGGAGTTGGAAGACATAGGGGAGGTCCTTAATGAACACTTTGCTTCAGTATTTGCCAGAGAGAGACCTTAACATTGTGAGGATGGTGTACAATGGGCTGATACTCTAGGGCATGCCAACATGAGGAAAGAGGATGTGCTGGAACTTTTGAAAACCATTAGGATAGATAAGTCACTGGGGCTAGACAGGATATATCTAAGGTTATTACAGGAAGTGAGGGAAGAGATTGCTGTGCCTTTGTAATGATCTTTGCATCCTCACTGGCCACAGGAATAGTGCCAGATGATTGGAGGGTGGCAAAAGTTGTTCCTTCGTTCAAGAAAGGGAGTAGAGATAGCCCTGGGAATTACAAGCCAGTGAGTCTTACTTCAGTGGTGGGCAAATTACTGGAGAAGAGTCTTAGAGACAGGATTTATGGGCATTTGGAGGACACTGATTAGGGACAGTTGGCATAGTTTTGAGGGGCAGGTCATGCCTCAAGCCTGTTTGAATTCTTTGAGGATGTGACAAAGCACATTGAAGGTAGAGCAGTGGATGTGGTGTACATGGATTTTAGTAAGGTGTTTGACAAGGTTCATTCAGAAAGCCAGGAGGCATGGGATCCAGGGAAACTTGGATGTGTGGATTCAGAATTGGCTCGCCCATAGAAGACAGGGTGGTGGTAGATGGAGCATATTCTGCCTGGAGGTCAGTGACCAATGGTGTTTCGCAGGGACCCCTGCTCCTTGATTTTTATAAATGACCTGGATGAGGTGTGAAAGGGTAGGTTAGTAAGTTTGCTGATGACATGAAGGTTGGTGGTGTTGTGGATAGTGTCAAAGGTTGCTGTAGATTACAAGAGGACATTAATAGAATGCAGAGATGGACTGAGAAGTGGAAGATGGAGTTCAACCTGGAAAAGTGAAGTGATACACTTTAGGAGATCGAATTTGGAAGGCAGAATACAAGGGTATTGGCAGGACTTTTAGTGGTGTGGAGGAACGGAAAGATATTGGGTTCACATCCATAATCCCTCAAGGTTGCCATGCAGGCTGATAGGGTTGTTAAGAAGGTGTATGGAGTGTTGGCCTTCATTTGTTGGGGTACTGGGTTCAAGAGCTGCAAGGTAATGTTGCAGTTCTATAGGAGTATTGTGTTCAGTTCTAGTTGCCTCACTATAGGAAGGATATGGAAGCTTTAGAGAGGGTGCAAAGGAGATTTTCCTGGATTGGAGAGCATGCCTTAGGAGGATAGGTTGATTGAGCTCGCACTTTCCTCCTTGGAGTGAAGGAGGATGAGAGGTGACTTGATAGAGGTGTACAAGATGAGAGGCATAGATTGAGTGGACAGGCATACTTTTCCCAGGGCAACAATGCCTAACATGAGAGGCAATAATTTTAAGGTGAATTGGAGGAAGGTATTGTTGGGGGGGGGGGGGGGTGCAGGGACAGGTGTCAGAGGTAAGTTTTTTTACAGTGAGTGGTGGGTGTGTGGAATGCATTGCTGGCAGAGGTGGTGGTGTCAGATGCATTGGGGACATTGAAGAGACTCTGAGATAGCCCTCCATTTTTCTATCATTCATGTGGCTATGTGGAAGGGAAGGGTTAGATCTTAGAGCAGGAATAAAATGTCGGTACAACATCGTGGGCTGAAGGGCCTGTACTGTGCTGTACTGTTCTATGATGCACAGCTTGCTCATAGTAAGAATTCATTGCACATTTGAGTTTGGAAATGTATCTTTGTACAGTGTAGTATGTGTACTTAATCATAAAGTTTTGACTGTGGATGAGGTAAATTGTAAATATGGCTTTAATCTGGTTAACTTTTTTAAAAAAAAAATTAATACAGTCTGAATACTAGTTGAACAAGAACAAATATTTTAAAATGGTATGCCAATGCAGGTGTTAGAAACATATCCATTATTTTGCCACAGCTTTATGCCTCCCAGAGCAAGGTTACTTAGTGGCAGATTAACTATTCCTCAATTACCTTTACTGTTGAGTATTTGGGTTGTCAGTTCATGTGATCTATTGTACCCAGGTAGGTACAAAAACCAAAGGGTGTGAAGTTACTGAATTTAGCTTGGACTCAAAACTGTTGCAAGATGACAGATTTACATGGCTGTAAAGTTTCTTTTTACAGACATGCATGTTTTGACAACACAGCATGTCAAGTTGTCAACAGACTGACTAAATATTTAGTAATCTTGGTTTTCACTCAGGATTTCATCACTGAATGGAAAGTAAATAGCAAATAACCTTTGTCATGCATTTGTGGATGACCCCAAAGGATAATGCAAATGAAAGTACAACTGACAGGAGTATATATTTCAATAAAATCTGGATAAAATAGTGGTGAAATGAGGCAGGTAAATCAGTAACCATTTTATTTTAGCCTGAATTCCAATCCAAAATATTCTCTAAAAAGATAATATTATGATCTCTAGTTAACTATACATATTCAGGTCACTAGTGAATTTGAAATTAGCCCACAACAGTTGAATAAATTCCAGCGCTAAGTATATGGCTCAGCCAGATTCAAACTTGTAAAGAGTATGGCTTGGAGATGGGATGGCAATATTGGACTGGAACTTGTTGGGAAATGCTGGTGGTTCTGCCCAAGACTAGTAGTATTCATCCTTTATATGTATCAGGAGGTTCAAGACATCCAATATAAAAGTTCCACATTTGCAGGATCTCAGATTTCCCAGTGGCACCATAACATTAGACCACGTGCAGTCCAGCAGCAAAGCACTAGTTTGCTGAATTCCTTTGTAGTTACATTGTGAATCTACCTGTTTGATCTGTGTGAGATGAAACCTCGTGCAGACCTGTTTATTTGAATGGTGAGGAACAGCTGAGGGAATAAGCATACTACCTGAATTTGCCTTAATGCTTTACTGGTTTAAAAGCATTTTCAGCAGTTTTTATTGGGAAATCCTACAGAAGGGCTCAGTACATGTTTCATCTCCCCATGTGACTGTTCCCATATTTCTTTGTTATATGCAGGTCATCTTAAGTATTGTATCAGCAGAATAAGCAAAAGATGAAAATTATCTGGTAATCATTCTTGCATTGAAGGCCATGCAGTCATTGCCAGAATATTGTGATTGTTCTGAGTCTGATTACTTCCACAATCTACCAATCACTATCTACCTTGTGACCTTGCACCTTATTGCACTGCACTTTCTCTGTAGCTGTGCCACTTTACTGTTATTGTTTTTAACCTGTACTACACCAATGCCCTCTGTACTGACTCCATGTAACTGTACTGTGTAATGAATTGACCTGTACAATCAGTTTGTAAGACAAGCTTTTCACTGTACCTTGGTACAAGTGACAATAATAAACCAATACCAATCCATGGGCTGATGAAGTGAGGCCATCATTTTAATGGAAAAGCATCACTCAACTTCAAGTGCAATCAAGGTTCAGCTCAGATATTTGCAATCTTTCTGGGAGAGGTATAGTAGGGTATGCAGAAATACCAGCAGCTGTCACACCAGTGTGACTTAACTTGGCATACTTAAGTGTTTCTCAACATTGCTACTGTTTCAAGAGTTGCATCATTTGGTGTGGCTTTGAAACACTAATGGAAACTCATAACATTTTTCAATAAAGTTACACCTGAATGCCTTTCCTATTTGATAATCTTTCAGATGGGCTTGAATATCCCAGCACTATCACACTGCCCTTCCTGTAACTGCAATCTAGCATCAAGAATGCTGCTCCCTTTCACTTTGAGTCTTCTCAGATATTGTTGATGATCCATGAAATCATCCTGAATGGCTGGCTGTAGGGCAATTGAAGGATCAGCCTGGGATGGTTGGCTCTGGAGCATAGTTGAACTTGTAGCTTGAGAAGCTATGGTGGGAAAGAAACTTTTGTCATAGGACTATACACAGGTACATCTGGTGTCATACTGTAGCAGTGTTGTAAGGGATGTGGCATTGAGGCTTGCTAGCAAGTAGGTCCATAAGTCTATACTACCATTGAGGATGTTGACAAAAAACATAATTGAGATGCTTTTGTGGCAAGCCTGATTCAGCAACACAATAAGATGGTTCCTGGCTGAATGGATTGTTCATCTCCATGCACTTGCAGAAGATGGTGCAGAGTCAGGAAAAAGTAACCTTCACTCTGCCATTTATACTTCTTTGCAAAAGCTTAGAACTCAGTTACAAGCAGCTGCAATGGAGGCCACACAGTAGTCTCACTCTGATACAGTTAAAGATCTGTTTTTGTCAAACTGATATGCCACCTGTGAAGCACCCAATATTCAGCAATGTGATATCATGTGATTAGATGGCTGCCTGCAGTGGATACATGAATGCTATTCATGAGCAGGTTGTAGCTCTCCTGGAACAAAAGCAAGTTGCATGTCAGGTAGCTGTTTCTTATGAAGAGGGATGCCACACATGAGCAAATTGTGCTTCTACAGGAGTAAAGAAATGGCATGTGGGAGTTCATCTCTTCAGCAGTAGCAGAGACATTCTCTCCCTCACCTCTACAGCCCAACCCCACTATTTACCTCTTTGTATATATTGCACAAGGAGCTAACTTCAAGCAGAAGAATAATACAAAAAAATCAGTCACCTGTGATTCAGGGTCTATCAGCTGGGTCAGCTCTGAATATTGAGGTTGAAACAACAGTAGCACAGCCTGTGCCAGCAGATCGTTACACTCATCAACCCAGTCCTCAAAGGTTGCCTCGTGTGCATATTCAGGACATAGATGGTCTTCCCTTTTGTGTTGCTGAGTGCTTGTTGCCTTGTCCTTGGTGTTGAAGGTGGCATGTTTAGGTGCTTTTAGAGTAGCCTAGGTGAATAACTAAGATGTTTTGAAGATGGTACATAATAGAGCCAGGGTATTCAATGGTGGAAGGAGTGAATGTTAGGGATGGTGGATGAAGTGCTTTGCCCTGGATAATGTTGAGCTTTCAAGGGTCATTGGAACTGCACTCAGCCAATCAATTGGCTAGTAATCCAAGAACACTCCTGATTTATGCCTTGTTAATGACAAAAAAAGTTTTGGTGTTAGTTGGTGAGTCACTTTCTGCAGGATATCCAATCTCTGGCTTGCTCATATGGTGTGCAACTTGTCATCAATGGATGTATGTAAGGCACTGGAGAAAGGTCCCATGTGCTAAGGTTAATCACAATGTGAGCATAAAGAGTTAATGAGCTCCCTGGCCTGACGGGAGCTGCCGCTGTGCCATGCCCCTCCTGGAGCTGGAGAGTAACCTGGCGGCCAGCTGCTTCCCTGAGGCGCTGATGGAGCAGCTGAGCTGGGCAGTGGCTACCATCCTCGACAAGCCTCAGGAGAGAATCAATGTATCTGTGAAGCCAAACATCCTCGGGTCAATCGGAGGCAGCATGTCACCGTGTGCCCAGCTGATTGTGTCTTCTATCGGGGTGGTGGGAACTGCCAAACAAAACAAGGAGCACAGCAACAAGTTCTTTGAATTCCTTACCCGGGAGCTGGGCTTATCTGCAGACAGGATCCTGATTCAATTTCACCCATTGGAGAAGTGGCAGATTGGGGAAAAAGGTACCATCGTGACCTTCCTGTAGACAAATAATGGACTCGGAACCTTGTGAATTAGCCTGCCTATGGCCTTAATCAACAGCCACATTTGTGAACCCACTATTAAACACTTTCATTTTAAAAAAAAAAGTTAATGAATCCAGTTTTTGCCTTTGATTCTGGCAGTCCTTCAATACACTTAAACAAAAATCATTAATTGTTCAATGTCCTACATTGTCTGCAGAAGTTATCTTATACCATCATTTCTGAACCCTCGGGAGAATTCTGATAAATCACAAAAGCAATAAAAGTTTCACGTGAAGAACAAATGTAACTGAAGCTGGCACCCTTGGAATAAAATCTACATTTCTCTGACCTGAGGGGTCCTTATCATTTATCATCTGCTACCTACAAGGCTTTATTTAAGGTCCTCCACATAAATTGGAGGGTCTGTGATAAACCAAAGATGGTATCAATTCTTGATTTCTTGGCATACCCATTCCTTTCACACTGCCTACTGAAGGTGGCTTTTGCCAGTTCATTGAGATGTTAACAATAGATGCTTTTAATGAGAAGCTAGATAAGTGGGAAATAAATAAAAACCATGCTAATAGTGTTTGTTCATATATAATAAAAAAATTATAGAACACCTTTCAGATTCTTCTGAGGACTCCAAAAGTAGTTTAGAGCCAATTAAGTATTTTGGAGTTTAGTAGCTGTTATAATGTTATCATTTGTTCACAACAAACTTCCACAAGTGCCAAGCTGACCTGTGACAATAACATGTGGAGTAGGGTGGAAAGAGGCCTTTTGTGAACCTTACAAATTGCCATGAAACAATTACGCAAAATCAGTTTTCATGATGTAAGTTCTCTATCTGCTGGAGTTTAGTCTATTAATATACAAGTAAGCAATAACAAGATGATTTTGCATGGTATCATGTGAATAGACAATTGGACTCAATTTGCTCCACATACAACTGTTAAACAAGAAACTATCATACATATGTTTAACTCTGCAAGAGGACATATCTGTTGCTTTTACACTAGAAAGTTAAGCTTACTTTTAGCTACACTCTTCCCCCACCTTCACTCCCACATGCCATTCCTTCCATCTTGTTCCATGTGTTGAAAATACAGAAAATCCCACCAATACAGTTTTATCAAAACATGTATCTGGAAATTAAAAGCTGGTGTTAATGAATTGAAGCAGTTTGATTGTTGCAAGGATCTAATTGGGTCTGAGGGAAGGAATACCCACTCTCTTGCCTCATAACACATGCCATCTGGTGCAAATAAGATTCTAGTCCCACGTGAATGTTTACTGATAACTCATCAAAAGTGGCACTGTGGTATCTCCATCCTAAGAATAAAATATCTACCTCAGCAGGTTGCCCTTCCACATATGGGATAAAACAGATTTTTTGCAACTTTCACTCAGATGTGGTTTTCTTGTGAGTTTACTGTCAATAATACTTGGATTCAGCCCAGGATCAGAAATTTTCAAAGTGCTAGAAACACTCAGCTATTTAGGCAGCATCTGTGGAAAGAGAAGCAGAGTTAATAAATGACCTCAGACCTTAAACATTAACTCAGTTTCTCTGTTGCTTGACCTGCTGAGTGTTTCCAGCACTTTCTGCTTTTATATCACATTGTATAGCTTTCATTCACTCGTAAATCACTGCAATTCATTCTTTTGTACTTTTGCCTGTACTTTCAAATAATATGATTCGCCTTGAACAAAACCAATCTTGCAAGGTCTCTTGCATTTATTTATATTTACTAAGTTTTCATCTCACCTACAGCTCCATTTATAGGTGCTAATTCTTGCTTGTGCATGGTGGGATCCACTCTTCTGTTTTGCTGCACTTTCCTTATAAATTACTGACTCACCTAGTCTCAACCTTTAACAATATTAGTGTAGTGCATGTGTTTTGTTTTTACTGTTCTGTGAAATATCATACAAACTCACAAGTTAGGAGCATCAAGAACTCTCAACTGATGACAAAGCATGATTTGGTGCAAAAGTCTTCCATGTGCCACACTCGACTTAAAGTAATAACAACGGTAATGATTATACAGATCATTAGAGATATATCATACAAACACCAGCCTCTGAAGCATGACTTCTGCATCATTCTCTACGTCTTCTCCATCAAACTCTCATGATTTTAGAGACTGAGGTCAGATCTCAGTCTATTTCCTAAAAGGGCAACATCTCTGCATAGTAGTTTATGAACTCTTTATATAAAAATTTTTGCCATAATGGCATTGACTTTTTAGGGTCAATGTCTCTGATTTACATAATGATTTTCTGCTACAATGAAAAACGTGCTCCCCTCCATGCATAGGAATACATGCATTGGGCAGCACTGTGATGCAGCTAGTGGAGCTGCTCCAGCAACCCAGGTTCAATCCAGATCTGTGGTGCTGTCCATGCGAAGTTTGCATCTTCTCTGTGTGATCGAGTGGGTCTCCCCTGTGTTCTGGTTTCCTCCCTCATTCCAAAGACTTGCAGGTTGGTAGGTAATGTGGCCACTAAATTGCCCCTAGTGTAAGTGACAGTAGAATCTGGGGGAAGTTGATGGGAATGTAGGCTCAGGGAAAATGAGTAGGGGAATGAGGAGGCATAGACTCAATTGGTCTTCTATGTTGTAAGGAAATATGGAAACAATGTACCAAAATACCCAGCCTTTGATATACAAATGTTTGGTTAGTGAAATGTTCTTCAGGCAAGCATCCCTCTTGTAACTGAAGGTGTTACAATATGCCATGTACCACATAATATGAAGACCAGAGTTCTGCACAGCACCCAATTTGCTTAAAATCTAGGTTCTTTACAACTACTGTGCTTTTCAATTATTTTAGAAATGAATTCTAGTACCTTGTTTGCTCTTTATGGCCTAATTAATTTCCACTGTTACTTTTCGTGATCTATGTTGCAGTTTCTGGTGTTGCATTTCTAAACCCTGCATCTATTTAAATGGAGGTATGAGGAAAGATGGTCATACATTTCAACAACATCATTTGAACCCTACCAAAATGTAATTTGAATACTTGCAGCTCTCTGAGGTACGAGTAAGCACAGCACAATCTGAACAAGAACTTGAATTAAAGGATTACCACCCATTATCATCCTACATTGCACCACAAATTAGATTAGATTTGGGCAGGCACGGTAGTGTAGCAGTTAGTGTGATGCTATTACAGCGCCAGCGACCTGGATTCAAATCCAGCCAGTCTGTGAGGAGTTTACATTCTCTGGGTGCTCAGGTTTCCTCCCACATTCCAAAGACGTACAGGTTAGGAAGTTGTGGGCTGCTATGTTGGTGCCAGAAGCACAGCAACACTTGCGGGCTGCCCCCAGAACACTACGCAAAAAAAGATGTATTTCACTGTGTTTCGGTGTACATGACTAATAAAGATAACTTATTAAAAAAAAAATAACCCTATTTAAAATTCTTCAGTAAAAGATGTCAATTTTTCTCTAAAAATAATCACACTGTATGCTCATATTTCATTTAGACAGTTTCTTATTTTTGTAACATACTCACAAAGAATGCATTCATGCTTACTCTGATGCAGGAGGCTATTCGGTCCATCAGATCAATGCCAGATCCCAACAGAGGAACTACCATCAGTTCTATTCTCCCCTCTCTTTATCTTGCATTCTTACTACATGCTCATTAACTCCCCTTTGATTATCTCTCAAATGTCCAACTGTAGCCAATTAACCTGCCAGCATGTCTCTGGGAGGTGTGAAAAAAAATCACTTGTCAGAAATGCATATGGTCAGGGGCAGATTACGTAACCACAATACCCAGAGTCCAGAATGAACCAGGTCCCTGGAGCTGAGAGATGGCAGCACTGACTGCTACACCACTGTGTTGCCCATTCTCAATGAAACATTTACTTTCCCTCCCATATGTGAAGAAATGATAAACAGTTATAGTAATCAAAAATTTAAAAATAGTGGCTAATTAAGCACCTCAACATAGAATAAGTACAGATAGTCACAGAACAGCAGAGATTTTCCAAGGTCTTGACCACTATTATTAAAATTATATTAAATGGGTCAGTAATCTCAATGGTTGTTTGTATAATCTCCCTGAAGACAAGGTGCCTGTGCTTGTCTTTGTAGCAACAGTGAGTGCTCTTCAAAAATAAGTTACTATCTAGAAACAATGTTGAGATTTCCGCATGGTTTAATAAGGTTTTATCTTTAAGATTATTTTAAAAAATACATTCAGTTGCTTAATTTTAATCTGCAACCCTTCAATTTTGGGTTGTGTTGTTTGAAGATTTTGTAGCCTGAATGAATTTTTATTTGAAATCACTGCATTGATAGCACTGTGACCTTTTTCAAAAAGAAATCTCATCAGCTGATGCATGTATAAGAAATTAAGGAGAAAATAAGAGTTACAGGAAAGGGTTAATGGAGTCAGTAGGGTTGGATGCAAAGATTTATATTTAATTCTGCATTTTTCCAATCTTCCCAACCATTATGATGGTTTTCAACAGCTCTGCATTTCAGACATACTGGAGTATTCAATACAGAAAATCAGTCAATAGTCCAAATCTCTTCATAACAACACAAGGGCTTTGATAGCTCTTTTATTTTACACAAGTGGTCTTCAGGTGGGTGTGGAGGGTTTGGTGATTGGGGGTGGGGGAGTGGGGCCAGGGCGAATATTGCCTGTGGTGGGTTGCTTTGGTAGCTCTCAAACAGCAAGCTATAATTTCCATGCAGTGCTTTTTACTATTTAATAATCTTCCTATTGCTGCCAGAAACCAAGGCTGGAAGCTTACAAAGGAGACACAAGAGACTGCAGATGCTGGAATCTGAAGCAAACAATCAATCCTCTACATCCGCAAGATCAAGCACAGACTAGGCAACCAATCTGCAGAGCACCCAAGCTCTGTCCGTAATTGCCATCCTGAGCTCCCGGTTGCATGCCATTTCATTTCTCCTTCACACTTACACACTGACCTGTCTGTCCTCTGCTTTCTCCACAGCCAGGGTGAAGCCCAACACAAGCTCGAGGATCACCATCTCATATTCCAGTTGAGTAGTCTACAACTCAATGGTATGAACACTGGCTTTTCCAATTTCAGGTGAACCTCCCATCTGGTTCCATCTGCCTTTTTAATCATCTGCCTCCAATCCCCCCATTTTTGTCCCCTTTCCCAACCACCCCCCTCCTCCCCATTTTCATCCCCCACCCCATCCTGGTTCTATCTCCACCTTTACCCTCCTCCTCCCCCCTCCTCCCCCCCCACCAACCTGGCTCCATCTGCTTCTTTCTTTGTCTGCCTCCACATATCACCCCCTTTGTCTATCCCCGAACTCCACCCTTCCCCTCCCCCACCAGCTTCATCTGCTCTTCATCCCTCCTTGGTCCACCATCACCTATTGGCCCGTCTCACCACTCCCCCTCTCCTCTTTATATTGGCGATTTTCCCTGTCCGCTCAATCCTGATGCAGAATTTTGACCCCAAATGTCAACAATTGTTCTCCCCCCCCCCCCCCCCCCCGCCCTCCACAGATGCTGCTTGACCTGCTGAGTTCCCCCGTGTTGGTCTGGAGGTTTTCAATACTTTTTGTTGAAATTGAGGGACTCTACCTCCATGCTTTTAGGCTTACCTGAATTCTAACATTAGCTTACCAGACTAAAACTAAATATTTATGTTAAGGAGTACCATCAATAGCACTCAAGTAACTTTTCTACAATTTCACTTTGGGATCACGAATGGTGCTTCTCTTGTTGAGGAAACAGAAGTCTCAATGCACTTTGTTTAAATTTATTTCTTTCCTAGTATTATCAATGCTAGAAACAAGTAAAAAGACCAAATTATCATAAGGATTTCACAGCACATAATATGAAAGATAATAAGAAACACAACATTTACGTGTCAAATTTGCAAAAGCTCATGCTTTGTGGAGGATGGAGACTAATGGTTTTCCTGAAGAGGCTCTAATGGCCAATTAGCAGATAGTGTGAAAGTAAATGTGTTGTATTAGAGGAAGCCAATAGGTCCTATGATTCTTTGGACCATGCTACCACAATTAATCTGCTCTAATATTCCTGGTAATAACCATCCTACTGGCACTCTGCTTGGCTCCTCCACCACCTACTTCACACCACAACTTTTCAATACTCCTAGACCTCAATAAATATGGTGAGAAAGATTAAATGAATTTGTTAAGATGATTGAAAATTTGCAGAAAAAACACTCTCAGCCAATATTCATTGCCTAGTGAATACAAGTAAAACAAATATGTTGCATTACTACAGTGATTACACTTCAAAAATGCTTAATTAGTTAAAAAGTACTCTCGGTTGTGAAAGGCAAATCTTTCCTCCTTTCATTCCACATTGCAGCTAAATCTTTTATTTTAAGCAATGGTCAAAGTGAGAATGAGAGACTCAAACTGTTGTGACCAACAAAAAATAGCTTTGGAGTTTTCTGCCAGGATGCTTGGGTGTACTGGCTGTTGCTTGCCAGACTGTGATGAAGGGGTGAAAGTTCCAGGAGCCTAATTACTACTTAAGGCTTATGAATAGCAGCTGAGATTGTCACAGATGAAAAAAAAAATTTCAATAGTTTCAGCTACCTGGACAGGGTGAAGGGGCAGGCTCACAAAAGAAGTGGTTAACTTAAGTATAAAACAAAGACAAACAAGAAAATACACCTGACTGGAACAACTGTATTGAGCCACCTATTCTGATCACTGGGTCTCTCAATATTTAGACACAATGACCTTAGACACACAGTAGAAATTAGGAATCACTGCCTCATCCTGTCCATTAAAGAAATAAATGAAGCCCTCTGTCAGCATGACTAACATCAGTGAGGATTACTTCAGTCATAGTTACTGATCTGCACCATTTATTTGGCCATAGTATGGTATTCATGACTTTATCCTTGATTGTAATAATTTGAAGTAAGCAACTACAATACTTCTACAAATTTGTCAGGTAGGGGCAAGGTGAGGTGCAGGGAAGAGGAAGGATTGCAAGGATGTGTGTTTATACACCATCTGCAGCGTATATATTAAAAGAAACTTCAAGGTAAGAAGAAATAGGATGTGAACAGAGGATTAGAGATATGAGAATTCTATCACCTTCAATGGTTCCATTACTGCCACTGACCACAGTCTCAGTCACAGCTGCACAAATCATGGATGGTATTTTCTCCTCCATGGAAGTGAAGTGTGGCAGGCATGAACATTTCCCAGTTCGTTAATACTGTCAAGGATATGAGCTTCTACTTCTGTAGGAGAGGCAGCTGTGTTGCTGGGTGTTGCATCATTTGGAAGTTATCATGATTGAACAGCTGGCAGCATATGCAAGCTTTGAGATATAGGTATGAACCTTGTAATGATGCCCATTCCATATGTATGTAGTGTAAAATATAAATTTTAAAGGAATTAATTCTATTGGGAAAGATTGGTGAACGGTGAGGTTATGGTACATTGAGCAGTGTCAAAGGCTAGTGATACAGTTGGCGGAATGTACTATTTGATGGTACGTTCACTGATGTTGATCTTTTGTAGCCTTACATCCAGGGCCTCAGAGATTAGCTCTGGTCACCTGAACTATCTCCCATTGCCTTTGCAGAGCGTACCTGGAGGAATTGCTTCCCCACCCCCCTTACAAATTAAGCCCCCAGAGCAGCATTGAAAAAAGATGACCTCCCTCTCTCATGCTGCATCATTCCTGTTTGAGCAGGTTGCAGTCATTGTTGTATTCATTGCACCATTTCTTAAGCCACAAGCATCTTCCCCTCAAAGATGTGTAACCTGACCTTAAAGTGCAGGCTAACTTCAGAAGGCAACAGCCACACACAAAACTGTGTTCTTCAGCTGTTGTGCTCATCAAAGGCACAGTTGGCATTGGCTGGATGCTACATTCATGTCAGTGAGCAGCCGACACACACTTAGAAGTTTATCCCTAATCAGTAGCACCAAGTGTACTTGTTGACAACATCAATACATTGTTCTGTCTTTGAAATTCTTTCCTGTGACTTCAGTGCAGTGAACATTGGAGGCAAGAGTGCAATATATTGAGTTTAATATTCAACACTACTGCTTAAGGATGAACTCTTGGCAATGAAGCTTGTATGCTGCTGCAACAGGTTGACCAGTGCAGTAATCATGGATCATGATCCCTTCACCCATCTTCCAGTGCAATCCAATTATCCTTTTTTAATTATATACGAGAAACACAAAAGTGTTATTCCACCTGAAGGATCTCGACCCAAAACATCAACTACTTCTCTCCATAGATGCTACCTGACCTGCTGAGTTCCTCCAGCATTTTGTGTGTGTTGCTCCAGATTCTAGCATCTACAGAAACTTTTGGGTCTGTGATTCCACTATATGATGTATTTTACAGTCCAGAAATAGTGGGAATGAGATAAAGGAGTCAGTTTATTAAGAAATTATTGAGAGAACAGAATTACTGAGAAGGGGAATTTCTCAAGTGTGTTCAGGAAATTTTCCAAACTACTTTTTTTTGTTTCCTCTCAAATGAGTAAAGGACCATTGCTAAGTCCTGTCCTGCAGAGCTAACAGCGAAGCATTGGACACTACTGGATCACCTTTGCACAATCCAAGTTTATCCTTCAACAGTTTTGCTACTGCAGAACATATAAAGGAAAACACGTGAGACCAGGACTGTGGGTCACATGGACGAGGAGCCTGGGGGCTGGAGAAAAGGGTATCACTGGCAGATGGAGAATGGAACTGTTAAGCAGGAAGAGGATCGCGAGTCGGGGTTGTGATTGTTTGTTTAGGGAGGGCTTTGTTTTTAGTGGTTCAGTCAATTAGTCTGACATTAGCAATAGGGAAAATACTAGAATGGTAACAGGGCACTTGGAAAATAATTATAGGATTGGGCAGAACCAATATGGATTTATGAAAGGAAAATCAAAGTTTTTATTTTAAGTTTGCAACAAGCAGAATGTTTCAAGATGAACCATTTGATAAGGAGTATTTGGACTTACAAAGGAAATGTCATAAGATACCACACAAGAGGTTATTAAAGTTAGCGTACAGGGTATTGGGAGTAATATACTGACATAGATTGAGAATTAGTTAATGGAAAGAAAATAGAGTAGGAATAAAGGGTCATTTTCAGGTTGGGAGGCGACCCAAGTGTGCTTGCACATGGATCACTGAAAGTTAACATATGGATACAGAAAGCACTTAGGGAGGCAAATTATATGTTGGCCTTTATTGTAAGAGGATTTGAGTGCAAGACTAGAGGTGACTTGCTCCAATTATATACAGCCCTCTTGAGATTGCATCTGGAGTATCTAGTCTCCCCACCAAATGAATGATATACTTCCAGCATAGGAAGTACAGCAAAGCTTCACCAGATTGATTCCTGAGGATTGACAGGCCAGTGTGGGAGTGGGAATGAGAGTTAAAATGACATGCAACTGGTAGCTCAAATTGGCTATTGCAGACAGAATGCAGATGCTCTGCAAAATGGTCATCTCATCTACACTCGACTTCACCATTGTAGAGGAGGCCACATCATGAACACTGAATACAGTAGACGAGGGTATAAGAGGTGCGGTGAACCTCTGCCATTCTTGGAAGGGCTGTTTGGGTCCCTGGATGGTGGGAAGGGAGGAGGTGAAGGGGAAGTTGTTGCATCTCCAATGGTTGCAAGGGAAAGTGCCAGGGGATGGGGAAGAGAGTAGACCGAGGTGTTACAAGCCAGATTGCTACTTGGTGAGTGTCCCTTTAAGGCACCGGGACGATAGTGCAGTAATGTGTGTGGCTTTATCTGAGTGCTATGAGTGGGAGTGAATAAGTGTCTATAAATGGAACGATGTACGAGTCTGAAGGAGGATTCACTGACGTGTTGGCAACAGGAGAGGGAGAGATATATATATATAGAACAGTTGGTAGCACTGACCGCCAGTCACTGTAGCTACGAGTGAAGCACAATCGTTGTGACTGTCATGTTACTATCCATGTATGGATTTGTGGAGTAATCTGTGGAATCCACTTTGTTGTTAACCTGTACCAGGAATCAGGTATATCTGTGGGCAGCCACATATCAAGTGCCCTCAAAGTGGCAGAGATTTCTGACTAAAAGCAACAGAGTTCTTCGGCAATTGAGGTGTCGTATTGGTTCCATCGTGGAACTTGTGGAATTCGTAAACTCCTTCTCTCTACATTCTAATGTGGTTTTCAAAAGCCTTTGCTCATCGTTTTGCTTCATGACTTGCTGAACTGAACTTTGAGAACTGTTCCTAGACTTGGGGTTTGGGAACTTGCCACACACACACACACACACTTCGGGTTTATTTTGTGGTCAATGTCTGATACATAACATTTTTATTTCTCTTGTTATTAATAAATAGATTCTAACATTTAAACATGGCTCATTGTGTTTCTATTGTTGCTGGTACATAACAGAGGAAATCAGAAATGGGGTGGAGAGGCGAATATGTGACTGGTGGTGGGATCATGTTGGAGTTGCTGGAAATGGTGGAGGATAATGTGTTGGATACTCAGGGTGGTGGGGTGAAAGGTGTGGACCAAAGGAACTCTATTTCTGTTCTACATGGGGAAGGAGGAGGACAGTTCAGAAGCCCAAGAGCAAATGGCCTCATCTTGAGAACAGATAAGGAGGAGGAAAAGGGATGGCATTCTTACGGGAGGTAGGGTGGAAGGAGGCACAATCAAGGTGTTGTGGAAATCAGTGGGTTTACAAAAAATGTCAGTGGTAAGCCTGTCTCCTGAGATTGGTAAATGCTGTTAATTGTCCTGCACACAGCAAGTATATGGCTTATCATCTTTGTATATTCTGCATAGAAGTCCAATTTGGTCTTTTCTTTTCCCCCAGATAAAGAAAAGGTAGTTTGTATCAGTGGAAAACTTTGCAATGTCTTTTAGATCTTGCACCACTTTCTGCAAGTGGATGAAAGGTCATTTCTTGAAAAAAAAGGCTTTGCTCGGCTTTTAAAAGAAGTACTACAAAGGAAGGTATTGGTTATTACTCTGAAACCATCAACATGTTTCTACTCAGAAAATGTTAGTAAATTGGTGTTGCAAATGGTACTGTGGTGTACCCCCTGCCACTAGCAGTCTTTGTACTGCTGAAAAATGATGGAAGGTAATTTCCATCCTCTAAGGCTCTTAACTTCTAGAACTGTCATACACGAAATAGGAGTGAAATTGGTTTGTTGCTCAAAGTCAATTTCTGATAACATCAGTTTGTTTTAGATAAAATGCCGTATGTTATTGAATAGTTGGACATGTCTCATCATTAACACTTTATATAAAATAATGAAGTCACAATAATGGCTAACATTGCCAATGGGAGAAGTTAACTGTTACTGCTTTACATTTTTTAATACTTTCATTAGATCAGTAATTGTGGATATTATTTGTGAAAGCATTGCAGGACACTCCTCGGACTTGATGGTATGAAGAAGTTGAATTAATATACAAGATGCTTCAACTTACTTTTGTTGAACTATGCCAGGTACAATCCATCAAAAAAAATCTCCAAGGCACTTTTATCAAATCTTGCATCCTCAAAAAGAACTCTTTCCCCTGGGTTCTTAGTTATGGTATATTAAATTAAAATAATAGTTTGCACCAAAGCAGTCAAAGCCCTTCTATCCAAAATATATTTAATCTAACCTGATATTTTGCATATTGCTCGTCTCATCTGTATTTTGTGAATTTAAAAAGATAAAGTGAGGTTTATACTAACCTTACAACTTGCCTCTCCAAATGGAAAGATTATTGAATGTATTAATGCTAGTTGTAAGTCAATAATTCACGTAAGTGATTAATTTCCTAAGTGACTATTATATTTTATTCCAGTTGTCAGCATCTGCAGTTTTTTATTTCATTACATTATATTTATTGGAAGATCGGGAGGAGGATTGCAACTGTAGACTTGAATAATCTTGAATGTCAAAGTTGAGTTTATTGTCGTATGCACAAGTACATGTCTGCACAGGTGCAATGAAAAACTTGCAGTAGCATCTCAGGCACACAGCATCAGAAATTATACGCAATTTTTACAAGAAAATAACAAATAGAACAGAAAATATATTGTTAATACAATGTTAAATACATTGAAATTAGTATCATTGGTTAGAAGTGGCTTAGATATATTAAATGAAGAACTACTTTATTTTTACCTTGTAATTTTCTCGGAATCATACAACCTTACTTCATGGAAGGAGGCCATTCAGCTCAATGTAACATGATGTGAGCACTCTTAGACAAATGATCCCATTAGTGTGACTCCACTTTATTTTTTTCCTCGGTGACCCTGTAAATATTTCCTTTTGAACTTTTTCCTTTTAAGGTGAGAAGGGAGAGATTGAAAAGGAACCTGAGGGGCAACTTTTTCACCCAGAGAGTGGTCAGTATATGGAATGAGCTGTCAGAAGAAGTGGTTGAGGCAGGTACATTAACAATACCTAAAAGGTACTTGGATATATACATGGATAGGATAGGTTTAGAGGGATATGGGCCAAACACAGGCAAATGGGACTAGCTTTGAGGGAAATCTTGGTTGGTATGGATCAGTTGGGCTGAAGGGCCTGTTTCCGTGCTGTATGACTCTATGACACTATAACTATGTACTTATTCCTTCTGAAAATTACTCTAGAATCCGCTTCCAGTAGCCTTTGAGGCATAAGATTTCAGATCACAGTGACTTAAGCAGCTTTCGTCATTTCTCATTTGAATCTTGTGCCAAATACGTTAGATCTATGTCCTATAATTCTGGCGAATGTGATCCAAACTCATCTCAAAATTGATCCATCTTCTATAAGGTGCAGTGTCCAGAACTGAACATAATATTCCAAGTAGGGTCTGATTGAAGTTGTATGCAATGGTTTAAACATGGGGGTCTTGACAGGATGGATGTGGAGAGATTGCTTCCACTCAAGAGAATCTAGAACCAGGGAATACTATTTTAAAATAAGGGGTCACTCAAAAGATAGAGATGAGATCAAATTATTTCTTAGAGGACTGAGAGTCTTTGGAACTCTGTTCCTCAAAGGGCAGTGGAAATAAAGTCTTTGACTATTTTTAAGGCAGAGGCAGATAGATTCTTGAGAAGCAGAGGGTGCAAGATTACTGTTGCTAGACAAGAATATGGAAGTAAGGTTCCAATCAGATTAGCCATGATCTAATTAAATGGCAGCATAGTTTTGAGTGGCCAAGTAGCCTATTTGTGCTCCTAATTTGCGTATTTGCACACACAAGACTTCCTCTTGTTTGTTTTACAACCCTTTTGAGATAAAGCCCAGCATTCTATATGTTTTTTTCTGATCGGCTTTTCCATCTGTACACAACCTTTTTAGGACATGTGCCACTGGAAGTCCAAATCCCCTCTTTCTTTCACAGATCTGGGTTTCTCATCATTAACAAAAATGCTGATATTAAATACAAAGTGGAAACCTCCAAGGTCTCTAACTTGGATCTCGTTTATCACATTTTTACCCACTCATTTAATTTGTTTCTCTGTGAGTTTCTGTTCCCTCCGGACAAAGTACTATTCTCAACTTAATCTCACCTGCTAAATTAAATGAACAATTAATTCATATTGATTAAAAACTGAAGCAGTGGTACCTACCCCTAGGGAATTCCATTTATCCCAATAGGGTACATTCCCAACTCCTATCTCCTACTTCATAAACAATTACCAGCCTGTGTCTTAAGGTTGCCATAAACTCAATGCTCTCTCACTGAATAGTAATAAAAAAGTGATATTCCACCTATCGAGGCATGGCCAGCTCTTTGAAAGAGCAACCCTGATAGTTCCACTCCTCATGTTGTTGTTATTTTTTTCCCTTAATTTATCCAAATCTTTTGAAAAATAGCATTGAATATATATATATATATATATAAAAAACTCATATACTGGATTACAGTATATGAGTAATTGTTTCCAATGGCTTAAAACTCTTTTCCCAGATGACTCAGTTTTAAGGTGATTACCTGAAGAAATGAGGCAACTATTGCTATCAGCTATTGCTTTCTAAGTTCTAACGACCTGTTGCTTTTAAGCAGCTCTTCCCATGTTGCCTCATTTCTTCAGGTAATCACCTTAAAACTGAGTCATCTGGAAAAAGAGTTTTAAGCCATTGGAAACAATTACTCATATACTGTAATTCAGTTAAACTTTTCTTGATATTAAATACCTCTATCAAATTATAGCTTACCCTTCTCTGGTCTCGAGAGCAATCCTAACTTCTTGGTTTACCTACATAACTAAAATTCATCATGCTTGGAAAGATTCTTATAGATCTGTTTTATACCCTTGTCAGTGCCTTCATATGTGACACTTTACTCTGTATTATGTTGTTGTTTTTACCCTGTACTACCTGAATGCACTGTGTAATGAATTGATCTGTACGAAGGGTATGCAAGACAAGTTCTTCCACTGTACCTCAGTACAGGTGACAATAATAAACCAATACGTCTCTTCTAAAGTACAATGCTCAAAATTACATAAAATATTCCATTTGGGCCAATCCCATTTTTTATAAAAGCATTGCATAACTTCCATTCTTTTGTGCCAAGAGTCTCTATCTGCAAAGCCCAAGATCTCATGTATTTATTCACCTTCTTTGCCATCTTTCAAAACTATGAACAAACATACACAGGTGTCTATATCTCTCCCTTGCACCCCCTTTAAACTCAATGATTTGGCCTGTATTGACCCTAACTCTTTCCATCAAAACTTAGCAAGTCATACTTTAATTTAATGCATTGAATTTCATTAGCCACTCCAGTGAGTCATCTTTTTAAATCATTTTTATTTCTCACAGTTTCTTACATTGTAGAAGGACTCTAAGTCCATTCAGCCCATCAAGTCTCTGCTTCAGAGCAATCCCATCGGTCCCTTTCCCCCAACCTATTTTCCCTGTAACCTATTTTCTCTCACATGCCCGTCAACTCACCACTGATTCACCTACCAATGAACAGGTAATTTACAGCAGCCATTTGGCTACCAACCAGCACTTCCTTGGGATCTGGAAGCAAACTGACGCACCTGGGTGAAATCCACACAGTCACAGAGAGAACGTGCAAACTCCAAACAGACAGCAGTGAAGTCAGGTTCAAACTTGGATCGCTGAAGTGTTGAGGCCGCAGCACTAACTGCTGTGCCACTGTGCTGCTTCATATGCTGCAGTGCCACTCTCTTGGAAGCCTGTTGCTTTCATCCTTACCACTTATAACACTTCCTAGTTTTGTTACACCCGCCAATTTCAAAAAAGCATGCTGTATCTGCAAATCCAACTCATCAATGTGTATCATAACAACAGTTGCCCCAGTCTTGGGACAATTCCACTGTCTTTCTTACTCAAGTGCATATATCAGCCTTCCAATACTTTTTTTTCTATCCCTCAATCAGTTTTTATACCTGCTCCCACCCATAGCTTAATTTTGCTCACAAGTCTAATAAAAGGTGCAATATAAAATGCATTTTGGAAGTTCATGGTCTCCAAATCAGATTACATAGTCCCACATTTTGGTGCATGATGTCATTGAAAAATAAAACTTGACTGATGCACCAAATGCATAGAGCACCCTAAACAGTCAGCTTGGTGTCCATGCACAAACCCAATTCTAGTCATTTTCAAACACACTTGCACAGCCTGCACCTTCCACAGGCCATTCATTAGAACCAGGTTCCAGTCTGGCTCTTGGAATCCATCTCTTACGACAGATAGTTACTTGGAGCTACTTTGGCTACCCACCCAGAATACCTAGAGTTGAAACACCTACCAATTGCCCTCACACTTGCCAGCTGAACTCAACCTGCAACTCCCTCAATCCATCAATCTGCTAACCTGATCCAACCTCCTCCCCCACTACTGAAGCAGCCCCACCCAACCACTAATTATAACTCCAATTCCTAACAAAAACATAAGAAATAGAATCAGGAGCAGGCCATTAGGATCCTTGTGCCTGTTCTGTCATTCACAAAGATCACGGCTTATTTTCTATCTCGGCTCCACTTTCCTGCACTAACCCCATAACCTTCGATTCCCTTAATATCTATAAACTCTCTCAATATCCATGTTGAATATACTCACTGACTAACCCGCCACATCCCTTTGAAATAGAGAATTCCAAAAATTTACTACCACTGGGTGAAGGTATTTCATCTCAACCCTGTCCTAATAGCCAACCCCTCATTTGGAGTCTGTGATTCCTGGTTATAGGCCCACTAGCTGGGAGAGACTTCAATGTTACTTCTACCCTGTCAAGTCCATTAAAATTGGTTTTAGTTTATTGTCAGTATAGGCTGTTTAACTTCTGTCTGTTTAATTTCACCTCATAACACAAACTTGTTATCCCTTGACCTTCTCCATCACAGAGAGGCCAAACACAAATTGGAAGAACAATATCTAATATTCTGCTTGGGTAGCTTACAACCCATTGGTATGACCATTGTATTTTCCAATTTTATGTAACCCACACTCCAGGTGTTCTCCTCCCACACACACTCACCTGTCCACCAAGTTTTCTTCTCCATTTGTTCTTTTCCATCCCCTCCCCATGAGGTTCCATCTGTCCATCATCTCCTCCCCATTTGGTTCTTTCTATCACCTACCAGCCATCCCAACCACACACCCCACCCCTACACCTTGTACTACTATATACTGGCAAACTTTCCTCTTCCCTCTCAGTCCTGATGCAGGGTCTCAATCCAAAATATCAACTTACAACTTTTACCTCCACGCATGCTGCTTGACCTGCTGTCTTTCCAGTATCCTGTTTTTTGTTCCAATATTCACCAATTGTTGCCTTCGCCTGATAAATTTCAATGTCATGAGGCAACATCTACAGCAAGTGATGAATGAAATATTAAATAAAATCCCTAGTCAACTTTAGATGTTAGGTGGATGAAAAATGTCAAGGATAACAGGGCAATAGCAATCTCTCAATTAACATTACTATAAACAGATTAACTGACCATTATCAAATTGCTGTTCTTGGAAGCTTATTGAATGCAAATTGGTTTCTACATTTTCTGCATTATAACAATGTCTACACTTCAAAATTACCGAGTTGACTATAAAGTGCTTTGGGACATCTTGAAAAGGACTTTTTCTAAAATTGAACTGCACCCCTTTACGCACAATCAGTTAACCAAGGTAAAAGCATATGAAATATAAATAGTTAAAGAGGGACAGAAAGAGATGTAAACTGGATTCTAGAAAATGATGACTTTGCACCAAATAAGGGCGCATGTTACAAACCTTGTTCACCATGACAGATACATGGTCTGGGTGAATATATGCAACATTTTGATTTTCCTTGAATCTCCTCTTCTATAATTTGCTGCATGCACCATTTCAGCTCATGTGATTGTTGATGATCACCTGCTTTGGTGAACTACACTATGGAATCACTACACATGTTTAACACTTGAGCAATTATCAATACCAGCAGTGAAACCAGCACAAAGATAATCAAGTCACCTGAAAGTTCAACCTGCTCATTACCACAAAGAATAGCAATAGCAACACCATATATAAAGACTCCATTCATCCTCGAGCATTATTGCCTTTGGATGAATAAAGTACCTAATACATCATCTTTAAAAGTTCCAACTACAAATGCTCTGAGGTGTCATTCCACCACACCTCCAGGGTTTACTCCAAACCTCTGGTACTCTTTGCTTTTCTAACTCATTTACTTTGGCCCCTCAAGCCACCACTATGAAGTGTCTTTGGTCATTGTTCTCTAAAAAGGATTCTCTGCCAAAATGTTTTCAGTTAGCTTTTTCTCAATCCTTCTTCAAAAGCCTCCTCAAAACTTTTGTTTCAGTTGTACCTATATTTCCTCTTGCCTAGTTACCACAGCAACCTGAATAGGCACTTTGGGATGCTTTGTTATGTTAAGGAGCTCAACTGTAACTTTTCTCAGCAACTTTTTACTCTACTCACGTGAAAGTACTGACACACTGTTGGGATTTGATTCTACAACCTCTGGTTGTACTGGATGGTCACCCTGTTAACTGGGTCACTCATGTTGACTCGGTGGTGACCACTCATATGAGTTTTGAAAATGAATGTTGACAAACTGTTCTTCCCACAAAGATATCACACATGGTATTGCATTATGTTGCAGTTGTGCAAATTGTTGGTGAGGCCACACTTGGAGTACTGTGTACAGTTTTGGTCACCCTATTATAGAAAAGACATGGTTAAAGTGGAAAGAGTGCAGAGCGATGTCGCCAGGACTAGAGGGCCTGAGTTATAGGGAGAGGTTGGCCAGGCTAGGTATTTATTTCTTAGAATATAGGAGAATGAGGGGTGACCTTATAGAAGTGTTTAAAATTATGAAAGGCATAGATAAGGAGGATGGTAACAGTCTTTTCCCCAGGGTAGGGGGGTCCAAAGGTTTAGGGTGAGAGGAGAAAGATTTAAAAGGGACCTGAGGGGCAACTTTATCACGCAGAGGGTGGTGAGTATATGGAATGAGCTGCCAGAGGAAATGGTTGAGGCAGGTACAATAGTGTCATTTAAGAAGCACTTGGATAGATACATGGAGGGGCTGGGCCTGGAGGGATATAGGCTGAATGCAGGAAATTGGGACTAGCTGGGTGGGCACTGTGGTCAGCATTGACTCGTTGGGCTGAAGGGCCTGTATCCGTGCTGTATTGCTCTATGACTATGGAGATCCTACCCTCACCCAAAATTCCTAGAGAAGCATTTCTAGCTTTGCAATTGGAAACTGAACCCAATTTTAGATTCCCTTCACTTGGCACAGGAATACCAATTCCAATTAAGGAACAAAATTGGGAAGTTCTTTTCTGTACGGTAGTTACTAATAACGAGTTACAGTTTGCAAGTAAGAAATTAATAATTTCAGTAGCACCAATTTCTGGCAACCAAAACAAAAGACCAATAGTTGCTCATTAAAAGCAATTAATTAAATGCCTAGAAAAGCACACAAGATGGCTTCAAAGTGACAATTTTTATAATATTTTATCCCTGAACTTAAAGGTACTAAGTTGTAATGACAATAATTTATCTGCACTGTTAACTTGATATCTCGGTAAGGTACTGCCAATTGAGTAATCAAAGCATTTTTTTGTTTAATATCTCAAATATTAATGATTTTTTTTCGATTTGCCTCCTTGCAACAATTTGATAAAATAGAATGAATAGAGCTGGGTTTCCTTGGACTGATTTACAGAATGACTCACAGTTGAACATATTCCTGCTGATGCAACAAATAATTGTACAAATTTAAAACTGGGAAAATGTACACTGATTTTCTCATAAATTTGGAAATAAATCTGTCAAAGGCTCTTCTAAAAAGGTGTCCATTATCTTCATAAATCACTGTACAAAATCACTGGCTAAAAAGACAGCTTGCTTTTGATTTTTGTCTTGGTTACAGCGACACCTATTGAGCAATATCTGAACCATAAACTTCCCACAAATTGTCTTGACACAACATTTTTGCATCAAACCTTCCTTCGTTTGTAAATCACGATCATATTTTTGAAAGTATACTGTGAAAATTAGGATCAATGCTTAGAGTTCTAACCAGCTACCGAAAATGATGCACATGGATTCAAATCTTCATTGATAAATGCATTACTAGAAAACATGGTAATTTCAGGGACCACAAAAGTTTATACGTGCAAATAAGATACCACAGCTGCTCAGCACTGGTAGCTATTATGTTCCTGCTTATTACCTTCCTAGCTGTCTCCAACTTCACCATTCCCTTTCTCACCTGGCTCCATCTGCTTTTTTTGTTTAGTCTGCCTCCATCTATCATCCACCTGCCTCTGCCTCCTAACTCCACCACTCCCCTACCTAGCTCCATCATCCTTCACTCCGCTCAATACACCAACCACCTACTGGCCCCCGTCTCACCACTCCCACTCGCCTCTTTCACTGGCATCTCCACCCTCAGTCCTGATGCAGGGTTTCAACCTGAAACATTGTCAATTCCTTTCCCCCTCACATATGCCACTCAACCCACTGAGTTCCTCTAGCAGATTGTTTGTTGCTCTAGATTCCAGCATCTGCAGTCTCTTGTGTACTCCACTAACTTATTTAATCAGAACAAACATTGTATTAACCAAATGAAAGTAACTGCTAAAATAAAAGCTCAATTTTATTTATCAGGCAACATTTATTTCCTGCCATTAGTTAGCCAAAATAATTAAAAACAATGAAAAACAACAAACTAACTCATACTGAATAAGAAACAATTCATACTGAAACACATCAAGTGACATGGTTTTATCTTTACAGTTCCATTAGTGAAGTCTCAAATAATAGTGCAGTACATTTCACATGTCACAAAATCAGAACAACATTTAGGCTTGAGCTGGTATGTAACAAGTTAGAATCATGCCATAGAAGCATCAGGCAGCCAACAAGAGGGAGAGTCTAACTACTTCCCCCTAATGTTCAATTATATTACCATCATCAGAAACTTTATTATCAACATCCTGGGTGGAGAGGGGATTACCATGGACCTGAAGTTTAAATAAATTAGGTGTAGCGACTCACCGTCCGAGCAAGCGAACCGGCTCAGCGGTTGGGTCGCGCGTCATTGGAGCGGCGAGGCCCAAGATGGCGCTGGTCCTTCATCTTCCCCGAGCAACGGGGAGAACCCACGCGCGGGAAAAGTTTGATGACGTAGCGCATACTTCATTTCCGTTTTCAGTGGGCGGGAACCGTTCCTCTTAAAAGGCCCGCGCAAGGCAGGAAAATAAATCAGTTTTGTTCTGCAACTCATTGACTAGTATCTTACTTTCACACCACGGTAGCAGCCACTACCTTGGTGACCCCGACGGTCCAAACGGATTTTGGACCCACACAATGGACGACAACACAGCAGCCAACGCAGTGGCTCTCAAGCTGCCCACCTTTTGGATGCTTCGGCCCCGCGTCTGGTTCAACCAGGCCGAAGCACAATTCCAAGTTTGGCAGATCACCTCCGACTCCACACGGTACTACCACGTGGTCAGCTCCCTGGGCCAGGAGACAGCCGCCCAGGTCGAAGACTTCATCCAGTCTCCCCCGGAGGAAGGCAAGTACCCGGCTTTCAAAGACCTTCTTATTCGCACCTTCGGCCTCTCCCATCGCGAGCACGCCGCCTGCCTGCTTCATCTCGACAGCCTGGGGGACAGATCCCCATTGGCCCTAATGAACGAGATGCTGGCCTTGACTGAAGGGACACAAGCCCTGCCTGATGTTCAAACGGGCCTTCCTCGAACAACTACCCGACGACATTCACCTGCTGTTGGCCAATGCCAATTTCAGCAACCCACGTGAGGTAGCTGCCCAGGCAGATGTCCTGTGGAAGGCCAAACATGAGAGTGGGTCGTCCGTCGACCAAATTGCCAGACCGCGGGCCCAACGCCTACCTAAACCAGTCCCAGCAACCGAGCAACCACACCCCAGAAACACAGACAATGACACTGGCAACCAGCTGTATTTCTACCATCAGAGGTGGGGCGCGGAGGCCCGTCGATGCCACCCACCCACCCTGCAAGTTAAAGGCTACGGCGGCTGGCCGCCGACAGAGCCTCCTATTCGTTTGGGACAAGCAGTCCGGGCATCATTTCCTCGTCAATACTGGAGCAGAGGTCAGTGTTTTGCCCCCGACCAGCTGCGACACTCGTAGCAGGCAACAGGGTCCCGCACTCAAAGCCGCAAACGGCACAACAATACGAACTTTTGGTAACCGTACAGTTCAATTACAATTCGGCGACAGCCGTTTTACCTGGAGCTTTACCCTTGCTGCCATCGCCCAGCCACTCCTGGGAGCCGATTTCCTTCGGGCCCACACCCTGCTAGTCAACCTGCGAGGGAAGCGGCTAGTGCACTCCAGAACTTTCCAAACCTACTCCTTGGGAGAAGCCAGCCTACCAGCCCCACGCCTGGACTCCGTTTCCCTGTCTGGCAATGAGTTCACCAAGCTCCTAGCCGAGTTCCCATTGGTTTTGGCACCTCAGTTTACAAATTCGATGCCCAAACACAGGGTACAGCATCACATCATTACCACAGGACCACCCCTTCATGCCCGAGCACGACGACTACCTCCAGACAAGCTCCGCCTGGGAATGGAAGAGTTCCACCACATGGAGGAGCTGGGGATCGTTCACAGATCAGACAGCCCCTGGGCCTCCCCCCTGCACATGGTCCCCAAAGCCACCAGCGGGTGGAGGCTCTGCGGCGACTACCGCAGGCTGAATGATGCCACCACCCCAGACCGCTACCCCGTCCCTCACATCCAGGACTTCACTGCGAACCTACACAGGGCCCACATCTTCTCCAAGGTGGACCTCATCCGGGGATACCACCAAATCCCGGTCCACCCTGACGACGTCCCCAAAACTGCACTCATGACTCCATTCAGCCTCTTCGAATTCCTTTGAATGCCGTTCGGCCTTAAGAACACCGCACAGACCTTCCAGCGGCTGATGGACGCAGTAGGCCGCGACCTGGACTTCATGTTCATTTATTTAGATGACATACTAATCGCCAGCCGTGACCGCCAAGAACACCTTTCCCACCTCCGCCAACTGTACTCCTGTCTCAGTGATTTCAGCCTCACTATCAACCCGGCCAAGTGCCAATTCGGACTCGACTCTATCAATTTCCTCGGCCACAGAATCACCAGCGAAGGAGCAACACCCCTACCCGCCAAGGTAGACGCTATCCGCCATTTTGCCCATCCCAACATGGTCAAAGGCCTGCAAGAATTCCTGGGGATGGTCAACTTTTACCATCGGCTCATCCCTGCAGCAACCCGTATCACACGCCCTTTGTTCTTGCTGATGTCTGGCAAGGGCAAGGATATCGCCTGGAACGACGAGGCCGCGGCTGCCTTCGTTAAGGCCAAGGATGCCCTGGCAGATGCCGCGATGCTGGTACACCCTAGGACAGAAGTCCCAACCGCCTTCACGGTGGACGCATCCAACACCGCGGTTGGTGGGGTACTGGAACAACTAATCGAAGGCCGTTGGCAACCCTTGGCATTTTTCAGCAGGCACCTTGGACTACCCGAACTGAAATACAACGCTTTTGATTGGGAACTTCTAGCGCTGTACCTGGCGGTCCGGCATTTCCGGTACTTTTTAGAAGGCAGGCCTTTCACCGCTTTCACTGACCATAAGCCTTTGTCTTTCGCCTTCTCCAAGGTCTCCGTTCCCTGGTCAGCTCGTCAGCAGTGATATTTGTCCTACATTTCCGAATTCACAACAGATATCCAACATGTCTCCAGAAAGGACAATGTCGTTGCTGATGCGCTTTCCAGACCGACCATCCACAGCCTGTCCCTGGGTGTAGACTATGTGGCCCTGGCTGACGCACAGCAAGCCGACGATGAGCTGCCTAGCTAGAGAGCCGCAGTCTCGGGCCTGTAGCTCCAAGATTTCTTAGTTGGTCCAGGTCAGCAGACCCTCCTTTGCGACGTCACAACAGGTTGGCCCTGCCCTATAGTTCCTGCAGCCTGGCAGAAACGCGTTTTCGACTCGGTACACGGGTTGGCGCACTCGTCCATCAGATCAACTGTCCGACTGGTTGCCAGCAAGTTCGTCTGGCACGGCCTGCGCAAACAGGTCAGTGAGTGGGCCAGGACTTGTCCGCACTGCCAGACGTCAAAAATCCAACGAAACACCAAGGTCCCACCACAGCAGTTCGAGCCTACCCGTAGAAGGTTCGACCACATCCACGTCGACCTCGTTGGTCCTCTGCCAGTTTCAAGAGGAGCCCGGTACCTCCTTACCATCATGGACCGGTTCATGAGGTGGCCAGAGGCAACCCCTCTATCCGACATCACGACTGATTCCTGCGCTTGGGAGCTGCTCACAACTTGGATCTCGCGTTTTGGTGTTCCGGCCCACATCACTTCAGACAGGGGTGCCCAGTTTACCTCCAGCCTATGGTCTGCATTAGCGAACATGCTAGGGACGCAGCTGCACACCACCACGGCCTACCACCCTCGATCAAATGGGTTGGTAGAACGTTTCCACTGCCATCTGAAATCAGCCCTGATGGCCCGCCTGAAAGGTCCTGAGTCAATGAACTGCCTTGGGTCCTGCTCGGCATACGCACTGCCCCCAAGGAAGATCTCCACGCTTCGTCAGCTGAACTCGTGTACAGTGCGCCCCTGGTCGTCCCAGGGGAGTTCATACCCGCCCTTCGGGGGCAAGAGGAACAATCTGCGGCAGTCCTGGAAAGACTGCGCGAGAGGCTTGGCAGCTTGGCACCAATTCCCACTTCGCGGCATGGTCAAGCCCCATCCTGTGAGCCCAAGGAACTACGAGACTGTAAGTTCGTTTTCATTCGCAGGGGCACACCCTGGGCACCGTTGCAACGACCATATGAGGGGCCGTTCTGGGTCATCAGGAATAATGGGTCCACCTTTATTTTGGACACTGGGGGCAAGGAAGAAATCTTCACGACGGACCGCCTCAAACCGGCCCATTTAGATCTACAACAACTGGTCGAGGTCCCAACACTGTGATGCAGAGGCCGACCTTGTAAGCAAAAGCTAGCACAGCCCACGAACCTTGGGGACCATATTGCCGGTTCTGGGGGGGGGGGTTGTGTAGTGACTCACCATCCGAGCAAGTGAACCAGCTCGGCGGTTGGGTCGTGCATCATCAGAGTGGCAAGGCCCAAGATGGCACTGGGCCTTTGTCTTCCCCGAGCGACGGGGAGAACCCGCACGCGGGAAAAGCTTGATGACGTAGCACATACGTCATTTCCATTTTTGGTGGGCGGGAACCGTTCCTCTTAAAAGGCCCACGCAAGGCGGGAAAATAAATCAGTTTTGTTCTGCAACTCATCGACTAGTGTCTTACCTTTGCATCGCGGTAGCACCTGCTACGTAGGTACGTAAATATCAAGGCTGTAAGATCAGGAAAGAGGCTGATTATTTTGCATTAAGTGATTCACATCCTGCTTCCCCAATGCCTTTCAACAATCTACAAGGCACATTAAGCGTGTTATGAAATATATTCCGTAAGTGCAGCCCCAACATCACTTAACACATGCAGGACAAAGCAGTCTCCTTAATTGGGCTGAGTATTTCCAAGACTTTCCATTTCTATTCCTTTATTGGGGCTTCATTCACTGTTTCATTTATTCCATGCTAGCTCCCAATGGCTGCAATGAACACCATCTGCAAGATGCATAGGAGCACCAACACTTGTTAGTTTTACCACGGATTTCACAATGTCTTGACTTTAAAATACATTACTATTCCTTTAACATCTCAGAGTCAAAATCCTGGAACTCTCTCTAAATAACACTTTGGGAACACCTTTACTGCTCTCATAGCAGTGAATTACCACACCCCTTTCAAGGGCAAATAAGTGCCGTTCTCATCCCATGAATAAGCAAAGAAAGAAAGAAATCCAATAGAAAGAAATCAGCAATTGAAAGTTACAAATAACAGAAAACTGTGGCTAGAAACTTCTCAGTTCTGAAAGGAAATTGGTGTCAGGAGAATGCTCAAAGACTGGACTGGAGATTGGAAAAGGTAAAGTTTGGAGGGAAAGTACAGCTTCTGATACAAGTGGGTGGGGAATCTGGGAATGATTTGAGGGGCATTTGGCAACATGGTACTATTTTGCTCTATCAACCCACCTCTGCAGCCTCCCCTCTCTACACATTAGGTGGATCATTTCCTTTCCACAGTCTGGAAAAATATTTTATAATTCAATACAAGACAATAATCTGATTTTGGGGGTTGAGAGACTGATAGGATTTCAAACAGTTCTGTTTCTCTCCTATTGAAAACCTTTCTCAATACATCCACAGAAATACTGTTAAAACACTAAACTAGCAGCAAATTACTTTTTCCACAAAGACATACTCCAGCTACAGATTCTGTTGCCTTACAATTGGGTGCAAAAGGTCTGAGGATGGGAATTCTAACACTTGATATATCAATAGATTATCTGGCTGGATTCACTGCTACAATATGGTTTTGACCTCGCAGCCAACTTGACCTGTGCCTCAAAGGCCAATGCTCCAACAAATCCATGTCATTGTGTCTCTTTATCAAATGCTGATGTCATTCAAAAACAATCATAATACAAATAAATCTTAGGTTGATGATAATTGTCTCTTTATCAGAAAAGATCATTTTGCATTCAGAACCATGAAAAGATACTCTCTTTGAAACACCATGCATGTGTAAAGTGGTTTTATAAGATTATTCATGGTATTTCACAAACTTAGCCAAGGAGAGGAAGGAACACAAATCTAATGCACAATGTATTACTTAGTCATCATCAACACTGAATTTTTCCACCAATTCCATCCCTACCACTGTCAACACTAATCTAAAGTCCACTTCTCCAATGAAGAAGATGCCTCTGCTGCACTACTATGAAGACACACTCCACAACAAATTTCCCTGTCACCATGATTTGCAAATTATGGATATTTGGGGTGGAGCTTATACCTAGTCCATCTGCACTTCTATCCATTTAACGTGCCCTTCTTTCTTTCCTGTATTCTTTCTGCCACTATATAACCCAGAACAGTCACATGCTACCCAAAGGATTCAAAATTCTGTACAATTCCATGCTGGTGGTAGTGACAGGTCATAGAGTCAAACAGGTCCTTCGGCCCAGCATATTCATACTGGCCATCAAGTATCCACTTGTACTGATTCCATTTGCCAGCACTTAGAACATAAAACAGCACTGCACAGGAACAGGCCAATCAGCCCACGACGTCTGTGCCAAGTAGGATGCCAAATTAAACTAATCCTTTCTCCCTGCACATGATCCATATCCCTCCATTCCCTGATATTCATGTGCCCATTTAAAAGCCTTCTGAGCTCCAATATTGTATCTGCTTCCTCTACCACTCCTGGCAGCGCATTCCAGGCACCTACCTCTCTTTGTGTAAAAAAAAAGTTGCCCCTTACATTCTATTTAAATATTCCCCTTCTCACCTTAAAGCTATGCCCTCTAGTATTTGATATTTCGATCCAGGGAGAAAGATTCTCAGCCTCCAATGCTCCAGAGAAAACAGTCCAAGTTTGTCCAACATCTCCTTACAGCTAATACCCGCCAATCCAGGCAGCATCCTGGTAAACCTCTCCTGAACCCTCTCCAAAGCCTCCACCCCCTTCATGTAATGGGATGACCAGAACTGTATGCAATACTCCATGCGGGCTCACCGAAGTTTTATACAACTGCAACATGACTTCCAGACTTCTTTACCACTCTATTTACTTGCGTTGCCACTTTCAGGGAGGTATGGACCTGGACCCCAAAATCCCTCTGTACATCAATGCTGTCAAAGGTCCTGTTGTTAACTGCTTACTTTCCCCATACAGATAACCTCGCAAAATGCATCACTCATACTTGCCTGGATTAAACTCCATCTGCCATTTCTCCACCCCATAACTGTAACAATCCAAATCCTGCTGTGTCCTTTGACAACATTCTTCACTGTCTGCAACTCCACTGATTTTTGTGTCATTTGCAAACTTACTAACCAACCCACCTACATTTTCATCCAAGTCATTTATATATATCACAAACAACAGAGATCCCAGCATCGATCCCTGCAGAACAGCACTGGCTACAGACCTCCAGCCAGAATAACACCTTCCACCAATACCCTCTGTCTTCTATGGGCAAGCTAATCCTGAATCCAAACTACCAACTCCCTGTGGATCTCGTGCATCTTAAATCTTCCTGATCAACTTACCTTGAGGGACCTTGTCAAACACCTCACTAAAGTCCATGTAGACAATATCCACTGCCCCACCCTCATCAATCACTTAGTCCATGGCCTTCTATGAGTTGGGGATTCAAGAGCTCATCTACGTACTTCATAAATGTTATGAGAGTACACAGTGAGCTTTGCTTTTGTTTTGTCTGGGCTGGTGAAATCATTCTCAGATAGCAACACAGTGGGTGGCCCTCTCTTTGGCAAATGAAGTATGTACATGTACATTCCTGCCAGCTCAAATAGAAAAAACCTACAGAGAACACCTCTTGCTGAATTACATAAATAAATAGTATTTGAGAGATAAACTTCACCCAAAAATAATTCCCTTAACTATGTATAACCAATCCATAAAGAAAAAAGGTGACGGTCTCAAAGGTGAATAAAGTGCCTTAAAAAGTTACTTCTTTGCAGACTGCTCAAAGATATAATAAATCTCTTTTCTAATATCAACACATCATTTTAAAGGTGTGCTGGAAATAAGTCTGTGAAAGTTTAGAAGTGCTGTCTCAATTTGTCTCCTAAGTCCTTAAAAGAAGATTTCTTGTTGTTAAATGCCTGCATGGTACCAAAGCTGTAGTTGGTTACTTAAACAGTACAAGCCATTAAGGTGGTTACCTTTACATGCCATTTAAAAAGAATAAGCCCTTTCAATGCATCCAGCCCTCCATTCCACCTCCAACTCTCTGTTCCTCCGGTGCTACTTTCATCCTCTTGCTGCGACGATTCCACTGATAACACTACTGCTGAACCTATTGCCATCTCTGCTATACCTTCTACCACAATCTCCCTGCTCACATCTCTGCTCCGCCACTACCACAATCCCCATCCCCCAGACACCTCTTTTGTGTCCACTGCCACAATTACCCCAGCAACTGCAGACTTATTTTATGTTTCTTTACGACATAGAGGTGGCTATTCAGACCATCAAGTCTCTGCTAGTTCTACCTTGATTCTCCTTGAAAAAATAGCTCTTTTTGGTCACAAAAAATAAAAAAGTAGCAATATGATTGGTTTCAGATTTGTAAACTTTAAAAACTGAATTGAAAATATCATACAATGTTCCCTAGACAAAGTCGTTCATACAATATTATGTTACTACTGCTACAGTTATGACAAAAAGCATACGGCTGTAATTAATATACCGACATTGAATACATTATAGCCAATAAAAATTGCTGAGGATTTAATCTATTTTCATGCTTCTTTATTCCATTTCAAAATCTAAATACTCTTGCACACATTCAACACGTGTCAGTAGATGTAGGACAGCATTATGTTCTATACACATGTAAAATACACATCAAATATTCTTGGAATTCAGCTCAGTTTTACATTTTATTGGTTACACTTTACCCTATCTAGTTCTGTGGGGATTTACATTTCTTACCTATTCCTTCATCTGGAGATTTAGAGTTTGATGTCGTTGTACCAATTCTATTTTAAGTCAGTATTTAATAAATACTGAAGCCAATTGTATTGCAACTGCTGCCTTAGCAATGCTCAGCTTCTTTATAAACTAGCAATTGAACCTAGGGCCTTCAGTATCCAAGGAGTGGTAGTGCTTCAGATGGACTTCACCATTCAGCAAAGTTTAAGCGCAACAAATGCAGAAAGTGACATAGAGATGAATCAAACATTACGCATCCCAGAACATTGAAAAGAGTCTGAATTTGAACATCTAGCTGCAGAACTGTTAAAAGCAACTTGAGTGAAGACACCTGGAATATTTCTTAAGTTATCCTGGGATACAGATCAAATCTTACCGGCTACAAAAGCTGACAAAATTTTGCTGCACAGTTAATTTCTTTATTGATCTGTTTTTAAATCTGATATTAATATCTTCAAGATGCAGGTATATATTTTCAGCAATTATGCACATGCTGTCCAATATTAAAACTGAACTTGATCACAGTTAACTAAAGTGAAGTGCAAAAAAAAACTCAAGTCCTCTCACTTCAAGCCATAAGAAAGTCATGAGTGCCCCCAACTGGCTAATTTAAGATCTGCACCAGAATAGTACAACATCTTTGGAAAATTTAAGTTCACTTATTCCAAAGAGTAATTTTTAAACCTAGTCCAGCGCTTGAAGTGGTTAATCATTGTTATCATTCAGGTTCAGGCTAGTATCAAATATTATAGAAATTCTGTTTTGTTTGATCGCCAGTACTCAAAAGCAAGTGATCAAAACATAAGGATTCTCTGCTAAACCAAAATTCAGAGAGGCCTTTCTCTCACCATTCAGGTTAAAATCAAAATGGCAATTTCTAATTTAGTTACTTACACATTTGCATTTTACTTGTGATCATTAACCAGAACACTGCCTCCACTTCACACTTCAAATTAAGAAATGAATAAAATAATTTCTCTCACTAGTTCTTATAGAATAGCCATCAAATACTAAAATTTAATGTTCTTTTGAAATGACACAAGTCACGATTTAAAACATCATAGCTTTATCTTCTGATACAAAGCATTCAGCAACTATTTAATTTAACCATTCATGGGATGGTGCAGAATTATATGGTTGATATAACAACTTAGCAATAGTAATTCATGATTACTAAGACAGCACAGTGGGTGGCACAGCAGCGCAGCCGATAGAGCTGCTGGTTCTCTGCTCCAGCTACCTAGGTTTAATTGGGGCTTGCACTTTCTCCCTGGTCCTGCCTCTGTTTTCTCCCGGTGCTCCAGTTTCCTCCCAATCCCAAAGACATGTGGGTTAGGACGTTAACTGGCCACAATAAATTGCCTCTAGTGTAAGTAGGTGGCAGAACTGACGGGAACGTGGGGAAAGAAGGTGGGAGGATGGAATTGCTTTGTGAACCGTCATGGACTTGATGGACTAAATAGCCACTTTCTATGCTGTAAGAAAATATGGAAAAAAATAGAAACTGCTGGTTTTAAACCATGATTGGGGTTGAAATTAGCAAAGGAGATATAGTAAAGTCTGTTAATATTGATGTTATTTCATGCAGTCAATTGATAAACATCTATAATTGAACTGGATTTTATATTCCCCATGGAAGAATTTGTCACTTCAAGAAATAGGCTACTGATGGATTTTTACAGAGTCAGTCCTGGTAGCAAGTACCAAAATCAATGCAAGCCATGTATCAACATTACTGCCACAGTTAGCAACGTTTACTCACAGGATTAGTCTAAAAAAGAAAATTGACCGAATCCAAGGTTATCTGAAATAGTGGAAATACTGTAGCTGACAACTCTTCTAACATCCACAAAATGGAGTTGCTTTTACTACTTCAAGTGGCGGTAGAAGGGTGAAGCTAAATAATGCAGTAAAATAACAACTGACTAGACCACCTATTTACTATTATAAATAGAAAGCTTCCATGCAAGCTCATTACTAACAGCATTTTCTAATTCAAGAGTTATTGGCTATTTTATCCTGGCATCACAAATTCCATACATTACTCCTTACCATAGGTAATAATTTCAAAAAAATTATTGCCCTGTAATATTGCCAAATTAATGTTCTGAACCAAAATCTGTATGCTTTGACAGGACAATATAGAACCTATAATTAACCTTTAACCATGTTATATTGAACTGGAGGTCACATCAGATCACAGAATGAAAGCAGAGCAGGGCATATAATGGAGGGGTGGGGGGGGTAGAGAGAGTGGGTAGGGGGGTGGGGGGGTAGAGGGGGGTTAGAGAGGGGGGTTAGAGAGGGGGGGGTAGAGAGGGGGGGGTAGAGAGGGGGGGGTAGAGAGGGGGGGGGGTAGAGAGGGGGGGGTAGAGAGGGGGGGGGGTAGAGAGGGGGGGGTAGAGAGGGGGGGGTAGAGAGGGGGGGGTAGAGAGGGGGGGGTAGAGAGGGGGGGGTAGAGAGGGGGGGGTAGAGAGGGGGGGGTAGAGAGGGGGGGGTAGAGAGGGGGGGGTAGAGAGGGGGGGGTAGAGAGGGGGGGGTAGAGAGGGGGGGTAGAGAGGGAGGTAGAGAGGGGGGGTAGAGAGGGGGGGTAGAGAGGGGGGGTTAGAGAGGGGGGGTTAGAGAGGGGGGGTTAGAGAGGGGGGGTTAGAGAGGGGGGGTTAGAGAGGGGGGGTTAGAGAGGGGGGGTTAGAGAGGGGGGGTTAGAGAGGGGGGGTTAGAGAGGGGGGGTTAGAGAGGGGGGGTTAGAGAGGGGGGGTTAGAGAGGGGGGGTTAGAGAGGGGGGGTTAGAGAGGGGGGGTTAGAGAGGGGGGGTTAGAGGGGGGGGTTAGAGAGGGGGGGGTAGAGAGGGGGGGGTAGAGAGGGGGGGGTAGAGAGGGGGGGGTAGAGAGGGGGGGGTAGAGAGGGGGGGGTAGAGAGGGGGGGTAGAGAGGGGGGGTAGAGAGGGGGGGTAGAGAGGGGGGGTAGAGAGGGGGGGTAGAGGGGGGGGTAGAGGGGGGGGTAGAGGGGGTAGGGGGGGTAGGGGGGGTAGGGGGGGTAGGGGGGGTAGGGGGGTAGAGGGGGGTAGGGGGGGTAGGGGGGGGGTAGGGGGGTAGAGAGGGGGGGTAGAGAGGGGGGTAGAGGGGGGGTAGAGAGGGGGGGTAGAGGGGGGGTAGGGGGGGGTAGAGAGGGGGGTAGAGAGGGGGGGTAGAGGGGGGGTAGAGGGGGGTGTAGAGAGGGGGGGTGTAGAGAGGGGTAGGGGGGGTAGAGGGGGCGGGTAGAGGGGGGCGGGTAGAGAGGGGCGGGTAGAGAGGGAGAATAATGTCACAGGAAAACAGTAAGATGACTGGTGTTATTATTTTTTGCTCATTTTAAGCTGAGCTTTATTTAATAATGTATATTAAAACATATGTTAAGCTAAATTAATTTTACTACCATTATTAATTTAAGTGAGATTACGAAGTTAACCAATTAAACGTATAACAAAGTTGGATTAAATACGGATGCCAAGGCAGGTGGTGTAAATCCTGCACGAGCAGCAGCTCTGGTACTTTCTTCCACAGGAGTGGATAAATTCAGGCAGTTCCCTGCAGATCTGTCAGCCACAACCAGCAAGATTTGAGTCAATAGTGCTTTCTTCACAGTTGAGATTGACAAGATAATACATTAATAAGGAATTAATAAGGTAGGTACTGAAGAACAAATTTCCTCTCGAGGTAGAGTCCAGAACAAGCCAACACGATCTTAAAATGAGAATAACGCCAGCCTGGTGTGAAATCAGCAAGTATTTTTTTCTACACAAAGGTTCGCCCTTTCCCCCACTGCAGATGCTGGAACTCTGAAACAAAAACAGAGAATGCTGGAAACACTCAGCATGTCAGGCAGCACCAGCAGGGAGTTACACAGAGTTGACATTTCCAGTCTTCAGAACTGGAAAGTGAGAAGACAAGCATGTTTTGCATTGCAGAGGGAAAGAGGGATGTACAGGACAGAAGGAAAGTCTGTGTTGGGTGCTGACCAAAGTTGTCAAGGTAACAATTACTTTAGAAACCAGCAAATGGAACAAAATGATGAGGGGCAGGTCATGCCTCACAAGCCTGATTGAATTCTTTGAGGATGTGACGAAACACATTGATGAGGGTAGGGCAGTGGATGTGGTGTATATGGACTTTAGTAAGGCATTTGATAGGATTCCCCATGATAGGCTCATTCAAAGGTCGGGAGGCATGGTATCCAGGGAAACTCGGATGTGTGGATTCGAAATTCGGTGGTTGCAGGTGGAGTGTATTCTGCCTGGAGGTCGGTGACCAGTGGTGTTCTGCAGGGATCTGTTCTGGGACCCTTGCTCTTTGTGATTTTTATAAATGACTTGGATGAAGAAGTGGAAGGGTGGGTTAGTAAGACTGCAGATGACACGAAGGTTGGTGGTGGTGTGCATAGTGTAGAACGTTGTCGAGGGTTACAACGGGACATTGTAGAATGCATAGCTGGGCTGAGAAGTGGCAGACGGAGTTCAACCTGGAAAAGTGTGAAGTTATTGACTTTGGAAGGTCGAATTTGAAGGCAGAATACAAGGTTAATGGCAGGACTCTTAGCAGTGTGGAGGAACAGAGGGAACTTGGGGTCCAAGTTCATAGATCCCTCAAAGTTGCCACACAAGTTGATAGGGCTGTTAAGAAGGTGTACGGTGTGCTGGCCTTCATTAGTCAGGGTATTGAGTTCAAGAGACGCGAGGTAATGTTGCAGCTCTATAAAACTCTGTTTAGACCATACTTAGAATATTGTGTTCAGTTCTGGTCGCCTCACTCTAGGAAGGATGTGGAAGCTTTAGAAAGGGTGCAGAGGAGATTTACCAGGATGCTACCTGGATTGGAGAGCATGTCTTATGAGGATAGATTGAGCAAGCTCAGGCTTTTCTCTTTGGAGCAAAGGAGGATGAGAGGTGACCTGAAAGAGGTGTACAAAATGATAAGAGGCATAGATCGAGTGGACAGCCAGAGACTTTTCCTCAGGGCGGAAATGCTTAACATGAGGGGGCATAATTTTAAGGTGATTGGAGGAAAGTACAGGGGTGATATCAGAGGTAAGTTTTTTTTACACAGAGAGTGGTGGGTGTGTGGTGCACACTGCCAGGGGTGCTGGTAGAGACATTAGGGACATTTAAGACTCTTAGATTGGCACATGGATGCTAGAAAAATGGAGGGATATGTAGGAGGGAATGGTTAAATTGACTTTAGAGTAGGTTAAAAGGTCAGCACAACATTGTGGGCCGAAGGGCCTGTACTGTGCTGTTATGTTCTATGATACAGAAACAATTTGATACATAACAGAATGAAACCTAAAAGGTACTGCCACATCTTGACTAGTCACAAAGTGAGGGACTGCTCCCCAAGATTATGCCGGGCATTGTTGCCCAAGGACAGAGAAGTGAGAGTGGGAGTGGAATGGAGTTAAAATGACAGGTGACTGACTGGAAGGTCAGGGTCAACTTATTGAGAGAACAGTCACCCAATCTTTATTCTGTTTTTCTAGTGTAAAACCAACATCAAGAGCACTGAATGCAAAACACTACATTGGAAGTAGTACACGTGAATTGCTATTTCATCTGAAGGGCTGTTTGTATCCCTGGATGGTGGAAAGGGAAAAGGTAAAAGGGCAGGGTGTTGCATCTTCTGTGATTGCATGATAAACTGCCATGAGAGTAGGAGTGGTTGGTGGAGAATGGAAGTGGAGGTCATGCAATTGAGAGATCTGTCCACCATGGTACAGGGAAAGCCCATGGTTAAGGATAAAGAAAGACACCTTTAAGGCTCTGGTGTGGAAAGTCACATAACTACCACACATCTGACAGAGATAGAGAAATGGAAAGGAGTCCCTACAGGAAACAAGATGGGAGGAGGTGTAATCAAGATGATTGTGAGTGCTTGTGGGCTTAAAATGTGTATTGATCTATCTAATCTATGTGTGAGATAGAGATATCAGAAATGGACCATATGAATGTGAGAGAAGGATGGAGACAGGTAGCAAAAGTAATTAAATTTCAGAGTTCTGTACAAGTGCAAGAAACAGCACCAGTTGAGTCATCCATATAATGGAAAAAGATTTGAGGGAGGGGTCTGAATAGGACTGAAATAGAACTGTTCCACGTATCCAACAAAGAGTCAAGGCCTGCCTTAGGCCAATATGAACTAGCATGGCAACATATTTGACTTGGAGAAAGTGAGTGGAAGTTTAAGGAAAAGTTGTTGAATGTAAGCACGAATTCAGGTAGGCAAAGAAGTGTGGTAGAAGGAGACTGATAGTGTCTCTATTCAAGGAAGAAGTGAAATCTTTTCAGGCCATTTGGAGTAAGTATGGAAGAACAGTGGTATTAGACAGACATTATGAAGATCTGTAAGATTTGACAAGAGAAACTGTTTAAGTGATGGAGTACATTGGAAACGTCATGAATGTAAATGTGAAAGGACTGGATAGGGAGAGAAAGTAGAATCAAGAAATAAGTTCTGTGGGGCAAGAATAGATTAAAACAATGTGTTCATTCCAGAATAGTTCTGTTTGTGGATCTTGGAGAAGTACGAGCAACTTGTGATGGGTTGGGGGACTATGAGGCTTGAGGCTTTGGAGGAAATATCTCCTGCAGAAATGAGGTCAGTTACTGGGAGATAATGGTCTCATATTCAGTGGTGGGGTCATGATCCATTGGGGGGAATGAATTGGTGTTTGAGAACTGACGTTTGATCTCTGTGAGGGTAAGAGACTGGAAGGAGCTGGAATACTGGAATAAGAACCCCTGGCCAAAGAAATGGACACATTGAAAAAGGCGATGGAAGAAGAATTTGACATCACATTGGGCTAAGAATGAATGGAAGGGAATGAAACAAAAGTCTCTACTCATAGCTGGTGGTTTAAAACAGAGGGTGGAAAACTGGGTGGGATAGTGAAATGGAAAGGCATGGGATTAGAGGGAGGCAGGAATGGAGATGAGGTTGGAGGAAAATGAAGGAGAAGAAGGGTACAGAGCAGTATTTTAGAATTCAAAATTATAAATTAGAAAGCAACAGAAAATGGGCTCTACCTGTACAGAGTATAGGAGTGTGTTCACAAAGTTGGGAATAACAAAAAAGCATGGACAGAGGACTGGCTAAAGGGCACAAAACAATTGGCAGATTGCCATAGGAGTCAGTATTGGACTCCCAGCTATTCACAATTTATATTAATGATTGAGATAAAAAGGTAAAGTGTAGCTTATCCAGGTTGGCTGATGTTATACACCTAGGTGGGAAAATGAGGAATACACTAGGAATCTTCATAGGGATATATTACAGGCAAATGAGTAGGCTAGAGCTTGACAAATGGAGTGTATCATGGGAAAATGGAGGTTATTCATTTTGGTAAGATGAATAAAAATAATGCTTTTAAAGGGTGAAAAATTACTAAGTATGATTACTAAATTGCTATGGTATGGTATTTCATGAGATGTAGAAAGTAAGTATGCAGGCACAGCAAGCAAATGAGGAAGGCAAATAGTATGTTAGTCTTCATTATAAGGGAATTGAATAGAAAAGTAAGGAAACCTTGCTGAGATTTTATGAGACCTCCATTAGAGTACAGTGTGCAGTTTTAGCCTTCTTACTCAAGGAAGGATATGCTTGCCTTGAAGTCGGTGCAACATGGATTTACTGAACTGGTTTGAGGGTGTTGATCTATGAATAAGATCAATTTACACCCGTTGTGAGTTCAGATGAATAACAGCTAATCTCATTAAGAAATTAAAGGTTTTGTGAAGGATTGACACCACAGATGCAATTTCCTCTTGCTAGTGAGGTCAGATCTATTTGACATAGTGTCATGATAGAAGTCTAGCCATTTAGGATTCAGATGACAAGACATTTCTTTACTCAGATGGTTGGAAATCTTTGGAAATTACTACTGCAGAAGGCTAGGAGTGCTCAGTCTTTGAATATCTTCGAGGTGGAAATGTACATTGAAGACCAAGAACAGTAGATATTTGGACGATGAGAGAATCAATTAATAAAGGGATCATGTGTGAATGTAGATGAACTACAAGAACAGCAAAGCAGGCTTGAGGTTCAAATGGTCTACTCCTGCTTCGAGGGAAAGATAGATCTGGAAAATAAAGCAAGAAGAAAAAATAGAGAAAATAGACCATATTATGGCCAAATCAATTCACAGATTAGGGAAAAGCACTTGCTAAAAGATATTTTCATTATGTTTTTGTCCAATGTCCATACTTCCATGAAGTCCAGGTCCATTAAGTGTTAAATATAAAGAAGATATTTTTAAATCCTGTTGTAGTGAGCAGAGGACTGGACAAACCTAAAACAGCAGCAATATAATGATCATCCAATAACTTAAGCCATCGTTGGGAAATCTTTTAAAATTTAACACTACTCAGCACAAGGTTCTTATTTGATTTGATGCAAAAGTGATGTCACTCTGACAGAGTACAGAAATGTCTGAGAAACTTCAGCTAAATGTTAGAAAATATGGGGTAAATTCTGCTAACATCTGTACTGAAAGTGAGATATATGGATCTACAGATAACTGGGTCAAAGTTACTGATCAAGAAATTACTCTAAAGTTATACATGCAATTTAAATTTGACATATTCTGCAAAGAAATGAGTCAAACAAGTTTCAGGACAATGATGGTGAAACATCAAGCAGATTTTCAACAATCTCAGACATAAATCCTTGGTTCTTACCTTTTACAGTATGGAACCATGACGGTTATGGAACCCAGATTTACGATGGTCATTTCCAGATACATCCTTACAATGCAGCAGAACAGAAAAGCAAGGAAGAGGAAATGACAGATTTGCTGGCCAAGTCAAAATGGGATGAGGTCCCATCTGGGAGGTACCTTTCTACTGCAGTCTACAGATCCCCCTGATCCCTCATTATAATCTCTGAAGATATTGCTTAAGAAAACGAATAATTCTATAGGGAAGCAGGGGAGAAAATCTGCCTTTTGATGTGGCATTGCAACCGGCTTCTAACAAACTTGCCCTACCTGAAGAAAAGAAATTGTTATTAACTTTCCACTCAGCTTTCTGTGGTGGCAGTAGAACTATGCTAACCTCCAGATTGAAATGGCTATTATCCAGAAAGCCTCAATGCTGATCAAGAAGTAAGAATTATCAGATTTGGATTAAGAGTATTTACAAATGTGAGAACAGAGCAGGTTATTTCAAAATAGAAAATTTTAGTTGATCAAGTAGTATTTCACAAGATCACAAGACAAAGGAGCAGAAGTAGTCCATTCGGCTCATCGAGTCTGCTCCATGAGCTAAAAAAAACTACTTCTATCTAGCCCCAATTTCCGGCCTTATCCCCATATCCCTTGATACCTTGACTAATTAGATACCTATCTATCTCCTCCTTAAATGCCTCCAATGATCGGGCCTCCCCAGCTGTAGGTGGCAAAGAATTCCATAAATTCACTACCCTCTGGCTAAAGAAATTTCTCCTCATCTCTGTTTTAAACCGGTACCCTCTAATTCTAAGATTGTGCCCTCTGGTCCTGGACTCACCCACCAAGGGAAACAGCTTAGCCACATCTACTCTGTCCAGTCCTTTCAACATTCTAAATGTTTCTATGAGGTCCCCTCTCATTCTTCTGTACTCCAGTGAGTACAGTCCAAGAGCCAACAAATGCTCATCATATGTAAGCCCTTTCATTCCAGGAATCATCGTCGTAAATCTCCTCTGAACCCTCTCCAACATCAGTACATCCTTCCTAAGATATGGGGCCCAAAACTGCACACAGTATTCCAAATGAGGCCTCACCAGTGCCCTGCAGAGCCTCATCAACACTTCCCTAGTTTTATACACTATACCTCTCGAAATGAATGCCAACATAGCATTCGCTTTCCTTACTGCTGATCCGACCTGGTGGTTAACCTTTAGGGTATCCTGCATGAGTACCCCCAGGTCCCTTTGTACTTCTGTACTTTGAATTTTCTCCCCATCTAGCTAATAATCTGCCCGTTTATTTCTTTTTCCAAAGTGTACAACGGCACATTTCTCAACATTGAATCTCATCTCCCATTTCCTTGCCCATTCTCCTAAACTATCCAAGTCTCTCTGCAACCTTCCTGTTTCTTCAATACTCCCTACTCCTCCACCTACCTAGGTGTCGTCTGCAAACTTAGCCACAAAACCATTTACTCCATCATCCAAATCATTAATGTACAAAGTAAAAAGAAGCAGCCCCAACACCGACCCCTGTGGAACATCACTAGTAACCGGTAGCCAGCCAGACCAGGATCCTTTTATTCCCACCCTTTGCTTTCTGCCAACCAGCCAATGCTCCACCCATTCTACTATCCTACCTGTAATTCCATGAGTTCTCATCTTATTAATCAGCCTCTTGTGCGGCACCTTGTCGAAGGCCTTTTGAAAGTCTAAATACACAACATCCACAGCCTCTCCCTTATCCACCCTACCTGAGATTTCCTCAAAAAACTCCAATAGGTTGGTCAGGCAGGATCTTCCCTTCATGAAACCATGCTGGCTTGGACCTATCTTGCCTTGCACCTCTAGGTATTCCATAACCTCATCCTTGAGGATCGATTCTAATATCTTTCCCACCACCGATGTCAGACTATTTCAAACAATTTTAAAAGAAGAGAATACAGAGTCAGAGAGATACAGCACAGAAACAGGCCCTTGGCCCACTGATTCTGCACTGACCATCACCCACCCATTTACACTAATCCCATTTTTTTATTCTCCCCACATTCTCAACTATCCCCAGATTCTACCACTCACCTACACAATGGGGGCAATTTTCAGGGGCAAATTAACATACCAACCCGGACGTCTTTGGGATGTGGAAGGTAACCAGAACACCTGGAGGAAACCCATGTAGTCTTAGGGAGAACATGCAAACTCCACATAGACAGCACCCGAGGTCAGGATTAAACCCTGGTCACTGAAGCTGTGAGGCAGCAGCTCTTCCAGCTGTGCCACTGTGCCACCATTCTTACTTATCCCATTCTTACTGTCTGTTACATTCATGTTTCTTTTTCCTCTTTCAGTTTTTCCTCTTTTGTTACTCACTGCCCAGCTCTCACTACACTCACACCAACCTATCTGTTCAAGATGCATCTCTCCATGAAAGTATTTGGCAGTCATTGGCATCTTTCTTTCTGCTACACTATTTACATCAATTTTAGGTGAAATAGTGGATGGAATTTTGTAGTGAAGTCTGTAGCCCTAAAGCTTCAGCTTTGAACTGCCCAATCAACCATTCCACAATCCTCTCTCACTTACTCCCCCATCATTCATTGCAGGCTTAATCCTCCATCAAATTCTTTTCATTCTCCCCAAAGGTAAGAGGCATAAGACATTGAAGTTAAAGGAACTACATTTCTGAAGTAGAATTCAAAGTGCATATATTAGTGTATGTGCATTTAGCATCTACTGTACAACAAAGGACACTCTGCCATCCTTTGTGTTACAAATAATACAATACCCCAAACTACACACGTTAGAAACTGTGGAATCAATATTATACCCCCTCAAATGGATGGCAGAAGTTCAGGGCTGGGTTTAAACAGAGAAACCCATCCCTAACCCATCACACTTTTACAGAGTTAGATATCTTGAACGGCAGGGCACCTCCTCCTAATATTTGAGACAAGCTTCATCATATAATTGGCAGGATTACTTAAATTTAAATGGAATCTTTGGCCAGTTTTCCAAGAACTTAGGAAACTCAGGCTCAAAATGGACACCAGATGCTTGAGGTATGGAACACTGATTCTCAGCCAGGTGAAGCACAGTGCTCCCAGTAGTTCAAGCAAGCCTTTTCTCAATCATGGCCTGACCTTGGTGTTCTAGTCAGCCAAACAACCACACTCCAAGCCATCATGACGTTCCACTGCCTTGCAAACTGCTGACCTCCTTATTCCTCCTTGCTGATTCACCTGCCTCAAACTCCTGCCCACCCCAATCCATCATTTCGCTCTGTCTCAATTGTTGGTCCAACCTACCCACGTCCCCCTTGAAATTTTCTATCTTTCTGTGATCTTTCTTCCCTCCCAATTGTTGCTTCAGTTTCAAATCACAATCTTTTCTTTCTGATTAATAGTCCCACTTCAATCTATTATCTATCCTTCCCTATCAATAACTGGTCAGCACTCCCTCACATGATACAGCTCCTCCTGTAATCTTTCATCACCAGCCTTGCACAACCCACAGCTACTACCACACCATTTCCCCCTCCCCGAACTGGTGGTCCAACCACCAGGCTACCACCCACAACCATGTCTGACTTCTTTTCCACAACTTCTGAGGACCAATGTGGTCTTCTGCCACTGGTTGTCTTGCCTTGTGGTCAACCAGTCTGAAAATATGACATGTTGTTGAGCAGAGAAATTGAAAGTAACACAGTCTATTCTAATATGCCACAGTGACCAAATCACTGGACTAGTAAATCCAGATAAACAATTCGACAACGGTGACCAAAAACCCCAAATGGATCATCAATGTCATTCAGGAAATCTGCCACCTTTATCTCGACTGACCTATACTCCAGATACACAGCAATGTGGTTGACTTTTAATGTCACAACACTTCAACAAAAGAGAAATAAAACCAGATGATAAATTGGTAAAATAGTTTATTATTGTCGTATGTCCCAAAATACAGTGAAAAAACATTGCTTTGCATACCATCCATACAGATCATATTGATGGATGACCCAGCATTGACTTCTGTTTGGATTTGGACACTGCAATGTTTCTCTAGCCCTGTTGACTTCATAAACTCCTCCCTGTATACTTCTGCGGACTGAACTCTGAATTGTAAGGACGGTTCTGCAGACAATGAAAGCTACAGCCTGACATAGTTGCACACACATAATCCTTTCTTTCAGCCATGTTGCAGACTCCTTCATGCATTCTATACCATGTGCACAACAAACCCACCAGAGATGCCTACACAGTGATGCACCAAACTGACTGACCCCTGAAGAACACATAGGCCAGATTAAATCTGGACGAGGTAGGGAGAGTAAACCTCCTTAATCATACCCTTACCAAATTAAAGATGCATCAGTCCATGACAGTATTGGTAGGAGTGACCATAGCACAGTCTTACTGGAGACTAAGTCCTGTCTTCCCACTGAGGACACCCCCCATAGGGTTGTGCTGTACAACCATCCTCCTAAATGAGATGTTCATGCAGATATTGGCAGATGTAAACTAATGGACCAATGGCACAAGAGTCATCTATTCCACCATCACCTGTATTATGGGCCAGCAATTCCCTCTCCATACTAATACTATGAAGTCAGGGAGCCAAGCTTGGAGGTGCATAGATAGACATGTCAGCAGAGCACCAAGTGTATAAAAATGAAAGCTATTCCTGTAAAGCTGCAGCACAGCACTCAATGCACGCTGAACAACAAAAGCAACATGCAACAGACTAGCACAAAAAGTAATCACACAAATCAATTGGATCCCAGTTTGGCAGGAATGGTGGTGGAGAATTAACGAGTTAATTAGAGAAGGTGGTTTCAAAATAATACTCATCCTCAACAGTAGTGGTGCGCACTACTTGCACACCAACAACTATGATGAGCACTGGCCACTAACATCAACCTGAAATGCAGAGTAGATGATCCATCATGGTCTCTTGAGGTCTCCACTATTGCAGAAACTAATCTTCAGCCAATACCGTCCATTTCACATAATATCAAACAACAGCCTACAGAACAGGATTTTTTCAAGTCTTCGGAACAACTTCTTTGTAGTACTGAAGAAATGTTGCACACAACTGGCTGTATATCAAAACAGGCTCTTGCAGAACAGCTATATATAACATAGAACAGTACAGCACAGAACAGGCCCTTTGGCCCACAATGTTGTGCCAACATAGTTAATCCCTCCTACCTACAGAATGCCCATATCCTTCCAGTTTCCTCTCATTCATGTGCCCATCCAAGCCCCTTTTAAAAGGCCCCAATGAATTTGCCTCCACCACCCTATCAGGCAACGCATTCCAGGCATCCACCACTCTGAGTAAAAAAACTTACCCCTCACATCTCTTCTGAACCTGCCCCCTCTCACCTTAAATGCATGGTCAGAGGGTGGGTTAGCAAGTTTGCAGATGACACAAAGATTGGTGGTGTTGTGGATAGTGTGGAGGGCTGTCGAAGCTTACAGAAGGATATTGATAGGATTGCAGAAATACAAACTCCAAGGCGGAATACAAGATAAATGGCAGGATTCTGGGCAGTGTAGAGGAGCAGAGGGATCTGGGGGTTCATATCCACCGATCATTGAAAGTTGCCACACAGGTGGACAGGGTAGTTAAGAAAGCTTATGGGATGTTAGCTTTCATAAATTGTGGGATTGAGTTTAAGAGCCGCGAAGTAATGATGCAGCTTTACAAAACTCTGGTTAGACCACACTTAGAGTACTGGTCACCTCATTATAGGAAGGATGTGGAGGCGTTGGAGAGAGTGCAGAGGAGATTTACCAGGATGCTGCCTGGATTAGAGAGTATGGATTATGAGGAGAGACTAAAGGAGCTCGGGCTTTACAAAATATTGAGAGGAATAGATAGAGTGGACAGCCAGTGCCTCTTTCCCAGGGCACCAATGGTCAATACAAGAGGGCATGGCTTTAAGGTAATGGGGGGGGGGGGGGGGTGTAAATTCAAGGGAGATATCAGAGGGAGGTTTTACACCCAGAGAGTGGTTGGTTCATGGAATGCGCTGCCTGAGGTGGTGGTGGAGGCTGATGCGTTGGTCAAGTTCAAGACATTGTTAAGTAAGCATATGGAGGAATTTAAGATAGAGGGATATGTGGGAGAAAGGGGTTAGATAGTCTTAGGAGTGGTTTGAAGATCGGCACAACATGGTGGGCCGAAGGGCCTGTATTGTGCTGTATTGTTCTATGGTTCTATGCTCTCTGGTATTGGATCGCTCAATAATGGGAAAAGGATATTGCTTGTCCACCCTACCTATGCCCCTCATAATTTTATACACTTCCAACAGATCACCCCTCAGCCTCCGCCGCTCCAGAGAAAAGAGCCCAAGTTTGCCCAGCCTCTCCTGATAGCACATGCCCTCTAATCCAGGCAGCATCCTAGTAAACCTCCTCTGCACCCTCTCTAAAGCCTCGACATCCTTCTTATAGTGAGGTGGCCAGAATTGCACGCAATACTCTAAATGCAGCCTAACCAGAGTTCTACAGAGATGCATCATAACTTCTTGACTCCTATACTCAATACCTTGATTAATGAAAGCAAGCATTCCTTAAGCCTTCTTAACCATCCTATCTACCTGTGTAGCCACTTTCAGTGAGCCATGGACTTGCACCCCAAGGTCTCTCTGCTCTTCAACACTGTTAAGGGTTGAACAAATGTTAATAATGTTTAGCTATTTCTACACAAATGCAAATAAGAGTTTTGCTGTCAGAAAATCATATTGAATGGAACAATCATAAGCAGCCATTAATGCACCTTTACAAGTAAATACTAACATACGAACACCCTATTTTGAGGCAAATAAGGACGTCATATTTTGTACTGTATCTTAAAAAATCTTAAGCTACACTACAAGAACCCTCTTTACAAGCTAACGTTATTAGTCATTAAGGAAAGGCATAAACATAAGGAACAGGTAGCATTTATAAAAGGAAGCAGTATGTTTTAGGTGAATCAGTCTTTTCAAAAGAGATTATTTCCTGATTTGCATTCATAACTTCAGTACAAGGAGGCACCAAACTTGATTTGGGGAGCTTGGAAAAATAGAGGGCTATGGGTAAGCCTAGTAATTTCTAAGGTAGGGACATGTTCGGCACAGCTTTGTGGGCCAAAGGGCCTGAATTATGTTGTAGGTTTTCTGTGTTCTATGTTCTAAAAGGAAGGAACGAAACAGATTGCAGGTTCAAAGAGTGCTGGCAATATCTTACAGAAGGGAAGTTCAGCAAGGTAGCACTTAGATCACAAGAAGAAGCTCTATATTAATAATCTGACAGTTTGGAAAACTGCACAGGTCTGCCTAATCCAGTTTAGCTAATTAGCACCCAAGTTTACTCAATTATTAGCAAGGTGATGGAAGGTGTTTTTGATAGTATTCTCAAATCAGCATCTACTCACCAGTAACTTGTTCTTGATCAGTTTCACCTGGACCACTCTTTTCCAAATCTCAACACAGCAAAGATGGATCAAGAACCTAATTCTTGAGCAAGGTGAAAATGTCCGTCCTTGAAATGAAAGCAGCATTTGACTAAGGCATTGTAAAACCCTGGGGAAACTGGTTAATGGGAGCAAAGGGTACATTCCCCATTGGCTGGAGTCATACCTCTCATGAAGGAAGATGACTGCAATTATTGAAGGTCAATTATCTCAGCCCCTGGCTATGACTAAAAGAGCTCCTTGGGACCATGTACTAGGCCCAAACATCTTCTGCTGCTTCATCAATGACCTTCATTCCATCATAAGATTAGAAGTGGGTTTGCTCATTGACTATTTCATTTCCAACTTCTCAGGTAATGAAGCAGTCTGTGCCCATCTGCAGAACAAGGTAGACAAAATGAGGCATGGACTGACAAAAGGAAAATAACATTAATGCCATACTACAGCCAGGCAATGACCAACAAGAGAATTTAACTACAGCCCCACCACGCACGCTTGCACACATGCACACCTCTTCCAGATATTCAATGTTATCATCTTTGGCAAGTCATCATTGACCAGAAACTGGATCAACCAGAAAATTACTGTGACTACAAGAGAAGTTTATTGACTGATGGTCCTGGGCCAAGAAATTCAAATCCTAACTTTCCAAAGCCTCTCCACAATATGCAAGAAGTTGAGAATTATTTATTTACTTTTGGAATCTGGGCACCACTGGCAAACCAGCATTTATTACTGGTTCCCAACTGCCCTTAAGTAAGTGGTGATAAGCTGCTTTCTTGAAGGTGCTCCCACAGTGCTGTCGAGAAAAGTTTAGTATGACTCTCCATGTTCTGGAAGAGTGCAACTCCAATAACACACGAGAAGTTCATACTAGACAATACAACTCACTTGGCTGGCACCGAACCCACCAACCTAAACATTCATTCCCTTCCCCACCATATTACCAGTGTAGCAGTGTGCATCGCCTATAAAATGCTCTGAGCAACTTGTTAAAGCTTCTTTGATAGCACCTCTCAAACCTGCAGCATCTACCAGGGCAATAGATGTATGTTAACATCAACACCAACAATTTCCTTTCGGTATTGTTTCTTCATTGGTTCTGGGTCTAAATACTGGAAATTCTTACCTAGTAGAAATATCTTCAGCTGAATAATTGGACTGGCTCAAGGTGGTGGCTCACCATCACCTTTTCAAAGGGGCAAATGATGTCCATGTTCTGTCATTGAAATAAAATAGCAGGACTGCGTGATTTTCAGGTTTCCCCCAACTGCTGCACTCCCTCCCCAAAAATACTAAAGATTTTCTGTTTGCTTTGAAGGTTTCATGAAAAACTTGTTCAAATTAGGATGAGGAAAGGCAATTTCTCATTCGCACAGACATAGATACAGTTTAATACACTTTCTGAAAATTATAAAATGTAAAACTCAAGCTACAACCATTATCTAATCAATATACACTCTTGATCCATACATAGCTCTATGTTTTTTTATTTTAAAAAACTCCAAAATTTGATCAAATAAATCTTTTGAAGATTGTTCTCCAGATTTCCTTTTGGAAACTTCAAAGAATGCCTTAACAAAAATTGTAAATACCCAGGAAAAATATTTTACAATAGAGCTAGTTACTGGCACATCCTGGGATTACAAGCTGACAGAACAATATGTCGGATGCCAAGATTTATTAGTAATGTTACCACGTCTTGGTAAGGGTAATGCTAAATTTATATAGCTTAATAATGAGGCCAAAAAGTTGAATGCCTTTGTTGACAACTATGATGAGGACTCAGACAAGATTAACTAAAATGATCCAAAAAAAAGTGAAGCTTTGGTCACGTGAAGAAATGGTTGCTCACGTCATTTAAGTCATGGTTTAAAACTTCCAAAAAACTACTTCCAGTGGTAGACGAGTGGCAAATTTAAGGTTCATCACCAAAAGTCAAAGGGGGTTAAGATAATTTCTTAAAATGCTGCTGGAAAAGAATAATAACTAACATTTTAGGAGACGGAACTACTATTTATTTTGTGTAGTCTGACTATTTTAATTCAATAAAAGTCAATATATTATCAGGGCATTGGGTTTCTTGGGTAACTGGAGTTTTAAGTGGATAATTATGAATCCTGCTGTGTGCTAAAATGACAAAGCACAACCTAATGGTTGAGCATTTCTCCAAATGATAGAAAGCCTTCCTCAGTTTCTCCTGAAATGAAGTCAGTAAATAGTAAGTGCCAACCGCAATTTTCATGTTTCAAATATTACAATATTGACCCTGAGGTTACACAGACTCAAAGCATGCCATTCTGCATTCCAGTCAAGGCATTTGTAAAGGCATTTCAATTCACAAAGGTTGCTGAAGTGTTTTACTATTTTACTCAATATCTAATCATCATATTGTAAAAATATCAAAAGACCACATGTGAAGCAATTGAACAAAATGATGCATTAAGTGTTAACTCCTACTGTTTATCAAACAAGAAATAACACAAAACAATTGTAATCATCACTTCAAAAATTTTCACAATTTTTTCCTTGCAATGTTTAGTAAAATCCTACAAATGAATCATATCAATAGGTATGATTCTGACCTTACCAGAAATAAACAATTATATTGCATGTTTAACAGGCACATGATCCCAAGTTGGAAATGTATCACTGATTCTTCATTTTCACCAGGTCTAAATCCTGAAATTCCCTAATAGCTCGGTGTGATAGCTTCACCATTTGAACTGTAGTAATTCAAGGAGGCAGCTCACCCTTACATTTAGGAGAACAATTAGGGATGGCCAGTAATCCTGGGCCTTGCATGGAACTTAATTTAAAAAAACATACATACTGATCCAAATGAGGCCATGGAGATATTTTCTCAGAAACTGAAATAATAAAAAAATAATTTACACTGCAGGGTCATACAGGTTTTACATTAAAATATGCCAGAATGAATTTTGTCATTAATCAATGTAAAAATACATGTGCATTTTTTTTTTAAAAGTATGCTTGGTTGTCCTGATAGTGTCTTCTGCTCTCTAATTTCTTACTTCCAAATCTAAATTTATCTGCTAATAAAAGAAACTGTTCCACACTCCTTTAAAACAAATAAACTGTTCAAAGGTGTAATGATCAGCTCTAATAGCCTTCCTGTTTTGTTCCATCAATTTGTCAACAACATTTTTTTAAGTAGCAAATTTTGATGATATATTGGCTTGAAAACGTCACTGAATTACTAAGTGGAAAAAGCTGTATTATTATATACAATTGATGCAAAAGCACCCCAAGGATAATAACTATATTCCCATAACATTTCACTTCCAACAATAGGTTTTGTTAACTAGTTAATTCTTTGCTATTTGACAGGGAAGAATAGTGATGCAGAATACTACTAATTCAAAGCATTCTATCCATCTACATCAGAACTAAACATAACATTCATATTTTCCATGTTTCATACAAAAGTTAAGATCAATCAGCCAAACTAAGCCATGCCATTTTTAGTCTCCAATCCTTCTCCCTTCCATGACCTAAATTACAGAAATGGGTGCATGATTCACTGGCCCATATTTGGCAAACGTGATGACAGCAAAATTGTCACTGTTAACCATCAATACACCGAAAAGCTGACAGAAACTTCCGAAGTGCTTACATGTGCAGTTAAACATGGAAATCCTGTGAATGATTCACTACACCTTCAGGGCTGTGTTGTTTTCCAATCTTCTCCAGCCTAATCTTGTGAAAGCAAAGATCTAGCAAGAACTTCAGGTATTTGCAAACTATTCTTATTAGAGAATCCTCTAAAAATATTATACCCTGTGATTGAGTCTTAAATGTGGTTCTGAGCCACAATTACTGATCCTAACAAAATAATTTTCTGCAGATTTCAATTAACTCACATAAGTATCCCAAAATTCAAAGGATTTTAAAAAAGATATTTGAATAGTTTAGATTTCAAATTCCACCTAAATCTTGCGTAGCTGCTAATCTTCATGGGTTTCCAAACAGCTACAGAAATCTTACTTGTCAAGTAACTATATTTTTCCTCAGAGGTACAGAGAAAACTCTGGGTTTCCCTTCTCCTCAAGATATCCAGACATACAATGAAAAACTTTTTTTTTGTCACCTCTCACAACGTTTCAGGAAGTCTCAAAGCACAAGTACCTTTTAAGTGTGGCCACTGATGTTGGGTAAGAAATGCATTAGTCAATATCTGCACACCAAACTTGCAGATAGAATAATGTGATAATAATAAAAAATCTTTTATATCCATCTGATAGAGCAGAAGGGTCCTTGGTTTAATAGCTCATTCAAAAAAAATACTGCAGCATTTCTAGCAATGTAATACTGCTCTGAAGTATTAGCCTAGGTTTTGTGCGAAAGCTCTAAAATGAGACTTGAACCCACAACTTCTTGACTCAGAAGTAAGAGTGCTAACAACCAAGATACAGCTGGCATGGACACATTAAGATTTTAAAAAAAATCTTCCTCCCTTATCATATGATACAATTGTAATGGATTTGTTAATGATTTCTAGCACCGTAGCTTTTCTTTTGTATGCTTTTTGAACACTTCAGCACTGAAATCAAAGTGAGCATTTGGCAAGTTTAAGTCCCCTTCTTATAAGACGATATTAGTAGCTTCTGTGCTTTTTTTTTAAGCATGTATTGTTAGTCTGCCCACTTGAGCAGCTAGTAAAAATAGTTAGTCAGTTTTTTTAAACTCTAGTGTCCTACAAGGAGTGTTTCAGATAGCAGTGCACAGCTGGATTCACCAGACCACCAATGCTCTCTGCACCATGATTACCCAACAGATTCCCTACCACTCATTGGAGAGCATCAGGGATTGCACCTGCTGGGCATCAATAACAACACTACAAAGTTTATAGTCATATCATTCTGTTGTTATGCTATAAGTAACATTCTAAAAACATTATGTGTATTTTCTTTAACTGTGGATAATTCCAAGCATACTTAGGACATAAGGTGAGGCATTGAAGAAAGCTGCCATTATTCATATCATGCTTAGCGGTAAGTCTGTATAATTAATCAAAGATCAAGAGCCAAATGGTCATACTTTACACATTGAAATCAAAGAATGAGATAATCAGCAGGCAGTATTCATTATCAGAAAATGCTGATGGTTGTGAACATAAGAAGAATCATGCAAGTTTTTTGCAAAGTACTTCAGCAGCTGTCACAATGCATTAAAGCCACTGCCATTCGTCCGACATCTGACCCTTTCAGGACCATGATGGATGGCCACCGAGTCAGAAAAGTACCTCCCATAGATGTTGCTTGTGGACACTTCTGCCTTTGCAATTCCACCAGTCCTGAACAGGGCACGTCAGCAATCACAAGTGAACATATGGTGAAGGGGAGGTGTATACATCTACAGAGGTCTGAACAGAGCTCTTGCAAAAGCTCCTTGAGGAATTTCCCACCTAGTCATTGTATGCTTTTTTGAGAGCCTTGCTGAGAGCATTGAATAGAGATCTGCCTGTGGAGGAGCTACTTTAGCTGCCACCTGCTTTTCCAGACAAAGTAGATTACATCAGCAATTGAGAAAGTACAAGAATTTATCATTAAGAAAGTGGTAGTAGGGCACTTAAAAATAACTATAGGATTAGGCAGAGTAAACATGGATATATGAAAGGAAATTCATCTTTGATAAATCTACTAGAGCTTTTTGAGGTTGTAAATGGACAAAATAGATAAGGGAGAGCCATTGGATATGGTACATTCAGACTTTCAGAAAGCCTTTGATAAGGTGCCATACAAGTGGCTATTAAACAAATTAGAGAACATGGGATTAGAGGCAATATAATGCGTGAATTGAGGATTAATTAATGGACAGAAACCAGAGTAGAATAAACAGGTCACTTTCAGGTTGAGAAGTTGTTACTAGTGCAGACAGAACAGTACATGTCAATCCCATGGGGTGGGATTTACCACTTCCACATTTATTGAAGAACAGCAGTGGTCCCTTCAATGCCCATGTGCTAATCTGCCCAACCTGTCCATTATGCTGGAGTCCAGATACACGTTGGGATCGTGTGAGCTTCTAGAAAAGCTGAAACGTGTGTAAACACGGACATGGTGTGAGAACCTAATCCTAGCTTCCACTAGCAGCTTTTCTTTCATGACTAGGCTCTTCTGTACCTGTTTTGAAAAGAAACAGTTAATGTTGTGTAGTTTGATGCACCTTGATTGAGGTGGAAGAAGACTATAAGTATTATGCAGACAGCCTGCTCTGGTATTCCACCACGGTTGACTTTCCATATGACATTCTTTCTGCTCAGGTCACAGGTCTCCAGACAGTTATGAAAAGTTTCATTGAGGACGATGTTGACATATATTCCTGCTTTGAATTTTACACACTCCTTCACTGTGTGCGTCTTTCCACTTGCAGAGAGAGTGAAATGTCAGGAAGACTACTGAAAAGAAAGGTGGAGTTATGATGGATCTGTGTACATATTTAATATGTTCAGAGAAACAGCTGAGGGGATAAGATAATCAACTTTAACAAATATTGAAGACATTTGTCCTCTGAGTTTAGAGGACAAACACATTCTTAAACCAGTTGGCAGTTTTGCAGTGGAAGGTGAGAAGCAGGGCAATTCTATCCTTGTTCTGTACCAGACAAGATCGGGGGGGGGGGGCGCGGGTTGAGAGCAGAGGCACAGAAAATGGATGAAATGCAGTCAAGGGCTTTGTCCTTTCACCACTTCCCTTCCCACCATCCAGATACCCAAAAGGTGTTTCCAGATGAGGCAGCAATTCACTTGCACTTCTTCCAATCTAGTGTACTCCATTTGGTGTTCATTATACAGCCCCCTCTACATTGGAGAAGCTTCGCGGAGCACCTGCATTCAGTCCGCAGGGCAGCCCCAAGCTTCCTGTTGTCTGACATTTTAATTCTCCATCCCACTCCCACTATAACCTATTGGGTTGTGGCCAGCTGCACTGTTGCAATGAGACCAAAAGCAAGCTTGAAGAACAGCACCTCATTTCCGTCTGGGCATGTTACAGCCTTCTGAACTCAATACTGGATTCTACAACTTCAGGTAACTTGATTTCTCTGTCTGTATCAGTCATGCGTTCGTGATATTGGATCAGCTTGTTTGTTTTGTTTTTTCCCTCTCTGGAAGTGGAGGACATACCCAGCCTGACCTACTCTACATTTCACAACTCCTACATTCTTTTGTCTTTTTGCAAGCATCTGTAGTCACTTGTGCCTTTTATCTATATTCTTGTTCTCCAATTGCTCCCATTCACCCATTGACCAGATAACCTTGTTCACAGCTTATTCCCATGGTCACTCCAGTTGTAATGTAGTATGGACATCCCCCTGCCATCATGCTTCCTGCAGCTTAATGAGCTTCTCTTCTCTCCTCCCCAATTCTGACAAAGGGTCTTTGACCTGAAACATTACCTCTGTTTCTCTTCTCACAATTGTGGCCTGACTTGCAGAATATTCCCAGCACTTTCTGTGGATGATAAATGTTTTGCTGATTTGAAAGACTTATTCATCAGACACAGGATCATTTGTGGAACGCAGGAGTCTAGTCCGAGGGAATAGCCATTGCAATGAGACAGAGTTGGAATGATATGTACAGACAAGCAAAGCTGTGGAGCTATCCAAAGGCTGACTAGAAATGTTGGATGAACAGAATGAACTATTTGAAGTGAAGCACAAGACAAAAGGCAGAACATGGAAAGCACCACCAAGTGCTTAGATATTGCATGTACTGTGGATGGCAACATCAGCAACTAAAAAAAGCCCAATGTATGGGTAAAAAGCAGAATAGAATGAAGAGGACATCAAAAGACGAATGTCTATAGGGCTTCTGTTGTTTAGATACCTACTGGAGGAAAGAAAAAAGATTCAATATCCTCATGAAATTAAGATACCTGATGGAGGAAGAGCAGAGACATAGAGGTGAGCAGCCCTAAGGAGGAATCAAAGTAGAAAATGATAAGGTTGGGTTTATAGTATTTGGTAATATACTGAAAACAAAGTATAATTATAACTGCTGGCAGAGGCTGAGGGGAGACCTGAGAGAAGTTTATAAGATTATGAGAGGCATAAATAAAATAGATAGCCAATATCTTTTTCCCATAATCGCATTTAAGGTGAGAGGGAGTAAGTTCAAAGGAGATATGCAGGGCATTTTTTTTATATATAGAGTAGTGGGTGCCTGAAATGCGCCGCCAGGCTTGGTAATGGAGGCAAATACATTTAAGAGGCTCTTAGATAGGCATATGAATGTGCAAAGAATAGAGGGATATGGACCCTGTGTAGGCAGAGGGATTCGTTTAGTTATTCATTTATTTACCAGTTTAATTAGTTCAGCACAACATCGTGGGCCAAAAAGTCTGTTCCTGTGCTGTACTGCTCTATGTCCGATGTTCTCTAATTATTAAGTGTTATCAGTCCTTGTTATATTTAGTGTTACAGTTAATGATTAATTTATATAATACATGTATGGTTATGCATTCTTGAGAGAGTTAGTATGCAATCAGTTATATATGAAGCTTATTTGGAGAAATGATCTATGGGAGTTATTAGAAGCAAGAATGGATACCGTAAAGATATTGAGATCAGCTTACAGTTTGTATTCAAGAGGATGAAAAATTAATAAGTTATGTATCTCTAAATATTTAGTTGATTGTATAATTTTATTTGTTAAAACTTACCTTCAGCACTGGGATCTCTGTTGTTTATGATGCATGTATATAAATGACATGGACGAAAATGTAGGTGAGCTAAATAGTAAATTTACAGACGACACAGAAATTGGCAAAGTTGTGAAGAGCGAGGAAGTTTGTCAAAGGTTTCAGCAACATATTGACTAGATGGAAATGTGGGCAGAGAAAGGGCAGATGAAGTTTAATTCAGACAAGTGTGAGGTGTTGAACTTTGGGAGGTGAAATACAAGAGGAAAGAAGTGTCAGGACCCTTAGGAACACTAGTGTACAGAGGCATACAACATGCTTGCAGTCGGGGTATTGAATGTAAAAGTTTGGAAGTCATGTTGCAGCTGTATAAAACCTTAGTTAGGTCACATTTGGAACATTATGTGCAGATTTGGTCACCCCATTATAGGAAGGATGTGGAGACTTTGTAGAGGGTGCAGAAGAGGTCCACCAGGATGTTGCCTGGATTACAGAATATTAGCTACAAGGAGAGGTTGGACAAATTGGAGGCTTAAGGTGACCTGATAGAAGTTTATAAGATTATGAGAAGCATAAACAGGGTAGATAGACTCTTTATTCCAGGGTGGAAATATCAAATACTAGAGGGCCTAGCTTAAGGTGAGAAGGTCAAGTCTGTTACAGAGAGTGGAACGTACTGTCAGGCGAAGTGGTGGAAGCAAACACAATAGCAACATTTAAGAGGTATATAGATAGACATATGAACATACAGTGAATGAAGGGATAATGGGCCACATGTAGGTAGATGTGCAGTTTCAGTTGGCATCATGGTGAGCACATACATCATGGGCCAAAGGGCCTGTTTATGCGCATTACTGTTTTATGTTAACAATTTGCATACATACCATGTTATTGGATTCATTGAACTAGACCAGAAAAATGTCACACCTGTACTTAGGAATGGTACACACTAGACAATAAAGGTTGAAGATACAGTGAGGTTAAAGCTTACATCAGACGAGTGCCAGATAAGGCAGAAAGTAATGCTGATTCAAGCACACCATATTACAGGTCATACAAGGCCATGACAGAGGAGGCACCCCATATTAGAAGAACAGCTGCCATCTCAGGAAGACCAAAGAGGCTTGCTTGATAGAAGTGCATACAGAGATACTGCAGAATGTGCCATTAACACTACAAAGAACACCGCAGCTTGACAGAGGTCTCTGAAGGACTAGTATCAGGAACAGATCTCAAAAGGAGGACAAGCTAGAAGTCTCTCTGTCAAGGTAAAGTACATAAAAATTTGAGTCTGGATGATTCTGTTTTGAATTTCATTATTAAAGGAGGGATGGATATATGTTATATTTGGTTGTAAACAATCATTACTATTTTAAGGCTGTACCATCCCAAGAACTCTTTTGCCACTGACTGCTCTCTGGATTGCAGCATGTTTAGTGTGGAATTTTCCAGAAACTGTCCATCTTTCTGAAAGAAAGTCACATTCAGAAGATACTGTGCTGACACCATAAGCTTTTATTTGTAATTGGTTTATTGGCATATCACATGTACCAAGATATAGTGAAAAGCTTTTGTTTGTGTGCCAACCAAACAGATCTTTTCATACACAAGTACATCGAGATAGTAAAAAAAGAAAAAAGAATGCAGAATATAGTGTTACTGTTACAGAGCAATTGCAATGAAAGTAGACAAATAAAGTGCAAGGGCCATGATGAAGTAGACTGGGAGATCAAGACTTCATATTTTAGCATATGAGAGGTCCATTCAAGAGTGAGATAACAGCAGGGTAGAATCTGTCCTTGACCACAGTGGTACATGCACTTAAGTTTTTGTATCTTCTGCCTGGTGGGAGGGTGGAAGAGGAGAGAATGACTGGGGTGGGAGGGCTCCTTGATTATGTTTGCTGCTTTCCCCGATGCAGTAGGAAGTATAGAGAGAGTCTATGGAGGGGAGGCTGGTTTCCATGATGGGTTCACAACTCTCTGCAATTTCTTCTGGCCTTGGGCAGAGTAGTTGCCATATCAAGCTGTGATGCATCCAGATAGGATGCTGTGGTGCCTCTGTAAAACTTAGAAAGAGTCGTCAAGGTCATAATTAGTTTATTATTATTGGTTTATTAGTGTCACCTGTACCAAGGTACAGTGAAAAACTTTGTTTTGCATGCCATCCATGCAGAATGCCATATATGCAGAATTTCCTTAGCCTAAGGAAGTAGATGTGTTGGCATGCTTTCTTGGCTATAGCATCCACAGGGCTGGACGAAGACAAATTGTTGATGATATTTACATCTAAGAACTCAAAGCCCTCAACCATCTCTACCTCAGCACCATTGATACAGACAGGGTATGCACTCCACCCTGCTTCCTGAAGTCAATAACCAGCTCCTTTGTTTTGCTGACATTGAGGGAAAGGTTGTTGTCTTGTCACCATGCCACAAGGCTCTCTTTCTCCTTTTTGTACTCTGCCTCGTCATTGTTTGAGATTTGTTCCAGTATGATGGCATCATCTGCACACTTGTAAATGGAGTTAGAGCCGAAATTGGCCACATAGTCGTGACCTTACAGAAGTATATTAAGAGGCTGAGAACGCAGCCTTGTGGGACACTGGCGTTGAGGATAATCATGGACGAGGTGCTGTTGCCTGTCCCTACTGATTGCAGTCTGTTGGTCAGGAAGTCAAGGATCCAGTTGCAGAGGGGGATGCAGCGTAGTAGGTCAAGGAATTTGGAGAGAAGTTTGGTTAGACTAGTATTATTGAAGGCGGAGCTAAAGTCAGTAAATAGGAGTCGGACACAGGTTTCTGTTATCCAGATGTTCCAGAGATGAGTGTAGGGCCAGGGAGATGGTGTCTGCCATGGATCTGTTTTGGTGATAGGCGAATTGCAGTGGGTCAAGCTCATCTGGGAGGCTGGAGTTAACATGTGCCGTGACCAGCATTATTTAATGAAGTACCTTTATTGTTAGTTTGTCTATTTTTCCACATATCTCAAAGAGAGATTCTGAAATAACACCCTTAAAGCCTCTGCCAACAATGAAATTCAGAGCCATGAAGGCAGAAATCCAAACTTCCAATGCAGCATTCCAGCACTGGTTGGCTTCTGCTTGTGCTGCATAGCAGCTGCACCATGGTTCAGTCCACAAGTTTGCAGATGGACTTTTTCATGCTGCTGGACATCTCATGCAGTTTTCAGAGTGACTGGAAAATGGCCCAAACGTTTTCACATGCACGTTTTTCAATTTCCATCTAAAGGTTGCCATGTTGTTATCCTCATTTAAGACCAAAGTGATGTGTGACCTCATCTGGCACTCTCCCATTCTTCTGGAATTCCTGCTATTTGATTCATGCTTAATAAAGATTCTTCAAATAAAGTACCCATTAATGTTGAAGAACCACCAGGATCTGAGCATGCAGATGGGACATTGTTGTGGCAAGGATATCTTTGCTGCCAAGGCCAAACGTGGTGGTGCATCTTGGGTATCTGAAATAAAAAAGGCACATGGCTGTGGACATGATGAGAGGAAGGGGAAGATGGAGGGGACATGCTTAAACTATGTGCAAGTTAGAAGAGACTGTGTAATACGAAGGCAGATAAGATGTGTATCATGCTCACACTCTCATCTCCAATGACCACTGAACCACTAGTGATCACTGGTTCTCTGGTAACCAGGTCCATGAGCTCAGTACCCTCTCCTCTGGGCTTGGCAAGGTCCCTTTCAGTCTGGAGTCGGAACCTGAGTCTGACAAACTTCTCTTGCAAGACTGATGGTAGAACACAAACAAGAGGGTTGCAATGTTGAAGGACTATACTGAAGGATCATATGGTGATATGGCTGCCTGTATGTGTAAATTGTGAGATATGCATGTGTGCTGGAGTAGGAACAAGTCGAGAGTGTACTAATACAGTTGCTGGTAGATGGAATTGATGCTGCCTCCACTGACTTTGACCAGACATGTGGAGGCAATTAAAAAAACTTTTATTTTTATTTACGGCATTGACAAGATGCTCAAGTATTTGTCACACAGGCCACCTACTTCATTTGTGCCCTTGAAGGCATCCTGGGCCCACTGTTGTTCCCAACTACACAATGACTCCCAGCAGTGGTTGCATTCAGTGCTCATGCTCCCTTTAAGTGGTAAACATGGATTTACACAGTTTAGTTTCAGCTGGTACACAGAGCTCTTGAAATATTGAGAATGGGTTAAAAAAATGGACTTTTTCTTTATTTGCTATAATTGTGTTCTTTTTTGTAAAAATTGCATATAATTTGTTTAATTTATGTTTTCCTTGTGAATGCTGCTTATATGATGCTATGTGCCTGTGATGCTGCTGCAAGTAAGTTTTTCAATGCACCTGTGCAAACAAGTATTTGTGCATATGTCAATAAACTCAACTATGACTAATAATGACTGCTGTCCCCTAAGCATTCAAATCTTTGCACAAACTGTGTACACAAAAATCACACTATAACAGCACAGGAACGAAGTAGCTCTGAAACTCCATATCAGACTGTGTTTTCATGCACGAATGACTCTCTAGGCCTATACATTTACAATTACAGAATAATGTTATAGTGTTCAAATAATAACAATAATTTGTCTCTGCTAATTAGCTCTCATAGTGGATGAAAAGTGCAAAATGTCAAAGGCAGACTCAGGAACTTTGCCAAAGTTAACTGAACCATTCAACAATAAATACAAAATTTGCATTATGACTGTAAGTAAATTATCTTAAAAATCTGATACAGACAGCAGGATATCCAGTTGCTTTAATGAAATAGCATTTTAACATCCATCTGCAGATTTGACTTTAACTTTCATTCTCAACTGACATTTGAAGTTTACTAACTCTGGTGGCCATGATTTCTCACTGGGCTGCTTCATCAATTTCTCACAACGAAAGGGTAAGTAAAAGAAAAAGCAACATGTTTCCTATCCTTGCAAAGTGTTTGCCTAAGGGGATACAAGGAAAATAGTGCTGAGAAACACATGACCAGGCCATGCGAATGGAAAGGGTAAAAAAGCATAGGGAACAAAGCAATACACAAACAAATAAAGGAAAGCACTATTGCACAAAATTACTGAAAAAAATGCACCACAGAGATTTGACTTTCATTTCAGCATGATGACTTTGCTAGCATTGTTACGTAACAGACCATGTGCCTTTTAAAAAGCAACTCCAAAACTGCTGAAGATTTAGTGAAAATCTGATGAGATGCTTTTAACTAACTGAGATTTCATATTTTCCAAATGCCCAGATTTACACAGAAAGAAGTTATTAGCATGTTTTGCATCCGCAACCCCACGTCCCCCAGCAAAGCAGATGAAAGCATGTCACCTCAAATGTATTAAAATTCCATTAGTGGCTGTTCAGGTGACGCATCCAAGTTTAAAGATAAACATCAGTACATATATTACTCTCAATAAATGTGCTGCTTAAGTATATATAAAAATTCCAAAAGTCATGATATGTCAATTCAGAAATGAGATGTTTAATGATAATACCAAGGACAGAGTAAACTTAGAAAAGGGATAAATGGGACTGAAGAAATGAAACAATGCTCGAATTCAATGGATTAGAAAGCATGGTAATCTGAAGAAATGAGAAAGTGGATAATCATTAAAAAAAAAGTTTATCATAGCATTTAATTTTTAATCACTTGATTCCCATATGCCTGTATTTTCAGTTTAGAATGTTCCTGTCTTTAATTTATTACAATGTGACATCTTATGCCAAGTTGTCAAATGCTATCATTTAAGAGTATACAATTCCCAGTTTAGAAATATTAACAGGTGAGAGTCCATATGAAATTAAGCTACCTTGGCAAATTACCATGAGCAAACAAAGTATTAATTGAGTAAATCCACCACTTGGGTGACAGTAGGCCATTTAGAAAGGATCATTGTTTACATTGAGTGATGATGGTACCTGAATGAGATGCTCACTCTCCTGCAGGATGAATCCATCTCTATTGATTAGACCATCACGCACCAAAGCACAGCAACCTGTGCACAAGTGCCAGGAGATTGCAAACTGCTAGCATCTAGCAGTGCTGCGTGGGTGACTAAAGATTCTCCCAAGTTTTGCAGGGAAGGGCACAGCAATTCTGAGCTAGGCTGCAGGATTCTGTGACTAAATAGGGGGTGGGGGGAGGGGTGTAGGCAGTAGAGTGGGAGACAGATGGTGGAGGGAAGGTGGAAGGTGAATGGTAATTGGGGAGCAGTCTTAAAGAGTGCAAGGGGCAGTGGGTCAGAAGACTGCCTCATTCTTGGAAAGAGTGATCTACCAGCAGTGAGGCTGAGGGGCTTAGAGGGAAGAAGGAAGGAGCTAAGGAGGGGAACTTTAAAATTGTTGGTGGAAGGGGGACTGAAGTTGGGAGGCTGAGATAAGGAGTAAATGAGGAAGGGAGGGGTTCAGGAGGGGAGTACAAGACCAAGGAAACAGTTGTAAAATTGTACATGTATGTGGTCAGTATGCACCTGTGTGTGTTTTGAGTTAGTGTGTGTGCAGGTATGTGTGTATGCACTAAGTCTGCACACCAAGTCCAGGTCTCCAATTGTCTTGGACCTCTATGCCATTGCATCACGATCTCACTCTGTAAAGTCTGTGCTGTAGCTGCTATTCCACATTAAAAGAATTAATGCACAGGCATCTTCCACTCCTCACAATTAGAGTAGAAGCAAACTATCCTGATGGGTATAAGAAATAGTGAGGACAAATGTAGTTTTAATTCCCAATGTGTGCTGAGTTAATGGATGTCAATTAAAAACAAAGCATGTTGCTGGGGGAAAAATAATATTAGACTTCCCATCGGGGGCCTCCACCCAGTTGTGTCTTTGGAAGTACATGTGAAGAGGTTATGGATTGGGTTAAGCTGGTGTCCCTGCTCAAATAAATGCTTTGCTATCATTCAACATCAAAATATTGTCTTAATAATCATTTGGATGGCCAAAGAAATTATTATTAGATCATCAGGTACAAATTTTTAGAAAGGAGCAAATGAGAACCATGGGAGAAAAGGAAAAGTCCATTATTCATTTTGAAAATCATTACATGTTATCACCCTTCTAGAACTTACAAACTTTGCGCTTACTTAAATGCCTCAATATTAGTTGATCAATATCTTCAGAATTTTTTTAAAATTATGTCAATTTTTATAGATTACAAAATCTTAAGTTGGTTTGGTTGAAATTGTGTGAAATACTTAAACTGCTCCATTATTAAGCTAGTATCTTTAACTCATTTTGTCACATGAGAGGTGCTTTATCCAACAATAATTAAGACCCTAACTTATTAATTTTAAAAATATCCTTTGGTTGCATTTTTCATTTTACATTCTTGAGCATTGTCAAGACAAATTTAATATTATAACGCTTTCTAACTTGAGATATATCCAACAATTAAATCAAATTCTCAGTAAAATTTTTTTTACTGTGCAGCTGGTAATCTAGTGGCAATAATCTAAAACATCAAAACTGAAAATTAATGCACAAGTGGCAAATTCAATAACATTCACCAGAAGTAGCTATAGCAAGAGGATGAGGTAAGAATATGGAATCAAGAGAATACTGTATATTGATATTACTACCAAAGTGATATTTCCAACAGTTCACACTGAAATTGGTTTTCTTGGCAAAGATAGAATTCTGGGAGATGGGTTTATGTATTTACATTTATCCATTCATTCAGGTTCACTAATGCTAAATGTCTGATTTGTGTTTTACCATCAAATAATGAATTGTAACATTTTCCCAAACTGATGTGTGAAAATTTTCATGAAAATTAGAAAAGCAATACAAGTAAATGTCTTAATTCCTGAACAAACAAAATATTTGCTTGAATCTGCAGGTGATTAGTCCACTCTACTCTTAATTCCTCACTGGAGTTGAAAACATGAAAAAGAAGTTAATCTCACCATCTCAAAAGTTTCATATTGCCGTGGCAATTATAGTAATATGAGAATTCCACCATACAAAATGGAAATTAACTGCAAGCTAACATACTGAAATTCTTCAATTGAACTTTCCTGTTGTCTTTAAGTCACTGCAGGCCAACAAATGTTACTTGTTCTTCTAGTATGACAAGCTTTAATTCTACATCTAGATAAAGAAAAGAATTAATTTTACATCTAGATATAAACTGGCATTGAGTACCATGGTCCAAGAGCAAAGTGTGTATCCCTTCTCACATTTATTCAGGAGCAAATCAGGTATTTTAGGTAATTATTCATGGAAAGAATTTACACAATCCGGCATCAAAACAAAACATTATGCATTTGTATTTTCTATCCATCATGTGGAAGACAGCTCACAATAAGATTTTACCAGGTTTTTTCCTAATTAGTAACAGCATATGATAGAGATGATTAAATCAACCACAAAACCAAACCTCTACATCAAATTAAGAAGTTTTATGCAATACCCTAACTTCTACAAAGCCAAATGATACTTCAAAAATGTACTCCAAATATTTCCAAGAATCCCAAAATACAAGATCAAAATTAAAATAAACTAACATGAACAAGCTCAAAGCTAGACAAGATGAAAATTTGCAGATACTCATGCCATCTGTGTATTTATTTTATTTCACAGTAGAAGGTAGAAAGGAGCTTTTCAACTATGCACAACATGTAAATACAACCTAATACACACATTTATTTTCTTGGTCAAGGTCTTGTCTAATTCTTTTTAAACGTCATACTTAAACACACAGCAGGCTTTTTAAGTCCTTTTTCTAATGTATTTTTCACTGCCATATTATTCAAATAATGTAGTCATTGAAAAAAATACTAAATTAGAAACCTTAAGACTTACACTTTGCAGAAATTCATCAAAGCTTCAATTCAGATTACATGATCAATAACTGGAAGGTATGGGAAAAGATTCTTAACCCAGACCAAAAACAATACATTTTCTGCTGGAAAAAAAATAAAGATTTCTTCGTCATTTCATCCTCCAATCTGATTGCTGTGCGACTATAAAAACGTATGTACACAGGAATTGAAAGCACAGAAGCCAAGGATCTTTTATGCTGAAAGTATGAAGATTATGGTCTTCAGGATGCAGTCATCATTCACCAAAGATCAGTGTCCGATCATACTTCCAAAAATCTTTTTTTAATATAAATATCCAGAAATGAAAAGCAGCCATGAGTCTTTTGCGAAGATTCTGGTTCAGATTCACATCAGCCTTAGTTTTTCAAAAGCACATACTACTTTCCTCACATTGGCATCCTGACCCAGGTCTGGCTTTGAAAAGTTATTACTTGTCTCTCAACACAGACTGCATTCATTGTATTTGCAGTTAAACCAAGACCCAGCTTTAAAAGCCACAGATGCCTTTTTCCTTCGGCCCACCGCACAATGGAAGGGCATTTTGTAAATTACTGTCTCCTTCAAATCAACAAAAGGTGCTTTCATAAGAAAACCCCATTTGATTTTGCTCAAATTTGATTACAAGGAAGGAAAAGGAAAAGGCAGTCAAAAAGAAAACCCCAGATGGCTTCTCATTCAGCTCAGGGAATGAGCTTTATCTGTGCCTTTTAAACTGCATTATTGCAAAAGCATTTCAGTCAGCAAAACTTGACAAAAATTATTAGTTTGCCATTTCTCATATAACTGCCAATGGGACATGATAAAAGGCTTTTCATGGGATCACCTGCTTGGATCAAAATAATGAAGATTAGGTATTTCATTATAAATTACAGTGGGATATAGAGTTAGTTGTCATATTAATAGCAACCTGCCTATGGCCTTCATTGGTAGCTATTCACCTAGACAAAAGACCTAGGGTTGTCTATTGAACTCATGCTGTAGGTCTGATCAATTTTCTATCATCAAGCAAAGAGGTAACTAACAAAGGAATCCACACATGACTGACCTCTTAAGCCCACTGATAAAAGGCCAACCAACCTAAACACATATTCTGGAATATGGCAGATAAATTCTATACAGAAGGTGGGAAAAAAAAGACACAGGAGAACTGGTCTATAATTCTCTTTCTATGGCCCAATGGGCACATTTTTGTAGCTGCTTGTTTTCAGCTGCAGATAATTACAGTGCTGTAGTGATAAAAAAAGGCTTGCAAAGAAAAGCTTTGAAAAAGCAAACAATACACTTTTTTGTTACTGTTCCTGTAATTTCATTTGATGACAGCCATGAAATTTTATGCACAAAGGCTAAAATCTCAACTTCATGTTAAAGACAATAAGAGATACTTGCCAATTGCCATACTGCAAAATCAAATGGCATAAATTAGTTTCACAGAACATGGTTTGATTTGCAATAAAACTATACATACCATACAGCCATTCTCAAGTTTTAAACTCAATGCCATTAACTAACCTTGTCAACATAAAACGTGCATTTCTAATTGCATCATAAATGCTTCACCAAAGAATATTGCTGGTAATGTGGGGAATGAGGTTCAATTGTGATTTAAGGGCCATTAACTTCAATACTGTTCATGTCTGAGAATCTCTAAAAATTCCACTTACATACAGCTTTCTGCACATGGTTCTGTAAATTGTTGTACTTCAGATATGGTTTCACTAAATCACAGGATATATGCTGTCTTGTTTCAAATGCAAGCAGATAAATAATCCAATCATGCAGAAAATTCCTTTACTGTTACCAGAAAAATTAACCCTGCTTAAAATGGTCTCGGTACAAAAATTATTTTAATATTAAAAACGATGGAAATTATGATGTAGGCAAGTCTGCAGTTGAATTAACTTTGATCTTCAAGGTGTGTGACTAACAAATAATAACGAACATACAGATAATCCAATCTAATTGGATTTAAATTATAGGTTTAAATTTGCACATGTGTGGTATGGATCAGATGTATCCATAATGTTGTTGTCTCCCTTCTGTACAGAAAAATGTTAAAAAGAACTGGCAGGTTTCTATGCAGCCTTTTGTAAACAATGCAAGATATCATTGTGTCACGTCTAGAATTTATACAACAGGACCAACAGATGTATGGTCATTCCAGCCATTCCGTCGAGGATAGTCAAGCCACCATCATCATTTTCTCTATTGCAACTAACAGTAAATAACCCCCAAAAACTGTTGCAATGTGATTATGGTATTTTGATTAAAGTCACCTGGAAGTACATGCCAAGACTTATAGTGATAGTAGAATGGGACTAGATTAGACACAAAGACTATAAAACTTTTCCTATTTCACTGATTGATAACCCTGGCATGTACCTTGAGAACTCTGCATACACAGTAAAATAGTATCAGCCTCTAATCAGAAATTTTCTTATTTCTAACAATCTCAATACTAAATCACAGATTGAAAGGTGATATATCTCCAGGACTTGGACCTGCATTCTAGAGTTTTAAAGGTGGTGACTATGGAGATATCAGGTGCACAAGTTGTCACAGTCATAGAGTCAAAAGACATACAGCACGGAATTAGGCTTTTAGCCCACTCTGTCCACAGTGATCATCAATTACCCATTTGCACTGATTGTACATTAGTTCCATTCTTCTTTTATTCTCATCAATTCCCCTCCCCAAATTCTGCCATTCACCTCCACACTGGGGGCAATCTACAGTCCCAATTAACCTACCAACTCGCACGTCTTAGGTAATAGGAGGAAATCAGAGCACCCATAGAAAACCCACACAGTCATAGGGAGAACATGCAAAGTCCAGAGAGACAGCACTGGAGATCAGGACTGAAGGACCAGCGAAGTGAGGCAGCAGTACTAGATTCAGTCAGGATAAGCCAGTTAATATGGTGTAATTGGATTTTCTGAGGATTGGTTAATGGACAGAATAATGGCACAGTTTTGGGTTGGGAAACTGACCAGTGGAAGGATGGGGAGAAAGTTCTTCACAGTGAATATTAGTGATTTGGATTAATGGCTCAAGTGCAATATATACAAGTTTAGTGATGATGTAAAGCTGAGTGGCAGTGTGCGCTGTGAGAAGGATGCAGAGAGACTTCAGGGGGACATAAAGAGAGTAAGTGAATGGATGTGGCTATGGCAGATGGACAATGAGATGAAAAAAATCTGAGGTTGTCCATTTTGGTACAAAAAAAAGAGGATTTTTTCAAATGATGAGAGTTTGAAAGGTGGTTTTCAGAAGAACCTGGGCATGCATGTACACAGATCACCGCAAGTTCACATGTAGGGTGTAACAAACAATTAAAAAGACAAACAGTACATCAGCCATCATTGCAAGAGGATTCAAATACAAGGCTAGAGATGTCTTGCTCTAATTATAGAGGACACTAGTGAGATCACAGCTGGAATATGGTGTTTTCATCTGGTGTCCCTATCTAAGGAAGGATATACTTGCAATAATCAGTGTAGGTTACTCAAGTTAATTCCAAGGATGGCAGGTTTGTTTTGTGAGGAGAGATTAAACAGACTGGATCTATACTCCATTGAGCTCAGAAGAAGAAATCTCATTAAAAGTTTCAAAATTCATAGGGGTAGAGGCTGGGATTATGTTTTCCCAAGCTGCAATGTCTAGAATTATGGGTCACAGACTCAAAACAAGGGGTGGCCATTCAGGACTGAGAGAGAAGATATTTCTTCACACAGAGGAATGAGAAACTTTGGAATTCACTACCAGAAGTGTTATGGATGATCATTCTTTGTGTATATGTATGACATAGATTTTTTTTAAGATATTACAGGAATCAAGGGATATGGGTTTAGTGTAACTGAGGTTAAAAAAAAAATCAGACATCTTATTGAATGGCTGAGCAGACACAAGAAGTGGATTGGCCTACCCCTGATTCTATTTCTTAGGTTATTATATTATGCTCATTGTAAAGATGTCTTGCCACATCCAATGGAAACGACAATTATTACCAATATAGTAGAGAGTGTTGTGCCAGATTATAATTAACAATCCAAAGTTTGATGAAAAAGTAAACCTTAGATAAAAATTATGGGCCTATAGCATGAAGCATGAAACCAGTTATACTGCAATCACTGTTCTATTATGCATCTGATACATAATGCAGATTAACAAGCAGCATCACCCACAATGCACATCTAGGTACACTTTCAGGATTTTCAGTCTTGTTGAATAGACCTATGACATTTGCAGGCCATTCCCTCCAGGAGGAGCATTTTTCACTGTGCTCGCAGAGCTCACTCTGCATGCTGGGAGCCCAACACAGGAAGGTCTCCATTAAATTACTTACCAGCTCTCCAGTTCCTATAATAGGTACTGAGCTCCAGTCCCTTCTAAGTTCACAGTATTCATGTGAACCCTCCCCAAGATCAATCAACTTGAGTAACTCCACAATTACCAAATACCACAAAACATGCAATAAAACCCCCACTCACTCATAACCCAAGCCCCTCACCAACTGAACTGGCCAACTTAAATAACTGCCCATACACCAATATCCTAATTGGGACAGCTCAGTTACCGATCACTCAACAGATCCTGCCAGTCACCGAACACGTGATCAGAACCCAACGAATCCAATTACAAATCCACTCCACTCACCACCAATCACTCAAGTAGACCCCGTCACCCACTGATCACAACAAGAACACCACCACCCACTGATCAGTCAAAATGAGCCCCTCCCTATCATTTATCCAATTCCCCAGTCCAGTGATCACCAAATCCTCTCACTCAAGCAGTCACCCAAAGATACCCTCGGGCTGACTGATTACTTGACCAAAACTTCCCCATCCATTGATTACCTAAACCTCTTCATTTATTCAATCTCGCCCAAGTGACTGATCCCCCAACGATCATCGAAAATGCTATTCCCCAATGGCCAAAGACTCCTACCCACCAAACATCAACAGAACCCCTCTCTATCCAGTAATCACCCAAATCAACCCTCCCATGAGTTATCAACACTTCCCCTCCCCAATAATTACATATTAATATAGATAGAAGGTGGTTGTTTGGTGATGATTGAATGAGGAGGTTGGATAATAAATTGTTTGCATCATAACTATGAATGGCCAACTGCCGGAACAGATAAGGTTTTTGGTTGATCAATAGGTTGATGGCCAGCCAACTGCCAGAACAGATAGGCCCCCATCAATTTATTGTCCAACCTCCTCAGTCAATAATCACCAAACAACAACCCGCTATTTGTTCAATCTTCCCCCCAGCCAGGAATTTGCTGAACCCCCTCCCGTCCCATCTATTGACCACTTGACCAGACTCGACACAACCCAACACCCAACCAGAATTTCTCCATCACATCCATCAATTACCTGAAACAATTCTGTCCCCATCATTTATCCAGTCTCCTCAACAATTATCTGATTCTCTAACTCTTATGATCACCCAACATACCCCTCACACGTTACCCAACTAGATGCCCTGACAACCATGGATCCAATTTCCCCAACCAAAATTCACCTAGTGATTTCCTCCCCAACACTTATCTCATGACCCCAATAACTATTCAATCCCCCAATCCACCTATCATCCAGCCCTTCATTTCCTGCCAGACCACCCACTAATCACCAGAGCTCCAACCTAAACATCAGTCATACAAACTGACACCATTATAATCACCCAATCTATTCCTACTCCTACACTAATTATCCAGTGCCACCACACCAGTACCAATCACTTGAGCAGGTGCCCTCACCCTACCACTGCACCCGTCACCAACCACTAGATTTCAGCCCTGACTTGCCAATGCCGATGCCTGACCGATGACAATGCCACTGCTGATTGCTGGCAGCAGACGCTTGCACATGTTTCTCTCTGATTCCGGAATCAAGCTACAAACCTGAACTTAGCTGATTACTTTTTGATTGTTCCTCGCTGACACAACACATCAAGGAAAGATCTCTCATTATGCATTACCAGGTGCATTGGACCTTGGGCACTATTGAATTTCCCAGCACCATGCTCATTACCAAAATAGTTGTTTGGGCAATTCACAACATCCATTTAATGCATCTCTGTAGTTATCAAAAAATTAAAAACACAATTTTAACCTTTTTATCAAGACACGTCAAGTTATCCTAAAATTACATGGTGGAATGAAGATGTATGAATGCATAATACATTAGTCTGAAATTACTCTTTTCCTGATTTTTAGCAGGAGGTATTAACCTATTATTTCAAAATCATCAACAATTGTCCCTTAAATAGCACAAGGAGGAATTTCAATCTAGTCCTTAGCATTCATACAATGGCTTTCCGTGATGTAATCTCAACATCTGTGTTTTAAAATCTGATGCTAGTTACAATAAATTTTAAGAGGAAACTACAGATTTAACCGTGTATTCAAAATTATGGTTGAATTTTTCTTTAGTGGGTCTAAAATACAAATTTCTAATTGTGGGAGCATTTTTTTTGATAATTGTCTGGAGTTCCAGAGATGACAATGCCTTCACATCACATCATATGCTCGTCATACATTAGTGGTCCATCATCTCACCACAGTCACACAACAACATTTATACAACTTTCTACATTAAAGATTTTTCAAGATACTTTGAGAAACAGAGCCCGTGTACAGGTTGAAAGATGCAGTAGACACAAAGCTGAGTGTTGTCAGCCTACATGGAACTAACAGCATTTTTTTGGAGCAACAAACAATCTGCTGGAGGAACTTCGCAGGTCGAGCAGCATCTGTGGGTGGAAAGGAATTGTTGACATTTCAGGTCAAAACCCTGCATCAGAATTCTCCACATCAACAAGCTATGGATGTTTAGTCACACAATATATTCAAAGCTCTTACTGTCAGCTTTTAGAATCCTAAGAAGACTATGGATTTTTGTAATTGGAGAAGATGGAGTTAAGGCAGAGATTAGCCATGATCTTGTCAAAGAGCAGGGCAAGGCTCAGATGCCATGTAACTTACTCCTTCTTTCACTTCTTATGTTCTTACGTACCACATGAAACTCAATGACCTTCAGTAACAACTAGCTATAAAAAGATGGCTGGGCATACATAATTGATAATACTTGGCTATGATTGCCCCACAGAGTACATCAACTAACTAAGTATTGGAGGTCTACTCCTATCTATTGAGCCAGCATGTGGTGGTATCTTTGGTGATAAAGTATTAAGTAGAGAAAACTGAAGGCAAAACCAACTCTTAAAAACTATTAGTACCTAATGAAGGTTTCCAATTCTCCCAAGTTGTTTACAGTAATGCAAGTCTAAAGATAGGTACTGCTTTCTTGCCACTAAAATTGCTTTCATCAAAAAGGACCAGAAATTAGCCTGGTGATTAAAAAAAAACAGACTGTGCTTCCATCATATGTTATGATTTCTCAATTCAAGATTCTACTTCCCTTTAAACCATAGTATTCAATTTGAACAACACAATATCAAATAACACCTGACAATATAAACAGCGTTCCATGCACACAGTCACCTTTCAGTAAAACAGAACAATTAAAAACACAAGGTGGTCAAAATATTGTTCACTTAACACAAATGTCCAAATGAAGCAGCAAATGACAGTTTCACTTAAACAGCCACAGATATTATGAAATGTGTCTACTGTCATTAATGTAGTTCTTGTCTCTCTTTTTGGTAGAAATGTTTTCTTATTTAAGCTGAAGTGTTGAGAACAATTACTGAATTATGCACTTTAATGGATTGAAAGAAATCGGCACTGCAGAATAATTCCTCTCCTGCAGTCATGAAGCCAAATATAGGTCTCATCAGGTACTTTTAAAGGCAGGACAGCCAACAGCAATCCACCTGTTATGCTTGCTTTGTCCAAGAATTAATTAATTGGGTGGGTGTATTTGTTTCCTTCCAATACATAAATGTAAATAGCAAATGTTGTTATAAAGAGTTGTTTCTATGGAGAATTAAAGGCATATTTTTTAAATAACACCGTATTTTGCCAAATTATACTACTTTTCACAACAACTGGAAGTTCCAATCAACAAATGTTGTAGTGATTATCACTCTGGATCCTACCATAAGTTTTGACTTTTTTTTGTTACATCACCTCCCTAAAATAAATTCAGGCAGAATTTATTTAAACTATCAGATTCATTGTATGATGAATTAAGAATGATCATGAAGTTCCTTATGAATGCACTAAATCTAAATGGTTACTTATATAAGGTTTGAAATTTTTGAGTATTTAACCTTACCCATAATAGAGAAAATAATACCCAAAGGACAACTTAAAATATTTTTAAAATTCTTTTGTACTGATGTAATTCTGCTATATTTTACATGCATTTTGCTTTAAAAATGCACCTCTTAACATGCAAATATTGCACCTAGATTGCTAACCAATTTAGTTAGTCTTGGATACAGAATTTGCTAGTCAGTAATATGACCAGCACAGATCAGATCAGTATCTCTCCCTAAGATACTGAATGATAGTTGGTAAGTTAAACTTATAAAGTTTTTTATTGAACAAAAGTAGTTAGAGGAAGAACATTTCTTTTGTTTGCCTGCTCCCAGGCAGGCAAACAACTTCAAGCCAGTTCAACATTATATACATGGAAAGCAATTGGTTACACAGTACCATTCTTAAACAAACAGAGACCTAGTATTACATATGCCACACAATACATACTTCCCTTAAAAATTAAGACCTACAGGAAATAGTCCAAAATAACTGCTCAGTCGCTGTGCAGTTTCCTTTGACACAATATCCTCCAGGCGCTTGAGATCCTACCAGATCTGGCCCAATGCTTGTTCTGCCAATCCAGAAAGCTCCTCCATTACTGGACAGGTACATCAATAGGAAAGATTTTGAAGAATATGGGCCAAACACAGACAAATGGGACTAACTTACATGGGCATCTTGGTTGGCATAGACGAGTTGGGCTGAAGGACGAGTTTCCATGCTGTATTACTCCATGACTCTATATCTTCATACATTCTGGGGTGTGTTGAGTGTCAAGTTACCATTGCCTTCTACTACATTTGGTATCAGTCTAAAGCTGGCTTCATCCTCAGTGATCCCGACTCTCAGCAGTGGCAGGTCATTGACACCCTTGTGTTAGTTCTGCATCTGCCTTCTTTTGGCCATCTACAGGAAGCTGTCATGATGAACACTACATCATAGTTTTCTTGACATTTTTGGTTCACCAGATAGCATCTCACAAAAGGTTCACTGTGGTCTTGGTGCAGGAGTGCATCACTAACTGTGACTGCACAACCTCAGGATTGTGTAATGTCCTTCTGAAGTAAGTCACCAAAGTTTCTTAGTCACGTTGAAATGTCACTTATTGCCCTTGCATTAATATGGGTATAGATCCATCTAGCAAATGTTCCTTCCAAAGAATTTTGCTTCTTTGGTACCAAAACTGATATTCTGAATATGACCAATCTCTGGCCCTGCACATCTCGTCCCATCCACTCCACTGACTTTCAACGTCCTTTTCATTGTGCACTGTCTGTAGGAATGACTTTCCCATTCACTGGAATTCTTTTTTTAGTCACTCATGTTGCCAACCACAATATTTGCAACACCTAAGCCATCCAACATACAATGTTTTTATTCTACTTGTCAACTCACACTTCTGAGCAATTTCTTCAGTTGCCCATTCAACACTTCTGGTCGAGTTTTAGATACTACATAACTTTGCATGTCCGTACACATCTTTCCACAGTTAAGTCTGAATTACTTGGTAGCTATTTCCTAAGGCTGAACTCCTAGATTCTACAAACAGTTCAATCTCAGTTTAACAGCTCCTCTAAAGCTGCAAAACTGTAATTATCTGCCTATAATGTTAGCTCCACTAAGAAAGTATTGTAAGATTCTTCCTGCTCCCAATTATGAGCAAGGAAACCAGAAATTGTTGACCATTTCACTTCCAGGTAGATTGCAATGAGTTTCCAATGCATCTTCCAGGGATTCAGATAATATAACTTTCTGCCTTGTAGCAAAAGGGATAGAATAGCATCTTTTCCCTTCAAGTTTATCTTGCATAACCGGCTAAATATATGGTGTAAAGTTTTCCCTCGTCTCCATTCTTTGGGTAGATTATTTGTCTGGAAATCCTGCAGCTCAGGAATCTTTGTTTGCTGTATTACTTTTATTTTTACACATCTCATTGTCTCTCAGCACATCCACACCTTAACTTAGTTGGAAGGGATGCCATCCAATGTTCAGTTTTCAGATTCAGGCACTGTGACTAAATTTCATTATTTTATCAACAAACACTTCTGATGTCCTATATCAGAATCCATTTTAAGTAGATAGCCAGTTAAGTTAAACTAACAAAGTACTCTACTAAACAAAACACATTTCTTTTCTCTGTAGTTACTCCCAGACAGGCAAACCTGTTCAAGCACTTATAACACTTAACAATGAAACAACATATACATGGACAGCAATTAGTCACATGGTACAATTCTTAAAGGGGTATACACCCAATATTATGTGTGTTAGATGGACAAGCAAAAACACAGGGAAAATGGATGACTTTGAATGTGTGGGTATTATTTTTCTTTCCTAATTTAGTTACAAACTGTTAAAGAAACAAGAAGTTATATGTTTGCCTAATAACCAAAAATGTCTTATTTTCCCATACAATAATAAAAACTAAATAAAAAACACCCCAAACTACACCAAAAATAACTTAAAAATTCAAACCCGAAGTATATCATAAAGCTGATTAATACATTTCTTCAAACGGAGCAACTGAAAGAAAATCCAATGTATCCTTGTAATCCTAAAGAAACAGACAACTTTTATGAATTGAAGATATGAAACAGGTGCCTCAGCCGATTATTATTTCACTGTACATTTTAGAAGGCCAGAAAGTAGATAGCATGCAGAGTTCTGCCACTCACCTTCAGTTTCTGGTGTTTCAAATTAAAAGATCTCTCTTGCCTTAGCTTACATTAGTTTAAGAAAACATTATTTTGTAAACTTCTTTGTCTTCTACAAAGACAATAACTTCATTATGTTGAGCTTCAAGAAGGGTTTTTGTTCAGGTTTTAATTGGTATTTAATTGGCATAAAGGGGTAAGAAACAGGAAATACATGCAAATAATTTGTGCGTAAAAATTCTAGTATGTGAAGTGGTTTGTTTTCTCTATCCAAAAACAATTTCATCAAGGACCCAATAGTTAAATGTGTTTAGGTGCTTCCTAAATGTGTACTTCTAGATATTCAATCAAGACTTTCTATGCAAATACATGGAGGCTATAGGAAGTGCGCAATGACACTAAATGGTATACAATGTTCAAATGACACAAGTATTAAGTTCTACCTTACTCTTCCACCAGGTCTTAACTGAAGGACTGAAGCATGTTTCAGTACCATGGAGTCAAAGGCATCCTTGTTCTTTAGGAGGGCTCCTTCATTAAGTTTCATTCTTGATGATCATCCCAATATCCTGTGGCCCATCAGAACTTTTCTTGACTTCCTCCTTGATTGCCTCCTCAGGCACTGCAATCAATCTGCTCCCCAAAAATTGTCAGCAATCTCCACTCTCCACAAAGGCATGTTTTCCCATGCAAGGTGTAATCTAGTGCACATACCACCTAATGTACAGTGGAATAATGAAGCTTGGTGACTTTGTATTAAACTAGAGTAGGCTCCCATGCACCACTTGTTCACTGAATACTTTCACCTGTTGGTGAACTTCTAGGCTATACTATTTTTATTATACAAATCAGTAACAATCATTGTAATCCATCAGAGATTCAAAGTGACAACTTTCTTCCATTTCCCTGGCCACTCTGTTCTCCCTCAAAATATCCATTTCAGTCATGGTCCTGTTATGTCATGCCAATCACTAAATTTCAATCGCTTAGAAGGACAAGGGCAATTGCTTCAAGAACAGTGTTGGAAGGTCCTCACCACCCCCTACCTGGTGTTCAACCCTTCCATTATCTCACACTTTCCCCCTCTCTCCCATGGTCCATTCACCATCCCCTTTCATTCAATTCTCCCAGTCTCGAGTTCCTCTCTAGCCATTTGTTCTTCTCCTATCCTCTTATTCCCAGCCCTTCCTTATTCTGCCTCTCCATTCCATCATTTTCTCCAAGTGTAATTAGTAGGAAGATCTCAACATTTTAAAATATTATCTGACTGTATGGTCGTTACAGATAGATGACCCATTAATTTGATGTCACTGAACTTCCCAAATAAACTGAAGCATCCATAGAGCTAGGGCAGATGGATAACTGACTGATAGTATCCAGGATGAAAACAGCTGATGAGCATAATTTAAAACTGACAAGTCTAAATCATAATTTTTTGGCAAAGAAATGTTATTTTCAAAGCAAGTGACAGAACAGAATCTAAATATTTATCTTTTGTAATATAGTGAATTACTATTAAACACCATTCAGCAAATTATTAAAATTGTTTGACCAAATAGCATCATTCGCCATTTATAATAAAAAAAATTCTGGAGAAATGAAGATCTAACCTGATATCATCTATAACTTTTGAAACTTTCTATTCCTCTTTGATATATTATCCAAAACCCTACTTCTTGATTATTAGTACTGATGATTTTTCATGAGAATAACTGACTTCAGTGGCCACCAATCACCAAAGGGATAGATGATAACCAAATTGATATCCAAATGCTATCAAACCCAAGGAGTCTATATCAAGGCTCCTGAAACTAGAATCCAAGTCTAAGTGTCACATAATCACATCAGCAATCAACATCACAAGAGAGAAGATAAGTTGCCATTTTGCCTGGGCACTTACAAAAATTCTTATGATTGATATATGGCATTAAAAAGTAAATTTTCTCTTGCAGAGGGTTTATAGACTCCCATATGTATTTCCAGCATTTTCTGTTTTTATTTCAGATGTCTGTGATTCACAATTTTTCTACTTTTACATTCCTATTGTTCAGACTGCCATCCCAATCCTATAGGTTCCACAAGAAACTTGAGTGCTTATATTTCAGCTAGTCTTGTAAAATGTCTGTATTTATTGACCTCCTCCAATGTTACTCCTGTTCTTCTACATTAATCAAAGTAAACATCTTTTGAAATGATTTAAAATATCCACAATTACACAAGGTCATCATAAGTACATCAATCTTTATGTTAAGATTTTAACACAAGAACATTTGTTACACTCTCACCACGTTCTTAAGTATTCTACACCATTAACTTAAGTTTATTGTATAATTGCAACCAAATTTATCTAACCTGTTTCCTACTCACAGTAGTTATAAGCTTAGATTTACAAAAGTTTGTTTAAAATCCTCTATCCAGGCTTTCAAATTCCAACAAAATTCTTTGTGATTATTATTTCTGTAGGGGTGATATTGTCCTCTAGGTTAGCAAATTGATGAAGGTTCCTGGATGTCTTACAGGCTGACTGGTTTGCCTTCCTGTATGGAACTGAACCAGTCTGCAATATTAGTCATACATAACCCATAAATGAGCTTCAAACCATATGTATGGTTATCATAAAGAGTCCCTATTTCCATCATCGTAATATTGCTTGATTTCACCCATGCTTCAGCTCACCTTCATTTTTTTTTTAATAAGATCTTCAAGCTTGACTACTCCAATGCTACTTGGCCAGCCTCACTCGCTTCAATTTTAAACTAACTTTTGCTTTCAAATCACTCCAGGGCCTTGCCTTATATCTCTCCAATCAACTCCAGTTCTACTACCCTCCAAGATACCTATACACTATTCCTTATCATCCTTGAATTTATTGGAGATACAAGAGACTGCAGATGCTGGAATCAGGAGCAACGAACAATCTGTTGGAAATACTCAGAGAGTCAAGCATCTGTGGGAGGAAATGAATTGTTGAGATTTCACTGTTATTGGTAATATTATTGTCATTTGTACCAAGGTGCAGTGAAAAACTTGTCTTGCATACCGATTGTACAGGTCAATTCATTACACAGTGCAGTTACATTGGGTTCGCACAGAGTGCATTGATGTAGTACAAGTAAAAACAATAACAGTACAGAGTAAAGTGTCACAGCTACAGAGAAAGTGCAGTGCAATAAGGTGCAAGGTCACAACAAGGTAGATTGTGAGGTCATAGTCAGGTTAAAAGCCTGCATCAAGATGGGTTGATGCAGGTTTTTGACCTGAAACTTGACCAATTGCATTTGAACAGGTTGAGAGCTTTTTCAAGGATTATTGCCACAGAAAAGAATTGATCATATTTTGTTTCTTGACTATTTTCTGTACGAGGCTTTACTCTTCTGGCTAATGGTCATTGCATTCCACTGACAAATGTGTTTGATGAGTAGCTTATTTGAGTATTTTGAAAGTTAAATACAGCATTCCAAAATGTACATGCCACATGATTGACACTTACAGCCAGCTTGGATTTTATCCGCGAGACAAAAACAATTTTTTTCATGTAGGTCTTTGGGATTTTTTTTAAACATTTTTAATCAGTTTGAACGAAACAAAGGAAACAACTTTATGCAACTGTTAATCTTTCAAATATACATCATCATTTGAAATTCATCAGCGTATGTTGTTGCTATATTTTAACATTTGTCTGCTGGTTTCATCCAAAGTGAACCCCAAACTCTCATATTCACCAATTTCAAACTGAACATTCCATCAATTCATCATCTGATGCTTAGAACCATGTATCAGTATTACACTCATGTAAGTCAGGAAAAGCTAACTCTGTTTCTGTCCACAGTTCAGTGGTTAAGTTACTGAATTAGTAAATCAAAGGCCTGGACTAACATTCCCACTATGGCAGCAATGGAAATTAAATTTAGGTAATAATATGGATCTTTAGCTAGATAAGATAAGCAATCTTTATTAGTCATATGTACATCAAAACACACAGTGAAATGCATCTTTTGCATAGTGTTCTGGGGGCAGCCTGCAAGTGTCGCCACACTTCCGGCGCCAACATAGCATGCCCACAACTTCCTAACCCGTACATCTTTGGAATGGGAGGCAACCAGAACACCCAGAGGAAACCCACGCAGACAAGGGGAGATCGCACAAACTCCTCACAGACAGCGGCCGGAATTGAACCCGGGTCGCTGGCTCTGTAAAAGCATCATGCTAACCGCTACACTACCAGGCCTGTAACAGAAATATCCTTAGTAATAATGACCATGAAACCGCAGACCTGTCATGAAACCCCATCCGGTTCTCCTTTGTCATTTAGGGAAAGAAATCTGCCATCCTTACTCGTTCTGGCCAATAATGAGAGTCCAGACTCATAGCAATTAAAAGTCAATCACATTACTATCTAAAATGGCCTAATAAGTCATTCAATTGAAGTACAACCGCTACATTAAAAAAGGTAAGAGCTAAAACTGGACTGTGCACCCAACATTGACCTAAACACCAGATTTGGACAAAACCAATTCATTCCCTGCCCAGTTGATGTTGCAGAGTTCTCCTCAGAAACTTCTGGGGACTTATGTCAAGATTGGGAGAACTGTCCCACAAACTAGCCAAGTTGCAGCCTAAGATGGTAAAATTTAAGTTAAGTATGACTATGTGCCAAATTCCTCCATCACAATCCCTCCCTAGGAGTCCTCAATTCAATGTTGTCCCCAAATCCAACAATGTCCCCAAACCCAAAGTCTCATAGCATCAGGTCAATCATGGGCAAGAAAACCACATCCTTATTACCACCTACTGTCCTTCCTCAGTTGAATAATCCATGTTCCTCCGAGTTGAACGATGCTTGGAAGAAGCCCTGGAAGTAGCAAGGGCATAGAATATATGCTGGGTTGGGAAATTTCTACGTCCATCACCCGGAATAGCAAGGCAGAACAACCACTGACCAAACTGGCCAAGTCCTGAAGGAAATAGCTGCCAGACTGGATCTTCTGTAGTTAGCGAGCTAATTAACCAAAGTGATAAACCAACTTGATCTCATCCTTACTATTCTATTTGTTGCAGATGCATTAGTCAATAACAGTTTTGGTAGGAGTGATCAGCACACACCACCTTCATACCCAGGACACCCTCCATCACATTGTGACACATCATGCCAAATGGGATAGACATACAACAGATCTATCAGCTCAAAACTGGCTACCTATAAGGCACTACAGACCATCAGGAGCTGAATATACTCCAAAATAATCTGTAATCTTATGGCCTTGCACATCCCTCACTGTATCACTTCAATCAAGTCAAGAAACCAACCCTGACAGAATGAGAAGTGCAGAAGGGCAGCAACAGGCGTACATAGAAAAATAAAGTGCATCTGGTGATAATGCAGTATACAGGTGAAGTGCATGCCAAACACCAAAAATAGCATGCAATAGACAAAGTTAAACAATTGTCAACATGAAAGCTTTACAGTTCTGCAACATCTAATCATGAAAAGCAATTGACAATTAAACTGATTAGAGGAGAAAGTGGCTTCAAGAACCTGAAAATAGCACCTCCAGACACGAGTGTTGAAGGCATGGTAACCACATTCAGGCAAAAGTGCTGGATGAATGACCTATCTTGGCTCCCTCTGGAGATTTCCGTCATTACAGAAGCTAGCCTTCAGCCAATTCTATTCACTCCACATGATATCAAGAAACAGCTGAGAACACTGAATAAAGCAATGACTTTGGGGCCATATAACCATCCCAGCCACAGACCGAAGACATGTGATCCAGAGCTGTGTCTCTACCCAACCTATTCCAGTACATTTACAAGAGTGTCATTGAGGTCAACAATGAGGAAAATTATCCAATTTATGTCCCCAAAAAAAAGCTCCACTCTTGCTAATTACTACCTTATCAATTATCATCTACACTCAATCATGGAAGGTATCATCAACAGTGTTACAAGAGAAATTTACTCTCCAAAAACCCGTCAACCAGTCTGAAGCTCTGAACACTCCAGTGGTTGGAATCAAACCTAGCACAAAGGAACACAGTTGTGTAGGAGGAGTATCATTCCACCCAGAGGACATCATCTTCAATTGCTTCATCAATAACCTTTCTTCCCTCATCAGGTCAGAATTGGAGATGTTGACTGATGTTTGCACAATGTTAAATTGCACTCACAACTTCTCAGCAAATGAAATAGTCCATGATTGCACCCTGCAAGGCCTAGACATCATACAAGTATGAGCTGATAAACAGCAAGCAATATTGACGTCATAAAAGTGCTAGGCAAGTCCAATCTCCAATCATACAGCCTAACTAACTATTCTTACCATCGCCGGAGTCCCCACCTACAACCTGCGAAGGGATACTGCTGACCAAACCTCAACTGGACTAGCCACAGAAATGCTGTGGCTGTAAGAGGAGGTCAGTGGATGGGAATCCTGTGATGAGTAATCTACTCCCTGACATTCTGAAGCCTTCCCATTATCTAAACAGTACATGATGGAATATTCTCCCCTTCCCTGGATAGTGCAGTTCCAATAACAGTCCAGAAGCTTGACATCATCCAGGACAGAGCAGCTCACTTGACTGGCACCTTACATATTTATTCTGTCCATTATGGCATGTGCTATGCAATATCCACAAAATGCACTGTAGTTATTCACCTACACTACTCTGACAAACCTGCCAAACCTGCAATCTCTACACCAAGACGGACAAAAGCAGAGGACACACGCGGGTTCCTCTCCAGAGTGCAAACAATATACACTTGGAAATACACTACCATTCCAGGGTCATAGCCCCAGAGCTCTCTTCCCAATAGCATTGTGAAATTACCTCCACCAGAAGGACTGCAGTGGTTCAAAAAAGTAGGTCAACACCGCCTACTCAAGACAGTGAATGCTGGCCAGACCAGTGACACCCACATTTTGAAAAATGGATAAATCAACAACAAAGATGCTGCCTCATCCAGTGAGAATTTCCAATAATTTTTTTGTTTTATTTCAAATGTCCAGCATTCACAGTATTTTTGTAGCATTATATTTACCATACTTTTGTTTTCCCTCTTGACGATTCTGTCCATCTTTCAAATCCTCTACACCGTCTGAAGCCTCGTTCTACTCGACAAAATAATTTCCAATATTTAATGATTTCGTGATATTTTGGGGTAAGTCCATCTCTTGTCACTTACCCAAGTGCAGGTAGTAACAATAACTACGGTTTTATAACTTCCCAATTACAAAATTCAGAAGGTGGATGAAGAGCGGAGGGCACTTAATAGTAAAAGCTCTCCATTAATGCAAGGTAGGATTGCAGTGGTCATCGTGATCCTTGTAATGTGATTGCTACTAGCAAACACTTCAAAATAAAGTATCAATTTCAATTTTTGTCTAAGTTTATTGCAGAAGGACAAAAATATAACTGATCTGAATATTACCTGAAGGATCAACCAGATAAACATCTGAAGCAATAGTGCAGACATAACTATCAGGTAGGCAATGGTAATATTCTGATGTCTCTTACAAATAGAGATAGTAAACCAAATAGCTTCCTTCTGTGTCTCAAAGTTGTGTTCCCAAATATTACTACCTTTATCCAAAGATGAAAAAACATGTAGTATCAAAACATTGCTTCTTTAATGCTGTAAATTGAGACTTACTTTAATTATTTTTATAAAAGTGACAGCAAGAAGACATGAGTCACTGCTGGTTAGATAAGTGATGCTTAAGCAAGGGTTAAAGAATAATCATTGTAAAATGCACAACATTAGCATTCATACTAAATATTAAAATTCTGGCACAACGCCAGGAATGCAGTAAATTTCCATCATTAAAACACAGTCTTTGAATTACAATAAGAATGCTTAACATATCATTAATCACATATATTACTGCTCCTAGATAATAAACTCAGAAGACTACAAATCTTACTTCAAAAAATAAAAGTAAAAAACAGAATATCAAATATATTTAACTGCATTTTCTTCATCCAGTAGTTATAGTGTTCTGCAAAGTCGTATGAATACATGAGAAGACAGGTTAAATAAAAAAAAGGAATTAAATATAATTGGCACATGGACCAAGTGCATATCTGTTTTGTACTTAAAAACCTATTAGCTATGTTTTCCATTGTATTATTCATGACTCTTTCCTTCCAACTTGACACTAAAAATATAGCTGGTAAAAGTACAGACTGGCAACTGATTTCACGCATCAGAAAGCAAGTCATTCTGTTACAATATGCACTCGTTTGGGCATGAACGATTTATCTCCTGCCTCCTGCCACTATGGTTCTAGATTTAAAGCTAGCATTCATCTATTGTGCAAGGGGTTCATCAAAAGACACTATTACAAGTCGGCTCAGAGGATTACCAGCAATGATTTTAAAAATTCAAAATCAGGCAATTGCTATTATTAGCAATAACTAAATTCCATCATAAGGAAATTAAATAATGGAAAATTTCTACATGTCATTGGGAAAAAAAACTTTCTAATTAAACATTTCAAAATTTTATAAATAGCCTAACCATGATTTGAACAACTCTTTCCTGCTGGATTTCAATTTACTAATAATTATACCATATTTTCCAAGTAGCTTTATCGTGTTTTATTAAATAATTCTAGATATGCGATCAATTCTTAAATTTCATAAGTTTTCTCAGGAGAAGATGATTTCAAACATCCACTCAAAATCTGCCTTTAGTGGCTGTACCATAACTTTGGTTTCCAATTTTCACCCAATACTTTTCTGTCAGCAAGTTCTACACTGGACTCAAAATCATTTTCAGTGATTTTGTTACAATATCCACTCATTTGGGTGGGAATGATTTAGCTCCTGCTCCTTGAAATTTAACACCCAAAATTTCAAACCACAGCATAAGAGCAAATTTCATTTTTGACAAAATATGGGACACATTCGGAGTAAGGAATGGCAAAGAAGGATAAATCAAGAAAACATTACACTTGTGAATTTTGGACAGGTCAATGAAGTGTGCCCCTGGATCTAACAGTAGGAGAAGAAAGAGACTGCCTCTGTTAATTGTGGACAGAATAGGAAAGAGAGTTGGATAGAAAATGAAGGATATAATGTCTCTATAAACTGGATATTTTAGGCATTGGTATTAAAATTCTCAAATGCAGGCAGATATATCGTATGTGGCTCTTTGTAAGTGATCATGCTGTTATTTATATTGATATGAGGAACTTATAGCAAAAACATGTAAAGACCATTATGCTGTCAAATTTGCTTGAAATTCATATCTGTAAATCTTTCTGTAAAAACCTATCTTTAGCAATACCTGGGTTGGTGTTCAAGTTTACTATTAAGATGGCAATCCTCTATGTTACTACTGGACAGTTGCTCTGTGCTAGGATCATAAGTATGTACGTCGGGATCGTTTCAAAAGGCTGGTAGATATAAAAGACAACAAAGCTAAAATTGAAAAAGCATACACAGATATAACCATATAAGTGCAGAGCAATTTGAATATTACCAAAACCAGACTGGTTTCTGACATTTTTCTACCTTCCAAGCCACCACTAAAGGACATGTACAGAAGTAAATAAGCAACTTCTTATTTACAATTTGGTCCACTCAACAGTTACCAGTTATTCCAAAATCAAATATATAATAATGCAAATTAGTGGCTCGAATTTTACTGCCAAAGTAATATAGCAGACTAATAGAGCTTGCCATTCTTTGTATAAATGTTACAGCATTTCAGAAGGAAGAGAATAAATGTTTACATCATAATTTAAATGTTGCATTTTGAATTGGCCTTCTCTATGGATAGCTTTGTGAAAATACCAATTCATCGTTTGTCTATCATTCAACTTGTTGTACTTATGTTGTTGAACTAAACCCAGTGCAAAAACAAGCAGCACTATTTTAATGATTTGAAAACTATTCATGCTAATCAGTCTCTCTTGCACTGAAAATTGTAAGTTAAGGACATTTGTTAGAGCAACTTTAGGCTGAGAGTTAAATGCCAATGTCCATGCATTACTGTCTGGGATGTTCCATTTTGCAAAAAATGGTACTTCACTGTCTGTCTTATCCTTGTCAAGCACTGAATATTGTGAAGTTGCTATACTCACAGGGCAGATACAAATTAAATCTGCTGAAGAATTAAAGCAAGTAATTGTAAGTCAAGTTACACTTTTAACATTATGATAAGAATAAATGACTGCCAGTCTAACTTTCTGGCACAGAAGATTGACTATTATACTGTGATATCCAGTTACTTCAATGGTGGGTTGTTTCATGAGATTTTGGAAAAGATCAAATTTTAAAATTGTACTTTTATTCTCTTACTTTTCTGCCTTCCTTTCTCTATAAACAATCTTTCTTCCTTTCTCTTCAATTTCCTTTCTGTACCTGATTTGATATTGAATTCACCCATGCTAAATTTAGGCTCCTCCTCAGGACTGCTTTCTCTTTCCTCCAATACTCACATCCTGTTGGTTGAGAAGCTACTCGAGGTTATCATAAACACTGGGTTCCAAGATACCCTGTTTCTTTTGGTGCACCATTGCCAGTTCATACCTTTAAACTATAAAGTGCAAGAGCAAGTCTAACTAACTGAAAGTGCCATTTGATGATCGGCGACAGGAAAAATTGGATGATAAAATGCCTTTGGCTTAAATTTCTCATGGAAAACAGAAAACAAAGCAATACAATGCACCATTTAACAGATGTTGATTCTGCTACAAAGTACAGAAATACCAAAGGATTCCAAATAGAAATACATGAAACCTTTCCGACTTTATAAAGTTTCCAACAAGACATTTAGTTGAGGAGCAATCACAAGTTTATCAAACATCAATGAAACGGCAAGGCTAAAGTCTTCTCTTTTTGATGAGTATGATGAAAGTTAGCAAAGGAAATCTAAAATCAGTGTTTCATAAGGATACTTTTATTGCCACCATTAATTCATACCTTTCAGGGATACTTGGAAAAGATGCATATGGGCATGGACCCCAGTGACAACAAAGGGGGTTTTAATAATCTGAGCCTTACCAATAATTCCAAATAATTAGCAAAGTATAAGCACAAACATAATACTGTGGGACTAAATGAAGCTTCCCTTATGTGGGTATTGAACAAAAAAAAAATAGGGAAAGCCAATCAAATTCCCAGTTTACTAAACTGAAACATGCCTGTCTGTCCAACATCTAGGGATTATAGTGGATTCATATGAGCAAGATATAAAAAGCCATTTCAAAAGAGAATAAATCTTTTCAGCATGTCTGGATGAGTATTTATGAAACATAAGTTATAGCAATGTTAGGCTAGCAGCGACTGCAGTTTGCAATGGTGAAACCTAGACTCCTTAGTCAAATGCTACTATCGGGGTTCTAGTGCAAGCTATATTGCCCCACTAAAATCATGGAGTACACATCTATTAAAATTACTATAATCTAATATAGAAATTCCAAATATTCAGCTGTTTAAAATTATGATCACGTTACAAATGTCATGCATTTCCCAATGGCTGGAAAAGCACATGGAAGGTCAACAAGTTATAAAAAAACACTTTATTGAGAATTGCTACCCTGCCTGATTCACCAGTGATCAGAAACATACTGTAACTGATTCAACTCAACAAATATGTCCAAATGTCCAAAGCAGCAGAATGGAAAGTAAGTTACAGCTTTGTAATATCTAGAGATGTAACTTTAAATGTTCAGGTGTAAAAAAAACACTTGGGAAGAAGAAATAATGATAATGAAAACACATTTAAAAATCTGTGATAATGCTTTTAATAAATAAAGATAATTTGTAATCGACTACATGTGTTACTTCAACAGTTCTTTAGGAATATCAGAGTATTGGTGGAAAAAGTATTTTGAAAGAAAGTTAATTATTCAGAAAAGTAACAATAACGCTAAGCTAAATCAGAAAAACTTAGGAATAGAAGCACCCAACAAAACTATAAGCAAAGGGCCAATTTGTTAATTGTTAACTTACAGAATTTACTGCTAGCTAGTGAAAAGAACATTGAGAAGATTAAACTTTTTAGAAATTGTGCATAAATGAAAGGATGTGGGAGAAGTAATCAAGACATCAATGATCTATTGAAAATTATCTATAAAACTCAGGAGGAGCTAAAAATAACAGTGCAAACTTATTGACAATTTTATTTTTGCTTTTATATTCTTACATATACCTTTGATAGGCTACAAACCATCTTCCTACCTTACCACTGCTGCAGTATTTTTCAATGAAAACATATTATAATGAGTTCCTTTTTTTGTTCTGGTTTTCCTATTTACCGCCTGTTGAATTCATACATATTTAGTGAAAATATATTCTCTGATACTCAAATGTTTTTAAATCAGTATTGATGGATTTTACTTAATGAGTATAATCCAATTAATGGAACCATTTAATTTCCATCATGTTGCTTCAGTTAACATGATTCAACTGTAATAGATACAGTAATTACAAGTAGGGCAGCATGGATGAGTGGACACTTCAGAAATCCAGACATTCTTACCAGTAACCATATATCCAGCAAACATTTTAACAGCATCACAGTTATTCTCATAGCTTTCTTTTCAACAGAATGTTTATAATCTGCAAGTGATACTTCACATTGCTCAGCTCGGTATTGTAAAGCAAGAAGTCAACATCAGACAAACATGTCATCCTCAAAGTTATAAATTAACCTTGGATGTTGTCAAGAACTTGACTTGTGAAACTGGAGGAAAATACCGATGCTCTGGGCCAGAGTGACAACTACATCTCAGGTAGATCAAAAAGACCAAAGAACTAGCAGTAGTTTTGAAATATCATAATCTGATGAAAATTATCCAAGCAAAATCAATTACAAAAGTGGAAGAAATAAGAAGCACCCAAGGCATACTTTGGAGTAGAAATATTTAACATATATATACACTTATTAAAACATCCCTGTTTCTTTCAACTGGGCCAACAAAGAATATTTCAGCTTGTATTGTTAAGAATATCATCCAAACAGAATTGAGAATTAGCACTAATTCAACAGCTAAATTTCAAACATTTGGCAAACTGCATAAGTCATAATTTCCAAACTATGGTTTCAAACAGTAAAAACCTTTTTAAACTTTAAACATTATAATTCAATAAGCCAGTAAGATTTCAATGCAAATCAATAAAAACACAGCTTAGAGACTGCTTAAGAAATTACGTCTACAAAAATTGCACTTTGACTTCCTATTTTATCAATTTACCAGTACAAGCTGTGAAATCAAACACCTTCCAGTTAAAAACAAAATGTTTCTTTTCAAAACAAAAGTACTGTCTGATTTAAAACCATCATTCCTTTTTCTAATCATTTATCACATCTTTACCAAGTTGAAACTTCATAGGTCTATAACAATAAACCTTTTGCATCTATTATTTGTTTTCCCATATTCATTCAAAGCAAAAGCATTTCAATTCTACTCTATATTTATTTGTATCTCATTTTCTGGAGTTAACTACATTTTTTTTGTTTCAACATTAGTCGAAACACAATCCAGAAAACCCAAATTTAAAATGTCCTTTTGACTAAGCAGGTAAAGTCCAATATGAAAAATATCATTCACCCCAGTTTTCATTATTCAGCAAATTGTGAAGAAAATCATTTTGTGCATCTATTGCTAGTCATCCATCAGTGCATAAAATATGACTATGGTTCTTAAGCACCATTACTACACACAAAAAATGATTTACAAACAAGTCAACATAACTTTAATTCATAATCTTAGCACCCAATGGGCTTCACCTTTCATTTTGTGAATTAACTGGGCAGTTATGAAAATAAAAATTCTGAAATACCTTTAGATGCCCAGAGGAAACGGTGGACAGACAGATGATGTGATATATTTCTTCCTTCGAATCCGTGGCAGCTTCTCCTCTCTGCTGCTGAAGCAAATGCTTTGAGACTCAGTGGCATATTTAATTAGAGCCAAGCTGCTTGCACTATCACTGTGCGAATCTACCTCTCCAATCTCTCGTGAGTCAATCTTCCCCATCTCTGATTTTCTTTTATATTTATGCTAGAATATTTAATTGTAGACAAAAGGTTACTCTGGCTGCATTCACTCCACAGAGGCAGAATAATCTGCTTTAAAAGGCTTGACATTTCAGGCTTTTCAAAAAGGCTGAAAAAATTATATCCCTGCTTTTGTTAATCAATGAAGTAGAACTCTCCTGAACAAAAGAATTAAATTGCTTGGTTGGTTTAATAAAACCAACAGAAATAGCTGCTTCCTCTGGGCTTTATTGTGTAGGCATGGCACATGCATCCTGCACTGTAATTCCATATGATTCAGGGGTGAAACTCTAATTTCTGCACACAGTTGGCTTTCTCAATCTTATTCAAACTCTGTAGCTTGGCTGCCTTTCTCTTCAGACTGATTTGTCATTAAAACTGACTTTTCCTTCACTACTAAAGAAATTGTGGTACAATTTGGCTTTTTTCCATTAAAATACTATATGATAAAGATTTAATAATGATCCATTAATAAACAATTATATTATTTGATGTAAAGATGAATGGATCATAAAAGCAAATCCATTATTTCAGGAAGTATTTTAATTTACAGCTCATTAATGTGAACAAGTCGAACCAAAGATATTTTAGTATAATACCATATGTTGTTTCAGATTAAGGATAACAAACTTGTTTCCTGAAGAAATTCAATCTAGAATTACATTTAGTTTTTAATAAACATAGAAAAGTAAAATAATAAAATACTCATTAATTGGCACTCTATATTTCCTATAACATGAGAAATACACAAAAAAATTGGGTCGTACTGTAAACTCCATTGATATTACCAGCAAATTTTCTAATTACAAGATACTACAGTTATACAAGTGCACATTTTGCAAGAGAGAGTCCGCTTAACCTACCCCTTCACCCAAACCATGTACAGGAATAACTTTCAATGGTATAACTTCAATGCATACCTTGACTGCATTTGGCCATGTTTCCAATGGATGCATTTCCTGCAGCACTTCATTATCATCCATTCTGAAGTTCTCATCAACCCCTGAAAATACATCGGTTAGTATTTTCTTTAATCATCCATGGTCTCCTGATCTGCAGGGAATTCTGAAACAAAAACAGTATTATGAAATGTGATATTAATGTCACATGAGTTAATTATTTTAATAAATGCTAGTGCAACATCTATTTATTTGAAAGATAATTTCAATAAAGACAATTGAACTTTTGATCTCATCTGATTAAGTTCATGCTAAAATAATATCACTTTGGTAATACTCCTAGAGGTATGGAAAAAGGCATGTAAAGTTATTTTTTACCCAGATTTCCCATAAACATAAATAAACCATTCCAAAAGATACCCAACTGTGTACTGTGGTATAAATGGAATGACATTTACACTGGCTAGACTGAGGTAGTTAGTAAATAATGAGATGTTAATGACTGATTTGCATTTGCAAAGGTGAGGATTGGAGCAATGAATCTACTTCTTAAGTCTAGATTGTGTACACAGCCCTCAAAACCAGATCACTTAAACAAAAATTGCCCTATTATTCTACACTTAACAAATAGGCTCCCATATAAATGAGGTGGGGTTTTTTTTGTTTTTAACAAATTAGGTGCTGATTGGTTTCTTTCCCTGTTTCTCACATTTAACCATTTCCTGTGATGCCAGACCTTGTAATATACTGTTCTCATTAAATTCACTGGGCCATTATGATTTATGAAGTAGTAGTAGTGGGGTATTTAACAAAATATCCCCTTTGAAAATTAGCTTCTATTGTAATCTTTACAATGGCATAGCAAGTGTAGGATCAGTCTAAAAAAAAATTCTCTAGCAGTGTCAGGGACCATAATGATAAGGTAGTTGTGAACAATTTTTTTTTCACTTCTGGTACAGATAAGGTCACAATGCAAAACTGATCTAATTTGATTCTGCTTCCTCGTCAACTTTACATCTGACTCAGCATTAAGTCAGAAACAAAAAAAAAGAGAAAAGAAAAAGGGAAGAGAATGGAAAGAAAGGCTTACATTTATATGACTCTTCTCACAACTTCAAGGATGTCCCAAGTGTTCTACAGCAAAGGAAGTGCTTTAAGTATGATCACTGTTGTTGTGCAGGAGACACAGCAATCAGTGTGTTGATAGCAAACTCTTATAAATAGCAATGTAATAAATAATAAGATAATTTAGTTCTAATGATACAGAGTAAGAGATAAATATTGGCCAGTGGATTGGATAACTCTATTGTTCTTTCCACCTTTTTATACTAGCTTCACTCCACCTTTTTATACTGGCTATCTGCCCTCTTTCTTTCCAGTCCAGATGAAGGGTCTCAACCCAAAACATCAACTGTCCATTTCCCTCCATTGCTGCCTAACTCACTGAATTCCTCCAGCACTTCGTGTGTTGTTTTTTCAAAATAATCTTTGACATTTATGCCTACTTGAGAGGGGAGATAAAACCCTATTTTAACATCTCTCCTGATAGACATCTCTACCAGTGCATAATACCATCAGTACTACAATGGAGTTCCAGCCTAGATTTTTTATACACTGGTCTCTAGCATAGTTATTTAAAATCAGGCACATTTGTTTTTTGTATCTTCATTTATTGACAACACTGTCAGCCAATGTGTTGATGTGGAGCAGCAAACAATATTACACAGCAAATAAGTCAATTCAAATCGAAAATAAAGTCTGTTTAAAGAGCAGAGGAATTGGAAACAATACAATTTTCCCTTCCAAAAACTGGGCATTTTCTCCCAAAATTCACAGAATGGTTACTGCCTAGTAGGTTACCATTCAGCCCATTGAATTGTACCATCTGTACACAAGAGCAATCCAGCAACTACTACAAGCATGGCCTTTCCCCATAGCCCTGCAATTCTTTCTTCTCAGAAACTTATCCAATTCCCCTATGAATGTTACAATTGAACCTGCCTCCATTATTGCCCTGGCAGAGCATTCCAGACCCTAATCATTCATTGCTTTATAAAAAAGTTTTTCCCATGTATCAGATTTGCTTCTTTCGTCATCTTACTTCTATATCCCCTAGCTCTTGACATAATTCCAGGAAATGGAGGACGACTACATACCAATTATGGGCTTGGAATCAATCTGTCATTTATAGCAGCACTCTGATCACCAAGTTTACTTGACAAAGAATTTATTCACCTCTACTCTGGCACTGTCACTATATTCATCCTTTTATATTGCAGTCATTTTTTGGGGGGGAATTGGCCAGCCAAGGGCCAGCACCATACCTGCAGATGCTGTCTGATCTGCTAAGTAGTTTTTGCTATTTTTACTTCACATTTCCAGCAGCTGCAATTTTTTCCTTTGTAACTAACACCACCATATTAAGCTGTTCCTCTTTTAAGTCTTTCCCCTCTCACCTTAAACCTATGCCTTCTAGTTTTAGACTCCCCTACCCTCGGAAAAACACTGTGACCATTCACCTTATCTATGCCCCTCATGATTTTATATACTGTACCTCTCTAAGGTCACCCCTCAGCCTCCTATGCACCATGGAAGAAAAGTTCCAACCTATCCAGTGTCTTTCCAGCTTAATAACTATTCCTATAGCTGGGCAACCAGACTACACAGAATACTTCAAGTGTGGTCTCCCCGATGACTTGTACAGTTGTAACATGATGTCTCAGTCCTGTACTCAATTGCCTGGCCGATGAAGGTTAGCATGCCAACGCCTTCTTCACCACCTTGTCTACGCACGTCTCCACCTTCAGGGAACTATGTACTGGAACTCTCGTTGTATAATACTCTCCACTGTCCTGCCATTTATTGTGCAAGTCCTGTCCCGGTTTAACTTACCAAAGTGAAACACCTCGCACTTGTCAAAGTTAAATTCCATCTCCCATTCTTGGCCCACTTCCCCAGTTGATCTAAATCCTGTTGTAATCTTAGATAACCCTCTTTACTGTCCACTATACCACCAATTTTGGTATCATCCACAAACTTACTAACCATCCCAACAATATTCTCATCCAAGTCGTTAATATAATTAATAAATAACAGCATCGACCATGAAGCACACACTGGTCACAGGCCTCCAATCTGAAAAACAACCCTCGACAACCACCCTCATCAATTCTTTTCACCATCTGTTCAAAGAACTCAATCAAATTTGTGAGACACAACTTCCCACGCACAAAGCCATGCTGACCATCCCTAACCAATCCTTGTCTTTCCACATGCTGGTAGATTCTATCCCTCAGAATCCCTCCAGTAACTTTCCTACCACTGATATTAGGCTTACTGACCTGTAGTTCGCTGGCTTCTCCTTGCAGTCCCTTTCTTTTAAAAAAAAGGCATAATATCTGCCACCCTCCAATCTTCTGGTACCTCACCTATAGCTAAATATCATGGAAATATCTCTGCCAGGATGCCTGCAGCTTCTTCCCTAGCTTCCCACAATGTCCCAGGATACACTTGGTCAGGCCCTGGGGATTTATCCACCTTAATAAGCTTTAAGGCAACCAGCACCTCCTCTTTGGTAATGTGGATATCTTCCAAGACATCAGTGTTCATTTCCCCCAGTTTCTTAGCTTCCATGACCTTCTCCACGGTAAATATAGATGAGATCTTCTCAATTCCTCTCTTCAGGAACTACAACCCACTCTACCAAATCTGTCCTGGTCCACAGTTTCAGTTCTGATTCAGACCCATTAACCTGAAAAATGAACTTTATTTCTCTCTCCACTGATGCCACCTGACCTGCTGAGTAAAGCCAGCCTTGCCTGTTTCCAAAAGCATGCATCTGTTTTTTAAAAACATTTAAGCAACAATGAAGGAGAATGGCTTCTCCAGTGACTCCTTAAACAAAAATTGAAGTCACAGACACTGTTATCACGTAAAAATACATGAGCAAGACTCTGCCCCTCAGCTCCTCAAGTGTGTCCTGACATGCCCCAGGCCTCAACTGCTTCTCTGTGCTGGATCCCCACAGCCTGCAGTTCCTTGGATCTTTCAAAAATTTATCTACTTCCTCTTTAAAGACCCTCCTCCAGTGGTCTAGCTTGAGGTACAGAATTCCAAAGAATAACCACCCTCTGGCATCTTGCCAAGCTGTAAGAATGGGGCCATGCTTAACCAGACCACTTCACATATGAACTTACAAGTTCATGAGAAGGATAAAATGTCCAGCTATATTGTCTAAGCCACCAGGCTAACCTCTCCAGGTGCAGGGGATGTTGTGTTTCAGATGAAACCAAATCCCCTTACGTGAATGCTAATGATTTGAAAGCAACAAGGGCATTACTACTGTACCCAGGTTGACATTTATTCCTCAACTCAGTAAAATAAAAGGGAAACACTCCAACTGTGTAAATTTAAAACCAAGATCCAAAAGGGAAGTATTTTTAAGCAATTAACACCAACAGTCACGCTATCCATGTTGTGTTTTTACACACTAAAAAAGACATCAAACATTAATAGTTAGGTGAAGTGAGCAAAAGCCATAATTTAAAAGGACAGCTAACTCTGTGTGTTCAAGTCTCCAAAGAGGATTGAATTAAGATCTTCTGCCTCAGAAGCTAGAGTGCTTGTATCAAGGCAGGACTGACACATCACAGAAAAATTAGGAACTACACTTCTAAATGTAAATAAGTGGCTCTGAATGACACAAGATTAAGATTTACGCAACTGCAAGCTTCTTCTACTTTCAGCACAACTAATTACAAAAAACTAACATTCAAAATTCAAAACGCAGTATGGATCATATAAATATTCTAACCAATTATTAACTCAGCACTAGTGTAAACATACACAGAGGATTTTCCATGCACTGGTCATTTCAGTTTTCACATTATTCTTGTGCACAAATGTAAACTCTCATATAAAGTCTATTCTCATCTCATAATTCTAGTAAAGATTTTGTTGGTATGCATGGTAATCACTATTAGAAAACGGATTGCCATGTTCCTCCATTAGACATTACAGAATTGATCTTTTTTTTAGAAAAATAATTAAACAAAATATAATTATAACCTCAATCCTAAAATTAGCAAAATAATTAAAAGATACCATTTGGAACCAACTGGCTTACTTTTATAAGATTTTCAAACTGTCTTCTTTATGATAACTTTCCAATTCAATCTGCAATTTACTCATTGTAAGTACTTGGTAGTTCCAGAAAAAAAAACACACTTGTTTACCTGTTTAAATGAAAATCTGAGACCTCCAAACATATACTGTCAAATGCAAGTCCCAAATCTATTGATAAATTTGGAATGCTTTTGGATCCATGATTCTACTGATTTCAGGAGTAATTACAGGGTAATCCATGATTCTACTGATTTCAGGAGTAATTATAAATAAAAAGGGAAAGCAAGTCCAATTTTTTAAAAAATTATTAAAATTTACTTCAATATTTTTAATTACTTACTTCATTTTTAAAAGTTTAAAAACTTATCTGGATTCTCTGTAACCCCTCTAGTTTTATTGCTTATCCATTTCCCTCCACAGATGCTGCCTGACCTGCTGAGTTCCTCCAGTATCTTTGTGTGTCGCTCCAGATTCCAGCATCTGCAGTCTCTTGTGTCGCCATTCCCTCTATTAAGTTGTTTTCCTTGCCCTTTACCCTAATACAATTTATTCCATTAATTTAATGAGCTAATAAAAGCTTTAGCTCTTACCTGTTGTGTTGACTGCCAGCTCAGTTGAAAACGTTTGGTTTGGACTTTGATTCTCATTTACCTTTTTTGGCTTTTGAATCTAATTGTGTAAGGAAAGATAACCACTTTTTTTTCCTGTCAGGTTACTTCTAATTTTCTTTGTATTCTATATTTCCCCATTAAACATGTTAAATACTGTCCTAAAAACAATCTTGAATGGGAGGCTAAAAAGTTGAAGACTTGTATATTGTGGCCCGATTACTTCAGCAGAACTCCATAAAATTATCCAGATATCTTCCACTATCTCAGTATCACTCTTGCAATGGAATGGAGGCTCTATTTGTTGTGTTGTTACTTAGTTACATCAATCCTACTAGCCAACATGCTGAATTAAAAACTTACACCTAATTCTCTTCAAACGTCATTGCAATGTTGCTTCTGAGATATCTTTCATTGGGTTTTTGTTGATTACACTGGTATCAACCATGAATAGTAAACAGTGTGGTTGCTCCACTCTTAAATAGGTTCATAAACAATATAAATGTGATGTGCAAACAAGCAATTCAATCGCATCCATTTTTATGATTTTAAGGTACAATTTTATCACAAGTCATTAAGAAACGCATGTTTCAAATACGTGATGGAAATAAAGCTCCCTCACAATCACAACTTCTGAAATGTAAGCTCAATATTTTGTAATCTCTTTATAAATCCATTATTTGCTTATGAACATAGGTCAAGATCAACGTGTGCTCCAAAACAACAAATAATTATTCATTGTAATGGTCTGTATTTTAATGACAAATTCTGAAATACAAGCTCAATTTTTCTATTGTGCTTTTATTGCCTATTCTGTCATGTCATAGTATTTATTGTGACAACATATGTAGTAAACTTCAATATATACAAAGCAAATCAGATCAAATTTACTACAAATTACCCTGCAATCTAAATACCACTGGAAAAAAATCACTCAGACTGAAAATATCATGTATCCTGCAGTATTTATTTCTATATATTTTCATTGGAAATAATTAAAAATTGCAAAGTTAACAACAACTTGATGGCAGAATTTTTTAAACCAAGCTCTCAAAGTATCCTGCAAAGCATTAATACCGATACATAATGTAGCAATGATAAAACATTAAATTTTAACTGATAAAAGAAAGCAAATAATCTTACATCTTTGAAACATTGGACAAGTGAAATAATTTAATAATTTTGAAGTGTAATCCATAGCCCCTGCAGTATAATCGATTAATACCCAAGAGGAATAATGATCAGATAATCTGGTTTACTGGTGTGGGGTGGGGGGGGGGGGGGTGGTGATCTGACATTATTTTCTCTGAACTTTACGCAGGACCTTTTATCATGATTCATGTGAGAATCTGAGGCCACATGTAAGACATTCCCTCAATGGTCCACTGAACTTTACCAAGTGACATGCTCAAATCTCTGAAATTGGATTTGAAATTGTAAGCTTCTCACTCAAGGTATGCCATTGAGAGTATGCTGTTTATTCTAGAAGACAACCATCTGCAATCTCCGAAATGAGTGCCAAGTGATTGGCACTTCTGCCAAATTACACAGCAGCTTCGCTGAACATCAAGAAGATTTTGCAGAGGCCAGAGATCAAAATGTTTGGAGGCGATCAGGGAAGTCCAGAGATTACGAGGCCTGGTGAGCGGCTAGTGACTTAAGGAGCATGTGGAGAGGGTGTTGGTATTGGCAAGAGAATGGAAATCAGGATGGTTGAGTAGACTGCACATTGGAACATACAAGGAGATTAGAGATCACCTGATCACCACTCACCATCCCTGGTGGTATGGTTAGGCGACAACACGACAAGCCCTTCACAAGACACAAATGTGCCACCTAATTAATAATTAAAAATAAGACCAGTTCTACACTGTCAGTCATGTTTAAATTAGAACATAGAACAGTGCAGCACGGGAGAGGCCCTGTACCCCACATTATTTGCATCAATAATAAGGCCAAACTAAATTAATCCCATCGACCTGCACATGGTCCATATCCCTCCATTCTCTTCATATTCATGTGTCTGTCTAAATGTCTCTTAGAAGTTGCTATCATATCTGCTTCTACCACATTCCCTGGCAATGTGTTCCAGGCACCAATGACTCTGTGTAAAAGAACTTGCCTTGCAATACTCCTTTAAACTCCCCCCCCTCACCTTAAACCTATGCCTTCTAGAAATGTATGCCACTCATAACTTTATATACTTCTATCAGGTTGCCCCTCAGCCTCCAACACTCCAATCCCGGCAACATCCTGGCAAACCTCTTCTGCACCCTCTCCAAACCTTCCACATCCTTCCTATAGTGGGGTGACCAGAACTGCACATAATACTCCAAAAGTGGTCTAACTAGAGTTTTCTCCAGCTGCAACATGACTTCCCAGTTTTTATTGTCAATGCCCTGACCAATGAAGGCAAGCATGCCATATGCCGTCTTTATCACCTATCCACTTGTGTGGCCAGTTTCAGGGAGCTAAGGACTTGTACCCCAAGATCCCTTTGTACATCAATGCTCCTAATGAGTCCTGCCATTTACTGTATACCTTCCTCGTGCATTTGACCTTCCAAAATGCATCACCTCACACTTGTCCGGATTAAAATCTATCTGCCATTTCTCCACCCAAATTTCCAACTGATATATATCCTGCTGTGTCCCTTGACAACATTCCTCGTTATCCACACCTCCACCTATTTTTGTGTCAACTGCAAACTTACAAATCAGACCACCTACATTTTCATCCAAATCATTAATACATATTACAAACAGCAGAGATTCCAGCACTAATTCTTGCCAAACACCACTGGTCACAAACCTCATCAGAAAAATATTCCTCCAACACGATCCTCTATCTTCTATGACCAAGCCAATTTTGGATCCAATTTACTAATTCACCCTGTGACTTAATCTTCTGGTCCAGCCTATCATCAGGCACCCTGTCAAATGTCCATGTATGCAACCTCGACTGTTCTACCCTCATCAATCATCTTCATCACTTCCTCAAAAAACTCAATTGAATTTGTGAAACTGGACCTCCCTTGTACAAAATGATGCTGACTATCCCTAATAGGTCCATGCTTTTCTAAATGCAAGTAAATCCTGTCCCTAAGAATCTTCTTAATAATTTCCCTATCACTGATGGAAGGCTCATTGGCCCATAATTTCCAGGTTCGTTTCTATTGCCCTTTTTAAAGAAAGAAAAAACTTTGACTATTCTCTAGTCTTCTGGTACCTCACCCATGGCTAAAGAGGATACAAAGATCTCTGTCAAGACCCCAGCAATTTCCTCCCTTGCTTTCCTCAGTATCCTCCAATAGCCACTTTCTCTGGCTCCATACATAAACTCCCTCCTTTTTCTTTGTGCGGGCCTACCTTTTCACTCCTAATATACGTATAAAATGCCTTGGGATTCTTCTTAATCCTACTTGCCAAGGGCAATTCATGTCCCCTTTTAGCCCTCCTAACTTCTTGTTTAAGTTCTTTCCTGCTTCCTTTATATTTTCCAAGGGCCTTGTCTAATTTCAGCTTCCTAAATCTCACACGCTTCTTTTTCCTTTTTTGACTAAACTTACAATATCTCTTATCATCCAAGGTTTCTGAACCTTGCCATCCTTATCTTTCATCCTCACAGGAACATGTTGGTCCTGAACTCTAATCAACTGGCCTTTAAATAACTCAAATGGCAGATATAGATTTACTATCAAACAGCTGTCCACAATCTACTTTCTCTAGTACCTGACTACTTAGCCCGACCTTCTGAACTTGCTGGTCTGTTTTCTCTTAAAATTATCCACACAATATAAGTTTCCAATAGAATATTAACTTACCTCTCCAGGCATATGCAAATATAGTGATTATATCATCTTTTGATATTCCAAACATAATAGTTACATTTATGTATATCAATAGTCCGTAAGAAATTTACAAATCCCGAGGTTGTTTCTCATCCCCATCAACAGAGCTTCATGTCCTTTTTAAACAAAGAATCGCATCACAACAATGCTATAGCAATATTAAAATTAGCAAGAAACTATTTTATTCTGCTAACCAGGCACAGCAGGCAGTACAGACTAAGTTAGGCTTCCAGATATTTTTACTTGCTGTATCAGATTTATCACCAGACTGCAGCATATCAGAACCCCAAAGCAGTCAGTTTTTCAGCCAAGACATCATGGGCAAAGCCAATATTTTGAAATGAAATCATTAAAGAAAGCAACAGTTTGACATTGTCCACAATCTAAACTAGCTGAAAAAATACTCCAAATCAGCATAGTTCATTGCACTCAGCTGTAGCCTTGGAGCTTATCCTGCACTGTCTAGTAAGAACTCCAACATTATGCTGTCATGGTACAGAGCTGAAGGGCAGGAATTATGGCATGTGTAACTGTGCTGAAGACAATATTTGAGATGGCAGAAAAAAGCTATGGCCATTCCAATGAGTCATGAAAATGTACGTAAAAAAAAGAAAAATAGCAGTAGGTATGGGCCTTTCCACTCTTCAAACCTGCTCTGCCATTCAATACAATCATGGATGATCCTCCATCACAATATCAATTTCCTACTCTGTGCCCATAGCCATTAATGCTTTTGCACCTTGAAATCAATTTACCTCAAACATATTCAGCAACTTGGCCTCCACAAGAGATCTCTCTTCATCTCAGTCCAATGACTCTGCTCCACAAGAGATCTCTCTTCATCTCAGTCCAATGACTCTGCTTTGAAATTTGACCTCTGGTCCTAGATCCTCCAGTTAAGGGCAATATCCTACCTGCATCCAGCCTGACGAGCTCAGTCAGAATTTTGAATGCTTCAATGATAAAGTGGTGAAGAAGGCATATGGCATGCTTGCCTTGATTGGATGGGGTATTGAGTACAAGAAATGAGATATCATGTTCTAGCTGTGTACCATGTTAGTGAGACCACACAGAGAATATTACGTGCAGTTCTGGTCTCCATACTATAGGAAGGATGTCATTAAGCTAGAGATGGTGCAGAAAAGGTTCACAAGGATGTTGTTGGGACTGGAGAGCTTGAGCTATGAGGAGGGACTAGTTAGTCTGGGACTTTTTTCTCTGGAGCGAAGGAGGTTAAGGGTAGAAGGAGATTAAGAGGGATTTCCTCTCCCATCGGGTAGAAGATACAGGAGCCTGAAGGCACGTACCACCAGACTTAAGGACAGCTTCTACCCCACTGTGATAAGACTATTGAACAGTTCCCTTATACAATGAGATGGACTATGACCTCACGATCTACTTTGTTGTGACCTTGCACCTTATTGCACCGCACTTTCTCTGTAGCTGTGACACTTTACTCTGTACTGTTATTGTTTTTACCTGTACTACATCAATGCACTCTGTACTGACTCCATGTAACTGCACTGTGTAATGAATTGAGCTGTACGATCGTTTGTAAGACAAGTTTTACATTGTACCTCGGTACAAGTGACAATAATAAACCAATACCAAACTTAAAGAGGTTTATAAAATCATGAGGAGCTTAGATAAGGTGGATGGTCAGTCTTTTTCCTAGGGTAGAAGAGTCTAAAACTAGATGGCATAGGTTTAAGGTGAGAGAGGAAAGATTTCAAGGGGACCTGAAGGGCAAGTTTTTCCACATAGAAGGTGGTGGGTATATGGAACAAGCTGCCTGAGGAAGTGGTACAGGCAGGTACAATTACAATATTTAAAAGACATTTGGACAGGTACATGGATCGGGAATGCTTAGAGGGATATGGGCCAAATGCAGGCAAATGGGACTAGCTCAGGAAGGCACCTTGCTTGGCAAGGACAAGTTAGGCTGAACAGCCTATTTCCGTGCTGTATAACTCTATGAGATTTCCTCTCATTCTACTAAATGAGAATAAAAGCAGGCTTAGTCGACCCAAGCTTTACTCATAAGACAGTTCTGCCATCCCAGGAATCAGTCATCACACCTCCTCTATGACAAGTACATCATCTCCCCAGGTTAGGCATACCTCTATTCCCCAGCAGGGTAGTAAAGATCAGATCATAAAATCCATGCTTTGCTCCAGTTTCCTATTGTGCCAGAGTTGCAGTCTATGCTTGTATGGACACTATGAATCAAAAAATCCCTGGCCATAGCAAGAAATGTGCTAGAGATTCTAGTGACGTTGCCACTCACTCTGAACTGATTCCTAAAACTGATTCATAAGTCAAAGCTACCAAGATGTTTCTGCAAAGGAAGGTGCCATTCACCAGAGATTGATCCCAGTTTCCATATAATGGCAAGTACAATGTTCATTTCACATTTTTTCCCCCAGGTGGCAACCCATAATTTTTTACCATTTTGAGTATCTAACCACAGGCAGCCTTCACCTTCAGCCACCCTGAGAAAGCTTCACATCCTCACTCACATCTCAGTCTTTGGCTTCTTCATGTTCTTAAAGTAACGGGATATCCTCTGAAGAGTATGCATATGTCAAGTAGCATGGTGGAGTTGATAAAAGAAATACATGGTGTCATGATCTTTTTAGAATGAATAATGGTTTAGATTGTACACAGTCAAAATTCAAGATGCTAAGTTAGAGGCCCCCTTAACCATCATGCATAGTGAAGGATTATTATCCAAATATTGCAAAAAAAAATGTTGTGCATAAAATGGACAAGGAATGGTGTTGAATTTGTAACCTTGCCTCTTCTTGTGAGATCATTGAAGGCTGTCCTCTGGGTGAGAGTGCTGGCAAAGAATCCAAGTGGCTCCCTGGCTAGGCCAGGACATCCAGAAGTGTCAAATTCAATTTCCATTAGAGGGGTTTGCAAATCTGAGTTGATTGAGTGCCTGGAATATGACAATAGCCAATAATTTTTACGTCACCGTATCCTTCTGGAAATCTGACTAATCAAGTTTTAGTCAGTTCATCGAATCTGTCAGGATCCCTAAATAAAAAGCAACACACATGCTGGGTCTCCAAGCTGAAAGTGAAGATAATCCTTGTTGCGGACTGTTCCCATCAAGGACTGGGAGATATTACTGACAAAAATGGAAGATGAGAAAAGTACAATAAAGTTTATTCGGCATACATAATATGGACAAAGATTTACAAAATATTTTAATAAATGTTATAGTGTATAAGGAAAGTAATTTCCCTGGTATGGAGCTATAGGTAGGAGGTTAAAAGCTGTTACATTATACAAGAAGTATGCCACTTATTGGTGCTGTCTCACAAAAGATACCTCAATAAATAGGAAGGAAAGTCACCAAACTCATCAGATAATAATTGCCTACCACTGACGCAAGGCTCACCAGCCTGTCGTTACCTGGCTTATGTTAGAAGACAACATTAGCTATCTTCCAGTCTCCTGTTACGTCACCTATAGCTAATGAAAATGCAAAACTTCCATCAGGGCCACAGCTATCTCTTCCCTTGCTTCCCATGGCATCCTAGGATAGATCTCATCTGGCCCTAAGGTCTTATCAATACTTATGACATCTAACCATTTCCCCTTCTTAATACTAACATGCTCCAGACTATCAACATACCTCTCCCTGAACTCACTATCCTTCATGTCATCCTTGGTGAATACAGATGAGAAGTATTCATACAGGACCTTACACACCTGGCTCCATACATAAATTGCCCCTTTGAGGATAGCATTCAGAATCTCATTTACTTTCATCAGAGAGCAGCCAGGAATAAATGGTGTAAGAAACAAACCACCTCACAAGTAAGCAAACTGTCCCATAAAACACTTCCCATCTCTGCTGTAGCTAAACCTGCAGATCCGATGGTAATCTCCAGTCATCTCAGAACACACAGAGAACTGGAGTGTAATCATCTTCAACCCCGAGGGACTGCCTTAGGAAGAAAAAAATTGTATTTTCTAGATTCTTCTCATCTAAGTGAAGATAATTGATATTATCATGTATATTTGCACGGAATATTTTGAAAATATAAAGAACCATACAGCAATTAGATTACAGACCTTGATATATTAACGGAAAATTATGCAGTTTAATGCTTAAAAGGGTAGTACACAATAGCAAATACATGAGTTTACTGGAGTACATAAAAAGTTTTCTCTAAAAGCTTAAATTATTTCATTTTCCTTTTTTTAAACACCTCATTAAAACTAGTAAATTCGTTACTAAGAAAGCAAACTCCACTAAAGTAAAATGGAAAAACTTATTTTTTGCGTTAGTAGTTACCTCAGGCATTAGTATGTGCAATACTATTTCCAAAATAAAATGATTACATAAACACCACCCATTTTTTGGAGAGGGATAGTTCCTTACCGAGACAAGCTACCCTCACCACCACCAGCTTTACGCTGCTCCCTTCATCACTGGCGCCCGACAGCTGATTGACAACGACCCAAATGTGAGAGGCGGGGCTCCCTTGCACGCAACGGCCCTTGGAGGAACGCACCAATCAGCAGAGTGGGAAGCAAAGAGGGCGGGCACTTCTAGGGCCGTCACAAAGTTTTGCGACAGCAATCTGCTGCACGGCAGAGTCGTGGGAGGACGATTTCAGGTGGGAGGTTGGTCGGCTGTAACTGACCTGAAGCTGAACTGTGGAGGGGCGCTGGATGGGATGTTGCTGTCTACTGTATATTTTTGTTCATTGGAGATAATCTGCCTTTAGTTAAAAATGGTAAGTGTCTGAATCCCCATATAAATATTAGTTTTTTTTCTGTTAGTGAAGTGGATTTCAAAGTCTCAGCTGCCGAGAAGTTTTCCAGGATAATAGACGATTATTGTGCTTTTTGTCTGTCATGGTAATGGGAGGTGCACATGTGTCAGCCTGGCTCACACCACCGAATCCAGCTGGATACCCTAGATTGCTTGATCGGTGCCCTTAAACATTAGATGAGGCTTTAAAGGCTTTAGGGTTCCACTTTCACCTAGGGATGAAATTGTTTCTTCAATACTGCACTGGCATACTTAGGATAACAGCAAGTTAAACATATTCTTACTAACACTTATCAAGGATAATTAGTAATTGGTCCTTACGAACTATAAAATATTGGTTTGGTTCCATCTGTAGAATTGTTTCAGAAGCAATTTGAGAAGCCTGAATGTTTCCCAACGTTACGCTTGTAGTTGTTAAATGTGAAGGTCAGTGGAAACCTGAGATTGTGGCACATGAATTTACTCGGTGCACATGGACTGGAAAAAGGGATGAAGATTCCATAGTAGTTGATTTGGAGTCGTAACTGAGACAAAACTGGTTGTCGTGAAGGAGTTTGAACTGAGAAAGACAAACTAGTTTTGTGTATGCCCTGTTGTAAAGGGGGCATGATTGGGGCACATTTTAAGAAGTTTCTGTTATGTAACATCTGTAACTTGTTCTGAATGTATGTAAATTCAAACCCACACTTGTTTAAACGATCTGTAGTAAAACTATTATTCTATTTCTAGGCTAGCACAATGGTAGCGGTTGGCCTAACAGTTGCGGCTGCAGCGTTTGCAGGTTTGTATTGAAACTACTTTGTTTATTAAAGTTTTATTCCTGTAACTGGTATGTTTGTTGATGTGCATATTGATTTTTCCATGACAGAAGTATTGTGCAAATGCATTTCCTATATCTACACAATTTACTTCTTTGCAATATACATGGCATGAGTTAACATGTTAAGGAGAGTGGGCATGAAAAATCATAGAATAAGTTGTACTTCCTTATTTGGGTTAAAGACTTAAAATGTATTTTCCAGTGTTTCAACGAGATAACAAGACTTCCAGTTTAGAGCTACATCAAACCCAAGGTTCATGAGGGCAGTAAAAAAAACAATAAACCTCGGAGACTAGGAAGATATACGTAGGATGATGCAGCACGGATGAATATTGGTGATTGTACAACATATTTAGTAAAACTTGCTTCACTACTTTTTCCACAGCCCTGTAAAGGTTTCATATAAAATGTTATCCAATTCCCTATTGAAATTTACAAATGAATCAGCTTCCACCAACCTTTTGGGTAGTGCAATCCAGTTAACAATGCAGTTTATAGTTAGATTTCTCGACTGTTTTCTGGTTCTTTGCTTGTCACATGGGTGAAAGGGGCATTTGATCTTAACTATTGAATAAGCTGGCTATTAATACTTGAAGTGGGTTGAAAAGAAGTTTTAACTTTTAAATGAAAGAATTGGGACTGTCAATCACCATTATGCAAACTGACATGCATTAATCTCACACCATGGCAAAAGGTACACATTTTAAACACATACAAAAAAAGGAGGCACTCTGTATATTGCTTAAGTGTTGGGTTTCTGAACACTTGTAAAGAGTAGCCTGGCTTGGGCAGGAGAATGGTATAGGCTGCCTATGTGTGCTGCATGCTTAATGCTAACCTGCCATGAGGTTGTACAAAGATCCTGAAAGAAGCATAGTGGTGATAGCCTTTTCTCATAGTCCCTTATGACACTGGAGACTATTTGGCCTATCCAGTCTATGCCATTTTTCAGTATTTCTATCAGCAAAGATTTATTTAGACTGGTTCCAGGGATATTAGGTTTGGCAGACAAGGAGAAATTGATTAGACTGAGACTGTTGTACCCAGAGCTTCAATGAGATCACTTCTTTCTTTTAAATGTAGAAAATTCTTAAAGGCTTGGCAGGTGAGATGGAAGGAAGACGTTTCCTTGACTGAAAAGTCTAGGACTGGGAGTAGGTTTGAAAACAGATTAACTGTAGGACTGAGAAATTTCTTCACTCAGTGGGTGGCGAACATTTGGAAATCTCCAGCCCAGACATCTCATTCTCAAGATTCATTCAAAACTGAGTTTGATAGATTTCTGGGTACTAAGAGCAATCAAATGATAAAAGAATAATGCTGGAAAATGGCACTAAGATAGATCAGCCATGATCTTGATGAATGTTGGGGCATGTTTGAAGGGCTGCATGGCCTCCTCTTGCTTCTACTTTTTTCTTCAGTCCCATTTCCCCCATGTTTCTCCCTATTCTCTCTCATCCATCAATTCTCCCCTTATTCTCCTGTCACCCACGTACACTCAGGTGATTTTTTTTTCAGAGCCAATTAACCTACCTTGTTCGTGTGGTTTGTGCAGAATCTGAGCTTCAATCCTGCAGCCCAGGAAATGCAGTCTGCAGAGTACAATGCAGTAACAAGGCTCATCATACAATACATTTTGTTTCTCTCTTTTAAACAGTGAGGTAAAGCTAAGCTTGGAGGCAAAAATCACAGCTGTAGTGAGCACTCCCTACCATGTCAACATTCTAGTGCAAAGTGACATGAATGACACATGTGGCTCAGACTTTGGTGCCTCTTCTATCTCTGCAGGCATCTGATTTTCCACACTGCCATTTAGGTTTGCACTGGCCCCTGACTTAATCTTATGGCTGTTCCCTCCCCTCCTGTCTGCCCTGAATTAAGCTTTAAAGCTGCATGGCCAAAATCTGGAACTTTTTGAAGTTGAGTTGGATATCTGAAGCAAAATTTCTCAGTGGTAATGCTTTGCTGGCAGGATACAGCTCCACAGGTAACAATCACTTGCAAGATTTCATCCAAAAAAAGCTATCCTTAGTTTAGCAGTGTATAATCAAGCTATTTGATAAAAGACTATACAGACATTCATAATGGATTGAGGGACATCGCAGAAGATGCTGGAATTGGAGGAATGCAGAGTTCTGAGGTTCATAGGGTGAGTTTTAAGACATTGAGGGCAAACCCAGGGGGATTTGAACAGAAGATCTTTTAAATTGCATTGTTGCAGTTATAAAGATATCATTTTCACTGAACCATTCAATATTATTGACATTCAGCCATCTTTTTCCAGAAGAGCTGAATGGCTTCTTCTGGAAATCCCCACCGTTCCAGAGGTCAGTTTTCAGCCAAGTTGATTCACTTCATGTGAAGGCAAAAAAAAAACAGCTTAGAGAGAGCACTGGATATTGCAAAGGTGTTGAGACCAGATGACTTCCTAACTGGCCTACTGAATACTTGCATGCCAAAACTAGCTGCGCCTCTAGCCAAGCTATTCTACTATAGCTACAACACTGGCATCAACTGGACAATGTGGAAAATTGCCCGGGTAACTCCTTTTTGCAGGACAAATCTGATCAATCTAATCTCAATAATCAACATTTCTGGAACGTGGACCAAAAGAGTTAAATTCCACATGCAAGGGCAAAAGTGACTTCTTGATAGCAAGGCAGTATTTGACCAAATGTGGCATCAAGGAGCTCTAGTAAAATTCTATGGGTATCAAGGAAAAAACACCTCAATGGCTGTAGTTACACCTAGCAGAAAGAGATGATTGTTGTTGCTGGATGTCAATCATCCCAGCCCAAAGAAAACATTGCTGGAATACCTTGGGGCATTGTCCCAAATTGACTATCTTCAGCTGCTTCAATGACTTTTCTTCATTTATAAAGTTAGAGGTGAAGACACTTACTCAATTGTTCAATTCCAAAGGAGATTTATAAGAATATTGTCAAGAATGCTAACTTGTAGCCAAGGTTGTTTTCCTTTGAACAGGAGATTTGAGGTGGACAATGTTGAGGGCTAGAAAGAGTAAAGAAGCAACTATTTCCCTTTAGAGAGGGATCAAAATCACGGACATAAATTTAATGAATTGATAGAAGGATGAGAGGGGACAAGGAATTATCTTTTTCAGCCAGTTGGTAGAAGGGTACAGAAATTCCAGTCAAAAAGGTGGTAGAGGCAGAAACTGGAGACTGGAAGATGGGAATAGGTTAGTTAGGTCTTTTCCTGAGCTGAATGCCTGCCTATATCATAAATTTTCTATGATTCTACAAAAGGCTGGCTACACCAGTAACATCCACTTCCCAAAAAATGAATAAAAGAAAATACTTATTTTATAGCATCATTAAAATTGTAATCCACAATTCAATTTTTTCAATCTTGCTGTTGATTGATTATTTTTATCATCATTCAACAGCTCTAGAAGGAACATTAACCTTTCTTCTCTCTCAAGGAAGCACATTTGAATTTGTACTTTTTTTCCACATTAAGTCATTCACTTTTATGCAGGCTGGGTTTTTTGTTCTTCCTTTTTAGGACGGTATGTTGTTCACGCTATGAAGCATGTAGAACCTGCTTTGAAAAAAACTATTCAGAATCTGCCGAAGTCGGTTAGTTTTTATATTGCTTGGTTTATTAAACTATGATAAATTACAACATCCAAAGAGTATCTTCACACCAATAAAGTTTTAAACCCTGTCTGGATGTACTCATCTGCAAACAATTGATGTACACTTTTCCAGTCTATTTATCTGCTCTAATCTACGCACCCTCCCCCTTAATTTGCTGTATTCTGCTCATTAAGGAGCAACTACATTGTTTTCACCAAACCTGCCGACAAGGGCGATGCTGTTGTTTAAGCAAACAGTTTACCTTGCAGAGTTGAAACACCTTTTTATAGTTTCTCCTGGACTATGATATGCTGAAGTGCATCAAGCCATTGTTTTCCAAATAATCGTGAACCCCATTTCCTCTTGAATTCTTTGCAGCATATGCTCCAACCCTATTATCCTCCAAGCATATTTTTGTGTAGTTCCCAAGATCCCCAAGCAAGATTATCCTGGTATACCTGTCATTACAGCTTGTTTTTAAACCTGCTAGGTGATGGGAAATGCATGGTTATACTTGATCTCCACTAACCTCATTTGCATTAACATTGCTTCCCCAAATACTTAAGAGTAAAGTGATTGGGATAAACTTATGATTGATTTGTATAACACCATTAAAGCATAACAAGTTTTATGCTCCACCAGATTTTAATCTCTTTACATTTGGGTTTGAATCATTCTTGGTGTTTAAAAGAGGGTTGGATGAAGATGAGAAAAAAAATTTGCAGTGTTCTAGGGAAAGGGCAGAAGAATGGGATTGAATGACTAGATCTAAAAGGAGCTGGCTAAACTTGATGGTCTGAATGGACATATTTTCACCATGGATTCCCAATTCCTTTGTACCTTTTTATCCTTCATTTAGATGACCCGAGGCCTCTTCACTTACTTAAACAGAGGCCAAACCTACCCACTCCACCACCACCTTCCTTCACCTGGCTGATCACATTCTTGCATCAAAAAACTTCTTTAATTTGGAGGGAAGTAAATGGGATTAAGAACGTAGCTATTGGAAACCTCTGAGTCAACCACCAGTCACATCTTCCCCTCTCTTTTCACCCCCCCCCCCCCCCGTCCTTGGCCTTCTCCACTACTGCAATGAGGCCAAACACAAACTAAAACACCTTGTACTCTGCTTGGATGGTATACAACCCAATGATATGAACATTGAGTTTTCCATTTTCAGGTAACCCACATCCCCGTTCCTTTCCCACTCCTACTGGTCAACCTAGGTTATCTTTCCCATTTACTTCTGTCCATCAGGACCACTTCTCCCATGGTCAACTCTTCCTATCCCCTCCTCCATTGGCCAGTCATCCCTCCCTCATCTGGTTCTACTTGTCTCCTTCCAGCCTCTGTCCTTATCTTCAACCTCACCCCACCTGGCTCCATCTGCTCAAATCTTTTTCCATCTGTTTCCACCTATCACCCACCATCTTTCAGGAGATGGATAGCAACCAGTATCCTTTACACACCTGCAGCTACCTGGACTATGCTTTTTCCTATTCTGGTTCCTGAAATACTTCCATTCCCCTTTCCCACTTTCATAGTCTGTTCTCTATTGCCCTTCACACCTATGCCTTCCTCTGTTCAACTGCAATTTCCCCTCCACCCTAACTGAAAGACTTGCAATCACGTGTTTCATTTCCTGCACCTCCCTGCCACACCCTCTCGTCCCATCCATATAGGGTTCCCCTCATCTTTGCCTTCCACCCCATTGGTCTCCATGTTTAAATGGATCATCCTATATGATTTCTGACATGCTAATGCGATGCCACTACTAAATACATCTTCACCACCTCCTTACCCTTCAGTGTCCGAAGTGCTGCCTTGCAGCTGCTTTGGATCACTTCTCCATCTCCTCCAGTACCCTCTCCCTTTTCAATACACTTTCTGATGCAATTCCAATCCTTTCATCATTTCTCTAGCTTTCCAAGGACCCAAATAATTACTACATGAAGCAGCAATTTGCTTGTACTGTTTTCAATTTAATAAATTACATTCTCCTCTCTGAAATCAAATGCAGATTGGGTGGTTGCTTTGCAGAACACTTGTTCGAAGGGTAACCTAAACTTTCATTTGCCTGTAATTATTCCTTCAGTTTCAACTCCTGCGAGGCTCCAATGAAGCTCACCAATGAAGCTCAATGCACACTCAAGAAAAAGCACTTTGCCTGCCCACTAGGCATGTTATAGCTTCGTGGACTCAGCTGAATGCAGCAATTTCAGATAATCAGTCATTCCAGCCTTTCATCTAATATAGAGCATTCAGGTTTTTTCCCCCGCCTTTAAGGTAACCTCAGCTTTCATTTGTCTTGTATTTGCAACACCTCCAAACACCCCTTTTGTTATTAACTACTTTTTACCACTTGCTTTCACCATCACTTGTATCATTTAACCTCTTCAAGCCTTGACCATGCAACAGGCATTTTTTTTCTTTCTGTACTTCTCACAAACCTATAACCACAGGGACTTCGGTCATTCAAGGGAAAGAATTACTGACATCTTGTCAGGGAAGTAGGATGGTAAATGAATTTTCCCTTCCCAGTATTGTTCACACCCAACAAATTGAAAATGGAGTATTATTGGGCCCAGATGTGCTTTATTTTAAAGGCAAACTGCTATACATCCAGTGCCTACTTATTTTCCAGGTATATTCTTGAATTTGTCCTTATTCCCAAATTCATAAGGATTATCAGCTTTGCTGAATATGTATAACTTTAACTTTTCCAAACAGTGATTTAAAAACTATTTGATTTCAGGCTTTCAGTGGATACTATAGGGGTGGATTTGAAGCCAAAATGACAAAGAGAGAGGCAGCTCTCATTTTGGGAGTGAGGTAAGACAACATTTCATTTTAATTTACAATAAAATGCCCTTGCAGGCATTGGTTTTATGGTCAAATATTTGTATTTCTAAAAAACAATGAAATTCAGATTTGTGGTCCTCATCGATTACACAAGTCATTTCAAATTATATGGTTCTGCAGTGTACAAGTATCACAAGTAATATGTACTTAATTTTTAAATGTACAGGTTGTATGAACAAATTTAGGTTCCCATTCTTGGAAGGTTCTCCTATACACTTTGACAATTCACTTGAACACTTACATAATAGCAACATGTAGATAATTGTCTCATTGATAAATTGTCAAAGGGCAACTGACAAGATGGATAAATTGTTATAGTTCTTACAGGATATTCATACTTAAGTACTTTTAATTTCTAAACCTGTCTATTAACAGCCCCACAGCTAACAAGATTAAGATCCGGGAAGCACATAGGAGGATCATGGTACTCAACCACCCAGATAAAGGTGAGATTATTCATTAAATGCAAACTAAACTCTTAAATTTTAATTGTATTTTTAACATTGAATTAAATGGGTTTATTTGGCAGGTGGATCTCCTTATCTTGCATCCAAAATCAATGAAGCTAAAGATTTACTGGATTCTCAGAACAAAAAGTGATCTCGTCTGAAAGTGGCAAACTATAATCACTTTTCAAAAAGGAAAGTTTGTTATTCAGAGGTTTAAACTTCATGTAATCACTCTCAATAAATCATAAGCTAATTGTATTGTTATTTAAGAAATCTTTTGCAGAAGTAGGATTCTGTATTAGGACAAAGTTTTGACCTCCTAACAGCAAGGCATCATCTGTGTTTCATGTTTAAAATAGCAACATGACAAAACCATTATGGCAATAACTGATTTTCCTATTTCCACTACTAGGTACTGAAAAGGTGGCCATTTCTAGAAGTATATGCAAGAGAGTATGAGCTTAAAAAAAATGACAAGGGGATTGAATTACTTTGTTCTTTAGACTAGTTGCTGCAACAGGCTAGAGGAAGTACCAGGGCACATTTTCTTAGAATGGGTTTTGTTGATGCACTCTCTCCAAAAAGGTGAAATTATACATGATTTGCCATAGTAATTGATATCAAAATTACATACTCTCCAATTATCTCAAAGGGTTAAATGCAAGATAGCACATCTGAGAATACAATGAATTAGCAAAGAAACTTGAAGTACTATATATGTTCTTTGCTTCATTGTTTAGAAGAGTGGTGGTAATAAAATTGCTTTTTATATTATCTTGACCAATGCACAATTTATTGGAAGGTATAGTCAAATTGTGTGTGTGTCATATCCACATACATAAATATATACACTGAAGCCCTAGGGAAAGGAACTCACCTAACCTGATGGAGCACCCAACTAAGAATAAATGCTGGGGAAATCAGTAATATGTATAGGGTTCCCACAAAGACTGCAGATGCCGGAAATCTGGAGCAGCAACACACAATGCTGGAGGAACTCAGCAGATCAGGCAGCATCTTTGGAGGGAAATGGACAGTTGACATTTTGGATCGAGTCCCTCCAGGACTGGAAAGTGGGGAGAAGCCAGTATAAAAGGGGAGGGGGTGGAGCAAGAACTGGCAGGTGACGGGGAAGCTAGGCAAGTGTGGGAGGGGGAGATGCAAGACGCTGGGAGGTGATAGATGGAAGTGACAAAGGGCTAAAGATGGACCAAGGAATGAAGGGAACCAGAGGGAGGAATGTATAGGTGATGGGCAAGTCATGGGGGGGGGGGGGGGGGGGGGGGAGGAGAGAAGAGAGCAGAGAGGAGGAGGAAGAAGAGAGACAAGGGACAGAGGGGAGTGGTTACTGGAAGTTAGAAAAAAAAAATCAATATTCATGCCATCAGCTTGGAAACTACCAAGGTGGAATATTCTACTGTTCATCTAATCTGCATTTAACCTCAATTTGGCAGTAGAGAAGGCCTGGACAAACATGTCAGTGTGGGAATGGGAAGTGGAATTAAAATGGCTGGCCACTAGGAGATCCTGGCTGTTATGGTGGATGCAGCGAAACTGCTCGATGAAGTGATCCCACAATCTTTGTCAGGTCTCACCGATGTAGAGAAGGTTGCACCAGGAGCACCAGATGCAATAAATAATACCAATTATATAAGGTTACACAGTCATGATTCCCCAAAACGCTTTACAACTAACAAAGTCTAAAATATTACTCTTACACGACGAAAACAACCACTAAACACCATGTTGCAGAATCCCAAAACAGCAATAAAGTATTGGATAGATAAGTGCTAACCAATAACTAAAAAAGCAGATTAAGCACAAATTCTTTCATTTTTTTTAAAAACACAAAAAAGATCTTTTGCACTAGAATCTCAGCCTAGATCAAAATCCTGGCACTAAATTAGATTGTTCATTTTTCTGAGTATTAAAACAGAAATAGCTCGTACACAGCACACAAGTTAATCTACACCAGCTATAGAGAGACACTTTTAATGATACCTAACAAAGAGCAAGTCAATCAGAATAATACTCAACCAGTTTAAATCCAAGTATTTATCTAAAATACAAAATCTCATTTGATGAGTGAGATAAGTGAAAATTGGTGAATCTGGATATTACTATTTAAGTTGTAAGAAAGGGCAGCAGCCATTTTTTTTGACAGATTCCATGTGCCAAACAAAAAAAAACTCCATCCTCCAGCTCACTGCTAAAGCTCTTCAAGCATGATATGTTCTTTCTGAGAGAGGAGCCAAGCTATTCAATTGAAACATCTCATCTTGAACAGAATGTTTAATTAGTAGCTGATTGTTTGAGGTTTTAAAAATTTCTCACCATCTCATTCCAGTGAGCAGATATAGATTTGTTAGAGATCTGTGGAATGCAAGTAACTATGGTATATACAGTATCAAATAGGCATGGTAGTTTAATGTAGTAGGAACAAATGTGTTGACTTACTGCCTAATAAATTGGTGTGGTAGTTATAATATAATGAGACATTGCAGAGTCAAGGAAGAATCAGAGCATATGATAGAACCAGTAAGCATAATTAAATAATGACTAATATGACCACAATACTCAACAATAAATTCTCTATATAATAAGTTCCAGGTTTTAAAAAAAAAGCTTAACTATGTGGAATGATGAATGCTGAACCAGAAAAAATATCCAGCAACACTTAGAATGATTTCTTTGTCTGCCATTTTTCATCATGCACCTCGTAGCCAGAATGTGTGGGCATGTCACAAATAAGCAGTGGAAAGGTGCAAGAAACTTTCTCACTCAAACAGGCCAGGATAAAAATGAGAATTTGTACATTTTCCTTTGGTCAGTTAGTCAATGTATCAACATGTCCATCAAATTGCTAATCATTTATTTAGGACTTTTTCGTGGTTCATCATAAATTGAGGCTAGAATACAATGCGACAAATCTACAATCCCCAAAATAAATAGCAGCAATAAGATCAAAAAGCAGCATCAGGAGTCCTCATTTTCAGTATCTTACATTCTCAATCTAGAATGTTGCTCTCTGAGTACCAGGCTCTATATTTTGTGTGGCTCAATGTGTGTATATAGGGAGAGTCTTAAATTGTTCTGGGAGAAAAGCACAACTATTGTTTTTGAACAAATCTATATTCTAAAGATATCACTTGGTGCAATATTTACAAAATACATAAATAATTTCAAATTTGAAAACATTTCAAAATAAAGCCAGAGAAAACATTTCTTTGCATATTTTGTCAGAAGATGGAAGATCAAACTTTATTCATCAACTATCTGCATACAAAACATATTGCACATCAACCAACCAAAACAAAATAAAAATACCCTAAGGACTCTAACCAATGTAGTTTACATGGAAAATTGTTTCTCTGGAACTTAATCTTACAGTAGTTGGATTATTTTGGCAATGACATCTACAACCAGTTTAGTGTAATATTTAAAGCATTGCTTGATTTTTAAATACTGTACAGTTAATAAATAAACCAAACAAGCCCCTTGTAAAATAGTCACTGCCAACATCCCATTGTCCCTGCAGATGTATAGATGCAAACAAGTAATCTCCAGTGGTCTGCAATTTTCTCTACATACAACATTAAAAAACCTACAGAGATTTAGTAAAATTGACCAGTTTCCAGACTAGTATCACCTAGTATTCCTAATGTTAAATTTACAATTCAGTGCAAAATTTTGAAACTGCATTTTTCTATTGTTTTATTCAATGAAAAAGTGGTTGCATATTGGAGAACTTGACAAAAAGCAGCCAATGCTTTACTCCATATTACAGTAAATGTCAGTGATCTCCATCTCCAGAATAATCTGAAATTTCTTTATACGTTTTAAAACATATTCCTACAACCAGCTAGCTCTTAATTTTGCATCTACTGTCTGAAGGCACAACATCTGATAATGTATTGAGAACTTAACTAGGTGAAAAACAAATTCATACAAGTGTTTTATTCAAGAACCCTCCCCATCTCCATTCCAGTATGGAGGAACTAGAAAAAAGTGCGCCGTAAAGTCTGGCAGTCCTTCCTCTATCTTTGGCAAGCTTTTACAAGCACTATTAGAAAATGTAACTTATATAGAACTGGATAATGGTGGATAATTTTTAAGAAACACCATTCACCACAACTTCAGTTCCATTTCCTTGGTAATCTCTTTGTGGGCTTTCACTAGAATTAGAAACCTTGTTTGCAGAGACTTCTTCAGAAATATTGCTTGTTCCATTCATGGTCTTAACACCTGGACAGATTTCAATCACATCGTCTTGCACCTGCAGAGGAGAAATATTAAAATGGCTCCAGAAAAATTGATGTAATGCATATTTTGCACATGAATCTGCACATTCCACAAACACTACAGATTATGTCCTCACATCAGAGAAACATTAGCTGCTCAGCTGGTCAGTGCTAAATTCATGCTTCACACTTGCTAATCGCTGAACTTCTGAAGTAAATTTCATTAACATTAATTGTAAGCAATGTAAATGAGGGGCAGCATGTAGATTACAAATAGGAGGGGCAAAACTAAGATTTAAATCGACTTCAGGGATGACAATTTGGGAAAGGAAGAAAGGCCTCTGCTGCAATTGTAGGAAGGGCAGAAACTGTCAAAAGCTGTGAGGCCTCAGCAACAAGCTAGAGGATGCAATTAACATGGTTCCTACATAGCTCTACCTGAAGGAATGAAAACCAGTAGTTCAAATAGCATTGCCCAAGATTAAACATGGAGTCGGAAAGTAAATAATGCATTTGAAAGTTCAGAATACAGCATGAGGCAGTAAGTGGATAACACATGGACAAATGTCAAGTTATTGAGAGCCAGGTAAATAATAATGGCAGTTTTGAAGTTGTGATATACCAAAAGTTTATGGAACCAAGGCAATAGAGTAATGGCCATAAGTCTTATCCATAGTGTCAGCAGCTGTGAAGCACAGGGAAGTTAACTCAAAAGGTTACATCCATGTACAATAGGAGCAAAACTAGTAAAACATAACTTTACCAAAATTTCTTTTTCAAAAAAGAACACACAAATTAGGTAGAATAACAATTCTATAATGGGGAGGGATGGAGGAGGAAATGGTTAAATAACCTTCACTCAATTTGATTTTCTGAAGCCAGAAAGAGGTAGTCTTTAAAGGATTAAGCAGCCTTGCTTGGATAGATGAAACTTTCCTACAACCAAGTAATACCTCACTTTGAAATGTTTGATATTAAGGTCCAAGTGACTGATGGAGAGAAGTTTCATTCCTGACAGACCATCAAGAGGGAAACTGTCAATCACATGTTAATGTTGTGCTTTTCTCATTAGATTTCTGTGCATGTTGACAGAGTAACCACATTCACATGAGGAACAATCGGGTCACTCATTTTTGTTGTTCAAGTTCTTACCAAGGTAACTGCTTTTTTGCTGGCAGCAAGTTTTGCTTTCGGCTGGGTCCTTTGTCGACTCTGAGATTCTGCCCGAGATATATAATCAGCTACAGTTACTGCCGTCAAAACAAACAAAAAAAGCTGTTTACAACTCATTCTGTATGCCCCTAAATGGTTTGCATGGGTGAAATTTTCAGGCATCTTCTGCCAACCATTTTAATCAAACAGTATTTAGTCAAAATAAGACATTCTAGAATTATAAGTAATACTGTCAGTTGCAGATATATTCAAAGATTTAAACAGACCACAGAAAAATGTAAAAAAGCTACTTTAACTGCTATAACCACAAGTTGCATTTTTCTAATGTACTTCACAAATTTAGCACTTTTTGTTTAAATTCAGTACCATTATTTACCCAATAAATGAGTTCAAGTGACGGCCAAATAAGTGAATGATTATCAACATTACTCATTATTTTCCAGAATTATTGAGTGTTTGTGTGGCAATTTGAAAATCACATAATTGACATACCAATTCTTTCATATACGAAACCATAACAGAAGATTAAAACTACCTGTTATGACAGTTCAGATTTAATTTATTCTAACCGTCTGCTCCTTTGAACATAACATTTAAACTAGCTTAAAAAAAACCTCCCAAAAGGTGGTCAATCATGGTTATAAAGAAACATTAAATCTTAAGTAGGATCATTACAGCAAAGAAACAGGTCATTTGGTCTATCAAGGCATCATCAGCACATTTCCATATTTATTCATCTTCCTTCCATAATCCCAGTCTCCAGCTTAATCCCCCAATTTGTTCCCCCCTCACACACACATATGTAATCCTGCAAATCTTTCCTATTGCCAAAAATGTTTAAAGTTTTTATTTTCTATTCTCCTTCTTCAGTGATTTCCCAAAACATGGCCAATTTGGCTTCAGTTGAGATTTCTTTAAGCGACCTAGGTTTTAAAACTACTTTAAAAAAACAAAAATTGTTAAGATTGAAAATATGGGCACTGATAATTTTTGTTTACAATGACATTTCCCAATTATAAAACTTACTGATAATTCACAATGTATTTCATTTATTTCCAGAAGAAAAATAGAAGTAACTTTCAGAGACATGCAAACATCAAACTTTCTTTTGATTACAGGTGTTCAACTTTACAGTTCAACTGTTTTTCTCTTTCTACTGATGCCTTTGAATCAATCCACTAGCTAAAACAAGGTATAATTCATTTGGTAAACTATTTAACACTTAAAAAAACAATTAGTTGATTGTGCCACTTTAAATAAAGAGTATAGAATGTTCACATTCATTGAAGGATTTGAATAATGTACATCTCACATCAAAGATGAGCTCCACCTGCGACTCAGCAATACAAATTTTACCATGCAGATATAGCTTAAATGTAACTTGGAAAATACAATCCTAGCAATTTATGAACAATTCAGTTACTGGTTATAAATTACTTAAATCTGTTGAACAACCTGTTGTAATACAATCAAATAAATAATGGTGATTTCTTTCCTGAAGTTTTCCTTCCAAGACAGCTAATAGAATCACTTACAAATATCAATGCATTTGGATGAGTTTTTTTTAATTGTTCAATACATAGCATAATTTGAATCACCAAAGAAATATTCACAATTTTGTTACTCCAAGAGTCAGAGTTATAGTTATACAGGACAGACACAGGCCCTTTGGCCCAACTTGCCCCTGCTGACCAAGGTGCCTACCCTAGCTACTTGCATTTGCCTGTGTTTGGCCCATATCCCACTAAATCTTTTTCCACGTAATTGTCCAGATGTCTTTTATACATTGAGATTGTTTCTGCCTCTAATACTTCCTCTTGCAGCTCATTACATATACCACACCAATTCTGGGAGAAAGATACTTCTTGACATTGTCAACTTTGGCAGAATTCTAACCCCTTCGCGCCCCCAAAACTTAAATATGCAAGTGGAGAAACAATGGATGATATTTAGTGCCAACAAGTACAGCATATAGGCAGGAACAGACAGACAACACATGTACTAGATCTGGGCAAACCGTAATTTCAATATCTAGTTCAGTTCTGGTCTGGTCAGCAACACATGAGAAAAACATTCAATTGCTGGAGGCCATACAGAAAAAAGCCACAAAGCTAATTCTTATTGTCAAAGTTTGAGATGAGGAAAGAATGGAGAATTCAAGTTTTCAGCCTGAAGAGGAAGCAAATGAGAGGCGATCTCAGAGGTATGCAGTTAGTTAAGGAAATGGCACAGGTAAATCCAAAATATTACTTTAAATTGCAAGACAAGGAAACGAATGTTTTACCATGGAATACCTCTTCAAACACCAGTATATGGATTTGACTTCCAGATAGCATACATTTTAGAAATAGCTGGATGGTGCAATAAAGGTAGGAGGAGCATGTGAAGCGTGCAATTTAAAAGTGGGTGAATTAAGAAAAGTTGCATAGTATTCCTGATCCTGAGTTATTTTTGATATTTTAAATTGATCTGGGGTTGGCTTTGGATAACTGCTAAATTGCAACATGATTTGTAAGCTCATGCGACATTAGCTCCCATCTCACAAAACCTATAAAACAACTCATTTTTGAGACAGAACGTCTACACCCATGACTAGAGAACTGATCAAATACTGAACTGTTGTGGAATTCCTTGCCATGGCAAGACTGCATATTCAAGCAATCAAAAAAAAACAAATTGCTGACCACAACAAGAGATTACAAGATTTATTGTTGTCAATATTTTAATGTGTAATTTGAGTTTGATGTCAATCTCCCTTTTGCTTTAACTTATACAATAAAAAAGATTCATTAAGTACACCAAAATGAGAAAGCATATTCTAGTGTAAAGCAGATTCCAGCTGAATTATATATGTAGGGCTGATGTTCACTTGCATAAAAGTGCAGAAGTACACTCTGCCTGAGTTTCACCAAGAATTCTACCCATTCATTTATTATACAATCTCAAACTTGACCACTATGACGAGAAGGAAGAAAACAAAAGTAATTTATGTAGCTCTTTTGGATGCTATTCAATGGCAAGTTAGATTATGGCAAAAGTGAGGAAACAGATTGCCTAACCAGTTTCAGTGACAAAAAAATGTATTTTGTTGTAAAGAATGTCTCAAGTCCCATAAAACTATTCTTACCACCAAGACTGATAACATCTGAGAGAATACAGGCATCAAACAGATCTTGCTACTTAGTCTCAATAAAGAATCATTAAAATTTGCATGTAAATACGACAAGGAATTGGAGACCATTCAGCTCGTCCAGCTTGTTCTGCTATTTACAATTTGTACCTCAACTGTTTAGACCACCTTTGAATAACATTGTTTGATACCCTTAAAATATAAATTACCCTCTCTACAGTATTTTAAGTTTTGAGGGTAGAGTTTTCCACTTTTAACTACATGTGCAAAAATTCTTCCTGGCCACTCTTCTGATTAGCCCGGTTCTATATTCCACCTGTAGTACTTTCTCCAATCTTCAAATAATTTTAAATATGTTAGATCACCATTTATCATCGGCCTGTAAGTAAATAGAAGCCAGGATTTATGCACTTTCTCCCTAATTTCATCACTTAAGCACCAATGCCATCAACAAAATCAGTACTGCAGCTTCTCCAAGGATCAATGCATCATTCATAAAGTGTGGTGCCCAAAACTGAGAGCAGTATTCCAGATGAAAATTTTAATATGATTAATCAAAACCTAGTAGAACTTTTAACTTCTTCATCTGTACTTTGCAGTGCATAAATGCAGGTGCATCTGACCTCTTTAACCCACCAGTGGTCTCGCAACTGATTGCAAGGCAACTTGGAATATTTAGCACATTTCACCTGATCCTTCAAGCTTTAAGCCAACCATGCCTGGGGTGTCCTAGCACAGCCCAATTAATCTGCATAGGGTCACCAACATGGCTTAACATTCCATTGAATCTTGGCTATATTCAGAGTGTGTAGCTTTTAGAATTCAAAGTACACAATACTGTAAGCTAAAGATAATTTAAATTTTATTATTCAATGGAACAACTGTGAAATTGTTACAAATTTAAAGTTTTAGAATTCAAAAATATTGTGAAAAATTTGAATCGTATGTGTGTCTAGATTGTTCTAGTTTACTTTCAATTTACCCCATTTAGTAGTTCAAGGAACAGCAATATTACATGCAAGTTACCTTATAATAAATAGTGAGACGGAGGAGAACAGTAAATTTCAAGATGCCATTAGTGATTCGTACACTCACATGGTAGGTTAAATTAAGATTGAAAGGAAGCGTTAGCAGTGTACCATTTAGTTAAACTGTGGGGTACATGAATGAGTGTTCACGAACACAAACCAAGTAAAAAAAAAGCATGTGGAATGCTCTTGTACTAAGTGCAAAAGAAAGGAATTTATACTAAATCTTTATAAACCATTGATAAGTCCTCAACTAAAGCCCATCTAATTCTGGGTACCAAAAGGATAATTTTGAAGGCTTGGAAGAGGTGCAGATGTGTTGATCAGAATTATATCAGAGGCGAAGGACACTAGCTACAGAGACACTACAAGAGCTGACATTGTTCTCAGAGCAGAGAAGATCAAGGAAAAATATAACGGTGTTAAAAAAAATTTGATAGAAATAAGCAGAAAATGTGTTTAAAAAAAATGAATAATATTTTTTGAAAAAAATTGAAGGGTCAATTCCATAATCAACATTGCAAACTTGGGATGAAGGACTGAAGACCACGGCCTTCAAACTTAAATTATGTGCCCATCTAGTATCTCCTCAAGCTGGATGGCTATTTCATTGTTCCCTTTTCAAACCTAGCACTGAATTCAACTGTAATACAATGCATTTAAACTAGCATTAACTAAATAGAGACCTGGGATTTTAAACTGTTCAGAGTAAGAAACCCAAGATCTGATCCCTTTGGAAACTGATTTTTCAGAACACTGGCAACTTCATCGAATGATACAAGTTAAAGTTCAAATCCTAGAAATGAAATTAGAGATTTTTGCATCTTGCGGCAATATACACCATGGCAAGTGATATCAAGTGCATGGCGAGGTTGTCCTTTTAAGCAACTGCCAATTCTGCATTAGTTTTTTCCTCAAATTTTTCTCCCATGGATTTTTTTAAAATTGTCATTTCTTCAACATGGTAATTAAAAAATATTCAGATGTGTTAGGTTTTCAAAGCAATTTTATCGTTCATGAGCAGCAGGCCAACGAAAGCATGCTGATTAATTTAATTCATTAGACCATCTGCAACAGTGACACAAATTTTAAAATGTTAATACTCCAAACACCCTGGCATGCTAGTTGTGGGTGTTACCTGGCTGGTTGTCTCTGCTCACAGAGCTTTCAGTTTGACCACGTAAACGACGCCTGCGGCTACGATTACGCCGCTGTGGCTTCCTTTCATTATCATCTGAAAATGTAAAGGGTGAGGGAGGCTTTCTCTTTAATGTTTTATTTACAATAGCAGTCCTATGCATGGAGTTAAATTTGTTAGATACCAATTGGACAAGTAATCTTTTAAATAGTATACAAGTTGGACATTTACATACCTATACCATTTTCATTAACTGAAGCACTGTCTGATTCAGTCATTCCATCAATCATGGTAGCATCATCATCAGTTCTTCGTCTACGTGATCTCCTGCGGCGGGCTGAGCTGCTGTGAGATTCACTACCATCAGTGTCTGCTGTTTGGTCCGTTTCTGTGTTATCTGCATTATCTAGCAAACTGTAAGGATTGCTATCTGGATCCTTGAACACTAAGAGGAAAATAAATATTTTTTAAAATTTATTTTGAAATATCTAAATTATTTCTATTTCTTTGATGTCTAAAGTGATCATGAGCAGGTGATTTATAATTTAATTGCACACAAGTTTATGCAAGTTATTGGTTACAAGTATATTAAATGTTAAAAAGCTAGAGCAGGATTTTTGCCACTATACTGTTCCAGTTGGAAAAAAAACATCTAGACACATTGAAAACTGTGCAAATGGGCATACCGAAAATAAAAAGACACTAACATTATAATATATAAACTGCACCCTCAACACAAACCATGAACATCCTGCAATCCACCAAGTTCATTTACAACATAAACTGTACTTTTGTGAAAGAAAGCACCATGTGAACCAAGTGAGTAATGGAGATCTCTTCACCTAGCATGCACAGTGGCAAATAAACAGTTTTTCTCTGGCACAGAATGTTCAGACACTTATCCCAAGGAGTGAAGGATTTTGTTACCACTATCCATTCTGGGTAGTAGATCCCTCTTATAGAATGGCTAAGAACCCAAACCTTTGGTGGTTTGGGGAGGGGTGTTGGAAAGAATGAGATGTCATGAGATTAAACCCCCAGGAAAATTTCCAAACAGAATTAGCAAACATACTCTAAGTTTCCTACTGTTGAATCCACAAGTTCACATCCACAAGCCAGGATTTCAAACATTAATAAGCAGGGAGATTTAATTCTTCCCCAGCCCGTGCCACAACTCTAACCTATCCATAGCAGCCACCTTCCTTATACAAGCTGTGATGTTGCAAATCCCTGGATCAGGGCACACTTCATCAATAGAAAATGACACCAGGATGACAATAAATTAGTAAATCTACTGGAAGCAAAAAAAAAAAAAAAAAAAATTCACATTCAGAATGCAAAGATCCAGAATTAGGGATGACTCCTAATGAAAGGAGAGGAAAAGAATCTGCAGTTACAGGAAGAGACACTGGGGGGGTTTGCACACAGAAATTTTTGAAAGTAGCAGGACACAGTGACATAGAAGTAAAGAGCACAAAGGAAATATCTCATTCTAAACTTCAAAAATCACTTGTTTGGCCTCAGGTGGAATATTGTGCCCAAAGGTAGGCACCATACTTTTAGGAAGGATGACAAGGCCTTCAAGAGAAAGCAGTGGTCATTTACTGGAATGGTACCAGAGACCAGATACCATGAGGAGTAACTGGAACAAATGAGTTTGTTTCTCTTACAGCAGTGAACGTTAAAGTAAAATTTAAAAGTCGTATTCGCAATTAGATGGGGCTCCAATTCTGAAAAAACATTACAATTGGTAAATGGCTGAGTAACCATTAGATGTTAACTTCAAGATGTGTGATGAGATGGAAGATTTGATACATTAATGGAACACAAAGCTTGAATGAGTGGTAGAAGCAGAGACAATTCCAACTTTAAGAATATGAGATAGATACTTCATGGGCAACAATGCAGGGTTATGGAGGAAAACTGGGGAATTGGAAACACTAGACAACTGTTTCAAAAAGCACATTGAGGTAAATGGCCTCTTTCATACTATAGAATGTGATGTTTTACAATGCAAATGAGTAGTCTTAAGGTTAATGTATGAGCAAAAGTGTGTAAAAACACTTGATCCAAGCTGCACAAAATTTACTTGCAATGTGCTTCACGCCACAACAACTAGGGTGCCTTTTTTCTTAAACCAAGCAGCCAAATTTCATGTAAATGAAACATGTGCAAATGTAATGAAACTAGGTCAATCCCTGGATTTTCCAAACCTAATAACTTAAGACACTTTACTGCCAACTAGAAATTTAATAGAACAATTACACCAACTCTTCCTTAACTGCATAAAATTAACAGAACTTCCAGACTGTTAAGCTTTGCTTATGTATTTGCAAATAAGCAAAACCCTACTTCTCTTATTCAAAACTGACCTAATTATGTTCTATAATGACAAGTAATCTTTTGTGTGTTGTCAAAGTACAGTCATGGCTAGAATAAAACTGGGGAAAACAAAGCTTTATTTTCTAACTCTACCACATTGAAGACTCATAAAAATCTTACCTGAACTAATTGATGAGTTGCCACCTCGTGCTCCCCCACGACCTCTGCTGGATTGCCCACCACTCCGACCTCTCCCTGTTCCAGGCTGCCTGCGATTATCACGATGTGGTCTTGAATCCCGATCATCTTCAGCAGCCTGTGACCAGTCACTTAGTTCATCTCTTCTTTCAGATTCAGTCTCCGAAGCATTTGACAATTCAGAGTTTGTACCTGAGCAATTAATAAATATAATAAACTGTTGCTGTGACCAAGCCCAAGTCCAAATACAATTACTCCCTTAACCAATAAGACTTCAAAAGTTCATTTCTTCCTTTAAATTTAATCACAGGCCAAGAGGAAAAATTCCAAACACTAAAATGCCCTTGAATTATTTGTCACCAGGTTGAATAGTGGAATCCAATCAGGAGCACAAGTTGTATGATCTTCAAGAACAGTTACCACTCAATTTTCTCAGTTCTGGTGGAGAAGCCTCAGTTTGCCAGGAATTTCTTCAGAATAGCCAAGTCACATTTCAGTGAATCTCTATATCCTTCCAATGCATATTATATTTAAAGTAAAACCAAATCAAGGTGTTGTTCAGGTTTAATATTACCTCCTTGCTTTTGTATTCTAAACTAGAATCAAAAGTTTTTAGTCCTCATTTGCCTACTAGCACTATCTTTAATGTCCTTAGTCAATACACCTAGCTGCCTTTGTTCCTTCACTCAATTAATAACTTTACCATTTAATATCTTTCCCTTCTTTATTCTTGACCTTGAATCACATTCTTCTGCACCGAACTGCATAAGTTACTTCTCGATGCCTTGCATTTCAGAATTTGCTTCATCTCCCCACCCTCAAATCACTAAACATCAAATTTCAACAGTGCTCTCAGTTTCCAGGTCCTGATTATTCCTTTTACATACCAGCCCTGGAACAACATACGAATGGTCCAATACATTTCCCATTCTCATAAACCTTGCTTTCAATGATCACGTTATAATCTCCAATGCAATATTACTTCAAGTGTTTCCAAGGGTCCCTTTACTGAAAAGATCCAAAAGGCAGGGGTCAGGTTACCCAGCCATATTCCATAATCAATTTTCTTAACCCCCAAATGCAATCTGTGCCATGTTATCTAACGTGAAGTAATAGATTTAAAATATGACCCTGGTCAGAATATTGGAAACGTTATATTTCCAATTTTCTGAGCAGGGTCACATTTTTTAAAAAAATGTATAAACAGCTCATTTAGGAAGTCACATGAACAGAGTTTTTATTGGATTTCTTAAAGCTAAGAATGGGAGGTAATGCAACATCCTCCTTGGCAGTAACAAAAGAGAGGTTGGACTCTTCACTTTTATGGAAACAAGGATTTTAGGACCAGCCAATCTTAGCACAAAGAGGAGCTATCTAAAAAATGTTGGACTGAACAAGTTACAGAAGAAAACTGAGTTGTGTGTAAAAACACAAAAGTATACCAAAAAAAAATCGACATACTACAGAAATCCAAAATAGATCGCAATGGAATATTGCAAGGGATTCATTTCCATTCACTATTCCATTTAAAGTAGTTTGAGAGAAATGAAGGTGGTTAAGAAAGTAGGCAGGCAAAACAGAAAGATGATAGCAAATGTAAGAACCAACAAGCTTCTATATAATGCAAAACATGGAACGTGGTCTTTAACGTCCAAGAAAATCTATTTGTGCAATAGATTTAAACCTAGTCTGGATATACTTCATAATGGACAATCAAAGCTGTGCAAAGAAAATACATCTCATTTCAGCACCATCTACAGGAAATCATTGGAAATTATTCCAAAGCCTATAATGAGGAACCAATACAACTGGCAATCGATTATCCAAGCTAATAGAAGGAAGCATGGATAATGCAAAAATACAAAATGTAAAGAAACCAGTAACCACATGGCACAGATCCAAGCAAAGATCACAATCTGAACCAGCCCAATCCTCAAAACTTTACCTTCACTCCACAACCTCAATGAGCATCCTGCAGTAGGCTCACGGGTGCTTGCAAGAGCTGCAATAATGTCCGGCATCCTCATCCCAACTGTATTTTTTGCTTGGAGCTGACCAACAATCTCAACAATGTTCAAGAGCAGTAAAATTTCTCCTGCCTTTTTCAACATTGATTTTAGCTGCTTTCTATATACATTGCTGTAGTTTGTTTAATCTTGGAATTTATTATGCTCCTTAACCTCTAATTAGCTACAGATGGATCACTTCTCCTGTGGAGATTCCTTCCTCCCTCACCCCACCCCCCAAATATATTTTAGCCAGCTCAACTCTCACATGCACGTAAATAGTTTTAAGTTCAGGATAAGAGGATCCACTAAATTCTGATAACTTTTCCCTAAAGGATCATTTACTAAGATTACAAATTAACCTTTTCTTTTTCTTCGAACTGCCCTTCCCCCCCCTTACATGGTTTAATGACAATTGTTCCAGCAAGTACCTCAGATGTCTCAAACTTTTTCAATCTATTTTATGCCAAATAAAATCCTAATTGTAGCACCTTTCCTGCAACCTTTATTTCCCCAAGTGTTGCTGATGATAGAGGGCCCATAAACTATTTTACAAACGTTTTCTGTTCTCACTCATCTCCATTCTTACTAATTTCCTTCAAAGCATCTTTTACCATTTGTTTTCCATTTTCTCTCCTTGCCAAAATGCATACATGATTACTGTGCAATCACATCTCTTTTAAGATGTGATCAACCCCACTTATCTCTATTTGTGCTCTCCTTTGTCACATTGTAACATGCATCCAGATAGAATGATTTAACTTCTTAACTTCATGGCTTTTTTTTGTTTTGACTTTGTTCACTAATTCACCGTTGCAACATCTCCATGCATCTGCTCATCTTGCAATGTCTATCTTGCTGCCATGCCTTGACCTTTCCCTTTAAAAGTGATACAACTTTCACCTGATCCCTCCACTCCAATCCCCCACTTCAAAAAATGTTTATCTAATGACCAGATACACCAAGATACAGTTTGCAGTCCAGCTTAAATGAAGCTCCAATCAAAAGTTACCTTTCACACCAATAATATTGCAGTGCCCCATGAATCAAAATCCATCTCCCATGCCACTTTTTGAACAATACATTCAACCCCATGCCAATTTACACATGGTTACCTCTCTTCAAGATTCTGCATTCTACTATTGATTCATCTTCTCAAACACTCAGCAGAACCTAATTTTTAGCTGTTCCCATGTGGACCAGAAAAAATGCATCCTACAAATTCTCCTCCAAATTTTCTTCTGCCACAATGAGACCTCTTTCAGCAAGCTATTTGAGGGTATAGTGGTCTTTATGGGAAAGATTCAACGTGCTAAATGAAGCAAAAACATTGAAGCAAAAATTGAAGCCTACGTTATCAAGAACCAACTAAGATGGAGCGGTCATGTTGTTCGGATGAAAGACGAACGTCTGCCGAAACAAATCTTCTACTCCCAGCCTAAAGTAGGCAAACGTAAAAGAGACGGACAACAGAACCGATTCAAAGACATCTTAAAAGCGAACATGAAGAAATGTAACATCGACATCAACAATTGGGAAACCAATGCCAAGGACAGGAAACTCTGGCAAACCATCATCCGAGAAGGAACAGCAACCTCCGAAGCCAACAGATGTGCAGAATTAGAGGAAAAGAGAAGAAAATGGAAAGAGAGGCAGCAACAACCAAAGCCCGATCTGTCATCTGGAACTACCTGTCCTGAATGCGGAAGAACTTTCAGAACCAAGATTTGACTCATAAGCCACTTGAGAGCCCATAAATAGATCAACGGAACGAAGACCATCATCCTCGACCTCGAGGGATAGCCACGACGACAAGCATTTACTCCATAAAGCCATGGCAATAGAGGTTAAATTTTTATTTAAGAAAAGCACTTAGCCCTTCAAACTGGTTTTGCGATTCATTAGGATCTTATACCTTAGTGGCATTTTCATGCACCATATCCACGTCCCAATTCCCATATCTAAAGATCTATTGATATTGGTCTTGCATACTCAGTGACTGAGCCTCCACAGGCCTCTCTGTGGAGAATTCCAAAGGATTAACTATCCTCTGGTTCAAGAAATTACTTCTCTTCAAAGCCCAGATCGGTCAATTCCTATTTTTAGAATATGGCCTGGTTCTAGAAGTCCAAGCCAAGGGCAAAATCAACTCTGCATCTATGTACCATGTTAAGCCCTCTTGGGTGAAGAACTCTTCTCATCTCTGTCCCTCAATTTTGAAATAGTGACCCCTTTTCCTGCCTCTGAGTCCCAACTCCACCCCTCCCCACCTGCCCATTATCCTTCACCCATTCTCGATATACCAATCACATACTGGCCACCATCTTACCATTCCCCCTCTCGCTTTTATGTTAGCTATCTTCCTTCTCCAGTGTCCTGATTCAAGATTTCGACCCAAAATAGTAACAATTCCTTTCTCACCCTCCCCCTGCCCCGCCCCACAGATGCTGCTCGAACCACTGAGTTCATCCAGCATGTTGTTTGTTTCCCCTATTCCACTGCTCATTTCAAACTCTTACCATTTAAGGATGCAGTTTGGATGTGCTCAGCAAACATTCTATGAGATTCCACCAAGTGATTAACAAAACAAAAACCAGAGAGTCTGTTGGTGGTGCTCGATGGACTAAGTCATAACTTGGCTTTGGTCCAAGCACTTTTCAATCTACTATTTACCACTCTTTAATAAGTCTTTTACAATACTGGCACAAGTTTAATTTTGATTTTTAACTGTTAAAATGAACACCAGACCTAAAGCGTCAGCTAATGGTAAAGGTAATGGAGACCAATCTACTTTGGAAGCTATTTCTAATCTGGATAGAAAGTTTGATCGGAGCTTTGCTGAATTGAAGTCCATTTTAAAGGACTTAGAAGACAAACAAAATACTCTTATCCAGGAAAATGCCAAACAAATGCAACTAATTGCTGAACTCAACCAAGCTGGTAAAGAGAGAGATGCCAAACTCCATTCACTTGAAAAAGCCTTAATTACGACCAAGCAAAACCTGGAAAAGCAACAACAGAGGATCATCAACCTGGAAGGACGCAGCAGGAGGAAAAATTTAAGAATCATCAATTTTCCAGAGAACACCGAGACTGGTAACCCTATGGAATTCTTTTCTAAACTTCTGGTTGATGTGTTTGGTTCCGAAATGTTCCCTGTTCAGCCCATTCTGGATAGAGCTCACAGAGCATTAAGATCCAAACCTGCTCTGGATCAAAAACCTCGGCCAGTAATATTGAGATTTCATTATGTCAACATCAAGGAACTCTTGATTCGTACCTCTCGTGGATGTGGAATGATTCAATTTAAACAATGGAAGTTTCAAATAGTTGAAGATTACACCCCAGAAGTCATGAAAGAAAGGCTGACCTACAAACCAATTATGGCTCGTCTCCATCAAAGCAATTATCATCCTGCATTATTATTCCCAGCAAGGCTGAGAATTACACTACCTGATAAATCTCACAAATGGTTTAAATCCGTCCAAGGGGCCGAGAAATTTCTTTTGAACTAGCTTTTAATTTTAGAAGCTAAGAAATGCAGAAGAGACAGTGTTTTTCCTTTGATTTACTACCTACTTGCTTTATTATCCAATTAATTTTTAGATTTAAACCTTTGTCCTTTTAATATTTTTAATGTTTTGTTTAATAATAATTAAGAATTTAACAAAATAACTGATCGTTTGCCTTCTGTTCGAAATAATTATTAAACTGTATTTTTTAAATGTTGACTGTTAACGCCCTTTGACTCTGTTTCAATCCCACAACTATGTTGTTAGTTCGATATCTTTGTTTGGATTATGTTGTTCACCTCTAGACCAAACATGGGTGGTTTATATATTTTTCAATTTGGACTACTGCCACCAATAGAACTGGGGTTAGTTCAATTAGAGGGTAGCTTTCTGGCTGTCTAATGGCCAGTTTTCGGGCTGTTGGGGGAGGGGGGTGGGGCTGTTCTTAGTTTTTTTCTTCTTCTGGGCTAAACTACAAATCTTTCTAAATTGTCGTCATATCCGCTTCCTCTTTGAACTTTTTTTTCCACTTCCTCCTGCTGGTAAGACTCGCATATAGCAAGATTGACCCTTTACATACCATATGTTTTTTTAATCCGTTAAAATGGACAAGACTACTATTTCATGGAATGTTAATGGCTTAAACAATCCGGTTAAGTGCAAGAAGATCTTTAAAGTTTTTCATAGATTAAATGCTCAGATCATTTCCGTTCAGGAGACTCACATCAGGAAGAAAGATAATCAACGTTTTTTTTTAAGATTTTGGAGGGGTCAACAGTTCCATTCAAATTCACAAGCAAAGGTGAAAGGAGTTTCTACTTTTATAGACTCCTCAATTTCATTTGTCTATCATGAGACAATATCAGACCCAAATGGTAGATTTTTATTAATTACTGGTCTACTTCATAATAAAAAAGTTGTTATGGTTAATGTTTATGCACCCAATGTAGATCACCCTGAATTTTTTAAACATCTGTTTGCATTTTTTCCTAATTTAAATGAAACCATTGTGATTATGGGTGGAGATTTTAACTACTGTCTAAATCCTTCGATGGATAGATCTGTGTCAAATCCTGCACTTCCAAACAAATCCGCTGTCTTTATTAATTCCTTCTTAGTTGAATCCGGAATTTTAGATGTTTGGAGATTCCTACACCCATATGATAAAGAATTTTCATTCTTTTCTCATGTCTACCATAATTACTCGAGGATTGATTATTTTTTTTATTGATGCTAGACTAGCTCCACTTACTATGGACTGTAAATACGATGCAATTGCCATTTCTGATCATGCACCATTCAGATTATCAATTAAGCAGATGTAACCTTTGATGTCAGACAATGGCGATTTAACCCTTCTCTATTACAAGATGTAGATTTCATCCAATTTATTAAAGAACAGATTTCATTTTTCTTTTTAACTAATTTTACTAAAGAAGTCTCCAGTGGGATAATATGGGATACTTTTAAAGCATATATCCATGGTCAAATTATTTCATATCCCACTGGATTGAAAAAATGAACTAATAACGAAATAAGTATATTGGCTGACAAGATTAAAGAAATCGATAAAAAATATTCTGATACTCCTAATCTGGAGCTTTTTAAAAAGAGAACATAACTCCAATTACAACATAGTTTATTATTAACATCTTCAATTGAAAATCTACTACTTAAAAACAAAAGTCAATTTTATATACATGGTGACAAATCTGGTAAATTATTGGCCAACCAATTGAAATCTACTTTAAATGTCAGATTAATAAAATTCGTAAACCAGATGGTACCTACACGATACATCAGGTTCAAATTAACAAATCCTTTCAAGAATTTTATTCTTCTTTATACCAATCAGAATCCCCTGAGGATCCTACATTAATGCATGAATTTTTAAGAGATCTGAAGATTCCCCAATTATCTTTAAATGAACGTTCTACATTAGATGCTCCCATTTCGGAGGAAGAAATAAAGAAAGTAATATTTTCAATGAACTCGGGTAAAGCACCTGGCCCTGACGGATATACAGCCGAATTTTTTAAAAATCCTTTTCTGATATTCTTGTTCCCTGGTTAGCCAAAATTTTTAAAGATGCCCTATCAGTGGGTAAACTACCACAATCTTTCTATGAAGCAACTATTTCTTTAATTCTTAAAAAGGATAAAGATCCCACTGATCATGCATCTTATAAACCTATTTCTTTATCAAATGTAGATTCAAAAATATTTTCCTTTATATATTGGCCTTTAGATTGGAAAAGGTTCTTCCACAAATTATCTCTGAAGACCAGACAGGATTTATTCAGAACCGTTATTTACATTTTAATATTAGGAGATTAATGAATATTATATATACCCCTTCATCCCAAATTCCAGAATGTGTTGTTTCACTAGATGCTGAAAAGGCATTTGACAAGAGTCGAATGGGAACATCTATTCATTACACTTCAAAAATTTATTTTAGCCCTAAATTTATATCTGTGATTAAAATGATTTATTATACACCTATGGCTTCAATACTTACTAATAATCAAAGATCTCCTTTGCTTAGGCTTTTTTGAGGTACTAGACAAGATTGCCCGTTAAGCCCTTTATTATTTAATATTGCTTTAGAACCCTTGGCTATTGCACTCCGGGACTCTTCAAATACATGTGGCATTACTCGCGGACAGAAGATTCATAAGATATCTCTTTACGCAGATGACCTGTTACTTTATATTTCTAATCCAGACGAATCTATCCCCACAGTACCATCACTACTAGATCAGTTTAGTGTTTTTTCTGGCTATAGATTAAATCTTAATAAGAGCAAACTTTTTCCATTAAATATGCAAACCCCAATTTATAGGTAATTACCTTTTAGATTGGTAACTATTTTATGTATTTAGGTGTTAAAATTACAAAGAAACACAAGGACTTATTTAAAGCTAATCTATTGTCTTTAATTGACCATGTTAAACAATTATTTACTAAATGGTCCCCACTGTCTTTATCATTGGTAGGCTGAATTAATACAGTTAAGATGAATATTTTACCAAAATTTTTATATTTATTTCAAGCGATTCCAACTTTCATCCCGAAATCTTTTTTTGACACTATTGATTCTAAAATTCTTTCATATATTTGGCAGAATAAAAACCCAAGGTTAAGAAATATTTACAAAAACTAAAAAAGGATGGTGGTATGGCCCTGCCTAACTTTAGATTATATTATTGGGCAATTAATATCAGATATTTAATTTTTTGGATACAAGATTCAGATGTAATTCAATGCCCCAAATGAGTACACCTTGAGCACCAATCAGTACTTGAATTTTCATTAGTTTCTATTTTAAGAGCTTCACTCCCTTTTGTACTTATCAAATTAAGTAAACATATGATTAACCCAATTGTTAAACATACAATACGAATATGGTTTCAATTTCGTAAATTTTTTGGATTGAATAAATTTAACCTGTCAAGTCCCATTCAATCTAATTTTTTCTTTCATCCATCCAGAGTTGACTCAGCTTTTTCCATATGGAAAAGGGAGGGAATAGTATGTTTTTGTGATTTATTCATTGATAACTGTTTTTCATCTTTTGAACAATTGTCTAACAAATACAATTTGCCTAGATCACATTTTTTTTGATATTTGCAGATTCGAAATTTTTTAAAAGCTACTATACCCTCTTTTCCAACACCTTACAAAATTGAAATTACGGAAGTGATTAACAAAAATGAAAATACATGAAATACAATAAACCTTTGCAGTTAGGGTTTGAAAGAAATAATCTGAAAAGCGCAACAGCAATAGATTGGAAGAAGGGGAGATGCAACAAGACCTGGTGTACCAGTCACTGGAAACAAGAATGCAGGTGCAACAAACAGATAAGGCTGCTGATGGCATGTTGTTCTCAACTGCAAGAGGCTTCAAATACACGTCTTGCTGGAATTGTACAGGACCTGGTGAGACCGCATCTTGAATATTTTTCCTAATTTTGGCCTCTTTATCAAAGAAGAATGGTGCTTGCTATGGAGGGTGTATCAAAGGTTCACCAAACTGATTCCTGGGATGGCAGGACTGATTATATTAAACGGCAGAATAAGTTCAAAGGGCCAAATAGCTGCCTCCTGCTCAGTTTGCCATTCTCTAGTCATCTACTTCAATTCTGGACAATATTATGAAAAGTGCTATTTCTTCAGGATGTAAACCGACTTTATACTTTACCCCATTTCTAAAGACATTCTGTATGAATATAGAATAGTTTAATGAAGTACCTTAGCATTAACGTGCATTTAAAAGAGAATTAATTACCATAACCCGATGTGTAATTTGGACCTCGACGACCACGGCCACGATAGGGTCTGCTACCACGCAGTGAAGCAGTACTCTCATCAGTGACATAGCCCTTATCTTTTTCTGGCCGACTTGCCACTGGCCTATACCCCATACCAATCTGCCGTAGTTGCTCATCAATTAGCAACCGGTCCATTCTCAGCTGTTCTACTTCCTAAAACATGCAAGAACAAGGCAAATTAATATTATCCTTCAAGCAAAAGAAAGAATAATTTTGGATTAATACCAAATGAAAATTAAAAGCTTGCAGTAATGATATAGTAACAGAAGAGGAACTGGAGTGTAGAATGACCACTGGGAAAGTTAAATTTTCTTGTGAGCAATTAAATAATTATAGGTTTGAACATTCTTTGATGACATTTTCTCATGCAGATGATAATCAATAATTTCTTTGTGCTATACAAGAATTTTAAATGACTGGAAAGATCTCAATTTCAATTATCAGAATCGTTTCAAAGATCAATGTGCGCCAAAAGCAAATGAAACAGCAGAGACCAAAATTAAAAAGACAAATAAGCACTCCCAAGATCCCATTATTTCATTCGAAGTAACGCAAAGGGCACCTTTGTTCTCAAGCTCTATTCTGAAAGTGTTCATTGAGGTTTATCTGATGCTATTGAAATTGTGATCTCAATAAAAAGAGACAAAGAAAACAAACAAAACTCATTAATACAAGACGATAATCAATGGTACACATTTCCAGAGATTGGTAATGAGGTCATCTTTAACAAGAGAACTTTAATTAAGGTAGGCAAAGTCCTCATAACACATTTTCAAGCAGTGGGAACTTCTAAAAGGTTCATCTTGATATTCCAATGTCATGGCTTCCAATAGTGCACCTCATAGCTAAATCATTTCTGCTTCAGATGGGGAACTAATCATCAAAAATAAAATCAAAAATGCAGCAGAAAAGTGTACCTGTATTTTTTTAAAATCTATTAAGTACAGAAGCCTGTATTCTTTGCCAGCAATTTTGATCCCATACACTCACTTGCTTTTCCGTCAAGTAATTTCACAATGAAAACAAATGTTCAAATAGAGGGGATTGACAGAGAGAAAAAAGGTGTTGCCACAAGAAAATAGCAGGCCATCAGGCCCTTCAAGCCGGCCCCACCATTTAACATGATCACAGCTATCAATATTGGCCTCAACTCCTCTTCTGTGCCATTTCTCCATGCCCCTTTATGCCAAGATTTATAAAATATTTATCCACCTCCACTTTAAATATTTCCAAAGATCCAGCATCCACCACCAACCAGGGCAGAGAATTCCAAAGAGTCACCATCCTCTGTAAGAAGAAATGTCTATATACCAGTTTTAAATGACTGATCACTTATCTTGTAGTTACATCCCCTTGTTCAAGGCCCACCCACTAGTGAAAACATCCCAGCATCTACCCTGTCAAGCTCCCTTAGTATCCTATATGTTTGTACAAGATCACCCCTCATTCTTTTAAACTCCAAGGAATACAGGCCCAAACTATTAAGTCTTTCTTGGCAATACAACCCTCTCATCCCATCCCAGGAATTAGCCTGGTTGTTTGTCATTTGTACTGTCTTCAATGTTACTACATATTTAAGATAAGGGGATCAAAACTGTACACAGTATTGTAAGTTAGAGGGAGGGTTAGCAGTGGTTGATGGGGGAAAGTTATCAATGGTTTATTATTCATATATTTGAATAATAAACTACTGCTAGCTCTTCCCAATCAACCCCACACAAAGAGTGGTTTATTGAGACTCAAGGATGCCACTGTACACAGAAGGCAAACACACATACCTTCAGATAAGAAATATGGTACTCCAAAAGAACCTGCACATTTCCAATGCTTTCCTTCGTTCCAACAAAAGTAAATGGAACCATTCCCTATGGAAATTTAAGAATAAATGCACCATTATTAATATTCTTCAAAAGAAAGTAGAAACTTTGCTTTATAATTAAATAAATTATCAATATTTTTAAAGTGAACTTACTCCAGTTGTAATTAACATAATTGGAAGTTTATTGCCTTGAGATGCAACATCTTCCTTGATCCTATTCCTGCAAAAATAACTATCCAACTTCCCTCCAACACCCCCATCCTAAATTGTACACTAACTGTACTCTAATTCTACCTAAATGATCCCTCCCCTTGGGCACTCTTGTCTTTATCCTTTTAAAATGGTTTCATAGACATTTTACCCTCTGTCCTAACCTCTCCAGCTCTACAATTCTGCATTCCTACCAAACTAATACCTCAAGCATCAAATACTCCTTGCTCCATCAAGATTCCAGCTGTGAAAAGCTCTGAACATTTTAACTTTCCATCTTCCTCAAAGCCGTCCTTAAAAACTTACAAATCATCTCCTCCTTTGGCCTGGTACCCATTTTGTCAGATTCCCAAATATCTTTCAAATTATAATACAAGTGCTAGTTGTCATTGTTCCTACATAAAAATAGTCATCCATGCCAACTGGTATTTAGCCTGATTATAAAATCAGTATTGAGCTAATCAAGTTATTAATTGAAAAAGAAAAATTGACTAATAACTCCGAAAGTAGGTAAATAACACTTCTATATGCAAACTTATTGTTTATGCCTTCCAAATATCCCAAAATATTACGCATGGTCACATTATAATGGAAAAATGCAAGTACAACACTTAATTATGGGAGCCCACGATGCAATGAAATAAATATTCAGTTAGCCACCCTGGTGATGACGCCAAGCTTAAATGACAGTCAGAAGGTCCTGCTCTTCTGTGAATAATGACAGAGATATTCTGCATCTATATTTTAATCCAAAAATCACACCTCAGTGAAACAAACCATAATCCTGACTGGCAGTTCCATGGAGAAGCATCAGTGATGCTTTCCTTGCAGATCAACTTGTCTCTGGACTTGTCTGCCTGCATATTCCAACACAAATTAGAGAGGAACTGAAACTCAAATGCCAGAGCATCTGATCTCCCACTCCACTGCTGTACTTAGCACCAAGACCAAGACCTGAGCACAAATATACCGAGCTGAGTGGCAGGAAGCTTTACACCAGGGATAGCTGGTGCAAGGGTAGCTGATCTTGTAAGCAACTACTTTGTTTTATTTATACCACTTAATTCAATTAATTTTCAGCATTTCAGATTTTTCTTTAATTTTTAAATTTACCCAAATTGTTTTTGAATGTCTGATTATCAGAGACATTTAAAAACACCTCAAAAGGCATTTGATATCAGTAACAACAAGATGCTGGAGGAACTCAGCAGGTCAGACAGCATCCGTGGAGAAAAGCAGACAGTCAACGTTTCGGGTCAGGACCGATCTTCTGTTTCTCATTTGTTATCAGTAAGATATCAAGGCATTCCAAAGGCAGGTATTCAAGACATGCCATCTTTGGACTTGTTGGCATTTGAGATCTGCCTGACTTGTGGGGTAGTTATGGCAGCCGGGGGAGGGGGGGGGGTTAACACAAGCAGTGAGTCAGATTATATTGGATGCAGCACATTAAAGTGTTTCTTCTGTACAGCAATAAAGTATCAGCTTCAATTATATACTCAAGTCTTAAAATGTAAGACTCAAATACATCTGTGCTATAATGCTGGGTTAGTTTAGTGCAAAGTTCATTTTGCAATTATCAAAAAACCCAAATCTCAGTAATTAACCTGTCCCTTCTTTGAAATTTTACTCCTATACAGAAAAACATATAATACAACAAGCTGACTGTTGGGTCACAGTTTAAAAATAGAGCACTAATTCAGTTCCAATTACTTAGAACTGTATGGGATACTTTTCCATATAGAATTTGAAGCAAATGCCAAGCAGCCACTCAGTCCACCTATTCAAGTGGTGTGAAATTCGTGTTGCTTTGGGACCAAAACATTAACAACTCTTTGTCAAATTCCAGAAACCTCTGTGAACTTACCAGTTTGCAGAGGGCAGGAAATTAGCCATCTTTCATGCAAACTTGGCCTGCATTTTGGTATGGGGTGGTTAACCTTAAATCTGCAGCAAGCTCAGAATTTGAGAGTGGGGGGAGAGAGGGGTGACCCAAGAGCATTTGTAATTATCAAGGATCCACCAAAGATGACATTTGAAACATCCTAGGCAAATTTTCTAAGAAGCCTCTAAAATGGTTTGTTTACAGAACACTGTTTTTCTGCTCAGTACATGATATAAATGATTGCATGAGGCAAGCCTCAAGCCCGAATGAGACCCTGGTCTTCAATTGCCAACCACCTGACTTTTGCATGAACAATAAGCAGTTGAAATCCATGCCACATCTCAAACAGCATCACACGGAAAATATTCTCTTGCACATGCTGCAAGTCCACAGTAATTCTGCAATCAATATAGCAAAATTCCCATAAGTTTTTTTTCAATGAAACATATTTGGGGTTTGAATTTTTCAGTTTTAACCAATTAAAAAACTAAAGCAAACCTGAAGACCTACTTCGCAAAAATGATTTATTTCCATCAATGCTGGCAATAGACATTAACCACCAGCATTTATACTCCAATTCATTTTGCTTTAAGAATACCACACACAACTTTCAAAATGTGCATATTGACCATTGAGCAAACTTGTTCATGGCAAGACACAAGTCAATTTTAACCAGGTAACACAAATCAGAAGGTACATTTTTTAAAAAAATATGGATTGTAATTTTTCAGTTTCCATCAAGTGAAACTAAATTAATGTTGCATTTTAATTACTTTTTTGGGGATCTGTCAAGGCCTGCATTCATTTGATTATTCCTAATTGCCATTGAGGAGATAGTGAGTGACCTTCTTGTGCCACAACATTCTTTCTGATGAACGTACCCTGACACTGCTAACAGGCCTTCAGAGTCAACAATGAAGGAGGACCAGCAACAAGTCCCTTGACCAAAATTACTTTGAACATCAAAAATATTGTTCAACGCTTATTTGAAAAAAACTGAACCAAAAGTAGAAGCTGAAAAGTTCATGTTCTAAGCAGCTGAACCAGGGTGCATCAAAAAAGGAATGCAATACTGCATTTAGAATAGAATCATTTGGTTAAAAGATGTGCCCAGAAATTCATCTGTTGCACCGCCACACTAAATTCTGCCTCCAAAAAAATTTGTTCCTTTGACTTCAATGTAATGATTTGGAACCAGAATGCAATACGTCAACTATACTATAAACATGAAAATCAAAACAAAACTGTGGATGCTGGAAATCCAAAATAATATCAGAAAATGCAAGAAAAACTCAGGTCAGACAGCATCTGTGAAAAGGTGAAAGGTCTTCGACTCGAAACATGAACTGTTCCTCTTCGCACAGATGCTGCCTGACCTGCTGAGTTTTTCCAGCATCTTCCATTTTTATTTTCGGGTGCCATAAAAAATGTTTAGTGCTATTGACCAAGGATGAATATTTTGGCAATGGGACTTAAATTTAAATGCTTACTAATGCAAAGGGTCAACAAAATTGCACAAGGAGAATGTAACTTTGAGATTTTACTACAATTCTTAACACTAAATTTCATAAGAGGGACGAAGTATTAAAGAACACGCAACTACAATATTTCAGACTTCCAGCATTTGATGTTGAGAGGAAATTTAAAATATAGTTGGATTCCCAAAAAGAATTAAATATTATTAGAATGGAACTGGTAAGAGCATTACAATATTCTATACAAGTAAGCAATATTTTAACAGATTACCTCTTCTCTTGGTTGCCTACTGTCATTATCACCTTCAATTCGCACTCTAACCACTCCCGATTTGTCTACTATCTCCTGAATAACTTTACCATTTTTGCCAATTACTTTTCCTGCAATAAAAATGGAGATTAGCGAAGTAAGGGAAAAGGCCAAATGGAAGAAATTTTCCAAGTCACATGCATTACAAATTGACTGATGGGGGCAAATTGAACAATTGTCACCCATTCCCAGAAAAGCAATTCTCAAATTAAATTCAGTTTAACCCATGCTTTGTAAAATAATTTTAAAAGTCACACTGATACAATACCGTACATTTGACTGTTAAACAGCATTAAACAAATAATGAGCAAGAAAGCCATTTGACCCAATTTAGTTCATCCATCCAGAAGGATGTTATCTCCCATCACAGCTTCAGCTGACACCTTTCCAACCCTGCAGGTCAATTTCACATTGGTTATCATGTCAGTGTAATTTCCAAACTTCAATTCTAATCCTTGTCTCCAATCCTACTGTACAACTTCACTTTTAAGTAATGATTGCACTCAAGTATTCTGTACTATTTACAATACTTTACATGGCGATAAGAACAATGACCAAATAACTTCCTTCCAAGATGAAAGGTTGGACAACTTGGATTGTTTTCTCTGGGGTTTCAGAGGCTAAGGGGCAACCTGATAGTACATAAAATTATGACAGGTAGAGATGGGGTCGTGTCTCAGTCTTTTTCCCACAGGATAGAAATGTCAAATACTAGAGGGTGCGCGCATGCGCACACACCCACAGAGAGCAGCGCCTGGACTGTGCTTCCAGGGAAACTGGTGGAAGCAGATACAATATTAAATGTTTAAGAGACATTTAGGCAGGCACATGAACAGACAGGAAATGGAGGGATAAAGACCATATGCAGGCAGCTGGGATGAGTTTCAATTTGCATCATGGTCAGCAAGGATAGCACAGGCCAAAGAACCTGTTCCTATGCTGCACTTTTTTTTTTATTTTCTATGATCCTACAGCTACCTTTTCAACTTCACATGTCTAACATTATTAATCTGATATCTGAATGACTTCCAATACTTCTCCCTTGGTGAGCATAATTTTAGATTGATCAGAGCTTGAAACAAACAATAGGTACACATTGTCACACACTGCATAGTTAGGATTAAAATATTTTCATATTAAAGTTGTTTCCTTAACTATCATTCCATATAGTTTTGCCAACCATTTCCACAGATCTCAAACAACAAACCATCTGTTGGAGGAACTCAGTGGGTCAAGCATCACCTGTATGCGCGTGTGCGCATCTGGCGGTGGTGGCTGGGGGGTGGGGAGAGGGAAGAAGAGAAGGAATTGTCAACGTCTTGGGCCGAAACCCTGCATCAGGACCAGCATGTGCTGTCTCTCGTGTCTCCATCACAAACTACATTAACAGAATTCATGTGTATATGGATACATTTTTAATTGCTTTATACAATACTTACCTACTAATTCCCTGGGAACCTGAACAGAATCCTCCACAAATTCAAGATAACTTCTAGCTTTCTGGACTGCCTCTTCAGTCTGGAAACAATAATTATTAAAAAACTTTTCATATGTTACACTGAATATTAACTATTCCATGTAGTATTCACACTTGCTAGCATCTCTTTTTCCCCCCATGAAGATATTTCACCTCCAATATTTTAACAAATATTAACCCCCAAAAATTTCAAAGTAGTTTACCTCTTGCTTCCTATCAGGGATAGGACATAACATAGTGAAGGGTTACTTTAAGACCTTGCAAGATCTCATTCTGGAATATTCTTTTAATGGAAAGAATTAAATTGCCATTTGCAAATTATGTATTGCGCATGCAATGCATTTTGGGAGGAGTTCAGGGAAAAAGGACAGAATTTAATCATATACAAAATATACATCCTTACCAAATTCTTCCCATTTCTTTTCTATAATGTATTTATCAAGTGGACGAGTCCAATGTAAATATTTTTCTACCCTCACTGGGACAACACGGCAGAGGTCCCATTCCCCGAGAGCTGCTCCAGTTCTACAAATGACAGTGGACTGTGACTGCTCTCGGGCTTAAGGGAAGCCAGCACTGATTAATTTCAAGTTAGCAATGCTGTGCAGAAAATCTCTCCAACAATCAATTTGATGCCAGTACTAGATCACCATCAATTTTCTCCTGGATCAGACAGCTTTCTGAACAGCCAAGACCAATTAATACTCATGAGTCACAAATTAAAACTTCTCCTTTAACTTTCATTAGTTTTAGTGGCATACAAAAGCTTGGGCACCCCTGGTCAAAATTTCTGTTACTGTGAATAGTTAAGCGTGTAGAAGATGAACTGATCTCTAAAAAGTCATAAAGTTAAAGATGAAACATTCTTTTCATCATTTTAAATAAGATTAGTGTATTATTTTTGTTTTGTACAATTTTAGAGTGAAAAAAGGAAAGGAGCACCATGTAAAAATTTGGACACCCCAAGAGATTTGAGCTCTCAGATAACTTTTACCAAGGTCTCAGACCTTCATTAGCTTGTTAGGGCTATGGCTTGTTCACAGTCATCATTAGGAAAGGCCAGGTGATGCAAATTTCAAAGCTTTATAAATACCCTGACTCCTCAAACCTTGTCCCAACAATCAGCAGCCATGGGCTCCTCTAAGCAGCTGCCTAGCACTCTGAAAATTAAAATAAATGATGCCCACAAAGCAGGAGAAGGCTATAAGAAGATAGCAAAGTGTTTTCAGGTAGCTGTTTCCTCAGTTCATAATGTAATTAAGAAATGGCAGTTAACAGGAATGGTGGAGGTCAAGTTGAGGTCTGGAAGACCAAGAAAACTTTCTGAGAGAACTGCTCGTAGGATTGCTAGAAAGACAAATCAAAACTCCCATTTGACTGCAAAAGACCTTCAGGAAGATTTAGCAGACTCTGGCGTGGTGGTGCACTGTTCTACTGTGTAGCAACACTTGCACAAATATGACCTTCATGGAAGAGTTATCAGAAGAAAACCTTTCCTGCATCCTCACCACAAAATTCAGCGTCAAAAGTTTGCAAAGGAACATCTAAACAAGCCTGATGCATTTTAGAAACAAGTCCTGTGGACTGATGAAGATAAAATAGAACTTTTTGGCCACAATGAGCAAAGGTATGTTTGGAGAAAAAAGGGTGCAGAATTTCATGAAAAGAACACCTCTCCAACTGTTAAGCATGGGGGTGGATCAATCATGCTTTGGGCTTGTGTTGCAACCAGTGGCATAGGGAACACTTCACTGGTAGAGAGAAGAATGAATTCAATTAAATACCAGCAAATTCTGGAAGCAAACATCACACCGTCTGTAAATTTTTTAAAAAGCTGAAGATGAAAAGAGGATGGCTTCTACAACAGGCTAACGATCCTAAACACACCTCAAAATCCACAGTGGACTACCTCAAGAGGCACAAGCTGATGGTTTTGCCATGGCCTTCACAGTCCCCTGACCTAAACATCATCGAAAATCTGTGGATAGACCTCAAAAGAGCAGTGCATGCAAGACGGCCCAAGAATCTCACAGAACTGGAAGCCTTTTGCAAGGAAGAATGGATGAAAATCCCCCAAACAATAATTGAAAGACTCTTAGCTGGCTACAGAAGGCGTTTACAAGCTGTGATACTTGTCAAAGGGGGTGTTACTAAGTACTGACCATGCAGGGTGCCCAAACTTTTACTTCGGGCCCTTTTCCTTTTTTGTTATTTTGAAACTGTAAAAGATGGAATAAAAGAGTAATTTTGCTTAAAATATTAAAGAAATGTGTCATCTTTAACTTTATGCCTTTTGGAAATCAGGTCACCTTTTACTCCCTTAGCTATTCACAGTAACAGAAATTTTGACCAGGGTGCCCAAACTTTTGCATGCAACTGTATATTTGAGATGCCTGTAATTTGTAACTAGATGACAGAGGACCAGCTCACCTGGCATTACTGTTCACTGGCTAGCTAGTTTATATTAAAAAATGTTTAAGCCAAACAGGGAAAAAAGTCATGTTTAAAAAGACTAGCAGTTTTCTTACAGCAATTACTCATGTTCGAAGTTCTCAACTTAGTAAACAAAACTTTAGTTTCTAATTAAAGACCTCCAAGCTGGCAATTTCAATGTTTGGAATTCAAAGGTGATTTTTTTTTAACAATGACTTTGCCCAATTTTGCTGCAGTCTGCCTCGATGACTTTACTGCACTTTTTCTTTGGTTAAGTAAAAGCCTTAATTATCTTACACTGAGAACTGCTGATATTAAAAATCAAGCAGCACAGTACTGTATCTAATGACTCATCATAGAACCCTATACATTTCAATTACACCATTTCATTAAGTGTGATTCAAAATCAGATGATAATAACTATTAATACTGCTGGAATTTATACATGGATTTTATTTGAATTATACCACAGAAATCTATTGTAGCACAAGCAGGTGCTATGACAATCAGCACTTGAGATGTAATTGAATACTTTCTTTTCAATAAAAACAGAGCATCTTCCAGTTTAGGAGTAGCTTATATCATAACCTCTGTAGACAATATGCAGTAAATTCTATTGCAGGAAATTAGTTGTCCTAGTACCATTTGCTGCATAAGGATGTGGACAATGGATTCATCCCTCAACCTAAAACACAAGCATTGTGCATTTTTTAAAAAAATCCATTTGTTATTTTGACACAGATGGCATTGCACAGACCTCATGAACTATAGTTCTTGTGCTGATGGCATCAGGTGGTGTATTTAAGATTTCAAGCCTGGCAATGAATGGACAGCAGAACACATCAAAGTGATAAATATTATCCGAATCAGAGGAGAACCTGGATACAGTGTTCCCCAAATCTTAGTTCCCAGGTGTTAGATACCATAAGATTGGGAGAGGCTGACAAAGTAAGCCTAGCAAGTTCCTGCTGAACACTGTGAAGTGGTCAAATATCAAGTTGAGCAGATATTGTTGCAATTAAGAATATCGTTTCTGTAACTGAAACTCATGTGCATCTCAAGCAAGACTTCCACTTTAGGGACTACCTCCTTTCTCAAAATGCAACACTAGTGAAAATTGCTTCACAAAGTAGTTTACATTCATTGTGATATGCTAGGGTTGTTGCCCAACAGATTCGCACCAGTCAAAACAAATCAAAAGCAGAAATTTTTAGCAAATTAATCAGAGCCAATTATTTTTCTTTTTTTAAAAAAAATAAACGAAAATCAGAAAACAGACATCCCTCTTAAAATCTTTTGGTGAAGAATTTTAGATCTCTTTCTGTGATAAACACAGGATATCAAAGATCATGAAAAGATAGGAAGATCCAAAGTTACAATGCCAAGTACAACAACAAAAATTTTTGTCAGGATATCTCTAAAGATATAAAATGGCATGAATACATTCTGGGCACCATCAATAAGTTTCTTAGCTACAACTACTCATCAGAATAAAATTGGTTAACTTATGCTATCCAAGAGAATAAATAAATTTTCCACAGATTTTCAGATGAGAAAATGACATTACTGGTAGTCAGCTCTATTGCACATTCACTGGAAACAGTTCATCTGTAGCCTTCTTTTTCTAGATATGGGAACGAAGCTAATATCACGTAGGTCTAAGTGCAATAGTTTTGAACATGACTTAATTGTGCCTGAAATTCTCACTTTTCTCAGGGAGGCGTCAAAAGCAAGCTGAAACAATTCAAGTATAGAATGTAGTCTTACCTTGTCTTAAAAAAATGTTTTCTTGGTCCTCCCTCAAAGATCAGCAGATCTATGTAAAGTACTACAAACAGCCCATAGGAGAGGGAAATGAAAGTTTCTGGGATTATCTAACAGGACCATAGATATTAACCATAAAAATGTATTGCTTGGATGAAGGGCAAATGATTAAAACTTTATTTCAAGTTTCAATGAAACTGCACCACTGCTTTGTTAGTGGACATTTTATTTAAATTCTTTCAAAGAAAGTGTAATGTTAAATATTGCTTCTATTTGTTTGATGGTTGTCAAAGTATTACAGAAATCTAAAGATTTATTAAAATTGTCTGCAGACTTGCCTCTCCATAAATCCTGAATGTCCCAGTTTCTTCATCAAGTTCAATTGCTGTAACACCAGAAACCTTTCTTGCTTGCTGGATATTGGAACCATGCGTTCCGATTGCTAGTCCCATTAGATCCTCTCTGACAATGAATTCCTCTTGGAATGCAGCTGCTAGCTGTTTGGTACTCTGGCAGTTTGTTTTTTTAAAAAAAAACAAGAGCTGTAATTATTTCAGCTGATTACAGATCAGGCATTTTTATAGATCATGAAATAAACAGTTTAAACTGATTTTTTTTTAAATGTTCCTTAAAAAGAACTAATTTTGCATGTAGAAGATAGCTTATGGCATTCATTTAAAAAGGTAAGCTTGAATACTAATGATTCTGTTGGTAGCAATTACAATTGCCATTAGCAATTAAAATTCCCAACAAAAAAAAACACATTAACATGATGCAACGGTACAAATCTGGAGTCTCCAATCATAGCAACATTATACACATTGCATCAATCTCAGATAAGGGATGAAAGCAATTGCAGTCTCCCTGGTTAGTTTCCATTTGAAGACATACTACATTTTGATGAAAGGTCATTAACCTGAAAGGTTAAACTGTTTCTCTATCCACAGATGCTGCCCCACCTACACTGGGGATGATCTCAGATTATAACACATTCTCTTGAGGATATCAACAGACCAACAATATTTCTGAATGTCAAGATCTCCATGGTGTACTAATTTTACAACAGTTCTGTACATACTCAAATCAAGTGTTCAAGCACTCTCAAAAAAATGATCTAAATACAAAACTGATTTGCAAAAGTGATTACAATAGAATGAATGGCGACATGCTTTAAATTGAATCAATGGCATGATAAATGTTTTAACAATAGACAAGGGGAAAATATACAACCTACTGTACAATTTATTGTCAAGACTAATCATTTATTCACAATTGAGTCTGTCCATTAATGAATCAACGTATTTTTGCAACTTATTCCTCAAGTTCACAAATAGAGTTGCTTGATTAATTAGATTTGGCTTTAGACCAGATGCCTAGCCCTAATTCTCTTCAACAGTTTCTAATTTTCAAAGACAAAAGTTAAGCTAGATCCTCCTCTCCTGGAACTTATTTTTGTTTTCTTTTGCTATCCATTAACTTACCTCTAAATGCTACTCTTTTCAGGAGGAGAATAGTTTCTCCTTGCACAATTCTTCTATCCAAATTTCCAGCACGCAGTCAGTAATTAATTAGGTTGATTCTCTCCAGATTTAAAATTCCTTGTAGCTACATGTTTGCCCCTCAAAATTAACTCTTAATTTAGGATTTTTTTTAATTAAAGCCTATCTGCTTCTGCAGATTTTGAGAAGTTAAGATCCCATGTCAGGCAGTTGCTTTACAAGGTAATCTTATTACTCAGTGAAACTACTAATAAATTCTCATTCTGGGCAAGAATTAAAATGTCAATCTTCAGGGAGGAAAACAAGTCAACGATTCACACCATGGGATATACCCATTAAGGTATCTGTAATAAGATATTAAATAACTGGAAAATGCAGTATCATGCACATTTCTTTATCCTTTCCACAAAGTGAGCAAATACTCATAATGGCCCAAAACAAAATGCACTTCGTAGTTTAGATTAGTAACCTCCTCAAAAAGACAAGTTAGGAATATAAAATCTTTCATTCAGTTTTCTGTTCAAATTGCTTAGCGCTAAGTAATTACTTTGTAGCAGCCAATAATTTTTACAATTATAAACAACATCCCAACTTGAATATAACTCAAAGCTTTCAAATTAACTAATGCCATCCCTTACTTCATTAAGGCATTGTAACATATCACAATGTTACAAATCACAAGATTTCAATCCTCAATGCTAATCTTAATGTTTCTGGCTAAAAATGATTTTGCTGGATGGACATTTGCAGCAGGGCATTAAATTAGAGTAGCATGCAAAAAGAATTAAGCACAAAGTAAAATGCTTTTTGGAACAAGACCAAGTCTAAGGATTTTGGGTATGGGGAGGTGGCAGCTGCATAAAAGAGAGGCAACAGCCTAAGGACAGAGTCTGGAGTTGACTTACCAAGATTAATGGAATTTGAAAGAGGATCAGAGTTAGGGGAGGGGAGGGGAATTTGAAAGAGGATCAGAGTTAGGGGAGGGGAATTTGAAAGAGGATCAGAGTTAGGGGAGGCGAAGGGAGGGGAATTTGAAAGAGGATCAGAGTTAGGGGAGTGGAGGGGAGGGGAGGAATTTTGACCAAAGGTACAAGAAGTCCCAAACCAGCATCCAGATCTGCTGTAGCAAAACACGATTGTAGCAGAGCAACTAGCAATGGATCACTTTGAGTACAACAGTCTCGTTTCCCCCACAATAGAATCTCATCCTGTGTACAACTGATATGGGTGATTCGCAATGGGAAATTTCCAGTCAAATTATCACAGTGATATAAAATTATATAGAAGTGGTCACTAATGCAATTCATTCCATGTAAATTTTCAACTGCAAAATACAGAAAGAGTAAAACGATTGTTTGAATTTCTAAGCCTCAATTCTAATATTTCTTTGAAAATTAATCATTAATGCAAGTATTTTTTCTTGTAGAATTAAGGATTCTCTAAGTGATCAGAAAAGCTGCAGAGTTCAGGAAACTTTTAAAACTTTTACCACACTTGCTCTTTTACAGGCAAGTATGGGTAATCAAACTGCTACAAAAATGATACATTTTAAAACCATTTTTCTCTTTAGATTTTGTTTATAATTTTCTTTTACAAATCATCTTTTTAATAAATTTAATTCCCAGACTAAAAGATTTTATATTCTATGCCTTGTATCTCTAGAAATAAGACCATTGATTAAATTCATCTTCAGTCCTTAAAAACAAGTAGCTTAGAATGGAAAATAAGGTTTATTCACCTCCAAATGTTTGGTTGCCTCTTCATTCCTGGACATAAGCATGAGTTTTGTACGAATGCTACGCAAGTGCATATCACTAAGGATGCTAACTCTCTTCACTGTAGCCTCTTTGGTAGACTGGATTTAAGAAGAAAAAAAATCTTTTGCACAGATTGAAAAACATTAAGCAATGCTCCTTCCATTCCTCTCTTGCAAACATTTTAAATCAGAGAATTTTAATTGGTCATTGCCTCTTGAAGCATTAGTGAATACAAGTATCCCTTGATTTACAAAATATGGTTGTGTTACAGGAAAAAAGTTGATATGCAAGTTTGTAAAAAAAATTCATAAATGCCAATGCCCATTAGTTTCAATGTTAAAAACTCTGGTTGGATTTTTGAGCTCAATCTGTTAACAAAACATGGATACTTAAAAATGCATCAACAGAAGTGCCCAAAATATCATTTACAATTAAGAAGTTATAAAAACATAAATAAATGTATCCAGTCGTCAAGTGAAACATGCAACATCAAAGATCTTGACAGGCTGGACACATCCTCTTATGAAAGAATGTAGAACTAAGAGTCAGTGTCTTGGACTTGTCCATTTAAGTCACAATCCAATTTCACCTCATCTATCAATTAATCTTTGGAACTCTTCATCCAAGTTCAATGGAAGCATAATCTTTGGGCCAGTGGTAATAGTGACTTTGCATGTCAAGGTGGTGGCAAGGGAATTAAGCAGAGAGGGCACAGATATTTGAATGATGGTGGCACCAGTAAGGAGTTTGGTGGAGTCTGCGATATTGACTCCGAGGGTTCTGCCTGTATTTCTGGTTGGCTGATGAAAGAGGCTTAAAGATGTCAATCAACATCAGAACTGCTCTCTTTTTGCATTTGATAAAGCTCGTAATGGAAATGCAGGGTGTCATCTATCATGTGGTCACATCTAATGCTGCACTCCATATTGGGATTGTCATCTTTCAAGATGGTTATCATTATCTTGATATAGCAGAATACCTCTGAAAGCTTTGTCAAAGCAAGCTGTTTTGGTCGTGGTGATGTTATGTCAGTAACTTCTTGTTCTCCTTGACCTCTGTTTATCAAGTGCCAAAAGATCCCTATTTGTGAGTTTGTTGTCATACAATTCCAGTAAACCTTCAACATCATCCTGGCTTACTTCATCAAATCCAGCCTTATTTTTCAATTTTACTATGTCTTTTCAGAGATTTTTCAGGTTCATAGGCCCATGCAAGTTGTGCCATAATTTCTTTGATGTACCATTCAGCATTGCAATTGGTTGCAGTACCCAAAAACATTTTGATAGTTTATCAGTTTCAAATTTTCCAAACTGGCTTGTCATTGTCACTCAACTCCAAAGCAACTTACCTCATTACATGATGCAAGTAGTAAGCCTTGAACATAGCAATACATTCCAGTCCATGGTTTGAAACAATGAAGTGGTGCTATGTGGCTAAAAGACCACATTGGTACCTTGCTCAATGCTCAGGACAGATTCCCAGTAATGAGCACACTAATGGAATTTACACTAAAAGCAGGCATATTAGCTGAGTTACTGTAGCAAGAACCTGGCATGAATCCCTACCCTCTCCTGGTGGTCTTGCAGCCATAAAATTGCCCAGAGCTCAGTGTGAAAATGCTGCCCATGAAAACTGGTGTTGGGCAGGCTGGGACATGTGATGGAGCTGCTCAGCAGCGTGACCTGGGGATCAGACTGCATCTCAGTGAGCAGTGACAGTGCAGACCATTAGTAGAACTGGCAGCAGCTAGCCTATGTGTTTTCAGACCATCTGAATCCTACAGTCCATCTCACTGTTTGGATGTGATATAATGGAGGTGCTGCCTCCCCTTCTCTGGCTCCATGGCTCTCCCCAGCTCAGATATTACTTTACGACAACAAGCTCAACAACCAGCAACCACTGCTGAGCTTGTTACCAATGAAAAATCCATAGGCTGGGAGAGCTGCTCACCCAGAGAGAGTGAGACAGCAGCTTCCATCATGTTCAAGAGGAAGTGGTGTGGGAGAACATAGGATCTGGGTGGTCTGTCACATATGGTGCTGGCCTGGTTGCAACCCCGAGCCCCACATCGCAGCATTGCATAGCTATTCCGCATGCCCCAGCCCACTCAAAACCGTCCCTCACAGGCAGCTTCTTCATACTGAGCCTTTGATGCAAGAGCACCAATAAACAGACAGGAGCTTAGGCCAGGTTCCTGATGCAGCACATGTCATTTTACTCTTTTAAAAAAAAGTTCATGGACTAATACCAAGCAGGATACGAGTGTCCCTGGATGCAGTCAGCCACATTCTCAACGTTAACCAGACATTCAGAGGCACTGTGAACGATGAGCAAGACTTTGTATCAGGTTATTCCTTACACAATATTGTTCAATAAAGGGGGAGAAAAATGACTTGATATAATCTTGGAAGAGCAGTACAGTCATCCAGACTTTTTGTTGCATTACCAAACCAATGGAAGACTGAACTGTTGGATTTTGAATGGTAGACTAAGAGAAGCCTCAGCCAAGGAGAAGAGCAAGGCAATTTTTGGTGATCTTCAGCCTGGAGCAGTTTCCTCGCTCAAAATGGATGTACAAGGGCAAACTCTTCCAAAACAGCCCATTTCATGCGTTTAGGAAAAAAGCCTCCTTTGATGATTTATTTCAATTTTTTTTGTAGAAGTTTCCAACATCATGGTATCTACACTTGCTGCCTCCCCCACAAGATGTATTATACAGTTTTTACACACTTCTTCAGGCATTCAAAAAAAATCAGACAAGGCCGGCTTGAACATATCAGCATTTTGAGAAAAACCATCAACCTGCACATTCAAATCTTGCGTTATTCACTTAAAGCAAAAAAAAATACATTTTTTAAAGAATAATTTATTACAGTGAAAGTTTGTAAATCAAGGAGATTTGTATTTAGTTTCAAGTTGGTTTTCTCATCAGGCAATAGGAATCCCCCACCCTTCAAATTAAATGTTACTATTACAAAACAAGTATTGTATGTGAATCTTTAGTGCAGTTAGAACATCAGACTGTCCCAGTGTCAGTTTTCAAACTGCACAACTGTTAATGAATGCATGTGGAATTCTGCTAATTAATCCACATAAAATAAATTGAACAATTTCTAATGTTCCAGAATAGTGGTTATTACCGCCCACAATATTTTAAAATGTTACTGTAACTAGTGACAAAATTGAGACAATTGAGAAAATACTTTAAAATACACACCTAAATTACACATTTAAGTCCAATTTCATTTTTGTCAAAAAATATCAAAATTACTCTTCCAACCTAATTTTCATTAATTAATAAATTTGCCCATTTGTCTATACTCAAAATCAAAACTACTCAATATACCGCCACTGACATACATCCACAATTGATAGCATCTAACGACACAATAAACAGGAGTAGGAGTCAGCCAAACAGCCCTGAACCTACTCAATCTTTCAATAAGGGTCTGCAGGGCCTGTATCCATGGTCTATGACTCTAATCCTTTATCTCAATTCATCCTTCTGCAATTCTCTGAATCCCTTAATTCCAAATGTTTCTCAGGCCTAATATGCACTCCATAGCAAGGATCCCCATCCTTATGGGACTGGGGACACCAAAGATCCACAACCCCGGGTGGAGAAACTTTTCACCCCACTCAGAAATGGCCAATTTCTCTTCCCAAAATTATGACAAATTCCAAGCCTCCTAGAGCACAGAAGTGGTCTCTCAACATCTATTCTGCTGTGTTCATTAAGAATTTCAACATTGTTTTTCTAAGTTCCTGAAAATAGACTCAATTTCTCCTCATATACTTGCTCTCTCTTCAGAGTCAACAGTGAAAACCAAGAGAATGTTTTCTAAGATAAAGGAAACCAAATCTAGAGATAGTCCTCCTAGTGTAATCTCAAAGCCAATGATTGCAAAACACGGTTTTGAGATCGAGTATATCCTCTGTTCTTACCAAAACCAACAACTGACCAGTGTCAGCATCATAGAAAACGCAGTCTGCCTCAGTTGCCTTCTTGAAATCTTTATGTGCGTTTTCACATGCACAGCTGCATAAAATAAAATAAGAGTGTCAAATCTGGATGAAATACTTCCATCCGCAATAAAAAAACACTGATAAGCTAAAAAAATTCCTAAAAAAGCTATGCTTTAAAATGAATGTGGAAATCACAATACAATAATAATGATTTGATGAAGCAGGGATAATAACAAAGTCCTGAAAATACAAATTTCTGGCTGGAGCACAGAATCAGACAGCATAGGTGCAATTCAGCCTACCATGTTCATGTCATATAATGACTTTCTCAACTCCTTTGCAAATATTTTATTTACAAATTACAACAGGAACTCTGATGCAATTACCAAGTCTTCTTCCACCATCTCTCCTAGCCATGTATTCCAGATCATACTTCATGTATAAATAGAGCTCCTGTCAACTATCAAACACCTCTGTCCTTTGATTGTTCTTCTGTCAATTATCAAACACCTCTGTCCTTTGATTGTTAACTTCAATGCCACAGGAAAAGTTTGTTCGTTTATCTTAACAATTCCATTTTGAATTCCCCCCACCCCTCAACTATTAAATCTCCTTTGAGCAATCTGCCTGAAGAACTCCAATCTCACTGGTCTTTCCACATAACTTAGATCATTGTCCTTCCAGTACATTATTTCCAATAAACTTAATCAAATCTGGAAATAATACTGTAGCCAAGGTCAACCGCAATTAATAATGATTGAACCACAGTTTAAATACATGCATTCTCTGGTTTTATTTATAATGCATTACCTACTTTCCCTGGCACCTAAAATTTATATACATGACTTCCTCAGTTTTCTATTAATGGACTCATTTTGAATATGTGCTATTTAGTTTATTTGTCTTCCTCCAAAAAAAATGTGAAATTTCTGCAATAATTTTCATCTGCCTTGTGCCTGCCCACTTCAGTCTGCATGTCTTCCTATCTTTGTCACTGGCTATTAGCGCAAACTACAACACAAGGACATCCTGATTCAGTGGTGGCTGATGTCCTTGATCTGATTAGTTGTTGTTTATCTATATTCTGAAACACTGGCATTAAAAATGCCAAATAACTGGGCCACCTCCAGCTCCATCAACATTGTGAAGAAAAAGCACTCAGTGCAGCAGAGAACAGCAACCATAGTTTTCAGTTCATTAAACAATTGCTATTGATAGCTGTTATCAAGCCTTTTGCTTAAAAAGCCAGGCATTTTAAACAAAGATAAGATTTCTTTATTAGTCACATGTACATCAAAACACACAGTGAAATGCATCTTTTGCGTAGTGTTCTGGGGGCAGCCCACAAGTGTCACCACGCTTCCAGCGCCAACATGGTATGCCCACAACTTCCTAACCCATACGTCTTTGGAGTGTGGGAGGAAACTGGAGCACCCAGAGAAAACCCACGTAGACACAGGGAGAACATACAAACTCCTTACAGACAGCGGCCGGAATTGAACCCAGGTCGCTGGCGCTGTAATAGCAATGCACTAACTGTTACACTACCGTGGTGGTTAAGGTATGCAAATCTTCTACTTACGCTTCCTTTAAATCATCTGGAACATCAACTGTGCACTTAAAGAAAGTGTTCTTTGTAATTGCCTTATTTGGATTCACCAGACGCAATCGCTCAAAAGTAACAATTTCATTGTACGTTGCATCGCAGGCAGCATATTCAATGACATAAAACTACACAAAAACAAAATGTCAAACTTTACTACAACACACAATTTTACATACAAAATGCTTTCAAAATATTTTGTTGAAAAATATGGAAAAGCTGACATATTTACCAGCTAAAGAAATGGTCAGTATAAATGTATGAAGGTTAGATGCTTAAAAATAAACACATCAAAAGCCCCCTCCAAATGGAACCCAATATTTCGCAAAAAAGTAGAAATGTAGATGTTAAATCTGCCTTCAGTTGTACAGATCAAGTTGTTACATTTAACAAATCACTTTTTAAAGAAAACTATCAAACAAAGAGAAACATTAAAATACTTAACAAACTTAATCCAATTTTCCATCAGTAAATGTACAAGTTTAAACCATACTATGTCATATTTTTATTCAGTTTTCAGGATCTAGGGACCTTTGTCAAGGCAGTATTTATTACTTATCCCTAACTGCCCGAGGTGGTGGTGGTGAACCACCCATCTTGAACTTCAGTCTTCTGCCGAAGATGCTCTCACAGCATTCTTAAGCAGGGAGTTCCAGGATTTAGCCACAGTGAGGGAAGAAGCAATAATATACTTCCCAAGGAGGATGGTTTGGAGGGGAAATTGCTGGTGAAGATGTTCCTATGCATCTGCTGCTCTCCTCCATCTTGTGGCAGAGGTCATAGATTCAAGAGATGCTGTCAGGTAGTATAGATGAGCAAATTCAGTGTATTTTGCAGATGACACACACTGTAACCATTGTATCAGTGGTGAATGGAAGAAATGATCATGTCTGTGAATGGGTACAATCAAGGCAGCAAGTTGCACATGCAGGACATCTAGACTTTAACCTGCTGAACATATGTGCAGCTGATCCAGTTGGGTTTCTGATCAATGCGACTTCCAGGATATTGAAGGTTGGGAGGAGAAGCTGAACACTGAATATTAAGAGGAGCTGATTAGATTCTTTCTTGGTAATAGTCACTGCCTGGCATTTTTGTAGCACGAGCATTACTTACCACTTATCGGCCCATGCCTGAATGCTCTCTTGGCCTGGCTGGACATTGAGACAAACTGTTTCATCTGCTAAGAACTTGAATGTGGAAAATGAACATGGTGTAATCACCCCCACTTCTGACCTTACGATGGAAGATCAGTCATTGATGATGCAGCTGGAGATGGTCAGGCACGAAAGAACTTCTGCAACAATATACTAGGATTGGAATGATTAACTTCCAACAACAATTTTCCTTTGTGCAAGAAATTATGGCAACCACTTAAGTAGGAAAAGGGAAAAGAAAACTCCAATGGCTGAAGTCATACCTTGCACAAAGGAAAGTGGTTATTAGAAGTCAATGATGACTTCCCCGTCATCCAAGCTTCTTGATGCCACATTTGATCAAATGTTCCCTTGAAGTTAAGGGCAGTCAATCGCACCTCATCTAAAATTCAGCATATTTGTACTGAGGCTGTGATGAAGTCTGCAGAAAGTGGTCCTAGCAAAACCTAAAGCAGGAATCAAAGATTGCTAATTACTGAAAATGATTGCTTGGGAGTAATGAGCCAGATCAAATTTGTCCTGCTTTTTTTTTGTGAAAAGGACATAGCTGGGCAGTTCTCCTCATTGTCAGGAAGATGCTTCAGATGTAAATATACTGGAACAGCTTGGCTGGAGGAGCAGCTAGTTCTGAAACACAACTTTTCAGTATAATAATCAAGATATTGTCTTGTCCTAAAACCCTCGCTTTATTCAGTGATGTTGTTAATATTACATGAAGCAAACTGAATTGGCGCCTATGATGGTGGGAATCTCAAGAGGAAGACATGATGGATCATCCACTCAATACTTCTGGCTGAACATAGTTTGAATGCCTCAGCCTTTAGCACTCATGCTGCATTCTGCCATTGTTAAGGAGGGGGATGTTCATGGAGCCACCTTGTGGTTACATGTTTAATGGTCCAGTACTGATCATAACTAGATGCAACAAGACTGCAGAGCTTTAATCTGACCAATTGGTGGCTGAATCATTTAGCATGCTGTTCAGCACAATGACCCATGTTGCAATTTTACTAGATTAACACTTTTTTTTAAATGTATGCCTAGTACTGCTTCCAACAAGAGATAAGCATATCAGAGATTCCACAAAGGAAAAAGTCTTTGCCAAGTCACACCATCAAAATGTTTCATAATTTGGAAAAATCTTTAAAATATTCTCAATTCCAATGCACATCAACTAACTACCCCAAATTTCTCTTTACAAGTAGATACTCCAATGTCTAGTATTACACCATTATTTTTCATTTGTTATACAATCATTTTGGTTTCAATGTCTCCACTTGATCAGGTGTTCACAAGTGTGCACCATATTCTACTGTGGCTTAATTAAAGCTTTATTCCTGCCCTCCAGGCTTAAATACTGTAAAAACCACACCAACAGTAAAATTTGCAATACATTGCTGTGAAAAAAAATTAAAATCCAATTATCTTAAACATCGGTATTTTTCAACTTACATCTCCTTTCATCATCCGAACTTTGGCAAGCCACCAGCCACAGGGCTCATGTTCATTTGCTCTCGAGTAAACCTTAGATGGATAAGGCAAAAAAGAGTTAATGATTACTTTAAACTTTTTAATTATAAGACTATATACAGTGTTCATGCAAAAGCTATTGCTAAAATTGTATTGTGCAAGTCTGCCACTGAAGCATTGAAATATAGAAGAATATTCATTGCAATGGATGTAAAAATAGGTATATTTTTCACAATTTTAAAATTTGATACATTTTAAACACCCTTCGTAGAACCAACAATGGACCTACAACTTGAAAAGCTAACTCTATTCTTTTTTTTGAACAGTTGCTCCCTGAACTATAATAGTGAGAAATCTGGATTGGAGCTGTTTTGCTATAACACAGAGCTTTTCTAAGCAACATTTTCAGTTTTATGAATAGTACAAATTAAAGTGTGCAAGTAAGTTTATATTTGTGTGTACAAATCAGGAATACAAGAAAGCCCCTTTTACAAACTTATCAATACAGCACGATAGGAGAAACAGTAAAGATTATTCATTTAAATACTCAAATTGATAAAGAAAGGTTTAAATATAGCAGTCAACAATCCTTTAACAGGAAACATAAACTCTAGTACTAAGGTCATAGAGCAAAGAAATAGGCCCCTCAGACCTCCATGTACATGCCAACCGTCAGATACCCATCTATGCTAGTTCCATTTACCAGCAGTTGGAAAGTGTCCAACTATGCCTTGGTGATTCAAGTGCTCATCAGATGCCTCTTAAATGCTAATGATACTACCTCATTAGGCAATGCATTCCAGATTGCAACCACCCACTGGGTGAAAAAAAATTCTTCCTGCGTCTCTTAAAACTATGCCCTCTGAAATGGGGAAAAGTTTATTTTTTGACTATCTACGCCTCTCATAATTTTGTACATTTCTTTCAGGTTCTCTCTCAGCCTCCTCTGCTCCAAGGAAAAATGAACCCAGTCAATCCAGTCTTTCTCCATAACTGAAACATTCAGCAGATGTTGCCTGGGATAGAATCTCCTCTGCACTCTCGCCAGAGGAATCACAACCTTCCTATAGTGGGGCAACCAGAACTGCACACTATATTCCAATATTTTATACAATTGTACCAAAGTCTTCCTGCTCTATGCTGCACCTAATGAAGGCAAGCATCTCACGTAGCTTCTAAACAAGCCTACCCCCCTTCAGGGTACTTTTGGACTTCTACACCAAGATCCCTTTGTTCCTCAATACTCCCTAGGGCCCTACCATTCATGATTTATGTCCTCCCCTTATTAGTCCTCCCAAGATGCACTTATCAGAATTAAAATTCTATCAATATCATTCTGTAGCCTAAGACTACCCTCTTTATTATGAACAATACCACCAATTTTCAGGTCATCTGCAAAATTACTAATCATACCTCCTACATTCAGAAAGAGAAGAACAGTATCTCTTAGGGTAAAATTAGTACAAGTTAAAAAGTGGTAGTAGTAAGATCTTAAAATTCTATCTCAATCTAGAATGTACTCATTCACTAAGCTCATCTATATACCCCTCAAGCACTTCTATTCTCCTCACAGTCCACAGTACCTCCTAGCCTTGGTATCATCAGCAAACTTCAATATACTACCTGATCTCTTCATTCAAATCGGTGATATAAACTGTGAATAGCTGGGATGGAAGAACTCATCCCTGTAGCACTCTGCTGGTCACAGCCTCGCAACCCAAAAACAGTTTATTTCTCTCTAGTTTCTAGATGTGTCTCCATCTCAGGAGACAAGCTATCTAGTGATATATATTATAAACGCACTGACCCCCATAGCTACACCTCTTCCCACCTGTCTCTTGAAAGGATGCTATATCTTTCCCCAGTTTTTCCACCGCCACTGCATCTGGTCTCAAGATGTGGCCTTTCATTCCAGAACATAAGAAAAATCCTCCTTTTCAGGAAGCGTGGTTTCCCTTCTGCTGTGGTTGTCAAAGCCCACTCTCACATCCCACATTTCTCATACTTCTGCTCTCACCCCACCTCCCTCCAGACAGAACAGAGATAGAGTTCCCCTAGTGCTCACCTTTCAACCTCTGCATCCAGCATATCATCCTTTGGCATTTCCACCAGCTGCAACAAGAACCCACAACCAGCCACATCTCCTCTTTACCCCTTTCCGCGTTCCACAGCGAACGCTCCCTCCTTGACTCCCCAGTCCGCTCATTCCTCCCCACACACCCCTCCCTGACCCCTGCTATTTTCTCCTGCAGGAGATGTAACACCTGTTCTTACACCTCCTCCCTCACTACCATCCAGGGATCTAAACAGCCCTTCCAGGTGAGGCAAAGATTCACGTGCACCTCCTCCAACCTACATTCAGTGTTCCCAAGGTGGCCTCCTCTACGTCGGCCACACCAGGCACAGACTCAGCGATCGTTTCACAGAGCACCTACGGCTGCCCACAATAGCCATCCTGAGCTCCCGGTTGTATGCCATTTCAATTCCTTTTTTCCAATCCCACACTGACATGTCCATTATCTGCCTTTTCCACTGCCAGGGCAAGGCCCAACACAAGCTGGAAGAACACCACCTCATATTCTGCCTGGGTAGTCTACAACCCAATGGCATGAACATCGAGTTTTCCAATTTTAGGTAATCCCCCCCCTCCAGTAAATTCTTTCCCCCTTCCAGTCTTCCTCTAATCCTCCCATTTTTGTTCCCCCCCTCCCCCCAAATAATCATCTTCCTCTCCCTCCTGGTTCCAAACACTCACTATTCACCTTCAGGCTGCCTGCAACACCCCCTCTCTCCCTCCCCCCCAAAACAAATCTGGTTCTGTTGCCATTTGCCATTCCTCTCTCTTAATGGTTCTCATTATCACCTCCTTCACTTACCAGATTCCAGTGCTGGTAGCCCTGTGTTCCTGCTTATCTCCCTCCAGCAGTTATCTCCAACCTTTACATTCCCCTTCCCCCAGCTCACTTCATTTGCATCTTAATTATTTTCCTCTGTCTTCCTCCATCTATCATTCACCTACCACTGTCACCCAACCACACCCCCTGCCCCTCCCATAGTTGGTGTAACCTGCCTGTCATCTTTCACCACTCCTCAGTCCACCAATCACCTCAGCCTCCTGTTTCACCACTCCCCTTCTGTTCTCTATACTGACCATCTCCCCTCTCCACTTTCAGTCCTGATGCAAGGTTTCGACCTAAAACATCAACAATTCCTCCCCGATCAGGAACTGATCATGCATTTACATCAGTGGACAATGAGAATAAAGAGGAGAAAGTATGAACAATCACTGCAATCAGCAACATGCACGACTGTTGTCAGAGAAATCAATTTAGTCGACTGACTCATAATATATTCAGCTCAGACTGACCATCTGAGGAATGTTCATTTACATCAACTGTCAGCTAAGCTGGAAATCTGAAGATAGAACAGCAATCTGTAAATGTTAAGAACATTGACAGTACCTGTAGAAGGCACAACAAATAACCTCTATAAAGCTTTTTAAAGATTTTAGTCAATCATGTTGCAAATCATAAAGTCAAACTCAGAGGGAAAGAAACAGAGACAATTGGAAGTCTGTTTCCTAAATTGTAATCCGAAATGGCCTCAAGTCACTCAGTTGCATCAAACTGCGACGTCAACATAAGTTAATTAAGCTGGATAGCCACATGGCAACCAACCTGACATTGATTAAAAAAAAACATTAGCTAAGCAGATTCACACTAGCCTTTATAAAAAAATGTTTTAACATGGCATGCTCTCTCAAATGTGTTTTCAGAAATGACATCTGCATTTTTACTATCAAATTGGTTATTTTACCAGTATAGAGATTCGAGGCTGGTCATGGGCAGGGCAGCCAAAAGTGGAACATTTACCCTCCCAGATAACTTGCTGTGAAACTCCACTCCATAGTGCAATGAGCCCATACCATATCTAAAATATGTTAAGCACACTTACCTATGTTAACATAGAACAGTACAGCACAGAAGAGGTCCTTCAGCCCACAATGTTGTGCTGACATAGTTAATCCCTCTTAAAAGCCCCCAGTGAATTTGCCCCCACCACCATCAGGCAACACATTCCAGGCATCCACCACTGAGTAAAAAACTTACCCCTCATATCTCTTCTGAACCTATGCCCTCTCACCTTAAATGCATGCCCTCTGGTATTGGATCGCTTAATAATGGGAAAAAGATATTGCTTGTCCACCCTATCTCCAACAGATCACCCCTCAGCCTCCGCCGCTCCAGAGAAAAGAGCCCAAGTTTGTCCAGACTCTCCTGATAGCACATGCCCTCTAATCCAGGCAGCATCCTAGTAAACCTCCTCTGCACCCTCTCTAAAGCCTCCACATCCTTCCTATAGTGAGGTGGCCAGAATTGTACGCAATATTCTAAATGCAGCCTAACCAGAATTCTAGAGAGATGCATCATAACTTCTTGACTCCTATACTCAATACCTTGATTAATGAAAGCAAGCATTCCATAAGCCTTCTTAACCATCCTATCTACCTGTGTAGCCACTTTCAATGAGCCATGGACTTGCACCCCAAGGTCTCTCTGCTCGTCAACACTGTTAAGGGTTGAACAAATGTTAGTAATGTTTAGTTATTTCTACACAAATGTGAATAAGAGTTTTGCTGTCAGAAATTCATATTGAATGGAACAATCATAAGCAGTCATTAATGCACCTTTACAAGTAAATAGTAACATAAGAACATCCTATTTTGAGGCAAATGAGGAAGTCATATTTTGTACTGTATCTTAAGGAAGCAGTATGTTTTAGGTGAATCAGTCTTTTCAAAAGAGATTATTTCCTGATTTGCATTCATAACTTCAGTACAAGGAGGCACCAAACTTGATTTGGAGAGTTAAAAGGAAAGAAACAAAGATTGTAGATTCAAAGAGTGCTGGCAATATCTTAGAGAAGGGAAGTTCAGCAAATTAGCACTTGGATCACAAGAAGCAGCTCCATATTAATATATATTGAAAACAAGACTACCACAAACACATACTCATGGATAGAACCGAACATGCGCGTAAGGAAGCTTATCTGGTTGACTTGATACATCATATTTAAACATTGACAATGGTTGGAGTTAACGCTATTTGGACTACAGTGCAGATTGTGAACAGTGCCATACCCTGCAAGTACAAAATAAAAAAAAAACTCTTATTTTTGCATTACCAGCACAAAAATTGTTCATTTATAAATAGTAAAGTAGTGAAAAATCATTAACGTATTGGTTTTATATGGCTTTGCAGTCTTTTTCTTTTAAAACAAAGGAAAACAACATACCTCAACCTCATCCCCTTCACTTATCTCCCTTTTGAGATCAGACGGGGGTGGTAACCTCACATCACAGAAAGGAATCTGACGTGCTGGTTGCCAACTTTTGAAGAGAAACCAATTTTAATTAGAAAAAATACCGATATTAAAAATATCAGCTGTAAAATAAGTACCTTTTCAATTTCTACACGTATTTTATTGGTTTTAGGACCAAAATAAAATACATCAACCTACAAATTAAACAATTAATCACATAAACACATTGAGTTGTTATACAAGCTATATCATTTAGCAGAACTGAAAATTTTTGCACAAGTCCAGAGCAGCATCAAATAAATACTTATTCAATCCAAGGATTTGACTGTATTGTCGGTGCAGAAGCAATAGCAAAGGGAAGAGGTGGGGGAGAAATATAACAGAATTAGCGGCATAGAGTTATACAGCACAGAAATAGGTCCTTCAGCCCAACTCATCCATGCCAACCATTGCCCACCTGAGCTAGTCCCATTTACCTACTTTTGGTCGACATCCCACCAAACCTTTCTAATCCACGTACCTGTCTAAGTGTCTTTTAAGTGTTCTAATCATAACTCTACCACTTCCTCTCACAGCTCGTTCCATAAAACCACCTGCCCCTCAGATCCCCTTTAAATCTTTCCCCTCTCACCTTAAACCTATGCCCTATAGTTTTAGACTGCCGTACCCTGGAAGAAAGACTGACCATTCATCTTACCTACACCCCTTATGACTTTATATACCTCAAGGTAATTCCTCAGCCTCCAGTACTCCTGGGGATAAAAGCCCCAACCTTTCCCGTCTCTGCTTATAATTCAAGCCCTCCAGTCCTGGCAACATCTTTATGAATCTTTTTTGCACGCTTTCCAACTTAATGACCGCCTTCCGATAGCTAGGTGACCAGAACTGCACACGATATTCCAAGTGCAATCTCACCAATGTCTTGTACAGCTGTACAAGACATTGGAGAGATTACTTGACATTCCAACTCTTGTACTCAATGCCCTTACTGATGAAAGCAAGCATGGCAAACAACTTCTTCATCACCTCATCAAGCTGCTTCACCACTTTCAGGGATCTATGTACTTGTACCTCTAGGTCTCCCAATTCCACACAATCTCCAGGGCCCTGTCATTTACCGTGCAATTCCTGCACTGGTTTAAATTAACAAAATGCAACACTTCACATCTGTCCGAATTAAATTCCATCTGCCATTCCTTGACCCACTTTCCCAGTTGATCTAGATCCTGTTGTAACCCTAGATAACCTTCTTCACTGTCCACTATACCACCAATTTTGGTGTGATTCACAAACTTACTAACTATGCAACATACTTTCTCAACTAACATAGATGAGAGACGACAGGGTACTCTGCACAGATCTTGGCAGCACGCCACAGGTCACAGCCCTCCAATATGAAAAACAGCCCCCCCACTACCACCCTCTGACTCCTACCACCAAGCCAATTTTGTATCCAATTGGCTAGCTCACCCTGGATCTCATATGATCTAACCATCCAAACCAGCCTACCATGTGGAACCTTGTCAAAGGCCTTGCTAAAGTCCATGTAGTCAACATCTACTGCCCTGCCCTCATCAATCCTCTTCGTCACCTCTTCAAAAACTCAACCCAATTCAAGAGACACAATTTCCCCATGCACAAAGCCATGTTTACTATCCCTAATCAGTCCTTGCCTTTCCAAATGCAGGTAGATCCTGTCTCTCCGAATCCCTTCTAGTAACTTTCCCACCACTACAGCTCACTGGCCTCCAGTTCCCTGGCTTGTCTTTGCAGTCCTCCTTAAATAAAGGCACATTAGCCACGTTCCAGTCTTCCTACTTCTCACCCATAGCTAACAATGAGAAAAATATCTCTGCCAGGGCCCCATCTACTTCTTCCCTGGCCTCCCACATGTCCTAGGATATGATTGGTCAGGCCCCAGGCATTTATCCACCTTTATGCACTTTAAGACTGCTAATGCCTCCTCTTGTAATCTGGATATGTTTTAAGACACTGTTCTATTCCCAAGTTCCCCAGCTTTCATGACCTTTTCCATGGTAAATACACACGAGAACTATTAATTTAAGACCGCCATATCTCGTGGCTCCACACATAGACCCCCATATTGATTCTTAAAGAGACCTACTGGACATTTTGAACACGTAGGAGCCAGCCAATGCTATTAAAATTAACAGAGCTTAATTTTCCACATACATCTAAGATGCAGATATCCAAATTTTACTATTTGAATAAAAACTTACTTATTCTCAAAGGTGATGGAAAGCGAATCTTCAAACACATCTTTAACAAATGCCTAAAACAAAAATATACAATGAAATAATTAGTATATTGCACAACGTATTTTACCACCTCACCCACATGTAAAAAAAAATTGCCGAGTGAACAGGATTGCTAAATTATAAAAAGTTAATGATTACTCACAAAATTGATCATATTTTAAATCCACTTTTAATACTTTTCATCAATCACAAAAAAAGGAGATAAACAATTAAGTTCCATTGGAGTTACGTTCCATCATATGGTGCTTTCAAATGGATACAAATAAAATGAAGGTTGTACCAACACAGGAAAAGTCCAAAACAAGCTTGGTATCAAGTTGATCTAAAGTTTGTGTGTCCAATTTTTTTTTTTGAGTACAGACACAGAAGTGGTAAGAGAGTAGTCTATTCTAAGTATGGCCATTGTTGTTACGTATACAAATAAACAAGCTCCAGCAGATTAAAAGTTTGGCATATGTAGATAGGGACAATGGTTCTTGAAAACATTGATGCTTCCAGGATACAGTAAAACTAAAATAATCCATTCTCCAATTTTTCCGAAATCCCAAGGGTTCAGCACCTGGTTCCTTTCCGCACCCCCAAAAGAAGCTCCTCCAGCAGTTTCTTTTTTGCTCCAGATTCCAGCATCTAGTGTCTCCTTTTCAACTCAACAGGTTCACAGGAACATTTATTATACTATTATCATCAGTCAGGGCATTGAGTATAGAAATTGGGATGTTATGTTGCAGTTGTACAAGACATTGGTGAGGCTGCATTTGGAATACTGTGTTCAGTTTTGGTCACTGTTATAGGAAAGATGCCATTAAGCTGGAAAGAATGCAGAGGAGACTTACAAGGATGTTGCCAGGACTCAAGTAACTGAGTTATGAAGAGAGGTTGAGACTTTCTTCATTGGAGCGTAGAATGAAGGGCATTCTTGTAGAGGTGTATAAAGTTATGAGGAGCATAGATAGGGTGAATGTGCACACTTTTTCCTCAGGGTTGGTGAAATCAAGAACTAGAAGGCAGAGAGAGACTTAAAAGGAACCTGAGGGGTAACTTTTTCATCCAGAAGGTGGTCTGTATATGGAATGAACTGCCAGAGATAGTGGTTGAGACAGTACATTAACAACATTTAAAAAGGTACTTGGACAGGTACATAAATAGGAAAGGTTTAGAGGGATATGGGCCAAATGCAAGAAAATGGGACTAGCTTAGATGGGAATCTTGGTCAGCATGGACCAGTTGGGCCAAAGGGCCTGCTTCCATGCTGTATGACTCTATGACTAGGCAAGATCTTAAAAAAGTAGTGAACTAAAAATCTGTTAGTTTATTACTAGGAGTAATATCCAATAGTCCAGAAAATCTACCAGTCTGACATCAAAGTCCTGAGGGTGCCAAAGTTTAACTGTACAAAATTGGCAATTGCAACACGTTACAGTACAAGCCCTCCATTAGGATGAGCTAGCCCCCATTGCCAAGCGAATACAGGTAATTGGAGTACAGGTGTATGGAGCCTGGAAAAAGCCATGTCTGGAACTATCCGGGGTTTTCTCAAGGTTCTGAAAAGGAAACTAAAAAAATTAGACACCATTCCTTCCCCTTATGTTGGGCTTTGTTGAAATAGGCAAGAAGTCAAAGACAGAGGTCAATAAGGTAGTGGGATGGAGAACTCAAGTCACAGACAATTGGAAGCTCAGTCACACTTACAGGCTGAATGGAATGCTTTGCAGAGCAGTCACCCAATCTGCATTTGTTTTTTTTTCCCGATGGCAAGATCACCACATTGTGAGCACCATTTGCAATAATCTGGAAGAACAACTTAATTTGCCACTCCATCTGGAAGAAGTGAGTAGATCCCTGTACTATTTGCTTATATTGATACAGAGGAAGCCATCAGATCCAATGCCAGCTCCTGACAGAGCTATCAGTCCTTCTCTCCCCTCTTTTCCCTGGAGCCCTACAACTTATTCTCTTGCATGATCCTTTAATTCTTTAGTACTTAACTACACCAAGAGATCATTTACAATAGCCAATTAACCAACTGGCACCTTTGGCACGTGCCCCAATGAAATTGGAGCACCTAGCAGAAACTCGTGTAGTCACAGGAAGAATGTGCAAGTTGCACAGAAACAGGATCCGAGCTCAGGATCCAACTCAGATTCCTGGACTTGTGAGACAGCACTCACCTTGCCACCCAGTACATTAGCCACTTTTCTGCCACCACCACGAAACAGATGGGAAAATGGAATGTAGTCCTTACAGGTAGCAGGATGTAGTCAGGATAGTGCTGAGATTGTGGGCTTGTAATGGATATTGGCTATATATCTATGCCAGCTCCTTGTAGAACAATTCATTTAAACCCATTCCCTGCTTTTTCCCCATTGCAATGCAAATTATTTTACCCATGACCCATTTTAGTTCCCTTTTGAAGGCAGTGAATAACTCAAAACAATGTCAGAAAGATTTTAAAATCTGATGGAGTGCAAATCTCATCATACTTTAAAACTTATAGCTCATGCACATCAATAGATTGCTCTTTATATGTAGTACTTTTCCATTTAACATTAAAAGTAGGCATTCCTGAGCAATGTCAATGTGAAAGAGGGCAATGGAGATCAGATCTTCTCCCCTAAACAGGACACTTACTTCATGAATTAACCACGATATAGTTGAGAATTTTAACCCAATACTACGTTACATTAAGCTACTTATGAAAGAATGAACAGGAGATAGGAGATCCAGAACAGCATTTGGCCAGGGTTGGGACAGGGGATAAAAGATAAAGATTCCAACAATGCCAACACAAACTGGCAAAGGACAGAAGGAATAAAGGCATCAACGAGATCATCTGAGTACAAACCATTAACTCAATAGAAGCAGAGTGAAACAGCAGGTAAATAACCGAGAAAACTTTTGGGAAAAACAGATCTGGTCAACGTATTGAAAAGTCAAGTGTTACTTGTTCTTATGACTATCTACCACAAAGAATAAAAATGTTTATGATGGACTTAGCATTCCATTTCTAATTTTTTAAAAAATCAAAATTCTTTGGAGGAAGCAATGCATGTACCGTTGAACATGCAAGTCTGGAGGAGAAAGAGAAATAAGATCAGCATCCCATCACAATCCTTACAATTACTTTTCTGTCTAAACAACCTAACTGATTTTCTTTGATCATAGAATAATTCCAATCTTGCAAAATCCTATTAAAGAAAAAATATTTTTCAGGTTAACTGTCACTACTTAGGCTATTGTAAATCTTTGGATGATCTGACTGAAGTTTGAGATTTTAAAAAGGAACTATTTCAACATGTTGAGGGATTGAGCACAAGTGAAGATAGGAAACACTTCTCTAAGTAGAGGGTAGTAAAATGGTGAAATGCTTCTGTGAGAAGAAATTGATGACAATTATTAATTTCAAATATGAGATCCATATATAGTTGTTTTGAAAATCTATAAAACGGATTGGGCATAAAGGCTTGAGGGACTAAAATGGGTTACTCGTGTTCTTTTGTTTTTATTTAGGAATATTCTGCAATTATTTTCACAGCAAAGAAAAAAAAATACCAAAAATATTAGGGTACTAGGATTCTCATGGAACTAGATAATGATGCAGCTATTACTCAATCCATTTAAATGATATGCTTGTGGAAAATATCCTATATTGAAAAGGCTATGCTAAATGTATTACATGTATTTTGGTACAGTGTATTCCTTTGGCCCAAAGTGATGCACTATTCAGAGCAAAAACTGTGTTTGTAAATCAAAGACATGACCCAAAAGTCAATGGCATTATTGTGAAAGTTTGTTAAAAAAATTAAATTGTACAAATCTTAAACCTTGTGGCACCTAAATGTATTGAAATGCAGTAGATATATTGAAATGCAATAGATATATGATGGTACATTGCCCTTCAATACAAAGGGCTTGGAGTACACAAAGATGGAAAGCAAGTTGCAATTGCATAATGATGTAGTGAGTATTGGGCATAGTTTCGGTTTCAGTTCACAAGAGAAGCTTGTTTTGGCACAGCACAGATTAATTGATTCCTCGTAGCTGTCCTGAGAGAAATTGAGGATTGGCATGTACTCATCTAATGGAACGAACCATGATCACTCCATCATTTTTATTTTGAAGAGAGGAACTGACACGCCTGATGCTATTCACTCTAAGGGATGGAACCTCAAAGGGCTAGCCACTTCACAATGAGATGAGAAAAAAAATTCTTCACATCCATGAACATACTCAGTTGATTTCCTTCTACCTCAGGAAAGGTGGAAATGTACAATAGTTCATCGTCTCCAGATTGGTAGATGCTTGACCAAAAGATTGAAACGACATGGGAATTCTGAGGGTCAGGTACTAGAATCATAATTTTTACCGAATGGTGGAATAGTCGAGATATTGTATGGCCCAATCATGCTATTTTTAAAAAAAATCCTAATGCAAGAAAATTTACAATACTCATTGTCAGAATATCCTGGATAGATAGATCCTACATATTGTTTGCCTCATCCAATTAGTTCCACCCCTTTCCCACCAAAAAGAAATCTACTGCCACTGGAAGCTGAATTCAACTTCAAACTTTCATGATCCGAGATGCTTATCCCCTCCAATTGAAATGAATGCATAAAAAGACAAGACAGCACAAAAGTGGCAACCAAGAAACAAATGCAGAAAATGCTAGAAACACTCAGCAAATCTAGCAGCATCAACAGCAAAAGGAAAATGTTTATATTTCAGTTATAGCCCTTCAGTATAATGGATTCTTTTTATACATGCTTTCTGACTTGCTGAACTTCTCTGAAGTCAAGTCATGTTGGTTATTGCTGCCAATGTAGACTAGAAACCCACAATGCAGTTCTTCCAAATGCATTCCCATGTCACAGGCTAATATTTAAGGTATGAAAGCAGGTGGCACCTTACATTATGCTCTTTGCCAATGCTGACAAGAATTGCGTTATCTGGAGGAAACATTACCCTGTAATTCCCCCTTTCCTTCCATGGACCACAGATCCATGGTGTACATTGTAATTTTTATTTTCTGCATTTTTACCCTTCAATTACTAAGCTATCTGTCCTGCTTTGCCAAAGTGCTACAAAAGGAATCAATATTTGATGACTGCACAAGAGTAGTGGGTGCAGTATAAGAATACCAACATAATATGCCAGTTGGCCTTCTACTTTGAAAATAGAATGAATCTATCCACTGTCAAATTTAGTATCTTTAGCATTAACTTATTTCAAATTGCAACTTAGAGAATACACCTTTAAAGGTCTTGTAAAATTCAAAGCTTTGTTTTTAAATTTGTAATTAAACATTAGTTTCTGTCTTTTGTATTGATTTGAGAATACAAACATGCAACGTATATAGCTTATTTTATGTCTGACATAGTGCACTACATTTAAATGTATTCTAACATATTGATAATTATAGAAATTTGAGAACAGATGAGAGTTTTCAAAGGCATTTAGAGAATTGTAGTTAAAAATACCCCAATGTCAACATAATTTTCCAATGCATGACATGGTATTTACCTTTTTATCCTCATTTATACCATGTTGTACAAACATTATAGAGATTATCAGAGCCTTTAACAAATATTTAAAGCTGTCAGTGGGCTCACATCACATATTGGTATCACAAGGAAATAAAAACTGCAATTTAATTTAGCCTTTAGCAGTAGTGAACAGGGAACAAAAATGTCTTCTAAGAGCTTGATAAGTATTTGGGAATGCTACAAGAAGTATACCAACTTAGCCAAAGTTTTGGAAATCTCCTAGCCTTCAACATACCATTCAATCTTAAAATCCAGTGCTGGAAAGCCAGTACAACTGATTTGCACCGTTTAAGAAGATTAATGATTTTATTGATTATTGTAGTTATAGGCTCAACTTCCAAGCCACATCTTGATTTTGTTGATGGTCAGATATGTAAACAAGGGTTATAAATGGTAATCAGCAAAACTTTTAAATTTATCTGTACCGTGCAAAGATGTAACCCTATTGTAAAACGAATCTTGGTTTTCCTTTTGTGCTCCTCACAGTCAGGATTATGAAACTGAAACCATGAAGACACATTAAAAACATTTTTGTGAAATGTTTATCTAGGCTATTGCTCCAGGCATCTGAGGTAGAGATGCACTATTATAGAAACAAAAACAGGAGACAAGTCTCCCCTGTTAAAATAGCCATCGGGTCGACACAGCGCTGTTCAAACACCATTAGGAAGTTTAGGAAGTTGGTTGAGAAGTATAGTACTCCTATACTTCTCAACCAACATTGCCAAGAATAAATTAACTAGTCTTTCATCACATCTATGGTTATGGATCTCTATTGATTTGCGCAACCACTCAAGTTTACCCGATATAATTGATTGCATTTCAAAGCATGCTATTTCAGACATTTGAGGGACATACATTACAGAACTTCATAGTTAAGTTTTCAGTGCTTTAAACTTCGTTGTAATGAAGGAGGGGAAGTTGGAACCCTTCAACTGTGACAGTATTTGGTTCTAGAAAAGCAACATAAAAAAAAAACCCTAAGTTAGAGACTACGTTAAAAAGCGAGGTTCAGATATAACCCAGAAAGATACCACAAATAAAATATCAAGGAAAAGGGCGAGTATCTGACACACTTAAACGGAAAACCTTGGAAGCTTTTCATTCACAAAACATTTAGAAACAGGTCGTCATCGAAGCTAACCTATAAAAAGGCTAACGTATAGTTTTATTCAAAGGAACGCTCAAGATCAAATAACCCAGCTACGATTAAATTTATATATTTAAAAGTATATTTGCCTCGTCCAGTTAGTTCCACCCCTCCGTTACTCTCATCCTCGATCTGTTTCCACTGTTCAATTTCAGCATGCATAAAAATTCATTGTTTAGACAGTTGACGTTTGAAACAAAGCCGCGTCAAAAGAATTCGAAGTCGGCGGGCTTTAGAAACTGTAAAATTTATTCTCCATATTTTCTCCACCAAGAAAAAAAAATCTTATTTACGTATCCATTACATTATTTCTACGGCAGATATGCCTTCATCAAAGTAGCACGCCTGAAGCCCGCGTTATTTTAACTTTCTTATGCACTTTTATAGCCAAAAACAACACGCCTCAGCCTCCAACATATGTCCTCGGGTTAAAAATAACCTGAAACTAGACTCCAAGAGCGTTAGTAAACTTGATAAAACATGACAGACAAGTAACAGCCGGCGAGGCATGTACGCGTATGACGTACGTTAAATAGTTGCCGGATGAGAAAATAGTATAAGAATCAACTTTTAATACATAAAAAAAGAGAAAACAAAAATAGTACAGATGTCAACAAACGGAGGAGTTACTTGATTTAAACATCAAAGTTTTCGGGGGGAGAACAGTCCACGTTCGCTATTATTACCGCAAATGAAATTACATTTAAGGGTAGAAAACACAAATGTATTAAAATTACAATACAATGTGAAAGCAAGGCCTAGTAACTATCTTGAAAGCAAGGCCTGCAGCTTCAACAACTGATCACACGAGTTCCCGGGGAGGTTAGCGCCGACCAATCCACCCATTCCTATGCCATTTAAACGCTCGGGAACTAATAACTTTTTTGAAAGGGTTTTACGAAACCCATACATCCCGGTTTTGACGAAAGGAAAGAAAAGACGGAAAATTTGCGATTGTAGCTCGTTTACCTTATAAAAAGCTCCATTGGATCCGCGCACTTCTACAGCCAGGTCCTCCATATTGGAAGCGCAGGGGAGGCTGGGATGTGTTTCTAGAATTTGTACCGAGCTGCTGCGACACCTCTGGGACTGGGAGGGTGAGTGAGGAAGGAGAGGGGCCAGGAGAGCGCAGGAAGGAAGCGGAGGGGAGGGGATTGCGGGAAAAGAGGGCCCATAAAGGGGAAGGGGGAGGGTTGAGGCAGAAATGGAAAGAGTAGCCCAGAAAGGAGGTGAGGTGAAGGAAGACAAGGGTGGGGGTGGAAAGAAGGGGTAGAAATGGAGGGGTCTGAAAGGGTGAGGTGGAAAGAGGGGACAGAAATGGGGGGGGGGTCTGAAAAGGTGGGGTGGAAAGAGGGGGCAGAAACGGAGGGGTCTGAAATGGTGGGGTGGAAAGAGGGGGCAGAAAAGGATTGGGGGGAAGGGTCTGTAAAGGGGTGGGGTGGAAAGAGGGAAGCACAAAAACAAGGGGGCAGAAATGGGGGTCTGAAAAGGGGTACAGGAGTTGGGATGGAAAGGTGACATGGCGAGAGGAGGCAGGAAAGAGGGACTGAAGGGGAGAGGATGGAAGTGGGGAGGGTGTGGAAGGAGGTGGGGGTAGAACAGAGTGGGGTTTGTAGAGGGTAGCAGAAAGGGTGAGGGGAATGGAAAGAGGCTGCAGAATGAAGTATGTGAAAAGTGGGAGAGAGGAGCAGAAGAAAATGAGGGTCAGAAGGGGAGCAAAGGTAGGAGGAGTAAAGGTAGGAGAGGAGAAGGAGTTGATTGAGGGGGCAGAGGAATGGAGTGGATTGAAGAGGGTAGGGAAGGGGAAGGCATGGATAGAGGTGATGTAAGAAGAGAGGAAGGTGGAAGGAGGGGAGGAGAGTGGATGGAGAAGGGCAGTGGAGGGAATGGTAGAAGAAGAGAGGAAGGTGGAAGGAGGGGAGGAGAGTGGATGGAGAAGGGCAGTGGAGGGAATGGTAGAAGAAGAGAGGAAGGTGGAAGGAGGGGAGGAGAGTGGATGGAGAAGGGCAGTGGAGGGAATGGTAGAAGAGGTGCAGAAAAGGAGAGGGTGGAAGGACCAGGCATAGAAATGGGGGAGAATGGAGTGTGTTTGTGTGACACTTGAGCAATGAGAGTAAATATGAGAAAGGAAGTGATAATGTGCATTTGAATGAAAGGGAGAGGGACACCAAGGCAGCAAATATGAGAAAGTTAGAGGCAGCTTGGCAATCATGGCAAGGGGCTCTGCTAATGAGAGTGATTTATGAAACCAAAGAGCAGGAGAGTTAGACACACACACAAAGAGAGAGCCAAAGTGAAGGTGAGTGTTCCACTCAGGCAAACATGATTCAATGGGTGGTTGTGAACCAACTAGGCAAAGAGATTGGGTTACTGAGAGGGAGAGAAGGAGGCACACAGTCAAAGAAAAAGGGAAACAGAAAGACTGATGAGGGGTAGATTGACTCAGAATCAGGTTTATCATCACTAGCATATGTTGTGAAATTTGTTGTATTGTAGCAGCAAGATATAAAGACATAAAATTTACTATGTTACATAAATAAATACCTCAAAAGAGGAATAATGAGGGTTCATGGACTGTTCAGAAATCTGATGGTGGAGGGGAAGAAGCTGTACCTGAAACTCATTGATGCCATACACACATTGTTTTCATGTACCAGGCTAAAATGTCATAATTATATGTATGGCTCTATAAACCAATTGCCTCTTCAATAAGGCCCTCAGCCCACTTTTGACAGGACTCCCTCTTGTTGTTCAAGAATTGGAGTTATTAACTATTAAGTGCAAAAATACTAAAGTCAATAGCATCAAAGGGGAAAAAAATCTCAAATTGCTTGGAGTCATACCTTGTACAGAAGAAGAGGTCAAATCTGGGAGCTTCTGTGGGCAATTTGAGTTGAACTTAGAAGCTGGCCTAACACTGGACTTGAGGACTCATGGAGAAGAACTTGTTTTAATTGTCCAGCAGATGTGATAAAATTATGTACCAGGTCCAAGGTGTTGCAAGGGATATTCTTCCATTGATGTCAATGGAAGGGCATGATTTTAGAGACTCCAATAAGTTTGTTAATATGTAAGGGATTGGGAAATTAGTGCTCTCGGAAAAGAGAGACAGATATCTACAGAAAGGATAATAAATCTGCACATTATGTCATATATGACATGACCTGTTTTTAATTAGGTATCAACAAGTAGGGTCAGAGCTTTCTGTCACCTCTGAATTTAAAGTTTTGTTTTCAGTAATCAGTAAAGGGCATTTGATAAAGTAGCACATACAGAGGCAAAGAACACAGAGGGATAAATGTAAAACAATTGGATATTACTGGTTTAGCCCAAGTTGGTGCACTAAGTCCATTTCTGGGCACTGTACTCTAGGTACAAAGTGTTAAAGGTTTATTGCGAGCCAAGAGATTTACTGAAACTATGCCAAGGATGCACTGACTGCCAAAGATTGGATTGCTCCCAGAGCAGAGTTTGGAAATTTAATAAAGATACTTAAACTTGAGAAGTTTTTTGAAACTGTTTCCTGTGCACAAGTGTGAGTAACTAGTGGACAGAGATTTTAATGTAATTAGACAAAGAACCAAAGGTACAATGAGGAAAAATATTTGAACATGTTGAGTGGTTATGATCTGGAATGTACTGTCTGAAAGGGTGGTCAAATGAAATTTAATAATAACTTCTGGAATTAATATTTTATGAAGAAAAGTTGTTGGGCACGGGGAACGGACAAGAGAATAAGATTAATCTTTTAAAGATCTGGCACAAGTGTGGTGGGGGCTAAATGGGTTTTTCTGTGCTGTCTCATTCATTGATTCTATAATATTTGTTTTCACAGAATCACAAGACTCCTTTTGGATTTTGAAGCTGTTGGTAAGATTTTACAAGTTTCCTGGATTGACATTTTTAATGACACCTCTAAATTATGGCCACTTCAAATGGGGGTAATTTTCATTACAACTTAATTGCCACAGGAGACTGGCCAACCTTCTTTTATTCTTTTCGTCTGGCTGGATTCCAACCAAGAACGTGGAATTTTAATAAATGGCAATGATGCCCATTTAATCATATTTGTTTTATTTATGTGTCTTGACTTGGCTCAGCGGTATCACTTTATTCCCTGTGTCAGTGAATTATGTAACTCAAGATGCACACCAGAAGTTTGAGCTCATAATCTGGGTTGACATCCATTTAATGAGTGTGACAATGCTAGTTGTGCTGTCTCTCCGCTGGTTTGATAAACTAAGTTGAAAGTTAAAATTTTTTTGAAAAAGTTCTTGTTTGTGTTATGACGAAGTATTGGTATTGGTTTATTATTGTCACTTGTACCGAGGTACAGTGAAAAACTTGTCTTTCATACCGATCGTACAGGTCAATTCATTACACAGTGCAGTTACATTGAGTTAGTACAGAGTGCATTGAGGTAGTGCAGGTAAAAACAATAACAGCTACAGAGGAAGTGCAGTGCAGGTAGACAATAAGGTGCAAGGTCACAACAAGGTAGATTGTGAGGTCAGAGTCCATGTCATCGTAGAAGGGAATCGTTCAATAGTATTATCACAGTGGGATAGAAGCTGTCCTTAAGCCTGGTGGTATGTGCCCTCAGGCTTCTGTATCTTCTACCTGATAGAAGAGGAGAGAAGAAAGAATGACCCGGGTGGGTGGGGTCTTTGATTATGCTGGCTGCTTCACCAAGGCAGCAAGAGATAAAGACCGAGTCCAAGGAGGGGAGGCTGGTTTCCATGACGGTCTGGGCTGTGTCCACAACTCTCTGCAGTTTCTTGCAGTCCTGGGCAGAGCAGTTGCCATACCAAGCTGTGATGCATCCAGATAGGATGCTTTCTATGTTGCATCGATAAAAGTTTGTGAGTGTCAAAGGGGACCTACGGAATTTCTTTAGTCTCCTGAAGAAGTCGAGGCGCTGGTGAGCTTTGTTGGCCGTGGCATCTACATGATTTGACCAGGACAGGCTATTGGTGACGTTCACTCCAATTCTCCCTCAAGTAATATAATTTAAACAGATCATGTGATCCTTTATCTTATTGCTGTGAGCCCTTGCTATGTGAAAAGTGGCAACCTCAAATAACCACATGACAATGGGGACAACACGGTTAACTCTGAAGAACCTTGGGTTATTCTGAAATCATTAAAGGTGCAATATAAACTGCATTCTTCCACTTCTGACTATTCTTAAGCAAAATATATTAATGTTTTTTAAAACAAAAGAGTACTTTTCGTAAATGCTATTGACATTAAGGCATGGTTGGGTTGCAAAATGCATACATTTTTCCTGTCTCAGAGTAATAATGTTCCAATATAGCAGAATACAGAAGAATAACAAGAAAAATTATGAGTATGTGGGATGTAAGGTTTCAATCAATAAAACCAACTTTTTTGCTGATGCATTTATCTAAATATATTTTTATAAATACGTCAAGGAGTTTTACAGAGTAGATGTAAAGTTGATGTTTCTCCTGGCCGGTGTGTCTAGAAGCAGGGGCAACAGTCTCAAAATAAGGAGTCAGCCATTCACAACAGTTGCAAAGAAATTTCTTCACCCAAATGCTGTTGTATTTTAAAATTCTTTTCCCAAGCGGGTTGTGGAAACTCTGTCGCTGAATAAATTCAAGATAGGGAGTGATAGATTTTTTTAGATATTAAGGAAATCAAGAGATAAGGGATCAGAGCAGGAAAGTGGTTTTAAGAGAAAAGATCAATCATGATCTGTAGAATCACGTAGTAGACACACGGGGACTGAATGGTCTCTGTAAAGTGATCCAGCCCTACAATTCTCTGGAATATGTGGCTAAGCACAGCTCAAACGCCATCTATAAATTTGTGGATGACACTACTGTTGTTGGTAGAATCTTCGGTGGCAACGAGGAGGCGTACAGGAGTGAGATAGATTGACTGGTTGAGTGATGTTGCAACAACAACCTCGCACTCAACGTCAGCAAGACCAAGGAATTGATTGTGGACTTCAGGAAGGGGAAGTTGGGAAAACACAGACTAGTCCTCATTGAGGCATCAGGAGTGGAAAGGCTGAGCAGCTTCAAGTTCCTGGGCGTCACCATCTCAGAGGATCTATCCTGGGCCCAACACATTGATGCAATCGTGAAGAAGGCATGCTAGGCTCTACTTCGTTAGGAGTTTGAGGAGATTTGGTATGTCACCAAAGACTCTTGCAAATTTCTGTGGATGTACGGTGGAGAGCATTCTGACTGGTTGCATCACAACTTGGTATGGAGGCTCCAATATACAGGATCACAAGAAGTTTCAGAGGGTTGTAGACTCAGTCATTTCCATCACGGGCACAACTCTCCCCACCATCGAGGACATTTTCAAGAGGCAGTGTTTCAAGAGGCAGTGCTTCAAGGCGGCAGCATCCATCACTAAGGATCCTCACCATCCAGGACATGCCTCTCGTTACTACCGTTGGGGAGGAAGTACAGGAGCCTGAGGACCTACACTCAACGATTTAGGAACAGCTTCTTCCCCTCCGCCATCAGATTTCTGAACAATCCATGAACACGACCTCATTATTCCTTTATTTTGCATTATTTATTTATTTTTGTGATTCATAGATTTTTGTCTTTGCACTGTGCTGCTGCCACAAAACAACAAATTTCACATCATATGTCAGTGATAATAAATCTGATTCTGATAAGCTTTCTCAGTTTGTCTTATATTTCACTTGAATTTTTTAAAAAGCAGCATGATTTATGAACTAATGCTACAAAGAAACAAAGTGCATCACACACAGGATAGAGGGTCTTAACAGAAGAAGACAGACCTGTTTGTGCAGATTTAACTCTGGTGTTCAAAAATTATGAAAGATTTTGTTAAAGAAAGAGTATCTACTTACAAAAGCAAAAAGATAGGCACCTTAGATTTACATTGATCACAGGTAACACACACTTAATGTAATTGACAAAAGAACCAGAGATAAACCTGAAGAAAAAACATATCAAGCAATCCACTGCCAAAGCATGGTGTAAATGGATTCAATACCAAGCTTTAAATGAGAATTAGATAAATACATGAAAAGGAAATATTTGCAAGGCATAGCGCCTAAACGGAGTGTTCTTTCAAAGAGCTGGTAAAAGCAAAATAGGCCAAATGACCCAATTCTTTTCTGTATCATTTTATATTTTCACATCTTTTTGAATTTAGTGTCTATTTTCAACATAAATCTTTTGCTATTGTATCTCCTTTTACCATCCTTTCAGAAAGTGCGTTTCTGATCTACTTCTGCCAGTCACCGTAAATCTGTGTCCTCTGGTTTGCAATTCTGTACCACTCGACAGTTTCTCTTTATTTGCCCATCAAAGCCACACATGGTTTTGAACATGTTACGGATTAGGTTACTATTGGTGAATGTCCCCTTAAGACATAGCACAGTAGTGTGTGTGTGGCGTGATGATGACAACAACAGAAGATAAGGACATAATGATGTTTTTGGAGCAGTCAGTCAGAGGAGAAGAGAGAGAGAGAGAGAGACCAGCCTACTGGTCTCTATATCGATGGATGAAAAACAATAACTGTGTCTGTCTCTACAATCCACGTATGGATTTTTCGATTAATCCAGTGGAGTCCACTTTGTCATTAACCTGTAGTGGGAAACAGGTATTTGTGTGGATGGCCACGATTCGAATGCTTTTCGAGGTGGCAGATACTTCGGAACAAAGCAGTGGAGTAGTCACTGCTGAGTAGACACTGAGGTGTCGTTTGGGTTCCATTGTGGAACATTTGGATTTTGTAAGGTCTCTATTTTCTCTCTACGTCTTGTCTTCAGTCAACGGTGGCTTTTGCATAAGCCTTTGCTCACGTTTCACCTTACGGCTTGCTGAACTGAACTTGGAGAACTATTCCTGGACTTGGAGTTTGGGAATTTGCCACACACAACACTTCGAGTTTAGTTTTCGAGGTTAATGTTTAAGACCTAACATTTTTGCTTCTAACAGTCTAACATTTTTACTTTTATTTTTCTTATTATCGTAAGTAGTTATTAATAAAATAGTTTTTAACACTTATACATGACTCAGTGTGTTTCTTTTGTTGCTGGTACGTGACAAACACCTCTCTTAAATTTCTTCTTAACCTAAGCTGGTTGAAAGGACATGTAAATCTCCACATAAATGGAGTTCCTCATTCCTATCCTTTTCCAAGTGGGCTTTTCTGCACCTTTCCAAGGTTTTGATATCTTTCCTAAAATGTGTACCCAGAATTTAATATCATATCCAGGTGTTATTACCATACTAACCTAGAATTTTGTGTAAATAAATGTTCATCATAAATTCTTTTTGAACTCTCTACGAGCTGATTCAGTTCTGGCCAAAATTTACCATTTTGAAATAAAATGATCTGGTCATTTTTACATTGCTATTGGAAACTGCTGTGCACAAATTGGCTGCTGTATTTCTTATATTTTAATGGTAAAAATATATAATTGGTTATCAGGTGCTTTAGAAATAGTGAAAGGCACAAGATAATGCAGTTTTCGTTTTAATCTCTTTTTAAAGGCAAGGATCCCTTTTTTTTAAATTACTTCTCAAATAGTCCTTCAAAGTTTCCTGGAATATACCCAGTGCGTGTCTATACCTGCTTCCTTTTAAAATACTACCATTTAATTGATATTGCCTGTCTTCATTTTATTGGACAAAATTTGTCACTTCACCCTGCCATATTAATTCCATTTGCTATGTGCCTGCCATACCACTTCTTTATTTCCTTTGGTTATGTGTTAATATCTTCCTTAGTTGTTCATTATACTTCACAATTTTCTATCTCTTCTTTGAAATTATGTCCTCTGAATCCAAGTTCAGATCATTAATTTATATTTAAAAGGGCAACAGTCCTAATGATCCCAGTTTGGAAGCTACTGTCTGATCTCTTTCCCTTGACTAATTTTATATCCATAAACTGTCCTTTTAGTCCTGAAGACCTTAATTCTGCAAATCAATCCACAATATGCTACTTTGTCAAACAGCTTTTGAAAAACCATGTACAAAATTTCATCTGCACTATGCTCATTAATCCTCTCTATTGTCAAAAAGTACAATAATAATCTAATATGATTTACCTTCAACAAATTCATATTGAATTTCATTTGTTCAGCCAAACTTTGCTGGCCTGTAAATGCTGGTCTTACCCTTTCCCCCTTTTAAATAGATGTAATATTTGTTGTTTCTCTAGCACTACCTCTATATCTATAAGCCTAAGCCCTGCAATTTCCATCTGTGTTGCATGCCTTCCAAATTCGGTGACTTTTCAACTTTGAACTGTTAACTTTCAAATTCACAATTTTTGTCCTAGTCAATGGGCCTGGCCCAGTAGTGCCCAGACTCACCATCTTAAGTCCCTTTCAGACCATTCCTGATGAAGGGTCTCAACCCAAAACGTTGACTGTTTATTTTCCTCCATAGATGCTGCCTGACCTGCTGAGTTCCTCCAGCATTTTTGTGTGTGTTGCTCCAGATTCCAGCATCTGCAGAATCTCTTGTGTCTCCACATTTTTTTAAAACTGATTTTGTAGGGGTGAATGAGCTGGCCCTTTGCAACCAATGGCTATCTGGTGAAATAAAGCAGGCTTCAAACTGTGAGTTGATCTCAGCAGCATATCCCCCAAAAAACCTGAAAGATTCTGTCAAATGCAAAATATTTGTTCGAAGTCTCTGCCACTAGTTTCTGTCACAAGTCTCTGTCCTTGATATCCATTCCATGGTCCCACCCTCTAATGACCGATATTTACGTTAGCTACTCTTTTAAATGTTTTTAAATGTAACTGAAATAGATTTACATAATCCATAAGCATTAAAATTATTAAACAAATACATTAAAAAGTTGAAAACATAAATATGTTAAAATGTTACAATAAAGGCAAATAACTTGAATTAAGTAAAGCATTTGCATGCAGTTTTCTGCCTTCAGACATTGTAGGCAACACTATTCACATAAATAGGGTCAAATTTCCTATGTCAGTTTTTCTTGGCGTCAAGCTGAGAGCTAGAAGTGAGTGTATCAGGACCCTCTTCCATGGAGCTGCTGCTGCACTACTGGATTTGAAAGTGATTCCAGTGACAGAGTGGACAGTTAGATGCAGCAGTATTTGACTTTCAGGACATTTTTGGCTTCTGCATTTGACCAGTATGTGGAACTGCAAGATTCCTTAATTGTAAATAGCTAATAGCTGGCAGTTGTCTTTGGAACCACCACTAGCTTTCAGCCAGCAGGATGTGGCCCTTTGTCACAACTGCCTCCTTCTTTACTGGTACACCAGCATATTCATCATATTGGCCCAAATCTTCCTGGAACTTAACATCTCATGATGTGCTTAAGGGTAAGCTGCCATTTACAATACAAGGGAGTAATGCAAATTGTCCAAAAACTTGAGGAGATTGTAATTTATGAGGTGTCTCTATCACATGCTCTGAAATAAAGATTTGAGAATATGGGGAGAATACAAAAAAAAGGGAATAATGTAGGATTAGTGTAAATGGATGGTTAATGGTCGGTACACACTTGGTGGGCTAAAGGGCCTGTTTCCGTGCTCTATGACTTATGAGAAGGAAGATTCATCTGTGGCTATAATAAAGAAGTTAAAGGTAACATCAAATTGAAAGAAAAAGCATACAATGTTGCAAAGATTAATGGTAGGCCAGGAAATTAGACAGTAAGAGATTCTACAAGTATATAGAAAGGAAGAGTTGCTAAACATTGGTCCCTTAGGAAGTGAGATTGACGAATTAATATTTAGAGTTAAATAACTGAGCAAATATTTATAATTTCTTCACAGAAAAATACTAATAGCAACCCAATAACAGTTAAAAATTCGGGGATAAAAGGAAAAGATTTAAAACAATTATTTTAATTCAAGAAAAGTTTAGGCAAACTAGTGGTATAAAGGGATGAAAGGCTGATAAATCCCCTGGATCCAGTCAGTGGCCTGCACCTTAAGATCTTCAAGTAAGTGTCTGCAGAGATGCTGCATGCATTATTTGTGTTTCTCCAAAGTTTTCTTTCTGGAAAGGACCCAGAAGAATAAAAAATCATAAATGTAATGCCACTTTCAAATGAGGAGGCAGACAAAAATCAGGAAACAGGAGACCAGTTAGCCTATCATTGGGAAATCCTGGAATCAATGTTTAAGGATATTTAGAAAATCATAATACAGTTAATTAAAGTCAACTTGGTTTTATGAAAAGAATATAATCTTTTGTTAAATTTATTGGAGTTCTTTGAGGATGTCATATGTGTAATGGTTAAAGGAGAAGCAGTCAATATAAAGTATTTAGATTGCAAAAATCGTCAATAGAGAGATTATTACACAAGACGAGTGATATATGCATCATAATCGTGATGCACTCTTCTTACTCGTCTGGACATAATGAATTACTCAGTATGTAACTAAACGATAACCCTTCATTACGTTGAGCAGGCTGCTTAAAGCCACGTGCAGTCAGGTAAGAATTCATTATGGACGGCTGAATGATGGATACAATATGTACAGTTAATGATATCATTGCATCATGAATTCACTTGAAGTTATAGGCATAAACATAACAGAAAGGTTAATAGATTAGCATGGATAGAGGATTTGCAAACTTTTAAAGTAGTCAAGCTAAATGGGTCATTTTCAGCATGACAAGCTGTAACTAGCAGGATGACATGGGAACCAGTGCTGATCCTCAACTTATATGATATGCATTAATGACTCGTAAAATGACAAAGTATGTTGTAGCCACATTGACTGATGATGTACTGACAATTAGGAAAGATAGGTGGGAATTAAACAAAAATGATTGCTCTTGAGTTCCTACATGCTTAATGTGCTCTTGTAGCGACTCACCGTCCGAGCAAGCGAACCGGCTCAGCGGTCGGGTCGCGCGTCGTCAGAGCGGCGAAGCCCAAGATGGCACTGGGCCTTCGTCTTCCCCGAGCAACGGGGAGAACCCGCGCGTGGGAAAAGTTTGATGACGTAGCACATACTTCATTTCCGTTTTCGGTGGGCGGGAACCGTTCCTCTTAAAAGGCCCACGCAAGGCGGGAAAATAAATGAGTTTTGTTCTGCAACTCATCGACTAGTGTCTTACTTTCGCATCGTGGTAGCAGCTGCTACATTGGTGACCCCGACGGTCCAAACGGATTTTGGACCCACACAATGGACAACAACACAGCAGCCAATGCAGTGGCACTCAAGCTGCCCACCTTTTGGACGTTTCGGCCCCGCATCTGGTTCAACTAGGCCAAAGCACAATTCCAACTTCGGCAGATCACCTCCAACTCCACACAGTACTACCACGTGGTCAGCTCACTGGACCAGGAGACAGCCGCCCAGGTCGGAGACTTCATCCAGTCTCCTCCGGAGGAAGGCAAGTACCCAGCTTTCAAAGACTTTCTTATTCGCACCTTCGGCCTCTCCCGTCGCGAGCGCGCCGCCCACCTGCTTCATCTCGACGGCCTGGGGGACAGATCCCCATCAGCCCTGATGAACAAGATGCTGGCCTTGGCTGAGGAACACAAGCCCTGCCTGATGTTCGAACAGGCCTTCCTCGAACAACTACCCAATGACATTCACCTGCTGTTGGCCGACACCGATTTCAGCAACCCACATGAGGTAGCCGCCTGGGCAGATGTCCTGTGGAATGCCAAATCGCCAGACTGCGGGCCCAACGCCTACCTAAACCAGTCCCAGCAACCGAGCGACCACACCCCGGAAACACAGACGACGACACTGGCGACCAGCTGTGTTTCTACCATCAGAGGTGGGGTGCGGAGGCCCGTCGATGCCACCCACCCTGCAAGTATCAGGGAATCGCCGGGGCCAGCTGCCGCCGATGGCTACAGCGACTGGTCACCAACACAGCCTCCTATTCGCTTGGAACAAGCAGTCTGGGTGTCGTTTCCTCATCAATACTGGAGCAGAGGTCAGTCTTTTGCCCCCAACCAGCCACGACACCCGTAGCAGGCAACGGGGTCCCGCACTCAAAGCTGCAAACAGCACAACGATACGAACTTTCGGTACCCGTACAGTTCAATTACAATTCTGCGACAGCCGTTTTACCTGGAACTTTACCCTTGCCGCCATCGCCCAGCCACTCCTGGGAGCCGATTTCCTTTGGGCCCACAGCCTGTTAGTCGACCTGCAAGGGAAGCGGCTAGTGCACTCCAGAAGTTTCCAAACCTACTTCCTGGGAGAAGCCAGCCTACCAGCCCCACGCCTGGACTCCATTTCCCTGTCTGGCAACGAGTTCACTAAGCTCCTAGCCGAGTTCCCATTGGTTTTGGCACCTCAGTTTATGAATTCGATGTCCAAACATGGGGTGTGGCATCACATCATTACCACAGGGCCACCCCTTCATGCCCGAGCACGATGACTACCTCCAGACAAGCTCCGCCCAGCAAAGGAAGAGTTCTGCCGCATGGAGGAGCTGGGGATTGTTTGCAGGTCAGACAGCCCCTGGGCCTCCCCCCTGCACATGGTTCCCCCCCACCCTGCACATGGTCCCCAAAGCCACCGGCGGGTGGAGGCTCTGCGGCGACTACAGCAGGCTGAATGATGCCACCACCCCAGACCGCTACCCCGTCCCTCACATCCAGGACTTCGTGGCGAACCTACACGGGGCCCACATCTTCTCCAAGGTGGTCCTCGTCCGGGGATACTACCAAATCCCGGTCCACCCTGATGACATCCCCAAAACTGCGCTCATCACTCCATTTGGCCTCTTCAAATTCCTTCAAATGCCGTTAGGCCTTAAGAACGCCGCACAGACCTTCCAGCGGCTGATGGATGCGGTAGGCCGTGACCTGGACTTCATGTCAATTTATTTAGATGACATACTAATCGCCAGCCGTGACCGCCAACTGTACTCCCGTCTCAGTGATTTCGGCCTCACTATCAACCCGGCGAAGTGCCAATTCGGACTCGACTCTATCGATTTCCTCGGCCACAGAATCACCAGCGAAGGAGCAACACCCCTACCCGCCAAAGTAGACGCTATCCACCACTTTGCCCGTCCCAACATGGTCAAAGGCCTGCAAGAATTCCTGGGGATGGTCAACTTTTACCATCGGTTCATCCCTGCAGCAGCCCATATCATGCGCCCTTTGTTCTCGCTGATGTCTGGCAAGAGCAAGGACATCGCCTGGAACGACGAGGCTGTGGCTGCCTTTGTTAAGGCCAAGGATGCCCTGACAGATGCCGCGATGCTGGTACACCCTAGGACAGACATCCCAACCGCCCTGACGGTGGACGCATCCAACACCGCGGTCGGTGGGGTACTGGAACAGCTAATCAAAGGCCGTTGGCAACCCTTGGCATTTTTCAGCAGGCACCTTAGACCACCCGAACTGAAATACAACGCTTTTGATCGGGAACTTCTAGCGCTGTACCTGGCGGTCCGGCATTTCCGGTACTTTTTAGAAGGCAGGCCTTTCACCACTTTCACTGACCATAAGCCTTTGTCTTTCACCTTCTCCAAGGTCTCCGATCCCTGGTCAGCTCGTCAGCAGTGATATTTGTCCTACATTTCCGAATTCACGACGGATATCCAACATGTCTCCGGAAAGGACAATGTCATTGCTGACGCGCTTTCCAGACCAACCATCCACAGCCTATCCCTGGGTGTAGACTAAGCAGCCCTGGCTGATGCACAGCAAGCCGACGACGAGCTGCCTAGCTAGAGAGCCGCAGTCTCGGGCCTGCAGCTCCAAGATTTCTTAGTTGGTCCAGGTCAGCAGACCCTCCTTTGCGATGTTGCAATAGGTCAGCCCCGCCCTATAGTTCCTGCAGCCTGGCGGAAACGCACTTTCGACTCGGTACACAGGTTGGCGCACCCGTCCATCAGATCAACTGTCCGAATGGTCGCCAGCAAGTTCGTCTGGCACAGCCTGCGCAAACAGGTCAATGAGTGGGCCAGGACTTGTCCGCACTGCCAGACGTCAAAAATCCAACGACACACCAAGGTCCCACCACAGCAGTTCGAGCCTACCCGTAGAAGGTTCGACCACATCCACGTCGACCTCGTTGGCCCCCTGACAGTTTCAAGAGGAGCCCGGTACCTCCTTACCATCGTGGACTGGTTCACGAGGTGGCCAGAGGCAACCCCTCTATCCGACATCACGACTGATTCCTGCGCCCGGGCGCTGCTCACAACTTGGATCTCGCGTTTTGGTGTTCCGGCCCACATCACTTCAGACAGAGGTGCCCAGTTTACCTCCAGCCTATGGTCTGCATTAGCGAACATGCTAGGGACGCAGCTGCACACCACCACGGCCTACCACCCTCGATCAAATGGGTTGGTAGAACATTTCCACCACCATCTGAAATCAGCCCTGATGGCCCGCCTGAAAGGTCCTAACTGGGTCGACAAACTGCCTTGGGTCCTGCTCGGCATACGCACTGCCCCCAAGGAAGATCTCCATGCTTCATCAGCTGAACTCGTGTACGGTGCACCCCTGGTCGTCCTAGGGGAGTTCATACCCGCCCTTCGGGGGCAAGAGGAACAACCCGCGGCAGTCCTGGAAAGACTGCGCGAGAGGCTCGGCAGCTTGGCACCGATTCCCACTTCGCGGCATGGTCAAGCCCCGTCCTGTGAGCCCAAGGAACTATGAGACTGTAAGTTCGTTTTCCTTCGCAGGGGCACACCCTGGTCACCGTTGCAACGACCATACGAGGGGCCGTTCTGGGTCATCAGGAATAATAGGTCCACCTTTATTTTGGACATTGGGGGCAAGGAAGAAGTCTTCATGATGGACCGCCTCAAACCAGCCCATTTAGATCTACAACAACCAGTCAAGGTCCCAACACCGCGACGCAGAGGCCGACCTCCTAAGCAACAGCTAGCACAGCCCGCAAACCTTGGGGACCATATCGCCGGTTCTGGGGGGAGGGGAGTTGTGTAGCGACTCACCATCCGAGCAAGCGAACTGGCTCGGCGGTCGGATCGCACGTCGTCGGAGCGGCAAGGCTCAAGATGGCGCTGGGCCTTCATCTTCCCCGAGCGATGGGGAGAACCCGCGCGCAGGAAAGGTTTGATGACGTAGCGCATACGTCATTTCCGTTTTCGGTGGGCGGGAACTGTTCCTCTTCAAAGGCCCACGCAAGGCGGGAAAATAAATCAGTTTTGTTCTGCAACTCATCAACTAGTGTCTTACTTTCGCATTGCGGGAGCAGCCGCTACAGTTTGATAGTTTGACGCTTCACCTCAATCTTTAGCTTGATTTTCTTTTCCCTGTAAATTACTAGAAATTCAAACTTTTAACAGTATCCCATGTACGATGGAGCATTTAGGATCTTAGTAAATGATACCACCAACAGTTGATTTCCTTAAACAAGGATAGTTAAGGCACAAGGAATAGAGAAATATAGAAAAAGATAATGAATAATTGATTAACTAAAGACAAATCTGACATAAATAAAAGACAAGGAAAGGAAGGTTTATACTAAGAGACAAGTAAAAAGGTTAAAAGAAAAAAGATGTTAATATTTTTTACATTTTGAAAATTTGAACACTGGGGTATAAACTGTTTACTTGCTAGGCTATAGGGATTGATTGGCACCACAGGAAAGTAATTCTCAAGGATGCTTAAATTACAAAGTACTAATTTTCATTCTGTGAAGATTTTATTGAAGAATTAATATGCAAATGTAGCAACTTTACAAAACTCAATGATTGAAGGCAAGTTGCCTTTTTCTAAATGTTAACAGAGGAGCAGTGCAACATTGTGTGGTGATTTGCAATTCACAAGATATCTCTTCACCACATTAGCCAGGGAATTATAGATTGATAATAGTAAACAACATTTAATATTTAGGAACTGATCATGGACTTTTCTTCGAAAGGCAGTCAAAATGTTTGCTCATACACACAAATGTACACTATAAAAAAGAGAAATTGTGAAGAATTCTTCAATTTCATTGATAGAACTTTAATACGGTGAAGCTTGTATCTTTTTAAAAATACACAGTGTCACTGCTGCCATCTAGAGACTAAATTTCTACAGTCACTTCAAAAGAACAGCAGCTTTTAATGTATGTACCACCAACTACCGACTTTCATGGTAGTGAATGTGGGTCCACCTTTGTGAACTTGCTCTTTGAAACCCTCCTGATTCTAAATGTTGACAGTCTGAGTAAAAACAGAGCCTTTAGTGACTTTATTCTGTCATTTTGGTGGATGACTTAAGGGGAGGGACAGATCAAATCCCTCCCAGAAAACAGTGTCAAAAAAAGATGGCTTAAAAAACCATGCTTCCTGGCTTAATAGGCTTTCAAACCAATCAAAATTGTTCCTGACATTTAGAAACATTCAAAACCTATTTAAAAAAACAATGGAGCAATTAAAGAAGGTAAAAGCTATTAAAATTATTGAAAAATAAAACACTTTAAGAACAAATAAACCAATTCATTTAATTCTAAAAACACAAATTACCTAATAATTTCTCAGGGGATTACCACAAATCTTTGGTCTGACACTGGACTTCATGGGAGCCCAGTGTCAGAGTCAATCAGGAAACTGCCAATGAGTAGCTGCCAGCAAGTTTGGAACTTCTGCATTATTGTAAGAATCCCAAATACGGTGGAACTTAACATGGAAGAATGCTGGTGGTTCCACTACCACTATTTCTCATTGTGTTCTGGCGCAAAAAAGGAATGTCTGTGATCAGGTGAGGACCAAGACTGATTGACACAGGTGATGTTAATGTTGGCTAAGAGAGGATGCTGAAGGTTTGGTGGTCGCAGCTGATCTTTCCAGAGGAGGTGTAAATAGATGGAGATGAATAAGAACAGAGGAGAGGGAAAAAAATTAATGCAGAAACTGTGAAATACAAGAAAAAGCTATCACTGGAAATCTGAAATAAAAGAGAATGCTGGAAATACCAGGCAGGTTATGGAGCATCTGTAAAGTTACAAAACCTGAGTTGATGTTACAGGTTGGTGATCTTACATCAACAGCACTAATTCTCTCATTCAGTCTTAGTATCCACCCGAGAACAGATATTGCCTTTGTTCTCTCCAACCTCTAGGTAGTCTACCCTGATACCTCTTCTCTCTATTCCAATCCTGAGACCTAGCCAAGCCTCACAGAACAGCATTGAGGCTCTCAACGGGGTTGAGAGCTTCAAGTTCCTGGATGTGAACATCACCAACAGCCTGTCCTGGTCAAATCACGTAGACTCCACGGCCAGGAAAGCTCACCAGCGTCTCTACTTCCTCAGGAGGCTAAAGAAATTTGGTTTGTCCCCTTTGACTCTCACCAACTTTTACTGATGCACCGTAGAAAGCACCCTATCTGGATGTATCACGGCTTGTTACGGCAACTGCTCTGCCCAGGACCGCAAGAAGCTGCAGAGAGTTGTGGACACAGCTCACAGACACCAGCCTCCCCTCCTTGGACTCTGTCTTTACCTCTCATTGTCTTGGTGTAGCAGCCAGCATAATCAAAGACCCCACCCACCCGGGACATTCTCTCGTCTCTCCTCTTCCATCGGGTAGAAGATACAGGTGCTTGAGGGCACTTACCACCAGACTTAAGGACAGCTTCTACCCCACTATTGAATGGTTCCCTTATACAATGAGATGGACTATGACCTCACGATCTACCTTGTTGTGACCTTGCACCTTATTGCACTGCACTTTCTCTGTAGCTGTGACACTTTACTTTGTACTGTTACTGTTTTTACCTGTACTACATCAATGCACTTTGTACTAACTCAATGTAATTGCACTGCACTGTGTAATGAATTGACCTGTACGATCAGTTTGTAAGACAAGCTTTTCACTGTACCTCTGTACAAGTGACAATAATAAACCATACCAATAACTCAGAAGTTTTAAAAGTGTATCAAAAACAAGTAATATTACTACAAATAACATAACAAAACATCTTACAAGTAACTACAAAAATATATGATTATATGATAAGAAATGCTACTAACTATAATAAAGTACCATGCACTGCTACAGTTCTTGTGCTCTAATAATTTCACACAGCTTTTATCTCTTAACTGTTACTTTGATTCCCATGTAATTAGCTGTAGCTTCATTTCTGAACCCAACTCACTCTGGGGTTGGCCCCTGTCTGTACAGATTAGTTTGACCCCTCCTTTTGTGATTGTCCATTCCTAGCCCTGTATGTTCTTTATGTTGCCATTAATTTTCACAGAAAGTACTGATTTTTATCAGCACTTTGAAAAGTTTGTATTCTACTGAAATTCCACAGACAATGAGACTGTGGAAAATACAGGTAACAAGTTGTGTTTGGGGTTAATCTTGTTTCTGAAATGAAATCACTTTTCTAACAGTTTTATTCTACTTAAGGCCTTACGTTTTCAAATTGCACTATGAAGTGTCTGTCATAGAATACGGGATACGATTTTAGTCAATTTTTGGTCAATAAAGTCAATATTGGAATTAAATGCACATTTCCTGAAGATGACTGCCAATAACCCTTCTACTTTTCTGCAGCCTTAAAACATGCTTGTTCTTTAACATTTCCTAGTTCTGATTCGTTCTATTTCTCTCTTTACAGATGCTGCCTGCCTCGTTGAGTATTTCTAGCATTTTCTGTTTTTATTTCAGAGTTCCAGCATCTATAGTTATCTTGCCTTTGAGTTTTGTTTTCTTGGTTTACTGTTCTCTACTGTGTGAGATGATTTGAGAAATGTTGATGAAGTAATACAGTTCCTTAAAAGATTCTGTAAATAAAGACTGTTAAGAACCAGAAAGGCTAGAAATCTGCTGAAGATTTCTCAAGGGCATTTTATTGTCCACATGCAGATTTGCAATCCAGAAATTTATGCACTTATCTGCAATGTACCATTTCTTTGAAGGAATATATGCAATAATACTTGTGCAAGTCAAAGCCTAGCAGAGGATGCCACTCATAAATTGCTCCGTTTAATAGATGTTAAGGGGTTAGGTTTTTGACTTCCTTCCTACTTACTTTCTAGCAGGTTTGAGAAATGTGCAATTGGCTTCCTACTGATTTTCCAGCAGATTTGAGAAATATGCAATTGGAAACAAACTCAGCAAAACACTGGATTCTTTCTGCCTCCCTGCTACTTGTCATGGGCAAGTTGCAACACAAAAAACTCAACACAGCCAGAAGTTAGTGCTTCCCAATGAAAGGCCAACGAAGAAAGTATTGGCAGGTATCAAAAGTTATTCAAAGGAGTCCTATTTGGTCCTTGCATCTAGCATTCAGAAAAGAGTGGAGCTAGTACAGGAGCTAGGTTGAACATTGTGCAAGCTCTTTGCACCAGTTCTCAAGCAGCCTTGTTAGGGAAGTGGATACTTATATGCTTTATCTTTAGTATTAGCACACTGATAGTTCCATTTTTTTGTTTCTAGACTAGCACAACTTTCCAGTGTAGTCTGCAGAGCTGGTCTAATGACCTGCTAATGGCCTGCAAATTCATAGGACCTAAAGGGGACTTGACAGGGTAGATGTTGAGATGTTTCCACTAGTGCAGTCTCATACAAGGGGACATCACTGCAAAATAAGGGGCAGGTCATTTAAAACCGAGATGCACAGGGATTTCCTCTTGGAGGCTAGTGAAACTCTGAAATTCTCTGCTCCAGAGGGTGATGAAGGCTAGATCACTGGTAATATTTGAGGTAGAAGTAGATAAATATTTGAAAGCTGGAGAAATTGGGGGCCATGAGGAACTGGCACAGAAGAGAAATTGAGGCCAGCATAGATCTGCCCTGATCATATTGAACAGTGAGGCAGGCTTGAGGATCCTGGTGGTCTACTCCTGCTCCTATTTTCTTGTGTTTTCAGGCCAAATGAAATGTTTTCCATCTGTCCACTAACACAATAGCAGAACCAGTTTTATAGTATTGAATTAAATGTTTATCTTCTCCAATTACTTAGAGGAAAATTATTTTTGTCACTGAAACTAATTACTATAATGACAATACTGAAATAAGAATAACCTAATGGAAATTTTGGGATAAATTTGATACTTTTAATGTTAATTTTGCCACTGAGCAATTTGTTCAATATCAATCACATTGCTTTAAAACTGCTGCTTAACGAAATGCACCATAGTTAATTTTCCATTCTTTAAAAAAACTTGATTAACTACATTCAATTGAATGCCAAATCCCCAATTACTACTTGTAACATTGCTTAAAATTAGATTCAAATGTTCAATCTTTTCAATGTTCATAACTTTGCAATATTTGTGCCTAAATTTGATGTAAACCAAAAAAAGAAATCGTACAATATACTTCATGCATTTCAACCTTTGACCAAGTCGTGAGTTTTATTGAATAATTTGCATTTATTCTTTTGCTAAGTTAGCTTTCTTTTGAAAAGTTATGCTATGTTTGGATTTGCACCCAAGTTGATGTACCAGACTTAAACTAAGTTCCATGCCATATTTAGTACCAATTATAATTTGCCATAAGCCAATTCAGTGTACTGAAACATCATATATTTGAATAAGTTCCTCAATTTCATCACAAGCAGTATCATATCATTAGTTATTTATGTTATGCCATCCATTATACAATACAACCAACATTTGTTTCAATTTAAGTCAACAGGATATAATAGCCAATCATATCCAATTTCATTCCATTACTTTTTAGGAAACATCAAAGCATAAAATGCAAATAAAAATGCACAAGCTATAAATCTGAAACAAAAATAGAAAAGTGCTGGCATTCCTATTGAACAGTCACTGATCTGAAATATTAACTTTGTTTCTTTCTCCATGGAATACTGTCTGACTGCTGTGTATTTCCAGCACTTTCTATTTTAAAACAGAACCTGTATTCATTCATTGCTAAAATCGGTCATGAATGCATCCGGCCTTCATGACAAACATAGGCATTTATAATGACTACCAAACAGGCACTATTGCACAAATGTGAAATTGGAACATGATAACATGAAGAAGAATTTGTACTTATATACAGAAAATGCTGGAAATATCCAGCAGGTTAGGCAGCATCTGACGAGAATGAAACAGTTAATATTTCAGGTTGATAATGATTCAGGACCTGGATCTACACTTTCTTGCTTAGTGTATTGACACATGAGCTTAAAAAAAAAGCTCAGGTTTCCCCAAAGTAAATTACAACCAACTAAATATTTTGTAGTCAGTGCTAATTGTTACATATATTGAAGACAATTTGTTCATGCTTAAGTCCAATATATAGCAATGAGATAATAAGCAGATGTACCTTTTTAACATTGTTAACTGAGAAATAAATATTGGCCAGGACAGCAGGAATACTGCCTTGCTTTTCTTTGCATAGTGTCATGAATGTTTTTCAGTTGCATCTAGGAAGTGGCACCACTAACAATGCAGAATTCCCTCACTGTTATATCAATCAGGGTGTCCATGGAAACAGAAACTCACAAATGGTAAGGGCATTGCCTTTGAACCAAGAATGATTTTGAAGCCTATCCAACATGATTTAGGAGCAAAAGCCACAGTATGAACTTTCTGATCCTCACTCCAATTCTATTAGACTGAAACTCACTCAAGTGTCTACCTCAACAGAAGAGAGTGCTATGTTGGCAGCAGACAATAAGTGGAAGGTTCAGTGACAAACAATTCAGAATCAGTGTCACAATGTGTCAAACTGACTGTAAATATATTTTGCATTTTTGCCAATTCAAGTCACATATTTCAGGCTGAGAACATTTTGATGCAAGTAGTTAGATTATAATCATTAACACATAACAAGAGTTCTGGTTGTCTCTGAAAAGTATGGTGGCAAATGAAGCACCCTGAGAAATTGATGAGGGCAATTTACTCTTAGGGAGGTGCTATTAATGTATATTGCTACACAAAAAGTGACTATAACAAAAGGGTTAGAATACTTTGCCACACAAAGCACTAACTCAGATTGGGTTAGTGAAGTAAAGTCTAAAGACAAATTCCAGACCCAAAATCATTTATTTTTAATTAACAGACTGATACCAATATTGTATCAGTATGAGGTCTACAGCAAAAAGCATTCCGATTACTTTCTTACCTTGCTGAAAAGTGCATAATGTAGCAAGAGCTTATGATAAATTCCTGTATTGATTGTATCATAAATGGCACACATGGAACATTAAAAACATCATTTAAAAACTAATTGTAAGTACCTAACATTTATGTTGTTTGAAGTCAAAATTGAGCCTCAAGACTCATTGGCATAAAAGCTTGACATGGAGATACTACGTGGGGTGGAGAGAAGTCCCATGCAGTTTGCCAGGCAGGGCTTTGGGAATTCCAATTGCTTGTAAGGCTGTACAAGCATGCAGGTAGTGCCAGTGAAAGCGGGGGGTGGGGGTGCATCCAAAGCAAGCAAGTTTAAGCTGGCAGCATGCAGCATTTATTTCCTTACTATTTTCCAAAGTATTTTTCTTTTCTGTTTTGTAATTTTTTTTAAACCGATTTTAAATTGAGCAGAGAGGAAGATGAGGATTGAGTGGTCAGAGAGCATATCTTTCTTCATTTGATGTGCATTATCTTTCAAAAAGAATACTGTTAAAGTTTGAAACTGAAAAAATATTTTACCTTGGTTTGATTCATTGAAAAGGTGAATCAAAATCATATACACTTGTGAGGCATAAATTCTAATTGCTAATACCCATTAAGTCAAGGGAGAGAAAGGTAGACAGACAGATTCTCTTTTTCATTCGCAGAAAATGATGGAAATACTCAGCAGGTCAGGCAGACCTTTCTTGAATCTGAAATATTAACGTTGTTTTTCTTTCCAATGAGGCTGTTTGACATGCTGAGTGTTTCCAACATTCACTATTTTTATTTCAGATGTCCTGCATCTGCAATTCTTTATTTTTTCTTTTTTAATTTGATTTTTTAAATTTAATTTTGAAAGCAAAGGTGCTTCAGTGGTAAAGCAAATAGGATGGGAATGGAAGAGGGGAAGTGAGGAAGGGGACTTTTGATCCCATACGGCTATTAGACTGGGGAAATAAAAAGAATTATAGATGAAGTGAATGATAGTGGAACAAGGGGAGAAATAATGGGTTGTTCAGAGTGAAGGAACAGTGACTGGAATGAGAATGGTGAGATGACTACATGGTATTGAGACAGTGATGGAGAAGGAGTTACAATTAGCATTGTGGGAAAGAACGTGATTGGAAAAGTGTCCAGTAAAAGCCAAATTTTCCCATGAGCAAGTAACCCATGACACCGCCCTACCAGAATTATGTCAGGACAATCTGTAACTTCATGGCCCAGCATATCCCTCATTCCTCCATTACCATGAAACCAGAAGCCAATTAATGAGCAATACATGAACAGCACAAGGTGGACCTAAAAATGAAGTGACAACCTTAGTAACGAGGCAGGACTGCATGCATGTTGATCAGTGAAATCAGTATGTTACAAAGAGAGTTAAGTAATCATAGAATGGTATTAAGAATTCACAAGAGATCCAGCTAAATGTAACTTCTGCAGTGATGCACACAGTTTAATGAAATGGTTCCAGTTTATAACTGAACCTCAGGGATTAAGAACAAACAAATTGCTTCAGACCTTAAAAGCAGCCTCTCAGTCAAAAGGCAACCATGCCAAAATACCTCATTGTAACAATGTACTCCTTTCTCATGTATCTTGTAATCTAAATGGATATGATTTCAAAAAATACATATATATGAATGTATACTGTTGAAACACAAGGAAAAAAGAATTAGCAGCTCAATCATCATAAAACATAAAATAAGCTTCAAGATTGACAAGTTAACTGTCACTTAAAAGTAATCTTCTACAGAAAAACAGGCAAATGGTCTGAATGTAATAGTGTTTTCTCTTCTTGGTGCATACTTCATTTTTCCCCAATCTACAAGCCATTTATAGGTATAATTGAAAATTAGCAGTACAGCTGTTTTGGGGGAGTAATTTATCACGGTGCATTGTTCATTACTGACGCTTAGCCTTGGCTCCAACAAGGCAATAGTTGCTGGGGTTAAGACGTGGAAAGCACTTCTGCTGTGGTGCTGGGTTTTCACTGCTTTGTTGCTAATTGTAGCCTCTTTCTATTGAATTGTGAGCAGAGTAAAAGAGCTTGTTTGCTTGGTGCAGCAAAGCTGCCAGGGCTGCTCAAGCTATTATCAAAGATACTCTTGATCTTTTGAAAGCAGGAAATAGAATTTTTTTCCAACAGAGAAAGTAATTTGTGATGCGTCCATTAGTTCTTCATTAAAGCAAGATTAAATTGCACAGCAAATCACATCTGTGTTTGGATGATTAAAGGGTGGCATTTTGGAGGCCAAAACTAATTACTAGTCAAAATGAATGAGAGTGAAAAAACAGACATGTTTTTACATTAGATAGCGTGGCTTGTAATTAGATTCTGGCTAATTCCACTATTTCTTCTCCTTTAATGAGATGAGCCTGTCCTCATCTTTTTGTAGGCTGTTCTAACTGCTCAAAATGCATAATTCTGATGTGCCTAGAGTTTATTTTAATGAAATTTCTCAGCTACCTGCCATAAATGATGTTCCTTCTAGGGGTGCTCGATTATGCAAAAAAATGAACTCTGTTATTTAATAGAAACAATCTACTTAAAAGAAATTCTCCTGTAGCTGTTCAACAACTTAGAAAGCAGTTGTTTCAATCTTCAAGTTAATTATGTTAGTTAAAAATGAAAAAAGTACCATAATGCAAATAATAACTTTAATTTACTTTGAAAATTGCTGAGTGAAGGTATACCATGCCAAAATGGCATTAGTCAGTTGAGTGTATAAAGTACGTAATAGTGATTCCATTGAAGTAATACCAAAATTGCAATAAATTGAAGCTTCAACATCATTCCTTTGTGATTAGCAGCCGTAGAAAATAAAATAATATGCTTCAAAATAAAAATTCAAATTAAAAATTAATGGCATTATACAACTTTTATATTTTTAAGAATAGGTAACTTTACCATTTTATAAGTTGTTGCTCCTAGCAAATTAGACATGATAACATTGCTGAAATATATCATTACTCAATAATGTCTCAGCAGCTAGCAACATCAGCCAGAATGAAGGCAAACAGATTTCAATTTCTGTGCTGTGGAATCAAAGTACAGGACTGGTAAGATAGGGGTGTGAAAATTCTACTTTCAGCTTTGTTATAAATCTGACTGTTGACTCGTTATGTCCAGGATTAACTGAATGAACTAAATTAATAGCTTAACATCAAATATAAAAGTATAATATAAATATAAGAATTAATAGCTTTGACTTTGCTGACTCAGTGCCCATTTATAAAAGAAACTGCTAACCCCCATCATCCCATAAAAAGTGACAATTACTGAAGTTTAATCCAAAAGGAAAAAAGGAAATCAAAATAATTCAATATTTCTCTGTCTTTATATGTGCAGCACATAAAATATAGTTCTGCAGCTCACAATCTCGGTATCTGTGTGTCTTTTCATTTCCAAAGTGGCCTCCAAATAGTTTGGACATATTTGTTTTGCAAGTCATACCAGACAACACATTGGTGATGGCTTTAATGAATGCCTAGGTGTGTATGCAGACTAACTAGATCATGGTCCTAATCAGCATGCAAAGATGATTTGATGGCCATTTTGGAATCCAATGTTCCATTTAAAGAGATCATAAACTACTTTCAGATTTGTTGCTTGCTAATTTTAACCAGATTTTCTACAGAGTTACAATGGTTTGTTTCTTTCTAGAACTCTTTAAAGTTGTTTGAGTCCATGGAAAGTGGGGTGCCAAGAGCTGGATGACTTGCTCTGATTTCAATGTTTCTTCATGAACCTTCTGCTTCCAGACATATGGGAGAATGAGTGCACGAATCAGGAAAAGCTGGCAAGAGCAGGAGGGAAAGAAAGGCTGCCAGTCGGAGAGACCATATTCACCCAGGGTCTTCAGGGATCAATTGTTCTACCTAATTTCAGCAAGGAACATTGTGCAGAAAAGACGTCCTCGATGAAATTTGTTTCTAATTTTATCTACAACTGCAACCTCAGAGCAGGGCAAGGGCTGCATTGTCAGTAGGTATTAGGGTGACTATGGCTATAAATATCTATGTCTGGTTACATTCAGGCTGGAACTGGAGACATTTACAACATCTTTCCACTGTTAAGTAGGGAAAGTAACTGATGCTGTCTATTCAAAGTGAGATGAACATATTCGATGTTTTTTTAATGAAAGGCCAGCAGAGTGAGCACATGGCTTCATGTCGATTGAGGGCTTGTCCATGGTCAAATGAACTGCGTTGTCCATCTGGTGTGTGATAATAGCCAGCTAATTATGCAGAACAATGTCCTGTACTCTGGTAGAATTTATATGTCCAGAAATTACATTGCACCCATTTTCGTTGCACTAAGTGAGTGCTAAAGTCAGCATTAACACCAATTCTGGAGTCACTAAAAAAATTGCAAAACGGGGACATCTTTGCTTTAATGAAGTGTTTATGTGGTTTCTGTGCTTTAAAAAATGTTAAGATGCCACTTGTGTTTTTCAGACACATCTGCTTGCTGGACAGCAGCAAGATAATTCATGTGCTAGACCATTGGAAATGGGTCAGTGCTTTTAAAGTAATTTCTCCTCAGGCTGCATGGAGATAGGTCAAATAAAAAATGAGGCAGAGGGGTTAGAATATAGGGACATGAGGAGAAAGGGGGTAATGGTCCATGGGTCTTAAGCAACAGGCTGATTGCACCCAGTGGTATTGGTATTGGTTTATTATTGTCACTTGTACCGAGGTACGGTGAAAAGCTTGTCTTACAAACCAATTGTACAGGTCAATTCATTACATGGTGCAGTTACATTGAGTCAGTACAGACTGCATTGATGTAGTACAGGTAAACAATAACAGTACAGAGTAAAGTGTCACAGCTACAGAGAAAGTGCAGTGTAATAAGGTGCGAGATCACAACAAGGTAGATCGTGAGGTCATAGTCCATCTCATTGTATAAGGGAACTGTTCAATAGTCTTATCACAGTGGGGTAGAAGCTGTCCTTAAGTTTGGTGGTATGTGCCTTCAGGCTCATGTACTCCTGATTCCCCATGATCAGCGGCAACATCAGGTCACATACTTTATCAGCCTTTCCTCCTGTGGTGCTGGTATCTGAGCTCTTGGCTGTGAGTATGAAATTAAGTATTTGTTAAAATTCATTGGCTTATTGCTTTTTCATCAGTGTACGGCTGCCAGTTTGTTTTTGTCTATCTTAAAGGCTCGAGGACAAAACTATGGTACGGTTGGTTGGTAGCAGCACAGTGATGGAGAAGTGATAGGTGTATTATTACACCATCTGCAGTTCGTAACCATGAGGCTGTGGGATGCCAGAGATGAGAAGGAGGATTATTTTCCAGGTCAGAGTAACTTTTACACCAATGTTCACCACTTACTGTAGCCATAACATTAGTTCCCTTTATGAGGTGTATGATGGCTGTAGTGGTGCTAACTAGCTTTCATCTTGCTATTCGCTTATAGCAAGTTGACACATACAACTTTCAGAGGCACAGTGAGTAATGATTAAGACACAACAGTGGAGTAAATAAACAAATAGTACAAAATCAGCACATTCTTTGCGTTGGAACCTATTTTAACTGTTTTTAATGGTTATCGAATTTAGCTTCCTAAATATAAATAAAAACTTAAATTTGGAAAATCCTAAGTAGATCCAATTTTTCCTCTTCAGCAGAAAATAAATAAATGTTTCTTCACAGAAGCTTTGTCTAATGAAACTTTTCTGAATCCCAAGCTATTATATTTGGAGCTTTAACATTTGAATATTGGCTGGTAACTTTTGCAGAATTACATAATTACAATGGGAGCATATACCAGCTGGCAGAACCCCTTTAAATATATGAATACCAGTGGGTCCTTGGAACTCTGAGCACAAAACACCAGACACACAAAATGTACTACTTTTGTTAGTGTTGAGGGATGGTTCCCTAGATATACAACAGTCATGATATTAAGCGACAAAACAGACATGTTCTGAACTGTGCATTAAGTGGCAGGAACATGTCTTTGACAACCTGTTAATACAGGACATGGCCACTTAACACCTTCTCTGATCTCATCATGAAGGTTTCAGTGAGGACAACAACATGAACATTCATTTATTGTCTTCCCCTGTGTAGTTACAATGGTACAGGATCAGAATGTCCCACAGCCAATGATTGGTTTCAATGGCCTTAAAGTATCAGTGGAAGTTAAATTGTGAACAACACACAAAGATGCTGGAGGAACTCAGTGGATCAGGCAGCATCCATGGAGAGAAATGGACAGCAGATGTTTTGATTCGCCAGTCCAGATGAAGGGTCTCGACCAGAAACGTTGACTGTCCATTTCCCTCCATGGATGCTGCCTGACCCAATGAGTTCCTCCAGCACCAGTAATCAATTAACTTACACATTTTTGTGATCTGGGAGGAGGTAAACAGAGCAGCTGGAGGAAATCTACACAGTCACAAGGAGAATGTGCAAACTCTACATGGACAGCACTGGTGGTCAGGATTGAACCCAGACTGCTCAAATCATTTCCGATCTCCTTGCCATTGGATCAAGACTGTGCTTGGAGAATCAGGGTGGAGGTGATGGGCATGTGAGAGAGGTTACAGGGATATTAGTGGGGAAATGGGGTTGATGGAATCACTCTAAGAGTCAGCATAGACTCAATGGCTGAATGGTCTCCTCTGTCATAGGAAATAAAAATATGAGAGAAAACTAAGAAAGACTATGTGGTAGTTGGTGTGCAAAGGCCACCCCACAGTAAAAGAATCCATTGCACAGGCATCTTCTGCTCCTCAAAACTGAGGAACTACATGTGCGTGAGAGAGAGAGAGAGAGATAGGCTAATTTAATTGTAAATGTAAATGTATATATTTTAATGCCTGTTTTAAATTCACACACACCTTTGTGACAAAATTAATAAACAGAGTGAAATACTCTTCAGCTGGCACAGTATTATATTACTAGTTATATATGACCAGTTCAGTCAGTGCTTGCTTTAAAACTTGCATATATTAAGTTGCAGCAATGACTTTAAGGTCATTCACTGCTTGATGAGTAAGTCTTTCTAAACCTTCCTATCCATGTACCTGTCCAAATGTTTTTTTTAAATGTTGTAATTGTACTTACCTCCATCACCTCCTTTGGGAGTTTGTTCCTTATACCCACCACATTCTGTGTGAAAAACATGCCCCTTAGATCCCCTTTAAATCTTTCCTTTCTCACCACAAACCTGTGCCCTCTAGTTTTAGACTCCCCTATCCTTGGAAAAGGACTATCTACCTTATGCATGCCCCTCATGACTTCATAAACCCCTAAAAGATCACCCCTCAGCCTCCTTTGTTCCAGAAAAAAACTGTCCTAGCCTATCCAATCTTTCCTATTAATTCAAACCCTCCAAAAGAGGCAACATCCTTGGGAATCTTTTCTGCACCCTGACTAGCTTAATCACATCCTTCCTATAGCACAGCAACCAAAACTGGACACAACACTAACCAACATGAAAATGACCAATATTAGGAGTTTGTTTTATGGACCAAGTACTGATTAAGGAAAGCTAAAATTATCAAATTATTTATTTATGATTTATTTCAAAGAATTAAATAGTACAGAAGACAACAGGTTTCCAAATAGAAATTTGATAGGGAAAATGTTTGATAAGTTACAGCTCCAAATTTTCTCATGAACTTGGGCACATCCCCAGCAGAGGGGATAGAAAATCAGATTAACATTCTGGGAGACAGGGGTTGATCTTCAATTGCTTACCATATCTGTCACCACTGAAAAATGAAGTATTTTTTAAATCTTTGCCATTGTCCACTCACTACCCACTCATGACTATGATGCTCAATGATGTTGTTACCCAAAAACTTATTGGTGCCTTTTTTAAAATGACTCTGCAGAAGCCTTATTTAAAGGCTGGTTGTTGAAGGACCCATTAAATTTCATAAACCAATGGCTAGCGTGCATAGTATGCTCTTCACCCAGTTTACCATTCCATTGCAAGAGTGTGCAAGAGAATGAACCTTACACCCGCAAAACAATTGTCCTCCACCAACCTGTCCCAATTCAGAAGTCTCAATTAGTAATTTGTAGACATGTATTTGAATCTCAGCATGGCAGATGAAGAATTTAAATTCACCTAATTAAATAATCTGGAATATAAAGATAGAATCAATAATAGCAGCTAGGAAACCACCAGATTGGTATAAAATTGGCCTGGTTGTTTCGTCATAAAATGAAATATGCTATTTTTATTTGACCTGCCCTCCACATGAGTCCAGCCTCACAATAATATGGCTAACTCCTAAAGGATCACTGAAATTGGAAGGGCAATTTGGCATGGGCACTAGATGTTGAGCTTTGCAGTAATACGCATAGCCCATGAAAGGATAGGAAACGACATATGCAGGCAAGAGCTCAGGTGTCACCAGAGCTGTTGATAGGGTGTACTTAGCACTCAAAATATTGCACTTTTCTCTGAGGACAGCTGAGTTGTGGAACAGAATTCTAAAGATTATGGTGAAGGCTGATTCTTTACAGTCCTTAGAAAAGAATGTAATGTTTTGGGATATATTTATCACATTTCTTCAAATAGAATTCATAGATTTAAAACAAGGCACAAGGGGATTAAGATGCTTATAAATTAGAATTTCAAGTTATTTTCTGAAGTAATGCAAAAGTAATCACCAAGTGTTTGGCCTCCATCAGCAAATAATAAACACCTCACATGTGGCAACATGGGCACTTTCCTCTAATTGTGAATACACAGAGAGATAAAGTAGAGATAAAACACACCAACAATCAGGCTTTTAAATAGTAAGCTGCTGGGCAGGCATTCACGTAAATTAGGACTCAGAATGATTACAAGTCAGTATCTTAAGTCAAGCAACATTACCTGTTGATTTACCACAATTTAATTTGTTTGTTATTTTGTATTATTATGTGGACAAGTTAGCATAGACACTAGATCACATTATGGTATTTATTTCAATGCTGTAGATGTGAAAGTGTATTTACCTGAAGTAGAACATGGTAAAGGCCATTTTCGTGCCATTTTGCATCACTCTGGAAATTTGACTGAACACCTTCTGGCACTAAACACACGTGAACATCCAAGTGATTTCGCGTCAGACACACACTCCCTGTGCAGCATGGTGGGGGAAAGTAAACCAAGTTGTTATGGGAAGAATAATCTACCTTTCCAATTCAACATTCTTCCTTCTATAGGTTCCACGCTTATTACTGACTATTCAAAATAACAAAACACCTTTAAAATGTTATTGTTTTCAAACTATTATTGAAAAATGTATGCTTGTATTTATATTTGTATCCATCACAATTTCTCAAGATGGGCAGAAATAGTAGGAATGTGCCTGGAAATTGAAGTTCCCCTCCACCACCACCCTCCTCCATCTGGTGGAACTCACCCTCAACAACTTCTTTTTCTGCTCCTCCCACTTTCTCCAGACCAAAGGTGTAGCCACGGGCACTCACATGGGCCCCAGCTATGCCTGCCTTTTCGTTGAGTATGTGGAGCAATCCATGTCCCACACCTAAACCGGCAACACTCCCCAACTCTTTCTCTGCTCCATTCATGACTGCATAGATGCCACTTTCTGCAGAGCTCATCAGTTTCATCAACTTCATTACTAACTTCCACCCCACCCTCAAATTCACTTGGTCCATCTCCGACACCTCTCTCCCCTTTCTTGATTTGTCTCCATCTTGGGACTTTATATACCAACAGCTTCTACAAACCCATTGACCCCCACAGTTACCTTGACTATATCTCTCCCCACCCTGTCACTTGCAAAGATGCTATCCCCTCCTCTCAGTTCCTCTGCCTCCGCCGCTTCTGTTCTCATGATGAGGCTTTCCATTCCAGGACATCTGAGATGTCCTCTTTTTTTCAGAAAATGGGGTTTCACCCCACTGCTTTCAATGCAGCCCTCACCCACATCTCTTTTTCCTGCACATCTGACCTCACCCAATCACCTTCCCTCCCCTCTCCACAGGGATTGTTCTCTCCGTGACTCCCTTGTCCGCTCGTTCCTCCCTACCAATCCCCCTCCAGGCACTTATCCCTGTAACTGTACTAAGTGTTACACCTGCCCCTCCACCTCTTCCCTCACCACCATTCAGGGCCCTAAACAGTCCTTTCAGATGAGGCAGTCCTTCACTTGTGAATCCATCAGTGTCATTTATAGTATCCGGTGCTCCTGATGCGGCCTCCTCTACATTGGTGAGACCCAACGCAGATTGGGGGATTGCTTCATCGAGCACCTTCCTTTGTCCACCCTAACGGCCAGGATCTTCCAGCGGACAGCCATATTAATTCCACTTCCCATTCCCACACTGACATGTCTGTCCATGGCCTCCTGTACTGCCAAGTTGAGGGCAGATGCAGATTAGAGGAACAGCACCTCATATTCCGCCATGGTCGTCTCCGACCTGATGGCAAGAACATCAGATTCTCCAACTTCCGCTAACCATCCCCCTCTGTCCCCCATTGTTTTCCCTTATCCCATCGGCTCCATTACTCCTTCTCTTGCCCCTTCCCTGCCTTCTCAATCTGCCCATCATCCACACATTCTTATCCCCCCCCAGTTCCCCTTCTCACCTCCTTCCCTTCATTCCATGATGCACTGTCCTCTCCCATCAGATTCCACCTTTTTCAGCCCTTTGCCTCTTCCACTTACCACCTCCCAGCTTCTTACATTATTCCCACTCCTCCCTCCCCCACCTGCCACCCTCACTTGGATTCAACTATCACCTGCCAGCTCTTGCTCCACCTCTTCCCCCACCCTTTGGTCTTGACCCAGAATATCGACTGTTCATTTTCCTCCAAAGATGCTGCCTGACCGCTGAGATCCTCCAGCATCTTGTGTGTTGCTCCAGATTTCTAGCATCTGCAGTCTCTCATGTCTAGAAACTGAAGTTCACCCTTTTTGGTGCTGTAACCTAGTGCTGAATTTAGCACATACTTCCAATTGGGTGATCTGTGAAACAAAAACAGACGTTTTGTTTGGTGGTCTTCACCTTGAATCATTCACTAAAACTTCATTTGCAGGGTTCCTGATGGCAGCTGCCTGCAGTGGTTGCAATTGCCACAACATAATCACCATGATGCAAGGGAAGGCTGTCAGAGCCTCAAAGAGTTACTCTTTATGAATGGTAGCTACAGAGCAGCTGCAGAAAGGGCTGCAATGGAATTGGGGTAAACAGGGTGATGGATTGACACTTGTCTTCTTTGTGTCTGATTATCCAACCCTGTGCAATTGTCCACACAGATCAAGTCCCATGCCATAAGTGAGACACCAAACAATGCAAACAGAAATGTACTGTGAGATGACAGAAATAGGAGCCAACACACAGATAGAACAGTGGGGACTCTTTAAGTCACATCTGCTTGCCAACTTGCTGTGGGGTTTGCTCCTTGATTCTTGTGTAAGATATTAAGGCAGGTCATAGGTCATATCTTTAGGAGCCCATTTTCTAACACCGAATGCAGAAATGGCTGCTGTAACTAAGGCCAAGCAAACATCAGATATGCTAAGGAGAATTATGAGTGTCTGAAGTCTCCAGGCCAATTCCACATTAGTTGTGAATTGACCCAGAAATGATCACCAGCACTATCTAATGCATATGGTGTAATTTCCACATTAAAAATAGTATACAAATAGTGTAAAATATTACATAACATCACAAAAATATTTAAAATTATAGAGCATTCTCGGCAATAGATTCCAAACTATGTAAACAAAACAAAATAGAAGCTTCCAACCTTGCAACGTGGTCCTGCACATTGATCTATGTAATAGTTTTCATTAGGTTATGATCATTTTACTTTCAGCCCATAAGGTTTTGTAATTAACAGACAACAACAGGATAAGATTGCTGAATTTGGAGGTAGGCAATTGGAAGTAGAAACACATTTAATAGAGCAAAGAAACTTGTACACCTTGGCCATAAATGGAACTCACACAATTTCAGCCTAGTTATATCAGTTTTTCAGTTATGTATACCTTGACGTCTGTGTTTGTTACAGTGAATTGCACAAGCCAATCCTCTAAAATTGATGCCGCAGTATTAAAGTTTTATGATTAGAGACACTACATTTCTGCTGAATTAGGATTTCTCTTTGCATTTTATGATCATTGCAGAAATTCAAACCTCATACCATTTCAGCTAAAGCTTATAATAAGCTTTTTAGATGTTCCTGATGCTTCTGGTGATACTGATACAGTATTTCCATAAATCAGCAGAATTAACTGGTATCTTCAGCAGTGTAGTTAAAACTGGGCAACAGAAGTCCTGAATATGCCGCACTGAATATTATGATAACATTCCGAAATATTTTTTTCTAATCTACTCAAAGCTGATGTACTGCTACATTTTATATTTATACTTTACATCCTGCAAACTATGGGGCAAGTATTGTAAAGCCCAAGCAGAATTTCCAAAATATAAAATCTTTGTGCAGGTAACCATTAGTATAAAATAGGAAATATATAAAACAACCACATTAAAAGTAACAAGTTGTCATGTTTCATTGGCATTCAGTATGATAGACCAACATTGACAAATATATACTTTAACTATTGTACAACCATAAGTGACAGTTAAATCAGCAATTGTCACAGCATAATGTTGGCGTGGGAGGTTCTGTATATTCAGCAGAATGTGGGTAAAGTAAATGGAAATGTTAATAAAGTACTGTGTGCAATTACTTTAAAATAAACTTTATTGTCATTTGTAGAATAATTTCATATTATAGCCTCAAAAGTCATCAGTTTATGCATATGCTGTTAAATAAAAATGAATGTGCTTGCTGTATTTAATACAGTTAAAAAATACATAGTGCTGACCATTAAAAAGTGAGAAATCTCTTCAGTATGGTAGAAAATAATATTAAATAAAATAGCATTTACATTTAGTTTGATAGGTAAGAAGCAAAACGGCTGATACTGCTGAGGGATTCACTAATGATATTAAAGACTACACTGCATTTCAGAATATGTGTTAGTAAGATCCTAATGTCACTTATGTCAGTCTCTAATGCAAACGAAATGAGTCTTTCCTGTAATAAGAAGCTTCATGGAATTAGTTTCCATTTGCAGAAAATTGCAAGAGGCAGACACTTTTATCTAAAAATTTCACTCGTGTCTAAGGAAAACTCATATATTATTTGGTTACATTCCATCAGAACTAAAAATAACATTGTGCAAATTCTATGCATGCTAATGATGTATAGAAATCCACCTGCTTTCAGATAAAATGAGTTTAATTTTCTGTTGCCAACTGCCTGGTTGGCCTTTCATAAATTACTTATGCACAGCTATTATTAAAAAAGAGGAAAAGCAAATTAGAAAAGTCTTCCTATCTCTCTGCTGGATTTAGGCAACCCGTTGCTCTGACTGCTGGAGTCAGCATTTTGAAAAAAAAACCCTGCTCGCTTAAAATTCTTTACATCGTGTATGGTTTTGCGTCATTGTTGTAATATTTTACATTCAAATTTCTTCTAACTGGATCTTAAATCTGAAAATTTAAAAAAAATGAGAAAGCTATCCAATTGTACTCACTTGTCACCAACATTGTAGTAGCTTAAGTTTGTATTTAATTGAACTGCAATCAGATAAATTCATTTTTAAATTTTATCATTTTTAGGTGGGTGGTATTAATTTAAATTCTCATGGTTTAGTACATTACCTTAGTGTACACTGGAGACTTCCTTCCGAAAATAGTTGAGGCTGAGAAAAAATGAATGAGTGTTTTCAATTAGTTCCCTGGGTTTCTAATTAAATATACTAAATCCTGGTACTTAATAAAACTTAGATATTTGCCCAAATGATTGAAGACATCCCCAGTCATATAATATTTAATCCAAAATTTAGCTTCACTTGATCAATTGACAGGGTATTCTCATAAAACACAGTTTTCTTAATTCCCATTTTAAATTTCAAAGTTAAGATTTTACATTGAGCATAAGCATGAACATGTCATATGGGCTTTATATTTTACGCATCAGACATGAGATGATTGTCAGTGAGTTATAAGACAATATTCAACTAAGTTGTACTGATGGTAAGATAAACTGCTAAAGTAACCATTCATGATAATGAATGCCCACACAATATCAAGAATTAATTAGAATTTTAAAGTCCTGTAGACATTTCTCTATAATTTGAAATAATTTTGTAATATTATGCAATGTCTAACAGCCAGCAAAGAGGTGTGTAAAAGCCTAATGATTAGCAACAATGTAGAAAATGAAAGTAAAATTGCTACTTATACCATCACTTTAAAAAAAGGGAGGAAATGGCTCATATACATTTGCTCCAGCCACTTGACTCATATTAAAAGTGGATTGAGACATCCCTGAACAACTAAATCAAAGAAGGTGTCTATTAGTCCTTAATGCCACTATTAAGTTTTACACAATATGTTGGCCCACTGTTTTTGTTAAATAAAATATCCTTAATATAGCTATAAAATATTTTAAAAAGTTGGAAAATTAGAATAGAAATGTGATCAGACATGTAACCAGATTCATAAATAGTGCAGCTGGAAAGGCAAGCTAGAGGCTGGGTATTCTTTGGCAAATGATTCTCTTCCTGACTCCCCCAAGTATTTCATCCACTAGGCATGAATTGGGATTATGATGGAATGTTCCCCATTTGCCTGAATGAGTGCACCTCTGACAACGCAGGCTTGGTATTATCCAGGACAACATTACCACCCTGTCCACCACCTTAAACATTGAGTTCCTTCCCTACCAACAACAGACTTTGTCTGCAATTTTCCAAGTACCAAATGCAATGCAGCAACTCCTCAAGGCATCTTTGATGGCATGAAGAAAAACTGATCTTTACTAGGACAAGGGTTGAAGCCCCATTGAAATCCTAGCACCTGAAAGTTTTACACTGGAGATATGTCACCTTTGTTGTTGGATAAATATCCTACAAATCCACCTTGAACAACACCATGGAAATACCTTTGCTGCACAAGCTGTAGTTGGTGAGCCATTCAAGAAAATGGCTCACCATCACATTCTAAAGGACAATAAGGGAAGAGCAGTATGTACTGGCCTTGTTAACGATGCCCACACCCCATGAATGAATTTTGAAAAAATAACCAGGCATCATTCAGATGAAAATGAGCTTTTCTCTACTAATTCCTGCTCAGAGCAAGAAATCGAATGATAATTTGATGTTCCACAAAGAACACAATATAGTTTATGACAATTTCACTGCCACAATTATTTGTAATTCCAAGAATGTGGTTTCCGTGTTGACCTCTGCAGATATTGTTACATAACATGGCAAAGAAGGATCAAATGCACCTGATCCTAAAATTTTTTAATCCTTTCCAGGTAACTGACTGACAGTATTGATATTGATTCTTAGTTCCATGGTAATTCTGAAACAAAATTAAGAATTTAGCATTTCTACAGTAAAATAAATTGAAAATAAATTACATGCATACCTAAATTTTAAAAACCATACAATGTACAGTCGTTTATATCCTGAATTGCAATGAATGCAACACAACATAATTTGCAATGATATAAACATATTTCAAGGCACTTCAGAGCAGTATTGTCAAACAGAAATTGACATTAAACTAAATAAGGATAAATTAGGGCAATGTTATCAAAGCTGTCAAATGGCATTTTGAAGGAAAAATGAGAAGTGGAGTGAATTAAGGAGGGAATTCCAGAATTTAAGCATTTAGCCTGGGTGAAGTATGTAAATTAGGAGATTATCTATATCCTGGGCCTAGCACATAGATACAGTCACAAGGAAGGCATGCCAACATCTTTACTTTCTTTGAAGATTAAGGAGGTTCAGCATGTCACTGAACACTCTAACAAACTTCTACAGATGTACTGTTGAAAGTATCCTCACTGGTTGCATCATGGTCTGGTATGCCAATTCGAATGCACAGGAACAAAAGAAACTGCAGAGAGTAGAGGACTCAGCCTGGCACATCCCTCTCCATCATTGATAATATCAACATGAGGTGCTACCCCAAGAAGGCAACATCCATCATTCATCTATCCTGGCCATGCCATCATCTCGCAGCTACCATCAGGCAGGAGGTGCAGAAGACTGAAGTCCCACACTACCAGGTTCAAGAACAGCAACTTCCCTTCAACCATTCGGTTCTTGAACCAACCTGCTCAACTCTAATCAGTACTTCTGTTTTGCAATACTATGACCACTTTGCACTACAATGGACTTTTTTTTCTGTTCTAATTGTGTTCTTTCTGGTATAATTTTGTATAATCATGTTGTTAATTTATGTTTTTGTTGTGAGTGTTGTGTATCTGATGCTATGTGCCTGTGATACTGCTGCAAGTAAGTTTTTCATTGCACCTGTGCATACAGGTACTTCGGCATATGACAATAAACTCGACTTTGAGATACCAGATTTGGAGGAGTGTAAGGCAGCAAACATCTTAGAGGATTATTGAGCTGGGGAAAGTAACAACAAGAATGGAGCGAAGTATTGAAGGAATTAGAAAACAAGGATGAGAACTTTAAAATCAATTAGTTGCTTAGCTGGAAGCAATTGTGTGTCTACAAACCCTGGATGAATGAGATCGTGCTAATTAGGACTCAGCACTGTAATATTTTGGATGAATTCAAAGGAGAGTGGCCAGGAGTACACTAGAATAAACAATTAAGAGGTAATAAAACACAAGGATGATACAGCAGAAAACAAGATGAAGCAGGGTGTGAACTTAATGCTACAAAGGTGATCCAACTCTCAGAGTATCTGCATCCGTAAACTAACAGTTTCTTTAATAAAATTTCAGTTTCAAACATTCAGAAGTGCAAATTAGGAACAGGAATAGGTCAAGTGTTCCCTCAAACCTGCTCTGCCATTTAATAAAATCATGTCTGTAACCTCAACAGCGCATTCTTGTGTGCCCGGGCAAACTTTCACCTTCCAGCTTGTCGAGAATGTATCAACCTCTGCCTTAAAAGTATTCAGACTCATTGCCTATTGAGGAAAAGAGTTCCAAAGACTGACAATCCTGAGAGAAAATACATTTGCCTTATCTCTATGTTAAATAGGCGACCCCTTATTTTAAAACCGTGACCCTTGACTTTTCTCCCACAAGAGGAACCATCCTCTCCATGTCCGCCCTGCCAACAACCCTCGGGCTCTTAAAGGTTTCGAGCGCCTGCACCGGAACATCCTAACGTAGTTCGGTGTCAGATTTGTTCATTGATGTTTTTCAGAAACACACAACTTGCTCTGTAAGGGCACTACATCAGCTTTTTTTTGTTCTTGTTAAAGCAAAGCGAAACACAACTCATGGGTCTGTCAATGACAATAACCGGGGGGTGGGGGTGCTGGTTTCACCATGAATTGCCATCCGCACACAGCCTGAAGCACCTTCAGCAGCAGCTCCATGCGGACTCAGAGCGCCCTCCGGCGGCTTTGCGCCCTGGCCCGGCCGGAACACGTCTGTTTACAACCGGAAGTCCTGCGTCTCCAAGGTGGTTGCTGAGGGCGCCGGCGGTAACCAAGGCAGCCCGCTTCTTCACACCAACACTTTGTGAAGAGTAAACATTTTCGCTGGTGCAAAGCACGGAAAATGACGAACGCTGTTCTATGCGAAATAAATTGGGACGATGGCTTCGCCATACCGGTGGCAAATGCGGAAAACAAGGCTTTGGAGGATGAAGTAAGTGGCGAGGGCTGTGGGTGACTCTGCGTGGATCTTGGAGACTCCGTTGTGGGAAGGGATGTGGGTGCGGAGTTACCCGCCTGTCCAGTTACTCCTTTGGCCCTGGTATCCGTCAGTGCTGCAAGTGGAGCAGGTCGAATCCTGCATTTTCCAAGTAGGATCTTATCATCATACCGGGAAAGCAGAGCGAACCCTGGTTGTTTCTTGCTCTTTAAAAACACCAGTCATTTGTATTGAAATTAATTTTAGTCGACATTCTGTGAATTCACTGGAGAAAGGAAGCTAATGGCTTTTATTCTGTGCAATCTGCACACGCATTTAAATTTTCATTTTATCCCTATACCCAATTCCTGAAATAAATGCGTCTTTTGATTATTATAGCCTTTATAAAGGTGCGCCTGAAAAATTTACCTCAACTGGTTTTATCGAGATGACAAAGCGTACATCTTATGTGGGTTTGATTAAAACTTATATGCAGTTAATTTGTTGGAATGATTCCATCCAATTCATTTATCAACAAATAGGTACATACATTCTGTGAATGTTCCACATGGAAGCATTCCTAATGGTTGCATCTTAAATTCTGAAGTCGTTTTCTATCTAATCAGTTGGGTGTAGTAAGTGTCCATAGAGTTGTATCAACAGAATACACCAAAACTCATGTGGATTCAATTCATAAAGTGAATGATAGCTCCAAGTGAGGAAATATGAATGAAACTGTGGCAATTTCCACTGATACCAAAGGGCATCTTTTCTAACAATCAATAAAAGCATGTTGAATGTATTTATATTTTTACAGTTATATTCAAAGACAAAATAAGCAATTAGTTATTAACTGTTCAGCAATACAATAAAATGTGACCTGTAATCGCAGTGTGACATAACTAAAGATTGAATCAATGGGTCAGATTTTCCAACATTACTGATGTTGGAATTATGGCTCACTATATAACTGCAAATGAGTTATTGAAATAATTTATTGGGTTATGTAAAGTGAAAAATAAACTTTTGAGGGCTGAAAGGTTCAGAAAAGTACAGGCAGCAAACCAGATGTCTCTTAATGCTAAAGTTAAATTTACTTTATTTCAATAGTACAACCATCAGCTTTAAATATGCTTTGATACAGAAGCAAGCTGCAGTGGATGCTAGAAATCTGAAATTAAAATAGTGAATGAGAGAAATATTAAGCAGGACAGGCAGTAACAGTGGAGAGATAAACAATTAATGTTTCAAGCTAATGACATTTAATCAGAACTGAGGAAAGTTGCAGATAAAAATTTTTGAGAACAGAAAAAAGGGGAGCTTACTAAAAGGAGTGACTGTACATAAGAAAAAGAAGCAGATATAGGTCATTTGGCTTCTTGTGCCTGTTCTGTCTTTCAGTTAGATCGTGGCTCATCTTTTATCAGAGCACCACTTTCTTGCTTAATCCCATATCCCTTGATTCCCTTATTATCTGAAAATCTATTCATAACTATTCTGAACTTATTCAAGAGACTGAGCCTCCACAGCACACTTGAATAGAGGATTTTAAAGATTCACTGTCTGCAAAATGAAGAAATTTCTTATCTCAGACCGAAATGCCTGGCCTCCTATGCTCCTCCCCCTCCCCCGACCTTCTTATTCTGGCTTCTGCCTTCCTTCTTTCCAGTCCTGATGAAGGTTCTCGACCCAAAATATCGACTGTTTATTTCCCTCCATAGATGCTACCTGACTGACCTGCTGAGTTCCTCCAGCATTTTGTGTGTGTTGCTTAAGAGTTGGAGTAAGACTGGAGCATCGGAGGCTGAGGGGTGACCTGATGGAAGTATATAAAATTATGAGAGATGTAGATAGGGTATATAAGAGTCTTTTTCCCAGGGTCGAAATGTCAAATAGTAGTGGGCATAGCTTTAGAGAGGGGAAAAGTTTAAAGGAAATTTACGAGGCAAGTTTCTTTTTATAAGATATCTTTATTAGTCACATGTACATCGAAACACACAGTGAAATGCATCTTTGCGTAGATTGTTCTTGAGGCAGCCCACAAGTGTTGCCACACTTCCAGCACCAAGTAGATGTCTGGAATGCACTGTCGGGGGAAGTGGTGTAAGCAGATACAACAGCAACGTTTAAGAGGCAATTAGACAGGCACATGAATAGGCAGGGTATGAGGGACATAGACCACATGCAGGCAGATAGAATTAGTTAAAATTTGTCATCATGGTGAACACAGACATTGTGGGCCAAAGGGCCTATTCGTATGCTGTACTGTTCTATGAGACAGAGAATTAAAGGGACTGGCAGCTCAAGTCACAATTACAGACTGAATGGAGGTTTATTGCCATGTGACAACTCCCTCAGTAAAGAAGAAACAATGTCTAAGGCTGCAATAAAAATACACTAAATTGAACAAGCTGGAAGTAAATTTCAGAGGAAGGTGTTGTGGACATGTGTGTGGGCATTGGTACAGATGGAGGAGTGAATCAGAGCATCTCAGAAGGGAAAGGGAGGAGATGATAAGATACTTCTGATGGTAGCATCACATCGAATGCTTTAAATTTGCTAAACTAGTTTGAATATTGAGTCGTCATAAATATTTGTACAGCTGTATTTGTCAAATGGAAGCCAAGAATCCTTGTATAGCTAGTAAGAAATAAATTGATGTTTTCTGATTTTCTTTCTCTCATAGGTGCAAAAGAAGCAGAAGGAAAAAGCCAACCTTGAAAACCAGCTGACAAATTTTGAGGATCGCATCCAGGCAATGACAATGCATCTGCAGAATGTTCGTAGGGAGTTAACCAATACACAGGTGTGCACTAATCAATAAATGTGAGATTATTCTGATCAGTCAAGTATTATTATTAGGTACTGACTCAAATGCCTTAATGTATGATGTCGTTATGGTCATTTGCAAGGTTTCCATAACATTATAAAGGTCTTGGATTTTAAAAATAGTTGCAGCAGATATCTGTTTCAACTAGGGACTCCTGTTTATATGGAAAACCCTGCAAGAAAGCTTGAAGCACTTAGCAAGTCAAGCAGCATCAGTGAGGAGAAAGACAGAATCAAAGCTTTAGGTTGAGAACCTTTCATCAGAATTGGAAAAGTGAGGAAGTAATTGTGTCGTGTTGCAGTGAGGAGGATGGGTGGATAGAAGAAAGCAAATGTTTGTAAAAGAATGCAGATCAAAATTGACAAGATAACAATTACTTTAAAAACTGGCAGTTGGAGACAGGAAAGGGAAAAAAAGAAAGAAATCAAAGCAGATTCTGATACTGAAAAATTAGGGTGGTAACCTAAAATCGTTAAGTTCAATATTGAGTCCTGAGGGCTTCAGTGTACCCAAATGTAAGATGTGTTGCAGTTCCTTGAGTTTATGTTGGGCATTGTTGGTGCAAGTAGGTGGCTGAAGTTAGGTCAGAATGAGAGTGAGTGTAATTTGATAGGAAGCTCAACGCCACTCTTGTGGACTGAATGACTATTTTCCATAAAAGGGTCACTTGATCTGCATTTGGTTTCTTCAATGTAGAGGAGACCATTATCATGAGCACTGAATGTGGTACATTAAATTGGAAGAAGTACAAGTGAGTTATTGCTTCACCTGGAAGAACTGTTTGGGTCTTGGATGGTGGAAACAAAAGAGATAAAAAAGCAGGTGATAAAACTGCTGTGGTTGCATTGGAAAGTGCCATGAGAAAGGAGTGGTAGGTGAAGATGAATGGACCAGGGAGTAGTGGAGGGAAGGGCCTGTTGAAATTCTGCAAGGGGAAGGTAAAGTGTGTTGATATAATCCCAATAGAGGTGACAGAAATTAAGCAGGATTGAACCTGGTGGTGTGGAAGGTGAGGACAAGGAGAACCGTATTCATATTCTAGATGGGAAGAGATGGATAAGAAAAGAAACTGGAATAAGAGGAGCCAGAACTGACACACTGTCAAGGAAGACATACGAAAGGTATGCGTATGGAAAGTCTCATCATCACAGCAGATGCAATGGAGATGGGAAAACTGGGAAAATGGAATAGAGTCCTTGCAGACTCATGGTAGGATAGCTGTAGGATTTGGTGGATTTATAATAGATATTGGTCGCAAATCTGTCCCTTGAGATGGAGATAGAGATCTGAGGAGAAGGAAGAATCAGAAACAGACCATGTAAATGTGAGGCCAGGCTGCAAAGGTAATAAAATATTTAAATTCTGTACAAGTGCAGGGTACAGCACCAATATGGTCATAAATGTGCTGGAAGACGAGTTGAGGCAGAGAGACTCAATAGGACTGAAACAAGGACTGTTAAACATATCCAAAGAAGAGGTAGCCACAGCTTGGACCCTTGATCCTTTGGCTGTACCTTTGAATTGGAGAAACTGAGTGGCGTTTCAAGGCCATGTTACAATGAAGGAATTTCAAGAGAGTAAGAGGCTGGAAGGAGGGGTTCAGTTGGATCAGGAATTCTGGAGAAATGGTCCACAGTCTGAGTCCACAGCAGGACTCCTGGCCTAAGAGGAAGGCATGGAAGTAAACACAGCAGAAGGAGAGTTCAACATCATGTCCGGCTTAGATAAGGTGCAAAATGGGGGATGAAGTTGAGGCCTTTAAAGATAATCCTTATTGTAATCCTAAGTATTGCAATTGACTTCCCACTTTCGTGAAAAAAGAGCAAAGGTACCATGCATGGATAACTGCGTATATGAAAGTCAATCAGGAAGCAGAAAATGATAATAGTTAATGTCCGGTGTGTAATCTATCCCTTTCCTTTCACTCAAATGGATTCTTTAAATACTGACGTGCTTATCTTTTTCAGTATGCATTTATGTGCAATTTTGATAAATTTCCCTGGTTTTTTAAACAAAATTAAAGGATTTGTTCAAAATTTTCATTAATAGTTTACATTTTCAATTATGCATAGCTGATGAAAATTGTTAATGTCTCGTAATACTACATGACGTGGTTCCCAAGGTCTGTTTGTGTATGAAGTATGTAAATTAACCAATACAACAATGGTGTGTTATTCCTTTGGCCATTTCATCATTAGTTTTACTTAACGTGAAGCAGAAAAATATCTTCAAACAATACAAAACTACTGATGGATGATCCTTCCTTTTAGTCTTTACAAAGAGCACGAGAAAAGGAACTTGAAACTGAACAGCATTTCAAGACAATTACAGAGCATGAAATGGAGCGTCTCAAACAAGAGATTCAGCGGCTTGAAAATGACTTGGTCTCATTGAGAGAGAGAAAAAACGTTATGGAGGTATTGTTGTAACATACTGAGTATTTGGTAATATTTTGTGGCTACTTTGAAGAGCAGATGAAATTCCTGTCATTTGTGTGTACGACTAAGTAGAATTGATGCCATGTTCAATGTAATAAGTGCTATTTAGAGGTGCAAATGGCATTCGTTTTTACAGTCAATGGAATTTAAAATGGACAAGGGTGTAAAATGGATGTTTTCCTGATCCTGTCAGTTTCCCGCCCAGTGGGTTAGAGAAGAATCCCTTCAATTTTCCTGATGTCTAGGGTCTTCAGATAATAAATCCAAGTGTGTTTATTCTTTCTTAAACTTAGACATAAATGTTAACTGCAATCAAGTGATTACTACACTATTACATATTGATTTTAATTTTATTTTTAGAATAATATTTACAGGTACACACAAAAAATTGAGGACTTGAAGTGTCAGTTGAACTGGGATAAGCAAGCTTTGGAGGCCTGGCTTGAAGAGTCAACCAAAACAGATGAAGATACAATTACCATCCAGAAGTACACTAAAGAAGATGAAGGGAAGATCAGGGTATTTTTTTTTTGCTGTTGTTGATTTCTTTGTCAAACATATAATTGTGTCCCATAAGTAATTTTAATAAACAAGGAGAAAACACAAGTATGAATTAAAATAAGCATGTAAGTGTTCTTTTGACGGATATGTCTGTAAGTTCACTTTGTCATGGCCCACCAGAGTAATGATTTATGTGTTATGCTAAGCTACCTAGTCCCTGCAACAGGCAACAGCGGTGATGGGAATGTTATAACTAGCAATCGTGCTGAGAGACTAGAAAGTAGAAGAAATCACTTTATTTCACTTTCTGCACATTTTTGTGTGTCCAGTTTTCTTGCAATTCTCTATTCCAATGTCTTCATTCATATTACTGACCCTGCCACCACAAAACACTGGTCAAAGCCAAAGCCCCAAATTACATCTTTACCAGCAGCAATGGTGTTCTCCCCATCTTTATCCTCAATCTTTCTGTAGCTATGGTACGGTCAGCTATATCAAACTCAAATGCTTCACCTTTATTCAATTCCATGGGACCCACGTATTGTGTCTTTTACCCATCATGATAAAAACATATCACCAGAAATAGTTTCCTTTTCCACTTTCTACACTATTACCTGTGGAATTCTATCATGGATCTAACCTTGAATGTGTGCTGTTCCTTATGTAAATGCAGCCTTCTGGCACTTAGTTCAACCTATTCACCACTTCAGTCAATTACTCAGCACCTTGAATTTATCGGACTGCCTGACTGACATTCATTCTTCAATAAGCTGTAATATTTTTCTGGTTGAAATTTTCTATTGCCTGTGTTATCTGCTACAAATACCATCCTCTTCAACTGATTCTGTCTTCTCCTTGACTAATATCACAGGTTGACCAATGCTCTTTGCTATCTTGAAATGCAATTCAGTTCTGAAACAAGCTTCTAATCTCATATTCTAACCCCATAGTTTAGGAAGGCAACTTGGTCAGCATGGATGAGTTGGGCCAAAGAACCTGTTTCTGTGCTATATAACTCTGTGACTCAAATTCCACTGACATTCACCTCCAAGGTGGCAATTACCTCTGAACCTACCTGCCCTGATTGACCCCCAAACCCTCATCCTTGCGTTTATCAGCTCATTATTTGACAATTCCAACATCATCTGGCTAGCTTCTCATCCTTAATGATTCTTAGCCTTGGTTCACCCTAAACTCTGCAGCACATACCATATTCCACACCATGTTTCAGATTGCCCACTTACTTGCTAAGCCAATTGTCCCCAAATACCCTAAGATTAAAATTCCTATACTTCTGCATAAATTATCTCATGACCTCACCCTCTCCATGTCTTTATAATCTCTTCCATCTCCTCAGTGCCACCCAGTACCTTCAGACCCTTCAACTGTAGCTATTGAGTACTTACCATTGCCCCACCATGAGCAACCATGCTTTTACTGTTCTGGAATTCTGTCTCAGAATTCCATTGTATCTTCATTCTCCTTTCCTTCTTGAATCCTATCTCTGCATCTAATCTTTCAGTAACATATTTAAATATCACCTTGATTAATTTGGCATTAATTTTTATCTGACTACACTCATGTGAAGTACTTTGGGATATTGTTCTACATTAGAGGAGCTGTATGAATTGTTCTTGTTTTTGTAGTTGTTCTAGAACTTTAATGTAAGTTTGTAAGTTATTGATTTCAGGAGCTGGGGGGAGAACATTTGGAAAAAGATTGTGTGTAAAATAATATTACCTGATAATACTTCTGTTTACTACAGGAAATAACAGTACAAATGGAGAGGATGACCAATGATGCAAATAAAAAGCGGAAGCTACTTGACAATGAAATGACTGAAACAATTGCTGCTCAGGTAAAATGCGCTACTTAGAACAGTGTTATTATTGTTGGAGCAAAATTTACAGATGTTGAACTCCAAAACAAGAACAGAGCATAATGGAAGTACTCAGCAGTCAAGGAACATCCATGGAGAGAAATGCAGTTGATCTTTTCAGGCTGAGGACCCTTCATCAGAATGTTTAAGTGAGGAAATAAGCATGTATTAAATTGCAGAGAGGTGGATGAGTGGAGAGAACAGAGGGTGACAAGGTGCAGATCAAAATTCAGGTTAACAGTTACTTTAAAAACCATTACTTCAAAACAGAAGAGAAAAAAAACCAAAAAAAATTGAAACTGAAAGGTACTGCTATCTTTGGAGAGAGAGAGAGGGGGGAAAAAGGATGCATACCTGCAATTGTTAAATTCAGTATTCAGGCCTGAGGGTTCTAATATGCCCAGATGGAAGTTGAAGTGCTGTTTATCAGGCTTACTTTGGGCACTCTTGAGCAACATAGGAGGCCAAAGGCAGAGGTGGTGAGGAATGGATAATTAAAGTGAGAGCCAAGTTGGAGTTCAAGTTTGCCTTTGTGAACTGAATGGAAGTGATCACCCAATCTGCATTTGGCTTCCCAATGCAAGACAAAATAATGAGCACCAAATGCAATACACTAAATTGGAAGAAGTGCGGGTGAATTGCTGTTTCAATTGGAAGAACTTCCATTGTTTGAAGTTACTGTTATCTTGATAGTTTTTGTGTGCACCCAATCACAGACATTCCCTCTGTTCTCTTTGCCCCTCTTCATTTCTGCAAATTAAAACCCCTGTACTTTTGTATTTTCCCAGTTTAATAAAGGCTTCTTGAACTGAAATCTCTCTCCGTTGCTGCTGCTTGACCTGCTGCGTGCTTCCAGCATTTCCTGTTTTTGCTTCAGTAGAATTTCAGTATTGTTGTTGAGTGTATATTAAATACAATTTTGCATTACATTTGAAATTCCATAAAAGTCATTAGACTTGAATGTAAAATATAAATGTTTAACAGCAAAGGTAAATATGTTTTTTATGAAAGTAAATTTGGAAACCTGTTTCTGTTTAGATGGAACTAGACAAAATAGCACATGACTTTCGCAGATCCCACAGTGAGAGGCAAGAACTAATCAGACGATGGCAGAACACAATTGAACAGATGCACAGAAGAGATCAAGATATGGACAAGTGTGCATTGGTAGGTAGCTTTTCTTTCCACATTAGTAATTTAATTTTCAGCACAATCTTGTATTGCCTCTCGTATTAAAGGCATTATGTATAAATGGCTGTGGCCTTTGGGCAATTGTGTTATATTTTGCATGCTCTTGTATGGTGAGGAGACAGTCTGGATGGTTGGTAGAGATCAGACGTGACACTTCCTGCAGTCATCATTAGTGGTCTCAGTGCTACTACTAGTACTTTCAGGAGCATTTACATTTTTAGATTTGCTGCCTTAACCCATGTAACTGACCATCTGGACATTAAGTCTAAATTCTTTTCTGTTGTACTCTGTACTGTGGTGTTCCCAATTAAATGTAGCACATGATAAGAATGACTTTGCCTAATAATTATATTTCTTCATTAATTGTGATTAGTTCAGACAACTCAAAGATTCACTATGCGGTTCAAATAATTACCTAACTCTTGTTTCACAGCTTCCAAAACCCACTATCTATATTACCTGACTACATTATGTGCCTGTGATGGTGCTGCAGATAAGTTTTTCATTGCACCTTTGCATACATGTACTTGTGCATATGACAATAAACTCGACTTTGACTTTAACTTTGACTGGCTGGAGTTCGATCTTGGCAAGTTCTTCTGAGTCCCTGACTTGGGTCTTTTTCTTGTGGTTGGTTTCTGGAGTCACTGCAATTGGTTATCTCATGAACACTTTTTATATATTTCTTTACATACCTTACAGTCATTGCTTAGTTCTTTATTGCCAATTACATGGCTATAAGTCCAGTCCTTATTCATACGAATATGTGTTTCTTTAACCCCTTCAAATTCCTGCTGGTGCCGTTCCACAATTATCTCAACCATCTGTTCCTTAATTATTCAGAGTGTCTGTTTATGCTTTTGCAATTCATCAGACTGACCCTTTCACAAAATGTCACTTCCCAAACATCCCTGTTTGCTCTCCAGATAGTTCATAGTGGGATGTAAAGCTATATTAGCTATGTCCTTGTGTTGATACTGACAAGGTGTCGATGATGTGACCTTCACTGTGCTTCTTTGTTCTTGGTTCCCAGCATCTCTCTTTCAGAGCCTGTTGTGATAACAAAATGCTGGAGAAACTTGGCAAGTCAGGCAGTATCGGTGGAGGGAAACAGTTTCCCTCCACAGATGCTACCTGACCTGCTGAGTTCCTCCAGCATCTTGTTTGTTGCTCTAGATTTCAGCAGCTGAAGTTTCTTGAGCCTGATGGGATACTTGACATCTCTGTCTGGCTGCTACAAGGGTAAAACAGATTGCTTCTATCTCAAGTTGTCTTGGTTAAAATTACAGAATATTTGTTATATTCATTCTCTGTGTCATTTGCAGATTGTTTAAAGAGCCCACATTATTTCTGATAGGAATTTCTAGATATGCCAGGGAATGTATGTTATGAAAGCTTGGAAGAAATTTACCACTATTGTCAACTGATCTCCCAGCATAATTAAACCTTATTTGTGCACATAGAACCCTCAGGACATTTCACTATTCTTGCTTAGTAAAGGTAACTATCTATATGGGGACTATTGGCTTGGTCACTTGGCATTTCATAAGAGTCAATTTCAGACATGCCACTTCATAGTGTATTGATACATCAGGCAAATTTCTCGTATTTGTCCATTTAAAGGCCTCCATTCAGTATTAATGTAGTTTCAATCAGTTGTTTTTACATCATTGATGTGAGATCATCCAGTGAAATTCTTGGGTGCAACTGTTAGTAGCTGTAAAAGATAATTGCACAGTTCCTGCTTTAAAAATATTGGTTATGTCCTTTTGGCATTATCATCTAATATGCAGAGCAGAGAAATCACATCAATATATTAACACTGAGCAGTAAATATCCAGGAATGCTATTGAGTGTAATATACATTTTAGCCACATGATGGTGTGAAGTTCTCAATTTATTTTTCTTCTCCATAGCAATGTTTAATCTAGTAACAGCACCAAATGTCAACCCTTTTTGAAGAAAATAACTTAACTTTTTGAATGTGATTCATACGTATTAAAAGGCACATCCACTGTGAAGGCGATGATGCCTAGAATAAAAAATACATCTGTTGCTAGAAAATGATTGCTGGCGAGTAGCACTAAATGCACTTTATAGCAATGGCTGAGAATTCTACAATTTTTTTTCATTTCAATTACCAGTAGATGGCATTTTTAATGCTACCAACCAAGGATGAGTTTCAAAGCAACTGTACTTCTTGATGAGGGAAACTGACTCAATCACTCAGCACTTACCTCTAATCTTTGTCATTTTCAGCAATGCCAAGAGATTACTTTTGTGGAAGTACACTATAGTATATGAAGCTAAAGTAATTGTAAATCAGGCATGTTGTTTCTTGCATTTTTTTCCATTTATACATTGCTTTATCTCACAAAATGAATACAGCAACGTTCAAATTAAAATGTTAGTAAAAACAAATGGATAAAAATTGGATCACATACCACCTTTTAGGAGCCAAATGTAGAAAAATTGATTTTTACTCAGTGTAGGACAGCCTTATGATCATCTCCAGGTAAAATCTTAACAACTGCACAATTGGACTGAGCATCTTGAATTGGATTCCGCCGAAGCGGTCCTGACATTTTCCCGAAATCAGGAGCATGTCTAATGATATTGTTTGTTCAATGACTGCTTACACTTACACCATTTATAAATTGGAGCTCAAAACTATCATTGTATAGTCTTAGTAGAACTAGCAGTGTGTTGTACTAGTTTATTGCCTTTCTTATATTTCTACAGTTATCTGGAGCCCTTAAATGAGCACTAATTTGAACATACTTGTGCTTTGAGAATCCTCTTGTAGCAATGCAACATCACATAATACATCAAAAGAAAGTTAAGGCATTTGTCTGTAGTTTCACACACTTCTCTCCATCCACACAAATATCCGTGTTGACCTAAAAAAGTTTTTACTCAAGATGCTGGTCTCAGACTGCTGTCCAGAGCTAATTGAAAGAGAAGTGTTTGTGGGACACAGATGAAAGTGCTGTCAGAATGGAGGTAAATTGATGTCCACATGAGCAGGAAAATAAATGCCCTGAACCTCTCAGTGGACTGGATAGGCAAGGGTTGAATGATCTGTTGGTACTCAGACTGCTGAACCATTGTTTCGAATCTTCAAGACCAGAGCTGATGCAGTCGACAGACTCCAAATCAGAGGTGCATGTTCTGTCATTGTTCTTCTCAGAGTCAGCTCTGTGTGCAATCTGAGTAGGATTCTGATCACAAGAGAGCCACTTGCTCACATGTGTTATCCCTCTGCTAATGGAGGAGAGTTATTTGCTGACATTCAACTTCCTGGAGTTGCTCAAGGGTTGGTGTGTCTACTTAGGGCAATAATCTGCTCAATGAAAACAGTGATATGCACACAATTGGCATTTCTCTGCTTAATGGAGATACCAAACTGCTCCTTGGTGACATCTCATTATTCCTTTAGAGCTTCACATTACTCCTTGTTATTTCCTGCATTTAGCCAGGCAGGTCCAACAAAACACAAAGTTCATCCTGCATCTGCATCAGCTTTTTTATGAAAGCATCTAAATCATGATCCTAAAACTATTTGCTTTGAAAGTTGTAAAACCCAGTGTATTAATCTTAGCAGATGTGCACCAGGCTAATCTTTGTCCAGTATATTTTTGAAATAATGAGTAACATATTGCATTGTTTATCTGGAATCTCTTTAAGCCTTTTCCCGTGAGCAAAAAGGATTTTTTGATTTTACTTTTGCAACAGTATAAATTTAAATTGCGAATCTTCACCATAAACTTCCTGTTGAAGAAAATTTCTTCATTCTCAGATAGAACTTCATTGCAGCCAGGAGACTGGAGTTAGATGGAAGTGTGTGGAGAACAAATTCTTTATCCCATAACTGTAATAGCTTTGACATTGTTCAAGGAGTTTTGCTTTTTATTCAATGTTGATCTGCATTTAGCTCATATTATTACATAACACTAAAGATATCTCCTTAACAGATGCTGGCAGAAGTAAAACAGGAAATACGAGAAAAAGAAGCAGCCATAAATGAGAAAATACAGTTTCTTAAGAATGAGACTGAAAACAATGAAGAATTTGAAAAAAAAATTTCCATAAGTGAACGTCAAGCAGCTAAGCTTCGGTTAGAGTATCAAACGCATGAAACAAACCGTATTCAACTACAAAATGAGGTATCTAACAAAACTATTTGTATTTAACTGTTGTAATTAGAAAATCTCAAACCAGTTAGTAAGTTGGTTGGATTCCACTACCGAAAAGCTGGCAGTTCCAAAAAGGAATTGCTTTGCAGATCCTGCATTAGATGGTGATGGATACAAGATCTTATTGATTTCAGAGGGGTTGTTGGGCTGCAGATTGGAGGCAATGTGAAAGTAAGTTACCTGTTAAAAATTATCTTTATTTTAATGAACAAAATTTTTTTTAAACTTCAAAGCAGTGTGTGAACATCTTCATTCAGGCTGAAAGGAGTTGTCTGAATAAGTGGTGCTTCAAATAATGAATGCAGGAGAGTAAGAAATGCACACATGTTCAAGATAGAAAGTAATGTTTAGGGAAGCTTAAATGGAAGTATCTTTTACATAATAATTTTTGCAGTTATTAATTTTCATACATACAAAATGATCATATATTAACCCATTTATATATCTAATACCTTTACATTTTTTTTCACTATTTCCTAAAAGTAGTCACTGCCAAAAAATTTTACCTGGTTATTCAAAGCAGTAGTTACACATGTTGCAACACCAGTAGTTTCAGTCAGACAGATAAAGGACACAGGAGAACCAGCGACAGACTTCCAGATATGGCACAAATTAGACTGTTCCTGAAAGCTTAACTTAATATGTATCTGTAGGCGTGGATTGAAATCACTGCATAAAAAGTAAAATCTTGGGAAATGTTTTTTGAGGCAATAATTTCAATTCACTTCTACAAATAATACTTGGCCAACAAGATTCACAAAACTCATACACAGTAAATGCTGGAAGTACTCAGGAAGTCAAGCAGCATCTGTGGAAAGAAAAACAGTTAAGCTGTCAGGTGTAGGACCTTCAAATGCTATCTACCTCATGGCAAACAGAATTCACCGGACATCACAGGAAAGGGCTCTGGAGCAATGCATTCTGTTTACCAACATTCATGAATTAGCAGCTCAGCAGATAATGAGGACATAGTGAATAGAATTTGGAAAGCAAAATGAAATCAATTGGGTCAAGAACAATTAGGAATGGGAAATGCCTCAAACATAAGTTGGACACCTGCTTTGCCAGTAACAGTCAAAACCCAAGATTTTTGAAAAACTTTATTTATGGATTTCCAATATGGTATCTAGCAGATGGTATATGAGCAGATAAATATTCTCTGTAGCTTGCTTATTTTTTGTCCTGTATTGAAACCTTATTAGTTGATTATATAACATTGTGATTTTTAAAGTGCTATCTAAAATTTCTCTGGTAATATGTACAGCTTGGCACCTTAAAAAGCAGAGTGGATAGAACTGCAACTGATCTGGAAACTGTCAGAAGTCAAATAACAAATTTGAAACGGGAAAACTTAGAAAAGTCCAACAAGTAAGAGAATTACTCATTGTCATGATGTATTTATTTTTGCCATTATGAACATGGTGATTTTATTTTCTTTTAATTATTTGACATATTTCCATAGTTTAGGAAAAGTGTAATTGATGGGATGGGGGTTGGTTCTTGGATAAAATATTTTCTGTCTTTATACAAAGGTTTTAAGTTCTCCCAGCACAGAGGTGTTGGTTTCTGGGTTAACAGGAATGATTATTCTGGAGCTCTCCTTTTCTGCATCCAAGTTATCCAAAACCCTGCCAATTGTGTTCTTCCCCAGACAAGAGAATCATACACATGCCATCACTGATTTAATTTAGTTCATCATTTCCTGTACATTAAGTTCCAATTCCTTATACATTCCTTCATGGCCTTGATTCATCAGACCTCTCTTAATTCATATATTCTCTCTTAATCCATCGGTTCTTCTCAATCCAAATTTTGTCCTATTATTAATGAGAGCCTTTAGGCATATTGATACCATTCTCTGGAGCTCTTTTGCCAAAACGCTTCACCTCTATAACTGTTCCAGCATCTTCAAAAACATTCTTCATCCATGTCTGACTGTGCTTTCAATTTTCTTTGATTATTTCTCTTAATCGCCTTGTCCATTTTATATAATTTTGCTCCTCAAAACTTTACACTAAACGTGTTATATAAATGCAAGTATGTATTGATAGCCATTTAAATTTATATCCATAGTTGTTATTATTAGCTGAGCAGAAAAAATAGATAATGGTTGACTTTATAAAGGGGAAAATGAATAACAAAGCTAAAATCTCCATCAAAGTAGCTTCATTTGTTTGTACTAAATGGCCAGTGAAATATTATTTACTGAAATTACTCACTGCTCTATTTTTCTTCTACCTTGAAGATGATAAATGAAACTGCGCAACACAAAACATTACCATTCTTTTATTTCAATACTGAAATTTATGAGGATGTAATCCTCAAACACCAACAGTAATGAGAAAGTGACATCACTTCATACTCTCTTTTATATCTATGCACTGTGTATTTGTTGGGAATCAGCATTAAAGGTCACTCCTTTAACTAGATCTTTATACCATCCAAAATAGAAATCTACTCGGAACCCTGATAATTTCAGTGAACCTGAAGATCAAATACAACATCCTTCTAAATATATTTTGGTATGCTGAAAGTTGGAGAAGCTCATGGAGTCAATAAAGTGCAAGGGTAACCAGAGAGGACGGCTTTGGTTTTGTTGAAGTAACTTCCAAGTCATACTGTTAAAAGTCAAAAGGAGGATGGAAAGTATAACAAATGTTTTAGATTATTGTAACAGCTCAACTGCGTGGATGTACAGACAAGTAAAAGCCTTTGGATATAATGTAATGTCTAAGACTGATATAAATAGGAACACAATTGAGCAATACCTTGAACATGAAGTACATCTGGGTGACTTTGAGGAGAATGGAGTGGACATGGACTAAATCCAGGGTGACTTTGAGGAGGATGGAGTGGTTATTCATATAGAGATTAAGAAGATCTCATTTGTCACTTAAACTAATAAAATCCCTGTGGAAGGGCAGAAGGCAGCCTGTAAGGTCTCATAGAAGCAGTGGTCTTTCTGTTTTCATTATAATACCTTACCTTCCAGAATTTTGAGAAAATAAAATTGCATGAAGGGAAATTATTTGAGCCAATGGAAGGTTTGTATGATAAAACTGACAACTGCTAAAGATTATTATTTCTAAGTGAAGTGAAGAAAGCCATTAATTCTATAGATGTATTGCCTGCCTTATGAAACCAAAAAAGTACCTTATTAATGGTTTTACTGAAACAATATTGGGTGAGGATTTGATGTTGATTATGTAGATCACATTTTAATTTAACTTGCAGACTGATGAAAGCTAAAGAGGAAAGCAAAGCTCTTGAGGGCAAACTCAAAGCTGTGACTGAAACAGTGGTGAGTACTGAGGAACAAGTGGCTAGAATGGAGAAGGTACTGAAAAATGAAGAAAAAATAGTGAAGGTGAGTAAATTACGAGTAATTTTTAGTTAAATCATGACTTTTTAAGTATGGCCTTTCAACGTGTATTTTTACACTGTTTTTTTCTTACTTTTTGCTTGTATAATTACTGATTTAAATGAAAACTTGTAAGTCTCTATCACATTCCAAAGAAAGTACATGGTATAAAGCTGCCAGCAAATCAGATTGAACAATTGTAACCACATTATGCAAAGACTGAAAACAAGTTCATTTAGTTTTTTGGGTTGTTTTGACCTGGAGAAAGCATGAAGAGGCTATTGAGATAACATGGAGAGGAGCCAAGCAGCTGTGTAACTACAGAAACTTCCAAGAACAACACTTGCCATTTAATTGATTGCAGGACCTATACAGACCATTTTCCCATGAAAAATATATAGTGACTGTAACAAGAGAGACCTGAATATGAGAAAAGTAAATCAGAAGGAGTGATAGCAGGGGGAACTTGTTCAGAATTGGAAAGAATATTGTAGTTTTTATGAACCATCTGGAAGTTTTTGCTTTAAATGCGTCAATTGACTGAGTTGTTAGTTGTCATTCAACATGGTATGAAATATATAAATTTGCTAGAATCAGCATATCGTTAAAGTCTGACTATTTGTGTTAAATTGTCCTTGATGCGCTATTTGCATCGTGGAAGATTTTAGCATCCATGTCAAATAAAATTGCATAAAGTGACTCCATTGCATTCACAAGCTCAGAATTACTTGCGATGGTACTGTGGCATTCAAACAGAATGAATAAAACTGAATGGACCACCCACCATCAACTTAGGCACTGAATACAGACAAAGCAAAGTTATTCCCAGCCTAATCAACCATGCGAAGTCCTCCTCAAAAATATGGGTACTGGTATCTAACTTGGGAGAGCTATCCCACAGATGGTTCAAGCAACAGACTGACACCATCGTACTCACAGAATCATACTTTTTATACAGGATACTTGGCCACGTCCTGTCCCACCCACAAGACAGATCCAACATAGTTAGCAGCAGATTGGTTTTCAGGTGAGAGGGTGTAACCCTCAGAGTTCTCAGTGTTGATTCCAGCCCCTTTGAAATCTCAGGGTATCATGTCAGATCAGGGACAGAAACCTCCTTCTGGTTACCAACTACCATCCTCCCTCCTCACCAATGTACCTGTGGCATTTGCATTCCTCCCATGATAGCTTTGGTAGAAGTGACCATTGCACAGTACTTATGGAGGCAAAGTCCTGCCTTCACATTGAGTGTTCACATTCATTCTTTATTCACATTCACACCATAAATCATGTTGTGTGGCACTATAAAATGCAAAATGGCATAGTTTCAGAACAGATCTGGCAACTCAGAACTGGGCATTGATGACGTGGACCATCAGCAACAGTAGAAATGCCATTTGCTTTCCTGATCTGCACTTGCCTGCTAACATTTTGCAATTTGTGGACAAGAACACCTAAATCCCTGTCTACTCTGCTCTGCAATTTTTCCCCTCTCTAACCTCAGAAATATACACCACTACAATCTGTAACCACAGAAATGTACACCACTACAATCTTTAGTTTTCCAATGACATGAAACTAGCTGAGAGGGCATGTTGCAATGAGGATATTAGGACTCTGCAACTGGATAGAGATAAGATATCTTTTATTAGTCACATGTACATTGAAACGCATCTTTTTGCGTAGTGTGTTCTGGGACCAGCCCGCACAGTGGGTGAAAACTTGGCAATGGAGTTTAATGTGAGAAAGTGTGAGGTTATGTATTTAGGTAAGAGGTTTCTAAAGGCAGACTATTATCTAAATGGACGAAGATTGCACAGTGAAGTAGAAAGCGACCTAGATGTCCTTCAGTACGAATAGCAAAAAGTTAGTAGACAGGTTCAGATTAGGAAAGCAAATGGCATATTGGCCTTTATTGCAAGAGGGATGGCGTCTAGAAATAGAAATTATTGTTATAATTTTACAGGGTCCTAGTGAGGCCACACCTGGAGTATTGGGCACAGATTTGGTCGCCTTATTTAAGAAAGGATATAGAGTCAGAGCTATACAGCACAGAAACAGATCCTTTGACACAACTCCGTCCGTGCCAACCAAGTTGCTTAACTGAACTAGTCCCATTTGCCTGCATTTGCTTCCTGTCCCTCTAAACCTTTCCTATCCATGTACCTATCCAAATGTCATTGTGCCTGCCTCTACCATTTCCTCGGGCAGCTCCTTCCAAATACTCACCACCCTCTGTGTGGAAAAAGTTGCCCCTCATGTCCCTTTTAAATCTTTCCCCTAAAGTGTGCCGTGTGCCAGATGCCTTCTTCACCAGCCTGGTAAGTGTGTCACCGCTTTCAGTGTACTTGTACCCCTAGGTCTCTTTTGTTCTGCAGCACTCTCCAGAGTTCTGCTATTTACTGTCAAGTCCTGCCCTGCTCTTTAAGGGCCCTATTCTCTCCCTAGTCACTCTTGACCTTAAAATACTTGTAGAATCTCTTTGGATTACAAGGAGACCAAAGGACACCATAGATATACTGTTGAAAGTATCCTGAGAGGTTTTACCGTGGCCTGATACGGCAGTTCCAATGTATAAGAATGCAAGAGGCTGCACAGAGTAGTGGACACAGCTGGTCCATCATGGGCACAGCCCTCCCCACAAGAAGGCGGCATCTATCATCAAGGATCCCCACCAACCGGGTCATGCCATCTTCTCACTGCTACCGTCAGGCAAGAGGTACAGAGGCCTGAAGTCCCACACCACCAGGTTCGGGAACAGCTACTTTCCTACAAACGTCAGGTTTTTGAACCGACCTGCACAACCATAACCCTACCTCAGCAACAGAACACGACACACCACCTCTTGCACTACCATGGACTTGTCTGATTGTGTTTTTTTTGCACTAAGGTCTTGTTTTCGTGCAGTCTTTTTTTTGCTCTCTTCCCTGTCTTGTATAACTTATATTCTGTGTTCTCTGTATCTACATGTCTTTGATGCTGCTGCAAACAAGTTTTTCATTATACCTGCACCTCACTGTACTTGTGTATATAACAGTAAACTTGATTTATTTTATCTGCCAAAGCTATCTAATGTCCCCTTTTTGCCCTCCTAATGTACCTCTGAAGTGTACTCCTGTACCTCCTCAAGGGATTCATTTATCACTGCTGCTAATACTTGTCTTATGCCTCCTTTTTCTTCACCAGAGCCTCAATATCTCTTAACGTCCAGGGTTCCCTGATCCTGCTGGCCTTGTCCTTCGTTCTAACCAGAACATACTGTCCCTGAGCTCTCAATATACTGGAATTGGAAGCAGGAACAAAGAGATTCACTAGGCTAATTTTTGGGATTAGAGGGTTGTCCTATAACAAAGAAAGTAGATCTATATTCTTTAGAGTTTAGAAGAATGTGGGGTGATCTTATTAAAGCTTACAAGATCCTGAGGGGACGTGACAAGGCAGATGTTGAGTTGTTTCCACTAACTGGAGAATTTCGAATGAGAGGACATGATTATAGGAATGGGGGACGGTCATTTAAAACTAAGGAACATCTCACAGAGGCTGGTGAATCTCTGAAATTCTCCACCCCAAAGGGTTGTGGAGGATGGATCATCAGTACTTAAGGAGGAATTAGCCCTAAATCCCCCAATCTTTCAAAACATTCAAAACTGACATAGAAGAGGGGATGAGGCCTGGAGTGAATCAGCCAAGATCACATTGAATAGAAAGGCAGGTTTGAACAGCTGAGTGGCCTACTCCTACTCCTATGTTCTTATGGTTCAGCATATTCCTCAGTCTGCCATTACTATCAAACCAGGGGATCAGTCCCAAGTCAATGAGGAGTGTAGAAGGGCATACGAAGAGCATCATTAGCCATATCTAAAAATAATGAGGTGCTGGCCTACTGAAGCAGCAATTCTGGACAAGCATGCTTAACAGCAAAAACAACACACAATAAACAGAGAAAAGCAATCTCATAACCAATGGATCAAATTATAGCTCTGCACACACACTTGGATGATGGTGGAAAATTAAGCAGCTAACAGGACAAGGAGGCTAACATTACAAGAGAAGGCAATATACCAGAAGTAATACTTTGGAAGCAACTGTTTTCTTTAGCCAAGCTGTTTCAATACAGTTACACCCTTGGCATATGTCCGTTAATGTGGAAAATTGTCCAGGTATGTCCTATTCACAAAAAGGACAAATCCAATTTGGCTAATTACCACCCAGGAGGGAAGACCAATGCTCATTTTAATGTTAATTGGGGAAGCCACATGAAGATTTATATACAGAAATAAACTTCAAATTGAGTTGAACAATAACAAGAATTTTTTGACTGAGGAGTGAGAAAGAAAGCAAAGAAGAGATTCATAGACAAATGAAAGATTCATACTGTCTTAACTAGCACTGAATGTGGCAAGTTTATAATTGTCATCCATCTAATTACAGGGGCTCCCCGGGTTATGAATTACCTTTCTTACGGAAATCTGATTTTACACAAATTGTCCCATACATTTTTAAAACATTATTCAAGATAGTAATAATAATAAAATCTTTTGTGGTGTTCATTAATGACTAGTATATATTCCTTTAGCTTAATTATTGTTAGTGTTAGGGTGAATATTTGATGAAATGAAAGAATTCTAGTAAGTGCATGTAGAGTGATACTATATGGGGTAGCTATAGAAAACGGGCATTTCTAGTTTACAGAGAAATCTGTTTTCGGATAGTTAATCAGATTGGAACCCCTTACATAATCCGGGGATTGTATGCTGATTTTGTTTTGTGATCCATGGGGGCAATTATTCTAAACAAATGACTCAAAGGCCATATCTGATTAGTGTAAATTTCAGAATTTTTCCAACTATTTTATGCAGTAGAAGTCCAATAAGATAGAGTTGTTTGGAAATCTTAATGGTTTAACAACTGACTCGCGCATTAGTTTAGAGTGAGCTAAGCTTTGGAGTGCAGCTGGGACTGGATATGTGGCTGGAGCTGTGCTAGAGGGCAAAATAGCTGGAACACAAGTCATATGATAAGATTTTTCAGTGAATCCATTGAGTTCAAAGGGAGTGGTGATAGAATCCAGCAAGTTTCAGTTTGTATGTTTGAGCTTGTCAAAAGAAAATTGAATGCTTGGAGCTGGGGACTGGAGTGATTGTATGTTTCTTTGACAAGCTCGGACATACAAACTGAAACTCACTGGGTTCTATTACCCACTCCCTTTAAACTCAAAGGATTCACTGAAAAAACTTATATCACTGTGTAACATGAAAAGAAAGTGACATAAAAGTGTGTCGGGTATTAATCAGAGTAACATTCCACAGTTTGGGAAAAACTGCTAATCTGGGATTACCAAATCCCAAAGAGTGCCAGATTATCGGAGTTTTAGTGAATTTAGTTCATGCAAAGAGTCATTCCACAATGTCAAAGTATGTTCTTTTTTTTAAATCTATGAATCTTTAATTAATAGGAACTGGATGACCAGATGAAGTATCTAGAAGACAGGAAGTTTAGGAAGACTGAGGAGCTTTATTCTCTTAACGAGGAAGTCAAAACAACTACAAACCAAATATCAGGAAACAAGGCAACACTCCGCAATCTCAACAGCCGAATTGACAAACTTGACCATGAAAGTATCAAACAGCAGGAAGTAATCTATAGCCAGGTAACCACAGGTATATTGTTATCCATATTGCTTTGCTGTATAGTGTTACAGTTAACAAGTTTTTCTAGATGTTTCAGGTGTTGTCATGTAATGATAAATAGGTTTAAATATTTTTTGTATTAAATATTAAAAAGGACTCTGTTACATTACATTTGACAAGCAAAGGCAGTAGAGCTCGTGGGTCAATGGAATACTTATGCAAATTATAATATACTTTTAAAAGTCATTGATGGGGTAGTTTTATCTCTAGTACACAATGGCTGGACAAGGATGTTACAATCTGAGAATAATCTGCCATTATTGTTTCCACTAAATGTCTGTTTGGATAAAAAATATAAAAGTTGTCTGAAAATTCAATGTTCTGGCAGCAAAGCGTTAGTGTAAAAATTTTGCACAGCGTGATCTACTTGTATTTGCAATTTTCAAATGTTTGATTGGTAATTTTGCTTGGTTAAGTTTGTGGACATGACAATGAAGTTAATAGAAATCAAAAATAGATGTTCTTGTTAGATCATCCATCTCTCATCCATTAACAATAAATGGTGAATTCTAGCATGGCTAATTACAGAGCAGCATCCCCTTTACTCCGGTTGAGCCTGTGCAAAGCCCCAATATTAGAAGAGAACTCCCACTGGACCATTGAGATATTTTTTCCCATTTCCCATGTCGATGATGCTGTTGAGTAAAATTCACCAGTGAAGACAAATGGCTAACCGTTTTGTATTCTGGTTCTCTATCCATTTGATACTGGATCAACTTTGCCCAAATTCATTTTTGTATCACCATTAATGTAAACAGAGAAGTTTTTGTTTCAATCTCTGGCCTGAGTGCAAACACAGACTTTAACATTGAAGGGCCACTGTAAAAATCCACAATACCAAACAGTTCTTCAGTGTTTATTTTTCAGATCTTAATGTTTTCTTTGTCCTAACCATGGCTAACTTGGATGCTCTTGAGGATCCATGTTTGGCTCTCCATACCTTGAGAAAACTTCTATTGGCCATAATATTTACATAGATTTTTGTAATATGTCCAATATTAGAAATGATTTTTTTGACAAATGTATTTATTGTGTGATTCCATAACATTTTTGATATCTTCAAAAAGTTGACCTTTACCAGCATTTGAGCTCACCTTGGACTTTAACCTCCAAAAAAAACCTTATTAAACAATAAATGATGAGATGAATAAGCAACAATGATGTCTTTCATAACATTTATAGTAGATATTGGCACAGATTTTTCTTGTAAATATTGGCACTTCCACACACGACTGCCAGCATTCATCAGCATAAATGCAGATAAATTTTGGGACTCCTGCATGAGCATGCAAGTAACAGACTTACTGGGCAAGCTCTGCTGCCTATTTCCCAAAGGGCTCAGTAGCAGAGCTGGATCTTGCACAGATTCAGGAGAATTTATGCTGACACAGAATCAGCATAAATTGTATGGTTTGTTTAATGTCTTTAATTAATTGTTTCAATTGATTTTGGCTTATTTCTTATTTAAATCACAGAGAAAATTCCTTCAAAACTTTTCAATCATTTATTTAATTTAGTAGTTTGTAAAGGTTTCTGAATTGTAGGGTCATTGGAAGACCTGCACAACTGGGGTACCCTGGGGGGACATGGCTTTGTTGGTTGTCAAAAGGGTTTTGTAAAAGTATTTAAAGTTTATCACTGTTCAGAATAATTAGAACAGAACCCATTGTTCTTGTCTTTATTCATTTTTTGGGACATGGTTGTTGTGAGTATGGCCAGAATTCATTGCTCTTCACTAACTGTCTTTGAGAACTTTATGGTAAAACACCTAGAATCACTGTAGCCCTTCTGGTAAAGGTACTCACATAATTCTTCTGAGTAGGGAGTTCCAGGATTTACACTTGACACAATGAAGGAAAAGTTATTTATTTCGTCGTCAGATAATGTGTGACTTGGAAGGTAACATGCAGGTAGTATTCTCATGTGCCTGCTACACTAGTCCTATGTATAGAAGGTACAGGTTAAAAAGGTTCTGTTGGAGTAGCATAGGCAAGTATAGGGCATTTTATAAATGAGACAGCCATGGTACAGGGAATGAATGTTTGGAGTGCAACCAGAAGTGTGACACCAAAGTCCTGAAAGATTAAATTTATAAAAAGTCCATCTGAAACTTGCATAAGCAGTGACTAAAGCTGAAGACTGGATTTTAGTCAGTCAATGTACACATTTGCACAGGTACAATGAAAAGCTTACTTGCAGCAGCATTACAGGCACATAGCATCAGATACAACAACATTCACAAGAAAACCATAAATAGAACATAAATTATACACAATTTTGAGAAGAAAGAACACAGAACAAAAAAAATCAGTCCATTGTAGTGCAAAATGGTCATGGTGTTGCTGTACTGAGGTAGTGATTAGGGTTGTGCAGATTAGGGTTGGTTCACAAACTGAAGGGAAGTAACTGTTTTTGAACCTGGTGGTGTGGGACTTCAGGCTTCTGTACCTCCTACCTGATGGTAGCTGCAAGACGATGGCATGGCCCAGATGATGTGGATTTTTGATGACGGATGTTGCAGCTATTTTTAAACTGGAAAATACTAATTGAATTAAAGGGATGGATATCAAAAGAAACTAGAATAAAATGTTTACTTTCTGTCATACCTGCTTTGCTACACACTTCACCTGAGCTGAAGTTGTTCAAAAGCAACAAAGCTGCAACATCATTTTCACTGCCAGTTTGAGAGATAATATTTGCATAAAGGAACCAGTGATTTAGAAATTGTCTTTAACCTCAAAGATCAAGGTTAAAATCCAGATTTATAGATGTTGTGAATGTATACTTCCCGTTTTTATATCAGAGCATATCTTGCTTGTAATCAACACCTTACTTGCTTATATCAAAAATAGAAAATTACTCCTCAATATTATTTTCCATTTCATCATCTTGTACACAAGTTTACTTAAAAATGCATTTATTTCTATCATCAGTTGAAAGGCAGGTAACACCAGTGAATCATTGTATACTTGATGAAAAATAGACCATTTTGCAATTAATTCAAAGGCTGCTTTTACATTTTAGGAATATTAATACTGTACAACAGAAAATTCAAGGCAGACTTTTATCTTTTTGCATTTGCATTGAATGTATTGACCACCACTCTAATTTCACAGTGTTTGATACCAGAGACTAGAACACATTTTTAAGATACAAGTACAGTAGGTGGCAAGTACTTTTGCACACATTTAGCACCAACAAATGAAAAGCAATTTCTTTTCTGTGGTAGAACAAAAATACATTAAGCTTGACTGGCTTGATGGAATATATATTTTCTGTTGATAGGATTTTCAGATCCAGCAGCTGGAGCGAAGGCTGGCCAAGTTAGAAGGAAATGTGAGCAATAATGAAAAAGAGATTTTGGGCGATAAGGTGGAAGAACTCTCAAAGACTTTAGAAGAGAAGAAGAGCACAGTGAACCTATTAAACTTACAACTTAAGAAACTCCAGGTAATTAATCTGCATGTACAGTATAACTCATTTTACAAATCTTGACAAATTTCCTTTCATTGACTGAGTATTTTGATCTTGTTCCTCTTTTCAGAATATCTCTAATTTCACATAATGTTGTTTTAAATCAATTGCACAATTGTTTGTTTCATCAGAATATTAAGTGATTTGCCAAAAATGGCTAAGTAGCACTATCCAATAAAGTATAGATTTATAAAAGTGTGAAATGTTGGCTTTGTTGAATATATTATCAACGATATTTGAATGTTTAATTAAAAAAAAGTGAAAACAACTGCAAACTGCATCATTCTGAACACAGACCTGAAAGAGTTACTGAATGAACGCATGAAATTGAAAGTACTGAAACTAGTAAAACACCCATAGTTAAAGAATATGTTAGATGTGGCTCAATTATCCACAAAGCTTATAAAGCTCTTGCCTATGAATAACAAATGTTCTAGCTTCAAGCCTCACTCTACAAATTTAAACACAAAAGTCGAGACAGATTCTGCAGTGTAGTATTGAGGGGTAACAATATTATTGGTGTTACTACCTGTATGATCTGGATGAAGGACTACCTGGTATGATCTGGATGAAGAAATTGATGGTATTGTGGCCAAGTTTGCAGACAATACAGAGATAGGTGGAGGGACAGCTAGCGTTACAGAGGCAGGGAGCCTGCAGAAAGACTTGCACAAGTTGGGAGAATCGGCAAAGAAGTAGATGGAATACAGTGTAGGGAAGTGTGGGGTTATGCACTTTACTCAAAAGAAAATAAGAAGTTGACTATTTTATAAATAGGGAGAGAATTCAGAAATCAGAGGTGCAAAGGGACTTGGGAGTCCTAGTTCAGGATTCCCTCAAGGTCAGCATGGGGGTTGAGTCAGTAGTAAATCACCGAATCTAGTATCCGTAAGAATGACCACAAGGTTGTTGGATAGTTATAAACCTTAGCAGTTTTTCTTCCCAAAAGGAAAACCAGTTATGTGGCTTAAATATGACTCCAATTTAACATATGACTAATAAATGTCACCCTTTTAAGAGAGATGAGACAAAACTTTTCTCCTAAACGTCATGTGTCTTTGGAACTCTTCATTGAAGGACCAACTGAGGCAGAGTCTCTGATTATTTTTAAGACCACAGTAAATAGATTCTTGACAAGCAAAGGGATGAAAGGTTATGGTGTAATGTGGAACGCAGAGTTGATGATACAGTCAGATCAGTCATGAACTGATGGAATGGCTTGAGGGCAGGGCAGGCTTGAGGGGCAGAATGGCTTGCTCTAATTAGTTTCTTTGTATAACTGTCTTATGAAGTGGCATAGCAAATCACTTTGTTGTATCAAACCAGTCAGATTTGTAATGGTTCAAAAAGGAGCTTCATCACCACCTTTTCAGAGCAACAGGGGTATAAGGCCTGCCATGCCTATGGCTCCTACATCCCAAATTACTTTTTAAAAAAAGGATGGATTTCACAGTATTTTAGGACCCCCAATAAACCAGTAAAAAAGCATGACAAGAAGGGGTTACCCTTCACTATTATGAAAATAGAAAACTAAAAGTAAAATGTTACTTTGAGAATACTTTGCACAGACACATGGAACATAGAACAATACAGCACAGTGCAGGCCCTTCGGCCCACGCTGTTGTACCAACATTTTATCCCACTCTAAGATCTATCTAACTCTTCCCCCCCACCCCCCCACATAGCCCTCCATTTTTCTATCATCCACGTGGCTATCTAAGAGTCTCTTAAACGTCCCTAATGCATCTGCCTCCACCACCTCTGCCAGCAGTATGTTCCACGCACCCACCACTCTCTGTGTAAAGAAAAAAACTTACTTCTGACATCCCCCCCATACCTTCCTCCAGTCACCTTAAAGTTATGCCCCCTCGTGTTAGCCATTTTCACCCTGGGAAAAAGTCTCTGACTGTCCACTTGATCTATGCCTTTTTATCATCTTGTACACCTCTACTAAGTTACTTGTCATCCTCCTTCTCTCCAAAGAGAAAAGCCCTAGCTCACGCAACCTCTCCTCATAAGATATGCTCTCCAATCTAGGCGGCATCCTGGTAAATCTCCTCCGCACCCTCTATAAAGCTTCCACATCCTTCCTATGATGAGGCAGCCAGAACTGAACACAATACTCCAAGTGTGGTCTAACATTTCCCTTGCATCAGTATTTTTAACTCATTTTTTAATCATCATCCCACAATCTCAAACAATTCATTGAGTAAAGGCCATCTTCATGAATGTCTCAACACCAACTTTTTGGACATATATTTATTTTCACAATTTCCCATAAATTGAACTTCATAAATTTGAGTGTGAATAGTATAGATCAGTACTCAATGCTCAGCATACACATGGTGGGCTGAAGGGCTTGTTTCTGTACTGTATACACTATATTGGATGGTAGGCAAACAGAAGCTGAGCCTTTCTTTTCACTTGCTGATGTTAAGTATGGTACACTAATCTCTGAATAAAATTCCCTGCTGAATTAAAAGCAAGAAAAGAGGAAATAATGACAAATACCAAATCTAGTGCCATCCTGTAGCTGGATGCGCCATTAGTAGAGGCCCAGAAACAGTAATGAAGGCAAGGCCCAATCCCAAAGCCTTTCCCTCTTTAAACAACAATATTTTAACAATTGTTATCACTGCCAAATTACTCTCATCATCATTCCTCTGTGCATAACAGAATTTCTCAATGTGCCTCTTGCAAATATAATTTTATAAATAAAAAGTGAAGTAAAGCTTTCTTCTGAGTTGCTTTGTCTGGCAAACAAATTGTAGATTCACTGACTCTTAAATTTAAATGGTTGCTTTGTATTTAATTGTCAGCAAGTTATTTCTAAATTTATTATTTTCCGATTTTTATAACAGAGGTATTTCATGCAGTATAATACATACCAAATGTTTAACAGAGGTATTTCATGCAGTATAATACATACCAAATGTTTAACAATTTCATTTGGTGCACTGAAAATTAAAATGATGCAGTCTGTGCAAATAATCTTTTAAACTGTGTGGGTTTTGTGAGAAGCAGGTCATAGAACAACCTACCATTTGCTTCCCTTACTGCAGAATGATATTCAGCATTTGAGGAGATATCTGGACAAGTGCGGAGAGGAGAAAATTGATCTGACTAGTAAAATAGAAGAAGTCCATCTTCACATTGATAATGGAGAAAAAGAATTAAAAAAGAACAAACTTGCTGAACAAGTAAGAGAAGAATAACTGAAAATATCAATTTACATAATGTTACTGGCTCAGATAAATAACTCTATGAACTCTGAATTCAAACAAACAGTATTCATTTGTAGATGGAGCACAAGGAGAGGTACAAGATTCTTATCATGCAGGGACCATGATAGTCCTTACAAGCAAAAAAGCAATTCACTTACTTCATAGAACACTTTCAATGAGACTGCACAGGCAATTCAGAGTTCCCTGTTGGCTGCCACTTTAATTCTCCTTCCAACTCCCACTCTGACCTACATCACTGTTAATACGAGGCTCCCGGTGTAAGGTTGAGAAACACCATCTCATGTACAGTTTCAGGTAGTTTGCTTTTTGTCAGTTTCAGGACTAGCCATGTCTGCTGTAAATCATTCATGTGATTTACAGCAGACATGAGACATTCTGTCTCAGTTTTTTGCTCTCTCTTAGCAGAGCATGACCTGTTGGACATGTGCTAGGCTCTGCATTTTGCAACTTTGTATTATTTTCTAACTGCCCTAATCTCATAGATTTTATTAATTTCCTCTCACTTTGATTCGTCCAACAAAAAAAAACTTTACAACATATTCCCTAGGCTTCCCTGACTTCACCCTATCAGAGATGATTTATAGTTGCCTAGGACCAATTTGAGCCAAATTTAAAGGCATTGGGAATAAAGTAAAAAGAAACCCAAACCTGACATGTTTTGCTGACATTAGAGAAACATATATTTAGCCAAAGTGATTGAAATTTCAGTTAATTTGTGGAAATATGTAGCTTTCATAAATGCAGCCTAATTTGGAGCCCAACACAATGCACCAGTAATAATGGTTCTTTCATTCCTGTCAAGCGACTAAAGAGTCACTTAACCATTAAAACTGTCAAAAATTATGGTAATGCTGTGCATCTATTGGAGAAAGTGCCTAAATGCCAAGAGGAAAAGATTGTTTTGACATCATATACTGATATGCACAGCAATTTGAGGAGAAATCTGCACAGGGCTACAATGGAGGAGTGACACATGTTTTATGGGAGAGTACAGCTACCATCATGCAAAGTAAAAACAAATTAGCAATGTGAGGCCTGAGGCCTTGCTCTTGGACAGAAATCCAGAATAATTTATGGAAATTTTAAAATGACCACATCGGTGGATGAAAGGAAGTTGCAGTTGTAAAAATTATACACAATAAATGTTATTCTAATAGTGAAAAATGTAATGAATTATAAAACAAGTTATCAGCTATAACAACAACTAACATTGGAATTACTTCATATGTGCTATTATATCTCAAATATTCTTTTGACATGGCATCTTCAGTATGCCTTTTTAAACAAACCTACATCACTCACAATCAGCTTAATATCCAGGTACAAATTAACATGTGGGTAAAATGGGGCTCCAGTCAACTCCCTTGTTATGTGAATTACATGCCTTCCAGAATACTGCAGATTAACACTTGGACCAGAAACCAATCACCTTTATTTCTAGTCAGAAAACAGTACACATACTAATGGTCATAATAGATTCTGCTCTTTTTAACTTCACTTTAGTCCCTTCCTTACTGTGAAGTAGACAATAAACTCTGTTAGCAAACAAACTGCTGGAGGAACTCAATGGGTCAGGCAGCATCTGTGGAGGGAAACAGACAGTCAACGTTTTGGGTCAAGACCCTTCACCTGGAGTGAAAGATAGAGGGGAGTTGGCCAGTATAAAGAGGTGAGGGGGAAGGATGGAGCAAGAGCTGGCAAGCAATAGGTGGATCCAGGTGAGGAGGGGTGAAAGGCAGCTGGAGGAGGGAAAAGTGGAAATAGTGACATAGGCAGGGATGTAATAGGTGGAGGTAACAAAGGGCTGCAGATAATGGAATCTGATCATCCAAAGGAAAGAGAGGATAAGAAATCAGGGGGAGGAATCCAATTGGATTGAGGAGGCTAAAGATAGAAGTGGTAAGATATGAGAGGGGAAACTTCCAAGCCAAAACAAAAAAGGCAATGCTGGTGGTAGAAGATACTGGCATATTGTTGAACTTGGAAGATGGGATATAGGGAGGTGAAGGTGAATCTTTCTTGCGGGTAGATCATTTATGGTCCAAGAAGGGAAGATCAGAAAGGAATAGTGAAATATTGGAAGGAAAGGTTACTCAGAAGCAAGTGGGGAGGAAAAGGAATTGGGCAATTATTGTCAACCTGAAAGTTGAAGTTTGCTGTCCTTGCTGCTTGAAATGAAGAAGAAATATTTTTTGTTGAAATACGAATAAAATGATAAACAACAGGACTAGAGCAGCTCTAAAAAATAAAGTTAATGCTGAAGAGAATATGTATATGGCACCATTGTGGTTCCATGATTTGAAAAGGATGTCAAGTTTCTCATAATCAGTTTCAGCAGCACATATGATGAAGAATAAATTTCTACCCAATTATTTCAGAAGATTGCCCCAAATGCAATCTAGAAATACATTTTCCTGGCTACAACTATTTTGCATTTCTCAATCTATGGTAAAATTGAAGCCAGTAACTAAGTTAGTAGATAGATTAAAAAAATGATTAGAATGTTGTTCTTTCTATCGAGAGGATCAGATTAAAAAGGGAAGGACATTGTGCCTCTATTGCATAAAACCATTGTTCATAGCATGGTGTATAGGTTTGAGCACCATACCTCGGGAAGAATGTTTTGGCCTTGAAGCAGTGCAATACAAATTCACCAGAATTGCACTCATTTTTGAAATGGTTAAATTATGAAGAAGACATGGTGCATAAAATTGAGTTGTATCCTTTTGAGTATAGAAAATTGAAGGGTGATGTGTTTAAATGTTTAGAAATATTGAATATTGTAGATCAAAAAAACTGCTGGTGGTGGGGGAAATCAAGAAAGAGAACATCTAATCTTTAAGTCAGGCCCAGGCCATTAAAGGTGCAAATTAGGAAGCACGAGTTCATACAAATGGTAATAGAAATCTGGAGTTCTCTTCCCCAAATGGATGAATGCTGGAATAGTTGAAGCTCAAGACAGGCAAATAAAAGTTTTCCCCATACACACCATTATGGCTTTCTAAGCATCTGTGCACAAATATCCATTTAATGGAAGTTTAACTAAAACTATCCTCATAGATCCTTCTTCATTTACCCAACTCTTCATCCCCTCCTAAATCCTTATGCATTGGTGGCAGCTTGTGTAAGTTATTGTTTTTTTGTTAATGGTCAAAAACAAATAACTGTACAAGTATTTGTTTCTCATACTGAGAGAAAACAAATACACTTATTTAGAACTAATTATACACTTGTGAAGGATTAACAATGGAATGGTGTTTACATTAGTGCTGACATGTCTACTCATCCTTTAGGATTTAATGATTGAAGATAACCTTCTAAAGTTAGAAGTTAAGCGCCTACGGGACATGCTCCATAGTAAAGCTGATGACGTGTTGTCTCTGGAGAAACGAAAGTTGCAGCTTGAGACAGCAATGAAAGAAAGAACTGAAGAAATCAAAATTCACATGGATATATTGCAAATGCAAATCAAGCACATTGAGCAGGAACACCAAGGTATTAGGTATGTCAATTCTTGAACTGACTGATATGCCTGCAATTTTCTTTGTGAATCACAAGTGCAAATTCTTAGTATGACTTAGGCAGAGGTAAAGGTTGATAAGCAAGGGGTAAACAGGAACAACACATACAAAATGCTGGAGGAGCTCAGCAGGTCAGGCAGCATCTGGAGGGAAATAAACAATCGACAGTTCGGGTCCAGACCCTTCAATACAGAGTCAAGCTTACAGTCAGATCAGCCACGACATTATGAAATGGCAGAGCAGGCTTGAGGGGCTGAATGGTCTACTCCTTCTTCTAACTGATACAATCGTATGACTTACTAATTGAGTTGCACCGTAGTGCATGTGCCACATGCTAATGTTGGAAATATGCAGAATAAGAAACTGATTACATCAATCCTTGTGGAAGTTTAATTTGATGCCAGTCCTGCAAATTGGGCACAATGGTCCAACTGGCACCATAGATGAGCCACAGATGGGAAGTTTACTATCCAGAGCAGGACATTCCCACCAACAGCTCCAATCCCTGCTCCCACCATCATTTAGTAAAGTGATTATCAGCTGTTTTCACGTTTGTTTTAGTGTTCCAGAGTAAGTTGACTACCATCAACATGAAAATTAAAAGAACTTCAGATGCTGAAACTCTGAAATGAAAACAGCAAGTGCTGGAAACACTCAGCAGGTCATGCAGCATCTGTGAAAATAACTGGTCAAGGGGTTTCAACTTGAAACATTAACTGTTTCTCTTCTTACAGATGCTGCCAGACCTGCTTAGTGTTTCCAGCATTTTCTCTTTTTATAACTATTACATGATTTTGAGCATTCCTGCCAAAAGGGGCTTTGAGCAAGTCACATTAGTCCAGCAATCTGCCATGAGTTGATTACATGGACTGCTAATGGAGGTTTGCATTATTGTTAATACACTAACCTAGGTGTGGAGCAGAGTTCTTGGGAACACATGACTGCTGTGCTCTTTAAGGGTGACAGCATTTATTCTCCCACCCAGCCCTTGCTATTGCCTGTAAGGTAACTACTACCACTCATGGCAGGACAGTCATTTCCATTAGGCCCAGAACCGTTTGAGGTCATCTTGTAAGGCTTTGTGTAAATATTTCACAGAATGTCAGCAATTTCCCCCCCAGCCAGGTGTTTACCACTGGGAGAGCACAATGTAGGATCACAACTAGAATCATGTGGAAGACGAAAAATTGATGGTCTATTGATTAATGACAGTTAACATGCACAATTAACATGTTAATTTTCATTTTTGCCATTGCAGATCAACAAAAAAGAAGTCCACTTTTCAGTTCAGCACTGAGCTGCCCATGCTCACCTCTGACTTATGTGATATCCACACACTTAGCTTGGAGACACAAGAGACTACAGATTTGGAAACAAGAAACAAACTGTTGGAGGAACTCAGTGGGTCGAGCAGCATCTGTGAAGGGAAAGGAATTGTCGATGTTTTGTCTTGACCTGAAACATCGATTCCTTTCCCTCCACAGATGCTGTTCAACCCACTGAGTTCCGCCAGCAGCTTGTTTTTTCTCCACACACTTAGCTTGTTTGGGTACCTTGGTGAAAGCTTCTTTCCCAACAGTGTCCTGTACACTCAGCTACAATGTCCTTTGCAGATATATGCTTTGCAGATATACATAATTTTCTGTTAAACAATCATGTTGTCATTAGCTATAAAACGCATTAATACAAATTAATGGGCTGGGGAGACAGTACTTTCTGGACTTCCATTCCTGCTCATTAAAGTGCAGAAGTTGGCAGATATGTGTATATTTGAACTCCCACTCAGCCATTGTCAAGCCCATCTGAGGGGCTGGATTCATTTTGTAGCTGGCCCCTCAGCTTTACAAGGGCCACAACTGTCACATTTTGGACAACCCCATGTATTTGAATGGAAGGGGGGAGGGTGGGGTTGTTTATTTTTCTTCATTTTAATGTATAATTTTGTTTTTAGTTAAGTAGTTTAGAGTGGTTATAAATAATGTTTTTAAAAATTTTAATTATTTTTTCAACTGTTTCCAAATCTTAATGATCATCAAACACTGTCAGAAACAGTGAAAGATCTTCTGACAGCACAATGGAAGCAGTAATACTGGCAGGACCTTAAGGGTCTCATAGCTGCAGGAAGTCACTACTGCTATGGAGCTTGCACAGGCACAAGCCAGAACAAATGTGATCCAGCTCATTGAAATCATTAAATTTTTAACAACCTTTTTTTTAATAAAAATGGTTTTAAGTAAAAATGAACAAAACACAAATAAAACTGAACTAAACTCAATTTCAATATTGTATCTATTATTGTTGACGTTTAAAATTGTGATTATTTTCATTAGTAATCACAATTACTACCTTGTGGCCCTAGTTTGTTTTTTAATGATATATTGAGGTATAAATATTTTCTGGAGATAATATTTTATGTTTTTCTGTTGATTTGTTAACAGCTGCTTAATTTACAGCAAACAGGACGGTGAGTTGCTGGAGGTGCACTTTATTCCACCCAGTCCTCTGCTGTTGCTATGCTTAGTAATCATGCAACAGAGAGAACAGTGCACTAATCAGAGTCCTGCAACATGATTAGCTGATGTGCCTGGCATGGATGAAGAGATATCAGTTTGTGGAAACTGAGAGAGATGGCTGTGAGGATGTGGTGGGACACCAAAATGTTATTTTTGAGTTCAGTTTGATGGGGTCTGTTATTATTCAAATGACACCAGTTAGATAATTGTACATTGCAAGTGCTGTGCACATTTTCTAATGTTTTCCAATATCTTCACTACACAGTAAAATATATCTCCCTCTTTTATTTGTGCATGAAAGATCACTGTGTGGTTCAGCCACACTTGGAATATTATGTGCAGTTTTGGTCACCACACTACAGAAAAGATGTGGTAGTGTGTCAAAATGTGCTGAAGGGATTCACCAGGTTGTTGCCTGGTATGGAGGACTTGAGTTACAAGGAAAGATTGGATAGGTTGGGATTCTCACTGGAGTACAGAAGACTGGGGTTTGATCTTATAGAGATTTATAAAATCATGAGGGGCATAGATAGGGTAGATGGTCACAGTCTTTTTCCAAGGGTATGGAGAGTCTAAAACTAGAGGACATAGATGTAAGGTGATAGGGGAAATATTTAAAGGAGACTTAAGGAGCAAGATTTTCACACAGAGGGTGATGGGTATATGGAACCAGCTGCCAGAGGAGGTGGTAGAGGCAGGTACCATCACAGTATTTAAAAAACGTTTGGACAGATACGTGGATAGGAAAGGAAAAAATACAGGAAAATGGAATGAGCATATATGGGCATCTCAAAGGGTCCATTTCCAAGCTGTTAGAACATACTATACAGCACAGTATGGGCCCTTCAGTCCATGATGTTGTGCCAACCTATATCAACCTACTCCGGGATCAATATAACCCTCCCCTCCTGCACAGCCCATAACCCTCCATTTATCTTACATCCATGTGCCTTTCTTTTAAATTTCTTAAATTTTAAACATTCTTTTAAATGTCCCTATTGTATCCGCCTCTACCACCACCCCCAGCAGTGCATCCAGGTACCCACCACTCTATGTAAAAAAAAAACCCTACCTCTGACATCTCCCCAAAACTTTTCTCCACTCACCTTAATAGATGTCCTCTGGTATTGGCCATTGCCGCCCTGGGAAAAAGCTGCTGGCTGTCCACTCTGTCTAAGCCCCTCATAATCTTATACAGCTCTATCGTCGCCTCTCATCTTCCATCGCTCCAAAGAGAAAAGCCCTGGCTCACTCAACCTTTCCTCATAAAACATGTTCTCTAATCCAGACAGCATCCTGGTAAATCTCATTTGCACCTTCTCTAAAGCTTCCACATCCTTCTTATAATGAGATGACCAGAATTGAACACAATACTCCAAGTGTGGTCTAACCAGAGTTTTATAGAGCTGCAACATTACCTCATGGCTCTTGAACTCAGTCCCCCAACTAATGAAGGCCAGTACACTGTACGCCTTCTTAACAACCCTATCGAACTGCGTGGCAACCTTGAGGGATCCATAGACATGGACCCCAAGATTCCTCTGTTCCTTCCCACTGCTAAGAATCCTGCCATTAACCTTGTACTCCTCCTTCAAGTTCGATCTTCTGAAGTGTATCACTTCACACTTTTCTGGATTGAACTCCATCTGCCACTTCTCTGCCCAAATCCGTATCCTATCCATATCCCGTTGTAACCTACAACAACCTTATATATTATCCACAAACCTCCAACCTTCGTGTCATCTGCAAACTTACTAACCCACCCTTCCACTTTCTCATCCAAGTCATTTATAAAAATCACAAAGAACAGGGTTCCCAGAACAGATCCCTGCGGAACACCGCTGGTCACCAACCTCCAGGCAGAATATGCTTCACCTCATACCATCTCTGCCTTCTGTGGGCAAGTGAATTCTGAGTCCACGCAACCAAGTTTCCATGGATCCCATGCCTCATGACTTTCTGGATGATCATGGGGAACCTTGTCAAATGCCTTAGTAAAATCCATATACACCACATCCATTGCTTCCTCTTGACTTTCTTTTTCTACCTCTCTTGTCAACCATGGTTCCTTCACCCTACCATCCTTTCCCTATTTCAGTGGGACAAACCTATCCAGGATCCCATGCAAGTGATCCCTACACAACCTCTACATTTCTTCTGTGCATTTCCCTGAGAACATCTGTTCCCAATTTCCACTCCCAAGTTCCTGCCAAACATCATCATAATTAGCCCTCCCTTAATTAAAAACTTTCCCATATAGTCTGTTCCTATCTTTGTCCATGGCTAACCTAAAGGTCAGGGAGTTGTGGTCACTATCTCTGAAATGCTTGCTCACTAAGAGGTCTGTCACCTGACCAGCTTCATTGCCTAGTACTAGGTCCAGTATGGCATCTCCTCTAGTCAGCCTGTCCACATACTGTGTCAGAAATCCTTCCTGGACACACCTAACAAATTCTGCCCCATCTAAACCTTTTGCACTAAGGAGGTGCCAGTCAATATTAGGGAAGTTGAAGTCACCCATGACAACAATCCTATTATTTTTGTACCTTTTCAAAATCTGCCAACTCATCTGCTCCTTAGTGTCCCAGTGGCTAATGGGGAACCTAAAGAATACTCCCAATAGAGTGATTGCTCCCTTTTTCTGACTTCCACCCACACTGACTCAGTGGATGATCCCTCAACAATGTTCTTCCTTTCTGCAGCTGTGATACTGTCCCTGATCAGCAATGCCACTCCCCCACTTCTTTTACCTCCCTCCCTGTCCCTTTTGAGACATCTAAACTCCAGAACATCAAGCAGCCAATCCTGCCCTTGTGACAGCCAAGTCTCTGTTAGGGCCACAACAGCGTGACTCCATGTACTGATCCATGCTCTAAACTCATCACACTTATTCTTAATACTTCTTGCATTAAAGTAAACACATTTCAACCCGTCCAACTGACTACATTTATGCCCTATCCTTCCTCACAGTCTGTCTACACATTGCATCTACCTTTACATCAACTGCTCCATCATCTGACCTAACACTCTGGTTCCCATCCCCTGCCAACCAAGTTTAAAACCTTCCCAACAGCTCTAGCAAACCTGCCTGCAAGGGCATTAGTCCACCTCAAGTTCAGGTGTAACCCACCCCTTTTGTACAGGTCATACCTTCTCCAGAAGAGATCCCAACGATCCACAAATCTGAAACCCAGCCCCCTGCACCAACTCTTCAGCCACACATTTGTCTGCCATATCTTTCTATTCTTACCCTCACTATTGTGTGGCACAGGCAACAATCCAGAGATTACTGCCCTTGATGTCTTTCTTTTTAGCTTCTTTCCTAACTCCCTATATTCACTCTTCAGGACCTCATCCCTTTTCCTATCTAAGTGGTTGGTACCAATGTATATCATGACTTCTGTCCGTTCACCCTCCCCCTTAAGAATGCTGAGAACTCGATCCAAGACGTCTCTGACCCTGGCACCTGGGAGGCAACAAACCATCCGAGAGTCTCATTCTCTATGACATGACACTTCTACTAAAGTTCTACACTGTAAGACTATGACATTTCTACTAAAGTTAATGCTAGTGGCCAAAATATCCACATCTGATTGATTGGTGGCTTCTATTGGAAAGCACAATTCTTTGGCAGATCAATCTTCAGGAGGCTATGGTTACTCAAGACGCATGCAAAGGATGCCCTAATGTCCTTGTAATATAATGTTAACTCACAATATAGGACTGGTAAAGACTATTTATATTCATTGGGCTTGTCTAGAAAAAAATCAGACATTAGCTTAATATTTAATCTTTTATTCATTTTAATAATCATGATTATGAAAAATAGTATTCATACTAATTGAATTTATAAAGTTCTTCACTTCCATTACTCTCCAAGTACACTATTCATATACAGCACCTTTTGTATAAAGAAGTTATGTCTTAGCATTGTATTTGTCTTGTTTGATCAGAGCTTGAAACTGCACGCTCTTCAAGTTTACTCTGTCCACTTTATCTCGAAGTTGCATTTTACCAGAATCATTTTTGTATCTCATAATATAGTTACTTTACACCAAGATTACCTCCTGCAGTATAATGCCAAGAACTGTACACAACATTCAACCTAATTAAAAGAATAACTTACTAGATTCCCAAACTGTTGAAATTCATTAAATAATCTTTTTGAAAAGTAATTATGATCATTGAATGCCCCATCTGAGACCAAGAAAGTCCCTTGTAGATATCACAACCAAGGAGCATAGCTTTATGCCATTTGATCCTGGAATGATATTTGTTATTTTACTCAGTCCAGAACACACAGTTGACAGGGAGAAGTCTCCATGGTTGTTAAAACCGCAGGCAAAGACTAACCCTTGTAGTGCTTCAGACCTGAAGATACATCATATATCTTTTATCAAGTATGCCAAAAAGCAATCTTGGCATCCTTGATTTTTCAAAGTATTTCCAGTCAATGAAAACTTGAGACCTTACTTTATTAAAACTGCTTAAAGAGTTTTTTAAAAATAAAAAATAGGATTGATTAAACAATCCTGTTTTCTTAAAAAAAAATTAAAGGACACCTGGAAAAAAGGAGTGAATTAAAGGTAAATGCATGAGAACATACTAAATAGTATTAACAACCTGAAAACCAAAATGTGGAGCCAGGCAACGTAGGCGAGGTCCTAAATGAGTACTTCTCACCTGTATTCACCAAGGAAAAGGATATGGAAGATGGTAAATTAAGGGAGGGGTATGTCGATAATCTGGATTGGGTCATTATCGAGGAGGAGGAAGTGTTAGATGTCATGAGATGTATAAGGATTGATAACTCCATAAGGCTAGAGGAGATTGATCCCAGGTTGTTGTGGGTTGCAAGGGCGGAGATAGCTGTGCCCCTACAGAGATTTTTGCATCTTCGTTAGCCATTGGCGAGGTACCAGAAGATTTAAGGATAGGTAATGTTATTCCTTTGTTTAAGAAAGGCAGCCAGGTAACTACAGGCTGGTGATAAGAAAATTCTTGGAGAAAATCCAAAGCAATACGATTTATGTACACTTGGAAAGGTAGGGCCTGATCAGCGATAGTCATGGCTTTGTGCAGGGAAATTCTACCTCACTAATTTGATTGAATTTTTTGAGGAGGTAACTAAGAAGACTGATGAAGGCAGCATGATAAGTGTTGTCCATATGGACATCAGTAAGGCATTTGACAAGTTCCTGCAATAGTAGGCTGGTCCAGAAGATTAAGGGACATGAGATTAAAGGTAAACTGGCTAATTGGACTCCGCCCTGTCAATTGCAAGGATGCTGTTCCCTTCTCTCAGTTCCTCTGCCTCTGCCGCATCTGTTCTCATGATGAGGCTTTCCATTCCAGGACATCTGAGATGTCCTCTTTTCTCAGTAAATGGGGTTTCCCTTCCATCACTAACGATGCAGCCCTCACCTGCATGTCCATTTCCTGTATGTCTGCCCTCACCCTATCCTCCCCACTGACATAACAGGGATAGGATTCCCCTTATCCCCACCTACCACCCCATGAGCCTCTGCATCCAACACATCATTCTCTGCAACTTCTGCCATCTCCAACATGCCTTCCCCTTCTGACCCCCCCCCCTCCATTTTCCACAGGGACCGCTCTCTTCGTGACTCCCTTGTCCATTTGTCCCTCCCCCCCGATCACCTTCCTGGCACTTATCCCTGCAACCATGCAAAATGTTACATCTGCCTTTACACCTCCTCCCTCACCACCATTCAGGGCCCGAGATAGTCCTTCCAAGTGAAGTAGCGCTTCACCTGCAAATCAGTTATTGCATCCTGTACTCCCAATGCGGCCTCCTCTACATCGGTGAGACCCAGCGCAGATTGGGTGACTGCTTCATCGAGCACCTTTGTTCCATCCGCCGCGACAGCCAGGATCTCCTGGTGGCCAGCCACTTCAATTCCACTTCCCATTCCCATACTGACATGTCTATCCATGGCCTCCCCTACTGCCACTTTGTGGTCAGACGCAGGTTGGAGGAGCAACACCTCATATTCCGTCTTGGTAGTCTCCAACCTGACGGCATCAACATCTATTTCTCTAACTTCTGCTAACCATTCCCTTGTTTTCCTGTGTTCCCTTCCCCCCCCCCCCCCGACCCCTTTGTTTTCCCTCATTCCTGTGGCTCCCTCACCCCTTCTCTTCCCCCTCCCCTGCCATCACGACATGCCCATCACCTCCCTCTGGTTCCCCACCTTCCCTTTATTCCATGGTCCACTGTACTCTCCTATCAGATTCCTTTTTCAGCCCTTTGCCTCTTCCACCTATCACCTTCCAGCTTCTCACATCATTCCCTTTCATCGCCCCTCCCTCACCCACCTACTTTCCTCCTCTTGTCTGGACTCACATATCACCTGCCAGCTTGTGCTCCTCCCCCTCCCCTTTTATTCTAGTTTCTGCTCTCTTCCTTTCCCATTCTGATGAAGGGTCTTGACCTGAAATGTCGACTGTTTATTTTCCTCTTTAGATGCTGCCTGACCTGCTGAGTTCCTCCAGCATTTTCTGTGTGTTAATTGGATCCAAATTTAGTTTGGTGATTGGAGTCAGAGAATAGTGGTACAGGGATGGTTTTCTGATGGGAAGTCTGTCATCAGCGGTGTACCACAGGGATTGGTGCTAGGACCCTTGTTGTTTGTGAAATATATTAATGACCTACATGTGAATATAAGGAGGTATGATTAGTAAGTTTGCAGACAACATGAAAATTTGTGGTGGTGTAGATAGGGAGGAAGGTTGAGGCTGCAGCAGGATACCGTTCAGATGGAAAGTTGGGTGATACATTGGCAGATGAAATTTTATCCTGATAGCTGTGAGGTGATGCATTTTGGGAAGTTAATTATCAGTAGGATATATACAGTAAATTATAAAGTGCCATGGAATGTTGATGAAGAGGGACTTTGAGGTTCAAAGTCATTGTTCCCTGAATGTGGCAACACAGGAAGATAGTTTGGTGAAGGAGGCAAATGGCACGCTTGCATAGTCCGGGCACAGAATATAAAAATTAGGTTATGTTTGAACTTTACAAAACACTGGTTAGACTGCTGTTGGAATATTGTGTGCTGTTCTGGTTGCCACACTATAGGAAGGATGTGGTTGTAGTGGAGAACATACAGAGGAGACTTACCAGAATGTTGACTAGTTTGGAGGACTTTAGTTATGGGAGAGATTGAATAGGTTTGGTTTGTTTTCCCTGGAGTGTTGGAAGATGAGGGTTGATTTGATGGAAATATAAGATTATGAGAGGCATAGTTAGCATAGATAATTAAAATCTTTTTCCACTGGTAGGGGTATCAGAAACAAGAGGGTATAGCTTTAAAGTGAGAGGAGTAAGTTTTAAAGGGGACTTGAAGGAAAAGATTCCTTTACACAGAATGGTCAACATTGGAACCCGCAGCCTGAGGTGGTGGTGGAGTTGGATACGGTTACTACATTTAAGAAACCTTTAGACAGACACTAAAAAAGACGAAGCTTAGGAGGGTATAGACCTAATGTGAGCATATGGGATTAGTGCTTGGATGCGGTGTGTCGAAGCTCTATAACGCTAACTGGGGCTGCAGATCTGAAGCATTGACTGTTTCTCTTTCCACAAATACTGCCTGTTTTTTGTATCAACAACTAGTTTTATAATAATACATCTGAATGTAAAGTATTTTATGACTGCAAAATCTGTTTCATTCATTGTCTATCAGCACAGAAGATAGAATTTTCCTGGATTTTCTGGCAAACTAAGTGGGAAAATCTGCATTAAACACTGCTGGCAGGTTCAAATAAACTTCTTTACCCTGCATTTTGCTATATTATTTTATATGTTCTCTCTCAAATCAGTGCTGAACTACATGAAAGATTTTCAAAAATTGACAAAATGAAGAAGAGATATGAACTTCTGATATTTACAATGGAGCCTCCCGAGGGTGAAGAGGAACGATCTCAGGCTTATTATGTAATTAAGGTAAAAAAAAATTTACAAATATGAAAGAAGGAAATGGAAGCTATTGATCTCTTTATTTATTGCCATGAAGAACTCACACACCTTTCCTTGATATCTGGATGGATTGTGACAATTTAACTATTTCAGTAGATATTTGAATGTAGACACAAAATTAACAATTTCAAAATAATATATTTTACCAGTGAGAAGTTAATTACAACAGCATATACATTTATTTTGTTCTGATTGTACAGCTTTTAAAAAAAACATTCTTATCAATTTGCTGTCCTTCTGTTCTCTTCTAATGATATTGATTCTTTGCCTTGGACTTTGATAACATCCTGAAAATGCTAACAGTCAGTCTCTACATTAATATCAATTTTACCTTCCTTAACAAAGGGACACTAAACCCAGCAGGAACGTCCCTATTGTCATTTGATCATTAACAGAGAACATCGCCATCTAACCAATCACTATGAAATGTGTTGAAATATCCAAGTGAACCAGTCCATTATTTTCCTGTTTACACATGACTAACAGCCTTTGAGAGCCGAGCTGAGACTGGAACCTACTTTGCTGTGATCTATACAATGACACTTATTTCATAGCATCCGCCAGGGGTTTAGCATATCTAGCTTCGAAATCATAACAAAGCTAAGGATTTATGAACAAAAATCAATTATGTCACAATTAAATAAAGAATCTTTGTTTTTTTTCCATGATTAAGAACACTTTTATTCAGTAAAGAATTCAAATCACTAAATCAAATTGAGGTTATAAACTAGGCAACATAGAAGTTCTAAAATGAAGAAAGACCCTATCATGTTATTTCAACCTTGCCCCTTCCTACGGTGAAGTGATACATAGAATTGTTGAATAATTATGGCAATTAATATCCATCATACAACAGGTGTAAAAGAAGCATATAAACTTACATTTATATTGTGCTTTCACATTTCTTTCAGGACATCTCAGTGCTTTACAGCTAATGAAATATTTTTTGAAATATAGTCATTATTGTAATATGGGAAACAGTAGTAACTGAAAATGCAAGAGACTAATTTCTCCCAAATTTACTGCACTTACCAAAAGCAGTTTCTAATTATTTCTTTTATATTCTCAAGAATCAAATAGAGTATCTTGCACATCAACAGTAAACATTGGTTGAATTACTTCTAATGTTTTTATTTCCCAATTTGCACAATTTGGAAAAGTATCAGAAATATTATAACACAAGCCTACTTTTCAAATTCATCGGTGAATATATTCAGGTTGGCATTGACCAAGGGGTGCATGAATTGAGAGATTTCAGTATTGGCAAGCATGGTTAACAAATTGACTGTTGGGTCTCCTCTGGTAGATTCTTCCCTTGGCTGCCAAGTTGCCATTACTAATTAGCTCAGTCCAACATTTAGGTTCAAACTAGCAGATCCTAGAAGCAGAAAATGCATTTAGTTATCCTGCAAATGGAAAAAAACATTTTTGCCCATTGACAATAGATATTTATGGCTTTCCAGACAAAATTTTTGCAATCTAGTTTGATGCTTGTGTGCAGTTCTGAGAGTTCTTCTGTATTAGAAACATCATCCTTCAAGGAAAACTATAAACTCAAGTTCCCATTCAACTTTTCCAATGGTTATTAGGGATAGGTTTTCAATTTCAAAAATCAAACATTTTTCTTAATATTCTCACCAACATAACTTTTGACATAGCTTCCACAATAAAAACAAAAGAAAACATATGGTTACACTTTGTTGCTGCTTGTGGATTTTTCTTTAAGCAAATTGGCTTCTTTCTGTGCATATGGCAATATTAGGATCATTTCTGAAACATTATGATGTGTAGTATAAATACTTTTTTCCTAACCTAATTGCATTTAGGCTGCTCAAGAGAAAGAGGATCTTCAGAGGCAGGGGGATGAGCTTGATGCTAAAATTTCCAAAAGCGAAAAGGAATTAAGAGCCCTTGAGAATACACTGCAGCTCCTGCACAATCAAAATGCGGTATACCGAAAATCTTTCAGCAAGGTCACGGAAACAAGTACGTCTTTTCCCACCATTTATAATTGAGATATTGATAATTGCTTCCTTTCTTATAAAAAAATGTTCAAATTGAAGGCTGTATCAATGCAAATTTTCCACTTCATTTTTAATATTGATTTATCTGATCAAAAGACCTCCAAGTTAAATTGAATGGCACATGTAAATCTATCCTCTATGATGGTGTCTTTCTGAAAACAGTGCAAAAAATCAAACCCTGTTTTATCCAATTAATGACAAGGAAAAGAAACAAAAAGCAAATATGCCATGTTGCCTTGGACTCCAAAGACCTAAAACTGTTCCAAACCTATTTTAGGCCAGATTTTTTTTAGCCATCTGTGACAGCTGCCACATTTGTAAAGCCCAATACTGAGCTAGCATATTGCTCCTTCCATTTTTGACAGCACTCCTATAGATTGCTGCCAGTCTACATTCACCTCCTACACCCTTGGACATATCTAGGGGTTAAAGCCATTGACACAAAGTGGGATGCTGGCAATACACAAATTGTCATCAGAATTTACTAAAGAAATAATGGATGTTGACAACTCATTCAAATAAGCCAAATCTAGTCTTGGAAGAAACTTCAGGGAAATTTTAGCCTTCCTCTATGGGGCTTTTGAAATATGGACAGAGTCCGTAACTATTTTTTTTCTCAACCTACAATGATTTCTGCCTTATAATTATTATACATCTGTTTAGTTCTTCAGTAATTACTCACAGAGTGTGAGTTCAAGAATGTATATTCTATCATTCCAAATAAACTAGGAATATTTTGTTTATGCTCTATGATGCATTTGAGCCCAGAGTTCTATTTCTAACCTTGTTAAAAGAAATATATACATAGTAAAGCTTTAGTAATCTGCTATTTGACTATTTACAAATCCCAGTGGATTGGCATCTGGCTGACTAAGTGCTGATTCTTGTGCATACCTGGGCCCTGCTTCCCACTGTGCTCCCTTGCCAGCACTGGGACCCTGACTCCTGCACTCCTCTTGCAGCTTACTGGTGCCCCAGTTCCCATGCTATCTTTCACACACCAGCTCACAAGTTCTCTTTCACATACTAGTGCCCTGGTTCCCACACTACCTTTACTGGGGTTCACCGGAAAATTTATTATTGTAATGTGTAATATCTTAAAAAAAATTGCAAATGAAAATCTTGTTGGAATATTCATGGAATAACATCCAATAGTCCAGAAAATCCTGAGCCTGCTGGATTAACATAGTTTTGCTATATACGCTACTAAAATATTTATGTTTGTTATGTCTACAATTTAATTCTCAATTCTTAAATCACACTGGTTTAGAAGATACACAAACTTGCTTTCACACTGTTGTCCCATCTACATCTTTATTAATTTGGACATGAAAATGGAGTTAAAAGATATAGGAAAAAATCTGAACTGATAGCTAACATCATAAAGTTCCCATACCCAGAAAGTTATGTCTTCTTTCTCAGAATGAGTTTTTTTTTGTGTGCTGATTTAGTAGTGGTCTATACGGATTTTAAACTGGATAAAAAAATGCCAACCATTTGCCTGGACTAATTCAACACTTCCAAAACTTAACTATTCAACCTTAATCTATAACCTCAATAGGTGAAGAGTATGAGGATAAATTAAAGTTGGAAGAACAGAAGCGGGCCTTTGATGAAAAATATAGATACAAACGCAGGCAGATTCGAGAACTCCAGGAAGACATTCAGGTAAATCATTTAAAACAGTCATGTTCCCAATTGGATAACTGATTAAATTCAGATGTTTTCTCCATAAGACCCCATGTTTCATTGCTGACTTACCTCCTTTCGAATGTTTTTTTTATGTTGAGGCAGGTCTTAGTGACAGTGACTGAAAACAAGTCCTAATCACATTTTCGTTGAAAATAGCTAATTATCCTTCTGTATTGTTAATAATGTCTATCTGATAAACTGCTTGGGCTGAGAACATTTTAATAAGAAGTTTGTGGAAGTCTCTCGGTCATCAGCCATTTTTGCTACCAACAGGGGCAATAACTGGACAGTGTGTATCAAACTCCAGGCTGTGGTAGAGTCTATGATTTTGCAGACCTTTCAATTATGAATCTGGTAAGTTAGTGGTCAGTTCCTGTGTCTAGAGGCATAGAGTATTAGAGCATGGAAATGGGTCCTTTGGCCAACTCATCCACACCAACTGCCTGTATTGGCCCACATCCCTCTAAACCCCTTCTATCATGTACTTATTCAAATGTCTTTTAAATGTTGTTATTGTACCTGCCTCAACTACTTTCTCTGGCAGCTCATTCCATATGTGCACCACCCTCTGTGGGTGGAAGTTGCCCCTTGGGTCCCTTTTAAACCTTTCACCTCTCACCCTAAACCTATGGCCCTCTAGTTTTTTGTTCTCCTTCCTTGGAAAAAAGACTAGGTGCATTGATCCTGTCTATACCCCTCATGATTTTATACACCTTTATTCTTTGGAACACAGGAGATTGAGGAGTGACCTTATAAGGTCCTAGCCTGCCCAACCTCTCCCTCTAAGTCAGGCATTCAAGTCCTAGCAGCATCCTCGTAAATCTTCCCTGAACTCTTTCCAGTTTAATGATGTCTTTCCTATGACAAGTCTCACCAATGTCTTGTACAACTGCAACATAACATTCCAACTCCTAATACTGAAGTACTCCAACTGATGAAGGCCAGCGTGCCAAACATCATCTTCACCACCTTATCTACCTGTGACGCCACTTTCAGCAAACTACTTGTACTCCTGGTCCCTCTGTTCCACAGCACTCCCCAGGGCCCGACTATTCACTGTATAAGTCCTACCCTGGTTTGACTACCCAAAATGCAACACTTTGCACTTGTCTGAATTGAAAGCCATTTGCCAATCCTCAGCCCCACTTACCTAGCTGATTAAGATCCCCTTTGTAATTTTTGATAACCTTCTTCACAGTCCACAGTACCACCTATTTTAGTGTCATCCACAAACTTACCAACCACGCCTTGTACATTCACATCCAAATCACTTATATTAATAACAAACAACAAAGGTCCCAGCACCGACCCGTGATACACTAATAGTCACAGGCCTCTAGTGTGAGAAACAACCTTCGACCATCACTCTATGCTTCCTACCATCAATCCAATTATGAATCCAATTATCTATCTCTCCCTGGATCCCATGCGATCTAACCTCCCAGACTAGCCTGTCATGTGGGACTTTGTCAAAGGCCTTGCTGAAGTCCATATAGACAATGTCCACTGCCCTACCGTCATCTATCCTCTTGGTTACCTCTTCAAAAAACTCTAAGGGATTTATCAGACACAACTTCCCACACACAATGCCATGCTGACTATTCCTAATGAGAGCTTGCCTATCCAAATGTTGATATATCCTATCCCTCAGAATCCCTTGCAATAACTTGTCCATCACAGACGTCAGACTCACTGGTCTGTAGTTCCCTGGCTTGTCTTTGTTGCCCTTCTTAAATAATGGTACATAATTAGCCACCCTCCAGACTTCTGGAACTTCATGTGTCACTAAAGATAAAGCAAACATCTCTGCAAGGGCCTCTGCAATTTCTCCCCTAGCTTCCCACAAGGATGCACTAAGGCCCTGGGGACTTATCTACCTTGATGTGCTTCAAGGCATTATGTGTTAGACATCATTTGACTACAACGTAAACTTCTGGGTATTACGATCCTGAGATTCTGGAACCAGAAGTCATCTATTTTGAGACCATTTCCTGCACAGAAGACGTGAGGCTTTGAGTTATTGGGAATGCTACTGCTGGGCCCTTTAAGGTTCTGAAGCTTTCTCTGGAAGTAGCAGAGACAAATAGACTACGAAACTTCAAATGGTGACTTCTTGCACTGGGGATAGTGCAAAACGAAACTCTTCTATTCAACCAAGAAACAAACTGGGCTGATATCAAAATACATACCCATCTGTGAGCAGCCAAGCAATTTGTTCAAAGTACAGAGAGTGGGTGAAAATATCAGTAGTAAAGTCATTCATCGATCTTTGCTGCAACCTGTAACATATGGCAGAAGTAGAGCAGAAATCTAAGTGATGAGTATGCGTAGCAACAGCTTGTCAGAAATATCAGGTGCTTCAGTATCACAGTGACAACTGAGGTAAATCTCTACATCATTTGGTTCCTCCCTGTACAGCTTTACTGTTCAGAGAATACAATCAGTTAGCAGAGCTCTGAGCAGGAAACAATGCTTTCAATCAATAACACCTGACATGCATTCCACATTCCCTTCAACAAGCGTATTAGCACCAAGGCCCCATCAAACAGTATGTTTAACAGAATTTGAAATAATCATAGTCAAAAGGTTCCATTTCTTTGGATAAAACACAATGTCCAGGTAGGTGCTTTGGCCATTCATCAGAACCCTGTTGTAGAAGGAAAGAATTCACACAGAGTCTGGGGTTTACCTTCAGAACAAACTTTCTCTTTATTACAAGCTGAGATCAACAGGGAAGTCACTCATCCTAGAACGAATGCTCCTCGATCCAAAGTTTTTTTTATTCTTATGCTATTTCTTATTTGCTTCCCCCTCCCCCACCCCACCACTATCTCTATCCCACATGCACTGTGTACACATAGAGTGAGGTAAGCCTTTTGCAGTGTCGCACTTCAGTGCCTATGTGCTATGTGAGCTGTTCTGCTTTTACCTTATATGTACAATGGCAAGCTTCCGTCCTGGAGCTGTTGTTAGCTGGTAACCAGGCATGAGTTTACTATAGTTCATTTTCGCCTACAGTTTGTAGCTCGAGCCAGTTGAGCCTGTTATAGACTTTCACTGCCTGGTACCAACCCTGTAGAGTCCTCCTTTATCTCTCTGCTGCACTATAGTGCCAAGAATTCACTATTCCTTACTATGAGTTTACCATCCCCCTACCATCATTGATATTCTGCCCCAAAACTGGAGCCAATACCAAGACAGATGATCAATAATGTGGAGGACAAAAGGGACCAGTTTCGAATGTCAATCTTCGTGTGTAATCTGCATGACGATGTGTGGAGGATGGAGTTGCTTGGGAGTGTCTCTTGGGAGTCACTGCACCCAAGCTAGTGGCAAGCAAAGAATATTATTGGCTTGCATTTTATAGGGCAGTCTCATGCAAACCTATTGCCATTCCCTGCATAAATGCTGGCAAGTTTGTGATCTCTTCATTTATTAATTCAGCCCTTGCTTTTTCTCATGTACCAAAGTATAATCTTTTTTCCAACCATTGAATTTGCAGTCTTACCAAATTCCATCCTTTGCAGTCTGTTGAAGCTGCAACATGCTAAAATGCCCATGTCAAAAAGATTAAGATTATCCAGTCAGTCGTCACTGCATTCCCTTCTCCTACCTCACCAGATAAAACTTACTATATCCTTGACCTGAAATCACAATTTCTTTTAGCTTTTCTGCTATCTTTTTAATATGCCATCCCAGATCTGTGCATATTTTTGCAGAACCTCATATTTGACAATGTCCAATCAGACATCCAAACTTGCTGCAATACTGAAACAGCTTTTAACAACTTCACAAATTATACCATGGGTTACCATGAGAAAGCTATTGATGCATTTGACCAAAATATATTCCTTCATTGTTTCACCACTATTGCACAATAATGTGAGACTACATTCACCTAGTTTCTTTGTTGCTTTCCAACTCGGTATGCTCTCCAAGGATTGACTCTCCTATTCTCATGTTTTAAGAACAAGTTGATTCATGCTGCTGCACTTACCTCTACTCAACAATACCTCTTCTGATTTCTCTAAATTATCAAACAGTCCATATGACATCCAGTACTGGATGATCAGAAATTTCCTCCAAGTATGATTTTGATTGTGCAAATCATTAACTCCAATCCTCATTGCAAACTTGATAACCAACCCACCAGCTCCAGATACGCTAGTCTAAACTTTTGAATAAAAATGGAAAAGGCTGGAGATATTCAGCAGGTCAGACAACATTTGTGGAAAGACGATCATAGTTAATGGTTTAGGTCAATGACCTTTTATCAGAACAATAAAAGTCAACTTATAATGTTAAACTCCATTTTGAAAATTTCATTTGTTTTCAAATTTCCCCATTGTCTTGAGACTAAGTAATAATTTCATCATAATAAAGGATTCTCTGAGAAAAAGTGATAACATGGTAGAATTTTAGAGTTTGAGAGAGACAAAAAGTTCAAAACTATTTTCTACATTCAAATAAAGGCGAGGTTTTAAAAAAAGCTGAGAGGAAACTTCAGAAGTCAATTGTACAGCTTTTCCCCCAACAACACTGCCTGCTTCGCTAGATCATAAAACAGCAGCTGGAGTATATCCAAAAAAAACTCACTGTTAAACCCACCAAAATAATTCCTCCTGTTGATTGTCTGTTGCTTAAGCAAAGACCAGAAGCGCTGCAGAGGGAATATGAAAGCTGAACATCACTGCTGACTCCGGAGAGTGTCAATTCAAGAGAGACAATCAGTTTGGAGAATTGTGAAGCCTCTATTTGATCCCCCAAGGCACAGGTGGAAAGAAATCAAGGTGAATATCAAGAGATTGTTCACCTCAAGAAGAAGTCAGAAGACGACGTGCCAAGTCTGGGAAAGACAAGGATGGATGTTGAGGAGTAGCACCAAGAGGAAAAGACCCTACGAGTCTCATTCCTTTCCTCAGAATCCTCCAATATCATCTTCTGATCCAGAGTCCAGATGGGATGAGATGTGCCTTCACTTCTTCAAAAAGGTTCATAGAGGGAGCCCTATGATTAGAAGCCTTGAGGAAGATAAACCAGTAACATCCTCACAGCCTGATATATAAGAATCTGCAAATCCTTCTATGCCAGGCTATATGTTCCAAAGGGTACTGACATCACAATCTCACAGAACTTCTGTTTTGTTTCTTGGAGGCTTTAGAAGACTTGGGACAACCATTAATCCTGGATAAACTGACAAGATCAGCCATTTTTAGGCATGCAAAACTCCTGGAAGCAACTGCATGCCGGTTGAATTGTATTTGGCTCTATGGGATTGGATTGGCCCAGACCTACTGGAAGCACAACAGAAAGGGCATTGACACCTTCTTGTATAAGCAGAGGGAGAAGAGGGAAGAAATAATTAATCAGCAACCCATCTAAGTGTTAAATGTAGATTACAAGGTTTTCTCCAAGGTCCTTGCCAATCAAGAATTTTTCTGGGCCTGGTGATTCATCTGGGCCAGACCTCTGCTCTATTGGGTAAGAAGATCACCCTTGCCCTACTCAGAGAAATGATACCCACACAGGACAAGGGTGAGCACTTGTCAACTCGGATCAGGAGGAAGCCTTTGACAAAATAATGTATGCATCTATCAAGTACATGCTCTCCAAAGTGGGGTTTAGGGAGGAAAAAGTAATCAGATAAGACATCACTACCACCATACTATTAAATGGGTTGGAAGTGGAAAGCTTTCCAATCAAACCTAGAGTAAGGTAAGGTAAGGTAAGGCTGCGCTCTCTCCTTACTTGTCTGTGTGTTCCATAAAGCTTTCAGCTGAGTCCACTAAGAAAGTCTCACATATCAAACTGATGATCCCAGGCAGCGGGTCAAAGCCTTCCTATGCATGGGGGTGTTGCCATTTTCTGCTTGTACTCACGGTTGGTTCACAGATTGATGAGCAAGTATGACCAAAGCCAATCACAGTGAGTGAGGCCATGTTTTTTAGCAGCTGCTCCAAACAATCTATTGTTCCTTTCATCTGTAACTCCTATTGTCTTCGAGTCCTGGGAATGTGGTTGGGAGGAGCTGGTGTTGGAGATCAATTCATCAGCAGCTCATCACTGTGGCAATCTTAGTCCCACCCTATCAGAGGTATTCCCTCTCCCTACATCTCTGTAATTTGAAATTAACTTGTTTTCTCGTTCCCAGTTCTGACAAAAGATCTTCCATCTGAAACATTAAATTCTGGTCCCCTTTCCATGGATGCTGCCCGACCTGCTGAGTGCTTCCAGTATTTTACTTCAGATTTTTACATCTACAGTGTTTTCATTCATGGGAATAACATGAATTGCTATGAAAAAGTTGACTTCAATGTTTTGTATTATGTACTTATGAATTTTTTTATGAATGAAACACACTTTCAAATAAAAAGTATATACTAAAGATCAGGAAAGGTATTTTGAATTATCGTCCCCTATATATATGCCACAATGAAATAAAACTTCTGTGGCTTTTTCCTCAGTGCATGACAAACACCTTAGATAACTTGCTGAAGGAAGAATCAACACTACAGGTAATTGCTCAAGAAAAACAAGATAAAACTGTACATCTCATAAAGGAACTGGATGATCAGAAAGTCAAACTGGAAAGGGTGACCAAACATGTATGTACACATAACTATTACTGTTTATAGAACTGTCAGATTTTTACAATCCACCTTTGCATTTGGAAACCATTGTACCACATAAATCAGTATTCCTTAAAGTTGTGTAGACATAAAACACATTGAATCTGTAGAAGTATCAGTAATTCCTTCTGAATCTATAGAAATATCAGTAATTCCTTGCAGAATAGCTGTCTTTTCTTATAAATATATGCCACTGTTTAAGATTATTAATTGAATTCTGAACATACTGGCCACAACCTTGAGGGTGATTGCACTCAAATACATTTCCCACCCGCATTCCAAACCTACATCAGTTCTTCAGCTCTTACACTGAGAAACCCACTTGAAAAACCTGCACCAGGTCAGACTTGGTGCAGGAATGGTGACTGAATAGGAACAGCTATTTTAAATAATTTACATTTTGTGGAGTTGAATTTAATTAAACATTTTAATCATTGTTATTTTTTAAAATTCTGCTTGATTTCAACAAGTTTTTGAATCTTTCTCTTTGTCCAAGACAGTCTGGATTTTTACAATCAATTATGCACAGGTAGATTTTTTTTTATCCTACCACCCTCATAATACAATTGCACTGCAATACACAAGGCCATGCTGCCCTGCAGTCTTGGGTGTACAAATTGACAATAGTAGATCCTCAGAAGTCAAGTTTGTAATTGCCAACTAGTTAAGTGGCAAACAAGGATGGCAGGAGATTCTGGGCCAAAACTTTTAATATTTACAAAGACTTTAGCTTGACAAAATAAACATAGATTATTGCTTGAATTTCAGGTAAATTCATTCTGTCTAGTATAAAGACAGAAAATACTGAAAGTACTCAGCAAGTCAGGCTGCACTTGTGGAGACAGAAACAGTTAACATTTCAAGTTTATGATCTTTCATCAGAACAAGCGCACCAACCAAAACATTCATTTTATTTGTCTCCACTGATGTTGCATGACTTGCTGAGTACAGTATTTGCATTTTTTTGCATTTAATCTAGCATTTTATGTAATACTATATTGTACTAGGCAATAAACAGGAGAAAGTATTTTAATTATAATCAGTGACCACTCAGGTAGAAAAATTTAGAGAAATTGAAAAATAAGCAGCTTCCAAATAGCTTCACTAAATCTCAAATGCAAAAAAAAAATCCTGAAATTTGACATATGTTATAAATTACTGAGCAGATCAAGCAGCATCTGTAGTGAGAAAAACAGGTAATTTTGGGTTGATAACATCCACAGATGTTGCCTGACCTGCATCTTTAAACATTCACTTCATTCAGTGCTTTCTTGCATCACAAGTCAATAGCTGCATTAACTCTCACCCTACAAAAGCGCATTCTAAATTTATAAGAATTATTTTCCCCTAATTTTTATCTAAACTAAACCCAATTTACACTGGGAGAATTAACTTCTAAAACACTTTCTAGCACTGAATTTTCACGTGAGATTTCCATTCTTCCTCTCTACTTACCCAAATTGTCATCGCTGATGTTAGTATCTTCAAAAAAAATTCTGAATGTTGGATGAATTTTTAAAATAAACAGTGCTCCAAAGTGGTTAAAGATGTACGTTCCACTAAGCAAAGTCTTGGAGAAACCCCTGAGGAGCAAGACATTGATCTTCGTGAACTACGAGACTTTAACAGGTCATTGAACAAGTTATTGGCAGAAGCAATGGATGATTGTCCAAGTTTGGCTGCAGATCTTCAACTTTACTTTGATCAGGTAAAACAAATGTACGGGGAAGAAACAATTTTAAATGTTGGATTTTGAGAGTAAGTGGTTAGGATACTTTTGTTTACAAATTGGATTTACAGATTAAGCCACAACTTAATATTACTAGACAATGCAAAGAGGTTACACCTCAAATTAAAACTGATGAAATGATTTCTCATCAGAAATGCATTGGTTGTTAAACTACCAAATGTAATCCCATAATCATACCATGTTTTTCTGCTCATTTCTGACTGATAGACATAGATTAAAATTTAAAATATTAATTATACCAACCATACAAATAATTAGGTTTGGTGTTATTTAAGAATAATTTTATTTATATTTAGAACATGGAGTAATACAGCACAGTACTGGCCCTTTGGTCCATGATGTTGTGCCGAACTATATAAACACCTCCTACATGATCAATCTAACCCTTCCCTCCTGCACAGCCCACAACCCCCCATTTTTCTTACTTGCATGTGCCTAAGAGCCTTTTAAATCTTCTTATTGTATCAGCCTCTACAACCATCCCCAAGCAGTGTGTTCCAGGCACCCACCACTCTCTGTGTAAAGAACCTACCTCTGACATCCCCCCTCTGACCTTAAATGGATGTCCGCTGGTATTGGCTATTGCTGCCCTGGGGAAAAGGTGCTGGCTGTCCACTCTATCTCTGCCCCTCAATCTTATACACCTCTATCAAGTCACCTCTCATCCTGCGTTGATCCAAAGAGAAAAGCCCTAGCTCACTCAACCTTTCATCATAAGACATGCTCTCCAATCCAGGCAGCATCCTGGTAAAACTCCTCTGCACCCTCTCTAAAGCTTCCACATCTTTCCTATAATGAGGCGACCAGAACTGAACACAATACTCTAAGTGTGGTCCAACCAGATTTTTATAGAGCTGCAGCATTACCTTGTTGCTCTTGAACTCAATCCCCTGACTAATGAATGCCAGCACACCATACACCTTCTTAACCATCCTATCAACTTGCGTGGCAACTTTGAGGGATCTATGGACTTGGACCCCAAGATCCCTCTGTTCCTCCACACTGCTCAGAATCGTGCCAGTAAACTTGTACTCCACTTTCAGTTCGTTCTTCCATATACACCACATCCACTGCTCTAGTTATTTGTTTTGTCACCTCCTTGAAAAATTCAGTTAGGCTCGTGAAGCATGACCTGCCCCTCACAAAGCCATACTGACTATCCCTAATAAGAAAGACTATGCTTCTCCAAATGCTTGTAAATCCTGTCCCTAAGGATCCTCTCCAATAGCTTGCCTACCACTGATCTATAATTCCCAGGATTATCCCTATCACCTTCCTTGAACAAGGGAACAACATTAGCCATCCTCTAATCCTCTGGTACCACTCCTGCGGCCAGGAAGGATGCAAATATCATCATCAACACCCCAGCAATCTCTTCCCTCTCCTCTTGTAATAACCTGGGGTATATCCCATCTGGTCCTGGGGACTTATCTATCCTAATGTTTTTCAGAAGCTTCAACACTACCTCTTTCTTAACCTCAACATGCTCCAGCACATTAGCCTGTTCTGCGCTGACCTCACATTCATTAAAGTCTCTCTCCCGAGTGAACACTGAAGCAAAGTACTCATTAAGGACCTCCCTTACCTCCTCTGCTTCCAGGCATGTTTCCCCCTTTATCCCCGAGCAGTCCTACCCTCATTCTAGTCATCCTCCTGTTCCTCACATACGTGTAGAATACCTTGGGGCTTTCCTTAATTCTACTAAGTCCTTCTCATGTCCACTTCCAGCTTTCCCAAGTCCCTTCTTAAGCTCCTACCTGGCTACCTTATAATTCTCAACAGCCCTGCTTGATTTTTATGTCCTAAAGCTCAAGTACGCTTCCTTCTTCCTCTTGACTAAATATTTCACCTGTTGTCAACCATGGTTACTTTACCCTACCGTCCTTTCCCTGTCTCAGTGGGACAAACCTATCCAGAACTCCATGCAAGTGTTCCCTAAACAGCCTCTACATTTCTTCTGTGCATTTCCCTGAGAACATCTTTTCCCAATTTACGCTCCCAAAATCCTGCCTAATACTGTCGTAATTAGCCCTTCCCCAATTAAAAACTTTCCCATATCGTCTGCTCCTATCCCTGTCCATGGCTATGCAAAAGGTCAGGGAGCTGTAGTCACTATCTCCGAAATGCTCACCCACCCAGAGTTCTGTCACCTGACCAGGTTCTTTGGCTAGTACTAGGTCCAGTATGGCCTCTCGTCTAGTCAGCCTGTGCACATATTGTGTCAGGAATCCTTCCTGGACACACCTCACAAATTTTCTCCCATCTAAACCTTTTGCACTAAGGAAATGCCAATCAATATTAGGGAAGTTGGTCTCCCAGGACAACAACCCTGTTATTTTTGCACCTTTCCAAAATCTGCCTACTTATCTGTTCCTCAGTGTCCGGGTGGCAATTCAGGGGCCTATAGAATACTCCCAACAGAGTGATCGCTCCCTTCCTGTTTCTAACTTCCACCCCCACTGATTCAGTAGACGATCCCTCCACGACGTCCTCCCTTTCTGCAGCTGTGACACTATCCCTGATTAGCAATGCCACTCCCCCACCCCTTTTACCTCCTTTTATAAATAATTTCTGAACTATGCAACGTAATGAAAAACCTGTTAAGTAAAATGCCAATTTAACATCAAGAGACATCGTAGTTCGATAAACGTAATTGCAGATATTTTGATTTAGGCTGGCTTACCATTACCAACTGCTCCAACGCCACCACGTAGTCATCATAGTTCAAGATCACCATCAGTTCGCAGCTCCGCATCATCTGTGAGGTTAGTATCAGGCATGTAAATGCATATAGATCACCTATGGCACACATCTTGACAAAATGGAGACACAAGAGACTGCAGATGCTGGAAATCTGGAGCAAAATATAAAGAAGCTGGAGGAACTCAGCAGATCAGGCAGCATCCATGGAGGGAAATGGATAGTCTACATTTCAGGTTGAGACCCTTTATCTGGACTGGAAAGAAAGAAGGGAGATAGCCAGTATAAGGAGGTGGAGGGAAGGGGTGGAGCAAAATTAATAATATTAATGTCATAATTCCTCATACATATTCTTTTTACTGCCAACAAGGTACCTTGAGCAATTGGACGGGATTGAATGTTTTCCATTACATTGGATCTACAGCACAACTTTTTTTTATGCTCTGCACAAGCTGCCTCCCACTCTACATGTACTGTCCCTGGTCATTTTTAAATGCAGTATAACTGGAAGCATTTCCATGTCAACATTACAATTCCTTCATTATTTAAAAAAATGTTCATCAGGTCACCTCAGCTTTCTCTTTTCCCAGAAAAAGGGGTCCTAGCCTGATTGTTAGCATGTTTTACAAATCCTTTTTTTTAGCTTTACAAATGACTTGGGAATCTTCTTACTGGCCAAACTATTTGAAGTGCTGTGCAAGTTTATTTCTATATATTGAATAATGAATCTCAGTGCTTTATTTTAAAATAATAACCTGCATCACTATTCATCTTCCTACCAACATGCACCATTTTAAACATTTCTACAATTAATACACAGTTCTCTGTTAATTAATCTTCTGTTTTCTCACAATTTTCATTTGTATTAAAATGCTCAGATTAATAGTATTCAGAAATTTATAAGTTTTGCATCTGGTTTGCTTTTCCAATTGTTAATGTGATTAAAATCACACTGTCTTATTACTGGGAACAATTCATGTCAAACCATCCCAGATTCTTGACAGAAAGCAGAGTTTTCAAGCAGAAATTAATTAATGTAGTTTCAATGAATATCACATTTCATAATATACAACAATTCCTCCCCCCCCCCCCCCCCCCCCCCCACAAACAGGGTTACTTCATAAAGAATATTTGTTATTTTCCCCCCTTTCCCAATTGAATACAAGATGCCAGCACCTCCTGGATATTTTGCCCATGAGAGTGAACAATATTCGCTTCTTAACAATGAAGGTATCTGAGATGAGTCCTATCTCTATTGCTTGCAGATACACTTGAGTGTATCCTAGTTACAATTCTTGGACAACTTCCTGGATTACATTTTTTAGCATTCTCAAGAACAGACATATACTTAAGAAGTGAATGTGAAATTGATAAAATAATTTGCAATTAGAGTTGGTTACAAATTTTTCTAGCAAACTGAGCACACACTTTGAGCGTCTCACTCAAAGAGAACTTAATAAACTTGCCATTCTAAGAACACTGTCTTTGTTGGACTACTCCTAATGCTATTTGTTCTTCCATTCTAGCAACATAATGAGCATCTGTGAAGGTGATAAGATGAACAACTAAATCTCTTTTAGAATTAAAAGAAATCTTGGCTCTGTTAAAATTTTAATTACTAACTAGGCTTCATCTGGAGCACTGGGTCCATTTCTGGGCATCACACCTCAGGAAGGATCCATGGAAGATACTAGCAGAGGTGGAGGAATTCTATTACCTGCTGATATCATTAGTGCAAAGAAAGTTAAAGGGGAATTTAATAGCTCTCTGTAAGGTTTTAATACAGTTAGTAAGAAGAAACTGTTTCCACTGGCACACAGACTGGTGACCAGTGGATACAGATTTAATTCCAAAAGAATCTGACATACAATGTGAAGAAATATTTTCACAAAGTTGTTACCATCTGAAATGCATTGACTGAAAGAGTGTTGGAATCAGATAAAAAGAAAATTGGGCATATACTTAAAGGAAAAAAGAATGCAGGATAATGGAAAGGAGCAGAAGTATATTAATTGAATGCATCTTTCAAATTGGTCCAATGGGCCAAGCCATCTTCACTAGCTCAATAAGGTTCTATGGGAGATTATTTGGGTATGTCTGATCTTTAGAAAAAACATGCTCCAAGATCATGAAAAGCACTAATTTTAATAAACGTTGACTGTTTATTTCCCTTCATAGATGCTGCTGACCTGCTGAGTTCCTCCAGCACTTTTTGTGTATTGCTCCAGATTCCAGCATCTGCAGAATTTCTTGTGTCTACAATAAATTCCATAGTCTTTAACTCATATGCCATCCTGATATGTACATGTTGCTGTTCCTTCATCACCACTGGCTCAGTAGGCCTGCTTCCTTCCTTAATGCCACCTTTAAGACCACTGGCATTATAGAATAACCTTACCTGTCCAGGGTAATCGTACAATTCCACATGAAGCTGGTCATACTTGTGAAAATTTGGATTTTTGAAATCATTGGATTATGCTAGCCTTTTAGATGGGTCTTTGAGCAACGCAAGTACTCCAGAAGTATTTCTGTACCGTCAGTACAAGATAAAATATGGAATAGTTACAAATCTGCCCCTACTGATTTTGTTTGTGTAATAAACTCTAACCTTGTGCTAAATTACTAATGCATCTTTGTGTTTTCATCATGTGATATTCTGAGGGCAAAAACAAAAATCACTGGTGGAACCAAGTCTATTTGACTCTAAAAGATTAATCTGAGCTGTTTGGATGTAAGCAACGTACAAATTAGGAGCAAGAGTTGGCCACTCAGCCCTCAATCCTGAGCTGGTGAAGCCATGCCACCAGGCTGAACTGTCTGTCCGAGTGCCAAGGTATTTTCCAATATCTGACTTGAACAAACATTACAAAACTATTAAAAATAAAGACTTTTCAAAATTTTGGTTGAAGCAAACTAAAAAAGTAAAATACTTAAGACAGTAGAACACATAAAGACACATCTAAATTATATTAAAAGTACCTGAAACTTACCCTCTCCCTCACAGCTGCTCCACTCCATTGAAGTGAATGAAGTTGCTGCACCTGTGTTGCAGATATTCCAGTGTCCAGTTTGAGGGCACAGTGATCTTGTCAGCACTGATAAAATGTGCAGAAGTGGAATTTCCACATTTGCACAGGAATGCCAAACATCCTGCAGTTATGAAGGCAATTGCTGGCAGTTCTGTTCAAAACAGGTGGATATATTTGCATAAAATTCAGTCCAATGAAACCCATTTGATAGAAGCAACTTGGTGAGCCAGATCTTGTTTGTAGACAAGCGATTGTTTGCTGCTGATACAAAAACTGGATGGGAAAGTGAGCTGCAAGGAGAATGCAAAATGTTTGCAAAGGATTATAGACAGGTTAAATGAGTGGAAAAGAAGATGGTAATTTGGGGTATAAATCGGGCATGAGAAATTATTCAATCTGGCAGGAAGAACAGAAAAAATAGAACATTTTCCTTCAAATAGAAAGCAACTGTATAAATGTTGGAGATGTAGGTCCAACAGGCAATGAGGAAGGCAGACAGAAAATGCTGGAAATCTCATGCCAGGCAGCATCTGTGCAGAGAAAAAACAAACAAAATTAATGTTTCAGGTTGATGATGTATTTTCAGAACACCAGGCAGAGCACCCTACTGAGTATTTTCAGCATTTTCTAGTTTCTATTTCAGATTTTCAGCATCTGCAGCTTATTTTGCTTTTTGATTGTTGACTTCAAGAATTTGTGTAGGAAACTACATGACCATTTTTTCTTTGTAGAACTGCCAGTAAAGCCTAGCCCATTATTCCATCAGATGACTTCTCAATATTTGAAAAGTACCTAGAACAAACCTGCTGTCTCATATGACTAAAATTTTAAATTGGCACATTGAGATATTGTGCAAATCCATGACATTCAGATTACGCTGGAGAGTATTTTGTAAAGTTTTAATATTAAAGATCAGTTTCATTGACTGAAATGATTCAAATCATGTGAAAAAAAAATTTAAGATCTTCCAAGTAACCGGTGGCTAATTGCATTTTTGCCTTTTTCAGAACTGTTACATCATCTCGAAACAGTAGTACGAATGGACAAACCAGTGTGACTCCTGTAAATCTCTCTCTGGATGTAACAGCATCTTCACCATGTACTACTTCATCACGGGGAAGCCAGAAGAGCCAATAAAATTCTCAAAGCAGCAAGTTATGATACACCAAGAGAATCCATATTTTAAAGAAAAAAATTAATGGAACAAAAATTGTAAAAGTGCATATTCAGGATTCCACCACAGGATATGATATTATAAAAAATTGTTGTGTGCAGTGTAAGCAACGATATAGTAATTTAATAAAACTGAAAATAAATTCATGCAACTTTAAGCTGATTTTCAGCTCCACTCATTATCAGTTAAGGTAGTACTGTGTTTATTTAAAGGAACCAATTCACTTGCTCTAAACTTCTTTGCAACTGGAAAATGTAAACAAATTATACAACCAACAGATATAATAGTACCCATCTGTTTATGGGCTAGACTTAATTGGAGATTAGTACAGAGATGTTTATCTGTAACCTACCAAAATACTGAGTTATATTTGTGGGATTAATTTGTTTAAAGTTCCAAATGTTCTGTCCAGAGTAATATCTATTAACTATCAGGCATTTCAAGTGCTGGTAACCTGAAAACAATTGATTGATCTTTTCTTAGGTACAGTTTATTGTCATGACCATACAGGGTAGATGATCCATTTCAACTGGGATTCCAGGAACAACAGTCAGTCTATAGGAAATCAGCTGATCTGAGCCAGGTAGCATTTAGGGAGGGTGTGACAGGGTTGCTTTCCTGAACTCACTCTCTGCGTGGACTTCAGGTTAGGATGAAATTAGGGTCAACTGCGGTACAGCTGCTGGTCAAATGAGCTTTCTGCATTTACAGCATGGGCTCACTTCTGGTCTCTAAAATTAAGTACCATAGGGTAATTGGTACTGGGAGAAATACATCTCATTAAGTCTTTACCAAAAAGTGAAGAGAACATATCTGTAACCAGCAGAAATTAAAGTTTTTAGAAATCTAGGATTGAAATCAAGAATTCTGTGTATCATAACCAGCATCATAAAAATAGTAGTTTGCATTACAACATTACCATAGACAACTTTAAATGTGTGGTTGAGGCAAGGAAAATGCAGGTGGTGGTTTAGATTGCTATTGTAGTGAAGTTGAAATTTTCTTGAGAAAAATATTTTATCAGTTGTGGCATTGTTTACAAATGTAAACATTGGAAGACTTGATTTTATTTAAGTACTGTATTAGCTGTGGATCAGTGGTAGTACAATTACTACCAGGTCAAATGGTTCTAGGTTCAAGTTCCACAACTGAGGAAGTACTGTGCTCATGGAGGTGCCAATTTGTGTCTCTCACATGGACACATATTCTTCTGTGGCATTATTGCAAAGAAGAGCGGGGTGTTAGCATCAGTGTCACGGCCAATATTGATTCATCAATCAATATTTCTGAAATGTTATCTAGCCAACATGGTCGGAGCTTGCATTACGCACAAAAGTACTTTGTTGGTTGCAAAGTAATTTGGGGCTTCCTGAAAGGCGTTAAAAGCACTAGAAAATGCAAATATATTTTTGATGACGCATAGGTCCAGATTTTGCCAATGCCAACAATTCTGAATAGAACAGAACTGCTGATAGACACATATTCAAATAGAACCAAGTCCAACAGTTCCACACATGCTAAATCAAACACAGAAATCACAAACTTAAATTTGGCATCATATTTGTCAATTAAGTGACTCTACAGGTTGCAGATAGCTGATATGCAACAGGTTGGATGCATCCTTGCTCAGACTTCCCCATTCATATTCCGTTTTCACTTTTCCACATTTAACCACGTAAATTGTGTGGATTCTTCCGAAGTAACAATGAGCACTATTATCCCAAAGTTATTCATGGAAGATCTGGTCAAGAGAAGTATGCTGCAGATTGTAATTCCACAGAAAAATATCATCTTGACTTTCAGTAACCAAACATGTTAAATTATTGCATCTCTGTCCAACTTTGTAATACAGTCCCAATCAGCTTTTCATTTAGCAGGGCGATTAAGCCATTGCATTTAAAATTTGTCTCTGCACTGCAGCCCCTCACTGTTTGGATTTCTCACATCACCTGCAGAAAGCATCTAGGAATGGATGGTGTCCCTGGCCACGTCCTTTGATCCTGTGCAGCTCAGCTGACGGGTATTTGCAGACATTTTTAACCTCTCCCTGCTTCAATCTGAGGTTCCCACCTGCTTTAAGACCACTATCATCCCGGTAACCCAATGAAAACAACATAACGTGCCTTAATGACTACCGACCAGTGGCTCTGACATCCACCATCATGAAGCGCTTCAAGATGCTAGTCATGGCACGCAGTAACTCCAGCCTCCCAGAAAACCTCAACCCACTGCAAGTCGCCTACTGCCGACACAGTCCACAGTGGACGCCATCTCCCTGGACCTACACTCATCTCTGGACCATCTGGACAGTAAAGACACCTACTTTAGACTATTGTTTATTGACTTCAATATTATAATTTTCAAGCAAACTCATCATCAAACTCCAAGACCTGGGACTCAACACCCCCCTTTGCTGCTGAATCCTTAACTTCCTGACCAACAGACCACAATCAGTAAAGATAGGCAGCAACACCTCCAGCACAAGGATGCCCCACAAGGCTGCGTCCTCAGCCCCCTACTCTACTCCCTATACACTCATGATTGCGTGGCTAGATTCTGCTCCAACTCCATCTATAAGTTTGCATCTGGTACCACCACAGTGGGCCGTATCTCACATAACAATGAGCTGGAGTACAGGAAGGAGGTAGCAAGCTTCGTAACATGGTGTCATGACAACAAGCTTTCCATCAATGTCAGCAGAACAAAAGAGCTGGTTATTGACTTCAGGATGGGGGGCAGTGCTCATGCTCTAGTCTACATCAATAGTGCTAGGACTGGGAGGGTTGACAGCTTCAAGTTCCTAGGAGTCAACATCACCAATAGCCTGTCCTGGTCCAACTACGTAGATGCCACAGCCAAGAAAGCTCACCCGCTGCTCTACTTCTTCAGGAGGCTAAAGAACTTTGCCATCTCCCCTTTGACACTCACCAATTTTTATTGATGCGCCACTGCAAGAAACTGCAGAGAGTTGTGGACATAGCTCAGCACATCATGGAAACTAGCTTCCCCTCCATGGACTCTGTCTACACTTCTTGCTACCTTCGTAAAGCAGCCAGTATAATCAAAGACCCCACCTACCCTGGACATTGGGCAGAAGATACAGAAGCCTGAAAGCACATTCCATCAGGCTCAAGGACAGCTTCTAGTCCACTGTCATAAGACTACTGAATGGTTCCCTAGTAATGATAAGATGGACTCTTGACCTCAATCTACCTCATTATGACCTTGCACCTTATTGTCTACCTGCACTGCACTTTCTCTGTAGCTGTGACACCTTATTCTGCTTTCTGTATTGTTTTACCTTGTAATACCCCAATGCACTGTGTAATGATCTGTATCAATGGTATGCAAGACAAGTTTTTCATTGTACCTCAGTACATGTGACAATAATAAACCAATTCCAATGCTCAGCTGTTCACATGGCTCACAATGACTATGCCAACAATAATGTAAAGAAACAGGAATCTGAAATACAACATGGGTGTATACAAACATTTGAAAAAAAACTCCAAGTGCTCATTTCTAAAAGGATAGCACCGAAAGGCAGAGAAATTGTATTTAACTTGTACAGAATCTTGTTTTGACACACTTGTAAGAATTAGAATTAGGTCTCAAAATTTACAAGTTTAGCAGATAAGTAAAAAGCTTGAGATACAAACAGAATGCAACACTCTGACGAAGAGTCCCAGACCTGAAATGTCAACTGTTTTCTCTTTCCACGGATGCTTTTTGACCCACTGAGTGTTTCCAGCATCAGCAGTTTTTTTAATATATATACTTTCAAAACTAGATTCCTTGCTAGAATATCATGCTGGCTCCCAGCAGATCAATCCCATCAGTTGCAGTGCCCCACATTTCTGTACACCCCTCCTATTTGTGTCTCTCATGTGTCGATCAACTCCCCTATTGATTCTTTTGCCATAAAGAAGTGATCTACAGTAACCAATTCACTTACCAATGCGTCTTTGAGATGCAAGAGGAAACCAGAGCACCAAAAGGAAACCCACATGGTTAAAAGAGAATGTACAAATTTTACAGAGTCAGAACCCAAGGTCAGAGTTGAACTGGAGTCCCTGGGACTGTGCTAACTGCTGCACCACCATGCTGTCCACTCCAAGTTCGTGACACATTCCTAGTAGATGCTGAGTTGCTGGACTCCACAAGGGGATTTCCCTGCAAATATGCCAGGAAAATCATCTCTACAATCTCATGTCATGTCAAATCTGGCATAGGATTGGAAACACCATTAATTCTGAAGGGGCTTCTCGGCCTGGAGAACGGAGAGAATAAGTCTTCTCTTAATTACTTGGTTTAATGTATTTAATGATTTTTCACCATTTTAATGAACCTTATATTTTCTCATTGATTTACTCTTAATATTTTTCATAAATTTTAATAAACCTTAGCTCACTCCTCTGACAGAAACTGAAGCTCTGTGCCCACCTTTGTATTCTGCCAAACAACTTGTCACGGTTGTTCAGCCACAGATCTATACTGCCCGAGGCCTAATCATTAGTGAGACACCACTGTCTGACTCTAGTCCAAGAAAGTGCAGGTGGACAGAGAAGGTGGGAAGTAAACTAGGCCAGATCTTGTCCACTTTTCACTCAAAGACTAAGAGGTGACCTGAGAAAGAAGATCATTATGGGTGTTAAATGATTGACAGAGAGTGGATTGAATGTAAAGCTCTTAACCTCAGGGAGACAAATAACATAGCTGCATTTAAGAGGGAGCTAAGTTCTCCTTCTGAGGCAGTCCAAGGTAAGTCCTAAATAATGGAGAAAGAAATAAAGGATGTGCACTGGTGGATCTAATTGAAGAGTAGGACCTAGCTCACTTAGAACATAGAGAAGGGAATGAGGACAATCTTAAATAATCTCTAATACGTTGTACACACTAGCTTTGTTTTGGCTCATATTGTTTATCATAAAATATCTGCATACCTTTGTTCTTTTGTTTGTTAACATCAATGTCAAAACTGAAAAATTAAAAGGTAATTACTTTTAGGAAAATTAGCTTCCACTTCAGTGTCATATACAGAAAGGACAGTGCTCTATGGAATAATTACTAACAGCTGTATATGGAGCCTTCATGGTTATGTGTGACTTTTCATGCTATATACAATTCCATATGGCACTAAAAGGACATAATGTTATGATTTAAAACTGGAAATCATGTACTAATTAAAATAAAACGAAAGACAAAAACACAATTTGATCATATCTTTTTAATATGACTGTCATCATTAGCACACAGTGCGTATTTTTTTTAATTTAACAGTCCATGTTTGAAAGTAAACTCTTAGCATGGCACAATATAGTCTGCATTATGCAGTAATATTTAATACAATAAAGTTAATCCATCCATAGCCAAGTGTGACACTGTAGGCCAATGATAATGCACCTGTAATCAATAAGGACCAAATAGGATTGAAGTATTCTGAAATATGCATATTCTGAGGAAGGAAAGCTAGTAATTTCAAACTATTTACTTAACAGAATGCAGCAATATAGTATAAAATTATGGCTCGTTACAGGTGTAGTATCAGAACCAAGGTTAGAGGCACATTAATGGAAAATTAACAATGTTTTTAAGACACTGACCTACTTTGAAAGAAAACTCCCTTTCCTTTCCCTCTTCATTCCTCCCACTTTACTCAGCAAGACCTTAAGTACATCCTTCTTTCTTATGTTTTACATAGTGAATATACAGTAAGTGGTGAGTCTAGAAAATCCATTGTGCACTTTTCCAAGTGAATCACATTTCTGTGTAATGAAAATAACGTTTTTTTGCATTGCTCATCTCTTTCTGAACCTGCCACCCCCACCCCTTGCTAAATTTGCTGAATATTTATAATTGATAAACTCCTGTGCTACCTACCTTCCTAGCCTATGGTAGAATACCAACGAAGTATCCATATTTAATGCCATCTCTCTTAAATTTAGTGGGGTGCACACTCAATAGAGGTTGAAGGAGATGTTGCTTAATATTGCAACATAATGCTTATCTGCATCTTTCTCCTTGTAAAACTGAAATTTGTCACTGTCAGACACAACGTAACAATTCAGGTGACCACCAGTTTTTCCCCGTTTCACAGATATGGCCACATCTTCCTGTTGGAATTTACTTTCTTTCTCCCCCTTCTGTCTCCAACTGCCGGTTTTTAAAGTAATTGATACCTTGACAAGTTTGGTCTTACTCCATCACAGGGATGTGTTCAACCCTTTCCCCTTCTTTGCAACTTAAAACATTCTTGTTTTCCCACTTTTCCAATTATGATGAAGGGCCCTTGACCTAAAACATTTCTTTGTTTATCTCCCCACAATGGAATTGTGTTTCTGTACTACATAATACCCTAAAATTCAATCCAACTCTAACAAACCATATTTGAAACCAATTTAAAGAAAAACATGAAGACAAATACTAACCTCTTCTTAGTGATCACTGCATTAGTTGTTAAAGTAGATGTAAAAGAAATAATTAAGCAACTAAGGAATTAACAAAGGCCTAAGCAAACTCTCAACAAATGAGTTAACTCACCTATGTAATCCAAATAAATCAGGTAATGCATACTTTAATGTGAGGGCATAATATCGAAGTGAATTCACAACTCCAACTTGGCATTTGTTTCTTCAATGTATTCAACTTCTTTTCACAAGGATATGTATTGTTGGAAATTATTCTTCGAAAAACATGCCACAGTGCCGACCTATTTGTTTTTCTGCTTACATTCCCCTCCATATTCTTTGCCTTTCTCAAACTCTGCAATTTGATTGAAAATTTCCAGCAGGTTTTGAGGCATACTTTTCACTGCCTTCCCTGTTGCAGCATTATGATTATGAGGGTTTTCTTTGGAATTTTCCCTTTTATCTTCCCTGTAATGTCTATCTACACTTTCATCTCTCCAGTCCTTGGAGCTACTTTCATGTACAAAGTTCTTTCTTCCATCTCCACTTTTTCCATAATCACATCTTTCATCTTTGCTATTGGAATTAATTAACTGAGAAACTTTCCTCTCATGTTGGTACTTGTCACCTGATAAATGTGAATATTCTGACCACGAAGACTCAAAGTAGCTCCTATTGCTTTTTTCATACGTTTTACTAATGCTTTCATTATCAAATTCATATTCTTGACTCCACTTCCTAATTTTGTCTTGGTCATTTGATTTTTTGTCACACAGTCCCCTGCCTGTATCTGTTTTGTGCCTTTTGTCACGCTGACAATGACTATCATGAGTTCTTGAACTATATAAAGAGTTTCTGTTATCTTCAGACCTACCTTCAAGAGGATCTAAAATTTCAACTGATGATGAAGAAACTGAACAGTACCTTCTTTTCTCCATGATTTCTGACCATTGGTCAACTGGACTTTCATTTTTCTCCAGCAACTTTGCTACTTCCTGTTTCTGATTCAGAAAGGAAGCTGAAGTATCAGCTGGAGGAGTATACCATTCTTTTTTATTGGTATGCATATGATAAATTTTCTCATCACATGAACTTTTACTTAAACGCCTCTTCTGACTACGTGAGGAACCTGAACGTTTTCTCTGTCGCTTCTTTGTTGATTTGTGTTTCCTAGAACGTTCAGGTGAAGATGATGAACTAGACCATGAAGACTCAGGTGAGTCGGGTGAAGACGATGAAGTTGATTTCTTTCTTTTTTTCTTCATTCTAAATGGAAATGTACAGATTATAAAATTGCTCCTACACAGAATCAAATGACAGAATTCTTTTACCTCAATGTACGCATTATTTTGAAAGCTAGATATTGCTAACTCAGAACCCAAGCCATTATTTTTTGAATTACAAGAGATTAGCTGCCACTAAAAGAACAAGACTTTCACTAAACATTCTGTACTTCTGAATAATTGCACAGTATGTTGATGACAAACCACATCACAATTAACTGTCATTTTAGAATAGGGTTTGAAATGTCAAATGTTATCTCCAAGGTCAAGTTTTCAATCATAGAATCAATTTCACTTCAATCAATTGAGCATTTTAACAACAAAGGGAGTATTTAAATAATTCTCAATTTTGAGGAACACAAATAAAAAGGTTTACATACCCAAAGCTATTGGTAGGGAAGGTATAGTATATCCTGTGCTATTAGGTTTTATACATGATCAATGGTGCACACAAAGCCAAAAAATGTAAGGTTGCTCTCCATCTAAAAAATTGAACTACATCTCCAGGCCTTTGCAGTCAGCTTCTAAATAGCTCATTGTGTGAGTCCTTTTAAAAGTACGGGATAGACAAACAAGTAGCAAAGTGAACCATTTTGGATTTGTCTAATTTTAAAACAAATCAAGTATTTTCAATTTCAAAGGCTAGTACAAAAGACTAAAGTCATGGTTACTAATTTGTAATAAACATTAGTATCCTCTACAGATAAACCTTTATATTGAAATCTGTAAAAGATAGCTTAAATTTGTGACCAGTGATCAGTTGCATGCCAGCCAAAAACAAAATGTAAATTCTTCACACATTTTATATCCTACCTTTCCAGATCTCATTTTCTCATGGGGCATTGCACAACTGCATAAACTGCACTCCTCTGAGAAATTTACCTTTTTTCTTCTTTTAACAGCTTACGCAATTTCTCTGCACTTGACACCTCGATTTTTTTCTCTTCTTCTCTCGTTTCTTTTGTTTTTTTTTCAAGTGATTTCTTTTATACCCAGTCATCATGAAATTGCGGCAAAATTGCATTCAGTTTTCAGTCAGCAACACCATTGATAACAATTATATTCAGAAAACCATGTTAAGTTAACAAATAATAACCAAATATTGATCAGTAATAAAAATGTTATGATTTGTATAATTGTTAATCAAGAGAGCATATGAAACAACACATTAGGTTTAATGGAAGCATTGACAGGCAATTAAAAAAATGAATTTCAAAGAAACACAGACGGGCAACCAAAGAAGGAAGAAAGCAGTATATATAAAAGCAGTATGTACAACAAGTTAAAACATTTTGTAGTGAAAAAACAAAATAGGCAAATAAAAAATGTCCAATTTGAAAATCCATAGAAAATCAAAAGACAACGTTTACACAACAGAGAAGTAAACCAAGCAAACAACAAAGCAAGGGAGTCATGGAATATCACACATTTAATCATGATTATTTTAAATAAAGATTTTGTAGAATTTACCAAAATGCGTTTCAGAAAACAAACCAAAATCACCATGTATTACCAGTTGTTCCCCAATGACCAAAGTACAAACCAAGTTTGTGCAGCAGAATCCAGTTCAGATCAGGTGTGGTGTGTAATAAATTTCAGCAGCCGTTGCCCCAGAAAGAAAATGCACACAAAGAAACAGAACAAGGGAAAAAAAAATCAGTAATGCAAGAAAATTTTTTATATAATATGAAACCATCCAACTAAAAATAACTTACGTAAAATAATATCTAAGATTTTGCCAAGGCATCAGTACAAAACATGGAAATCTGATTTGCTTCTCACAATATTAAACAAAAAGAATCATTAAAGTTAACATACAGTAAAGTTAATGTGTTTTCTGGGGGAGGAAAGGAAAAGGAAAGAGGTACGTGAGTGACAATAAAGGGGCTTTACAACATCTGGGGAGCAGGAGAACATTAGTCAGAATGAAATCCTGAACAACCTAGAAATGTGCTGTGATTCAAGCCTACTTATCCCTCAAACAACATCATGAAATAAAATTATCTAGTTAACAACACTGCTTTATCAGAGTTTGCTGTGCAGAAATTGGTTGCTGCCTTTCTCATATTTCAATAGTCATCACACTTCAAAAGATCTTCGATATCTCCAGGTCATTAAATGCATTATACAAATATTAGTCTTAAATCTAAGATAAGAGTGACACTTCAATTTTCATACTTATACTGCTGAACTATCTAAAACATTGAATTGAGTATTTTTGGTTCTAAAGCATTCGTGCATTCATTTACACAACATATTGGTTGAGAGAATTTATTTGCAACCACACAAGTACTTAATATGGATAGATCACAAGGAGCAATATTTTGCCTTTAATCACTGACATTACAAATAGTTTTAATACTTTGGATTTACTTCAGATGAAAAACCTGTCAACTTCAAGGTAGAAATTACAAAACATACAATAGTGCAAGATACAAAAGTAAAATTCAAACAAACCATTGATTCCTTGCCTTTCCAAACACAAAATGTAATGGTAATATTGATTGTGCTTGATTACAATTCTTCTCCTAATATGTTTTTTTCTGAATTCCTTTTGAGTTCTCCTGCTCCATATTATCAAGGACAGACAGGCAATTTACAGAGATTAAGCATTTGAGCCAAACACAAGAAGGTTCTTGTTGTCACCTGTCCTCAAACTTTCCATCCCTCAATGAAATCACTATCTAGATTGTTCTCGATCACAAATGTCAATTCCTGTCCAAATTGATAGCCGGACAAGTCTAGAAAATTGTGTAACATTTGAAAACTTGTAGGCCATAAGAGAAGCGATTTAATCTCGGAACACAAGAAAAATTTTAAACTGGAGAGTACATCTGGTTCCCTCAAATTTTTAATTCTTCAGAATATTGAACACCCTTCTGAAAAATCTTCTAAAACATAGTTCCTCCAGCTTTGATGTGCTAAGCAATACTTCCTTGGTTTAACTGTACAGAAGATTTGTAATTGGGAAGGCATGTCTTTTGTTGTAACTGTGCAAGTTAGAGATGTAAACTGTTTTGTTAGTTTTCTCAGTATAAACTTAGCATGAGAATAGTGCTAACCTCCTCAACAATCCAACATCAGCAAGAAAAGTCACCTCTCTCAAGAGACATTTTCTTTCATAGTCTCAAGGTAAAAACAAAGTCAAATGCACACCTCAACATGTGATAACAATAATGCTATCCAGAATCAACTGTGCATCATCATCTATCCTCCATTCTCCACAAAAACCATCCTAAAAGTTGATCAAGAAAAAACTTGACCAATGTAGCAATGTTTTTTTCTCTCCCAACTGGTAAACTCCCCTCAATGAATGGCCCAAAAGATGGTCAGGACTTCTCCATGTAGCAGGTTAAAGTCCTATATTCCATATCTGACCATTATTGAAATGCAACAGTACACATCTCACACAAACGTGCCATTAGTTTTATTTGCTAAATATATCTAATAGTCTTTTCTGAGTGAATCTGGCAAAAGAACAGTGGTAACTGTTTATATTAAAGATAGAACTGAACTATGTAAATCACCTGCATGTGTTTCCTTAACTTCTGTAAAGCTTCCTCAGCCTCACTGAAAGTTTCATCGAGATTCAATGCTTTTTTATAGCAATTCTCAGCATTCACCAACTTTTCTTCTTCCTCTAACCTGTTAAAATATTTTAAAGAGTAAGTGATCAGTTACTTTCCTGAAAAAAAAGTTATAGAATGGTTGCTGATTTAGAGTGACAATATGACATTACCCTCAAAATTAAGCATTTTCAGAGGCACCACAGCAAGCTGAACTCCACAGTATTAATGCTCTGAGCAATTCCAAAGATGCTGAAATTATCTGAACTTTTAGTTGCAGGGTGGGCCAAAAGTTATAGCTCACTTCTCACTATCTATGCCATACCTCCGTAGTAGGTCACATCTCAAATAACAATGAGTCATACAGGAAAGCGACAGAGAACTTAGTAACATGGTGTCATGACAACAACCTTTCCCTCAATGTCAACAAAACAAAAGAGCTGGTCATTGACTTCAGGAAAGGGGGCAGTGTACATGCACCTGTCTACATCAATGGTGCTGAGGTTGAGAGGGTTGAGAGCTTCAAGTTCCTAGGAGTGACCATCACCAATAGCCTGTCCTGGTCCAACCACGTAGATGCCACGGCCAAGAAAGCTCACCAGTGCCTCTACTTCCTCAGGAGGCTAAAGCAATTTAGCATGTCCCCTTTGATACTCACCAACTTTTATTGATGCACCATAGAAAGCTTCCTATCTGGATGTGTCAGGCCTTGGTATGGCAACTGCTCGGCCCAAGACGCAAGAAACTGCAGAGAGTTGTGGACACAGCCCAGCGCGTCACGGAAACCAGCCTCCCCTCCATGGACTCTATCCATACCTCTCGCTGCCTTGGTGAAGCAGCCAGCATAATCAAAGACCCCACCCACCCGGGTCATTCTCTCTTCTCTCCTCTCTCATCTCTCATCAGGCAAAAGATACAGGAGCCTGAGGGCACATACCACCAGGCTCAAGGACAGCTTCTATCCTACGGTGATAAGACTATTGAACAGTTCCCTTATACAATGAGATGGACACTTGATCTCACAATTTACCTTGCGTGACCTTGCACCTTATTGTCTTCCTGCACTGCATTCCCTGTAGCTGTGACACTTTACTCTGTATTCTGTTATTGTTTTTACCCTGTACTACCTCAGTGCACTGTGTAATGAATTGATCTGTACGAACAAGTATGCAAGACAAGTTTTTCATTGTACTTCAGTACAAGTGACAGTAATAAACCAATACCATATTGCCAGAAATGCTGCCGCTTAAATATAAATAATGCAAAACTGGAATACTATACAAAATAAAAAAACAAAATATATTACTTAAAAATGGAGACCAATGAGATGTCTGTGCTGTAGTGAAATCACGCATCCTCAAACCCATTTCTTACCAGAAACTGTTTTAACTCTTATTGTATTTAATAAAACAGAGCAATTTATAGTACATACAACTTATCAACCATAACATTAAATATCGAATACAATAATTTCACACTCACTGGCCTCCTCTTTCCACTAGAGTCTGACAGAGATATTTCTTTGCATTCCTGTGTGTTGGACAGGTTTCCAAAGCCAAGTCAAAGTCAGAAATAGCTTTGCTTAGACTTCCTTTTGTTGCATAGCTAAAATAAATAGAGAAACAAATATTAATGAGATCCATCACAAAAAGTATTACTTGATGAATTATTTGCAGTTAGTAATCTCACAAGTGAAAGTAAAATGTTTAAAAGAAAAGCATGGAGGAATACTTGAAGTTATTTGGCCCCCTCAAATTATCATGAAAAAAATCATACAAATTACTCCAGACACAGGGTTTAACCAAAACTACCATCTCCAAATTAAATGGTAACAATGTTTGAGCAAAACACATTACTTTTAAACAGAGTACACATATTGATTTACAAATTATGTAGAAACTGTTTGTAGAACTGTGGTAAGATGAAACAGGATTAGTGATTTCCCTGTTGCAATAGCTACATAATGGCCAAATATGTCAACAAGATGGCTGACTTAAGTTTCATTTTAGGCTGTGGTTACACAATTAGGCCTGTCTGAGAAGTTTATTGGAAATCATGTGGTGGTTTCCAGCATATTGCGTATTGGTGGCCTTGCCTTATATGGAATTGTTATTCACTTGTAGGGGACAACGAGACCCTGAACAGTATAATAAGTCTTTTTGAGGGATGTATTGGAGCTTCTCCATGGGCTGGATCGTGACCAGCCAGTGCTTGGCGACCTTGATACCCCTTCATGTCTCGAAGTGTTAGAACTCCCTGGCGGCCAAAGACTGAGTGGTTAAGAATACACAAGCAGCGCTGCTAATTGTTAAATGCTGATAAGTATTACTGTGAATTGCATGCAAGCTTGAGTTTGATTTATTAGTGGAGAAGCAAATAAAGAAGTCTGATTTTTTGTTCTTTTAGTTGAGTTAGACTAGGTTTGTAGCTGTAGTTACAAAAGGCAAATTAGATCTGTAGCTAAGAGTTAACCAAGAGAAACAAAAGGACTGCAGATGCTGGAATCTAGATGAAAAACACGATGATGCTGGAGGAACTCAAACAACACCGCGATCTGCACCTCCCCACTACCAGTCACTTCAACTCCCCCTCCCACATTACCACTGATATGTCAGTCCTCAGCCACCTCCACTGCAGGAGAATTCCAAGCACAAACTGGAGGAACAGCACCTTATTTTCCATCTTGGAACCTTGCAGCCTAACAGCATGAACATTGAATTTTCCCACTTCAGGTAATCCCCACCCCCTTACTCCACATCCCACCCCTCCCACCATGTTTCTTCTCTTCTTCCCACTCCTAGCTTCTTTTTTGATACCTCTCTCTCCTTACCTTTGACCCATCCCTCGGTGGATCTGCTCTCCCCTCCTCCCCCGCACCTGCCTATCACTATCTCTTACCTGCATCTATCACCACCTTGTGCCCACCCTGCCTCCCCTCTTTTGAACACCTATCACTACTCTGCTCTTCCCTCCTATATATTGGACTTCCCCTTTTCCTATCTTCAGTCGTGAAGAAGGGTCCTGACCCAAAATGTTGACCACCCGCTTCTCTCCACGGATGCTGCCAGGCCTGCTGAGTTCCTCCAGCGTCAGTGTTTTTCAATAAAAGTTAACCAAAATTACTTGAGTTACTAATTTCTTTTTTCTTTTAGTTATTTGCTGAATAAAGTTACCTAATCAAGCTATTTGTGTAGTTTGCCGATTCAGTTGCTCAAGAGGAATCAAAAGAAACCTGAGCTCTGTTTTGAGACAAGAACTTCTAAATCCTTAGATCTTGAATAAGCAAACATTAACCAAACTGTAAGACTGCACGAACATAAGACATGGGATGAGTAGACAAAATGGCCCCAGGAGCCTACTTTGCAGTCGTGGTTGGTCTTGTGCCTTGATGCTACTTTCTGGCCTGATCACCATATTCTTCGATTCTCTCAGTCCAAAAAACTATCAATGACTGAGCATCCAAAGTTCTCTGAGGCAGAGAATTCCAGAAATGTACAACTCTCTGTAAAAAGAATATCTGCAGCCGGGTTGGAAAGTGAGTTGTATGGAAGACATGATATTGGGCTATTTCTATTCTTCTAAAAAAAATGAGATGTTTTCCTGTGTAACCTACCTTTATCTCTTTACAGACTCAATGTGTCTTCCACACAGCTCACTTTCCAACCGGCACTGGATATTCCGTGCCCTATCCGTCCCTCCTCTGCCCTCTCTGCATTAAATTTAATTTGTTTTCTCTCTTTCCCAGTTCTGATGAAGGGTCTTCAATCTGAAATGTTAACTTTGTTCTTTTATTCCCCAACAGATGTTGCCTGACCTACTGTTTGCAACCCTTTTTTTGTTTTTATTATGGGTCTTCAGAAGTGTACACAATGTGATTTCTTTTTCCTTCCTGCTTTTCACTGTTACCCTTCCTCAGTTGGAAGGTGATCCATGTTGGTATGACTCTTCATGTTGCATCAGTTGGTCATTCAAGTGAAACCTAGAACAAGTGGACTGCTGAACCATGTGCTCCTCACAGTAGAGCCCAATATAATTTACTACCCTTGTACACAATGCAAACAGCAGTCATTCAGTAGCAATTAGAATCCTGGCCTCCTTAAAACAGACATAAAAGCCAACTGCGAAACTCTCAGAGTGTTATTTTGATTCAGGAGCTTGACACATTGCTTGGACAACACCATTTGCTATGTTTATCCTCATGAATAGATCTAAGTCCATAACTCTTAAAAATATTAAGTGTGTTAAGATCAGCGTGGCCAATTAAGTGTTTCTACAATCATCTACAATCTCTCATATACTTACAGAGCACCACGAGCCACAAGAGCTTCAACATTATTGCTGTCAATTTCTAAAGCTTTGTTGTACTCATTCATAGCATCTACATGGTGTCCTGCTTTAAAATGGTCCACCCCAGCCTTGACACTGTGGGAAATAAGCATAAATTCAATTCAATACAAAATATTCAGTAATTTGTTTCTTCCAATGATTCAAATAGGCAAGTTGATATATTATCAACATTTTATTGAATATTCAAATAAAACATTATGGTGAAGGTATCAAATTATTATTTTAAAGCTACATTATTGGGGATTGGAATTCACTTTTTGGATATTCTAAATCGAAAGATCACCAGGGAAAGAAAACATTATGTTGCTTACTTCCCCATAGTTCTACTGCAGAAAAATGACCCATTGGCTAAATATAAGTAATGTTAATAACAAGGAAACATAAGAAGCCATATATAAACATATAAGCCATATATCAGGAATTAAACTCTGTGCAATCTGTATGAACAGCATGCAAGACAAGCTTTTCACTGTACCTCAATACACGTGACAATAATAATAAACCAATTTCAGTGAAGATATCACAAAAGTAGATTTTGACAATCCACTTGCTCTCGGATGGCTTTTTGTCAGCTGTCCTCACACATTACAAAAGTTAACCAATAGTATCTTTTAAATATGATTGCTATATTACTTCTTCGACTATAAACAATTTGAACATTATGTAAGCAAAAGAAGAGCTAATGAAAGTTTGTATCTGCTTTCCTTGCGAGCAATCCAATCCACAGATCAGTTATACACTTTAGATCAAATGGGTAAAATTACTACCATTCATCCTTTTAAGTTAACCAAACTGTAATCACATACCACTTTAATGCCCAAGATGCTGACTGTTTTTTCCTTAAAGCTGCAGCATAATCATCTCCTATAAAATTTTTGCTGTTGAAGAAAGAAAAGAATCATCAAACTTCATACATGAAAATTATGGCATGTTATTTTAGAATAAGCAGTATTTGTAAGACTACCTCATCAGTTTGGGTAACCTTGAATGCTTACGAACTAAAGCATAAATCAGCAAGAGTATTTTTACTTGTCATTTTAAGAATTCAACTGTGGAAATCTATGAACAGCCACAAATTTATCAACTATCAATCAACCTAACAAGTTGTTGCAGAGTTCTTATACAGAAACAGTGTCGGGATAGAACAAGAAAACAAACTTCTAACAACCTGAAAAGATATTTAAATTGAACATTTTATATTGCTGCTCCATGGTCTTGGCTTTGTAGCAAATCAGAAGGCACAGCATTAAAATATCAATAAACTGCAGATCCTGGAAATCTGAAAGTAATACAAGGTGCCAGAAACACTCAGTAGGTGCTACCTGACCTGCTGTATATTTCCAGCATTGTTTTATTTCAGATTTCCAGCATCTATATTTTGTTGCATGACAGTATCATTGGTAGTAAAATTACGTATGATATCTGTTTTCCATCCAAGGCCACAACAGAAATGAAGTCATTACTGACCTAGAGCACTAAAAAAGTTGCAGTTATGTAAGTGAAAAGCAAAATTTTAACATCTTAAAATTCAAAAAGCTTCTAGTAACCTAATGGATCTTTCTTATCGCAAGTTGGCTCTTTTCCAAAATTAAAACTATCAGTAGCACATTATTTAATTTGTATTTGTTCTATTTTTATTTGACTTGAATGTAGTGTGACGCAGATACCATAGCTTAGTGACACATGTCCAAAGCACTTTCATATCAACAACATTGAATAACTCCTGTTTCTATGTGTTTTTCCCCCCACACAGCAATACAACAGTGCAAGCTTAGCTGGTCAATGCAGTTATGTTGATGCAAATATCACCCAACCGAGAATAAAGGATAAAGAATTCTTTTCCATAAATATCAATCATTATCTTGCTATCTGTTATCTGATATCTTCAGTTATCTTTTCTTTATTGTTACATTGCCTGCACAAAGGTCCTGGATCCATCACAATTTCTAGCATTTCACCAACATCAGTAAGATTTAAACATTTTTCAGTCAAGCAAAAAAAAAAAATTAAGGGAGCTTTACTGGAGCATTACCAAACATAAGAAATATGTTCCAAAGTTTCAGGTTTGGCAACTGCAGGCCAGGTCACTAATGTTGTAATGATTAAATTCAGGGATGATGAAGGGCCTAGACTTAGAGCATCTCAGATAACCTATAACTCTAGACTGGAGGAAATTAGAGATTAAGCAGGTAGAAATAAGGCCATGCAGGTATTTAAAAAACAAAAATTGGTTTATTTTAAATCATGGCATTGCTTAACCAGGAGCCAAGAGTGTTTTTGGTGACATTGCAGGGTGGGTGAGGTTATCAGGATATGAAGGAAAAAACAGGGCTTGGCAAGGATCCTTAAAAGAGACTGGATATTAGCATGTGGGCACTAAAAGGAAAACCATTACAGACAATTCTCTGACTATAACAGGGTAGATAAGAATGGAAATGGTATGCATGGTTTCACCCAACGTGGTCAATTGTGTCAAAGACAGGCCAAAAAGAAAGAGGAGGTTTTGATCACCACTGTTTAAGAAAGGTCTGCAGTACCGAAAAGAAACCAGAGTTCTCTTTGCAACCAAGATTACCTTGGTATAGTAAAGTTTTTGGTAGACAAAAGGATTAATAATCTTATCCACCTGAACTGATGGTGAATGGCTAAACCTGGTCCATAAACATTGAATTCAAGAGGCCAGCTGCCCTAATCCTGCTACTATCATAACGGATAACAGTAATGGCCTGAAAGGAGAATCAGACATCGAAGGTGGCATCAGTGGCTGCAGGAATGTTGTGACTAGAGAAAAATTAAAAACAAATAGGGAGCAAGTTCTTCTCCCAGGATATACAGAGAAGGAAATGGCGTTGAGAGCGAGAAAAAGAAATATTGGTGTAGAGCGATAGAAGGAAGCAGTAAAAAGAAAACAACATCTATGATTAAAACTATGGGAATAGCAAGCTCACATTCGATGGCAAAAATCAAAGACTTAACCATGGATACAGGTTTGGAAGCAACTAGTGAACTCAGAGCACAGAGAATGTGGTGATTTGAAATCACTGAGAATGAATGCTTAGTACAGAAGCTGAGGTAGGAAAGCTGTGAAAAATTCTATAAGACTTGGTTAGGCAGTAGATAATAGCAAGGGAATTGGAACAAAGAGATGCCAAGGGAGAGAGTGCCACAAGAATGGTGGGAACAGGATATGGATGACAAAGTTCACGTGCCCTCCACAAGATTTGGGTGGAACTGCTGGCAAAGGTATCAGCAAGCATGGAGGTGTCACTTTAGGGGACATGAAGTGTATTTCAGAAAGGGTGTTATCACCCATCTACCAAGTTTCTGTCAAGTCAATAGTAGCAAACCAATTGTGGATGGGAAATTCCCTTTTCCACAGTGAATAGAGTGTTTGGGGGAAGATGTTCACAGATAAGGGATCCATTAGTAGAGTCCACAGGATCAGCACTTGGTGGATTGAAATGGATGAGAAAATGGTTGAAAAGCTTAGCCCTCGTAAGCAAGCTACATGGGGAGATTTAGCAAAAGTTTAATAGGGAAAGTGGGATTGGTGCTTTTCTGGGGATCTCAACAGAGGCACAGTGGAAATCAAGCCCAGAATGATAGCAGTGGATTAGGAAGGAAAACTGAAGGGTTGAGTCCAGATTTGGTTTCTTATTTAATGTTGAAACCTCTTATTTGAAACATTAAATTCATTTATTACTAATAATATTCTGTATTTTGCCCCTAACTCAGTTCTTCAGCTGTTCATATTCCAGAACATACCTCTGGCATCTCCAACTTGTATGACTTTAACATGACCTCATTTCATCCATTTTCCACGTACTTCAAATTGTCCAAACTTTCATCACTAATATTCTGCCCCATCTTCATCTGACTCCATGTTCTTCAACACATTTTAAATCTTTGCCTGCAAATCTCTCCAGAGCCTCTCTTAGATCTGGTTGGACTATCCTTTCCTCCCAAATGTTGCCTTCCATTTGCACTTTCCTTCACCCTACCAATGGCAATAAGAATTATCTACCATGTTACAGACTCAGTGAAAGTCCCTTTAAGATAGAGAGTGTGTGTGTATGTGTGTGTGGGGCGTGCTTACGTCAATAGAAGATAAAGGACGTAATGACGTTGTTGAAGAAGTTAGAAGAGAGAGAGAGAGAGAGAGAGAGAGAGAGAGAAGGGAGAGAGACACCAGCCTGCTTGTTTTCTCTATCGATGGATGAGAAACAATAACTGTGTTTGCTACTGAAATCCATGTATGGAAGTTGGAAGTAATCCGGTGGAGTTCACTTTGTTGCTGACCCGTAGAAGGAAACAGGTATTTGTGTGTGGACGACCACGATTCGGATGCTTTTCGGGGTGAGGGAGTCACTACCAAGTAAACACTGAAGTGTCGTTTGGGTTCCATCGTGGAACATTTGGATTTCGTATTTACTCTCTCTATGTTTCTCTACATCTATGTCTTATCTTAAGACAACGGTGGGTGTTGAAGAAGCCCTTGCTCATGTTTCACCTTATGGCTTGCGGAACTGAACTTTAAGAACCATTCCGGAACTTGGAGTTTGGGACTTTGTCACACACACACGAAGAGTTTAGTTTTGGGGTTAACGTTCAAAGTTTAACATTTTTGAATTCTAACATACTAACATTTTTACTTTTATTTTACGTATTATCATAAGTAGTGATTAATAAAATAGTTTTTAACACTGAATCATGCTCAGTGTGTTTCTTTTGTTGCTGGTTCGTGACAACCAACATGATCCTACTCTATGAGGCTCGACTCTAAACCTATTTTGTCAAATCTCCCTTCCATCAATTGTCCAGCAATGCATCTTAATAAATCCCTCCTTTACACCATTTGTGAAGTGTCTTAGATGATACCTGCTCTTAAAGGTGCCATAAGCAAATTTGACCTCAGTTTCTGAAGAAGACAAATAAAGATTTGTGATGTTGGAGTGAAAGGTAAGAAAGCGTCAAACAATTGAAACTGAAAAATATTGCAATTCTAAATTGATTGTTACATCAGATATTTCATCTTTTGAAACTCAGCCTCAAAATATATTAATTCTGAAAATCTCACCTCTGCAACCCTCTCATCAGGGATGGCGATTCAATTTCACTAATTCCAAGTTTGCCCAATAAATATTCAACTGTTGATGGATTAGCAAATCCAAGTGTGTGGTGTAAAACGCTGTCATATGTTTCTGTAACATGACTGTCCAGTGTTGAATTTCGCCTGTGGATAAGAAAGCAAAGTATCTTAAAATGTTAAAAGCCATAGCAGGAATCAGTTTCTGATACTAGAATAGAAAACTATATCATCATCCGCTCCTATTTGATACGTTGTGAGGAGCAAATGACTCATACTGAACACCAATAGTAAAGGAGATGCTGTCTCTTGGAAGAGATGTTTAAAAAAAAGTCACAACTGCCCTCATGGGTGGGTGGATGTAAAAGAAATTGTATTGAACTGCATAATAGTACCCACGTTTCAGAAATATTTCATGGTTTTTGAAGTGCCTCCAAAACATTAGGTCTTTAAAAGGTTGAGGGAATCTAGAGGATTCTACATTACATCTACATTAATAATAAATCAAAGGCAGCTGGTCAGGATGTCTGAAGGAGCAATTTATAAATCACCCAGGGAATGAAGAAACAGTGCAAAATGGAAGCTATGGGTCTAATTTTCACAATGGCACCTCCAGTTTTCTTTTAAAACCTGGTAATTTATAGAATCAAATTATCCAATTACATACCAAACACATTTTAACAACAAATTTTACTAAAATCATGTCCTCTCAAAACATAAGGAAGTTTTGCCTGAAAGTTCAACTTTGTACCACAAGTCTCTTGCACAACCAGTTTCTTTCAAGTCAACTTGCCACATACACGAGGCACAAGAGCTTCTCCATCAGCCAAGACAGATTATCAAGACTGTGGTGCGTGTAAAGTAGCATAGCAATTTGCTATATAATCAGACAATTTATTGTACACATTCTGTAGGAAAGGAATGGGAGAGAACTGCATCAACAAGAAAAGTTACTTCTTTTCCAGTCAAAATAAAAGTAGGAGTAAATATTTCATTTAACAAAACTGTCTCAATCGATTTTGCATCACCCCTGTGCCACTATCAAGGTAGGGAGTACGCCATTGGGGTTGATCTGTGCTGTCATTTAAACTTACCGTGCAGGTGAAAATGTAAGCTTCTCTGTCAGAAAGGGCGAAAAATACCTGAATCAAGCAGAAACTTTAGGAAGTGAGCACATCAGCTGATTAAATGATGCTGATGGATTCAGAGAAATTCTGCACTCATCTAGTAATCAATAGAAGCCAAATTATAAGTTGAATGAATATTTTAAGTACTATTCTGTAAAATGTACTAATTTTTAAAAAATCATCTCAAACTATATTTTGGATTGTATTTTAACACTGAAATTTAATGACAAATGCTATTACATTAGATTTCAAGGATGCCTGCATCATATACCAAATGTTAAGTTGCTTAAAATGTTTTCTTCTTAATTGGTCCCTTGGGATCAAGGATGATTTCTTTCCATTTAAGGTCCATGGGTGCCATTGTGGATTTTATGGAGGATGAAGTGCCAGGGAGATTTAAAAAAAGGTGAGATAAATGGGCAATGATATGGCAGATAGAATATAATGTGGAAAAATGTGAGCTCATCCACTTTGGTAAAAAAAAATAGAAAAGTGGAATAATTTTTTAAATTACAAGAGACTGAAAGGTGTTGGTCTTCAGAGGGACCTGTGTGCTCTTACAGATGAATCACTGGAAGTTAACATGTAGGTACAACGTGGCAATTAAGATGACAAATGATATGTTGGCCTTTACTGCAAGAGGATTCATGTACAAAAGTAAGGAACTGTTACCCCAGTTATTGTAATTACATAGGACCCCCTTGAGCCCGCACCTGCAACATTGTGTATGGTCTTCATGCTCAAGAAAGGATATACTTGCAATTGAAAGTGCAAAACAAAGGTGCACCAGACTGATTTCTGGGATGAGGCTTTATCACATGACAATAGATTTATCAGATTGAGTCTACACTCCATAGTTCAGAAGAATGACAGATGATCTTAATGAAATATATGAAATTCTTAAGGGGCTTGGCAATGTTTATACAGTGATGAATGTTTTCACTCTAGGGTGCCTAGAACCAGGAGGTACAGTACTAAGACAAGAGCTGCCATTTAGAACAGAGATGAGAAGAAATTTCTTCACCCAGAGGATAGAAAAAAATCTTTGGAATTCTTTACTCAAGAGACCTTGTTGGCTCAATCACTGAGCTATTTCACATGAAAACAATAGATTTTTGGATATTAAAAGAACCACGGGTTACTGTTGGAAAATGATGCCGAGATAAACGAGAAAACAGATAATGAGAGGCCGAACTGCCTTCACCAGCTACTATTTCTTATTTTTGTAGTTCAGCAATGACTTGGAGTTTAGTTTCTGAATGTTAATGTGTTCAAGCATTGCCTGAGTACTGTAATTCAATGACTCAGGTTAGGGTAACCTTGGTTTGGAGTGGAGATGAAGAAAACTGAATAGTTTTCTGTTTGCTCTACAAATTAGTTCTCTTCCAGCAAGGAACTTTTTGGAGGCGAGATGCAGTAATACAGCTCAGAAGAGGAGGGCTGGTGCAATGACACAGCTTTGATTGAGCCCAGCCTGAACTGGTTTTGGTGGACCTGTTGGACAGGATCACAATTTTCGTAATATCAGGTTTCATCCATGGCATGGTAATAAATTTCTGAGCATTATCTAATTTGAGAAAGTTGCTCTATAATCCCTCTCGGTTGACAGAGTCTTAGACTCTTTTAAGGCCAAGAAGGCCCAGTACAGTCGTTGGTGCTGCTACTAACGCTTTTCTTCGATTTATCACAGAATGAAAACCATATCCATTGTTCTTCTTGATGGATGGAATATGACTCTGAGAGGAGGGAATGGAGGAAGAGCCTTCCAATTGCCTTCCCTCTGCATTTCATGCCAGTAGCATTCCTCTGCAATGTTTTAATGCTTTAGCAGAAATTTAATCTGCTCCAGATACCTTCTTGTATTTCAAACGCCTCTTGCTGGACTGGGGGAAGTACTAAGTTAAAGACTGTGTCTTGATTGAGGGGATCTTCATAAGACCTCCTGCCAGCTGGCAATGACTGGTTCTACGTCCTTGGCTCAGGGGATCCCTAAGTGTCTAGGTTTTGGATAGTCCTGAAAGTGCTGAAGAATCCATGCCTGTTGTGGTTTTTGGCTTATTGCTGGATCCCCTGAGCTCCTTCTACCCACCATCTATCATTAAGATCACAAAACTTTGTTGGACCTATGCTTGCAGATTAGTTTGTCTCCATTTTTCCAAGTTTTCAGTCCAAGAGGCCTTGTGTTTATGATTAATTAAGCCCTGGATTTCAACATTGATATCATTGAACCCTATTCTGATGTTTTCTGAAAAGCAAACAAAAACTGCAGATGTGGAAATCTGAAATAAAAACAAAAAAAAATTACTGAAGGTAGACAGCAGATCAGACAGCATCTGTGGAGAGAGAAACAAAATTAACATTTCAAGTTAATGACCTTTGAACAAAAATGCAAGGTGGAATTGCTAAAGGGCATAGCTCTCTGGCAGAAAAGCCAAATATCTCTTCACAAAATGTTAATTATGGGTACTTCAGGGCAGACCAGATACTGCAAACAATGTGCAGCTCCATTTAATTGGAAGTCAGTAGGTTGTCTGAGATGATAACTGAGTCAAGCTTTCTTTCCAGAATCTTTGAGCTTTTTGACATTAACTATCCTGCACCAGCATTCCCATTTCATCTCCACTAAGAGACCAGGGTTGATAGAGATGACAAACTGTAATATATGGGGGTTGGTCCACCAGTCATCAATACAGGCGATCCCAGCATTATGGAGGGTGGGGTGGGGGTTGCCTTCCTAGAAAACAGGCCACATTGCAACTTTTCATAACACAAAGCCACATCATCTGCGTGTGCATCAAGAAACATGAGTTGAAAAGCAATTTTGTGTTGATTGGTTTACATTTTTCCCCACACAAATTCCATGAGAGCGAATTTTATTCCATATCTCAAATTGTTGGGTAATGATTTATTAATTCTGTAAGGGCTAATTTCTGTGAGCCGAACTGCCATAAAGGGTCACCTATACCTGTCACTGAGCAAGTGATGCGTCCTCCTTGCGGTCCTTGCCCTATGACTTAATTCAGCAGGTGGCGATATCTGGTCCTTGGGTTTTGTACCACCTTCTCTGATGAGACAAGGTGTTGATTATGACAAGGCCATATTCCAAGCATTTCATCAGGAAGAGCACACCAATGCAGTTAACTTTTCCTAACTCTTCCTTGCTTATCATGGCATTCCAGAGGTGTGTGTCATTTCCAACTCTGGCATTGACGTGGAAGATTAACTTGTTTCCATTCGGGATTAGGACCTCGACCACAGATTCTGACCACTAAGCTGCAGGTCTCATGTGACGTGGTTGCTGGAGCTGGGTTAGTGGGGATGGAAAACACGTAAATACACACATACATAAACCATACTGAGAAACCAACAATACAAGCTATCATTCAGGTTGATGGAGGGGAAAAGGGAAATAAAGGTCATCACTGTGGTATTTTGTTTTAGTACCTGTAGTATGTGGGAAGATCTTCGCTACTGATAACACCCAATTTCCAATGAGAAAGGCGAGTTGGAAGAACCGAAGGGCGCAAAGTTACCGCAAGTCTTTCATGGTAACGATCAACATCTTTTACAACAACTGCAAAACAGATTTTTTTTAAAGAAATCAGAGATGTACAGTAGGTTGAGAGCAACATTTCAGTCGACAACAATTTTCCAGTAAGCATTCATATCAATTGTCAGTACCTCTTACAAGATCTCCTACTTGAAAGTAAGACAAAGGATCTTCATGTTTTCCATGTGAAGGTACATCTCTTACAGGACAAAGTGCCTATAATAGCAACATTTTAATTAATACATTGTTCAATTTTCTTTTATGTATTTTAGATTTCCTAAAGTCAGAGCAGGGCAAATTAAGAAGGTTTGATTAAAATAATAGTTTTGTGTACAGAAACATGAGTGCTGAGTCTTTAAACTTTCACAACTCTTTGAAGAAAAATCAATTAATTGCAACTTTCCTCAAATAATTACAGGCCAGATAAAAGTTATAATTTTGAAAAAGCATTACTGAAAGCGATTAGAAGCCTTAGGATTACTTGGTATGGTTAGCACATTGATGACCCAACTGACTGTTCAACTCATTGAATGAAGTAAACATGAAGGATACAAATTTCATCACAGAGCTCATAATATATTCCTTTACATCTCAAGTTATATACACGATTAAAAGTCAGAGGAGAAGTAGATTCGAAATGTGGCTAGATTTGGCAAGTATTTTCTCATCCCTGTCAAATATATGCTGATCCATTTATTATTAAGTGCATCATTTTCACAATATTACCTTTTTGTAATAAAAGATACATGAGTCATTATCTTACCGTTATTTCCAAGGATTCAATGTCCCGGCCGAGATCCCCTCCAAGACAGATCAATGTTAGAAAGAACCCAAATTCACGAATAGATGCAACTCGTCCAATCACAATGTCCCCACGTTCAATATCACGGAAGAAGTACTGCCTTTTGTCATCACTTGGAACCTCCATCAACTGTTCCAAAGGAGGCATAATTGCATAATAATCTGAAATAATAAAGACATTGAAATATTTCTTTCTATATCAATCAACACAAACCCATTAATTATACTTTTATCCCAAATCAAGGTCTATACGAAATAAGGAGCATAATATATATTCTAAAAGGTTACTTAATTAGAATAACATTTTCAAATGAGTTAGCAAATTTTCTAAATTATCACTGATTTCCTCAGTTCTACATCGATAAAAATATGATCTGCGTACTTGTTCCTGTCCTGCTCAGAGTCAAGGCTCCCAAGGACAATTATAAAAAAGAGTAGATATCCCTGGACAAATAGCTTACATGTCTACAAGTACTTCACAGTCAATAAAGTAATTTCAGAAGTGCTGTCAGCATTGTTATGCAGGAAATGCATACATTAATTTGCACAGAACAAGGTCCCACAACAACAATGAAATAAATGGGCAGATCATCTGTCTTTGTCACTGGCTCAGTAATAAACATTGAACATATTCTTCAAGTATGTCTTTTGCATCCAACAGAGTTGTAGTTGGTTCCTCTGAAAGCCAACACTTTAAGCATGGATCAACACACAAAATGCTGGAGGAACTCAGCAGGTCAGGCAGCATCGATGGAGAGAAATGGACAGTTGATGCTTTAAGTTGAGACCCTTCATTTGGACTTCAAGCATGCATCACTCCCTCAGTACTCCAGACAAATACCGGTCTGGTTTATGTATTCATGTCTCTTAAGTTATAAATTAACCCACAGGAATCACTTCTAACTAAAATGATTTCAGAATACTCTTGGACAGTCACTAATTTACTTCAAGATACTTAAGGCAGAAATAGAGGAATAGTTCTTCTTCCTACAAGTTTGGCAGGAAAATTTACAGGATCTATGAAAACAAGGAGGAAAGGAGGGTCAATTTGTCCAAAAGTTGGGGGAAGAAAATTTGTATAAATATTTACAGAAGATCATAGGCTATTATAATCAAATGCAGAAATTTCCTCCCCCCCCCCCCCCACCCAAGTTAATGAAACACCAAAAATAGACATAAAATAACAGCTCAGGCAACTCTCGTATAAAAATCACCTTCTGTCTCTTCATCATTCAGTTCAGTACTAACAGTTGATTTCCACGACGGAGCAAACAGAAGGTCTGCTTTTCTTGCGATGAACTGCTGTATGCCAATATTATCAATTCTTCTATCCTTTCTGCAAAACAGTAATGCTTTATATCAAAATTAATTATTCTGTGTTGTGGTACTGCCCAACCATTCATAATTTAAAAATTGGCATGTCATGAAATTAAGCAGATTGACTGATTTCATTCAAAAATGTTTGAATTTATACTTGAGCCAGTAGCTCATTAAAATCAGATACAGTCAAAAGATTGTCAGTTTTCATATAAAATCATATTTTCCATTTCCTTTTAATAAGAAGGCCATTTTGGCCCATTGAGTCCATGCTGGCTCACAGAACAATTACATTTCTCATTAGTTTTCCTTATAACTGATTACCCCAACATTCCCAGCAACAATGCCCCCACACCTCCACCCCTCTCCCCTAGATTCAACCATTCACCTACACATTAGGGCAATTTGCAGTGGCCAATTAACCTACCCTTCTTTGCAATGGTGGGAGGAAACATATACAAACACAGACAGCATCTAACATCAGGATTGACTCAGGTCAATGGAGCTGTGAAGCAAGAGCTCTCTTAGCTGTATCACTCTGCCACCCAAATGATTCAAGAAAATCTGTGTTGTAGCAAACAGATTTACCATTGATTTTTCTCCAGAAATGTTCCAACAGTTTTTAATTAACATTCAACAAATTCTTTCTTTCTATGTTTGCACATAGAACAGTACAGCACAGTATAGGCCCTTTGGTCCACTATGTTGCACCGACCGATATAAACCTACTCCACAATCAATCTAACCCTTCCCTCCTACACAGCCTATAACCCTTCATTTTTCTTACATCTATATGCCTATCAAAGAGCCTTTTAAACCTCCCTACTGTATCAGCCTCTACAACCATCCCTGGCAGTGTGTTCCAGGCACCCACCACTCTGTGTTTTAAAAAACCCTACCTCTGGCATCTCCTCTAAACTTTCCTCCACTCACCTTAAACAGATGTCCTCTGGTATTGGCCATTGTCGCCCTAGGAAAAAGGTGTTGGCTGTCCACTCTATCTATCCCTCTCATAATCTTACACACCTCTATCAAGTCACCTCTCATCCTCTGTCACTCATAAGAGAAAAGCCCTAGCTTGCTCAACCTTTTCTCATAAGACAATTTCTCTAATCCAGGCAGCATCCTAGTAAATCTCCTCTGCACCCTCTCCAAAGCTTCCACATGCTTCCTATAATGAGGTGACCAGAACTGAGCACAATACTCCAAGTGTGGTCTAACCAGAGTTTAATAGAACTGTAACATTACCTCGTGGCTCTTGAACTCAGTCCGCCGACTGATGAAGGCCAGTACACCGTACGCCTTCTTAGCCACCCTATCAACTTGCACAACAACTCTGAGGAATCTATGGACTTGGACCCCAAGATCCCTGTTCCTCCACACTGCTCAGAATCCTGCCATTAACCTTGTGCTCACCTTTAAGTTTGATCTTCCAAAGTGTATCACTTCACACTTTTCCGGATTGAACTCCATCTGCCACTTCTCTGTCCAACTCTGCATCCTGTCTATATCCCGTTGTAACCTACGACAACCTTCCACACTATCCACAACACCATCAACCTTCATGTCATTTGCAAACTTACTAACCCACCCTTCCACTTCCTCATCCAAGTCGTATATAAAAATCACAAAGAGCAGGGGTCCCAGAACCGATCCCTGCAGAACACCACTAGTCACCGACCTCTTTGGTTTGGTTGAATTCAAACTGTCCTGCTTTACACTAAAACAATGCAGTCAGCCACAGGGTATGGATAATGTGTAACCAAAGAATAATTGTTAGGAAGGAGCTTGAGAAGGCTGTTAGGATGAAGAAATATACACCACATCAACAGATCCCTCACATAAGTAATTTGGGCTTTACCATCCTTGTGGACTTAAAAGATTGTTGGGAACTATCTGAAAAATTAAGTTCTAAATAGGCCAACTTGGTCTTGGTCCCTTGATTCCTTTCTCATGTAACTGTTGATCTAAAAACTTTGTTTTACCCTCAAGTGAATGACACAGTACTTGTTGCCCTCACATCAGGAATAGCCATTCCAAACTGTTGTCACCAATTATCCAACCCCAGCTTCCTCGTGCCTTTGAAACAAGTCCTAAAGACTCGCTGAGAAGCAAATTAAAAACGCAGGCGCTGAAAATCTGAAATGAAAAGAGAAGGTACTGAAATACTTAGATCAGGAAGCATCTGTGAGAAGAGAAACAGTTAATGTTTCAGGTGACAACCTTTCTTCTAAACGTGAACCTGAGATTCTGTTTCTCTCTCCATGGATGCTGCTTAACCTGATAAGTATTTCCAGCATTTTGTATTTTACTTTAAGAATCTCATCACTTCCTTCTCAGATACACTTCCATTTTCCATCAGTGATACACACAAAATGCTGGAGGAACTCAGCAGGTCAGGCAGTATCTATGGAGGGAAATAAACAGTCAACATTTATTTCCCTCCATAGGTGCTGCCTGACCTGCTGAGTTCCTCCAGCATTTTGTGTGTGTTGTTCCAGATTCCAGTATCTGCAGAGTCTCTTATGTTTCCATTTTCCTTCATTCCATCTGAAGCTCTCATATTGGTTATTTGTTCCTGTCAAAGCACAAATTACATATGGTATTCTCTGGGCCACTGTGCTTAACCCATCAGGCTATGATCCACTTATGAAATCCACGCTATTACCCTCCCTAGCTTCAATCACAGATGTAGCAAGATCAGTAATAACCCTGGAGTCCAATTCAATCAACAGGACAGCTTTGCATCCATGTCTTCCCCTTTGCCAGTGTGATACTGCACCTACCTCAGTTCAACTCCTGCTCAATCTTCACCTTTGCTTCTATTAATTCCAGATTTGACTATTTAAAAACTCTTCCCATTTGTCCTCATTCTTCATGAACTTATTCAACCAAAACTACTGCTATCTGCATTTTCCCACAAACTGTGTTTGAAAGCTACAATTTAAAATGCTAAGTTTGTGTTTTAAACTCTTTATGGCTTTGCCTCCTTGCTTTTACTGTTAACATCCCAATCACTGGAACTGGCACCAAACTCTGGACTGCTGACCAACCTAATTCCTTCTGGATCAATCCACCACAAATCATGGAGCTGTCTCAACCTCACAAATTGTTTTATCCTAAACTTCTCTATTTCGCCTTCCACATTTAAGATTCAACTTAAAGCATGAAGATTTCAGTCATCCTTCCCAACCACTATTTTTGGCTCTGTCTTCATGTTTTCATGACATCTCTTTGATGGTTTACGATATTTTTCACATTTGAAGTTATATAAATCTAAGCTGTTGATGTTTTCTGCTTTTGTCAATTCAAACTAGATCAAATGAATGAACACTAGTTTCTGCTGGTAGGAATCTACTTCTACATCTAATGATTAAAAAGGACATTAGAAACAAATCTGAGAAAATAAAAACTGGAATTGTGTCACTAACCTATGAAAAGTAGGTTAAGTAAGCTAACAGACGTGAACAAGTCTTGGTGAGAATTAAATCTGGGCAGCAGAGTTTTAAATCAGGTTTAGTCTATGGAAGTTGGAAAATAGCTACAGACTGTTGAAATAATCAAGCTTGAAAAAAAATAATGGTATGAAACAGGATTTCAACCACTGATGGGCTGACCCAGGCTCAGAAATTATTTATGTTTCAGGGACAAGTGTAGGGAGTAATGCCAAGGTAGCAAAGAATCAAGATGAGCACAAGACAGTGGCCAGAAAGAACAACGTAATTAGAAACTGGAAACAATTTACTGGAAATGTCAAGAAAAATTGCTTGAGTTTTCTTAGTGTTCAGAATTAAAGGAAATTTATAACAAAGGAGGTCATTCTGCCTATGTTGTCCATGTTGTTCAATGTAATACCACCTTCAAGTACTTGATCTATGGAAGTCGCAGGTCTAAGTACACATCCAGTCATTTCTTTTCTTATTGGCAAGACTCTGTCTCTTGTGCCATTCCACACCATGCTTTCCAGACCTCTACCATCATTGCCCTTCCAATCCTCTTCCAATTATTTTATGTTTACATCCATTGGTCTTTGACCTCTTGACTACAGGAAATACGTCATTCTTCTCCATATAGGCTTATCAATTTTTATACAGCAATTAAACTTCCCTCTAGCCTCAAAGAAAGTCACCCCGTCTACCCAATTCTTCCTCAAAACTAAAATATTCTAGTATTGACATTGTATTCTAATCTTCTTTACACCCCTTCCAGTACAATCATACTTTAAATTGAAGAAACGTTCACTCATTCATTCCGATTACCATACAAAAGGTGAAGCATCAATGGAGGCATCAAGAGAGCTGGCAAGTATAAATACCACAAACAAGCTGTCAGCATATCTTTGGATGACGTGAAACAAAAATGGGTGAGAAAACACTGTAAGAAATTATATGGCTACAGCTGGATAGTTAAGAGTGGAACCAGGTTGGAAGACCATTGGAGATCAGTTCTGTGCTGTACTGTTCTATGTTTTATGTTCTAATCATGTGTGTGTCAAGAACTGTAGGCAGATTAGGGATGAGGAGGAGTTATGCATCACAGTTACAGTTGTGGATGTCAATAAAGGATTTTAAAACCAAGATTACAGCACTTACAGTAAATCCTAATGAAGGATGCCAATTTAACATGTTCAGAGTCACCTACCGACCTTGCAACCTCACCATTCTGATAACCATTGGGTTGCCTTGATGTTCTAACACTTTCAGAAATTCTTCTCGAGATACAAACCAACAACACAATTGCTAACCATTGAGGAACTGAGTGAAATCCATCAGTACGTACTGACCTGCAGCCTGACTAGTGAAATGGTTTGCTTTTCTTTAAAATATTCTACAGTTGAAAATTTAAAAAGGACTTAAGAGTGACTTTTATTAACTCTGCAGCAACATATGGACGTGCAAGGAAGAATCAGAAAATCAGTCAAAAAGCTGTGTGACATGACTCCATAAATGTAAGTTTACAGAAAATAAACAGGCACGCAAACAAGCAACAGGCCTGTTGGGAATCGTTTAAGTTCGATAATTTAATAAGTTGCATTTGTTTTACGGCGATTGAATCATCCACGACACGGGGCTCCGGTGTTGCTGGTTAAAGAAGCCGTGTTGATGCTGAAGCCCAGTTAAACGGATACCGTTTACCTGTGATGCAGCGCTGTTTTCAAGAACTCGGCCGAAACGCTTTGAATGTCTGGGTTCTCATATTGCTCACTTTTCAAAAGGGATAACAACGTGGGCCCGTGATAACCCACCGCCTGGCGCATGAGATCCTTGTTCATATTCAGCATCAATTTAACTCACGCTAACCAGGCTCCTCCGCATCCTGCCCTGGGAAGGCGAAGCGTGGACAAGACGGCGAAGGCCCAGTGGGCTGCTCCCGCTCAGCGCACATGCGCATCCCCCGCCGTTCGGCGTCGACTGCGCATGCGCACACTCTGCCTCTTGGACCTGTTTGACATCCCAGAGTTCGCCCCAGATCACCTGGAACATTGTCTTTGGCTGTGTCCGCAGTGGCTGCACGGCTTGCTCAGGATTTCCAGCAGAGTATTCTCTGTTTTGTTTTGTAAGTGGCATGTATGTCATGGAAAAAGAGAGAAAGGCATGATGAGGACCAGTGAAGGGAAAGATGGGGGAAAAGAGGAAGCCTGAAACTGGGAAGGGAATAAAGAAAGAGAGGAAAGAGGCAGAGGGCAGCAAGGCCGATAGAGAGTGGCGATAGGAAGGGAAAGAAAATGTTAAGATAAGATTTTAAAAAATGAAGATGAAATAATTTGGAGGGATGGGGTGGTTGACAGTGAAAATGAAAGTGATGTCAAGGAAGAAAGATGCGTGAAAAACCAATGCTAAGAGAAAAGAAAACGAGGTAGATGGGGAGAAGAGTAGGAGATAAAAACCTGTCCTTCCACTTACAATAAGCTATAAAAATATGTAATCCAAATTTCTCTGTTTGTGTGTCCCTTTTAGAATTGTGCCCTCAATTGCGTCTTTTCATCTTTCCTACTAAAATGTAACACTTCAAATTTCTCAGCATTAAACTTAATGATTCCTCTATTCTGCTCAGAATGTCAATATCTCCTTGAAGTATTATCCTCCTCACAGTTTTTTGTCCTTTGCAGATGTGGAAATCGTACCCTGTTCACCCAGGTGCAAATGATTAATCTACATTAAGAAAGCAGTGGTCCTCTTACTGATTCTTGGGGAATTCCACCATACATTTTCTGCAGTCCAAAACACCTTTCACGAATATTCTCTGTTTATAGCCACTTAAACAAAATCAAAGTCGAGTTTATTGTCATATGCATGTACATGCATGCACAGGTGAAAGGAAAAACGTACTTGCAGCAGCATCACAGGCACAGCATCATATAAACAGCATTCATAAGAAAAACATAAATTAAACATAAATTATACACAGTTTTTACATAAAACACAATTAGAACAAAATAAAGTCCATTTTAGTGCAAAGTGATCAGAATGGTCATAGTGTTGCTAAACTGTAGTGATTAATGGTTTGCCGGTTGGTTCAAGTACCAAATGCTTGAAGGGGTGTTCATGAACCTGATGGTGTGGGACTTCGTGCTTCTGTAGCAAGTTTCTATTTGTGTTATTATAGCCCCTTTTATTCCATGGCCTTTTCTCATGATAACGAGCCTATTACAACTCTGATAATCTGGCATGCTTGAGACTTTTGTGGCACTGGATTGACAGATTTTCTGGACTATTGGAGGGCCTAGATTTAAAATGAGATTAGGAAAGATTTAAAGGGGAGTTGAGGGACAGATTTTTCACACATAGGGTAGTGGGAATGTGGAACGAGCTGCTCAATGGCACAGCACTATGCTAGGTACGCTTTCCTATTTTTCTCCAACCTTTTTTTTATTTTAGCAATGATCCAGACGAAAAATGGAGCCAGTTTGAGGGGCTGAATAGGTTGTTCTTTCCCTAGCTCAGCTCCAATGATAGATGACTACGTATGTAAAACCTATCATTTTTTTTACATAAATGGCCCCATATATTATGTACTTTCAACGTTTTGAACTTAATCTGACTTTTTTTGTGGGTGTTTTTGGTAGCTAATCTGCCTGGCAAAAGCATTTACAAAATATTCGTGGTTTTCTTTAATCAGCTGAGTGACCGAGAAGCGGAACTCGCCCCACTTGTCACCAGCTTCAGCTATTAAGAAATTGAGAATTCTGATGCAAGGTCACATCCACAGACACAATTTTTGCTTCACCTCCCCAATGCTTTACACAATTTTATTACAGATTCCCAGAACCCGCAGTATTTTGCTTTTGAAGAAAGCCAATTCAGGTGCGTGGTCATTGCCTGTTATGTCTCCAGCCAGCACGTCTCTGTGCGGTGCCGGCAGTTTGCTGCAGTCGCCACATGATCTGCCTCATGCTTGTCACCAATGGTGGGGGTGGGGAGGAAACAAAACACTGCTTGTCGGGGGAAGGAGTTTTTGAAGCGGAGCCGCGTATGTTTCACTCAGGGGAGGGATTCCTGCGGTGGACTACAATTCCCGGCATGCGTGGGGCGAGCTGCGGTGGGATTGACGCACCGGCCAGGGCAGGGATATTTTTTATTCGCCTCCCCCGCCCGCTGCGGAATTTCTTACAAGGAAGCGACGTCATTGCAAGGCAAGAGATAGGGAGGGGAACTGATGAAACGTCCATCTCTTTAGGACTATTGATGTTAACTGAACTAATTTTTTTAATGAATGGGAGCCATTTAACTACCCCCTGTCGCTGAGTCAGGAACCCCTGAAGGGATTTAACATTAGATTAAAGAACTCGACAACGATTCCGGGATAAGAATAACATCTGACTGGGAACTTGCTGCCTGAAAATACGCGGCCTTAATCCCAAATGAAAATTAGAGACCTCGAGATTCAAATTGTGTGGCGAGTGAAATCGAAGTGACCTGAAACTGCGGGAGAAGGGCGCATTGACCTAGAAAGGCAACCGGGTTAAGTCAGTCTCTCACGGTAATGAGAATTTTTTCTGTTTGTTAGCATGGCAGTCGTTGAATTTGTTAAGTGAAAAAGGCTGCAGATGTTGGAAATCTAACATAAAAGCACCAAATAGTGGGAATGTTCAGGTCAGACAGCATTTGTGGAGAGAGAAACAGAATTAACGTTCCGGATCCTTCATTGTTTATTAGAACTGGAGCTAGTTATAAATAAAACATGTTTTAAATTGTAGGCAAAGGTGGGGGGGGGGGGAGGAATTAGTGGGCACAACAAATGGAATATCTCTGATGAGGTGGACATCAGGACAAACTGGTTGTGCCTGCTCAGCGAGCATGGGGAAGGCTTGTTAATTGCAGTTGGTTTGTCTGGAGAAGACCTTTGATATGGGGTGTAAAGTGGGGGAATTAACATAGGGTCAGTGTAAATGGTGGTTGATAATTGTTGTCTCAGTAGGCTGAAAGGCCTGTTTCTCTGCTGTATCTCTCTATGACTCTAAAAATAAAACAATTCTAGAAATGTGAACTACAAAACATTGGGATGCTGGAAATTTGAAATGAAGCAGAATGCTGCAAATACTCAGAAGGTCATACAGCATCTGAGGAGAGAGGAATAAAACTGAATTAACAATACATGTTGATGATCTATCATCAGACTTGGCCAGTTCTAACACAATGTGAAAAGGATGGTTTTGTGAAATTGTTGAATAATGTTTCATCTAGCTTGGAGAAACCAAGCACAGATTAGGTGATTGCTTTGGAGATGGCCTGCATTCTTTCTGAAGAGTGACTGACTTGGACCGCAAGAGTGTCTTTAATCTCTTGTGCTGTTCCAACAAAGCGCAACATGAGTTTAAAAAAACATTTTGTCTTCTGGCCAGGCATGCTACAGTCCTCAAAATTCAAACATTTCGGGCTTTGCAGTGCCAGCGACCCAGGTTCAATTCCGGCCATTGTCTGGAAGGAGTTTGTATGTTCTCCCCGTGTCTGCGTGGGTTTCCTCCGGGTGCTCCGGTTTCCTCCCACATTCCAAAAATGTATGGGTTAGGAAGTTGTGGGCATGTTATGTTGGCGCTGGAAGCGTGGTGACACTTGCAGGCCGCCCCCCAGAATACTCCTACACAGAAAATGTATTTCACTGTGTGTTTTGATGTACATGTGACTAATAAAGATATCTCATCTTATCTTAACTAGTCTTTCCAGTTGATGGGCTCCATCTGCCTGTCATCCTTCAACCCTCCTTGGTCCACCAATCTCTTACTGGCCCATGTGTTATCACTCCCCCTCCTCTTTATACTAGCTATCTTCTCTCTCCATTCTTGGACCTGATGCAGGGTTTTGACCTTAAATGTCGACAATTCCTTTCTCTCTACAGATGCTACTCGGCATGCTGAATTCCTCCAGCAGATTGTTTGTTGCTCCAAATTCCAGCATCTGCAGTCTCTTGTGTCTGCAAGTTTAAAATGTGTCTGATTTACAACTTTTCCTAGTCCTCATGAGAGGTCTTCAGCCTGAAATATTAACTCTCTCTCCCAAATGCTGCCTGATCCAATGAGTATTTCTAGCACTTTCTATTTTTACTTTGTAATTTGGTTGTTTTTTTTAACAAATTGAAAGCATTGTCAATGTTTAGTGGAACCAAAAGGTGCTGAACAGCTAGGTTTGATAGTTTATTATGTAATGTTTTAAGTTTTTTTAAGTTAAGATCAGTGGCAAAACTGTACTGGAAATTAGGTTGTTAAGTTTGTTGGAAAGGGAGTGAATACCAATTGTCTTTTTTGAATTTTTTTTAAAAGTGCAGAAAACATATCAACAAGCCTTGGACTGGTTTCCTGAAGATGCAAACATGAAGGATATTGATGCCAGAACAGAATATGTAATTCCTGAGCCTGGATGTAAAACAGTGAATAGAAAGTCCCTGCGTTTGGAGAACCATAAAGAACGAGGTGAAACACAGGTTAGAATTGTTTGTTTTACTCAATGAAGAGGTTTTAATACTGTGGTTTATGTTTGCTCTTTGTGGATGACGTGGGGTGTCTTGTTACATAGCACCAAAAATTGGCCAACAAGTTTGTGCAAGTCATTGTGAGACTGCTTTGGCGTGATTTTTAAATATTCTTTTCTCTTGTGCTTGCTTGGTCTGTCTTAAATGGATCTAAACTATGTTCTGTGATAGTGTTCTACATTCTCCCCAGTTTGTGATAAGAAAATGAAACTTAATGGTTTTTATGTTTTAGTTAATTACAGGGGCTTTAATTCTCTGAGCAAAGGTGAGGTTAAATGTTTATTGTATAAAATCATTGAATTTACAGCCTTAACAGCCCTTTATATTTTTTAGGAGGAGAAAATAGTTATCCATGTTCTTGCAATGTAGTCAAATTGGTGATATAGTTTATCCCCATTTCTCTTGAAAGGACTTGCTTCATTTTGAGCCCTTACACCTTTTCTGTTATGATGATGTGCACCAATTTCTTTTTCTATCACCCCTATTTTCCACCTCATTGAATAGAAAGCTATATATTATATTCTGAGAAAATATTTTTGCATCCTCTCATCTTCACATCCTTTCAGATATTAAAATGGCCTGGTGTGGGCTTAAACTTTTGTTCATTATTTTGTAGAAATTCAGCAACTTTTTTTTACCCTTTCTCACAACATTACAACATCCTTTCTGCATAATACGCTCTTCATATTAACAACCAATGCTATGTTCAAAGCACCTTACAATGTATGAATTTGCATTTCTGTTCATTAAACCTCATTCTTTGTTTGCCCAGTCTACTCACCTGGATATTGCATTTACTTACTGTCCTGTTCATGAGATAAAACAAAAATATGCACCTTGGTTATGTGCAGTTTTTTATAATCAGCTACCAGCTGAGCCCAACGTGGACAAACAGGAGCTTTGATCCTTTCACTGATCTCTGGGGGAAAACAACAGTCTTAACCTTTCACCGATCTCTGGGACAAAACAACTGTCTTAAAATACTTATGTCCTTTAGGTAAATTTATATTCACACTGCCATTTTATTTAATACAGTAATACTTAAAGTATCATGTGTTGAGAATAACATTGTTTTTCGAGAATGTGCTGTGCTAAATGTCATTCTTCAGTTTGTACTTGAATGTGTATCTTGATTTAACAATAAATTATACTACTGGAAATTTAATTTTCTAGTCACAGCTGTTAGGGTAACTACAATTGTATAGTATCCAAAAGGATGGCCATTGATAGAATTTAAAAAGCCTTATGAGTTTATAATGTAACTGATAAAATGGGGAGAAGGCTTCATGGTGGATTAGGAGGATGCTAGTTAATTGTTCTCCAGTGAGTCACATGAATGTAAACAAAAGCAATGATTTTGCAGATGCATGTTAATGGAGCAGCAATCTCTGCAGTTTGTATCTTATTGCAACCAATTCTTTTGTATAATGCTTTGGAGACAGGGTTGCTCTCCCTCTTTAAAATGTAGTGCTTCTCAGCCCTTTATTGGATTGTGATTTCGTATTATGTCCTCAAATCCTGAGGTAGGAGTGTTGTCATTAAGTCAAGGCTGACATCTTCATTTGACAGCTGACTTGCATACAGAAAAGTCTCAAACGATTAACTTTTTTTTAGAAGACACAAGAGACTATAGATGCTAGAATCTGGAGGAAGAAAAACTGCTGGAGGAACTCGGCAGGTCAAGCAGCATCTGTGGAGGCAAAGGGAGAGTTAACATTTTGGGAGGTGACCTTGCATCAAGACTGAGAGTGTAGAGGAGAGAGAGCCAGTATAAAAGAGATGTGAGGCAGCGGCTGCCAGGCAATGGGTGGAACCAGGTGAAGAGGGAGAAATTGGGTGAATGGAGCGGGAGGGGTAGAGTTGGGATAAAGTGGCTGGTGAGTGATAGGTAGACACCAATGAGGAGAGTAAAGAAAAGGGGGAAGATGGAGCCTGGTGGAGGTAGAGACAGAGGCTGGAAGGTGATAAATGGAAACACGAGGCTGCAGATGCAGGCATCTTGATGTAAGGAAGTTCATAAGTGGAATTAGATAAGGGAGGGATGATGGGCAGATGGAGTCTGTTGTGGGAGTGGATGGAAGAACCAGAAGGTGTGTGTGGGTGATAGGCGGGTGGGGGAGGGAATGAAAATGGGGGGAGGGGGTGGTGATCCAGAAGAAGACAAAGGAGCACACGGATTGTGGGTTACCTGAAATTGGAAGTGTATTTGACGAATGTATTCATCACATTATGAAAACCACCTGTTCTTTGGGAAGAGTTCCATAGGACTCTATATCTATTTAGCACAGGTGGATAAGGCCTGGGTTAGCACTTTTTTCTGAAGATAGCACTTCCAATGATACAGCTTTGTGGCATTAAAGTATTATTATAGATTATGTACTTGAGGCTTGTAGTAGGTTACTTACACTTAGACCCTTCTGAAATGAGTGGAAGTTGGTACAATTAAATAGGGCAAAGAATTCAATGTCATTTATAACAATATTTATCAACAACCATAAGCTTCAAGACATTTGCTAGACCATAGGAAGTTTCAAATAATCAGTCACAGAATTCAATAGTGCAGAAGGAGAGCATTCTTGGAATATGGAGGGATATCTGAATCCCAATACACTGCTGTGGAATCTGTCATTTGAAAAGTAGGATCAGTAATTATCACCATGAAACTATTAGATTATGATTTAAAAATCAGCCTATTTCACCAGTTTCCTACAAGGCAAGACATTGCTGTCCTTGTGGTCTGATCTGTAAGTGGTTCTGGAGCAATGGCATTGTGGTAGGCTCTTAACTGTCCTCTGAAATGCCCCTCTGTGCCATTTTGTTGTATCAGACATGAACATCAGTATGCAAGAAAAACTGGGAGAACAACCAGGGCAAAGCTGCACTGGTCAAATTGACCCTGAAAAGCCATTTTTGTATCTCAGAATTTGTGCCTAAGTTGGGGAACCTGTCCCAGAGGCTTGTCAAGCAATAGCCAGGCTGTTCCATCACAATCCCTCAATATATCTTGGGCTACAGCAGGATAGACCCACCAGGTGTGATCATAGAGTGGCTTTCAGTAAGAAGGGATTAGCTTCATCTTTGGCTCAAGACACCACAAAATCTCATAACATCAAGTCAAATGTCAAATAACCTCTTGCCACCCTCTCACATGATGAATCAGCATTCATTCATGTTAACAAATGCTTGGAAGTAACAGGGACACAGCAAACTCTGGCTTGTGTCTGTCATTAAGAATGGATTTGAACTTTGACTGTTGTCCGAATTGGCTTAATCCTGAAGGACGTGGCTGCTAGATTAAGACTGCAGCAGGTATTGGGAGAATTAATAGGAGGGATAAACCTCCTTTGTACACGTCGGTGTACCTGCTACAGATATATTTGTCTGTGACAGAGACAACTGCTAAGTCCTCATGTGGTTGCAGCACTCATCAAGTTGAGTGACATTACCATCCTAATAAATAGGATAGATTCAGCATTAGCCTTTTCTGTGAGCCATCAGAAGTAACATAATTGTATTCCACAAATAACTGTAAAATTGTAGCCTGACTTGTTCATCATTCTATCATTTTATCATTACCTTTATGCCAGAGAGCCACCCCTGAATCAGTGAAAAGTGGAGCGGAGCAGAGCAGAATCAGTAGTTCTTAAAAATGAGATGCCAATCTGAAGTATTTGTAATTAGGGGCTGCTTGAATGCCTTGAGATGAAGAAGCATGCTGTAAATGAGCTATGTAGTCAACAAGCGAAGCTATGCCATCCTGCCACATCCTATCAACTGGTAGAGGACAATTAAATGAACTGGGGAAGAGGATGCTCCACAAACATCCTGGTTTGTAGAGTTAGTAAGTTTTGTCACTTTCAGTGTTCAGTCCTTGGCAAACAAAATGTCTCAAAGACAATTGGGATGAACGTCAAATTATCTTCACAAGTACCCACTCACATTCCTGCTTTCCACCTCCATCCTCCCTCTCCCCCCCCCCCGCCATTCAGTGAATGGATAAAAGATACTCTCTGTGCTGTTTATTTAAACCATAGAACCATACAGCACAAAACAGGCCCTTCGGCCCACCATGTTGTGCCGTCAATCCTGCTTCAGATTTCCTCTTGTATCTGTACTTTTTTTCCCCAGAAGTTTGCATTCACTATTTTTTTAATCACTTCCATGTTTCCCCAAATGCTTCATATTCCCAACATGCTTGAATCAAATGAAGGGGCATAGTTACAAGAGCAGTTGTACCTAAATATTTACATAATATCAGGCAACAATCAATCAGTTTGGTTTAGGCATAAATTAGTATCTAAAGCCACTAACATGAATTAAAGTGAAGTCTCTTGTTTGTTTTGGCTGGCTTGGATTTTGTGGTTTAAGACATCGTGGGGATCATCCTCATTTGACCAAATACACATGCTCAATTTAATATGGAAATCAGGAAGCTGCTGCTTTTTCAGGCAGATCTAAACTTGTCCCATTTGCAGCTTTTCCATGTGAATGCCTCGTTTAGTAGTATTTTTGATTCTGGTTAAGACTGAGGCTGTGGAATTGATTGCTGATCTTAACCCACTATTTTACTTGGTTCTGTTCTTTCTTGGCATCTTGTCTTTTAACTAGGATATTGTGCGTACTTGATTTTCACAAATTATTGGTTTGGTCTCTTTCCCTTTCCAACAAATCTGTTAATTGGATTGAAAGATGATAGAAGTTTTTAGAATGAAGTAAAATGGTGATTGATTCGCCCAATAATTTTGTACTTTCTGCCTGGTTAGAATGTAACCCCAACTGTATGACAAATGCATCTGGTAAATCTGTATTTTGCTTCATGCGGCAGGATTTTAAGTGGAGCCAGATACAAATTGTATCATCGGGTTGCAGTTTGAGGAATGCAGACTTTGTAGTTTCGAGATGACACCTCGTCTGGTTTTGATGTGGCTTTTCAAAGCAACATTCCAGGCGTATCAATTTGCTGCATTAAGGGAAATACCAGATTAAACTGTCAGATTGTGAATCAGCTTCTGTACGATGCTGGATGTTCTGCTTATCACAAACAATTTTGATCCTAGAAATTATCTAAATTACATCTTCCAAGGTACTTCAAAGAAGTACTTTCAAAGGAAAATTGATGTGGAGGTAAGTAAAGAATAGAACGTGACACAGGAGAATGAAGTCTTAAGGGACATCTTAAAGTGAAGGAGAAATGCAGAAGTAGAAGAGTTTTCGGGAAGGAATTTCAGATTGGGGGCCAATGCAGTTAGTTGAAGGGAGATGGTAATTGGGGATGGGGAAAGTTTACAGTTGGATGAGTGCAGAGGTCTTGGTAATCTGTAGGATACAGAGATAGAGATGACCACGGCATGGATAAACCTGAACAGTCATGGGGAATTTTAAAATGTGTTGCTGGCCACTAGTCAATGTTGATCAACAAGCTTAAAAATGATGGGTAATGATGGCAGTGCAAGTTGGGCACTTGGAAAAGCTGAAAATTTATGGAGTGGCAAAGGTGGGAGACTGAGCAGAGAATGTTACAGCAAATCACTGGAGTTTGCTGTAATGTTCTCTGGGCGGCTGAATCTTTTATTAGTAGATGTTCAGGTAGAGTTGGAGACAGGTGATGTGGACAAAAGTAGTCTTGGTGACTGAAAGAATATGAGATCTGAAGCTCTGTTCATGGTGAAATGGGATGCTGAGCAGTCTGGTTCAGTATGAGAAGGCGGCCAGAGAGAGATTTGGAATTTGTGGTGAGGGAACAGAGTTTGAGATTAGGGCCAAAGATAGTATCTTTGTGTTTCCAACAATTTAACTGCTTTATTTATTTTCTTTTGCTTCTTTCCCCCCCCCCCCCCCCCCCCCCCCCCCATCTTATTATACAGAAGAGAGAGTTGTGTGAAAATGCTTTGGAAACAGCAGGTCGGGTGGAAGGCCTGTCACTGGACGTTTCAACACATTCCTGTATACAAATCCTGGATGAGGAAAAGCAGAAGGGAAAGTATCACCAAAGCTTGCACCTGTTCAAGCCCTTTCGCAGTTCCACCAAGTGAGTGCCATTTTTTAATACAAGTTTAGAAATATTTTTGGTCTACGATAAAGCAATCTCCAGGTAAATTTACAGAAGTATTTGTTGAGCACATCCTTGTATTTTAACTTCTTTCCTTTGCAACTTCATGGTCCACCTTTGTTTTAAATCGTGGATTTGGGGACACAAGTTCTGCAGTAAAATTTAGTATTAGCTGGAATTGGAGGTAAAGTTTAAATGAAGCATGGGAACTGGGGCCCAGTGAGTTGCAAAGGAGCACGAGAACAGGGACCCTGGCAAGTTGCAAAGGAAGGCTGCATGCAACACTTATTGAATCAGATGCACAACTATCAGGATTTCCAAATAGAGATACGAGACCGCAGATGCTGGAATCTAGAACAACAAATAGTTTTCTAAATAGTTGAATAATGGATTAATGTAGTTTTACTGTGTTTATAATTAATGATAAGCAGAAAGTATGAAAAGTTTGGCGAATTAGGAGAACTGTAAAATTCATCAGGAAGGCATGGACAGATGTAGTATAATGAATTTTGGGAAGAAAATAGAGGAAATGAAATGAAATGCAATGATTTGGAAAGGGGTGGAGTTAAAGATACATTTTGGTGGAAATGAAAGAACAGATAATCAAGAAGGATTACAGAATTTTTATTTTAAAAGTCTGTAGGTGGGAAGTAATGAAAAACTTATGCAAGGCAGTGTTCAGAAATGGAAAGATCTTTGTTTTGTTTTAGATGCTTTGTTTGAGAAAGGACATTCAAACCCATGAACCAGCAAGGAAGGCACACTTAAATTGCTACCTTATCCTGAAGAACATGAGAAAGCAATTTGCAAAAGGGAATAGGATCTGATAGTTGCATCCTGGTGTTTAGTTCCATAATTATAATTTTCTTATTCCTATATACTTAGACAACAGCACCCTGTGGACAACGCAGGCTTCTTTTCATTTATGACCTTCAGCTGGTTGACATCTTTGGCATTCACGGCTTATAAAAAAGGGCAGCTACTGCTGGAAGATGTTTGGCCCCTGTCAAAATATGAATCTTCAGAAATTAATAGCAGAAGGTATGAGTGTGATTTCAAAACAGTTGTATTGGAATTATCTTGACTAATTTTTGTGCCAAATCAGTTTTTCAGCAGCATTCACGTGCAGCTTTCAGAGATGTGAAATGTTGCTATTTTAATATTTCTTGACATCCAGCTATGTCTACTATGCTTTCTACTGATCTCTGAATATTTTTATGATACATAGTTTATATATCCAGTGATTTTATTTTATATAATATAGCTGCAGAAGGACAATCGCTTGAGATTTTTATATGGTGTGGTCTCTCTGTGTAAGTATAGTATCACAAGCAAAGCTTGTGTTCCCCTTTTAAATCCAAAGGAACTGGAGAATTCATTGCTGAAGAATCTTCCCAGGATGGGTTGGGGGGATGCATGTGTGCAAATCAGGAGCATTTATGTGTTCTAAACTTTGTCATAAGGTCTACTAACAAAATGCCTTGATTAGAGGCTTTGTCTTGAAATAAAGTATTTGCCAGTAATGTACAGTCATCAGAACATCAAAGAATTCTCAAAATGCTTGAGAAGGATAGGTAGTTGCTCTCTGGAGTGAGATATTCACTCCAGGTCTATCTTACATACGTAACTTCCTTTTTGTTCTGCTTTTGAGTTGTACAGGATATGAGGATATCATTTTGGCCAGCACGTAATGTAGTTCTGAAGCAATGCTGCATGCTCAAAGTGCTGTCTTTCAGCACAGTCACAGAGGCATGCAGCATGCAAATAGACCCTTTGGACCTTCAAATCCACGTTGAACTACAACCACCTATTTGCACTAATCCTATCCTAATCCTATTTTAATTCACAATCAGATAAACTCTTTTCTCTAATGCACCAGTTCCTCCCCAGATTCTACTGCTCACCATTAGACTAGCAACAATTCACAATTGCCAAAGGACCTACCAACCCATGTATCTTTATCTTTTGTGGAAACCGGAACACCCGGAAGAAATACATGCAGTCATGGGAGGACGTGCGAACTCCACACAAGACGCCATTGCTCAGGATTGAATCTGGGTCACTGGAGCTGTAGGGCAGCAAAACTCATTGCTGTGTCACAGTTTCAGATGAGATGTGAATTTAAACCTCTATCTGTGTTCGAATGGTGTATTTTTTTAAAAATCACACCTTTTTGAATAAGTACAGGGAGTTCATCTACTGTTCAGAATGGCTCTCAGTTTTCAGCGATCAGCAAGTTGAATCTTCTTTGCTATTTTTGAGTCCTAATTGCACACTCGTTTTATAAAGTGTATTCCGAAATCTTGGATTGCTTTTTTTCTTCTCCGGTTTCCATTTCCACCATGGGGTACTCTGCTTGGGTACTTATTATTAACTTGCAGTAACGCTGGTACTTATTACCCATCCCGATTAGGAAAATGAATTACAGTATTGCTACCAAAGTCCATGTACTGTGAACAAATAAAAAAGATCCTGCCCTTGAAAACACCGTTGTTGAGCCATCTTCCTAAATGGCACTCTTTTTGTTGAAGGTATTCCCATTTTGTGTAGGTTTGTGTAGACTAAGACTAGTAAGGTATCGACTTATTAAATCTTTGTTTGTGTTGAGAGAGGCAGGTTGTAATGAGACAAAATAACTTTTGAGATGTTAAGTTGACCCATCATCTGACAAGAAACTGAATATAATGAAAAGAAGGGAATTAGAACAACTTATGGCTGCTGTTTGAAATAGAGATGATACTTCATAGATAAGATAAGCTTCTTTATTAGTCACATGTACATCAAAAAACACAGTGAGATGCATTTTTGCATAATGTTCTGGGGTCAGCCCGCAAGTGTTGCCACGCTTCCAGTGCCAACGTAGCATGCCCACAACTTCCTAACCTGTATATCTTTGGAATGTGGGAGGAAACCGGAGCAATACTCAGCAATCACACCATAAGATGATTGATGTAAATGACTGAAATTAATTTTATGGGTGTTAATATGCTCCACTATATATGTTTTTTTTCCCTGGAGAAATTGCCCTGTTTTTGTAGAGAGAAGTTGCTGCAGTTTTTATCATGTTAATTTTTTTTCTTCTCTATAAATGAAACTATTTTTGACTTTGATTAGTGTGAGCAAAGTCATACACCAACCCTACCTGCAAGTCCAAAGCGAGATTGTGTTGCAAATTGAATGAAGAGCATGATAATGCCAAGCAACTAATGCAATTGCAAAATTGTATCACCTTTTGAATGGCAAGGAAAAAGGATAAAAAGCACGAATATCCATTTTACAATAGTGGAGAGAGAAGCAGTTGACATTTCATGATGACTGTTCATCAGAACTGAGTGTTCATATTTAGGGGATTATTTTCATCATATTGCCGGAGCAGTAATTTGGTAGAGTACATCACCTCCTTATTGTCATATTATAATTTTCACTGTAATCAATAATAAAAAACAAATGTGTTAGATGTTTATGTAATCCTACTGGATTACCAACCAAATAGGGTAAAATTTCTCTAATCCATTATGAAATGGTATTGAGCAGATGTGCAAATGACACATTTGCAATCAGTCTTTATGTTGTTTACACTGCACTGAGTTCTTCAATGAAAAGCTATGAAATCTGAGGGGGGTGGGCAATGGTAAATGGTCATGTGAGAAGGAATAAATTGCAGAGCTACAGGGAGCTAAGGAAGGAGGGAATTTGTGGAATTGTTCTTTTTGGACCCAATGGGCTGAATGGTCTCCTTCAGTGTGTACTATGTAATAAAGTAATCTGTTGTATACTTTTCAATGATCTGAATCTTAAGGTTGTACTTGAGTAATCATGAGTATTGAGTGGCATTTTAGGGAGATTGGCTACCAATTCCACAAAAAAACTCTATTATCTTATACTGTAACTGTTCAGCACTCTTATTTGTATGAATCAGGAAACTTGAGAATTTTTTTTTAAAAAAGGAATAAAGATCTTTCAAGTTGCACCTCAATTTCGGTAATAGTAAACTGAAATTTTACTTTAATGAGGTTATTAAAAATTTTCAGAGCATGTTATCTTTTTTTAAACTTCACCAGAAACTGAAATCTTGCATCTAATATAATGTGCATTTCTCCATTGTTACTGAATTATTTGCCCCTCACTGATTGGACTAATTTCTTTGTAGTTCTAATAAAGTAAATGTTGGGTGACTGGGAAGCACTTCTTTTATTAAGACCTTGTACGTATCCTCAAATTCAATATATATTGCTTTTGTCCAGATTAGAACGGCTGTGGCAAACAGAGTTGAAAGAATGTGGCCAGGAAAATGCCTCACTAAACAGAGTGATTTGGAAGTTTTGCCAGACAAGGCTGGTCATCTCTGTGATCTGTTTGATGGTTACAATGGTGGCTGGCTTCTGTGGACCAGTAAGTTATTTAAGACTTATGAATTTCCATTAACTTTTAAAGTTTTTTTTTGGTAGTAAGAGAGGGGGGAAAAAACCTTTCTCACCTTGGTATACATCACAGGGTATATTTCTTCTTTCATTCCCTATGACCTTACTTTAGAATAATTGTCACTGCACTGAAGTAAATGGTTAATGGTACTTTAATCAATGTCTGAGAGAGAAGCTATTGGAGTCTAAGGTAAAGCATGGAAGAAAAACAACAACTATCTGGAATTATGTTTATTGACTTGATGTTTTCAGTTGCGCTGCATCCCTGTGTCTCATTTTAGAGATAATGACAAGGTATTGTTGGAACTCTTAAGTTTTTTTGACATTTATTTAGATACTAAATAAGCTTCAGATTATAGGAGGATGACAAGTAACTGCGTCTGAATTGCATTAATATAGTGGAAGTGTGATGTTGATCCATTTTCATAAGTTGCTGCATTTCTTGTTTCCAAGTCCAGGGTCATTGCTTTTGGAGTATTTGAGTAAATCTTTACTCCAGAATCAGTCAGATGTGCCAGTAAACAAAAGTTCATCATGTTTCTTAATGTGGGTTCAATGTTGAAACTTGAAGTGTAATGGTTTTTTAATGCATTATATGGAATACCTTCCTGGAGCATGACAAATTATTACTGCAGGAAACAAATAATAAATAGTCAAGTATGTTTGAATTTGATTGGAAATGATTTAAGGAGAAGCATAATGTATATATTTAGAATGCTTTTTATTTGACTTGCTGATGCTCTCTGAATGTTTGTGCTAAGTGTGTGTATGGTCACTTGAACTGAATCTTCTAACCATGTTGTTTTTGCTCTGGAAGGACATCTTTAAAGTTCTGTGGAAAAGGAATCTCCTCCTGCAGAAAGCTGCTCTCTCCAGAAATATGTAGTACAGTATGTATCAATTTTACTGGGGTGGGGAAGTTGGAAGCTGGGAAATGAAACAAAAAGGACCTAGTAGTATTTTGGCAGGGATGGCTGAAGTTGGGGTTTGGAAAATTTTAAAATGGATGATCCTTCTGGTTTACATAAGAACTTAAGAAGCAGAAGTAGGATTAAGTATCTACTTGCTATATGAAAAGAACAATAAGATGAAGAGGCTTCAGGGTAGTTTTGTTTGGGAATGGGATGGTGGTTAATTGCCAGTGCTGCCGAGGAACTTGAAGATTTAGCTAAATCCATAGGTTTTCTTAAATATGGGCTGTAGCTTGGGATAGTGAGCAAAATATTTAGTTATTGTGAATGGAGTTCACATATTTTCACAAAGATAGCAGAACTTGCTGTACTAAGCTGTCATACAGATAAAATCGAAATTTCCTACTGTTAAGGTCTGTTCAGTGCACACTCCATAACCTCTGATTTTGGAAGTTTATTTGAAGTGGTTCATGTTTTCTCTAAAACCATATTAGGAGACCAGTTGAGGTGGAAGACAATGTAGAGAAACTTGAAAATTTAATTTAACCTGATTTTCTGCACATGAAGCAAATTTCTTAGAATGGTTGTTTCATTTTTTTTTATTGAAAGTGAATCTAGTTTCTTGTTGAAATGAGCATCTTATTTTAACAAGTTACTTTATTTTGCATTGTTTACTGGTTTGAATTTTACAATATGAACTTTAGTTGGTTATTTTAGTGAGTAAGAAGTTTGACTGTAATGAGAAGAGTAGCAATTAGAAAATACCCCTGGCCACACCATTATTCAGTCGGATCCATTTTAAGACTTTGCCTGTTTGCAAGTCAAAAGCAATGCGCTTCAACCTTTTTTGTTAACTCCTCAATGTCCTCTCTTTGCATAAACCATAATTTGTAGATTGGGAAAAAGCTTTCTTTGATTAGAAGTGGTATGTTAATTGTAGTACTTGTTGGTTAAAACAGTGCAGAAAACAAGCTGATATCAAATTTGATGTTTTCTAAATTCTAGTGATGTTTGAGAGAGTTTTGAGTTTTGTTAATGGCCTGTTGTGTGGAATGGTTCTTGTACTCTGCTTGTACTATATTAGTTGTATTGAAAAACGACCAAAGAAGACTAAAAAGGACGACTTTGTACTGGGTTTGCATTTTCTTGTATTTAAATAATAGCTTTATGTTAAGACTGAGGAAAAGTACTATACGATAGGGAAGTGAATTGGTTTGCTCAAATGCATATCCTAGTATATGCTGAGTTGGTTGAAAATATGGAGTCTCCTGAGCACTTTTTTCAATTTGGTATTGGTGTACACACCAAGGAAATCAGTACTAGTAGAAATGGGAGGTGCCTTTTCTTATAATTTAATTGTTTGCTCATGTATTGAATTATTATGAAAAGCAATGGTGAAGGGTACAGCTAAATTTTAAGCTATGTGGAAATTTGATGTTACCATAAAATGTTTTTTTTATACATGCTAATGAATGGAGGTCTGCATAATCCATCTAGGTTCACTGAAGGGAAATAATTTAATGGTGATTCTGACCTTTTTTACAATGGCTTTGAATTCTTTTGGAACAGTTTCAAGGTTCTCAAAATGGCTGCTCTTCACTGGCATTTGGAAATGAAATGTAGGGAAGAAGCAGATTACTTTGAATTCTTTTCATGTGTAGAAGAAACAGACTGCTTTTTAATTGTAATTTTATATTGATTAGTTTGATTTCTCCAACAACTTTCTAACACTTCTTAAATTGAAAAAATGTATGCAGTTCTCTCCTAAATATGAGAAAAGCTTTTGTGCATTTTGCTATAGAGTTCATTAATCCATTAATATTGTAATAGTATCTGAAAACACAGCAATTGGTGGTTGACAAGAAATACTTGTTTTATTTTCGTTTTATTTTTGCCCTTTGGGTAATTAGTTTAAAATATAAAATAAGCCAAATATTTAAGAATGATATTTATATTAGTTTAAAAAAGTATTTTATTACCCAGTCCATTTGGCACACTTTTAAAATACCAATGTCAAGAACTGCATGCAAATCCTCTTTTAACAACATAATAGATTATCGTAATTTGAAGACATTAAATCCTGTAGTTTGGAGTTGTTGAATACAAGTTGAGTTTATCGTCATATGCGCAAGTACAGTGAGGTACAGGTACAATGAAAAACTTGCTTGCAGCAGCATCACGGGCACTTAGACTCAAACAACACAGAATATAAATTATAAGACAGTGGAACAAAAAACTGGAAAACGACATTTTTACAAAAAAAAACACAATTAGAGACGAGTAGGACTTGCACAGCGAACAGCAGTACCCTGGAGAATGTTGCAGAATGGAGGGACCTTGGAGTGCAAGTACATGATTTCCTGAAAGTGGAGTCACAGGTAGACAGGGTGGTTGCCCTTAAGTCAGGGCATTGAGTATAAAAGTTGGGAGGTCATGGTGCAGTTTTACAGGATGCTGGTGAGGCTGCACTTGGGCTATTATGTTCAGATTTGGTCACCCTGCTATGGGAAAAATGTTACTCAACTGGAAAGAGTACAGAAAAGATTTACAAGAACTTGAGAGACTGAGTTAGAGGGAGAGATTGGACAGGCTAGGACTTTATTCTTTGGAGCATAGAAGACCGAGAAGTGATCTTATGTAGGTGTATATAATCAAGAGGGGCATAGATTGGGTGAATGCATTGTCTTTTTCCCAGGGTTGGGGAATCAAGGACGAGAGGGCATAGGTTTAAAAGATTTAGTAGGAACTTGAGGGCAACTTTTTTACACAATGGATGGTATCTATGTGGAATCAGCTGCCAGAGGAAGTGGTTGAGGCAGGTACAATAACAACTTTTTAAAAGACATGAGTGGTACATGGATAGGAAAAGTTTAGAAGGTTATGGGACAAGCTTGGATGGGGCATCTTGGTCAGCTTGGACCAACTGGGCTGAAGGGCCTGTTTCCATGCTGTATAACTCTGATGTCAATAAGTCCATGGTAGTGCAAGAGGTGATCCATAGTGTTCCATTGCTGAGGTAGGGTTAGGGTTGTGCAGGTTGGTTCAAGAATCTGTTGGTTGTAGGAAAGTAGCCATTCCCGAACCTGGTGGTGTGGGCTTCTGTATCTCCTGCCTAATTGTAGCAGTGAGAAGGGGGCATGGCCCAGATGGTGAGGATCCTTGATGATAGATGTAGCCGCCTTGATGCAGTGCATCATGTAGCTGCTGTCAGTAGTGGGGAAGGCTGTGTCAGTGAAGGACCAACTGTGTTTTCTCCTCTGCAGCCTCTTGCCTTCCTGTGCTTTGGAATTGCCATACCAGGTCATGATATAACCAGCCAGGATACTTTCAAGAGTGCATCTGTAGAAGTTTGCTAGAGTAGAAAATAGAGGTGCTGGCATGCTGCCTTCATGATTGAATCTGTGTGCTGGGTCCAGGATAGGTCTTCTGAGATGTTAACACCCATGAATTTGAACCTGCTAACTCTCTCCACCTCTGACCAATTGGCACATGGTCTCCTGACTTCAATTTTTAATTGAACTTTTAATTTTAGCCATAAAATTAAAAATAACTCATGGAAGTATTCTGGAAATAAACTATAGTATTTCACATGTTTCTAGACTACAGTTACATTTCAAAAGAAGCCTATAAATTATAGAATTGTCAAGGCTTAGAAGAAGGCTACTTGGCCCATAAGTTTATGGTATCTTCTGCTTCAGATAATCAACCACATCAGTCCTATTCTTCTCCTCTTTTCCCATGGCCTTGCAAGTTTTCATTCTGAAGTGTTTTTCAAATTGAAAGCACTGCCCCTACAGTCACTGAATTCCAGATCATTGACCAATATTTTAATTCTCTGCCTTCTGGCCCTTGAATCATCTACCCTGACTAAGCCAGTCATTATCTTAAACACCTCCACAAAATCTCACAACCTTTGCTGCAAAGAAAGTAACCGTAGTTTCTGCAGTCAAACATGGCTGAAATCCTTCATCCCTAGAAACTTTCTAGTTAAGTCATGGAAGATGGAGGAGGAAAAGGTATTGCCTTTTTTTAAAACCTGGATCGTTAGCTAGAGAAGGATGCTTTTTGATAGGATTAAGAGGTGAGAGGATCATTTACTGCAGATTAAAGTCCCCTACATTTTCTGGTATTTTGGATTCTCTAATTATTTACAACTCAAAGAACTCTCCAGTAAAATGCACAACAGAAGCTATTCTTAGCATTCACAGGATTGCCATGTAAGGGTGCATTGGAATGAGATGAGAAGTCATTCGCAAATGATCATCATGCTTTAAGGTAAGGTAGTGATTACAAACAGTTACACTTACAGTGCACAGTTACACTTACAGTGCACTTTAAAGCCACCCAATCAGCATTTTAATTTTAAGTTTTGTTATACCAGCAATTATTCACAGGTTTAATATTCATTGGAAATGAATATTTCAGTGAAAGAAAATTACTATGGAAGAAGAGAAACAATGGATTTGTCTTATCTCTCACTACAAGTTAATTGATAACAAACTTAATTTCATTATTCTTTTAAAACACTTGTAGAATAATGTTCTCCTTTTCTGATTTTTACTGTGCTTGATTTGGAAATAATTAATTGCATGCTATGTGGAAATGCTTTTATTGGTATGCTGCTTTTTAAAAAGGTAGACATTTTCGAAGGTAAACGTGATGGTTAGGATTTGCATGATAACTCTGAACAGGGTGATGATAACTAGGTTCCAGTTAAAACTGGGGATGAATAATCTGAGATGTTCCTATTACAGTGGAGACACGAGACTGCAGATGCTGTACTTTGGAGTAAAAAAACAAACTGCTGGAGTAACTTGGAGGGTCAAGCAGCATCTGTGGAGGCAAATGGATGGTTCACGTTTCAGGTTGAGATCCTGCATCAGAACATAGGGTCTCGACCCAAAACGTCAACCATTCATGTTGCTGTCTTCCTTTTATAATGTCTTGTGCAGTCTGAACATGGCTGGGCTGCTTTTAATGACAGGGGAATTGTTCTTGTATCCACACTAATTCATTATTTACAGCTGCTGAGGTGTAAAGTCTGAATCCTTACAAATTCAGTCTTGCACTGAAATTTACATTCTTACAAGTATTTGTATGATCTCTATAAAACATTGACTGGAGGTTTTCCAAGAACAGCTATTTCACACTTGACTCGTGCAGTGGAATTGACCAAGAAATGGACGGTTGTTTTTATATGGTGAATCGCCGCTGAAAAGAATAACATGATGGAATCAGCTACAGAGTGAAAATGAGATGAGCAATTCAGCATCACAGCACGCTTCTAACTAGGGCTTGTTTCTCCTCTGTGAATCAATCAAAGAATTGCTGGGACTGCAGTTAATGTTTAACTTGCAAATTAGCACTATTTACAAAGCTGGTATGATTGATTTGCTAATGAGACTATGGTTGAACTGATGGACGCAAACAGTTTCTGTAATTTCTCCAGAGCTGTTTCATGTCTTTCTGAATCTATACTAAAAAGTTTATCTTGCATTATCCTGCATCATTGGTTAGAGTTCTGATATTTGGGTGCATGTGCATGCATATTATCTAGCTTTCTATACAGTGGACATTTTTAAAATGAACACTTGTGTGATACATACAGATGTTCAGTATTGCCTCAAACCTCTGCCCTAGGCTTGATTTGAAAATTAATGAACTAATTAAATTGATGGACTGCTCATATTTATATAAAAAATACATATTTTGGTTTTAAATGCCAGTTTGATCTTGTGTTTTATATTTCTACCAAAACTACTTCAGAAGAGGATTGCTTGATATGACTGTACAAATTAGTTAGTGAAGTAAGTTTGTAATGTATACTGAAGAAGCGCACTTACTGGTCTGGAGCAGTAGTAGTTTGCCAAGTAAGCTAGTTACTGGAGTTTCAGGGCTACTCTATTGCTTTTGAACTGTGGCTATATTTAATTGCTGATCTTGCCACTGCTGTACCAGAAATATGGAAATAGCTTGCTAAAATACTGTGCAAGCAGAGTCAGCAGAACCACAAGTGTAAATGTTTATGATGACTGAAATCATTAAGCAACTTAATGGTAGTAGAGGAGATCGGTGTGGTATGGGCAATATATAGTGGAACTGTGTTCATGACTTTTAAATAAATCTTAATGTATCACCATTAATAATAAAGTCATCAGGTAGATTATTTTTCTACCAAAAGCAGAACCATAAATGAATTTAGAGAAACTCCATTGGAGTTCATTGGCAATTACAATTTCAAACTATATATGGTTGGCATGGTAAATTATATGCATGTTGAAAATATGACAAGCTGTAGATTTTATTTGCCTAAGTCCAAAGAGGTTGACTTGTGTTCTAGTAACAAGACGAATTGTGCAGTTAAGTATTTTCTAAGGAACACTGAAATATTCAGTATTTATCTAGGTTTAAGTTTTAAAGAGAGTAAAAAAGAAAAATAAATTCTAGGTAAAATTGAGCATAGGTTCCTTCTTTCTTCCTTATTCCAAAATGCATTCCTGTTTTTAAAGAATCTTCAGGCTGTCATGCTCCTTCCAGTTTTTTTTAGAAAGCAATATATTCCCTCCACGCTAACTCTATTTCCTTAGAATGGAAATGTTGAATGTATATAGTTTTTTTTAATAAGAAAGATTAACAATTCCCATTTAATGTGTAGGAATCGATGCAAATAGAATGTTTAAAGCTGTTAAGAATTTGAATGAATAGTCCATTACATTGCTTGCTTGTAATTGGCATTGCAGTCTCATTGGTTTATGTTTTATTATTGGAAATATCCCTATGTCATACAACTTCTTATTTCTGATGGCACAATTTGAGAATTGTATTCTGAGAATGGGCACCATGTAGTGAGCCCAGCAGTGAATCTCTTTGCTCTTTCCAAAGGAAGAAAAATTACATGCACTGGAATGGCAATGTAGATCATGTATTGTAATGGTGTTCTGAAGATCTACTTTTCAGTAAAATATTTAACATTTTGTACAATGTCATTGCCTTAGTGATGTACTTTGTTGAAATAATTGTATCACAGTGATTTTTTTTTTGTAGGCCCTTGCATTATAGCAATGTAGATGAAATGGACAGAATTTAATTTATTATGAGAATGAAGCAATTTGTGCAAATGTATTAAATTCTTGCATATAAATTTTTTGTACTTGTATGTGGGCTTCATTGTTAGAGATAATTGAAATTACAATAAAATTGTCCCCCTCAAAATGAGTTGAATTCATGATGTGATAAAATTACCATTTTTATGGTTTCAATTTCCTCCTTTTTATACTCACAATGTTGACATCAATATTCTAGATTGTGTAGGAAATGAATATTGTGGATGAGATGAAGTAATTATCACAAAGTATTCTAATGTGAGCTCTTTTGTTTTTCTCCTGGTTTGGTGTCATTAAACTCCCACTGTTTACTTTCAGGTGTGTTTTGCAAACACTGCCACTTCATTCTTCAGTCAATTGTAGGTATATTGTTCTCATTGACACAATGGAATATGGTAAAATTACCAATGTAAATTTCACAGTATGTACACTCTACAAATTTTTGATTTAAAAAAAACAAATTACAAAAACATTTTCATTTTCACACTAGTGTTTTCCTTTTCTAGGCTTTTCTTGTGAAACGTCTTCTGGATTATGCAGCACTGAATGAGTCGAATCTGCAGTATGGCTTGTTGTTGTGTCTTGGGCTGTTTTTGACAGAAGTAATCCGTTCCTGGTCATTGGCAATGACCTGGGCATTGAACTATCGTACTGCTGCCAGGCTTAGAGGAGCTGCCCTAACCATGGCATTTGACAAAATTCTGAAACTTAAGAACATGAAGGAGAAATCTTTGGGTGAGGTATGTTTCCAGTGCAAGTCTCATTAAAGCAGAGATGTGATAGTCAGTGAATAGAAACAATAATATGGATGTGGAAAGAGACCTAAAGTAATGAAATTTAGATTGTTTCAAGCAAATTTTTTTATAATTAGTACAGGGAGGGAGGACTGACATGCAACAACTGGGCCATGAAGCTTTCAAGGGACAAATAAGTTGCACAGTACAAATTTGGCAGCAAAATAATTGATATAAAACACTCCTTTTCTAAAACAATGGGTGGAGTCTTACCTTGCCATGGTCTGGAATTTGCACCTGTGATCTCCTAACCCCTCTTTTTACCAGGTTGGGATCTTCCTGGCCCAATGCTTCCCAAACTCCATGGTAGGAGTCTGAGCCACATCAAGGCCTCATGGTGCATTGAGGATGTGCTACCCTAGAAAGCAAATCTCCACCCCCAACTATAAAACCTTTGGAGAGTCATTTAAATGGTTTCTAAAGTTTGCTTCATATCCTCGGCCATACTATCCCCAATGAAATCAAGGGAGTCTCAAGCGTAGGATCCAAGAGGCTTTTTTTTTGTATATGAGCATCACCCTCCCTGCTGCAGCATAAATGCTGGGAAATCTCAGCATGATGGAACACTGCTGTGGGCAGAGTGAACTAATAAATTCGGCATTCTAAATTTCTCAATTATTCAGGGACCTGCAATTAAGTCCCTGACTTTGCTTTTACATAAGCATGTAGATGCCAGTTGCAGTTTCTTTTAGAGCCATGGGCATTTAATGGCAAAATCCAGGCTATTATGTCAAAAAGCAAAAGTTAACAGAAACATTTATCAGTTAATTAGAAACCTGGAGTGATTAGTAGCAAAATGAAATAGGAATGTCAGGTATTTTGTTTTGTTTGACCTAGTGGAACCCATCTAACTTACTGACTTTCTTTCTGTCCAGCTTATCAACATCTGCTCCAGTGATGGACAGCGACTGTTCGAAGCTGTTGCAGTTGGAAGTTTGTTGGCTGGTGGACCTCTTGTAGCAATTCTGGGAATGATTTATAATGCCACATTGCTTGGTCCCACTGCCTTCCTAGGTTCTGCAATTTTTATACTCTTCTATCCAGCTATGGTGAGTAATTACTAGTTTTTAAAAGCATAAAATAAAACTAGTTAAAAGGGCAATTAAATATTGAAGATGGAGCATTGCACTGATGCTTATTGTACAGTAATGTTAATTTTGAAATAAATCCACCAATCATTGATAGTGAGCTGGGCACTGTACTAGGTTCTTGCTTCGATAAGCTGTTGTTGCCATGGCATTTGACACATTTCTGAAGTGTAAATATGGTTTAAGCTTCTATCAGCCTGGACACTGATTATTTTAATTAACGGTATGTCATTTTCTTACATGTTACATTTTAAAGGTTTTTCACTTTGCTTTTATTGTTTTGCAGTTTATGGTACCATGTTAATCTTTTCCCATTTGAAAGTGCAGAATTTGTGTAAATTGGTGATTTTAATTTGAATTTCACATTTCTAAGTCTTCATATCCTGTAACTGCAGAGTGATTACAGGGATGATCATTGGAGACAATAACCTCTGTGCTATATTTTGAATGTCAGCTGTTCTCATAATGCAATGAATGAAATAACCCATTGTACCCATCCTGTACTGGAGGAATCTGTTTGTCTCTTTATAGTAAGCAATCCCTAGTGCCTTTCTCACTTCAACATCTTTTCTGTATTAAAATAGTTTTTTACACATTACTGTTACTGCCTTTCATGTAATATATGATTCAAGTAATTATAGGAAATATGCTCTGCTAATAGAATGATCTCCAAAGGCAAATGATTCTTTGCTTTTAACTATTGTGCTAATTTTTGCTTTTTTTCTTCGATACCTTTTTCAGTCCTTGTTTTTATCAATAAATTGCATTCCAACTTTCCACTCTTTCATTTACTGTTCAGGATGTGCATATATTTGTGTTCTTGCATCTACTTGCATCCTCTAGCGTCTACTGTTGGGGCTACTTGCAGCTATTGCAAGTCAGGAGTCGTACTTCACACTGAAACTTGTTTTATTTCGTAAAAGATGTTCGTGTCCCGGCTGACTGTATACTTCAGAAGGAAGTGCATTTCTGTGACTGATGAACGTGTTCAAAGAATGAATGAAGTCATCTCTTACATAAAATTTATTAAAATGTATGCCTGGGTGAAGGCATTTTCACAGAGTATTCTCAGTGAGTATGGCATATCAGAGAACTTGAGTCCTTCAATTCATAATGTACTTACTCTGATTTAGTTTTATTCCCTGTTAGAATTATCAATGTCTGTTTACTCCTAATTTCAGACTACCTCAGTGGAAATATTTTGCTTAACTCTACCTCATCAAACCCCTTAATTGTTTTGAAGACTAGTCATAGGTTCCCTCTTGGCTTTAAATCTTAATTTTTAACTGCTGATAGTTATATGTTCAACCTTGGCATATAGCTGTTGTTCACTGGGTGCAAATCAGTGCTCTGGATTTTGCAGTAGTAATGACAGCAGTGCAGCTGCATTTGTCATCTTTACTCTGTAAGCATTTTCGGGATTTCCCAAACATGCATTGTTTTAATGTGGAAATCCAGAATATTGCTGAAAGTAATTTCATACAAGCTGAGTTTTTGCAGGGGAAATTGCTCGAATTAATGTGAACTTGTCAATGTAAAGTATGCTGAAAATCTTGGTTGTATGATGACTAAGTGAGTTCTGGTGGCATAATTCCTGCTTGTCAAACATTTTGGGCCTAAAAGTATCTAATTGTATTTTTATTATAATATCTTACTTCTTGATAAGTATCTCAATAAAATGTTTTTTTATTTTTAAAATGTGCTATTTTAAGTTGTACCTAAATTAAATGTTCATATTCTCATCTATTTTGAAAATTGTTTATTAAATATAAATTGTGATTTATCCTTGCTGTCTGTGAGAATGTGATCTAACTTAAATTATACTTCTGCTTCTAAAAGCCAAGCACCCTTGAACTGATATTTGATAACAATTGACAGTGGAAATGTGGTATTTCTCAGCATAAAGCTTTGTAAGATCTTTTTGCAAGGTTTCCATGCCATTAGCTCCCTTGAGTTTAACATCATATATCATTGATTAACTTGAACCTTTGTGTTAGTAAGTCTTGTGCATGATAGTTCTCATCATATTAATTAACTTGGGATGGCACAATGGTGCATCAGGCAGTGTTGTTGCCTTGTTTAGCTCTAGCAACTCAGGTTCAATCCTGACCTCTAATGCTGAATGTGTGGAGTTTGCGTATTCTACCACATAACAAAAATGTGCTGGTTGATAGGTTAATTAGCTACTATAAATTGCCCATTGTTGCAGGAGGATCAGGGGGCTGTTGACGGGCATGTAAGAGAGAATGGGTTAAAAGGAAATTGTGTGGCCAGGGGGTAAAAGGGATTCCTTTGAGAGCCAGCAAAGGCTTAATGGACTGCATGGCCTCATTCTATGTTGTAAGAACATCATAAAAATATGAGAAACTTTAAAAATGATTTCCAGAAATTGCACGCCATTACTCTTCTCCTGTGTTGTGAATTGTGGTAATCATGATATTATGGGTATCTTTCTAGAAATTGTACATGTCATTGCATCAGTTTTTAGTTTAAATAGATATTTGGTCTTGCTCTCAATGTCTTTTTTTTCCTTGCTAGAAATCAGAGAGGAGGAACGCCAAATCTTAGAATATGCTGGATATTTTCAAAGCATCAGCGTGGGTATTGCTCCAGTTGTTGTGGTTATAGCCAGTGTATTGACTTTCTCTGTCCACATGCTCTTGGGCTATGATCTTACTGCAGCTGAGGTTAGTCTGCATATTGGAAATTTATAACGTTTGAAGAAAAACCTTGCTGTGTTTTCTGTAGAGTTTCAAATAGAATGATTATTTCAAAGGTATCGAATATGAAGTGGTGAGTGTGGAGCAGATGTTTCCTCTTGTGGGAGAATAAAAAAAAGCTGAGTCACTGTTCAAAAATAAGGGGTCAAATTAAATTGTTTTTCTTAGATGGTTTGAAATCGGCTTCTACCATCACTTGAGGAGGGAACTCTTCATTTATTTTTAAGGCAGAGAGAGTGGAAGTTTAGTGAGAGTAGATGGGAATGTGGAATTGAGGTTGCAGTAGATCAAGCTTGAGCTTATTGAATGGTAGAGCAGCCTTGTGGTACTAAGTAGACCAGTCCTCCTTTTCAAATATTTTTATGTAAATGAAAATGTAATTGTGATAAAATGTAGGGCTGTCATCTGAAACTAGAAAGTGTAACTTAATGTTTCAAGTAGAAATCCTTGAGGTTGCTGTGGAAAAGTGACTGCAGTCCTTGTTCATCCATCAGCAGCTATTCAATGAATTGAGAGAATTGGCAGTAATGGCTTAAAAGTTGAGGCTTCTTCACTCCTCCTCAATCTGGCTGAAAGAGATACAGTCCCAGTCCAGCTCTGGAGCAAGGTCCATCGAATGCTCCTTAGTGATGAGATAGGTAACTCTCCAAAATGTCTGCCAGCAGTCCATCATGTCCACTATTTTCCCTGTACCCTGATAGTTGCTTACCCCTAACCTGGATCTGTGCAAACCAGTACCTCTGGAGGGGGGGGGGCACAACATTGTTGCCTACATTTAGATCCTCAGTGGATTGCCAAGGTGTTTAGGAAATCTTCTGAGCCTTTTTATTTTCAGTTTCTCTCTGCCTTTCCCTCCAACTTCTCCAGTCCTCCTAGTATTTAACATCTTACCTAGCCAACCCATCTGGCTTTGGTAGCATTACACTGAAATTTGGGAGTATGACTGGCTACCAACAGTCATAAAGGCCCTTCATTGCAGTGGATCTCACTGAGCCACTGGGAGCCAACCGCCTATTGAAAGAATACTCAGGGACCTGCTGATAGAAGCTGCATATTCCAAAGGGCATACTTCTGGCAATCTGGGACATCTTATCAGTCACTGGAAGATCTATCCCAATGTTTCAAGTTGATGAATGTCAACCCGAGATGGTAACCATTTTCCTCTTAATAGAAACTGCCTGACCTTGTCAGTATTTCTGCTCTTTCAGATTTCTGGTGTTCAAAATTGAGTACTTGGTGGTGTAAGAAGTTTAAAATGTACAAGTGAATAAGAATTAAACTTGTCTGTATACATTGTCTCTAAACCTAGAGAAAAAGCTTAATGGTTTCATTGGTTCCGTATTTAGGTACAGGTGACCCCTGCATTACAGGGGCAGTTGCACTCCTAGAAAACTGTGTCCAAATTGCATTTTTCTGTAACGCGAAGTCGGATCATCTGTGTATGCACCAAGAAATGAGAGTCAAAGAAAATTTCTTTATTTACATTTTTCCCCGACATGAATTCCGTGAGAGCAAATTTTATTCCATATCTCAAATTTTGGGTCGTGATTTGTGAACTCTGTCAGGGTGAATTTCCATTACCTAAATGGCCATGATACAGGAGGTTGCCTGTCATGCTTTCTCAACAGATTATTTTTATACATTATTATTAGTGGCATGTGCAGTGGACTCAACAAAGCCATGCCAGCTGGCAAAATGTTTTGTTTCATTGGTCTCTCCTTAAAATTGCCCAATTATGTACTGGGCATGGTGAACTGTCCCATATTTGCACAAGGATTATCATGGTATCCTGACTGAAATTGTTGTCTGCACATCTGTTGAAAAAGCAAAGAGCACTCTCTTATGTCATAAAAGATCAAATCCAGATAGGCTGCAACTCTCTCCATTTAATTTCAGTGGAGGTGTCCAGCAATGGCAAGAGCAGTCAGATGTGATGACGCAATATTGTGTGGATTAGTGGGAGGTAAAATTAGTGAAAGTGACAGAACTAAGTTGTTGTATGCTCTGATTGCCAGGTTTGATGAGACAGTCTCATATCTGACTTCAGATGGTTATATGTCAGATAGCAAGGGAAGCCAAAAGAGAAGAGAGGGTATTAAATTTCAGTTCCAGACATGATTTGGGAACCAACCTGTTTGAGGTGCAATATTCTGCCACAAAAAATCAGAGTAGGCGCAGATGATAGAACAATGTGGACTTTTGCTCCTTGTGTGGTTCCAGCCATTTTGCCAATGATTTCAGTTTTAATCTTTCTTTTTGTTCATTGTTGCCATTGTTCCAAATGTTCATAGGTTTGACTTATGATTCAACCTCCTGATCATCCTGAAAATCCATATGTTATTTTACTAATATTGGAGAAGTGGAAAAAGCTGACACTGTTTTGGTGGAACTTGGCATGAGATATCAGTGGGGACAGGCCTTCACAATAGTCATACAAGTATTCCTTGCTGTACAATAACACCATACCAAAATACCCACAATGCATTTTGTTTAGCCTTTTCAATACATGAAATTTTGCGTAAAGCATTTTCCAGATATGCAATCCTTCTGTCAGTTGAGCTGTACCCATTCCAGCATTCCTGTCATCCTCCAGTTCTAAAATGATTACACTTGAAAGCCAAAGCAAATGTTGCAGAAAATAAATTTCCAAACTTTATTTTGAAACAATCATGGACTTGATTAGCTTTAGACAGCTTATTACTAAGATCAAAAAAAATGTCCAGCAGAGTGCCATTGATGATGATTGCTATTTGTACTGAGTTTTATTCGCAAGTTAATGTCTGAATCCCAGAAAACGTTAGCAATGTTCCAAGTGAATAACAAATCATACACGCATCTATCTGTAATATGATTAGTGACTTGAAACTTGTGATTTCATGGTGTAATGAAAGGTGGATGGATGTTTGCATTTAATTTTCATCCATGGTAAAGGCTTTCTGACTCGAATGTTTGTGTATTTTTGATTTAGATATTTAAAGTTCTGTCAATCTGATGTTTGTAATTTTCAGTTTTTTGCCATATGATGTTTTTAATTTCAGGCTTTTACTGTGGTGACTGTTTTCAATGCTATGACTTTTTCCCTTAAAGTCACTCCATTCTCTGTGAGATCACTTTCTGAGGGATCCGTAGCTGTGGATAGATTCAAAGTAAGTTGCTTTTTAAAAACATTGCATTTTGAAATAATTTAAATGGGAGTGTTACTTTTAACAAACCCAATGTTGTATTTGGAATAACTAGTCTAGTGGATTAAAACCTACTTTGCTATTTAAATGTAAAAATCAAAATTAATAAAAAATGAAGGGTTGGTTGAAATGCTTTGTTAAAGTGGAATCAATTTTGAATACAAACATTACAACTTTCAACATGACAAAGCTTTTGTAAACCAGATTTGGACATGTACCTTTTTAGAATTGAACTTTACATGCATATAATTAAGGTTTGTACTGTCTTACATGGCAATTGTCCCTTCAGATGTTACTATTGATGAATAGGCTGCGGGGAGCTGATGGGAGAGTGGGGAGAATAACAAAGGATTACTATAAATGCATGCTTGATGGTTACCGCAGGCTTGCTGGAATGAAGGGCTGAATGACTCTGAATCTCATTATGGCTCTATAATGATAGCCGAGATAAAGAAATGTTCTCTCGACCGTGCTGAAGATTTTATACTCATCTGTATTTCCAAGATTCATTATTTTGTCCTTCATAAAACTGCGGAATTTTGGCTATAATTCATAATCCAGGAAGCAGACTATTTAGCCAGTTAAGAATACAAATACTAAGACTGCAACCTTTTGTCTTTTCATGTTTTTATTAACGTAGGCCATCTTCCATCCATTTGTAGAAAACTTTTGGTCATATTGTGTTTTATGTTGCTGCAAAAGTTGCTCATATTTTCAGACATCAAAGTGATAACTTCACAAAACTGTATAATTTGCTTGTTTTCCAATGGCATGAAGTATTCTAATATCTTTATACTGATGTTCATTTGAAAAGCATACAATTAACAGTACAGGTTAATTAATTTTGCCTAAAGTTGCCTTAATGGGCCAGATTATCAAACATCGCATAGGGGCTTATCAGCAAAGTTCTTCATCAGTTACTGACTTTTCAATCACCCATTCATTGGCAAAGCTGGTCCCTTGCCACATTACTAGCAGCTGAATCTCACAGCTTTTGTTTTGGTAGATGGCCTCCCATTCCAGCAATCCCAGGTCCACTGAGATTTTCCAGCATACCTGAATCACTGAATAGTGGGATGCCTTGGAGTAACAGCCACAAATTTCTGACTTAAATTAATATGACTCTAAACCATATTATGGGTTTTGGAAAGGATCTTAAAAACTAAGCGAAAATTCCAATTTACTATACAGGACAGAGCTCTGTAGTTTAGTAGGCTTCTGCACACAGACCATGGGGTGCATCTAACACAGAATATTTCAAATCTTAGTTGTCATGTGCAATTGAAATCTATGTCAAATCAAGTAGACAACTTTAAAGATGATTTGCTTCCTAAATCTATGGTGGGTTGAGGATTTTGATGATAAAATTACAACTTAATTTCAGAGTCAGAGAGGAGGGTTGTAGACCTACACACCTTGGGTGAAATCAGATACTACTACTGAATGAGGCCACATACCACTGCAATTTAGAGAATGTCATGGATTGGGTGCCTTTTGAACATAGTGGAATACTTTAAGCCCACTTGCACTGTTGAGGGGCAATACTACCTAAACTGCTTAGACATCAATGAGACTGAATGTAGAGGTTGTTCAAGTTTCAGCTGAGGTGTGTGTTTGGGGGGTGGGGGAATAAATTTCCATCGGGCTACAAAACATTCATTAGTCACAACTACTTGAATCTAGCAATTGCAGTATTAACACAATGGAATTCTTATCTTGAATAAGTGTCATTAGTATTCATTAAGGCCAGTTACATGCACCCCTTTCACCCCTTCTTCCAATGGCCTAAGGAGTGATGAGGAATCTGTCACAATCAGCCTGCTAGCTATAGTCCACATAAATATCACACAATGTTTAAACAAAATTGAATGATACAATCCACAAATAACAACTTCAAGGAAAGAAAACATGATAGATCAGTTGTTTGCATTTTTGCGATCATTTCCTACTGATTATTTTCTGTGAAACTAATGTTAATGTTGGAATTTTATTAGAGCTCTTTGAAATCTTGTTTACTTATGACCTAAAAAATAATTATTTTGAGGACTCGTTTAACGAACTTAGAGCATAAATGATCTGATCAATTGAACTTTAAGTTTTCAATTATGGAACAAGAAAAGAACAGGTTTAGGTGCATCGCAAATAATTTTTAGTGCCATGTTAATTGCATTATCTAGTTTCCATGAGGGATATGTGAATTGGAATGCTTTTCTAAGTAAAAGGTAGATTTGAAATATTGGGTTAAAAAGAGTTATTAGTAGCATTTGGCAAGTAGATATTACACCTGCATATTTTACTTTGACTCATTTATTTTTGGGTCAGAACTTCTGTTTAAAATTGTTTTTAAGATATCTTTATTAGTCACATGTACATCAAAACACACAATGAAATGCATCTTTTGTGAAGACTGTTCTGGGGGCAGCCCACAGGTGTCGCCATGCTTCTGGCGCCAACGTAGCATGCCCACAACTTCCTAACCTGAATGTCTTTGGAACGTGGGAGGAAACCAGATCACCCGGAGGAAACCCATGCAGGCACTGGGAGAACGTACAAACTCCTTACAGACAGTGACCGGAATTGAATCCGGGTTGCTGGCGCTGTAATAGCGTTACGAAAAATCAAATTACGGTTCAATATTTAGAGAATCAGACAATATTCAACACTTCCCTAGGAAAGAGTAGTTGGCCTGCAACACTACTGACAGATCTGCCAAAGTTATAAGTGATGTAACTGCCTTACAGGATTTGACCCATGGGGGAACCAGTGTGAAAGATAAAGCTACTGGACCTTCTTATTACAATTGTATATGCTGCAAATTCAGCTCTTAATTGTTGGGAATAACCACCACACAGTCCTTTTGAAGTCAAGTTCCATCTTTACATTGATAAAAATCCTCCATATTACGTGCCACTGTTAAATGGGACTGATTCAGGCTGGATCCAGCCCCTGAAAACAAAGCTTCTGTGAAATACAATAGCATATTAGAATTAAATTTACTACAATCAGGGCATGGGATTTCCCCTCTGCATCCATTACCATGAAGCTGGGAGACCAGCCTTGGCTTGATGAGCAGCATGCAATAGAGAGAGCTAAGCAATCCCACATCATTGGGTCAGATGAATGTTGCTTTGTAGTCTTGGTTGTGAGTGTGGGTAGGTAACTAATCAATTAACAGGAGGAGGAAATCCCATTCTTAACCATAATGATTGCGAAGAAGAGGTTGAAGAATTTGCAGTCTTCAGCAATCAAAAGTGCTAAGTGGATGATGCAATTCTGTTTCCTGATTTTCCTGCCCCATCATTGGGCAATTTGATTCCCTTCATGTCCCATCAAGAAATGACAACACACTGGATGAAGCAAAGGCTATGGGCAGTAATAGTATCCTGACAGTTATGCTGAAGACTTGTGTTTTGGAGTTAGCGGGTTCTCTAGCCAACTGTTGAAGAACTTGATTCATCACTCAGTAAGCTGCCTTGGTATGACTACAACTGTGGCACCTCCCTGATGATGTGCAAAATTGCTCAAGTGAGTCTGGCCACAATAAACGAGATGAATTAAATTCTGCCAGTTACTGTCCCGTCAGTCCACTCTTAGTCATCAGCAGTGTCATGGAGGGTATTATCGGACAGTGGCTTCGAGATGCTCATTGATACTCATCTGGAGGATCTGCAAGGATCACTTTTTTTTAACTTCATTACAGTCTTTATCCAAACAGTGAGAGATGAATTGCAGAGATAAGATATGAATTATTGCCCATTATATTATGGCAGCATTTGACTGTGGCATAATGAGAAAATTCTTCCCTAGCTGAAGTTGTACTTTACCAGGAAAAGTAGACTCAGCAGTAATTAGCTGGATTGGATTTGTCCCCCTTTTATGAACAGGAGATATGTGTGCAATTTTCTACATTGACCAGTAGATAGCAGTGTTGTAACTACTGAAGCAGCTTGGTAGGAGGCACAGCTAATTCTAGAGTTCAGATATGCATTACTACAGCTGGGATGTTGTCTGGACCTATAACCTTTTTCTGTATCCAGTGTACTTAACCTTTTTTGATATCATGTGGAGTGAATGAATTAGTTGACCTCCATGAAGGTATCTCAGGAAGCAGCTGAGATATATAATCCATTCAGTATCTCTGGCTGAAGGTGGTTGCTAATACTTCAGCCTTTTCCTTCTCACTCGTATGCTGGGCCCTACCATTGTTGAGGATGGCGATGTTCTTGGAGCCTCCTCTTTCTGTTGGTTGCTTAATTGTCCACCACCATTCTGGCCTGATGTGGTGGGACTGTGGGACAACGGTCTGATCTAATGGTTATGAGATCACTTAGCTCTACCTACTGCATGCTTGTACAGAATTCTTCATTGAACTAGCTCAATAATAATGGCAGAGTGAAGAATGTGCTGGGAAATGATGTCAATGATTGTGGTATTGTCCAGTTCTGCTCCCGCTGATGGTTCACAGTGTTTTGTGGGTGTTCAGTTTTAAGCTGCCTAATCTCTCTTCTGAGACTATTCCATTTAACACGTGTAGTGCCATAAACATGAGGAGGATTGTCCAGAGATGAGACTTTGTATCCACAAGGACTGTGTGGTTAATATATCTAACTACACTTAATAATTAAATGTTCTATTAAAATGGAGAAAGTAAATCAACACAAAAGTATTATTTTTAATTGTGTTCCATCTGTTTGAGTCTTGCTAGGGTATAATTGGACCTGGAGTTAGTTACTCCTAATGAGCTACATTTGGTTTTCAGCATCTCTTCCTTTAACCTGCTGCTGTGTATTGCTGCCTGTGCCATTGGCTTATTGTACATTGACCAGGTGTCATAACTTTACACCTCTTCAACCTGTTCAGAGTTTATTTCTAATGGAAGAGTTTCACATCATAAGAAAAAAGCCAGAAAGTTCTCAAATCGCCATAGAGCTGAAGAGTGTTACTCTAGCTTGGGACTCCCCAAACTCTAGTGCTCAGTCCTCGCCTAAGATGACGCCCAAGCTGAAAAAGGACAAACGTGAATCTAAAGGGAAGAAAGAGACAAAGAAAATTCAACAGAATGAACAAAATGGTCCTTTAACTGAGCAGAATGGATATCTTCTAACAAACAGTGATGAACAGCCCAGTCCAGATGAGAAGGACATTTCTCTGATCAGTCCAAAACTACAGAGGACACTGCACAATATCAACCTCCGCATAGAAAAGGTAAGAAAAATACAAACATGGTTTAATTACCACAGAAAATTGTAAGTCTTTATAATTGACGTAAGTTTTGTTAAATGTATAACTTGCTTTGTAGTTTGCTCAACTAATAATTTAGTGAGAAGTTTTTTGTAATTTCCTGTTAAAATTGATTTCTCAAACCATTTTGACATATTAGTTATAGATAATGAACTGATCTGTGTAATTTCTGACAGGGGAAGCTTGTTGGAATCTGTGGCAGTGTGGGATCTGGCAAAACATCCTTGATTTCTGCTGTTTTGGGCCAGGTAATGCATTTTCAAGTTTTCATATTCTACTGCATGCAATTTTGTAGATTTAAGTTACTTAGTTATTTACCTGACCACACATTATTCCCTTGAAGTTGTCTTATAAAGCAAATTCACATTCATAACACCTTGGGTTTTCATTGTCTTTTAGTGTGGAAAGTAAACATCTTAATCCTGCATTGTTGGAAGTGACACATGCAGTTTAGTCTTAATCATTGCCCTTCTAATGCCTCATGTCTTTTTTTAAATGAGTCTGGTAATTATAGATCAGTTGATTAGAAGCATGGATCTGTAAATACTGAGCCAGATCATTCTGGACCCAGTCTGCTGTCCAGACTTGTTTCCCTTTTACTCGCCCACTTCTGTGTACTTTTTCCAGATACCTAGGGCTGCTGGATGGGTTGATTTCATTCCCTCCCTCCTTCCACGCCCTCCCCCCCCCCCCCCCCCCCCCCCCCCCCAAACTTGCCCTGTATCCAACAGGGGTTTTTTGAAGTAGTGGGTTCCAAGTTTTCAAGTGGTGATTATCCCTCCTGTCATAACCTGACACCCTGTTGGTCTTTGACGGCTTGCTGGCTATCAGAGGCTTTTTATATTAAAATGTCTCTGATAGAGACATTTAGAAACTAGTCACAAGTATTTAAATAAAATAAAAATGAAACAGCTAAAAGCATGTTAAACCTCCAAAAAGCATTGATATGAACTAAAACATTTGCACTTGTCCTTTTCCTTGGAGTCAAATGAATGGAGTTGTTGTCCATACACTAGCCTTCAGTGCTGTGAAGGTGAGGCAGGGTATGAAGTGCATCTGAATCCTTTCTTCATGTTATTACTGCACCATTGGACCGATGGTGACTCTAGCAACGGAGCAGCCCATCAGCTGTGCTGGCTTCTGATTTCCATTATGACTCAGAATTTTCTCTCCAACAACACATGGCAGTGCTAGAACATAGACTGCTGTTGGCTGGCTATTATTCAATCAATTAAAAATGCTCTAAGTATAAAAAAACAAATGAAACATGGAAATTCAATAGACTTTGAAGTTATCTTTGTCATTCCATAAGCCTATTGCAATCCTCAAGTACTAGATAAGAGTTCAAAGTAAATCATTCATTCTGGGGGTAGCTGTGTCAGTGACACCCATATTGTGTTAAAGAAAAAAGATAATCCTGTAGGTTTAGTTCATTTGGGGTTTCAAGAAAATTTAATAACATTCCCCTTGTAAGGTGAGATCTGTGGAAGAGTGATGCAGGTCAAACAAATGATAAAGATTAAGTTAAACTCATGTACCTTGAGTAATCATCATTGGTGTGTAGGAATCTGCTTTCAAATGTTAATTGCAGACTGCATTTATGTACAGTATAACATATGGGATATACAATGGCAGCCAGTTTGAGGAAAGATCGAATAAGCTAGTGTTGTGTTTTTTTTAAACAGAGAGGATGCTGAGGGAAGACAAAATTGAGGTGTACAAAATTATAAGGGGCTCAGATGGATTAGCAAGAATTGACCAAGTTCCCTTGGTGGGTGGGGTTGGGGGGGTTTACAGTGGATTGGTGGGGATGCAGAGGACCAGAGAGGTCAGATAGCAAGGAAAAATAAAATGTACTTTGCTGAAATGATACAGACAGATAAATCTAGTGTGTTGCATTTACCATCAGGTTATAAATACAAAACAAGCATAATGTGAAAGTATATCAATGGATTTTGGCCAGAAAGAAGTGGGTGGTGGCAGCAAGTAAGGATAGTATATGATTGTAGATTATTCCTTCAAAAATCTAGTTAGTGTGAGACAGCATTGAAAGTTCTGGGACTAATATGTCATTGATTTGTGAAGCAAAATCTGGAAAATGATGCAGTTTTTGTGGCTGTACTCAAAGGATATTGATGTACATGAGTTCAATGAAGTGAAAGCAGGATCATACTTGGTAACAGTCTAAAATTGCTTTTGATGAAGAAAACATTTGAGGAAAGATATTTTGGAAATCATGGGAAATGAACAAGGCTAAATAGATATGGCCAATAAAATAGAAATACAAGATTGATTGTTGAAAGAAGATTGTAAATTTCAAAAGGGATTCAGATAGGCACTTGAAAAGGAGACATTTGCAATGCTTTGGGGCAAGGAGGAGGTAGTTGGGACTAACTGGATCTTTCTTTCAAAAAGTTGATACAAGTATAATGATCCACACAGCTTCATTCTGTGATTACATTTCAACCACCCTGACCATAGTTAGACATTTTTTAAAGAGGCTATGGACTCCAAATGATAGTATTTGCATGAACCATTTCTGAGAAATAGTGACTATAAACACATGATTGAACAACAAGATGGCATTTTTTTATTCATTTGATGTAAAACCTTGGTAAAGAAAGAAATCACATCTTTACAACCATTGCACCAATATGTATGATCCTGCAACCTCGTCATCCTGCCTGCAGAATGGCTGCCACCAGCACGGCTTCCACTTCTAAAAGGAAGTTAATGTTGTGCTTAACTGATTGTTCAGACAATTATGGCAACAAATGCGTGAACTGGATGAATGAGAAAAGCTTGATCTCCTGGCTTACTGTTAGCAGATCTTGAGCTCAGACATGAGGAACTACAGTTAGCATTCCCACAAATCTCTGGAGTTGATGCTTGTGAACTCCAGCTGCTGCAATTTAAATCCTTAAATAAAGCAAGTATGAAAAGCAGTTGCATGATTGCTGTGAATAACATTTGATGCAATTTTGGAAATGGATTTCTTGTGTTCTTTCGAGATTATAGCAACTAGGATGAGCAAAGGAAATGGGAGGAAAGAAAAATGAGTGGAAGGAGTTGTGATTATAAGTTATTAGATGTGTACTTTCTTACTCCTTCACCTATTTTCACCTTACCCTTGAAAACATGAATTTTCATTGATTATCCAGATGACCCTGATGGAAGGAAGTATTGCAGTTGATGGAAATTTTGCCTACGTGGCTCAACAAGCATGGATTCAAAGTGCCACTGTTAGAGAGAATATTCTGTTTAACAAAGCGTACAATGAAGAAAGGTAAAAATTTAGGAATTACTAAGGAAATTGTTGGTCAAATTTAAGTATTAAAAGTGTAATGTTATCAATTGGTTAAACACAGAAATTGCAATAAATAATTGGCAGGTAAGGTAGCTTCTGTGCTGAAGGAAATTTTTCAGGCCAGTGATTGTTCATAACTGTTGAGTATTTACTGCCAGATATAATTTATGGCCTTTCACTGGAAGAGAGAAGGTTAAGGCATATCAAACAAGATTTCAAAATCATCAAAGATTTGATTGAATGCTCATTTTCATTAGTTCACAGATCAGTAGTACAGAGAAGAGGTTAGATTTTGAAGCATGCAAGTGCACTAAGGTTCTGGAACAATTACAAAACATTGAAATGACCCTAATTTATATCAGACAAAATATTCTTCTCTGCCATTTGCCCCATTTAGTGTGCTTGACCAATTAGCCTTTCATGCTTTCTTGCCATGTCTCTTTGATACTGACCATACCTTGTTCCATTCCTATCTTTCCAGTCATAGCCAGAGAACTGACTTTTTTTGCTGGTGTTGATCTGTTGAACCTGAACCTACACTGTAAAATGCAAAAATCTGCAATTTACAGCTGAATCTGTCAGTTTTTCTACATATGGACTCCATGCAGCTGTAGAAAGAACTGTTGAGATTCTTCAGCACTACGTGAGGGAATTGCCATCCCAGGGCTGAGATCCATTTGATTTCAGTGGGAATTTTTGGGCAAAGGATTATAATATAAAGAGCAAGATACGTTATTTTGTTTTGAATTCATTTTTTTGTTTAGTCAATTTAACTTTATTTACACTCTTGATTATTTCATTAAGTTTTTGTATGTCTTTGATTAGCTGAGACACTAAAATGCTATTAAAATCAACAGCCTTCACAACCGGAAAGGCACCACATTTGACCCTCTGCCCACCTTAACTGGTAGTCAGGGGTGGTTTGGGCCTCTGCACTCCAGTCAGAGGACCATGCACCACTGAACTCCAAGGTGCAGGAGGGCCAATGTGGGGGCAGCCGGTCAGCATGGTCTGGATATACATCTTGCTTGCCTTCTTATTACTGTGTATACTTTTTTTCCCTCTGATTTCCCTCCCTCCCTAACTTTCTCTTCATTTTTCTTTCTTTAGTTCTCTTCCCCCCCCTCCTCTTCCCCCCCCCCCCCAACTTTCTGCCTCACCCCACAACAACCACCTGCCTAGCACCATTCCCTCCTTCTGCCTCACCCTGCTCCCTCTCTCTGGACATTTTATCTTATGATGCTCTTGTGCAATGGGATGTTTTTGTTACTTTAAAGCTGCAATGTAACTGCATGGTATAGGTATTGAATGTTCAAGTTGCTTTGTGCAGAATTTGAAGTTGTGAAATAGCAGCTCCATCTCAGTGTGAAAGCTAGAATAGGGTTTTGGGTATTAATGGACAGTGGTTTTCACAGAAAAAAGAAGGTACTATGGGAGCATGGGGTTTAATGAAGATGAGATTTTAATGTTGAGCACACTATCACCTTGAAGGTGTAGGTTGTTCAGATGACTGAAGATGTGCTAAATTAGCAAGATCCTGAGGTAAAAGAAGTCATTCAAATTAAGTCATAGTGGCCAATTGAATGAACATTCTGGATGAAGATAAGTATTGAAGGTCAAATGGTGGAGCCCTTAGTACATGGTTACTGGAGTGAGTTGAAAAAATTGTTTACCCATTGACCATTCCATTTAACAGGCTCAACAAGAGCAATTAATAGGACTCTTTACTTTGCTGCCTTTAAGACACAGATTTGTGTGATGAGGCTGAGAAGAATGCGCAAGAAAGAAACCTCTTGAGCACTATTGAAATAATGTAGAGATTTAGAGATTGGTGAGACACAGTGAGTCCAGGAGCAAATTGAGATAATTACTTGAGTGTTGCACATTTTTCCATAGAATATAAAGTAGAAAATGGAGAAAAAAGACTGCTTGAAAACAACATGAGAGAGTACAGGTTGATCAAGTGTTCCAAGAATAAGCAAGTAAAGATGAACTATCTTGTAGCATAGAGTGAAATGTTCCTGGCAGCAGAGCTAAAAAGGACAAGCAACAGGCCGGATAATGAAATCAAAGTTCCATAAGATGGTAGTTTCTCCAAATATCTGTCTGGAAGCAGCCCAATATGAACAAACAGAAAATACTGGAAATGCTTAACAGGGCAGGCAACATCTGTGGAGAGGGAACAGTTAACCTTTCAAGTCATTGACCTTTCATCAAAACTCTCCAAAACTGCTGCCTGACCTGCTAAGTATTATCAGCATTTTCTTGTGTCATTTAAGATTCAGAGCAACTGCAGCACTTTGCTTTTGCAGGAGAAAGTGCACTTCTATACAGAATTTATCAGTAGAAAAATAAAGTTGAAATTCCAGGTACCTAGCTGATAACCATAATAATTGGATGATGCTTTAAACTTGAAGCAACAGAGTAGCTAATCAGATCAGTCTAGTCCTGCTGGGTGGAAAAATCCAAAAGTTAGGAAGTAAAAATCGAGCAATTTCAACTTTTGAAAAGAGCACAGTGGAATGAAGGATGAAAATATGCAAGGTCAGGTTAAGGTTGGTGGATTCTTCAACCAATAATTATCGTCTAAAATTTTATCTCCTTAATAAGGCATTGTTTAAATATGCACAGTCTGATTGTTGTAAAGACTTGGGTTTGAATTCTGGACAGATCCTGAGACCAATATAAGCAGCTGCTGTAAGTTCCTTCATGTCAAATTTGTCAGTTTTCTGCTTTCTATCTACTCTATAAATCTGATTCATGAGCTTCAAACTTTTAAATGACTGTTGTAGTTGCACCTGCTACCTTTCACATCTTCTGCAAAGGCCATTTGGCAATATGATGCATCCCAGTGGTTAATTGCAGTCTTCATTTGAAGTAACTTCTTTGGTGTAAACTCAGCAGCTATTCTTGTTAAAAATGTGAAAACACCTGGAATATTGCAATGTGGCTTGTGTTGTTTTTAATTGCATTGAATAACATAGTTTAGGAACTGTTGCTTGTTAACCAGCCCTTTAATGTATATGAATTTTGTTAACATTTGTTCTACTTAATTGGTGAAATATGCAACATAACTGTTTTTGTGAAGATTTGAAATGTTTTTTTAAACCTGTGACTATATTTAATAAGATTAAAGTTGTTCTCTGTTTCAATGCAGATATAACAATGTCCTTGCTGTGTGCTGCCTAAGGCAAGATCTTGCAATATTGCCCAATGGAGATATGACACAGGTATGAAAAGTGCTATTTTTGTTGCTGTACCTACATTATGTTTAACTGTGAAGAAACTTGAAAATCAGTAAAACTGCTGATGCAGGGAATTGAAATTAAAAGCAGAAAACGCTTAGAACACTCAGTCGGTTAGGCAGCAATTATTCACAACAATCAATCTGCTGGAGGAACTTGGCGGATCGAGCAGCATATGTGGAAGGAAAGGAATTGTCAATGTTTTGGGTTGAAACCCTGCAGTAGGACTGAGTGGAGATGTGAGATTGTGAGATACCCTGTATAAGGAGAAGGGGAAGTGGTGAGACAGGAGTCCAAAGTGATTGGTGGACTGAGGAAGGGTGCAAGAAGATAGGCAGGTTGTGCTAGGTAAGGGAGGGGAGCATGGATGAAGTTGGGAGACAGTGGCAGGTGAATGACGGAGGCAGACAAAGAGAGAGAAGAAAAATATGGAGAGGCTGCCTCCATCTGCCATTGTCTGCCTGTTTCAATTTCCACAGGTGATGCCTGACCTGTTGGGTGTTTCCATCATTTTCTATTTTTATGACAATTTACTGAACTGTGTTATTTGTATTATTTCATATTGCTTGAATATAGTAATCTTTTAACCTTCATTGATATTATTTCTGAGTTAGCATTTTCCTTGTACTTTAAGAATGATAACTTAAAGGTTTGTGGGAACTCAAGTAAAACTGTTGCCGTGAACTGACAGTTAAAGCTGCATGTTTTATGAGTCTGTGTTTTTAACATAGACCCAGATAAAATTCCTTAGTTCTTCTGTTGAGTCTTGTGTAATTCTCCAATCACTTATAGGGTAGATTAGTGAATATGGAATTTAGTATCTGAAGTTTTTGAATTTTTCCTTTTTTTTTACTCTGCTGTTCAGTCTGTTTAAGCCTAATTGAATTGATGATAATATCATGGGCACATTCAAGATCATACTCTCATTACCACTCACATGTTCAGTCTGCCAGTCATAATTATCACAATTCAGACCAGTACCAGACAAGCGAATGGGACTGGCAATCTTCTGTTTGTGCATACTGAAGGTGACGTACAGCATTCTTAAAATAATGAATGAAAATGTAAGTTCTGCATAGTTGACGTATAGTGCTGGCACAGCTTTATGGGGGAATAAATTGTCCTTGATTTTCCACAAAGTAGGCCTTGGGTGTTTTTTTTTCCAGTTTTGTTGACCAAAACAAAAAAAAAAGTTTTCTTTATTCAGTAAGCCAATGCAGGTTTCTTGGTTTCTTTTGAATTGCATGACAAACTTGTGCTCAGGACAATATTGCATAACCTATAACAAATTGGAGCTACGGTAAAGCTCCAATAATCTGACTTTGGTGGTGCTGGACTGCAGATTTTTCAGATGTTTGGTGTTATTCCTATTAATAGCCCAACACACTTTTAATTCACTTTTTTTACACATTACACAGCATTATAATAAATTTTACATTCAACTTGGCAAGTTTCAAGAGACCACATGAAATGGGGGCCCTTGTTAGTTCAATGAGAGTGAGTGAATCAGGACCTTAGTGAGTTATTAGAGGGACACAGCACAGAAGCAGGCCCTCCGGCCCACTAAGTCTGCATTGACCATCAACAATCTATTTACACTAGTCGCACGTTAATCTAATTTTTTTAATCCTCCTCACAATCTTTTTTTTAATCCTCTTCGCATTCTCATCAAATTTCAAGGAAATGCAGGAACCAGAGTCCCCTTAAGTTTCAAGGGAGTATGGGAAACATCACCCAGTGAGCCTAATGACAAACCATTGGAATTTCTGAACAGTTATCAGATTATTGGAATTTTACTGTATGTTGTCAATATTAGTAGATGGTAATAAATCAGCAATGATGTCAACAATTCCAAACTACCTGTAGACAAAAGTAGGCTTTCACAATAGTTGGATAAATGACAAATTTGGGCATTGTGGTTGATTGGTTGAATAAGGAGGCATTTAATCCATGGAAGATTAGGAATTGAGCACAGTAACAAAAAGATGCGGGGAAAAGAAATATATTCATCTCATTTAAAACAACAATTCAAGGGCATAAAGTACTAATTTCCTTTCTGGACCAAAAGAGTACAAAAGGATCAGGTAATATTAAATGTTTATAGACTTTGGCTGTATCTACTCCTGGAGCATGCTAAAGTTACGGTCTCTGTGCTACAAAAGACATATTGGGCTCAAACACACTGGCAGCTAGCCAGTAGTTGTATAGTGTGTGTTTTTGGGCATTGACTTCTGACTTTTCTGCTTCCATAGTTTTTAATTAAATAATTTAATTTTAAATTTGATTTTTTTTTTCCAAATTTAACTTCCATAAACTATATTTTAATGTCCGTAATTATCAAAGGGCCAAAGGGGACAGCTGCCAGTACCCACTCTCAGGATCTCTCGTGATTTTGTATATTTCTATCAAGTCTCTCCTTGGCCTTCTCTTCCCAAAAAAAATGATTACAGCCTCTCTAACCAATCCTTGTAACTGTAGGCCCTCATTCCAGGAACCATTCTCAAAAATCTTTTCCAGACTCTATATAATTTTGTAATCCTTCCTATAGTGAGGTAAACAGCATTGAACACAATACTTCATTTGAGGCCAGATCAGTGTTTTATAAAAGGTCAGCATAACATCATGCTTTTATACCCCATGCCTCTATTAATACAATGCAGAAGTGTATAGCCCATCTCCTCTGCCTGGACTACCACTTCCCATGATTTGTTCACCCATATCCCTTAGCTTCTGTAAGAGAAGTATCCTTCATACCTCTCTTCATTCTTCCTAACACAGTGTATCACCTTACATTTCCCCAAACTAAATATCTGCCACTCATCCGCCTGTTCCTCCAGCTTCTCTGTATCTTGTTACAATCTATCACTTGCCATTATTGTGAACTGAGAAGTGAAAAGTGTTGTATCATCCACAAATTTAGAAATTGTGAGTTACTACCCAAGACCAGAACATGAATCCAGATATAAGAAAGCAACGGGCCCCAATAATGATCATTGGGAATGTTAGTTTTTGCCTTCCTTAAATCCAAGAAACAATCATTCACCACCTCATTTTGCTCTCTGTAACCCAGCCAATTTTTTATCCAATGTCTCTTTAATGCCATATATTTCAACATTGTTTATAAGTCTCTTATGCGGCACCTTATCAAACGTCTTCTGGAAATCCATGAACACCATATTGACTGCATTAACCACATCAATTCTGACTGTTAACTCATCAAAGAATTCTATCACATTTGTTAAGCAAGATTTTGGCCCTAACAAATAGGTGATGGTCTGCCTTAATTGATTCATTTTCCTCCAGGTCATTATCATTCCTGTCCCAAATCAATGTTTCTAAAAGCTTTCCCACCACTGTGATTAAACTGCCTGCCCTGCAGCTGCTCTGCTGATCCTGATTTCTTTTTTGAGTAAGGAGTAACATTTTGCAACCCCAGTCCTCTAGCACCACCCCTGTATCCAAGGAGCACTGGAATATCATGGTCAATGTCCCTGTGATTTCTTCCTTTGCATTCCTCAAAATCCTAAGATGCATCTCATCTTATCCTGGTAACTTGGCCAATTTAAATTCAGCCAACTTTTCTAATACCTCTGCTATCAATTTTTAATATATCCAGTGTCTCAACCATCTTTTCCTCCACTATTACTTAGGAAGCACTCTTCCCTGCTTAAGACTGATGCAAAATGCTCTATCTTAATATTGTGTAATTTTTTATTTTTGTCCTTTAATGTCTCTGTATTGGCCTTTAAATGTTTATTTGCCTACAGAAAACCTTTTGGATTCCCATTTACATTGGCAAATAATTTTTATCATACTTTGCTTCTCTTATTTAATTTCACTTCCTCTTTCATTGTTTTGTAATCAGCCTGTTTCACATTGCTTTTGTAACCCTACACGTCATACATTGCCGCCTTATGCATTATCGCCTTCTAATTCTTTCATTGTCCAGGGAGCTCTGAATTTGTTTGTCTGTCCTTTTGTCCCTCAACTGTATGTGAACCTTCTCTTCCTTAAAGGCAGCCCATTTTTCTATCATATTTTCTTATCTGTCATTTTTGTTTCAAGTTTATCTGGGCCACATCCATTCTCATTTCTATTGCAATTTGTCTTCCTCCAATTAATTATTTTTACTTTAGATTTTTTTCTTTATTGGAGCTACCCTAAATCTTGTGATGTTGTTATCACTGTCTCCTAAAAATTCTAATGAAACTTGACCCACTTTATTACCCAAAGCCAGATCCACAAGTGCCTTCATTCTTATTGGACCATAAACATACTATCTTTTTTTAAAAATAATTATCCTGGACACATTTTGGAAACGCTTCTTTTTCCCTGCCCTTTAATGATATTACCATTCCAATTTGCTTTGGGATGATTAAAGTCCTCCCATTATAACTACCATTCAGTTTCTTCACTTCTCTAACTTCCCTGCCTATTTTCCCTTTAGACATTAGGGGAGAAGATGGAGGTTGATGATTAATTTTTGGGGACAGCTAAATTTGATTGGATAGTTATGGATGGTCAAGGAAAGAGCTTTTTTTAAAAAAAAAGGAACTAGCTAACAATGAAGTGTGGCTTGGGATGATATGAGGGATGAAAATCTACAGTTTTGAGGACGGATTATTCCTCGGTTGTCAACTTCTAAATGTATAACATAGATGCACATTGTCCTCTACACTTCAATTTCATTGACATTATATGTCTACCAGGAGTACTTCATTGCCTACCAGAAATATTTTCCTTGTGTAGTTGAGGCCAGTTCAATGGTTTAATTCAAATCCAAATAAATCATAATTGATGCTCTGACTATTAAATGGCTATAAGATTAGGAACCACAGTATCTATTCATTCATCTACAAATCTTCCTAAAGGTGAAAGAATTTGCATTTATGTTGAACCAAGTCACATCCACAGACAGATCAGAATCAAGGATTTTTTTAAAAAAAGATGCTATTTACAGTTGCAGTTTGTGTACAAAGCAATAACGATACCAACTTTTTTTTTGGTGAGGGTAATTGAGGGAGAAATAATAACTGCATCAGGAGCTGTCTGCTGATCTTTCAATGATGTTTTGGGAGCTTTCACGTCTATTTGAAAAAGCAAATTAAAATTTATCTGCAGGACTTTATCCCAACAGTGAAGTACACTTTCTGTGCTAGATTTAAGTGATACCCTGAATGTTAAGTCTTGGTGTATTTTGAACTAAATTCTGGCATGGACACATTTCCAGCTCTACCTCTATTTTTTTTTTGCTACTTCATCACCTCTCATAATTTGGCCACCGTCTCTAAGTCCGATTGTCTGACATTCAACACTGCCAGAACAGATACCTCCTCCATCTAAACTCATTTTGTCCATGCACTGGCATTTGGCCAGTATCAGATGTTTATTTACCGTGATGGAGAGATTCGAGGGAAAATCGTGACTGAATGGATAGCTAGATTAATGATAAATGCAATTACACCATTTTCCTGAAGGGGAAAGGGCAAGGTTATAGGTCATTCCTTGGATTCCATGTAGTATCGTTCTATATTATATTCTACTTTGCACTTGCAAGGGTGCCACAAGAAGCAGGCTTTGTGCTTTCACTTTAATTGCAGTATGTGACATTCTTCAGTCTCGTAGCTGATGTCTGAAATCTGAACATTGTTTTTCACCCTCGTACTTCTGTATTGTTGTAATGCTGTGCAGTGGATGGTAGATTTTGTAGAGTTTGTAGATATTCTTTTCCCTTGCCTTGATCATGCTTTGTATTAAATGTTTTAAGCTGATATATTTTTATGTGAATATTAAATGTGTTGGTTCTAAAATTTGTTTATCATTTTCTTTGTATCTTGTACCTGTAGATTAGTAGCCTCTATTTAAAAGTAAAAGTTTCCATTTGATTTGTGCACTATCCTTCAACTACATTATTTTTGTAAGAAACAGTATATCCTTATGGACAGCTATTTAGATTATCAATCATTTAAAATACAAATTGACTCCTCAATAATTATGTAATAAATGTACACCTAACCTTACAACAAAATTACCCTATCTCAGTTTGGTCTTTGATTTGGAAGTAACATAACAATTTTACCATTGCAAAAGTATTTTATTAATAGAATACAGCTGTTAGGATACACAAAGCATTAATAATTTCCCTACATTTTGATAATGACTGCATTCAGTAGCGCTCTCTCCTGTCTAATTACCATACATCCCCTGATCTCCTTGGTGTCTTGCATGTTATTGTTCTCAGCTTTGGATATACTCATACACAACTTCTGTTCTTTTTGTAAATCCAAAGACTTGCAACCCTATGTAAAAGAAATTTCTCTTCAACTCATTCATAAATGGCTAACATTTTATCTTAAGACTACCATGCTTCTAGATTTTCCAGCTGGAGGAAATGGTCTTTTAGCATGCACCCTGTCAATCCCATGCAATTTTTCCACAAGTTAAATTCACCTTTTTTTGGTTTCAATTTATTTTTGTTCATGTGATGTGGACATTGTAGGTAATACTGGCATACATTTTCCATACTTGTTTGCACCTTGAACAAAGGACGGTTAAGAGTCAACTCCATTGACGATGGAGTTGACTCTTAACCGGAGTTGACTCTTAACCGGAGTTGAATATAATCCAAGCAGTGTAAGGAAATTAGTGAACCATATGGGCTTTTTGCAATAGTTTTATGGTCATCATTATTGATTATATTCCAAATTTATTTGTATTTAAATTTCTCCAAATGTAAAAGTAACATTTGAATACGTGTCTTCAGATCAATAATCCAGAATCCTGGATGTGAATCCACTATTTCATTTATGATGCTGCTATGTGCTTTTTCAATATATCAATATACCAAAATTGAACAGGGACAAAGTATTATACAAATCTTACTTCTATGTCTATCCACCACCATATATAATTTGAATTTGGAATAGTACCTGTTTGTTCTTCAGAAAGTACGGTAAAGTTGCAAACAGATGCCCATAGAGAGTCCATAAATTGCTGTGTCAGCATTGAAACGTGTAATTTTTTTTTAACCTATGTGCTGATAACTTTCCACTATTTGCTGGCACACAGGTGGGTGAACACGGGGCTAACTTAAGTGGAGGACAACGCCAGAGGATAAGTTTAGCACGTGCTTTGTACAGTGACAGAAGCATTTATATCTTGGATGATCCACTCAGTGCTCTAGATGCTCATGTTGGAAATCACATCTTCAACAATGCTATTAAAAAGCAACTGAATTTGAAGACTGTTCTCTTTATCACTCACCAGCTTCAGGTAATTTGAATCATGGATATGTATCTATGCTTACCATGCTGAAAATTTAATCTTCAAATCAGGTACATAAGAATTAAAATTCCCCTTCTGATTTTTCACTTTTTGATCAAGGGAAGTTCAGATTTTAAGTCTAATATACACTGACCACTGTATTGCTGCTTGCTTTTATCTGTTTGATATTTGGCATGTGTTTACTAAAATATGTGTATTGAAATAAAGATAAGTTGTTTATGTGCAAGTAGAGGTTAGTTGGTAATTAAGCAATAGGAGAGGTTACTTGACAGGCTCTTGAAACAGAGGATCAGAATTTTGGGTGCTAGAGTATAAGAGGAACACTAGTTGAATGAAAAACGCATGTTTCGTATTGAAGAGAAAACTGTACTTAAGATTTAAAAGAAGATATTGGAAGACCTTAATATGATGACAAGAATGGCAATTGCAATTGATGCTTGCACCAGACTGTCACCATCTCCCTAACCATCTACTCTTGACACTTAATCCAAAAAATCTGGTCTGGGATTTTCTTTGAGAATGCCAAAAGACAACACTAAATTTAATTTCATTAACAGAACCCTTTACCTGCAACGTTAGTAGCAGTCAAGAGAATGACCGTTGTATGGGTTTGTCTCTATTTTGAAAGGAAGGACAAAATGGACATAAAGTAATCCTTGGATCATTTTTTATCAGCATATAAAATTGCTGCACGTTGTACTTTAAATATATAGTTAAACATTGGAAGCATAAATATAGTGTAATGCAGTTAGATTTTCTTCAATAGGTGGTTGATAGTTATTGAATACCAAGTTATTCTTTCAAATAATTTGGATCTCTTGCGTCAAAAAGATAATATTGGAATGATATGTTATAGAAGTATTCTGTTACTTTCAATCATCTAATTTAAAAAGAAATGTCAAATAGTTGGCATAAACTGGAAAATTAGTTTTTTTGGTAAAGTAAGGATCTTTGTTAGTCTAGATGTATATTAGTTAATTCTTTGGACGTGTGTCATTGATGTGCATCTCACTTTATCTCCTGATGTAGCTAATCCCTTCAGTAAAATGTTTTAAAAAAAACTTTACTTAATTTGTGTGGTGCCTAATTCTTGGGCCAGAAATATTTTTAAATGCCAGGTTTGGTTTAATAAAATTTGCAGAGTAGTGACTTAGAACATTCTGCATGCTTTTGTTAAGCATTGCAGTCTTGCTTGATAGCCTACCATGACAGAAACTTGATCACTGGAAGCTGACTTGAAATGTAAGTCTTTTGAACTGCATTTTTTTAATATACATTTCATACTTGTTTGTACAAGCAGTTTGGATGAATGTAGATCATTGGCAATGTAATTTATCAGAAGAAGTCTTGTGAAGTTAAACCTCAACAAAGCTGCTTTCTTATTTGGTCAGTTCTAGTATAATTGACAATGTTGTTTATTTTATTGTTCTTTGTAGTATTTGTTTTGATTCCTTTCCATTTTATTGCTTTAATTTCTGTGGTTATTTGTTCTGTTTTTATTTAAAAGAAGGCTTTTTTTCAGGTTGGATTACCAGCTATGCAGTTTTTAACTGTGAGGCAATTTTTCCCCATCAAATCCCACTGTTCTGCCATGCCAAAATTAATCTAATGAGTGAAAATGTCTGGTGAAGAGTTGTCTATTATATTAATCTTTCTTCAAACATAGTGAATTAACATTAAAATTCAAAGTTTACATTTTAATCAGAAAAATATTTTTTCAAGAGTAAATATTGTGATATAGTGAATGGAGCTTGATGAGAATATCGGACATTGGGCTGAGTGGAGGTGCAAAGCAAGAAAACAGAACATGCTGATTGCTTTATGCTTCATGGGTAAACTTAACCTGGTAAATTTCTGGTTTTTTTATTATTATTTTACAAAAATGGTAAGTAGAATTTTATGTTTAGCATTGTGTTGGCGGACCTATGATGTACTATACTTGTAGCCCCTAAAACGTTCTTGGAAACGAGGTTGATCAAAGAATCTTAAGTGAGATATAAAGATGCAGAAAGAAACTAATTGATTGTCTGCCTATCTTGAGCAGTATTTGGTCAACTGTGATGAAGTGCTGTTAATGAAGGATGGCTGTATAACTGAGAGAGGGTCTCATGAAGAGTTAATGATCTTGAATGGGGATTATGCAGCAATGTTCAATAATCTACAACTGGGAGACACTCCACATATTGAGGTAATTTTATTGTATCACGTACTAGAGTGTAATATATGTATAGGTTCTCTGTATGTTCATCTATTGAATGGTAAGTGATCTTGCAGATTTCAATGATCATAACTACTTGACTAATTTGAGGAGAGTATGGTAGCTCAGTACATGTTATAGCATATCCTATTTACCTATTTAGGAAACACATTATCATTCAGGATGTATGTGGCAATGAAGCTTAAAAATTCAAAACTGCAAAATGATGAAAAATGTGCTGTTGCAACTTAAAGCAAATATTAGCAGTTTAAGATATGTTACAAGTCAATGGAAGTTATTGGCAGAAAGGATTCCTCCAAACATTAATTTGTAACAGCTGCATTTAACAACGTGGCAAGAAATATTTAAATAAGTGAGAAGAATAAAAAATGAATCTGTGGCAGAAAGAAAATAACATTAGGAAAATTTTAGAAAATTTTCAAGCAAACAAACCAACCTACTATAGTGACAAATTACTCCCAACATTCAAAATTCAAGATAGGCCACTGCTGGGCAAAAGAGAATACATTCAATGAGCAGAATTTGTATGAGAAATGACCACCTCTCCTCCTTCCTCAAAGAAATAGAAACCAGTTTTGAAGAGATTTGATATTGCATAAACCCAGAAAATACTTTACCTACCACTCCAAAAAGTTCTACTTGCCTCCATTACCTATCAAAGCACACCTTGTTCTTATTGCGAGTTTCCCCATCCCAAACTTGCAGTTCTCAGCAAACTGAAGTGTCATCACATCCTCCTAACAACCTAAGTCAAGTAATCAGATATGCATGGGTGGACTAAAGAGATGAATCATCAATAGTATAGTGACGGAGGTAAATAAACATGACAGTAATACTTGCATTTATAAGACCATAAGACATAGGATCAGAATTAGGCCATTCAGCCCACTGAGTCTGCTCTGCCATTCGATCATGGCTGATTTATTTTTCCCTCTCAACCCCATTCTCTTGCCTTCTCCCCGTAACCTTTGACACCCTTACTAATCAAGAACATATCAACTTCATTTTGATCACCAGTGGCAGTATCTCAGCACTATATGCTTTCTTTGAGTTTAAAATGTGAAGAATTTGATCTAGGAAAACAACAGGACACACTGCTGACTTCACAAACCCACCTACAAAAGTACACAGCAACCTCTGTAGAATGGACTTTTTCCAGCGAGAGTTCACAGAACCATATCACAAACTTTGAAGAATTTTTATTTTGAAGTTGGTTATTTTATTATTTATTAAGGATTTATAATCCTCACTCTTACTCTTTGGGCTGAGAGTTTGCTAACTGATAATAATGGGAATACCTCTCTCAAACCTAATCACACCTTGTGTAGTAAAATATAAAATTTTCAAGCTACCTTGCAGCAAGAATAATTTGTAAATACCTCCAGTTTTTCCTTAGTTTGCCAATTCCTTGGAATTATTCTGGAGAAGTCTGTAAAGTAATATACCCTCTAAGAGAGCAAGACAGTGCACTCAGCAGCTTCTGGATTTCCACATTTAACTCTGCGTGGTTACTCCAGAAGCTGCTGTCATTTTCATGATACAATGACTTTGAACACTGATAACATTGCAATGAAAGTGAAACTAAATTTTAAGTAAATTATTCTGATGGTGAATTTACTCGGAGGAATCATAACAATGTAGTAACCAGTTTGTCTGCAGAGACTCTTGTTTCTATTCTGCATTCTGATTATTTTTTTCAGGTAATAAACAACAAAAAAAATACTAACAGTTCCTTGAAGAAACCTCAAGACAAAGGCCAGTCTGGATCAGTAAAGAAGGAAAGAAATGCAAATAAGGCAACAGGTACTTAAAAACAAGCGCTATGTAATATCATTAACGTAGAAATACATCTCAAAGGCTATCACAGATTTTAAAAATAGAATGTAAGCAGAGGACAGAGAACTTGGCAGAAATGACCAAAAGCAGAGTCTGAAAGGAGAACTGTAGGCTGAGAGCTGATTATGGTGTGGGCTTCAGTGCACTCGTGTGACTCAAATATTGTTAGTCACAGCAAAATTATCAGTTTTCAAATTCAAGGAAATTTACATACCTAGTTTGAAGAATCATACCAGTTGAAATGAGTTTTGTCTGTAGGTGGAGTTGTAGAATGAAGATTTTGTAATAACTGATTAATGCATTTAAAAGGTACCTTGTGTCAAAATATTTCTCGTTTCACAAAGCAAAGTTCTTTTTTTGTTGTTACAATTATGTAGGTTGATTTTATATATTTTGTAACAATACATTTGCTCAAATATATTGAATGACCACTTCAGGTGATTGGTTTTGGCCAAGATACCTTTTGATTCAAATACTAGCAAGTATTTTAATGCCCACCTGATTAAGTACTTCGGCTTTATTTCTGATGTTTTCATTCAAAGGATGGGCCAAATAGAATTTTCTTCACAATATTCACCATTTACATTCTCAAGCCCAGCTGGTCAATGAAAAGAGCTTCAATCAGAGTTCCTTCCTAAATCTTTGATTAAGGGTACCTGGTCTGCTTTCTATTCTCATGCTGATGGGTTACTTAAGAATGACAGCTTGCATTTGTGTACCACCTTTTAACACTGCAAAATATCCCAAGTCACAGACGCATTATTAAATTAAATTTGACACCAAGCCCCATGAGGTTGACCTAAGCACCAAACTAGCTGCCCATGCAGCCAAGCTGTTCAACTACATTTGGATGATATTATCCCCCTTATTTTAAAATCTTAATCATTTAAATAAAAATACATAGCAACAAACGGAAGATTTTCAAAAAGGTGACCTGCTGAATGTTCCTTCAACAGCAGTGGTATATGTGATAGAAGTTGGCTGCAGCAATAGACACATTGAAGCAATGAAGTTTGGATCATAGGTCAACATTACTTTGAAGCCTAGGCATGAATTTCCATCTTGTCTTGGAATTTCAACACATTGGGGTTATGTGAGTGTAGCAGACTCTTCAATACACAGTTGATTTCATTGCTGAAGGTAAATCTATGGTCAAATCCACCAGCCACCTATCCTTATAACTGGAAGTAGCTGCTGGGGGTGTGTGTTCATTAGATTCTAAATTTTCATCCTCCCACCCCCACCACCAAAGAAACCCAATTAGGTAATTATGTATACTTTAATAGGCATAATATTTTATGAATAAACAAAAGGTAGAAGTTGATCCACATAGTAGATCATTTTTTTGTGCTGTAGGTGTGTATTCAAGTGCAATTTGCAAACATAATTAATGTCCTCCATTTGTAGAATGGAATCGTGCTGATGAACATAACTAATGTAGCCAGTAGTTGTTGTGCAATGCTTTGACCTCTTTTAAATTAAACTACATGTGAGCAAGTAACAGTGTGAGCTGTGCACAGGAAGTAGGGTCAAGACAGCAAGCAGAAACTGCACTACTTGGAGGTATTCTTAGGAGTGTGCAGGATTGATGGAAACTGATGTGAATCAAATCTTCTTCTGTTTGAAGAAGATGCATTAGAGCTGCAAGAGTCTTGCCAGTGTTCCCCAATGAGGTGAAGTTTTCTATATTAGTTTCACTGAGCCTCCAATGGGAGTGAAAAAGCCTGATGACAAGGCCTCTTTGCTGGATGAGACCAAAGGACGAGAAGGACACTTGCCTGGAGGGGACTATTCACCAAGAAGCTCTGGACACAATTTTTGTGTCCATCTGACAGTGGAAGCCATTTATCTGGTTGCTAAATTGCTGAGGCATAGTTTCAAGCACAGACCTTTTCCTCCTTTGGTCTACCCATGACAATGGTTACTTGGCCCGGAACACGTCCTTGGGACCATTCCAAGTAGTGGTGACTAATTTCTGCTGCATCTTGCAGTTGGTAGCTCATACTGTGTTTGCAACTTTTTCTGGTCAAGCGGAGGAAAACTCGTATCCTTTTCCTGCGGAGGGCACCAAATGTGCCTCGATGTGCCAACCTATACCAAAAGTCAGAAATGTGACATTACATGCCAGATTTCAATTGGACCACTCAAATTCCCTTCAATGACCATCTACAACACTTCAGGAAAGGGGGCAGTGTACATGCACCTGTCTACATCAATGGTGCTGAGGTGGAGAGGGTTGAGAGCTTCAAGTTCCTGGGAGTGAACATCAACAGCCTGTCCTGGTCAAATCACGTAGATGCCACGGCCAAGAAAGCTCACCAGCGCCTCTACTTCCTCAGGAGGCTAAAGAAATTTGGTTTGTCCACTTTGACTCTCTCCAACTTTTACCGATGTACCATAGAAAGCATCCTATCTGGATGTATCACGGCTTGGTACAGCAACTACTCTGCCCAAGACCACAAGAAGCTGCAGAGAGTTGTGGACACAGCCCAGCGCATCATGGACACCAGCCTCTCCTCCTTGTTGTCTTGGTGTAGCAGCCAGCATAATCAAAGACCCCACCCACCTGGGATATTCTCTCTTCTCTCCTCTTCCATCAGGTAGAAGATACAGGTGCCTGAGGGCACGTACCACCAGAGTTAAGGACAGCTTCTACCCCACTGTGATAAGACTATTGAATAGTTCCCTTATACAATGAGATGGACTATGGCCTCACGATCTACCTTGTTGTGACCTTGCACCTCATTGCACTGCACTTTCTCTGTAGCTGTGACACTTTACTCTGTACTGTTATTGTTTTTACCTGTACTACATCAATGCACTCTGTACTAACTTGATGTAACTGCACTGTGTAATGAATTGACCTGTACAATCGGTTTGTAAGACAAGCTTTTCACTGTACCTCGGTACAAGTGACAATAATAAACTAATACCAATACCAATCTACAACAAGGGGAACTATTTCCTCTTGGCATTCAAAGGCAACACCATTGAATGCTGATCATTGACCAGCAAATGCTACTTACTTTCCTGGGCTGCATGGCTACATAGGAGGTGGTGTGTTGCACTCAACTAACATTACAAAGCCTTTCTACCATCAACGGAGCACACTGGCATTATGAATAGGATATTCTTTACTTGTCTAGATAAGTACAGCTTCAGAAATGGTCTAAAAGCTTTGAATCATTGAGCACAATGTAGCCCTCTATATTGCCATGCTTGTCGATACACCTGAGCATTCATTCAAATCCAATATTGATGCAAAAGATGTAGAATGTACAAAATAGATAGCAACTGCTTTCTAGGTTTTGTTAACAGTACAAGGAAATGCCTCCTCCTGTACTGTGTAGGAGGATAGAGATATTTATGATTTGAATAAGATCTACTGGTTGACCTCTGTCACATCACCTTTACTGAGAAATTGTGCCTGTTCCAATTTCATTCACAATATTGGAACTTTCAGTAGCATGTTGTAGCAGTTAGAATGGAAGTATGATGGCTCATCATTCAGTATTCTGACCAAATGACCCCATCATATGGATGATTTAAGTGTGCCTTGTGTAAGGCTATTTTATATTTAACAATATGAAGAATTGCATTTTAGTGAAGGTTATGTAGGAATGCAAAGTTTTAAATTGTTTCAGTATTTTATTGACAATAATATCACAAGGAATCAAAAAACAAAGATTCTGCAGATGTGAACTATAACAAGAAAATGCCGGGAATATTGGACAGGTAAAATGGAAGCTATGAAGGGAGAAAGAGGGTTAACATTTAAAGTCAATGACCTTTCATCAAATCTAGACAATCTCACAAAGAATATTGTGTTCTGTAAAGCTATTCTTTTTGCAGCTGAGAATATACTGGTACTAAATTTGACAATGGATAATATGTTTCTTTTATTCTGTCTCTAGATCAGCTTGGACAGTCAGAGGATAAAGGGAAAGGTTCTCTACCATGGTCTGTGTATGGAGTGTACATCCAAGCAGCAGGAGGCCCACTTGCATTTTTCTTTGTAATGGTCCTTTTTGTAATGAATGTAGGAAGTGTTGCCTTTAACAACTGGTGGCTAAGTTACTGGATCAAGGCAGGAAGTGGGGTAAGAACTGAGATGGCATTTCTTAAAGCCAATATATTTATATTAAAAAAATGAAATTTAAATTGATGGTCTTAATCACGTTTGAGTAATTTCAATGGTATTGTTTTGAGTTGGAATAATATTAATAGAGTAACAGCTATCTTTAAAGTGGCAAATTCCTGTGCCAGACATCCATCACTTGCCAATCAGTAACCCATCAGAGCAGGCAAAACTACTGAATTGGGGACCATTGAACCATGTCAACTCGCAACAGATCTATGGCTTTAAGATCTTATCCTGATGCTTTAAAACACCTTTGTTACTTCCATTGTCAGCAGCAAATTATTTTGTTGCTGACATAATTGAGAAGGTCGTCATTGCTACCTCAATAGTTAAATATTTGAAGTGTATTTTATAAGAATGCATAAGTACTTTCAATTTATTAATACAGAGTTAGTCTTCAGTTTCAAAATGGGAGGTGAAAGCTTATTTGCTCATTGTATCAGCCTCAAATGATTCCAGCCCATTCAATCAGTTAGTTCTTGCCATGTGCCTTTTAAATTACTGCCAGATGAATAAGAGGACTTTGTCCTACAACACCAAGTAGCAGTGAATTCTCCTCATCAAATTCCAACAAGGTTGAGAATCCAAGTTCACTCGTATTAATTACTTGCATTTATGACACTTCCAATGTATGCATCTTGAACTGCAAGGGGAATGATTTCTCTTTTGCATGTCTGTTTAATGATCTTGATCATTTTTGAGATGTTTGAGTATATTTAAAAGCTTCTGAGTTTTGAATAATTGCTAGACTTGTCTTGGTTGATGTTAATTTTACATGACCATGATGCTGAAAAGGGAGCAATTCCAGCTTCACCAGTCTTTCCACAAGTCTCTCATTTCTGTTGTCATCCGGATAAACCTTTATCTTTCTTCCAAGGCTTTGAAAAGTCCTTCCAAATTGTACCTGGAATTATGTGCAAAAACTACAGTTGAGATCTAACCGATGATTGCAGTGTGACATCTTTGTTTGTTGTTCAGGGCCTGATTTACAAATTCAAAAACAAAAGCCATGTACTTAATTGCTTGCCAACTTGTACAGCCACCTTCAAGGATTTACAAAGATACCCTCTGCTCTTGTGACTCCTCCAAAATAGATAGATAGTATAATCTAAATATTACTTTTTTTTCCTCAAAGTACATGATTTTCTGCTTGTGCATATTAAATTGCACCTGCCACATGTCTGCCATTTCACCAGTGTCTCTCTTCTTGAATTTGGCTACTATTCTATTTATTATTTATCATGTGCAAATTTTGTATCATATTTTAAAATTAGGCTGATGTATGACAAAAGCAATGCTAATGGTCTTTCAGTGGCATTGGTACTGAGTCAGAGAACCACTAATCTCTGCTTCCTAAGCCAGTTAAGTATCCACGTGCCTTTGTGTACCATATTCCATAGAACAATACGGCACAATAGAGGCCCTTCGGCCCACCATGTTGTGCCGCCCTTCAAACCACACCTAAGACTATCTAACCCCTTCCTCCCACATATCCCTCTAACTTAAATTCCTCCATATGCTTACCTAACAATCTCTTGAACTTGAACTTGACCAATGCATCAGCCTCCACCACCACCCCAGGCAGCGCATTCCATGCACCAACCACTCTCTGGATGAAAAACCTCCCTCTGACATCTCCCTTGAACCTCCCACCCAATACCTTAAAGCCATGTCCTCTTGTATTGAGCATTGGCACCCTGGGAAAGAGGCGCTGGTTGTCCACTCTATCTATTCCTCTCAATATCTTGTATACCTCTATCATGTCTCCCCTCATCCTCCTTCTCTCCAATGAGAACAGCCCTAGTTCCTTTAATCTCTCCTCATAATCCATACTCTCTAATTCAGGCAGCATCTTGGTAAATCTCCTCTGCACCCTTTCCAATGCCTCCACATCCTTCCTATAATGAGGCGACCAGAACTGGACACAGTACTCTTTAAGTGTGGCCTAACCAGAGTTTTGTAAAGCTGCATCATCACTTCGCGGCTCTTAAACTCGATTCCCCCGACTTACGAAAGCTAACATCCTGTAAGCTTTCTTAACTACCCTATCCACCTGCGAGGCAACTTTCAGTGATCTGTGGATATGAACCCCCAGATCCCTCTGCTCCTCTACACTGCCCAGAATCCTGCCATTTACCTTGTACTCTGCCTTGGAGTTTGTCCTTCCAAAGTGTACTACCTCACACTTCTCTGGATTGAACTCCATCTGCCACTTGTCAGTCCAGCTCTGCATCCTATCAATATCCCACTACAAACTTCTACAGCCCTCCACACTATCCACAACACCACCGATCTTTGTGTCATCTGCAAACTTGCTAACCCAGCCTTCCACCCCCTCATCTAAGTCGTTAATAAATATCACAAAAAGTAGGGGTCCCAGAACCGATCCCTGCGGGACACCACTAGTCACAGCCCTCCAATCCGAATGCACTCCCTCCACCACAACCCTCTGCTTTCTACAGGCAAGCCAATTTTGAATCCACGTAGCCAAGCTTCCCCAGATCCCTTGGCCTCTGACCTTCTGAAGAAGCCTACCGTGCGGAACCTTGTCAAACGCCTGACTGAAATCCATGTAGACCATGTCCACTGCACTACCCTCATCAATCTTCCTGATCACCTCCTCAAAGAACCCTATCAGGCTTGTGAAGCAAGATCTTCCCTTCACAAAGCCATGCTGGCTGTCCCTAATCAGTCCATGTTTCTCCAAATGCTCATAGATCCTATCTCTTAGAATCCTTTCCAACAGCTTACCCACCACAGACGTAAGGCTCACCGGTCTGTAATTCCCTGGACTATCCTTACTACCTTTTTTGAATAAAGGGACATCATTCGCCACCCTCCAATCCTCCAGTACCATCCCCGTTGACGACGAGGACTCAAAGATCCTAACCGACGGTTCAGCAATCTCCTCACGAAGCAGCCTGGGGAATATTCCGTCAGGCCCCGGGGACTTATCTGTCCTAATATTTTCCAACAACTCCAACACATCCTTTCTCTTAATATCTACATACTCTAGAACATTACCCTCACCTACACTGGCCTCAGCATCATCAAGACCCCTCTCCTTGGTGAATACTGAAGAGAAGTATTCATTGAGAACCTCACCCACTTCCACAGCTTCCAGGCACATCCTCCCACCTTTGTCTTTAATCGGACCTACCTTTACCCTAGCCATCCTTCTGCTCTTTATGTATGAGAAAAAAGCCTTGGGATTCTCCTTAACCCTACTCGCCAAAGCCTTTTCATGTCCCCTTCTTGCTTTCCTCAGCCCTTTCTTAAGTTCCTTCCTTGTTACTCTATATTCATCATGAGCCCTGTCCGATCCTTGCTGCTTACACCTTATGTATGCTGCCCTCTTCTTCCTAACTAGTTGTTCCACCTCTCTCATCACCCACGGTTCCTTCACCCTACCATTCCTTTTCTGCCTCACCGGGACAAATTTATCCCTAACATCCTGCAAGAGATCCCTGAACATCGACCACATCTCCATAGTACATTTCCCTTCAAAAATGTTCCAACTAAAGAATGTGATTCTTTATCAGTTTTTTTTTAAATAAGATCATGAATCTCCACCTTTACCACCCCTCTTTTGAGTTTTCATTTTGCTTAGTAGGAGATGGCATTTTTTTTCTCTTTCAATCAATCATCCCTCAAAAGTCAATGCACTCTGTACTGACTCGATGTAACTGCGCTGTGTAATGAATTGACCTGTACGATTGGTTTGTAAGACAAGTTTTTCACTGTACCTGAGTACAAGTGACAATAATAAACCAATACCAACCATTAAATGTACGTTACTTTTTCAAGTTCCAAAACAGGCAGTTACAGAGCTATGGAACAATTTATGAATGTGATGCTGTGTTACCCATCCATGAATAATTTGTGCCTGGAAGCCTCCTGTTGCTTCAAAGTGAAACGATGGTGTGGTCATCAAATGGCATATTCATCTTTGAGTATTGTAACTTTTCTATAAGTTATAGAAATGTTTACCCCAGCATCCTCCTTGTACTGTTACAGCAACATTTCCAAAATTTTTGACTGTGTACTCTTTCTTTCAGAATATGTCTGTAACAGTAGAAAATAAAACTTATGTGGGTCAGAGCATGAAGGACAATCCGCATATGCATTACTATGCAGGAATCTATGCACTCTCTATGGCAGCAATACTGGTCCTCAAGGCAGTGCGTGGCATTGTATTTGTTAAGGTATGATAATATGAGCATACAATATTAAGGTGTAATGCAGTACTTAATCTTAAAAATTATTTTCTTAAGTCGTAATATTAGGGAACTTTCATTGGCCCTTCACAATGCACCTCAGAGTAGCTTTATGATAAACAGGTTGCCTTTGGGTTATGGTTGCTTCGGTGTTTATTGACACAGAAGGCTGCAGTATTCCCAGACAGAAAATGAGATATTGTTCCTCAAGCTTGCATTAGGCCTCAACTAACAGTGTAGGAGGCCACAAACAGCAAGGTCAGAGTGGGATGGTGAATTAAGTGGCAGACAACTGGAAGCTCGGGTCCACTCCTTTGGACTGAATGCAGGTGCTCTGAAAGCGATCACCCAACCTGCATTTGGCTTCTCCACTAAAGAGGAAACCACATTGTGAGCATTGAATGCAGTATGCTGTAATGGAAGAAGAGCAACTGAATCACTGCTTCACCTGGAGGAATGCTTGGGTCCTGAATGTGGGAAGGGAAGAGGTGGAAGGAAAGGTGTTGCTTCTTCCATAGTTGTAAGAGAGAGTGTGATACAATGAGTAGATTTTCTGACCTTCCAGACTTGATATAAAACAAAATTTCCCTCTTTGGGTAGCTCATTCTTTCTTTTGGTCCATATCAGAACTGGCCATTTCTGCTTTTCATCATTTTGGCTTAGTTTTTTTTATTCTATATGTATAGGCTGCCCTGAAGAAAGGTTCTATCCGAAACGTTGACTGCCTGCTTTTCCCCACGGATGCTGCCTGGCTAGCTAAGTTCCTCCAGCGTCATAGTGTTTTTCATCTAGATTCCAGCATCTGCAGTCCTTTGTTTCTCCTGTATAGTCTGGCCTGCTGAGCATGTCCCCAGTGCTTGCTATTTGCAGCACATTACACAGACAAGAGAGCTTTATGTGCTGGTAACTGCCCCGTTTAACCCATTTTGGATTCATTGTATCAGAGATTCCCTTTGTTCTAGCCATCCATCCCCCACCCTCTCTCCCACTGGAAACTAACTTGTTTTTTTTACCCAGTACTGAAGAAAGGTGCTGGACCTGAAATGTTAACCGTTTCTCTTTCTGCAGACACTGCCTGATCTGCTGAGTGTTTCCTGCATGCTCTGTTTCTATGCTTGATTGTTTGGTTGGAAGAATCCTGGGTAATATTTGGATGTCCTCACAGATTTCAATATTTTTTGTAGTTGTTTTTCAATTAAGCTGTTTATAATGCTCTGGGATAAGTGAATAGAACCTGGTACCGTTTGGGATCTGGGCACTTACATTTGAAATGAGTGAAAATACAGACAATTATCAACTTCATGGTTTCTATATATTTTTTTAAGGGAACACTCAGAGCTTCATCCAGACTTCATGATGAGCTCTTTCGCAAAATCCTCAGGGGCCCAATGAAATTTTTTGACATTACTCCTTCTGGCCGAATTCTCAATAGATTTTCAAAGGATATGGATGAAGGTAACTCTCTCAGCTATGTTTTGACTTGTGTTAGTATTTTAGAAAAGCTTGCTTGTAAATCTCATGTGGCTGTACTGTTATCTTTTGTATCTGTCACATGAAGACTGCCATGAAAAAAAGCATGATGCAGTTAGTATTTCCTCACTTACAAGTTTCTTTAAATCAGAAGTGTATTTTCTTTTTCCCATTTTGTTTAGTGGACACACGGCTTCCTTTACAAACAGAAATGTTCATTCAGAACATCATCCTGGTATTTTGCTGCATTGGTGTCATTGGTTCTGTCTTCCCATGGTTTCTGGTTGCAGTTGGTCCTCTTGCCATTCTTTTCACGATCCTCAACCAGGTGTCAAGGTAATAATAACTATAAGCTTTTTTTACGCACAATAATTGTTTCCTTCTGTTATAATATGTTGATCCACACCAATGACATTACAAGTTTGTTGTTTGTGTACTATTTATGTTGCTCCAGTTGTGCTTGTATCCCTTTTGGTCAGAATAAAGCTATGGGCAGAACTTCAGTTTATTTGTCATCCACTTCCCATGAAAAGTGTAATTACTGCCAATGAAAACATCACCAAAAAATTTACTTGAGCTTTGTCTGAATGTGAATACATTTGCATTTCAGTTATTGCTAATAATGCATGCATACAGCATTAAAGATACACTCATTATATTTATTCTTCCTCTGCTGCCGAAAATATACCAGTGCAATAAAAATTTTATTTTCAGGGTCAAAATTAATTTTTCAGGATTTTAATGTTAATATCCATGATTGAGTTGGTTAACAATAAAACCTCTTATAAAGTGAGAGTTTTTCTCTATTATTAACGTTCCTTCAAATTAAATAAAATTGTGATGGTCACTAGTCATGCAAGTTGCATTCATAGCTAGTATCTCTTGTTCATTCCTTCCATTGCGTAAACAGTAAAGTAGAAGATAGTCAAGAATGTTCAGAGTGAGCACACTTTCTGGCTGTGCTTTTAACCAGAGCAATGCCACAGATGCTGCAGTCTGGGATCTATGCCATTCTTTGAGGTTCTGGAGCAATTGATTAATCTTACTGGAGTAGAATTTTTTCCAGATTAGTAGACTAAGAAATCATTGAATTTTTTGTAAAGTTGTGATTGAAGGGGATATGACAACTACTTCTCTCATGGCACTCCTGATTGGAATCCTCCTCATCGTCGTCATCTGCAATGGTCCACTTAGTAAATCATTTAGCTCTCATAACTGTAAAGCCACTTTGACATCCAGGTGCAGTTCTGATTTCATTACTGCCGCTACCAGCTGTGACTTAAACAAATTGATTGTAGTTATGTTGTAATGTATGCAGTGTTTTATTACATTTCATTTCTCCTCCAATCCTTGATATATTTCCTCTTAACTTGTCTTAATGATTTAATCTTCTTGCGCTGTAGTCTCTGATTGTAGGGTATAATTATAGCTTGAAAATTTTATTTGTGTCCATGTGCTCTAATCCAATTATCTGTAACACCATACTGTCTGGAGACCTAGGTGCCTAAGACTAATTATTTGAGCTGCATGGATGCTCAATTTGTTTTCAGTTTGGCATGTGTTGCACAGATGTATGTTTGTAGCCTTATCACACCGGCTCCCATATTAGGAAGCGCAGAGACCCATGAAGTATTCTTGCTGATTGGAACTGTGCAGAGTAAGCAAATCATGATGTCTGTTAGCATACAACAGGTATATAACACCAGCACTGCCAATTTTTACTTCTACAGTGCAGCTAATCTACTGAGAATGGTGTGTCTGGAGCTCAAGGAATTTGTGTTCTCCTCAAGACCTCTCCAGTACCAATTCTGCACATTGACACAAACACTTTAGTGGCTATTCCTCTTTGCGTGTAATTTGACAGAGAGTAATGAAGAGCAAAAGATCCTGCTAGAAAGGGATATAGCAAGAGACCATATTCCACCATATGTCTTCCGGAAGCAGTTCTACATTCTCCTCAGTGAGGAACAGTGAGGAGACCTGTCATTTAGTAATTGTGCTGCTACACAATTGCAGAGCCTTGTGAATACTGCTCTAACATCAGCTGCTGAGGTCGCAGTGGTTATGAGCTTGTGTGTCAGGTTCCTTCTGGGCTGGAGCTAGAGATATCTGTAACATGTATCTCAAGTTTTCCAAACATTATTGCAATTGGGAGGTCACAGACACTTTGTTCCAAGAAAGTTGAATGTTCTTTACAAGAAAACAGTAAGTAGAGTGAGCTCATGTATTTGCCGAGATTGGAAACTTTCCAGTGGTGCAGGGTGTCATTATAGAGTCATAGAGCTATACAGCATGCATACAGGCCCTTCGACCTAACAAGTCCATGCCGACCAAGGTACTCCTCCTTCAACACCCCCCCCCCCCCCCCCCCCCCAAGCTATCAACTTGGAGATGTATCACAACTAAAAAGTACTCAATTTCCTGAAAGTCCACTTGGGTACGAGACCGTACATAGTGCGTAATGTTAGCCAGTTCCTGGTATCCAGGCAGCAATCAAGCGTTCCTTTTGCAATTGTCCATTATAACATCAATATTTGAGCCCAATGATAGTCCTGGTGGCTGGGCAACCTTTCCCTTTAGCGACCTGTTTCATTACTCAAGTGTCCTTGGCATGAAAGCTACACTGCTGTGAGACAGTGGATCATTGACATTTTCAAACTGTGATTCAGCAGCCTGAACTAATGTGGAGCCCTATAGTTCCTGCCACATTGGGTCTGTAGATTGTGGGATCTCTTGTATGCGACATTGCTATAATGAGGGCTCAGCCTTATCACCAATTAACCATGGAGTAATATGGGAGTAGGCTACAAATTCATCCCCTTTTTGGACATATTCAAATACAGATGAAATTGATTTGAGCTTCTCTTGCCAGATGTTTGTCAATAGTTCAAGTTATCTGAATAGAGTTACGAACACTTATCACTCATTAAGAGATACAACATAAGGCTCTAATAGTTCATTTGGATAATAGTTTTGTAACAAGGTGTATTATCTGGGCCTTTAGTAGGTTTAAACTTTGGAAATTGTGGGGTAACGGACTATTGGAATCACCAGTAAAGGGTTGAAGCCATGAGTGATGGTGAAGGAGCATTGAGAAGGACTGCATTTTCCAAAATGTAGCCAAGGCTGGCACCTTTTCAAATCACACTACACCACGCCATCCTGTTCATTACCTACCACCATTTTCTCCAACAAGAGGGAATAGAGAAAGAGTCAGAAGTGGCCGGAGGAAAGAGCTGAGAGGTCAGAAACTGAAATGAATTGGACCAAAGAAAAAGAAAGTAGGGTGAAGTAGCAGAGATCAGTCGATTCAGATTTTCTTTTTGCCAATGTTGCATCACAGGTGACTGATATAAAAATGTCTATGTCAGCAGACCATAGCTCATTTTAATTTATTAATTTTTATCCATATTTTTCATAGAAATGGCCCCTGTAAACATGGCATAAGCATTTTCAATCTTGTAGCATTGAAACACATGAATGGAAATGCTGCAGTGCTTCATTAGCAGGAGGGTTTAATTACAGCATGACAAATTTATGAAGGTAGTTTATACTATCAATAGATGGGAATGTATAAAAGAGAAAATCGATTGGAGGTGTGCACTGCCATGATATGTCTAAAATATTATAAGTAGTTTCAAATAAAGTGTAACATGGAATAAACCAGAATACATTACTATAAAATATGGGTCCTGAATTATGTACTGCCCTTCAACTGCATTTCATTTGAAAACTACACTTTTTCCAACACTGCAGAATATCAACTAATTTTACATAGAAAATAAAATTCAAACATCACTATCCTGGCATTCTCCTCGTTTGCATACAAAACTTTAATTACCAGATTACATTGCCATTAGGCACAATGGATTGTCAACATTCCTGTCCATTTGTGTGGTTGCTACATGTATTCATGAATAAGAGAATGTTTTCTGTTTTGAGGCATTTTCCTTTATTTTAAAAGGAAGGGACAATCCGATTTCAGTAATGTTTATGCATCACACAAAATGCCTTGTGACTGGTGTTTTTTATAAAACAGAAATTTGGGGTTTTATTCAAAATGTGGATGACACTTGGAGAACATTGTGAGCATGGTACTTGCAAGTTGAGCAAGATAGAACACCATGTGTGAGTGTGTCTTGTCAATATTTGGGCTGCAGGTAATTCCAAAATTATAGTTTGGATTGAAAGTGCTTCCGCCGGAAGGTGATTGAGAAAATTTGAAACTGAAGAGGTCAGAAAGGAAGAATATAACTTGATTATGATAGTGATCAGATATTTATAATTATTGCATCAAAACTTTTATAAACCAATATCTCGTGAAATGCAGGGTGAATTTCGTAAATAGCTGAATGTTCTTGATATGGAATAATTAAGAATAACATGCAGTTTTGGTAGACCACAAAAAACTCTTAAATGTAAGGAACGAGTCTAGATTTGACATTTTTTCTGTGGTTGAAAATCTCTGCAGGGTTTTCATCAGAGAATTAAAGCGTTTGGACAACATCACTCAGTCTCCTTTCCTGTCACATGTTACATCCAGTATCCAGGGGTTAACCACAATCCATGCTTACAATAAGACAGCAGAATACCGACGCAGGTAAGTACTAAACGTCAAAAATAGTGTATTGTAAAGGAGGTATAGTGCACCATGTAAGATACTGCAAGTAGCTAGCTTATTTCATAATATCTGACTCACTCAAGCATAGCTCTGTCGCATTTTGTTTTAAAACATTACAATTGGTCAGCTCATTCATAGCAAGAAATAACTTCTACTTCCTACTTCGTTACATTTTTAAAAACTACACTTGAACATAAGGTAACGTGGTCATCATGAGAGCACTTATTTCCTGCTGATTTGAAAATGACACACCAGTTGAACCTTTTGTCTCAGCAAGTTGTATACATCCTAAATTATAAATAATCTGAAGTTAAAAGTCTGATTTGTATGCGTCCATATGTGTATTCATGATTGCATGCCACACCTGCTGTGGTTTAGTTAAGCTGAATTAGTGTGTTTCTTTTCAGGTACCAGGAGCTGTTGGATGCTAATCAGGCTCCATTCTTCCTGTTTACTTGTGCAATGCGCTGGCTTGCTGTGAGACTGGACGTAGTCAGTATTGTTCTTATTGGGACAACTGCAGTGATAATAGTTTTAATGCATGGTCATATTCCTCCGGCTTATGCAGGACTTGCAATTTCTTATGCCGTCCAGGTTTGTACAAGAGTCAATGAAATTGACTTAATAGTTACCATTCTTTTGGTATGTTAAGTTGAATTCTTATATGGTTTGAATTTTGTTAGTTTTGTCTGTTTTATATCAGAGTAATCAACAGTACAACAAAACGGGTCATTTTTTCATTAAGCATCGCAATTTATTAAGAATATGCATAGAATTTTGTCCTGTTAGCAATGACCATGTTTTTCTTGCAGCTGACTGGTTTATTTCAGTTCACTGTCCGACTTGCTTCTGAAACTGAGGCTAGATTCACTTCTGTGGAAAGAATTCATCACTATATAAAGGTACGAATAAATTTGCTACTCTAAATGACTTAAAGTGGTGTGTGGAAAATTTTTATGACTTGATACCACTGTTGGGGTCAGACACATTGCAAACAAATTTTTAGAAAAGTAAGGTATACAGCTTGTAAATATATATGTGTGTCAGCACATTCTTATCTTCATTTTGGGTTGTGAGCAGTGAGAGGCCCTAGAACAGGTTGGATATTTAAATGCTTGTTAGCTTCATAAGACCCTTTCAAAATGTTGAGATCATTCATGAACAGAAGATTCTCTTTCAAGGCCAGCAGCTTGCCAGAGATCAAGTTAAAGAAAAATCCTTTTTAGAGATTGGACTATGTAGCAGACAGGGATGAGATGTGGATAGTAGCATAGTTGAAAACTTCATGGCAAGCCTTACGGATGTAACCTATTACCTGTATTTTCCCTTTCCCATGTTAACTAAGTGAGGATCTACAATGGCTAAAATAGAATATTTTTTTAAATTTTTACATTAGCTTTGTTTCTAGCTTGGATCAAGCAAAAGAAAGAAAAAATAGAAGTATGTTTACTTCTGCTTTGTTTCACAACTGAAGCATATGCATGTAAACTTCAGATTTGCAATTGGTAGATTTCCACTGGTGCAGCACAATGATATCTATAGAGATAGATATAAAAAATAAACACACACACACACACACACACACACACACACACACACACACACATATAGTGTAGCATGAATATGTGGTTTTTGTTCTACTGAGTTGATGTTGCCATTTGTTTTAAAACTTTATCATTTTTGCTGTGTGGACATTCAAAGGATGAGCCTTGATTCTGTGAACTGGATTATGAGGAGACAGCATTGCAATGATTCCTGTCTCTTTGAAATATAGGTTTCCAGGATTCTGTAAAGGGTTTTAGAAAGCCTTAAGGAAGATTTACTCTTTTTGGGAGGGTTGGCATCTGTTTTCTTGAAATCAAATGATATGTACACATTGCATTAAGGAAAAGACATGTGGCAATAGAAGTCTTACAATTTTCTTTGGGATCATTCGATATAAATAATGCCCGTGGCACCAGTGGTGAATGAGCAAATCTGCATTTTGCAAGTGGAAAATGTGATACTTAAACAAATTCCTTGATCATAACTTTCTATGTGGGGTGGTTCTGTTGAATGGATTTCTTGGAGGAGCAAGCTCTCCACTTTGTGTTGATGGGCATTGCAGAAAAAGGGGGTGTGTAGTTTTGCATACATTCGAACATTCTAAACATAAAAGGTTTCCTTAACCTGCTCCATTTTTCATATTTGCGATATGTCATAATGCTAAAAGAATGTTTTAATTTCTGGCTGAGAAGCTTTTGTTGTTGAAGATTTTCTTCTGATGCAAAAATGCTGGAGATATCTGAGTATGTGTAATATATTGATGAGGAGTGTAACACTTTGCTATTTTTGTTTATATTGTGATTTGTAATTTATTCTCTTTTGTGAAGCAGTAGCTATAAATTGAGTAAATACTGTACTTTGTGACAAATTGTCACTAATATTGCAGTCCACTGTATAACTGTCCACTCATATTGCAGTTGGGATGAGATACAAAGCATCTGAGATTCCTCTTCTAATGAACTTAATTTTAACTTGATGCCCTTCTAAAAAGCTATTCTCTCCTTATATATCAGAAATCTGCTAACTTCTTTAATCTTCTGTTAGATTCTGGAATTGGAAGCTTCAGCTCATGTTAAGGATAAAACTCCACCTGTTGACTGGCCTCAGCATGGGCAAATAACATTTGCAAATGTTGAGATGAGATATCGTGAGAATCTACCTCTTGTGCTGAAGAAAGTGTCCTTCACTATTAAACCTCAAGAAAAAATTGGTATTGTGGGAAGAACAGGATCGGGTAAGAAATATTTTGCTAACGAGTGCAACATAGTTCTTCAGTTAGACTGGCTTGGTTGATCAGAAAAGTAGCTTTCTCAAGTTGTCTTTGGGAGAAATGAAACAGCAGCTTGAATTTGGGTTAAATTTCTAATCAACTGGTAAAAATGATTGTAATAAACTTCAATTTTTGTTTTGTCAGGAAAGTCATCGCTAGGAATAGCACTTTTTCGATTAGTTGAACTTTCAGGTGGTTCAATAATCATTGATGGGGTGAACATTACTGAAATTGGTTTGGCTGATCTTCGCAGCAAACTATCCATTATTCCCCAAGAACCAGTTTTGTTCACTGGTACTGTGAGGTAAGCCCCCTTCATTTTGCACACTTTCAGCTTCCAGGTAATTTGTACATAATTATATCTTCATTTCTGCAAAGAGACTTGGTAATTTAATGCATCTATGTATTACAGAGCTGTAATACTACAAAATGTTTGCTTATGTTTTACTAATTCAACTGGAAATCAAAAAAACTACAAATGCTAGAAATCTGAAATAAAAATACAAGATGCTGGAAAATTCAGGGGAAAGAGGAACAGTTTATTTCAGGCTGTAGACATTCTGACGAAACATCTCTGGCCTGAAATGTTAACTGCTCTTTCTACAGGGTGCTGTTTAACCTGCTGAGATTTCCAGGTTTGTATGGAATGTACTTGAAGTTATATTAAGCTGTGTGCTGAACTAACAGCTTATAGAAAAGAGCATCTCACACAAGTCACTTTAAAATAGGGATAGATCAGTAGGGTGGTGAAAAGAAAAGGTTACCCTCCATTTATCTTTCTCTACACGCTGACATCCTTATCTGAACAAATAAACTTCTTCACCTGTCCAGGTACACCTGTACCTGTCCTCTTGCTGAGAATGTTAACCCGGCAATCCCATTAGAAATGGGGTAGGCAAATGTAGTTCATGTAGTGGTAAACCACTTGCCATTTCATTCCTGCTGGAGAACTATTTTAACTCTGGAGCTGACTGACTGGGGAAACATTCGAGTTCTGTGATACAAAATGCAATTTAAATTCCATTTACGTAATTGGAACTCCTAATATATATTTTTTTTACCTGGATAGATCAGAAGTCAACCCACTGAATCAAGCCCCACAGAATTGATTTCATTAACTTGTATGATGGGAATCACTATATAAAGTAACAATTGGATGAAAGATCTGTGCAACACAGTGATGAAAGTATTAGCAGACTTCTCCTTTTGATCATTCTGGCCTTAATCATTCTGATGATTTACTCTATGCCTATCATGGATTCCATTTTTGTTCTGTTGCTTTGGATAAAGGGAAGCCAACTAATCTCAGCAATGAAGATAAGCAGCTGGTCAGCCTATTTGTACATTGGTAATAAGGGATACCACTTATCAATGTACAGCTCTGACAGAGTAAATCAAGAGCTCATTTTCTGAATGGTTCTACATCAGGGGACTATGTTCTACCAGACACTGATCCATACAGCTTTCCACAACTGAATCCTCCTTGAGCAGAGGTGGCTATCAGATTTGTCATATTTTGCCAAGAATTCCTTCCCTGCTCATATAGGACACTTCACCTGTAGTTCTACCACCACCCCCACCCCTGTCCACCCCCTGCAGTGTGCAGCTGTGTCAAAAAATGGTCACCTGTTTTCTGATCAATCAGTTATCAGTCACCAGAGCATTTCAGAGGATTACTTTTCAAATGGATGCTATTAGAATGAGTGCACTGTGAGACGTGAGAAAATGGCTGTTTGTCCTCCTATTTGGGTATAACAGATTAAGTTTGTAGTTATCGGTGAGCTAGAATCCTCACTCAGTCACTGTAGTAGGTAAGTGCAATATGTGACATTGTCACTGGTAGCTGCTACCACACATTTCACTGCATTTCTTATCTGACCACTAATTGGCTGCTTAAGACCAAGGAAAACCTCTTGCTGAGAATTGATGACAGCCTTCCACAATCTTGCTGTGCAATAACGTATTCCAGGCTGTGTATAAATTTCTCTAATCGGAGCTAATTCCAAAATTACAAGGTGAATGACCAAAATTCTATCTAAAGTACTTTGTCCTGAAAGCAGCACCATGTTGTTCCTAGTTACGGGAAGTATAATTGGACTTGCTAATGCATAGAAATTTCACTAATGAGAAAGGATAACTTATGGTAGATTGGTATTGGTTTATTATTATCACTTGTCCCGGGGATTGGACTGGGATTATTTATAAATTGTACAGTTTATTGTCACACTAATGGTTGTTTAACCAGAGTTGTGAGCAGGCCCTTAAAAAAAAAACTAACAATTTTCTTTGGCAGATATAATCTAGATCCTTTTCAGCAGTACTCAGAAGAGCAGGTGTGGGATGCACTGGAGAGAACGCACATGAAAGAATGTGTAAGTACAGCTGAGAATTTGTTTGGTAATAGTTGTATTAAAAAATGCATACAATCTGAAGCACTTTAAATATGCAAGTGAATAATGTGTAATTGTAAAGTGTTTAAATAGGTTAAAGATATTTCAGTGAACAAATTAAGTTTCTGTTTGATAGAAATGATATGTACCCCATTGTTGTTTTGTTGAGGCTAGAATATATTCAGTAGTGTGAGCTCAGTTTAAGTCCAACTCTGATTCAAAGCAGTTTTCTTTCTGTTTTGCATGCACTTTTCTATTTTTGAATTGCAAGTGGATCGAAAAATCAGATTTACAATCCTCAAGAAAAATGGTGTAATTACAAATTAGTTCCTGCTAGGAATGGATCTGTAGCAATGATGCATCAAATTAATTTAGAGTTTGAGGCAGAGTACAGGGAGCTTTAATTCATGTTCATGAAGTGAAATATTTAACTGGCTTTGATAAATGCTTATACTAGGAGTACAGCTAAATATCAAGATTTTGTTTTTAATACAGCTAGCTTTTATGAAGCTTGTAGCTGCAAAGAGCTCTTGTACATTACAATGGCAAGTAGAAAAAACAAACATTTCAAAGTAGATTGCCCTTGTCATAAGGTGCCTTCAAACTGACTATGGTTGTTCTATACTCGATATAGATTTCTCAGCTGCCTTTAAAGCTGGAATCTGAAGTGATGGAAAATGGAGAGAATTTCTCAGTTGGAGAAAGACAGCTAATATGTGTGGCTAGAGCACTACTACGGAGGTGTAAGGTAAGAGTTGAAGGGTAAGACAGATTCTTGATGGATGAACTTGTATCATAATCATTCCATGTACGTAAGGTGATAATTTTGCAAGGCTTCCCTCCTGAAATGAAACTGTAAATAATGTAAATAAATTGGAAAATTGGATCTAAAGTTATGGAAAGGGAGACCACAGAAACAAGAGGGCATAGGTTTAAGGTGAGAGGAAAGAGTTTTAAAGAGGATTTGAGGGGAAAATTTTGTTTTTGAACACAGAACATGATATCTGGAACTTGCTGTCATAGGAGATGGTGGAGTTAGATACAGTCACAGCATTTAAGAGCAATATAGACACACACTTGTATAGGCAAGGCCTAGAAGTAGATGGACCTAATGCAGGAAAATGGGATTTGTGTAGATGGCCAAAAAGGTTGGCATGGATGTGGTGTATCTAAGGGGCCTGTTTCTGTGCTCTACACTTCTGTGACTCTATTAAATATTACAATACAATATTGCAAAAATTAGTGGGAAGCTGGAAGATTGGGACGCTTTTTAAAAACCAACAAAAGGCAACTAAGAAAGCAGTAAAGGGAGAAAAGATGAAATATGAAGGTAAGCTAGCCAATAATATAAAAGAAGATACCAAAGGTTTTTTCAGATATCTAAGGAGTAAAAGAGAGGCAAGAGTAAACATTGGACCTCTGGAAAATGACGCTGGAGAGGTAGTAATGGGGAACAAAGAAATGGCGGATGAACTGAATAAGTATTTTGCGTCAGTCTTTACTGTGGAAGGTGCCAGAAATTCGAGACAGTCGAGGGCAGGAATGTAGTTGCTATTACTAAGGAGAAGGTGCTTGAGGGGCTGAAAGGTCTGAAGGTGGATAAGTCACCTGGATAGATGGACTACACCCCAGGGTTCTGAAAGATGTAGCTGAAGAGATTGTGGAGGCATTAGTAGTGATCTTTCAAGAATCACTAGATTCAGGGATGGTTCCAGAGGACTAGAAAATCACAAATGTCATACCACTCTTTTGGGAGGGAGGCAAAAAGCAGGAAATTATAGGCCAGTTAGCCTGACTTCAGTGGTTGGTAAGTTGTTAAAGTCCATTATTAAGGATGATATTTCAGGGTACTTGGAAGTGCATGATAAAATAGGCCGAAGTCGTCATGGTTTCATTAAGGGGAGATCTTGCCTGACAAATCTGTTGGAATTCTTTGAGGAAGTAACAGGCAGGATAGACAAAGGAGAGTCAGTGGATGTTGTTTACTTGGATTTTCAGAAGGCCTTTGACAAGGTGCCGCACATGAGGCTGCTAGACAAGATAGGAGCCCATGGTGTTACAGGAAAGGTACTAACATGGATAGAAGATTGGTTGACTGGCAGAAAGCAAAGAATGGGAATACAGGGGGCTTTTTCTGATTGGCTGCTGGTGACCAGTGGTGTTCCACAGGGGTCAGTGTTGGGTCCTCTACTTTTCATGTTATACATTCATGATCTGGATGCCAGAATTGATGGCTTTGTGGCCAGGTTTGCGGATGATGCAAAGATAGGTGGAGGGGCAGGTTGTGTTGAGGAAGCAGGGAGTCTTCAGAAGGACTTGGACAGGTTAAGATAAGATGTTTATTTATTAGTCACATGTACATCGAAACACAGTGAAATGCTTTTTTTTTTGCATTACTGAGAATGTGCTCGGGGCAGCCTGCAAGTGTTGCCACTCTTCCGGCGCCAACATAGCATGCCCACAGCTCCTAACCTGTACGTCTTTGGAATGTTGGAGGAAACCGGAGCACCTGGAGGAGACCCACGGAGAATGTACAAACTCCTTACAGACAGCGGCAGGAAGTGAACCCGGGTCGCTGGCGCTGTAATAGTGTTACACTAACTGCTACACTACCGTGCCTGAAGTGGCAGATGGAATACAGTGTAGGGAAGTGTACAGACATGCACTTTGGTAGAGGGAATAAAGGCGTAGATATTTTCTAAACGGGAAGCAAATTCAGAAATCAGAGGTGCAAAGGGACTTGGGCGCCCTGGTGCAGGATTGCCTGAAGGTTAACTTGCAGGTTGAGTCAGTAGTAAGGAAGGCAAATGCAATGTTAGCATTCATTTCAGGAGGACTAGAATATAAAAGCAAGAATGTAGTGCTGAGGCTTTATAAGGTGTTGGTCAGACCACATTTGGAGTATTGTGGGCAGTTTTGAGCCCCATATCTAAGGAAGGATGTGCTGGTATTGGAGAGAGTCCAGAGGAGGTTTATGAGAATGATCCCTGGTATGAAAGGATTAACATATGAGCAGTGTTTGATGGCTCTGGGCCTGTACTCGCTGGAGATCAGAAGGATGAGGGGGGATCTCGCTGAAACCTACTGAATATTAAAAGGCCTGGATAGAATGGACGTGGAGAAGATGTTTCCAGTAGTGGGAGAGTTTAGGACCAGAGGGCACAGCCTCAGAATAGAAGGGTGTCCCTTTAGAACTGAGATGAGGAGGCATTTCTTTAGCCAGAGGGTGGTGAATCTGTGGAAGCCAAGTAATTGGTATATTTAAAGCAGATGTTAATAGGTTCTTGATTAGTAAGGGTGTCAAAGCTTATGGGGAGAAGGCAGGAGAATGGGGTTGAGAGGGAAAAATAAATCGGCCATGATCGAGTGGCAGAGCAGACTCGATGGGCCGACTAGCCTAACTCTGCTCCTATGTCTTATGATCTTATAAATGGGCCCTTCAGTCAAAGAAGTCCGTGCCAACCATCAATCACCCATTTACCACAAATTCCGCATTAATCCCATTTTTTATTCTTCCCACAATGTCATCCATTCTCCCCAGATTCTAGCACTCACTTACACATTGTAGGTAATTTACAGTGGCCCAATTAACTTACCAACCCACCCATGTTTGGGATGTGGAAGAAAGCCAGAGCACCCAAAGAAAACCCATGCAGTCAAGGAGAATGTGCAAACTCCACGCAGTAAGCACCTGAGGTGGGAATGAACCCAGGCTTTGGTTGCTGAGAGGCAGCGGCTCTACTAGCCACACAAAGACAAAATGCTTTAGATTTTTACCTCGTGGTCACTGCGATTCTGGAACTACTTTCATTTGTCTTTGGGGAGAAATTTCCATGATGTTCCTTTTGCCCCTTGAATTGTCCAGGCTACATTTTTTAAACCATATTTTGCCTCTCCCTTGATGACTACCGATGGGAGCAAACATGGCATGTTGATTTGTGCCATGAGTGTTTGGAATCAACTGATCTCCCTTTTGTACATTGTTCACTATTGTGCTTGTGTCAGTAGTGGATGTATGGAGGTTTGTTGTGTAGGGGTGGGGGGGGGACAAGTTAAAGGAGAATGTATCTGAAGTCAGTAGAGTTTGTCATGCATGCAAATACATGTATGCACAAGTGCAATGAAAAACTTACTTGCAGCAGCATCACAGACACATAGCATTCACAAGAAAACCAAATTTACACAATTTTTACAAAAGAGAATGTAATTAGAACAAAATAAAAGCTGAAGTCGATTGTAGTGTGCTGTTGCTAAACTGTAGTGGTTAGAGCTTTGCTGGTTGGTTCGAGAACCAAATGGTTGAAGGGAAGTAGCTGTCCTTGAACCTGGTGACGTAGGACTTCAGGCTTCTGTACCTCCTGCCCGATGGTAGCTGTGAAAAGATGGTGTGGCCTGGATGGTGGGGATCTTTGATCGATGTTTCCTCCTTGAGGCAGCCCCTCCTTTAGATACTACCAATGGTGGGGAGGAGTGTGCCCGTGATGTATTGGGCAGAGTCCACTACACTCTGCAGCTGCTTGTGTTCCTGTGCATTTGAATTGCAGTACCAGACCATGATGCAACCAGTCAGGATACTTTCAACAGTACATCTGTAGAAGTTTGTTAGTGTTCAGTGACAAGCCAAACCTTCTAAGAAAGTAAAGACGCTAGCGCGCTTTCCTTATGATTGCATCTACTTTCTGGGCCCAGGACAGGTCATCCGATATGTTAATGCCTGGGAGTTTAAAGCTGCTGACTCTTTCCACCGTTGATTTTTTTTTCCCCCAATGTAGACTGGAGCATGTTTGCCCTCCTTCCTCTAAAATCTAAGTGATTTTTGGGTATTTCATTTTGGGGTTGGTTACAGCAAATCTTGTCAGGTTTTAATTGCACTGCAAATGCAAGGTAAATTTGATTTTAATTATATTACACTAGAAATTATTGCATTCTTCACTGAAGTACTCACCAATCACAATTGAGAGAATAAAAGCTACAAACAGGAGATCTTTCATTGGGGTGATTTATGGGTGACTGATTGGCAGCCTCAAGAAAAATCTAAGCAGATATGGCTTGGAATTGAACATTGGAATTTTTTTGCTGTTGTGAACAGGGAATTAATTCCATTGTATTTAAGAGTTTTCTAGTCATTTACGTATGAGGTAGTAGAAATTTGTTTTAATCACATCTGCTTGAAAAGATTCAGAGGAAAAACATGCTTGCTTTCCATTTTATCATTAGAGTCTGGAATTGTAATCTAAAGTGAACACTCATATTTGATAACTTTTTAACAAAAAAAAATCAACATCTATCCACAATTTGAATAATGTTCTAAGTGAATCTATTTTGTAAAAACCCACCTTATTCCCGTCTTTAGTGGTACTAAACAGCAAGTACAGAAACTTGTGAAGTCATAGACATTTGGGTTTTGGCATCTAAATTTGACAAGCTGTCCCACAGACTGAGCAAGTAACAGCCTGTCATACTCACAGAAACATCCTTTTCAAGCAACGTCTCAGACTCCTTCACTTCCTGTTGTTGTTCCTGACCAATCTACCTATTGCAGCTGCATCTGTTGGTAATGCCATTGGCAGAAGTCACTGTCAACCTTGGTGCGGAGAGCTCCATTTCACACCATGGAAATGAAAGAGTCAAAAGAAACTGCAGTTGGTGGAAATCTGAAATAAAAACAGAAAATGCTGGTAACACTCAGTGGGTTTGAAAATGTCTGTGTTAAGAGAAACAGGGTTAACATTTCTGGTTGAAAATCCTTCATCAGAACTGGAAAAGTGAGAAAGCAAGTTTTAAATTGCAGAGAGGTAAGGCAGGGATGGATAGGGCAAAGGGAATACCTCTGAGCAACTGACGCCAAGGTTGCTGTGTTGATATGCTAATTATGAAGCTATCTGGTTGATAGGTTGAGGGAAGCTAGAGGGAGAGTCAGATGACTGAGAGAACTCTTGCTTCTCACTGGGAGAACTAAAATAAGGGAAAATGTTGGAATTTCCCACAATGAGTGACTGCTGATAAAAAAAGACATGCTGGTTGGTGGGTTAATTGTCCACTGTAAACTGCCCTTGGTGTAGGTAGGTGGCAGGAGAATTGAAGGGGAGGGGATGGCATGGTTAATGGAGATGTGAGAAGGAAAATGGGATTAGTGTAGATGGGTGCTTGATGGTTACTTATTTCCATGATGAATGACTCTGACTGTCAGATTCAACAATTTCAGGTAACTTCTGTTCTATCCAAATTGGCCAGTTTTGCTGCAAGGCTATCCATCTGTAATATTAACTCAGTTTTTCTCTCTGTGGACATTGCCTGGTCTGCAGGGCATTTTCAACATTACCCTTCTGGTTTCAGTTCTCTCTCCAATAACTCCGACACACACTTCACAGCTTTTACGTGTCCCTTTGTTTTCTTTCTTTCCAACAGCCCTCATTGAGCTATCAACTGATGGGGGCTCATAATTATTGTATTACCATGGCAATCCTGGCCTCACTGTATCAAATATATTCCTTTTGTCCCATCCATCCCTCTCTACCCTCTCTGCAACTTGTTTTCTCACTTTCTCAGTTCTAATGAAGGATCTTTGACCTGAAACTAACACTTTTTGTCTATCTACAAATGCTGCTTAAGCTGCTGGGTATTTTGAGACTTTCTCTTTTTATTTCACCCTCTTTTGTATTGTATGACAATACCATTGTTACAAATATGATAGACCTGGAACTATGCTGGGAGCCCAAAATGGGGCATCCATCATCAGCAGCAGCAGCAGAAACAAAATTGAATTCTACTAACTTTAGTCCTTTGACCAAGCATATGCTTTGCTCATTATTATCAAGCCAGGACACCAATCCTGATTCAATGAAATATGTAGATAGACATCCCAGGAGCAGCACCAGGCATACCTAAAAACCAGGTACCAACCTGGCAGAGTTGCAACACAACAACATGCTTGTTGAGCAGCAGAAGTGATAGTAATTGAGTTGTGTGTTCCAACAGACTAAAAGTGCTGCAATACTGCTGCTTCTAATTATGCATGGTTGTGGACAATTAAACAGTTGACTTGGGGAGGCAAGAAAATTCTCATTCTTGTTGATGGCAGAGTGCCAAAGATGAGCTGAAATATTTTGCAACCACACTTGGTTAGAAGTGCCAAAATAGATGATTCAATCCTAGCTTCTTTCAATTTCTTCATCATCTTCAGCCAATCTTCAACCAATTCAATTCGCTCCACTGGGTGGCACAGTAGCATGGCTAGCTGAACTGCTGCTTCAGTGCTAGAGATCCAGGTTCACTCCTGCCCTCGAGTATTGTCTGTATGGAGTTTGCACGTTCTCCCTGTGTCTGCATGAGTTTCCTCCCACATCCCAAAGACATGCAGGCCAGTAGGTTGATTAGCCACTGTAAATTGTCCCTGGTGTGTATGTGAGTGGTAGAATCAAGGGGGGGGGGGGGGGGGGTGGTGGTTGATAAGAACATGGAGAGGATCAAAATGACATTTGTGTAAGTGGGTGGTTGATGGTCAGTACAGACATGGTGGGCAAAAAGGCCTGTTTCCATGCTGTCTCTATCTGTGACATAAGATATCAAAAATTGCCCGGTAGCACTGGATACAGAAAAGGTTGAGAGACCAGATAGTATCGTGGATGGATTGCTTGACTTTGGAAGACTTGTGCTCCAGAACTAGCTGCACTCCAAGCCAAGCAGTTACAATATTGACAGGTACCTAATAATGTAGAAAATCACGTGGGTTTTTCATGTCCCTATAAATGCAGGTCAAATCAATACAACAAATTACCATACCATCAGTTAATGCTCAGTCATCAACTGTTTGATGGAAGGTGTTGTCAGCGGTACTTTCAAAGGATCACTTGGTTCTATACCTACTTGCAGCCTGGGTCCTTCATGATGGAAGTCATGAAAGAAAATTCTTGATATAAAACTTGAATGTCCCACCAGATGAACAATTGTCTTGGTGTTTGTGTGTAAAATTCTGCTTAATGTTACAGATTTTGGTATTGGATGAAGCTACAGCTGCCATGGATACAGAAACTGATTCTTTGGTGCAAGAGACAATCCGGGAATCATTTGCTGACTGTACAATGTTAACCATTGCGCATCGTTTGAATGCAGTACTCAGCTGTGATCGTGTTATGGTGCTAAGTCAGGGCCAGGTAATAGAAGTATTTGCTTTTTATTAATAAGAATTCATCCAAGGGAAGGAAGTAAGATACTTGCATTTATTTGGAGATTTTCAACTTCAGGATGTCCCAATCACTTTACAGGCAAAAACATACATCTTTGAAGTGCATTCACTATTACAGGAAATCCAGCAGCCAGTTTCCACACAGCATGTCACCACAAACAGCAATGTAACAGTGATCAGATAATCAGTTTTTCATGATGTTAGTGGAGTGCTAAGTATTGATCAGGGAAACTCCTATTCCCTTCTTTGAATCATCTCACAAAAACCTGTATCCATCTAAGAGAGCAGACAAAGCACTGTTTGAGCTAAATGTCTCTGACACTGCACTGACTCAGTGGAGAGTCAGCCTAGATTTTTTTGTGCTCTAATCTCTCATGCAATTTGAGCCACAATATTCTGACTGATGAAGTATGATTGGCCGGGCCACAGCTGACGTTCAAGTAGGGCAGGATCTGGGAAAGTGAGTGAGTTCACCTCTCTGTGCTTAAGTAAACATTTAGGGAAATACACAGATGCCATTGAGTTGATCAATACTGAACAAGTGCTGAACAACTGTATTTAACACTTTTATATCTTCTATATCATGGATATCAGCTAAATTTATAGTTTTTAAGTTTGAGAGAGTTAACTAATGAATGGAGTGCTTCTACATTTATGAGCATCTTTTAGTGCTATGACTTGTTTAACAAGGTAATATTTATTCTTTCAGGTTATGGAATTTGATAAGCCGTCTGTTCTTCTAGCCAATGAGAACTCAAGATTTTGTGCAATGTTTGCTGCTGCTGAAAATAAAGTCGCTGTAAAGGGCTAACACAATCTATGGGATTTTCTCCAGAATAAAGTACTCGGTAACTGTGGCACGTTGCCTCCAATTCTCTATCCAGGGACAACACAACCTCAGTTTTATAGCACCTTGCACCATTCATGTACCTTCAGAGTGGTTCCAGCTGCTCTGTCAAACTTTGTTTTTTCTTCATATTTTCATAACAATAAACTGAGTTAATTATCTTAACTTTAAATGCACTCTTAAGGTTCAGAGAGCCTCTGATATTGATAGTTCCATAAGCCTATAGTTAAGCTTTACACATTACAGATCTATAAATCTGTACATAGAATATTTGAAATGCATACATGCTGTACTTTACTTTGTATTCTATTTTTGCACTATTAATATTGTGCTTTCTTTTATATTCTATCCTGTACAGTTTTGCACTGTATCAGTCTGCTATTTAACTGTGAGACAGTTGTCGATGTCAAGCTATATTTATATAGAATAAAGAGTGCACCTATTCATAAATCAACATATTAAAATACATGACTGTTTTATCCAGACAGCATTGAGTGTTGCTTGGGTAACAATATTGAGTGGACATATTTAATAGAATTCTGACTTTAGAATGGCACTAGTTTCTTTTGGATTTTTTTTTGTTTATTGAGTAAAAAAAAATATACCTCAGGTTCAACTTGCATTTTACTGTATGATTTGCACTGTTGGCAATTACTGTCCATGTGTACAGTGGGTAAAAGTTATTTCCTGAAGTCCACATGAAAGTGGCCACTCCTGTTACCATAGAAGCTTGTTATACCTGTCCAGACAATGTTGCATGTATTTGTCGCCTTGTACATTTTAGAGCCTTAGCATGATTTTGCAAACTAAGCAAACCTGCCTTGTTAAATCTTTAAATATAAATAAACTATTTTCCATCTAATATCTCAGGTTTTTCTGTACCTCAATAAATATTGCCAATAAGACCCTGAATACTTGTATTAAGAGTGGATAATAAAAATGAAAAGTAAATGTCATAGTATGCAGTGCTTTTTGAAATCATGTTTGAAAATATTTTCACTTGTATTCAGGTGTAAACTAATTATTCTTTCTAATCTAATTAATAGCAGAAACATTGCTACATATCAGGAAGCCTTTACCATCTTATTTATTGTTATTGTTTTACTATCTTTAATATATTTGAAAGTCTTAATGAAATATTTTGAGTTTTATGAATGGCAAAATCTTGCACAAATAATTAGTGTTTATTATTATAGATATGCAAACACCAATGCAATACTTAACTTTTTTCCTTTGTAAAAGCAATTCCTTTGATGCAAGCTTTTGTCATAAAATGTGCCAAGATTTGAATGTATTGTCATAATATGTTACGTCTGTCAACATCTCACCACTTGCAGGATGTGTGGAATCTGGTGAAAACATGTCGAGCATGCCAAAATACTCATCTTGATAAGAAAGGATAGCCATTGTCAATATTGCACGTAACTGAAGAATTGAGATTAATTAGCAAACCAGGGATTTGGTGATGGGGAAGAGAAAGTCATAATACTCTTTTCCATAAAGTCACAGTAGATTTTGATTGTTTCAGTGGGGAGAGATGCTCAAATAAGACAATATTTTCAGCTTAGTCAAAGTAGAAGAGGGGAGAACTCACTAGAGTGATGCATACCCAATAGGTACAAGTTGCATGCTACCTGAATTATTTGAACACACGCCGTGGGAAGAATAGGCCATCTGACTAAGGCACTGTGGCGTAGACTATTCAGGAGGGGAGGGGTATAAAAAGGAATACAGTGGTGTGCTGGGACAGTATAGTCAGGAGGATACTGTTCTCTGCAACAGCAAGTATGAGCCCAACATGTGTTGCCTACTCAGTGGCAGAATGTTGGACATCTGGTTACAACTGGTGAGATAGGAGTGAGGGGATGGGGGGCAGGAGAGGGGATCTAGTTGCTGTGGTTCATATAGGAACTCTCACTATGCAGTGAAGAAAAAGATCCTGCTAAGGAGCCTGGGTCTAAATTAACAAGTGAAACCCCAAATCCCTTGATTACCATCTAAACCACATGCAAATTGGCAAAGAGTCAGACAGACTGGATTCATGGGGCACTGGCAGCAGATTTGGGGAAAGAGGGAGTTGTTCCAATGGGATGGGCTTCGCTTGAATAAGGTTGGGATCAGCATTATGGCAAATTGAATAAACAGAGTTATAGATAAATCTTTAAATGGTAGATGGGAAGGTTCAGGCAGGGAGGGATAATCTGATAATGATCTTGCCTCAGAAGGTCAGGCAATAGATTCAATTCAGGAGAAGGTGGGGAGTATTAGGAAAACAAGATGACCATTTAAGACTGAGATGAGAAATTTCATTAAGAATCATCAGAATTCTCAACCCCAGCTTCCTGTGGATACTGATTCGTGAAATGTGTATCGGAGGCTGAGAGATTTTTGAACTACAACAACATTGAAATCAGAGATTATTGGGATCAGGCCAATTAAATTTAAACTAAAGCTAATGACCAGTGGAGCCATGATCTTACTGAATAGTGGAGTGGACTTGAGAGGTTTTGTGGCCACTCCTTATTTCTTGTGTTGATCCTTCTAAAGACGTACTTGTTTTCTTGCCGGGCAAATGAACCTTTTAAATGAAGTACAGATATGGCTGCTAGCTAAGCTGTCAAGATTTCATCCATCCAGAAAATTAAACTTCTTCTAGACCTGCTCTATGCACCTTTTTCTCCAAGGAAGGATTTTATTGTCATAATTCTACAAATTGTACAGACCTATCTGTTATTCACAAGGATCTGGGGGATACTTTGTATAAAGTTCTCCAGCTAATACAGTTAATATTTATATTCTAATCACTATAAACAGCAGTGAATAGTTTGTAAATAACCTGAAGGAGTGAATTTAGGAGCATAATTTATATTTTAAGAAAATCTACTTTTAAATGGCAATGCTTCCGACAATTTTGGTATTGCAGACTGCAACTGCAGAGTTGTGGAGATGCAGCCTTAGCATATCGTGGAGATGCAGCCTTAGCATATCATGGAAATCAGCCTCCCCTCCATGGACTCTTTAATTAAAGACCCCAGCCATTCTCTCTTCTCCCCCCTCTAGTCAGGCAGAAGATACAAAAGCCTGAAATCATGTACCACCAGGCTCAAGAACAGCTTCTCTACCGCTGTTATAAAACTATTGAAAGGTCCTCTAGTATGATGAGATGGACTCTTGAGCTCACAACCTACCTCATTATGGCCTTGCAGCTTATTGTCTGCCTGCACTGCACTTTTACTGTAGCACTTTATTCTGTATTCTGTTATTGTTTTCCCTTGTACTACCTCAATGTACAATTGTAATGAAATGGTATGGATGGCATGCAAAACAAATGTTTTTTTATTGTACCTCAGTACATGTGATGATAATAAACCAATTTATTTTGGGACTGTTGCAGGTCAAATCCAAGAGTGAATCTTGAAAGAATTGGCCTGAAAGTTTAAAAATATCGAGCAATAAGGGCAGCATTCATTTATAGATGACTAATTGGAAAAGGCTCATTCAGCAGAGAAAAAAAACATTATAGTTCTGCAGAGTCCATCTGGTATTTCTACATAATCAGGACATTGTCAATTGTAGTTATCCAATATTTTTCTGATTCATCACAATCTAAACTGAGGTAGGCATCAATGAAGTTCTGGTCAAATACTGACATGCTTTAGGGGGAAGCCATCCCCTGTTTTTAGGATCTTTTGAATAAGTCCATTCCAGTGGTCGGTCGATGCAGCATGAATGCCTGAATGGTCACTAATTTGATTCTGGGCTACATCCTTCATTTGTTGAATACCACATGAATTTATAAATCTGGACTATTACAATAATGATAAACCAATAATGCAGGAATATCAATACACACAGAGGTATTTCCCCCAAGACTTCAACTAGGTAAGATATATTCAATGAAGCTGATGTTTGTGGATATAGTATTATCTGGAAATTAGAAGGAAACTTAGTACTTTCTTTTCCCTGTTTCTTTTAGCTTTCTAATGTTTTGTAATGTTCAGTGTTTCAACTTCCTGCTACAACCATTCAAATGGAAAAATTAAGCACCAGATAAACACTTCATGAAATAAGCAGGAAGCTACATTTGTAAGAGTGCTAAGCTCAGGATCTGTCTTGATTTTCTCCCGTTTAGATAGATGTATTAATTTGGTTGTTGAACTGGTTTCAGAAATTCGGAAGTGTAGTCCAATTACTTTTGTAATAATGCTGGGCGTTATCATTGTGATCATTGTAAAAGTGCTATTTTAAAACAATATTTTTGTTCATAATAATTTCTCAAAAATGTAAATTCCAATAATATGGTTTATGAGTATATACTTGTTTAATTGTGGGGCAATGATATTTTACTGAATTCTGAGAACCTGGCTTAATTTGTACAAGCTAAGTGGAAACTAGATTTGTCCTTATTGTTTATGCACAGTAGATTCCTGTAACATATTCAAGATAATGGTCCAGATTTTTTATACACGGAGGAGTCTGGTCTCGGGTTAAACCCAGGGTAGGATCAGTGAATGCATTTATTTCAATAGGAATTGTAGAGCTTCGGAGAAGAAAGGGAAGAGTTTTGTTTTCATTTTAGGTGATTTGTTTAATGTGTTCAATTTGAAAAAAATGTTTTTCAACCTTTTAGATATGGTTTCCTTTTCTTTAGAAAAATAATTTAACGTTTTTGAATTATCCATTTTAATTTGTTTTGTTTCTAAAAGTTGGAGACATTCAGAAGTATTGAAAAAACCTGGACAGCTTTGATAGCTGTCAAAAATGAAGGTTGGGCTTTGCTGCTTGACAATATCGTCCAGAGGCACTTCATAGACAGGCTTCTATTCCACTACTCAGTCCTTGTAACTTGGATCTGCGACAGTCTGGACTGGCAAGATCAACCTCTCAGATCCATCAAAGGGAAATACGGGGGAATGGGGAAAGTCTAGCTATTAGTGCAGGCAGAAGGTCCCACTCAGGAAACAGGCTGATATTTAGTTCACTAAAGAGACTATCAAAGAGTCCACTTTTAAATTTAGCTACCTCTATTATGTAATATATGCTTTAAAACAATGGTTTTTAAACTTCATAGTTTGGAAAAACATACTTTTGAATGATGGGGATGGGAAAAATTACAGCATAGTTTCAGCCCTTTTCTTGGTCTTTACCTGCCCAATTTGTTTGAATACTTAAAATGTAGAATTTAAACCAACGGAAACAGAATATGTTGGAAACACTCAACTAGGGAAAGGTCTTTGACCCGAAACATTAACTTTTTTTTTCCTCTTTCCATAGATGCTGCCTGGCCTACTGCCTGTTTCCAGAATTTTGTTTATATTTCATACCTTCAGCATCTGCAGTTATTCTGATTTTCATTTAACCAAGCTATACTTTGTAAACTCTTACTTTGATAATTTGAATTATCTCACTTGTTCAGTCTTCGACTATTAAGGTAAAATAAGAAACGATCAAAGGTTATTTAGCCAATGAAACACATTCCAGACAATAAACAGTGTTACTGGGCACAGTTTTGGTCTCTTTATCCTAAAAAGGATATGGTAGCATTGGAGGCTGTCCAACAATGATTCACAAGGCTAATTCCTGGGATGAGAGGGTTGTCCTATCAAGAGAGGCTAGACAGTTTGTGTCTGTAATCCTTGGAGATTAGAAGACTTAGGGGTGACATTCAAACATATAAGATCATAAAAGTTTTCACTAGTGGGGAAGTCACAAGTAAGAGTTCATGCTGCAAAATAACTGGCCGATCATTTCAAACGGAGTGTGTAGAAATTTCTTCTCCCAGAGGGTAGTGAATCCCTGGAATTCTCTGCCCTTGAGGATGGTGGAAGCCAGATCATTAGATATATTTAAGATAGAATTAGATAAATATTTGAAAGATCGAAGAATTAAGGGTTATAGGGAACTGGCACAGGAGTTGAGTCCAGCATAGATCATGTTGAATGGTGAGGCAGGTTAGAAGGGCTGAGTGGCCTACTTCTGCTCCTATTTTATTTTTGTGTAGATTTTACACTATTGTGGATCCTACCTACAGTTAAGACTTTGAAAGCAAGTTGCCTGGTTCCCAAGATAAAGGAGGGGTTAAATTCAGAATGTAAATAGATTATTCCATTTTGTACTAAGTGTGAGTATTGTGGTTATAAATCTATGTTAACAATATGTATTTTTCTCAGTGGCTAGGGCTTGTGAGGTTATTACAGAAAGAAACTAATGTACAGCTAGATGGGCTAACTGCAGAATGAGCAGAATTAGTTTGAGTTGGCAGGGAGGAAAATGTAATTATCTGAACTTATTGATCTTAGCTGTTGGTATTGGTTTATTATTGTCACTTGTACAGAGGTACAGTGAAAAGCTTGTCTTACAAACCGATCATACAGGTCAATTCATTGTACAGTGCAGTTACACTGAGTTAGTACAAAGTGCATTGATGTAGTACAGGTAAAAACAGGAACAGTACAGAGTAAAGGGTCACAGCTACAGAGAAAGTGCAGTGCAATGAGGTGCAAGGTCATAACAAGGTAGATCGTGAGGTCATAGTCCATCTCATTGTGTAAGGGAACCGTTCAATAGTCTTAGCACAGTGGGGTAGAAGCTGTCCCTAAGTCTAGTAGTTCGTGCCCTCAGGCACCTGTATCTTCTACCCGATGGGAGAGAAGAGAGAATGTCCCGGGTGGGTGGGGTCTTTGATTATGCTGGCTGCTACACCAAGAGTCCAAGGAGGGGAGGCTGGTGTCCGTGATGCACTGGGCTGTGTCCACAACTCTCTGCAGCTTCTTGCGGTCCTGGGCAGAGCAGTTGCCGTACCAAGCCGTGATACATCCAGATAGGATGCTTTTTATGGTGCATCGGTAAAAGTTGGTGAGAGTCAAAGGGGACAAACCAAATTTCTTTAGCTCCTGATGAAGTAGAGGCGCTGGTGAGCTTTCTTGGCTGTGGCATCTACATGATTTGACCAGGACAGGCTGTTGGTGATGTTCACACCCAGGAACTTGAAGCTCTCAACCCTCTCGACCTCAGCACCATTGATGTAGACAGGTGCATGTACACCACCCCCTTTCCTGAAGTCAATGACCAGCTCTTTTGTTGACATTGAGGGAAAGGTTGTTGTCATGACAAGATTACTGCTGAAAGTGATAGGTGCATGGATGTCACGATAGCCTCAGACTTGGTTATGATACTTAAGAACAAGACAGCCTTTCAGCACCTGATGTTCAGACTTGTGAAGAACAGTAACTTTACTGAGGAAGGTGCTCATTTTCAGTTTTCTTCCATTTTCTTCTATTTTCCATTTTCTTCTTATCCCCCTCCTTAATTTCAGGCTCCCACAATAGCTGAAATAATTGTTAATGCACCCCTTGATGGTCTCATTTTCTATGCCATAAATCCTCCCTACACAAGTACCCAACTATCTTTGTTAACCACTATCCTATCTCCTTTTGTTCAGTCTTCAGTGTTATTTCCTCAAGATTTACCTCTTACCCATTTTTAATCTGTCCAATCAGAATCTTAGCAGTACCAAACAAAGACACAGATTATTTCTACTGTTCAAATCAGCTCTCTATTTTTCTCAACAATTTGGCTGGCCATGGCATAACCTTGTACATAACCCTCATCTAATGCCTTTCTTTGATCATCTGGCTCACTGGGACTTCATTTGATTCTGGTGTTGCATATCTGGTTGTAATCTGGTCTTTTGAAGTGATTCAAAGATAAATCCATCCCCCAATGACACCATCCATAGATGTGGATTCAGCTTCCATATATATTCTGATGGAAATCCAACTCTCCAGCTTCACCACTGCCTTTGTCACTAACCTGTTTGTTTTATATACAGTCTTAAATGAAACATAATTTTCTCCACTGAATCATTGCAAAGACTATAATGAGTCACTCCCCCATCAACCTTTCTCCAGCCATTGACTCTGGAGCTGGAGCATCCAATCTTGGTCAGATAATAGCTGATTCCCACAACAGATGAGATTTAATCGCATTTAAAGATACTGCTTCCAGCTCCATTGGTCCTGAAACTGCCCTTTCTGAAAAGTATATTTTCTTTGCAAAAAAGAGTCTACTATTTTGAGCTTGTAATCTATTTCTTTAGGAGATGCAACATGAAATAATAACTGTTGCAAGTCATTAGCTCATTTCCTGCCTTATCTTACCATGGGAGAAAAACTAGACACAACAACCATCAAATCTAACCTCCAACAGATTTGACAGGTTCATAGTGCCAAGTTCCAAATACAGCAGGATAGTATTGTTCTACATAGCATTACAATTGGCATGTTATTGCCCCATTGCCCTAATTTCTTTATTTGTCACCGTGGTATTGGTTGTGCCCCATTGCATCTCCTGTCTGCCATTTTTTCATTGCCATTCTTTCCATCTACCACCTTATGATTAGCCTTGTCCCATTGCCTTTGATCTAACACCTGTTACAATCCCTGTAGCAATGCCACACCTTCCCCATGTTATTTTATTAGTGTCACCCTATTGTCATCCTTCCTTCTGCCAGAACATTGTCCAGGCCTCATTGTTATTATTTCCCTCATTCTGTCAACTAGCCTTTGGCCTTACCTCACTACTTGTCTCTCTCTATTCCTGGTCATTGACCCTATCCTATCGCCCACCAAGCTTATCCCTGCTCCTGGTCACTGACACCCCATTGCCTTCCTTGCCTCTCCTTGCTCCTGGCCATTGACCCTATCCTATCGCCCTCCTTGGCTCTCTTTGCTACTGGTCACTGGACCTGCCAGGTTGCCCTCCTTGCCTCTCTTTGTTCCTGGTCGCTCGACTTGCTCCATTGCCTACCTTGCCTCTCCCTGCTCCTGGTCATTGACCTCCTTGCCCCATTGATCTCCTTGTCTCTCTTTGCTCCCAGTCACTGGTCTTGCCATATTACCTGCTCTACTTCTGGACACTGGCTCTGCCCCATTGCCTGCCCTGCTCCTGGTGCCTGGTCTTGCCCCATTGCCTGCCCTGCTCCTGGTCTTGCCCCATTGCCTGCCCTGTCCACTTCTGCTCCCGGCCATTGGCCTTGCCCCCCTCCCTGCCACCTGGGTGTGTGCCCTCCGCCCATTGGCCGGCTCCCTGCCCGGTGCCCTCTGGCGGTTGCCCTGGCGGCTGCAGCCTCTCCTTTACTTCCTGTTTTACCGGGGCCGGGGCTCCGATCTTGTGCCTCCGGGATCTGCTTTCTCCCTGCTGCCACTTTTGTTTTTGTCACCGGGACTCCGGGAGCTCATGGATATCACGTAGTGGAGGTGCCGACGCCATTTTTGCAGGGGTTCCGGCCTGTTTCTGGCGCCGGGGGTGGCCCTCTCCACCCCCCCCCCCCCCCCCCCTCAGTATCTTCCCTTGTTGTTCTCTCCTGGACCATGGCTGCTGCCTTCGAGCGGCCAACTTTTTGTTGCTGCCGGAAAGTTGTGACCGGTTCGAACAAGAGCGAGGAGCGGAGCTGGCCCCGGCCCCGGGGACCCCACTGCCCCGTCGACATCGCGTCCGCCTCCAACTTCCAGCATTTTGAGATCCGGCACTTGCACCTGGAGCTGGAGATTAACTTTGTGCGGCGGCAGATCGAGGCGGTCGAGGTGCTGGACCTGGTGAGCCTGGAGCCCGCCACCCGGAGCCTGGTCCTCGACTCGCACCAGTCGCTGCTCATCCGCTCGGTCAGCGCCAAGTGCTCGTGTAACTCGGCTCAGAACAGCTGGCCGCTCAGCCACAGGCTCGACCCCTTCACCGACTACGGCTCGTCGCTGGTGATAACGCTGCCGGCGGCTATCAAACCTCACAGCAACTTCCAGATCATCATCAAGTACACTACAGCAGACGGGCCAGCGGTAAGTGAGTCTAAAACTCACTCAAAACACAAACTCCAGCCCACCTTCCTCAGGTGCACGTTCAAGGCAGGGTTGTCCAACCACTCACACACCCGGAAAACAGAACTATCTGTAGCCTGTCGAACTGGCTCCACAGGGAGAAAAAGAAACAGCTTATCGTTCTGGTTATTCAACCAATGTGGCATGCAATTGTCACCGGGCAAGTTACTAAACCGCATCCAAAAAATTACACGCATATTTTTACAAAGCTTTTAATGTGTATTATCTATAGTACGATGAGTTAATTTTGTGTCTCGCACTTGTAATGCTTTTGATAAGAACGGAGAGCTTCATTGGCACCGCTCTGTTACTTCAGGTGCCAAAGTTATGTCCTGCGGTGGATTGCTATCACTTTACTGAGTTCAATAGTTTGGCAGTTTGGGAAACCCGGTGTTCGGTACCGTTGTGAGAATGCATTTCTGTAGCAACATTTGCTACATCAACTGACATTTGAAAACAAAACAAGTAATCTTTCTCCTAGTCATAACCATAATCCTTGAATTTTACAGATTAAAATCCATTTTGCTTTGTGATGGAATACTGCTTTGGGGAATACAACCCATTTTATCAGCTGCATTAATATTTGATCATAATGACAATTTATTTTGTAACCTGTAACTGGATATATTTTTCAAAATGTCAGAACACAGAATCGGATGCTGCAACGTTTCTGTAGCACCATTTGCTACATCAACAACAGAAGGAGGTTATTTGGGCTAGAATCATGCAGCATGGAAACAGGTCACTTGGTTCAATTCGCCTACACTGACCAGTGGGTTCCCTTCCATATTAATCCCATCACCCAGCACTTGGTCCATTAGCCTGTTACACTTGTGGCAGCTTTCTGAAAGAGTTATTTGCACATTTTTCTTTATTTTTCCCCATGGAAGAAACTTGCCCATTCTATTTTAAAAGTTACTGTAAATTGTGCTTCAGCTCTTGTCTCAGGGATTGCGTAGCCTGTGCGTAATACAATTTATAATCTCTCCTATATCCCTGGACTGTGGATGTTGTCTTTCTTTATTCAGCCTTGAATGCCTGTACAGGATCTCCTTTTAACTTTCTCTGTTCTTGTGGAATGAACCCCGACCTTGGTAATATTGTAGTAATTCTCTTTTGTTCTGTGTACAAGGCCTTGTCATTTTCTCTAACATGATGCCCAAACCTTGGCAAACTCAACCAGTAATGTGAATGACTTTTTCCATTTGTGATTTATGCCCAGTGTCTAAAACCTAGCATTCCATTTACTGGTTTGGCAGCTTTATTAAGTTGTCTTCACACTTTCAAAGATCTGAATATGGATAACTTGTGAGTTTTTGGACAACCTTTTTTCCCCTGGTGAAGATGAATTTACATATTCAGCTAACATTTTAAGCCAAAGTACAAAGAATGTGCATTTTATAAAATTCACAGTGTGGCAGCTCTATATTGTTGTAGATCCACATGTTCCCCCTCTCCTAACAGTTAATTTTAAAAAAAAATATTTTCGGATAGTAAGAGAATCACAAGAGAAATATAGGAAAGTGGCTGAGATAAAGCCACAATCTCATTGAATAGTGGAGCAGGTGGAAGAGGCCATGTGGTCTACTGCTAGTATTTCTTTGGTCCTTAAGATCCTAATGCTGTCATTTTGTCCTTGAATTTTATTTTGTTGTTTAAACTGGGGATCAGTCTGAACTTTTGACTTAAATAAGAAATTTATTTGTCATATTTCCAAACTAAGGACCTCATACTTCACTGTTTTACTGTGGTAAGCATAAAGCCAACTTCTTGGAAACCTCTAGTAGCTCTGCAACTATGTACTCTGAGACAATTTACCGTACCGTATGTATTTCCTACCTGTATCAGGATACCCTGTGGACTTTTCTCCCACCTCACTCACTGTTCCAGGAGACTAGTTTGATACAAAAATTAAAGAACAACCTAAACATTTTGTTAGAATCAATATTTGTGCATTCATAGACAGTCATGTGCAGTTTGTCTGCTCCTCCTGAACTGGATGGAGCCCATTATTTAAATCCCACTAGGCTACCGTCCACCCAACTTCCCTTCATAGCTCCCGCGCTAACTGATATTTTGCTGAACCGCGGGCTTGAATGTCACCCTGCAACAACACTGAAACAATTCTATTCAAGTTCTTGGAATAACTGAAGTAGGGGTGTGCTGCCTTTAAAGCCTGTTTTATCAGTAAATCATAGTGTATTTGTGCTTGACTTCTATTTGCCCATTTTTGATCCATTTCCAGGTTATTCTAATGTAACATCAAACCTCAGACTTCACTTGTCATTTATTGGTCTTGTGTGGGGTTTTTAGAGAGATTTCCAATTTCCAATTTCCATTAGTCTTTGTGTGAATAAGAGCTTCCAGATTTTGCTCCTCATTGGTCTAACTCTAATTTTAAGATCCACTCCTCTGTGATTGCCTAGTGGAAATAGTTTTTCTGTATAAATCCTGTCTAATGCCTTTAACGTTGTAAGCAACTCTTTCAGATCACCTTTCCATCTCCTAAATTCATGGGACTCATACCTGTCTTTATATTTCATGCAATTTGTCTTTACCTTGTTATGTTATTTTGATGAATCTGCATTGTACCTATTATTCAAAGGTTTTAGTGCTGAGAAGGAAATGTGGAAATTCACATGAGCCCTGACAAGACTCAACCCAAATGAAACATAACTTCCTCACCTTTATGTTAATGTCCCCTTGATATAAATTTTCATTAGTTATTTTGATTGTATATTTTTGTACCAGTGAAGAACCTTAAAATATTTTGCTCCACTTAAGACAAGAACAACAACAATGCAGAGAAGTCATGTTGAATCTTCATATAACTGGTTAAGCCACAACAGGGGTAATGCCTCCAATTCTGGTGACTGCACATTAGAAGGGATATGAAAGTCCCAGAAAGATTGCAGAAAAGATTAATAAAAACGTTTCCAGAGCTGAGAGTTAGAAAGTAAGGTGGGAGAAGATGGGATTGTTCTTCTTGGAGTAAAGAAGATTGAGAGAAGATCAGATAATGTGCACAGGATCATGAATGGTTCTGATAGGATGCATATAGAGAGAAGCTGTTCACATTAGCAAATTATCCAAGGAAGAGGAGACACAAATATAAAATGATTGCTGAAAGGCCATGGAGGAAAATCATTTTTCAGTTGGGAGTGATTGTGGAGCTCACTGCCTCCAAGGATAGTGGAAACAGTCAGTCAGAGCTTTGGAATGGAAATTGGATTGGCTCAAGGGTTACAGGGGAAGAGCTGGGAAATGAACCCAACGAGGACTAAATCAACAGAACAATGTCGTCCTGTGCCATATGATAAAATCGAAGTTAGGATGTGCCTTTACCTTGACAAGATATCCTGGGGTGTTTCAAGGTGATTTTCAACTGCTGAGTTCAGTAAGAGATGTGAGGGCATAAAGCTTGATCAAAGATGCAGCTTTTAATGGGAACCTTAAAGGAGAAAAGTGGAATAAAGAGGCATTGAGGTCTAGGGAGGAAATTCCTGAGCTGAAAGCTGCCATTAGTGGGCCGATTAAATTCTGAGATACAATTATTTTGGAGCGTTATAAGGGTAGAAGAGATTACAGAGATAGGAAGGGCCAAGAGAATGGAAGGATTTGAAAACAAGAATGAGAGTTTAAAATCTGAGTGTTAATTAAGTGGTGAGTGAATAGAATGGTGTGACCTCAAGTTTATTAAAAATAGAATGTGAGAGACTGGCCAGGAATTCATTAGAATCGTTAGGTATACAGTTAGCTTAGAAATGTGGACAAAATCTCAGCTTTGAGCCAAATATGATATGAAGGTTGCAAATAGTCCATTTGACTTTCAAATAGCCTAGGAGATGGATGGAGTCACTGTCTTGGGAAATTTGTGATGGGGACTGAAAGTATTGGTCTTCCAATGTTGTCATAGTTATAAATGAAATCTGTCTGATTATACATTGGGTTCAGATTGTGACCCTAGTGTTTTAATTAAGGTCGAGTGCAGAAACCATGCTGATCTAGTAGATCTGCTGTTTGATACATAATCAGTTGGCCAAATGAAGAAGAGGCACATGTTATCGTGACCTAACTCAATAGTGAAACAGGTCCCGGTGACAGATTGACACACTTTTGTTTTATGTTCCACCCTCTTCCTTTTCACAAAGGAAGTGAACATCATTTCTGTCTGGAATGGAGTTTAAAGCAAATATTTCAACAGTTAATGCAGCTGTCCCATGGTGTTTATGAGAATATTCTTTCACATAATTGAAAATCACATTTCTGCTATTTGTATAGTCTATGAATGAGCCTTTAGTCCACTCAAACTATCAAGAGCTTCATTATTGCCTCCTGAATTATATGATGACATCAAAAGAATAGGGAGCTTTAGTTATAGAAAGAAGGTTTATTTTATTACTAAATTCAGATTGAAATTAATCAATTTGATTTGATGTAGGCATTTCCAGGGAATGATGACTGATGCTAGAAATTTCATTCATTGTACATGCATATTTCCTGTAACTTTTCTGGGACAAAAAAAATTACAAGAATTGTGAGATCAGACCAAGTATCTCTAGTAACGTAAATAACTGTCCATCAAAAAGTAAACATTAGTTGATCTATTTGACAGAAATTTGGTAGCATTTGATTTTCTTTTACTTTTTACAGGGAGATTTGTTTTTCAAAAACTATTCAAAATTAAACTTATTTCACAGTTTCTATAATTTAAATATGACAATGATGGAAATACTCAAACAATCTTTGTTGTACTTGTTATGGGCTCAGCTTATTCTATACTCAATACTCTTATTGGAAAGTAGTTTGGGGAAAAGGTCAGCATTGTGATGATTGTAGACTGCTGAAAACATTTTTTGTTTAATTATTTTCTTGAATTTTTCAGTGAAGTAGTTAATGATATCAAAGGCACCAAATGCCACCTTTTTTCAGCAAGACACTTGCTTGACATTATAACACTCAGCGTTTCTTCAACAATGTGCATGTTTCTGAATTCTGTGATAATAGTCTTTGTTTCATTAAACTCCAGTGTTTCCTCCTATATTATCAACTGCCAATGTACGCACTTGTGCTGTCTGTCATAGGTGGAGCACACATTCACAGCTTCGTCACAGGGACTGAGGCAACTCTACAGGGCCTACGATGTCTACCTTGGTCCCGTTTTAAAGTGGAACCAAAGCACTTTTCAGTTTGTTTTTACTACTTGCAACCTTATTTTATGATTCAGGTTCAGATCCACAACTACCTGGAATGAACTTTCTGATGGCAGCTTCCTGAATGAAGCCTCTTCCAAAGTGATTGGTCTTTTCAATGTTAAGTGGCACACCCCACCCATAGAAATCTCTTGACAGCTAGCTAAATCATTCTCACAGGCTTACCAGCTGTCAGAACTGTCAATGTCCCTGACATTCGCACATATTCAAAGACCCATTAAAATTTCATCTCTCAGTTTAAATTAAAAGCAAAATGCTTGGAAATAACAGAAAACACAACTTAAACAGTTTTTAATTATTTTAACGCAATGGTTTCAAAAGTATGTAAATTACCTGAAACTTGCCTTGCAGCTTGTCCTCTCCATTCAAGTGAATGGAGTCTCTTAACCTGCACCATGTCAAAGCTGGAACAGGTTCAGTGGGCAGATTTCTCACTAATTACTGGGAAGTTACAGGAAATTGGTATTCCTCTGCTTGACCCTATGATGAGTCCATCACTGGCATTCAGTCTGGAAATTTCTGGTGTGAACCCGTCGAGAAGTTTGGGACTCTATTGTCGTGGGCATTATTCTGGCTGCCTTGACAGTTACACAGAGAACTAATAGCAATTCCCATTGGATGTGCTGGCATTTCCCAGGAAAATCCAACCTATTCTTTACATATAGTTGTACCAAGTTTTGTTTGATGGTTCTTTCTATGAATTGCCTTTGGCATATTTGTGATGTTACAATATATAATTGGAAGCTGATGGTGTAAGAAAACTGTTTTAATAAATAATATTAAACTTGATGAGAAGCATTGAAAAATAGTTGACTTAACACTAGAAAATTATTTGAAAATTATGAAATTGTCTTTTCATTTTGGACCCCTGAAATAATCTGATTTTAACCCTGTTACTGGGGAAGCTCCTGAACCAATTGCTTATGTTATGCAGCATATCATACAGCTGACGTTTTTGTGCCTGCTGTTGAAGTATCACTCCCAGTATCATATGAAGTATTAATTTCTAACATCTACAATCCACACTGGTTGTTTTGTTCATGTTCCGATTAAAGATGCGGTGAAGACCAGGAATCACTGCTCACTTCAGGCAAGAAGTTACAGTTCCAGATCTTTTTTAATGGTGTCTGCTGCTGGCTTTCAAAGCACCGTGTAAGCTTATTTCCACTGCCTGATGAAATGATGCAATGGAAGCAATGCACCAGCACAAAGAAATGGCAACATGCAGCACACAACAGAAAAGCACTATGACTGTCCATAGCACTACTGATGTGGACATAAAAGGATGGGTTTGAGGTCAGACCCCCTGAGCAACAGCAAACATGAAGAGTGATTGTCGAATAACTGGTGTGCTTCTGATCCTTTTTAACAAGAAATCAAGATTAAAGTTTTAGTAAGTGATTCACACCGAGGGGAAAAAACTAAACTGGCAGTTTTATGTTTCTTTCACACTCAGATTTGGTGGCTGGATCCAGAGTTAACAAGTGGAAACTCCAAACCATTCCTCTTCACACATGGTCATTCAGTGTGTAACAGATCCTTCTTCCCCTGTTTCGATACACCTGCAGTCAAGAGTACTTACTCTGCTACAGTCATGGTAAGAAAGTTACTGTTGACTTCACTTTAGTTATTCTACCACATGTTGTTTTATATGAATAACTGAAACTATTGATGCTGCAGGGTTTCCTGTTGACAACAGATCAGTTTGTTTGTTGTCTGGTAGTTTGCATCTGGACTCTTTAAAGAGACAAACTATAACCTGATCCAAGTTCTTTCTTCATAAACACCACATAATCTGATCCAGTAGCAGCAATGTACGGTGTAGTCCAGCTGCTAAAGTTGTGATTTTCATCGAGATATCCCTGCAGTCCTGGTTGAAATGCATTTTTGATCTGTTGATGATGTTCTCAACTTCCTGTGTTCTGCTCTCTAGCCAGATTGAAGAGTGTTCTGTGGAAGTTCTACTTAACATTGTGACAGTTTAATATAAGCCGTTATAGAACTTGTGCAGGCACTTTATTAAAAGCATGCATCACAGAACTAAATGACTTGCATTGATGTTGCTGCATTTTATTTTATCGCTTCATGCACTACTGTTCCTTACCATCTCCAGTATTTCAAATCACTTGACAAGGAACCATCTGTGATTGTCATCCACTCAGATTAGCTTCACTGGACTAGCATTCAAACTTCCCTTGGAAAGGAATGAAAGTTGAAAGCTAAGTTTTTTCCTACTTTTTAAGGAAGCAGTCCCTATATGTAAGAAACTGAATGCTTTCCAGGTCTTTAATCATGCTGCTGGTGTTTGAATATTTTAACTGACAGTTCTTTGATAAACAATGGCATGGTAGAATGACTATACAAAGGTGGAAAAGATGTTGGGTGGCATTAGGTGAAAAGTAAATGAAGTTGAAATAATTATGATCACAAGCTGAGGGTAGGGCGAAAGGAACAAATGGAAAGATTTAGGGAAAGTCTTCTTGAGGATGGGGCCGAGATGGCTGAGGCTTTGTCAAAGGATGGGGAGCATGAGTGAAGCAAAATAAGTTCCAAATGGGCATAATGGAAGAGTATGCAATGACAGACATACCGTAGAACATAGTACAGCACAGGAACAGACCCTTTGGCCCGTGATGTCCTGTGCCGACCATGATGCCAATACAAATAATCCCATCTGCCTGCACGTGGTCTGTATCCCTCCAATCCCTGCCTATTCATGTGCCTGACTAAATGCCTCTTAAAGTTTATTATCATACCTGCTTCCACCATTTCCACTGACAGTGCATTCCAGGCATTTACCACTTGCAATGTGTCAAAAAAAACTTGCCTTGTTAATCTAATTTAAACTTTCCTCCTCTCACCTTAAAGCTAGTTGACATTTCTACCCTGGGGAAAAGACTTCAACTATCTACCCTATCTATGCCTCTCAAGGTTTTATATACTGCTATCAGGTCTCCCCTCAGCCTCCAATGCTCCCGAGAAAACAGTCCAAGTTTTTCCTATGACGATATTAATGGAATGAATCTGACACAAAATTAATTGAGGCCAAATTATGCTGCTGATGTGCTGACTATCAGCTGTTTGCATTCTTAGTCAAATGCAGAAGTCCAAGACCACAAGATCAGACCTGATTGCTTGTCTGATTGTCCACTGTTGCTGGACTTGCCATTGGTGGAGGAGTTACTCCTAGAAGTGTGGCGGCACTTCCCATTTGACTCTGAGCTTCATGCCAGGGGTATCTGATACATGAAAGGCAACCCCTTTCATTTGATATGGGGGTGGGGGGGGGGTGCAAGGGATCACTGACTAGGTGGTTATAGCTGAATGCTTTGTTTTATTTTATTATTTTGAGTTATTTCTGGTGTCTTAATGTCTTCTTAGTACACTTCAAAGTAAAATTAATTTTATTAATTTTTTTAAAAATGTCTCTACAAAGGCTTTTAAAGGATTACAAAGCCTTTTACCACTCATGAGCTGTCAGAGGCTTTTGGTCCTCTCTGGGCAACAAGGCCTGTGTGTAGCATGGAGACCTCTTTGCTTCACCAGGCACTGGTCAGGTGAGTGGAATCTGCTCATCTGGCCCTCCACATCAGGGAAAAGCAAGTTCAAGTGATGAGGACCTCAGGTAGCGAAAAGGCCATAGGCTGTGTTCAGCATGATATAAATGGCCCTTCCAGTGCTATACATCAGGGCATTATAACTTGTGTACTTGTCTTTTATTTAACAATTTTAGTATTGCACTGCTTGTCCATATCTTTTTGTAAGAAGATTCCAAGATTCATCAACTTTTAATGTAATGAGCTCCATTATTCCATTGCTTCCTGTGCCATCTAGTGAAACATTCCAGTATTGCATCACTTGTCTATGCGATTATATTAAGCTGTTGATTAAACCATTTGTCTCTCTTTTCAGGTTAAGATTCTCCAAATTTGACGCAGATCATTGTATTCTGACACTGTGTTACTTGTTTTTGCTTGCTAGAGAAATATTACAATGTTTGTTTAAACTATCTACTAAAAATAATCAAACTCATGTCATCCAGTGTTATTTTTCCAACATTCTCGTCCATGCCTTTGGCTTCTTTGTGGCCTTCAGTAATGATCTTCGGACATTGTGGTGTTTGTCGGTGCCCTTGTGTATTGACATTCCAGTATAGCACTGTGTGTCCACGCCTTCTGGCAATAACATGACACTGTATAACTGTTGTCTGGCAATGTCATTTTCACACAATACAGCATGTCAATGCCTTCCAGTTAATTAGTAAAACTCGTTGGTGTCAGCAATGTTTCACATTGTCTTTCCTGGCCTTTTCACCAATCAGTGACAAAGATTATTGCTTGCATTGTCTGCTTCTGTTCAGTAACTTTTTGCAGAGCTTGGTCTATTTGGTCTACACTGGCATCTTCCCACTCACCAAATGAAACATCTGAATTTATGGGAGAAATTGAATGGGAGAAGCCTTTAGTACAGAATAGTTGGTTTTGGAGCATGTGGAGCAATACTTCAGGTTAAATGGGACAATGGATCAGCTCATAATAGAATGGCAGAGCAGACTCAATGGGCCGAATGGCTGATTACTGCTCCTTTGTCTTATGTTCTTAAAGGTAAAGTCAAATTTATTGTCATACGCACAAGTACATGTATGAACAAGTGCAATGAAGAACTTACAGCAGCATCACAGGCACATAGTATCATATAAGCAGCATTCACAAGAATAACATAAATTATACACAATTTTTACAGGAAAGATCACAATTAGAACAAAAAAAAGTCCATCTTAGTGCTTAACTCAGGATGTTGAGGAACCTCCTGAAAATTTAAAAGCTTTTCCCCAGTTCTAGTTGCTGTTGATGTACCCTTGGTTTGCTTGGTGCTAAAACAAGGTCTTCCTCATTCAAAATTATAAAGCAGTTATTCTGACTGTAATCACCTCCCTCTTCCAGTCCTGGTCAAGGCTAAATTTACAGCCCCAAGCACTAGCTGTTCCTCTCAAAAGCACACTGATTATTGCAGTTAAAATTCCTGGCTACATGTGCCCAATATCAATTGGCGTTTTTGTAACTAATTTCTCACCTGAAATTTTGGGTCTCTTGTGCGTTGGAAAAGCAATTAAAGTGATGGCTTTTCTTATTGGTTTTTCTCGTTTCCTATCGAACATTTTCATATGGCAGTTAAAGGTCTGACGTAAATGTCCTGCTTTAAATTCAAAAGAAATGAATCATGTCGACCAACTTTCTATCCTTCCCCTTTCCACAGCTTTTTTGATTTGGGTCAATTATCTTGTTCAATTTTCATTGTTCCCTCAAATCCTACTTTACATGGTTTTGAAGTATTGCACTGTAATAACAGAAAATCAGTGAGATATGACAAAATTAATGTCAACATGTTTTTTTTGCATTAAAATATAAAATGCTGGGAATACTCAGTTGTTCAAGCAGCATCAATGGAGAGAGAAGCAGAGTTATAGTTTCAGGTCAATGACTTTTTAACAAAACTGGGCAAGGTTAGGGATAAACAAGATTTAAAATGCAAGGAAGCAGGAAGGGGAGAAAAGACCGAAAAGGAAGGTGCATGATAGGGTAGAAAGCAGGTGAGACTAAATGGTAAAAGAGACCAAAGTAATACACTTGTATTTCTTTTAGTGTAATATATGTACATTACTGGCAATTCATGCTACAGTCTCCACTAAATTGGGGAGATCATACAAAGACTGGGTGACCAGTTTGTGGAACGTCTTCATTCAGTCCATAATTTTTGCTGAAAGTTTCTATGCTTGTTACTTTAACTCTCCATTCATAAGAATATAAGAAATTATGTTCCCTAATCCTAACCCTCAAGTCTGCTCCACCGCTCAATATGATCATGACTGATCTGTCCCAGACCTCATCTTTGCTGTGCTGGTTCCCCATAACCCTCAATTCACTGATTTCTACTTCCTCTTTAAGTACACCCAGTGAACAAGTCTTCACAACTCTCTGGGGTAGAAGTTCCTATGCATCCTCCATTTTAAATTACCACCCCTAATCTTGTATATATGTACATTAACTCAAGATTCTCCCACTGGCAGAAACATCTGACATCTACCTTGTCATGCTCCCTAAGGATCTTTTTTTATTTATAATAACTGTAACGAGTGGATCTGCTGAGGACAGCTTGCAAAGAGTCATCATGCTGCAGTGCCATCTTGGAAGCTGTTTCAAAAAGATTGCCCCTCATTCTTCTCCCATTCCCATTTTGACTTCTCAGCCTCCTGAGTGGTTCCAATGAAGTTTAGCATAAACTCGTTTTCTGAACAGGCACAGTTGAGTCTTCCATTCACAACACTAATTTCAACCATATCGGATAATAAGCATTTTTAGCATTAATATCTTGTGCCTTCCACCCTATTTTGGACCTTCACTTCTGTTTTCTCCTACTCTTCTCCTTTTCTTTACATCTTAAAACATATTTATCTCCTACGAAGGGAATTTCCAATATGTTCTGATTTTATTTCAGATTTCTAATATTTGCTGTATTTTATTTTTTATTTCCTATTTATTAAAGCTTTTAGAGTCTATCTCTATACTTAATCTTCACATTGTTTGAAACTATTACACTAGTTTGTGATAGACACAGTTTTATAGTGAGTCCTTTCAGATCTTAACTTTTTAAAACAAGGTTTTGATGGAGAACAACAAAAGTGGGATAAGAAAGGAAAAGGAAGCAAACAGTTGTGGAGAAATTTAATAGTGAAGTGGAGTTAAAGTGTAAAGCTAAATTCTCCAAGACAAATGTAAGAACTGAAACATAGACTAAACACATTAAGCAGCATCAAAACTTAGCAAGAGGCAGAATAAAAGTGGGAAAAATGAGATGTGTTGAAAAATTAAATCCAAGTTTAGAATATAGTAAAATTATTCAAGGAAAACATTAGCTGCTGGAAGAAATGTGGTTTTAAAATCAATCTCTGATAAATGAATAAACAAATTTTACTCAAAGCCATCCCCCTCTATCCCCTCACTATCGGCTCTTCTCTCATTCACTTCTCACTTCCCATCCTATCTTTGCTCTTGACTAATCCCTGTGTCCTTTGCTGTGCTCCACTCTGGTCCTTTTATTTCCTGGTTTTGCCAAAGCTCCCTTTGTACCTCCTTGTTTTTCCCCACTTGCCACTTCAGTTTAAATCCGGTGTATCTGAAGCCACAGAAACTGCTGTGTACAGTGAGCAGGATTTGCTGTTCCTATAAAAATTCCCAACTCTTGTATGTGATAGCTGGACTGACTTCAAATAACAGCGGCACATGGCAATTGGCATTCTGGGGTTACTTTGGTTGAAAATCACACTAATCCAATCAGTGATGTAAAGATAAAAAGGATGATCACATACAAAAGAATGCAGTCCACAAACAGACAAATGTCAACACACAACATCCTTGACCAATCTGTGATCAAGAGCTTTACTCTCAATTTACGGGGAAGCTTCAATATTATCAACATATTCAAGTAGATTCCAATATTTGGGCAACATTTTTCATGAAGAACCTCCAGTGTCTCAACTTGCCTTTCATGTTTGGAAATGCAGGAGCATTGCTGCCATCATTAAAGTATTATCTGTATGCAATGGAAACTTGGTCGCTGATTCTCCATTGTTTTAACTAATGATGATTAGATCAATGCAGTGTAATCACAGTTTAAAAAAAAGTGATAAAATCTGTACAGAAAATAAACCTGTTGTGCAGTTTTAGTTGTGGAAATTATTATAGGAATTTAAATATTTTTGTGCAAACACCATTGGTTTTAGGCTGGATCACGTGGTTGAAGAAACAGTGCATTAAATTTAAATTTGGATAGACACTGAAATTACATCATGTGATATTCACGCGCAAGGATTTAATGGGTTCATTTAAAATTTCTGCCTATTTTAGCAGAGTCATCAATTTTAAATGTAATAATGGGAGGAAAAGTACTTTGAGTCATTCCTGAAGAAGACATACAGCATAGTACAGTACAACACAGGGACAGGCCCTTCGGCCCATTATGTCTGCGCCAACCATGATGCCGGTCTAAATTAATCCCATCTACCTGCACGTGGTCTGTACCCCTCTATTCCCTGCCTGTTCACCTGTCTATCTGGATGCCATGTAAACATTGCTATTGTACCTGTCACTACCACCTCTGCTGCAATGTGTTCCAGGCACCCCCAACCACTTTGTGTAAAAACAAAACTTGCCTCACAAATCTCCTTTAAACTCCACCCCCCCCCCCCCCCGCCCAACATCTTAAACCTCTGCCCTCTAATATTTGACATTTCCATCCTGGGGAAAAAGACTCTGACTATCAACTCTTTCTATGCCTCTTATAATTTTACATATTTCTATTAGGTTGCCCCTCAATATCTGACACCACAGAGAAAACAATCCAAGTTTGTCCAAACTCTCCTTATAGGTAATACTCTCTAATCCAGGCAAGATCCTGGTGAACCTCTTCTGCACTCTCTCCAAAGCCTCCACATCCTTGCTCCAACTGATGAAAGCAAGCATGCCATATGCCTTCTTTATCACACTATCCACTTGTTGCCACTTTAAGGAAGCTATGAACTTGCACCCCAAGATCCCTCTGTACATCAATGCTCCTAAGGGTCCTGCCATTTACTGCAAAATTTCCTCTTGCATCTGACCTTCCTAAATGCATCATCTCACACTTGTCTGCCCAAATTTCCAATTGATCTATATCCTTCAGTATCTCTTGAAAACATTCCTCACTATCCACAATTCCACCAATTTTTGTGTCATCTGCAAACTTACTAACCAGATCACCTACATTTTCATCCAATCATCTCATGTGCATATAGAGGTCACAGCACTGATCCTTGTGGAATACCACAGTTCATAGACCTCCAGTCAGAAAAGCACCCCTTAACATCTTCCCTCTGTCTTCTATGATAAAGCCAATTTTGGATTCAATTTACCAACTCACTATGGATCCCATGTGACTTAATTTTCTGGATCAGCCTACCTTGAGGGACCTTGTCAAATGCTTTGCTAAAGTCCACGTAAACAACATCCACTACCCTACTCTCATCAATCATCTTTGTTACTTCCTCAGAAAAAACTCAATTAAATTTGTGAGAAAGGACATCCAGGCCTGCATGTCTGTTCTTCTATCTCCCATTGGCTATTGGGAGGCCTATTAGTATAATCCCATCATAGTGATTGCAACTTTCGTATTCCTAGTTTCTACCCATATTTCCTCACTCGATGAGCCCTCCAAGATGTCCTTTCTTCGTGTTGCCGGGACAATCTCCCTAATCAGTAATGCAACTCTTCCATACCTTTTACAGCCTTCTCTGTCACATCTGAAACATCTACGTGGAAGATGCAATCCTTTTTTATATTTGTATCCAAACACTACATAATTGTTAATGTCTCTGTTAAATTCACATCTAACCTTCCCTGCTCTAAATTAAGCAATTTTTGGGTTTTTCCTCTTTCCCTCTTCTCCTTTCCCCCTCTGCATCTATTGAAGTTACTTATCCTCCAACATCATTTTGGTAAATCTTTCCGTACCCTTCCCTTGATCTTTATGTACTTTCAATGCTCTATTGAAGGCTGAGTGAATGATTTCTTTAAGTACACTTCAATGCATTTTTAATCCATGCTTGCACTTAGAAAGCCAAGAATCCTGTACTCTTCACAAAGCCGTTATGAAACTGTTATGCCACCTTCCAAGTTGCAAAATTTTGCATTGGTGAAATTAGTGTGATAGGATCAGGTATGAACGATGAGCTCTCCATAGAGGAGAGATGTAGGTGTGTGGAACAAAGGAGATGAAGTTGGTTGGAACACGAGACTGCAGGTGGTGGAATCTGTAGCAAAAAACAGACCGGAGGCAGGTTAAGCAGCATCTGTGAAGGCAAAGGGATAGTCGAAGTTTCAGGGGGAGGCTCTGCATCAGGATATGAAGGTGATGGGAGTGGAGAGATCTACAGAGATAAAATCAATACAGGATTAGTCTTTGCTATTATTTTAAGTAGTTTACAAATCATTCTGCATAACTTTGACCTAGGCTATCCAAATAAAAGCTGGCAGTTTCTCTCAGAACTGCCAGCCTTAACCCCCTATAACTGAGCAAATGTTTGGGGTTCCGATTGAAGGCAGAAGTCCCAAACTGTTGCCTGGCTGTGGCTGTTCTTGGAATAACAGTACTCTGGGCTGCAAGGGGGACTACAAATGTTCATAGATTTCCCAGCATCTGGGATATCTGCTTGCTGAATTAAATACAAGCTAATTTCCCCATTGATTCAATTTAGTTTTAATTGCTTCTTGTTTTAAGTTTCACATTTTCATTACTTTTAAATTTTTTAATAATTTTAAACCAAGTTAACTGTATTTTAATTCAATATTGCTTTTGAGTGTGGATATTTAAGAATATTGGATATTTATTAATGTTCAATCTCATTGGCAGGTTTCATAGCTGGTCAGGCTGGGGGGTGGGGGGGGTTAGGTGTTGGGAGTAGGCAGTTGGCTAGCCTCACCAGCTGTCAAGACAACCCAGGCAACAGAAGTAGTCAGTTAGATTGGAAAGGCCCTGTGCTATATGTGGACTCACTGATCCATTGGGAGCCAACTTCTCAGCAAAACACTGCACCCAGATATCCACTCCAGACAACAGCAGGCCTTGAGGGAAGCTGACAAGTGAATTCTTACGCAAGAGCTTTCCTCTCAGTACGCGTGTGATGTTTTATTTTGCCTGTTCTGTTTTCTTTATTTTATTTAAATGCTGCTCATCATCACTTTTGCTAGTTCATCAGCTTGTATGTTCTCTGTACAAGAGAAATATAAAATCCATTCTTCCTTAGTTCTGCACCTTGCTGCTCTCTAGCTTGGAATAAAATGAAACTGTATTCACAAGCTCTGTCCTTGTATTTAACTATGAATACTCATAAAGCATAAATTATCCATAGCAATGACAGAATATATGGTTTAAACAGAATATATGGCTTAAAATTGACAACTATAACTATTTACCACTCTGACCTCTAACCTTGCTTGAAATGAAGATTACATTTCACCCTGCCTTCCTTTGAGAAGGCATTAATGGCTTTAGACACCCACAGAATCCTATTTAGATCAATGGCAACTGGAACGAAAAACCCAGTTGATCAAAGCAGGGATTTTTCGTCACTAGATCTGATACAGCAAGATGCACAGAAGCAATCTTCTGTTTTAAAACAAAAATGAGAATATGTTTGCACTTTTTTAAAGTGCGAGTATAGATTCTTTGACAAAGAAACAAAGGACTACAGATTCTTTGACAAATGGTTTTCATTGAAAGTACTATACCATTGTTTCCACAATTTTTACAGAGCAAAATCAGTTACAGTACTGCTCCTTAAAGCCTTCACATACACAGATCACATCCATTTCTGCCTGTCTACTATTTCTCTCAGCTCCATTTTTACTGTGCTTTAAGACATGTGCTGCCTGGTCTTGAATGAACTTCAAATTCATTCAAACTCACTGTCTTTATTATTATTATTATTAACTTTAACTTGCTACTGGGGAAACCAGGGGATCAGGCAGAGCATTGGTTTTCTTTCCTGCACAATACAAGTCTTTATTGGCTTCATTGGAGAGTGCTGTCTCATGTGGAGTATTACCTGATCTCATTTGTTCCAGTGGTTAGGGTAAGTTAAAATTGTCCCTTATGTCTCTGAAATATTTCTTATGTTAAATGGACTTGTAAAGAAAAGTAAGTAATTGATAGAAAAAATAGGAAATGGTGGGATTGTAGCCAGCGTAAAATGAAAATTCTCATTAAAGCCTTCACAAGAGCTATCTAGATAACTTCCTAATATTTATGATATTTTAACCACCTCATTGAGTTGAAGAGGATTAGAAGGTGCACAATTTATAATCTTCTATGCTGGCTCCAAATCCATGTCAGCCTGTTTAGCATTTAGACAGAAACCCTACAGGCTGACTGAAAGTCATGGTTTGGAAAGGCACCAAAAAATGAGAGTGCAGGTTCTGTGACAGTACTTTGGTCTATTCTTTAAAGTACTGTTTTACAGTGTGCAAAGCTAAACAAAATGACCAAGTAGCAATTTCTTCATTTGCCAGTAATATATATAAAATCTTTATTTTAATATAACCCCACCCCACCAACTCCAAGCCCACTTATCCAATTTTGTTTCAAAAGAATGTGCTGAATTTTAAAAAAATGTAATGGAAAATTATGACATTAAATGTCCAAAATTATAAGATCAAATAGTCCTAGAGCCCCTAACTCACCTACAGCTTATACAGGCTACATGCAGGCTATTTTCATGTTAACTCGGCAATGAAGCTCAGTTTTTCCATTCCCACTGAAGCAGGGATTTGTCCAATTTCATGTGGAATAGTTTAACAGAGGGTTCTTATGGTCGTGATTTATTACATAGGCTGACGATGACAATTGTGATAATTTCATAAAAAATGAAGCAGTTCATGAGCCTCTAGGGTTGTATGCAGAGAATTACAGTGGGCCAAAATTTACCATGGTTGCAACTAGCCTACAAAACTTGATCTAACTTACCCTAGCTCCAGAGGTCAACTTGCTGGAAACACTGGTTTGGGCAAGGTTGCAAAGCCCTTCGTGCGGGAGACCTAAGTAAGACCCACCAATGAAAATGTTAAAGGAGTCTTTTACCAGCTGGCATAGCTACACCCCTGGCTTAATCAACTGCTTAAGCCCTATGAGTATTTCAGACTCTTGGATATATTCAAAACCTATTAAATGCCTAACTATTTATATAAAAAAAATACAAAATTATTTCAGAAAATTAAAGAAATGAAAAAGCTGAAACACAACTGTGCATTTAATAGAACTTAAATCAGATCAATTAAGGAAATCTAAAAGATATACTGTAAGACATTAATCCATCACACTCTTTTCCAGTAAAATCAATGGAGAAGTCCCTGTGTCAGGTCTAAGCTGATGCATGTTCTTTAAGCAAATTCCCCTGTTTAAGTATGACAGACTTTGGCAATTTGCTCTCCACTGCCTGATTCCACGAGAAATCCAATAGCTGAGAGCAGTCTTCAAATTGTCGGTAAACAGCTGTCAGGATGTTTATGACTTCCGTATTTGCCCACGCCAAAAATCCCAAACTAGCTTGTACTTCGGTCAGGAAGTGCTAACAGTTCCATGTGGAATTTCTGGGATTTTCCTGCAAAATATGCAGCAGCAATTCTGCAACTGTAGTTGATATTGGAGCTTTTCAAATTGTGAAATACTGGGTTCAAATCTCATCACTTAATCTCTCAAATAATGAAAGTGAAGTTTGTGAAATTTCAATAATGATCTAAATTACCAGTTTTACATTCGGGAGGGAAGTTCAAAGCCTACCCCAATGTCTCTGAAGTTGCACCTGCAATTTGGTTTCTTTGTTTCCTTCCTCAATCAGAACTCTTGCATATTTTATCAACGTGTCTGGTATAATTAGCAGGGGCATAGGCAACCAGAGAAAGGAGAAACATTTTGTGACAGAGCAAAATACCTACCAATGCAAAGCAAAAAATATAATGGATCTAAAATAGTTTTCACAATGTTAAAATGAAACTCTTTTGAAATACTACCAGAGCCCAATTTAATAGGTCTTGAAAGTGAAGAATAGATCTCCAACTGGGAATGTGGATCTTGTCCTGAATTTACCTAATTTTAGGAGAGCAGCAGCACTGAGAACAACAAAGCCATGATTAGCAAACCATAAGGAAAACAAAACCAAATTTGGCATTGTTTTCTTGTATCCATCTTCCTAATTCTTGGTGGTGAGTGAGCCTTTCCCTAAATATCTGGCTTAATCTGTCATGTCAAACTTTTCTTTGCTGAATATCTAAACAAATTTGTTTATTATGCATGTTCTGGTGCTGACACAGTTCACTGGTGCTCTGTCCTTGGCATGTTTCCTAGTGCAGGATGTTGATGTTAGAGAATGATTTCTTGCTATATTTTTTGTTTCTGCAGTTTATGCTGGTCGTCTGTGTTGTTAAAGTACTCGTGCATCATGCTTCTCTAGACCCCAGATTATATGAAACATATAGTGACAGGGGAAATAAATTTTTTTTAAATTCTGTTTTGTTACTTAGGTTCCACCTGGTATCAAAGTACTAATGAGTGCAACACGGAGCACGTTTGATGAGCAAGAGAACATATACCGATTCCAAATGGAATATCCAGTTCCTGCCTACCTGCTGGCCCTGGTAGCTGGAGATCTAATTTCTGCAGATATTGGTCCACGGTAAGTGCGTTGTCATTTTAAGAATTAATTTTCCAATGATTTAAATTTAATCCTTTTATCCATATCAACCCCTAATTGGAATTTACAAACTTGAAACAGCTGGATTTATTGAATCAAAGTATGTTATCCATAATGGTGTCCTACTTTACACTAGGAGTTTCATATTTTTTTTACTTAATCTCCTGAGACGTACGCAATAATACAAAAGAAAAATTCCAGATGTATCAAAAGCAGAAGATACTACTACTACTACTACTGTGACATTATCAAAGCAACTAAACAAATATCTATGCCCTGAGTTAGTGGTGCAGGAGAAAAAGATTGTTATGATGCAAGTTACAATTTTGGCAAAGCTCTCCAGGTTTTGGTGAGGGAAATCACACGTGTTCAGTTAACAAAGGTTAAATTGGATCACTTTGTGCCCATTTCTGAGGCAATGATTTTACACACAATTTCAACTGGATGTGTGCCAGCCAACATATTGGGTAAGAACTTATGAAATGCATCTTTGTTGCAACAGTAGTTTTCTCCAACGTGACAGGTGCTGGCCATCTTAGTGAAACGCAACCAGAAATAGTCTACAAGTTTTAAATAAGACGCTGCATCCTGGTTCTAGCAGTGATCTCCAGTATCTCAACTCTTGTTTGCAACACAGGGCTTCTCCAACCCAGCCTAAGATCGTAACCTCCATAGCCAACCTTTTTTTATAATTCCCAGCCCTGAGTTGCAATCTAAACAGCTTATCTGAACTTTCTGAGATTCATTTGCATGTCACAACCCAAATAACTTTCTCTAACCTGTTAATAGCACAACATCCTACTGCTGCACCTTTCTTATGGTGAGCCCCAGAGCCAATAACCAAATTTCTCAGACCTCGCAATTCATGCATAGGGTGCTAATGTTAGCTTCAGTCGGCTCTTGAGTTTAATGCCCAATTGTAATGTCACGAGGTTTGATAGCACATGGGTATTATTATGTAGCTCAAAATATACTGCAGTGAAGTATCAGCCCAGTTATGAGCTCAAAAGCAGAACTGGGTAGTGAGCCAAAAACTATCAAACTCCAGCCAGACTATTCCCAACTAAGCCAGACTGACAATACTACATGAATGCTCAGCTGTCTATGAGTAATGTTAGAGTTTGTCTCTGTTAAATTGCATCAGCTGAATTTTTTTTTGTAATTTCCTAAGAGCTGTAAGCCACCTTGAGAGATTTAAATATGATGTTTGGATTATAGTTTAAGAACCTTAGCTATTTGGTTTGTGCATTAATTCATCAAAGGTATGCCTAAGTTTTTCTGATTGTTCATCTTTTTATATTTATAAATCATGTATTTGCATATACATACAGAAGCAGAGTTTGGGCTGAACCTTGTTTATTAAAAGTTGCAACAGCAAAACTCAACGGCACAGTGGAACGGTGGCTGAGTGCTGCAGAGAATCTCTTTGGACCTTATATGTGGGAAAGGTAATAAAGGAAACTAATTAACATTTTTATGTCTTTTAGCCTTGGGTGTGGGACGGAAGCAGTGTGATGGAAATTCGTATATTATGTTACCAATTCCAAGAAGTTTGGCTTATGTTGTTTCCAGGAACTAGGAATACTTTTGAGGTGTTCTATGTGCCCAGGATAGTGCTGCAGAAAACAGGTGCAACACTTCCCACGAAGAAGAATTACAAATAGCCTAAATATTTGAATATGGCCCAATGTCTGGACTCTCTACATGCACTTTCCATCTCTCCTAACAGAACAACGAAATTCGAAAGGTTGATCTTGTTGGATGCATGGTCCTGGAGCTGAGTGACAAAGCCCTGTGCATCAGCAGAACTTTGAACATCACAATAGGAGATGCGGGTGGACCAGAACACCCCACAAAACTTTGCTGAAAGTCTTTGGCTGTTAATTAAAACTGTCCACATTTTGCAATATTTCTAACATTTCGGAAACATTGAAGAACTATCAAGAATGAATTATTTAAAAAAATTAAATTCTTTAAACTAAATTTAAACAATTAAATGTACTTCTAAACACAGTTAAATAATTAAAGGCAATAAACACAGCAATTGTTTAAAAGAAGTACTGTATTAGCTTATTTTTGGAGACACAAGAGACTGCAACAAACAATCTGCTGGAGGAACCAGTCCTGATGCAGAGTTTTGACCTGAAGCGTCAACAACTCCTTTCCTCCCACAGATGTTGCTTGACCCACTGAGTACCTCCAGCAGATTCTTTGTTGCTTCAGCTTATTCTTCCATTTCTACAGTCTTGATGGAAGTGTGTGCGTTTGAGGATCCCATGCCTAGTCTAACCTGGCACACGATCTGAGAGCAGATTTTCCAGTGTAAATGTTGAGGAATCTCACTGAGCCCCTGCTCCAGCACAGGACCCATGGCAAGTCCAATATCAGAGCAATGCCAAGAAATGGCAGCAAAATCTAGGCAGTTAGTTACAAAGCAGAACCAGGGCTTCCTGAGAACAAGTCCTCCCTATCTCTCCTGTAGATAATAAATGCATTGCATCTTAAAAGTAAAACAAACTCAATCATGAATAATGTTTGAATTTTTCTGGCCAAAAAAGATAGTTTGTTTCCTGACCAGATGATCATAGGTTTGAGTTCCAAAGCAGTTTGCCACTTGAACTTGCATGCTTTATTTGAATACATATCTTGGCCGGATGATGAGGTACAATGGGACATTTCCCCATCTACTGACTACAGGAGAAATACGCATATGCTAAATCACCCTATTTCTTGAACTCAGCAAGATATGCAAAGCCAAATGATTTGCAAAAGAACAAAACAGTAACATAAATGCTAACTTACCAAAGATGCTGTTGCCATATCCATTTTGTTCCTCCTGTTCACTGAGTCAATTTTTTATGTTTGGTATGATGCAAAGGTTGCTTGAGAAGCCTTCAGTTGCATATCCACGTGGTAACCCATCATTTGGGAACCCAGACAGTGTGGTTTGACAGGGGCAGGATGTTTAACCATTGAAGCACCAGAAGATATAATTTTATTTTGCCCTTGGCATTCATTCATGTACTTTACGAACAAGGATCACAGGATGGTTATCAGAAGGTGGAAGCCTGGTCGATTTCTTTTTGTTCTTTAGCTAGTGATGCAGTGACCAAATATTTGTTATCAAGCCAAATTAATCTAAATCTAACCATATTTAGATTAACCCAGAGCACAGAATTTTGGAGTTTATTGGTTTTTGTGGGATCATTGGAAGTTTGAAAGAAAGTAGCTTTTGTAGAATGTGACCATGTGTTTCTCCTTCAGGTATGATGTCGTATTCCTTCCACCCTCTTTTCCAATTGTTGCAATGGAAAATCCCTGTTTGACATTCATTATTTCCTGTATATTGGAAAGCGATGAGTTTCTCATTATTGATGTCATCCATGAGATCGCACATAGCTGGTTTGGAAATGCAGTTACCAATGCTACATGGGAAGAAATGTGGCTGAGCGAGGGGCTGGCAACGTATGCACAACGTCGCATTACCACAGAAACATATGGTGAGAGCATACTTTTATTCTCCAAGTTTTTCTCATATTATTAGATATGACTTTGCCTATAGGTATTGCCAATAGGGTATAATATGCAGAAAATATTGGCTGAAAATCATGTTTTGTTAAGGCATAATTTTCCATCCTATTAGTGGTAATAGGTGAAATTCAGACACTAAGGTTAATGTTCTCTGGAGCAATGTTCCAGAAAGGAAGCATTTGGAGAGGAATATCTTGTTGATACCCATTGTTCAACCCTTTCAGAGCCACACTTGAACTGTATGGAAACCTTTTGAATTACAGAAGTCCTAAGTTCCAGATTGCCAACCACTGCGGAAGTGGTACTGCACCAACTAAGTGGTACTACACCAACAACTGAGGAACAACAGTCTGCGAAAGGAAGTAACTAGGATAAGGATTGATCTCATTAAGGACACTTTTGTGCTTCTGAAAGTTTAATGATTTTACCCAGTACATCTAGAAGAATGAAGCGTTGCTTCTAACAGAATTAGACGTGCTATATTTCACATTTAAAACCACTACCATTCCTTCTACTTACGTCCTTTATGCATTGTACCATGCACTTCCTCTGGACAAAATGTCTTCGCTTAAGAACCGGTGGTCCTGCTTTTAAAAGATGGAGCTTTCAGATTCTTGCTTACATCGATATCTACAATGATATGCAGCAGGTTAAATGCAAAAATCTGCTGTTAACATAAGCACATCCAATAAATTGGGACAAAAACAGAAAATGCTGGAAATACTCAGCACGTCAGGCTCTACCATCTGCAGTTATATTGATTTCCAATAAATTGGGCTTCTCTACACTGTTATTGCTTAGAAGGTTCAGCTGATTTAGAGTGTGATGGAAGTATATTCTCCTTCCACAAACGCTCATATTGCTGTAATGAAGGTGACTCTCCCTTCTGGTCTCCAGTCATTTGGTGCTGGGACTTTCGGGGTTTCACTGATGTTATAAATATCATTATGTCTATTTAACCTTGGAGCATATTCATGCAGAGCCTGGTGCTGTTGGAATGATCAGAATGAGGATGGTGCTGTCACTCAGGATGTCAGTACACATATCACCTCCTATAGTCTACCTTAAATGCCTACACCCTGCTGAAGTCACTTGAAGTTTCAGGCAACAGGCCTTTTGGCCCACCGAGTTCACCCCACCCCGACCCATTTACACTATCCCTTTATTTTATTCTCCCCATATTCCCATCACCTCCCCCAGATTCCCACCACTCACTTACGATTTACAGCAGCCAATTAACCTACCATTACATGTACCTTTGGAATGTGAGGAAACCGGAGCACCCAGAGGAAACTCATGTGATCACAGAGAGAACGTGCAAATTCCACACAGACAGCAGCCAAGGAGTCTGGAACTGTGAGGCAGTAGCTCTACCAGCTGCATCACTCTGCAGCCCTTAATATATGTAGAGCAAGCAGTTCAGCACTATAATCCTTAAGATTCTGCAACACTACAATTTAGACCATTCCAGATGGATTAATTCTCTTGAAACACCTTCAGACATTGTGGCATACAGAATTAGAGTGCTGGTGGAAGATTGGGACTTATAAATAGTTCTCAGCTGCTATTCTCACAGCTGCAATGGTTCAATGGGTCATGACTGCAGTAAGCTGTCTTATTCTTTCAGAAGCTGACAAAAAAGACTTCATTCTTTGTAATCTTGCAGTTGGGAAATTGGCTGCTGTGTGCCAACTTCCTTATTTGATGCCTGATGAGTCTAGTCTCCCTCACAGAAAATAGCAAAATTGGGCCATACTAACATGGAAAATAGGAGCAGTAGTAAGCCTTTGGGGCTGCTCCACCATTCAACACAACATTGGCTGATCATCCAATTGCTGTTACTTCTTCAAAAAGTCAAAATACAGGGCTATTCCAATGGAAAACCTGTTGCATCTTCTTTAAACTACGCGTGACAGCAGGTTGTTTGGAAATATTATTGAAAACAAAAAGAAAGTCAGTTGTTGTAAGTGATAATTTTTTAAAATTCCAAATCAGCTGAGCAATATGGTCAGAGAAACAAAGGACTGCAGATGCTGGAATCTAGATGAAAAGCACTATGATGCTGGAGGAACTCAGCAGGCCAGGCAGCATCTGTGGAGAAAAGCAGGCAGTCAAAGTTTCGGGTCAGGACCCTTCAGGACTGAAGATAGGAAAAGGGGAAGCCCAATATATAGGAGGGAAAAGCAGAGCAGTGATAGGTGGACAAAAGAGGGGAGGTGGGGTGGGCACAAGGTGTTGATAGGTAGATGCAGGTAAGAGATAGTGGTAGGCAGGTGCGGGGGAGGAGGGGAGAGCAGATCCCCCAGGGGATGGGTCAAAGGTAAGGAGAGAAAAAAGAGATGCTACGAAAGGGAAGGAAAGAAGAAGCATGGTTGGGAGGGGGTGTGCGGGGAAGGGGGGTGGGGATTACTTAAAGTGAGAGAGTCAATGTTCACGCCGTTAGGCTGCAAGGTTCCAAGACGGAAAATGAGGTGCAGTTCCTCCAGTTTGCGCTTGGAATTCTCCTGGCAGTGGAGGAGGCCAAGGATTGACATGTCCTTGATAGTGTGGGAGGGGGAGTTGAAGTGACTGGCAGCGGGAGATGCAGATCGTGGTTACAGACAGAGTGCAGGTGTTCTGTGAAACGGTCGCCTAGTGTGTGTTTGGTCTCACCAGTGTAGAAGAGGCCACACTTGGAGCACCAAATGCAGTAGATGATGTTAAGGGAGGGTGCAGGTGAATCTCTGTCTCACCTGCAAGGACTCTTTGGGTCCCTGAATGGAGGTGGTGTAGCGGCAGGTGTTGCACCTATGGTGGGGGCAGTGGAAAGTTCCCGGGGTGGGAGCGGGATGGGTGGAGGGGGAGGAGTGAACTAGGGAGTCATGGAGAGAGCGGTCCCTGTGAAAGGCAGAAGGGGTGAGGAAAGGAAGATATGCTTGGTAGTGGGGTCCTGTTGGAGATGGCGGAAGTGGCAGAGAATGATGTGTTGGATACGTAGGCTGGTGGGATAAAATGTGAGGATAAGGGGGACCCTATCCCTGTTGGATCAGGGAGGGGTTGGGGTGAGAGCAGAGGTGTGGGAAATGGCAGAGATATGGGTGCGAACTCTCGCAACTACAGTTGGGGGGGAAGCCCCGGTTAGAAAAGAAGTTGGACATCTCGGATGTCCTGGAGTGGAAAGCCTCATCATGGGAGCAGATGTGGCAGAGGCGGAGAAATTGAGAAAAAGGGATTGCGTTCTTGCAAGAGACGGTGTAAAGAGCTGTAATCTAGGTAGCTGTGGGCGTCAGTGGGTTGATAGATGTCGGTGGATAAGGATCCTCCTGAGATGGAGATGGAAAGATTGAGGAAGGAGAGAGAGGTATCAGATATAGTCCAAGTGAATTGGAGAGCAGGGTGAAAATTTGTGGTGAAATTTATGAAACTGTCGAGTTCCGCACAGGCTATATGGTCACTTTAAATCCTTCAGAAATAGTTACAGGTCCCTTTAAATCAAGTGCAATCTTTTATCTTAGCATCCGGCAACACAGGAGACATATTTTATTCCTGTATGATTGACAACTTGGCAGAAGGGACTAATAAATGACATGACTGGTATTTCATGTGACTCTTGCTTTGTTTAAAGCCACTGTCCATTTCAGGACAATTTTTGCTGTCAGCTGGAAGTTGGTGGAAAATGTGCAGATACTTATAGGCTCTAGTTTTATCACAAATCCCAAGTGGATATATGTCCTACTGGTGTTTGTTTCTGATTGTTGTTATGGTAGAACTATTTATGGAGCCTCAAGGAATGCTGGGAATGCTGACCGCTAAGGATGAGTCTGTTATTTATCTTTTACTTTGCACTTTACTTGGAGGACACTATGTTTAAAATACAGCCTATTTTAAATAAGGCTTGAGGTTTCTGTTTTTTTTATGGTAACAGATTGGATATTTGTACTGCATCCAATTTGGGCATCATTATAATAGGTCGGCAAGCTTCTGATTCTTTGAAAAACTTTTAACTTATTGAAAATGTTTGCATTCTGAGGTAGCAGCAGTTATTCTGAGATTTAAAATTCACAATATTTTGTTTCTAAGATAAATATGATTCATTTTTCTGCTTCAAGGGTGATTTCCCTTTAAATACAATCTGAAATATTATACTTTTTGATGCAGAGCATTGTTAACGAATAAGCCATTTATCTGCATGTATAAGGGCATTTTTGATACAAGTTTATCACTCTTCATTCAAGCTGCATTCAGGCACATTTCATACACCAGTCCATGCCATTAGTCAAGTCAAAATGAGGATGTGTACTGTCTTGTAGTTTGACGGTTAAAAGTTAAGTGGTTGGCCAATGTATGTCTCCAAATGGTTAGATTCACAATGCAACGATGGGCTCTAGCTCTGTCCATCCATACAAGGAATGATGCCAGATGCAGAGAATCCAAATTTTAGCACAAGGAAAGGAAATATTTTTCAGGGAGGGAAAGGAAATACTGGTTTCCCTTTTTTCTTTCAGGGGCTGCTTTTACTTGTCTTGAAACCACTTTCCGACTGGAAGCACTACATCGTCAGCTGAAACTGCTCGGAGATGAGAGTCCTGTCAGCAGACTACAAGTGAAGTTTGAGCCAGGTCTCCATTTTACCTCTGTTTGCAATTAAAATGAAATTTGCTGCTCCATTGACTAACTAAACTAAACCAACTCTTTGATTTCAGAGTACAAATGATTTTTTTCTTCCACAAAAATTCTCTGGTATTTGGCAGTTTCTGTGTGATACGGTGTGGCACTTTCAGTCTAGGTTCTGTAAATAATAGATTATAATGATTAATAAAGTTGCTTGGTAGATTCTGTAGGCTTGAATAATTGATGGATGGAATCTTCAGTAGACCTCAATCCTCATTTCTTGATGCAAATGTTGATCAAATGGCTTTTTTTTCCATTCTGATGCTTGTATTTACTTTTGATTTCATCACAACAATTTTCAAAGGTTAGTATTACTGCTGCTGTAAACTGAAGTTTGTAATCTGAATCAAAGCAGGGTGGAATTGTAAATCAGTTTGTTATACAGCTGAGTACAAAAAGCTGTTGTAAACTAGCCTGCAATGTGGAGGAAACTTTGAGTCATTGGACCAACATATAAGTAGTCAGAAACAATTATTTGTAAAATTTTTTGGTGATCAAGGCTAGCTACATGTGATACTTCTTCCATATTCCCATGCAGGAGTCAATCCCAGCAGTCTGATGAACCTCTTCACGTATGAAAAAGGATTTTGCTTTGTATACTACCTGTCACAGCTCTGTGGTGATACAAAGTGCTTTGACTCTTTTCTTAGAGTAAGTTCAGCAACTTGTTTAATTTTTCATTTTACTTTTAAAATCTACTTTATACCTAGCAAATGAAAACATGTTAGTGACTGCTTCATCTCATTTACATCAAGCACTGCAGTATCAAGAGTAAACTGCCATCTGCATTGTCCAATAGAATACCATAATCCCTGATTCAGAGATGCATTTTCTATTGCACAGATGAATGATTCACATGGACAGCTTTGTTCCGTGGCCTTACTGAGAAGTGGAACCCTTCAGAAAATTGAGCTGCTGAGGGCAATCCCTCCCACAAAAGAAGCACTGTTATTGTTAAAGTATCTTTTGTGTCAGGTCCTACCTAAATTGTGATACTGTGGGATCAGCAGTATCTGACCTCAGAGGGCTGGACTGCTCTCACTTCCAGAGTTTCTGGCATCCATCTCAGCAATGCCCATGGCTTGGCTGCTGCCCAGCCCCCAGACTCCTGCGTTTCCACAGCAGAAACAAACAAGACTTATCCCCAGATTGCAACAATGAACTGCAGTGCAGCTAGGAGTTTTATTTATAAGTAATAATTATTAAGGTAAAGCATGCTTCAGATGTGATTTAATGGCATGATTGAAACATTTTTGTTAAAATATGTAGTTCAAACTGTAACCCACAATTCTTTCCAAGAAATACATAAGCCTTCTGATCTTTGTAAATTAATTTCATGAAAGTAAATATTTTCTGCCATTTTGTCTGTCTTATACACAACTCAGCACCAAATTTGTGAAGTTCATCCTGTAGTTTAGCACCTTGGTTTTATGGGCCATGTGGTTGGTTCACATTCATGTTAACATAAATATGGATTGCATCTTGCCACTTATTTAGTTACTATGAAGTACAAATAATTAACATAAAACTCAGTCTGCTAATGTTAATAACTTCCTTCATAGGCCTATGTGGAGAAGTTCAAGTTTACAAGCGTGGTTGCAGGTGATTTACTGGAGTTTTTCTTGGGCTTTTTTCCTGAGCTGAGGGAGAAATGTGTAGACAACAAGGAAGGTTGGTGAGATCTTTGAAAGAAATTTTCTAAGTATCCTTTAGTCCATTGCAGGTAATTATGAACAACATTTGACTGCAGTTTATACAGAGCTCACCATGTTAGTAGAGCACATTTTTCTCTTGTTTTATTCAAACCCATTTTTGCTTATTACTTGCTCTGACATTGAATTGCTTGCCAACACCATGACGTTTTGGATATTCATTTGTTACAGGGTTAATGTGCTGTTTTACTTGGGTTGATGACTTTCCTAGGCTTGTAGTCTTTGGTTTTTCATTCACCCTACCTTTCAAGATAAATTTCAGGCAGACGACCCACAAATACAAGACCCCAGTTTAGAACACAACATTGCAGCACAGTACAGGCCCTTCATCCCACCATGTTGTGCTGACATTTTATCCTGCTCTAGGACCTATCTAACCCTTCCCTCCCACGTAGCTCTCCATTTCTCTATCATTCATGTGGCTATCTAAGAATCTCTGAAATGTCCCTAATGTATCTGCCCCCACAACCTCTGCCGGCAGTGCATTCCACGCACCCACCACTCTCTGTGTAAAGAAAACATATCCCTGACATCCTCCTTATACCTTCCTCCAATCACCTTAAAATTATGCCCCTTCGTGTTAGCCATTTTCGCCCTGGGAAAAAGTCTCTGACTGTCCACTCGATCTATGCCTCTTATCATCTTGTACACCTCTATCAAGTCACCTCTCATCATCCTTCTCTCCAAAGAGAAAAGCCCTAGCTCACTCAACCTATCCTCATAATACATGCTCTCCAGTCCCGGCAGCATCCTGGTAAATCTCCTCTGCACCATCTCTAAAGCTTCCACATCCTTCCTATAATGAAGTGACCAGAACTGAACACAATACTCCAAGTGTGGTCTAACCAGAGTTCTGTAGAGCTGCAACATTACCTCGCGGCCCTTGAACTCAATACCCTGACTAATGAAGGCCAACACACCATATGCCTTCTTAACAACCCTATCGTCCTGTGCAGCAACCTTGAGGGATCTATGGATGCTGTGATTTAATGATCACAAGATAAGGGAGCAGAAGTAGGCTACTCGGCCCATCGAGTCTGCTCCAGAGGGATCTATGATGCTGTGATTTAAAGGAACACATAATGAATGCAACGCATGCTTCAAATGGGACACTTTCATTGTGATGGCACCATCAGTAGCTCTCAAATCAATAACCACATTCAGTTTCATGCTTTGCAATTTTTTCGGAATATCACTTCAGACATCAGCAACGATAGTCAACCAGCTGTCTCCTGTAATGCAGCTTTCCGATGCATTTTTGTTAAAGCAAGCCGTTTTGTTCCCTGTAACCTAGACAAACAACACCACTCTGCAGTCTGTAGTGTAGAAAAGTTGCTTATCAAGCAGATTGTGGAATCTGCCCATGTGAGTCTATATGCTTCATTGCTCAATGCCATCACCAACATAGCATAAAATCTAGTGTACAAGTTGTGTTTTCTGGCATTTTTTGAATAGGGAAAACAGGGATATAACTTATACATTGCTGTATATATTAGTAAATCTTTCACATGGGTACAAAGTCTCAAAGCATGAAATTCAATGTGATTATTGCTTTGAGAACTACTGGCAGTGTCATGACTGTGAAAGAATCCTGGCTGGAGCATGCAGTGCATGCATGATGGTTTGTGACATCAGCTGCGGAGCCTTTTGTCTCCCCAAGTTGCCTGAGACATTGAAACCCGCCCTCGCACATGTTGGGCAAGCCACTCCACTGCCACGTATCAGGCTCTGTTCCCTCCTGCATGGTTACTGAAGATCTGCCATTCTTATCTACTCTGCTGAGATTTACAGGCAGCAGATAAGGCTGCAAGTTTCAAGCTATGCTTTAAGTCTTTATATACCTTGCACTCCAGGCTTCAGTTTTCCTCTTCTGTGCATCATGTACTGTTTTCAAAGTAAGGAGCTCATAGTCGTATCAGCAGAAAACAGTTTGCAAAAAAGACAGGATCTGAATTTGAATTCCCAATAAGGAATCAGTAATTTGTACATGGATGCTATTTATGCACTAGAAAATATTGTGTGCATTTCAGCTAAAAAAAAGTTAAATGATCAAATATTAATTTAAACTAGAGTTTTGCTTTCTTTGTCTTTAGGACTAGAATTTGAGCGCTGGCTGAATGCATCTGGGCCACCGCTGTTGGAACCAGACTTGTCTCAGGGATCCAGTTTGATAAAACCGGTGGAAACTCTGTACCAGCTCTGGAGTTCAGAAACTCTTGATGGAAACCATATTACAGACATTGATATATCCAAATGGAAAACATTCCAAATAGTCCATTTGTTGGACAAACTCCTAGACAGATCTCCATTGCCTCATGGTATGATGACGTGCTGGAATAACTCATTATTATTGGATTAACTGTTAAATATTAGTGGCTGCACATCTGAGCAAGTGTTTTTGTTTGAAGAATTTTCATTTTGATTCAGAAAGGTGTCTTGCTTGTGCAGACATTTCATTAGTCACTTTATTGTAGAAATCCCACAGTAATTTTGTTTTGTAATTAGACATAATTTTTATCCCTTCGAAACCTTTTGCTTCTTAATAATAATTATTGGAAATAGTGTTGTAAACCACATTACCTTAGGGCAATGAATGTTAAATGTGTCCTAACAAATCTGAACTGATTTTTATACACCATATGAAGCTTGTGTAGCGAAGAATGTGATTCCAAAGCAAATTAGTATGTTACAAAGATTCTAAATTTACCATGGAGGAAGACTTTTTTTCCTATTCCATTCCAGGTCACTCAGGTTTCACTGGATTATTATCAGAATAAAAGACTGGCTATTTTTTTCCCTCTCCTTAACATGGGCTCTGAAATCTGTGGAGTACATAAGCCATATCTTCTCCATCACCAAAACTTGTTATTTTCATCTCTTCCCAGGCACTGAACCTGTTGGTGAAACTTTTTCTACCTCCAGCCTTGATTATACCAATACTCTCCTTACTGCCATGCTCTGAAAACATCAACAACCAAATGAAGCTCCCCATATCCTGTTCTGCACTAACCCCTTGGTCGCATTGCCTGTTCTTTCCCAACATATTGAGTTTAATTAAAATCCTTGATCTCATCTCCAAATTCCTTCTTATCATTGCAAGCCAATGCATATTCCAATCTTGTTTTTCATTGCCCCGTCATTGTTGGTTTTAGCTACCTAATGTATGAGTTCTGGAATTCCCTCATTAAATTCACTACATTTTTACTTCCCCTTTAAACACTTTCTCAAAATTCATCTTTGTGTCTAACCTTTCAAGTAGCCCTTTTAAATTTTCTTCCTAGCATGCTGTTTCATTCCTGTTTGTGCTGTTATGTAAATTGATTGGCATGCCTTCTATAATAAAAGCATTATATAAAGAAAGAAATACATGCATTTCTTTCTTTCTGTGGTGCTTTTATTGTAGAAGATATGTCAATCGAAATACTTCTGATGCATACTTTCTAAATTGGACTTTTTATAATGTATGGAACACAACCATCAACTTGCAGATAGCAAGCTTTCACAAACAGCAACAGGTCAAATAATCCGTACGATCGAAGGAGAAAATTGGTCATAATATTAGGATCAAAATAACACATGGGATCTTTTAGGTCAATCAGTGACAGAACCTTAGTTGAATACCTTTACTGGAAAAGCACTGTTTTTCAATGTTTTGGTGCTCAAGTCTCTGGTACAGAAGTTGAAGCCACAATCTTATAATTTGAAGACTAGCGGTGCCATCAACTGAACCACAGCTGGTTCTGGTAAACCAGCATCACAAAATTGTGTACTTTTATCACAAATTAACTTTGCAGTGTAATGTTTTATTTGTTTTGATGTAGATTTTGATGGCTTTAGTGTAAGAACAATCTGTCATGGTTGGAATAACAAAGAAATTACTGGTTCTGGTTCATAACATTCAGCAGATTGGGTGGGGAAGGAAAAATGAAAGAGAGAATTTGCTCATGAGCACAATTTTATTCTGTGCACTTAGGAAGCCCTATCATGTATATGTTGACAAGAAGTCAAGCTAAGCAGGTTAATCCATAATATGGAGAGAATCATCCATGTAAATATAGCATGTATTGACATTAACAATTTAATAGGCTATCTCTGTGAAAGGGCTTAATCCAATGCTTGAAGCCTCAATATAATTGATTAATATTAGATTTTATCCTATGTAGTTAACTGCTGGAAAAGTGAAAATGTACTTGGAGAACAGATTTTACTTCAGTTAAGTGCTTGGTTTAGCAGCTTTTTGGTTTAGACAGTGGGAATTAAAAGTTATACCACCAAGAACAAAGATTCAGTAGTCCACAAGCTGGCTTCCTTCAATGATGACACTGCAAAGTGGTTTCCTGACACAGCTTTTAGCTTTGCAGGGATGCACGGGAGGTAAATAACACTTTAAAGTGTAAATGAGCAAAGGTATGTTTTGAGCATTAATTGGTGAAGTTATGATGCAGAGTTTGTGGTTATAATATAAGCTCAAAGGTCAGTATTTGCCATCATTACACTGAAGCTGACAGCAACCCAAATGATCTCTGTGTACAAGTAGTTTAAAGCAGTAATCCTTATGTTGCTTTCAATGATTCAACACTTATTTTGTGGAAGACTTGCTGCCTTCCACAAAATAATCAAGGGATTTCACTCAATTGGCAAACACTTGGGTATATATGAATTGGTCTCTGTAAAATACTCTGAAAATGTTGCACTTAGTTGCATGAAGTTTAAATGATGTTTTTATAGCACACTAGCCATAATTATTGCTAAATAAACTCTCTGGCCCTAGAAAGTCTAATTTTATATATAGAGATTGAGGTTCCTCATTGTCAAATGCATTGAATTATTAGACTTCAAATTGTTTTTTTTTATATCTTTAAGCATTTCAGCATTTGTCTTAATATGCATATTCAAATCTTAATTTCTTCCTCTATGAATATTTAAAATATTAGATAAAACTTGGATTTTGTGGATTTGCTGTTGATAAAATTTATTCAGTATGATTGGTTGCTGAACCAACTTTATGATATCATGATTGCTAGATGCCAGGGATAACCTTGAACTGATCCTGACAAGAATCTGTGTTGAGGAAGTCCATACCACAGGGTTCACTTGATCTTTGTCGTCAGCTTTCTGTGAGGTCAGCAACGAGTACTGTTGTTTCACCACTAACAGTAAATCCAGGCCAAAAAATTTTGATTTATTCTCAAAGCCTGATGTTACAATGTAATAGAAGTGTATTCTAGGATTATAACTCTAGACAAGCACATGTACAGTGTGCTTGAAAAAAGTGAAATGGTACATAATATTGAATGGAGGAGGCTTTTGTAATTGAATTTCTTTATAATTGTCTCCATTTCAATGATTTGATTGATAGAAATTAGAGAAATTAACCAAACAGTGGAGTTAAATTAAAGTCATCCCTAAGGGAAATCGCAAAGGAATTGTTTAAAGCTTTGAAGTATTCAAATTGTCCTGTACACCAGTGATGAAAGCAGCTATTAATATGAATCAGGAAAAACACCTCAGAGTTCAGAAGTTTGTCGAACCAAGTACACACTAACCATAACGTATTGGATTCTCCAGTAAATTTGCTTAGCTATGTTTCATTATTTTTAAGAATAGTTGCTAATGTGTTTCGATTCTGTGAAAGTCTGTAATAAATTGAAACCTATCATTTTGATAAGCAAGTTTATAACTGTACACATGGGTATTCATTGCTCCAGAGGGTTTTGGATAACTGGGTAATACTGACACTGTTCATTGGTATGTTAGTCTTAGAAACTAAACACTCATCAATGTGTGGATTTTGACCAGCAAATTACTACAAATTTTAGCTACTGTAAAAATTAAAAAGCATAGGTTTTTGTTTGATTCACTTATAAACATCCCTGGCTTTACTATTATACTTGGTGGAGAATTTGATTCAAGATGAATCCATACATCAGCCTTTAAATTGGTGTTGGTTGCAGGCAGTCATTTCCATGTAGTCATTAAAAGTTGTTTCTTTACAGCTTGGAGACTTACAGTGACAAAGCCCAGTTTAGTGAATCCCTTTCTTAAGGTCTGCCTGTTCCATTTATATTTAGATGTTATATAAATTGAAATGCCTGAAATCATGCTGTTTAATACCTAGATTTCCTCCTTTATGTCTTGTCAGAAGTCATGATGAAGCTTTCGAAGAGTTACTCTGCGCTGCTCGACTCAATGAATGCTGAAATAAGAATTAGATGGTTGCAGATTGTAGTCAGAAATAACTATTTACCAGATTTTTACAAAGTACGACGATTCCTGGAAAACCATGTAAGACCTCATTTTTGACACTACAGATTGATTTGGGTGAAGGTTAACCTGATCAAATAATTATCCAGTTATTAACATTAATTAAGATCTTGTTGACCATTTTGTTTTTGAATACTATTGAAAAGCATTCAGCTCAATGACAATAATGTATATCAATATGGAAGGCTGCAAAGGTAATTAGTTCTCAACCTCCGAGTAGAATTCAGTGAGGGACTTTAGGATCATGAAAGCTAAACCTGGATTGCAGTAGGTTGTGAGGTGGCATCAGTAACCTTTTGTGTATCTCACTTACTTTTTGTCCCACCAGCATCTTCAGCTGGCTGGGGTCAATGCCGTAAAATTTCCTTCAGAATCTGCTCTGCACCTCTTCTTTCCTCTATTCTTTTAAGATCCTCAGGGTCACCAAACAATCTTTTTGCTTTTTTACAGCACTTAACTAATTATTACGTTGCAGACAATGATACAGGATATTCAATTCTTTCAGTTAATTCTGTGAACTGTTCATACTAAAAGCAAAAACCTGAGCTTTGCTCCTAATATATCAAATCTATTGTCTTTCTTTTTTTAACTTGAATATCAGGGAGGCCCCTAATTCCTCACATTGCCTCTTTTCTAGACCTCACGAATGTATACTGGTCCTTTGTATGAAGATCTGTGTGCTGGAACCATGAAGGCTATTGCCATGGAGACATTTTACCTGACACAGAACAGACTGCATGTAAACTTGAGAAGAGCAATCCAACAGATTTTTGCACACAGTGCTAACCCTGCTGCTGTTATGACACTGCTTGAAGATAAACCATCAGATACAACCAACCCCATCTCACTCAGGGATGTGAATGTCTCTGCATAGCTGATCAACCCATGCTGTTGTAGAATGGATTTAACTGAATATTTGGGATCCTCGCTTGAGAACCTAAACTAAAGTATTTTCAATTTGTGACTTTCTAATTCAATCATTTTTCACAGGATTTATGTTGGTTATCTTAAGGACCTCTTCCAGGGAATGGAGAAGCCTAAGCCAGCATTCCAAAAATGTTTCATACAAAATACTATTTTGTTGAAAGATTGGCCATGTTGTAGAAACTTTGTCACTCTTGTATGTTTGATACACATGTAAAATGTAGATTCTAGAATCATAGTTTGAGGATCATTCTTGCTAATCCAGGCACTTGGAAAAAAAGACATTTTCTCAACTCTGACAGAATAGTTGACACAGTACAGAACTGTTGGTGCTAAAGAAGTAATCAGGAAACAAGGTGAGGCCAAATGGTTGGTTTTAATGAAGTAGTTTAAATAATATTGGTTGGTGCTGTTGACCTGGTTGCACCATGCCGACTAGTTATACTCTGTTAAATAGAACAGGAGTTAACAAGGACGGATTTCTGATGAACACATCTGTACAAAGTATGTGAATTCTAATTTTTGCCAATGCAGAACATACAAGTTTGGTTGATTCACGTGGATTTTACAGTGCAAATTTGATTTGGTTTTTAGCCAGTGCAGGCTTTGTTAGCAATAACATTTTACTCAAAGCAAAGTTTGTAGGTTCATTAGTTAGTGTAAAATTGTTTCTTCCTGGTTTTCCTTAAATTTCATCTGTAAAAACTGAGAACTTTCAAATTCATTACACGTATTTCAGGTAATCTTACCCTCATGCAATCTAGATAGAGGTGTGAAGCTAATGACTAATATGTTTCACACCTAGGTTGTTTCAGAAAATTTTTTGTTAATTCTTTGCATTTTTTCTAAAAAATAATTTAAAATGAGTTTTGTTTTGCCTTTACAATGGATAATGAATGGAAATGTGTGTGTATTATCTACTTCACATTCTTATAGAATATATTTTTTCCAAAAATCATTGCAAAGGATATTTTTGAGAAAGTAAATGGCCTCAGAATTCTTAGAATTCATTTGTGGTCCTTATGAAATGGAAACAGTCATGGAATTAGGAACATGTTTATTTTATCCAAGTTAGTGACCGTTAGTGTATTATATAGAGAAGTATCATCAGGGTGATAGTCTATTTTAAAAAGGAACATTATGACTTGTGTTCCAATGAGTCATTTTAGATTTAATCTATAAGACAAACTTTCCCTTTTAATTTGCTTCTTGCACTGTGGACTTAAAGATACTCATCTTCCATCCATGAGCTTTTTTCAATTCCACTGTATTTCTGTTTAAAGTGTAACAATTTTTGACAACAGAGTATTTTGGTAAACAGACCTGAGTATTTAGCTGTTGTTCCATGATGGAGCAGGATGTTAAGGAGCTGGAATGTATTTGAGTTCAATGTTGATTGCTGCCTTCACTGACTGCTCATTTAAGATCCCAGATGTGGTTCAAAACTAGAGGGATATTGTGCAGTTGGTAATAGTTAATGCCATATTAACTTGGTGGTCCTGACTGTTCTATAGTTTCTGATTTTTTAGTTTCTGATTGTTGTCCTACAATTTGAATAGAATGCTTCTGGTTCTCATTTTGATGATGTGCTATCTGCTTTGCCTTGGAAATGTTGGAGTCAGCAGGTACTTCATTGAATAAGATCCAATTGATGAAGATGACATTAAGAAATGTGTAACGTGTCAACACTGGAAGCACATTAGCAAAACGTTGAATTATCTGATGAAAATTTTGTACTTTTTCCTGCTTTTTGTTCAAATGTGTTTCACAAGTGTATGCAAAAAAAAGTTAAGGAGCCAACAACTGTGTAATGGATTTGCACAAAAACTTTGTGACTGTACCTTTCTCAGGAAGTGCAACCAGTGGTGCCTTTCTCAACAGTATTCTGATTCATGGTCCATAAGCTTCTGTCCTTTTTAACAGAAGCCTTATTAGTAAAATGAAACAAAACACTTCCTCAAAATATATTGTGAATTTGTTTACAAAAATGTTTTGTAAGTCAGAACTATTTTATTATGTCCCAAATAATACTTAGTAACACAAAATGGTTTAGCTTTGTTATTTTTTAAAATGCGATGTTTTTCATGGTGTCAGATGTCATAAGTCACAGATATTTTTTCCTGAGACCGAAGAAGCTATTTGCCAAACTGCTTGTGTGGAGGATGTAGTTTTCAGATCTGTGTTTTTTTTTATAACCATCACTAATAATGAATGCAGACTAAAAATTTTTTAAAATGGATTAGAAGTTTCAAAGAAGAGCATCTACCCAAGATGTTGTAACACTGACTTGGTGTGGTTTTCCAGCATTTTCTGTTCTAACTTCAGATTTCCAGCATTCGGTTTCAACTTGTATTTGTACTGATGAAACTGTCTCTGTATAAACCAACTAAAAACTTAAAAGTGTTCTTATGTCTGCAGATATTTTTAATTGAACTTTACACTTCATAAGAAAGGGCAGATGATTATCCAATATATTGCAAGTACTGATATTGTGAAAAATATGAATGTGTACAAAAATAAACAAGGTAACCATGATTTATTGGGTGAATTGGATAATGCCAGTATTTAAACAATGTATGAACAGATTGGTTTGATTCCTCTTCCTGCTTTACCAATGTTACCAGGACTGATTCAAATGTTTGTCTATGCACAGGTAAAGTGATACAGTTGAGGCTGAGAAGTGACTGTTCTGACTAAGAAGTAATAAAACTGCTTTTGGGACGGAACTTGTTCATTAAGGCATTGAAAAAGCCTGCAACTAAAATTAAGTACTTGAAAAGTAATTTTAGGGAATATGTGAATACTTTGTTGGTGTTAGGTTTAATTGTATAAGCAAAACTTTTCTTTTTACTGGACTTACACTAGAACTATCTGTATTGGAAGTGAAAGTTCAGTAGAAATGAAACATTATGCAGTGGGCTCTATATCTGAACAGTGGAGACCACAAACATGTATTGTATGCATTAAATGTGTAAATTCTGTATATTGGGCAATTTAATATGGTAATTGATTTTTTTGTTTGTTTCTCACATGCTGATGTCAATAGATGTGTACATATTCTTTGTGGACGGAGGACATTGGATCTTTTTTCTCACACTCTTCATGCCCTATTCATTTTGTACTGCACGGTCCTGCAGGTTTTATTTAAAGAAAAGGTCTAAAAATGTTCCTCACAGTTTGTTAATTTAGTTTGGAAAGCTTCTGTATCCTTTTACAGTGGCTGAAGTTTTGTTTGTGCTGAATTTACTGTGTTCTGATATTTTCTCTAAAATCTATATGTTCCATTATTAAACAGCTGTAGTTGGCACCAGTTGGATACCAGGAGGGGAGTACAATAATTATTTAGCACCTATTTAATGCTAGTGACCAACGGCACATTTTTGTCCCTTTTATTTCTTTTCCTGCTATAATAGCACCTACTGAGGACCATCCCAGTCTCTTTTCACATTTTATATATGTTGTTCATTCCTCCAAAATATCCTCTTTGTACTGGCCTCTCATTGTAACTCACCTTGTGCCAGGTTGTACAATGTATTCCATTACCATTTTTGCTTTTTGAAAATTAATTTAGAGATTATTGAAAACTAAAGACAATTAAACTCCTATCATTGGACTAATTATTATCCTCACAGCCTCCATTGGCACAGTAACTATTAAACTCAATGTTTAAATTGTTTAACCAAATAATTATATTTAATTCTTTACAGAAAAGCTTTGTGGTTTCAAATCATGATTCTATGTTGCAAATGAGACACAGAAAATTCATATATAACTTAGTTTGAGTTACCAAACCATCTTACTCATGGGATTGAAATAAGTACCTGAAAATTGTTTCAATTCATCCTTTGTGTAAACACAATTTTTTTCATACATATCATTGTTTATTCTGACATGTCTCAAACTTATTTAGAAAAATAAATTAGAGAGACTGACAAAATCTAAGTGATTTGACAATTTTGGGTCTGCTGCACAGTTTGAAAATGAAGCTTGAGCTATTTTTAAAACCTGAAATTTCACAACTTTATGAAAATGGAAGACAAGCATTAAAGTGTTCCATTGAATTGAAAACAAAGTTGAAGAATAGGTTTTGCCAATGCCTCTGAAACATCCATTTCTCTCCTCTTCAAAAATTGAATTTATACAGAATTAGGACGAGTTTGTCTTTTCATCTTTGAGCTCAGCTTCAGTACAGTGCAAATGGAACACTGCATCATTGTAAGAATATGAAGAAAAGGTTAGGTGCACAATACTGCCTTCTCTTTGCATACAGTACCTTTAACGTGTAATGATGCCCCAAAACACCTCACAAACTCATTATCTGGATATGTGTCTGATGCAGGGTTTCGACCCAAAGCACCAACAATTCCTTTTCTCCCACAGACGCTGCTGTGTTCTTTCACCAGATTGTTGCTCGTTATCTGGAAAATTTGTCACCAAGTCAAATAAAAAGATTTTGAGGCAGATATCCAAAAAAAATTGATCAAAGTAATCAGTTTAAAGATTGTCTGAAAAGAAGATTTAAGAGAGAATTCTAGTGGTGAACTAATTAAAAGCTTGTGTATCCAGGAGGACACATTTGGAGCACGGACACATTTGGAGCACAGACACATTGTAAGGTTTTAAGGCTAAAGGCGAGTACACGTGTAGGGTTTGAGGTCATGAAAGGATTTGAAGATGAGAATTCTGTAATTGAAATGTTGCTTACCTGGGAGCCACTGAAGACCAGAGAGCAAAGGGTTGATGGTTTTCATGCAACAGCAATGTTTCCCAATTTTACTTCTTTGAAATAAAATCAGAACCTTCTTGAAGTACCTGCCCAAATGTTATCCATTTTCATGTTTTCAATATATCTGGTATTCACCTTTCCTTGTTATTCAGTGTTTTTTTGGTAGTTCCTATGCTCCATTTTAATACAATTTTTGTTGAATCTTTGTTAGAATCTTTCAAATCCTTGTTTCAACACATTCATATTTGCAGACTTCTCTAATCGCAAAGTGGAGTCTGAAAAAAAGATTGGATGTCATTCTCTAAGTTTGTGACTGAATGGTTTTTCCATTCTTCTGCAACCGAAATGGCAAGACTTATGAGGTATATTACCTTAGACCATTTCAAAGATTAGGTTATTGCTCTTGTTAAATATTGAGGACTTGCTGCATAATTGAAGCTGCAGTTTTTTAGATCATATATTAAACTGAAGTCCCTTTTGCTCCCCAGTTGGATGTAAAAAAAAATCCCATGACAATGCCTGAAGAAATGTAGGAAGTTTATCTCTGGTATCCTGATCTCTTCAAAGAATGTAATTAAAGCAAAGTAAACCTTAACATGCTGGGAAATGCCCACATTTCCATCAAATGTCACCATGTTTGGGACACCCATGCAACCTTGGCAGTCCCAGACTTACTGACCTCTTTTCATTGGGGCTTTGCTGACTGTAATTGCCATGTTGGTTTGGAATTCAGCTGCAGGGTACAAACTTACTACATTTCCTCAGCACGTAGGCTGGGGCCTTTGCTCACTGAACCCCCACCAGACTCAACTTGGTATCAGAACAAAAAGTTGATTCATTTTACTGGAGATGAATAGCTGTGACTGACAATAAGTGTTAGCTGATTTAAACTTCTTGAATTGAGTTTACAAATATTTTAATTAGTTTTTACTTTTTAATATCATTATTATTAGTTTTTGAATGAGCATTTATAATCCCAGTTATTTTGACTACCAGATAAGTTAAGTAAAAAAACAAATTGCTGAAGGAGTTCAGTGGGTCAGTCCAGATGAGGGGTTTCAACCCGAAATGTCAACTGCCCATTTCCCTCCACAGATGCTGCCTGACCCGCTGAGTTCCTCCAACAGTTTGTTTGTTTTTTACCTCAGATTCCAGCATCTGGAGTCTCGTGTGTCTCCGGATGAGTTGAGTATGTGTTTTTCTTAAAGGATGTTTTTTCCAACTATTTTTGTGAGTGGGACTTGTAAGCCCCTTTCCCCAAGTGATGACATTACTATATGCCTGGCCCTGCTGAAATATGGAGCCTGGCTATTTTTGACCAGGATGGCACTTAGAATCAAATTGCCATTGATGAATCCTTAAAATGGAAGTATATAATCACCACTTAAGTTAGCGTAGGCAGTAGGCGGAAGCTTTGCCGACTGTGTAGTCATCTCCCAGCTACTTGTGGGATCTTGCTGAGCACAAATTAGTTGCCATATTTTCTAAATTTCATAAATTCATCTTCTGTAAACTCCCCTGGGAGGCTCTGCTAGGGAGGTGCAATGTCCCAATCAAATGCAAGTCTGAGGTTGCGCCATGACATCTGATGAATATTCACGGTTCATCTTCTGATAGCATCAGCACTTGGCCATTACGGGAATTTAGTGCTCGCGTTTACAACAGGCGGAGCTGCGGGTATATTTAAGGGCGTTGCACAGGCTCCATCCCGGTGGATTATGATGACGGAAAGTTCTTGTCGTCTACCCAAAGGAGGTGCGCTCCGACTCTGTCACTACCGCCTCAGGTAATCGATTTCGCATTTAAAATCTTTTGTTTCTGTTGCTCTGTTTGAATTGAGACCTAACACTGAAAGATCCGATACGGACTGCAAGTGTACGAAATTCCGGGCCACGAATCCTCGGCGCTCGAGTGAATGCAAGCCTGACAGGATGCGGAGAAGAGGCGGATACCCAACGAGAAAGTCAGTGCCGCAGGGTTTAATATAGTCCTCAGAGTATGGAGAAAGATGGGAACCCGAAACTAAACCCACTACAGGTATACCATCCAGTCACGTTAGGTAATAACAGGTACGATTCAATACATCCTTAAATCACAATCTGCACATTAATTACCAACTATTACTGTCCGACTGCCTGGGCAAACTTGTCTAATCAAAGTGCGAACGTGTTTTCTTGATGTTACCGTTGAAAAGGACATTTCCGTTTGCAATAAACATTACAATATTCCATAAAGGGTTATTTGCTGCTGTCTACTATTGCATTTGCACAGGACAATACACGGGGTAGAGTGTGATGCAGGCTGATACAGTCGTATATCTGAGGCTTGAGAGAGATTAGGCATTGGAAAATTTTATAAATGTCCTTGCAACAGTTTGATAGTATCAGCAAAAAATCTACACATCACTTTAATTTGTTTTCATCGAGTGATTATTTCATTTTAACAACTTACTTTTATCATTATGGTATGTCAGATTATACTGGGTAGCAGACTTGTGTGATCAGATCATAGAACAATGATGACTTGCAGTTCTAGTGTGAAGTCAGACCAGAAAAGATGTAGGGAGTGGTTGCAAAATAGTCATTAAAATATGCTTAACCAGTGTAATGTTGAAAATTTGATTGGGATGAAGGCACAGCTACCTGTAACTTGCAGCATTGCCTGTGCTTCATAGGCAACCAGACATAAGAAAATAGAAACAGGTATAGGCCACTTGATTCCTCAAGCTAGCCCTGCCATTCAATATGATCATGGCCGATCTATCCAGGCTTCATCTCTCTGTGCCAGTTCCACATATTCCTCAATTCCCCAGTCTTTCTTTAAATATTTCTGGTGATCCAGTATACATCAGTCTCTGGAATGGAGAATTTCAGAGAAAAGAGTTTGTAATATCCTCATTGCAGCATACTTTCCTACCCATTTTCATTATTAATTCCTCAGCCTCACTCCCCAGGGGTCCCTCACTTTCTTTAGCTGCCCTCTTTTTATATATCATGCTGCTGCTTTTACTATATCTTGTATGTTCCCACTCATAAACATCTTTTCCCTCCTTATTTGCTCCTTAGATCTCCACTGCTTGTTCCTGAGAAATTCAGAGTCACCTGACTTACCACCAGCTTTTGCCACTCTGTATGCTTTAATTTTTGATTTAATATGTTTGTTGGCCTCCCTTATGAACCACAGAAAGTTCATTTTCTCATTGAGTCTCTTTCTGATTGGAATAAATTTCTGCTGAGTGTTATGAATTAATTGCTTAAATATATGTGACTGCTCATCTATTGACCTTCTCCTTAACCTCTTCTTGCCAGTCCAATCCGGACAAGTCTTCCATCATACCTTTATAATTGTCCTTGTTTAAGCTGAAGACACTGGTTTTGCAACAGAGGTGTTTCCCCTTGAACATTGTATCTGGAATTCTCCTCCCAAGAGGATCCTTAACTATGTAAACTTTTTTTTAATATAAACACATTTAAATTTTTCACCAGTTCTTGGTAGACGTTAATGTGTTCAACTAAAACAAAGTTATGATGTATAAATTATATGGACTGCTATGGCAGAAGATTTTGGACAGTAAAACTAACCTAATTGATGGTTTCTGCATTAGAGATCCTTGTTCTGAACCTTTCTGCCTTGGTCATTCAGCTAGACATTCACATGCACATTGGAGGGGTTGAGTATTTCATCAATTTGCTTCAGACTTCTGCCACACCACAAAGATACGGGACTAGAACAAGGTTGGTGTGGCTTTGAGAACAAAGGACTGCAGATGCTGGAATTTAGATGAAAAGCACTATGATGCTGGAGGAACATCATAGAGGAAAACAGGCAGTCAACATTTCAGGTCAGAACCCTTCTTCAGGACTGAAGATAGGAAAAGGGGAAGCCCAATATATAGGAGGGAAAAGCAGAGCAGTGATAGGTGGACAAAAGAGGAGAGGTGGGGTGGGCACAGGGTGGTGATAGGTAGATGCAGGTAAGAGATAGTGATAGGCTGATGTGGGGGAGGAGGGAAGAGGCATTGTGGGGAAGTTGGGTGGGGATCACTTAAAGTGGGAGAATTCAATGTTCATGCCGTTAGGCTGCAAGGTTCCAAGATGGAAAATGAGGTGCAGTTCCTCCAGTTTGCGCTTGGGATTCCCCTGGCAGTGGAGGAGGCCGAGGACTGTCATATCAGTGATAGTGTGGGAGGGGGAGTTGAAGTGACTGGCAATGAGAAGATGCAGGTCACGGTTACGGACAGAGCACAGATGTTCTGCGAAACGGTCACCTAGGCTGTGTTTGGTCTCACCAGTGTAGAAGAGGCCACACGTGGAGCACCGAATGCAGTAGATGATATTAAGGGAGGTACAGGTGAATCTCTGTCTCACCTTAAAGGACTGTTTGGGTCTCTGGATGGAGGTGATGTAGGGCCAGGTATTGCACCTATGGCGGGGGCAGTGAAAAGTTCCCGGGGTGGGGAGGAGTGAACTAGGGAGTCGCAGAGAGAGCAGTCCCTGCGAAAGGCAGAAAAGGGTGGGGAGGGGAAGCTACCTGCATCTACCTATCACCACCCTGTGCCCACCCCACCTCTCCTCTTTTGTCCACCTATCACGGCTCTGCTTTTCCCTCCTATATATTGGGCTTCCCCTTTTTCCTATCTTCAATCCTGAAGGAGGGTCCTGATCCAAAATGTTGACCGCTTGCTTTTCTCCGCGGATGCAGCCTGGCCGGCTGAGTCCCTCCAGCATCATGGTGAGGCTTTGAGAGATAGCTGAGATGATAACTGTAGGATTATTTAATAAATAATTGTTTCCAGAAAGATATTATTGCCCTTTCTAAATGGATGAACTAAGATGACCCAAATAGTTATTTTCATCCATAATTATCTTGTGTTGCCATGTGAATTAATAAATCCTTTACTTATTGTGCTATCTTTTTCCTGATCATTCATCCAAAATTGAAAAATATTATTAAGTGTTTCTGCCACTAACATTATAATGATCTTATCTTTATTCTCAGTCTAACAGAGGAAAACAAAATCCCATTCTGCTGAGATTCCTTTGGACATGTGTGAGAGCTTCTGTGACAATGATCATTTGGGATATGGAGACCCCAAAGAAATCACAGTTTGAAGATGCTGACTTCCCTGCTACCGTCAAGTCTCTTTTTTCCACTCATTCTACACCTATTGCCAAACTCAGTGGTAAAATTACATGGTTGCGACCACAGGTGTGAATCTGTTTGGTTTGAAAGTTCCTCGTGAATGCTTTTAGAGGCTCACGTGGTTATTGGGAGGTTGTGTTGCTTGCATGTAAATACTTTATACAAAATGTATTAATGTATACTCAGAAATAACTTATTGAGCAATAACTGTCTCAAATCAGATAATATCTGTGATACTGAGTTGATCAAATTCTTTCCCTAGAGAAAGGGGAAAAGTTTAAGTTCCTGATGCTGGTTACTCTGTGGGTGTAGAGCAGATAAGTAATGTAATTACACAGTACCATTGGTCCCTCTCTCTCTTGCTCACACACACATGTGCACACACACATGACATTATTTCAAAAGTTGTTTGGTGAAGAAACCTTAGAGAGAGAGAGGAGGATTGTAACAGATTTTAGGAGATTGCAGTCAGATGAGTGGTAATGGATAACATCATTTACACGGAGGATCAAATCCATCCCCACCTCTCAGAGTATAGAATCATAGAGTTATATAGCACGAAACAGGTCCTTCAACCCAGCTTGTCCCTGCTGAATAAAGTGCCTTCCTGAACTAGTCCCATTTGCCTGCATTGGGCTCATATCCCTCTAAACCCTTCCTTTCCCTGTCCTAATGTAAGTATTGTAATTTCTGCCCCTTCCTCTGGCAGCTCATTTCATATACCCAACACCCTCTGTGTGGAAAAACCTGCCCCTCAAGTCCCTTCTCTCAAAGTTATGCCCTCTAGTTTTAGACTCTCCTACCCTGGAAAATGACTGTGATTGTCCACTTTATCTATGCCCCTCATGATTTTGTGAACCTCAGCTCCTTTTGTTCTAGGGAGAACGGTCCCAGCCTATCCACTCTGTCCTAACTCAAGCCTTCTGTTCCTAGCAACATCCTTATGAATTTTTCTGCACCTTTTCTAGTTTAATTACATTCTTTCTATACTAAGGCAACCAGAATTGCACACAATATTGCAGGTGTGGTTTCACCAACATCTTGTACAACTGTAACAGGACATCCCAATTTTGTACTCAGTGCCCCATCTAATGAAGGTGAGCGTGCCATATACCTTCTTCACCACCTTTACTTCCTCTGTATTTGTACCCCTCGGTCTCTCTGTTCTACAACACTCCCCAGGACCCCGTTATTCACTCTGTACGTCCTGCCCCGGTTTAACTTCCTAAAATGTACCACTTCAGATTTGTCTGAATTAAATTCCAGTTAAATAACAGTCCACCACACCACCAATTTTAGTGTCATCCGCAAACTTATTAATCATGTTATCCAAATCGTTAATATATATGACGAACAACAGGGGGCCCAGCACCAAGTCCTGTGGCACACCACTGGTCACAGGCCTCTAATCTGAAAAATAATCTTCCACCACCAACCTCTGACTCCTTCCACCAAGTCAATCTTGTATTGATTTGGCTAGCTCACCCTGCATCCCATGTGATCTCACCTTCCGGACCAGTCTATCAGAATCAGGTTTATTATCACTGACATATGTTATGAAATTTGTTGTGTTGCAGTGGCAGCAGCACATTGCAAGACATAAAGGTTACAAAAGTAAATAGTGCAAAAAAGGAATAATGAGGTTGTGTTCATGGACCATTCAGAAATCTGATGGTGGAGGGGACGAAGCTGTTCCTAAAACATTGAGTGTGGGTCTTCAGGCTCCTGTATCTCCTCCCTGAAGGTAGTAACGTGAAGAGGGCATGTCCCGGATGGTGAGGGTCCTTAATGATGAATGCTATCTTCTTGGGGCACTGCCTCTTGAAGGTGTCCTCGATAGTAGAGAGGGTTGTGCTAGTGATGGAGCTGGCTGAGTCTACAACCCTCTGCAGCCTCTTTTGATCCATGTGAGATCTTGTCAACAGCCTTGCTAAAGTCCATGTAGACAACCTCCACCATCCTGCCCTCTTCAATCCTCATAGTCACCTCTTCAAAAAAACTATGCTGGCTATCTGATGCCAGAGTAGGGATCATTGAGTTTGAAAGGGTATTGGAGAAAACTGGGTAGGATCCAGTCACTTTAGTCCATGTTGGGAAGAATAGATATGAGATTCTGTTTGAAGATTACCAAATGCTGGGAGTTAGATTTTGAAATGAAAAAGGCCCATGATGGTTGATGTCTGATTATTATCCTATGATATTTTGGTAGGAAGAATGCGAAGGAAAGGTGTTAAATGGGAAGCAGAAACAAAGATCTGTGGTTTTACCTACTTGAGGGTGGCAGAATAAGTTGACAAAACTATTAAAGCAGGTTGCTTCAAAAGAAGTAGAAGCAAAGGGAGAAAGTTATGCTAAAACTTTCTAAATCATTTGGTTCTGCCTCATCTGGAGTATTCTATTTGAATCTGGTGCCCAGATTATAGAAATAATGTCAATGTTTTGGAGAGGATTTGGGGGTGATTCAACAGGAATAGGAAACTTGAACATGTGGTAAGGTGAAAGAAGCTGTGATTATTCTCTTACGGCTGAAAAGATTAAGGGTGATTTAATAATGGTGTTCATAGTCATAAGGGATTTTGTTACTATAAATTAGGTTAAGCTCTTCCTAGTGGCTGGAATGGTAGTAATGAATTTACTTGAATTGGTAAATGAATCAGAGACGATCGGGAGAAATTATATATGTGGCAGAAAGGACGACGAAAGATTCACCAGGAACTTGTGAAAGGAAACTGAATGTATAGTTAAAAGAGATTTTCAAGATTTACTGAAAATATCAGGAGAATGATGATGAACTGAACATTTGAGCTGACAAAGGCACATTGGGGCTTATAGCCTTTTTGTGTATGTTGGTAATTTTTTAATTGACCAAGAATAACTTTGCATGTCTGTTTTTGAAACACCTGAATGAAGTAACCCTGTTGAAATGTGAATTAGCTTAATTTTAACTCTAGTCTTGAATCCACATTTGAATTGAATTATGCTGCCGTGCCAACTTTTAAAGACTGATCGAAGAGGTAATTTTTCTATATTATTTAATACAAGTTAGAGCCTGAGTCTTCTGCTGACATAATCTTTAATTTGACTTTGTTTGCTTGAAATTTCTAGGAAATTTCCAAATCGCCTCAGTTGTTCCCTGAAAAACTGCAGGATGGACAGATCAAGCAAGGTCTTTTGGGGGATTGCTGGTTCTTATGTGCTTGTGAAGCCTTGCATAAAAACAAATTGTTATTAGAAAAGGTACTTCAATTGAAAATATATAAAGCTAATTGTGTTATTGATGAAGTGAATGCAAAATATTTGCTTGTGATTCTATTACCTTCTGTTTTGACAGCTGTTTTGAGGCTAGGGATAAGAGACCCCTATTTTTGAGACTGCTTTAATTAGGAATCCAAGGGTATGTTGATGCTGCTAGACAGTATGTTAATTTGACCTGAACTTCATATTTTAACAAAATGTTTGAACACCACAGGGGATGGAGCATCATTCTTTAAAGTCAACAAAAGAAAAAGTATATGTATGAGGGTGCAAACTACCCCATCACTCTTCCACTGTGTAATTCAGTGATTACACTTTTACTCAGAAGATGTGGATTCAAATCTCAGTCCAGAAAGCTGAGCATATAATATAGCTGATACTTCAAGGCAGAATTGAAGGCTGTTGTATTACTGGAGGTACTTTTTCCTAAATGAGGTCTCAAGCTTCTGGGGCAGATGTCAGTTTTGTAGCTGTAAAGAGAAGCTCCCTGTTGTGCCCTGATCAGTATATTATCTGTCCACCTATACCCCATAACAGATTATATGGTTACTACTTTGCTGTGGGGAAAATTGGTTGTCATGTTGCCCTAGAAGTGTCAACCCTTCAAAAGTGAAAATCAGAAAAACTGCAGAAGCTGGAAATCTGAAATGAAAACAGAAAATGGTTGAAACACTCAATAGCAAAACAACCAAGCTACTGGAAGAACTTAGTGGGTTGAGCAGTATCTGTGGGGAGAAAGGAATTGTTGACATTTCGGGTTGCGATCTTGCATCAGAACTGAGATTGGAGAGGGTTGATAGTGAGTATAAAGAGGAGAAAGGGAGGGGTGAGACAGGCTGCTAGGGGACAGGTGGACTGAGGAGGAATGACGGATGATGGCCAGAAGAGCCAAGTGGGGGAGGGGAGGGCGTGGAGTTGGGAAACAGAGGCAGGTGGGTGATAGGTAGAAGCAGAGACAGGGGAAAAAAGCAGATGGAACCAGTTGGTGGGAGGGTATACATGTCGACTTGCTCCGATTAAGCAAGCATCATGTCCCCTTGTTAACCTATCAACTGGGTGGCTTCATCAACAGCTCATCACCACATCAACCCTGCCTCACCCTGTAGAATATACTGTTGGTGCTATCCATCTCTCACCCAACCTCTCTGCAACATAAAATTGGTAATTGGTTTATTATTGTCACATGTATTGAGGTACAGTGAAAAACTATTTTGCATGCCATCCATACAGATAATTTCACAACATCAGTACATCAAGGTAGTACAATGGAAAAGCAATAACAGAATGCAGAACATGCTGTTACAGTTATAGAGAACATGCAGTGCAGGTAGACAACAAGATGCAAGGCCATGACTAGGTAGATTATGAGGTCAAGAGTCTGTCTTGTTGTACAAGGGGTTATAACAGTGGGATAGAAGCTGTCCTTGAGGCTGGTGGTGTGTGCATTCAGGCATTTGTACTTTCTGCCGGATGGGAGGGGGAGAAGAGAGAATGTCTAGGGTGGGAAGGGTCTTTGATTATGTTGCTGCTTTTCCGAGGCTGCAAGGAGTGTAGACTGAGTCCATGGTTTTCATGATGTGTAAGCTGTGTCCACAACTCTACAGTTTCTGGTGGTCTTGGGCAGAGCAGTTGCTATACCAAGCCATGATACATCTGGATGGGATGCTTTCTATGGTGCATCTATAAAAATCAGTGAGGGTCAACAGGGATATGCTGAATTTCCTTACCCTTCTGAGGATGTAGAGGTGCTGGCATTCTTGCCATGGTGTCTACATGGTTGGACCAGGACAAGCTATTGGTGATGCTTACACCAAGGAACTTGAAGCTCTCAACCATCTCCACCTTAGCACCATTGATGCAAACGGACGTGTGTTCCGCCCTGCTTCCTGAAGTCAATGACCAGTTGTTTTGTTTTTTTTAACACCGAGGGAAAGATTGTTGTCATTGACACCATGTCACTAGGCTCTCTATCTCCTTCTTGTACTCCAACTCATTGTTATGATGGAATTGGAGCAGAATCTGGCCGCACAGTTGTGAATGTATAGGGAGTAAAGTAGGGGGCTGAGAACACAGCCTTGTGGAGCACCAGTGTTGAGAATAATCGCGGCGGAGGTGATGCTGCCTGTCCTCGCTGATTGCAGTGTGTTGGTCAGGAAATTAACATGTTTCCTCTCAGCAACACACACAAAATGCTGGAGGAACTTGGCAGGTCAGGCAGCATTTGTGGAGGGAAATGAACAGTTGACGTTTTGGGTCGTGACCCTTCACCAGTCCTGATGAAGGATCTCAACCCAAAACATCAACTGTTTATTTCCCTCCATAGATCCTGCCTGACCTGCTGAGTTCCTCCAGCATTTTGTGTGTATTGCTCCAGATTCCAGCATCTGCAGAATCTCTTGTGTCTCCACGTTTTCTCTCTCCAAGTTCTGAACTTCTGCACTTTCCAGAGATGCTGCCTGACCTGTTGAGTGTTTACAGCATTTTGTGCTTTCATTACCTTTTAAAAGTACTAATTGGGCTGTAAAATAGTTTTGGGTATCCTGTGGTCCTAAGTGCCTACTCGCTGAGTTTCCTCTCTGTCTAGTGATACACAGAATTACTTGCCCATCCTATCTACCGACCTTAATAACTCTGCCTCCTTCAGAGACAGAATCCCTTAGATTTAAGAATAATGCAGGCATTATATGGTTAGTTTCAAACAATACTTGTAAATTTGGTCTTTTGAATTTAAATAAAATTTGCTTCTAAATATGCTTCCATTTATATTCATCATTAACCCAACTAATAATATTGAAAGATCATTATGGTCTTTCAATATTCTTTGCATTCAAGGACTGTGATATTGCTGTTTACAAACATAAAATTTACTATGAAGTTTGATATTGTTTTTGCCTGGCAGATATTTTGTATTGTAAAACAAATATGAACAACGAGGTATGGCGCCAATGATGGTATTATCAACTGTAAATCAGGAGATTGTGGATTTGTCCAGGAACTTGAGCACAAACTCTAGTCTGACTCTCTGAGGGAGTGTTGCAGTGTCGAAAGCGTTATCTTGCTTATAAGAAAGCTTGTATACTCTTCTCAGCGGGAAGACATAAAGATTCTATGACACTTCCCTCAACTAACAGCCAAAAGAGTTATTTGGTCGTCATCATATTTGAGTTTGTGGGAGATTTGTTTCATGCAAATTGTCTGCCATGTATCTTTAAAAGAGTGACAGTAGTTCAAAAGTTGTTCATTTAGGACCTATTGATGTTGTGAAGTGTTCTACACCTTTGTTTATTCTTTAAGTAAGTAATTACTAATATTACAGTATAAATACGTTATGCTGCCAAGTTCTTAGATTGAACTGGATTCTCTGCATAAAATGTCATGTTTCAGTAGAAAATGCATGCTCTTGGAAAACAAAATTCTTTGTGAGACTATACTCAGAACATTACCCAATGTGACTTTTGGTTGGTTACAGCAGTGATGTGACTTTTCTAATTTTAAATTTATGATGGATCATTACTTTGTCCTTGCTTATTAAGTGAGCTACTTTTGTAGCATCCTTACTGTTTCACTCAATGCTGACAATGATATAAGCTTGTACAAACCAAGCTGTTTAGTCTGAAAAAAGGAGAGAGGTATTTTTAGATAATTTATTGAAACCAGAATTGGTTTAATAATACAATAAATCATACACAGCTTAAAAAAACCCCTCAAATTTCTTGTAAGACTGTCCAAATCTAATTTAATTACTTAAAGTAAATTTCATGGTTTGCAAATACGTGGCACATGTTTTAATATTGGTTGGAGATGTCAAACTGCCAGGAAATGCCATGTGTTGTTTATCTATTGTGGGTCTGTGAAATGGTGCAGAATAGCTTCTGCCTGCATCTTGGAAGCTTTTTTTTTGTGATTTGATATGACATGGGTATCCACTCCAGTGCTATGAATGGTAAAATGGAACATGGGCAGCATTCTGCATTTGTAAATCACTGGAGAGAAACTACACTACGTGCACTATCAGGCTGCCTTCATAACAGAACTCAATGGGGCATATCTTCCTGCTGAGATTTGACCAAACTTGCTGGCGGGTAAGTTCGTAATTGAGCTATTCCTGAATGGAGACTGAAGTACATTTTTTCCACTCAGCCGAGTGCTAGCCTTGTGCTGCACTGGCAGATTTATCATGGCGTCTGATGGAGCAGAGCCAACATCCACAGATTTCCCAGCATTCAGTTTGGGAAATGTTCCCACTGAGCCTATTCAGGGTAGGTTGATATGTTGAGGATTTAATTTAATTAAATTAACATTTTGAAACATTTCTACATGTAGGTCCATTTGTGTTTCTGTGCCTTTTGGTCTTGTAACTTTTTTTTTCAAATTAAAAAAAAATTATATATTTTTAACAGGTCCCAGATTATTTTGAATGCTTGTGAATGTCTTTGACGTTAATTGGCTCTCTGAACAAGTCTGTCAGTGCAGCTGCACACAGTCCTGATGCAGGGTCTTTACTCGAAACAACATCAACAATTTCTCTTTCTCCCCCCCACAGATGCTGCTTAATCCATTGAGTTCCTCCAGCAGTTTGGTTTTTTTTGCTCTACGCAGGAAGAAACAGCATGGCCTTAGGTTAGGCAGACAGTGATACTGGGGCAATGGAAGAGCTGTCCTATTATTTTGTCGGTGGAGGGGTAGACACTAATTAAGAAAATATGGGAGTTGGGGATGCTAACTAACATCCCAGACTCTAGAGATGGAATTGCCTTACTGTTCAAAGACCTTGCTCATCTTTTAATAGTACTATATTGTTAACATTCTTGACAAAATGCTTTTACCTTCATGTTGTTTATCCTCTGTATACAACCCAGGTGATACCCCCAGGCCAGGATTCATGGATACAATCAGGATGTTTAAGATGTAGATTTTGGAAGTTTGGGCAATGGGTTGAAGTTATAATAGACAATCGGTTGCCGTGTATCAGTCGCAGGCTCTGTTTTTCTCGTTGTCGCTCTGAAGAGGTGTTTTGGTTACCATTATTGGAAAAAGCATATGCCAAGTAAGGAACTTTTAGCAATTGAACTTAAAGTTTAGTTGTGACTTTTACAGCACATTGAATGCATTAAATTGAGGTTATGTGAAAAAATTCAGGTTCTTGTATGGATCTTCTCCAGATGTGCAAGTTCTAATGTATTGGTTTCTTTCATTACATAAATGAGAAAATAACATTCTTACCCTAGCTTTTCAGGTTAATCAGATGCATGCTTGTTTTAGTGTGCTATTTATTAGAATGAAGAAACTTGTTTTTTTTTGAACTGGCACTAGCCAAAAATCCAATGTCAGAATGTGTTGGTGAGGGAGTTCAAGCAATTGCAACATGCTAAGCATAAAGGGACAGTTTAGCCTGTGTTAAGTATAGTCTTATTGGACCAAATGGGGTTCATTGATCTTGTGCTTCATTCATCTTGGGACTGTCCTGTGTATTAAGCTGAAACTAGCACTGATGCACTCAAAGTCCATCCTTTCACTGTTTCCACTCTGCTGGGTTATGGTAATTTTTGGCCATACTTTACAAATTTTGTATCTCCTGAATCTTGTTTGTTTTGTCTTAAAGCCTCAGAACCTCTTACCTTTTCTACAGACCAGCATGGCCAACAGAATATCATCAATTTGATGTGTCCTGGATATATGAGGTTTTTTGTTCTTAGAGCCGTCTTGATCTTCTCTGCTTTATGATCTCTAAGTTTCTCTTACTTAAAAAGTGATTTTTTATTTAACTTTTGTTTCCTGTTTTTTCACTCTCTCCTCATCTTTTTTCCATTTCTCATTGATTTATTGACACTTTCCCTACCTTCCACTACTTTGTTGCAGAGAAATATTTATCTGTTGACCCTACAAACTCTGCGAATAAGACCTATTCATACGTAGGATGAATTTGAGTGCAAGTGGTTTAGAAATCTTTATCGTGTTAATGGCTTAAAAGCCTGAAGCTCACCTTTATTTTTCAAAGGAGAATTGACCAATATTTATCCCTTAGAAATCCATCTTCTGTTTTTAAACTATTTTGCGGCCATAATTCAAATACGTTTACAGTGTTGTAATAGGACATAAGATGAATTTGAATTACGTAGTATATGGTGATGACATTGATAAAGACATTTATATACTCTTTAAAGACTCCATGGTTGCTATGAAATGCTTTGGGCTGGACAAGTGGCTGAAGCTCTGGTGGACATCACAGGAGGCCTGGCTGATCGATGGACTCTAAAGAATTATAGAAAAAACAATGAGAAGAATGACCATGTCAGCTTCTCTGAGAAATCAAAATTCGAGGTGATGAAGGATTTGAAAGATAAAAGCTTTATAAGCTGCTCCGTTCATGGGTCCACCAAAGGTAAAGTCAATAGTTGCAAAAATGGAAAGTAACTACAGTTAGATTGTGATCAACTGATTGGCATAAATTGTGATATAATGTGATTTTATACTATTTGGCCTGCAGGATCCTATGAACGTGCAGAATTTCATGCCTTCAGTGTCACTGATGTGAAGCAAATTGTCGGACTCGTAGGTGATTATATCAATTTGCTAAGGATAAGAAACATGTGGAATAGAAGATGTTGGAATGGCTCCTGGCAGGAAGGGTAACACAGTAAATATTGTCTTTAGAATGATACGAGAAGGTGTTTTTGCCTTTCACTTTATTTCAATGCTATTTCACCCAGGCAATAATCATGTATTCTGGTACAAACATTATTGACATTAATTAAGTCAGGGCATGAGGGTTTTCTTTTACAACCAGTGGATGAGCCATTTGAGCTTCATCTTGAGAAACTATTTTTATAAGAAAGCATTCGCAGGAGCTCTTCTGGGCACAATCACTGAGAAGGTTTTTGCTGGAGCTTTACTTCATCTCATTACACCTTCTTGTTCTGACAGACTCAGGGATAAACCTTATTTGAAAACTGTTTTTACTCCAGTGGAGAAATGCTCTGTTCAGCTAAGAGCAATCCAGGGAAATTACTTGAAAATTAATGGCTCAATAGGCAAAGGAGTTAATTGCACTGAACCACTGAAATAGAAAATGGAAAATTCCTCACTTTTCTTTTTCACAGAGCAGTAAGTGTCCAAGCTTCCTCCATTTCCCTCCCTCCTTTGAGCACAATCTTGACTGCCTGAACTGTTCTGCCTAATTGAGCAGGTTCACAACCAGAACTGGAATTTCTTTTCCCCACAGTCCTCTATCCATCCTATAGCCATAGAACTTGGAAAGCAAATCCTTGTCAATCTTTACTGAACAACGTTATGTATGCCTTTAAGCAGTACAAGATATTTGCTATCCAAACCTCCCTATCACTTTCCCAGTTCCCAACCCTTCTGCAATTATTATCCCTCCCCCTTACAGATGTAAGATTTTTATAATCTTACTCCAACTACTTACAAATCAACTATTAGTTAAAAGCAAGCTAACATTTGAAATTGAATCACATCTGTCACAGTTGTTTCAATTCTTCCTTTAAACCCTCCGTCCCATCCACTGTTCTTAAATCCTGCTTCACCTGAAGTCTACAGTAGATTTTTATATTAAATTAGATTAACCATTTGTTCATTATAAACATATCCTGATTTATAATTGGTGCTATTTTTTAATAGGAGTGATGGTTGGAACAAAGTTGATGTAGTTGTGGCTGCACAGTTGATGTCCTTGGCAGAAGAGGGAGAGTTCTGGGTAGAAGAGCAAGAGTTTTTCAGGGAGTTTGATGAGATGACAGTTGGTTATCCAATAAATACAGAGGGACACATCCTCAGTCTTTTAACAGGTAGGTTTAGATATTTAAATCATTGACTATTTTATAAAGAACAAATATTTCAATATTTTTTCCATGTGATATCTTTGAGTCTGAGGTCAGATGTCATTAATTAGGTCTGTTGAGCCTACTGCTAGTGATTCATCTAATGTGGGGATAGCAGAAATTCTGTTAATTCTGGAGCAATTTAAGGTTTGCTGAACTATTTTCAGAGATGCAACGGGTTGAATGTTGTTGTGCGGAACCAAAAATAACTTGAAGCTAACAAAGGGCAGATACCTGCCATCAAGCCGTCTGAAACTCTGAATAGGGCCATTAAGAAATAGAAATATAACCCAGTAATCCACCTTAAATTTTACCACCAGAATCTTTAAATGTTTCATGAATGTGGTTAAATTACTGATAGTTTTGCTGGACTAAATGTAAATTGGTTTATTATAATCACATGTCCCGAGGTACACTGAAAAACTTGCATACCGTTCATACAGATCAATTCATTACAACGGTGCATTGAGGTAGTACAAGGTAAAACAATAATAGAATGCAGAATAAAGTGTTATAGTTCCAGAGAAAGTGCAGTGCTGGCAGACAATATAGTGCAAAGTCATAATGAGGTAGATTGTGAGGTCGAGAGTCCATCTTATCGTACTAAGGGACCGTTTAATAGTTTTATAACAGCAGAACGTTGAGAAATGATGCCGCTGTCCAAATGCCATTTCAGGTTTCTTCCCCACTGAATCTCCTTTGGTTATTCCTCAGGATTGAGGACGACTTTCTTCCACTCCAATTCTCTGGAGGTGGCAGATGAGTCCTAATTAGGTTCTGCAGACTCTGTCATAGCAGAGGCAGGTCATGCTTGATGAGATGGGTGGGTTATTTAGTACGTTTTGTACGGCTGCTCTATGAGTTGACCATTGTGTGCTCCCTGCTGAGATTCAAGATACTCAGTGCCTTCCCAGATGCTGCTGCTACCTTTTGATTGGTCGCAGGCTAGGGATTCCTATGAGTTGGTAAGGATGTTGTATTTTTCAAGAAGACTTCAAGAACATCTTTTTTCCTCACTGGAATCTCTAGCTGTGATGGAGCTAAGGGTAGAGAGCTTGATTTGAGGGACTGGTGTCAGGCATGTAGACATAGTGGCCCTCACATCAAATCTGGTTGACTGAGAATAGAGCCTTGATGTTGGCCTGGGAGAGAACACAGATATCAGTCTGCTCACCCTCTCGATGGATTTGGACAATTTTGTAGAGACAGTGTTGGTGGTACTTTTTCTGTACTTTGATAAGCCTGCTGTAGTTTCTACATGGCTCCAAAGAATACGGGAGGGCAGTGATTGCTGATGCTCTGTAGACCACAAGCTAAATGTTTGGTTTTTGGAAGATTGCAACCGCTATCTCTATAGCTACGTCCGTTAGGATCCACGCATGCAAACCATCAATGCCTGGAGACTTGGGAGCCTTCAGCCTCAATTGTTTGCATAATACTTATTATCTAGTGATAGGGATGGTGTTTAATTCCACCCCTGTATTTTTAAGTATTAATGGGACATTCGTAGTATCTTTAGCCATAAAAGGCTGATGTAAAATATTCATTTAACTCCCGTGCCATTTCTTTATTCCCCATAACCTTTTACCCAACTGAATTCTCAAAGTGACCCATGTTCACTTTGATTTCTTTCTTCCTCTTTACATATTTAAAGGAACTCTCAATGCTAGATTTTACATTTCTTGCCAGTTTGCCCTCGTACTTTATTTTCTCTTTATCTTTTAGTCCTTCTTTTCTGAATTTATCCCGATCTTTGGGCCTGCCATTAAACTTTGTCACCTTGCATGTTTTCTCTTTCAACCTAATACTCTCTAACTTCCTTGGCTGGTTCATCCTCTCCTTAGGAGTTGTTCATTTGGGATATATCGTTGCCGGGGTCATGAATTATCTCTTTAAATGTCTGCCACTGTCTGCTGGTTTACCTGCTAATCTTTTTGCCCAGTTCGCTTTAGCCAACTCTCTCCTCTGCTTATGTAATTTCCTTTACAAGTTTATGTAGTGATTTAATTGCATTTGTTGGAAAGATTTATTGCTGCATAGATTGTATAATAGGAGCCTGTTCCCACTAGCAGTAATATCTAAAGCATACAAGCTTAAGAAGATCCAATGGGAAAATGAGAACATCTTGTACACGAATTGTGCTGATCCAGACTGTAGTCCCTGAAAGGTTGGCGGAAGTGGGTGGAATAGTAACTTGCAAAAGGAAAGTGGATGTACACTTGGGTATAATATTGCAGAGTCATTAGGAAAGAACATGGCAATAGGTATATCTGTTGAAAGAGATGGCACAGGTATGGTGGGTGAAATCATCTCCTATTTAATAATCATATGATCATGAATAATCAAAAAATTTAAATGAATGGTAAATGGTCAGTTGGATATTCTGTTCCATGCAGATACCATTATGACAGTTGCATAAATGTTTGCAGTTGTGCTCAATGAATGGAAGACCCAGTAGTAATCGCTAGTCTGTAGTGAGTGCTACTGTACAAACTATGTGTGTGATAAACCTCTTGGTGGGCACCCTGTTTGTTTTGGTGTACAGTTGACTGTTTATGGTTATAATTCTGCTTTACTTCTTAGGTAAAAGTTTATGCCATACACTGCAAATTTCAGGAGGCTGGGTCAAAGGTCAATCTGCTGGTGGTTGCCGCAATAACAGCAGTTTCTGCAGTAATCCTAAATTCTGGCTGCGAATTCTGGATCCAGGTGAAATAGTTATCACAATTTTACAAAAAAAACTTGATTCAAGCACTAAAAATGGCAAGACTTGTCGGGCTCGGGATGCTTCTATGCATTGTCCTGATAACGAAAGGCCCACCACTGATGCCCTCCAACAGAAGCGTTACCGTGCAATAGGACTACATGTGTGGAAGGTACTTGTAGCTCAAACCAAATGGTTCATGCCAGAAGTAAATATTTCTTTGACAAATGTAGATCGAAACCATTGCTTTTGTCATTTATTTTTAGGCTATATTAGCAGAGACAAACTGCAGCAGTAAAATGATCCTAAACTTTTAAGAGCAAATTTGAGTGTAGTGCAGATAATGCAATAGAATCACAAAGCAAAAATGTCTTTATTGACTTGGAGTCATAGAGTTGTACAGCTCAGGAGCAAGCCCTTCAGCCTGCCGTGTCCATGCTGACCTTTTTGCCCATCTACATTAATCCCATTTGTCCACATTAGGAGCTTGCCTATTTAAGTAGCTGGGTAAATGGCTTTTAAACATATCTGATTCTAGTACCTCCTCTGGAAGTGTGTCCCAGATATCAACCGCTCACTGTGTTTCTTAAAAAAAACAAAACGTGCCCGTCAGATCCTCTTTAAAACTCCTTGTTCTCACCATAAACCTATCCCTCCTTGTTTTTGATATCCCTACCACGAAAAAAGATTTTGACAATCTTCCCTATCTATGCTTATCTCATGTACTTCTATCAGATCACCCTTTGGTCTCCTTTGCTCCAGGGAAAACAAGCCCTGCCTATCCCGTCTTTCCCCATAACTAAAGTCCTCCAATTCAGGCAACATCTGATCAATCTCTCCTGCTTTCTCCAGCGCAATCACATTCTACCTATAGTGTGGCGACCAGAACTGCATACAGTACTTCAAAGTGCAGCATAACCAATCTTTTGTAAAGTTACAACATTACATCCCAACTCTTATATTCTGTACCATGATCTATGAATGCAAGAAAGCCATATGCTTTCTTCACCACCCAGCTAACCTTGTATTGCCACTTTCAGGGAACTATGGATTTGGACCCTTGGGCACCACCATTCCTTAGTGTCCTGCCGTTTACTGTATATATTCTACCCCTATTTGACTTCCAAAAATGCATCACCTTGCACTTGTCAGGGTTAAATTCCATCTGCCAATGCTCTGCCCAACTTTCCATCTGATCTATATCCTGATGTAGCTGTAGACAACCTTCTTTGCTATCCACTTCTTGACAGGAAGAAGTTAAGTCTAGTCAGGAGCTGAATGTGGATGTTGCAGGATGTGGCCTTGATCATTTTTTTTGGGAAGGAGAAGAGCTTTGTCTTTCTGTTCTCTGTGTGAAATTTTAGGTGGAGAAAAAACGATTTAATTTGCAGAAAACTGTTGCCAAACCACCCACCATTTCAACTGAATGCCATACGTATGACAGAGAAGTAAAGTTGCATTGTGACCTTACACCTGGCTACTATCTAGTCATCCCCAGTACGTTCATGAAAGATGAAGATGGAGAATTTCTACTACGCGCGTTTTCAACATCTAAAATTTCACTGAGGTAAGAACACTGAGATCCAGTTACACAGACATCAAATAACTGGGGTGGAAGAACTGTTTATTTTTAAACTGTGTTGGTGGATATTAAAAGAAAAAAAAATAACAATATCAATTCCAACTTCAGGATGGGGTTGATTAGGTATTATTGGAATTGGACTACAGGCCCATATTGATACTGATAATGGACAAATTCTGTCTGAGCAGTTCTGTATTCTTTATTTGTGTCATACTCCAGAGTTTATGTCAAACTGATGCGAGAATAAACAATCCTTGGATGATTTTGTGGAGAAATGTTAGGAAATGTAACTTTATTTTTCTTTAACAAGTGGGATATGAATTCGCACCTCAAGTTCTTTGTCCCATTAGTAACATCTTGCATGTGTTGTGAAACAATATTCATGATGGTGTCAAAAAGTGACATTCTTAAAATGCTTTATACCCTAGTGCAGTGAAAGCAGCTCATCCACTTACCAAGTTTGAGGAAAGTGGTGAAGGGGAGTGGGAGATAATACATTTCACAGATTCATGGATCAAAGGAAAGAGTGCAGGTGGAAGCAGAAACTTTCAAACATACAGCACTAATCCACGTTTGCCGTTCTCCATCCTCTCCAATACTGGCACTGGGAACGTTAGAATAACACTCTGCCAGGAAAATTGCGATGGACAGTTTCTGCCAATAGGATTCCATGTTTATCAGGTAATATATTCTGCATGATGCTGGAAATCTAACTGGGCTGAAAAGAGACCTTGGAACAGAATTGAAAGCATCATTGATTGAAAGTAATCTGTGACTTTGAAGTGAATGAAATTGCTGATCTACAAATACCTACTGTCTTTCTTTATGACAATAGGAACATGAGATGGGTAAAAGAAAACTGCTAAATATTTCTGCAGCAAATTATAATAAATTCTCAGGAATTTTTCAAGAAAACCAAGATGTTTAATTTTTGAACTTCCATTGGATTATTTGAATTTATTATTTTTGAGTTCATATTGCCGTCATTTGGATCTAAGAAATAGGAGTAGGAAGGCGACAATTGACTCCCCAAGCCTGTTCCATCATTCAGTAAGATCATGACTGATCATGGTCTACTGAGAGTAGCAGTGATCCCCACCCTCCCGTCTGCCTGATTTTGTGGTAGACACCTCAAAACACTGGAGTGGAGTTTCCAATGCACCTTCCACAAAATCTTCCAAATCCGACATCCGCTTCCTTTCCCAGGTCAACATCCCTGTTAAGAAAACTCAGATTATAGTCAACCAGCTCTGCTGGATAGGCCATATCATCTGCATGCTTGGCATTCTGAAACACTCACTCTACATAAGTTCTGTCACAGCAAGCAAGTTTTCAGTAAGATAGTAAAGCACTTCAAAGACATCGCAAGACCACTTTGGGGGTAAAAACAAATATAGCTTCTTCACTGACCTATGGGAATACATGGCCCAGGAGTGCTCAGATTGATGGAGAAGCATTTGGAGAGACACTGAGCTCTCTTGAGCCCCTCCTTCCACTAACAGTGAAACGAGCATGCAATAACCAAATCAACCCACCCACTCCACTGAGCTCCACTGCTGCATGTGGTGGTGTTGGTAGATTCTGCATTGGAATTGTGGTCACTAGAGAGCCCAGAGAACTAGAATGGAAGCAAGTCATCCCCAACCCTGGGTAACTATTAATTATATTAAAAAAAATGATGTCCTTCTACTTCTGTTTCATTTGCATTCAGAAAATACAGCTATTGTATTGCCAGTGACCCTTTCTGGCAACTCTGAGCAAGATAATATAAAATTTGTCCAAATCTTGCTTTATTTAATTCCTTTGGAGTTCTGCACCACTGATTTCCATTACATAGTTTCTTCCCTGGTTCTTGCTGTGGGAGTAAAAGCCTATTTCTTTAGTTTCTGAAGTTACTACTTCAATATTAACCGGCGATGCTGTCTTTTGTGTATGTTGCTTATATTGCACAGGTCCACAACAGTAAGAATGTAAATCAAGCTTCTTGTCAGCTTGTGGATCCAGTGGTGACTTGTGTGCCTCATCGATACACACAGGAAGTAACCCAACTTTGCAGTCTGACAGAAGGAAATTATGTGATCATTCCTTCCACATATCTGCCTGATAGTGAAGCACAATTCACAGTCACTGTAGAAATAAAAATAGACAGGTGAGAATACCGATTATTGTTGGATTCATATTCTTTGTTATTCGATAGGTGGTATTAATTTCTAAATTTTGTTTAAGAAGTTATATTTCCCCTCAATGTGTTAATATGATAAACAGTTGGTACCTTTCCATTTGCATGAGATTACATAAAATTGTGGCCAAACACCATGTGCCAATATAAACCACATAATAATTTCCCATTACTGAGTGATCCAATACCAGAGGATATGCATTTAAGGTGAGAGGGGGTAGGTTCAGAACAGACATGGGGGGTACGTTTTTTTACTGAGAGAGTGGTGGATGCCTGGAATGCGTTGCCTGATAGGGTGCTGGAGGCAAATTCTTTGAGGGCTTTTAAGAGGGGCTTCAATGGGTACATGAATGAGAGGAAAATAGAGGGATATGGGCATTCTGTAGGTGGCACATTGTGGGCAGAAGGGCCTGTTCTGTGCTGTACTGTTCCTTGTTCTAAACTATACATTAAATAATCTATTGTGTTACAAAAACACAATCAAGGTTTAATAATAGTGGGATCATCTAGTTTCAACCAGTCACCCCAGGAGAGATGAGTATTTCATTTTGTTGTATCTTTTGTAGATTTGTACCTATATTTCCTGGGGCAATATACTATAATCTTAATACCTTTCAGTGAGAGCAGGTATTCATCTGAGCTGGACCAAATATGAAGGGGAGTCAGAGGGCAAATCCACTGTTAATTTCTTCTTGCTAATGCCCATCTTTGTTACTGAAACCACACTTATAAACAAGCCTCAACATTTCAGGAGCCTGAGCCTGATTCTTAATTGAACCCGCTCCATGGGAATGCGATGGGTTCAGTTTGTTCACCCATTTTCTACCCAGTCAGTGTCACGTCAGACCCCAGGACTCTCCATTACAGCAACTTGAGTGGAGTAAAATCAATGCTTACTGAATTTTTATTCTAAATATAAGTATAATTTTACAATAGACTATTGAATGTGAAATAACATTGTTTATTGCTGGATTTAGGAAGCCATTCCAATGTCAGGAGAACTTAGGACAAATAATCAATGAGGTATGATGGATCTTTTATTCTCTTGAAAAATCCACTTGTATATCAAGCTGAAAAGATGGAAATATTATTTGGCAATTAACTGTATTCTGGAAAGTATGAGATGTCGTTAATTTATATTTGCTTTCCTCCTGAGCTAATGCTTAATACAGAAAGATTCTTTATTTGAATATTTTACTAAACAAACTAATTGTCTAGACTTTTGACAGGACAAAGAAATTTAAGCAAATGTTATTCTCAAACAAGTAACATTGCAGTGTAACCAATACTAATCAAATGTCTGCAGGAGATTAATTACATTATGCAGTAAAACTCCAATAATCTGGCATCTGGTTGTTTGGAAATCCTGATGGTTGGCCATTTGGCTTGCACATCAGTCCATTGTGTGTATAAGGTGTGCAACCACAGGGATCCGTGGTGTGAGTGAGGTGTGCAGCTGGAGCTAGGCCCAGAGTGCCTGTATAGTTCTTGCTCCCGAAACTCAACAAGTACACTGGCAAATTTATTATTGCTAACTTGGTTTATTGTTGTCACATGTACCGAGGTACAATGAAAAACTTGTCTTGCATACCATCCACACAGATCAGTTCATTACAGAAGAGCATTGAGGTACAAGGTAAAACAATAACAATGTAGAATAAAGTGTTACAGTTACAGAGTGCAGTGTGGGTAGACAATAAGGTGCAAGGCCATAACAGAGTAGATTGTGAGGTCAAGAGTACATCCTGTCGTACTAGGGGACCGTTCAGTAGTCTTATAACAGTGGGATAGAAACTGTCCTTGATCTTGGTGGTACGTGCTTTCAGGCTTTTATGTCTTCTGCCCAATGGGAGGGGGGAGAAGAGAGAATGTCCAGGTGGGTGGGGTCTTTGATTATGTTGGCTGCTTTACCGAGGTAGCAAAAAGTTTAGACCTAGTTCATGGAGGAGAGTCTGGTTTCCATGATGTGCTGAGTTGAGTCCACAACTCTCTGCAGTTTCTTGTGGTCAAGGGCAGAGCAGTTGCTGTATAGCATGTTTTAAAAAAAGTGAAATAAAAATGTCTTTGGGTGTTAATGAGAATTATATCCAATAGTCCAATGAGTCAGAAGAGTGCCAGATTATCAGAAGTTTACCTTATTGTACTTTGAAGCCAAAGATTTTCTTACCATTATAGAAATATTCTACTTCTATTTCATTGACTATTGTAATTGAAACCATCAGAACATCTGGGGTCAAGGTGGAATAATTTATTATAAATATTTCTGGCAGGTAATATGAGGCATTCCTTGTGTACTTGATAATTGGAATAGTAAGAAGATGTGGCGTTACGCTATGTTTCAGGGATAAGCTATCTTGTGGAATAATCATTTTTTTTAGTCTGACTGCATTTTGCAAGTTTCTAAGATGACCGAATCTGGGTCCAGCTGTGGTCCCTGAAGTCCTGCTTGTGTTGCTCCAAGGACAAGTGCACCTATTTCATTCCAGCACTAAGAGCTGTGTGTTCGGGAGATTAAAGAAACTCTATTGATGAAAGTTTACCCACTGGCCCCATATTCTTGCGGCATCAAGGCTTTCCTTTGGGTTAAACTAAGATTCTATCTGTTGCAGGCCCTTATGAGAAATGATATTTCAGTTCTTTTAAATGAAAACATTGTGTTCCTGGACATTGCCTGATTTTTTAAATGTTTTTCAGCCCCATCAGGCTGCTTCTATTCCCATTCTATGGAACAGGATGTCCCCTCCCCCACCCTCCACAACCCTAAGGAGACTTGGGTCCTTATTTCTGTACACTCACCTTTGCTTCTTTCATTCTGTTTCGTTTTTGTTATTTGTAATTTTTTTGCTATTCAATGTAGTCTAATATGTCTATTCTATACATTTTTGAGAAAAGGAAGTTTTAAACTTGGGTGTCCAGGCCTCAACTTTATTTTGGAAGTGGAGCAATATCCAGAAAACATAGCCTATTCGTGAAAATCAATCCTGGGATTAATTTTGTTGAGTCAACTGAGGGATCAAAGTGGAAAGATGGACCTGATCACACTATAGGCATGACTAGGGCACTATGTAGCATGATTTTATCTCAATGACAGTCTTAGCAAAAAGAATTGTGCTCCAATATAGTAACTCTTCATTAGTGTAGCATTATTTAAAAAAATAAGTTACTGGAACTCAAGCCTGTGGTTCTTATTTGAATTCTATGGCAGAAAGCAAGTCTTTTTGTTGATCTGTATAAGTAGATATGTACTTTTTGCAATTAAGGCATTTGATAAACATAAGCATTCAATAACATGAATTCCTTTGCCTAATAATGGCCATGGAGATGCAACTACAGGTACATGGCATTGTTACTTCAATAACAAGATGCAGATTCAGAGTTGGTAGCTGTGCATTTCCTCACTCATGACCTGTAACTTTGATAATCTGGTGGTTAGAATTCTTTTTTTTTTGTAAAAGTTATTAGTGTTTGCCATTTCTTTGTCACTCCAATGTAGTTTGGATGGCACAGGAAAAAAACTGTAATCACCTCTAAGTAAACCAGCAAATAATGTTCAAAGTATTTATGTTTCCAGCTAGTAATCAAACTGTAAAATTGAAGAATTTTTTAATAAAATGAAAGATTACGTGTCTGCCTTTTAAAATGGGTGGTTGTGATGAGCACCAAGTGCTGACATAGGTTTTACTGGCACTATACAGATACCATTTTTTTTGCATGTTCTAACAATACCTTATTTCCACCAGAAGAGTGCACTGTAGCCCAAGGTTTCGTGCAATAGCACGGTCAGGGGAAAAAGCACAGCACCGTCTCTGTTTTGCTATTAGGCATTTGATACTCTTTTAATGTGAATTCAGTGCTGTATTTTAGTTGTCTTGACAGGTTAATGCAGTGCTTGAGATAACTGAAAGTGTAGGGTTAGTATGAAAGAATTTCTGTTTCCCATTCAACCTGAACAATTTGCAGCTGATAATCTGATTATGATTGGATAAATCAGAACAGAACACAGTGAGAGAAACCCCACTGCTTTGGACAGTGGAGAGGGCTGACACAAGGATTATTTTGTGAGTCATGTTAAACACTGCAGTCAGATTGAGAAGGAAGAGGAATGATAGTTAACCACAGACATGTTAACCACAGACATATAAAATGCTGGTGATTTTGGTAAAGGGATTTTAGGTACTGTGGCAGGACAGAAAGCTTGCTTGATGGACTTGTAGAAAAGGAAGCAGTATGAACACAGTCAAGGACTTTAGAGAGGAGAGATACTTTGGAAGTAGGGTGGTAGTTTGGAAGGATGTAGAGTTTAAGAATGGGTAATCCCCTGCACCGCCAAACATTAAGTCAATGCCAACTGATTTACTGATGTATATTAGAGAATGGGCCTTGCTCTTAACATCTGCAAGACAAAGGTCCTCTACTTTTAAGAGGGGCTTGGATGGGCACACGAATGAGAGGAAAATAGAGGGATATGGGCATTCTGTAGGTAGGAGGGAATAGCTATGTCGGCCCAACATTGTGGGCCGAAGGTCCTGTTCTGTTCTATGTACTCTCCTCCTCCCGCTGCAACACAAAGCCCTCCAACGATAAACGTTCACAGCATGATGCTGGAAAATGTGAGCCACTTCTCTGCAGACAAGAATAATGAAGTTCATCATCGCCTTCAGTGCACCAGCACAGCCTTTGTCTGTTGAGGGAAGGGACATTTGAAGATCCAGACCTAACACAAAACTCCTGATCCAGTGGGCAGCGGTGATCCCTGCCTTTCCCTAATGCTCCTGAAACCTGGACTGTCTACATCAGGCATCGTAAGGCACTAGGAAAATACCACTAATGCTATCTCTGCAAAGTCCTGAAAATTCTCTGGAAGGATTCCCACCTACTCCTGAGAGTTGCTGGCCTGTGACCACACAAAGTGGAGAAAGAACATTTAGCATAGCATTGAGAATTTCAAGGCCATACACTAGGAGCACACAAACATTATATAAGCGGTGGTAGGAGTGCACTATCTCACAAACTTCCCACCCGCCTTGTCAGGCTCTGCATGGTCCATCTCTGGAAGTATCTGTGGCATCACATTACCCTTATCAACCATGTTTGAACCCACAAAAATGGAGTGGCAGCAATTCTTCCTCTGCTGACAGACTGCCCAAGAAGTAAATGTTAACAATTGTTTATCTCTCACTCTGCCATCTTGCATCAAGTATAACTCCAATGCAAAGTAAAGAGCTGCCTCCTTTATATAGCATCTTTTGCATAGCTACACAGGAGTGTTAGAAAAAAAAAATGATGCCAAGCTACTTGAAGGTGTAGTGAGACAAATGGCCATTGTCTTGATTTTTAAGGAGCAACCTCAAGGAGGAAAAAGTGTTGGAGAATTAGAAGAGTGCAGATACTTGAAGGGTTATAGAGCTAAAGAAGACGACAGAGGGAGTGGCATGAATGGATTCATAAACAAGGTCAAGAATTTTAAAATCAAGACCAAACTTTTGAGCTTCCCTTTTTGGAAGTCCCTTAATTTAAAAACTGAGAGAGAGGACTTCTCATTCTCTGAGCATTTATATTTCCCAATTATATTTGGAAGCTCTGCATATATCTAGGTACATATATAAACTTAGCAAAATAAGATGACTAAAATTCCAACCAGGAACCAGACAGCCAGGATAAACAGTTTACTGCCTACCCGGAACATGAATTTGACTTACTGGTTTGGATCTCTGGCTGCTTGTGATTGATCATATATATCCTATATGCTCAACTAGATATATTAGCTATTATTCTCATGGAAAAAGATCTACCATCTCTTTATCTTGAAAGGTTCTATTAGTTACTGTATATTGGTGTCAGAAAGCTTTGGGTTCAAAACCTTCTCCAAAAAAATGTTCGTACTCACTTTGAGGTATTGGAATATGACATTAAATCTTTTCAGGTGGACATATATGATCCCATTGTATTATTTCTAAAAAGAATGGGAGAGTTGTCCCCAGTGTCCTGACCACATCACTCAATGAACATTAAAACAGATCATCTTATTCAGGTTAGATAAACACAGGCACGGAGTGTATTAAAATACCTTTGTAGTAATGGAGAACCAGTAGCAAAACCCAACAAATTTCTGGTCACTGTCATTTTCCTGTACACTCCTAGAGCAATCTACTTGTTGGCCTATTTCTTTTTTTCAGTCTGTACAATTACCCCAAATCAGTTCTGCCCTTTTGTATTTCCATTTTCATTCAAGATTCATTTCATGAACTTAAAATTGAAAAGCAGATGTGTTTGTTGATATTAAAACTGTTAATTCACTCAAAAACAACATACTAGATATGGATTACTGTTTTGGTGGGAGGTGGGCTGTTAGTATTGTAGAGAGACGTAGTATAATTGTAAAATTATATTAATACATTGAACTTACCTGAATCACTTTTCTCTAGAACATATTTCAACAGACAAGGCTTGTTGCGTTTGTATGCTAAGAGAGATAATTATATCTTTAGGTGCTTTAAGGGGATTCAATGAACTGTATTTTCAGAAAGAATGGAAACCAATAGCAAAGCAAGAAATCATTTTCGATATCTAAGGCACTTTTTCCTACTTGGATATTAATGAAATTGAGTTCGTCAATGAGATGGAGCCGTTTCTGGTTGGTTCATTTTAAAAGGCCAAAGATTAGAAGACTTCTGTACCCTTATTGTGATGCTTCTGCAGTGAATAGGTTTTGATATTGTATTGTACTCATAAATAACTTTCTCTTTTGTTTCCATGAGGTCTCCTATACCTCAGTGATGCAGAGGTAGGATACCGATTCCAAACCCCACAAGCGCCTGCCTGAAAACAATAAAAAATCAGAAGAGAGTCATTCTGGAGACATTCACGCTGTACAATTTTCACATCACAATGCCCAACCCCCTTTGCATTAATAAAATGTGACAGGACTCGTCATTGTAAATAAGCAATTCTGCTTTAAGCAAGCTGGCAATGTGCTTCTTGCGCAGGAGAAAGAACAAAAGCTGCCCCAGAAGTGGACGCTACTTCAAAGAGTTAGCAGCTCTGCACGCAGTAATGGACAAAGAGCCGATCAGTCTCCTGCTGCTTTGATGTTATTGAAGGTAAATGAGAATGACATTTAAATTCAGTTTGTACTTTCAGCACACACTGTATTACACAGTTCACTGAATTTTAAAGCTGCTGTGTTGTGACCTCCTCTGGGCTGGATTTTTCCATCATTTTAGCAAAACTGGAACTTGGGCTGTTGTTCATTGATGCCATTTTTTTTTTCTCCTAATTTGTTTGACATTGGATTGCATTAAGGTAGAATATGAACAAAAAAGGTACAGTGCCTTTTAGTGCATGAACAGCCTTGCATTATTCTTTCCAGTGTGAGCAAATTCTGTTGTGGTTAGATACCAATCAATAACAAAATATTCATTATTTGGTTTTTAATTCCATGTCCACATAGTGAGAATATTTGGATTTGTTCATTGAACACTGGACAAGTGACCTCCTGCAGTACGTTGCACGTCTTAATAATGTATCATCTCTACTGGTGCAGACTTAGTACTGGCAAACACTATTTAACTTGTGTATTTCTAATAAATAAATTGCAGTAGAAAATATTAAGTACAATAAATGTATTCCCAATGTAGGTATAGAGTTTCTACATTGTAAAAATGCCAAACTGTATCAATTTTTGATCCAGTTTTAAGTGAATTTTTCAGTAAGCTGATCTGAGTAGGTTTCTCTGTACAAATATTAACCCTTGGCTTTCAAGCTTGCTAGCCTTACTCTTTATTCGTTAAAATGAATGGGAGAAACATGGGTTGCTGAGCACAGGAGAATGCTCGTTTCAATGCATTTTCTAAATTGATTCCGCTCTTTCTAATATATTTTAGTGACAAAATAATTTACCCCACTTATGTAATCTAAAAGTACAAAGTTAGTGCAAATTAAACCTTTCAAAGTAGCATAATTTTATTCCTGTCTTTTGTAAGTAATATGAATTTGCTTTCTTATTTGAAGTATAAAGCCATCCCAACTATTCCTAAAAGTAACATTTATTCTTTATTGTTAGTTCCATGTGTACCTTTAGGAGTATGTTAATGAAGTGCTACATTTAACAACTGAATATTTTACATCTTAGTTTTTTTTTTAAAGAGGTAATCAAGTACTACTGTCCAAAGATTGAACAACTTTCTAATTTTACAACATCTGAAATTGTCATGTTAAATTATATTTATTAAACTGTTAGTATTTGAGTAAATCTGCAAACAATAAACCTAAGAAATTTCCAATGGATTCCTGTCACAACATTTGGAAGACAGGCAGAAAAACCTGCATCAGTGAGGGTACTAGTCCAGAGTTTGCTTTTTTAATGATAATGCAACTTTCAGGTTTTGAGATGTGTCGTCATCAATCTGTAAAATGTCCACCAACTCCTGGAGGTTGCTTAAGAGCAGGTTTTGAGATGTGTCGTCATCAATCTGTAAAATGTCCACCAACTCCTGGAGGTTGCTTAAGAGCAGTTAAATGTGCAAACCCAAAAATTGTTATAAATGATACCATTTCCTCCAAAAATAATTGCTTGTAGTTTCTTGTCAGATGCAATCAATTCAATGATTAGATGTAAACATTTTGTTTACATGATTTTCTCATAAAATGTTAAACTTTGAGATATAATTGAGTTTCTAAATGGTACGTCCAGGCATTATTACTGCTGAGCAAACTACATCCTCTGGGCCTGAAAATTTAGATGTGTAATTTCATTCCCTTGTAAAAACATTTCCAAACTAAGCAATTTTAACAAAGATTAATTTGTGTTATTAATGTTTAGTACCCTAATTCCATGTGTATGTCTCAATCTTTCTTTTACTGTTTGTAAAATGTTTAATAAGTTAAATAAAATTAGTTCTTTTTACTTCATTTTGCTGTATGAGAATTCTTCAGTCTGGTTATTCAGCCAGCTTGATGACATCACTGTTGTTGGACATAAGTGATCCCCTGCTGAAGTTGTTTGATTGCAAATCATGTTAGAAAAGGGAAAATCTTCTGCACAATGTCAGTTTAATCTTTGTAGACAAGTTTCTTCAAGGTCAGCAATGAGTGCACCTTTTGACTACTGACTGTAAACCATGGACTTAACTTGCTGCCAGAAATCTTCTGTTACAACCAAGTCTAGGAGAGGGTTGTTATGAGATTCCTGCAGCTGGGGAGCAAAGGACTTGAGTGAGCAGAGTCCTGGACTTTGTTGGGTGGCTAGTTGTAGAATTTGGGACAGTGCCTAGTACTGTAAGAAACTTCATAAGGACTTCAGAGGGTGTCATCATCAAGAAGGAGGGAGGCCTGGGACAGAGGAGGATTAAACTTTATTCGTTTTGCCTGTCTGGGCCCACTTTTTAAAAAATAAACTAGCCCTTTCTGGCTCTGGCACCAGCTCTGCCTGGCTGGAACTGCTTTGGTTCTTGCTGATTCCACTGTTGGGGGGTAAATGTTTGCAGGAATTTGGGGAAAGAGTGATGGGAATGGAACAAATTGGAGAACTCTTTTTAAGAGCAGATGATAGCAAGAATGGCTTCTTTCTGTGCTGTATCTTTCTATTGTTTCATCCAGGCAAACTGATAGGAGTATATAAAATTATGAGAGACATAGATAGGGTAGATAGTGAGAGTCTTTTTTCCAGGGTGGAAATGTCAAATACCAGATGGCGTAAGTTTAAGGTGAGAGGACGAAAGTTTAAGGGAGATGTGCAAGGCAAGATTGTTTTTACACAGAGCAGTAGGTACCTGGAATGCACTGCCAGGGAAGGTGATAGAAGCAGATATGATAGTGTAGCGGTTGCTACCGCGGAATAAAACAAGACTCTACTCGGAGGATTGCCAAACAGAACTGGTTTATTTTCCCGCCTTGTGCGGGCCCTTTAAGGGAGAAAAACTCCCGCCCAAAAAAACCGGCAATGACGTAAGTCCTACGTCATCAGGACTTTCCCGCGCGCGGGTTCTCCCCGTCGCTCGGAAAGACGAGGCCCGCCGCCATCTTGGACCTCGTCGCTCCGACGCCGCGCGACCCGACTGCCGAGCCGGTTCGCCCGACTAGACGGTGAGTCGCCACACAACCCCCCCCAGAACCGGCGAGACAGTCCCCAAGGTCCGTGGGCTGTGCCAGCTGCCGCTTAGGGGGGCGGCCTCTGCGTCGTGGCGTGGCAACCTCGACAGGCTGTTGCAGATCCAAATGGGCCGGTTTGAGGCGGTCCGCCGTGAAAACCTGTTCCCTGCCTCCAATGTCCAAAATAAAAGTGGATCCGTTATTCCGTATGACTCGGAACGGTCCCTCATATGGTCGTTGCAATGGCGCCCGAGGTGTGCCCCTGCGAACGAAAACAAACTTACAGTCCCGTAGTTCCTTGGGCTGGCAGGATGGGGCTTGACCGTGCCATGAGGTGGGAATCGGGGCCAAGGCGCCGAGCTGCTCGCACAGTCTTTGTAGAACTGCTGGGGGTTGTTCCCCTTGGTCCTGAAGGGCAGGTATGAAATCCCCGGGGACAACTAGTGGCACCCCGTATACAAGCTCAGCTGACGAAGTGCGGAGGTCTTCTTTGGGGGCAGTGCGTATGCCGAGCAGGACCCAAGGCAGCTCGTCAACCCAGTTAGGACCCTTCAGGTGGGCCATCAAGGCCGATTTTAGATGGCGGTGAAAACGTTCCACCAACCCGTTTGATTGAGGATGGTAGGCCGTGGTGGTGTGCAGCTGCATCCCTAGCAGGTTCGCTAATGCAGCCCAGAGACTGGAAGTGAATTGGGTGCCTCTGTCTGAAGTGATGTGGGCCGGAACGCCAAAACGTGAGACCCAAGTTGTGAGCAGCGCTCGGGCACAGGAATCAGTTGTGATGTCAGTCAGGGGGGTTGCCTCAGGCCACCTCGTGAACCGGTCCACGATGGTAAGGAGGTACCGGGCTCCTCTTGAAACCGGCAGAGGGCCCACGAGGTCGACGTGTATGTGGTCGAACCTCCTACGGGTAGGCTCGAACTGCTGTGGTGGGACCTTGGTGTGTCGCTGGATTTTTGACGTCTGGCAGTGCAGACAAGTCCTGGCCCACTCACTGACCTGTTTGCGCAGGCCATGCCAGACAAACTTGCTGGCGACCAGTCGGACAGTAGATCTGATGGACGGGTGCGCCAACCTATGTACCGAGTCAAAAACGCGTCTCCGCCAGGCTGCAGGGACAATAGGGCGGGGCTGACCAGTCGCAACGTCGCAAAGTAGGGTCCGCTGACCTGGACCAACCAAGAAATCTCGGAGCTGCAGACCCGAGACTGCGGTTCTGTAGCTGGGCAGTTCGTCGTCGGCTTGCTGTGCGTCAGCCAGGGCCGTGTAGTCGACACCCAAGGATAGGTTGTGGATGGTTGGTCTGGAAAGTGCATCAGCAACGACATTATCCTTTCCGGAGACATGTTGGATGTCAGTTGTGAACTCGGAAATGTAGGATAAATGTCTCTGCTGACGAGCTGACCAGGGATCGGAGACTTTGGAGAAGGCAAAGGACAGAGGCTTATGATCGGTGAAAGCGGTGAAAGGCCTGCCTTCTAGAAAGTATCGGAAATGCCGGACCGCCAGATACAGCGCTAGAAGTTCCCGATCAAAAGCGCTGTACTTCAGTTCGGGCGGTCTAAGGTGTTTGCTGAAAAATGCCAAGGGTTGCCAGCGGCCTTCGAGTAGCTGTTCCAGTACCCCACCCACCGCGGTGTTGGACGCGTCTACCGTGAGGGCAGTCGGGACGTCAGTCCTAGGGTGTACCAGCATCGTGGCGTCTGCCAGGGCGTCTTTGGCCTTAACGAAAGCAGCCGCAGCCTCGTCAGTCCAGGTGATGTCCTTGCCCTTACCAGCCAGCAGCGAGAACAGAGGGCGCATGATACGGGCTGCTGCAGGGATGAAACGATGGTAAAAGTTGACCATCCCAAGGAATTCCTGTAGGCCTTTGACTGTGTCGGGGCGGGCAAAATGGCGGATAGCATCCACCTTGGCGGGTAGGGGTGTTGCCCCGTCACTGGTGATTTTGTGGCCGAGGAAATCGATAGAGTCAAGTCCGAATTGGCACTTGGACGGGTTAATCGTGAGGCCGAAATCGCGGAGGCGGGAATACAGCTGGCGGAGGTGGGAAAGGTGTTCCTGGCGGTTACGGCTGGCGATCAGTATGTCGTCCAAGTAAATGAACACGAAGTCCAGGTCTCGGCCTACCGCGTCCATCAGCCGCTGGAAGGTCTGCGCGGCGTTCTTAAGGCCGAACGGCATCCGAAGGAATTCGAACAGGCCGAATGGGGTGATAATCGCAGTTTTGGGGACGTCATCCGGATGGACCGGGATTTGGTGGTATCCCCTAACGAGGTCCACTTTGGAAAAGATGCGGGCCCCGTGTAAGTTCACTGCGAAGTCCTGGATGTGAGGAATGGGATAGCGGTCCGGGGTGGTGGCGTCATTCAGCCTGCGGTAGTCGCCGCAGGGCCTCCACCCTCCGGTGGCTTTGGGGACCATGTGCAGGGGGGAGGCCCAGGAGCTGTCTGACCTGCGAACAATCCCCAGCTCCTCCATGTGATGGAACTCTTCCTTTGCCAGGCGGAGCTTGTCTGGAGGTAATCGTTGTGCTCGGGCATGAAGGGGTGGCCCTGTGGTAATGATGTGGTGTCGTACCCCATGTGTGGGCCGAGAATTTGTAAACGAAGGTGCCAAAATCGATGGGAATTCGGCTAGGAGCTTGGCGAAATCGTCGCCAGAAAGGGTAATGGAGTCCAGGTGCGGGGCTGGTGGGCTGATTTCTCCCAGGGGATAGGTCCGGAGAGTGCTAGAGTGGACTAACCGCTTCCTTCGCAGGTCGACTAACAGGTTGTGGGCCCGAAGGAAATCGGCGCCTAGGAGTGGTCGGGCGACGGTGGCAAGGGTAAAGGTCCAGGTAAAACGGCTGCCGCCAAAGTGTAATTGAAGCGTACGGGTGCCGAAAGACCGTATCGTTGTACCGTTGGCGGCATTGAGTAGAGGACCTGGTGGCCTGTCACGAGTGTCGCGGCCTGTCGGGGGCAAAATACTGACCCCCGCTCCAGTATCAACGAGGAAATGCCGTCCAGATTTCTTGTCCTGAACGAAGAGGAGGCTCTGTCGGCGGCCAGCCGCCGTAGCCATCAGCGGCGGCTGGCCCTGGCGTTTCCCTGAAACTTGCAGGGTGGGCGGCATCGACGGGCCTCCGCACCCCACCTCTGATGGTAGAAGCACAGCTGGTCACCCGTGTCGTCGTTTGCGTTCCTGGGGCGTGGCTGCTCGGTTGCTGGGGCCGGGCGAGGCGGGCGTTGGGCTCGCGGCCTGGTGATTTGACTGACGGACGAACCGCTCTCGCGCTTGGCCCTCCACAGGACATCTGCCCGGGCGGCCACCTCACGGGGGTTGCTGAAGTCGGCATCAGCTAACAACAAGTGGATGTCATCGGGGAGCTGTTCGAGGAAGGCCTGTTCGAACATCAGGCATGGCTTGTGTCCCTCGGCCAATGCCAGCATCTCATTCATTAGGGCGGATGGGGATCTGTCCCCCAGGCCATCCAGATGAAGCAGGCTCACGACGGGAGAGGCCGAAGGTCCGGATCAAAAGATCTTTGAAAGCCGGGTACTTATCTTCCTCCGGAGGCGACTGGATGAAGTCTCCAACCTGGGCGGCTGTCTCCTGGTCCAGAGAGCTAACCACATGGTAGTACTTCGTGGAGTCGGAGGTGATCTGCCGAAGGTGGAATTGCGCTTCAGCCTGGTCAAACCAGACGCTGGGCCGAAGTGTCCAAAAGGTGGGCAGCTTGAGGGCCACTGCGTTGGCTGCTGCGCTGTCGTCCATTTCGCGGGTCCAAAAGCCGTTTGGACCGTCGGAGTCACCAATGTAGTGGTTGCTACCGCGGAATAAAACAAGACTCTACTCGGAGGATTGCCAAACAGAACTGGTTTATTTTCCCGCCTTGTGCGGGCCCTTTAAGGGAAAAAAACTCCCGCCCAAAAAAACCGGCAATGACGTAAGTCCTACGTCATCAGGACTTTCCCGCGCGCGGGTTCTCCCCGTCGCTCGGAAAGACGAGGCCCGCCGCCATCTTGGGCCTCGTCGCTCCGACGCCGCGCGACCCGACTGCCGAGCCGGTTCGCCCGACTAGACGGTGAGTCGCCACAATAGCAACATTCAAAAGGCATTTAGACAGACATCAACAGGCAGGGCAGAGGGATACGGACCATGTGCAGGCAGATGGGATTAGATTGGCATCATGGTTCGTGTAGACATGCTGGGCCAAAGGGCCTGTTCCTGCACTGTACTATTCTATGTTCTATTGGTTCCTTAAAAGCCACAAGTGAAGATTCCCATCATGGCAGTGACACCATGAAGAGTCTATTATGACAAATGCACCTATTCTGAGGAGCAGATTAAAATTTATGGGATATTGGCCAAAAAGTCTCCTGCCTGAAGGTTACTCTCAGAAATGATCTTTTATCACTACCTGTATTGTGGAGGGTCGTGGCTGTCACGTGACAGCACTGCCCCTACCTAGTTGGAAGACACACCACTGCCAATCAAGGTTTGGCCCCGCCCCACCCATCAGTGCACACCTGACCATTGGCTTTTGTGATCAATTAGTCCTTGCTGGCACCGGGCCATTGGCCTTTTTAAATTACTTGGGCTGGACACCCCAGCCCTCCAGCACTATAAAGAGTGCCACATGTGCCTGGTTCTCTCTCTTTGATTTCTCCGAGGGATTCATCCCACTTCATCCCAGGCTGAGAAACCGTGGAATGGTGTTGGAGAGATCATTGGTAAGGTGTGCACTTCAATAGGGTTAGGAGCGTTCTCGTTGGTATTCCCGGTAGCGTAGACCCATGCCTGCACTGAGTCAAGGGGTGGCGGGTATCGTATTTCTTTTCCTTGATTGTCTGTACCCAGTTCGTTGTGTGTGTATCTTACCCTTGTTGCGACTTTCCCACGCTTGCTATTGTCAGTGCGTGTGTGTGTGTGTGTTGCCCCATTACCTTTTCCCCACATTTGTCTTTGTAAATAAATCATTATTCTCTAAGACTGTGTTCAGAGTCCTTGTCTTTTGAGACATCGAATCTATTTCACAACAATTGGTGCTGCGAGCAGGGTCTCAAAGGTCTTGGCTGAAAACAGACTCAGGGAGGGATGTTCTGGAATGGGGACAAGAAAGCCAGTGCAGGCACTGAAGATAGGATTCCTGGGTAGACTGACGAGACTGAGGGATTTGGGAGCTTGGCCAGCGTGCTGGCAGACCCCGGTAAACCAGTGGACTCACCGAGCAAGTAGACTCTCGTGGTGAGAAAATGGGGTACCACGTGGTCGCCCTCCTCCAGAGGTTGGGGTTCCCCAAGGCTAAGGGGAGTCAAAGGGATGCCCTCTGGCTGTTTGCGTCCCTCCTGAGATGCCAGGTCAGGAATACTGGCCAGATACAAGATATGTGTCACCAAAAAGACACAGATAGAGGTGCTCCATCAGCGCTGCTGTATGCTGCGGGAGGCAGTCCAGGCTGCCCAGACCTGAGCCAACGACCTCGAGGCCAGAGGTACCGAGGTCGCCTGCAGGCTGATCCACAGGCAGCTCACAGGTCTGGCTGGCAGACGGACCCGCTCAAAGTTCGAGCCCTGGTCTGGCACGGCGACAAGCTGGATGCATGGCTGGGGGATGGGGATATATGGATGGATAATGATGAGGGGGTGCCTGAGGAGCCTGGGTCCCATCACACCCACCCTACCCCCGACCCACCCGAACCCCTGCATGCTCGACCTGTCACCATGCGGTCCCAGGTCCGTCACAGAAGGGAGGGGAGTCAGAATGAGGCCCCCACAGGGGAAAGTGCCCATGGTCCCTCTGTGACTAGGTAGACCCAGGATTTCTCAGCCAAGGAGCTGACCCAGCTGGCAGATCGGTACCGCCAATGGCCGGGCGAGCACCTGGCCGCATGGCTGCTCCAACTGTGGGATGTGGGGGCCCCCAACATGAGCCTCTCTCACCAGGAAGTGAGTGCCCTGGGGAGCCTGTCCGACTAGCAGAGTGTTAAGAATGCCCTACGGGCACCACAGGAAAGGATCTGGGACGGCACTACCCTATGGGATTGGGTAGTGACTGCCGTGAGGGTCCAGTACCCTACCCTTCTTGAGTGGGATTTATACGGGCGACCGCAATGGAGCAAGGTCAGTGAGGGCACCAGGGTCATTAGGGAGTGGGCGCTGGTGACTAGCATTTACGAGGGATCCCGTGATCGCAACTTTTTAGAAAATACCAGGGTGACCAGTGTGCTGGCAGGATACCTGGTCACCACCGCGCACCCTGATTTGAGGCCAGTGGTCCTGCCCCTCATGGGACCGGTTAATGGGAAGACCGTGCGGTGCGCCATCACCCTCCTGGAAGGGCTAGAGTACTTGCAGCCGGGGAAGCCCACCCAGGTCCGTAGGGCAAAGACGAGGGCTGGAGACACAACCCCCCATTTTACACGCAGACGGCTATTCTTGGACCTGCTGCACGCAGGGGTGGATCGCACCAGCATAGATGGGACCCCAACCTCCACCATTTACGTGCTCCAGAAAGAGCTTTGCGGGGGGACGTCTGGCCAGGGGAAAACCCACAACCACCCTGGGAGCAAGCCCGACACGGGGCGCCACCAACCTCTGCACCACGTGGGCCGCCCCCGCCGACACTGCCCCTGCCCCTGCCCCTCCCCCACTTGAAACAGTCTCTCCAGCCCGGGACCTGCTGAGACAGGAAATGTCCCATCTCCGCTAGCAGGAACCTTCACCCATGGGGTGGCAGACACCCATCCCCTCCCACAGGATGAAGGCCAGGGGCCCCGGCGCATTTGTTCCATCGCCCTCTCCTGCCCAGGAGACCTGAGACCACATATACCTGTTGCTGTACGTTGGGGAAGGGGGAACATATAGAGGTGAATGGCACTCATTGACACGGGTACCCAACACACCATCAGCCCGGATGACCCTGCTGGGTGGAAAGGGACACAGATGCAAATAGAGGGGTTAGGGGGTTCCCTTTTACCTGCGAGGGTGATCACGATCAGCATGGCCAACGGGAATGAACCTCCTCGACCCATAATAGTGTTGATAGCAGAATCGCCTGAGTGCATCCTAGGGATCAATGTCTTAAAGGGACAGTCCCTTCATACTAACCAGGGCAAGTTTATGTTTGGGGTCGCGTGAGCTGCAGTCATAGTTGGGACAGCCAAATGGGAACCAGTTGTTGTTTCCCCCCTCCCTCCAAGGTCGTCTGTAGCCAACAGTACAGAGTGCGGGGGGGACACCGAGATATCACTGAGGCCATCCAAGCCTTACTGTGGGAGGGCATCATTAGACCCGCAGCTTCTCCCTTCAACAGTCCCGTCTGGCGTGTCCGCACAAAGAATGGGATGTGGCGCATGACAGTGGACTACAGACACCTCAACGAGTCTGCCCCCCCACCCCCCCCCCTTGCTGCCGCCATGCCCGACAGAGTCAATTGGAGGACAATTGAGGGGTGCCCGGACAAGCCTTGGCATGCAGTGGTGGATTTTGATATTCATAGCTCCAATATCTGCAATGGCTTAATCTCCCATAAGGAAGCCACATTCTTATGGGGACCTGAACAACAGGCTGCTTTTGAAACAGCAAAGCAAGCTGTTGAACAGGCACTGCCACTTGCTCGCCGCCAGGCAAGTCTCGGCCAGTGAGATGGTCACCGAATGGAGCCTCTGGCAGAAATTCCAAGGGCGCAGGGTCACTTATGAATTTGCCGGCACCACTAATAGATCAGACTGCTGGATTTGCGTGTGAACCCCAGCATATGCCGATGGAGTTCTGCCACTTACACTGATCCTGCTGGATGACTTTCAAATGAACTGTTTACATAGACTTTTCGCTCCTGTGGGTTTTGGCATATCTGTTTGGGGGGGTGGGGTGCGAATCGCAGTCCCTCACCACTACATAACATCTCTTCCAGCGATCCCCGATGGGGTGGGTGTTTCAGGAATTGGTATTTCTCTCCCTACACTTTGACCTCCACCTGAGTCCCGACTCTCAGGGTCGTTCCACAGCCAGTGAGTAAGCCTAAGGAATTCTGGGGCAAGCTCCCGAATGAGCATGGTCCTACCCTTTCAGTCGGCCACAGCGACTGCGAGCGAAACTGGTATCAAGGTGACCCAGTGACACAATGGTGCTGCTAAGCTGGGGCCTCCCTGGACTTTGAATGGGACCCACTGGATTTGCACCCACCGTGCCTACCTGTGGCTCCCCATGAGCTGGTACGGTTGCTGCTTTCCAGCATTTGTGGTGCCCTATATCCACGCCCTAGATGACCTTGGGGAGCACCCGGCATACAGCAGCCACCGGGACAAGAGGGCCATCACTGAGGTGGAGAGGTTTCGGATGATAGCCTTTCCCATGTTTGGCATAGCCCGATTGTCCCGTGAGGTCATCCAGAGGGCCAGCATGCTCGAAACGCTGGCCAACGAAATGGCAGTGGCATTGCAATGCACCAAAGACGCCCTGACGCAGACAGCGGCGGAGCTGACGGCTGTCAGGATTGTTGCCCTGCAGAATTGAATGGCCCTGGATTACCTACTCGCTGCTGATGGTGGTACCTGTGCAGTGATTGTTAAGGAGTGCTGCACATTTATCCCGGATGAGTCAAGGAACATCACTCACTTGGCTGCTCACATTCGGGACTCGGTGGCTAAAATTCAAAAAGCGGGGGACCAGCTCCTCCAGCACGACACATCATGGGGAAACTGATGGCCGTTTGGGTCTCTGAGGGGGTGGTGGGCAATTGTCATCCACTGGACGACTGCTCTCACTCTCGTTGTTATTGCTGTCTGTATATTATGCTGTGCTTGCCAGGTTATCAAGAGCACGTCTGCCTTTCATTAATACTGTATACTGACATATAGTTTTAGGCTTAGAAATAGTTATTACTATGATCGGTGAGTGGTGTGACTTCCGAGGGGTGGATTGTATTGTGGAGGGTTGTGGCTGTCATGTGACAGCACTGCCCCTATCTGGTCGGAAGACACACCACTGCCAATCAAGGTTTGGCCCCGCCCCACCCATCAGTGCACACCTGACCATTGGCCTTTGTGATCGATTAGTCCTTGCTGGCACCGGGCCATTGGCCTTTTTAAATTACATGGGCCCTCCAGCACTATAAAGTGTGCCACATGTGCCTGGTTCTCTCTCTTTGATTGCTCCGAGGGATTCATCCTGCTTCATCCCAGGTCAAGGAACCGTGGAACGGCGCTGGAGAGATCGTTGGTAAGGTGTGCACTTCAGTAGGGTTAGGAGCGTTCTAGTTGGTATTCCCGGTAGCATAGAGCCGAGCCTGCACTGAGTCAAGGGGTGGCAGGTATCGTATTGCTTTTCCTTGATTGTCTGTACCCAGTTCATTGTGTGTGTGTATCTTACCCTTGTGGTGATTTTCCCACGCTCGCTATCACCGGTGCGCGTGTGTGTGTGTTGCCCCGTTACCTTTTCCCCACGTTTGTCTTTGTAAATAAAATAATTTATCTCTAAGACTGTGTTCAGAGTCTTTGTCCTTTGAGACCTCGAATCTGTTTCACAACACTACCACTCTCCTTTCTACATGTTTTTTATGACCCTCTAAATAATCAAGTTCCATTTTATATTTTCTTTTTCAACAGAGATGGAAACCCTTGGCCCATCTATGCTGGCTCTCGGAGCAATCCCATTCCACCACTTATTCCCCTCAGCCCATCTTCTCTCACGTGCCCTTTAGTTTGCCCCAATTATCCTACCGCCCATCGCCACTAGGGGCAAACTGCAACCAATTTACCTACCGGCATGTGTTTGGGATACCAGAGAAAACCAGAAGAAAACCATGTGATTACAACTCCAAACAGACAGCACCAGAGTCAGGATTGCACTTGTTGCTGGAACCATGAGGCAGCAGCTCTACCTGCTGTGCCACTATGCTGCACACCTGCGTTTCACATCTTTCTGTTATCAGGTCCTACCTTCACAACATATGATGTGCAGGTGTATCTATATATTTGGGAATGGCAATGGGTAGTCTGGGATGTTGGCTGACAAGTATGGTTCTGAGAGTATAACTACAACAGGTTGCTGCATATGACTCGTCCATGGGACAGCATGCCCAATTTAAGCAGTAGTTAATGAGGAGGGGGTTGATGAGTTAATTAGGCTGGGAATATCTTGGTCATATCCAGTGTCTAAATTTCGAACGGATGATTCATCTGGTTCAACTGAGAAGCTATTTTATGGACAAAAGCCTAGAAAATTAATGTAGCTTAACATAAAGCAACATTGCAGAATACACTGAAAGACCCTTGAGGAATCATGGTCTAGCCGTGCTACCCACAGTTGGTTTATCAAGGAAGGTCTTTGAATCAAATTGTTATCGGGCGCAAGATCAAAGGTTAGGTCTTTCTGGACTGAGGAGAATGTGGCTCAGGTTTGGTGCACCCTTTGGCTGATGAGTTAAAGTCAACATTGATGAAATGTTGAAGCAAGACACCAGCTCTCTCCCAGTCCCGCGTCAAGGACCCGCTGGTACTGATGCAGGGCTTCGACCCGAAACGTCTCCCTCCGGATGCTGCTCGACCGCTGAGTTCCTCCAGCACACATTGTTTGTTTCTTCAAAAGAGCAAGGAAGTTATCTGCAGGGTCATTTATTCCTCAATCCATCGGTCATTATAACGCCTGTTTCCACCAATAATCAACGAGGTGCATGCATGCGTTTGCTGTATGATTCCATCATATTACTGCCTCTGAGAACTAATTGTTTGCAAATTTGGTTGCTGCTTTCCCAACACTGCAGAAGTATTGCATTTGCAAGTAAAGATTTTTGGGGATGACCTGAAACGTGGCAATGTAAATACAAACCTTCCCCCACCCGGCCCAGCCCACTCCCCTCAACCCGCGGCTGTTGCTACGGCGCATGACGTCAGCGGGGATCGGGCGCGCGACCGGGCGGGTGTCGCGCGCGCTGTGCGCGGGCGGGTGTCGCGCGCGCTGTGCCCGGATGTGCCGGTCCCGGCCCCGCAGGTAAAGGCGCTGCTGGGAGCCGCCGCTGCTCGGAGGGGCGAGTTCTCCTCCTCTCTCGGTGTTGTCGCCATGAACAACAAGTTTGACGCGTGAGTCATTGGCCTCTCAATCCCGCCCCCGGTAATCCCCTTGCCACTGAGCCGAGCTCCGCGCAGCGCTGGCGGCCTGGTACCCCAGGTCCCTCGGGTCCATTTAAAGATGCCGGCTGCAGGCCGGCCCCGGCTGCCCTTGTCTGCTGCACTGCTCTCCATTCATTCCTGCAGCCCACTGGATGCTCGCAGCCCCCGCGCCGGCAAGATGCGGAACGTCCACAACGGGGTCCAACAGCTCGAGCTCCTAGAAGCCAATGTTTTAACAGAATCTTCATTTGTTAAAATTTCATACAGCCCATCGATGAAATTTTCACTTTTGTAAATCAAGAAGCCTAACTCTGAAATACAAATTTTGAGGGATAGTTTTATAGTGCAGCCTGCTCTATTTGCACAAAAATCTGAAGAAATCTAAAAAAAAATTGTTTTTTTTTGTCATGGCATTCCGTTTGGTAGTTGTGCGTTTTGATAATTCCCCAGCACAAAGGTTATGGATGCGAAAAAGTGGCCGTCTTAGATAGTCCATCGGGATCGAGGATGGTAAGGGCAATGTGGGAATTGCAGACTCTTCCAGGAGGAGCCTGACGGAACTGATGGTGATCTGCTCCTTTCGTTGCTTACACGGGATCTCTGTGTACTCCTGATGCATAGCCTCTAGATCATCCGGAATGCCCACAACCACTCAAGGTGAAGGAGGAACAAAGGGATCCCTGGAGCCAGTGGGGATATTGCATGCAGAATTTGGACCTACTTTCCCCCCACCCCACTGATGTTGCTCGGCCCTCCAGTAGATTTTGTTGGCTTTGAGCACCTATTTGAATCTTTCCTTATTTTTCTGGTAATCTCTTCCTGTGACAACTTGGAATAGAGTGTCTTTTTCAGGAGCCAAAAGATGTAAAATCGGTTTGGCTGAGTCGCTCAGATTTGCTCTGGCCAGAAAACCTGAATATATCTGTCTTTGTTGTTACAGAATGGTGTCACCTTCATCTCTTGGCAGTGCACATGGGATGCAAGAGGATAGCCCTGTGTGTTTGCCATTCTGTAATGCATTGTGTTGTTCACAGTAGTTGTTCTGTAACATACATTCCTGTGTTCTTAATGTAATGTGAGTGGCTCAGAAATAATCCTATAACAAGCTTATAATGTTGCAGTCTTCCATCTTAGAAATGTTTGGTGCCTATAATTGTATTACCATGAGATGGTATTGCATCTTCTTATATTTGCCTTAGATTCCACACGCAGTACAGTGGGAATCTGTTCTAGTAGATTATAATTGACATCAGATTCTCAATTTTTTTCTGCAATTGTCTTATGATTTGTACTTATTCCAGTGGTATGTGACATTTTCCTCTGTCTGTTTATTCCCATTGGAATCTTAGGCTTCATTAACCTTGCAGCTATTAGCAGTTCTTTTCTGGTTTGGTGGTTCATCAGTCTCTGGGGTAAGCTGGAAATGAATCCTGCAGAATCTGAGATGTAGATCAATGTGTGTTTAATTTTGGCTTTCATAGAAGGCTTGACATTTCCTTCCTTTATATTGGTGCGGTGACAATGTGAGTGAATTCCCACTTAACTACAAACTTTGCAAACTCAACTGCAGCAAAATTTGGTCCTTATCAGGAATACCTTGTCTGCTCAACTGAGCCATCAGTTTGTGAAAGGCAGCTGAAGATGTAGTTGAACCAAGAGTAATATCTATCCTGAAAGTTGAAAAAATAATTGACTGCCATCAGTTTTTGGTATAGAACATAGAACACTACAGCACAGTACTGGCCCTTCGGCCCACAATGTTGTGCCGACATTCTATCCTGCTCTAAGATCAATCGATCTGTCTATCTAACCCTCCCATCCCCTCCCCTCCTGCTCTCTATTTTTCTATCTCTTCAGTTGTTCTGCTGCGCTCTCACGCTTGGCCTCCTCTTGGATTGCCTCCATGGATCTGCACACATCTCATATTCATTTACAACATAAGACATAGAACAGTACAGCACAGTATGGGTCCTTTGGCCCACGATGTTGTGCCGACCTATATAAACCTACTCCATGATAAATCTAACCCTTCCGTCCTACACAGTCTACCTGAAATGCACTTCCCTGTAGCTATGACATTTTACTCTGTATTCTGTTATTGTTTTTACCTTGTACTACCTCAATGTACTGTGTAATGAATTGATCGGTACAAACGGTGTGCAAGACAAGTTTTTCACTGTACCTCGGTACAAGTGACAATATAAACCAATACCAATCCTGCCATTAATCTTGTACTCTGCCTTCAAGTTCGTTCTTCCAAAGTGTATCATTTCACACTTTTCCTGATTGAACTCCACCTGCCATTTCTCCACCCAACTCTGCATCCTGTCTGTATCCCGTTGTAACCTACGACAGCCTTCTATGCTATTCACAACACCTCCAACCTTCGTGTCATCTGCAAACTTACAAACCCATTCCTCCATTTCCTCATCCAAGTCGTGTATATACAGTATATATAAAAAAAAATCACAAAGAGCCGGGGTCCCAAAACAGATCCCTGCGGAACACCACTAGTTACCGACCTCCAAGCAGAATACTCTTCATCTACCACCACCCTCTGCTTTCAGTGGGCAAGCCAGTTCTGAATCCATGCAGCCAAGTCTCCATGGATCTGATGACTTTCTGGATGAGCCTAACTAAAGTCCATATACATCATATACACTGCTCTACCTTCATCAATTTGTTTTGTTACCTCCTCGAAAAACTCAGTTAGGCTCATGAGGCATGACCTGCCCTTCACAAAGCCATGCTGACTGTCCCTAATAAGACTATGCTTCTCCAAATGCTCATAAATCCTGACCCTAAGAATCCTCTCCAATAGCTTGCCGACCATGGGCATAAGACTCACTGGTATATAATTCCCAGGATTTATCCCTATTACATTTTTTGAACAAGGGAACAACATTTGCCATCCTCCAATCCTCTGGTACCACTCCTGTGGCCAGGGAGGATGCAAAAGTCATTGTCAACATCCCAGCAACCTCTTCCCTTGCATCCCGCAGTAACCTGGGGTATATCCTGTCTAGCCCCGGGGGCTTATCTATCCTAGTGTTTTTCAGAAGCTCCAACACCACTTCTTTCTTAACCTCAACATGCTCCAACACATTAGCCTTTTCTATGCCGATCTCACATTTGTCAAAGTTCCCCTCTCTAGTGAACACTGAAGTAAAGTATTCATTAACGACCTCCCCTACTTCCTCCTCCAGGCACATGCTTCCCCCTTTATCCCTGAGTGGTCCTACCCTCAGTCTAGTCATCCTCCTGTTCCTCACGTACATGTAGAATGCCTTGGGGTTTTCCTTAATCCTACCCATCAAGGCCTTCTCATGTCCCTTTCTAGCTCTCCTAAGTCTCCTTCTTGAGCTCCTTCCTGGCTACCTTATAATTCTCAAGAGCCCTGCCTGATTTTTTCTTTTCTTTTTCACTCATTCCTGACCAGTACAATGATCCACAAGCTCTCTTCCAACCACTGTTAATCTCAAGGCGTGGTGAGTGTAAGTGTTACAACATTTCTCTCCCCATAGAAGGCAAAAAGCATCGTGATGCCAAAATTTGAAAAACAATGGCTCAGAAGTGCTGAGCTGAACCTGAGCACAAAAGCAGGGAGATGACTGTGTTGGAGCTCCTGGTTCTCCAGCTATCCTATCATAACTACATAAAACACTGCAAAAATTGTATCAAATGATGTGTCTTGCTGTAGTTTTTTAATGAACGTCTTTTCTGTAGGTAGATTTTTCAACATATTCATTTGCTCCAGTTCTGTGTGTTTGTTTCCTTTAGGAAGGTAAGCACAGAGTGTATCTGCAATTATATATCTTGTTGCCTGGTTGGTAGACAATCTGTATCATCCATCTGTACGTGTAAAATTGGTTGTTGCAATCACTTTTGGGCTTGGTGGAGGTTCTCCATAGCAATCTCAATCACTTCAAAAGGTTGCAATCAGCCTATGCATTTGCACATCTTCCCATATGGTGGAACCTCTTGAGCCCAACAGCTACTGCCAGTAGCTTTACAGTTCAAATGCAGTGTGTTTCTTGACTGCTTACTCATGAAAGTGTAGCCAGCATCTTTCCTCCTCTGTTGTTGTCTCAGTGGTTCACACGCCTTGCTCAAATGGGACAGGAAATTGTTTAAGTAGTGGATAAATCTAAGCAATGTTGGATTCTGCAGCATCTGTTAGGCTTGACATTTCTATCACTGTATTCACCTTTGGTGGGATCTGGTTTGAGAGTCTCCATGATGACATGAAACATGGGGTGGGTGGGTGAACTCCCTTAGAATGTCAGTGTTTACAGGTTGCACTTGAATTGCTTTTTGCATTTGTTCATTAAGACTCTTTCTGATGTGGTCTTTCTCTGCCTCTGTAATAATCTAACCTTTTCCAAAGGCAAGAATTTCATCTGTACTAGCGGGCTCTTTAAGCACCTAATCCAACCTTCACTGAAACTCCTTATTGTGATACAAATCTGAAATTGATATCTCCCAAAAGATATGTTCAAGGTCATTAGAAATGAACGATCATCGTCAGGCTCCATGTGCCAAAATCCGTTCTTGGTATCCAGCACACTGAGGATGTTTGCCCTGCTCGGATCTAACAGGATATCTTCAATTGTTTCCATTGGATACTAGTTCCTCTTTGGTGCCTTTTATTCAGATTATGTGGCTTTTCGCCTTGTCTGGCTAAACCACATATAGCAAGCTTATTTTGCAAGGAGTGAGCATGATTACTGGTGTGGTGATACCTGCCTCTTGTTAGACTTGTTTCTCTTAACAGCTGTTGGAACTTGAACTGGAGGATGCACTACTGCTACTCTCATCCAGCTCTAAATTATGTTGTCCCTCTAACTTTCCCTATTCTTCAAATACTTTATGAATTCATCTTGGCAGCTGCCTGTTGACGAGCCTGTATGGGTTCCCTGACTACTGTTACTGCTTTGACTTGCTAGGCCGTGCAATTACTGTGGATTAGCAGACGTTTCCCTTGGAGAGCAACAAAGCTGTTCTTTTGAATTTCACATTTTCACCCCTCATTTGCTCAGTGTCCTACAGTTATGTGGTTGTATTTTTATTAGGATGTGTTTTGCTTCTCGAGGCCTCCTTGCAAATTGCTGAAGAATAATACACATTTTACTGCTATCTACTGGGAACACTACCACTTTTCCTTCTAATTCCATAGTATCAAAGATTTGTGTTGAGTTGTTGCCCTCCCCTAATCTGTTCATTTCCACTTGTCTTTGCCTGGGTTCAATGTTATGGCTTTGATCTTGTCATACACTTGCTCATGTCTCCCAAGAACTATAATTAGATTATGATGTTGTGGACTGACCTTTACTGGTAGTTCTCTGTTGTAATTTCTCTCTCTTCCTCTGCACTAGGATGAAAAACAATTCTTCTCTTTGTATTTGTGGCATTCCATCCCATAAGCTGGACATTTCTTCTAACATTAGTGCTCTCTCCTATGATAGTTGCATACTTAAAGCCTGCTTTTCTTTCCTATCTACTTGATTGCATGGATAGAACTGTGCTACCCATCTTTAATTGGTCAGGTCTGGCTTTGGACAGCTTTGAGACCCTGGAGGGATATATTTAAGTATGATTTTTCTCAGTGGACACTCCTTTAATCCTGCATCCCAAAATTTGTGTGCAGCCTATTATAGATCAACAAGTCTTTCAGGGCTCCAAAGTTACAGTTTTCAACCAGCAACTTCAGACATTTAACATCTATCATAGAGTCATACAGCATGGGAGACAGGCCATTCAGCTCACCATATCCACAGTGTCCAGTGGGTACCAATCCTTATTAATCCCATCTTCAACCACTAGGCCTGTATTCTCCCCCTGAAAAACCAGAATTAGTCCACACTCTTGTTACTTTGAGGGTTGCAGTGAATTTCCATGGTTTTGAGAGCCACCTTGACTCCCTCATTGATAGAACATCCGGTAGAGTTCTCTGCCTTGGTGACTGAGCAGATACCACACAGTGTAAGGATAAAGAGGCAAGCATTTTAAAACTGAGATGTAGAGAAACTTATTCTACCAGAGGATGATGAACTTGTGGAATTCTCTACAATAGAATACAGTTGAAGCCAAATCATGTATTCAAGAAGTTAGATATTTTTCTTTGGACTAGAGGGATCAAGGAATATGAGGAGGTGTAGTTTCAAAGAGACTACTGGCCTACTCCTATTTTTCTATGTTTCTAAAAGTATCTTAACTTTAGCTGTTGCCAACTCAATAAAGAGGAAATTCCCCCTTTCATTGTTTCCATTCATTTTATATATTGCTTGCTTCAGAGTCCAGCTGCAGATGTGGCTTTATTTGCTCCATTCACCAAAACACAAGTTGGTGGTGTCCTATCTAATGATTATGGTCTAGTGATTATGGTCACTCATCTGGCCTTCTGTTCCATGCCACCTCATTGGGGCTATTTTTATCCAGTATTTCTCCATGCTACTGTAAGCACCTAGTTCTACCAGATGAATCTATAATCTATTCAAACCCCATCGTTACTCCTTTTCCTCCTGAATAGCAAGACAGTGTTCTGAGCAATGTCATAAGTTAGTTATGCTCAGATCATTTTCTGACAGCAAGTTCTATTATGGTTGTTCCTTGTGCGTTCATGGTAAGTCATAAGATTATTTCTCAAGCTTCTATCAACACCCTTGAACCTGGGCACCACTTCTCTTGCATTCTAAAGCTCGTGTCATTGAGGTCAATGGAGTATGTGTACCAAAGAGATGTGTTATGTTTTAACTTTGAATTATAGAATTTGCATGTTTTATGGCTTTCTGAGAGTGCTGTTCACAAACCTCTTTCCTTTTGGAATTTTCCCGTGCTCTTTATCGAATATTTATCCATCCATTTTGCACGCTGTTATGAATTCTGCATTACCACTGTTTCTGGTAAGAGGTTTGAAGTCTTATGGTTTTTTTTCCTTTAGCAGCTCAATAAAAACGTTGTTCACTGGCTCGTAAAACTAGTTTTTCTGATTAACAAAAAAATAACCTGGGGTCTTGATCAGGTCTCTTAATTTTCTTGCCCCATTGAAAAGGACTTCAGATTCTTTGCTCTTATTACAGGGCAGCACAGTGGCACAGCTGGTGGAACTGCTGATTCACAGCTCCAGCAATTCCTGTTCTATCCTGGCTTTCATTGCTGTCTCAGTTGAATGTGTACATTCTCCCTGTGGCCATCTGAATTTCCTTCTGGTGCTCTGGTTTCTTCCTACATCCTAAAAGACATGAAGATTAGTGGGTTAATTGGCTAGTGTAAATTGCCCTTGGTGTTTGTGGATTGTAGAATCTGGGGTGACAATAGGTTACAGGAAAAATTAAGTGGTGGAATGGGATTGTGCAGTGAATCGATGTAGACTTAATAGGCTGAAATATTGTTTGAAAATATTGAAGACTGAAGCTTCATCTTTGTTATCGAAGTGAGTCGCCCTCCAACTCTGTTATGGTGTTTATGTGATGCAGAAAACATACCACTATACTGTCATTTGTCATGTACTATTTATTTTTGGCTAAACAGCAGTGACTGTCCTTAATAAAACATGATATTGGTGGGTAAATGGAGGATGAGGTTAAAAATCAAGAGAGGAACTCCTTTCTAACATCTAGTTTGAAGAATAAAAATTCCCAATGAACAGTTATTGAAAGTGACATCTGTATGTGGGTGATGGAGAGATTAGGGTCCAGTGAATGCTTTCACTTATTGTGGCCTGGATCTATGAATCAATGAATTGAATGATCCATTAGTTAGTGTGCACGTGTGTGTATGTGTGTGTGTGCGCGCATGCGTGCACACACTCGTGTGGAACATTTTTGTCAGAACTACTGGTTTTGTATTTGTGATTCCTGCTTGTAGCATTATTTGCCAGATGATATCATAAGTAAAGACTGTTCAACCTATTGATAAAACCACAACTTTTTCCATATAATGGAAAAGGATTGTTATGCTATTTTTGAAGAGTACTTTTAACTACAATGGCTAAATATTAAACTCTTTCCTTGTTTGCAGATTAAAAGATGATGATAGTGGAGACCAAGATCAACATGAGGAAAACCACACACAGAAAGAGAATGAGAAAGAAAAAACAGACAAAGAGAAGACTCAAAATATTACCAAAAGGAAGGTGAGAGCATAAAAGTACACCCTGCACACTGCATTAGGAAAAAAAGGCTGAAACAACAGCCAGCTGTCTCACTTGTACTCTTCTAGGTGAAGCAAGCTGAGCCACACACATTCAGGAGTTCAGACTACAGATGCTCTGATTGCTGTTGCTGACTGACCAGATCGACCTTTTTCCAGACTTAGACCTTTGTTTTTGTAGTCCTGACATCTAGTAACTGCCCAGGTCACCCTTTGCCAACTGCAGTGCCTTCATGGCTGAGGTCTCACTTTTAGGATAAAACCTAATAACCATTAACCATTGACATGGCTGCAGCTTCTTTGATCTAATGCTTTTCCTCTCTGAGCTTCTGTTCTCTTTGCCCTCTTCTCTCTGGTCTCTGTGCCAGCAGCTTAATAATACCACTTTAATGCATTACAAACTTGCTGTTTTGAATTGCGTTCCAGGTAGTCAAACACCTTCTTGCAGTCGGTTGTTACTTCAAGTGGGAAAGCCATCTCAATGGAATTGCATATTGACAATGGGATTATATTTCAGGTGCATAAAATATAATCTTAAAAACGTTCATGCCCTTCCCCCTCCGCCCCCATCCCCCCATGTTCTTTTGTCGAAATGAGCTAGCCGCCTATGACATGGAATTCCATATACAAAGGACAAGTCCCTCAGACACACAGCAGGGTTCCCATTAAGGAACTCTTGTGTTTGTTTCAATAGATGAAATGATTTTCTTATTGTTCTAAAAAAAAATTCTGTAACCTCTGACTATTAACATTGCAAAAGGCCTTGGCTAGAGAAACTCAGACATATGGAGCTTATGACTATTGTGAATATTATAGGTGTGGACAGTCCAAAAAAAAAGGGTTAAGAGAAGAAAAGTAGTTGTGGTTCAGTGGTTTAATTTCCAGACTATTAATCTGGAGAGCAGAGTTCAAACAGCATTTTGGCAGATGTGGAAATCATATAGAACCAGGGGTCATGGTCTCAGAATAAGGGGTAGGCCATTTAAGGCTGAGATGAAGAGAAGTTTCTTCACCTTAAAGGTGGTAAATCTTTGGAATTCTCTACTCTGGAGGGCTGTGGTGACTTAGTCATTGAGTTCATTCAAAAGAGAATCGTGTTATGGGGATAGTACAGGAAAATAAAACCGCCTAGAAGATTGGCCACTGGAACAGGCCTACTACTACTCATTATGTTTTAATGTTATGGTTAAACTTAATCTGTTCCTTCTCACAGCTTGTACATGCACCGAGCCTTTGGTTCACCCTTGGCATGCTATGTTATTAAAGTTTTGTCAATTTTTGGATATGTGGCCCACAACTGCCTCTATTATACAGCTACATAGCCCTGTTAATGTAGGTACAGTTAGCCAATATACAGTGGCTAGTTTGATATTTTTTTCAAATTTTTTTTCTCTCGTTTGTATAAAGTACCAGATGAATCTTGCTCGGTATCTCTGTACTATTGCTTTTGTGTCATTGTGAAGTAGCTTCTGCTTTACAATGGCATATGACAATATAACTTCAGTTTTGACTTTGTAAGGTTAACTTTGAGAACATTAACAGAAAGTGTAGATGATACTTTGTAGAAAAGATAATATGTAGGAAATGCAAATCTAATGTATATCTAATACAGACATTTTACAGGAGAGAGTTGAGTTCTGGAACCTGTAGTTAAAATATATTCTGGGAGTTACTGGCTGCAAATTGCATTTTGGCTGATGTTCTTGGACTGCTCAAGTATGAACAAATATAAATTAACCAGGTAGCAAAAACAATGCAGAGGAATGTGTAACAAGGAAATAAAATTGTCTTTTAAAGCTGTATGCTACAGACAAGAAAGTATTACAGAATATTTACAAGTCAGGAGCATAATTATATAACAAAATACTGCATTTTCATTTTAGTATTTTGATCCTTACAGACAGTTGTCCCTGGCCCAGGAGAACATCCGCTACAGTACAACTATACATTTTGGTATTCCAGACGTACACCAGGTCGACCCACCAGCTCTCAGAGCTATGAACAAAATGTTAAACAGATTGGAACATTTGCATCTGTAAGCAACACCTTTTGCATTAAGCATTAATGATTTTACAATAGCCAAGTTATTGGCTGGGAGGTTTTATTTATCAGATTTTCTTTATGCTTGTCTTTGCTTTGCATTATATACACTGTTCACAAAGTAATTTAGGATAACTTTTAGCAAAAAGAATTTAATATGTTTTATTTTTGTGGGCAAGTTGGGTGCTGGAAAATGCTTCAATAGTTTTTAAATCCCTGGTACAATATTAGAGGATTGGTGCCTTGAAATTCGTCCCTGCTCACAATTCAGTAGCATTTGCATGTTGTATTTTGCCTCATTAGCTTCATTGGAATGAATTTCTAAGGCAGAGTACAAAATGTTGATGCTACTGCATAGGACATTCATCACTATAATCCAGGGCTGAATTTTCAGACATGGGTGCCATCAGAGTTGAGCTATAGTTGAATACTATTGTTGCATGTTATCCATTCAAATTAGAATTGGGTAGTGTTTTGGTATTAGTTAATTTTAAATGTCCATAGAGGATTGGAGTAAATTCTATAATTAATATATTTACTGTGTGAGCAGCATTATAAAGCAAGTTAACATTTTACTATCATATGACAACGCACTGCTACATCTTTTATTTCTTCTTCTGTATTGCTGGCTCTTCCTCATTTGATCATTCCATATGATAGGCTGGAAAGAATGACTTCATTAGTACTAAGTTGTTCATAATGCAGACCAGTTACATTTTCAACCATTGTTTTTAAGTAACTGGGTCAATAAATACTGAATTAAAAATGATTTTTTTTTTGCTAGTGTTATATTTAATCTAATCTTTTATTTTAAATTGTAATGTTCCTAATCAAATTGAAAGTTGCCAGTAAGGCTTTTTGCTTTCCAATTGTGGTAACTGTAAAGAACTGTAACTAATGACCAATTTTAATGAGCATTACAGATTGCAGTGTTTTTACATGCCTTGCATGCTGTTAGTCCTATTTGAATTTTCAAGTGGGAGATTTTTAATTGAAATGGGTTATAGGAATAGTTTTCATTTGCTGCATTAAGCTTGGAAGTAACACTCCCACACTTTTGTTATGCAATGCAAGTGCCTGATTTACTTGTTTAATAACTGAAACTGTCCTGTGCCTTTCAAAAAATAATGATTGTTTGGTCAGCTTTGATTATGAATGTTGGATGTCTTTATTTGTACTGAACATAAAAGGAAAGGGGGAAACAGGTAAGAGTGGATCTTTTGATTAGTCCAGTTCTTGCTGTATCTGCACAGCTTGTATATTTTCAAAGATCAGAAAAGGTTTACCATTCTTTTAAACTTTTCATCAGAGATGCAAGTTTGAATAAACTTCATAGGATTGGTAAAGGCTTCTTTGCTTTTATTTTGTAAGAAGCCCTGTGTGTTAATTATTGTAACCTCATCAAATCTACTAGTGATTCGATGTTGCTTCTGTTAATATTGCTCATAAATTTTATTTGTAATTTTTAGCACAAGTGTGATATCCGCAGAGTTACTTTCCACTAGTCAAGTGATCAGAAATGTATGATAACCTGTGTGATTTCTGATGTGAAGCTTTAGGTTTGTAATAAAAACAGAAGATACTAGGGATACCCAACAGTTCAGGCAGTTTCTGTGGAGAGGGAATCATTAACTCTGAAACATTGTTTCTGTCTCCACAGATACTGCCTAACCTGTTGGGTATCTCCAACATTTTCTGTTTTTATTTTAGATTTCCATTTGTAATTTCTGTTGCTTTTCAAGTTTGGTTTGCTTATATGCCCTATAATTTACTACCAAGAATTTGTTTTTTTTTAAGAAAAGGTTATACTAAGTTTCTTAGAAGCAGGTTTGTTTGCAGGTGGAAGGTTATGCACTGTATATAGAAAAGTAATAGTAGCATCTGGAAGACTGGATGTTAGGAGAAAAAGAAAGTGTTGAAGAAACAAAGGTTGCAGAGAGACTTGGACAGTTTAGGAGAGTGGACAAAGAAATGGCAGATGAGATTCAATGTTGAGAAATGTGCAGTTGTACATCTTGGAAGAAGAAATAAACAGGCAGATTATTATCTAGATGGGGAGAAAATTCAAAATTCAGAAGTGCAAAGGGACTTGGGGGTCCTTGTGCAGGATACCCTAAAGGTTAACCACTAGGTTGGATCGACAGTGAGGAAAGCAAATGCAATGTTGGCATTCATTTCAAGAGGAATAGCGTATAAAAGTAAGGAAGTGTTGATGAGGCTCTATGGGGCACTGGTGAGACCTCATTTGGAATACTGTGTGCAGTTTTGGGCCCCTTATCTTAGAAAGGATGTACAGATGTTGGAGAGGGTTCAGAGAAGATTTACGAGGATGATTCCTGGAATGCAAGGGCTTACCTACGAGGAGTGTTTGTCGGCTCTTGGACTGTATTCATTGGAGTATAGAAGAATGAGAGGGGACCTCATAGAAACATTTTGAATATTGAAAGGATTGGACAGAGTAGATGCGGCTAAGTTGTTTCCCCTGGTTGGTGAGTCCAGGACAAGAGGGCACAGTTTTAGAATAAGAGGATACCCATTTAAAACAGAGATGAGAAGAAATTTCTTTAGCCAGTGGGTCACAGATTTATGGCATTCTTTGCCACATACAGCGGTGGAGGCCCGATCATTCGGGGTGTTTAAGGAAGAGATTGATAGGTATCTAATTAGTCAGGGTATCAAAGGATATGGGGAAAAGGCAGGGAATTGGGGCTAGATGGGAGAATAGTTTAGCTCATGGTGAAGTGGCAGAACAGACTCTATGGGCCGAATGGTCTACTTCTGCTCCTTCGTTTTGTGATCTTGTGATGTGAATTGTTGTTCTGCGTATTTAAGACATCCGATGCTCCCTAGTTTTTGGATGTAATGGCTATCTATCCTCTTTCCCTTTTATCAGGTAGAGTAGTTTTGGCACTTCTTGTCTATTGTGGTTCAAGTTATACTGAACACTTAAATTTTCTTTCACTTCCCACCTCCCTCCCCCAACCGCCCCCCCCTCCCCATCCACCCTTCTCCCCTTTTGTTGAGTGAAAACCCTATAAAAGTGACCCAAAAAATATAGATGTCAGTATTACCAGGAATAATAAAATCACAAATTGAAAGAAATGGAAAACCTGGGAGTTTATGTGAAGTAGTAATCTCATTCAAGGCTTGATGATATGATTACAAAAATAGTTCATGACTATTATTTAAATCAAAGAAAAGTTGCAGACTCAGAAACAGCACAATGAAATCGAATGTACATTATTTTCTTCAAGTTGCTGGCAGGAGGTGCCATAATCATTACTGTCCATGGTATTGACACATTAATTATTCAGTGAAGAAGTAATCATCACAGTGGATCTGCAGTTAATAGATACATGTGTGTTTAGCTCGCTAAAAGTAACATTTTTCAATGGTTGGTATTTCTGGGCAATTATGCTAAATCCTAAATGGAAGATTACAAATGTATTTTGCCATGGTCTTCCAATTGTCAAGTCTACAACTGAATAGAATGGCATATTTAAAAATATTTATGTTGGGAAATATTAATGTGCAAAAACACTGAAATCATGTTGTCATGTGTGGTATGTGTGTACATCATCAGTTTGTTCAGAATGAAAAGATGTCTCCATTAGTCTCTATCTACAGAAAGAGACTTAATTTGGTGCTGCAGTCATGGCCCTGCTTTTGACTGTTAAATAAAGTTTAAAAAAAATCTCAGTTCTTTATGCCTTGCACAATGTTAGACTAGTTCAGGGTACTGTAGCAAATCCGAACAAATGTGCTTGAATTTCATCAGAATTTTTTTCTTTTTTTTAGGTTGAACAGTTCTGGAGGTTTTATAGCCATTTAGTTCGACCTGGTGATCTCACAGGCCACAGTGACTTTCACCTATTCAAAGATGGCATTAAACCAATGTGGGAGGTGAGGAGATACCATTACTGGGTAAAGTTAAATAAATATGACTAATTCTGTTTTCATTCACAAATGAATTTTTCTGCTTGTTAAAATTGTTTACTTCAATCATATCTAAGTAAAATTTGTGTCTATTATTTCAGGTAATTAGTTTTTTTAATACTATATTAGAACAACTTTATCCGCTTTAACTGGTTCTGTTTTGCAGATGTCATTGGATAGATTCAACTTTTTGTAAATTTAAGAAACCCAGGTTTCCTCGTGGCCCAGTTTAAGATATTGTGTTAATTTGTCATCTGGAGCACAAATTGTGTGTGCAAATTTTGCCTATGATTTTAAATTTGAATTTGAATAGATTCTTGGGTTAGTTGTTACATACATATGTTTTACTCTCAAATGCTATGTTAGCATCAGTGTTTCAAAGTTTATGAAGAAACCTCTGCAATGAATGAAGACTGTCATCGAGCAGGGACTGTAAAAATGACAGATTACAAATCCATTTCAATTAACCTATTCTCACTTTAAAGGATGGTGTACCTTAATGTGGATTGGAGGTTCATAGCTCCATGATCTTTCATTTTGGCTCTCATACCTTCCAACAGTGCAATGGATGCCATTCAGTCCATATTGTTTGTGACAGCTATTCAATTATTTCACATCCCCAAGACCATGGAAGGTTTTTATAACCATGCCTTTGAATCTTTCATGAATATTTCACCAGCTTTTTATAGGCACTACATTCCTTGTCATTGCTATTTTTTATAATTTAATTTCCCTTCTGATTTTTTTTTGTTTAAATTAGCTTAAGTTTATATCATTGCCGGTGGAAACAGTCCTATACATCCTCTTCTGAGAACAGACCTAGCTTGATTTATTTACACAAGATTCCATATCCTCTCTAAGTAACACAAGTCTCTTATTTCGGGTGCTATTACATTTTCTAAGTGGTAATATGGGGTTTACTGTGTAATGGGGGCTTTAGTGTCCTTCACTAAGTTGCTTAGCAGCATAATTGCTGATTTGAGCTGGTCCAGGCCTTGAGGATATAATTGACAGACTGGGTCAGAAGAAGGCAATGGGAGAACCAACAGGGAAAGAACCCTTTTGACCACGATCTCATCAATGTTATCTGCACATACCCATGATACTTTTGGAAAGTGCAATCATCTCACAGTGTTGTGGAGATGAAGTCCCATCTTCAAACTGAGGGCATTCTTCATCGTGTTGTGTAGTAGAACCATTTGCTAAATGGGATAGGTTCACAGCAAATCCAGCAGTTTAAACTGGGCATTCACGAGCTATCAGTGAAGCAGAACTGTACCACACCACATTCTGTGACTACATGGCACAGGGTTCCATCCATCTTCCAGTATCATCAATCTAGCTACTAGCCCTGGTTCAGTTAGGAGTGTGGAAGAGTAGGCAGGCATGAAGCTACTATTGCATAAAAGTAAGGTGCCACCCTGATGGGCTACACATCTAAGATTAAAGGATAAACAGCAAAAGTGATATGCCATAGGGAGCTAAGCAATTGATTAAAATCAGTGGATCAAATTAGGACTCCTCAATCCACAACTGGATGTGGTATGACTAGTGATAAGTCAGTTAATGGGAAGAGGTGGTTCCCATTGTATGGTAATGGTGCAAGGAGGAGACGTGTATTTACAGCCATCTTCAACTTGAAGTCCTTAATGGATTTGTAAGCTTAGCTTCTTGAGGACTCTGCCATCACAAAAGACAATTCAATTTGGATAATAAGAAACTAAGTGCTCTGGCTGCAACAAAGAATCAGTTTCCCAACAAGTTTGTGACTGTTGTGCTGAAAACTTGTCCTATAGAACTAGCTATGCCATTAGCCAAATTGTTCCAGTGTAGTTGAGCAATTAAGTTGATGTGTTTCATGGAAAATTGCAAAGTTGTGTCCTGTCCACAAAAAAAACAGAACTCTCGTCCCACCAATTATCCCATGAGTCTACTGTCAATATCAGCAAGGAAATTGAAGAATTTGTCTCTAATGGCACAATCTTCCTAAATCTTGTACTTACTGATTGGTTTGGTTCCCTTGGGATTAGTCAGCTGTGGCCCTCGTTGCATCCTTGGTTTAAATATGGATAAAAGAGCAGAATTCCAGCGGTGCGTTGACTGCCTTTGATTTCAAGACAGCTTTGGCTGTGTGACAGCATTAAAAGTTGAAGTCAGTGAAGATGGGGTAAAACGCTCCAGTGATTATGGTCATTCCTACTAGCACAATGGGTTACAATTGTTGGAGACCAATCATCTCGGCTACAGGACATCCTTGTCCTGTGCAACTCCTGCAATGTCCTTGGTCCAGCCATCTTTAGCAGCTTCATCAGTGACTTCCCCCAATAATAAGGTCATATTTTGTGTCTATTAATGAGTAATTGCACAATTATTCCATTCGCAACTGTCACAAACCAGCAACAAAAGAAACACACTGAGCATGATTCAGTGTTAAAAACTATTTTATTAATCACTACTTATGATAATACGTAAAATAAAAGTTAAAAAAAAATGTTAGTATGTTAGAATTCAAGAATGTTAAACCTCGAACGTTAACCCCAAAACTAAACTCGTCGTGTGTGTGTGTGACAAAGTCCAAAACTCCCAGTTCCTGAATGGTTCTTAAAGTTCAGTTCCGCAAGCCATAAGGTGAAACATGAGCAAGGGCTTCTTCAACAACCACCGTTGTCTGAAGATAAGATGTAGATGTAGAAAAACATAGAGAGAGTACATACGAAATCCAAATGTTCCACGATGGAACCCAAACGACACTTCAGTGTTTACTCGGTAGTGACTTCCTCACCCCGAAAAGCATCCGAACCGTGGTCGTCCACACACAAATACCTGTTTCCTTCTACAGGTCAGCAACAAAGTGAACTCCACCGGATTACTTCCAACTTCCATACATGGATTTCAGTGGCAAACACAGTTATTGTTTCTCATCCATCGATAGAGAAAACAAGCAGGCTGGTGTCTCTCTCCCTTCTCTCTCTCTCTCTTTCTTCTTCTTCTGACTTCTTCAACAACGTCATTACGTCCTTTATCTTCTATTGACGTAAGCACGCCCCACACACACATACACACACACTCTCTATCTTAAAGGGACTTTCACTGAGTCCATAACACAACTCTTTGGATATACAGCTGGACTTGTAAGACAAACTCGACAATGTTCAAGCATGAGCTGATAGGTGCTTGTGACATTTGCTTGAGTTTTGCAAGGATATAACAAGTGGAGTTTATAAAGAGGAACTTGTTAATATAGTGCATTTGGACTTCCAAAAGGCATTTAGTAAGGTGCCACACAAAAAGGCTAGTGCATAATCTAAGAGCTCAGGGTGTTGGGGCACGTAGATTGAAGGTAGGTTATTACATTAGAGATGCAGTTGGAAGTAGTGGTTTTTTTTTCATGTTGGAAGGACACAGCCAGTGGAGTGCCCCAAAGATCAGTCCTTGGCCCTCAATTATATTTACTGTCAATATTAACGACTTGGAGGAGAGGGCAGAGTTTCAGGTAGAAACAGCAGAAAACACTGGAAATACTCAGCAGGTCAGGCTGCATCTGTGAGAAGAAAAGGATTTAACATTTCAGGTTGAAGAACTTTCATCAGTTCTGACAAAGGGTATTCAGATACAGTTGTTAGCTGCTTTTCTTCCCACAGGTGTGGCCTGACCTGCCAAGTTCCAGTATCTTTTCTATTTTTACATTTCCAGTATCTGCAGTTTTGTTTTTAATTTCAGAGCATGAGGTTGCTGATGACATGAATTTAGGTTGGAGGGTATGCTGCAATGTGGATATTTGGAACCTGCAACAGGATCGGTTGAATGAATGGGTAAAAACTTGGAAAGCAAATTTTAGTGTAGGAAAGAATGAGATTGTGCACTTGGGTAGGAGGAATTAAAATGCAGATTAGAATCTAAATGGAGAGAGATTGCAAAAGAGTGGAGTACAGAGGAATCTCTGTGTCCTTAAGATAAGATCTTTATTAGTCACATGTACATTGAAACACAGTGAAATACATCTTTTGCATAGTGATTTTTGGGGGCAGCCCGCAAGTGTCGCCATGCTTCCGACGCCAACATAGCATGTCCATAACTTCCTAACCTGTATACATCTTTGGAATGTGGGAGGAAACCGGAGCACCCAGAGGAAACCCACACAGACCTGGGGAGAATGTACAAACTCCTTACGGACAGTGGCCGGATTTGAACTTGGGTCGCTGGCACTGTAAGGCATTATGCTAACCACTATGTTACCGTGCCTGCTTAAGTAAAGCGCAAAGGTTCAGCACCTTGGTGCAGCAAGTAATTTGAGTAGCCTTCATTGCTAGAGGGTTGGAGTTTAAAATAAAAAAGAAGTATTACAATTGTACAGGGTGTTGGTAAGGCTAGATCTGAAGTACTGGCTATAGTTTTGGTCCCTATTATATTAGAGGCTGTCCGGGAGAGATTCATTAAGGATGAGGGTTGTCCTATTATGGACTGTTTTTTTAAAAAAAATGTTAGACCTCTACTTTTGGAGTTCAGAAGGATGAGAGGTGATCTTACATGTTCAGATATTTTCACTAGGAGAGTCTTGAATGAGAGGACACGGTTGTAAAGATAAAGGGGCAGAGAATTAAAACAGATGCATAAGAATTTCTTCTTGCAGGGGATGGTGAATCTCTGGAATTCTCTACTCCAGAGGATTGTGGATACTAGATCACTAAGTAGGAGGTAGATAGATAATTGAAAAATTGGACCATTGAGGGCTATTTAGAACTGGCACAGAAGAGGAGTTGAGACCTGGGGCAAATCAGCCATGATCAATATGATTGGTGGGGCAGACTTGAGAGGCCAGGTGGTCTAATTCTGCTCTTTTTTTGTGTGTGCTTGTATTTCCTTTGTAACAGTAAATACAAGGTCATTTTTATTGTCACCATGCTGCATAGGAAGACTAGATGTTTTGAGGCAAGTAGTCAACAAATGTTTCAAGTTTATTGTGCAGAAAAGTAACTTAAATTTAAAATTCTCCATCAATCTTTGTGTGAATTTTGGTCACAAGTCTGAATTATGCTAGTTGCTTTGAGTGTCTAGTAACAATAATTCACAGCAGGCAGTGTTTATAATAATAAATTCTAGACAGAAGGCTTTGGACATGTATAAGGGTTCATTTCCAAAAGGTGAATTTTATTGAAGCCATATGCATGTACTATTTCATTTAGTGCTATGATCATTGGTTCCTATTCAATCATTTAACATGCCCTGTATGAATACATTGTATTCTGCAATAAAATGAAAAAAATTGTGGATTAAACAAACTTTGTACAAATAATATTTGTATTCTATGGCTTCATTGTATGAAGAGGTTACGACGGTGGTAAGATGCTGGCTAATTAGATGAAGAGGAGGAGGATGGATTGGTTGTGTGCTGCTGTCAAAGTTGAAGGTGCTGGAAATTATTCAGCCTTCATTATGATCTTGTCCAGGGAGGACTGCAAAGCCAATTTTGTCAAAATGAAACATTTGCTCAATTAAACTTCCCCATCATAAATTATTTCAACTAATCTTTTTGGAAATTTCTTGGCTGCCTTCTCATCAGCGTCATCAGTCTCACTACTCAATTTCACATTATGCAAAAACATAAGAGCCTCAAACCAGCAAATTCCCCCCACACCCAAGATTTGCTGTAAGTGTTTCCTCTGTTTTACCCTTAACTTTAACTTCTGTGTAGAGACTTCTAGCTGCCTTCTAGATCACCTGAAGGCTAAACATCATGCAGCATTGATTTTGATTCTGCATCCACAGTTAATAATTTTTCCATTTCCAAAAACACTTGAGATCATTGCTTTGTAATCTTGGTGGATTTTATTGAACTGATCCTTTCACATGTTCTGTATTTGTCCTCAATTAATTATTAACAGTGGGTGTGATTAAATTCAAAACATGTTGATGTTTGTCTGTATAATGTTGCAATATCAAGTTTTTTTTTCTCTAGCCTGATTACATTATGTATCCTATCACCTTTTGGGCTTGATTGCAAGAGCAAAAGCTGAAATTGCTTCAACTTACTAAGCAGCTACATAAAGGGTGATCCCAATTGATTGTGACATGAAAGATCACTGCATAATCTATTCAAGTAGGCACAAGTAGTTCCAGCTTGTATGCATGTTACTGTAACAATCTGTTTAAAAAATGCTATTTTATTAGATACAATGTTTTCATTTTTGTTTGTATTTCCAGGATGAAGCTAATAAGAATGGTGGAAAGTGGATTATCCGTTTGCGAAAGGGGCTTGCATCACGTTGCTGGGAAAATTTAATTTTGGCAATGTTGGGGGAGCAGTTCATGGTTGGAGAGGAGATATGTGGAGCTGTTGTTTCAGTTCGATTTCAGGTATCCCTCTTATGGAGGAAATTGTTTGCCAGTTTTGATTTTGAAGCCTGGTATAATGTTAACTCTCAATAGTCATTGTGCTTTATAAAACAAAACTGAGTTATGTTAAAAATATTGCTTAAAGGTGTTTGGACATTTTGGGTGAGCTCAAAGTGTGATTGATTAATATTTAATAATATTGTGCTGGGACGGGCAGAATGTAGGAATTAAAAGTCAAAAGTAGTTTAAAAGTACACCCAACACTTTTGGCCAAATTGAACATTTTAGGCATGTATGTTAATGGACTGTTTTTAATATGTACACATTTTAGAAGTGAAAGCTGCTTAACCAGTTAACCCCAATCCAAAAGTGAAACAAAGTACATTAAAGTGTTTACTTAAAAATATTTTTTACACTGGAACTTTACATGTTTTTAAGTCCGAGTTTCTGTGATCTGACCTGAAAAACAAGTTGTTGGCCAAGAAAGTTTATTGCTGTGGAAAAGTTGAGCAAGGAGCTTGTGCCTGTTTGTTCTGGTGTGTTTTATATTTGAAATCAGGAATGAGTTGCATTAACATCATGTGCCGCATCCAGCCAGCACCAGTTGTGGTTTTTAGTGTTTTCATGCTCATTTGTGGGATCTAATTTCTGTGTTGACTGAATTGCTGTCTACAGTTCATAAAATGGAGGTGCCTAGTACCTGCAGCCAATGAAGTTCTTAATATTTTTGGAAAGTTCATAGCTGTCAACATTATTTTCAGACTTTGTATTCACTGTGCATGTTAAAGAGGATCCCTATATCGAGGATACTAGGAAGCTCTCCTTTTCAGTTATGAAATTTCAGTGAGGGGATGTGACCGAGGACATGAACAACAAAGCCCTAAGTGTCTGGATCCTGTGCCAGGATAAAGTTTAATGACTGTATGCACTTAATCAATTTTGTTAAACAGATTAAGCAAATCCACCATCTCTCAAAAAGTGCGCCACTGCATTCAGCTGCCTAACATTCTTAAGCCCAGCACAAAACTCAGACTCAAAATGATTCCAGCAGTCTCACTCATATCTATCACTTTTTCCACATTCCCAATTATCATACTATGTAGCTACATTATACAGCAATCAGTAAGTTACCGTTTTCTCTTGTATGAGAAGGTGGCACACAACTGTCACCAACAGCAACAGATTAATGGTGGCATTACTCTGTGCAGTGGTCTGGAGAAGGTGGTGTTGGTCTTTATTAGGGTGCAGGCATAGATTCAGTGATCGTTGAAGATAAGGTAAGTTTCTGTCTTGCATAATCCACCTCAAAACCCAGCTTGCCCTCATCCAAAAATTCCTTCTGGTTTGCAAGATCAAAAGTGTTTACCCTTTCCTTGCTCTCTTTCTCACTATTATCACTACTTTATATTATGTAAGACTTCCCTTCTGCTCAGGGCCTGGCTCTAAATTAGGAAGAAATTGAAGATAGTTTGTCACTCTATCAGTTCCTTATAATCACCAGATAGCGTCACTACATGGTCAGTAGAGGGCAGTTTTGAGTCACTCTTTGCATATTGAGTTACTATACCAGGCATGATTGATGTGTACCTGGGTGAAGGGTGAATTATGAACCAGCTTCCCGGAGTACAAGATTGCACGCAAGTTCTGCTCCTGAGAATTTGTGGCCTTGCAGCAGAAGGCTCATTGATGTGTTCATTAGGATGCCTTGGTGTTGTCAGATTTACCTGAGAGAAATATTGTAAAGCATAATTCATTCCTTATAATATCAAAAAATGGTTAAGAACACTGGATATAGCTTTGGTAGTGAAGACATGCTCCAGAATAAGCTACTCCTGTAGCCAAGCTATTTCCTGGCATTTACAAATCTCTGTGGGAACAGCAGTGTGGGAAATTGCCCAGGTATGTCCAATTTACAAAAAGTGGGACAAACTCAATCTGACTAATTATTGCTTGAGTTAGTCAACTCTACCATCAGCAAAGTGATGGAAAGGTGGTGTTAAATGTGCTGTCAACCTGTAGCAAATATGGTACTATGATTCACAAAGGGCAGCAGGAATAAGCAAGTACTTGCAAACTGGTGAATCTAACATCAGTGGTAGGGAAATTATTGGAAAAGATTCCAGGGACAAGATTAATCTACACTTGAAAAGGTGAGGATTACTCAAGGATGGTCAGCATAGCTTTATTAAGGGAAGATCCTGTCTAATTGCGACTGAATTTTCCAAAGGCATAATTAAGTCTGTCAATGAGGGTAATGCTGCTGATGTAGTCTATGTACACTTCAGAAAGGCTTTTGACAAGATCCCATGTGGGAGATTTATCTAAAAGGTAAAAGCCCATGAGATCCAGGGCAATTTGGCAAATTGGATCTAAAATTGGCTTGGTTACAGCCAGAGGGTGGTGGTCCAGGATTGTTTTGTGATTGGAAGCCTGTGACCAGAGATGCAGTTTAGGGATCAGAGATGGGACCTTTACTGTTTGTTATATACATTAATAATCTGGATGTCAATGTAGGAGGGATGATTAGTAAATTTGCAAGTGGCACAAACATTGGTGGTGGTGTGGATAGTGAGGAAGGTAGTCTTTGGATACAGAACAATATTGACAAGTTGCAAAGATGGGAAGAACAACAGCAGATGGAATTTAATCCAGAAAATACGAGATGAAATATTTTGGGAGGACTAATAAATCTGGGATATACACAGTAAATGGTGGAACCATAGGAAGTACTGAGTAACAGAGGGACCTTGGTGTACATGTCCCAGAATCCCTAAAGGCAGTAGCACAGGTGGATAAGGTGGTGAACAAAACATATGGTAAATGTGCAACTACATAGAAAAAACTTAAGTTAGGCCACAATTGGAGTACTGTGTGATTCTAGTTGTCACATTATATATAGGAAGGATGTGATTGCACTGGAGAGGGTGCAGAGGAAATTCACCAACACTCCATGTTACTTGGCATGGAGTGTATCAGTTATGATTAAAGACTGAACTGGCTGTTCTTGGTGGGGCGAAAGCTGTTTTGAATGTCCAAAATTATGAGCAGCATAGAAAGTGTAGATAGTGAGAAACTTTAGCAGATGTGTCCATTACAAGAGGGCATAAGCTTAAGGTAAGACGTAAAAGATTTATAGGGGATTTGAAGAATGCCTTTTTCAGCCAGAGGGTGGTTGAAGTTTGGAACGCACTGCCTGAAGGGGTGGTAGATAAGGCTTTGCCACATTTTAAGAAATGTTTAATTGAGAAATTGAAAAGCTGTTGCATAGAGGTCTACAGTAGTGTACTATATGGAACCAACCATTATAATGAAGGAAAGGATGGGCTTCTAGCTCTGCACACAGGTCAGAGATGGAGTCCTTAAAAATTCTTTCTTGGGATCTGAGTGGTGCAAACAATGCTAACATTTATTGACTATTCCCAAATGCTGTTTTGAAGGTGGTGGAAATGAACGTTGCACAATCATCAAACATCCAGGAAGGTCAATGATAAAGCAGCTCAAGATGATGGGCTCTAGCATATTACCCAGGGGATGCCTCAGGGCCGGGAAGATAATGGTTGGTTCCATAGAGTACATGATGCAGCACCTGAGGCTAAAGTCTGTGTTTTTAATAGTGAGCAGGCAGAAGTTACCTAGTGCTTAGGTGCTGTAGCAGATTCCTGCTAAGAAGTTCCTACTGCTGCCATTATGGAATTGGTATTATCTGGTACTTTCATAGCATAAACATTCCTTGATACTTATCAGCTCATGCTTCAATGTTGTTGGATCTGTGATCTGTAGAATTAATGGTATATGGAAAGAGGGCAGGAAAGCCAGCAACAACCAGCAGTCATAATGTGCATGCATTTTACAATGCTGTCTGTGGTCCAAACACCTCAGGACCCACTTATCAAATGTCAAGAATGGAAGAGAGCTCAGATTTGCGGGGCTGCCAAAGCATCTGGGAAGGAATGCCTTGAAAGTTTCAACTCTGACTCTTACTTCTGACGTAAATGCCCTTGATTCCATCCCACAGCACACTGCTGCAGTCTTGGCACTACCCCAACCTGGCAAGTATTTGAAAAGGCCATCCAGTAGTTGACAAACAAGGTCTCTCGAACAAATGAAATCTCTGCTCAAGTTCTAATACATGGCAGAGAAGCAATTCTGGTACAAATTCATGTCCTCATTGGAGAGGGGGGAGAGCATATTAGTGGATCTCAGCTCCTGTAATTATCTCCATCTTTAAAAAAGGAGATGAATCCAACTGCATTAATTATAGAGGGGTCTCCCTGCTGTCTGCCACAGGGGAAATCATTTGAAGAATTCAGCTTCTTCCAGAGTTGCAGTGTGGATTTTGACCATCAAAAGCAGAATGGACATGATGTTAATTGTGCGACAAATGGAAAACAAAGGATGATATAGGAAACCTCCCAAAGACTTCGACTCCAACTGAGTTTATAGAGAATCCTTCTCAAATTTGTCTGTCCTCAAAACGAATTCTTCACCATCCTCCTTTTGCTCCATGATGACATCCAAGCCAGAGTTCTTACTAATGGATACATTATAGTATCAATCTTGGTGCAGAGTAGGGTTGAGCAAGGCCATGTCATACTAATTCTCTTCAGTCTTCCTTGCTACAATACTTACCCTGTTTTCCCCGACCCCCACCCCATCACCCATTTCCAATAACCGCCCTGCTGTCTACTGAACATGAATGATTGTATAGATCAAAGATACAGACAACCTACAGAGCACTGAAGAAATCTTACCAATGTTGCATCCTGTAAACTCCTCCAAATCCAGCAGCAGGATATACATACCAACATCTGTGTCCTCTTCAGGCCATCTCTGGCTTTGAGACTCTGATCATACTTGACCAACTACAGTGGGCAAGCCTCATTGTCTGAAAGTCACCTATTCTTCATATTGTTATATCTGCTTGTGGTTTGATACTCACTCCTATGAAGAACTTTTTGATATTAATGGTGCTATATAAAGGCACATTGCTACTGGTTTGATTTCAATGCTGTTGCCAATGAATATATTACCAGAACTCACTCAGAATTCTCTTCTATTACTAGGAGGATATTATCTCAATATGGAATAAGACTGCAAGTGACCAAGCTACAACAGCACGCATACGGGACACATTGCGACGTGTTCTAAATTTACCACCCAATACCATAATGGAATACAAGACTCACACTGACAGTATCAAGTGAGTATGACCTGTTAGCAGAATTGCTTGGTACGAAACGTTCATTGGCTATTGACTTCAATATTTTTAATTTAACATTGTGCAAAAATGCACAAATTGGGTCATGTGAGGAAAAATGGAAGTAAGTAAATGGAAACTCTGTTACACATTCACGTCAGTGGGATCATGGGCAGAGAGGCAGATGGTGAAATGAAAAGATTTGATAGATACACATTGATGTTTTCATTCTCCTAATGTTCACTCCATGTTTTTTTCAATCAAACTAATGGAGTGTTTTCATTTTCTTTTGTTGTAATCCATTTCAAATCACCAGCCTGAAGGATCTGAGGTTGCAACAATCATTATTCACTTCATTTATGTTGCTTTGAATGTAACTTTTAATCTGTTATTAGATCTTGTAAGCTACAAGTATAAAATACATATTTAAATAATTGACCAGAAACTTAAAATGTATTATCAAGATGGTTCAGGTGTTTTCATTGTAGTTCCTGGTAGTACTAGCACAGAATGTATTAATGTCAGAAGAAACTTCAGCCAAACTGGAAGGACAAGCATTATTTGGAATAGGAGTTCCATAGTCCTAATTAGCTTCATGGTGGATGGTAGCCCCAGTTTAAAAAAAACTGCATCTAACTCAGTACTAAATCCTGTTACTCCAGAAATCATGGAAACATTTATGGGGAAATAGAAATAGTTGTTAGTAAAGGATGTAACTAGGCTGAGGCATATTATTATTTCATAGCTAAAGTTATTTTACTCTGTGGCTTTTGCATGACATATGATTACGTTACTGGTGCTAAAAGCCCAAAATGGACATTTGATCCATTTTCTAACACCTACCCAATAACCACAGACTTCATATTCTATGTTAGAAAAACCAGAAACTGAAGGAGATTGAAAGTATGGTTGACAGTGGATAGTGACAGTTGACAGTATAAATACAGAAGATATACCCACTCCTAAGTCTGAAAATAATATTTTAATATTTCCTTCCCTAGAGTTTCCCTCTATACCATTCAACCACCCTGGCTGTACTTTATTAAGACAGCTAATATAGTTAAACCAAAACTGATAATTCATGAAATTTTTGAACTGAGTTTAATCCAAATTTGACATAAGTGATGAAGGTAAACCTACTATTGTTTGCCTTCACTCATGAAACTGATCAGATATTCACTCGTGGTTTAAGAAGAAAAACCCAAACTGGCCATTGATGATTTTGTAAACCATGTCGTGTGCAATGAACGCAGCCTTTGTCATGTTGAAATGTAAATTTTTGATTTTAACTAAGTAATTGTACTATAAAGTGGCCTGAAAATCTTGTACTTAATTACATGAAGTTTCTGAGTGCCACAAGCTATCATTGCTGCTTGGTATAAAATTTGGCCTTTAGATAAAGCCAATTTTATTTTTGTGTATTGTATTTTCTTTACCTGAATACTTCAAAATGAATGGGATTTAAAATAATTAAAAATTACTTATGAATCTTGATTTTATTTGATTCTTACACTCGTTAAAGTTTTAAAAAAAATGGTTTCCTGTCTGAGAATTCTTGATTGTGATTAACTGCTCGGCCAGTTTGATGACATTGCACCTGCTGGGCCTCAGGGTTCTTGCTGAATTGACAGCAACAGGTTTCCAAAACAGAAGTACTTCTTGCCACAGAGATCAATAGATCTTTGTTGGGAGTGCTTCAAGGTCAGCATGAAACACCATCGCTTCACTGCGGATTCTGAGCCACTAGTCTTGTGGCTTTCCCATTGTATTACCCACAGTGATCTTGAGGACTGATTTTTAATATTATTACACTTTCTGGTGAGCCGTAAAGACATCTTTGATAACTTCCCAACCTCTCTGTTGTTAAACAATATTGAATAATTTGTCTAATGAAATAATTGGCTTAAAGTGGCATTAGTGTAGAAAGCTTTGTTGTCAATTGTATTGGCCAGATTATTGTACAAAAATGGTTTTTGAAGATATCTGAGCTTCACCTGATTTTTAAGCATTTAATGAAATTAGGGAAAATGGATTCAAGATTGCATTTCCTTGAGGTTCTAATGCTATTGAGATGTCCTGAAACTAAGTACAATTTTTACATGTTTTGGAACTGGCATTCTTGGTCAAAAACAGTTTTGGATTGATAATCAGAAATCATCTTTGTTATTTTTGCAAAATGTGATTGTGCCAGTTTTCCAAACTTAATATTTGTTAATTAGACCATGTACATTATTGCTTCCTGGTCCCTCACTTCACATTTTCTCTTAAGGTTTCACCCCAGGTTCTCTGACGATGCTTATAAACACAGTAAAGAAATATGGGCATAATCATGTGAAGCAGTGATTTTCAAAATGGGTGCTTGGATACCTGGGTCTAGCCAGAATTTCCAGAGCTAATTTTGTTAAGTACTGCCGTTCTCTCCATCCCTAAATATTCAACCTATTCCAATCAAGTACTTCCCTGCTCACCACTCTGCATATGATGCCAAAGGGTTTGGATGTTTATGGCTCCAACTGCTTCCCTTTTCATAAAATAATTATTCACTGCTGTGGTGAATGCCTGGAATGGAAGGCAGGCACTACTTGATATGAGTAGAATGGGCAGGAGGGGAGTCAAAGAATAAAAGGCCTATTTGCTCTGTTTGAAGAATGAGCAGCTTTCACCACTCTCCACCACTTTCCTTATGTCCACCATTTAATCTCCCTTCGTGCCAGGATCAAACCCAGATTTCGTGATGGAAGGAAGAAAAACAAAGTGAGTATGCGAATCATAGGCTTCAAGTCAGTTCATTAACACTGGCCTTGACACAGGTGTGTTACTTGAAACTAGGAGAAAAATTGGAAAGCCTGAAAAACTTTGTCTCCATATTGAATACAACAAATACCTCATCACAGCTGCCATTTGACAACAGACTCTGCAGTGAGAAGCAGGCACATCCATTTCACTGATCTGTAAGTAAATACCTATTTTCTTAAAAGCATTATCAAAGCATCCTTTTTACAGGTAACCATTACATATAGAGTATTGATAGCTCAGTTGGTAGAGCATCAGACTTTTAATCTGAGGGTCCAGGGTTCAAGTCCTTATTCAGGTGCTGACTTTACAACACAAGGTTTACATCCTTAATCAACGCCAGAAACATCGCTGATCGTGTTCAAGATTTCTTATCTATGGGCGGCACGATAGTGTAGCGGTTAGCGTTACGCTATTACAGCTCCAGTGACCCAGGTTCCATTCCGCCACTGTCTGTAAGGAGTTTGTATGTTCTCCCCATGTCTGCATGGGTTTCCTCCCATATTCCAAAGACATACAGGTTAGGAGCTGTGGGCGTGTTATGTTGGCGCCGGAATAGTGGCGACACTTGCGGGCTGCCCCCAGCACATTCTCTAACACAAAAAGACACATTTCACTGTGTTTCGATGTACATGTGACTAATAGATAAATATCTAAATATCTATATTATATGGTATTATTTAGATGGAGGAGCTGACCCATTTTGGAAAGGATCCTTCACTAAAAGTTTTGACAATCACTCATGTAGAGCTATGTCCCTTTGTAACTGGTTATTTAATGCATTTAACCCCTTGAGCCTGTTTTGCCATCCTTAAATAATGGCTGACCTTCAGCTTGACTCCTTTTATCCTTTGAGTTAGGGCATGATCCTAGAGCAGTTCAGAAATTGATGTCGTGAAAGCTTTCCCCTCGATTAGAATTTTCCCCTATAATCTCCGCAGAATTCCAAACCATCTATCTGTGTCATCAAGTCCTACATGAACCACAACCATTTACTGTCCTTTGTACAGACTTGTAGCTACCACAGGACGTCCTGAATACTGGCACCTTAGAAGTTTTGTACAGTTTCAAAATCTAGATCTCGTCAGGTTAGAAATTATCCTCCTACCACAGAATTTGCTACCATGTCTATTTTGGTTATTTGTCCAGCGCTTCTTGTGATGTGTAACTTCTGTGCTTGAAGTGGTATCACCTTCTAAGCAGTTTTGTTTATTGATACCTTGTATATAGAACTAATTCAAAGACCCATCACAACTATTGTATCATCTCCACAACAGCATACCAAGATTTTACTCAATGCCATCTCATGAATCTGCACCACCAGGGTTCAAATAGGGAGCAGCACAATGACCTACATGTTGTTTTTAATCATACACACATTCCCTAGGAGGTGCATTGCCAAAATTCTGAAAATTTCCATCTAAAAGCATTGCAGCTATAAGTAAGACCTTCAAATTACTGCAGCATTTCAAGGTAAATATTCCCATGAGGGCTAGCACCTTCTCAGGAAAACCTTGGCTCCTTGCCAATGATGGATGCATTTCAAACAAGGTAAACATTTTCTGCCATGGAAAGTGATCCAAATCAAATTTCTGAAATGGGCGAGGATGCAGGTAAATGCTATTGTTTGAGTTTGAAAGCTCTGTGGCTGTATTGCTTTAAAAACCAAATGATTTAGGTGCATTATGTTATGAATATTAATTTGTCCAGGAAAAACAGCCTCCTTCCCCATAGGTGATTTCATCACACATCTTCATTGTGGCTTGTAATGTGAGAACTGTTTGATAGTGGACAAAAATTGATGAAGTTAGCTTAGATTTTGCAATTGTGACAGAAGTGAAATTGTTACACTGTCAACTTTAGAACCTATAAATGCTTTTCGCTGCATTTTTAAAAAAGCTCTGGAAATATTATACTTTGCATTAGGCTGTTTTTTTTTAAAGACACAAAATCATTACTGCCGAATAGTTCAGTTTCTTTTTGAAAGATAGCTTTTGCGCTGGTGAATTGTCATTCTTACAGATATTCTTGCAAAATTCAACAATGCTTGTTTTTGAAGTTTGAATTTGCTTATGTATGTTCCAGTCACTACTTCGTGATTTGTAAAATGGTAGTTAAAACTTCAACTTGTTTGTTGTCTGTAAGAAATCTTCAGTGTGACTGGCTGCTCAGCCTGCTTGAAGACTTTGGTGCTGCTGGAGATCACTGAGAACTGGCGCCTGACATGGAAAAGGAAAGGCCATGTCATAAGTAGCTAAACTCTTGTGGCTTAAAACTTGTGAGAAACAGATAGAAGGGGTTGAATCCACATTTCCTTGGTTGCAAAAATGACTACACTTCAAAAGTACTTCATTGGGTGTAAAGTGAATTTGGATGGCTTGAGGTTATTACAGCTGCTTATATAAATACAGGTCTTTCTTTCTACCTTCTGCATCTGCTCTATGAGCCAATAGATATAAGATATCTTTATTAGTCGCATGTACGTCAAAACACACAGTGAAATGTGTCATCAGACTGTTAGAATGGAATCTATCTTTGCTAAGTTATTTTAGTTTATGTGCCGCTAATTAATCCCATTAATAGAGACGAGACTGCAGATGCTGGAATCTGGAGCAACACACAAAACGCTGGAGGAACTCAGTCCATGTTTCGGGCTGAGACCCTTCATCTGGAGTCTCAACCTGAAACGTTGACTGTGCACATCCTTTCATAGATGCTGCCTGGTCTGCTGAGTTCCTCCAGTGTTTTGCATGTTAATCCCATTAATAGTTTATTTCCTTTTTAAAATCTCACTTTTATCCCAAAGGTTTCTCAATTGCTCAACTAGATTATTCAAAGCATCTTAGTTTAAATATCCTGACATGAATTGCCCAGACTTTTCTGATGGTTGCAAAACCACAACTCACCTTCTTGCTTGGTAGGCATTCATTTTAGCAGATCTTCCAACTGCAGATTCCTCAACAAAACTTCTCCCACCTCATCAGCAAAGTCCTTTGTAGTGCACAACTTTCTGGGTGTATCGGCCATCATGGGGCAGAGCTAGAATGAGCTCAGTCCGCAGATGCTGAAAAACTGACAGCCAGCGAAACCTCACCGCTGGTTTAGCTGGCTGTCAAAAACATTGAATATTTAAATGTCTCTGACATTTGGAATCATTCAAGAACATATAAATGTTGATAGAAGTTAAGCAAATAATTAAATCTAAATTATTTTTAAAAATGTAGAAACAGTTTTAAATTAAATTTACTTAAATGTTTTAATCATTTAAATTACCTGAAATGTGCCTTTCTTCCTCATAGTTACTTCTTTGTATTGAACTGAAGGATTTGCCGAATCTCTGTTTCAAGTGGGTTTAGAACATGATGGTTGAAAAAAAATTTTTTTAAATTACAAGATATACTGATTCAGCCTCTGGCATATGTTCAACAGGCATATTCACCAGTGCTGTAAGTGTCAAAACTTGCAGGATGTTAATGCTCTACTATGGTCCTTGAGGAGTCCAGCAAAGAGATGTAATCAGCAAAACCTTAGTGAAAGGCTGTCTTGTAGCTACTTGTGTGTCCTTGTGCAAATTCCCAGCTTCCTAACAATTGTACGGAAAATGCTGGCTAGCATTTTGCATGGAAATCTAGGCCATTGTGTTCTCTGGGACTAGGTTTGGAGTTTTGGGCATCTTTAAGCCCAGCTTTGAGTGGTTGAAAGTTTCTTCCCACTACTTAAAGATTAATTCCCTTTTTTGAATGGCAAGGATGACTGCACACCTTGCTTGGAACAGTTTTGTCTTTCATTGGGCTTAAAACATTCTGGTTCTAATTCCAGAGGCACAACATAACACCTTTGCCAACAACTGATATTTCCTCTGTACTTTGCTGTGTTGCAGGATTTTCTCCATATTAAACCTATTCAAAAGGTGCAGGTTGTAACTTGCTTTAAGGTATTGCATAATCTTTAAATCTAAGGAACAAATTTCCCATTTCACTGTATGGAAGATTTTATTGTGACGTCACTTTCTAGTGTTTTAAATGTTGCAAATTTTTTTTTGTTCAGTGCATTGATTATGTATGATATTTGATATGATTCTCACAACATAGCAATGGGACTTGTACCAACAGCAAGAGAAAACTGAACTGGGAGATGGTTTCTTGGGTCTACTGTTATTCAGGAAGTACAGGATCAGATCATTCAGTCTTGAGAGAACAGATGTCAATTATTTTCAAGTGGGATAAGTAATTAATTGATGATATGTGAAATGAAGTACAATGAAACAATTCACAAAATACTAATGTCTAGAAATTTAATGGCATTTCCATCCTCAATTTTTTAATAAAATTTGCAATTTGGATTGTTCAATTTTTATTTGCAAATATCATTGTTTACTTTTTATATTTATTTAGCTTGAAAGATGATGTTGACATAGAGAAAGCAAGTTCTTAATTTTCTTGAATGTTTAATTTATGGTACTTTGTGCTCTAGTTGACTGCAAGTGCATGTAAATTCAGTACAGCCGATAGCATTTCACTTAAAATCAGCTGTAAGCATGCATTCTGATCATTGTCTGCTATTTATTAGAATAATGAACTGTATTAGGTAAGCCATTTGTTTGAAAGCGGATGAGCATATGAATTTCACCTTTTGCTGAAATTCCTATCCTATCCATATCCCATTATTAAGCAAAGTTCTAAATTTATCAGAAATCAAAACAAAAAAAAACTGTAGGTGCTTGAAATCTGAAGTAAAAACACCACTAAATACTGGAAATACTTAGTTCTGATGAAAGATCATGGACCTGAAAAATTAACTGCTGCTTGATCTATTGAGTATTTTCTGTCTGTGTATATTTATTATAATGCATTCACTGTTGTTATCTAATAAAGGACAGAAATTGTATTTCATTGTCCTGGCTTCCTTGGAAGTGCAGTAGAATTTTAAGTTGCTGTTCCACCTGACTGTGAGGCAACCATAAAATATTTAGTGTCTATTTCTCTAGCTATTAATGTTGAGATTTTCATAATCAAACTTTCCATAATCATAATCAATTGTTGAACAGTAACCTCCTAATCTATCGTGCACACTTCCATCAAGTCTATTTAAATCATGGTAATTTATTCTGAGATTTTTTTTTACAGTAGTTTTGGTTAAACCATACAATCTATTCTCTAAAATATTGGGACCTAGTCTACAATTTGTCCTCTGGCAGCAGTGACTTATTGTTAGTGACCAAAAAAATAGCAATCCTTCTGAGACTGTACTTGATTTGTGATTTGATTTACAAACCAACAGATTACATAATTATTACAGTCTGTTGTTGGCTTAATGCAGGTTTATTTGTGTGTGGTGCTTTTTGTTCAACATGTTTTGGTCAGGTTGAAATTTACTTTTGATACTGACCCATGAGAGCTTAAAGTTCTTGACATTCTAAGAGTAAAAGATCAGAGTCATAAAATTTATAACACAGTAGGAGGCAAATTGGCCCATTGCAGTATTTTCAAAGAGAAATGCTTGTGTTGCAATCTCATCAGATATGCAATGTAGAACCACATAAATTGCTACTTGTGTTTTGTGTTGCCTTCCTAAGTTTTGCTGTTTTGTTTATAGATTCAGATAAACAGATTTGTAAATCACCTAGACTAATCCTCAAATACATTTTAATTCCTGAATGAAATGAAAAGAATAAGGGATTTTGGTAATTGATCTTTTATTAATGTAATGGGCACTAACCACATTATGGATATTTTAAATGACTAATGGTAAGGGAATCATTGTTTTCAGCTCATACCTTAATTTTTCTGCAGCATCAGCCATTTACTTCCTAGCTAGTTTACCTGGCTGTAACCCTTGATGGACAAAGAAGATCTGAGAAAAATAGTAATGAAGACAAAGGCATGCAAAAATCTTTTCAGTAAGCAAAAAGGGCTCATCATAACCTGCAGTTGTTGGAAATTTGCATGAGTGCATTTTTCTTAACAGCTGAGCATGTTTGTGGAGCAAAATATGTGGACATGGACTTTAAAGTTGAACATTTATAACTGGAACCCTTCAATTAACTCCTTTTCCTTGGACCAAGTTTTAAGCTAAATTTGCCCCCTCACTTTAGGAGGGGAATTATAAGTGGAAAATTGCTTGAGAAGGTATGCACCAATCCAAATTAACTCACCAGCTGCACATTTCATAACTGTGTTCAGAAAATGACAATACACCAATCAGTTCCTCACTGATGACTCCACCATGCTTTGACCTCCTATGTCTTCAGTGTGTCATTTTCAACTTATTTAGGATTGGGTTATGTTTCAGTGCAGCCAATCAACACCACTAGGGCCTTCAAGACAATTCAGGCAGTAATTGTGGCATTGTTCAAGTATCAATGCTTATGATCGAGGAATATCCATAAAGTCAGTAGTGGGCCCATGGGAAGTCCACGGCAGTGAATATGCAGATGCTAAATAGGTACTGTCATGAAAAAAATTACACGTTTTTTCAGTGGACATCTATTGATGTGTCCATTCTAAATGTGCTAATTGGTCTCCATTCTGAGATAAGATGCAATTTTTCATTGCATTATTAGACTCACAATGGACCGTATGAGCTAACTGCCGTACCAATAAGATATTAAATGTTACTGAGTTCTTTAAGGACTAGCCTCATTTTGACCTTTACTTAATGGCTCATTGCTTCCATGTCAGCAGATTGCAAAATGTCTTGTCCTTTGTGTATGCTAGCCTTGTATGTTTTTGTTTGTACTATTTTAAAAATTCATTCATGGTATATGAACATCATTGACAAGGCCAACATTGCAAATGCCCTGAATTGCATGGTCACTTCAGGGCAAAGCTTTAAGTCTGGAGTTGCATATAAATCACTCTAAGTATGAACCAAGAAAAGCTTCCTTAATGATATCATAAAAGCAACTGGATTATTATGCCAATCCTGATAGTAGATTTTTATTTCAACTTTATTTAATTGGTGTGTGAGTTCTGCTTGCTAGCTGTGTCAGTGACACTTCCCATCACGTTGCTGATCATTGAGAGTAGGCAGACTGGACAGTAAGCAGAATGAATCTGTCGTTTTTGTGAACAGGACATACCTGGGCCATTTTCCACATTATTGCGTAGATGAGTGTATTACTGTATGAGAGCAGTAGCTCAAAATCGTTGTGATAATGCACATCCAAGGGAACTTTGCAACAGGATAATGCAATCATTAAAAATTGAAATTAAACTTTCACGTACTAATTGTTAAACTTTTTGCAATTTTGTGGTAGCTATTACTTACAGACTCATGGTATCATACTTTTGCCTAGCTGCATCAGGAAGTAAATTTACCACACTTTTTTTCTACTTTTCAATAAACCATCAGAAAGTTGAAGTATTTGTATTACCCCAAACTAAAGCAAAAACATCATTTTGAGGTGCCATCATCACCAGCAGAATTGTATTCCACTACAGTCACATCCTCAAGGCCCACTCTACTAATAACATCAAACTTGGGAACTATTCCTAGTTCAATAAGCAGTGTAGAAGATTATCCCAAGAGCGGGACAAATGAGGAATAATGGGGATTACCACCACCTGAAAGTTGCCCTCTATACAGCCTTGGAAATATCTTGCTGTTCTCAGTTATTGGACAAATGTTGAAACTACCTATGTAACAGTACTGTAGAAGGTAGAAGACTTTTGCATCATAGAATACTGTGCTGCAGTGTGATTTGATCATGAGTTCAAGCCTTTGGTTTATCCCCTAATTTATCCCCTATCATTGCTTGTCTAGTGGCATTGGGTCTTCTGGTCTTTATGTGTTTAACCTTAAAATGTAGTTTTATTTTAACATTCAGAGGATAGATGTAATCATACTTAAAAGTGAAATGGGAAAGAGGACATTTATGCAAGCACAATTGGAGCTTGTGACTCTTAATTGTTGTGTATTTAATTCCAGTTGGTATCTTGTGTTTAATTTGTATCTTGATTAACTCAGTCTAGTTATGTTTTAATTTTGGATAATACAGATATTTCAACTTTCTGATGGTTTACCAAGAAGTGTGGCAAATTTACCTTCTAATGAAGCTGGGGCCAAAGTAATAATATCATAAGTCTGTAAATAAGTTACCAAGAAATTGCAAAAAGTTTAACATTTAGTACTTAAGAGTTCAATTTCAGTTTTCAATGATTCATCAGCACTGCATTATCCTATTGTAAAGTACACTTAAATTTGCAATTTTCCTGAATTGTGGAAAAAGTTTAACTCTTGCTGTTCAATAAGCAGTGAATATTAGAACTTGAGGGCTTTTTTGAAATAAGACATGCTATTAAACTTTTTATTTTGGACATTGAGAGGTGTTACAGGTGCCATTTTGGCAGAATTCTTGAAAAGATAGCCTCCAGAAAATCGCATTGAGAAAGTAGTGGAGAGGTTTAATTATTATAATTTTTTTTGTAAAATCTCTTGTTAATGATATTTGTTTTCCAGAATCCTATTTTAGAGCATGTGATTGTTATTGCGTTCCATTTTGGATGACTTCTGAAGTTCTTGAATGTACAAAATTAGATCCTTTAATTTTTTTTTTAGTTCCTGATCATGCTTACTGTATCCCCATTGTGAATTGCATTTCCATGCGCTCTCTAATTTCTTTCATTATAATCTTCAACTGGATATTATTTATATATACACAAGTGAATGCTGAATAAACCTGTGTTGTGAATGACATTAAGATCAAATTGTCCTTGGGTAATTAGAAACATTTGATTTTGGAATTTTATTTGATTCTGAGGATACCTTTCTCTAAAGTCAAATATGAATTTCAGTGTATTAGTTTATAATCATCTTGTTTAACTACACAAGTACAGCTCACATTTTAGATGTTATTTTTTTAGGATTTGGCTAAAATTGTACTGATGATGACCTAACACAATGTGGTGTTCAATATCCTTTAGTTTAAGGAAATTCTGTATGGACTCTTGTTCATAAACACATGTTTGTGGATAATTCCACTTTCTTCCCTAAAATTTAAATTTTAGATGTGGGAGAAGTTGCTGGAGTGAGGTGGACATGGGAGTGTGTGTATTGTGAAGGATGAAGTTAAGAAATTCACTTAACCAGCAGGCGTTCCATTCTGGTGCTATGCTGGGAAGACCTTGGTGCCTTGGCACTGTTCAATTGTGTTCACTTCTGGGAAATAATGATGCATGTTCTGCACAATATCCCAAAGGGACATGGCATAAGAAATGGTGACATTGAATGTGTCCCTAATGTTAAAATCATGTTGGGGTGCAGGGTAACTTGCTACCAAAGATTTCCAGGGTTTGTGACATCCCACCCTCACTCCACTGCAGAATAATTATCATGTTTCACTCTGGGGGGCGGGGGGTGGGGGTAGCACATTTTCAGATGTATAATGCTGAAAAAATACATTTAAATATTGAACTTCTAAATAGGTCTTTTTCCTTCCATGTAATTTATCCTACAGATACTTTATATTGTCTGCCCTGTCTTGCTTTGACTCTGATTTGGAGTAATTTTCACTTGAGATATTCCTTTAATATGTTTTTATTAAACAAACCTGGAATGCTATACCATGAGGGAGAGAATAAGTTGTCTTTGTTTTCATTCCCCACTGCCACACCATTATCTCTGAAGTACCTGAAGGATCTATCCTGGAACCCGTTTGTTTCTCATTACTATTCTTTCAGTGAAACCAGCCAAAATTGCTCTCAGATGCTGACTCCTCTCAGTTCCATCTCATCACCTCCTTTCTGGATCTCCACTCTCTCAGCTGAGTCATCAGTTTTATTTTCTACTGTGTTCTCATGTCACACTGTTAGCTCCAGTATTCCTGAAGGAAGTATTCTTAATGATAAAAATAATATCACTCTTTTTATGTGCCTTGGACATTCTGCAATGTTAAAGGAGTGGTGCAGTTAGTAGAGGTGCTGCCTTGTAGCTCCAGTGACCCGCGTTCAATCCTGGCTTCAATGCTGTCTGTGTGGTTGGCATTTCATCCTGTGGCCTTGTGGGCTTCCTCCAGTACACCAAGTTCTTCCCATGTCCCAAAGGGGTCAGTTGGTAGGTTAATTGGTCACAGTAAATTGCCATAGGGTGTAGCTAAGTAGTGGAATCTTGGGGTAGGGGTGGTCAGTTGATGTGAATATGGAGAGAATAGGTTGCAGAGTAAATTAGTTGGGGAATGGAATTGCTCTGTGAGCTGGTATAGAATTACTGGACCATCGACCTGTATTATAAGAAAATATGGGATATTTATGTCATGCTTTGGTACAATAGCTGATGCCCTCCAATGGCACGATGGGTCTGAATTATGTGTCTGTATGGAAATAATGATGGAGATAAGACATGTTATATAACTTGGGTTATTCTACATGCAAATTTGAAACATAATTTGTATAATGTTTGATTCTAAAGGATATTTTCAGTTTCATTTTCTGTGGCATGGCATCTTACTAACATTTTCCAATACTGCCCCACTAGAATAAGGTGTGAATTTGATTTATTGATGAATATTATTCATAATTTACAATACAGTTAAATTATAACTTAGTCAATTTACAGTGTATTTAATGTTGTGAATGGAAGAGATTGCATGTTGTCTGAAAATCTTCAAATAATCATTATTTTTGTAAACAATTTTGGTATGCCCTGGAAATTCTGAACAACCTAGCAAATAGATTTCAAATATTTGAAAAATTTATATTTTAACTATGAAAACTCCATGTATTTTAAATACATTAATATTGTAATCATCAGTAGTTTACACCTATAATTAAAATCTCATGCTAAGATAGTCATACAGCATGGAAATGGGCCCTTCAGCCCAACTCGTCTATGCTGACTGTGTTGTCCAGTGAGCGAGTCCCATCTGCCTGCATTTGGCCCATAGCCCCAAACCTCTATCAATGTACTTATCTAGATGGGTTTTAAATTATGCTAATGTCCCCACCTTAACCACTGCTTCTGGCAACTCATTCCAAATACGCACCACACTTTGCGTGAAGAAGCTGCCCCTGATATCCTTTATAAATCTTTCACATTGGAAGAGATATTGTATACAAGGGATATTGGAAGATGTAATTCCATACGTTATTAATGGCTTAATATTTGTAACTATTAGGAGTTTATATGTGTAATTAAAATCTCATGCAGAGGTGTAACTGCAAAGTGTAACAATGTATTCTGTTCTTCCTTTGCAGAGACAATTCAAGCTTTCGAAATACAAAAATCACTTTATGAGGTCTCCATTACACTCATTTGTTTATTTGGAAGGTATGGCATGCTTTGTTCTCAAGAAACAACCACATTTTTTAAAATAAATAAATAAATAAATAACAATACTTCAGAATTGGGTGGTGTTCAACGTGAATCCCTAACAACAGGAAATTTCAGGGAAGAATTACTCTAGTTTTGGGTGTTTTCACAAAATGAATTGAATTTTTTTTTAAGTCAGGCTGGGTGCTAATGTATATGTTTCTATGCAGTTTTGCTACCTTAGTATTAAAAATTGTGAATATTGTAAATGTTGGTGTTTTGTGAATACGTTGTGGTAGATATGGGAAAGAATAAGTCTGCTTGCTGGCTGTAAGTTTGTGGTTTCACTCAATTCCTGACATCTGTCATTGATCTTTGTAATTTATTTTCACCATTTACTTTTTTTAACTTCTCAATTTTTTTTTAAATGAAAAAATTGCTACAACTTAAATCTTTATCCTGGAGTCAGAAAGAAGGCTAACTTATTTATCTGTCTGGTGCTATTTTCCAATAAAGAGCACTATATTACTGAAAGCTATGTGTTGTGTATTAAATCTGACCTTTCTCTTTGTTTACTTTAGCCCGGAGGTTTTGAATGAACAAGTTGCACATTTCTTATTACAAAAGAACAACCACAATGACTATGACAGAGGAAGAGGCTATTTAAACTTGTATAAAATTGTAACAAGTATTTAAAATGCTACTTTCAGTTAAAGATGACATAATGTTAGATCAGATATGTGGTGCTATTGAATTCATTTTTTGTTATAATGAAATGGAAAAGGCAATATTGGATGACAGCGGACTTCATGATCATTGTGTATGTATGTATTATCATGGGAAATTTGTTGGCCAGTCAGTTTTTGTCCCTCTTGAAATACAATGTACCATGGTTTAAGTAAGGTAGAATAACAAGTTGGCAAAGTATACTTGGGTTTTCTCTTTACTTTTATCAGTGCCAGGAATGAATGCTATCTAAGGTTTCATTTGTGAAAATATTAATTTGCATAGTTTCACCACACAATAAAAATGAAATAAAATCAAAAGGGAATCTCGGTGTTAAATAGCCTATTCTTATTTTGAGGTTATGACTCCTGGTTCTAGACTCCTCAGGCAGGGGAAACCTGCTTCTGCATCCATCCTGTCATGCCCTGTAAGAAATTTGTGAGTTTCAATGAGATCTTTTTCTTCCAAACTGGAGGATACAGTCCTGCTCTACTTGCTCTCCTCTCACTCAGAATATCTGCCACATCAGGAGTCAGTCTGGTGAATCTTTGTGTTCCCTCTATGGAAGGTATTTCCTCCTTGGATAAGGTGGTTAACACTGTACACAATACTCCAGGTGTAGTATCATAGTGGCTCCACATAATTGCAGTAAGGTATCTTTCCTATACTCAAATTCTCACATAATAAAGGCCTTCCTAATTAATTGCTGCATCTGTATGTTAGCTTTTGAGGACACCTAAGTCTGCACTTCTGTTTTGTACACCAAAGTGGCTGAGCTCTTCTATCTGCCATGTTGTCACCCACTTATTTAGCTTGTCAATGTTCCCTTGAAGCTTCTACATCTTTGTTGACCAATCTCTTGTATGTGACCTCATTTAAAATCCTTCTGAAAATCTGCAAGCACAACACACACTGGTTCTCCCTTATTTACTTGTTACATTCTCCAAGAGTTCCAGCAGACTAATCAGACGTGATTTCCTTTTCATAAATTCATGCCGACTCTGGTCAGTGCTCTTATATTTTTTCTCTAGATGTTCTGTATTACATCTTACATTATAGATTCCAGCATTTTCCCTACTACAGTTAGTCTAACAATTCCCTGTTTTCTTTTTCCTTCCTTTCTTAGATAGTGGGATGATATTTGCCATTCTCCATTCTGCAAGAAATAATCCTGAATCTTTGAATTTTGGATAGTGACTCGACACTGTTTGAAATTTCTTCTCATTTCAGATCTGAAAGTCAGACCCTAAAAGGGCAATGGAAGTTTGGTCACAGAGACTGACAGATCTTTAGATGTAAAGGAATTCAAGGGATATTAGAAAATGGCATTAAGGTAAAAGATCATTCATGATCTTATTGCTTGGTGGAACAGGCATGAGGACCAAAAATCCCCCTATTATTCATGTTAATGAAACTTGAATGTAGTCTGTAAGAGACATTGTGTTGCTCTTATAGGTAATCTTAATGTATCTAAATTGCTTCCATTTATTTGCATCCTTTCTGCATTTGCCCATACTAAAGAGAATATTAAAGTATTTGTTATATACCTCCAGGCAGGTATTTTTTTGATGGCCTTTACAAATTGACAGTCCTGTCTTGTGGACTGGAGCTCACATTTAATACATCTCTTTACCATCATAGATTTGTTCTGATTCCAAATGCTTAGCTTTCTCCAATTCTCTTGAGACATTATCAAATACCTGTAAATATATACATGCTTCATCTATACTACCTAGTAACAAGCTACATTCTTAAAAGAGAATGAACTCGGCTTGTCTATTTTGTAAGATTTTTTTTCAAAATTATCCATTAAATCACTAATGCTTATTTTTAGGACACTACCCCCTCCCCCCAAAAAAAACAAAAGCCTACACTTTCCTTAAAAGCCTTTATGATTGATGTTAAATATGACTTAAAGGTTTCTCTCATTTTCAATGAAATATTACAATTTCAAACATGTAGTTCTGAAAAGAATGAAAGAAATAATTTAAAATGCAGGAAGGATATGCTTCTAATTAAATGTCTTTACCATGAGATTAACATTTAATCAGATTTATAATTTACAAGCAAGAAGGCAGCAGCCAACAAAAGCACTTTTGAATCTGGATACATGTTGATTAGAACTGTATTTAAAAATGTTTAAAACAAAATCAATCAAAGGAAGTTCCTCAATGTGTATAAAGAACTGCACAATGTAGAAGCACCCCATTCTGCAAACCAGCCCATCCATGTATCTACTCCACTCAAGCCCACTCCCATTCTTGCTCATTTATTAGGATAGTTGCTATTCCCTGCTGTCTCCTCTATCCTTTCTCTAAACACATTTGTACAATTCATTTCAACTAATCTATGTAGCAAGTTCCACATTGTCACCACTCCCGTGATGATGATACTTCTGACTTCCCTTTGTGATTTCATGGTGACCATCTTGTATTGAGGATCCAGTTTTGCTTTTCCTCACAAATGGAAACAGTGTTTAGCCACTCTAATTTTAAAGCCCCTTTTAGATAAAACCTCAGCCTCTCCATGATTCCTCGTCTGTTTATCTTTCCCTGATGGGTGTAAACTTGAAGTCCTGATGTCACTTTTGTAAAATACTGTGCACTCTCATTGGTGCTTCAATGTCTTTAAAATAATATGTCTTCCAGACTTTGTGCCTGCCCAACTCCCCCCCCCCCCCCCCTTCCAAAATAGTATTTCAGCAGTTAGAGCTGCCTGCCTCACTGTTCCAGTGACATGGATTCGATCCTGAACCCTGGTACTGCCTAAATAAATTTTGCACATTTTCCCTGTGACTGTGTGGGCTTCCCTCAGGTGTTCCAGCTTCTTCCTACATCTGAAAGATGTGCTAGTAAATCACCCCTAGTGGAAGGGGTGGTAGGTAAATCAGGATGGAGTTGATTGGCATTTGAGAGGGGATAGGTTACAGAGAAATAAGTAGGGTAATGGGATTGCAGGCATAGATTTTTGATGGGCTGAATGGCCTTGTGAAATAATATGTGGGTGGGGGAGGAGGGAATGAAAGAGATTCCACATTGGAGAAGGTGGGGGAAACATGATGTAATAGAGTGATATTTTTTTAAATCAGAGACTTTGAGCTACAGTCTTAAGCCCAGAATGTGTGCACTAAATCTTGGAAGGAACTACCTAATCAGTCCTACTTCCTGTCTTCACTTCCAAGCACAAATCCCACAAGCCCCAAATTAATTTACTTTTCAAGTATATATCCAATTCCCTTTTGAAAGTTATTTTTGAAACTTTCCAATATGCCTTTTAGGCATTGTTTTCTTGAAAGAACTTTGCTGTGTTTCTTTAATACTTACCAGCTATAGATCTGTTTGCTAATTATCTCAAACATGTGCCCTTTAGTTACTGATACTCCTTGCAGCTGGAGACAATTTTTTCTTAATAGATCTATCCAAAAGATCATTTTACACTCCTGTGACGGAGTGTTTAAGTTGTGAGGGAAGACTGGATAGGCTGGGTTTGCTCCTTTTGGGAGTGGAGGAGGCTGAAGGGGGACCTGATAGAAGTATACAAAATTATGAGGGGCCAGGGTAGATGGTAGGAAACTTTTCCCTATTGGAGAATTATCTAAAACTCGAGAGATGGGTTTATGGTGAAGAGCAAGAGGTTCAGAGGGAATCTGAGGTGGTTGGAAATCTTGAAACCACTGACTTAGTGGGTGGGGGAGGCAGATACTCTTGCCATATTTAATAGCCAAGGCATAGAAGGTTACAGACCAAGTACTGGTAAATGAGCTTAGTATACCTGGTGGTCGGCATGGACACAATAGACTGAAGGGCCTGTTTTTGTCTTGTATGATTCTATGAACAATCTCATCTGTTTGGGTTAGTTTATATAAATGAAGTTCCCTTTCCCTTGTGCTGTACTAATATTGCTTCTCCTGGCCTACAGACGTAATTTGAACACAATTCATTGAGGCAAAGTGAGAGCACAGATGTGTCCTAGACATTTTTCTACATGTATTTGGTGTATTCATAGAAATAAAAATATTTCTATGCTCAGATCAGTGTTGTGGAAAAGTGGTCCTTTATAACAGCACATTAAAGTAAGGATCCTTTGCCTTTAGCAGATCTGACTTAATCAAATTTGTCTCTTGTATAGCAATCTTACTTTTTTTTAACTGGAAACGCACAATATGATTGGTGTCTTTGGAACTCCTGATACAGAGTTTTGCATGCCTGAAACATGGATCAGAAAATTAGCTGCATGCTATGCACTATTTTTCCACCTGTTGAAATAGATGGAAAATTATAGATTGTGTGTCTATTTTTTTTAATGTACACTCCTCACTGATGAAGCTCTGAGTTAGGATTGTTAGAATTCAAGGTAAACCTTGTTTTTTACTTTCACAAGAACTTTAATAAAAAAAAGTATTTGTTGCCCAAAATATGGCTCTAATGCTTGAAGGGCAATTTTGGTATTTTTTTTAATCAAAATAGAAATTGCATTGCTTTACAAACAGCATGATGTTTGTTCTACTTCTGTAACATTGCATTAAGCAGTGGCTTTTGCATATGCAACAGTTTATATTTCCAATGTTCCTTCTTATCTTTGGATGTGCATGGGAGTACATGATGTCAACATCAACATAAAGTATTAGACAGTGTTATGCATCAAATATAACCACTTTGTATCAGTAAATATTTCAGCTTATTAATTATCCTTTTATTTAAAAATTCTTACAGTACACACCAAAGTATTCATGATCCATGTTATATTCTGAGTTGTAACCTTGCCATCACCTCCAGAGCAGTCCCAAATGGTTCCCAATCTTGGATGTCATCTGTGATGTTTTGGATACTTTGTTTACAGATGGAAATATAAAGACTTTCATGTTGTATTGGTGTCACAGTGGCCATCACACAATACCAGAATTATAGCAGTTGGAACTTTTACGGCACAGAAGGAAAAATGAACACAAAAAGGTAATTTGGACCACTGGTTTCACTCTGGAACCTTGTGGATCAAATTGTTCAGTCCAATTCCCCAACTCTTTCAATGTATCTCTGCAAATTATCATCCCTCAAGTGCTAATCCAATTTCCACTTGAAGACTTTGATGGAGTATTTCCTCCTACCTTAATAGGCAGTGAGTTATAGATCACTAGCTGCTTGGGTTATTTATGCTGGAAATCATGATGTTTACATTTATTTCCATGCAATTGGGTTTTATAACACTCCTTGTGAATGAAATAAAATCTAACTTGAATATATAATTACTCCATGATAGCAAAATTATGTGGTCAAAATTATGTAGTCTAACCTAAGTTACTAATAAAAAAAATACAGAAAATAAAAAATGTACAACATTTACATTTAATATAGTTCTCTTTAAATAGGTATGTACTTGTGCGCAACATGTAAATTGATTTCAATGTTGAAGCATTTCAGAATATCCTGTTTCTTTCTTTTGAATCCAGTGTAAAAATGTATAGATTACTTTTATCTCCAATTCTGGAGCAACTAACATACAGCTGACATTGGGAAAAGCAATACATTTTGAGATTAAGGCTAACAACTTTTATTGGTTGTCCCTGCACTTGTTAATGCTCACAGTAAAACTAAGCTGAACAGGGAACTGAACTTACTTGAATTAAAAAGGTAGATCAGATGGGATAATTGATATCTGGAGGATGAGGATATTTTGCTCAACAGTATCACTAGTCATTATTATAGCCTCAATTACACATGGTAGCAATTTTTGAGCTGATAATCTTGCGCCAATCTAAGTTCCTGATTAGCATAATTGAAGCTCAATTTATTTCAAGATATATAATGGCACACTAGGCAGTGACAGAGTTTAAAAATTCAATAGCTAAATGTACAGCCTCATCAATGTCACATTGTCAATATATATTTTATATATATATTTTTGTACAGGTCATCCAGGAAGCTTCTAAAGAAGGTCTTTATTCATGGCTGTGCTGCATCATTTTTTTGGTGCTAAAATTGCTCTTTTACTCAACCATTGGTAATTCATATAGTATTGAGTAACATTTGAGAAAACAGCTTGCATCAGTTCATGAAATGATGTAACAATTTGGCCTGAGTTTTTCAGCAAAATCATTTCCAATCTTTGTGTTTAATTTGCCCATTTCCTAATTTGAGTAAGTTCAAAGCAAACTCTCTTGCAGGTGGACTGCCTGTCAAATGTGCTCGCATATTGGTTTTCAAGTCTAATTATTTAACATTTTCCCAAGTATATGATGCTTTCAATTTATCTGCTTTAGAAACTCGTGGGATTACTGATAGCGTTTGACGCAAATCTGCAACTAGCACTAAAGTAACACCTATTAATTTATTATTGTGTCTAAGATCTTGCAACTTTTGACCTAATGCTTCAATGGCTGCTTTGGGACCCACTATACATTCATCCCAAACAATAAGATTAAAATCTTTCAGGAATTTTTCCTTTGCAGTTCCCTGACCAAAGTTACATGTTGAAGTCTTCACATTTGTAAAATTTAAAGGGAGTTTAAAAGCCAAATGTGCAGGTTACATGGATATTCTATTTTGTATATCTTTAGATTACCACTCTCTACATTAAATACCATGTTTTTCCTCACAGTTCTTCTGCATCTTGTACTGTTACGAGCCAGGTTGCTATTTGGTGAATGTCCCTTTAAGGCTCCTGGACGGTAGAGTAGTAGTGTGTGTGTGTGGTGTCATCAAGAGAGCAAGATAACAACGTGCTGATGGTTTTTGCTCAGTGAGTCAGAGAGAGAGAGACTGAATGCTGGTCTCCGTAACAATGGATGAAGAACAATAGCTGTGTCTGTCACTACAATCCATGTATGGATTTTTGGAGCAAACAAGTGGAGTCCACTTTGTCGTTAACCTGTAATGGGAAACAGATATTTATGTGGGCGGCCACATATCGAATGCCTTTGGGGTGGCAGATACTTTGGAACAAAGCAAAGGAGATCATCAGTGATTGAGGGGTCATATGGGTTCCATTGTGGAACATGTGGATTTCATAAATTCTCTCTATATTTTCTCTACATTTTCTCTTCAGTCAACAGTGGTTTTGCAAAAGCCTTTGCTCATGTTTCACCTTATGACTTGCTGAACTGAACTTTGAGAACTACTCCTAGACTTGGGGTTTGGGAATTGGCCACACACACACTTCGAGTTTAGTTTTGGGGTTAGTGTTTGATATCTATCATCTTTACTTATTATCATAAGTAGTTACTAATAAAATAGTTTCTAACTCTTGTACATAACTCGGTGTGTTTCTATTGTTGCTGGTACGTAACAGTACCCATAACTTTGAATCTATGTCCCTTTGAATAAACACATTTGTGGTATGAGGACAAAGTAGATATAGTAGAACCATCCATTAATGTGAACTTCTTTCTATTTACTGTATCTAAACTTGTCATGATCCTGTAGACCTCTAAATTCCCTCTCAGTCTTTTCTTTAGTTCATAAATTTGGTATGTGGGTTTTGTTGCTTGTTCAGTATTTATTGTCCATCCCTAATGACCCTTGAGAAGGTGGTGGAGATTCATCTTAGACGATAAGACATAGGAGCAGAATTAGGCCATTTGGCCCATCGAGTCCGTTCCGCCATTCAGTCATAGCTGATATATTTTTCCCTCTCAACTCCATTCTCTTGCCTTCTCCCCATAACCTTTGACACCCTTACTAATCAAGAACCAATCAGCCTCTGCTTTAAATATACCCAATGACTTGGCTTCCACAGTCGTCTGTGGCAATGAATTCCACATATTCACCACCCTCTGGCTAAAGAAATTCCTCTACCATTGGTAAAGTTTTGATTACCCAAAGCTCTGCTGCCTGCTTCTTAACTAATACCAATTCCCTTTCACCCATTACACTTGTGCTTTCAGACCTATCCTGACTCCTGGTTGAGCAATGCTTTAATATTAACATTCTTGTCCTTGTTTTTAAATCCTTGCACTGTCTCACATGCGCGTTCTCACACCTCCCTTTATCTAATCTTCCTCCAGCCCTATAACTCTGAGATTTATGCCCTACTCTATATCTGGCATTTTGAGCACCCTCAAATTTAATTGTTTCACTTTCAACTGCTATGGTTCTACACCCTGGAATTTCCTTCTCAAATCTTTCTGCTTTTCTACTGCTCTTTCCTCCTTTAAACCACTCCGTAGAAGCTACCATTTGACCAAGCCTCTGTTTATTTCCACCTATATCATCATCTGTGGTCTGGCATGAATTTTATTTTTATTTAATAATGCTCTTGTGGAGGATTATGTGATGATTTTGTTACGTTGAAGGCCCCACATAAATGTAAGGTATTGTTAATCTACAATAATTTTGAAGCTAGTTTTGGTCAATGAAGATTATATAAATTAAGTACAACGTTGATTCAGAAAAATCTTTTCAACCTACCAATTCACCATGTTTTTGTGAAGAGTAATAATGTCATTGTAAAATTTTTAAGGCTCAGTATAATCCAAGTCAGATTTAACCTCTGTTAATTAGTTTCTACATTAGCATGAAAATCAAAAAAAAATGGAAGTCTGAAATATCCAGTGGGTCAGGCAGCATCTGTAGAAAGAGAAACAGTTAATATTTCAGGTTCATGCCCTTCATCAAAATTAGAAAAGAGAGAAAGCAAGTTGGTTTTCAGTAGCCGAAAAGGTGGGGAATGGATGTGTAGAACAAAGGCAATATCTCTGATAGGGTGAGATCAAATGAGTAAATGTAGTGATAGGGACTGCAGTTGTGATCAATTATGCTTCTTTGGTTGTGTAATGTGTTGCTAATAACAAGGCTATGGGGCCTGCTCAGCAGCCAGACTATACAAATAGAAAAAGAAAAACTAAGCCAAAATAATGACAGATGGAAATGGCCAGATGTGATTATAGCAAAAAAGGAAGAGCGAGTTTGGTTAAAGATGGAGAATTCGGTATTGAAACCAGAAGGCTGCAGTGTGCCCAGGTGGAAAATGAGATGCTATTCCTCAAGCTTGCACTGAGCCTCACTGTAACTGTCCAGGAGCCACAGACAGAAAGGTCAGCATGGGTCCCATAGGAGAAGCAACACTTATTCTTTCACCTCTACCCTTTCCACCATCCCAGGACCCAGACAGATGGAGCATCAATTCACTTGCACTTCTTCCAATCTGGTGTACTGCATTAGGTGTTCACAATGTGATCCCTGCTACGTTGGAGAAACCAAGCACAGATTGTGTAATCACTTTGTGTAGCACCTGTGTTCAGTCCGCAGGAGTGACCCTGGGCCTTCCAATGCCTGCCACTTTATTTTACCATCCCACTCCAACCCTGAACTTGCTATCTGTGCCCTCCTCATTGTTGCAACAAGGCCCTCTGCAAGGTTGAGGAACAACACCTCATCTTCTATCTGGGTACATGGACTCCATATCGAGTTCTTCAACTTTGGGTAATTTGCTCTTTCTTCACGTCTGTAAACTGTCCATTTCTGCCCATCTTAATTTTTGTCTCTGTTTTTGTATAGTCTGGCCTGCTATTTCCTTGTGTATTATCAACACATTACACATTATCTCCTACTTCTCCTACTTACATTAAGTCAATTTTCTCACCCTATCAGAAATGTTCCACCCATCCCTCCCCTGCTTACTCTGTTGGTGAAAACTAGCTTGTTTTCTCTTTTTCCAGTTCTGATCAAGTATTCCAGACCTGGAACTTTAACTGTTTCTCTTTCCACAGATGTTCCCTGGTCTACTGACTGTTTCCAACAGTTTCCATTTTTATTCTACATTGGCCTGCTTTATTTTTGATTGCTATAGGGTTGAAGCTCACATTGTAATTTAATTACATTCCAAAGTCAAAATGCAGATTATATTGTTCATAATTTGATTAAGGCTAGTAGTAGATTGTTTTCAATAAACAATTGGGGACTGATAGCTAATTGTTATTTTTATACTTGTAAATTATTTAGAGCCATTTCTGGAATAGCATGATTGAGTTGAAATGCTTAGACGTATTGATGTAAACAGGTGTCTTTGCACTGATTTGAATGAATAGGAACAAAACATGATTGGATTACTTCTGTTTAATTGGGCCAATTTGTTCCTGGTGGGCATTGAACACACTTAACTCCATTAAGCAACAGGCATCTACCCTGAAAGATCTAGTCAAGTGCAGAACCTCCGATTGTAGATCTTAATACAACAGGATCGTGCTGCACCACACAAGTTCAAACACAGACAGGTAGTAGCTGAAGAAGAAACAAAATAGATGGAACTTCATAATAGGATAAAATGTATATTTCTTATAATTACTACATTTTTATAGCTTTAAAATAAAGTTGTTGTTTATATTGCAAGTGGTATGCTTTTCATTGATGCTATTTATAAATCTCTGAAAAAATGAAATTGCTTTTGGCAAAGATCTTTGATGGATTCCACACAAAAGGCAACCTATCTTATTGCCATTAGTGACATTTTGAATGAAGACCATGTTCAATGTATTTCTGATCTCATTAGAATATTCTGCCCATTTTCATATCTCTTAACTTTTATATCATGCTGGACATAACAGGAACTTTAAGATTATCTTTGGTAATTGGTTTCTCTGTAAAAATGCCCAATTTTTAAAAAAAAAGAACTTCCAGCTGACCAAAGGATCATTTTTAATAACAGGTTTCTGCTGCCAATTACTGGTAACATTCTTCCCTCTAGTTGTGCATTCAAGTTTCACTCTGGTGATTTGAACACAATTTAGGTTGACACTTCAAAGCAGTACTAATGGTGGCCTGAATTATTAGTCGAGCTGTCTTTTAGATGAGCCATTTAACTAAAAATCATGCCTAACTTTCACAGCTGAATGCAAAAATGTGCCTTGCCATCATTTCAAAGAAGAGCTGGAGAATTCTCTAAACTCCTGGTCAATACAGATCCCTGAACCAATAATTTACTCATGATCTCATTTCAGTTTGTGGAATTTTGCTATGCACAAATTGGCTGCTGAATTTCTTAAATTAAACAGTGGTCAGATTTCAAAGTTAGGTTATGGTTGTGAACAGTGCTATGTGGTTAAAAATTCTTTGCCTTTTTTTCCTAGCCATCTATGGTTGATTGAGGAGTCTTGTAATTTTGCTCTCTCACAGTTTCCCAGAATTCAGACTTGTGGTTCTGAAAGCTTGCAGTGCTTCAGCTTGCTCTACAAGAGCTGTCCAGAGCACAAAAGCTAATAATACCATGAGAAAATCCCAATCATAAAAGCAGGCTTCATTATTCTAATCATTGGTTAGGCTGTGCTTGGAGTACTGTATGCAGTTCTGGTCACCATATTTTAGAAAGGATGTGATTGCGCTGGAGAAAGTGCAAAGAAGATTCACCAGGATGTTGCCTGGATTGGAGGACTTGAGTTATGAGGAGAGATTGGATAGGCTGGGCTTGATGTCCCTGGAGCGAGGGAGGCTGAGGAGTGACCTGATAGTGGTGTATAAAATTATAAGAGGCATAGATAGAATAGATGACGAGGGCACAGATTTAAGGTGAGAGGAAGGTGTTTTAAAGGGGATCTAAGAAGTATATTTTTCACACAGAGGGTGGTTGATCTCTGGACTGCATTGCTAGAGGAAGTGATTGAATCAGATACAATTACTATATTTACGAAGCACTTAGACAGATAGGCAAAACGTAGAAGGATACAGTCCTAATGCAGGCAAATGATTATAAGGTAGATGGACAAAAAGATTACCACAGACATGGTGGGCCAAAAGGTCCATTTCTGTGTTGTGCAACTCTCACTCTATGGGTTGCAAAGACAGCAATCTAATTGTTATTCCATCTCAAAGAGTTTTTGGGGATTCTTATATCCGTATTTTCTTACAATACAGAAGGAGGTCTGTCAGCCCATCAAGTCTTTCCTCTTTCCCAGCTCTCAGAGCATTCCCATCAATCCCACTCTCCTGCCACCCACCCACACTACAGGCAATATACAACAGCCAATCAGCAATAACCAATCAGCACTCATTTGGGATTGGAAGGAACCAGAGCACCCAGGAAATCCATGCAGTTACAGTGCAAACATACAAACTCCACAGACTCCACGCAAAGTCAAGATAGAACTTGGGTGGCTGGAGCTGTGCAGCAGCAGCTTTAACTGCTGCGCCACTGTGTGGCCCTGTGATGTCCATGCACCCATTTTAACATGTATATTGCCATCGATGGATGCTGCTTCATTCATGTAATTCTTTTACAACTGTATGTAGAAATGATTTACCTTCTGAAGCGTTTACCTTGTTGAGATATTATTGTGTATGTCCTCCCAGGATCACATGTAAGTCCTAAATAGAAACAACACCATGAAAAGTTGTTACTAAATAACTCTGAGAATAAATATTATCTGTAACCCCATAATGATTCCTATAAATAAACAAGTTCAGGAAAACAAAGAGTGAAGCTTTATCCTCATTTTATTTTGTTCATGGAAAATGGAAGGCTGACAATTTGTTGTTGAAGGTGTTAAGTGGATCTTTTTTATGAAACTGATTTGAAGCAAGGAAATTGGATCACTTCAGAGGACATTTATGAGGGAACTATGGTGGCATGGGACTGGAGTCAGCTACAGAGCAGGCCAGGTATGGTCAGCAGGTTCCTTTTCTAAGGTATCATGGCGAACTGGAGATGGGAGGGGTTGTGAGGGGGGTGTGGGTTGCAACAATCAACAGCATTATAATCACTAACTGTTTCCAACTTTATATTTACAGTTTCTTTGAAACAAATTTGAATTTTCACATAATGACCTTTGAACGTGTTTACTGCATTATGGATACGTGGCTCTGGATTTGTTGTCCAAAAAAAACTGAGAGTGATTTTGTTCCCTATCCTTGCATAATAATGAGGAAAGGAGAACTTGGAGGTTTGGGTACAGTACAGTACAAGACATAAAGATGTAAAAATTACTTTAAATTACAAAAATAAATAAATAGTGCAAAAGAGAAATAAAGAGTTAGTGTTCATGGGTTCATGGATTGTTCAGAAATCTGGTGGTTCAGGGGAAGAAGCTGTTCCTGAAACGTTGAGTGTGGATCTTCAGGCTCCTGTACCTTCTTCCTGATGGCAGTAACGTGAAGAGGGCATGTCCCAAGTGGTGAGGATCCTTAATGATGGATACCGCCTTCTTGAGGTGCAGTGAAAAACTTTGTTTTGCATGCCATCCATACAGATCATTTCATTACAACAGTGCATTAAGGAAGTACAAGGGAAAACAATAACAGAATACAGAATAAAATATTACAGTTACAAAGAAATTGCAGTGCAGGTAGACAATAAGGTGCAAGGTCCTAACAAGGTAGATTGTGAGATCAAGGATCCATCTAATCGTACTAGGGGACCGTTCAATAGTTTTATAACAGCGGGATAGAAGTTGTCCTTGAGCCTGGTGTTACCTGCTTTCAGGCTTATGTATCTTCTGCCCAATGGGAGGGGGGAAAGACAGTGTGTCCAGGGTGGGTGGTGTCTTTGATTATGTTACCTGCTTTACCAAGGCACCGAGAAATTCTATTCTCTTACTTTTTTCACACAGAGGGTAGTGGGTATATGGAATGATCTGCCAGAGGCAGTGGTAGAGACAAGTACAACATTTAAAAGACATTTAGACAAGTACATAGACAGGAAACATTTAGAGGGATATGGGCCAAATGCAGGCAAATGGGACTACATTAGGAAGACCACTCGGTCAGCATAGACAAATTGGGCTGAAGGTCCTGTTTCTGTACTGTATAATGCTATGGCTCTAGTCTTACTTTGAGTGTTCCATTATTTTATTATCTTCCTCAAAATCTGAAATTTCCTTTTTTCTGAACATAACTGAATAAAATTTTGGCTTAGTTTCTTCTTCATGTGTTCTGTCATCTTTTCTAATTCTACTACTGTTTGGCATGTGATTTTCTTCTATGCACGTTATATTAAAGGTGCCGTGTAATGATGAATTGTTAATGTCTACACTTAGAATAAGCTGTAATCTACAAAAATTGGTTATTTCTAAAATCAAAATCTGCTACTTCAGTCACTTTTTAAATTTATTTTACATGGCTTGCAACTATTTAAACTCCGTACTAACCAATCTAATACATACATGATACACATGAAAAGTGACACGTTTTATTTACTTACCTTGGTTTGCGATATTTTCTGTTATACATAACTGGTGGAGTTGGTAAAGTAATAGCAATCAAGGGGATTCTTGCATTCTCCTTTGTCCTCTTATGTCTTTAGGGAGTGATGTGTTATGGGGAAAAAGTTCGTATCCACTCCTGTTTTGCATTCTCAAAATCTCCATCAGCTGCTTTCACCAATACTGCTTTTTCTGAATGCGTCCCAATAGGGTCTGACTGCTGCCTTGTAGCATTTGAAAGAACCATATTATCTGATGATATTCCAGATGTTTTATTTGTCTTTCCTTTTGGTCATCCTAACACATTTTCAATGTGTTTTTCCCTTTTTTAAAAGTCCAAAAGGCACAGGTTGTGTCGTTACAGCAGACATTTCTGCTTGGTTCTTCACAATTGTTTTAAAAAAAACATTCTCTCACACTCAGATCGCAGGAGTTTCCATCACAACACACTGGATTTTCATTGTTTCTTTAATGAAAGATTCACTCAGGCAAAAAGCAGTATGCTTTCTCGAAAACAGAGTAACACTAACTAAGGCTTTGAGAAAAGCATGAGAATCCTGAATATATTAGAATAAATCTGGGTCATTGAAAACATTTCAAGAAAATTCAGTTCAATTTCACAATGCTGGAAGGTGACAGAAGTTTACACTGTTGTAGACAATTAAAAGGAATGTGTTGAGAGTTGCATGAGGAGCAAAATTCCAGGCAACTGCAGTGATTGCAATGTATCCTCCAGTATCCAGTCTTTTTTTCAAACATAAGTATAAACAGCACTTGCAATTTAATCAAATGTTAATGTACTGTTTTAGTCAATTCAAGAAATCAGTTGAAAATAGGAGTTTTTAAACAACTATTTTAATGCCCAAAAATTTAGAGCCTACTTTCATGAGCACGTCTCCCACACCAAACTCAACAAGGTGCTGTACACTAAACCCTGGATTGCCTGCTAACAATGTGAAACAGATTTCTGTATAAGTAACTATTGCTCATTGTGGTTCAACTAATAAGGCACTAATTTTTTTTTGGTTTGTCTGTTTGTCTCATGAATCCGCACATTTTAAAGAGAATATGCTTCTGTGCTATTTAGAATAGAGCACATCGTTAAAAGCACAGAAATGATATTGTGATCCATGACTTATTTGCTAATGTCGTCTTGGTGTAATTTTGCTGGAACTGCAACAATATGAAATAAGGACGTGGTATGCAAGGTAAAGAATTTGATAGTGACTACTACTTTAATAGATTACCATCTTGTTCATCTAGTTCATCTGTATGATGGCTCTTAATATTCTTCACAGTAGGCTTTGTACCCCTTGGTTGATTGATTTTGCTTTGCTTTCAATAATAACAAGCACGCTCATTAGCTTGATGATGTGTGCTGCTACAGTGATAGCATCACCCTTTCAGCTAATCTTCCCTTTTATCAAAGATACGTTAGGGCCAGGCCCCAACTTGTCAATGCTCCAAGCCTTCAAAAGGTGATGTTCCAAATCTTGCTTGCTTGACTGCTGACTCCTGGCCAATTTCAACTGCCTGTTTGAAATTGAGTTTCTTCTCACTGAACAACTTTCTTTGAATACACAGATCTTGGATTCCGTGCTTGTACCATACTTGCATTATTCAGCAATCTGCCTCAGATCTGCAAGATCTGCACAGGTTCATGTGGATGCTGATTCCAGATGCTGAACAGTAGGATTTGGAATGAGACACCCATACTGTTCATCTAGTTTAATGAACTCTTCAACTTTCTTGCCTTCTGGTTAGCCTGGAACCCCATGATTTTTATCAACTTCTTTCCTCCATTCCTCCCTATGCAATGCCATTTACTGCAAAAAAAAAAGCTCCATCCTTTCTACATATTCAATCTATGAATCACATAACTATCGAAAGAATCTGAAGTACCAGCTATAGGCAGGGAATGGAGGAATACAGATCACGTGCAGGTAGATGTGCAGTTTAAATTTACATCATGGTGCAGTTTAAATTTACATCATGGTTGGTACAGACATCATGGGCTGAAAGGCCTATTCCTGTGCTGTAGTGTTCTATGTTCTATAGTCATTTTGACTGTGTTACAACTCATGCAAGCACAGAAGAAATCAATGAAATTCAATTCTGTTTCAGTAAACCAGCTTGCAGGGGAAAAAACGCAAAAATATAAAATCTCAAGACGTCAAGGTAATCAGAAGAATCAGAATCAGGTCACTGACATATGTCATGAAATTTGTTGTTTTGCAGCAGCAATTCAGTGCAAGACATAAAAATTACTATAAGTTACAAAAAATAAATTAGTGCAAAAGAGGAATAATGAGGTAGTGTTCATAGGTTCATGGACCATTCAGATAGAAAGTTCAGAAGAAGCTGTTCCTAAAATGTGGAGTATGGGTCTTCAGGCTCCTCCCTGATGGTAGTAATGAGAAGAGTGCATGTCCCAGATGGTGAAGGTCCTTAATGATGGATGTCACCTTCTTGAGACACTGCATCTTGAAGGTGTCCTCAATGGCGGGGAGGGTTGTGCCCGTGATGGAGCTGGCTGAGTCTACAGCCCTCTGCAGCTTCTTTCAATTCTGTGCATTGGAGCCTCCATACCAGGCTCTGATACAACTAGTCAGAGTGCTCTCCACTACACATCTGTAGAAATTTGCAAGAGTCTTTGGTGACATGCCGAATTTCCTCAAACTCCCAATGAAGTAGAGCCACTGGCATACCTTCTTCATCATTGCATCAATGTGTTGGGCCCAAGGTAATCCTCTGAGATGTTGATGACCAGGAACTTGAAGCTACTTACCCTTTCCACCGTTGACTCCTCACTGAGGACTGGTGTTCTGCCGACTTACCCTTTGAGAAGTCCACAATCAATTCCTTGGTCTTGCTGACATTGAGTGCGAGGTTGTTGTTGCGACATCACTCAACCAGCTGATCTATCTCATTCCTGTACACCTCCTCATCATCTGAGATTCTGCCAACAACAGGGATGTCACTGGCGAATTTATAGATGCCGTTTGAGCTGTGCCTTTGTTCATTCACGATACCTTATTATAAAGTATTCAAATATCCATGCTTTATATGTGGGAAATTGTGTCTTACGAAGTTGACTGAGTTTTTGAAGAGGTGACCAAGAAGATAGATGAGAGCAGCATGGTGGATGCTGCCTACATAGACTTCAGCAAGGCCTTTGACAAGGTACCTCTTGGTGGGCTGGTCCAGAATGTTAGATCACATGGGATCCAGGGCGAGCTAGCTAATTGCATACAATATTGGCTTAATGGTAGGGACAGAGGGTGGTGGTAGACGGTTTTGTCCTGACTGGAGGCCTGTAACCAGTGGTGTGCCACAGGGATTGGTGCTGGATCCACTGTTGTTCATCATTGATATTAACGATTTGGATGGGAAAATAGTTTGCAAGTTTGTGGATGACACTAAAATTGGTGGAAGAGTGGACAGTGAAGAAGGTTATGTAAGATTACAGAGGGATCTTGATCAACTGGGCCTGTGGGCTGAGGAATGGTAGAAGGAGTTCAATTCAGATAAATATGAGACGTTGCATTTTGGTAACACAAACCAGGGCAGGACTTAGCCAGTAAATGGTAGGGCCCTGTGGAGTGTTGTAGAACAGAGAGGCCTAGGGATGCAGGTACATAGTTACTTGAAAAGTGGTGACATAGGTAGACAGGGTGGTGAAGAAGGTGTTTGTCTTCTCGGTCAGAATATCAAGTATAGGAATTAGAACATCGTATTACAGACATACAAGATGTTGGTAAGGCCACATTTGGAGTGCTATGTACAGTTCTGGTCACCCTGCTATAGGAAGGCTGTCATTAAACTGGAAAGGATGCAAAAAAGATTTACGAGGTTCTAAATGGGACTGGAGGGTTTAAGTTGTAAGGAAAGGCTGGACATGCCAGGACTTTTTTCTCCTGGAGTGTTCTTATGACAAAATTCACACAACATGTATCCTTGTAAAAACATTGTGATCGATGTGGTAGGCTTTGTTGGATTTGTGATGGATACCTTAATGTATGTAAAGAACTACTCTTTCATACAGTGTCCATGACCCATTCGTGTTAATCACTTGTTGTATTGTGTTCTAAGTGGTTTGGATTTGTTTTTCTGAAGTATTGCGAGTTCTGTGCAGTTTAATAAGCAACAATGTGCACATTATGCATTCTGCTTTTTAAGGCAGTAGCAAAGGTTATTTGAAGGAAAATGTATGAAGTTTTATTTTCCTGGACTTAGTGTTGGACCTTACAGATGGAAAACTACTTGTTGATGATTGAATTCAAGGTGAAGGCTGCAGGAACTGAAATTTCTGCTGAGTGCATTTTCCCATAGAGGAGGGAGTTAAATCATTGATAGTCACTCAAGGACAAGTCAAGCTCTAATTTATACATGTCTGTGCATAGGTTTTTACCTGGGGAGAAGCAGATTGTTTTCATTTGTTTTTTGCATGCTTGAATTTTAAGCAGGGAATTGATTATTAGTGTATTTGATATTGTGTGTCTTTCTGCTGCAATTTTACACAATGAAGGGAAATTCTGTCTTAAGCTAATGCTCTGTGTTTATTGTAAATTCCCACTGCTGTCTGTAAGGAGTTTGTACGTTCTCCGTGTGTCTGTGTGGGTTTCCTCTGAATGCTCCAGTTTCCTCCCATGTTCCAAAGACATACAGGTTGGGAGTTGTGGGCATGCTATGTTGACACTGGAAGAGTGGCGACACTTTGCTGGCTGCCCCCAGCACATTCTCAGTAACGCAAAAAGACACATTTCACTGTGTGTTTCGATGTACATGTGACTAATAAATAAATATTTTATCTCAAAAACAAATTTCAAATGCCACAACAGGATTTGCATACATCTAAACTTTAATTAGTTTAATATTAATGTGATCAAACTTGCAAAACTATTTATTAGATAATCTACAGGCAGATCTATTATAAACTTAACCACACAAGATGCTATTTTGACTTGAGGTAAAGTTGAATACTAAAAGGAACAGCCTAAAAAATGAGGAAGGTTCAAGTCCTTAAAGCATACTTCAGATAAAAGTTAATTAAGTAAAGATTATTATTTTATCTGGTGAGCTGCTGCCACTAACAAAGTACTGTATGAAATATAATAGAGAAGCAAACTTTTATACAACATAAAGTAGAAAGTATTCATGAACAAATAACTAATTTTCATAATGATTGCTGCTGTAAAGATTTAAAATTTAATGCACATATACTTTGGGAAATATGAGTTATTTTGTTGTCTGTCAGGACTTTCCAGCATTCACTTGTTCCTTGGCAGCAGTGGATACAGCAGAGCATTTTTTGCATGTTGCATGCGTTCATTTGTCCATATACGAAAAGGAATTTATTTGCTATACTTGTATTCAAGTATATAATCACCTCAGTAGCATTTATGTACTTATAGCAACGTATGTATCCAAATGTAGGTGTGTATGCAGTCTCTAAGTTACTACCAAAGATAATTTTGCAGTTTGCCAGCTCCCAATCTGCTGATCACTGCTGCATCAGAGAAGTCAGCCAGGCACCACATTCATGGAGAAATGATTTCAGAACCTGAAAGCCATGAGGTGGACCCTGAAGAGCAGCAGAAGCAGAAAGGACAGGAAGAAGAATGCTCCAACAGGGGAAGCCTCCTTACTCAGCACTCACAGTCTCTTCTCCCATCTGACTGGAGGAGATGACATTGTCACTTGCACCCTGATGAAGAATTGCTTCTCATAAGGAGGTTACGAAATCATAATCCTAAAAGTAAACCCAATGCCCCTGTACCCACAACATAGTGCACAAGAAATCAGATGGAGGATCCCAGCTGGCATTAGATCCATCACACCCTGCTTTGCAGATCCAATTGCACTGATTATAAGACATTATTTTTGAATATCTGATCCACAGACTAAAATGGCTTGTCACAGTTCTTTCAATGGTTCTGCAGTTCACCCTGACATTTTTTACGAGGATATGTAATTTATTTCTGCATTACTCACTTGACTGGAGATTCTCACACTTGGAGGAGCCAACAATTGCTCCATCTTGCCTAATTCTAAAGGAAATGTGCCTTTAATGGCTGATGTCTTTCCCAGTGTCATGCCCAGCAATGGGTCTGATTGGCACAGGTCCTACTTTAGCAGAGGTTCAGAGTATAAATCGTCTAATGCCATCTTTGGACCAATTTCATGATTTTTTTTCCGCAGGAAACCTGAATGAGTATTAGAATTAACTAGAGCAATGGTTTAGCTTCCCAAAAGAGGGTGAAATCCACTTTCGAGGTTACCATGTCAACTGTAATTGAAGAGTAATTATAAAAACAAAGGTTATAAAAATGCTCAGGTAGTCTTGTGAATTTTCTGCCTTTCTCTTAAACTACAATGTACTCTTAGTGGTTTGCAGTTGCTGGGACATTTGTGCCCAATGGTGGTATTACATTTTCTTGTGTGTTCATACTATATTCTTAGTTCCTCTAGCGATATGTTTGTTTGTGCTGTTTTTGTGTACGTAGATATTGTGTGTGTGTGTGAGCGTGAGCAGTCTGTCCAATAATTCTCCCTGTACTTTGCAGTTTCCTCAAAGTTACATACATCGTGGACGATCTGATGAATATTCAAAGGGATCGCCTTCAAATGGCAATGGTGGAGGGTGATTGAGGTTTCCCATCACAAATATGAAGATGGTTCCAAAGATCATTACTGGAGTTATGATGAACATGCACAGTCTATCAATAGTCTGGGCCACTAGATTCCAGCTCTCAACTTCCTGAAATGTAAAGGAAAAAAGAAAGGCATTTTTTTTGGAATAATTTCATGCAAAATTCTCTTTGTACTGACTGTATTATGGTGGTGAATCAAATTGTAATAGTTATTTACAGTATGTTTTAAGAATGTAAAGTTCAAGTAAATATGCAAAATTAACATTTTTTTCTGGCACACACTTCCAGTTGTAGAGCATTATGTAAAATACAACAGAAGCAAATTTTCATCTCGCCCAAAGTGGGAATAATTTATGGAATGATTATGTACAGAAATTTTGGAAAAAACAGAATTCCCTACACACACGTAATGATCCTTAACATATCAGTTTTGAGTTGATTGAACTTCCTAAAAGTTGACTTGATAACATCAGCCTGATAATATTCCAAGAAGCTTCACAGAAGCATATCAGACAAAACCTACACAGAGCTAAAGGAACAGATATATTAGTACAGGTGATTTAAAAGCTTGGTCAAAGGGGTAGACATTATGGAATGTCTTTGAGGAAGACGAGACAGAGAGAGATGGTGAGCTAAAGATGTATAGGGAGGGAAATATTAAAACTTTGGCTCTGTGGCATTGATGGCCATTAAGCCCAGGGCAGTGGAACCTCTGGATGCGCAAAAGGCCAAACTTAAAGGAATGCAGAAGTCATAGTGATGTAGGATTGTTGGAGATTTCAGAGAAAAGGAGGAATTTCAAAACTTGGATAATTATAAAATCAAAGCTATCAGGGACCAATAGCCAGTGTAAAAAGCACAGGGTGGTTGAGTGGTGAACATGAATTCATTTGAATTAGGATTTGATAGCAGAATTTTGGATAAATGCTGACGAGGAAATGGTCCATCCAGAAAAATTGATCCATGCTGCTCCCGAAACTTATGCTGCACTCTTGTCCAACTCTGATGTGGGATTTATTTTGCTGTAGGCTATTGTGAAAAACGATACTGTGCAACCTCTTTTTTTTCCCCCCAAATTCCATACATTGCTCAACATTGTGTCAGAAATCAGGTCTGCGATGGGCACTTCCTCAATGGTCCCAAAATAATTCAAGATTACGTAGAATCATAGTGTCTTTACAGCATGGAAGACCATTTGGTCCACGAAGCATAATCTGGCTGTCCTTAAGAATAATTCCCTTTGCCCTATTCCCCAGTTCTTCTGTATATTAAAGAGCATTTCACTTCCTCCATTCAAAAACATCCCAAACCATTTCACTGTGTGTTTCGATGTACATGTGACTAATAAAGATATCTTATCTTATCTTATCTTATTCTGCATTTTACTCCCTTCTCAATTCTTTTTGTCAGCCTATAACCCTTCTGCTTAATGTCAACTGTTTCCCATCTACTGGTAAGCCTTTGTGTGAGCAAATAAATATTCTAGCTGTTAAAGTGCCAGTGAGAATCAAATTAGTGTTAATAATGCAGCATCTCCTTTTTGATCAAACCTACCTCATCATAGGCATTTTGTTCTTTTATGTGTTTCACAATGTAATTTGTCCCGTCAATACCCGCTTTGATTTCTGCATGTAGCTGGTCTGAAGTATCCATGTTATCGTTGCCACTGCTCCTAAAACCTGCTTTAAAACAACAGAATTTTTATTTATTGCAAGATGTTTCTAATTAAAATGTATGTTTTTAATCAGATTAATTCACACAAATTATGTAAAAAAACTGGATTCAGTTTCTCCAGCTTGTCCTGATATTTAGATTCAGGGAAGAGAAATTCTAATTTGGGAGAACTCTGAAGCCAAGTTCAGCTTTAACTTTTTTTTCATTAAATTTGAATTTAAGCTTGAAAAATTGGATGATAAGATATAGACAGTTATGCGTCATTCTCGTTAGCATGTCTTAATCTACTGTTACTCTACAGACATGATATTGAAAATAATGGTCTGTTTTAATCGTCTAAAATTGTAAGCCAGTTAATTCAGAATAAAGAATCATATTCTGAAATTGAGCTTCCAAAGATTGAAAGTAAGTGAAAGGATGAAGTTTTTGTTACAATTAATTAGTTTTAGGCAAATATTGGTCACTTCTACTCTGTTCAAGGCAGTGATTCAAATCAAGGAACATCTTTTATATTTCTTAATGACAAAGAAGGAAATCATTATCAACATTGAGTCCATGCTACCTCACAGATCAATCCCAATCCCTCCACTAATTTTTCCCTATAACCTCTTCTCCCTACACTCCCATCAACTCCTCCCAGATTCTCTCACTCACCTACACACTAGGAGCCATTTTGGAATGGTCAATTAATTCACCAACCCACAGGTCCTTGAGATGTGGGAGGAAATTGGGGCCCCCATGATCATTGAGAGAATGTGTAAACAGCAGGCAGACATCATCAGAGGTTGGGATTGAACCCAGGTTGCATTAACTGCACCATCCTTGGTCTATGTGGTTTTAATATTCACTTTCCCTGATAGCTCAAGGAAAGTAGCAGGCGACAAAGACTAGCATTTACAAGAGTCCGTATTTACATTTACACTGATCCATATGTGTGTATATTTGGAAAGGCAAATCACAGGTCATCCAAGGTGTCCTGCATCACCATATTGCATGCCACGAGATTCAGCAGCAGCAGCACCAATGCCTGAACCAGTAGCTTGTGAAGAATATTGGGAGCAAGATATAAAAGTTGGGCTAGAAAATCAAAGATACTCACCAATGGTTGGAGTGGCTCGTGGTGTCAATCCATGACGTTCAGATTGTTTTTCAAACATAAGTTCACTTCTAGATTTGATGTTAAAATATTCTTGTGCTTTGGAAATGTATCCAATGGAACTGCTGCGACGCAGCATCAAATTGTTCTGCCAAGTCGATGGTTCATTGTTAGCAGCACGGGACATGTGGAGGATCCGTGGGAGTTTTTCCAAAAAGAGCTGAAAAATCAAAGTCAATTGTAAGGACAAATGCCTTTAATTCTGTCCCCACATTTCTAACTTCATCCAGAGCATTCTGGAGGATTATAGTTTTGTTTGGATAACAGTTCAGTGTTCTAGTTTCCCCATTTATTCACTTTTCCAAATTGTGCAAGGTGATCAAAGGATTGAACATTATTTGGTCTTTTACTCCTTAAAGAATGGTACATTGCCTTGCCATTCAAATACAGAAACTGAATTCTACTCAAAAGCTTAATTGTTGTTACTGTACCCATTTAATCCCAGTTGAGAGAACATGTGTGCTTGGAGTTCGGAAGTGAAAGTTTAACACAATGATGCAATTCACTACCACAATAGTGACCAGACTCATTATGAACATCAAGTACCTGGAAGACAAAACAGACAATATTACTTAATACCTTTCCAACAAAATCAAAATGCTCATTTCCCGTTTTAAAATAATGCAATGATAAGGGTAATTTATGATAGATACACTGTTGAAGTGACATTGCCAAATTCAAATCTTAATCATCTGTTTTTTTCTATTTTTGTCTATCATTGAGAGAAGTGTCTGATTGTGGTGCTCTGGTGCACTTTGGGCAGTACTTTCTTGACAGTTACCTATGGAAAACAGTTGATACGCTTTATCATTTCAAAGCAGGGGTTTTACCATCACAACCACAGAGAATCATTCTGGTGGATAGGTGTTGCTGCAGCCCCCATACACTTGGTGACAAAGGTGTCCTTTTGCAAGAAAGTGTACTGCTCCAATATACAGACCCCTCAGAAAGGTCTTCATGTGACCTGTGCTGCCTGTATAGTCAATGAAGATAATCTGACATATGGTAGACTGTATCCCCATTAAATGCTGCCTGTGTCAACCTGGTCCCATCTTGAATTGCTTCACCTCTTCCTTGATAGTGACATATATAGGTTTCCACATGGGAAATACCATACCGATTCCTCAATAGCCCTCTCTGTGGTGTGAAGTGCTGTGGATTGGGTGAGACGGAAGAACATGCCATTCCCAGGTAACGAACAGGTTCTGTTTTTGCAGACGTCCTTAAGTTCATTTTGTCCATGTCAGAAAATCACTCAATTTGTTAACCATACCTCCACAGTATTGTAATGAATGGCATCAAAAGCACATAAAACTGATAAGAAAGAACAATTACTAAAAGCAGAGAGAGAGGAAACTAGTTCTGCCATTTGTAGGAATGAATATATATACATACATTTGGACTTCTGAATTTAATAATGTTATGAGAGCTTGTATGTAGGGGTGACCAGAAGTTGGGTGTTCTTACTCATAGGTGGCCTGTAGTGAAAAGGGTGTGTTGGGGGAAAAAAAATCACAAAAAAATCCCAGTTGCAGAAATGACTAAGCAAACTCTTCAGATTTGTCAAGTTTGGAAGCTCTCCACTTTTATCTGTGTTGGCTGAGCTTGCCTATCTAGAGCTTTGTACAGTTCTGGCATGACTTCCCAGTTCTTGTATTCTGTGCCTCAACAGATAAAGGAAGTATCCTCTATACCACATTAACTACCTTACTGTCCTGCTATCTTCAGCGATCTGTGCCCATACAATCAAAAATTCATCTTCTATACTTAGTATTCTAAGTAAGCAGAACTTTTTCACAACTTGGTATTTGACTCTAGAAGAGATTCTATCCAAATTCCTGTACCATCACTTGGCACAAACTTCTTCCATGGCCCCCTACACCCTACCAACCATACCACACTCACTTTGACTCCCAGCGAAGCAAAGCCTCTTATCTAAAAAAAATCCTTATTTTAAAGTCCTTGCATGATCTTGTTTGTCTGTATTTCTATAGCATCCTGTCATTCTCGAAAATCTGGAGTCCTCCAGTTCTGGCCTTGTGGCCTTACAGAACTGCAATTTTAATTATTCTACTATTGGTGCCATACCTTAAGCTGTCAAGATTCTAAAGCTGTAGAAATCCTACACCAAGCCTCTCTACCTCTCATTTCTCTACTATTTTTTTCTGCCCAGTTTCTCTTATGTGGCTCAGAGTTACATTTTGTTTGATAATATTCCTGCAAAGTGCCCTGAGAACTACTGGCGTTATCCAAATAAAATTTGTTGTTGTAATTCTGATGGTCCAAAAATGGGAAATCTTATGCTGGGAAAATTGTGTACATTTCAGAAAGAGCTGTGCTGCTTTATCAGTGATTAATAAATAAACTACTTTTATTAATTGTTTACTTTTGACTGTGTGCATATTTAGAATCTAGAGTCATCCTTTGGTATAGTAAATATCAAAAGCAGAATATTAGTTTGGAAATGTTTCACAGTCACTTGTACAAGTTTATGATCACTTACTTGCCAATTAATGGAACAGCTAGAGCTGTCTCCGGTAATCTTTGTGCAATTAGCAGCAGAAAAACAGACTGAGCAAGTAAGACAGAAATAGACAAGGTCATCTTCTCACCACCTGAGAAAGAATACAGACAACAGAACAAATTCATAAATTGGGATGTTGCATAATTTTTTGCCCATTCTGGATTTAAAATATCAGTCTACATGATATCATTTAAAATATTTGTTTACACGTTACTCTAACATGTTACGAATGGAATCTAAGATAATGTGCATGAACCTTTCTTCCCACCTGCCCCCTTTCCTACACAAAATTGACTGAAATACCACGTCATTTGAATTATCAGACCACTACCTTGCATCACTTTTGAATCCCATGATGGCATTTTGGATGAATTTGACACCTAAGTGCAGAATTTGGACAATTCCTTTGTTTGCGAATTGGATTCATAACACCAAGAATGTCAAAGAATTTGTTAAATAAACGAAATGTATTAGTGCCAAATGAATACCTGCAAGAGCTTTTTAGTTCATTTCCATGGCAATGCTGTTTTCTCTTCAGCAACTTGAATTAATACACTAAGTATGCAGTGGACACATAACAGTAATGGAACACAGTTATCATTTGTTTAGAAATATTTTGGATAAACCATTCCAAGAAAACATTGGACCAACATTTATTTAGTTGAAACCATCCAAAAATGGCTAAAAACCTTTCAGGGAATAAAATCTAACCAAAGATCTTTTATTAAATCCCTTCATAGTAAGAGGGTGTATATTTTAAGAACAATTCATTGGCTGTGAAGTGTGTTGGCATTTCCTGATGATCTGAAAAGAGATATCTGTTCTTTCCCAAAATACTTGAAGAATTCACTTGAAGAATTCCCATTTAACTGAATCCCTATATCTGATCAGCATTCTGAATAATAGTTTCATCAAAGACCTCTCTTTCAATTATGCTTGGCAAATCATTTTTACATTTTCTTGTCCATTTTTCTTAAAATCATTGCATTATGTGCTGCTTTCAACTCGTCTCCCTATTTAATCTCCTGCACTATCATCTCCCACTGTAGTGTAGCGGTTAGCGTGATGCTTTACAGCGCCAGCGACCCGGGTTCAATTCCGGCTGCTGTCTGTAAGGAGTTTGTACATTTTCCCTGTGTCTGCATGGGTTTCCTCTGGGTGCTCTGGTTTTCTCTCACGTTCCAAAGACGTAAGGGTTAGGAAGTTGCGGGCATGCTATGCTGGCGCCGGAAGCGTGGTGACACTTGCAGGCTGCCCTCAGAACACTACGCAAAAGATGTATTTCACTGTGTGTTTCGATGTACATGTGACTAATAAAAGATATTTTATCTTATATTTGTATCAATATATGCTTTGCCATCTGTAGAATCCATATAATTCAAACCAATGAAACTAAGGCTCTATAGAAGTTGGATGATCTGCTCTGTCTTGTTATGCCCAAGGAAGCAAATTTAAAATTATTCATGTTTAACATAGTTTATCAATATTTTCTGAAGTATTGGAAAATTATTATTAATTTGGTCTTCAGATTATTTAAATTCAGTTTTACATTTTGGAGCTAATCACCATTTTTTCCATAGGTATAGCAACAATTGAAGCCCATGCCCTAACTAAACTGGGAGAGTGTGCCTCTGGACTAACAACCACCCCTTTCTCAAGTTTTCTTTTTATTTATTTACAGGATCTGAGCATTGTTCATGGGACCTCCATTTATTGACCATCCCTAAATGTCCTTGAGAAGGTGGTGGGCAGTTGCCTTCTTTGAATTGCTGAAATCAGTTTCATGAAGGTATTAACATGGTGCTGTTGGTAGGGTTTAGACCCCGTGGAACTGAAACATTTGCAAAATAAATGGTGTGTGACTTGGAGAGGATATTGCAGGTGGTGGTGTTTCCGTGTGTTACTGCCCTTGTCCATCCAAGTGGGATATGTTATTCAAAAGGTTTTGTCAAGGTGCTGCAGGGCATTTGTAATGGTACACACTGCAGCAATGGTAAGAAGGTGTTGGAGGGGCTGAATAACTAGGGTGGTGGATGGGGTGCCAATCAACTAGGGTGCTTTGTCCTGGAAGGTGTGGGGTTGCTTGAATGTTGTGGGAGCTGCACTCATTCAAGTAAATGGTGAGTATTTCATTGTATATCCTTTACTGAAAAGGTCCTTCAATTTACACTTTGATAACCAAAACTGGGTAGTTAACTGAAGCAAAATGGAACTAAACCATTAAAGCAATTTAAGTGAGAAGCAGAAAGAGCACATATTCGTCTCCAGGGAGTTTATTGTCCCCAAGACTAAAAGGAAACATTGAGAAGAGGCAACTGTCCTTGAAGGAGGCCCAAAACCTTCTCAATAGGTTGCTGAATCAGGGTAACATGGCGATAATGCAGATAAATCAGCTGGCTCATATCTTTGGAGACCTAGGTTTGATTCTGACCTCTTACGCTTTCTGTGTGGAGTTGGCACGTTCTCCTAGGTTGCTTTAGTTTCCTCGCACATCCCAAAGACATGCTGTAATCACATGTTGTTCGGTTAATTGGCTACTGTAAATTGTCATTGGTGTAAATGGGTGATCGGAGAATCAGTGGTTGTTAAAGGCATGTGTGTTACTGAATTTATCTAATTCACTATATTTGAATTTCTCAGCTGCCATGGTGGGATTTGAGCTCCCTTCTAGTCCAGTAAATTGACCACACCCAACGCAGCATAGACATAGGAGGTAGAAGGGCCATTCCCAAAGACTCCAACTAAAAGGCTATTAAATCAGTCAGTAATCGTATAGATTGCAGTCTAATGTTCATTGTTCAACCTTACATCAATTAATCTACAACAGAAACTGTGATGGCATGAGGAAGTCTCTAATGATCTGAAGTTAACAATCATGCAGCAATCATTATAGTACATCCCGTGTCACTTAAAATTCTACAAATAAATATTTTTCTGTACATTCCATCCTTAATTCCATTGCATCAAGTTTGGTTGCTATGTTTGTTTAAAAAAGTACTGTTTGTGGAGAATTATACAATGAAACAGAGGAAGACTCACTGTCTGCAGGAAGATAAAAAGCCAATGATGCGAGGAAGGAAATGAGGACGCAGGGAGTAATAATGTTGATGACATAAAATAATGGCTTGCGCCTAATTATGAGATAGAAGGTGATATCCTGGTATTTGGTACTGTTACGGGGAAGATCTGTATAGATGTTCTTTTTTGCAGGTTTGTGTATAATTTCCCATTCACCATTCTCTGTGTAAAATGAAAAATAAAGATGTTAGCAGAAACAAGAAAATTGTCCTGAAGAACAGCAAAAACAAATACTGCTGTTGGGCTAGTTTATCATCCCTGAGGCAACTGTCCTCGAGGAAGCTCATTTATCAACATGTCTGTCACCAATATCATGGTGAATAGGAAGAACAAAACATTCACTATTTGTCCATGTAGTCTTTAGAAAAAAAACCTACTTACGTTATACATCCATTCTATCTGATGATTCCCGATGACAATTAAAACCTTATCACAAACAGCAACCATTAAAAATGTCACCATTCAGGCCAACTATAATTGTGGATACTTTTTTTCCACTCACATGATGTGGGTATTGCTGTCATAATCAGAATTTAATGCCTGTCCTAATTTCTCTTGAACTGAGTGACTTTCCATTTCAGAGCACAGTTAAGAGTCAAACACATTGGTGTGGATCAGGCATCATTTTTTCAATGACCCAAATTTTATTATGGTCTACAAATCCACACACCAGGACCATTTTTGTTTTACCTTTTCCTTCTTTTAGCACTAATCTTTTGTGAAGGATCCACTCAGATTCCAGTAATTACTTTTGCAAGTCTAATGTAAAAACATAGTTTCCCATTGTCTTATTTTTCAATTGAAATTTGAATAACTTGAGTCATTATTTTGGAGCTGGCAACAATAATATCAACAAGCTCTTCAGCTCCAAAATAACTTCCTTTTGTACATTTCTTTTATACCTTGTATTTGTAGTTTGTCATTTGCCAATAGGTTCTTAAGAACCAGAGAATGTGAATTTTAAAGGGCTCTTTCCTATCTTATTCATTCTTTCAACCATACATACCTCTTTTGTTTTCTTTTATTAAGCAAAGTACAAATCCATCTAAATAATCTATAGATGAAGATTTCCCATTAAAAGGGATCTTCTATCACTTATTTGGAAACACACAAGACAACAGAGTAAATAAGCACAGTTTACTTCAATAGTTTGGGGACAAAAATAACATCTCCTGCTCTCCAGAAATCCCAGGGTAAGTGGGTAATGCTAAAGATGAAATCTGCAGAAGTCACCACTTATTGTCAGTGCTCGGGGAATAGCTGCAGTAGTTTTATGTTAATAAGTTATCTTTAGTGTTTATGATAGTGAATAAAGTTGAAAACAGAGATGGAAATTCATGTCGTAAAAATCTCTGAGAAAATCCAACAACTTAGGCTTTTATTTGATGTTTTGCAGTGTACAGCAGAGAGGTCTCCAAGTACCCACTTAACTGCCAACAGCAATGGGGTCACGGACACCTTTTTGCATAGATTTATGCAGTTTATTTAATGTCCCCTGTTCTATAATCAGGAATTCAACTCTGAGTGAGATCTATATTTCTAATTGTCTGGGCTCAGGGACATCACCGAGCATGAATCATGAATTTGGCCACATTGAATAGTCTTCTTTAAAAATTGATACATGTGGCTAAACTGGAGTCTTGTCAACAATTTTGTTGGACAACACCAGCTCTTATTAAAGAAGTCATTTGTGCTGGAGCTATAATAGTTCTTGTGTCATGGCTGATATAACAACATGTAGTGGCCAGCATGGGTTCTCTGTTTCATTGAACATTTCCATGGGCTGCCTCTTACTCCTGTTAGAAAAATTAATGTTTTTAGACCGTAAAAGTTTGTTCACATTAGCATAATACAATAGCAACCATAGTAAAGGATGATATATTTTATCATGGTATAAATTAATTTATTGGTGAATAATATGCTCTGTTTGGTTAACAGCAATGATATCAATAAAGCTTTACCTGTGAAAGCTTCGGGATCAATAATAATCCATTCAATGGGATACTCTTTGTCACCTATAAACTCTGTTGTTAGCTCCATATTTATCTCCTCTGCATTGTAATTCAAAGAGCTTTCATAGAAAAAGAAAGAAGACACTAAAGTTAAAATGTTGAATTTCTGTCAGTGCAATGATTAACACTAGTGGCAAGTAAGAACCTCCCTTGCCCCCCCAAATGGCATCAGTGCCTGCACTTATCGTGACTGGATTTGGAGGGCCTATCTCGTTAGCTCTCCACATTACACAGTGCAGCCATATGGTCTGGGTAGTGATAGGGGATCCACTGGCATTGTTAGGATCATCCCCATTTACAGTCTTCGATGGTCAGCAAAACTGGGGCAAAGGTTTACCAGCTGAAAAAGTTGTGATCCTGTAATTAAGTTTGATGTCTCTGTCATTCAAAGATTTAAAATTGAAGGAAATGATTAAAAAATTAAATGTTATCAAAAACTAAATTAAAACCATGTAAAAATACTAAAAAATAAAGATATTAGATGAAGTAAAAAAAAGTAACTTACCTGTCCCTTTGCCTCCTTTATCTGGTCTACAATTCCCATTAAAATTAATAGTGTTTCACATCTTGCACACAGTCTGACTGAAAGCAGTATCCAAAAGGTATAAAGATGGGGAATTGAGGCAAGACTGGACTTGGTTGATGAGGGCACACATGTGTGAGCTGTCCTCCCTGTTTAACTTATGGGAGCTTTTCATAACTGCTGCGTATTGAGGAAAGTTTTGTCAATTCATGACAGAGTCATCAACTGAAGCTACAACTGAGCTGCCCACCACTGCATACGCAGTGGCGAGTTCCACTCCTTTCAGCTGCTGACCTAGTTCTCCATGAACAGGGGCAACCCAGGCATGAATGTAAAGTTATAGTCATGCAACCCAAATGCAGTCCCAGAAGCAGTTAGTCTGGGAATAGGTGCTGATCTTTATTATTTCAGGCAGTCCCACCAAATAGAGAGGGGTGGTCACCATTGTGTTTGGACACCTTTGGATTTTCCTCCCATCCTGATGACTTTTACAATTAGCAATGCAATTAGCCCTGGTCATTTCTGCATGCTAATGAGACATAGCCACAAAATTAATTGCATTTCCCATCAGTGTTATCAGATGGGTAACATTTAACACTGGCAACGATCCATCTCCATTACTTTCCAATTTCAGAAGATAGAAGCAAGATTTTCATGAAGCAAATAAGGCAATTTGTACTTACGTGAATTTCAAGGAGCAGTTCTGCCAGTCAAATGGAAAATAAAGGACATTGATGGGACAGGAACTCCTGAATATTGCAGGGGGAAGCCATGTAACAAATCCATTTGGTCGGATCAGCACATTGCAAAAAAAAGCCACATTGTACTGCCCATCGTTGCTGGTGATTAAGATACAGGATAGATGAGATAAGCAATATAAGCAACACTAGCACTTCAGTAAACCTTTAACAGCTACTCAACTGATACCTTTGCAAGCTTATGTTTCTTTATTGTCTTTGCTCACAAGACAATGGATTTTAGTAATTTAATTGCAACTGAAATCAGGTATTGTTAGCCTCATATACTTGCCAGGTTAACTGTCACATTCTTAGATACCAAGTAAAATGGAGACACCAGATAATGGAATCTGGAACAATACACAAAATGCTGGAGGAACTCAGCAGGTCATGCAGCATCTGTGGAGGGAAATGGGCAGCCGATGTTATGGGTCAAGACCCTTCACCATGTGGATCCAGGTGAGGGAGGTTGTCAACAGACAAATGGGGGAGGAGAGAGTGGGAATGGTGCCAGGAGCTGGGAGGAGATAAGTGGAAGTGTCAAAGGGCTGAAGATGATGCAATCTAATAGGAGAGGAGGGTGAAGCATGGAACAAAGGGAGGGAGGTGGGGAAAGCAGAGGGGAGAGGGGAACCAGAGGCTGTGCGTGATGGGCAGATGGAAAAGGAGGAGGAGGGGAAAGGGGCACGGTGATGGGGGGCAGGCAGATCAGGAGGGGAAAGAGAAGGGATGGGGGGGGGATGGGGGGAGTAGTTACCGGAAGTTGAAGAATTAAAATGTTCATGCTGCAGGTTGTAGGCTACCCAGGCAGAATATGAGATGCTGTTCCTCTAGTTTGCATTTAGCCTCAACTTGGCCATGGAGGAGGCCGAGAACAGACCAGTGGAGTCAATGACAAGATCATCTCTTTTGACTGTTGTTTGTGAGACAAAAATTTGCTAAGACACCAGGAAAAAGGGGTTAGGTCTTTTTCAAACACTGTCCTGGGTCACATATATCCACCTGACAGCAGGAAGTTAAGTTTTCTGGATTTTGAGGGGCACCTCAAACATGAGATTTAAATGTTTCTAGAGGGTTCCATCACCTTGGGCATGCCACTGTCTGAGATGGGGGCTCTCACCTGGAACAATCGGTGCTGCTTTGGAAAAATTAAGTGATATGTGGCACTACAACAGTCCAAACTTCCATAATTTCAAGTCCAAGGAAGCCAATTAGAGAATTTCAGTCACTATGTTTACAGTTTTTTTGTAAATGCCCATTAATTTGAAGATCATGGGGGTTCCAAGAAACGTTGCCATGTGAACAAAGTTCTGCATTTTACAGTGAGCAAAAACTCCTCCATTCAAAAAGGTATGCTTTGAAGAAATAAGTTTTCCTACTTGTTTTCTAGGACAATATCCGGTATCCATATTAAGTTAGGGGGAAGTCGAAGGATGGAAATGTCGCTGTATTCTGATGCATTCCAGGTCAGTCGATTATCATACCATGCCTACATCAAAAAAAAAGGACAATTTATCGCTAATAGAATTGGGAACTAGATAAAGGGGTTCAGATTACTGAACCAACACATGAACAAACACTATTTACATAACAATGTGTGCAAGTCCCCAGTAAAATTTCATTGCACTTTTTGAATTGGTACAATGACTTTTGATCCAGTTTGGATTCTCTCAATATTATTGAATCAGTCTCTTTCTTTGAATGATTTCTGCAAGCATCCCCATCCATATAATTTATGTAGTGTAAACATCTGAAATAAAATACAAAGTATTGGAAATATTCAGCAGCTTAGGCAGAAAGAAAATAGGAGTTGCAGTGTGTCCTCTACACTTAAAAAAATCAAATGCAGATTCAGGGACCACTTTGTAGAACACCTTTTATTCAGTCCAGAAGGATGGTCCTGAGCTTCCAGTTGCCTGTCACTTCATTTCTCCATCCCATTCCCACTCTGGCCTATCTCCCTGTAGTCTCTTACACTGTTCCAATGAAGCCCAATTCAAGCTTGAGAAATAGCACCTCATCTTCCACCAGGCATGCTTTAGCCTTCAGGACTCAATGTCAAGTTCATCAATTTCATATCAATGCTTTTCCTGTTTGTGTTCAGCACAGACTAGTTCAGAACCAAGGTTATCTGTAATATTAGTTCATTTGTTCTCTCTCCACAGACTCTGCCTGATCTGATGGGTATTTCCAGCATTCTCCTTTTAGTTACAGGAACAGCTCTGGCCTGTATTTCACAGGTTTAACTTGCCTCTTTTATTTGTTTTCTTGCTCTCTAGTTGCCCTCATTAACCAATTAACCAGACAGCTCTGTGATCATAATCCCAACGTATTAGAAAAGTTCACTAATGTCAAACTGAATTTTGGAAAACACTATGTTACCAGTATTTTTCAAAGGAGAATTGATTGTTTTGTAGAGGAGGTACTGAGTTTGTTAAATGTAGTGCTTATTGGTGCCTGTGTTTACATGATGGAAAGACAATTCAGTTATATGAAACAAGGCAGGTTCCTTTACTTACGTGATCAATCCATACATTTGAAGTAAGAGTCTCATCACTTTCTTTCTATAAGGAATTGAAAGTATAGAATTACATTAAAAGCAATATACGTAGTAACAATTTACACGGACATATACAATGGTCTTACATTTATTTGCTAAGAGCTATACATCTGATGCACTTTAGTGAATCGCATACAGCAATTTCTTTGTAGATCTCAATGCCAACTTTTTTGCCAGTTTGCATCCATACTTTGTGTGCATTCAATGGTTAGAATTATGATGGACAATGAATACCACATTTCCTACCTGAATAAATAAACAAAAGGAAGATGTGTTTGTGACTAACAATAGTAATGTATAATCATCTCCTTCTTCTAGATTTGTCTGCAGATTTTTTATGTTGGTCCCCGCACCATTTTCCTCCATCAGCTCTCCTCCATTACCCAACTAGATGGGAATGTTATTGACAGAGAATCACCTGCATGGCTTCTCTCTCCTTCCTACACATTTACCTTTGGTGCTTCTCAAGGATCATTCATTGGTGTCCTCCAATTTTTAATCTACAAGCATCTGGTACCTTGCAAGTGGACATGATTTGTTTCAATAAAGTCTCTGCACACCGTTCTTCCAATTAACATCCTGATTGCAACAATGAGAAACATTTAATTCACTAAGTGGTACCATTAGTATCCTCACTTCTATACAACATTAAGGAGGCATCTTTGCTGATAAATCAAAATCTTTGTGAAATTTTGCTTGTTTTTTCATTGCTAGGTCATCAGTGACTTTTCCTGCTCTTTGTAATAAGTGCAGGAAGATGAACTTGGGAGAGCCGTAGAAAACAGTGAGTTGAACTGCACCGGTATGGTAGCAGAGGAAGAACTGGCTGGCTTGATGGCCAATGTCAATCATAACTGCACAGCACTGTGAATACTATAAAACACTAAGAAAAATAATGAAATTCTCCTTCAAGAGCTTCAGAGTACTTAAGACTTTCTTTACACCCAGATCCTATATTATACTGCTTCAAAAACTAGTAAATTAATTTAAATATATTTTATTGTGCATTCTGGGTCAAATAGATAGAAATAAAACATAATAGATGAGAGAGTACGAGTGTTACCTAATTCCATTTGACTTTGAAATTATTGTTTTCATCATGCAGGAAGTCAGTGAAAGGTAAAATTACAAATATTTTTAACGAATCGGCAATTTGCGCATGTTCTACTGATCACTTAATAATTAAATAACTTACTAATGAGACAAGATTGGAGAGGGTTAAACCCAGAGCAATATTCACCACCTCATCCTTATGCTGGACTGGCCGCACATGTTTGTTATATTTGTTGACCACTAAAAGGTCATTAATCAGCCTCTCCTCATCATTCTTACCAGAACATCCTACAGAACAAAGGAGAAAGAATGGCAGTCATTGGGAACATATAGAGAAATTACCTCACCAAGCAAAATCAATACAGATGATAGTTATGCTTAAAAAGAGATCCAAATACTTAATGTTGGGTTTTGTGTTTTCTCAGGCTCATTGTCAATTAAATTTTAATAGCCCTCTCCTGGAAGTCCCTTCGTCAGGCATTAAGCTTTGATTGACTTAACTGAAAAAAATAAACTTTGATTGACTTTAATTAATAATTAGATAGTATCACTTTTTGGCTTAAAGTGAAGCAGTTCCAGTTCAACAGCAGAATATTAAAGAAGTCAATAAATTCAATCACATGTTTATGTGCATGTAAATTAATATATTCAGGAGTGTAAAACAACAAAGGAAATTTGACTCGGTTCTTCCTTCACTACTTATACTTGTGCTGATGATACATCTTCTGGGTTGAAAGTACATGTAATGAGTTCATTTCACAAAAAAACATCTTTTAGGAATATTGCCAGGAGGAATTCGTCCTGATGGTTCTGTGAAGCACCTGGCACTGGCTTCACCCTGCCCGACTTGATACAGAGGGATCGAGTGTTCTAGTGCATGAATCACAAAAAGCTAGAAGGGACGCCTAACGAGAAGTTAAGAAGGCAAATGGCAATTTGCATAGGAGTTGGAGTTTAAAAATAGGGAGGTTTTATTGCAATTGTATAGGTTGTTGGTGAGACCTCACCTGAATACTGTGTACAGTTTTGACCCCATTAACTAAAAAATGAAATAGTAACATTGTAGGTAGTTCAAAGGACATTCATCAGGCTAATTCCTGGGATGAGAGGGTTGTCCTACCAAGAGAGACTAAGTAGTTTGGGCCTGTATTCCTTGGAGTTTAGAAGAAAGAGGGGTGACCTTATTCAAACATATAAGGGGGCTTGACAGGGTTGATGTTGGGATATTTTCACGAGTGGGAGAGTCTTGAACAAGGGACCATAACTACAAGATAAGGAGGCAGTCATTTAAAATGGAGGTATGTCGAAATTTCTTCTTGTAGAGGGGGTAAATCTCAAGAATTCTCTGCCCCAGAAGGTGATGGAAACTGGATCAGTAGAAGCATTTAAATCGAGGTGGATAAATATTTGATGGATCGAGGAATAGAGGGGTAGGGAGAAATGGCACAGAAGAGGAACTGAGAACAGCATAGATCAGCCATGATCATGTGAAATGGTGGGCCCAGCTTGAAGGGCCTGATGGCCTACTCCTGCCCCTATTTTCTTGTGTTCTTCTGGAAGTCCCTCATCTAGAGGATAAACTTCATTGCCTCGAAATGTTTTCCCCTCAGTGAATCATGTGAACCATTGTGTGCCAATCTGAAGTGCATTATTCTTAGCTGTATGAGCTACGTTGCTGAATAGCCAGCAATAATATTTAACAGCAGTCCAAAGCGTTCAAGCTCTTGAACTGTAGAGTGGAGCCATTCTAAGGAAAGTACACTTTGTAAGGTAAGGTAAGGTAAGGTTTCTTTATTAGTCATATGTACATCGAAACACACAGTGAAATGCATCTTTTGCGTAGAGTGTTCTGGGGGCAGCCTACAAGTGTCGCCACGCTTCCGGCGGCAACATAACCATACGTCACCCACACGTCTTTGGAATGTGGGATGAAACCGGAGCACCCAGATAAAACCCACACAGACATACAGGGAGAACTTAAAACTCCTTACAGGCAGCAGCCGGAATTGAACCCTGGTCTCTGGCGCTGTAATAGTGTTACACTAACAGCTACAACACTGTGCCTGCGGAATCCAATGTAGGACCTTAAGCAAGGTACCAATCATCAGGAAATACACCAGTATTACAACAGGCTATGCCAGGAGTTGGATTAGGATTCAGTTGGATCCCAGAATCTGGAGCAAAAAAACAAACTGCTGGAGGGACTCAATGGGTTGAGCAGCATCTGTGGAAGCAAAGGTACGCTGACCTTTCGGGTCGAATCCTCGCGCAGTGCGCAGGGTCTCAATCCAAAACATTGACCATCCCTTTGCCTCCACAGGTGCTGTTTGACCCACTGAGTTCCTCCAGCAGTTTGTTTTTTGCTGTCTATATGCCTGCCTTTCTTATCCTCATCGTAACTCACTTTCCCACCTGTCCTTGTATCATCAAACTTTGGTATGTTGTTGGCATCTGCCTGTTGTCAGAAAGCTGGTTCCTGTCACTCTGCACTAATTTATAAAATATGCAGTTGTCCAAGTGCTTCATTCAGTTTTCTTTCCGACTTTTCCTCAGCTATGCCATTGCAGGATATTGGAAAATACTAATGGTCAATAAGCAAATGCAAGCTTCAGTGTTGGTTATTGTTGACTCGTGAACAGTGGTGATTAAATATGGATGCAATTAGTGTTATACCAGCCAGCACACTGAAAGTTGCAGGAATAGTCCTCTAACCAACTAAAATGGAAAACAGTTGGAAGTCTTATATCTATAAGTGAGCAACAGAACTTAAGCTTTTTATATCCTTAGTTCTCCAAAGAGTTCTCACTTTTAACACAAACTAAAGTGAAAGTTACTTATACCTAAGCTTTTGGGTCTTATAGTTTCAAACATGACAATAGAAATTCAGTTCTCTTCAGGTTGAAAGAAAATGTTAAATTTAAAGACACCTATCACACGAGCTCTAGCCAAGATGGGATCTGAGAAAACTGTTAACTCAAACCAAAAGAGTTCTCCATTAGCAGCAATAAACATCCTTCAGTAGTAATAAAATGTAACTTACTTGTAAAAAACAGGCAGAAACTGAGAAGGTAAACAAAATGAATGTTCTTCATTTTGAAAGAGTGCTGTTCTGAATTTAACGGTTGCAGTGTGGCATTTGGCAGTCTATTGGCTATTCTTTGAAGGGCACAGAGAATCTGAAACACGATCCAGACTGGAAACTGACTAAAACAGCTGCTGGTGCAGATGGATATAAAATAAACTCTATCTGATGTGAAGGGTCTGGAATCTCTAACCATGGGTGAGGAATCTGATTCATATTCCACCTGAATCTCAACTTTGATGGCACAAAAAACAAGCATGATTGTAAAGAATTAGGATAGGAGATCAGAAGTCATGTTGAAATATTGTTCCGTAATTAAGAGTTTCAAAGAAGAGGAGAGAAATCGAGATGCAGTGCTGTTTCATTCCCTCTAGTTAGTTCCACTACTTGTCAGCCATTCTGTTTTGGACAAGCAGATATTTCTTCCAATTAAATATCGACTCCTGCCACAAACCTGTTTCCTGCTCACCAGACTATCCCTCTTCTTGGCTACTGATGCTAGATCTGTATCCTGGATATCTATTTTGACCCTATGCTGAGCTTCCAAACCCACTTTGTCACTAAGACTGCCTTCAGCTACAACTCCAGCATCATCTGTCCCAGCTCAACTCATGTGCCATTGTTAGTTCCAGACTCAAACATCCCAATGCTCATCTTTAACTCATCTAAAACTGCAGCTTTTAACTATATTGTACCAAATCCCATTCATTTATCATCCCTGTGCTTCTTGTCTTGCACTTGATCCTGATCTAGCATTCCCGCAATATTAAAATTCTTATCCTTGTTTTCAAATGCTCCCTTGCTCTTGATTCTTCTGCTTCAAGCTTTGCAACCCTCAGAGTTCTACTCTTGCAGTTCTCTTGAATCATGCCATTAGCTGCCGAGGCCATAAGATCAGAGACCGCTTTCCTGATTCGCTTTCTTAAACCTTAACTCTTTGGCCAAATCTGTTCCTGTCCTAATATGTGGTTTGGAGTCAAAGTTTTGTCTGGTCATCTCCTGTGAAGCATCTTGAATATTCTGCTGCAGAAGAATTGCAGGTGCTGGAAAAGAAAAAATGCTCGGACTACTCAGCAGATCATGTAGCATCTGTGGAGAGAGTAACAGAGTTAATGTTTCAGGTTGATTATCTATCATAACACCTAGGAAAAGTTGGAAATTAAACATGTTTTAAGTTGCAATGAAATAGAGAACACTGTTAATACAAAAGAAACAAAGAACAAATTTCACAGCTCCAGTGACCTGGGTTCCATTTTAATGATAACTGTGTGGAGTTTACATGTCCTTCCTGCAACTGTGTACGTTTACTATGGGTACTCCAGTTTCCTTCCCAATAATGTGGCTTGGTAGGTTAATTGGCCACTGTAAATTGCCTCTAGTGTGTATGTGAGTGGTGGAGTCTGGGGAGAGTTGATGGGAATGTGGACAGAATAAAATAGGATCAGGGCTGGGTTAGCGTAACTGGGAGTTGATACTCATTGTGGACGTGGTGGGCTCAGGGGCTTGTTCTCCATGCTGTTGGATTCTATGATTCAAAATGTTATTCTGTTTCATATGTTACAAAGTTATTTAAAGCAGGGAGAAGGACTCCAGGCTACACTGCTACTTGCAGCCCCAGCCTTGCTATTTCTGGTTGTATTTTGTAATTTATAATTTGTCTTCTTTGGATTTCGTGGTTATCCACACATAATGTACTTTACTGATGGATCAATCCTGAATCAAAATTCTAAGATCTGTAGCATTTACACATTGATATATCCAATTTATTATTTAAGAATTAAACTTAGATTGATGGTTTTGATAAAGACTGGCAAAAGTGTTGACGGCAGACTCCCGGATTTAAATAAAGAGAAAAAAAGCCAGGTTTTGTTTTACTTTTTACACAGGAAATAGTTATGATTTCACTTCCTGCAAGCAGGTTCAGTTGTAACTTTCAGAAAGAAATTGGACATAATCTTAAGGTAGAAAAAAAATCTGTGCCATGGGGAAGTAGCAGAGGGACGGGAATAGCTTGCTGTTTCAAAGAGCCATCACAGGGATGATGGAATGAATGGCATCCTTGTGGCCTGAATGATATCATTTAATAACTATGAAGTCTGCAATGACAAACACTTGAAAGACTGTGATTTAAGGGATAATTGGGTCATGTGATTGAGACAGTGTGTCTTGTTCTAGATGGATAAATTAAGTGGCTAAATGACCTGCTTTCTGAATATTTATCCTACTATCTAACTTAACATAATATTTATATTCATTCTATGACTGAATGATGTTCAAATTGTCACCCTGGAATTGGAACAGCCTTTCAGTGAGGCACTAAGATAGATTGTATTTACTCAATCGGAAGTGAAATTTAATAAGGAAGTCATAACCATTACTAATGCTAAATTTGTAAGTGTGATGTCCACATAAGCTCAGCGCTGAAGTGTTTTTTTAATGTTTCTAATGAGCCTGTCTAGATACCCAAAACAGTTGCCACTTTCATTTTATATGTACTTAACAGTTTCTCTGTCCACAAGAGTAATATTACGCATGTATGAAAATCAAAATGTAAAGTAATATCCTACTTTTATGACAAAAATCATGTTCACCTCTGTCAGAGAAAGGCTTTGTACAATGTTGTGTCAACAATCATTCTTTGAATTAAGAGGCTTCTGACCATTTATTCAACTTTTTTCTTACATTAATGACACTGACAATGGATCTGTTACATCAGGAATCCATTTAATTACCTCGATATATTAGCATTTCATAACTTCTGGTGAACAACTATAGACTTTGTGTCATGTACAATAATTTGTACATTGTATGATTTCACTTAGGCGAGCCAGGTTAGACAGTTACTTAGAAACCAAAAGTTGTATGCTGTTGAAAGTAACTTCTAATTTTGAATTATAATGAACTGCTCTAATTAAAAAAAATCAATGTCAAACATACTCAGAGAAAGTATTAGTGCTATTAAGACTCCTCTTTGGATAGCATTTAACTAATCCTTGGTGCTGGTTTATTTTTGGGGAATTTTGCTCAGACTATGTAATTTGATGCAGAGTTTAAGTAGGAACAGCTGCACAGGATGAATTGATGAAATTAATAGTAGTATAATTCTTCAGTTTTGAAAGCCATCCTAACATGACACTTCTAAGTGTTCATGAAACTGTACCTAGTTTTAATGTGGGCCGGATCTTGCTGGCCTAGTCTCCATAAGTGGAAACACTGCCTGCATTCTCCTCACACATGCTCTTACCTAGTCTGTAATCGGTGCTCAAAGGCTCCAGCGTTAGCAGGGTTTCCAATGGCCCAAAGGGCTTTATTGCAAGAGGTATTAAAGTAGTGAAGTTTTGATGCAACTTTATAGAGCACCTTGAGACCATATCTGAAGCACAACAAATGCTTTTGGTCTCCATATTTAAGAAAGAAAGCAATGCAGAGAAGATTCACTAAATGGATTCCTGGGATGAAGAGGTTGATCTACGAAGAAACACTGGGCCTATACCCATTGGAGTGTAGAAGAATGAGAGATGATCCTATTGGAATATATAAAATTTTGAGGGGGATTGACAGAGTGGATGCTAAGAAGATAATTTTCTTAGTAGGTATCTCTTAGAATAAAGAGACTGGTTTGAGAATAAGCCGTCAACCATTTAAGACAAATATGAGGGGGAGTTTCTTCACTCAGAGGGTCAAGAATCTCTGGCGCAGTCTTTGAACATGTTCAGGGTGGGCATTGATAGACATTTAAACTGCAAGGGACGAGTTGGGATGAAGAGCCAGTTTCCATGCTGTATAACTCTATGAATCTTTGAATGTTGAACAGAGAAATTGAGTTTTAGCAACATGAATGCTGTGGCAATGAATTGCAGATGCTGCATAGACAGATCCTGTTTGATTAAAATGGGGTTCTTTTTCAGCAAGAATATGAAGGGTATAACAGAGACAAGACAAAAAAGGGTTTAGCTTCGTTCAGTCTGACAAAAATCTTCACCATTTGGAAACTATATTGACCTTGATCTGATGCCAGTGTAACTACAATTAACTAACTGATGTCCTATCTCACTCCTGTTTCCATAAATGAGATGTACAACTACTTTATATTTTTTTAATTCTCAGTACAGAGAATTTAAAAATGTTAGGATGCATTGTTATCATTGGCCTACTGTCTAAAGTTCCCGGCATTCAGTGACAGATACCATCAAAAAATAAACCTTCCCAAATCTGTGTGGTCACATCCTTTAAACATTCGATGTAACATGATGACATATGTGTTTTTTTTTTATGATTTTCTAAATAAAATGCACGGTATTGTTTTATGCTGTCATGGTTCACTTTTAAATATGTTTCATTTCTTTGACATCTTCATGTAATCACACAGCCTCTCACTTCTGGCATCTTTTTATTTCCTAAATTTCATTCCATAATTCATCTTGTTTAATACCAGATCCACCTTGACCACTAACTTTTGATATGACTCCCCCTTCAAGGGCAAATCCTCCAACTCCTCTGAGATCATTCACAGAATAACCCATGGCACCTTTTCTTCACAAAGGTCTGATTTCCTTTATCAGTATGAATGGCAAAAAGACCAGTATGGACATGGTGGGCCAAAGGGCCTGTTTCTGTGCTGTATGACCCTACGACTCTTTAGAGTATCACATCTTTTCAAACCCCATGCTTTATCCAAATTATTGATAACCTTACCTACCCACCTACAAGATATCAGCGTCCTCTCACTGAGCCGTCCATATAGTATCTTAAAATGTATTTGAATGACAGCTGCACCACAGAAAAAAAAGTTAGTACCATTTTTAAGTAAAAGCAAAATTTGATTTTGATGAATGATGACATCAACAAAATTATCAAATCAAAAGAAATTTAGTTTACTAACAGCTTTATTTTCAGTTGTTACAGCTTTTCAGCCACAAATGAGAAGAAACTGTGTGAAATACATTGTACAAATAATAAATAAGTCAACAGTCATAGCAGCAGTGCACAATGTCATCTTGCACTTCAATTCACTAAGGAGAAAAATATCACATATACAAATACATATATTTTTATACACACACATGCATATCATTTTTAAAAAAAATAATTGCTCTTAGAAATTCCACAACTCTTTTTTTTGTGTTCTTCTGCAAGCTCTCAAAGTACTCCGGCATTGATGAGTGAAGTTAATACTTAACAGAACAAAGACAAACAAATCATATAAATGTGATACTGGAAGTAATAATTCTGAGATAAAACCAAATCAGAATCTGGGGTTATAAACTGACATAATGGATACTCTTACAAAACAGAAATACTGGAGGAAGCCAGCCAGTTAAGCATCATCTGTGGAAAGAGAAACCAGTTAACCTGCTGGGCTGAAGACCCTCCATCAGAACTGAGTGCTCAGCTCTGTAGAAGGATCTTTGACCCAAACAGGTGTTGGTTGACTGGCTGGTTTCTTCCAGCATATCTGTTTTTTTTTAAAGATTTCAGCATCTGCAGTTTTATTTGCTTTCCATTAATGGATACTCAATTTATAAATTGTACATTTCTGTCAAGGAAGCTCAAAATCTTATTTATTTTGAGTGACTAGCTTTGAGTGAGTTACTGATTTGCCATCTGCTTTGTGGTTGGATTTGCAACCTATGCCAGTCAGAAATCCATGGGGGTTCTGCTTCTCAGTTACAAAAGAAGGGTCTAACAAGTAAAAATTGGGGTAAAGTGGGGGCACCTGGATACCTGGATACCCAGGGTTCACCTCAAGCAATATTCAGGTAGGTCATTAACAGAAAGCAGGAAACTGATTGTCTATGGTAATAGGGATCTTGTGCTGGTTATAGAGGTATCAGTGGCCCAGTAAATCAACTTTTACTCACTATCACAGAAAGGAGAATTAATTTTTAACTCCACATACATCAACTGAATATTGTATTGTTCCACCTGAATTCTGCCTGAGACAAATGCGTGATACAACATTAATTCTGTGTTTGGGGTATTAATGTGAAACCTTATCAATGCAACATCATTCAATATTTGAGAAATTTTATATACATAAAAAAATAACATTTTACCATATTTTACATGATATTTACAAATATTTGTGAACTGCACAATAATGTTAGAATGTATATTCAAAGTAAATATTACAATTTTAAAATGTTTAGATTTCCACACCAGTTCGAGTAAATAGTTAGAAATTCTAGTCAGGAATTGAATTATAGTTTTCCTAAAAAGTAAAAATGAGTCATCATTTTGGAAATGTATCACAAAAACTTCTTTTCTTGGAAGCCAAAGTTCTGCTTATGTTCCAAAACCAACTTTTTTTTTCTCAAATATTTCTTACATTCAGATACCGATACTGGAAAACCTGCTATTGACACATTTACTTGGCATGCTGGCAGGGAGATTCTTACCTCCTGGAGATGGGACTTTTAAGCACTACTGACAACACTAAAGACCAGCTCCAGCAAAGAAATAAAATACAATTCATGTTTTGTGCCTTATTAATTGGTTCCATCCAACAATTCTCTCCAGTGTGACAAATATAATTTGTTCAAAGCATCTTGAGATGGTAATGTAATATAAGATCAATATTTCCTTAGCCTCCTTTCAGTGAGTATCTGATACATTTTTATACATTTCTACTAACTTTGTAGAACCAAACAAGATAAAGGCCCAAACTGTATTTACTTTAGCCATTGGTTCCATAGAGAGCTGTTGGCTACTTCCCGCTTCCTGCTCAGCTCATTTCCAATTTCTGCTCTTGTGCATTGAAACGGGTAAGTCAGGGACAAGAAAGGTCAGATGCCAGCACATAACTAAGTCCAGCAGTAGAGCACTGAAGAGTGGGTCACTCAGCTTTAAGTCAGTGATGGTTGGCCTTTGCAGTGGTCTATTTCAGTCTTTATATTTGGTCATGAACATAAATGATCCTCCCCTGTGAGTTAGACTCCACATCTGGGCCTGTGTTACTCGGGACTCTAGCAACTTCTAATGATGACACGGTATTTCTCAGGTTGATTTCTGGTCTTTGATTATATAACAACCACTTCAATTCAATAGCTAATTCATTGTATGAAATATTTTGAGATGTCTTATCATCTATCCCTCTCTAAGTGGTAATAATTATATAGATATTCCAACTCAATATATATTCTCTAATTTTTTTACAGGATTGAATATGCTAACATGACATCCAAAGCAAAAGGAAGACATGCTTCAAATACCCCTTTTACCACCCTATGTTTTTAAAGTATCCAGAGCTAGAGCAATAATCTGTGCCATGCTTCTATAAAAGGAGTCATTCTCCAAACCAACCAAACTGTTAAAAGTTGCAGCCTGGCCTCCAACCAGAGCTTTTACACGTGCCTTAAATAGTCCTTTCTCATTTTTGGAAGATGTGTCCACCAGCACCTGGATATAAACAAAATCATATCAAATAAAGTGCCATTCGACGTAAAATGCACTTAGCAATTAGCAGTCCTAGGCTACCATAACTTTACAATAATTTGTGGTTCATGTTTGAATTATAGAAACGATACACAAACCTAATGTACCACTAACACAAAATAGCACAGAATGATTTACATAATAAACATTTATCTTTCAGTAACAGTGCATGGGAGTCTACCAAAGAACAGAGTGGTGGAAGAATAATCAAGAGTATTTGATTTCTTTTGGAAAGCAGAGAAAGGAAGTAAAGCTGTATTTGTTGGAGGAATCATGTTGTAAATGATGAAAACAGAGAAGGATGAAATGGTGATTTATTTTTCACCCTTCACATTTCCTTCACTTCCCAAAACTCTTTACATCCGTTAACATCTTCCTGAAGTGCAGCCATAATACAGGAAAGATGGCAGTCAATTTCGCACATAGCAAGCTCCCACAAACCAAATGTGATAATGATTAGAATATCAACTGAAATGTTGATTTTGGGATAAATATCAGGTGGAAACCCAGGAAAAACCTGCCTGCTCCACTGCAAAATGCCGTGGAGATGACTCTCACATCAGAGAAGGCAGGACCTGAATTTAACATCAGGTAAAAAATCCTCCACCACAGCAGCACACCTATCAGCACTTCACAAGCATGTCAGGCTAGACTTTTGTGATTATATCTCTGTAGCAAGTCCACACCCCAGACCCTTCTATTCAAGGGTAAGAATTCCACTGACTGAGCCACAGCAGGCATTGTGGTAGAATGGGGAGCAAGGCCAAACATCAGTCCCATCCAACACCCATTGTCCTATGGCACCACATGAGGATGTGTTTTGCAGACAGCACCATAATACAGGAGCAGGGATGTTCATTATTTAGGCTTTCCACAATAGGCATTCCCGTTCTCAGAAGGGGATCCTGATTCAGCCAAAGCCCAGTTTGTTGATGTGTTCTCAAAATTAAAGGAAAAGTAACAGTTGGAATCACTTCCAGATGGACCACCAGCTAATACCTGGGCCAAACATGCATGGCACTCACTCGATCCACTAAAAATGAATTTGCATTAATTGTCCACATCTTCGAATACCCCACTCCAATACCCCATACCCCTGCAGGCCCTAGAGATGGTCACATAGTTGGCAAGAGATGGGCAGAAATTTATTGGTTTCCATTTTTCAAAGGATAGATGGCTTGAAAACATCTCCTAAATGTTTTTAAGTTTTAATTTAAACATCTACATGCTACATGTAGGGATGTATTCACAAAGATTTTGTTGTATTACAAAAAAGCAATGGTACATACCTCTTTAAAGCTCATTGACAATTCCTCTGTTGGTATATCCAGAATCCATTTATATTCATTCATCAATAAGCTAATGTTCAGCAGTGTTTCATTTACACTCTGACATGCTAAACAGAAAGAACAATATTTCAGCAAGAGAAAAGAGTAAAGCTATTACTTCTGGTGTTGCATACTTGAATATCCATTCCTAAACAAATGATATACTTAACAGATAGATAGAAAATATCTATACCAGTCACAAAGAATTATGTTAGTGAACAAAAAGTTTTTGAAGTTCAGCAAATTACGTGGGACTAGTTCTAAAACAGACCAGTTGGACCAACTGCATATTCTACCGAGTGATTATGCTCCACATGAGTCTCCTCCCACCCCTATTTATCTAAAGCTATTGTCATAATGTTTGATTTCTTTGGTCTTTTGTGTTTATCTAGATTCACTCCGAATGCTAGGTGCTACTTATTTCAATTCATGCTGAACTAAAGATGTTTTCCAAATGAGTTGATATCATTCTTAAAAATAAAACTATTTATGGGCAAGGAACAGAACAGTACTTGTGCGCTACTCCAAAGTCTTGAATCCATTCCTAAAGGGACAACCTCCTTTGTGGTAGTACATGAAGTTGTCAACCTGATGAAGGGTCTCAGTGCAAAATGTTGACTGTTCATTTCCCTCCATAGATGCTGCTTGATCTGCTGAGTTCCTCCAACATTTTGCGTTTGTGTGTTGAAACTTATTGGGTGATGTGGTCACATACTTCCAATATGTGCAATCTCAGACCATGTGCATGTCTGTGCATTTGACGTAGTCTGTGATGAGAGGTGCTATATGGAGAAGTTATTTATTTAATTAAATTCTGATGATGTGGGCAGCATCAGATGGCAATCATTTATTCCCAATCTTGGATGCCCTGAGAAGATGATTGTGGGTCTTCACCTTGAACAGTAGAAGCTTATGGACTAGTATTTTGACCCAGTAATGATGAAGAAATGCTGACATATGACTGTCAAGATGGTGTTTTGGAGTGAAGTATGGGACTGAGGGTGTTTGCATGTATCTTCTACCATTGTCACTCTAGATTCTAGATTAGGGAAGTATCACCACAGAAACTATGGAAAATTACTCTGCACACAACATATGCTTTGATGCAGCAGTGAGTGGTGGGGAATTATCCTTTATCCTACATTTGCTGGGCTTCTTGCATCTTAATACATTTGCATTCATTTAGGCAGGTGGAGATCATGCTTTCATATTTCTATATTGGGCCATGGAGATAAAAGAGAAACTTTGGGAAATCAGGAGATAATTAGAATGCCAAACCTCTGATCTACTCCAGGTTTTATGGCATTTATATGGCTGGTCCAGTTGAGTTTTTGCTCTGTGTTAATTTCAGGATGCTAAATATAGAGATTGTAATGGTTTTATTAGCGAGAACAATGGGAGAAATCTATAAATCCAGGTGGTGGCACTGAATCTCAGTGAGAGGTGGTGATGCCCTCAACCATTGCAGGTATTGGTATTGGTTTATTATTGTCACTTGTACCGAGGTACAGTGAAAAGCTTGTCTTACAAACCGATCGTACAGTCAATTCATTACACAGTGCAGTTACATTGAGTTAGTACAGAGTGCATTGAGGTAGTACAGGTAAAAACAATAACAGTACAGAGTAAAGTGTCACAGCTACAGAGAAAGTGCAATGCAATAAGGTGCAAGGTCACAACAAGGCAGATTGTGAGGTCATAGTCCATCTCATTGTATAAGGGAACTGTTCAATAGTCTTATCACAGTGGAGTAGAAGCTGTCCTTAAGTCTGGTGACTTTTCCTAGAGAGGAAAAGTCTGGTGAGATTGTCATTTCCTGGCATTTGTGTGGCACAAATATTGTTCAGGTATAACTGTGCAGGCTTGGGAAAAGTGTTGAGTAACTTTTCTGCATTTTAAGAGATGATCAAGTGGAAATTGCTTAATGAAGATTCACAATGAAGATGGCTGACTCAGGTAGTATATATTCTCTTTATTTGATGTGCCTCCGTCTACTTTGTTTTCATCTTGAATGCCAGTCCTATCAACCAGATTCGATTCAAAGCCTCAGATGTGTGACTCATTGAAAGAGTTTTCCCTTTCAGTGACAATCCCTTTCAAAACGTGTCAAAGCTTATTTAATTGTATCTGAGCTAACAACTTACCATTTGTTTTCAGAGAGTTTCCAGACTCTGGCAGGATATTAGAAACATCTCTTTTCTTCACCCTCAAATTAGTTTTTGATGTGTTCAATCCTATTAAAGATAATTGTTTTAAAATAAAAGTACTTTATAAGCATTCTCCAGTATCAGTTAGGAAGTAATGATATTCTACAGTCTTAATTACAGCAAATGAGTCTAATTTATTTTTTATAAACGTTCTTCACTTTCATCTACTCTTTAACCTTCTCCAATTTGGAGGAGAAAGAGGTGACCATTATACTTCTTTATACAGCTTGCCCAGTTGGGTAATTCACTGGAATTGAGATCCCATTTCTCCAAGTAAACCACCACTCTGTACCTTTGCTAGAGGGGATGAAGGAATTCAATTAAGTCTTCTCCAGATTGAGAAAGCAGCAGGAGTCTTTATGGTTGGTTGAATGATAATAAATTTAGATCTCAGAAAGAGTAGATACTTTGATTTTATTGTATTCTATTGGTTAAAGTTTTGCAATGCTCTACCAGGAAACAGGACAGAGTGCTGAGTAATAATAAAGTGCTTCATTCTGGTAAAAAAGTGCTGATCATCCATTTGCTGTTGTTAAAGCATGTTTTCTCTTGCCTATCAATAAAATAAATTAAGAAATTTCTAATATTTTATATGAACTGCGCAGAGGTGATGCTACAATACACAAATAATTAAGGAATAGGAGAGAAAATAAGATATTGACCTGTAAATACTTGTGAAAGATTTTTAAATGTACCATTGTGTTCCGAAGACGCCAAGGACAATCTTTCTACTTCATGTGATACCTTCAGCATAAGATCAAGAAGCTGATCTACCTCAGGCTGGGACCTCAAGCCTCTTAACAGAGTGTGAAGCTGCGTCTTCAGTGATTCCAGATGGTTGTTGGAACTCTAAAAATAAAACATTGGCACATCTTTAACATTGTTTCTGACTAACATGAACAACTGGTATGCTAATAAATACTCCTGTTTGTATTATCTTAAAATAGTAACTTCATACTGAAGAACGTATGGGGTTCTTTATTATGATTGAAACCTATTTCTTCCTATTTCACTAAAGAATATTTTTTAAAATATTGTAACTGTAATATCCAAGGATTATACCAGTCACTGTGAAAAGACACTTCAGAATACTTTCAAGCACTTTCACGTCAGTTATTAAAAATATTACCATGGATTGTAAAGTAACATAACAATGGGGTGAAACAGTTTGGAAGAGAACTGACAGTAAGTTGAAAGGATTCAGGAACAGGATGGGCCCGCGTGATTTACTGGACTATTTACTTGTGTAAAATATAAACACAGATATAGACTGGCTGAGTCAAATGGTTCCTTCCTATGTTGTAGCTTGTTGTTAAAGCAGCTTGGTAAACATCCACATCCAGTGATTTTAACAGATTTTTCCTCAGTGATAAAGTAAAAATTATGGTGTATCTTCTACAGCGGTGCCCCATAGTGCACTTGTACTCTATAAAACTTCACATCAATAAAATATTTTTATAGTAAATATGAATGAGTGTTTCTAAGTGAAATTGCCAATTTGTGTGAAATTACAGAGTTTGTGCGAAGGGTTCATCCTGTTAGAAATTAAGTTCTATATTATTTAAACTCAATTCTATGCAGTAACCTGAATTTATAATGCTTCTTCAATGACTGAAGATATCCTAATTATAAAAGTATGAAGGAAATGGATGCTGAGTTAATGATGAGAGATTTGGAGGGTTGAGCTAAAACTTGGCAGAGTTTGAGATTACTGAGAAGTAGAATGTTTTTTAAGGACCAAGATCAAGCATGGAACTGAGGTGCCTGCGAAATAAAAACTGACTTGCAAAAGAAGTTGGAGTCTGAGGGAGGTGTGTAGGGCTGGAAGTTGTTAGAAAGATAATGTGGGAAAAGGCCGTAGAGGAAATTACGTTGATCTCGATGGACAAGGGGTATTGACCAAACTGACGAATGGTATGTTCTTACATCTTCTTAGTGCCTTCTTAGTTTTTTTTCCTTCCACTTTCTTTGTTCTCTGGTGAGAAGGGGCAGGTATTAGACCATGTGTTCTCCAGGCATCAATCCTGGGAATACTGCTTCTATATACTGTATAAGTGACTTAGATATGGGTGTGTAAGTTACAATATCCAAAGGTGCAGGTAGCTATGCTTGGATATGTAGTAAACAGTAAGGAGCATTGTAATAGACTGCATAAACTGGCTGATGGGGTAGGTTTTATGTGGATGAAATTTAATACATTTACTGTCAGAAAGAATAAGGGAAACAATAAAGACTGAATGCCATGGTTGAAATTTGAGTGCATAGACACAGGGACCTGGATGTATATGTGACAAGGTTCTTGAAAGTGGCAGGGCATGTTGTAAAAATGGTTAGAAAATATAAAGGATACTGGGATTCAATTATTCCTACATGAATAGACAGTGTTGCTGGTGGGCCTATACCTGCACGCTATACTCAGTACTTGCAGTGGTATGCTTACCCTAGTATCACTAGAGAGTGTGAAGTGCCTGAATACTATACCTGAAACAAGAACTGCTTTTCTTTTTGGACTGTGCTTCTCCATTCCCTTTCTTCAGCATTGAAAGCTGTAGGTTGAGTGTTTTCTGTGATCTCAGTAAAATAATTGATCCAACTGTCCAAATCTGGACCAATATCTTTGAACAGGATTTCAGCCTCTATTATTCTTATTTCTGCAGTTCTTGAAAAGAAAGAAATTCATGTAACTAAAGTACATGTATTTTTATTGCATAGTTATTTATCAGCATTGTGGATACTATACTAGGGCTACACAGCGAAATAATTATGAGTAAAAAATATCATTATTATGTCAAACCATCTGGCCACAAAATATGTGGGAGCTGTTAGCAAAACTGATATTTTTGCTCATTCTTAACCGCTAGTATTTGAGAAGGCTGGTAAGTTTCAACAGTTCTGCTGATGTAGGCCAGACTAGGTAAGCATGGCAGATTTCCCTCCCTGAAGGTCTTTACTGAGGTAGATTTTTTTACTGCAATAATGTCATGGTCACTATTCTTATTCCAATGTTAATTTAAATTCCCAAGCTGTCATGGTGGCTTTCAAACTCATGTCTCTGGGTCATCAGTCTAGCCCCATCGAGACAAATCCAGTAACAACCATTTTGTGATTAGGTGGTTACAAATGAAGTCTGTTGTATTTAGGGAATAACCTTTATATTTTTTATAAGACAACAGAGAATATTTTCTATGATCAGGAATGTACAATTTAAAGCAAAAACAAGGTGTTAAGATCTAGCAAAACCAGACTTCCAAGTACAGTCCCCAGGATTGAATCAACTTGTTCTCAAATGTACAGTTCAGCACAGTGTAAAGCATTGGAGCAGTGTTCCTCTATCATCACAAGCTGTACACGTCATGAAAAGAAATGATTACCACATGCACCTCCAATTGAAGCAGTAGCCTTAGAAATGTTAGCTTTATCATTAAACCTGTTTTTTTAAAGACTGAAGCACAAGAGATTCTTGTGCTTGCTGGTACAAAATGACCTGCCTTTATCTCAGAGAACTTGTTATTGCAAATTGCAAATGACTTTGAAATATCACATAATGGAAGTGGTGTAATTTCTGCATCATACAAGACATGGGGCTGGTTTTGCAATGACTTCTTTTACCAGCTCAGCAATATAAATATTTTGGCAGAGGATGGCTGGAAAGCTGATGGAAAGCAAATGGCTTGTAATTCATTGCCTTATTTGGGAATGAAGAGAGAGTGTGTGAGTTTCTCGGAATAGCTGGCTTAAAGGTTTTCTCGGTTGCTTCTACCCTGAGGCTTATCACACCTAGCCTTATTCTCAGAGTCAGCTGATATGATCTGCTGATGTTTGCTCTTCACCTGCTCACTAATCTGAATGGCTAATGATTGGCTCAGTAGCTCAAAAACTGGGAAAAGCAAACCACAAGGTCCCAGGTTAAATAATGTGTTGACATATTCATTGATCTTCACTGTGTACGTGTGGGAATTGACAGTAATTCATACAAGGAAGGGGTAAAGTCCAGTGGTTTGCTCCTGTTCCTGCCCCAAAACCTCTACTAGACAGGAAATATGTATGGACAACAGATGAAGATAGAAAAATTGAGTAGCTAAGGCCAAACAATCCTGCTGTGACATTCAAATGATCATGATTGATTTTCTCTCTCAGTTCCTTTTCCCACTCTATCCCTGCATCACCTGATTCCTGTGATATCCAGCTTTGGGCTCTCCTTTTCAACAATATGATTAATTGGTTTGCACAGAATAGGCTCACACATGAGGGGGATGTGATTGGAAAAGGCGCTGGGAACCAGACAGCACCTACAGACCCCTCCACATCTCAAAATGAGTCAGCAACTTTGGAGAACATCTGACAAGGGTAAATCAAAGGTGGTTTGGCAGTAAAAGAAATGTGATTGGCTGAAAAATCTGCTCACCTGTTGTTGATCTCCTGTGGAGCTTTTAAGCCTAAATCCGAGTCCAGAGATCGTCCATGTCTTTCTTCTTTCAGAGCAGTTGTTTGTATCTGTTCTTTTAATTGTATAACGTGTATAAATCAATTAATAAATCAAACAGGGAGCCTTCATTTTCCTTTAAACAATCTTCATGACTCAACAAATGGGATATGCATATAGGTCTGATTTCCTATGATGGCCAGGTAACTGTCAAATGAATGCTTCTCTAAGGCCTACTGCCTTTTGAAACATTCAGAAAACTGCAATCCTTTTGAAATTGCTCCAAATGGTGAGACAGGGAAATAGAATATTAACCTTGTGACTAGTTCAAAGAAAAAATCAACAGCAACGTCTGCTGAGAGGAAAAGAGTGTTAGGAGCTGCCTAGTCCCAGAGCACATGCACAAATTGCTCCACTGGACCCTGTGAATCTCCATAGCCTTGCTCTTCTCCAAGAACTGTGCTGGTCCTCACCCTATGTACTCACTCCTAAGCTGGACTGCTCCCCCCCCTTATGGAGAGCTTGGCCAGTGTTCTCTCCCACTCTTGCCTCCTCTTGCCAGTGTTCACAAAGGGCTGGCTGCAATGCAATGCACAGCAAAGTTGCTGGTGGATCAAGCTGCCACTGTGGTTACCAACACTGTCAGCCTGCAGGTAAGTCTTCTTGTTTAACTCAAAGTATACTTTTCCTTCTGTTTTCACACATGGTCTAGTTTTCTTTTCTTCAAGTGTAGATTCTCATCGCCAATTTGTAATGTATTCGAGAGTTCTTATTGTAACAGTATGTAGTGCCAGGAATATAATCAATCTCTATGAGACACTGGCATTGCATTTATTCCCCTCTCTCCAAACACACTGCATGTGTACATGCATCATACACTTACATATACTACAGTCTTCTACACTCATCAGTTCTCAATCATTTTGCAATTTTCACAAATGTTAGTGTGACCTACAATATTGTTTCAAAGCTATTAAAGGATAGTAAAGCAATTTCCAACCCCTGTTCTCTTCCCAATTTCAATTGTTGCCCTTCTCCCAGCATCCTTGTGGTAGGCTTCTTCCTGTCTGCAGGCCTCTCGCATTTGATGGAAACTTTTCACAAGGATCCTCAGCCGTGGCCCCCTGTAACTGGTACATCTTCCATCCAGACATTCAGGCTGTTAATAGGGCCCTGCCATTAAGTTCAGTAGGACCCTTGCCATTTTCATTCATTTTCAGCCTCACTTGCAGGCTCCCCGTCAACATAAATGTCAATTATACACCTGGTATCACTTCCTCTGAAGTATTTCAGAAGTGGTGGGGACAGTGTGAAGACATTGGAACATTCCATTTCTCAACGCATGGACTTGAATATTGTTTCAATATAGGAGATCAGCCAAATAATGGATTTTCATAAGTCCACACTCACTCCCTGATGTATTGTTACTTGCCCTTGTGCTTTCAGTCTATCCAACAATGAACTCTTTAGGGACATGTGCAGGAATTTAAATTTGACTACTTGTGAATAGACTCTTTTGACAGACACATGTTATCCACATAATATGGGTATCCTTAATGTCAATAATCATTAATGGTGCCCCCCCCCACCCTGCCCCCTGCTTCTCATTATGGAGGGAGACAGAGAATTTTGGAATAAGTCTAATGGCTAATGTATCTTTATTTTTGTCTTTTTTTATCTCACTAACAGAAAGAAAGAGAAAAAGATAGATGCTGAGAGGCACCTATCCTATGTTTACTTAGATATCAAGCACTTTTGGGTACAGTTAGGTTCATGGAGAACATGAGAAATGTTTAGCCAGGAGGAGTGACAGTGAACTAAAGAAGAAGATTTAGGGAAAAAACACTGAAAACAAACTAATGCTTTGCATGCTTCCTACTGTTCTGGTTGAGTGTATGTAACAATGGCCATAATTACTCTTTTATATAATATTGTTACCACACAGTCTTTGGCTTGAATGTAAAATTAATACACAAAATTTGTATATAAATTAGAGGAACATTAAAAACCCCACATAATATTATCACTTGATAGTGTACCTTTCTCATGCATTGACAGAAACTCTTTCGAAGGAAACACGTTTGTGTAAATTTCCTCTAAGAATTTTGGGATCGTCTGTGTGAAAAATGAGAAGTCAACTTTATTGCGGATGAACTCTTCCACCGGTTGAAGCAAGTCCAGCAGATTCTGTATAAATGTCCTGATTTCTGCAATTAAAAAAAGAACTGAGTGAGCAGAACTTTAAAATTTTAGAATAAAGTTTAGAAAAAAGCAATAGTCCTTGATAGAGTGAATTTTATAACAAGTCTGTTGTAGAAGCATGTGACAGAACTATGTTTACTTTTCTTTTGTCTTGTGCTTTCTGTCATTTTAAGAGCATATTTTTATTTGCAATGCCTTTTACAGTCATCTGGTTGAGTAGAAGCCATCTGATTACAACTGGGTAATAAAATCATGCAAATTCTATAATGGGCAAAGAATCTACTTCAGCAGTCTGATGTCCACTCTGAAAAGATAATCATTTGCCCCAAAACATCTGAAAACGTCCAGGGTCATAGAAACAGAGAAAAATAGTAGGAATAGGCCATTTGGCCTTTCAGACCTGCTGGTTCATTCAATATAATCATGGCTGATCCTTTATCTCAATACCATATTCTCACTCTCCCCACATACCCCTTGCTGGCTTTTGTGACCAGAAATCTATCTCCTTCTTAAACATATTTAGTGACCTGGCTTCACAGCTTTCCATGGTAGACAATTCTACAGGTCACCACCTTCTGAGTGAAGAAATTTCTCTTCAACACAGTTCTAAATATATTATCCTGTATCTTGAGACTGTGGCCCTTGGTTCTAGGATTCACCTTGGGCCAATGTTGTTTGCATGGATTGACCACCTCCAAACCACTCACCCCCTGAGCAGCAAATTCCACAGATCCACATGACTGATATTCTGCCTACTTTTATTTTTCTCAGCTCTCCTTTATTGCAAATTAATCCGATTTTGAAAATGGCAGTTCGGAAAGGTAAGCTTACCGCATTTCTTCATTCTCGCTTTGCATCTCTCCTCAATACATCGACTGCAGGCTGAAGCTTCCAGCAATGGTGGGCACAACCTGCTATAGTATGCACAGAGTCGAGCAATCTCACTCTTTCGCTGCATATCCTGCATCATCGAGAGCTTATGAAAGTCAAAGCAGGTTGGCTCTCGACTTCCAGGTGATTCTGCAAAGACACCGTTTAAGCCATAGATTACTGAAAAATGAATAAGTGTATCACATGAATCTGTCACATCCTCCAAATATCAATGCTCAATTTCTCAGGAATATTTATTAGATATTAGATAGTATTATGAATCAGCATAGAAGTGATTTTTGGTTACTTATAGAACATAGAACATAGAAAAACTACAGTACAATTCAGGTCCTTCGGCCCACAAAGCTGTGCCAAACATGTCCCTACCCTAGAAATTACTAGGCTTACCCATAGCCCTCTATTTTACTCAGCTCCATGTACCTATCTAACAGTCTCTTGAAAGACCCTATCGTATCCGCCTCCACCACCGTTTCCAGCAGCCCATTCCACGCACTCACCACTCTCTGAGTAAAAAACTTACCCCTGACATCTCTTCTATATTTACTCCCCAGCATGTTAAACCTATGCCTTCTCGTGGCCACCATTTCAGCCCTGGGGAAAAGCCTCTGACTATCCACCTGATCAATACCTTTCATCATCTTATACACCTCTATCAGGTCCCCCCTCATCCTCCGTCTCTCCAAGGAGAAAAGGCCAAGTTCCCGCAACCTGCTTTCATAAGGCATGCTCCGCATTCCAGGCAGCATCCTTGTAAATCTCCTCTGCACCCTCTCTATGGCTTCCACATCTTTCCTGTAGTGAAGCGACCAGAACTGAGCACAATACTCCAAGTGGGGTCTGACCAGGGACCTATATAGCTGCAACAATTTATTTCTGAATTTCTCAATTTATTTATTTCTAAAATCATAAAGCTAAATTGGAGAAGTTTAATTGAGCTTACTTTTTCAAAGTAAAATCACTAGAGCAAAGCTAATTTAGGGTATGTTTACAGTAAACCTACACAGAAATATACAAGAATTATAAATTTTTGTGAAGTGCACTGTGACAAGTGCAAAAGTTAGATTCGGGGATTGAACTCTGGTGCTATTAGCTGACATAAGTTTCAAGGTTTTCTGGTTATCAGAGTTGGTTGCCTTAAGCTTGATGATTCTCTATTAACAGGCAAGGAAGGAATGCAAAAGAGAGCTTTATCACCTCTGGATCTGATATTGTAATCATGCATTACAACTCTACTGAAAAAAATAGAGACGTATACAATAGAAAGCCACCAAACAGCTGCATGGCCAGTGAATCAAAGCCAACAGGGTCATGCCACACAGATTGAACACATAATAAAGTGAAAAGTCACAAGGCTGGGAAAAATAGGAGACAAGTGTGAGGTGATGCACTTTGGGAGGACAAACCAGGGTAAGACTTGCAATGTGAATGATAGGGCACTGAGGTGTGGGATAGAACAGAGAGACCTGGGAATACAGATCCATAGTTCCTTGAAGGTGGCATCACAAGGAGAAAGAGTTGTAAAGAGAGCTTTTGGCACATTGGCCTTCATAAATCAGGGCATTGAGTACAGGGGTTGGGATGTTATGTTGAGTGTGCAGTTCTGGTCACCTACCTACAGGAAAGAATAAGCTTGAAAGAGTGCAGAGAAAATTTACACAGATGTTGCTGGGACTTGAGGACCTGAGTTATAGTGAAAGGTTGAATAGGTTAGGACTTTATTTCATGGAGCGCAGGAGAATGAGGGGAGATCTTATAGAGGTATACAGAATTATGAGGGGTACAGATAGGGTGAATGCATGCAGGCTTTTTCCCCTCAGGGTGAGTGAGACTAGAACTGGAGGTCATAGGTTTAGAGTGAAAGGTGAAATATTTAAGGGGAATCTGAGGGGGGACTTCTTCACTCAGAACGAGCTGCCAGTGGAAGTGGTGGATATAGGTTCAATTGCAACATTTAAGAGAAGTTTGGATAGGTGCTTGGATGAGAGAGGTATGGAGGGCTATGGTCTGGGTGGAGGTAAATGGGACCAGGCAGAAAACCAGGCCAGAATGGACAAGATGGGCTGAAGGGCCTGTTTCTGTGTTGTTGTGCTCTATGACTCTCCATGACTCTATTCAATAAGGTTGTTGGAGCAACCAGAGAGATGCAAACGGAACCCTGTTGCGTTCTTTCGAGCTGTTATAGACCTGGGATTACTTAACACAGTTTTCTTCTCTTGATTGGCATATGTTTGTGTGTTATAAACACAGGTTCAAAGGGTAATTCTTATAACCTTCTGGTTGCACTGCTTGTCTTTTTCACCCTTTCAACATTTTCATGCTCAGCATTGGACGTTGTGTCTATATTTTCTGACATGATCCACACAAACAAAGCAAATTTTGCATCCACATAATTCCCCTGCCCTCCAACAAAAACCCTCCCCCTCACCACCCGCTGTTTACAATTCCATAGAGTCCAGCTGCTAATTGTCCAGGCTAGGGCTCTGCTGATTTCAATAGCACTTATACCCATGTTCTTGGATTGATGAATTCACCTGAAAATAAGAGCTGAAGGATAGTAGCTTGAATCTCTCCCATTTGCAGAAGAAGCAATTCTGACAAGGAGACAGAATATTCAAGAAAGGATTGGGTGGAGGAGTAGTTGCTGGGGGTGGCAGAATGCACTGCGGCCAGGAGGTCTGGAAGCGGGAGACAGATTTTAGAGATAACGTTGTTGAGGGGGTGATAGTTTAGTTGGTCCGTTAAAATTTTAAATATTAACTCTTCTGATTAAATGTCAATTACTTGTGAGCTAATACCTATTTAGAAATATGAAAGATTTTAAATATGAATGCGCTAAATTATCACAATAATTCAGGAACATGCTCACATACCCACCTGGAAGCGTACTGCCAGCTTGTGCCTTCATCAGTTTAATTTTGTCTCTTTAAGCTTGTATGCTCTTTTACACTTTATTCCCCTTTACAATTCGAGTATAGGTAGGCATAGAATCACAAATTCATAGACTCATATAGCATAGAAACTGGCCCTTTGGCCCACCATGTCTGTACTGATTATCAAGTGCCCATATATACTAATCCCATTCATCAGCACTTGGTCTGTAGCCTTCAGTGCCTTGGTTATTCAACTGTTTGTCCATATGATAGTACCTGTCTCACCACCTTCTCAGGCAGTGCATTCCAGACTTCAACCAGCCTCTGGCTGTAAAAATTGCTACTGAGATCTCCTCTAAATCTCTAGAATTCTACAGCAGAGAAAGAGGTCATTTGATCTATTGTGTTGATCTATGAAATCAATCCAATCAGTCCCATTGCTTTGTTCTTTCCCAATTGTTCTGAAAATATTTCCTTTTACAGCACATAGACTTTTTTTAGATCAGCTAACCAAGTCTCTGTACTGAAGCATTCACCAGAAACATTTTATTCACAGCTTTAGAAAATAGTTTAGAATCTCTATGCATTTTCATAGGGAAGAATGAAGATTATGACACAATATAAAGTATTTACTTTTCATTTCATTGTTAATCCAGTTTATCAAACTTGGTACCCTGGTGTAAACACCTGGTTTGCCACGCTGGCCACAGCCATCCCCCCATGAAGTAATTCCATACAGATAATACTTTTTTGACACAGGATCCATGCAGGCTAATGGTCCTCCGGAGTCTCCCTATAAAAGGCGAAGATAACACATGTGTCATTCAAGTATAAACATTTTACTGCGAAGTAGAAATATTTACTTCTGCTAGTTTCTGCCTTCTTTTCTGAAGGTATCATTCTCCAAACTCCATGTTGTCTTATCATACATAATGCAGCCCTGACAGTCAGAGTGTACAAGCTATTCACATACCGGATATATTGCAGGAAGGAGAATCTTACCTTCACTAATCCCTACACTTGCAGCTAAAGCTATGGAGCAGTAACAAGGGGTCCAGACTTGTTAAAGGGCAAAAATGGCTAACATGAGGGGGTATAATTTTAAGGTGATTGGAGGAAGGTACAGGGGGGATGTCGGAGGTAAGTTTTTTACACAGAGAGTGGTGGGTGTGTGGAACGCACTGCCGGCAGAGGTTGTGGGGGCAGATGTATTAGGGACATTTAAGAGACTCTTATTAGCCACGTGAATGATAGAAAAATGGGGGGCTATGTGGAAGGGAAGGGTTAGATAAATATTAGAGCAGGATAAAATGTCGGCACAACATCGTGGGCTGAAGGACCTGTACTATGCTGTAATGTTCTATGTTCTATGTTCTAAAGTCAGTTGTGGCAGTGGAACCACCAACTGGTTGTGATCGGCCAACTCAGCAAAGAATTAGAATCAGATGTGGGTCCTTTCTGATCACCTCACTGCCAAACCCTTGGGATGCAGGGAACAAACATGATCCTTACAATTTCTCACTGCAACAATAATATTCATCTGGGAAAATTCATCTAAAGTGCATTTATTTTTGAACCCTTATTTACATTGACACTTTTTTCAAAAAGTCATTCCAGTAAAAAAAGATTTACTTTCACAAATTGAAATCGGGGCAAATTTTGTGATTTGGCATTCATGAACCCAAGTTCCATTTGTTAAAGACCACGGTAGGCATTTGGATGTGGAAACCATCTTTCACGACAGAATTATATACCCACTCATTATCTTAAACCAGATCTGAGACAACATCATTATCCTTCAAGTCACATACCATGTTCATCACTTTTCCTTTACCATAGCATGGTTAAATTTGTAGAGTGCCCACTTTACATAACTATGGACACACCAGTCACTAAACACTGCTTAAGGTGATTAAAGAAAAGGCCCTTCACTGAAAGTAACATACTACAGATGATGAAAATTTGAACTAAAATCAGACCTTGATCAGGTCAAGTAGCATCTGAGGAGAGAGAAAGAGAGTTAACATTGTGGGTTGATGACCTTTCATCAGAATTGGGAAAATGGGGAGAGGTGGAGGAAACAAAAGGGAATGTCTGTAATAGGGTGGAGACCAGAAGAGACTGAATGACACAAGTGACGGTGGTGTAGGCTGAAATGTGGTAAATGCAAGGCTGGGAGAAAGTATAAATAGGAGGCGTTGAATGATATTTGAAATACCAGAAGAGGAGAGAGAGGGAAAGGTAATTGGACCTGGAACGTGAACTCTGTTTTATGCGTCTGTTTTGTGCATTTAATCCAGTGCTTACAATGTGCTGTCCTCTACATTTGGGTGATAGCGATGCAGTTTGGTCCATAAGGGTATTGCTCAGTTATCAGTCAATATAATTTTCCATTTCATTCCCGCTTTGACCTCTCTGGCTTCCTACCCTGTTCCCATCAAGTAACTCATCTTACGACTTGGCACATTACAGCCTTCAGGGCTCAACATTGAATTCAACAATTTCAGATAATCAGTGTTGTATTTAATATGTTTAAGATCCTGTTTTTTTTGTTCTCTTCTAATATTTTGGATTTTGATCATCTTTTCACACTTTCCCCAGACAGGACTTGTTACTCACTAGCATTTACCCACTTCTTTCAACCAGCACCACTTGTGTCATTCACTCTCTCCTGGTCTTCTCCTTATCACAGACCTTCCCTCTTGTACTTTCCCCCCCTCCCCAGTTCCTCAGTAAATTTTAACTTATTTTATTTCTAACTTTTCCCAGCTCTGATGGAAGGTCATCAGCCTGAAACATTAACTCTGCTTCTTTCTCCACAAATACTGTCTAACCTTCTGAGTAGTACCACATTTCAAGAACTACTTGCTAAATGCTATTGACATCCAGTCTGAGGCAAACTGGGTGGACTAGACTGAACTTCTAATAAAGTGTCCTCACACCATTAAACTCACACATGAATGCCAAATACTGAAATATGGTTGCAGACCACTACTTATTTTGGGTACTCTATCCTGAAATATGCTATCTCTTGCCTAATATTTAGGCAATTTGTTGCCAGCCCAAGGATCAAACATAAAAACTATCATCATTGTATCTTGGCTTACTGTTTACTTCACTTCTATTATATGTTCCTCCATGACTTTGGTTGGTAGTAAACTAAATCCTTTGATGGGCTGTGGTTTAGAATACCAATTACCAGATTTATTAAACAGCTACACAGTGAAACAAAAAGAAAATTCTGCTTTCAGCCATTATAGTTTTAATTATCCCTTCCTACAAGATACAAAATAATAAAATATCCTGTGAATTACACTAAACTGCCACGTTAACTGATACTAGACATATGGCTGTCAAACCTTAACTGTTGAGTGATAGTTTGCAGCGGACCAAACCTGAAAATTATTTGATCTCTGTATCTTGTTCTAATGGTATTAGATAGACTGCCCAGAGTCAGGATGTAAAATATCTTTTTAAACTCGACCATGACAAAGAAAATTTGAATAGGTTTCTCTGAAACTCAAGGAATATTACAAATAACCACATATACTAACAAAACCTGTTAAGAGATGTGTATTTGCTTTAAATGACTTGGCCCCTACTTTTGATATTTGATCCAGATAAAACATATAGAGGGTTATGTATCAAGGTAAGGTGGGCCATTTTCTATGCATGGGAAGCCTTATTTGCTGGAAAAAATATTGGGAAAATTGGTGAGCATACCCACTGGAATATATGTTTTATCTGGATCAGATAACAAAGTTGGGGGCCAAGCCAGTTAAAGCCAAGAAGAATCTCTTATGGGTTTTGTTAGTATGCACATTGATCTGTAATGCTATTTTCCATTCATTCATTAATCATGCAGAACCCTTGACTTACTGATGTATTCTCCCAGTGACCAAAGCCAAAAACATTATTTCCACATATCAGCCTCATTTTATTAACCTTATATGTTCTGCTTCAGAGGGAAAGAAGCCATTAAACCCAGAGTCAAGCATGAACTCTTTTCCTCGTGGATTATCGGAAAATCTTGCAAAACATGGTATTTGATTGATTATTAGTACATTCAGATTAAAGTTCCCTATTCTAATTTTGTTTCATTGTTTTTAACATTTTTCATTTTTCTTTCTCAAAAATTAACTTCAAATTTAAGCCATGTTAGGTCACTGACTTTGTTCATAATCATGCAGTCCCTTTTAGGGCCAGGTTCTGAGAGAGCTACAAATGCAGTTATAGCTAATTGTTTTGTTTGTTGCCTTACTGAAATCTTACCTGGCAGGAGTCAACATTGCCAGTTAGGTAACCAGCACAAAACATTTGGCTGGTGACTAGTTCCTTCCCAAGCGCAGTTTTACACGTGCTCTGTGCCAGCAGAGGCACTTTTGCCTCTATTAGTACATCTGCAGATGGACCATCTACTTACATGAATAAAAAAGAATTACCAGTCAACGTTTTTCCATTTACACTCTTACAGGTACAACATTCTTCCAGTAGTTCATGGCACTTTTCATATAGTTTCTGGAGAGCTGGTGATAATCAAGATTGACATTTATGTGTGTAAGGTTTCCAATTAAAACCAAATATTTTGCTGCTGAGAATGAAGGGGTCAGTGGGAATTGAATGCTGGACGAGGCACATTATGCTGGAAGTATGAGAGATGACACAGCTCAGCACTGTCTGTTTGGATACTCCTCCCCAAGCCACCATGACACAATGAAAAATTCCTTTCTTAAACAGCAAGAAATGGGAGTGGGCAGAGCAGCAACAAATGAAGCTTAATCTGAAAACTCCGAAGTGCTGCACAAAGGAAGAAAAGTGAGCAATATTAGTAGCACATGACAGGGTGCTGAAATAGCCAAAAATGATTTTCAAAAAAAATTTTGAATATTAATAGTATTAATTTTTCCCTACCACAAAAGTTAAATTAATTAACCTGTATTTTTCTGAGTTAGCTCCATATCCCAATTTGAAAATGGTTACCACGCTGGTCAAACTCCATACACATCTATTCTCAATAAAACTATGAAATATAACTGACCGCAATTTACTATATAATTCATATCAATTATTCACTTTGCCATTAACCTAACCAGAACCAGTGACCCAGACAGTTTTGAAATAAATGACTATTTTTCTGCCTCATTTTCCATTTCTGAATTTTTTTTATTTTACTTTCTTTTATTTCCTGTTATTTTTGTCTTACTACTTCTCTTAAGTTTCAATTTTTCTTCTCTATTTTTAATCTACTTTTATTTGTGATTTAATTGCCAAATTAGGAAATTCTGTGGCAGCAACAAACAATCTGTTGGAAGAACTCAATGAGTCAAACCGCATCTGTGAGAGGAAAGGAATTGTCGACTCTTCGGATTGAAACCCTGCATCATTTGTTGCAGCACTTGTTTTAACCACTGGAAGGTGATGTCCAGAACTTTCATTATATGATCTCAACAGGTGTTTAATTTAACTTTGCAGCTATAACCTATTCTCTTACAAAAAAGGCCCTTGAATTACCTGATGACTTTCTGCTGTCAGCTTGTGAAAGTACCTAAAACTGTCTGAATCAAAAAGATTTCATCTCTACTTTCAATTGACTTAATTTCATTCCAAAATGCTGGAACAATAGGAACTCCTTCAGTCAAAAGACAATGTAATTATGATTCAGGATGCATTTACCAGTCAGAACAACCAGAACCTTGATTACATTTCTCTACATTTGCCTGGCTTGAATGATGCCAAAACTGCCCAGGAGGGAATATTTCACATGTCTCAATAAAGACATCATGAACATGGAACATTTAATACTGAATTATCCATATTAAAGAGTTCCCAAACTAAATATAATACTGTGACTAGTACGAAGATAGTAGATGAACATGTTTGGTCTTAGAAGTATGTTTTAAGGGGCATCTTAAATGAGGAAGGGAAAGAAATAGGTTTATGCAAGTAGTTTCAAAGATAATTTCCTGGGCAAGTAATACAATGGTTGAGTGATTAAAAGTTAGGATAAGCAACAGGCCAAAATTCACAGTGTGCAGATATCTTGGACTGCTGTGTAGGATTGAAGGAGGTCAGAGAAATAAGAAGGAGCAAGACAAGGAGAAGGATTTGGATACATGGATCAGAATCTTTCTGGGGAGCCACTGTTGGACAGGCGTTTTCCCATGAGTTTATTAAGGCTGAAAGGCAAGAAACCGGACAGAATATCACTGGAATAGTCAAAATAGACAAGAGGCAACAAAGGCATAAATGAGAGTTTCAGCAGGTGTGGATTTGGCTCATGTCACAAAGGCAGGATTCATTAATTGTGCAAAAACCCCAGAATATTTTACTTCAAAAGCTAAGGCTGGTGGTTTTATAATGTCCCACATTATTTGGTGTTAATAAGACAACAGGTCATTATTGCTTAGAACAATACTTTAAGTAAAAAAAGGAATCCATCAATATTTTTCTTGGATAGCCTAGGTTCTCATTACATGTGGTAACATATTTGCAATTAATTTAAGAGCAATACAACAGTCATTTGATCTTATTTTACTTCCTCACCTTCATACAGTGAACCCCAACCAGCAATGTAACACATTGTTCCAGCAGGAAGCTCTTCAACATTTTCTGGCAGACACACAAAGTTCAAATGCTCTGATATGGCTATAGGTGCTGTCAGCTCCAGGAGGGCAATGTCATTATTGAATGTTCTTTGATTAAACTGAAATAAATAGATATACAACTATTAGATATTTTAAGGTACGTACATATTTCTGCTGCTACTCAAACTAAGTGCAAATATTTCTCACCAAGACAGAACATGACCTGCTTCTTTGTATTCTGAATAAGGTTTAGTGCATTTGGCTCTATGCAGAACAATAAAGCTGTAACATTATCCTAGTTTGTGTTAAATGAAGCAACATAATGGATAATGAACAATGTATAATGGCAATGCATAACTAATACTGTGGGAACATATACTGTTTGCTTTGCCTTGAAGGATAATTCAGTATTAGGGATGATCAGTTAATATATAGAGATGCACAGAATAGAGGAGAAAACATTAATTTTTAAAAGGAAATTTCCGTCATAACTACCTGTGAGGAGATCACATAATTTCAGTTGTCTCCACCAAATGCACTAAATTGTCATAAAATGTACACATTTACTGTCATTATTCAAACACCAGCCTAAATGCCCTTTCTTAATCCATATATGCATCTCTTTGTTTCATTGTCCTATAAGTTGAACCAATTGAATACATAAGGACATATGAAGTAAACGAAGATAGAACATAGAACAGTACAGCACAGTATGGGCCCTTCAGCCCACGATGTTGTGCCAATTTATATAAGTACCTAATCTCTGATCAGTCTAACCCTTCCCTCCTACACAGCCCAAAACCCTCCATTTTACTTTCTTCCATGTGCCTATCTAAGATATCTAAGATGCCTTTTAAATATCCTTATTGTATCAGCCTCTACGACTACCCCCAGCAGTGCATTCCAGGCCCCAACCACTCTCTGTGTAAAAAACCTACCTCTGACATCTCCCCTAAACTTTCCTCCTCTGTCCTTAAACTGATGTCCTCTAGTATTGGCCGTTGCCACCCGGGGGAAAAGGTGCTGGCTGTCCACTCTATCTATGCCCCTCATAATCTTATACACCTCTATCAAGTCGCCTCTCATCCTGCATTTCTCCAAAGAGAAAAGCTGTAGCTCGCTCAACCTTTCCTCATAAGACATGTTCTCTAATCCAAGCATCATCCTGGTAAATCTCCTCTGCACCCTCTCTAAAGCTTCCACATCCTTCTGAAAATGAGGTGACAAGAATTGAATACAATACTCTAAGTGTGGTCTAACCAGAGTTTTATAGAGCTGCAACACTAACTCTTGGCTCTTGAACTCAATCCCCCGACTAATGAATGCCAGTACACCTTACGCCTTCTTAACCACCCTATCAACTTGTGCAGCAACTTTGAGGGATCTATGGACTTGGACCCCAAGATCCCTCTGTTCCTCCACACTAGTAAGAATCCTGCCATTAACCTTGTACTCCACCTTCAAGTTTGTTTTTCCAAACTGTATCACTTCACACTTTTTCGGATTGAACCCCATCTGCCACTTCTCTGCCCAGCTCCTGTCTATATCCTGTTGTAACCTACGACAACCTTCTAGACTATCCACAACACCTCCAACCTTCGTGTCATCCACAAACTTACTAACCCATCCCTCCACTTCCACATCCAAGTCATTTATAAAAATCACAATGAGCCAGGGGTCCCAGAACAGATCGCTGCGGAACACCACTAGTTACTGACCTCCAAGCAGAATACTCTTCATCTACCACCACCCTCTGCTTTCAGTGGGCAAGCCAATTCTGAATCCATGCAGCCAAGTCTCCATGGATCCCATGTCTCGTGACTTTCTGGATGAGCCTACCGTGGGGAATCTTATCAAATGCCTTACTAAAGTCCATATACACCATATCCACTGCTCTATCTTCATCAATTTGTTTTGTCACCTCCTCAAAAAACTCAATTAGGCTCATGAGGCACGACCTGCCCCTCACAAAGCCATGCTGACTGTCCCTAATAAGACTATGCTCGTAATCCTCTCCAATAGCTTGCACACCCATGATGTAAGATTCACAGGTCTATAATTCCCAGAATTAACCATATTACCTTTCTTGAACAAAGGAACAACATTTTCCATCCTCCAATCCTCTGGTACCAGTCCTGTGGCCAGGGAGAATGCAAATATCATCATCAACGCCCCAGCAATCTCTTCCCTTGCCTCCCGTAGAAACCTGGGGTATATCACATCTGGCCCCGGGGACTTATCTATCCTAATGTTTTTCAGAAGCTCCCACACTACCTCTTTCTTAACCTCAATATGCTCCAGCACATTAGCCTGTTCTACCCTGACCTTAGATTTGTCAAAGTCCCTCTCTCAGTGAACACTGAAGCAAAGTATTCATTAAAAACTTACCCTACCTCCTCTGCCTCCAGGCACGTATTTCCCCCTTTATCCCTGAGTGGTCCTACCTCCACTCTAGTCATCCTCCTATGTGGCCACATAGTCCTTCATGCCTGCCCTGCCACTATGCCAGATTATGAATGATCTTCTATCTCGGTGCCACTTTTCTGCTTACTAAACCATTATCTCTTGATTCTATTAATATATAAAAGTCTTATTGATATCATTCTTGAAGCAACTGAGCCTCTATAGTGCACTTGGAAATACATTTCCAAAGATTAGTTACCCTATGAGGGCAGGAATTTCTTCTCATCTCTGTCCTGAATTGCTGACTCCTTATAGCCAGCGCTAGGTCACCTGTAATCCCTGATTGCTGATCTGCTTTGGTTGTTCATCTTCTCAATTCCTTAGATTTAATATTCTTCACTTCAATTTTTTTATGGTCTCAACTCTCAGGACAACCACCAACAACCTTACAATGCCTCGAGCTGTGTGTTTCTCCAACTCTAGACTTTAATGTTACTCCCACACCCTTCCCTTCATCACTGATGGCCTTTCATTCAGCCATATGAGTCCCAGACTTTGAAATTCCTTTCTCTCCATTGTGCTTAAAGCCCTCCTCTAACTAAGCATTTAGCCACCAACACCCCAACCAAATTCACCCTAATAACTTCCTCCTTGGCTTTTTACCTGTGAAGTGCTGTGAGACTTTATGTTGTTGCTTCTAGATATATTACTGGAAGGGAGTATGTCTGACAAATTCAGACAGAAAACAGTGCAATTATAACTTATTACTAGATGTGATTAACTCTGAACAGATGCCAGAAATATAGAATAAAGACAGAAACTGCTGGAAATACTCATCAAGTCAGGCAGCTTTGTGGAGAAAGAAACCAAGTCAATTTAATCCTTTTACCTTGGGGTGAGTGATGATCCGGTTGATTTGGAAAATTCTTTCTTCAGGGTCTTGTTTTCTCAAGTCATATTCGCCAACGGCCACTTGCCAGTAATTTTCATTTCTGTTCCTAAGGCAGAAAGCAAAAACAAAGACTGGTATTTTTCAGGGTTTTTCGCACCTCAGTATTTCCCACTGCCAGTGAAGTTCCAGCTGAGTCTGGTGATATCACACAAGCAGTGGATAGCACGTAGAGTAGAACGGGTGGGAGAACAGCTGCTGAGGTGGCCTGATCCACTTAAGTCGCCAGGTTCTTTGGGTGGCCATGGTTAAAACTGCCTCCACCGTGCCAGTATCAGTCAGGTTCTCCTTCAGTTAAATTTATTAACCTCAACATTTTACTAGATGACAATGTTCAACCTAACACATTTACAAGGCTGTAGCTTCTGATTCATTTTAATTACATTTTCAACAGTTATCCAGAGTGTCAGTGAGATTCTTACCCTGTGAAGCAATGTGCTGCTGTTAGAACCCACGACTCCTGCACGAGGACACCACCACACATCACGATCCCATTCAGCTTTAACAGCACCAGCCAAGGCCAGCTCCCAGGAGCTGCTATGTTACCACCAACTATCTTCCCCATGGTGACAGTGTCATTAGACGCTGGTGCTCTCAGACCACAAGTGGCTGAAAGTAAAAGACATTTCCATAAACATACCCAATCAGTCGCACATATCAGCACAACAAAATTTGGAAGCTGCAGCCATTGGATAGCTGGAAGGATGTTGGAGTGAGAGGCAGTGGGCAAATAATTGAAGATGCTAATAGAATGTTGGGCTTTATCTGAGGGGGACTGGAATGCAATGGATGTTGCACTAATATGAAGATTATTTTAGACCCATTGGAGTACTACATATTGGCTATATTGGCTTTGGAGGTAGGTATTGCATATTGTAGTGCAGATTGATACCACAGTTAAAACCTTAGAACTGAGACTGATGTTTTTTTCATTTAGGTGTTAATCATTACACAATCAAGGCAGGTAGATGGAGTGAAGCAAAATGTGACCTATGATCAAAACTGTAGCAAGCTCAAGAAACTCCATAGCTTACTCCTGTTCCTTCAATTTAATATTTTTTGCAAGTAAAAAAAAACATAGAAAGTAATTACAAAGAGAAGTTACCCTAAGTCTATTTTTGATCTATGATTAATTCAGCTGCTTATTGCTTTCTGTGATCGTTTATATTCTACTGATAATCATTCAGTAGACTGTGACTGATAATCATTCACCGAATTCCAGGAGATTACATGTGAGTTTGTGATTTATCAAATGAGCAGATTCCATTTAACCAATACTTTCCAACATGTGATATTTGATTCTAGAAGCAATGCAGCCACATTCCTGTATTGTTACTGCAGATGACTGAATTTAATACTTACATTTTGTCTCTGAGATTAACTGAGAATTCTGACTTTTCAGGCTATTTGTCCCAGCTGTAAATAGCAACAATAACATTATTACAAATTTAATCCTGACTGAAGGACAGTATTGCTTCCTGAACTTAAGTAGATTTTACTTAAACTATTTTGTATTGTCATCTTTGTAGTTGTCCAAAAAGCACACTCTAGAGTTAATTCACAAATGTAAGTGTTGATTTAAAGCTATCAGCTACATAATTGCCATGACCTGCATATAAACAGATACAATGCACATCTTCAGGTGCTTAGAATAGAATTACTCTCGCTCTCACTGCCTCTCGCTCTCGCTGCCTTGGTGAAGCAGCCTGCATAATCAAAGACCCCACCCACCCGGGTCATTCTCTCTTCTCCCCTCTTCCATCAGACTGGAGATACAGGAGCCTAAGGGCACATACCACCAGGCTCAAGGACAGCTTCTATCCCACTGTGATAAGACTATTGAACGGTTCCCTTATACGATGAGATGGACTCTTGACCTCACAATCTACCTTGTTATGACCTTGCATCTTATTGTCTACCTGGACTGCACTTCCCTGAAGCTGTGACACTTTATTCTGTATTCTGTTATTGTTTTTACCCTGTACTACCTCAATGCACTGTGTAATAAATTGATCTGTACGAACGGTATGCAAGACAAGTTTTTCACTGTATCTCAGTACAAGTGACAATAATAAACCAATTCCAATACCAATACTTGGTGACAGGTACATTTAAACTTACTGCACTGAAGTATTCTCATGTGACAGTGCTCTTCCATCTTTTCTCGACAGTTCACTTTCAGATGCACTTCCTCGTGACAGTAGGTTTGATAATACCAACAGGCCTTACTCAGCTCCCAGTTTCGCTTTGACTCTGGTTCCAACAACAGAGCTTTTAAAATGGTATCACAGCTGGGCTCAGAAGTAGGCATGGCTCCCAAAACTAAAAACAAGCCAATAGCGACATGAGATGGCATAAAAACTAGCAATATTTGAACTGCTGCTACCCACATATTACTCGACCATGAAGCTTCCTGCCCACCACATGAAATTGTTCAGATACAAAAACTGTTTTAAAAATCTCTAATGCAGTGGATTATAATGCAAATAATTTGGTAATAAATATCATGCATATCCAATTTTAAACATGATGCTAGTCCATAATGCAGAAACTGCCCACCAGAGATGTCTTGCTCATATCATAAAGTTTCAGTTACAAATTAATGAAGCTTAAGATTATTTTTGCACAGAAAGAACCATTGTAAATCCACCCCCACAGTCAGCACTCCCACCCTGACTGTTGTGTGCAGTGGATGTGTCAATCATGTACTAACCTGATTTACTCCAGACATTCCAATTATATGTGTGACAGGAGTCTCTGAAAATGCCCACAAGTTATCAGGAGTCTGGTAATTTCAAGATGATTTCAGAGTCAAACAGTAAATCAAAATCCATTATGTAAAGCAGTGAATGATTAGAGAATGTGGAAATATTTGCTTTAAACTGTACTGTCTGATCTCAGGGAGATGGAGTTTCAAAAGTAGTTATGATTAGGAATGCATGTGAAGTTCAAGGATGGAGGGTTGGGGTGGCATAGTGTGTGAGAAACATAGGCTGAGACCAAATGCATGCATCCAAGGAGGCTCAACAACATCCCAGATTGATGTACACGTGTGGTTTGCATCTTTGCATGCACCTGTGGTCTGTCCTCTGGAATCCAAGGGCCTCAGGGGTCAGCTACAGGTCATGAGGCATAGCTCACATTCGTAGAGAGCGTGATCAAATATCTGTGACATTAAGACAACTTTTTCTATTTAAATGAGGACTGCTACCCATTATGTTAATGGAGTGCCTGAGAAACACAAGCAGTAAGTTGGGCATAACATTCCTGAGGCTGTCACCAGTCTTATGCACTCACTGTGCATAAATTGTCCTCACGTGATCAATGTTGCTCTGACACTGTACTCCTCCTTCTCCTGACAAAATGTCCTACCACACCGAATCCTTTTGCAATTGATTGCACACTGCTTATGCTAGAGATCCAGGCTTTTTTGGTGCATGAGGGCATCACCCATAATTAATCAGCCCTGGTTACTCTTCAAAGGCTGCTTTATCCCTAGAGGCATCACAGTCAATGAGTCTTTCACCAATGTCATCAATCAATCATTTCCAGCATAATTCAATTAGTAAAGATCATTAGCCAGAGATACAAGAGAGTACAGATGCTGGAATCTGGAGCAAATAACAAACTGCTGGTGGAACTCAGCGGGTGGAGTAGCATCAGTGGATGCAAAGGAATAGTCAATGTGTCAGGTCGTAACCTTCAATAGTGCTGATGCAGGTTCATGACCCATTATCCCTTGCCTCCACTGATGCTGCTTAACCCACTGAGTCCCTCCAGCAGTTTGTTTTTTGCTCCAGGTTCCAGCATCTTCAGTTTCTTGCATCTTCATTTTACATTATCTGGGGTTTCACCTACCACACTGAGCTGTCTTGTTGCCACAGTTCTTAAACAGGCATGTTGGGCATTGGTTGCATTCTTTCCAGTGGAGATTCTGTTTCTTAAGCACTTCGTCCAGCATTAATAATGCATTCTTTGCGGCTGCTTCCAAAATTATTGTACCCTTGTTTGACAACTCTGCACACAGAAAAATTAACTTTTTACCTCAATATAATCTGAATAATTTCATTACTTACTTAAAACAATTATGGCTGGCTGTATGAAATAATTATACTCTATGCTGATACTATTAGTTGTAATAGTGACTAAACTTCAAGAGTACTTAAAATTGTTTTGGGATGTTCTGAGGTTATAAAAGGCAGTATAGAAATACAAGTCTCTGGTCTGTATTTAGTGGAGATTCACAAAGTTTTTTTTTTAACTGAAAGGTGATGTACTGAGAAAATTTAGTGGTTGATATCCTTCTTCACAAACTCCCCAGTGTTAACACATCAAAAAACAGTTCCTAGTTCCTAGTACATTAGAGTAATCACTGTCCATATGGCCCAGAAGATCCATTTTCTTGGATCTTACACTTGTATTCCTCAAAGCCTGTCAGTCATATTTCCTGCTGAAGTACTTTGTTTAGGAATATCTTATTCCACACATGAGTTTACAGTTTTGCTTTCACTTTTTGCTTCTACTTAAAATAATGGAAGCATCAATAAAAACATATTTTATCATTCCAAAGCACTGTTAAGGAAATATAACAGTTTTAAAATTCTAATTGTGTGGATTTTCCATTGCATGTAGGAAGATTCCCTTTAATTTTATTTGTTATTTTATTAAGGACATGTATAGCATTTTTGAAATACTCTGGAGACACAAGAAACTGCAGATGCTGGAATCTGGAGCAAAAACTAAACTGCTGAAGAAACTCGGCAAGCCAGGCAGCATCTGCGGAGGGAAATGGACAGTTCATGCAGCTTGTTTTTTATTTTGAAATATACTTATTATTTTCAGCCCAGTTATAATTGTGCTTAAGGCAGTATTGATTCAACTTCAGGTCACGATCTATAGGTTCTGGGCTCTTTAACCAAATTTCCATTCTTATGAGTGTCAATGGTCTATTCTGCCATGGACATCATACCTTGTTCAGAGGTTACCCCAGGAGTGACAAGAGTGTCATCACTATCATTCTTGCTATTTCCACTCTCAAAGGGTTGGTATTTACATTACCAAGTAAATTGTAACCTTCAGGTAATCTGTAAGCTTTATTATAGCTAATCTTCTTTGACCTCGTATGCTTAATACAGAATAATTGTAAAAGATTAATTAACTTTTACCCTTAACTCTCACCCTGTCATCATAAGTTTTAACTTTCATATTCTAAAGTCCTTCATATTTAATAAACCACTGTTCCAGTTTCCTGGGAATTCTCCAAAACTCTCCACTTCAATAGATTGCTCCCTGTCCTGAAATTTGCCTCACTCCCATAACCACCTTCTACACAGAATAATTGTTAAATCAAAAAAGGCCATTTGGTGCCTTGCACCAATTTTGAGGGAGCTGTCCACATTCCCACATTTTCTATCTTAAATATGTATCTGATTCTCTTTAAAAAGTAACCGTACATTCTGCTTCCATCACTATTTCTGGAGGGAATTCATTTCCAAGCATCCGCCTGCATAAAAAGTCTACTATTGCTCACTTTGTTCTTTTGGTAACACATGTCCTCTAACTTCTACCTCTACAACCAGTGAAATTTGCTTTAAACTCTGTAACACATAAAAAAATAAAACAGTAGTTCTGGCAGCATCTGTGGAGAGAGAAACAAACTTTTCATCAAAAAAATCAACTGACAGATTAACTCTGTTTCTCTTTCTATGGATACAGCCTGGTCAGTTGAGCACCTCTACTATTTTGTGTCTTTATTTCAGATTTCCAGCATCTGTAGATTTTTTTTTTCTTTTAGATAATATAATACATAACCTCCTCTTCATTTTGAAAGCCTTGATCGGATCTCATATACTGAGGTCAAAGAAACAGCAGTTCCTCTGGTCTCACTCACCTCTCTGCTTATTCCTTCTGTTTTCCTTCTAGTATTTCTTTTCTGTAGCCTTTCTACAAACTTGACTGCCTTGAAATTTATCCTCATTGGTAGATTGAGCCTATCAGTGCATGTTACTGCCTTCAGCACTACTGGTTAGAGGTGAAGTTCAAAGAAGTGACCAAAATGGAACAGACAGGAATGATTTTCACTTCGGCTGCTGGCAACTATAGGTCTGTGGGACTGTCTTATTTTCATTCCAGTTTTATTTGTAATCAGACATGCAATAATTCAGCTAAGAATGACAAAATTGATGATAAATCAAGATGTAGCTATCGTTCTTTTTCTACATGTCAATTAAAATTTGGGTTGGAAAGCACTTGGAGTATTGCATACAATTCTGGTCACCCCATTACAGGAAGGATGTGGAGGCTTTGGAAAGGGTGCAGGAGAGGTTTACCAGGATGCTGCCTGGATTAGAGGGTATGAGCTGTAAGGAGAGGTTGGACAAACTTGTGTTGTCTTCTGTGGAGCATCGGAGGCAGAGGGGAGACCTGACAGAAGTTTATAAAATTATGAGGGGCATGGATAGAGTAGACAGCCAGAATCTTTATCCCAGGGTAGAAATGTCAAGTACTAGAGAACATGTATTAAAGGAGAGGGGGGAAAGTTTAAAGGAGATGCAGGGGGAAGTTTTTTTACGCAGAGGGTGGTGGGTGCCTGGAGCAGGCTGCCATAGGTAGTGGTGGAAGCAGATATAATACTGGCATCTAAGAGGGTGTTAGATAGACACATGACTGTACGGGGAATAGATGGGATATGGATCATGTGCAGGCAGAGAGATTTAGTTTAATTTGGCATCATGGGTCAAAGGGTTTGTTCCTGTGCTGTACTGTTTTATGTTCTATTAAGAATTTTCAAAGAAGTCACTATTTAATGTCAACTTATGCCATCCAAATAACTTTACCCCAAAATAGTCAAAAATGAGATATTATTGGATGGACAAATGTTACTATTCAGCTGCAAATATGGTCAACACCATCTGCAAATCTGCATGATCCACAAACACATTGCAACCAACCCAATCAGAATTATGCTAATAGTCGCTACAAGAGATTGTGGATACAATGTGCAAGGTACTTTTGATCATATAACTTATGAAGGACCACCATTTAATATCTCCCCATGAGGTTAAGCCATTAACAGGTATTTTATGGTGCTAAATCTTAGTCAGTAGGAAATCCTGACATTCTCTAAACTGCACAAAAATCAGACAATACCATGCCCGCTCTCACTTCTCAAATATCTCACTCAGGTCACAAACTGCAGTTTTCCCAGAGAGTTTTGTGGTTCCTTATTTTTTTGAAGTGCAAATAAACCCTCTTCAGTTCCAAAATGGTAATTATTCAATCATCAGGAGTTTTACTTTTCATCTCAATTCCTTTGCAGCCTTCTACATTTGAGTATCTACCTGAAATCTGGCTCCTTACAACATGCTCTAGGAGGCTACATATCTGATTAATTTACTGTGGGTGGTGGTGGGGGGTGGTGGGGAAGCCCACGTGTTTCTAAACACTGCAGCTACTCTCTGGGTGTTGGCACAACGTTTATTTATATCTGCTGCATGCACATTTGCATACAGTTAGGATAAGTGTCTTGAAATTTCAGCCGTATTGCCACTTTTAAAGTAGTAACTAACATGTACTGAATTTCTCACATTTTGTATATGAGCACAGGCAGCAGATACTGATATGCATGTTTGCTAACTTGTGGTGTGTGGAAAACATTGCTTTGAGTCCTGGTTGCAAGCATTAATGAATGCACACATAGGTGCATGAACAAATAATCCATGTACAACTTCATATACACAAGATATAAATATTTTTCTTCTATAAATGCACAGTTTAATTTAGGTCAGTGTGCATGCATATCATCATATAATGAAGGATTGTCTCACCTTCCAAGGCACTGGACGGCAGTCTGTATACATCTCTGTTCAGTGGAACAGCCAAGCTGATGTCCACAACTAATAAGAAATACAGCAACATCCTCCTCATAAACTTCTGTATCAAGTTTGATTCAAAACTTCTTTCAGATTTCTTTTTAAAACAAGCTGTTGAGACACAGGTTCCTTTCTGCTAAGAAGTAAGTCTTATTTTTTGTTGCTGATGTTTCCTTTGGACTGGTTTAGATGACAGTGGGCAGTGCAGAGTTTTATACATATAGGCTGAGGGGGAGCAGGAGTTTCCCATGAATTACAGACAAACAGTTGAATTCATTACTGCAGTTTGTAGACCTGGCTGATTGTGGGGTGTCTGTCCGCCTCTGAATAGCTGCATTGTGCTCTGAACACGGCCCAAACGGCAGCATCAAAGCTAAACTAATGATCAAGAGCCTGGGCGCTCACATTGATCATTTTCATGCTTTTGTTTTTGAGAATAAAATATTGTCAGTTTGGATCACTTTTGTCCAAGGGAATATTTGTCAAAAAAAAGGCGAGCAAATCATTAAGCATGCTAGCCTGATCTGAAATACACATATATAATTAATTACTAGGGGGTCAACTTCTTTAAAGAGGCACTTCAAATGAACACTCGAAACATTTTATATTCCAAACTTCACATAATCACCAAGATTTAATAGAATGATTAGTTGGTAAATCAGAATGATTTACATGGAAATAATCAGAATGCTTTGAAGATTTAATGTTGTGGTTGAATTTCTTTACAGTTTAAATTTACCAAGGCAAACTTACCTGAATCATTGAACGTCTTTAAGGGAAATGCTTTTATTCTCACATACCTTATAAATTTTAGCTAGTGCTTCAAAAAAATTGACGAAGTGCTACACAAAGATTTGCTGCCTTGCAATATTTTGGCAACTTGTTTCCTTTGCAGATGGATGTTAAACAGGAGCTTACATTTTTATACTGTTATGCATAATAATTTTCCATAAGCAAGTTAATAAGTTCTCAAACGAAACTGATTGTGTTCTACGGGCCTCACTGCTGCTATACATTGCTCACAAGAGAATGGATTAAACTCTATAGGTGCAAAGCCAAAAAACAATACATTAGACTATTGACAGCTTTTGTCCTCTGACTTGTATGTTTGCTGTCAAAAGATAATATAATTATTTCTACACTGACTTGACATGCTTGCTATGCCTCGTGATGCACTGTGTCATCTTCAATCACTAAAGCAGGTCTATGTAAATCAGCTGCGCTGCCATCATACTTGAGAAACCCATTGACACAGGTCCCAAATCTCCTCAAAGCCAATGTGCTGCATTTACACTAATGTGAGATGAGTTGGCCCTACAACAATCTGCAGACTATTTGCACCAGAACTTTCATAAGTCTGTTCTTATGTGCATACTTCAGAGAAGCTATTGATGTTATCCAGTGTAAAATGAGGGTGATGTGTCAAGCTGCTTAAAATGAGAGTACGACCTTTAAAAAGCCAATTTTGGCTGAAGATTTGCTCAATGAATTGCTGGAGTATTGAGCAATGGGTTAGTAGTTGGCACAATGAGTGGAAAGTTAGGTAGATTGACTACGCCCTGGAAATACTTTTGTGCAATTTATCAAACTTCATCAAAACTGGAGCATCAGACATCCCAAAAACCTAAGATTTTTGATGGAAAGTCCAAATTCAACTGCTGTAGGCATGAAATTCCATGTAATTTCTTTCCCCACAATGGCAAGTTACAGTCAAAAACTGTATGGCTCTTGGACACTACCCAGAATATTTAACTTAGCTGAACCAGACTGTTTGCCAGGATCAATAAATCGACCACTTTTGGGGAGGGATGAAAAGATTTTTTATATTAAGTTTCAGATGGTCAACCTGACAGATAGAAGAAAGGGTTTTTTAAACTTGCATGGATATTGTTAAGATCTGCATCATTTGCAGCAATTTTAAAATGCTTTATTTTCGATCTGTACACTTATATGTAACAATCATAATTTAGATGTCCATTAATCCAACTTGGAAAGGAGTTATAAGTTGGTAAAGAGCCTTAAATTCCTTCCAACTTCTCTATCCCACCTACAAGACATTTTGGCTTCTATTACTCCTTCCAATCCTTACTATTTTGTAATGAATTTTATCCAGCTCTGCATTATCAAAATGCTGCAACTGTTTGTTGAGCTTAATTTGTCAGATCGCGGCTATTTCCTCTGAGTGTATGATCTACCTCAAGCTACCCTACATCCTAATTCAAAGTCAGAAATAAGAGAAGGCAACACACCTAATACCTTTCCACACTGTGATTGTTACATGCTTCCTTCTTGAAATATAACATCAGTCCCAATTAAAGTTAGAACGTAAGAATAATTTGAAACTATGCATTGTTCTTATCAACTAATACCTGCCTAAAACAACAGCCCTCTCTTTCCACATTTAAAAAACCTCTGGAAGAGATTAGATGGCATGGTAAAACCAGAGTTTAAACTTTCATTTCTGGAACAAGATCTCCAGTCAGCACAAACTGAAGGGTCTTCATTGCATCAAAATGGAAACGATTTTGGCAATGAAGTCAATTAGAAGGAAAGTCAGGTAAAGTGTATGCATGTGACCAAGGGTTACTGCTTTTTGCTGTTTCCAATACATTCCTTTCCCAATAGTAGCATTCATCAGCTTGCTAAAGATAACATTTGTTTCATGTTCCCCATGCATAAACCAAGACGTAGAAAAGGTTTTGGGATACTTGCTTTCACAAAGTCTGATGCCCCTCACAATGGTTTCAAGTCAAAAGTTGCAGTAATTATTCCTTACAGAATTTTGTGAATGTTAAACACTAAGTAAACTGGAGGAATGCATTAAAGTGACACTAACCTGGTTAGTTCAGTGTCTGGAGTATAGATATTAAAACTCATTGCAACCACAAAAACAAGAAATTGCTGTTATAACAAAACATATTATTGTTATTAAGTAATTGCTTTATGGAAAGTATAATGATGCTGGTGAATGGAATGTGCTACAGCTTTCATTTGCAATGTTAAAGAAGGCAATATGGAATAGTTTGATTGCCATTCTGCCTAATTAGAACACAGATATATATCTGATAAAGGTCATCGACTTGAATATTAACTCTGTTTCTTTTTCCTCTGATGCTTCCTGACCTGCTCACTACTTCCAGCACTTTTGGTTTTTATTTAATGCAAATATATACACAACTGACGTGAGAGACTTGTATGAAATTTAATTTCAACATTACAAAACGGACCTTCATCAGTCCTCGACCCGAAACATCGACTGTTTATTTGTCTCCTTAGATGCTGCCTGACCTGCTGAGTTCCTCTAGCATTTTGTGTGTGTTGCTGCAGTGGATTATGCACCCTCTTCCTTGAAGTTAAATTCACTGTATTTTCAAAATATTTTTTCTTGTTTGGCTTATGAATAATAAAGTTATCGTTTGTTCAGTCTGCAGGTCTATATGATTAATATAACATTTTTTCTCAAGACAGTTGGCATGTATTTATCCTTATTCCAGTCACCAGAACTTTCATTCCAAACTTGAATTTTAAACAATGTTGGTAAGCAGAGTGATGTTAAGCTCTTGCTAATTGTATGGGCAGATGTTACATTAACCAGTTGGAAACTCTCTTTAGTTTTAGTTAGATTAGGATAGACAGAGCATCAGCACATGCACAAAATGGAAATACTGCAAAGAGGAAATATTAGAAGGGAAAACAGTGCTGCAGGGCAGACATGCAAGATTGGCACCAAATGTTGCAGTACAACCATGACACCCACTTACAAATAATAAACAGTTTTACCGTTATTAAGCTAAGAAGCAGGATATTTTGATTATTTGGGTAAATTTTACAAAATAGTATGCTGAGTGCAGAGGCTTGTGTGACAAGCGAATACATTTGGGAATTCAATGTACCCCACACACTTCAATGGACTGAAAATCAGGAGGAGACACTGTCCCTGATGCCAAAATTCTCAGTACTACTCCCACTGAGAAAATCTCCATGTGCAGGCACTCATTTTAACATCTACCCTATTATGAAAAGCTGTCTCAGGCTGGGATTTCTAACTATTTGGAATATTCTTTGCATTTCTTGGATTTATATTGTTGCTAAGCAGCACCTGGTTACATAATTAAAATCTTATTTTGCCTAGTTTGTGCCAAGGCTTTCATTCAACAATTCATTATTAATGTACCGCACTAGACACTAGCAAAAAAATAGAATTTTTTTTGCATATTTCTGCAGCTATTGTGACCAAGTTAAATTGGTGTTGGTATTGGTTTATTATTGTCACTTGTACCAAGGTACAGTGAAATACTTGTCTTGCATACCGTTCATACAGATCAATTCATTGCACAGTGCATTGAGGTAGTACAGGGTAAAAACAGTAACAGAATGCAGAGTAAAGTGTCACAGCTTCAGGGAAGTGCAGTGCAGGTAGACAATAAGGTGCAAGGTTATAACAAGGTAGATTGTGAGGTCAAGAGTCCATCTTATTGTATAAGGGAACCGTTCAATAGTCTTAAAACAGTGGAATAGAAGCTGTCCTTGAGCCTGGTGGAATGCACCCTCAGGCTCCTGTGTCTTCTGCCTGATGGGAGAGGGGAGAAGAGAGAATGACCCGGGTGGGTGGGGTCTTTGATTATGCTGGCTGCTTCACCAAGGCAGCGAGGGGTATAGACGGAGTCCATGGAGGGGATGATGCTTTTATGATGATGTTACTGGAAAGCATTCTACAGCTTATTTTTCATTAACAAAATACAGAATTTTCATCATAATAAATAATTCACCTTATGTCCTTTTCTCAGTAGATTTTTCTTTTTAGATGCATGGGTGGAAGATTATCATTAATACATCATAATACATCGTACAATTTTAATATATACACTTGGGATAAAATGAGGTAAGGGTAGAATTTCAGCTTCAATGTCTGGACAGTGATGTACCTAAGCAAATTGCCTGCTATTTTTTTAAAGCCCATCTGATTTTCATTCTATCCCAAGTTATAAACAATCTTTTCCTATGTAAAGTAATGATGAGAAGGGATCTGATCACATAAGAAAAGCCTTAATATCCTAGAAAGACTCCCTGTGATACAGAGGAGAAAAAGAATTCAAACATATATTTTAGTGCTTGCATATTGGTGAAAACTGATGCAAAGATACAAAAAAGTAATCATGATGGCTAATGAAAGGGCGAGTATGTGGAATAAAGATAAACATCAACCATCTAATAAAATAATGGAATAGGCTAGAGGGCCTAGAGGGCCTGCTTCTGTGAGATTATAATTATAATGGTATATGATATGAAGAAAATTGTTCAATGCACTGAAGATTTTAGAATAATCAGCAAAAGATTGCTAGCGTTGAATCATGCATACAAGAGGTTATTGAAATGAGGAAGAAATAGATCAAAAGAACAGAAGCTTGGAGAATCCCTGAGACAAGCACAAAATAGACAAAATGGTTTGAAAAAATATATAGGCACCAACATATCTTTTGAAGGAAGACAGTTAACTTGTTTATATGTGCATGGTACCATACCCAATGAAGGTATCTAGGGCAACATCTATAGCAGTTTATTTATAAAAAATCTTCAAGGCCAGAGCTGTATAGGCCAAGGCAGCTGTACAGAAAGGAAAATCAGATCATCAAATGATATGAGTGGCCCTGTATTAGATGAAAGTCTGCAAGACAGTGGAACATTTGAACAGCAACTCATGTAACTTATTAAACTAAAGTTTGTCATTTGATTGCTTTTTGGACAAGTTTGGCCACTCAATTATTTTGGTGGATAATATAGTAATCCTTGTCAGTGATGGTTGGAGACAAAAATGGAGTAGAGTAAAATGAGTCTAGCAGAGGCTGTGAGCAAAACATTAGTATCGTTGCAGAGACCCTTCAATTTGTGCCTCTTTGCTGAGTCACTCTGGGGTTTGCTCTTTTTTTATATAACGAAAACCTCAGATCATAGATTGCACTTTACCATACAATTTCAGTCAATATACATGGAAATAAATTCTTCACTCTAGATGATGTCCCTATCTATATATCTAATTTTGAACAAACATCAGACACACAAAGGTGAATTGTGCCTGAACCTTCTCAATGGTTGCTGATCAATTCATGATGATTGCTTACGTAATCCAAGGTTCACTCTTGGGTCCAAATTCTTGACAATAGCATAAACATTGTTTCAGACACTGGTCAAAAGAACACAAATCTAAAGTTTAGTCTAGTCAAATCTGGTCAAAGATATTAATATTAATCTGATCGGAAGGAGAGAAAAGGTTCAGCTACAGCTGATGGTGATTACTGAAAAATGTCAAGAATGGTGGCTTCAATAGAGGAAATCAAAAGGTAACAGATTCATAAATTTATTCTTTTCCTGAAAAAGTTGAAAGTCCTGTAAAATGTTTCAGGAGAGTGAAATAGTAGGAGGTAACAGATGTTGCTAGTAAGTGAGTGGAATTTTTTTTAGGGGAAAATAAAAGAAATTGTTTGATGAAGATATCATGGAGAATAACAGGATTATCAGAACTAAAACAAACATATGCATGTTAACAGGCTGCCCAAGAAAGAAGTAAAACTTTTGTTCTACTTGTTAGTGTAAAGTTACTGACCATTACAATCAATTTGACAAAAAAGTACCCAAATCAAAGAAATAGCCAAAACCTCAGGAGCAAGGACAAAAAATATTAGCTCCTTTGCAGTTCAATAGATTTTTTTCTCTCCAAACTTTCTCTACCACATTGTTTTATGTATTCCAGCTCCAATACCATTTTTCTGCACTGGCATTCTGCATTCATGGTTGAACTCACACCATCAGCAACACTCCATTTATCAAACAGTCATTGGACAATGTACAGCCACCCCAGCTAATATCAAAGACAGAGAGTTCTTCTATGTTAAGGACATCCATCAATGCAGGATATTCAGCATGGGTTGTCCTGCACACTCCCTGGTAATTAAAGATGATATGAAAAGAATCATCGTCTATTCTAATTTAAAAGAGTTGTCGGCTGATGTCATCATATATGCAATTGTAATCTTTGTCAATTGTGCTTAGCCTAAAGAAACCATTGTTGTAGGCAGGACTGTATCATGGACTGTTGCCCAGCCTGAAAGTTGCTCAAGAGTACCTAAGACTTTAATCAAGAAAACTTTCCATATTGCACTGTGTTAGCTTTGGCCATGCTAACTGTATGTATATCCTCTTCATCAGATGAAGTGATATTGATGAAAGTCCTGAACAGCCTCTCAGGGAAGATGTAAATACATTTTTTTTGGTTTACACCCAAGGAGACTTACGTCTATTTGAAAATTAAATACAGAATTATGGAAGCATTTGTAAACACAACAGTGAATACAAGGAAAAGGGAATTTTAAAATTAAGTCTTTAAAATGCTCATATTTCTGGGGAGCACTTTCTCCACTATATTCTTTAAAGTTAAGAACTAAAAACATGAAATAGATCAGCAGAGTTAGGAAAATATTATGTCATTATATACAGAGTTTTACATGTTTTATTTATGGTTCATTGTTGATCACCAAAAATTTACATGGAAAAAGTAAATGAAGAAGTTGCTCTTTACCATTCAATTCTTGGATTGGCTTCCTTATCCAAAAATCACATGCAAAGAGAGGTCAGATATTTTTGACTGTAGCCAGAAAAGATATCAGTCAATCAATCCCTTTTATCATAAACTCTTACATGCTTAAAATTACACCAAATGTTTTTCTTTCTTCAGGGAGCTCATTATGTTAACGAGACTCTTTGAAAGAGAGAATGAAGATTATGGGGTAATGTAGCTTAAAGAAACCTTTTATATTTTTCATTGTTTTCAAATAATGGGAGGCTTTACATTGATAAGGAAGTTTGGTCAACTGACAAATGCTGAAATCACTGAACGTGCTGAAGTTGAAGCATATATTTTAATGAGACCGTGTGCAAAAAAAAACTAGTCCAGATGTTATCAGTTGTATTACTGTGCCAGATATTGTGGACCTAGACAAACAGTAGCAACTTCAGAAGGTCTGCATCATGTTTTTTCCTGTAGGTATAAAGGCAGTGGCTTTATGGGAAAGGAAGTTGCATTGTAGAGATAAAATAAGTTATATATTGAAAGATAATAAATGGTGAGAAATAACTATTTTACAGTTTTAAATTGTGTTAGGAGGCAAGTAAGAGTATGCTAAAAGGGTCATACAACCATCAGGAAGCTCAGATAATAGAGCAGAAAGAATGAAAGGTAAGGCTAAGGATGTTTTATCCATGAGAATATACAGGGCACTCACACTAGTTTCATCCTTTCGTTTCTTTGATATTAAATTTTAACAAGACCACATTGTTTTTCTTATAAATAAGTTTTGTTTCAACTATGGTGCTGCTTTCATCTTGAACTTGCCCCATTACTCAGCCATTAATCACATCCACTCTCATGAAATAAACCCAATATTCTTTGAAGATGTTCATACGATTCATGGTCACACCTCAATAGCACCTAAAAGTTCACTTTATAATTGTAAAATATTATTGCTAGGTTAAGCTGAAAATGGTATTTTAAAAGGTGAAAGAATATTTTTTCTCACGATACCAAGTGCCGACTCAAATCACACCAGTCAAAAGTGGTCTTTACTTAAGATAAATCACCTATCAGCAAGTGTTTTGGTTTAATTGGAAAATTGAACCACATCAAAATAGCATTGAATTCTAATTTTAAAAATCCACACAGCTCATGATTAAATTTCTGGAATGGTGAGTTGTGACCCAGAAATAGTTGCAATCACATTCACTCTTCAATTATTGTTGACATAGTGCTGAACAAAACTAGTAGTGTAGCACTGAATTTCTGCACGTGTTCCAGTTAATAAAGAAATCCATGGTTGGAGCTTGTGAAATATGAGAGACACATCAGATATGCAACTAATGACTTCTGTCATCCTGCAATACCCTTTCATAGCATTGCTGGTAGAAATGAGATGATGTTAATCCAAAGGCCTGTGTGGTTTGGCAGGTTCAACACAACCAGGTTTGCACAACACAAAGACATAAAAATTACTATAAGTTACCAAAAATAAATAAACAAAATAGTGCAAAAGAGGAATAACGAGGTAGAATTCAGTTCAGGGTAATTATCACGTTTGACCTCTTAGCCTCTGAACCATTCCAGGGAGCTGAATCTGATCGAGACACAAGAGAATGCAGATGCTGAAATCTGGAGCAAAAAACAAACTGCTGGAGGAACTCAACGGGTCAGGCAGCATCTGTGGAGGGAAATGGACAGTCGACATTTCAAGTCAAGCCCCTTCATTTGGAGTTCCTCCAGCAGTTTACTTTGAGGTAAATCTGATCTATGCCCTATCTCAGTTTGCTGATCAATACAGCATTAGGAAGGTCACAGATGCTCTACACTCCTGGTAAATGCACCTCCTATATATTTTTCATTTAACAAAGAAGTTAAGTCAACTCACTCACACATCCTTCAGGACTACCGGTGCCAGTCAGTGCCAGTTTATTTTTGCTCATGAAGCAGACTTTCCCGCCCCCCCTTCATTTCTCATTTCTTTTTCCCCTTTTCTTTGGAGCAGACTCGATGGGCAGAATGGCCTACTTCTGCTCCCTTGTCTTGTGATCTTGTGATCTTGTGATCTTGTCTTGTGGGTTAAGGCCAACTCCCAGCTTCCCTGGCTTTGACTTCTGTCCACATACCATGAGCTCTAGGGCATCAGAGGACATTCGTTGGGAAAACCCAAAATGATACTGTATCTAAACAAGCCCTGTGGCCTAGTACAGAACACACTAAAAAGATTTTTACACTTCACCATTATTTGTTTAACAGAACCCTTGCCTGAGAAACTAAACCAGGAGAGGAGGTGGAGAGGAGATGGAGGATGAGCCCTAAAGGAGGATCAATATCAAGCACAACTAGTGCCGAATGTTTGGACCTGCAGTCCTTTGTTTCTTTGACTTCACTGTTTCTCCACACATAATAGCACATACTGTAGACTAGTGTGAAAAGAACTTACCTCCCTTAGTCTGCAGCCATTTATTCACCCTGGACAAAGGTTCATGGCAAATGTTGCCCTGTCATGACCACAATTCCTTCCAACCCCAACAGACTATACACATTAAGTGAGATTGTTAGAGGATGTCACACTGAGTTTCACTTGACCATTGGAATTTCCATCATTGTACCACTGATGCCAACAACATTCCAGAAAGCAGAAGCTTTTGGATCAAGTTTGCCCTCAAATGCTGCAGATGCTTTGGTTGAGGGGGTTCCTTGGAAAGAGTTATTATAAGGCCACCTCATCTTTGACTCATAGCACCTGTGGATGTTGGCACCACTCTTCAACAAAGGAGAAATGCCTTATTAGGAATGCTATTGCCTTCAAGGATTATTTACCATCTTAATCAATTGTGTTATCTAACTGGCTCTAGTTAGATAGCACAACTTACAATGTCTGTTCAGTAGCAAGGTTATTCCAACAGATTCTCTTTATTTAAATGCCACTGTAAACGTACCATAGATATTCCAGGTAAGTGTGCAATCTCTGTTCCGGATACAGATTTCAAATAAACAGAAGTGTTGTGAACTAACCTTCTTCCTAAACTGTCCATTCTCATTCCTGGCATCTCTTTTGAGAAATGTTCTGGCCCTTTGAGCTCCAAGTTAGCCAATCCAAGAGCAACATCAAGCCTCTGACCAGTGACAGCATTGTCACTTGTCACATTACTGCTAAAGCATGTTCCTTGGGCTGGACCAAGCCTGAACGTGGCATTTGCCTCTCATGGGACGTCCGAGATCAGATTTACTTTTTGCAGCCATGCATCTCCCAATTCCTTGCTGGTGGTGCTGTGAGCTGGAGCAGTCCACAAGCAGTGACTAGGATGCAGGCAGTACAAGTTGAGGCCTACCCACAGACTGCCTGGTAACCTTCTGACAACTTGGCTGTCTAAGGCCTTCTCCACTGTGTTTAAATGTCTCTGATGATTAGAAGCATATAGACACAGCTGAAAAATACTTAAAGAATTTTAAAAGTTCAAAGATATTTCTAAAAAATTTAGTTAATTTAGAACATGAATCTTTTGTAAACTAATTAAAACATTAAATTAGTTAAAATAGAGTCAAAAAACAAGCCACTTACCCTCACTTACCTGTTCAGTGAAGGTTGGCAGTCCCATTTAAATGAATCGCCATGATAGTTTTGCCATCTATGGCCAGCATAAAGCTAACCTGCGCAAGCTCAACTACAAATATTATGGAACACCCCTCGACTCAGGGTGAGAACTGTGGGAGAGCTGCACCCACAATGGACTTTCAGGCACCTTCTGTATTTTTATGGAACAAGTAGCTAGTAGCTGAACATCGTAACGTTAACATATGAGCTGATCTGGTGGATGGGATTCGGTAAAGTGAATGTTTTAACAATGGATCATCTGGCTTTGGCTATCAAACATCATAATGCTACAAGTGAACATTGTAGGGATGTACTTCTGTCTGGAGAACCAGCTTGTAATGAATCAAGCCACATTCATATTAACTCATTCACAGCAAAGTTCATGAAAACAGAAACCTTCTTCATCATCTAGGCAGAAAATGCTGGAAATACTCAGGGAAGAGAAACAGAGCTAACGTTTCAGGTCAAAGAAATATTAACTTTGTTAATTCTTCAATCTGAAATGTTAACCCTGTCTCTCTTCCACACGTGGCCAGACCTGTTAAGTATTTTCAACATTTTCTGTTTATAATTTAGACTGCTAGCATCTGCAGATTTTGTTAATTTTCAATGACTAGGCTTGTCTGAACAAACTGTACCTTGCTTCATTGCACACCTGCCTTTCAAGGTCAGTGTGAATTTTATTAACTGTTCATTTGCTGAGAATGTAATCAAAAGGTAATGACTACCAATAGTACATCTTCACTACAACGAACATTCAGGATAATTATTAATACTGAATCAGAGGACTATCTTTTACTTGAGTCCTTTAGTTGCTCTGTCTGAATATACTAAGTGAAACCTTTACAGTCTCTCATGCTTCATTGAAAAACATCTGAACAAGTGGTAAATATGAAGATAAGGAGTACAATTGTACAATAAATCTAAGCCTACATGCAGTTTTATCATTATTTTTTAACTCTAGTACTCTAGGACCTCATTGATAAAACCAATAAAAGCTGTTTTCAGGCTTTATAATGTGATTTTGCGCTTCCAGAGAATTATGTGTTTGATTTTGTTCAGGCATCTTATCAATGTCTTTGCATCCAATGTATCCTCTCCTTCCATGCTACCTGATTGCCCTTTCCTGTTCTAACCTCCCAATTTTTGTATTACCTGTAGATTTCAAGATTGTTTGCACTGACCAAAATCGAAATCTTGAACTTTGTTCAAGAAGCTATCATGATTTATACTGTAATTCAAACAACTTTCTACCTATACTGCTATAAGTTTTCTTTATACCATAAGTCCAGAGTTTCACTGAAGTCTCTGACAAACGATTCTATTAATGCCTTCGAAATGTCATTTTTTCACAACAACTTCATCCTCTCTACCTAACTGGTCATTTCTGAAGAACTGAAAAATTGTCATTTTCGGCAAACACGAACCAGCTGAGCATTCAACTCACATAATCAATTAAATAACTGATTCAAAGTAGCTGCAGATGTAAAATTCATGTTTAAAAAGCTCTTGGCATCCAATGAAGCAAATTAGCTTACTTCACAATACAACGAAAGAACATAGATCATAGAACAGAAGAGCACAGGAACAGGCTCTTTGGCTCACGATGTCCGACTGACCTTGATGTCAATCTAAACTAACCCCATCTGCCTGCATGTGGTCCATATCCCCCTATTCCCTACATGTTCATATGTCTGTTTAAATGCTTCATAAACATCGCTATTCCAACTGCTTCTACCACCTCCCCTGGCAGCATGTTTCCAGGTACCTTCCACGCTCTGTGTAAAAAATTTACCTCAAACATTTCCTTTAAACTTTCCTCCTCTTGCCTTAAACCTATGCCCTCTAGTATTTGACCTTTCCACCCTGAGAAAAAGATTCTATCTCACCTACTGTATCTATGCCTTTCATAATTTTATGTACTTCTTTCAGGTTGCCCCTCAGCCTCTGATGCTCCAGAGGAAACAATCCATGTTTGCCCAACCTCTCCTTATAGCTAATACTCTCCAATCCAGGCAACATCCTGGTAAACCTTTTCTGCACCCTCTCCAAAGCCTCCACATCCTTCCCGTAGTGTGGCGACCAGAACTGCATATAATACTTCAAATGTGGCCCAACTAAAGTTTACAGCTGCAACATGATTTCCTGACTTTTATACTCAATACCCCAATCGATAAAGGCAAGCATGGTGATGCCTTCTTTATCACCCTAATGCTGCTGCTTTCAGGGAGCTATGGACTTGCACCCCAAGATCTCTCTGCACATCAATGCTGTTAAGGGTCCTGCTATTTGCTCTTGCATTTGACCTCTCAAACTGCAACACTTCACATTTGTCTGGATTAAACTTCATCTGCCACCTCTTTGTCCACATAAATGAAAATGCTAGTAGTTGCACTTTAATCGTTCCTGCTGTGTGTGTTGAACTTCATTCCGTTCTGGTCTTTCACTGCTCAACATTAAGTTCTCACAGTTCATTTGCACTCTTTATGACTGGACTCTCCTCTAAGCATAAACACTGCAGACCTTTTTTAACCATCTGGTTGTGATTTAATGAACCAACAACCTGTTGAGGATAGGTCATGCCTGACTAACTTGATTGGATTTTTTAGGTAACGAGAAGATTCCATGAGGGAAATACATTTAATGCAGTCAATATGGACTTTAGCAGGCTGAGTCCAAAAGTAAAAGCCCACGGGATCCAAAGGAGAGTAGCACATTAGAGCTAAAACTAGTTTATTGGCAGTAAGCAGATGGTATCGTTGTGTTGTGTTCCACATGACTTAGTACCTTGTCTCTTGCTTTTTATAGTATTTATTACAGATTTAGATCTAAATACTAGGGACATGGAAAATAAACTTACAGATGATACAAAAATGAGCCATGTGGCTAAAGTGAAGAGGAAAGCTTTAGGCAGCATGAAGCCTGGTCAGAAAACTAGCTCCTCAATACATCACTGACACTTTGGCCTAGATTATATGCTCAAATCCTGAGGTGGGCCTTGAAGCAACTATATTTAATTCAAAGGTGGGAATGCTATGACTGAGCTATGACTAAGTGTAATTAACGATTAAACTTTTCTTTAACTTACGGTGGTATACTTGCAACAAATTGTAGAAGGACCCAGATTTATTCCTAGTAATCTACTAACAATGCAGTGAAAGTGACTATAAACTAAAAGAAGCCATTTTTGTTCAATAACTCAATCCTATGTATAAGTAATAATATTCCTTATCAATACATGATGATATTTTCAGCAGTACTTTCTAACTAAATGTAGTTTTTACTGTATGCATTACATCAGACAATGGAATGAAAGTCAATTCAATATTGTATGCATAATATTGCTCTCCAGTTCAGTAGTCTATAATATATTTACCAATTATTAATAGCATACATATAAATTTATTTCTCTGGGACATTAAACTTTTTTAAAACTTTTAAATAAAGTTCAGAGTTAAATTCAGCCTGTGATTGTAAATGTTTCATACGGTTTAATGCTGTTCAGACAACTGACAACTATCCATATTATTTTAATTATCAGAAAACTGGACTAATGTAGTCTAATCAGTCCCAACTTTCTCATGGTCGGCTTAAACCCCAGACTGCACCCTTTCAAAGAAATAATTGCAATATTTTCCCAGCAGGAGACAGGTGGCTGACGCATTTTCACACGGGGCATTTGGTTCCACACTGTAGTCACGTCATGGTTTTAGAATTGGTGTGAAGAGATTCTGATAGTAAGTATCACTATGGGTGAATGAACAGCTAGCTCATTTACACTAATTTTACACCACTTATAAATAATCATGTTTTTCAAATGAAACCAATGAGATTTGACTATGTGACTATAACCGTAACAAGTTTGATTTAAATTACACCTCCAACAATACATGTGCCATTCTGTGACAGTAGGAAGAAATTTTGTATTACAAGTTTTATCAGTTCTAGAATAGTTTAATTATTAGTGAAACTTACATACATTTTGATTAAGCTATAGAAGTAAATGTGCTAAAAAGAAAGATTCCATTAGTCACTGCAAAGTTTCTCTTCATATATCTGCTACCACAGGTTTTGACGGGGACTAACAGGAGCTGAGTTGATGAGGCCTGAAGGTGAAAAATTCTCTGCCACTGCAGAAGGCTTTTGGTTCATCAAATTACGCCTTGTTCAGTGCTTTAGCTGCTATTCCCCATCTTCCATGTATGGAGAAGGTGCACCAACTCTTGAAGATGTGGACAATGCTAAAAGCGAAACTGTGACTGGTTAAGCAACAGGCAGCAATCAGATATCTTCAGAGATGTTAAAAGCAGGGCCTGGAAGCTTCTGAACAGCATTCTTGGCCGTTTCTTTGAATTTTTTGGGAAGAAAGCTAGGAGCAGGATCTGGTGAGTTGATTTGTACCACCATGGGAAAGGATGCTGTTCACACATTGAGCTCTTTTCCCACACTGTGGCCAAACATCTTGAACTGACTGATTGGTGTTTCCTCTTTCATCAAAATGTTCAACAGCCTACTTCGAAATTATATTTCTACAGGAATAAGATTCTCAAGATTTCTGACCTTACTAAGACAATGCCAACAAAATAAAACTACAGATATTGAGGTAGATTTTCACCTTTCTATTTAGATGTTAACCTGGCACAGTGGATAAGCTGTCCATTAAAAACACAGCCAGTAATAGAAATGGAATCATTTTCCGAATTGGGATTCCAATAGCACTCCTAGCCTTATGTTTGAACATCTGCCCATGGTCTCAATATGCCCAAAGTATGCTGAACACTGAACTCTTGACTAAACAGGGGTGTAATGCAAGAATTATTCTTCCTAAAAGCTTGTTCCTCTTCTTCTCTGCCCTCAGGAACAGCAATACTTCTCCATCGTCCATTGGCCCAAACAAAGTTCTGAAAGTGGGTGGCATGATGGCGCTGCAGGTGGTGCAGCTGTCTCACAACTCCAGCGACGTAGGTTCGATTCTGACCTCAGGTGTTGTCTGTGCTGAGTTTGGACATTCTTCCTGTGTTCACATGGGTTTCCCCTTGCCCATCCCGATGACATGCTGGTTGTTAGGTCAGTTGGCAAATGTAAGTTGCCTCTGGTGCAGGTGGATATCAGGAGAATCAGTGGATTTTAAAGGGAATGTGTGAGATGGTGGGTTACAGAGAGACAGTTAGGGAAATGAGACTGCTGGGGGTACTCAGACAGCTGACGTAAACTGAATAGGCTGAATGGCTTCTTTCTATGTCGTAAGCAAATAAATAAAAGTAAGAACTCTAAATCCCATGATTTGCTCAATGGTTCAAAGAATTGCTGCTGCTACTGCTATTATCATAGGTTTCCAATCCCTCAAAGAACTCAACATTGTTTCCAACCTTTGACAGTGTATATCAGCTCCATCTCAGATTATTTCTGTATTGAAAATTTCTTTATTAGTTCAACCTTTTCAGTTTCAGATTCCCTGTTACCTTTGCCTGTGACAAGAAAACATAAAAAATATTGAGGCTGTGTGGAATTGGATTATGATGAACCGATTCTTTTTCAAAATCATTGTCTTAATCTGTCTCTCTATGGAAACAATTTGCAGCCACGTCCTACATTATGAATCGCCTAACCCTCCACCATCTCATTACCAACTGAAAGAGTTTTCCTACTAAATGGGCCTTTTCTGCTGAATATATGTTCAGTTACTGAAAATCCCCCTTAAACTCATAACTTTCCAAACAGAAAATCATCTCTTGAGGAATGTGAAGTGGACATTGACACTGTCATTCACCACGAGGTCTCACTGATGTTAATTTAAATCGTGTGGTGGCGCAGCAAGCAGCGGGAAATTTCTCCGGGGAAAAAAGACCATCTGACAAATCCAGATTGTTCCCTCAAGGTGCCTTAGACATTTGGGGAAACTCATTAGTTTTACTCACTGAAACTGAATGGAAGGAGGAAAAAAACGTTCGGCAGCCATGACTCTTCCTCTGGTTGTCATGGAAGAGACAAATTTCTCCCCCACTATTCCTGGCCCCAACTACATAAACATCTGAAGAAAAGTTCTGTACCAACAGTCCTTCTTTCGTAAAATTATTTCCTCAACAAATAAATATCATATGGTATGAAAAGGATGCTATAAAGTATTTTTCTTTATTAATAAACTGACTTCAGAAGTGCACAGAGGTGGGAAACAAAGGCAAACACTCCTGCATATTGCTATTGAATATTGGGTCTCTAGCAGAACTCTTGGGCAGAGCCTTCTCTTTACGATCCTTTATAATCACCTTCAACATTTTTCTAATTACCAAGGACTTCAGTGAATTTAAATTGACCTTTTAACCCAACACTCAATCATATTTACAATAAAGCTTCTGAGTTAAACAAAAAGGCTCCACATATACAGAAATCATCTCAATTGAAGAAGTGATGAAAAGAAAAAAAATTACAGGCAGCCTGAAAGCCATAACTGCTGGTAATCATGATGAGTGATTTTAAGATAAAATATCAACCCTTATTCTCTTTATCGATGTCAATCAACTTCAGTTAATCCAATTCTCTTTTATACACAATCCAACTAGAGGAGATGCTATCCTGGATCTTGTACTGGGGAATGAGCCTGGCCAGGTGACTGATTTTTCAGTGGGTGAACACTTGGGAAACAGTGATCACAACTCCTTAAGCTTTAAGATAGCTATGAATAAGGATAAAAATGGACCTTGCAGGGAAGTACTAAGTTAGGGGAGGGCAAATTATGGGCATCAGTCAGGATTTTGGGAGAGTGAATTGGGAAGAGTTGTTTTCAGACAAATCCACATCTGACGTATGAAGATTATTTAAAGACCAGCTGCTCAGAGTTCAGGACTGGTTTGTTCCAGTAAGAGGGAAGGACAAGGATGGCAAGGTACGGGAACCTTGGGCGACGAGAGAGATAGTTAATTAAGTCAAGAAGAAGAAGGAAGCACGCTTAAGGCTTAGGAAGCTGGAATCGGACAGGGCACATGGGGACTAAAAAGGAGCAGAAGGGAACTCAAGAAGGGACTTACTAGGGCTAGAGGGGGACATGAAAAGTCCTTGGTGAGTAGGATTAAAGAGAATCCCAAGGCATCCTACACACACATCAAGAGCAAGAAGATAACTAGGGAGAGGGTAGAACTGCTCAAGGATAAAGGAGGGAACTTGTGCTTAGAGGTGGAGGATGTGGGCAGGATTCTAAATGAGGACTTTGCATTGGTATTTACCAAGGAGAAGGATGTAGAGGATACTGATATCAGAGTGGAGCATGCTAACATGCTAGGGCATTTCGAGATTAGGGAAGAGGTAATGTTAGGTCTCTTGAAAAACATTAAGGTGGATAAGTCCTCAGGGCCTGATGAGGCATACCCCAGGTTAGAGAGAGAGGTGAGAGATGAGATTGCTGGGGCCTCAACCAAGATCTTTGTATCTTCGCTAGCCACAGGTGTGGTGCCGGAGGACTGGTGGGAGGGAAGGTTGTACCTTTGTTCAGAAAGGGAAATAAGGATAATCCTGGAAATTATAGACCCCTGAGTCTCACGTTAGTGGTAGGGAAACTATTGGAGACGATCCTCAGGGATAGGATTTACGAGCATTTGGAGAAGCACAGTCTACGTAGGGACAGTCAGCATGGCTTTGTGCGGGACAGGTCATCTCTGACTAATCTGACTGAGTTTTTCATGGAGGTGACGAAGGTGATCGATGAAGGTAGAGCAGTGGATATTGTCTACATGGATTTTAGTAAGGCATTCGACAAGGTCCCACATGGTAGGGTCATCCAAAAAATTAGGATGCATGGGATCCACAGTGACTTGGCTGATTGGATCCATAATTGGCTTGTCCATAGAAGACAGAGGGTAGTGATGGATGGGTCTTATTCAGGATGGAGGTCTGTGACTAGTGGTGTTCCACAGGGATCTGTACTGGGACCTCTGTTATAAATGATTTGGATGAAAATGTAGTAGGGTGGGTGAGTAATTTTGTAAATGACAGAAAGATTGGTGGCATTGTGGATTGCACAGAAGACTGTCAAAGGATACAGTGGGGAAATAGTTCAGTTGCAGATATGGGTGGAGAAATGGCAGATGGAGTTTAATCCTGGCAAGTGTGAGGTGCTGCACTTTTGGAGATGCAACATAAAGGGAGAGTACACAGTTAATGGCAGGATCCTTAACAGTGTTGATGAACAGAGGGATCTTGGGGTCCAGGTACATGGCTCCCTTAAAGTGGCCACACAAGTTAATAGGGTGGTAAAGAAGGCATATGGCATGTTTGCCTTCATTAGTAGTGACACTGAGTTCAAGAGCCAGGATACTATGTTACAGATTTATAAAACTCTGGTCAGGCCACATTTAGAGTATGGTGTTCAATTCTGGTTGCCTCATTAGAGGAAGGATGTGGAGGCTTTGGAGAAGGTGCAGAGGAGATTTACCAGGATGCTGCCTGGTTTGGAGGACATGTGCTATGAGGGGAGGCTGGACAAGCTAGGGCTGTTTTCTCTGTAGCGGCGGAGGCTGAGGGGAGATTTGATAGAGGTTTATAAAATTATGTGAAGCATAGATACAGTAGACAACTCCATATCTTCTTCCCAAGATTGAAATATATAGTACTAGAGGGCATGCATTTAAGGTGAGAGGGGGAAAGTGCAAAGGAGATGTGGGAGGCAAGTTTTTAACACACAGAGTGATGGGGAATGGAATGCACTGCCAGGGGTGGTGGTCGAGGCAAATAGCATAGGAGCATTTAAGAGACTCTTAGACACATGAATATGCAAAGGAGGGAGGGATATGGTCAATGTGCGGGGAAGAGGGATTAGATTAATTAGGGGTCATTGGTTTAATTAGTTCAGCACAGTATCGTGGCCTGAAGGGCCTGTCCTATGTTCTACTGTTCTATGTTCTGTTCTTGTTCTATAGAAAATACTCTCCTTAGATATTTTATTTGAGAACTAACATCAACATGTTATTGTTTCTTCATGAAATATTTTGTCTTTATTAATAAACTGACTCCAAAAGGGCACAGAGGTGGAAAACAGCAAGAAAGTCTGGGGGAACTGTTCCTACACCAAGGAAGCAGGAATATGGATAGTCGTAGGACTTCCAATCAGGATCAGCACATGGGTTAGAGGAATGACAAGGTGTGCCCACTAGATGGCATGATTACCGTACTAATGACACTCAGCATACCAGTCAACATTCACAGAGAGAAGAGATGAGATAATGGCTGCAATTTCTTGAGAATTGTTCCTGTCTCACCACCATAAAAATCGGTCCTGCACGTGTTTTCCTATACATGCACCACAACTCCCAATAAACTTATAGCACCATAAGGGGGAGCAGCTCCCAGAAAATTTGTGGCCAGCATTTCAAGCAACCTGTTGTTGAAAACTGACAAAGCTGAATGTGACAAGAACAAGATTTTTTGCTCTTGCTTCTTTGCTGAACTTCTTTCTCTCTACTGTCCTGGCTCTCTTCCCCTTGTAAGGTTTAGTGCTTCTTGCTGGCTCAACCTACACATTCTTTGCATCTTTGCCAATCCACCAATCTGTCTCATTATCCTTTCCTGGAACCTTTTCACTAACACACTTCCTGGGATTGAAACTCACTAAGGTCCACTTCCTCAATCACCCTTCTTCCAAGTAACATACTATCCTGGATAGGAAATAAAATTCCCCATCTGGGTCTAATTCCTGGAACTCCCTGCCCAACAGCACAGTGGACATACCTTTGCCAGAAGGACTGCAGTAGTTCAAGTCAGCAGCCCAATAGGAATACAGAATAATTGCTGACTTGCCAGTAATATTCATATCATGTTCCATACCAGCTCTCCTTCCCTAAACATCAGGCAGTCACACCACTGCACAGTCTGACTCCATTTCAAAGGCGACCCATTACCTTCATCCATTACCTGTGCCTCTTAAAGGGCTGCAGCTTTGGTCTCCACCTATTCGTTATTTATTTATTACCTCTTGATGACATCAATGGCATGTTGCTCTTTTTTTTCACCTTCTCCATTGACCCACAGGGATATTAATACAGCATCTAAATCAATAATAATAAAAACAAAGATTGTTGGAAATACTTAGCAGTCGGGAAGTAACTTCATTGAATGAAAGGGTCCTTCTGATGACTGAAAATTATCAACTTGAAACTCTGGATCAAAACTTGCAGCCAAGCAGTGAACCACCCATGATTGTCAATAACATACATACCAGCTGTGCACTTGTCTTTTGCAGTTCCACCAGTGTTAACTTGCTGGTGAATTCTTCCAAGTTTAAAATGCCAAGACTCTGCATGCTAGCAGGGCATCACTATACATAATGCCGTCATCTGGGCAGGTCAGAGTAAACCCCACACACAAAGAACTGAAAAAATAACTGGCAAAGCCTGATAACCCTATGCTTGGCTGGTTATTAAATCTGTCAAGGTCTTTGAATATTTATGAATATTTCTGACCATTAGAAATGCTCAAAAACTACTGAAAAATCAATTAAATGAATAAATAATTAGGAACTGTTTAAAAACTATTTTAAATTTGAATAAAAATGCTTTTAAACCTTGAAGCAACATCAATTGGTTAAAAAAATGTACCTTTGGGATTCTGACCTAACAGTGGCATCTGCATGTGTCAAACTTTCTCCCAATGCACTGTCTAACTCCACGAGGCTAGTTATTCTTCAGACTAGTTGGTGATTGGCACTGGTGTTTCATTAGGGTCAGAATGCACTCATTGCTCTTTCCCATTCCTATAATCTGCCTAGACCCATATGGATAGAGCACTATTATAACATTTGCAGATGATTCAAAGCTTGCAAAGTAGTACATAGTGATAATGACAGTTATAGTCTTCATGTTGATATTGGTATCAGATGATAGGTTGGGCAGAAGCCAGGCAGATGAAGTTCAATGCAGTGAAGTATGAAGTGTAATATTTTGGGACAATTCAGAAAGAAAGACAATATAAAATAAATGGCACAATCTTGTCATGGATGTGCAGGATGATATCCACATACTCAAAGCCTTGAAGGTGAACCTACAAATCAATAAGGTAGTTTGCAAAAATGCATTATATGGATGAGCTGGAAGGTTTAATTGGATTGGTGGTGCTGGATGATTGTCATATAAATAATTTGAAGGAGGGACTTCTACTTGAAGATCAGGAATTTATGGGATTATAAATAAAACAGGAATTTGAGACTAAGCATCTCAAAGATCACATTCAAAGAGTATCTCAAGCAAAATGGACTGAATGGTCTCTGTAGGGTAAGTTTCTATATTCCTATGAACACTTAAATTTTTAATTGAATAAAATATTTAATCTACAGGGTAAATGAAATGCAGCTTACTGTATCGAAGCACATGATTGTGAGGAAATATAATATCAACCCAGTAATACAGCAAACTTGCCAAGACTGAATGTTGCGTATTCTTTAATATTATAAGACACAAATAACCCAAGCTACTTTAAAACATTAAAAACTCAATATTTTGTTAATTATAGATTGCAAAAAAATTAAAGTAAACATTAATAGAGTGTATCATTTGTTTGAAAGAGCTTGCAGTTATATTAAAATCTCACTTGGGAGTACTATTATTTTTACTTTCCTGCTTGTTTATGCCTTTATAATCAGCCGTCACTTGGTGGCACAGTGACATTGATAGCAGAGCTGCTGCCTCACAGTACCAGTGTTGTAAGTTTAATCCTTACCTCTAGTGCTGTCTGCGTGGAGTTTGCACATTCTCCTTGTGATCACATTCCTCTGGGTTTTCTTCCTGGTTCCTCTCATATCCCAAAGCTGTGTGGGTTGATCGGCTAAATATCTTCTCTAAGTTGCCTCCAGTGTGTAGGCAAGTATTAGAATCTGGTGGGAACATAGGGAGAATAGGTTTCAGGGAAAATTAGTGGGAAAGAATTGCTCTGTGAACCCACATAGACTTGATGGTCCAAATGGTCTCCTTCTATGTTGGTGGAAAATATGGTTCCACCATGGCAGGCGTTAGTTCTGGCAGTCCACAATGTTTCATACAGATAATCTTCTCTTTCTGTAGAATACGTTGAATGCTCCATGTGTGCTCGCTGATTGCTACAGTATGCTTGTGGGATTCTCTATTTTGTTTTTGCAAAACTATGTTTTAACAAAACATAGAAATTCATACTTTTTAAAGCAAAAAACTTATGGTGTTTGCAAAATTTAAACACAGCTGAGTAAATGGCTTATGATGCACTGATTAAACAGCATAAATGCGTAACTAAAACAACTGAACCATTAAGTTGTACTGAATGGGTTCTCAGAGGCAGTATTCTTCTTAGAAATCATGTGACTTCATTAGCTACAAACCAAATTTCAATTCCATGTAGCCTCTGATTACCTGCCCCATCACCGATTCTTTGCCTGATATATTTCAACAGTTTTTTCTGCAGTAAGGTATAAATAATATTCACCCAGTAGTGAAATGAGAATATGTACATAATATGGTGAATTATTCTTCTTTTGTCCTCTTCTTCTCCAAGGTGAAGGTTTGGAAGGAGCCCACCAGCTCCTTGTCCAGTTAGTCATTTTTCATATTACACTTATTGGAGGTAATTCAACCAAATGAACCCTATGAATCTAGATCTCTTCTGTTCTGAGAATGTAACATAGGATTCTCCCCTAATGAGAGTATTCCCTTCCCCCACAAGTCCAGGCTTCAGACTATATTAGCACTTCCAAAGCTAAGACACTAGTCAATTAATGGTAGCATCAAACATGCAAATCCCATTGAAATTTTGTGAGGAAATCTGCAAAGACTTGCTTTAAAATTAGCCTGGTAGCATTTGTATAATTGTATTTCTATTTTAATGCCCATGATTAACTCAGGATTAAATTTTAAAACAATCATAATTTTAGCTAATAAGAATTCTGAAATTCTGGAGAGAAAGAATTTTGTAATGCCATTACCATGTTATCTCAATCCAACATGCTTTACTGAATAAAGAACTGCTATAATTTTGTTTGAGTTAAACATAACTTGATACTATATTTAAAACTAACATTTCCACAAGGATCAAAACAAGCAGGAACAAAGGCAGTTCTTTGGAACCAATGTTCCATTGGAAAAAGCCCCTCACTCTCTGGCCATAATTTCAAAAAGACAATTCCATTTAATAGCTGCTGCCAACCGAACTCTGACCAGCCCACTTACCCAAGGTGATAATAAAGTCCCTTATTAACACACCGAGAGCAGTATGCCTATTTCAAGCAGCCATTATTCTGATGTGGTTGTCCCACAGAAGGCAAACTGAATGAAAAATTCCGAACCTTGCCGTTAAGAGAATACTAGATTAACACAGCGCACTGTGAAAAGTTTTGGTCTCCTTCAGGAAAAATCTAATATCAGGGGAGAGAGTTCAGAGAATATTCACAACGAAGATTCTGGAAATGGAGCATTGTATTATGATAAAACGTTGAACAGATGAGGTGTGTACTCATCAGAGTTTAAAATGAGAGGTGATCTTATTGAAATATGCAACATTCTTGGGGGACATGGCAGAGTAAAGGCTGGAATGTTATTTCCCCTCATGGGAGAGTCTAGGACCAGAGGGCATGATCTCAGAATAAGGGGCATCCATTTGGAACTGAGACGAGGAAGAACAACATCTTTTAAAGGGCTGTGAAACTTTAGAATTCCTTGCCCCAGAAAGTTGTGGAGGACGAATCTTTGACTATAACCAAAGCTGAGATAGATTTGTAATCACCAGGTAATCAAAGGTTATGGGGAGAGGATGGGAAAGTTGTCTCGAGGAAAGTTGGATCAGCCATGATCTTATGGAATGACAGACCAGGTTGGAGGGGCTGAACAGTCTCCCCAGTTCCATTTTCTGATGGATATTTGATGGAAAAGGAATGATGTTGATGGTGCCAGGCAAATTAAGATGGCAGCACACACAAGCAAAAGGTTATTTGGTCAAATGGCCTCTTTCTGTGTTGTAAATATTTTGTAGTCCATTACTTGTACCCCAGCATCACAGGTACACAATATGGTCACTAAGTGACATGCTGATGACCATTTCAGCCACTGGAACAACACAGCAAAGTTCTGTATTGCCAGAGGTCAACAGCCACTAAAAGGGACACAGGTGGGACATTTTTTAAGATTAAATGCACAGCATTTCACATAAGACCTGAAGAATAATTTTTCACCAATTTTCTAATGAATTTATGCAAATCAATAATTAAAATTGATTTTATAAAATACTACAGTTATTCATCTGGCCATGAAAAAGAAACCATAAATTCTATCACCCTAAATGGAAAAAGGCACCTGGGTCATGGGAACATCAGTTTGTGCACCACCTTTCATCACTGGGTCAGAATTCTGGAGTTCCCAGGCCGACAATGCTGTGGAAGTAACTTCAACAGGAGTATATTCCATCATATTCAAGGGAAATATGGGATGGGCAATAAAGACTGGTTTTGCCAGTGATGCTCACATATGATAAATGAATAACAGAACGTGGTTCAAATCAATCAATGAATTCACTGGAGATGGTGCAAGAAGAGATTCATGAGGATGTTACCAGGACTGGAGGGGTTGGATTATAAGGAGAGGATGGATAGGCTAGGACATTTTTTTTCCTTGGAACATAGGAGGCTGAGGGGTGACCTTACAGAGGTTTATAAAATCATGAGGGGCATAGATAAGGTAAGTAGCCAGTCTTTTCCCCAGGGTAGGGGAGCCCAAAACGAGACAACATAGACTTAAAGTGAGAGGGGAAGGATTTAAAAAACCTGAGGAGCAACTTTTTCACACAGAGAGTGGTGAGTATATGAAAAGAGCTACCAGAGGAAGTGGTAGAAGCGGGTATAATAATGACATTTTAAAGGCATTTGGACAATTACATGGATTGGAGAGGGATATGGGCCAAATGCAGGCAAATGGGACTAGCTCAGTTAGGCAAGTTGGTTGGCACTGACAAGTTGAGCTGAAGGGCCTGTTTCCATGCTGTATAGCTCCATGAGTCTAGGAAATGCTGAAGAGGGACCAAGTGGAGAGTAATTGTTTCTTCACACAGAAACCGTCCACCAGGACCTTTCAGGTGTGTTGCTGTGGCACTGGATGAAACCTGAGATCGAGACATGCAGATTTTCAGTTCAAGAAAAGTGTGCAACAACAGGGAAAATTTTCAGCAGGGAAAAAGCAGGAGACACACAATTAAGTAACTCCACAAACAAATGGCAACTAGAAACAGAGAGTGGCTGGAGATAATGCGATAGTAGAGCTAGCCTGTATCATGATGACCCATACAACAATAGGGCAACTTGACTTTCTACAAGACATCAACAAACTGTCGGAGTCTTCACTTACGCCTGGATTCTTCACTTACTGTGCCTTATTCAGCAGTGTCATGAAGTGGCATTCACAAACATGGGAGGGAATTCATGTGTTTGTAGAACTTGGATTTGGACCGTGTTCCTACAGTGCTCCCCTGTAGCATGATGCTAAAATCTCACCACTTGCATTTGGTTGCCCGTTGACTATGAAGGGTGTTGCTTGCCATTTTAATTTATTTTATCAACACAAATTTCCAGAGACTGTTCCCCAGTTAAAAATTCACTCATTTCCAATGTTGAGACAAATTTACAGAAGGTAGCGTAGCAGTTAGCACGACGCTGTTACAGCGCCAGCGATCAGGGTTCAATTCCCGTTGCTGTCTGTAAGGAGTTTATACATTCTCCTGTGTCTGCGTGGGTTTCCTCCTGGTGCTCTAGTTTCCTCCCACATTCCAAAGATGTACGGGTATGTTAATATGGGTTTAAAATGGGTGGCACGGACTCGTTGGGCCGGAAGGGCCTGTTACCACGCTGTAAATAAAATTTTTTAAAAAAATTTAAAATTTAAAAAAAAATTAATTTAAAAATTTAATGTGTAACTAAAATGTTCTGGGAAAATTCAACATTAATCTGAAGATGTTTGCAGATAGTCCTCTCATCTGATTGCAACATTAGTAATAATTCAAGCCCTTGAGGATAGAAAGGTCCTAGCAGCTTAGAAACAATGCCCTGTGCTTCGTTTTAACTGCACTGTCAAATCTTGTGAAGTTCATCTATCCTAAAAATCTCAAGCGGAACTAAAATTATCATCTTCTGTACGTGATCTCAAAATTACCATATGGTCAAAATGTTTTTAATTTGCATATACTGACAGGAATATTTGATAAGAAGTACTAATATTTGCCAGTTAGATCCTCAATGGAAACATTCAGGCAGTGCTCTCAGTAGCGTTCAAGCATAATGATACATCAAAAAATTATTGGAGGCTGAGCTAATAACAAAAACCTCATCATATGTCATGCAAATGTGTGGTATCAATGAATGAATGCAGGAACAGGCAATCTGACAAGTTGGTGCAAACACAACAGATCACTGGACAACTGAGGCCTGAAAATAATAATCAACAAGACGGTTTGCAGTCACAGGAATCTGTTCATAGAAATGGATGGAAGAAAATCTATATATGGATCAAATATGCTTTTAAGTGATACTTACTTTTCGCAATCCGTTTCTTAAATTGCCTATATAAAGCTTTGTATGCATGGCAAGTGAAGTCAACAGAGCACTTTATGTGTACAGGCATGTCTCATTTCTTTACGTTCCATCCCCAGCCTTCAGAGAGATAACAAGCAGAAATCGCACGTTTACACATTGTTCCATCTGCTCATACTGGCTACTGTATTTGTTAAATGGTGCACCTGGAATGGTTAAAATGCTTATTTGTATATCTTATTTGTGTGTGAGAATGATTTTAAGGCAGAGAATGTGAAGGTTGATGCCTCAACTTATGCACAAAGGGCATTGGAAGCCTCTACATAGATAGTGCAGTGTTCCCTTAGATGGTCAAAAATACCTACACTTGGGGCTTCCCACTAATCTGTCATCACAGAGTGCATTCATAAAAGATGCTGAAAGACTGAGTATAAAGTGGAAATTTGTGAGATCATCCACCTTGGTAGAAAAATTAGAAGAGGATTTTTTTAAATAGTGAGAGATTGAGAAGTGTTGGTGTTCAGAGGGATTTGGGTGTCATTGTACATGAATCACCGAAAGTTATTGTGCAGGTACAGCAAGAAATAAGAAAGCAAATGGCATATTGGCTTTAATTGCAAGAGGATTTGAGTACAAGAGTAAGAACTGAAATTATATAGGGCCCTGGTGAGATCATGCCTAGTACATTGTGTGCAGGTTCAGTCTATCTAAGGAAGGATGAGTGCAATGAAGGTTTAATAAATTGATTCCTGGGGTTTGTCAGATGAGGAAAGATTAAGCAGACCCAACCAAAATTCTCCAGAACTGAGGTCATCTCATTGAAACATATAAAATTCTGAAAAGGCTTGACAGGGCATATCCAGGCATGCCGTTTCCCTTTCCTGGGGTGTCTAGAACCAGGGGATCATAGTCTCAGTGTTAGGGTCAGTTGCTAAGGATCAGAAGAAATTTCTTCACCCAGAGGGTAACAAATCTTTGGAATTCTCTGCCCAAGAAGGCTGTGGAGGCCCTGTCCCTTCATGTAATCAGGAAAAGAGATCAATAATTGTTTTGATATTAAGGGAGTCAAGAAATATGGGGTTAGTTCAGGAAAGTGGATCTGAGGTAAAAAAAAATCAGCCGTGATCTTACTGAGTGGCAGAACAGACATAAGGGAGAGAATGTCCTTCTCCTGCTTCATATGTTCTTGTGAAAAGAAGCTTCATGATGTAAAAAGAAGCTTTATGTTCGACAGAAAGCATATTTTTTACCTTACTTTTCCTAAAGCCAGCATCTCTCCCTCTTCATCACATCAATGGCTGGAGTATTCTCTATCCACCATCCTCCATTTGCTGGAAAACAATACACCTGCTAAAAATGCCAGCTGTTGATCCTCTTTTACTGTCCTGAAATTGTTCAGCACTGTAACACCCTTGCTGCTGCTGAACTCTTACTCCTGATTGGCCTAAAACTTTTGCCAGCCTTATGCCTCTGGACTTCCTGGCATCACCCAATAAGTTTGGGTAACCCTGCATAATTGTGGTGTTATTTTTAAGTTTAAGCTATTATGCCTGGTAACCAGCTAACTTTGAATAGCTACATTGAATACATCAGTAAGATCTGGATATTTTGAATGGTTGTACTCAAAAATCATTCAACTGTGAGACTCCTTATTGAGCAACACCACTTACGTATTTGCATTGTTAACTTAATTTGTGACAAATTTGGAGATTTGTTTCTTTTTCCTTAATATAATTACAACATAGATATTTTGTGGATGTATGTTCTTCTGTATTCCCTGAATTCCATATCATACAAGTTACACTTAATAAGCAAGCACTACGTAACACCCAAGCTACGGAAACTGTTAGTCCAGACTTTGACACAACTTTGAACTATTCTAAAGTTCCAGTCTTACCTAGTGAGAGCTGGGAGAAGGCAGAATTTGTTTGAAGTCATTCCTCGAGAAAACCAAGGGAAAGGCTGGCCAGATATGCCACACAACAAGTTCCCAATGCTTAAGTAATTTTCAAGACACCAGACATATCCAAAGCCAGGCAGGAAGTAGGTGATCTCAACCAGTGCGAGGTCGAGGCACAAAACATTTTAATCCCAGACCACATATCGAGAAGTCCACGATGATGCTGGAGGATCTCAGCGGGCCAGACAGCATCCGTGGAGAAAAGCAGGCGGTCAATGTTTTGGATCAGGACTCTTTCTCAGTCCTGAGGAAGGGTCCTGACCCAAAACGTTGACCGCCTGCTTTTCTCTATGGATGCTGCCTGGCCTGCTGATTTCCTCCAGCAGCATCGTGTTTTTCATCTAGATTCCAGCATCTGCAGTCCTTTGTTTCTCTATGGAGAAGTCCAATTGGATTGTAATGGGAAGCAGCAGCACCATGGCATGGAACCTAGGAGAAGGATGTGAAGCTGCCGGAGGCTGCTGCCAGGATTGGAGAAACTGCTTCCAGGACTCGGATAGGAAGGGCTGGTGGTTATGGAAGGGAAGGAAGCCTAGGGTACAGCAGATGTAAATTTATTTTTGTAGGTCAAAGGAAGTAATAAAACTTAACTTTTCTGGTCAGACTTGCTGCCAGCCTCATAGGAGGGCCACACAGCACTTGCGTCGGGCATTGGCTATAAATAGCACAGGGCTTGATGACATAGAAACTCAGAAAATAGGAACAGGAACAGGAGCAAGCTCGCTCTGCCATTCAATACAATCATGGTCAGTCATCCCAATTCAGTATCTTGATCGAGCTTTCTCCTCATGTGTCTTAATCCCTGTGGCCCTTAGAACTACATACAACTCCTTTTTGAATGCAGTCAATGATTTGACTTCTGCTGCTTTCTGTGGTAGATAATTCCACAGACACACCATTCTCTGGGAGAAGAAATTTCTCTTTATCCGAGTCTTAAATACCCCTTATTCTTAGACTGTGACCCCTGGTCCTGGACTCTCCCATCATCAGGAAAGTCCTTCCTGCATCTGGTCTGTCCAGAGTGGTTAGAATTTTGTAGGTTTCATGAGATCCCTTCTCATTCTTCTAAATTCTGGTGAATATAAGCCAAATCAACCCTATCCCTCTTGATGCGTCAGTGCTGTCATTCCAGGAGTCCAGCTGGTGAACCTTCACTGAACTCCCTCCATAGCAAGAAGATACTTCCTAATAAGGAGGCCAAAACTGCACATTATACTCAAGGTGTGGTCTCACCAGTTTCCAGTAGAATTGCAACAAGACACCTCCTTTACTTGAGTACTCTCACAATGAAGGCCAGCAAACAATTTGCCTTCTTAATTGTCTGCTGTGTCTGCATGCTTACTTTCAGGAACATGGCACCCAGGTCACATTGCACCTTCCCCTTTGCTAAGCTACCATCATTCAGATAATGATCTATCTTCCTGTTATTGGCACTAAAGTTTTTGACCTCACATTTACCACATTATACTGCATTTCCCATATATCTGCCCACTCTCCCAACCTGGAGCTTCTCTGCACCAGGATCACCCTCCTACCCAGCTTTGTTTCATCTGAAAACTTGGGGATATTACTTTTAATTCATCTGATAAATCATTAAGCTGGGGTCCCAGCACCGATCCCTGCCTGCTACTCAGAAAAAAAGCCCATTTATTCCTATTCTTTGTTTCCTGGCTGCAAATCAGTTCTCTATCCATGTCATTACCTTACCCCAAATCACACATACTTTAATTTTGTATGCTAATGTCTTATGTGGGGCCATATCGAAAGCTTCTGAAATCCAAAAACACTGTATCTACTGACTCTCAACTTTTCAACTTGTTAAATCCTCAAAAACTTCCAATAGATTTGTCAAGTATGATTTCCCTTTCATGAATCCATGGTGACATTATCCAGTCCTGTCACTCTTCACCAACTGGTCTGCTATTACATCTTTTATAATGGACTCCAGCAATTTCCCCACCATAACTGTAACCTGAGCAGAATCAGCATGTTTAAATGAACTGGTTGTCCTCCCCACCTGCTCCCTTGTAAGTTGAAATCAGAACTTTGCAGAAAGAAGCAGGTGAATGAGTTCAACAAGCCAACTAGGACCAATGAGTAGACTCCACCATTCTGTAATAGCCAGAACTACCTCAGTCTACAAATCACATTTCTGCACCTCTGCTTTTCTTTTAAAACCCTTACACCCTGGTGGGTACCTACCATGAGCTAATGGGATAAGAGAACATGCTCATGGGCTGACTGATCTACCACTGTTCCTACATTCCTTCCTCTTTTCATTATTAACCAGCTTACATAGTATTCTATGTAAGCAAATCTGCAAATGTCATTTTTAAGACAAGATATCTTTATTAGTCACATGTACATCGAAACACAAAATGAAATGCATCTTTTGCGCAGAGTGTTCTGGGGGCAGCCCGCAAATGTTGCCATGCTTCTGGCGCCAACATAGCATGCCATATCTTCCATCTTGACCACCCTTTACCATTTGACGTTGTTTAAAGAGCAGAGACTTCTCCCATTGTCCTGGCCAATATTCATCACTCAATAACTTCATCAAAACTTATATTAGTCATTAATTCAATTGCTGTTTATGGGATCTTGAAGTCCACAAGTTGTGTTCTTGTAGAAGCAACAAGGACTGTGCCTCCAAGCACTGCTAATTAAAAGTAATTGGAACCATAGAAAGTTAACCTATTTCATAATCTAAACCAACCAGTACAACAGAGCCATCTTATAAAACCTTCAGCATCAGAAGCAATTTATGTCCATTGTATGTTTCACCAATTAAGTTTGCCTATTGTGCAATCATAGACGTGTGTACCAAAAGTTTTCAGGCACACAGATTTCTATATTTTGTGAGGTTTATTCCATCATTACATTCACAAAAGATTCAACTGATGAAACAGTTTCCAAGTCCATATCTTTTTTTAACAGTAACCAAAGGATCATTGCAAGTTTCTGCAACTTCACTTGTGTTCTGGGTCACTCACTTTACAACACTGAGGGCTCAGTGATATATTTCACCTCATTCCAGTCTTGTTACCTTTCTAAACATGATACATTATATGCCTTGTCTGGGCACTGACTTCAGCTCTACACTCTCAGGAAATTGTAAAAAAAAAGAGAAGAAAGTTCCATTTGGCAATGAAACTATTAGATTCCTGTCTGCTAAAAAGAAGTTGTGTTCCGAGAAAACATTAATCAAACTGAATCACAAATATACAGAAAGTTGGTTTATGTTTCCATTACTAACATTAAAATCAATTAAAACATTTTACTTATATTGTATACATATTCTTTATTTCTCAAATGGTTTGTCAGATAGACACTCATTTTATCATTAATTTCTAAGCACAGAAGTTCTTCTTAACCTGGTAATTATATGACACTTACACAAAGGATACTGCTCAAGAAATGGGAAATAAAAAGAGGATGAAAAGGATTTCTTCATTTTTATTACATTAGCACTGCAATAATTTTTCATCTTCCTTAAGTATGGAACACAGGTACAATAGTGACAATCTAATGTGCCTAATTTCACACAATATTTCTACATAACAAACATTCTTGTCTGTGTATTCTCTTAAACTACTTTGAATATATTGGCGGCAAAAGTATAGTATTGCAGATCCTCCCAACTATTGGGTTCACTTGTTTTACGCAAGAATATCACAGGGATTTTTCTCTGGCCATCTGCATAAATATATTAAACCTAAAGTACAAAATATTTAATGCTTCATAAATGCTATTTGATGATTCAGCTTACCAGGGATGTTATGAAGCAATGCCCATAATTTGCACTTAGGCTAATGTCACTTCCCATTAATAATGCTACAAATGATGTCGTAACATCAGGAGAGGGGTAAGTGAGAAACTAAATGTAGAAATCCAGAAACATATGTTGAGTTATGCTGCTCACCATTAGTTTCCCAAAATCAGCTTTTCATTGTCTGGCTCTCCATTGAAATTCACTGGAAAACAAAGGTTGATCCCACAAATACTCATCACCCTGCAGATCACATGCTGGAAAGAAATGACTAACGGACAGCAACTCCTCATTGTATTTGCGTTATCAAAAAATGTGGCTTCAAGCAAAACAACACTAGGTGAATCCAATTTTCACAGAGCCATTAATGCATAAACTCGACAGGCTCTTCTGGACATTTTTCATCAGAAAAATATGTTGAAATACTGAAGATGTACAATACTTTTCTAAACAATATAAGTTTCTAAATATAAAAGAAATATACATTTAAATAAAGTAACACTCAGCAGCGCTTGCCTGCAGAGGTGGGTTGAAATGGAGAGGTGCACAGTGGTGTTAATGGGACAAAGCACTAGCTGTGTCTGCTTTTCACTGGAATATGCAACTGTACCCCTTCCTGCCGCCTTTCAGCAAAGATTATTGTACAAATTTTCTTTTGTTTGTAAACTCTTTATAACATTTTATATCATTATTGATTATAATATTCACTTTGCAAATGTTTTCTCTGTTCAAATCATCCTTGATGAAGATTTCCATTGATTCTTCAAAAAGTCAGAAAGATTTTGACAATCATTTTGTTGTTAGTATTTGAAGGAATGGTAGTTCAACAGTTTTCTTTCCATCTTCAGCTTGTATTTCTACTTGTATTAAATCCTCATTTGACATTTCTTATCATAAAACTCAAGCATTTTCATCACGTCAGCCTCCTGCACATCTTCAAAGGCAAGTTGATGATTTTGCATTGAACTTTGGGGAAGCATTGTTAAATCCTTTGAAGTCATTGACACATTCAGGCCATGCTTTCACTATGCACCATATATACAATGTTGGCATAATTTAATTCCACAAATCAGCAGTAATTTTGATAGCCCTAATCCTAATCCTTAATCCTGGTGCAAAGACAAGACACAATTCCCTAATAATTGCTTTATCTCCACCACATGTTTCCTTGATGAGCTGCGAGAAGGTAAAATGAATTAAACATCACCCTGTAACAATGAAGTGATATTGGCAGAAAAACAACCTTAACATTTTCTTGTGACATTAATTTTGACAGTACGGCCTGGGCATAATCCAAGGTAAGCAACGTCTTAAAATTGAGATTTTCTTTGGTATAATATTCATTCCAAGAGGGAATGGCATGTAAAGAAAATAATTCTTGAAAAAAATTCCCAGTTAGCCATGCTTCTTACTTAATTGCCAAATAACATGGATAGCCCTAGAAAGCTATTGTTATCTCTGAGTGGGGCATTTGACATTCATGCAGTGTGCCACCAAGCAGAAGTATTAAGCAATCTTTGGTAAGTTTTCATCTTTGGAACTAATATATTCCTTGTGGCATGTACTTCTAATAAAGTCCTGTCTCATCAACATTAAAGACATTTCAGTAGCTAATCACTTCCTTTGATAATTCCTTTCAATTTCCATCTGCTTCATTATTTGAACAAACCACTTCATCTGATGTTATGCATATTGTAATTATTCTTAAAAAGTTTGAACCAACCACAGCTTGCACTAAAACTTTCCATTTGTGAACGTTTGTTCTGTCCACCTTTTAAGATGCTATCCAGGCTTTTCCTTTTGGCTTGAACAACTGTAATACTGAGAAATGAATTGAGTTGGTTTTGGTTTTAAATCCTGATGGCCATAGTTTCCATGATACTGCTCCTAGTATCTTGGTGACACTTAAAACTGTCACACTTTGAGCACTAAAAAGTTATCAATCACATGCTTCACGCAGCAAAACTGTGTGGGGAGATTTAGACTGAGGAGGGGTAATCAGGATGTTGCATTGTAATGTAGCGTCTCCACACCGGTAAAACCCTAATAAAGTCCTGTCTCATCAACATCAAAGACATTTCAGTAGCTAATCACTTCCTTTGATAATTCCTTTCAATTTCCAGCCACTTCATTATTTGAACAAACCATGATCCTGAAGAAAGGTCCTGATCTGAAACGTTGCCCGCCTGCTTTTCTCCACGGATGCTGCCTGGCCCACTGGGTTCCTCCAGCATTATTGTGTTTTTCTTCATGATTACTTTGCACTAAATGGACTTTTTGCTTTTTTTGTTTTAATTGTGTTCTTTCTGATAAAAATTGTGTATAATTTATGTTTAACATGTTCTTCTTGTGAATGCTGCTTATATGTTGCTATGTGCCTGCGATACTGCTGCAAGTAAGTTTTTCATTGCACCTATGCATACAGGTACTTGTGCATATGACAATAAACTCGACTTTGACTTTGACATGCCTCTATGTGTACACGATACAAAGTACGCATGCAGTTCCCTGTGGCCTGTTGGCAAATGACTTAAAAGCGAACATCACGACTTTAAGAAGATATGTGTTCCCTATCATTTCAGTGATGTTATAATGAAACAACATTGACCAAATCAACCCAAGTGAGGAATTAATATATTAGCAGGCAGCATGATACAGACAACTATACAATCAACAGTGAAGTCAGAAATGAGAAACATAAAGCTGACTCATGAGTACGTAACAATTTTGGTAGCAATAGCATCAATTTTGCAATTTTAATCAGGATTATGTGTGATGGAATTCTTAATCATCAGATTTGCCTCCACTTATTTTCCCTTTTTTCTCCAAAGTCCAACGTGTCCTTGCTTCCTAATGATTATGCAGCCCATTATCCTCTGCTCTCTGGCCTCAGTTTTGAACAAACATGCACAATTTTTTTGCCAGCCCTATCTTTTGGAACCAGTCACCCAAATGTCCATACGATGCTCTATGGACTTCCACTGAAATGAATCATTATATCAAATCGAATTGGTGAACCTCAGTTCCCATCTTACACTGAAATTACAAGTCCTGACTGCAGCTTCAACCTATTGGTAATATCAACAGGTCATCAATGCCAATGTCCCACTCATTTATACCTCCTTAAAAACATATTTTTCTATGTACAAAATTGTTGAGTATGCTCTAGAACTGGTTAAATATCCAAATTGTTAACAGCTTTGGATTTCCCCAAAACATGCCCAGCATGAATTTTAACCAAATAACTACTACAGCCTTTGTTTCACATTAAACAATGCTACAGGAGATCCAGTTGCTTATAGGTTGATTACAATACTGAAAAATCCATTATTTTTGACAGTTTGCTTTTTATTTATTTACGTTTTCCCTTTCTATTTAATCTTTGCTCTGCTAAAAAGTATCTTACTTACGCCACAAAAAAAGTAACAGATGTTGATCTGGCTGAACATTTTTTAGTCTTTTTTTTGTAAGCATGGGTTCCACTAATGGTTCATTTTGATAATTTGCCTCAAACTATTTCACAGAAGGTGACTGCAAGAAAGTTCTGAACTGTTGAACTAAGGGGCTGCTCCAGTTTCAGAAACAGGTACATATTCAGTACTGTTAGAGTTTAGATAGTTCCAGTGAATGACTTAACATTTATTTTTTCTTTGAGTCAGACTGTTGTGTTTCTTTTCCCCCATAGAGTCTCTAACTGAATCATCCAGACCTGTTAATGAGACCATTTCCAGAAATCATGCTGCTTTTTGAGAATGAAGATAATATTTTTCAGTAAAATAGCTATTTCATTTGCTGTACTCTTACAAAACCTTAAACTCTGTGGAGTCCCGCAATAAAAAAATGTTTCCAATGGGAAATGCCTCATGGATAATTAGCCGAATCTGTCCGCCCAGGCTCAGTGGGCAAGACTACGGTTATTACAATGTGCTTGACATGTGTTTGGCAATGGCTTCCAACTCTGAACAGTATTTCTTTGTTCTCAAGTAGTTATTACAGACCAGTTAGCTTTGAACGCATTACAGCCATGAATTTTCTGGCGACCACTGGCATAAAAATCTTTATGTATTGCAGAAAGTTTCCATTTTGACATATATAGTCACAAATTTGTAACAAATTCATTTATTGTGCAGTTATTTCCCCCTGGTACTGCATTTGGTCTGCAATTTACTTAGAAGTTCCTGGTGGCAGAATCATAATCTAGAGCAAAACCATTTCCCCAATTATCAGATAGAGACTGCCCAGAGCCATCCAGCATTCTGACAAGTGTGATTAAACAAATGTGGAGATTAGTGTAATAGTTCTATTAGTACAGCCTTCATCAGGACTAAACAATCCTCAAACCAAGAACTAAGGTCCTTGAGCAGTTCATAATGATCTGTTCTCCGCTTCTATTTAAAGTTGCAGAATACAAAGCTTGGACCAATTAAAAAATGGATTAGAAATACAAATGCTCTCATCCTTTAACTATAACCATTGTTTTTTTCTCTGTGGGTAGCAATAAACAGTGCCCAAGAACAAAGGATGGGAATACCTTTTCAGAACAGTAATTTTAATCTGTGTAAAGTTCTCAGTCCATGTGGATTGTTTTCAGTTGTCAAAGAAGTTTGTTTTCCATCTTAATTATCCACAGTGGTCAATGTTTAAAAATAACTGAGAAAAAGAAATAAATGATTGGGACACAGCTGGTGTTTCTTGTTTTACTTGTTAAAACAACATTCTTTAGCACTAATGTTCTGGACTTATTTTATTGGCCAATGATCAGTAATGTGATTTAAAAGGATTTTGACTGCTTATGGGACAGAATAAACCTTTCAATGCCATCTAGGATGTGGACACAGTCCCAGAAATCCTTTGGCACACTCATTTATAGATGTGGAGGAGGTTCGAGGCTTAAGGTTTCCCAGTCTCTGCTGATATTTATGTTTCAGTTGAGTTTCCTCCATCTTTTCTCGTCTAACTCGATAAATGTAACCCTCTATTTCCTTTTCTCAGAGGTCATTGTCCTTCCTCCCTTAAATACATTAATGTTTCAGTATGATTCCCAATCCTCATTCTTCACACCTCTGTTCCTCAGTCCAACACTTCCAGAACACCACTTCCCCAGTATTCTGCCCATTATCTCCTGACCCACCCCCACCCCCACCCCCCACCCATCACCTCTGCTAATCAGCTCCATGTTCTCATTGCTATTCAGGTAAAGACATTTCTTCTGAATTCCCTACTGGAGTCCTTTGTGACTATTTTACACTGATGGTCTCTTGTGATGCTTCTCCCCCAAATGGAAATACTCTCTCTGCATCCAATCTATCAAAACCCTTTAATTTTAAGGACTTCTGTTGGACCAAACCTTAGCCTTCTTTTCTCAGGGGAAAAGAGACCCGGTCTGTTCATCCTTTCTTGATAAGCAAATCCCTGCATTTCTGGTTTCATCTTTTTCAGTGCTTCTTTATACTCTCTAAAAATTGTAACTAGAACTCTCTGCTGTAGGCTAAGTCTAATCCAACTGAGGTTCAACACAGGTTTAACACTCATCAATTTTTGAAGAATCGAGGCTCATTATTCCTCTTCATTAATGACCAGATATAATGATCCATGGGAAGAGTCATTGAACTGGTACTTGATATGGACTGGTACTTGATACTAATGAGGTTAGTAGGATAGTAGTTAGTAGTGTCAACACAAGGAAAGCAGCTGGACCTGATGGTGTACCAGGGCGTGTGCTTCAGGCATGCGCTAACCAATTAGCTGGGGTTTTCACTAACATCTTCAACCTGTCCCTGACATATGCTGTTGTCCCTACCTGTTTTAAATCAACAATCTTTGTGCCCATTCCTAAGCAAAAAAATGTGTGCTGCCTGAATGATTATCACCCGATTGCACTTACACCGATGATAGCCAAATGCTTCGAGAGACTGACTTTGAAGCACATTAAACGTGCTATCCCTGCCACCGTGGACCAGCACCAGTTTGCCTACCGGGCAAATAGATCAACAGAGGATGCAATTAGTCTCGCCCTCCATACTGCTCTGGCGCACCTGGAAAGACCAGACACATATGTCAGGATGCTCTTTTTGGACTTCAGTTCAGCCTTTAACACAGTTATTCCCAGCAGACTAGTGTCCAAATTCCACAGCCTGGGCCTGAATACAACAATCTGTAACTGGATTATGGACTTTCTGACCAATTGTCCGCAGACTGTCAGGTTAGGAGGGCACATACCTTCCACTCTCACCCTGAATACTGGTGTTCCTCAGGGGTGTGTGCTGAGTCCCTTCCTGTATGCTCTTTTTACTCATGACTGTTCATCCGTCCATGAAACAAACACCATCATAAAGCTTGCAGACAACACGACAGTCATTGGCCTGATCATGAACAATAATGAATTGGCATACAGGGATGAGGTACAAAACCTGACAGCCTGGTGTTCTGCCAACAATTTCATTCTCAACACCCAAAAGACTAAAGAGATTGTGGTGGATTTCAGGAAGTCAAGGAAGATAGATCTTGGTCCAGTGTTCATTGGTGGCGAGGCTGTGGAGAAAGTCTCCAGTTTTAAATTCTTGGGGGCATACATCACCGAGGACTTTTCCTGGGCAATACACACCTCAGCTATCATTAGGAAGGCACAGCAATGCCTCTATTTTTTGAGGAAATTGAGGAGAGCCAGACTGTCTCAGAACATTCTGGTGAACTTCTATCGGTGTGCGGTGGAGAGCATCCTGACATACAGCATTACTGCTTGGTACGTCAGTTGCACTAGGAAGGAGCAGAAGGCTCTGCAGAGGGTCATCAAGACAGCCCAAAACATCATTGGGACTCAGTTACCGGCGATGAAGGACATCTATCAGGCTCGATGTCGGAGCAGGGCTTTAAACATTATTTGAGAACCAGCTCACCCTGCTCAGTACCTTTTTAAATTACTCCCCTCTGGTAGGCGATATAGGACAATACATGCACACACTACAAGACTGAAACACAGCTTTTTTCCCAAAGCTGTTAAATTGTTGAACATGGACTGTCACCTCCTATACATACATACACATACTATGTCTTCCCCCCTTTACTGGCTGGACACATCATGGTGTTATTTAATATATTGATATTGATATGCTGCTGATTATCATTATTATTATTATCAAGGTTCATTTGCACACTGCCTTTTTATTTTTTTATACTTTATATTTGTGTAAGTATGTTTGTTTTATTTTATAGTTATAATTGCTCTTATTAATTTACTGTTTTGGTTTTTATTAGGCAAGTGAGTGCCATCGTAATCTCGTGTTGTTGTTGCAAAAGTACAATGACAAATAAAGAATTCTTGAATCTTGAATTCTTGAATCTTGATTCTTGAATCTTGAAAGTGAATTAGTGCTGATGTTGCATCCACAGATAAATGGGTCTAGGGTTTCAGAGGAGATGAGTGTGGGCCAGGGCTAGGGATTAAGGTCAGGAAATTCTGGATTGAGGATTGGGAAGGATAGGTGAGCGGTTGGGGAATGCTGAGCCAAGGACTGAAAGGGTCAGTAGATGGACAGAGGATTGGGGTTCTGAAACGATTGGCAGAGGACAGAGGGGCCTTTAGGGAATGTTGGACTGGGGAACGAGAATGCAGGGAACAGGGGATTGAGAATCACATTTGGATTCTGGGGCTATGAATTAAATGATGGGGTGTCTCAATCAAACTGAGTTCAAGGTAGGGTTTGAGGAGATCATCTAGTCAGGGAACAGTGTTGTTGGATGAGGGAATTAGCATGCTGAGGTGATTACAGGTTGCAATCAACTTCCTCGCTGTGGATTTGGGAGGAAGTTTCCTGCTTTTCTTACCTCCACTTTCAGGTATGTTTCTTAGCTCTTGGTTGGGCTTAACAGGCAACATGCAGGCTTGGTTTCCATGAGTGTCCTGTAATTAGATGTAAATGACTAAACATTTGTTTCAGATGTGTGTGAAAGTCACATTACTTTTGTCCTTACCCAATATGACAAACACTAGAATTCAGACATGAAGCCCAGTTGCCAACACATATTCCCTCCAGTCCCTTGCTATTGATAACCCAGTTTATCTGGATTCAATGATTCACAGCCACGTAGAAGGTAAGCAGACATTTTAGCTCGAGTATAACCATCAGTCTGAAAGTATAGAAACCTTCAGCATTTATTGAGAAAATGAGCACGTCCAATACCAAATATACTAGCATTGGACTCGATTTCAATTTAACTCATTGACATCACACATAAGTATCTAGAAGAGGCTTTTAAGAGTGTGCATGGCAAAGGATGATGAAGCACCAGTATTTGATCCTATTGCATGGTAGAGGTCTGGTTCAATCCTTCTGCTGCTAATTTCCCAATCTCAGCAACATTGCTGTTGGAATATTAAGGTGGAGTCCAGGCACTTTCAGGGAAAGGGTTGATGTCAAGGTACTTGCATGGTCTAACTCTTTGCTGATCCTTGTCCAAGCGGGAGAAAACATACAGGGTTTCACCTCACTTCAGTACCAAAGCTGCTGTAAAAACACCACAGCAAAGGCTTGCACTGATTGATGTGGTGAGTTGATCATTCACCTATTCCTCATGAAACGGCATGAAACAAGTTTTACCCTAAATTCCCACTCAGACAGCTGCCATGTGGCAAGTGCTTAAATTGTGTTTTCAAAGGAAGTGACTCTTTCTTCATAAACTTAAAATGTGTACAGAAGGGAAAGAGTCTATAAAAATCTTGATGGGCTGGATTTCTGTTCTTGTGCATTCCACCCTAGTTTGGTCACTGTGCCGGACTAGTCTTTGTTTATCATCTACTGCAGTACTACATTGAGTTTAAATTGTGGAAAATATCCTGTTGGTATAGTCATCACCCAAGAATGCAGTCACATACTGCAAGCTTTTCAAGAACACATGATACATTAATGTTGAAGACACGTATTGTCTGCTATTTATACTGCAACAGCTTGATCCATCAAGGTTACAGTGCCTTTTTTTCTAGACTATTACCATATCTATTCTTGGATATCTCCAGGCTTTGACAGGGCCAGGACATAAATTTTTTTGTCATTTGCAGAGAGAACAGTCCATCCACTTCTGCTTCTCTCCTCAGCTCCTGTTCAGATTTATATCCAAGCTGCCACCCTGACAAATTTTACAAAAGATTAGTTTTATTCAAGTTCAAGTTCAATCAAACTCAAGTTCAAGTTTATCGTCATGGGCATACATACCCAGTATAAATGCCATGAAAGTTAGCTTTTCGCCGCAGCAGCAAACATGACAAACATAAATCAACATAAACTTAATATAGATTACACATAACTTACATGACAAGATAAACAAAAATAAACATAATGGCATTACTGCAAGTTGAGGGAGAGAAAAAATAAATATAATTATTGATATAATATAATTATTAATAATTTCATATATTGTGCAGAGCAGAAGGATGCAGAACTTATGGACTCAGAAATGCACCATTTAATTATCCAGTAAGTTGAGCTTTCCTGTGAATCAGCCTGGTAGGAAAGCAATTGTGCCCATTCTTCCTGTAGTACAATGGTAAAACTGTGATTTGTTCAGAACTTTCACGGCACAGCCAATGGCAATGTGGTATGGTTGTAATTGGCCCTTTATTTAGCGATGAGTCTAGTGGTAGAGTGATACAGTGGGTTGTTGGGATTCCGTGATGGTCCATATCTACATCACAGAAACAATTGGTCTGTACTGGAGTTTCTTGCTTCACCAACTGCTTTACAATGAATCCCTGCAGAATGCTCTTCTATTTTCACTCTTGAGCGCTTATCGACTTTGCCTCAATAACTTTCTGTGATAAGAATTCCACATTCTCATAATTCATCTGACATGGAAGTTTCTCCTAAAGCCTGAACACTATTTACTAGTTGCTATTTTAATGTTTTTGATTTCTAGTTTGGAATTCCCTAAATCTTTTAATTGTCTTAAAAACAACTCTCAGCCTCCTCTGATCCAAAGAGAGCCCCATCTTGATCATCCCTTCTGGATAAATATACCTTCTCAGTTAGGGTATCAAGTGTGTGTATCTTTTATGCACATTCTCCATTGCCTTTACAAGTTATACTATGAAGTCACTGGAACTGTACCCAGCAAGGCCTAACCAAGGCTGTTATTTCTTTGCTCTTCAACTCTGTCACTCCAGAAATGAGGAATAGAAATGAACCCCAGTGGTTGTTTTGCTTCTGTTTTGTGAGATTATTAACAGTGTTGATTCTTGGTGATTTATGAGTTCATTTGCTTTTCTACTCCTGCTTTGGCTCTTTTTATCAAAGTGGTATCACGATGACAGATCTATTGGTGGGTGAGCATTTGGGGGGCAGTGACCATTGCTCCATAACCTTTAGAATTGTCATGGACAGGGATAGGAGCAAAGAGGACGGGAAGATATTTAATTGGGGGAAGGTGAATTATGAGGCTATAAGGCGAGAACTTGGGAGGGTAAATTGGGGTGACATTTTTGAAAGGAAATGTACTATGGAGATGTGGTCAATGTTCAGGGATCTTTTGCAGGATGTTAGGGATAAATTTGTCCCGGTGAGGCAGAGAAGGAATGGCAGGGTGAAGGAACCGTGGGTGACGAGAGAGGTGGAACAAATAGTTAGGAAGAAGAGGGTAGCATATATAAGGTGTAAGCAGCAAGGATCTGACAGGGCTCATGAAGAATATAGAGTAGCACAGAAGGAGCTTAAGAAAGGGCTGAGGAGAGCGAGAAGGGGACATGAAAAGGCTTTGGCGAGTAGGGTTAAGGAGAATCCCAAGGCTTTTTTCTCGTACGTAAAGAGCAGAAGGATGGTTAGGGTAAAGGTAGGTCCGATTAAAGACAAAGGTGGGAGGATGTACCTGGAAGCTGTGGAAGTGGGTGAGGTTCTCAATGAATACTTCTCTTCAGTATTCACCAAGGAGAGGGGTCTTGATGATGCTGAGAACAGTGTAGGTGAGGGTAATGTTCTGGAGTATGTAGATATTAAGAGAGAGGATGTGATGGAGTTGTTAGAAAATAGTAGGACAGATAAGTCCCCGGGGCCTGATGGAATATTCCCCAGGCTGCTTCGTGAGGCGAGGGAGGAGATTGCTGAACCGTCGGTTAGGATCTTTGAGTCCTCGTTGTCAACAGGGATTGTACCGGAGGATTGGAGGGTGGCGAATGTTGTCCCCTTATTCAAAAAATGTAGTAGGGATAGTCCAGGGAATTACAGACCGGTGAGCCTTACGTCTGTGGTGGATAAGCTGTTGGAAAGAATTCTAAGAGGTAAGATCTATAAGCACTTGGAGAAACATGGACTGATTAGGGACAGCCAGCATGGTTTTGTGAAGGGAAGATCTTGCCTCACAAGTCTGATAGGGTTCTTTGAGGAGGTGACCAGGAAGATTGATGAGGGTAGTGCAGTGGATGTGGTCTACATGGATTTTTGTAAGGCATTTGACAAGGTTCCACATGGTAGGCTTCTTCAGAAGGTCAGAGGCCAAGGGATCTGGGGAAATTTGGCCGTGTGGATTCAAAATTGGCTTGCCTGTAGAAAGCAGAGGGTTGTGGTGGAGGGAGTGCATTCAGATTGGAGGGCTGTGACTAGTGGTGTCCCGCAGGGATCGGTTCTGGGACCTCTGCTTTTTGTGATATTTATTAACAACTTAAATGAGGGGGTGGAAGGGTGGGTTAGCAAGTTTGCAAATGACACAAAGATCAGTGGTGTTGTGGGTAGTATGGAGGGCTGTAGAAGCTTGCAGAGGGATATTGATAGGATGCAGAGCTGGGCTGACAAGTGGCAGATGGAGTTCAATCCAGAGAAGTGTGTGGTGGTACACTTTGGAAGGACAAACTCCAAGGCAAGGTACAAGGTAAATGGCAGGATTCTGGGCAGTGTAGAGGAGCAGAGGGATCTGGGGGTTCATATCCACAGATCACTGAAAGTTGCCTCACAGGTGGATAGGGTAGTTAAGAAAGCTTATGGGATGTTAGCTTTCATAAGTCGGGGGATCAAGTTTAAGAGCCACGAAGTGATGATGCAACTTTACAAAACTCTGGTTAGGCCACACAGAGTACTGTGTCCAGTTCTGGTCGCCTCATTATAGGAAGGATGTGGAGGCATTGGAAAGGGTGCAGAGGAGATTTACCAGGATGCTGCCTGGATTGGAGAGTATGGATTATGGGGAGAGATTAAAGGAGCTAGGGCTGTTCTCTTTGGAGAGAAGAAGGATGAGGGGAGACATGATAGAGGTATACAAGATATTGAGAGGAATAGATAGAGTGGACAGCCAGCACCTCTTTGCCAGGGCGCCAATGCTCAAAACAAGAGGACATGGCTTTAAGGTATTGGGTGGGAAGTTCAAGGGTGATGTCAGAGGGAGGTTTTTCACCCAGAGTGTGGTTGGTGCATGGAATGCGCTGCCTGGTGTGGTGGTGGAGGCTGATACATTGGACAAGTTCAAGAGATTGTTAGATAAGCATATGGAGGAATTTAAGTTAGAGGGACATGTGGGAGGAAGGGGTTAGATATTCATAGGTGTGGTTTGAAGGGCAGCACAACATGGTGGGCCGAAGGGCCTGTATTGTGCCATGTTGTTCTATGGTATGTTTATTCATCCTAGCAATGCTCACCAACCCTCATTAAATTTTTATTTAAATTACCCATTTTGCAAGTTTATTAATGTCTACTTGCACTTTGTTATCTTTTCCTTTCTTTATCTGTACCCCAAATAGGCATAATGCAGAAAGTTTGAAATTGTAGTTCCCACATTATTGTGTATAGTCACATAATCATGATAAAATGTATATGTCACATTAGTTTTGCTTCTGAATCAAACTTCATGGGTTCAAGTTCCATTCTAAAGGGTTTAGGTTATAATCCAGTCTGGTACTGAGGGAGTGCTGCACTGTTGGAGGAGCAATCTTTCAGAAGAAAGCTTGTAACTTCCCTCCTGGGTGGGAATTTTTCCTGTTACCTGATCATTAACATACTTCTGTTTTTGGAGCCTTGGTGTGTGCACATTGTCGGCCAGTTCCTATGGAATTGGCAAAGTCTACAAATCCAGATGTACCTCATTTGCTCTTTAGGATAGTGAGATATTATAAGGTGACAATATAAATACTCGATTTTTCTTTCTTTAGCAATGCAATAATGAGGTAATTGATTCTTATCCCAATCTGTGTGCTTCAGGATTTCTATCACCTGCAATTGCTGATACTGTCTTTAGCTTTCGTTTGTCTAAAATCTGAACAATGAATGAAGGAAGAGACAGAAAATTCTGCATCTGCTGGAATCTGGAGCAATACGCAAAAAGTGCAGAGGAACTCAGCAGGTCAGGCAGCATCTACGGAGATGCTGTCTGACCTGCTGAGTTCCTCCAGTACTTTCTGTGTATTACTTAATGAAGGAAGCAGATACTGGCACTGGGCCTGATAGAGAACCAAATACAAACCAAATACCAACAAAGAAACCACCCTCAGTAGTACTAACACAATCCTCCCCAGTATATGGTATTGGACTTGAAATTTAGTTGGAAACAGCTGATTAAATAGAAACTGAACAACTGCTTTGTTTTTATTTCGCAATTCCAATGTGCTCAAGTTCCCTTTCTAACTCACTAAGTCTGAACAGTTGGCATTCAAGTTGGAAATGTGTCTGAATGGCTTCACCTTAGATAAGAAATGACACTAATTTCTTATATGGATTTGCCTAAAATAAACACTAATATTCATCATCAATTTAGCTTATTGCTTAAGGAATAATTAATTGGAACTCTTAACCATGCCGGAAGATTACTGTACAGATAATTAAGGTATTAATATGGTAAAAATACAATAAGAAATGAGTAATTGTGGGCTAACTGGAAGGCTTGAAACAGAACAGAACAAAAGATGAAATTCAGCAGCAAACCATTTACATCCTGTGACTGAACTTTATTAATATGTAAAAACACACATCATTCAGCTAATTTACTAGAAATGTTCAACGGAAGGACAATTAAAAGCATTTTGCTTCCTATTCTCTCAGTCTCCTGTGCATTTGTCGTTAAATGGAGGACAGGTAAATTAGAATTAATTGTTTGAAGTGAATTCTGTATGTTACCATGTTCATGTTGCATTGTGTATAATCCAGCATATTAAAATCTATCACTGAATCCTGTTGTTTAAACATTGCTGTCTGTGTAAAGATATAGGAATGTTCACAGCTGAATGTATACACTAAAGGAATCGCAGGAGGAGAGATCCCACCCTGCCACCTACTTGCTGAGTTTTCATCAACACCTGCTACTTGTTTTTGTTTTTAACATTTTGTTCTTACCTCACCATGTGGCCTTTGACCATGATCTCATACTCAAACACCAAGCCATCATCTCCAAAGTCACCCCTGACACTAACACAACCTCAGACTATATGTTTTCTCTCTCTCAATCTTGTACTAATGTTGTTACGTTATTCCGTTGTTTATTTTGTTTTGTTGTCCTTGTCCTGCAATGTACTGTGCTGCTTCTGCAAAAAGCTAATTTTCATGGCACTTATACCCAGTGTATGTATGCCTATGGCAACAATAAACTTGAACATGATCTTATTTCTTCTGGAAATCTCTCCAGCAAGCCTTCAGTTTCATGTTACTCCAACATAAGTTGCCAAAATTACCCTTCATTCCTTTATCTCTCACCTCCATTTGCAGGATTCACAAGGAGCAGCACAGAAAGGTCTTGGATACATCCATCATATTACCTCATGTCTATATTTTCCACCCATTCAAGGTATCAACAATTTCATGTCTTTGTCTCTCACATCATCTTATGCTGTTTGCTCTGGCTACATTACCTATTACCATTCTTTCAAATAATTAGTTAGTTATGGAGGATTATCTAGCCTATTTGCTTCAGATATGATAAGGTATCATGTCCTAAACAATTTATTTTTCTTGTAATGATTGTGGATTTCCAGCTTTTAATTACAAAAAAATTGCATAATTTCACTCACACCTAACATCAGAGTTATTGGTTTCAAAGATGTACAGAATAATTTGCATTTAATATTTAGTTTTACAATAACACAAACAGACCAAATATTACATTACTGTTGCATCTGGCTTAAACATCTGGTGTTAACTATAATTTCGGTATAATTTTGTTCAGGTCCACTGATTGTTGCTGGTTGCCATGAAGAGATTACTTCAGTATATTTTTTTCAATTTAATCTTTGAACTTGTGTTCCCACTCTACCAGTCATCGGCCCAGTAAAAAAAGCATGTAACAAAGTTACAAACAATTGAAAATTTCAATTTGAATAAAACGTGTAGCTTCTATGCACCTGATCTATTTGTCAAATTATAGACCACACATTTCCCTCTGAGCAAACTTAAAACTGATGTTAAACTATATTGACGTTACATGATTGTGAAACCGACATTTTGAAATTGCGAATATGCTGAAACACAGAATATATCTGCAACACAAAGGAGCCTTTTAAAACTCCTTCTGTCTTGTTTAGAGTATTTTAAACTAACTTCTACAGGATTTGAAACAAAATGCCATAATCAAAAGCTTAAAAATGCTAAATGGGCAATATTCAAGCTGTGCGCTGAACTGAGTTTTCTGAGAACTCAAAATAATGAGCCTTATCAACCAAGTAAATCACGCAATTATTTGGGTGATAAAACTCATTATTTTGAGTTCTCAGAAAAGTTTTTCTGTGCTGGAACAGCAAGGAAAGATAACCTGTTTCACATTGTATAAAAATAATTGTTATTAGGTTCAACAACCACAAACTGTGTGGACAGTGAACAGCTTTGTCATGTGTTGAACACAACATAGTCTGACTATATTATTAATACAATTTTATACCAGAAATTGTCAGTCTTGAATATTAGTTTAATGTTTTTTAGTTTTATACTGAAATCTACTGTTAAAACATTTAAATAAAAACATTCTTGATAAAAAGATGCTGCAAACCTTATATATATATTGGTTTTGTACTTTATCCCTGTCTATTTGAATACCATTTTTTATTATTTGTTAATTAGTATTGTCCCTTGAAGTCTGTCCTCAGTGTCAATGTTAATCATGAATCTGGCTTCTTTACATAAAGATTCTAGGGAAGAAGTAAACATCTTTTTGCACCTAATCCTAATGTGGCTACAACACACCATGGATTAACTGATTGGCTGATATGGAGACGAGTTCTTCAATAAATACTGGCTCAACCTTGACAGATGAAATGAAATGTGAAAAATATAAACCTACATTGCCAAATGTAATAAGCTTTACTGCTTTTTATTGTCAGAAAGCTAAAAGGAAAGTTTAAACAAAGTGCCCCAGCATAATATTAACCTATATATGGTCTTATGTAACCAGTTTTCTCTTACCTTGTATTTCATGATGTTTCACAGCTGGATTTGTTTGCATATGAAGCAAATGCAAAGGAAAATTAATGATATAACTTATTAAAATATTTTCCTTTTTACTTGTGGAAGAAACACAACTCAGCAAAGAAAATTAATCCTTTGTTTAATTTTTTTCCCATTTATCCTTAATTAATTGATTACATTTTATTTTCCCTGTTAAGGTTAAATGTTGAATAAACAATTCTAAGCAGAGTCTATAAAAAAAGTTTGAATTCAACTAAGCCTCAAACAGTAGAAAGCAATGACAAGATTAAATGCACAAAGAAGTTGATAATTATATACCCAGGAGAAAATTTAAAGAACAACAACCAAATACTTTCTCACTTCTAGCATTTTATTCATATAATTCTTAAAATAGATCACAAAAAGTAATAATATTTTTATTTTAGAAATTGAATCAGCCTTCAAAATACTTTTTGAATATTAAAAATATTTTTTTAATTTTAGAAATGGAATCAGCCTTCAGCCTTCAAAATGTGTTTCCAGTTTAGTCTAAATATGGGCATGAAGATAAATTATTTCACCCAGTATGTTCAAGCCTTAGTACAAAAGGTCTACCAAAAACTCTGAAATGTTAACATTGGTTCTCACTCCACATATCTTGCCTAACCTGCTGAATACTCCCGACAGGATTTACATATTTCTCAGATATACAGGATATTTTATATTTTGTGTTTGCTCAAGACTTACCTGCTACTTTATTTAATCAAGTGACCACTTACAGGATATATCCCACTCCCAACAGTTTCTATGTGCTTTATTTAAATTAAGTTAATTTTTTTTAAATTAGTTGTTTTATTTACTGATAGAAATAGTTTGAAATCATTTTAAAATATTTTTGAATGTCAGAGACATTTAAAAACTGTTAAAATTTATGACAGCTTTGACAGAAGAAGATCTACACTCAGCTTTGCCCTCTATCAAATGCTTTCCAGTCATTATTATTCCACCCAAGATCTAGTTACTGTCTGGAACCTGTTGCTGAGGGGCAGCCAGATAAGTTGAGTATAGGCACAGATGTAGGGATCACAGGCACGGGGTTTGACAAGATCCAGCCACTGTTGCCAACTTGAATATACCTCAACCACTGGTATCCCTTCCTGAGACCATAAAGCCAATCTATCCATTTAAGGAGTTCATTTTGATTCTGAAGTACTTTTCTTGGGAGTTTTTATTCCAATTAACAGTTCTCCAGCAGTACACTGATAGTACTGGTATCAAATGCCTCCAAGCAATCAAAAGGCAAGCACTGAAATGTTGTTATCATCGATTTCATTCTCAGTCTGCTTCGCAATTGAAAAACCAGCCTTTTTTGAAAGATTTCATTGTATTAGCCAATATCACCCTCTCTGATGAAATGCCTGCCCTGGAACATTAACAGTAGTCTAGGAACAGGTAAATATTTTCCTTCCATGACCATATCCAAAACTTTAGCAGAAAAGGGTCAAAGTAAATACATTGTTGGCATCCATGACGTACTGAGTGTGGGGCACTGACAGAGCAGCAAATTGATGAATCCCTTCTGAGTCTTAATGAACAAAACATTAAATTTGCTGCTGTCTTGGTAAAAAGAGTCTGCTGTGTCGTTAATATGTTTTCATTTTTACCTATAGTAATGATGCTATGAAAATCATAGGGAGAACCGAGGGTGGGAGTGTGGAGAATAATGAAAAGAATACATCCACCCTACTAAAGCTTTTGCATCTGATTGACACATAGAACTTCAGTCTTCCACTCCCTTCCTTTGGCATTATTAGGAAATCCTGATCCAAGTGTAACACTTCTTATGTTAATATGAGATTAAGAGTCAATTATACTTGGAACTGAAGAGATGTTGTTTTGCATGAAGAAGTTTGACTTGTGCTTTACAGTAGATCAAATACTTTCCCCAGTTGTTTCCAAGAGCAGGGAAAATGTAATTAAATTCAGAAAGCTGAGAGACATGGAATAGTATGTGGAAATTGTGTATGCTGCATCTGATGACATATCTCTTGCCCTGAACAAGGAGCAGAAATGAACAGGACTGTGCATGATGAAGAGTAGCAAAAATGGAAAAGGAAGGATTTTTGAAACTGTCCAGTTAATGTGAAGCTATGATGAAATAATCCACCATATGGCAAGAAGCATTTTAAAAACAATTAATTGTTAAAATAATTCCTTTGACCTTGGATGGAATACTAATTAAATAACATTTTAGTCATTTCCAAGATATTGATGTATTGGTGAGAATTTAGGGGGAATCGACAAGGATGATTCTGGAATTTGAGCTCTGCCAAAAATAGGATGTAACAAACTGATTTTATTTTAATGAGAGAAGAGCAGAATGAAAGTAGTGGATAATATAAGTCAGAAGTGCCGAGCAAAGAACACTGGTATCAAATTAGCAAGACTGGAAAGAGAACGGAGTAGAACAAATATTATTGCTCTCCTTTCCAAATAAGTAAAGCTGCAGAAACTGCTGCATTGATTAAAAGGGCAAAAATAGTATGTCAGTCACCCTTTTTTTAACCCTAAAATATGCACAAAATGTATCAGATCACCAGTAGGTAGGTCTTAGTTTCAAAAGAAGTCCATTTCATGTGCTAGGACATAAATTAACATAAATTTCTAGCTGTTGTTAAAAAATTTCACTTACTAGTTCATCACCCTCGGGATACTTCAGATTTTGCAATTCTTTTTTAAACAAGTTCAATAGCCAATTAACCTACCAACTCAGCATATCTTTGGGATGTGGGGAGGAAACCAGAGAACTCAGGGGAAACCCATGCAGTCAGAGGGGGGAAACTACACACAGAAAGCACCAGAGGTCAGGTTTGAACACGGGTAACTGGAGCTATGAGGCTACAGCCTTACTCCCCTCACAACTCTGACACCCTGGGCAAACTGCTGAGTAATTCCAATATGTTTTGTTTTTATTTCAGATTTATAGCATCTGCCATTTTTTTTTGTTTTTCAATTATTGTCATTAATGTCAATTTGACTTTGTTACTGCCATTGTTGTTAGTTTGGACAGAGTTTCTGTTGTAATTATTAGATTTGGATCATGTTAGCTTGCATTACTCCCTTGCAATGTCCCTTGTTTACTATGAAATTGTACAAACTAGCAGTACTATTGCTGCCAAAACCATTAATTTATTTGTACTTTATTTATGCTTTACTTGCACTTTATTCGTCCATGCACTATATTTGTCTACCTGCAGTGCACTTTCTCTAACTGTAACACTATATTCTGCATTCTATTTTTCTTTTTACTATCTTGATGTAATTACAGGTGGCATGATCTGTCTGGATAGCATGCAAAACAAAAGCTTTTCACTGTATCTCAGTACATTTGACAATAATAAATCAAGACCAAATTAATTTGGAGAGTGTTATTGTCATCAAAGTAGTTTGGACAGCATTCCTCCCAGTACTGTTAGCTTGCACATACTGTTTGCTGTTACTACCACTATTCTTAATTTGCGCAGCATTGATCATTATTGTTAATTTGGGAAATATAAGGAACGTGCTGTTAATTTGGTCATTTCCATTCTTAACACTGGACCACATTGAAAGGAAAAACCTAGAACAATTACTGTAACTTTATGTAAACAGTTCAATCATTTCCAGTTGTTTGCCTTTTAATTAGTGAACATACTTTCAGAAGTAAAAACATCAAGAGGTATTCCAAAACATCTCAGTTAATTGTGTCATTAACTGGGATATGAAATAATGTGCTGAAGGCAGCAAAGTAGAAGTACCATAAGGCAAGAGTATAACTGGTGCAAATTAATCTCTGATGGAAATGATATTCCAAGATTACCTGTCATTCTTAGTAAAGGGAAAAACTAAATTAAAAAAACCCAAGACAAAACTGAAAATGATTTCAGGCAGTCTCAAAACCAGTAAAACAAAAATAAACTGTAATAGCATATCTGGTGATGTTAAATAAACCGTAATAGCATATCTGGTGATGTTAAATAAACTATGATAACATATCTGGTGATGTTAAATTTAAGTGATGTCAGAATTCCATAGCGCCATGAAGATTGTCAAGTGAAAATGTGCATGGAAATTTTATTCCAGAACAAAGTTTTTTTAATGAAAAGGCATGTTTCCCTGCCCTTCACAAAAATATATTACTCTTTGCAGCCTCATAGTTTCATTGTGTATCTCCACCTTCCATAACAGAATGCTCTTCAACTTTCTTTGGCTCTCCTAACTTGATTCACAGTCACTCCTTTGGGAATTAAGAGGCAAAGCCTGATTAATTATTCCAAGGATGATGACAGAATGCACAGGAAGATACATTTTGCTTTGAGATTTCTATTGTTTTCACCTGGTACATTCTTTAACTCCCTTCAATGTGCCTCATATATCAGAAAATTTTACAAGCTACAATATACCCCTTTACTGCAGTGCCAAAACAATGAGCAATGACTTTTCCACTTCAGAAAAGTGAACGAAGTAATTTTGAGTGTTGTCATTTGTGGAATATGGCAGCAAATCTGTGCACAGCAATGTCCCACAATCGATAATGTCTAGACAGTCCGTTGTTAGAGGAATAAATGCTGGTCAGTACACCAGGGAGAACTTTGCTATTCTTCAAAATATTGCCATGGAATCTTTTACATTGATTTGAGAGAACAGCATCATATCCAATTGCAAGCAGAACTAACAGACCAGCACTCCCTCAGTACCATGAATCTATAAATTTGTTTCAATATTTATTACTACAAAGACACTTAAAAGTCTATAAAACTCCAGTGTCTTCCACAGCTTCTTGTTAAAACAAACCTTCAAATTAAATTCACTCTAAATATGTTGGAAATCTCATAAAAATAGTGTTGTCTTTGCATGTTAGCATATCCCATTAACAATCTTAACTGCTTTCTCACTAGATCTTCTAACCTGATGACAGTAAGAACCTATTTGTTTTATGTACTACTTGCTTTGGTAACAACAGCAAACCTGGCAAAGATTAGTTTAAAGCAAATGTTGAGAAATTACCTGATGCCTTAAAACAATCTGATTCAGTTTTATTGTGCAAAGGATAGTTTCCACCAAAGTGAATGGTGTATCTTTGTGCTAGAGGGTTAGAGAGCAGAGGAACTGATCCCCATCATTGTGCCTCCATATGTTTTGTCCTTTTTTCTTTCCTTGGAAATGAGGAATTTTTTCCCCACCCTGTGATTGGAAATATGGAACTCACTACTTGAAAGGATAGTACAGATGGAAACCCTTATTACATTTAAAAAGTGCCTAAATGTGCTAGGTGTGCAGTTGAAGAACTGTCAGCTGTAGGGCTACTGATGAATTGCTGGAAGGTGGAATTAGGTTGGATAGCTCTTATTTAAATGGCATGAAAATGGTGGGCTGAATGGCCTCTTCCTGTCTCATAAATTTTCCATTATTTTATATTTCAAGAGTTCTATTTATATAACAAAAATAATTGAGTTGTATGCCTAAAAAATATCAAAACCTTGGAAAGGCAATAGATCTCTGATTAGTTTCTGGTTGGCTATATCCTGAGGAATGATCACATTAACATTCCAGTACCATCCTGTTTATACACATCACCTTTCTATAAACCTGGTATCCCAGGTTTGAATGTTTCTTTCAATGTTAAGTCTTTTGTAAATATTGGATATTTTTCAAAGGCTGAAACAGCAAAGGAAATTTTTTGAAGTCTTTTAAGATTTTGCTATATATTATGATAAGGATTAATTTGCACAGTAATTTTTCTTGTTATTTGATCCTCTCTCCCAAAATACTTCTTGTGCAAATAGGTACTTGTACAATCAAAAAAGTACTTTCTAAGACTTTTGAGAAGGATCAATTTGAGTAAAGTTACATTGTCCCAGGGCATGCTCTAATGAGACTGCACTCTATTGAATGCCTCAACTGATAGCAGCAGTGTTGAATATTACTCTGATCTTGGAATTGTATATTTTTCCATATATTTGTATTGTTGAGGATTCTTCAATTCAATATATTTTCTGTAAAACAAATGATGTGCACAGCACATCTTTTGTATAAGACCAAACACTTGAAGAATTAGGGATTTCCTTGGACATTATTTCTTTATAGATTTTCAACATAATCCAGATATTTAAATAATGGTAATGAAATATATGATGCATACTTTAAATAAACACATGATTCTTATTTAGTGTTATTACTATTGTGGGATCTGAGACTTTCAGGCGCTCTTTTTAATTGCCCATTTCAGTCTGCTGTGAAGCTGCTCTTGTTCTATAAGGGTTAAATCTCACTTTTCCTCAACCTGTTAAGGATGAAGGGTCTCTGAAAGTGTGCAATATTAATACACAAACATAGCAGGATAGCCAGTTGAACAGCTTTCTCTTGTAATATTTACTTCAACTGTCACTGTGGAATTAAAACATTTACATAAACTCACTGCAGGGGCTTGAAGAGCTGATCAAACAATCTAACCAAAGGAGAGGATGCTGGACTGCAGCTTCTACACTGGTTACCTCATGGAGAATTATCTACATTGCAGGATGAGGAGTTCTTCCTTACAACAATCATCCTAAGTGGGCAACTTGATCAGAATAAGAACATAAGAAGTAGGAATGGGAATAGGTTACACAGCCATTTCACCAACATGGTAGGTCTCCTACCTCAGCTCAACTTTCCCACATTCTCCAAACCCCTTTATTTCCATGGATTCCCAAATAAATATTGGCCAAGCTTTGATTCTACTCAAATTGGGTAAACATTTAGAGTTCTCTGAGAGAGAAAATTCCAAAGATTCACAGTATTCTGAATGAAAATATTCCTTCTGAATTCAGTCCTGAATGTGTAAGCCCTTATCCCGAGATCATGCCCCTTTAGTTTTAGACTTTCATGCCAAAGGACCACACCTTATTCTTCTAAACAGCTGAGAACATGGGCCCATTCTGTTCTATCTTTTCTCATTTTACTGCCCTTTCATTCAAAGAGTCAGTGTTGTAAACCTTTGTCACACTGTCTCCATGAAAGTAAATCTTTTCTGAGATAAGAACATTTTGATGACACTATTCTGCTGCTAGTTAGAAATATTCTTTTCAGACGACCTTTCACAAACCAAAAGTAGACTTTGTTCCATGACTCAGGGGCAGAATTAAGGACTCAATTTTTTAAAAATCAGTCTAGAAATGGTTTACATAAGAACTTGATTTTGAATGATTTAATTCTTTATTGTCCAAAAAAGAGCTGAAAAAGTGCATTATTGAATGATAAATAGTATAATGTTTCATACAGAGCCCTTCATCCCACATAAAATTTTATCCCTTCTCTGTTTAGATTTTGGATGTGTTGCCACGCATTTCTGCTTCTGTTTCAGATTTCTGGACCTTACAAACTAAAAAAATCTTATTATGGTTTTGCTGTTTTGTTATTCATGGCTCTATACAGCCATATATATTACAGGATGATGTGCTTGTGCTCAGCATTTGGAAGACAAAATGGCTCAATCATCAACTGGTGGTTTTGGTGTATGATAAATTGTGCACCTGTCAAGCTTTAGTCAACACTTAGCCTCGCACCCAAGGCCTGAATTGACAAATTAGGCCTGTTTTAGACATGTAGGCTGAATTTTCAACAGCTTGTGCTTTTGTTGGACTTTGCCACGAAACCCAGACTTACTAGATGAGTGTCACTGGAAATTTACTGAGTATGCTCTGCCACTAGAGTTCTTATAGCAGCGACCATACAATATGGAACAGAGACAGGCAGTGTATGCAAGGGGCTTGGTGAAGCTTGTAGATTCCCCATGGTCCAGAAATCAATGGTCTGTATCCACATTGTCAGGAAGCTTCCTTATTTACAATCAACCACAAGTTTATCTTTTTTTTCTTTTCCCCTTTGCTCCATTTCATTACTGAAAATGTTGAAGCTACTGAGGCAGAGTTCTTTGCGGTCAGGAATTTGCTATCAATTTACCCAAAAGACCATTCTTAATCTGCATGTTGAGACAATTTGTGCTGATGGGCTTTTCAAGTAAGAAGAGTCTTTTAGTGAGCATGCACCCAAAGAAAACATTGCCCCATGTAACTGAAAAACAAAAAAAAATTTGCAGACGCTGGAAATCCCATGTAACTGATCCTGATCTAAGCAATACGGCTAACACCACATTGAAATTAATTGGAACTAGTATATTTTGTCACTGCTAGTGCTGCATATTTCCTAAACTAGCGACTTGGATAATGGCGTTCCCCAGCTGGCAGACCTGTAGAAGGTCGCTGTCAACTCACTCCTGACTTCATGACTGTATTTTTCTGAATTAATCTTAAGATTTTTGAAGTAAATTTTATCAGCAAATATATTTAATTAAAGTTAATTTTAAAATATTTTTTGAATTTATTTAAATCAATTTCAAGGGCTTCAATGTATCTAACTATCAGAGACGTTTGAACAGGCCTTTAGCAGCTGCTATTTCTTGGTGGGGACACAGAATCTGCTGCCTGGAGCCTTGTTGCTGCTCACATACTTCTCTGCTTCATTGAGGCCGGGTGCTCAATTGGGACTGTAGGGCTGCTAAAAATAAGCAAGGTGCAACTCAATATTAGATTACGGTATAAAAATCTATTGTCTCAACTTTAGCCCCAGTGTGGCATTTATAGCTACAAAATAATTAAAGTTACTGTAACTAAAAGGTTAAATGCTTTAACCTTCTAGTTAACTTTAATGATCTCACTGTTATTTCAGTTTTCAAAATGAAAGTTAATTTTCAGAAGAACATGATAATGAAGAAATAAATCATTGTTTTAATTGGTTTGCAGAGCATTTAGGGCATGAACTGTCTGAATTATTAATAATATGCAATGGCTCACACATCTATTGCCAGAATCTGGCTGGTACAAATCTCTCATGTCAGTGAATTGTCCATGTTATAACCATTGCAAGAAGTATATTGTTTACTGAAAATCCCACAAAGATCAATAAATCCATCATAAACAAACATGATTAACTCTCAGAATTCTTTGTCAAAATATTTACAATCATTGCACATTAAAAGCAATTTGACATTTTTCCAAGTTCCTTGTGTAGATCAATGTGCAGGAAATTAGTGGTCTTATAATGAAAATCAGCCTATTTGTACAGCTTCTATTCTACTCTGAGCTCACTTCCTTTCAACTCTGAACAACTAATGTCTTGCTGTCATGCATTAGACCCCCAATCATTCTCAGTTACACAGTAGCAAACAAAGGAACTTACTGGTTTTGGAAAATGAGGAAAAAGGATAAATTAAATTTGTTTAACTTATTTACCCTTTCGCTTGAAGTCCTCCTATTGTTCCTCTGAAGACAAGGATTTTTATTTTACCAAAAAGCTGGATGATCAGATCCAGAAGTGGGATCTAAAGATTGGCTTCCCTATTTCTTTCTTCTGTTCCCTACTTTTAAACCAGTACCTTTTCAGTCTTGCCTGAGTTTGCAAAACTCTCACAATGAGAACCAGCAGATACAAACATGCATCATTGTGCACTTTAGTAACCTGCTAAGAAATGCATTCTGAATGTGTTCTGTAGGAAACATTACAGGTCCTCCCCAGCTTATGAACACCTGACGTATGTACAGCCCATACATACGAACGAGTATCTGGGAGACTGGTGGGATGGATTTGCCAGCTGCTCTGGGGCTGCAGGCATCTTCTGCCACCTGGGAACTCGGTTCACAGCTGCACTTCTGACTTGTGAACTTTTCGGATTACGAACATTTCACTGGAACAAAACTCTGCTGAAACCTGGGGACAACCTGTAATCTGTTTTTGCCCTGAAAAGTAGTTTCATTTTTGTGATTGATTCCCAGCGTTTGCACTATTATGGTTTTTATTAAACATTCATTGCCCTTGAAAAGTGAGAATGGACACTTAGCCGGACAAGCTGTGATATTTCCAGTAATAGTTGGTAGTACCCTTATCTCTGAGTCAGCATGTCCCACTCCAGAATTTGAGACATATAATCTGTACTTGCACTTCAATGAGCACTAATGGAATATTGCATTTGTTGGTGTTCCCTCAATTATCCATAGCACTACATACAGAAGAATAAGTGAGCTCTTCTGGTCACATTTATCCCTCTATTAATATAATCCAAACATATTAATTCATTGCTGTTTATGGCAATTTCCTATACACAAATTAGACTTGTATTCGTCCATATAGCTACAGTCGCTGTACTTTAAAGCATTTAACTATCTTTGAACTACTTTGTGATGATGTGAAACGAGCTCTATAAAAAGCTTTATCTTTTCCTAATGTCTCGTCATTGCAAACATTGCACTGAAGTTCAATGACCGCAGTAACCACAATGAGATATACTCAATCTAAATCAAGGATGGGGAACTCAAGTTGAAATTCATAAGAGAGTGCCTAGAAATTTTTCCATGCTTTAAAATGCACACTAAAACAAGATTGAACAGGGGACCTGCGCAATTTTTCTCGAGGACAGTCGGGGACTTTCTAACTCTGGAAGAAGAACTAACTTATGGGGTGGTAGACATCAGGGCTTCACTGACAGACTCCACATTTCAGGTAAGGATGAGCCTAGCAGTGATTGAGATTTATATACATAGTATACACAACATTACAATAGTAATGCATTGTACATCAACCAGTGGCACTGCTGTTTGCCCAGCTGCCTCTCCATTCATGCACTGCTCCTCATCTGAAAATGCAACAAGTGCTATATGTATCTTGAACTGTTCAGAGTCTGTACTTGCATCTTCAATGGGTAACAGATCAATCTAAATGCTGATGTTTCATCTATTGAGTGTGTACACCTCTTTCTCTTTTCTTTTTAAGGCTATCCTTAATGCCTGAAACATTGATGGAGCTACCAGTAATAATACTTTCTTTTTGGCTTGATCTCTTTTTTTATTTAACTGAAACTCCATTTCAGTTTTCTTATCTTTGAGGCACCGTATAAATAGTGTTGTTGTCGAGAAGCCAGAGTCTATTAAATTCTGATCCAGTCAAAATTACAAATGCTAGGATGATTTATTATCTTTATTTGAATCTATAACTGCTGTTCATTTCTGTATGTGCAGATAAGGCTAAAAGAACTTGTAGCTGAAGCTGGAATGTGTTCCACTGGAGCACATGGCCCTTTAAGGAATGACATTCAATCACAGATTGCATATGAGCCATCGTCATGTTACTTTCTATCCAGTAATGCAAGGTTCACAAACGAAACACCTTAAGATGTTTCTTTATTAAACATTGTTGTTGCACTGTTAAGTTTCATTTGAACAGTGTTTCAGTATCAACACTGGTGTCCAGTCTCAACATTGTCACTTAGGTTATATTATCTGGAACACTAACTGTAACAGCACATTATAGTGTAGACTCCGTGGTGTTTCCCAGATCCCTTCAACACTGCTCCAAAGATCATTCCACCCTGCCAGATGTGTTATGCATTGCGCACAAGAAATGTAAAAAATAACAACAGGATATTAAAAAGAGCTGAGACTTAATCCAGGGACCAATGAGGAGGGATTGTGATTGAAAATGTCTGTAGAAATTAAGAGAACTGCTCTACTTAAAAACAAAATCAGTGGTCTGGGAGGTTCAATACATTTGTTTGAAATAGGGAGACTGATCATCCTTATAAATCAAATAACTCTATATACATAAAGCTGTACTGAAACAACAGATTCTTTCTATGTTTATAAACCGAATGTTCCAGGACTCCACAACAGATTAATTTCAAACAGAAGGTTGCACCGTGTGTGAGTTAACCCACTGTATGCCAGTTATGAGAATTATGTTCTTCATGTTTTAATCTCTACACCTCACAATCTGCTTTAGTCTGAGAGCAGCACTTTGCCTATACTAATGACCACAAATGAACACTTCCAAGTTAATCTTCATTGGTAGCACATCATCAGTCAATTATGTTCTTTCCCAATATGCTACCATGAACGTTTCAGTAAATTTCCCAGGCAGTGCTATTGGGTTTTATATGAAGAGAGGTATTGTTTCATCTTTACATTATGAGGTTTTTATAGTTTTTGAATATTCAGTTATGATCTTGTAATTTCTTCTTAGACCTGTGTTACTGATTTAGCAGAGAACATGCCAGAAATTTGCATTTATAATAAATGCCTGAAATACCTTTTGGACATGCTTGTGCAAGCTTAGACTATGAATTAAGTAAATTTTAATTATATAAACGTGACCTAAAAATGTTCAGTATATTCTAGTTCCTACAGTTTACAGATCAAAAGTTACATTACATGTTCACATTGAAATCTGTTGTTTTTCTTACTGGTCTCTCCTCCTGTCTTCCTCCTTAAGCTTTTCACTTTGTATATCCCTCTTATACCAGGAAGGCAGGAAGCCTGGAAAGCTATGGGCTTAGTGTTGGCGCCATCCTCTCTACCAGCAACAGCAAGTATACTTGCTGCAGGCTGACAAATTCGGCATTCTTTCCCTTTGAAGTATCACTCTCCTGTTGCATTGTTTTAAGTCTCTTGTTGCTGACAGTGTGGAGAAACTGCAAGTACAGTATGATGAAGTCAACTTGGCTAATCTGCTACAAATTGGTGATCAACTTAAAACTTTCTATGTCTCTTAACAGGGGCAAATCTGTAAATCAGCTGTGGATATATTTGGGAATTAGAGCACTTTAAAACTCTCAAATGAAATAACTTTATGAGTGCTTCAATATGGGTTCTAGGAATAGGATCTTAATTTCTGTGAGTCATTCCCAGGGCAATTCAGGCATTAGTCTGTCATGGTTATGATGGGTGGAATCCCATGGCTGTCCTTGGGCAACTTTTTTTGACAGGACAATGACCAAGCAATTGGGCAGATCTTCACAAGTTAACAAATGAGTTGGCAAATGCCTATTGGTAATATTTAAACTAATTAAGTTCACAACAACCCCTCTCTTGGGATAGGATTGGGGATGGGGGGGGGGGAATGAGGATGTGGGTTGGTTGCGAGTCAGATAGTTCTAATGGAAGTTTATTTATGCTAGGTTATACTCTTGGGTTCCTCAGAATGTGTCTCTACCGTTCACTAATTCTTTCAGTTAGAAAGCTCATGATGCTGATGATAGCCTGTGTGGAAACTTTCAGACCTGTTCTCCTGAGGTTGGTTTAGAAATTCTCGTTTTTCAGGCTCACATCTGGTGTTTGTTATCGCTATCCATAGAACACCTGATGATAATGAAAATGCAAAAACAGTAGTCTGAATTACAATAATCTGTCCCCATTTTCAGTATAAAATCCTCCAAAATGTAGAATAATCATTAATGGTGTTACTTACTTAATTCCAAACTTTAGGTGTTTTGTTTATTTCTAACCAATGACTCTTTGTCTTCATTTCATTCAGAGGTAACTTCCTATATTATCTAGATTTGCAGTATACTGTGCAGTTCAGCCTAAGTGTAGTTCTTCACATGAGCTACAGAATACCCAGGTATTTGGCCAATCATACCTTTCACAAGTTCAAGAGCATGCTTCGGATGGAAATCCATCACACAGAGGAAATGACTAACAGAGATCGTGGTTTGGTGTATCAAAGGACAGTAAATGAAGATGACTCAGTTTCTCACCAGCAGCAAACAACACTGACTTGCCAACAAGCGGGGCCTTATGCCTACAACATCATCACAAAAGGGAGAGTTGTTGGGGGTTCGGGGAAGGATAGGTGGGGCCAGAACAGCTAATGAAACTGCTGAAACTTTTGAAAGACTGCTAAGTTGTGCCAACTGGCTTAGCTGGTTGTCTAACACCAAAAACAGTTAAACCATGAAAAATAAAATGTTTATAACATGAAAAAAACTGAAACACTTATGAACAATCAACACTTAAACAATTAAAGTATTTAACTCAATTAATGTACATTGTCCCTGGTTTATGAATGCCCAACTTATGGACACCCGTACATACAAAGGAACTCCAATAATATTATTAAACTCAGAAGTCCAACACACATAAGTACATTTGCTCCTATGAATGACAGAATCAGTTTCCTCTCTCTCCACTTTTAATACTTATCATTCTTATGTACCTTTGACGTCATTCATTACAATACTATGGATGTACAATTACCATTAAATGATTTTTGTGTATTTTCCGACTTACAGACAAAATCAACTTCTGGATGTTTGCAAAAATGGAACTCATTCGTTACCTGGGGATGGCCTGTGTTACCTAACTAGTTCTTGCAGCCATTCCCTTCCACTTAAGTGCATGATGACATTTTTTCAGGTGGGTTCCCTGCAGTGGGAATTATTGCAACTCTGCACTCCATGAGGAGTCTGACATCAAGAATCATGAGCACAACGAGGAAAGTGGAGGCAAAGAGCAGCCAGCAAGTTAGGAACTTATGTCTATGTGCACAATTGTGGGAATTCCACCTGTTGGTACTTTGGCAGGGAAGTGCCAGTAGTTACATGGCGAACCGGTGACCCACAAAATCCTCCACTACATAACTTATTTGAATAAAGGAAAATCAGGAAGTTTTATTTATGTGCTGTAATTCTACACTGGGATCCCCGGTCTCTCAAATTTCCATTATTGGCCATAATGTAGATAGTTATTTTTACAATTTACAACAATTATAATCGCTTATTTGGGGGGGGGGGGGGGTGGAGTCAGGAGATGGCAGAGTGAAAGGGATCTTCTTCCATGCAATGAAATCCACACACAGTATATGGATTCCTATTCAAGGACAACGTAAAGCACGGCATATGTTCTTCAAGTACAAGGGATCCATTGTAGCTGTGGTTTATCTTCCTTCAATAAACAATGCCTCCATGACATCTTCCTTACTGCTAATGTATGTGCAGTTGTACCTGGAAAAAAAGAAAACTCAATAAAACATTGAGAGTATAATTGCCTTAGGAGGTTTGGAGGAAACCCAATTTTCCAACAAAGTTTGAATCATACCTGGCATTATCTGAAAGTTTTTATTGACACTGTGATTACCACATACATCCCTCCTTCTCTTAAAGTATATTGGTTTCACTAAAGCCTTTAGCTCCTTCAAATGAAAGGTACTGCGAAGCATCCTTCTCAAATTTGGCAGCGTGGAGAAATTCATCCACATCTTATGTCTGTTTCATGATGGCATGCAAACCATAATCTTTACCATAGAACATAACAGTACAGTACAGGCCCTTCAGCCCACAATGTTGGGCCAACATTTTATCTTACCCTAAGATCTATCTAACCCTTCCCTCCCACATGGTCCTCCATTTTTCTATCATTCATGTGTCTACGTAAGAGTCTCTTAAATGTCCCAAATATATCTGCCCCCACAACCACTGCAGACAGTGTGCTCCATGCACCCACCACTGTGTATAAAACTTATCTTTGACATCCCCCCCTCGTACCTTCCTCCAATCACCTTAAAATTATGCCCCCTCGTGTTAGCCATTTTCACCCTGGGAAAAAGTCTCTGACTGTCCACTCGATCTATGCCTCTTATCATCTTGTACACCTCTATCAAGTCACCTCTCATCCTCCTTCCCTCCAAAGAGGAAAGCCTTAGCTCGCTCAACCTATCCTCAAAAGACATGTTCTCCAATCCAGGCAGTATGCTGGTAAATCTCCTCTGCACCCTCTCTAAAGATTCCACATTTTTCCTATAATAAGGCAACCAGAATTGAACACAATACTCCAAGTGTGGTCTAACCAGAGTTTCATAGGGCTGCAACATTACCTTGCGACTCTTGAACTCAATACCCTGACTAATGAAGGCCAACACACCATATGCCTTCTTAACAACCCTATCAACCTGCGCAGCAACCTTGAGGGATCTATGGACGTGGACCCCAAGATCCCACTGTTCCTCTACACTGCTAAGATTCCTGCCATTAAACTTGTGTTCTGACTTCAAAATCGATCTTCCAAAGCGCCAACGGACAACCTCCACAACAGACCCAGTCTCAGTGCTGACTGGCATCAAGCAAGGCTGTCATTTGTCCAGTCATTTTCACCACAAGCTTCACACTGGAGTGGAGCTAATCTAGAAGCCAAATACAACATACACCACCTCCACTCCAGAACCAAGGTCACCTCAACTTCAATCATTGAGCTGCAGTCTGCAGACAATGCTTGTATATTAGCAGGCTTGGAGGCCAAACTCCCAACTCTTTGGCTGGTTCACTGAAGTAAACAAGATAATGGGCTTTACACTTAACTTCCTCAAAGGTCCTTGACCAATCTCCCCCCACTGCGAACACTGCTCTCCAGCAATAAAGGGCCATGACAAGAGCCTTCAAAACAGGAACCACTCCCTATAATCTAGGGAGCTACGTCACACAAAAGGCAGATGTTATATTGGTGGATCATGAGCTGGCAAAAGAGATTTAGCTTAATTTGGCATCATGTTTGGCACAGATATCATGGGCCAAAGGTCCTGTTCCTGTGCCGCACTGTTCTATGTTCTAGTATTGATGAAACTCACCATCACTTTTAGTGCACCAGCTTAGCCTTTGATTGATCGACATGTTGAAGATCAAGATCTCATCAAAAAGATCTGGTCTAATGGGAAACAATGATCTCGTCTCTCCTGTGTGCTCGAGACACGGACTACCTTTAGAACTAAGTGCCTACTCCACCAAGCCCTGTACGCAGACCACCTTCAGAACCCACAGAAATGGAGAAGAATCAAGACATTCTCAATCCCATGGGACATCCCAAAAACTGACACACAATTTCAAACTTAGTGATCCCTCAAAATAAATCCGATTACCCCTCGATTTATTTAAACAATAGATCACAGGTTAGGAACTCAGCAGACTTGAAGAGAGTGAACCCATGTCTAAGACATGATGAAAAACAACATTATTGTTACTGAGCCTTCATCTATTGGTGCAAGAACAACAGCAAAATCTTGACGGCACCAGTATTCTTACTTATCAAATTCATTCCAGAGTAGTTTAACATTAAGATCATTTCTACTTTTCCTGACACTATGATAATTGAACAACTGGGAGCTTGGTGTATGAGGTAACATTAGTTTAAGGAAGGTCATTATTCTTGTGCTGGCTGCAAATTATAAACTGAAGTAGTTTGCCAAATGAACCTGAACTCTTTCAGCTGTATTAAGTAGAACTAACAAACCATTTACCAAAACATGTTTCTTTCATAAAATGTTTATCTTCAAATTTTATAGCTGTTTATCATGAAGCAATTAACTTAACGATGAAAACATGGCTTTAATACTAACTTTATACTTCACTCATGTTTTAACATGAATTTTCTTTTTTGCAAAGGATCTTACACAAATCTTACATAAATCAAATAGTGTTCTGCTTCCTGCAGACATCATGCACTAGTTAAGGTGCACTACAACAGTGTTATATTGAAGAGTGACTCAAGACAAGTACTGTAAAAATCAAAGTATAATTTGAAGTAATAACAACATTCTTTCTTCAGAAAGGCCATCAACCTGAAACATTCTGTGCTTCTCTCTCCATAAATGCCACCTGCCTACTCAGCATTTTCTGTTACTACCTCAGATTTTCCAACATCTGCTGTTCTTCTTTATAATTTAATGTGGTTCAGTTCTTTTAGTTTATTCATTTTCTTTAATGTGTAAGAATGCTGAAAGTGAGAGAAAGAAGCATGAGAAAACTAAAGGAAAGAAAAATGTAGAGCAGCAGAAAAACTAATGAATGAAGGTGAATAGAAAATGTTGTAGTAAGTGAATGATACAAACATAAAACCAAAAGTATTAGTATGAACAAACTAACTGAGTGGAATACAAGTTCTGACCTTTGCCATTCACAAATTCTTGTTATATTTGTGCTTCTGAAGTGCAACCACTGCTTGTAAATCCTTAACATGTATCTCTGGCACATTTCAATATAAATGAAAAACTTCCTTCTGTTTACAGAAGGCTGCTTTCTTTCATTCTTTTCTTCCAGATTTCCTATCCATATCTCCTGAATGTCCTGTAGATACTGGCAGCCCTAGAATAACTAGCTTAAGTTGCTATTTTTCACATAAACCTTGAGGATGACAGACTAATCTCTGCAGGATGAAAATCAAAGCTCAATTGGAAACGTTCTAATCCACACACATACAAATACTTAACAGGATGAGCCACTGGACCTCAGTCAAAATTCGAATCTAATTGGTGGAGACAAATGTAGCACTTTTACAGCTATCTTGGCTAAAAACAGCTAATTTGGTTCCCATAAAGGATTAAAGTTGGGATATTTCTCACTCTTACACTTCAAAGATTGTCAGAAATCTTAACAGGAGTTTATTTTAAAAGATGTCAGAGCGGTACACACTTTTATCACTCTGCTTTTATTTTCAGTGCAAGGTAGTTTTTCCAGAGTGCTAATCAAGCAAGTTTCTCAGAAGATCTTATTTATGATTAATAAGTAGCAAAACGAGTCCTACCTTTTAAAAAAACAATCAGAATCTTAAGTGTCTGGGAGTGGATATGGAGGGGTGGTGGTGCTGAGTCATAGGTTTTAAGACAGAAGTAGATGAGAATTGAGGGGGAGAATAATCATCCAGAATGGTGAGAAATTTGGGAACTCACGGTTGAAAAGTTGGTGGTGATAGAAACACTTGTCATATTTACATACCATCTGGATAAACATCTGACATCTTGCAATCTGTAAGGCCACTGATCAAGAATTGGGATCAACATGAATAAGGTGGTTTTATTGGGCTATCATGGATTGAATGAATATTCTGCATTGTAACCATCGATGATTCTATGAACAGCCATACTTTAGACCCCACCATAAAGATTAAAGAGTACAAGAAAGCATTTTACACAGAAACAGTATGAAAAGGGGAGAGAATGGATGTGACATAGGGAGGTAATGGAAGGTTGTATGCCTAAAGGAAGGTAACCATTCATTTTATGTGTTTAACCATCCATGTTTATCCACATACAGTAGAAAGGGTCATTTGAGTGAGGTATGCAATTGGCACCCTGAGGGCTATACCCCAACATGTGTTAACACACTAAGCAGAAGAAAGCACAAAAAAAAATTCAAAATCAAAAGCATGCAAATGTTTCTCATCAAAGCCTAACTGCAGACTTCAATAATCCATCTCAATAAATATAGCCAATTACCACAGAAATAATTGGAAACTGCAAGTAGTTTTGCCAACTACTACTATTTTGTTGCAGCCCTGAAGGTTCCAGGACCCATGAAATGCATTTTCAGAATATCCAAATTTATCCTAATGCCAAATAAGTTCCAGTGCATATGAAAAAATGAAATAAAACACAATGGTTTTTATACACGAAAGTGGTTTATTGATTTCTTCAAAGCATTACCAAGTTTTACAACGTATAATTAATCTCTTGCAGTTGTTCTGAAAGTTATCAATCCAGATATGAAATAGCTCTCCTTTCTGCAGAAGCATGGTGTAATCACCTTAAACAGGCATCCCCAATAAAACTAAAATGTTGAAGATGGTGTAAATATCTTCAGATTTCTGTCTACAATCCTGTGTAGGTACAAAAGAAAAGTGAATGAGTCTTTCAGTGGTACCTGGTTGCAAAAATGTGTTACTCAGTTTGAAACATATCATTCTCACTCATTTAATTTTGAAAGCCATTTATAATACAATAAAATTAAAGAATTTGTGTGTACTGTAGCTCATATTTTGGTTACCTATAACAGTGAGCCGACAGACAGTTCATGTGATGCAGAGCCACTACTACTATTTTGTTGCAGCCCTGAAGGTTCCAGAACCCATGAAATGCATTTTCAATGGAGAAATAGTATACATTATTTTGGAAAAACAAAGGTCATGTGAATTTCTCACCAGCCCACTTTGAGGATTGCTTTTAAGAACTTGAATTTCAAGTAAGAGGCCTGATAAAAGCTGAGTGATAGAACATAGAACATAACAGCATAGTACAGGCCCTTCGGCCCACAATGTTGTGCCGACATTTTATCTTACTCTAAGATTTATCTAACCCTTCTCTCCCACATAGCCCTCCATTTCTCTATCATTCATGTGCCTATCTAAGAGTCTCTTAAATGTCCCTAATGTATCTGCCCCCATAACCTCTGCTGGCAGTGCGTTCCACGCACCCACAATGTGTAAAAAAACTTACCTCTGACATCCCCCTTATATCTTCCTCCAACCATCTTAAAGCTATGCCCCCTTGCGTTAGCCATTGTCACCCTGGGAAAAAGTCTCTGACTGTCCACTCAATCTATGCCTCTTATCATCTGGTACACCTTTATCAAGTCTCCTCTCATCCTCCTTCGCTCCAAAGAGAAAAGCCCTAGCTTACTCAACCTTCCTCATAAGACATGCTCTCCAATCCAGGCAGCATCCTGGTAAATCTCCTCTGCACCCTCTCTAAAGCTTCCACGTCCTTCCTATGAGACAACCAGAACTGAACACAATACCCCAAGTCCGGTCTAACCAGAGTTCTATAGAGCTACAACATTACCTGGCAGCTCTTGAACTCAATAGCCCGACTAATGAAGGCCAACACACCATTCGGCTTCTTAAAAGCCCTATCGAGCTGCGTGGCAACCTTGAGGGATCTATGGACATAGATCCCAAGATCCCTCTGTTCCTCCACACTGCTAAGAGTCCTGCCATTAACCTTGTATTCTGCCTTCAAATTCGATCTCCCGAAGTGTATTATTTCACACTTTTCTGGGTTGAACTCCATCTGCCACTTCTCAGCCCAAGTCTGCATTCTATCAATATCCTATTGTAATCTACAGCAACCTTCTACACTATCCACAACACCACCAACCTTTGTATCATCAGCAAACTTACTAACCTACCCTTCCACATCCTCATCCAAGTCATTTATGAAAATCACAAAGAGCAGGGATCCGAAAATAGATCCCTGTGGAACACCACTGGTCACCAACCTCCAAGCAGAATACGCTTTATCTACTACCACCCTTTGTCTTCTATGAGTGAGCCAATTCTGAATCCACACAGCCAAGTTTCCTTGGATCCCATACCCCCTGACTTTCTGAATGAGCCTTCCATGAGGAACCTTATTAAATGCTTAACTAAAATCCATGTACACCACATCCACTGCTCTACCTTCATCAATGTGCTTTGTCACACCCTCAAAGAATTCAATCAGGCTCATGAGGCACAACCTGCCCCTCACAAAGCCATGCTGATTGTCCCTAATCAGCCTATGCTTCTCCAAATGCCCATAAATCCTGTCTCTAAGAATCTTCTCCGGTAATTTCCCCACCACTGAAGAAAGACTCACTGGTCTGTAATTCCCAGGGTTATTGCTATTCCCTTTCTTAAACAAAAGAATAACACCTGCCACCCTCTAATCATCTGGCACTACTCATGTGGCCAGTGAGGACGCAAAGATCATCGCCAAAGGCGCAGCAATCTCTTCCTGTAATAACCTTGGATATATCCCTTCCGGCCTTGGTGACTTATCTATCCTAATGTTTTTCAAAAGTTCCAGCACATCCTCCTTCCTCACATCGACATGCCCTAGCATATCAGTCTGTCTGTCGTACGCCATCCTCACGGTTGTCAAGGTCTCTCTCACTGGTGAATACTGAAACAAAGTATTCATTAAGGACCGCCCCTACCTCTTCCGACTCCAGACACATTTCCTCTTTTATCCCTGATCAGTCCTACCCTAACTCAAGTCATCCTCCTATACTTCACATATGTGTAGAATGCCTTGGGGTTTTCCTTGATACTACTCGCCAAGGACTTCCCATGCCCCCTTCTAGCTCTCCTAAGTCCATTCTTAAGCTCACTCCTGGCTACCTTGTAACTCTCCAGAGCCCTGTCTGATCCATGCTTTCTAAACCTCAGGTAAGCTTCTTTCTTCCTCTTGACAAGATATCCTACATCTCTTGTCGACCATGGTTCCTTCACTCTACCATTCTTACCCTGCCTCAATGGAACAAACCTATCCATAACACCATGCAAGTACTCCCTAAACAACCTTCACATTTCCGTTGTGCACTTCCCCAAGAACATCTGTTCCCAATTTACGCTCCCAAGTTCCTGCCTAATAGCGTCATAATTCCCCCTCCCCCAATTAAATAATTTCCCATATCATCTACTCCTATCCCTCTCCAAGGCTATGGTAAAGGTCAAGGAGTTATGGCCACTATCTCCAAAATGCTCTCCCACTGAGAGATCTGAACCTGATCAGGCTCATTGCCTAGTACCAGGTCCAGTATGGCCTCTCCTCTAGTCAGCCTGTCCATATACTGTGTCAAGAATCCTTCCTGGACACACCTGACAAACTCTGCCCCATCTATCCCCTTTACACTAAGGGGGTGCAAATCAATATTAGGGAAGTTGAAATCACCCATGACAACAACCCTGTTATTTTTGCACCTCTCCAAAATCTGCCTCCTGATCTGCTCCTCAGTGTCTCTCCTGCTATTGGGGGAGTCTGTAGAATACTCCCAATAGAGTGATCACTCCTTTCCTCTTTCTGACTTCCCCCCACACTGACTCAGTAGACGATCCCTCCAAGACATCCTCCCTTTCTATAGCTGTGACACTGTCCCTGATCAGCAAAGCCACTCCCCCACCTCTTTTACCTCCGTCCCTGTCCCTTTTGAAACATCTAAAGCCCGGAATATTCAAAAGCCATTCCTGCCCTTGCGACAGCCAAGTCTCTGCAATGGCCACCACGTCATAGTTCCCCGTACTTACCCGTTCTCTAAGTTCATCACCCTTGTTCCTGATACTTCTCATATTAAAGTAGACACACTTCAGCCCATCCAACTGACTGCAATTTTGCCCTTTCAAATGCCTATCCTTGATATTACCAATGAACTGATGTCCAGGTGCCACAATAGTTGAATGAGACTAAAAATCATTCAGTGCACGCTGGGGAGCATTTCTAATAATTTTACTATTCCCTTTGGACGTAATTAAGCAGTATTACCAGTGTCTAGACCTCCGCAAGTAGAGAACACCACTGAACTCTGGAAATCACAGCGAATGAATCTAAAAATAACTGTGACTTTCTCTAATTTAAAACTTTCATTCTCTTAAGATTATGTCGGTCAGTCTTAATGTATTTTTCCTTACACAATTTGCTGAACAGGGAGTTATTATCAATGCTTTGAACTCTAGGGTAATCAGATAATTGTCTCCAATGCTCCCATGGAACAGTCTAACAGTTGGTGTATGAAAAATAACCATATGGTTGTCCACCTGTACACTTGCAGCCAAATATAAATCAAGATTATCAGAACAAAAACTTAAAAACAAAATGAGCGGATAGGAGCAGGTTAAATGCAATAACAATAACTAATTTTTCAGCTAATAGCTCGTGTTTTCTGACCTGCACTGGTTCTTGATGTGTCAACACCTCTTAAGATCTCTTATAGTCCAGCCCCTTGCCATCTCTGAAACTACCACCTGCTGTCAAGACCTTTGCACTCAAATTGTGACACCTTGCACATCTTCAATTTCATTTGCACTGTCAAGTTCTAAGCTCTAAAATTTTTTTCTTCTCTGCATCCTTTAAGGTGCTTCTTAAACCCACCTCTTTGAATGACAAGTATCTGTCCTGATATCTCCTATGGCTTGGGGTTAATGATATTTTTATTGATAAGCATTCCGGGACATTTTGCTACAAAAAATATAATTACAAAAGTGCAAGTCATTGCTCTTGTTGCTGATGAACCAGAGCACAAAAGTGATTGGCAAGTCACAAGACTTACTTGGTTTAATCATCAACATATTCAAATGGCTCTGGAGGTTCAGGCTCCTCCTCCTCTTCCTCTATCTTGGGTCCATGAGCAGGAACTGGTTCCACAAGCTCCTCTACCTCTTCGCTGGTGTCCTTCAGAATTATAATCCCACCAATTGACAGCTGCAACAAGATTTCAACCATGTCATCACAAAGCAACTAAATTTATTCACCAACTATGTACAACAAAAAAGCACTTTTTGTAATTTTGTAGGATTTCAAATAAGAAATTAAACATACTCTAATTAATCTGTATGCCAAATCTAAGAGCAATATGTAAAGCATATTATAAAGAAAGTGAATATACAGTAGAACTCCATTAAATCTGCACACTCAGGACTTTGGTAATGCCAGACTGGCATATTTTCCAGACTATTGGATATTACTCCTATAAATACTTCAACATAATTTTTTTTAGATGTTAGACTATAATACAATTGTCCAGTGAACCTGGTACGTTTCAAGGGAGCACGGGAACCAGAGTACCAGTGAATTGAACGGAAGCGCCTGAACTGGGTTTCAATGAATTGAAAGGGAGCACAGGAATCAGGACCCAAAGTGTGAAAGGGAGCGCAAACAGTAAACATCTTGTGTCTGTTGGGCAGGGTCTGAAGTGCCGGAATCACTGCATCCTAGGTTCCCATTCTTGCTTCCTTCTGTCCCTGTTCAAATCTAAATTAATATTTAAACTGAGTTTTATTTTGTCCCTTTTGTCCTTTTGATCAAGCCATCTAGAAATTATTCTGTTATATCATAATGTCTGAGCTTAGACCTCCAGTTCAGCAACTGTGTGCCAAGTTCCTCAAAATAGTGGCATTGCCTGCAAACCTGATGTCCTGCACATCAAGAGTTTCCCCCAAGTCCCACAGCTCTTGACCTGGTATATAACACAGTACCCATTTCGTCATCCCTGTTAAACCTTGACCTGTACTTAATTTACCTTTATTCACTCAATTATTTTTAACTGTATTAAATATTTTCAATTGTGTTAAATAGTTTATCTATGCTAAGCATTAATTTAATAAATTAATAACTAGTGCCCACGAGTTCAAGTTAGATGAATCTGTAAAACATTTGAACCACATAAGCAAATTCAGGGCAACTGATTCACAGGCTTTAGCACTGTTAACTGACCTATACCAGAAATACATGCAACAGGTCTGTATTAACCAGAAATAGCGGGGGATGAGGAAAGACCATTTAGACATACACGTTCATAAACCGTAACACAGCTCAGCCCCTTACCAGATCCACAGGAAATGTTTCACAAAAATATTCAACCCAACTTAGACATCCATTACTTACATTGCACAGAAACCAAGGTTTTCTACTTTATATTTAGACTGAAAATAAGTGAATGCATGTGAGACAGAAAAAAAATTAAGATAAAAGAAGAGAAAGTTAAAAGAGATAATCAGGAAAATAGAGAGAACACAAACAGAAGAAAAATATATACACAGAGCCAAAGGACAGGGAACAGAAAGGGGTTTAAGAAAAATAATAAGAGAGGGTGAAATTTGGGGAAGGGATTCCAGAAGTAGGGACCTACCCAGCTAAAGGTATGACTGTTGATGGTGGATTGACGGAAATGGGGAATGCAAAAGAGAAGAAAGAAAATGAATGTGAAGTTCTAGGAGAGATGTACTATTGGAAAAGATGATCAAAGACCCCAAGGTTCTGAACAAATGGGAACCAGTGAAAATCACTAAGCACGGAATTGATAAGCTAATGAGCTTTACTATGAATTAGGATGTGGGTAACAATTTTTGATTCTCGCAGTTTTGGAGAATGGAAGGTGGCAGGCTGTGAAAGCATTGGAATAATTAAGAGAGACACAAGACTACAGATGCTAGAATCTGGAGCAAAAAAACTGAAGGAACTCAGTGGGTCAAGCAGCATCTGTGGGGGTGGGGGTGGAGGGGGGTGCGGGAAGAGGAAGTGTCGACATTTCAGATCAAGGTCCTGCATCAGAGTAATTAAGTCTGTAGTTAACAGCATGGATGGAGTGAGCTGTGGCTGTGGTCAAGTTTACTGTTTTTAAGATGCAAGTCACTGGCCTTCATGGAAGTCTGGTTCGATCTGAGACAGTGATCAGAGAAAGAATACAGGAGGGATAGAATCAAAAGTTAGGTAAAACAGTTTATGACAGGCACATTCATTCACAAACACAGCACATTCTAGTGATTAATTAGGTGAAATATCAACTCATTCAAGATAGAACGTCAGACAAGCAGTTTGACAACAAGTAGTATAGAGTTGTCAAGAGAGATGGGGGTTGAGGTAGAGCTGGCTGTTGCAAGCTGACATGTAGCAAAGATGTTGCCCGGGGCAGCACAGAGATAAGAATAAAGAAAGCAACTGCATGGAAAGAAAAGCCATTGCAGAAGATTTCAAGACAAATTTCTGCCACGTGTTTTGGCCCATTTTTCTCATTTCTACATTACTACAATAAAGAAGCAGAATTGTGCCAAAGCAATTATTAAGCCATTTACTGGTATCATTTTTAATTTATAATTGGTTAAGTTGAATGTTTTGAAATCAATACTCACAGGTTTAAAGGGCTGGTATCTGCAACCTTCTGGCATTGCCAAGACTTTGAGTTGTGCAGGCATTACTCGAGCTGGGTTCTCCAACAGATGACAGTTTGGCTCTGGCTCTTTCTTCTTTTCTTTTTCTTTGTCTTCATCTTTCTTCTCTGTCTCTTCCTGGAGAATAAAAACTGTAATTAGCAAGTTCACATTTATATGAGCATCGCTAATCTAAATTAATAAAGCTACCATTTAGAGCTCTTTTGAGCATTGAATTTGTTCTTCAATAGTAGTTTAAATACTTAAGTTCCCAAATTTGGAAAGCACAGGCAAAAAAAATTACATTCTTTTTCTTGTCTCTTCAGTTTCCTGACTAGATTATTTTAATGCAAGTAACTCTTGTTCGAATGTCTGTTCACTTCATACTTACAACTTCCATTTTTTCCTCCTCCTTTTCTTTTCCCTTCTCTTTTTCTTTCTCTTTCTTCTTTGCTTTGGCAGTGATTGATAGGACGGCTGTGGAAACCTGCGGATTTAACAGATAACACATTTATATTTCAAGCCTAGAGTCAGACTGAAAAAAATGAAACAGAGAAGTTTTATCATGTTTAATAAAGAAAAATTCATGGTGAAAATTCATGATAGCATTGGCAGTGGTCCAAGGACAATCAACAAAATATCAGAATTTTCTGCTTCATGAAAACAAGAAACAAACTTCCTTGGCTTTCTGCACAATATTGATGCTTTAGTAAAGACCAGATTGACTAAGTACTCGTGCACAAACTAATCTATAATCAGTAATTGACATTGTAGGCAGGAATACTCTATATTTTAACTTGCATTTTACCAAATTTTTCAAAATTAAAATTGTGAATTAAACTTGGGGATGAAATTTAAGACCTAATTTCATAAAAATAACTTTCATATTTTACAAGAGAACAAAAAAATGAGAACATTTAAACATTCACAGTTAAGTCTTTTCTATTCCTCTGAATATGCATTGGTATTACACAGCATTTGCCATTTAATATTTATGTATGGAAATAGCCTATGAAGTAAGACCTTTTCCTTTTCTTTCTCTTTGGGAACCTCCAGTGCAGCAGGGTAAGCAAATGTTGATGGTTTGCAGTTTGATCGGTATTGGACTTTAGGCATCTGTGAACAAAGCATACCATACGTGTAGCATTCAAAAGTTATTGAGCAAACTATAAAAATAAGGCCAGAAAAACACACTTTAGAAAACTATTTGTGTAATTCAATTTATTTAGAAGAGGGAAGGAAAATTCTTGCATGTGTATATACCTTCTACAATCCTCCCATGGCAATTTACAATAATAGAACACGTTTGCAATGTAATTATTTTATTAATATAAGAATAAGTATTTAGGAAGAAACACTGACCAGGACACGGAGCCAATTACCCTGCTCTTCTCTGTTGTGAGATATTTTACATCCAATTAAAAAACTAAAGCTGTAACTCAGAAAATTCTGTAAATACTCAGAAGGTAGCATCTATGGAGGGCAGGCAAAGACCTTTCATCAGAAGTCACCGCCTGATGAAAGCTCATTGAACTGAATCATCTCTCTCGCTGCAGATGCGACCTGACCTACTGGGTACTTACAGAATTTTCTATTTCTATCCAACATTTGCAGTATTTTTTCTATTTAATTTAAATAGAGCACAAGTTTAGCATTTCATCCAAAAGATGATACATTCACCAGTGCAGCTTTCCTTCAGTCTGAATCCATTTTATCTGTTCAAGTTTTATGACTTGCAATTGATCCCACAACTATCATAGTCAGTGGAGTACCATCCCTGTGGCACAACCTACACCAGTGCATGTTTAAAATCTATTTTAATACCACAGACATGGACATCGTATGGTACAAGCACACATTATTTAGGACTACTTTAAATACAAAATGCAAGACAGCCGGTTTATGTGGAGAACATTAATCTCGTCTTTCTTGCAGACCTGGTGAATATATCCAGCATTCAGTAGAATTCTGATAATCTACTAGCCAATCATTCATAAATCCTGATGGCTTGCCATCTGGCTAACTGATGATGATTCCCGCTGTCCCTTGAAGCTCACCAGGGTTCCAATTTCTATGCAATTCCTTGAAACTCACTGGGGCCCTGTTTCCCACATTCCCTTGAAACAAGGAGTAAAGGAAAAAAAAACACACAAGTTAAGATACCTTGAGATCCTTGTTAAGTCCAATTACTGCAGTTGGAGTGAAGGCCAAGGACAAAAAATGCGAATGAGGAAACCAGAACCAAAACTGAGTGAACACCAGCACTCCTACAACTGAGGGCATGTGGGTGTGTCCTGTCCGTGACTGAAGTGAAATAGTCATATTACGGCCACCTATCAAGAGAAAGGAAATTAAATAACCTTACATCATCACCTTATGTCCTTGCCTGTTTAGGAGTTAAGCAGAATTTATTAATTTAAATGATAAAGGATTTGTGCAATGCAAGGAGGTACCTGCACATAAACAGATCTTTTCTGACTAAAATGTTCAAACCCAGAAGTCCCTTAACAAGGGATACATTCAATGTGGCATTATGAGAATACATTCATTTCTGGAAACTGCACAGCAGGCAAAAGCCTCGAAAATGTGGCAGCTTGGACTGCTGCATCTAATTTGCTACCTTGCACTTCAAATTATTTTCTATATATTCTGAACTTCAATAGAAGGAAAAAAAAACATTTTGTTCTACTCCATCACATAATTCAAATCAAAACATTCTCTGGAGCCTTCTGTTTATTAATTCAATATTATTCACGTCTTCAGCTGCCAAGGCCATAAACCACTGCACCTCAGCAACTCTCCCTCTCCCTCTTCCACCCTTTTGGATGCTTCTTAAAACCTGTCTCTTTGACCAATTTTTTAAGCACTTGCCCCAAGATCACCTTGCGCCTCAATGCTAAATTTTGTTTGATAAATCCTGTCTTTGGATGTTTTTGTCACATTAAAAGCACTATGCAAGTTATTGCAAATAAAATTGCAAGCTTGCTACAACTGCAATCTCACCTAAAGCCAGAAAGATTCAAATTTAATAAGATGCTACATCTAAAATGATCAAGATATACATTTCCAAACTATGTAGCTGAGTTCATATCTGAATAGCCTCAACATTCAAATACATTGCTCTTACATTAATTCATAATTTCTTTATATTGCATGTCAAAGTCTCAGAGCTGATGCAAATTAGATTCAACTCATAAGTTGAAGTCAAGCCAATATGGATTCAATTAGTTATGCAGAACCCCTAGTATAATTGATCTAGATGGTAAAGATGTTTCAATTAAGGGATTAACTGGATGATACATCAGGCCTAATAACAATTTGTTTTTCCAGATGACTGAACATGTATTATTGGCGCCTTATTTGCAGCATTGCTGAAAGAGGGCATTTCGGGAGAATTAGAATGAGCACCAAATGCAAAAGGTAGTTTATTAGGTTAATTTTGAACTAATTCCTCTAGTGAGTGAATGCAGAAAAGGGAAAAATAAAATTAAAACTAGACTTTTCAGAATTGATGGCACAAATATTTCTTCCTCACAAGGGGTGGTGGAAATCCAGCAAACTCTTCCCCACCACTCTCCTTCCCAAAGAAAGTTAGGTCCATTGAAAACTTCAGAAGTGATATGTATTTATTAGACAAGTATATTAAGGGATTATAGAATCAAGACAAAATAGGAGGTAAGCTACAGATCAAAAATGATCTAACTGAAGATACTTGAGTGCTTGAATTGTTTCAATAAATTCTCAGACATGAGAATGACTACCAATCAAGGCTGGGCCGGTGCTAAAGGATTAAAGAGAAAGAGTTAATAAATGGCTCATGTCAAAAATAGGAGAAAGACAGAAGGCAGGGAACTACAGACCAATTAGTTTAACCTATTATTGGCAAGATGCTGGATTCAAAAATCAGAGGAAATAACTAATCAGTTAGGAAAGCTAAATATAATCAAACCTAGTCAACAGTTTTATGAAAGGTAAAGCACGTTTGACAAATTTGCTTGAATTCTGTGAGGATGCGATGGAGAGAGTTGATTGAGGGGAACCTGTAGATGTAAGGTATTTGGGTTTCCAAAATGCATTTGATAAGGTGCCACATAAGAGGCTGGTGCATAAATTAAGAGCCCAAGGTATTGGAAGAAGTGTGTTAGCATGGATTGAAAATTGGCTATCACATAGAAAACAGAGTTGGACTAAATGGGTCTTTTTCCAGCTGGAGGGATGCAAGTAGTGAAGGACTCCAGGGATCAGTGCATAGGCCTCAATTGTTTACTATTTATATTAATGACCTGGAGGAGGGAACAAAATGGAAGGTTTCCAAGTTTGCCAATGATATGAATTAAGACATTTTGTGATGAGGACATTGTGATTCTGCAATGGGATATTGATAGACTGAGGGACTTGGTGAAAACTTAGCAAATGGAGTTTAATGTGGGAAGTGTGAGGTCATGCACTAAGGTAAGAGGAATCAAAAGGTGGATTATTATCTAAATGGAGAGATTGCAAATGAGTGAAGTTCAGAGAGACCTAGGTGTTCTCATGCACAAATCACAAAAAGTTAGCAGGCAGGTCCAACAGATAGTTAAAGCAAATGGCATGTTGGCCTTTATTGCGAAGAGGTTAGAGTTTAAAAATAGGGAGATTTTGTTACAGTTGTTCAGGTTGTGAGTGAGGTCATACCTGGAATACTCTGAACAGTTTTAGATATAGTAGCACCGAAAGCAGTCCAAAGGAAATTCACCAGGTTAATTCCTGGGATAAGAGGGTTGACCAATCAAGAGAAGCTATACTGTTTGGGTCTGTATTCCTTGGGGTTTACAAGAATGAGGGGTGACTTTATTCAAACATACAAAATCCTAAGGGGGCTTGTCAGGGAGATGTTTTCACTAGTGGGGGAGTCATGAAAAAGGGGAGATTACCTCAAAATAAGGGACTAGTCACTTAAAACAGAGGTGCATAGAAATTTCTTCTCTGAGGGTAGTGTATCTCTGGAATTCTCTGTCCCTGAGGGTGGTGGAGGCCAGATCATTAGATATATTTACAGCAGAGATAGACAAATATTTGAAAGATCAAGGAATTGAGGGCTGTGAGGAACTGGCACAGATGAGGACTTCAGGCAAGCATTCACCAGCCATAATCAAGCTTGCCTCGCTATTCAATATGATGGTCCAGATGGCCTACTGCTCCTACTTCCTAGTGTTCTTGTGAACGGCAAATAACTTTGCTTCGTACAGATAGCATAACAGCCCAATAAATCTTAGCAGTGAAAGAAGTTAGTTATCTTGACAACACTATTCAGAAGATTGCTACTGTTTCACATCATGAAAAGCAAAGAACAGATAAAAAGAAATAGCACTCCAGCATTCTTCTTTCTCAAGTTCCATTTGAAGGTGCTCACTTTTCACTTTAATTTTCAACACAACTGGATGAGATGGGTTAATTTGTAAGAGACTGAGACCCTTATTTTTCTGCAACAGAACAGACTTTAAAAATATGGGAGAAAGACACTAAGTACACAGGTTTAGAAATGCCATCACTGTTAAAATGGAATACAAATGACCGGCACCTGTTTGTCCAATCATCAATGATGCACAGTTTTCTTCTGTACACCTTGCCATTAGTGCTTATTATTTCTATTATACAGCACAGTAATGGAAATCAAATGGCTCTAAATGAATGGAAGTTGTGTATAATAAATATAAAAGCAAAAATAAACATGGCTCCCTGGAGACAAAGGCAGGAATATAACAGGCAATAAAAGAATGGCTTGAGGTAGTGAGACAACAAACATGTCAGAAATAGTGGGAAAACAAAGATTTTATGATAGTAAGGAATGTAACAGTAATTAATATCACTGAAGTGAACTACTGAAGAGATTAAGCAGAATATTATCTATTAACCTCATTAATCTGACAATCTAAGTTTAAGGATTCTAAAAGAGATGGCTGTACAGTTAGGGGACACAATAGTGACAAACCTCCAAAATTCCTTGGATTCTAGAATAGTTCCATCAGTTTGGAATAAATATGACACATATGTTCATAAAAGGGGGAAAATAAGGAACTACATGCCAGTTAGTCTGACCTCACTGCTCGTTAAAATATGCAATACTTTAATAAGGATATAGTAACAGACAATTTAGAAAATCATAGTATGATTAGGAAGAGTTAACCTGGTTACATTAAAGAAAAACCATGTGCAAGAGATCCATAAAGTGTTTTCTTGAGGAAAATGCTGAGCCTCAAGGTGGTCTTTGCATTACCTGCATCAAGAATGCCTTGAGCTAGGATAGCACCAAACTTGGCCATCACGTCATCATGCTTGTCATTGATAACCTTTGCATAGAGCTGACGGAACTGCGTAACCTGGTAAAGAACCACAGGACAGCAAATCAATGGGGAACATGTAAACTCGATTTTACCACTCTCCTCTCCACCAGGAACAATTTATAATGGCTACTTAATGTAGCAACCCACACTCTATGTGATGTGGGAAGAAACCAGAGCACTCACAAAATCCACAAGGTAACAGGGAGAATATGCAATCTCCACATAGATTGCAGGTCAGGATTGAATCCTGGTTGCTCAAGCTCCAAGGCTCAAATGAATGTTGCTGATGAATCAAACATTTTCATTATCAGTGTTTTATTTGATTTGTTAAAATATTGAAAAGCAATGTCGAACATAATCTCAGGCTTCAAAATCCACATGGATGTAATTTTGGGCAATCTTAAGTACATTGTGCTTCCCTGATCTTTCTTGCTATTGAAATGAAGTGCTGTGTTGCTTGAGTGTAATGTATGTGTGTTTAAACTGATCATTCCCAAACTGCACTTTTAAATAGAGGTTGGTCACCTGATCTGGGCCAGATATCTATGGATTTGGCCATCTGACCTGAACCCAACTATGTCATTAGGTTCAAGTCAACTTGGGATGTGCCATGTTGACCCAGCTCGGTACTTTATCAGGGTCAGCATTATTTGCTTTGAGCTACTACGTGTCCTCTGTTCCTGATCAATATATGGTGTTTTAACAGTTCAACAGCATATTTGCACACAAAAGATTTCAAACAGTTCATCTCACTGACATGCTTCTGTAAAATGTCTAGATTAATGATCCTTTTAATGCAGGAAACTGTCCTGACCCATTGATTGCATTACAAAATCACGTTTGGTGAGAAACATTTGACAAAAAAGCTACCACCTTTTGATGCAAGGAGACTTTTGTAAGGATGAGTAGGGTATTATCCATCAGTATGACAGACTTTTCTGTTAAGCTTTTCAATTGTATGTGTTTGGACATGAAGGACAAACTTCTTGTTAGACTGCTCTTTGAAAGTGCCACAGATCTTCCATGCTAAGTACTGGCTGAAAAAAATCCACTGGTGCTTTGATGATTTCAATTACTTTAAATGAATGCAGTTTTTGTTCTTTGCCAAGTGTACAAGGCAGATGCATTTGAACAGTATGCCTCTCTTTATCACACATGGCCTGGAAGGCCATTCAATCTCCAATATTAAGGTTGGTAAGCATTTCCAAAAACTTGGACTGTTTAGCAAAAAAAAAGTCCAAGCACTATTGTACCTTCATTTCTTTATTGATCCATCCATTCTAGCATTCCTTTGTTCAAATCCTCAAATTGCCTTCTTAAATAATTTCCTATAGACACACTGCTTAAAGAGGAACTGATCACTCAAAAAGTTAACACTGCCTAGTTCTTTTTAAAATCACACATCTTCTATTCACCAGTTCCATATTCCGTTGAAAGTTGATTAACAGTGGCATCTTTTTTTCCAGCTTCTCAAGCACGCTTTTTTTAAATGGTCAAAACCACATGTTTCTGTTTGCAGACACTTACCTCACAGCATGACCTCTAGAATACAGTGGTGCTGTGTAAATACTGCAAGCTTCCATAAGTTTAATCACAATTGAACTCTAACTGTAGTTAATGTACTTTAACTCTATTCCCGACACTCTCGAGTCAGAGTTTAACGCCAGACAATAGGGGCTTTTCACACAGACAGTGCAGGCTTTATGCCACAAATAAACCAGGTGTAAATTTATTTTCTTTAAAAGCTCTCAAATGATCAGTCATTTTGGAAGTGTTTACTGCCATATCACAAGTTTTAATATATTTTGGGACATTTTATTATGTTAGTGGTGACATATAAATACAGTTTACTGGCATGATTATGTTGTTTTAATTAGTTCATATTTATGTTTTGGCATTGTGAACATCCAAACCTTTAGCTTATGATAATAAAGTGCAACCCAATGTAGCCATAACCATTTGATTCCTTCTGACTTGGAAAATTTCACTGCCACCAAAAAGGTCTATAATATTTGGGAACAGCAATAATCTTCAAATGAATATAGTTAGCTTGTCAGTAAACGTATCATTATACACACAATGCATAAAAAAACACTTCTAAAGGCCTTACTGAAAAGTAATGGATGTACGCAAGTGATGTCAACCAGTAATGGCCTCTCAAGGTTCAGAAGATGATCTTGGCCTTTCTCTCTTGGCCACTCTTGTACATTTAAACTTTGGATGTTCACAATTGCTCTGTTTAGTGATTAGATCATCTTTGTTGAACTTTTATATTCCTTTCCACCTTAAAGGATCCTGATATCACATATAAAATACAAGGTCACTGAATTTCTGGAATTAATCATGGTTTGAAAAGTTTTAAAATGACTGTCATCTGTAAAGCACATTTAAGTGTTCAAGTAACACTAGCATTTGTAGTGAAACATTTGTATGAAAGAAAGAAACAAAATTTATGTAGACAAAGAGGAATTCCTCTAAGGAATCATGGCAAAGAAACCATTAACACTAAACTGAATGTGAAAAAGTGAACATTTGGTTATGATTAGATGGATCTTTTGGGAGTGGCAATACATTAAAGGCTGGCCTTGGCTGATGTGAACATTTTAAGAAATGTGCAAACCTGCATATTATTTACCTTGTGGGTGAGTAGCAAGTGCAGGTGCTGCAACAGCAGAAAATTCTCCCAAGAAGATAAAACCAATCAGAGGAAGGTGTCTGCTCTCCTAAACAAGTGTTTAACAAAGATGATACAGGGGTATTTTGGAAGATGAAGCCCTCATATACATTCATGTTAAGGGATGCTTCAAGACAGCCAGTGATCACCTTAGGCTTCTCTTTGGAGGCAATGCCGAGGGTGACGAGAAGCTTATGGCCTTCTTTGTCACCCGTTTGGAGAATTGAAGGACTCTAAAGAGATATTTACAGGCCAACTTTCCAGCAGTGTGTGATCTAACAAAATATGCCAAGGTAATGGCACTACTCTACCAAGATTACATGATATTGCTTCTCCCCCACCCCGCTGCCTTCATCAAGCAACATTGTCCAAAGTTGAACCTGGATATCAACTTTGTTCATCACCAACAATGTGCTGGACATCCCATTAACTGAAGACATGGCTGACAATACCTGGGTAGCGCTATTGCTCCCTAACACTTTTAAAACTTCAATGTTTCACTTGTACAACTCATGGACCAGTGTGCTGCTACTGCTACATTCAAGCTCCAGTTTAATAGCACCAGCACTACCTGCAGCGTTTAATGAAACATATTATTTCAGAATTTCAGAATATTTTAGAATTGCAATGACAAACACACCATTCCAGATATTTATCAATATAGCCATAGGCTGGGTTTAGTGAAGTAATCAAAGATGACGCGTAAGAGTTATTGAAGTCTCATATAAGATCTGTTAGAGCTTAAGTAACAGAGGGCACAAAAAGAATAAGAAGCCAATGTGACTGCCAACAAAAACAATTCATTATGAAAAGGCTTTCAAAGGCATTCTTTCACATCAAGCAAGCAATAGATGATGATCCCAACATGGGCGCATCATTCGATATGGCCACATGATAGAAACAGTCACCAGAACAAACCTCATCACCATCATCATGAACTCCATCATCCTCAACTCCATCATTCAAACACCAGGAACAACTTGTCTCCCAACTCCCCCACCAACACTACCACCTCAATATACAAAATCATACTACCTACTTACATACAAACATACAAAGACCCCTCGGCTCCTCAAACTTCTTTGCTGCTCTCTCGCACAGGTGAGAGCATCTGGAAATACCAAAATACTGCTATTTTTTAATTTTTAGATCAGCTTGTCCTGGCTGTAACCACCTTACCCGAGTCAAAAGATATTAGAGTCCAGCCACACTTCAGACCTTTGCATCTAACTCAAGGTGTTGTTTCAAACCGATATTAAGGGATTGCTGAATTTTTGGAAATGCCATCTTTCAGACAAAGTATTAAAGAGAAATACTATCTGCTTAGTGTTTAGTCAAGGCTCCAATGGACTATTAATGCAGGATTGAAACAGGCTGCAGAGAGTCATAGACTCAGCCAGCTCCATCATGGGAACAACCCGGCCCAGCATCGAGGACATCTTCAAGAGGCGGTGCCTCAAGGCGGCGGCGTCTATCATTAAGGACCCTCCAGGACACCATCTGGAACACGCCCTCTTCTCATTACTACCATCAGGGAGGAGGTACAGGAGCATGAAGACCCACACTCAATGTTTCAGGAACAGTTTCTTCCCCTCTACCATCAGATTTCTGAATGGTCCATGAACTCTATCTCATCATTCCTCTTTTGCACTATTTTATTTACTTATTTTTTGGTAACTTATTGTAATTTTTATGTCTTGCACTGTACTGCTGCCACAAAACAACAAATTTCATGACGTATGTCAGTAATAATAAACCTGATTCTGATTATTTAAAGTGGAGCAGGGGAACTTGCCCCTCAACCAATAATGGCAAAAATAAATACCTGGTCAGTTACCTGATTTGCTGTTTGACAGATTGCAAGCAAATTCACTGCACATTTGCAATATAACTACTAAACTTCAGACAAATTTTGGGAAGGTATATGGATCCAACAGCTACTGCTCAAATGCACATATGTTCTTTTGTGCAATGTCTCTAGAATGGATCCACATTGCGGAAAATAAAACCAATCCTGAGCAACAGAATTAACAAAAAATAAATTGAAGAGATAAATTGAAACTTAATGGACAGAAGGCACATTTTGTATTCAATCTTACCTTTGGACACGTGATCTCTGTTTGCTGGATTAGGAGAAGAGCAGATGCAATTAGAGCACCTTGGCGGACATAATTTACTGGATCATTAGTCATTGGCTCCAAAAGATTTATAGCTTCCTACAAAAGAATAGAAATGATTGGAACAGTAAATGTAAAAGTTGGATTTTAGACCAGACTCTGGAACTTTTGAGCTGGCCATTAATAATTTGAAAATTCAAAAGAATCAGTCACTTAGAATACAGTGATATCAATGTCATGCTTGCAGACACAACAGATTTGTTCCTAAAGTAGTCACCCAATTTGTGTTTGAACTCCTCGAAGTAGAGGAGATTGTACCGTAACCAACAAATTCAGAATGTTTAATGGAAGTAGAAATAATTTGTTGTTTAACTTTAAAGTTTGTTTGGGACCCTGCACGAATGGATGAGGGTTGGTAAAAGCAGGTTGGTAGATCTCATTGGTGATGGTTGAGAAGAAAGCCAAATTAGTGCTCTGGACAGAACTTCCACATTCTCTTATGATATCTCATTCATTTCAATGGGCCTTCCTATTCAAAGCATTTCTTCAAATACCTTCGGCATTGCACATCAGATCAAAGTTTCAAATGAATGTCCACTGGTTGAGAATTCAACAGATTAAATATTCCAGCTGTGCTCTGCACATGCATGCAGAGAGGTCACACATTTTATTTCAAAAACTAAATCTGATGTTAAGTTTACTGATATTATGCACTACATCATGTTAACTGGTTTAATTAATGACAATAATACTGCTTCAAATTTTATACAACAATAGGGACACATAACATGTGCTGATCTATTTAATAACTGTAAAAAAAAAAGTGATCTCACCTTGTTGCCAGTTCCAGCACAGCAAATGCCTAGAGCTAGGGCAGCACCGTATCGTACATGAGGGTTATAACTTTCAGAAAGCAGGGACACCACACTTGGGCACTGTTCTGGTGTCCTATAAAACATGGAAAACATTAACTGCGTTATAATATCATTAATTTTAAGTTTAAATGGTCATACATTGGATTAAATCAGCATTATTACCAACTATGCACGGGCATCTCTTGTTAGTTTTACCACTTTGTTTTGGTGACTAACATAATGGCACAAATAGTAACTGCTATGAGAATGCATACTGAACCCAAATGAGAATTTGTAGCGGCTGCTAACGCGATGTGAAAGCAAGACACTAGTTGGTGGGCTGCAGAACAAAAACTGATTTATTTTCCCGCCTTGCGCGGGCCTTTTAAGAGGAACGGTTCCTGCCCACCGAAAACGGAAATGATGTATGCACTACGTCATCAAACTTTTCCCGCGTGTGGGTTCTCCCTGTTGCTCGGGGAAGACGAAGGCCCAATGCCATCATGGGCCTTGCCGCTCCGATGACGAGCAACCCGACCACCAAGCCGGTTCGCTTGCTCGGACGGTGAGTCACTACACAACTCCCCCCCACCCCCCAAGAACCAGCGATACGGTCTCCAAGGTTCGCAGGCTGTGCTACCCGTGGCTTAGGAGGTCAGCCTCTGCATCGCAGTGTTGGGACCTCGACCGGTTGTTGTAGATCTAAATGGGCCGGTTTGAGGAGGTCCGTCGTGAAGACCTCTTTCTTGCCCCCAATGTCCAAAATAAAGGTGGAACCATTATTCCTGATGACCCAGAACGGCCCCTCGTATGGTCGTTGCAACGGTGCCCGGGGTGTGCCCTGCGAACGAAAACGAACTTACAGTCTCATAGTTCCTTGGGCTCACAGGATGGGGCTTGACCATGCCGCGAAGTGGGAATCAGTGCCAAGCTGCTGAGCCTCTCGTGCAGTCTTTCCAGGACAGCCGTGGGTTGTTCCTCTTGGCCCCGAAGGGCGGGTATGAAATCCCCTGGGACGACCAGGGGTGCCCCGTACACGAGTTCAGCTGACGAAGCGTGGAGATCTTCCTTGGGGGCAGTGCGTATGCCGAGCAGGACCCAAGGCAGTTTATCGACCCAGTTAGGACCCTTCAGGCGGGCCATCAGGGCTGATTTTAGATGGCGGTGGAAACGTTCCACCAACCCATTTGATTGACAGTGGCAGGCCGTGGTGGTGTGCAGCTGCGTCCCTAGCATGTTCGCTAATGCAGACCAGAGGCTGGAGGTAAACTGGGTGCCCCTATCTGCAGTGATGTGGGCCGGAACACCAAAACGCGAGATCCAAGTGGTCAGCAGCGCCCGGGCGCAGGAATCAGTCGTGATGTCAGATAGAGGGGTTGCCTCTGGCTACCTCGTGAACCAGTCCACGATGGTAAGGAGGTACTGGGCTCCTCTTGAAACTGGCCGAGGACCAACGAGGTCGACATGGATGTGGTCGAACCTTCTACGGGTAGGCTCAAACTGCTGTGGCGGGACCTTGGTGTGTCGTTGGATTTTTGATGTCTGGCAGTACGGACAAGTCCTGGCCCACTCACTGACCTGTTTGCGCAGGCCATGCCAGACGAACTTGCTGGCGACCAGTCGAACAGTTGATCTGATGCACGGGTGCGCCAAGCTGTGTACCGAGTCGAAAACGTGTTTCTGCCAGGCTGCAGGAACTATAGGGTGGGGTTGACCTGTTGCGATGTCATAAAGGAGGGTCCGCTGACCTGGACCGACTAAGAAATCTTGGAGCTGCAGGCCCGAGATTGCGGTTCTGTAACTGGGCAGCTCATTGTTAGCATGCTGTGCGTCAGCCAGGGCTGTGTAGTCAATAGCCACGGACAGGCTGTGGATGGTGGGTCTGGAAAGCGCGTCAGCAATGACATTGTCCTTTCCGGAGACATGTTGGATATCCGTTGTGAATTCGGAAATGTAGGACAAACGTCGCTGCTGACGAGCTGACCAGGGACCAAAGACCTTGGAGAAGGCGAAGGACAGAGGCTTATGGTCAGTGACAGCGGTGAAAAACCTGCCTTCTAAAAAGTACTGGAAATGCCGGACCGCCAGGTACAGCGCTAGAAGTTCCTGATCAAAAGCAGTGTATTTCAGTTCGGGTGGTCTAAGGTGCCTGCTGAAAAATGCCAAGGGTTGCCAACGGCCTTCGATTAGTCGTTCCAGTACTCCACCAACCGTGGTGTTGGATGCGTCCACTGTGAGGGCAGTTGGGACGTCTGTCCTAGGGTGTACCAGCACCGCGGCGTCTGCCAGGGGGTCCTTGGCCTGAACGAAGGCAGCCGCAGCCTCGTCGTTCCAGGCGATGTCCCTGCCCTTGCCAGACATCAGCGAGAACAAAGGGCGCATGATACGGGCTGCTGCAGGGATGAACCGATGGTAAAAGTTGACCATCCCCAGGAATTCCTGCAGGCCTTTGACCGTGTTGGGACAGGCAAAATGGCGGATAGTGTCTACCTTGGCGGGTAGAGGTGTTGCTCCTTCGCTGGTGAATAGTATGTCATCTAAGTAAATGAACACGAAGTCCAGGTCTCGGCCTACCGTGTCCATCAGCCGCTGGAAAGTCTGTGTGGCGTTCTTAAGGCCGAACGGCATTCGAAGGAATTCGAAGAGGCCAAATGGAGTGATAAGTGCAGTTTTGGGGACATCGTCAGGGTGGACCGGGATTTGGTGGTATCCCCGGACGAGGTCCACCTTGGAGAAGATGTGGGCCCCGTGTAGGTTCGCCGCGAAGTCCTGGATGTGAGGGATTGGGTAGCGGTCTGGGGTGGTGGTGTCATTCAGCCTGCGGTAGTCGCTGCAGGGCCTCCACCCGCCGGTGGCTTTGGGGACCATGTGCGGGGGGAGGCCCAGGGGCTGTCTGACCTGCAAATGATCCCCAGCTCCTCCATGCAGTGGAACTCTTCCTTTGCCAGGCAGAGCTTGTCTGGAGGTAGTCGTCGTGCTTGGGCATGAAGGGGTGGCCCGGTGGTAATGTTGTGGTGCTGCACCCCGTGTTTGGGCATCGAATTTGTAAACTGCGGTGCCAAAACCGATGGGAACTCAGCTAGGAGCTTGGTGAACTTGTTGCCAGACAGGGAAATGGAGTCCAGGCGCGGGGCTGGTAGTGTGGCTTCTCCCAGGGGGTAGGTTTGGAAAGTTCTGGAGTGCACTAGCCGCTTCCCTCGCAGGTCGACTAACAGGCTGTGGGCCCGAAGGAAATCGGCTCCCAGGAGTGGCTGGGTGGGTGACAGTGGCAAGGGTAAAGCGTAACAGGACCTTGTTGCCTGTTACGAGTGCCGCGGCCAGTCGGGGGCAAAATACTGACCTCTGCTCCAGTATCGACAAGGAAACGATGCCCAGACTGCTTGTCCCTGACGAATAGGAGGCTGTGTTGGTGGCCAGCCGCCGTAGCCATCAGCTGCGGCTGGCCCTGGCGTTTCCCTGAAGCTTGCAGGGTGGGCGGCATCGACGGGCCTCCGTGCCCCACCTCCGATGGTAGAAGCCCAGCTGGTCACCAGTGTCGTCGTCTGTGTTTCTGGGGTGTGGTCGCTCGGTTGCTGGGACTGGTTTAGGTAGGCGTTGGGCTTGCGGCCTGGCGATTTGGCCAACGGACGACCCACTCTCGTGTTTGGCCTTCCACAGGACATCTCCCCGGGCAGCTACCTCACGTGGGTTGCTGAAATCGGCATCGGCCAACAGCAGGTGAATATCATTGGGTAGTTGTTCGAGGAAGGCCTGTTCGAACATTAGGCAAGGCTTGTGTCCCTCAGCCAAGGCCAGCATCTCATTCATCAGGGCCGATGGGGATCTGTCCCCCAGGCCGTCGAGATGAAGCAGGCGGGCGGCGCACTTGCGACGGGAGAAGCCGAAGGTCTGAATAAGAAGGCCTTTGAAAGCCGGGTCCTTATCCTCCTCCGGAAGAGACTGGATGAAGTCTCCGACCTGGGCGGCTGTCTCCTGGTCCAGAGAGCTGACCACATGGTAGTACTTTGTGGAGTCGGAGGTGATCTGCCATAGTTGGAATTGTGCTTCAGCCTGGTCGAACCAGACGCTGGGCCAAAGTGTCCAAAAGGTGGGCAGCTTGAGTGCCACTGCATTGGCTGCTGCGTTGTCATCCATTGTGCGGGTCCAAAATCCGTTTGGACCGTCGAGGTCACCAATGTAGCGGCTGCTACCGCGATGTGAAAGCAAAACACTAGTCGGTGGGCTGCAGAACAAAAACTGGTTTATTTTCCCCGCCTTGCGCTGGCCTTTTAAGAGGAACGGTTCCCGCCCACCAAAAACGGAAATGATGTATGCGCTACGTCATCAAACTTTTCCCACGCGCGGGTTCTCCCCATTGCTCGGGGAAGACAAAGGCCCAATGCCATCTTGGGCCTCACCGCTGCAACGACACTCGACCTGACCACCAAGCCAGTTCACTTGCTCAGACGGTGAGTCACTACAAATTCTTACTTCTGTATATTAAGATGTTTATTCAAAAAACAGCAAAATGGTTATGTCACTATTCTACATCAGCAGACATGATGACCACCCACATGGCATGATTTGAATTGCACTATTTAAAAGGATACGCTGAATATGCATTCAAGTTGGCAAGGAGAAAGATTTGCCACAGATGGTTGAAAAAACAATGCTTCTCCAGATGTGCTGGAAAGGTCCAGAGGCAGCATTCCTTGTTCTTAAGAGGGAAAAAACAAGCCAGTAATATAGGGTATGTGGACTTAAAGGTTGCCAAAGAAATGACAACCTTTCTTCCACTTCCATTTTCTGTAACTTGCATGTTGTATGCCCCTTTAATAGTGGAACTTAAATCATGCACATCATCCTGCTGACGTTAAATGATTAGGAAGTGCCCAGGGAAAGGGCACAGGTTTAAGGTGAGAGGAGAAAGATTTAAAGGGGACCTAAGATGCAACTTGTTCATGCAGAGGGTGGTGCGTATATGGAACGAGCTGCCAGAGAAAGTAGTTGAGGCAGGTACAATAGCAACACTTAAAAAAACATCTGGGTAAGTACATGGATAAGGAAGGTCTAGGAGGGATATGGGCCAAACGCAGGCATTTGGGACTAGCTTAGGCGAACACCATGGTTTGCATAGATGAGTTGGCTGAAGGGCCTGTTTCCATGCTACATTACTCTATGACTCTAAATCACATTACTGCATTAGCTGGGTTTAAAAAGTTTCTGACAGGTGTACTTCACTTTTGTTTTAGGTTTCACATCAGTTAGTCATAGAATTATACAGCATGGAAACAGGCCCTTTGGCCCATCTCATCCATGCCAACAAAGATGCCTTCTTGAGCTTGTCACATTTACCTGCATTTGGCCCATATCCCTCTAAACCTTTCCTATCCACAAACCTGTCCAAATGTCAGCATGGATGAGTTGCAGCAAAGGGCCTGTTTCAGTGCTGAAAATTTCTCTGACTCTAGATTCAACCCCAGAACAGTCAGAAATGTGGTCAAATCAGAGTGAAATTGATTTTCAAACACACAGCACTATGTAAAAAAACATGATGCAACCAAGCAATCCTACTTTTAGACAACGTTGTCTGTTCTCTCTATAAATGTCAGCTAACTTGCTAACTATGTTCCCACTATTTCCTGTTGATGTTTCAGACTGTCAGCATTTGAAGATTTTTTTTTGTTTACACTGGTTTCATTGCTGATCTAAAACAACAATATGAAAGAGGCTTTTATATCTCTATGATTTAAAGACATTTTGAATTATACAATCAAAACTTAACAAACTTAGAAGTAAATATGTCACAAAAAGATTACTTCTTTCTGTAGCACTTGAATTCACAGGGCTTAAATTTTGCAAGTATTCAGCTTCTTTTTATAAAAATATATCTAGTACAAAGAAACACAAGTATTCCTGAATCAACAATAGCAAAAGCTCAGAAGCCATCTTGAAAATCACCTCAGTTGATAATGAACAATTAAGTAATTGGTAAATAATAATAACTGGTAAATAATAGGTTTATTATTGTCAAATGTACTGAAGTACAGTGAAAAAATTGTCTTGCGTACTGTTCATACAGATCAATTCATTACAACAGTGCATTGAGGTAGTAAAGAGGTAGTAAGAGGTAGAGGTAAGAGGTACATTGAGGTAGTGGATTAAGGTAAAACAATAACAGAATGCAGAATAAAGTGTTATAGTTACAGAGTGTCTGTAGTGCAGGCAGACAATAAGGTGCAAGGCCATAACAAGGTAGATTGTGAGGTCAAGAGACCATCTTATTGTGCTAGGGGACCGTTCAATAGTCTTATAACAGTGGGATAGAGGCTGTCCTTGAGCCTGGCAGTATGTGCTTTCAGGCTTTTGTATCTTCTGCCCGATGGGTGCGGGGTGGGGGGGGAAGGTGGGAAGAGAAAAGAGAACGTCCAGGGTGGCTGGGGTCTTTGATTATGTTGGCTGCTTTACCGAGGCAGTGAGAAGTGTAGAGTCCATGGAGGAGAGGCTGGTTTCCGTGATGTGCTGAGCTATGTCCACAACTCTCTGCAGTTTCTTGCAGTCAAGGACAGAGCAGTTGCCATACCAAGCCACGATGCATCTGGATAGGATGCTTTCTATGGTTATCATTAAAATTTACAGATCATTTCTGATTAAAATCACTAAAGTTAACAGATTATATTAACTTAATAACTTACTACAAAATAATTTGAAATCTTCATGTTCCACCTGCTTGTCAGGCATTTCCTGTCCCATCTGTGGAACAGTCTACAGTTCCCTCATTGGCCTCATTAGTTATCTAAGAATTGGAGTGGAAGCAGGCCATCCTCAATCCCAAGGAGAAGAAGAGTTACTGAGGCCTGTTATGGAACAATGCTTTATAAGGGGAATATGAATATGATCCACTACAGAAGCAAACCAATCTAAGATTATGTCCATGACAGCCCCATATTCAGATGGTCTACATCCTGGAACTCTCTGCCCAGCAGCACCGTGGGGAGTATCTTTACAGATAGACTTCCGTGCTTCACCACCATCATCAATGGCAATTAGAGAAGGAAGATAAATGACGACCTTGCTGGCAATACTCAAATCCCCAAAGTGAATATAAAACACAGTCTCACTGTAATGTGGAAGAAAAACAGCCCTAACATTCAGCCTAAGACGATGAAAATGATCTCAAATTTAATACTTGTGGGATATGAGCACAAGTTCAGATGTAATAAAGGTTGTGATTAATTATATCACTCTATATCTTTTACTGATGGGTGAACATTGCCTGAAAATTTCACACATCCAACACAGTCTTTTAACTAAACACAAAAGACAAAATTTAGAGCTATTTGCACTTCTAATCTTTCCCATTACTTTCTTTAGGTAACATAGCTCGCAAGCAGCAGTGTACAGTTTTTTCAGAGGACAGGGGCTTCAGTGAAGTAGGGCTGACGGTGAATGGGGTGAGTAGGATCAACTCCAAACTGGCATTTGTTTTGAAAGTTTACAGCTGCAACCAGAGAAATCTACAATGTCACAGGTAAGGCAGATTAGTGACAGGTGATGACTGTGGGCCGTTTTAAGTTAACAGATACCATTTAACCAAATTAAGTTAATAAACTTAGTGAGGTAAATTTAATTAATGTTAAACTAATCAATTAAATAAAAATAACAGGAGGACAAGAGGCATACCGCTGCTGCAATACGTGGAAGCTTATGACACTTTTGTCCAAGGTGACTATATTTGAGGGTATTGCAACCTCTATGGAGAAACGTGGGGGCCAGCAATCTGAACAATGCATCACAAATAGGAAGCCTACAGTATAATACAAAAAAGTTAATGTCTAAAGAAGTTAAAAAGATAAAGCTTCTAATAGAATATGAGAGAAAGAACATAAAAAGAAAAAAAGATTAGCAAAATCAAGTGTAGATCCCCTGTAGCCATAATGTTCATAGTAGGGAATATCAATATGGCAGAACAATTAAACAAATATTTTGGTTCTATTCTCACAGAAGTGGATACAAGGAATTGTTCAGGATTGTTAGAAGAACCAAGACTACAGTGAAGATGAGGAAATAAAGGAAGTTGTAATAAAATAATGCTGGAGCAACTAAAAACTGATAAATTCCCAAGGCCTGCAAGAGGTATCTTATCAAATTCAGTTATAATGTGGATACATGTGATGTTATCCACTTCAGTAGGAAAAACAGAAAGGCAGCATTTAACTTAAATGATGTCAGGTTGTGAAGTGCTGATGTACAAAATGACTTGAGTATCATAAAGCAAACATGAAAGTGCAGTGAACAGTTAAGAGAGCAAATGGTTTGCAGGCCTTCATAGCAAGAAGATGTGAATGCAAGAGCGTGCAGGGCCTTAGTGAGTCCACCCTGGAGTACTGTGTGCAGTTCTGGTGCTCTTACCCAAGGATATACTTACCATAGAAGGAATGTAGCAAAGGTTCACCAGACTGATAGATCAGCTGTATGATGAGAGGTTCGGTCAACTAGCATTCACCAGAATAAGAGGGGATCCAATTATAAAATTCTGACAGGGCTGGAGCAATTGGATGCCAGGAGAATGTTTCCTCTGGCACAATCTCAGGTATGGGTCAAGAAATCCAGGGCAATGAACCTGTGAAATTCACTACCACAGAGACCTGAAGGTATGGAGGAGAAAATGATTAGGAGAAAATGATGAATTTCTAGATATGTAAAAGCATCAAGCGATATGGGGAAGGAGCTGGAATATGATATTAAGATCGATGATCAGCCATGACTGCTTCGAAAAGCAGAGCAGGCTTGAAGATCCAACTGGCCTACTTCTGTTCCCTTTTTTCTATGTTTCTATACAAGCAACAGGTTGATACTGAATAAACATGCAAATTCATTGAGAAGATGGGGAGGGCACTATTGGAAAAGCTTCCATTTGAAGTAATAGAAAAAGGGAGAATGGGACTGAGTAAATAGCCTCCACTAAGTGAAGGCAGAGAACAAGTAAATAATTAAACAGCAAAAACTAAACTGCTGTGTAGAGACTAATTCTATTGATACAGAACTGCTACTCAGAGAAATGAATGATTTTGAATGGTATTTCCTCGAATTCAACATCAGCGAAGTAAAATGTGGTCCATAATAAAACATAATTTTTAAAAAAAACTTTAAACCTATATTTATCAACATACCACTACGCTAATTATTTCAAACATTATGTTACTCATATTCCAAACTAGTGCAATACAGTACGTGTAAAAAAAAATCACTTACCAATCAAGAGTCATTTTTAAATATGGTTCACATCGATATATACCGGCCTACTAAATACATCAACTGTAATCAGCTTATTTCAGGACCTGAATTCTTGAACAATTACCACATTTATGCTTGCAAGTTGAATTGCTACTGCAAAAATTTATTACAAGAACTTGAGAATACAAGTTTATCTGTCGACTGTGCAAAGACTCTGATCTATGAGGAAGAAAAGTGAAATCATCCTCATCAAATTTAGGATTTTCATAAATGTTAGGCTTGGTATTGGCAAAGTAACAAGTTACTAAAAATTAGCAAGATGGGGGTACATACCCAGAATTTCTTATTTGAAGCTTCTAATCTGAGTTACTGGTTCAGATCTCATTGGAAGCAGCCTACTGTGACTGTGTGGCTCCCAAGAACCTCAAAAATTCACTGTTAAATTTGTTCTGTGAACGGGACCAGAAGTGTCAGTGCAAATTGAAACCCAGCCCACAAACTGCCCTGAAGGTCTTCTGTCAGAAGACTTAATCATGGTTTCCAAATGTCTGAGGTAATCAATAATTATTAAACAATTAAAAATAATATATTTATTTAAAAACAACTGACTGGTGTAAATTAGTTATAATACTAGTGTTAATTCAAATAAGGTATGGAAATAAACTACCTAGCCCACCTACCCTTTTCTGGAAGAACAATGGCCTCAATCCATTGAATTAGCTATGAATGCCAAACTTGAGGGACCAGATACAAAGTGTATCTGGCCCTTCAGTTTAGGACAATCAGGAGTCAATAGCGAGTCCACGGGATAGAATGGGAGGTCAGATGCCCTACTGCAGGACGCAGGCATGCAAGCCTGGAATGCACTAAATCAAACACTGCAGCCAGCCGAATTCCTGTACGGATTCTCCAGCTAGCTATTTATCACATTATGTTCCAAAGTTTCAGAGTGACAGAGTGGAATGAGGCTGCTTAATTTAAAAAAAAGGTAAAAAAAAAGGTAAAAAAGACAAGGAAATAAATTGTATTTATCATTTACTCTCTTGCATCTCCTTGTGGTAACCTACAGAACTACATCAGCCAAAGGATTAATACCTCTCAGTTTGAATAAAGTTCACGAGAAGAACATTTTAAAAGGTGGCTTTGCTTCACCGTATACTGTATTGCAACCTTAATATTGTTACAAAATAATAAAGTGCTGTTTCAACTTTAGGATTATGATTATGGTCTCCTCATCAACTCTTAAATCAAATCTTCTCCTCGTTTTGTAATGCTTTCAAAATCCTTCTGTCAGCCCCAAGTTCAGTTCCAGTAAGCACTGCCAAATCGTAGCTTTGTGCACATTAGAGCCTGTTAGGTAGATTTATGATGAGACTCAGAATTACTCCAAAAGAAAAACACTTGCATTTATATGACCCGCATGCTGGATTTAAGGCTCAGATCATTTATTTTATTTGAGCCTCTTACAACTTCATGAGCAATGTATTCCACACACGCATCAAAAGACAAAAACTGCCAATATCCAATTTACAACTTATACCACAGATTAAATGCAACCATCATAGCTCTTTACAGTGGTAGCCATGAAGTCTTTGAAAAATTGTCTTTCAATATAAACTTTTCCTTCACCAATCTCAAGATGATTTGCAATCATATTATTGATGTCAGGCTATACACTGTTAACAGCAAGTGGTTTGAAAATAACTTACAATCTAGTCATTTTAAAGCAGGCTACTTTCACCTTTCTGTTGATGTTAAATAAACAATTACTAACATTCATAACAGGCAGGCTGACACAAAGGAATATTTGCAAAAATCTAAACTGCTAGTCAAAATGCTTCAGCATGTTTTAAAATTTTGCATATTAGCTAAATTTTGTACTTCAGATTTCAGAAGTATGGAAGAGGTGAGAATTTTTAATTATTAATACAAAAAAAATGCTTTCAAATTCTGCGTCTTCTCAAAAAGAGCAGATTTATGGTGTATTAATGACCCACTGAACTGGAATACTCAGAAGTATCAACAATAACTACTGTTTCTTTCCTTCTGTGGTCTTCCCATATACTGGAATCAAGACGAATTTAGTACTTTCACATTATTGCACAATGTCATGCATCTTTGCAAGAAGCAATTTATGATATCTCCTGAAACTTAACTCTTTCCTTCTAAGGAAAGCAAAATACCAAAGTTTTAAATTAAAATTTATTAAATGCTCAAAAGTAAGACAACAGAAAATCTAAGGCTTTTGAAGGCTAGGAGGACTTAACTCTAGAATAAGTAAAAGTCACCAAGATAGCCTGGAATTTTCACTAGAAAGAATACAAAGAAAATTGTAAAAGCAGATAAATTCTTAACTGCAATCATATAGGGTATTACCTTTTAGATTTCTGCCTCTGCAATGATATTAAAAATGTTCATTTGTTTTTCTGCATTCAACCATCAGAGGTTAGTTGTGTCCAACAGCAATATGAAAAAGGAACAGTACTCAATATTTGGATAAAAAACACACCGTTATGGGCGTAAGTGGGGCAGTGGTGGTGGGAGGGGGGGGGGGGGTGCAGAGAAGAGAGAGGAGAGAGAAAGAGAGACAGAGCAAGCAAGAGAGGGAATGGGGGTTGTAAATGCATCTTCAGGGATAAGCATTGGTGCGGGACAATTAAAGCACAGAAATATTGTAAACACTAAACATCCAAGAAACAGCACAGTTAAAGTGTCAAATAGTCTCAGAATGAAAATATACTGACCTAAGAACAAGATCACAGAGAGAGGTTAAGTAGTTGCATATTAATGAATAGCAAAGAAAAGTACAGTACAGCCATAAGAAGAGAAACGAAAGCAGTGATCTGGCAGCGATACAGCATATGGATCAAAACAAATTTATACAGCTCAGAGGAAGCAAAGAAAGAAACAGAGAACTAAAATGATTTCCTGACCAAGCAACAGAGGCATCAGCAGCTACTTTAAGACAACAATATGTGAACATGTACGAAAGGCAGCTGTTAGATTGGAGGTAAGAGCAATTACAGAGCAAAATTGTTAATTTGATTAGTAAGCTACAAAAGTAAATGTGAAAGGTTTGCAGCAGTTCTTAGTAGCTGGAGTCAGAGGGTGGGGTGGCTCACTTTTAGGAAATTTTTAGCTATTCACAAGTGCATTAAAAATTATTTTTCTTTCTTCCTCAATTGTTCATTACACAACTGTCACAATGAGCAACAGATACAATGGAAATTTTGAACAAAAAGTTACAAATGGAGAAATTATCATTCACTTCAAGAGTACAGGGTTAGCTGAAGCCATGGATAAAACCACAAAGAATTTGCTGCAAAACATGTTATTCTGGCACAAATGTGCCAGTGATCTGTGAACTGACAGTTCAGACCATGCTGCCTGTTCCTCACCATTATTCGAAAGGAAGTAGATGGGCAATTGCCAATATTCAGAGACGATGCCTGGACCAGACAGTTATGGCGTGTCTAACTCAGCGGACTCTACAAGCACGTTTCCAACCAGCAGAATGCAGGCAACCCCAATCCAGCCCTTCAATACTTCAGGAACAAACAAAATTTTCTATCTGACAATTACAGAGGAATCCAAACTTGCCAGCGTATTTATCAGCTCTAACATTTTAAAAGGAGATCAGTCAAAGGATGGACTACAGTGGGCAGCACTACTAATTTTACTAGTGATTATACCCACCATTGGTGGCAATATTCTCGTTATTTTGGCGGTTTCTCTTGAGAAGAAACTCCAGAATGCCACAAACTACTTCCTCATGTCACTTGCAGTGGCGGACATGCTGGTTGGACTTCTGGTGATGCCCATCGCTCTTCTAAATATTCTGTTCAGTAAGTGTCATTCAATTTTCTCTTCAGTTTTTCAGGCTCAATTCAGCATTACTCTGTCACTTACCTTGCTTACCACTAAATAATTGAAACTACATGTTGTTTTGTTAGTTTCAGTTTTGTTTTTAGAAACAAAGTGAAATGAAGTGCTTGTCCATCTGAATGCAAATATATTAGTATTTATCTAATAATTTAATCTTTTCTTTAAACTGTACTTATTGCATGTTGCTTCTATTCAGTCTTCTCACATAAACTATCACATGCACATTTTTAAACATTCTGTGATTTCTGTCCTTTCTTTTAAAGGATCTTGTCCCTAATAACTTTATTTCCTCTTTCAAGCCTTAAACAAATATCTTTAGAAGTTCATCTTGCACTATAAATTTACGATACATTAGCTTGGAGAAAAATACATTATCTTCAACATTTCTTTTTCTTCAACAGTTAAACTAATAACTATCTTCGACAGTTAAACTAATTTTTGCAATACTTTTTGAGCAAGTATAATTTGTATATGTACCTGCAACACAAAGATTCAACTAGCCACAATTTGCGGCTATGATTGAAAGACGGCTATTAATAAATCCAAAAAAGGAATTCTGCAGAAACTTGTTTACTGCTTGTCAAGAGTGAGCGACACTACAGAGTAGAAATTACACAAATTACATGGATGCATTTAAGAACAAGATTGATGAACCTAAATGGCAAACAAATGGAATGATATATCAATGGTGTTAAATAAAGAATAGGAACTCGTGGAGCGCAAACACCAACACAGATCTGTTGGGTCAAATGACATTTTTCTGTGCTGTTATCACTATGTAATTAGTCTCATCTAATAAATATTCCTTTAACCAGATGGTCTATTAAATGAAATATGAGTTAAAAGAACAAGTTTTCAATAACCCAGAAGTTAAAATGTGTTTTGAAAAGTAACACTAACAGTTGTCACCGTATGATCCACTATACAGGAAGTGTCCCTTGCCACAGGACTTGGGAATAGCAATTTGTCATTGCCGTTTACCACTAAGGATCATCTACAAATATTCCCTCTGGGTTGCATATGTCCATAAGAACACAAAAATATGTAAGCTGTTAACAAAAAGATGGAGTTTATACATGAATCAATTCCTGACGATAACTGCAAAGTACTTTTCTTCCCCTACTAAATCGTCTGTTTTAAAAGACTGTACAACCAAAACATACCCCTTTCAATACACTTTTTTTTCTGAAGGGGAGCAGAGGAAACTAATTGAAGGTATACAGCTGTGATATCACAAGACAAGGGAGCAGAAGCAGGCCATTCGGCCCATCGAGTCTGCTCCAAGGAAAAGGGAAAAAAAGAAATGAGAAATGGGGAATGGGGGGGGGGGAACAAAACAAACAAAAAAAAACCTATTCTAATCCCAATTTCCGGCCTTATCCCCATATCCCTTGATACCCTGACTATTTAGATATCTATCTATCTCCTCCTTGAACGCCCCCACTGATCTGGCCTCCACTGCTGTACATGGCAAGGAGTTCCACAAATTCACTACCCTCTGGCTAAAGAAATTTCTCCTCATCTCTGTTTTGAAACTGTACCCTCTAATTCTAAGACTTTGCCCTCTGGCCCTGGACTCACCCACCTAGGGAAACAGCCTAGCCACATCTACTCTGTCCTCTCCTATCAACATTTTAAATGTCGCTATGAGGTCCCCTCTCATTCTTCTGTACTCCAGTGAGTACAGTCCAAGAGCCGACAAATGCTCATCATATGTAAGCCCTTTCATTCCTGGAATCATCCTCGTAAATCTCCTCTGAACCCTCTCCAATGTCAGCACATCCTTCCTAAGATGTGGGACCCAAAACTGCGCACAATATTCCAAATGAGGCCTCACTAGTGCCCCGTAGAGCCTCATCAACACTTCCTTACTTTTATACACTATACCTCTCAAAATGAATGCCAACATAGCATTCGCTTTCTTTACCACCGATCCGACCTGGTGGTTAACCTTTAAGGTATCCTGCACGAGTACCCCCAAGTCACACTTCATCCAACACAACAGAATTGTTAAAAGAGCTATTCAATTTAAATTCATAAAATGGCAGTAAGATTCTGACTAACTCAAACTTGGTCATAGATCACTTAAAAGTATATAGCAATTTGCCATTCAGGTATAACCTTCACAATTTAAGTAAAAACAGAAATCGGTGGTGAGTGCATTTAATTATTTTAATCTGTTTTAATTGAAATGAAAATATGGAAAATACTATACATGAAATGTACTTATTTTAAAAACAAAATGTGAAGCTGAGTCATTTGGAGGCAAAAGTTTGAAATAATATTGGTAAAGTTTCTTGAATTTACTTAGCTAAAGGACCGTCAGCCTAATCTTACTGGTGGGGAAATTCCTCAGAACAATCAGTAACAAAAAATGAATTCTCACTTGGGAAAATACTGCTCATTAAGCCACAGCTCCAAACCTTTGTTGCTCATGTTCTAACTTATGTTGAGTTATGTTTACTTATCACTCTTGTGCCTGCCAATATACACTGGCTACTGGCTAAGTAATACCTTGACTTTAAAGTTCTCAACTGTTTTTAAATAATCTTATGGCCTCATCCCCTCTCTATCTCTGCAGTCTTTCCTGGACCCTCAGTCCTTCCACCTTCCCAGGTAACTCTGCTCTTCAATTTTTGTCTTTGATCATCCATAAGCTGAATTTCTTCAGCAGTGACGGATATGCCTTTAGTTCCCAAGTCCCTTAGACTAGAATTCCCTTCCCTACAAAAGAGGCAAAGAAGGTAAGTTTAGGGAACCCAGGTTAATAAAGAATATTGAAGGTTTGTTCAGGACAAGGAAAGAAGCACGTCAGGAAAGTTGTTATCAACCGTGTCACTGAGGTTTATATGGGATATCGGAGTCAATAAAGGGCCACAAAATGATGTTGACAAGTAGGATAAAGGAGAATCCTAAAACCTTTTATCAATATATTAGAAGCATGAGGGTAGCTAAAGAAGAAATAGGTCCCCTCAGGGAAAAGATAGGGAATCGAGGCATGAAGCCAGGAGATATGAGCAAGATCTGAAATGAATACTTTTCAGTCACTATTCACCAGAGAAGTACATGGAGGCTGGAAAGTTAAGGGAGTGATATACTGATATTCTGGAGGACATCTGTATCAGGAACAAGTGCTAGAAATAAAAGAGCACATTAGGGTGGATAAGTCCCCAGGGCCAGAATGGATCTTTCCCAAGAATCTAAGGGCAGCAAGGGAGGAGAGAGCTGGGGCTCTGATGGAAATCTTTGCATCTTCATTACCAGCAGATTGGAGGTTAGCTAATGTTGTTCCCTTGTTCAAAAGAGGTAGTAGGGATAAGCCTGGAAATTACAGGCCAGTTAGCCTTACATCAGTGGTAGGAAAGTTGTTGAAGGCTCTGTGGAACAGGATTTATGTTCACTTGGAAAGGCAGGGACCAATCAGGAGTCAGCATTTTTTTTTGCAGGGGAGATCATGTCTCACAAATCTGATTGAGAAGGTAACCAAGAAGATTGATGAAGGCAGGGTAGTAGATGTTGGCCATATGGTCTTTAGTAAGGCTTTTGATAAGTTTCTGCTTGGTAGGCTAGTCCAGAAGGTTAAAGCATAAGGGATCCGAGGTGTGTTGTTGTACTGATCCAAAACTGGCTGGGTGATAGGAGGCAGAGGATAGTGGTGGACTGGTGCTTTTCAGACTGGAAATCTGAATCAAGTGGTGTACCACAGGGATCGGCACTGGGACTTTGTTGTTTGTAATATAGATAAATGACTTAAGTGTAGGGGCTATGATTTGTAAGTAATGCAGACAACAGAAAAATGGTGAAGTTGTAGATAACGAAGGTTAGTTAAAGATACAGTGGGACACAGATCAGCTAGAAAGTTGGGCAGAGCGATGGCAGATGGAATTTGATCAAGACAAATACGAAGTAATGTACTAAGGGAGTTCAAGTTACAAGGACCTTCAAGAACATTAATTTCAGAGAGACCTTGGGGTGCAAGTACACAACTCCCTGAAAGTGGTGACATAGCTGGATAGGATAGTGAAAAAGGAATTTGGTATGCTTGCCTTTATCGGTCAAGGCATTGAGTACAAGAGTTAGGACGTCATGTTGCAGCTGTACAAAACATTGATAAGATCATACTTCGAGTATTGAGTACAGTTTTGATTGCCATACATAGGAAGAATGTAGTAGGAATAGAGAAAGTAGAGAAGGGGTTCACCAGAATGTTGCCTGGAATGGAGGGCTGTAGTTATAAGGAGAGATTGGATAGGCTGGGTTTATTCCCACTGGAATGTAGGAGGCTGAGGGGAAAACTTATAGAAGTTTATAAATTATGAGACATAGATAGGATAGAGAGCCAGATTCTTTTTTCCAGGGGGGTCTAGAACAAGAGGGCATAAGCTTAAGGTGAGAAGCGAGAAATTTAAAGGAGATCTGAGTGATAAGTTTTTCCCCACATAATGGGTGGTGAATATTTGGAACGGGCTGCCAGAGGAGGTAGTAGAGGCAAATACACTTACAATGTTTAAAAGGTATTTGGACAGGTACTTGGATTGGAAAGGAGGAGGAGGATATGGGCCTAATGCAAGCAAAATGTATAAGACTGTTGTACGGTCCCCATGCATGATAAAATGGACACTTAACCTCACAATCTACCTTGTTATGGCCTTGCACCTTATTGTCTGCCTGCACAACACTTTCTCTGTAACTGTAACACCTTATTCTTGCACACTGTTATTGCTTTCCCTTGTACTACCTCAATGCACTGTTGTAATGAAATGATCTGTATGGATGGCATGCAAAACAAAGTTTTTCACTGTACCTCGGGACATGTGATAATAATAAACCAATTTACCATTTTCCCAATATCCCTTAAAGTGATATGATGTCAAACTTTATTTGATACCACTGACATAAGGCAACTTGGGATATTCTGCTTCATGATAGGTATTGTATAATCACATGTAGTACTTATTGCAGTGAACATGGACCTGTAGAGGGTTGTTGATGATAGTGCAGTTCTTGTTGTGCACATGGACTTTGAAGATGTTTGTTGTAGCACCACATAAAAAATTTGCTAGCAGCATTGAAGTTCATGGATACGAGCATGCTCAAGGCAGAAAATGGGAACAGGGGCTATTCAGTTGTTCCTCTGACACTATTGGAGTACACTGTTACATTCCCCGAGGTTGATTTTAGTTTTGCTTATCCACATAAATCCTAGGACATGATTACAGAAGGTCTAACTTCAAAATGTACAGATGATACACCCATGGAAAGCTCATAAAAACAAGGTGGTACTTCAAAGAAGACAAAGACAAACACAATGACAAATTAAAGTTAATGGACAGAATTGTGAGATAATACATTTCAGGAGAAAAAATTAGCAATCTTCCCATCAAATATTGTACAAAATCACTTTGAATTTAATAGGTTTTAAAATTACAAAAACAAAATAGTATGGAAACTGGAAATCTGAAAATCTGAAAAACAGAAAATGCTCGAAATACTCAGTAGCTAAGATAGCAACTACAACGAGAGAAAGAGAATTAATGTTTCAGGTCAATGACCTTTCATTAGAACTGGGAAAGAACAGCTTTTAAATTACATTGGAGCAATTTAAATATAGAAGACTCCCAGATTTAATTTAGTTTGCAAAACATTAACATTTAACTCCATCTACAAGTTTGTGGATGATACCACCATAGTAGGCCGTATCTCAAATAATGACGAGTCGGAGTACATGAGGGAGATAGAGAGCTTAGTGACATGATGTCATGACAACAACCTTTCCCTCAATGTCAACAAAAGAGCTGGTCATTGACTTCAGGAAAGGGGGCAGTGCACATGCACCTGTCTACATCAATGGTGCTGAGGTTGAGAGCTTCAAGTTCCTAGGAGTGAACATCACCAATAGCCTGTCCTGGTCCAACCACGTAGACCCCATGGCCAAGAAAGCTCACCAGCGCCTCTACTTCTTCAGGAGGCTAAAGAAATTTGGCATGTCCCCTTTGACACTCACCAACCTTTATCGATGCACCAAATAAAGCAATGCATCATGGCTTGGTATGGCAACTGCTCTGCCAGTGACCGCAAGAAACTGCAGAGAGTTGTGGATACAGCCCAGCACATCATGGAGACCAGCCTCCCCCCCAAATGGACTCTGCCTATACCCCTTGCTGCCTTGGTGAAGCAGCCAGCGTAATCAAAGACTGCTTTTAAATGAACACTTTGGGGAAGGAGTCATTTTGAAATAATAGATTTTAATTTTCACTAGAAGCTGATTAAGTTAGGTGTGTTAAATAACGACAACAGCAGCTAAAAATGATATGGAATTGAGAGGAAGGCTGGAGGGTGAAAAACAATATACTTGTGGGATAAATAGAAAAATATAAGAAATATTCAGCGGGTCAAGCAGTGTCTGTCTTCCAGGTCATTGACTTTTCATCAGAACTGGGAAAAGTTGATAAAACAAATTTTTAAGGCAATAGAGATTGGACGACAAAGTGGCATTGGTGCTGACTGAAAGAGCACGGTATAGGCACTGTTGGGTAGTATTCTCCTCTGCCAATGCTGCTGAATAATCTAGGAGGAAACTTTGTGTATTTTATACAAGAACACAAGAAAATAGGATCAGGAGCAGGTCATCAGACCCTTCAAGCCTGCCCACCATTTCACATAATCATGTTTAATCTATGCTGGCCTCAACTTCTCTTCTGTGCCATTTCTCCATACCCTTCTCAATCTATCAAATACTTATGTACCTCCACTTTAAATACTTAACTGCAACACTGCACTTTCTCTGTAACTATAACATTTTATTCTGCATTCTGATACTGTTTTTCCCTTGAACTACCTCAATGCACTGTGTAATGAATTGATCTGTATGAATGGTATGCAAGACAAGTTTTTCACTGTACCTTGGTATATGTGACAATAATAAACCATTTCCAATCTGTACTCAAGGTTACAAATAGCCAACAATAAATGTGACACACATGGCTTTTGAGATTTTTAAAATCGATAGCTAAATCAGTAGATTGACTGATACAACTGGAATACTGAGGCAGTCTTGATCACTGGCAGGACTAACTCCCTTTACAACTAAACGCAAATAGGCGAAATACCAGAATCTTGTATGAACAAAATACAGAGTCACTTCCAAGTTTTCTTATTTTATTCTATGAGGGCTTACATCCCAAGTGACTCAACAGCATCTATTCTATCCTTCTCCATTCCACAACCACATTCATACTCTCTCAAGGCAACTATGAGAGAATATTAAATTGCAGACACACATGGTTATCATCCTGAACATCATTTTATGGAATTACATTCAAGGAGACATTTAAAAGGTCGCTTCACTTAAAGGTCATTTCCTTTTTAGTAATCCTGTACTGAAATCTTCAAAACATTAATCATCTTGGTTATGTTTTTGTTGTCATTTAATCTGAATTTATATTCCTATTTTGTTATGTTGCCTTTAAGGTTCAGTTCCAAATCACAAATGGGCCACTGGTTATTCAATTCTGAATATATTAACAAAAACTTCTTCAGAGAACTAGTTTACTGACAGACTTCCTATTTGGAAAAGCTGAATGAAGGAATCTTGAGAAGAACAAAGCACAATTTGATCCAGGTCTTTAAAATAATGAAAGTTTGTTAAAGTAAGGGTATAGAAAATACTTTCACTCATGGAAGAGCCCAAACCTCATGGACATAAACACAAGATATTGTATCCACAGAAAATTTAGAAGCAACTTCTTTATCAAAGACGGGTAAAAATCCAGAATGCTCTACTACAGAAACAAAGGACTGCAGATGCTGGAATCTAGATGAAAAACTCTATGATGCTGGAGGAACTCAGCATGCCAGGCAGCATCCATGGAGAAAAGCAGGCAGTCAACGTTTCGGGTCCTGAAGAAGGGTCCTGACCTGAAACGTTGACCGCCTGCTTTTCTCCACTGATGCTGCCTGGCCTGCTGAGTTTCTCCAGTATCATAGTGTTTTTCATCTATATATTCCAGCATCTGCAGTCCTTTGTTTCTCTAGCACATTGATAAACACCAAAGTAAATTTCAAATGGAGAATCCTTGTGAATTGGATTTCCAACATTATAAACTAAATATTGCAGAGGAATTAGAAAACACATTTTTTTAGCATAAACAACTGTCTCTGCTCTAAAAAGCTATTGATTGTCAGACTCATACAAAAGTTGAACCTATATACAATTTAGAACAGGAGATGTTTTCTAAAAATTACAAACAAAAATAAAATTTTATTTGTATGTGGTAGGTTTAAGTGAAATTAAATTTGAGAGATTTTGCAACACAATTTACTATATAATAGTTGCATGTGCTGATTTTTGCAGAAAAAAACGTGGTGAATTGTGGGAACAGGAATATATTGTTGATTTTGAAAGAAATGTTACCCAACTTGAAGTTTGTGCTGTAACCAAAGCCAAACCATTCAAGTTGACAAAACTTTTAGATAAAGTTTAATACCATTCTGCCTACTGTAAAGATCTTTCTTGTTTTCAGATTCTGAGTGGCTGTTACCCTGTGAGATATGTCCTATCTGGATATTCTTGGATGTTCTTTTATCCACAGCCTCAATTATGCATCTGTGTGCAATCTCGTTAGACCGCTATATTGCTATTAAAAAACCTATTCAGCACAGTCGCTTCAACTCCAGGGCTAAAGTTCTCATTAAGATCACAGTAGTGTGGCTCATCTCTATTGGTATGTATGGTTTACTGGAACCTTTAACTCATGTATTATTTAAATTCTTCTGACTAATAGACACCAAATTAAATAATACATTTTTATTAAATTAACATTGCAGAAATGATAGGAGAATATGATTATTTGTAATCTCATCATCAGTAACAAAAATTCGTTCTTCTGCACACAGATCCAAATATGGTTCTTGCATTTTTCATATTTTTAATAGTTAAAGGAAATAGCCTAGAAATTATTTTAGAATTCTACATTTCTTACAATCCAAATTAATCTAAACTAATACTGCTTAATAATCGAAAATGGTGTGAACTGAACATTGGAATACAACTCCGTTGTTTTTGCTTTAATGAGAACTTATATATGTTGCTCATATTAATTATAGTAGTGTTTTTAAGAGTAATCCAACTTAAAATTCCAGGAATATACAGATCACAAGCAAAGTATGATATACTGTAATACTTGACAAAAAACACTACAAAGTAACTGGAACATATTACCAGAAGGATGGCTTGTCTTCCCGCATAAAAACTCCATTTTATTGGTTTAGGTAGGACATAATAAAACAATGGAAATCAATTATTGCATTCATCTCATTTTGTTTTTTTCTTCAATTTAGGCATTGCTATTCCCATCCCTATCAAAGGCCTACAGGATGAAACAAACACCTTAATAAACAAAACCTGTTTCCTTAGAGTTGACACATTTAAAAATTTCATGATCTTTGGGTCACTGACTGCATTCTTCATTCCCCTTGCCATCATGATAGTTATCTACTTCTTGACAATTCAAGTGCTGAGAAAGAAAGCATACCTGGTTAGAGCCAAACCACCTCAACAGCTTAACTGGACTACTGTCTCAACCATTTTTCAGCAAGATCTTACACCAACCAAGTCTCCAGAGAAGGTTGCAATGATCGATGGTTCACAAAAGAACAAGACATTTTCCTGCACACCTGAGAATATACCTATCCGAAGACTCTCCAGCTTGGGCAAAAGATCCATGCAGAGCATCAGTAATGAGCAACGAGCGTCCAAGGTTTTAGGAATAGTATTCTTCCTATTTTTGGTGATGTGGTGCCCATTTTTTGTAACAAATGTCACTTTTGCCATCTGTAAGAACTGTGATCAGAAACTCCTTGAAAAACTGATGGAAGTTTTTGTTTGGGTGGGTTATGTCTCCTCAGGAGTTAACCCACTTGTATATACTCTTTTCAACAAGACTTTTCGCAAGGCATTTAGCCAATATATTACATGTGAATATATAAGAAAGAAGGATATTAAAATACTTAGGAAGTACTTCAGCCGGATGTCATTTCAAACATCAATCAATGAAGACTCCAAGTTATTCAATACAAAAAATGGAATCAACCCAACGTACACTAGTCCCCTGCGGTTACGACCTGCCCCTGTCCAAACAACAATAATGCTGGACACTCTATTGCTTGCTGAAAATGAGACAGACAAAGCAGAAGAGGCAGTAAGCTATGTATAAAGTAGAAAGTAAAAGAACCAACTGCAAGTGTAACCGACTGTTTGGCACTCTGTATAAAGTGGAGGTTAATTAGTATGAAGATTCAACATGTAGGGCATGCCATAACTGATTAAACCTTTAAATAAGAGGATATGCATTTACAATTCATTATTGTGATCAGAGCGGTATTTTTCTTCAATAGTTAAAATGTTTACCATAATCATCCCAGGTTCAACATCAAAGTAATTATATATGCTCTCACTGTATTGGTCATTCATTCACCAATAAAATCCATGTGACATGGAAAGTCAAACTTGAGAACTATTAGCTTTACAAAACTATGTAAAGAAAAATACATTTCAGTGTTTGAGTAAAGGAAAAAAAAACAATGCCACAGTGAGGCAGCAGAAAGAAATATTGAGCAACAGTCAAGGAAATGGATTTCAGGGAAGAAGGTGTTAAAGGAAAACAAGAAAGTAGAACGAGATAGGCTTCTGAATGGAATTATTGGACTATCCTGGTCAATTGTTTGGGAGAGGGCAAGTGGAAAGGCAGGCCTACATCTATGAAAGAAAATTTCAAGGATGGAGGTAGCAACTGTACACCCTGAGGAAGTTAATGAGATAGGGAGCAGCAAAGCCAAAAAGTAATTTAAACACAAGGATGAAATTCATAAACTGCAGGCACTGTTGGACAAAAAATATATATCAGCAAGGATGAGATGTTGGGAGGGCAAGACCAAATGTGGATGAACTTTCAGAGGAACTGAAGTTCACAAGAGTGCTGATAATATAAAGCCAAGTGGCATTGTAGACCATGAGGAGGATCAGAGGGGCTTCAGGGGAATATAGAAAGGTTACGCAACTGGACAAGGACATGGCAGGTGGGAATATAATTTGGAAAAATGTGAGGTTATTCATTTTGGATGAAAAAATAGAAAAGGCAGAGTTATTTTAAAGGCGAGAGGTTGAAAAGTGTTGGTGTTCAAAGAGATCTTTAGGTCCTTGTACAGAAATCAGTGATAGTTAACATGCTGATTCAGCAATCCATCAGGAAGACAAACAGTACATTGGCTTTTATTGCAAGAGAACCTGAGTACAAGAATAAAGATGTCTCGCTCCAATTATAAAGGGCCTTGGTGAGACCACATCTGAAATACTGTACACTCCATAGTCCTCTTGGATAGAAGGAGGAAGATGCAGAGTTGATGTTCCTCCAGGCTGGAGTGTCTAGAACCAGGCGTCTCAAATTAAGTCAACCATCCTAGTTTGAAATGAGAAGGAACTTCTTCACCCAGAAGCTAGCGAATCTTTGGAATTTTCAATCCAAGGGGACTATGGAGGCTTATTCTCCAAGTATAATAATGAAAAGAGTGCAAAATTTTTTTTTAGATATTAAGGGAATCAAAGTATTATGGCCTTGGTGCAGGAAGGTAGCACCAACATAAAGGTCTGCCATGGTCTTATTGAATGACAAAGCAGGCACATGGTGTTGAATGGTCTACTCTTGCTACCATTTCTCTCATTCTGAAGTTCTTATGTTTAGGAGGCCAGACAGCAGAACATTTGAATAATCGGGCTGAGAAATGACAGAGATGCAAGATTTCAGCAGAAATTCAATGAGATTCAGGAAAACAGATGTAGGCTGTCTTTGTAACAGTCTCAGATCAGGGCTGTATAAGGTGCTAAGATTGCTCAATAATAGCTCAAAATGATGATGGAATCAATAGCAGGGGTAAAAGCTAAATGTTTCTGTCTTACAAATCCATGCTGGAGGAAACTGCAGTTCATCCAGAGATATACAAGTGGTGTGAAAGCACAGAGCTGGGTAATGCCACCACAAACACTGGAAGATCAAAACTAGATCCCCAGTAACTGTAAGTGGGGTGTGTAAAGTACAGAAGCCAACTAAGTGGAACTAGATCATCTAGTGTGCAGCCTGAGAAGTCAAGGGGTAGGCATCACCAAGTTTAGGCGATCTAGAGGGAAAGGTAGAGGGATTCTGGAGAACGGGGGTCTAACTATCCCCTGACCTGTTGCAATTAAAAATCCTTTGGCCATTTTGTTTTCATCAAAAGTTTGTTTAAAAAAGTTATTTGTTAATAAGTGCCTTCTTGTAAGTTTGCCCAAGTTAGCTTCCCAAGTTTATGGCATGCTAGATTGTGGATTGGTAAGCAACAAATGGCAAAGTTCTTAAACACTTATATTTAATTTATAAGATGTATCTGCTTAGTGAGGCCACTTTATACTTCTGTATCTGAAAACTTTTTAAAATTTCATGTACCACCTTGAGAAATAGGCTTGTAAAGATTGCAAAACAGATTCCAGGAACCTGGGAACTAACAGTCACCTTGAAGAGAACCAGTATTGTTCTGTGCACTGGGACTCACTAAAAGGCAATTAAGTTTTTAATATGAATTTGTCAAACCATTCATCAATTTTGCATTCATAATTAATGCATTACTCCAGGAACAGAAACAGTGGCTGTCTTGTGAATCTTAATGTTTTGTGCATTTTACCACTGTGAAATAAAGCAGTTCACAACTGGAACCCAACTTTGTCTCACCCAGTTAACTTAATTTGATTGTGGAGAAACTGAACATATACGTGGATGACAAGTAAGATTTGGAAATCCAGTCCAAGTCACAGAAGTATTTCAATTTTGTATTAAGATCCACCACTGCATCAACAGATATGGATTTGGATGAAGCATTAATTTAATTTCTACCTTGACCAGCATGAGTTTCTGACCAATAATCAAATGCTATTAAATTTCATGTGACATAATAGTCTGAGAAATCGCCTCTTCAAAAAGAGTTTCCAGCTAAATTGTGATTTACAGAAAAAAAGCAGGCCAAATAAATGTAGAACATGAATATCTGATTACAAATACTATTTTCTACAGCATCTTTAAACATAGATGCCACCTTGAGTTTTGTTCTAAAATATGGACAGTGATCTAAGCTATTGTCAAACTACCAACGTTGTCTATTAAACAAATTGAAATTATCTTTGCATATTGCACCAACATGCAAATTACTTGGATAAAAAAAAATCTCTGGACATAAATTATGTTCAATTAAATTATTTGCTTCTGGATAAGTAATTATGATAATAATTTCTATGCTCTAGCTTAAATTTGATTAGTTCTAATAGTTTTGCTAAAATCAAATGTTGGCTAAGAATTTTTGAAAAGCTAAACCCAGTGGATAAATTTTACAATTCCTAATTATTTTGAGTAACAACAGTAAAATTTTAGGATACTCTAAGTGGCCAGGTGGGTATATGATTTCTAAAAACAGAATTGCTCAAGTTACTAAACCTGTGTTATTCCTTATGTTGAATAAACATTACAGAGAGGATGTTCTCTTTACCTACCCTCATCAAATCAGTATTACAATCCATTTAACAGGCTATGCAGAAATTTCTTGGACAGACATTAATTTCTTAGAAACAGGAGAGAAAAATGATTGGAAGAAAATCATTACTGCTAACAAGGATCAAGCTATCCATCAAGGTATTTCCTGTAAACAAAGATAATTACATCTGCCTGATCTCTACTAATGACCGATGTCTGTCACATTCAATTGTCTCAAAAACATAAAATGGTTTATATCCTTACATGCTATACATCACTCATTTAAAATAATGGCCAATTAACGCAGTCTGGTAAAACATCTCCTATTAGAAATCTTGTAATTGTGCCTTTTGTTTTACACTTAAGCTTATTAACGCTTTGTAAGTAATACTGATGACTTAATCTGTGCAAAACTAATAAAACTGCAGGTGCTAGAATCTGATACAAAAACAAAATGTCAGAAGAATTCAGCCAGTCAAACAGCATCTGTGGAAAGGGAAACCAGTTAATGGCTCAACTGGTTGTATCATTGCAAGAGGTTTTCAATACTTGAGGGTAGATTCTATTGCTACATTAATAGCTGACTTCATTGGCCCTGTAACTTCTTTTGCACTGAATTATGTTGACCATGCAAACAAATAGTTATGAAATCCTCACAGCTATTCTTTATGTATTAGCCTTGAAAATGCTGGCAAGCAATTCAGCAAAAGGTAATGATATTACAATAAACTCCAATTCTTTCTGCACACAATTGTCACTGAACACCCTAACTTCTACAGATGTGCTGTTGGAAGTATCCTCACTGGTTGCATCATGGTCTGGTATGGCATTTTGAATGTGCAGGAACACAAGAAGCCGCAGAGAGTTGTGGACTGTGCCCAATACATCATGGACACATCCCTCCCCACCATCGGTAGTGTCTACAGGAGGCTCTGCCTCAAGAAAGCAACATCCATCATCAAAGATTCCCACCATCCAGGCCACGTCATCTTCTCGCAGCTACCTTTGGGCAGGAGGTACAGAAGCCTGAAGTCCCACACTATCAGGTTCAAGAACTGCTACTTCCCTTCAACCATTCTGTTCTTGAACAAACCTGCACAACCATAATCACTAGTTTAGCAACACTATGACCACTTTGCACTAAAATGGACTTTTTTGTTCTAATTGCATTCTCTCTTCTAAAAATTGTGTATAACTTATGCTTTTCTTTTGAATGCTGCTTATGATGCTATGTGCCTGTGATGCTCCTACAAATAAGTTTTTCATTGCACCTATGCATACATGTACTTGTGCATATGACAATAAACTTGACTTTGACTTTCGTATGATGCATTTACCTTTGAATTATGATAAGAATTCTTATGACTGAACATTTATAACATATTTCCATAAGTTTCTCAGGAACCTATAATTTTTTAGAACCATAATAAATTATAAGTTTACAATAAATTATCAAATACCTTTCTATAGTGCACTTAAGCCCCTGAGATTCATATACTGGTAATTGCATTCTACAAAATTCAACATTTAAAAAAAAATGTGTTAGGCACTTCATACGTCTTTTTTTGGATTTCTTGTTTCCTGCAGTAAAACACTGAGCACATTTATATAGGCCCAAAATTCCTCACTGATTTCTCTTAATAGCTCTTTTGGATGGTATCCCATCCCAAGAGCGTCTGCAAAATAATCCAGAAATATCGCCTTTTTTTTTATCCACTAAGTATTGACCCTCATCTATCTGCTGCTCACATTCCAAAATGGAACTTCACTGCAAATAGAAAAAGAAAGGCAGTGCATAGTTTTGCAATTAGAAGTCGCCTCCTCAGTTAATTAACATTATTACATGTCTTTATTTAAATTGTGCAAGTTGCCTTTCAATATTTCACATTGTACCATTCATCCTGAACGGTCACTGTAGAGTGGAGGCTGAGGGAAAACCTGGTAGAGATTTATAAAATTATGAGAGACATAGATGGGGAAAAGATCCTGATTAGCTACCCTAAGGTAGAAATGTCAAACACCAGAGGACATGCTTTTAAGGTGGGGGGGAGGGGGGGGGGGTGTAGTTTAAAAGGTGACATAAGAGGCAAGTTTTTTTTTGTAATATATACCCAGAGAATGGTGGGTGCCTGGAATAGGTTACCAGGGGTAGTAGTGGAAGCAGGCAGTTTGGAGTTTGAGGCTTTTTAGATAGACACAAGAACATGAAGGGAATAGAGGGAAATGGATGATACAAAGGAGGACATTTAGTATAAATGAGCATCAAGGTTGGCACATCATGGGCCGAATGGCCTGTCCAGTGCTATACTATGTTCTGACAAAAGTGAGAAAAAAATTGGCTTATGCAGAATTTAGCTGTGCAAAAAAAAACTGTTAAGGCGTTTTGAATATTAGTTACATAGTTATTTAACACAGTGAGAGTGTTAGTCATCACTTTCCATGCAGTGCTTTTAGTTTTGGTTCTAGATAAGTAATGTATTTTTAAAGATCCAATTTTACTTCCCTGGTTTTACATACAGGCAACCCCTGTGTAACTCATCCTTACAGAATTCACAAATAACGACCCAAAAATGTGAGATGTGGAATAAAATTTGCTCTCACAGAATTTGTGAAATAAAGTAAATGAACAAAAAAAATTTTTTCAACTTGTGTTTCCTGATGCACGTGTAGACGACACAGCTTTGCAAATTGTGAAACGGACCGTTTTCTAGGATGCAACTCCACCCCACCACCCCCCACCTCCAAATTTGCGGGTGTTGCCAGTAACCAAATCAAGACAATTTTCCTTGTACAAGAGAGCCAAATGGTAACTATTTGTTAATCTTGCAGCAAATGAAAAGGCACCAATACAGGAAAACATCCTGTAAGCTTCACAAAAGCATAATAAAAAAAAACATTTGGGGTGGGAGAGCAAATTGGCTTTTCCTCAGATCTGCTCTCCTGTCCTCTGATATCTTCCATTTCAAAAGAGAGCAGCTACGCTCTGATCATTGCTGAAAGGCTTGGTCCAATGACTTTCCAACTGTAAATGTGTGGCTGACTGCTAATGGCTTCAAGCTTTTCCAATCTATAACTCTATTTTTAATTCTGAGATTTAATTATTCTAAAGACTAGGTGCTAATATTTTTGTTATGTGCTTTTAGGTTCTAGATGGTGATTTTCAGACATATGTTTCCCTTTGTATGTGATAGCTTCCAGTCATAGAGTTGTACAGCACAGAAATGGGCCCTTGAACCCAACTCACCCACAATGACAATGATGCCTACCTATACTAATCTTATTTGCCCACATTAGGACCATATCCTTCTACTCCTTTCCCATGCAAATGCCTGTCTAAATGGCTTTTAAATATTGTAATTCTATATGCCTCTACCACTTGCTCTGGCAGCTCATTCCATGTAACTCAATACCCTCTGTGAGAAAAATTTGCCCCCCAAATTTCTCCCCTTTCACCTTAAACCTATGCCTTCTAGTTTTAGACCTCCACCCTAGGAAAAGGACTCTCTATCCTAACTATGCCCCTCAATTTTATAAAACCTCTACAAGGTCACCCTTCAACTTCCTTAGTTCTAGTGTGAATAAACCCAGTTTATCTAATCTCTCTTTATAACTACAGCCCTCCATTCCAGACAACATCCTGGTGAATCTCTTCTGTACTCTCTCTATTTCTACCACATCCTTCCTGTGGTGTAGCAATCAGAAATGTAAACTCCAAGTACGGCCTGAACAATGTTTTGTACAGCTGCAACATGACATTCTAACTCAATGCCTTGGCCTATGAAAGCAAGTATGCCTTTACTACCCTATCCACATACAGTACGTTGCCATTTTCAGGGAGCAATAAACTTGCACCTAAAAGGTACTTCTGTACATCGATACTCCCAAGGTCCTGGCTTACACATTTGAAATCAGCTCTCTCCCAGTTTAATACCTTAAATCTAGGACCAACCTTATCTTTTTCCATGACTAACTTAAAACTCACTGAACTATGGTTGTTGTTGCCAAAGGTTCTTCCACAAATACTTCCACCACTTGCCCATCTTGATTCCTTAAGATAAGGTCAAGTACAGCCCCTTCTCTAGTGGGATACCCTACATATTGCTTCATAAATCCCTCTTATTTTACAAATTCCACTCTATCTAAGCCCATTATACTAAGGCAGCCCCAGTTAATGTTGGGAAAGTTAAAATCCCCCATTAATACAACCCTATTGTTTTTACACGCTAGAATTTGCCAACATATCTGCTCTTCTAATTCCTGCCGACTATTGAGACAGTATAACCCCATCAGCACCCCTCTCTTATTTCGAAGTTCCACCCATATAATCTCACTGGCCAATCCCTCCATGACATCCACTGAGCACTGCCGTAATGCTCTACCATCAGCAGTGGAACCCTGGTTCACCTTGTGTAACCCCCTGTCATACGTGAAAATTATGTATCCTTAGACATTGAGCTGTAAGTCCTACCCTTCCCTCAACCACATTTCGGTGCTTGCAACGATATCATAATCCCATGTGTTGACCCATGCTTTCAGCTCATCCATCTTACCTGCGAGGCCCCTTACTTCCCCAGTTGTCCATCTGCTACGCCCACTGGACTTGCCAGTTTTATTTTCATAGAGAGATCCAGCACGGAGACAAACCCTCTGGCCCACTGTGTTCTGACCATCAACAACCCCATTACTCTTACACCAATCCCATTTTATTCTCCCCACATTCCTATCAACTCCCCCCAGATTCTACTGGGGGGGCAATTAACCCACTGACCTGCACGTCATTGGAGTGTGGGAGGAAACCGGAGCACCTGGGGGAAATCTACTCAGTCACAGGGAGAACGTGCAAACTCCACACACACACACTGTTGGAGGTCGGGATCGAACCTGTTTCTCTGGAGTCATGAGGCAGTGACCCTACCCGATGCGCCATTGTGATGCCTTTTCTACATATGGTTCTGACTCCCCATCTGCTGCACTATCCTTCTGGGTCCCAACCCCTGTCTCACTAATTTAAACCATCCAGAGTAGCACTAACATACCTCCCTGCAAGGATATCGGTCGCTCTCCAGTTTACGTTCAACCCATCCATCTTGCACAGACCACTTCTGCCCTGGAAGACATCCCAATGATCCAAATACCCAAAATACCCATTGTTGAATTATGCATTTGAACAATTTCTGTTCAAATATCATGAAATTTATTTTTTATGTAACTGTTTTCTCCACAGATTGGCTTGTCCTTGGTAACATTCCTGATTAGGTTCCCTCTTTATCGAATGCCTTTGCTCAGTTTGCAAATATGACTGAGCTTAGAGAAACCAGATTCTTTTAATTATCTGTGTAATCCACTCTGATCTGTGATTCTTTGGCTTGTCATACAGTTGCAATGACACTCTATGCAAGAAACAACCCCTCATATTTCAATTTGCCACTTCATAGCATTTCAGACACACTATTGAGTTTAACAGTTTCAGACAATCATTCTGCTCCTTTCACTTGAACATCCTCTAGTTCCATTTTCAAGTCACTGACTTGAAATATTAATTGTTTCTCTACACAGATGCTGCCAGACCTGCTGAGTACTTCCAGTATTTTCACTTTTCTGTTTCAGACTTCCAGCACTGAAGTATGGTTACTGAAGTATGGCAAACGGAAGCATTTTGTTTTTAGCCTGTTTGTTTCCTTACCTGACTGATTATCATTCCTTTTGGTCTTGCACCATCATTCCCTTTTATCACATTATCTCTTTCTTTTGGTTCTTTCCTCACACCTTTATTCAGTTTGCAAACATGACAGCTTACAGAGGCCAGTTTCTTTTAACCATCTGCCTAACCCACTCTGAACTGTGTTTGCTTGGCTTGCTACACTGTTCCTATGAGGCTCTATGCATAAAAAGCTTTTCTAATTCTGATGACCTGAAAAATCTCTCCCTCCACAAATAATGCTGAGCAGCTTCTGTTTCTATTTCAGGAGAATGTCTTTTTTGATGAAGACTATATTGATATTCAAATCCCCCACCCATTATCAAATGCATTATTAAGATATCCTTAAGGGTAAAAGGATCAACAATGGTCTGCTTAAATTAAAATTCAAAGGGCAAGGGTTACTGAAGTATGGCAAAAGGTGGTTGAACTTTCAAAACATGTGGTTGACTATTCAGATGGAAGTCTAGATCCCTGTATAATCAACCAACAGGATTAGAAAAATTAGGAAGAGTTTAAACCCTTGTCCATTACATACACATACAGGCCCAGAATTATAGCTGTGTAAAATTACTACTGAAAAGCATAGGTTTAACATATGTTGATTTTTAACATGAAATGTTAGTGATCTTCAAAAGGTTCAATTTTTTATTCAATGTCATTTTGGGCTACAACATGAGTTTTAAAAATGCAAAATAATCCAAACCATATTGATGGTTCTTGAACTGTTTGATTCTAAACAGATGCCATTGTAAAACAATTTAACAGTTAACAAGTATGATGTTAGATTTTTCCAAAATCTAATTAAGGGAAGGTTTTTTTCTAGTTATTCTTTCAGAAATCTGCTTAAATTGGAGCAATTAATATTCTGAATGATTTTTAAAATTATTTTTCTGGGAAAGGTGAGAGATCTGAAGTTAAAACTTCATTTGTAGTAACGATTTCAGCTTCCTCCCTACTGAAGCAATGATTGAGATACTGTCTCTTTCAGTCTCAAGTTTCTTCACCCAAAATTGTTGTGAAACAGAATTGGTTGGCATCTGCCCTGAAACACTTGAATATTTCTTATTTGGTACTCAGGTGGTCTAGAGTTATGGCTGCAGTATGCAATAACAAATCAGATTAGATGACATCTCCATTCCCTCTAAGGGAATTCAGGCAGACCGGAATGTAAATCATCAGTAAACAAATTATCACAGCTCATAACTTAGTTTTAAACCCATGAAGTCTAGCATTACTAAAATTTAAGAAGACATAGCCAGAAAAAAGATTGACTCCTTCAATAAATTGTGGTTAATCAAGATAAAAATAAAAAAACAATTGTTCCTTTTTAAACACAAGACACTTCAATCACATAGTTGAAAAAATAATCTGATAATAAATTAAGTAGATATCAACATTTGTTGCATTAAGCCTAGTCTGTATAAATTTTGAATTTTAAGAAACATGCAACTATTGACATTCATTAGTGAATGGAATGAAATCTAGCTTTATTCCAGAAAATTCAGTCAAAATTCCAAAAGCCCAGTTGCATTATATAGTAAAGCCATTGCCATTTACATTTCAGCAACTATTTTGAATAGTAAACTGATATCATAGCATGGTAACTTTTCCCCAAAATTCCACATCACACACTGAACCTAGCCTGATAGAAGTTCAGGCATCAATATCCTGCACGTGGATCTTTTAAGGATTTATCTGCATCTTCCAACCCTGAATGATGAATTAAACAATTCAAGATTTTTCAAGAGGAACTAGAACTGAGCTATTGGGATAAATTGAAACAGTCCAATGAGAATCAAAGTAAACAATTTGTGACTTTGATTTCCTTACAAAAAACTGTTTGAATCTGCTGCTATTCCAATTTGCATCTCAGAACTGTTGCTAATCTTTTGCAATAGATATCACTGTGTAACTTTTACTGTTTGACTAGATACAAGAATGGGTGTTCATCAGCAGCTGTTAAAACTCCATGTTTAATTACAGTACACTGAATAATGGAGGCGCTTCTTTCACAAACCAGCTTAAAAAATTTTTCATGAAAATTATCAAGCAAGCACTTTCATTTATAACTGGCAAACAAAAATGCAGTGATTCTTTCATCTATACCTGTAAATAGCTTCATTGCTACTGTTACTGTTAAAGAAATCAAAAATGTAATTAAATGTGAAATAAATTGGCAAAATTGAAGGTATTGAAATAAGAGGAAAATTGAAGATCAAGCTAGAAAAGCTGTTGCCTCACAGCTCCAGTAACCCTGATGCAATTCATACTTCTGGTGCTGTGTGGTTTGCAAGTTGTCTCTATTACATTGTGGGTTTCACCCAGATGTGCTGATTTCATTTGACATGCCGAAGTCCTGTGAATTGGTGGGTTAATTCACCACTGTATATTGCCCCTAGTGTGTAGGTAAGTGGTAGAATTTGGAGGATATTGATGGGAATTTGGGGAGAATAGGTTATAGGGAAAATTTATTGGGAGAACGAGATTGCACTGTGAGCCATCATAGACTCAATGGGCCGAAATGGCCTCCTATTTTGAAAGGAAACATGGAAAATTTCAAATTGAATAGACAATCTCACTAGAATGACCCTGGATATCGAGGGGCTGCTTTATGAGGAAAGGCTGAACAATATTCATTGAAATTTAGAAGAATGAGAGGCAATCTTATTGAGACATATAAGATTCTTAAGGGGTTTGACAGGGTAAACGCTGGAAGAATTTCAGAATAAAGGGCTTCCATTTGTGAGATAAGAATGAATTTCTTCTCAAAAAAACACTGTGTATCTTTGGAATTTGTTGTCTGAGAAAGGCCTGGAAGCTGAATCCTTGAATACATTCAAAGCTGATAGAGATTGATTCCCTTGCTGATTAAAAATCTGAGTTTATATTGATTTGGCAGGAAAGTAGACTTAAGGAATGGATGTTTGATCAACTATGATACTATTGAATGGCAGAGCTGACTCGAAGGACTAAGTAGCCTACTCTTGTTTCTATTTCATATAGTCTTACGCATCCTTCATGTTCACATGGAGTCAGGCTATGTTTTCTTTATGTTTCATTTCAAAGTAATCAAATGCCCAATTCATTGATATTAACTCACATTAGCAGTTTGTCTGAAACAACACAATTTCTGTCTCTATTTGATTTATGTATTCATCATAACAGTATATGAGAGAGTAAAAAGAGTTTTTGAGACTGTTAGAAAGAGTAGTAAAGACAATGCGTAAACTCCGAGGAAATAGAATGTGTAAAAAATTTGCAAACATCAGTAAGTGCAGTATATTCCAAATTAACAAATTCCAAATGTAATATCTTAAGAGGTACTACACATATAACCTCTTTTAATAACTGATTATTTTTGATTGAGTTTGGCAACACAGCTCTTTTTGATATGTGTTGCCAACTCTGCTCTAAAATAACCCAATAAGCTATATTGTGTAATACTGTGATTTGTGCAGCCTCTTGTGCTTGAAATGTTTCTTGAGTTGTTTCCCAGAAAATAGCTTAAGTGAAATGCAAGTACTCTTACTACAGTCGCTACCAGAATTCTTTTACTCAGTTTAGATGATTGAATTAAGACCAGAGAACACTTCAAAAGCAAGACAATGAAGGTCATTAATATGAGTTGCTAAATCAATGATTAAACATTTAAAAATATTCCTTACTGAATTCCAATAAGAAAGAGCCACTAAATGTTATAAAAATTGGATCAATAAAGCATGACCAGCAAGGTGTTATGAATTATTTTCTAGGGAGACTAGAATGAAATCTTGCTGACTGATGTCAGCAGTTTCAATTGTAACCGTAGGCCAGGTCCAATATGATCTCGGCCTTTAACTAATACCACCCTACCATCCATTCTCCACCCCAAATAACCTCATTAATTGAGATTACCTTTTTTTTGCCCGGCCCATGGCCTTTGTTGGGCAAGAAGTCTGCTTTACGTATCACTACTCAGGCTAAATGAGTTAGTTGGCCTCAATGTCTGTGTTTGGAGTATAATTACAGTAGACAATTCAGTACTACAATACTTTGCATATAAAACAGAAAATATGATGTATAAAATGCATAAGAATCTGGGTGCATTCCATTCCTGAATTACAGCTTTAAAAATATTATCTCACTCTTCAATAATTAAACACATTATCACTTCACCAAGCACACACATTCTGCCTCTAGGTAATCACATTAACATTTCAAAGTACAGTCACTAAGATTAAACTACAGCTCAGTGAAAAAGTTACCTGATACCATTAAATAAAACCTAGTACGTTCATTAAATTTTGAGTGCTATTCAGTCCATAAATATAATTCAAAAACACATCATCACCCAAATAATGACAATACACTCACACAATACACTCATCAAATTGTAAATTAATGCTTGCCAAGTGTACAATACCAACTTCAGCATATATTTTTCAATATGGAATAAAATATATTTTTGTTGTAGCAGTAGAAAACTATTCAATAGAATGCTTTAAGGTTGTCTAAGCGTCAAGGGTCCCTTAAATTCAAACTAATTAAGCTATAAAAGGTCTGCAGAAACAGACTATGACAGACTGTCTGGGAAGGAAAATACACAAAAAAGGAATTCCATCATGGATACATGTCCAGAATTTCACTAGTTAGTGCTTGAGATATACACATTCATTCCTATTGGAAAACATATCAACTAGCACCACCATGTGGTAGAATGAGGAATGGCTGTATAATAAGTATCATAAAAGTATCTTCATTGCCATTTCAAACCATGGTTTACCATAATTCAAAATAATTCAAAATTCTATACCTGAATAAAATAAATCCAAGTGATTCTACAGCTGCACGTCTGACATCATCATTGACATCACTCACCTGAAAGAGCAAGGAAAAATCTTGAATTCTGAGGTGTCCTTTTAATAATGTTAACTATCACTTTCTACTAAGTGATACTAGTTTCAGAAATAAATGTTGGTGGTTGAAATAAAGCCAATTCCACCTTACAAATAAGCTTTCCTCTCAAGTCTACATTGTGTACAGGAGTTTGCAAACCTGTGGATTGATTGCATTGTGTTGCCTAAAGTTATCAATTATATTCTAAAGCGAGTGCAAATTTGGTTTTATGTGGTAGCACAATCAAAGAATCCAGAGAATGCTCATGAAATGCATATTAAGTGAAGAATCATGGCAGCTCAATTTCACAGTACTTTATTATTCAAATGGCAACTCTACTTCAAACTAATTTTTGCTCTCCTCACCCTAAAATACTTGCCACTCCCTCTGATATGGAAGGATTAAATAGCTTGATAATCCTATTGTCAGCAATTCATAAGGTTGGGGTTTCAACCCCTATTCCAGAGATTCAAACGCTTTATCTAAGCAGACATTAAAGATCAGAGAAGTGTTGTTGGTTTTGCCTTTCAGAAAAGATCCAAAAGATTCAGAAGCATGTTTACAATATCAATTACATTATGAGATCATTTATTTCATTTTATGGGCTTTGCATGCAAAGTAGCAAACTTGAATGCCTGAATCATAGTTGCTGTATTACAAAAAGTAATTAAATGACAAACATTTTCAGGCATCCTGAGGGTATCAAAGATCTTCTACAAGGCCGGCCCCACAAATTCTAGTTTTGTGATGTCCCTCCTTCTGAAATCCTGATATTTGCCACAAGAATCCAATATAATGAATGCAACTGCTCAGTATGAAATTTGAATTTCCAAACAATGTTTTAGCTTGGTAATCCATTGATTAATTATACTTAAGGAAACTTGGAACATTTAAATCTGCATGATGAAAATGTAAACAGTAGCTATACAAATTATTTAAAATAAATTAAGTTTTTATTTTTAGGCTCATTTATCTGTGATTATAAGAACTCAAATTAAAATTGACTCCACAATATAAATTATAGGAGTGAACAGTGGTAGTGAGAGCAAGAGTGAACGAGGTCAGATCTACTTCTCCAGTGATGCATTTGGAAAATGCAAGTGCATGGATGTCGTGCAAGGATAGGATTACGTTCAGTGACTATGCTTTCCACTGATACACCAGAGTGCTGAAGGAGAGCTGACCACAATGGAAAACTCTCTTTCAAGTGCCATTAAACTCTCAGATTTCCAATTGTTGGAGAATTCTCCTCATATCCTGGCCAGTTTTATCTCTAAATTAATATCCCTAAAAGCTGATTATTTGGCCAATATCACTGAAAAAATTAAGCTCAATTCCTACATGATTACAACTCTGACCATAATAGCAAATGACTATTTTTAAGCAAGTGTTTTGTGATGCCCTGATGTTATGAAAAATATTGTGCAAATAAAAGATATTCTTCTCTTTCTTTTAAATGATATATATAAGTGCTCACTAGGACACTGCTGTTATCCTCATATTCATACTCTAATACAGGTCAGCATCCAGGGTAAGTGGTGCAAGATGATAAATCACCTTGCAAATGAAATAAAACAAATGAAAACAAAATAATGTTTCTTCTTACAGCAACATGCAGTAGTCTTCTGATTGCCTTATTATTTCCAGAACCACAATATGCCATTGCAACACTGTACATTCCAGAACGTCTGAGAATGGGGTCCTGTTCACATCAGAAAAGACACCAATTATGAAATGTAAGCTTTTACAACACTAGCTGATTAAAATGTGCTAGAATAAACTTTTCCTGCTAATCGTCATTTCTGTTCTTCTGTAAGGTTTCCCAGTCTTTATCATCCACGATTTTTCTAAATAATTTTTCAAGCAGTTATAATTTTGGATCATTTCGTTAACCTTCCATTCTTTGAGTGACAAGCTAAATCATTAATCATTAGAGAACTTTGAAGACATTAGTAACTGAACCAATTTATCTTTTTTTTTAAAATGAGGTTATCAGTTCTCCAAAATCTGGGCATTGCTGGTAAGGCCAGCAATTATTGCCCACCCCCAACTGCCCTTGAGAAGGTGGTGTTCAGTTGCCACCTTGAACCGCCGCACTTTTCGTGAATGTACTCCCAGAGTGCTGTTCGGTAGTGAGTTCCAGAATTACAATTCAGCAACATTGAAGAACTGACAATTATAGTTCCACGTCAGGTTGTGTGCTACTTGGATGGGAACCTGCAAGTGGTGGCGTTCCCATGCATTTGCTGCTCTCGCACTTTTTGGTGATAGAAGTCATAGGTTTGGAAGGTGCTGTCAGAGTTGCCTGGACAAGTAATTGTAGTCCATTTTTTTTTATATAGAACACACTGTATGCTAGTGATGGAGGGAATGAATGTTTAGGGTGATTGACAGAATTCCAATCAAGCAGGCTGCTTTGTCCTGCATGGGACCGAGCTTCTTGAGAATTGTACAAATCCAGCCAAAGAGAGAGCTTTATACTGGCCGGTGCCTTGGTATGTTAGGAGGTGTGGCACTCACCACTGGATACCTAGCCTCTTGTAGCCATGGAATTTTATGTGGCTGTTCCACTTGGGTTTCTGGTCAATGATAATCACCAGGATACTGTTGGTGGGGGTCTCAGTGATGGCAACACCACTGAATCTCAAGGGTAGGTGGAAGACCGTCTCGTCTGGCATTTCTGAGACACAAATTTTTCTTGCCACATATTAGCCATGCCTAAAGTTGTCTAGGTCTTGCTGTATGGAGGTATTCAACGTTTCATTTGCTAATGAGTTGAAAATCAAATTGAACATTGTGCAATTGTCAGTGAACATTCCCACTTCTGACCCATGATGAGAGGACATTGATGAAGCAGCTGAAGATGGTTGGTCTGAGGACAGTGCCCTCAGCAATGCCTGCAGCAAAGTTCTATGCCTGGAATGATTAATCTCCTACAATAACTATCTTCCTTTTTGTGAGATAAGACTCCAACCATCAGAATGTTTTCCCTCTACTGCATATTAACTTTAGGTTTAGCAACCTGCCTTGATGTCAATAGCACTTTCATCTCACCTTGTGAATTCAGTTCTGTCAATTTTTGAGGCAAGGCTTGTGAAAAGGTCCTGGCGAAACATAAACTAATTATTGGCAAGTACGTTATTAGTAAGTACTGCCTGATAGAATTATGGATGACAGCTCCCATCACTTTGCCAATGATTGGAAAGTGTCTCAATAGGCTGTATTTAGCCAGAATGAACTTGCCTTACTTATTGTAAACAGGACATACCTGGGCAATTTTCTACATTGTTTGGTAAATTTCAGTGTGCAACTATTCTAGAACAGGTAGGCTGGAGGTATAGCTACTTCTGGAGTGCAAGTCTTCAGCAGTGCAGCTGGAATGATGTGTGGTACTATAATCTTTGTAACCAGTGCTCTCACCTACTTCTTGATATCACATGGAAAGAATCAACTTGCTTAAAGACTTGCCCAAGATGCATCATCTATATGACACTTTTGGCTGAATATGGTTGCAAAGGCTTTAGCCTCTTCTCTACCATTCACATGCTAGCCCTGCCTTCACTGAGGTTTGGGAATGTTCTTGAAGCCTCCTCCTCCTACTAGCTGTTTAACTGGCCACCACCTTTCAGGATTAGATGTGGTATAATTGTAGAGTTTTGATCTGATCTGGTGGATTCGAGATTGCTTAGCTCTGTCTATTGTTTGCTGTTTAGCATGCATATGGCTTTGCACTGCAGCATCCAGCATCATAAAATGTTCCCAAGAATTATTTCCAATGAATTGTGTTACTAACCAAGTATACCAATATGTAATTTATCTTAATGCATTAAAGATACTCAACCTCAACTTAGTCTGGAATTTTACTAACTGGCATGAAACCACCCTATAACTATCAACATAGAAATTGTAGCTCAGGTGGAACAAAGTTTCACGTTTTAATTTATTTTTATAATGATTGCCTGAAATGGAAGATTCATCTCACTTCCCTAAATGTATAGGAAGTGCAGTTTTTATTTAAAGAATAATACAAAAGGAAAATGCTCAACTAATATTGGTCATGGTGTATCGTGGCCACCAATTTACCAATACCACTCTCTTTTATCACGTGCTATACTTTTCTCCCAATGTCACCCAGGAATGAATTTCACTCCTCTACTTATTCTTCATTTAGTCGTAAACTGCACTGCCTTACTGTCACCTGATAAACTACCACAAGCTAAGAGTCTCAAATAAAGTTATGTATATTATGAACATAACTCAATTCTAAAACTACTTGATTTTTTTCTTCACAGGATATGGGCATTGCAAACAAGGACATCATGTGCGGCCCACCCCAACTCTCCCTTGATGGGAGTTACAGTAAGTGTTAACCAACTTTCTATGCCATATATCAGCTAGCTAAGAATGGCAGATTTCCTTCCTCAAAAACTAGAGAACAAGATGGATTTAAATGATATACTGGCAGCTCCATGGTCACCATTACTGATACCAACTTGAAGTTCTTAATTAATTAACTAAAATTAAATTCCACCAGCAATGAGACATGAACTCTTATTCTTCTGATCAAAATTACTAGATTATTCAACCACCATTCTACCATGCCCCTACGAAGATACTAAACTACTAGACTTAAAGCTTGGATGTGAATATATATACATGGACATTATTAAGCTAATTATTTTATGAAAATTATAAAGAGCACTACTATACATGCTAAAATGCACAACCCATTAAGAGTTTCCTGCACCATACCTTTTGATAGACGTCTAACAAAAAACAAATTAGATGAAAGTGCTTTGGTGGGAAATTTCCAAGTTAACCTTACCTTGTCTCTACAAAGACTCTCAATGAGAGCATCTGCTTCTTCCATTCTGCCATACATCACCATAGCAATGCCTACAGCCAAGCCACGAAGAATCTTCTCATGCTGGGTCTCCTGAGCATAACCCACCATATCCTCAATTGCTTGAGCTGACTTGGATCCTAGCATGACCAATCCCAGTGCCAGACCAGCTGCCTCACCTGCAAAGATCAGGAAAATCAACAAACATCGTAAATAAAAATCACAATAGCACTACTGTAACTTTTAAACTATATACATAGGAAAATAATCCATTCCACCCAACTAAATTGCTTGGTATAGTCCTAAGTCTACTCATTCTTCAGAGTAGCTTTTCTAAAATAGGATTAAATTGCTTATACAGTGAAGGACTGAAAGCTTAGCATTCTAACCTCTAATTCAGGATGCTGTGACTTTGAGTGACGATCTAGAGCCCCAGGTACAAAATTATCAGTACAGCCACAGAGGGAATATTATGCTGTTGGAGAGGCCATCCTTCAGAAGAAACGTTAACCCAAAGGCTACATCTAGTCTCTCATGTGATGTTAAAGAACCTATGCTACTACAGTAAAATTCCAATAATTGGTCTTTTTTTTTGGAAATCCTGATAGTTCTGTAACTGGCTTTCTAGGTTCTACTTCTCACGATCTCTTTAGCTCACCGTATCCCGTTTCCCAAGCTCCCTTTGTGCTCAGTGTGCCCCCTTTCTAAGGTTCTCTTTAAGCTCACCATGCCCAATTTCCTGTGCTCACTGTGCCCTGTTTACCACCTTCCCTTTGAAGCAATTGAGGCCTCATATCCAGTGCTTCCTTTGAAAATACTGGGCCCTGTTTCCCACACGCATTTCAAACTCACCAGGGGCCTGTTTCCCATGCTCCCTTTAAAGTTACTGGTTTACTTCCTGTGCTCTCTTGAAACTCAGCCAGTTCTGGAAAATTTATTATACTACTGTTTAATATCTTAAAAAAATGAATTCAAAGTATTTTGAGGACTAATATCCAAAAATCAGGAAAATATGATCATTAATAACTGAAGTCCTGAGTGTGCTGCATTATCACAGTTTTACTGTATTTTGAAAGACAGCAGGAGAGTCCTCCCCTTTGTCTGTTCTAATATTTAACAATCATTACTGAAAAAAAATCTGGGCATTGTCATTTTGAAATTTATGGGAGCTTACTCTGCACAAATTGACATTGTGATCAAAGCTACTATTTGGGAATGAAATTGTAAGCTTGAAAACAGCCTAGTTATAATGCAAGTTAAAAAAAGAACTGTATTCTGAATAAAAATCCAAGTAAATGATTTAATATTTGCAATCATTCCCAAGGAATTTTACACCTACAGTACATTAAGAGCAAGAGGATAATTAGGGAAGGGGTAGGGCCACTCAAGGATAAAGGCGGGAACATGTGCTAGGAGGCAGAGGATGCGGGCAAAGTCCTAAATGAGTATTTTGCATCAATATTTACCAAGGAGAAGGACATGGAGGATAGTGAGATCAGTGTGGAGCGTGCTAATATGCTAGGGCATTTTGAGATAAAGGCGGTGGCAGTGTTGAGTCTTTTAAAGAACATAAATGTGGTTAAGTCCCCAGGGCCTGGTGGGATATATCCCAGGTTATTGAGAAATGCAAGAAATGAGATTGCTGGCCAAGATCTTCACGTCCTCTCTAGCTACAGGCAAGGTCAAGGAGGACTGGCAAGTAGCTAATGTTGTTCTGCTGTTTAAGAAGAGGAATAGGTATAATCCTGGTAACTACAGACCAGTGAGTCTCACATCAGTGGTAGGGCAGTTTTGGAGAGCCATGGCTTAATGAGCGACAGTCATCATGGCTTTGTGCAGGGCAAGTCATATTTTACTAAATTGAGTTTTTCAAGGAGGTGACGAAGCTGATTGATGAGGGTAAAGCTATGGATGTTGTCTACATGGATTTTAGTAAGGCATTTGACAAGGTCCCATATGGTAGGCTCATCTAGAAGATGGAGATGCATGGAATCCACAGTGACTTGGTGTTTTGGATTCAGAATTGGCTTGCCCACAGAAGATGGAGAGTAGTGATTGATGCGACTTATTCTAGCTGAAGGTCTGTGACTCATGGTGTTCCACAGGGATCTGTACTGGTGTTTGTGATATATATTTGATTTTGATGAAAACATGGATGGGTTAGTAAGTTCACAGATGATACAAAGATTGGTGGCATTGTGGATAGTGTAGTATATTGCCAAAGGATATCGCAGGATATATATCAGTTGCAGATATAGGTGGAGAAATGGCAGATGGAGTTTAATCCAGACAAAGTTGCACTTTGAAAGATCAAATGTAAGAGACAGTACACAATTAATGGCAGGACCCTTAACAGCGTTGATGCACAGAGGGATCTTGGGTCCAAGTCCATAGCTCCCTGAAAGTGGCTGCACAAGTTGATAGGGTGGTAATGAAGGTGCACGGCATGCTTTATTAGTCAAGGCACTGAGTTCAAGAGTCAGGAAATTATGCTGCAGGTTTATAAAACTCTGGCTAGGTTACATCTGGAGTAATGCATTCAATATCATCTTATTATAGGAAAGATGTGGAGGCTTTAGAGAGGGTGCAGAAGAGGTTTACCAGGATGCTGCCTGAATTAGAGGGCATGTGCTATGAGGAGAGGTTGGGCAAACTTGGGTTGTTTTCTCTAGAGCAGTGGAGACTGAAGGGAGACCCGATACTAAGATGATTTTTTTTTCATATTTTGGAATAAGAGAGAAGAGGAAGAATAAGAGGAGAATTCAGGGTCATTAGAATGGAAGTCAAAAGACATTTAGTCATGCAATGGTTAATGTTACAAACTCTGCACAAATTACTACTTTATTTGGGACTGGTGTTTTTCTCTTCCGTACCAGTAACTGCGTCATCTTGATATAGATTTGTTTTGAGCAGATCATAGACATCCTGTCGAGCAGTACCCAGCGCAGCCAAACCAAGACCAAGGCATCCACCATGACGTACAATCTACATGTAAAAAGATATGTCAAAATCTACTCTTAAACATAGACAAGTAAAAGGCAAACTAGATATTTTTTGCAATTTAGTCTAGAGACAAACGTTTACAAGAGATGCTAAACTTATGACAACTGGCAACTTAAACTAAACAATTAACAATGGAAATATATTCCATTAGCAAGTGAAAAAAATTGAGCCTCATGCCTGTGCTGAGATCATTTTGACCAAGTTGACATAGCAGTTCAGAAATATTAATTCAAGTCAAAACAATTATTATATGTTTGCTACTAAAAATAGGCCAAAAGAGAATTAATTCTCAACTGGTAAAATGAATTACATATACCACTGTTGACACATAAAGGCACCTGTGTGTTAATAACCAACACCTGGACTACTATAAAGCCAAATGAATGAGGTTTATTGGGACTGATGTGTTTCCACGAAGACTTTCGCCTGAGTGCAGCATCCGTGGAATATGGACTCTACAAAGGACTTTTGGAAGATAAAATAAATGGTGGCAGAATTAAATAAGTTGATTTAATTACGTAAATATACTAATACAAGCATGGCAGGCTAGGTGATATGTTGCAGCTATGGGTACGTGGGAGCTGATGAAAACCAATGGAATTCATGGCAATCAGATCTGTAGCTCAAGGAACACTGGCTCAGAATGAGAGATTTGGACATTGTGATGCAGTGTCAAATGGAAGCAGGATTACCTGGACACTGTTCCAGAAGGCAATTAGTCCTTAGATTAAGCATTGTGTAGTCATTTCATCAAGCAGAACAGGATAGTGTGACTACAAGTAAGGACGGTATAGAGATCTATGAGATAGCACTAAGGGCTTCAGCCTGTGTGGATAAGAGACCATAGGGTGGATGGGCAAGCTGACTACAGCACTATGGTAAAGGAAGCCACTGAAACTAGGGGAGTGTAGAGGAACGCAGTGGTTACTGGGGACTTTTAGAGAAATAGACACTATTCTTTGCATCTATGGATGAGAGTCCCAAGGGCTGTGTTGTGTGTTCATGCCCATTTAAAGGTTAAGAACATCTCCTTGGGGGGCTCAAAAGGAATTTGCGGAGGGAAGGAAAGATCCATTTGCCATAGTTCAAATGGGAAGCAACAAAGTAAATAGGACAAAGGTGGTCTTCTGTTGAAGGCATAAACAAAAGTTATACGAAGTTGATAACCTCGTAATTGTTACCTAAGTCACATACAAATTGGCTCAGTGTAAGTAAAATCAGAGTGCTGAGAGTATGGCTGAATGATAGGCATGGGAGAGATAGGTTTCAATTCATGCAGCGTGATAGGACAGCTTTGCTGGCAGGGATCTGATGGGCTGAAGGACTCCCTGTGTTCCATAAAGTGAAATATACAGAGTCTGTCAAGAAAGGACAGTTCATACAAATGTAAGTGTACACCTTAGTGATCTTAATAAAATGCACAAAATTCTAAATGGACTTGACAAGGTAGATACGGAGTTAATGTTTCCCCTGGCTAGTCACTTAAGGGGGCTATTGTCTCAGAATAAAGGGTCAGCCATTCAGGGCAAGAAAGAATATCTCCACCCAGAGGCTGGTGAATCTCTGGAATTCACTACACAAGAGGATGAGAGACTTAGGTTGTTGCATATATTTGGGACCAAATTAAACATTTTTAGATACTGAGGGAAGCATGGGATACGAGGTTAGCGCTGAGGTACAACTTCAGCTACGTTCTTACTGAATGACAGAGCAAGCATGAAGGGCCAAATAAGGTACACTATTGATGTTGTTATAATTGTGTCCAGGTTAAAATTCTGATCTCAAAAGTTCACATAAATACATTTAGCACTCACATCATTACTTGCATTCTTCAGCTGGTTGAGCAAATATTCTATGATGTCACCACCATGATTTGCATGGATGAGACCAAGGGCATACAGACCACCCCCTTCCTGATAAGCTGAGCCGGGTGAGGAATCCTTGGGCAAGTATGTGGCCATTAACTGCAATGCTTCCTTTTCATGACCCTTGGAAAGAAACAGAATTTCACAGTATAGATTTCAGTAAAATGCAAACTACAATCTGTAATCGTTCACAGAAAATCTTCCTAGGAGTACAAAGAACAACTGCTTTCTTGAACAAATTATACAATGATATTATCGGTACACCAATAGGTGACATGACTTTAAATGACAAAATGCATGTGTATAGGGAGAAGTGATAATGCAAGTAACCAATGCCAAATCTATAGTTTTGTACCAACAAGATAAAATCCAAAAACATACAAGACTCAAGAGAAAAGACAGTTGTAATATTAGATACAATTTCATTGAAAGTGCAAAAATAGTGCAAAAAAATGCAGGGTAGATTCACCCGATTACCAAATATTAGAGATTGCAATAATGAAGAAATTCAGGAAATGTGTCACTCTACACTAAAATTTTTTTGGCAAGTCTAATCCCTTAGGTCATTCATGATCACGTTTAATTGCTTCAACTAGCTGGTGATACAAGGGTTTAAACCCACTATAACTCACAAACAATTATAAAGAAAGTTAGGAAGAAAATCATAAAGGGTCAACTGACTGCAATTCTGCGCAAAAGTATTTTGAACTTTGGGAGTTTATCACTATTTTTGCTGTAGAATAAATGACACTCGCTTAAAAGGATTTGTGAAGTGAATATCAGAGAGGTTAGACAGCTCATGCTCAGATTTAATGGGCTACCTGTGTACTGCAACAGTCTATAAATCAAAGAAAATGACTTATATGAAAGTACACCCAACTCGTTACCAGATATTCCTCAGAATTTTACTGACCAAACCAGACCACAAGAGGATAACAAATGTTTTTACTTGGATAAGTAATTTAAAAAGAACAGAAAGCTCAGGTGATGGCAGGAGTAATGCTGCACTAATCAGTGCATCTGTGTGACAGCAAGCAACACAAATTCATGAAGGTGGCTGGTAACACCCTACAATTGTATATTACATACAAATAAAAGATGAAAAACAATCAATCCTTCCGATCTTTACCAGTAGATAAATATGGGTACACTGTTTCAAGATTTTAATATTCTTCATCACAGCAATGCTTGCAACTTTAAATAACAATCAAAATCTGAACTGTAAGGAAATTGGCTCCATAGTGGCATAACAGGTAAAATATAATGCAATACTGAGCCAGGCACACATCAGCAAGGTACAAGGTTTCTAATCTTGACCCTAGTAGAAGCACAGTTAACTTCACTTTATCATGACTCAAAAAAGGAAAATTTTCCATGTTTCTAGCTCCTAATCCCTTCTGAAAAGTGTATGTGGACTTCTCCAGAGAATATCATTGAAGTAAACCAATAATTTACAATAATGTATCAAACAACTGCAGCATGCAACTTACTGGGAATCTAGAGAAAGCTAATTCTAGTTATTTTTTATATGCTCTCAATCTCTTTAATTACTAAATGGCAAGATAATATTGTCATATCTACTGGTACTTTGAGGCTATGCGAACTGCTTTTGGCTAGAATTGCTGTAAATTATTAAAATGGTCTCCACATAGTCAATTTGTGCTAATCAGTATTTTCAGACAATGATTAGCAATGATGACCCATTTCTAAAGATATTTTTGATACCCATTGCGAAAGTTCATATTCTCTAGGGCATGGTACCACGCTTATCCATTGAATCATACATCAACATGATGAACTGCCTTCAGGAGAGTTCAGAAAATTAGAAGCAAACTGAATAAAAGTGATCGCATGGAAACTGAAATCTGGAATATTACTGAATCATTGCGTACACACTACTTATATTCTTGCCTTCATCTAGTTGTATTTAACTATGCCACATGACATTGCTCTCCACTGGAATAAGTTGCTCATTCTACAAAATGACTACATAGGAACAAGAGTTCTTTTTGGAAGCATCTCCTGTTTGAAATTCCATTTTCTCATAGCTATATTAACAGGTTTCATTATCTTAATAACTTTGTAAAGATTGAGTACTTCACAGTGCCTGCCTTTCAAATGGTACAATCATGTTGCTGTTTTTAACTTCCTGCTTATATCTGCAATACACTGTTCCAGAAGAGTTGGACTTGCTGTCTGTGGCTACTAATTAGAATGAGAAGTTTAATTGCAAGACCCATTTATACTTAACTGCATTCCAGAAACATCCATTTACTTTTACCAATTTGAATTTGGTCAGAACTAAACAAACAAAAACCCGAATCACGAAAGCATAAATATAAAAAAAATTCCTACGAACTGTATATAGTGAATCTCCTGTAATTAGAAAAAAAACAGAAATATTGCAGTCTGAATAAAAATATTAAATATTCTGCTTCAAAAAAAGCAAACCACTCTTTCAGAACACAAGTCATTACCTTATGAATGACTCCAAGACTGGCTGTTGCTGTAAACTTCGCCCAGTTGGTGGCTCTTGCCAACCACTCAAGATTCTCTCTAGAAAACAAAATTCATTTGTCAACCTGATCCATAAGCAACATCTTCCTGTTATCATCAATTCTGTTTTTTTTTAAATTTGTTATTACTTTCTGATCTACAGGTGCAAAGATTGACTGTGGTATCTAGATTACCACATGCGAGATGACACAATTCTATGAACTAGGAATCAGAAATCTATCAATTTCAGCCAGTAGAGTTTAACTACCCCCCCAGTTAACCTCAACTATCAGTGGAGGCACTTTATCTAAAGCCACAGTGTACTGCAGCCAAATAAAAATCAAGGCAAAAAACAAATGTTTTGGCAAATTTCCAGCTTGACAATGTAGGTACAAAAACCCCCATGAAGGACAAACAAATATTCAACAGTTTTCACCATGCCAGATTTTCCACAACCTGGAATTGACTATTTCGCAAAACTCATCAAAATATCTTGCAAAACATCACACAAATTTCCCTCTATCCCATCATCTTTCTCCACCCTACAGTAGATTAAGAATTTTGTGACAATAATGACCTAGACCTTCAATTGACTTAAAAGAAAAATGCCCAAGCTTGCCTGCTCTTGCTTGCAGCAGGTTTCTGGATACAGTGACTCCCAAAAGATAGGCCAGGCCCAGCAAAAAGCATAGCCTTTCATAGTGCAACTGCCAGATTGCCAATAATAGCTTATGAAACTCCATCCAAGCTTCACATAGAAGACCAAAAAATATTAATAATATAATAGAAGTTAAAACATTTAAAAAATCAATACACAATTAAAAGTAAATACATTTAGATCTGTACTGTACAAACACAACAAATCTGGCTTACGAAATCGGCTGCTGCCCCATCTGGCTACTACTTGCCGCATTAGTACATCAACTGAAGCCTTGCCAACAGTTCCCAGGATTCCTTAAAAGGAGCTGCCTGTAGCATCATTCACATTCAACAGAAGTGCTTGGAGACCAGGAGAAGCACTATGGAAGCTAGAGGCAAGTTTCCACTCCAAACTCCACTCCACCGCACTCTCAGCTATTGACCCACGTTCGCAGGGTCCAGCGACCTCTCTATGCCGAGGACCTGTCTGATCATCTGAGCCCCAGTCTGGATCCAGATCTAAATCCAACCCCACCTCTAGACAAGGGTGTACTGTACTGAAGGGATCTTCTCCGTGGATTTGTCACCTTGTCGTGGTGGAGAAGCTTGTGTGGTCCTGAGATCCCGAGAGCGATGCCGTCTGGAGCTATGCTCCTGGTAGGGTCACCCGTGACGGTAAGGTCGATAGTGAGGTCCCTGACAAAGAACAATCCAACCAAGACCTCAATGGTGGAACAGGCGGATGAAGTTATTTCGAACTCAACGGCTGTTAAGGCAGATGAAGGCTGCAACAAATCCATCAGCTCCAATCGTTGTGGTTTCCATGCCATTGCAATCAGTTGGTTGATTTGTGAAGTATCGTGTGCTTGTTATAGTGCAACATCAAGTGCAATTTAAACAAATACACGCACAGGCGTCTTTGCTCTGTGGGCTACTTCCAAGATTGGACTCATAAGCCACTTGAGAGCCCATAAATAGATCAATGGAACGAAGACCATCATCCTCAACCTCGAGGGCTAGCCACGACGACTGAAGGGAAGTGGTCTATCACTGTGTAACTAGGGTTCAGGTTCATTGCTGGTGGGCACAGACGCTCGCTGCAATTTCAATAAGCTCTTTTGAAGAACTGGCACCAGCACAATGGGCTACAAGATTCACCACACCTCCCATAGCTTAGTAGATATAAAGACATAAAATGTTATCTAAATATAATGGTTATTAGGGCTATTGAGGAGGAAATGTGTCTGGTTTCCTAACAGGAGTGAGAAATGTTTGCCTCAGAAGATGTGAACAGTTAAAATTAAAGAAAAATTTTGAAAACCTTTGATGTATTTTTGCCCAAAATCACTTGGACAAAATAAATTGCGTTTCTCCTACAGGAAAAGTTTGGAATTATTTTAGATTGCAAATCTGGCCTTGTCCTCTGCCATAGGCCATAACTCATCTAAACTCAATAAAAAGGGAATTACCTTGTCCCTGCCCACCAGATCAAAGCAGTTTCTTGCCACTGAAAATCAATGGGCTCACTGGATTTCAGATGGTAGATTTCCTTAGCATCTGCTGGCAAATTGCAGACTTACCTTCCCCAGTTGGATCCTTCATGCGCAACATGTGCACAGTATTGGTGATCAACTGGGCGAAAGTTCAGGATCTGTCTTTCCACTCACTTTAGTAAGTTAGAAATTAGTTTCCACACTGACCTGCTAATTTTTAAGCAAACTATCCATCCCTGTATCAGCGAGGACTCAACTATATTGCCAGTATTTTTGTAAAACCTATTTAAAGAAAACTTGTACTGCATATTCATTTACCTTAGAAACTGGTCACTTGTTGTTCCACAATGCATAAAAGAATTGGCTATCACCGTTGCTGTATGACAAACCGAGTTTCTGACTGCATCCTGGCAAATAGATAAATTTTATTAAGTGACATTACAAATAACTTTTCAAATTCTAAAATTAAACTTAGACAGTCACTTACCTTTGTGTTTTTTAATATCATAAGGTCTGTGTTGTTATTTAGTATTAAAAACTGTAAATGTAATTCAATAGACATTTCACCACTTAATATTTTTATCATTTTTGTGTTCTGATCATGCAAGGCCTTGGACTCGGAAGTCTGAAAAGCAAAGTACAAATATTAGAGCCTTTTAAAGCAATATACATTTACTCAAATCACACAAATTATATATTCACTATTCATGTAGATGATAAAAGAAGTTAAAAAAAACACTATTTATCCCCCGAAGAACTAATTTTAGAATTAGAAAGTAATGTAATTTGCAGGGTTACATTCACATCAGAGCCTTAATTCCTCTTACGCACTCATTTCCCCCTTTCACACCTCCTCCAAAAGGATTACAGGCTATTTGACCGAAGTTCTGGTGTTTTTACTCCACAAAAGATTAAGTATCTATATTTCCACTCTCGATATGCTGGAGCAAAACAAAGTAAATTGGTAACAGTTTCAAACCTAAACTGTTCTCTAAATTACCGACCAAGATCCTCCTCAATCAAATCATTCTGTCACTCTTATTAAAACAGTGCCAAGATTAATCTTCGTACTCTTGGACTCAGAAAAATGAAGGCAGTTGAAGAAATGCTCCATTAGAAACCCAAATATGCAGATTAAAATTCCACCCGCTGGAATCTCTGTATTGGAGAAAGTTTTTATAGCTTTTTGAAATCTCAGTAAATAACATGAGGTAACTAATATTATTTACACCATGCAAAGTTCCAAGCAACCACATTGAAACATAAAGACAATTTACATACTTCACAGTTAGCTAGAGAAACAAGAAGAAAAACTCTCTTGTCTGCAAGTCATTGGTTTCTTCCAATTCCTTGCACAATAGTGGACATATTGATTGAAAGTAGAGATTATATGACATGGCAAATCTACTGGTTTCTGAATCTGGGCAGCAGTCATGACTAAGGTAAAAGACTTTGCAAATGATAAAAACTTCAATTCCCTAATCATATTCCATCTGTAACAGCTAGGATCAAAGGAAGTGAATCTGTGCCCACCAGTTTTCACATTCTTTCAGTTCTAACTACATTCCTATACCAAATAAAAAAAAATTTAAAAGGCAAAAAGTTAAGGAATGAAAAAAAAACTCCAATATGCCATAATAAGCCACCTCTCATCTGTTTTTTTTCTGTTTAAAAATAGTTAATATTAATGCAGTTTACTGAAAAAAGTAAAAAGTGATCAAAATTACTTCAAATATTTCTCTTCACATTGGGAACAAAAAAAAAAGTCAAGGATTCAATGTTACTTCTGGATATCTCCCAACAGCTCACAACTCAATGCAAGAGTCATCATCTTTCTTAGAGAAATCACACTGATCCCAAAATGGCTAAAAAGAAAAAGGTTTTTGTTTCATCTGAGCAACGAGAAGTGGAAGGGGGTGGAGAGAAATAGAAGTGGGAGCAGTGCAAGAAACATAACAAAATACTCTATCTTCTTACCAATTCTGTTTTCGCAGTTGCTGTTGGAGAGCCTCCCAACTTTTCCTCCGTCTCCATAGTTTCACTAGAGATAGAATTCAAAATATTAATGATACGGAATAAATTGACTTATTTAATTAACACTTCTAGCTTAACTTTACATCCATAGTTCATCTTTGAAATCAATAATTTTGAGTTATCATCTCAGGTGTTCCCTTTGGACTACACTAATTTCATTTTCTACGTGTAATTAAAAACAGATGAAAATAAATTGTTCCAAATCACCTAATACCCATACAAATTTTCACTTTAATATTATATTACATTCAATTACTGATGCACTGCAATTATACTTCTATATAACAACAACAAAAGAGTACCTCTAAAGGTAATGTCATTTGAACTCAAGTTGAAGAGCACTGGTTAAAGCTACATCTACTTCCACAAGATGCAAAAGCGATACTAACCAAATCAAAACTGATCCCTTCCCATTTGTGAGAATATTGCATATTCTTGCACAATATTAATGATACCATCTTGGAATTTACTACTGCACTCTTCAGGGACAACAGCCACTCATTTGTGCAATATAAAGGCAGGCTACTATACAAAATTACACTGCAGTTCCCAAACCCTGAATGCATGTATCTCACTAACTGTCCTTGCACAGTGCACAAATTTAGCATATCATCTTGTTTTAAATGTCAGTCATCATTTAGTAGCTATTCTCACAGCTGTTTCGTACCCTCGCATTCACACCTGAAATCACTGATCTCATACGTAATGTATGCAAACATCTCAAAAAGTTGAACGTTGTGTTGCTGTTCTGACAGTGTATAATTAACAGAAGTACTTGGCTGGTATCTTCTTACTTCATTCATGACATACAATATATTTTAAATAGCTTCCTAAGATACAGGCAGATTAGGAAATTCTGTAAGTAAATGCCATTTTATTAAAGAAAATAGCAGTACTACACTTGTGAAGTCAAAGGAGGTTCAGAAGGGATTGTCATGCTATCAGCTTCGCCTTATTGTTAAAGAACATTCACTGCACATTTATCAACAATTCTTACAAGTAAATACTGTGCTTTTACCTTTCTTTCTCAGTGGTTGGTACAGTACCAGTGTTAGTAGAACCTGGTACCACAGCAATAGGAGTGCCTACAGTCTTAAGGTTCTGGATGACACTGGACAAGAATTGTTGGCTGGCACTCTCATACAAGTCAAAGCAGATTTGATAGGCCATCAGCAGGTTGTCCTCTTTCACAAGTTTTTCCAGGATATCACTGACTGCTTGTGGGTCATCCAGGAAAATGAGGCACTGTAAAAACAAAATTTCAGGAGTCAGAATAAATCTCATCAGCAACTGCCTAAAGCATTTCTGCTGTGTGGCAGCCCAACTCTGCCATCTGCTGGCATCTAAAGCATACTTAAAGTCAGTTTTATGGGAAGATCTATCAATTTATTTAAGATTTTAGATATGATAAAATCAAGAATGTTTTTTTTAAAACAATGCCTCTCCTAAATAGTAACATGAAAAAAAATCTTTACTACAAATTTACATCCACCATAATTGCAAATTTGCACTATGCATCTTATCCGCACGGAATATTTGCCAAAACAACACAATAATGAACAGCAAACAGGAAATCATTTTAAAATCATGGTCCAACCTAACCGCCAGCTGGCATAGGATGCTCCAGAATCATATGCTCAAATGTGTCATAGCAGGCAGATGTGCTTTCTTGATGAATTTTTGCAGTTTCTTAGATCATAATACACTGGAATAGGGATTTACTACTGCAAAAATCTGCTATCAACAGGGTAGTAGTCAAAGAATCATAATATTTTAATTAGGAAATGCACAACATATGCAGGGCTTTTATATCAAAATGTCTCTCCATCCTTTTCACTTAACTATCCTTTTGCCTCCCACAGCTAAACCAAAAAAGTTCCTGGGGGTCAGGACAGGGGAGACCAAGATACATCAACTTTTTAATTACCCTCATTAGATATCATTATAACAGTTAGCCTGAAAAAAACGTCTGCAGGGAAGGCCAACAGGGTAGATGAGAGAGGTAGGTACGAGAACAACTGTACTGACTGGCATTTGCTCACTGCCCAAAACAAACATGAACAGGAATGGGGAGGTAGAAGAGTCCAACTGATATCTGTTTAAGCATTTTGTGACAAGTATGAGTTGCAACAAAAAACTAACGAACAAAACCTGAAATAAAAACATAAAATGCAAGAAATACTCAACAGGTCACATGGCATCTGTGGAGCAGGAAAAATGGAGTTAACTTTTCAGCTCAAAACATTAATGGTTTCTCTCTTTCCATAGATGTTGCTTGACCTGCATAGTATTTTCAGCATTTTCTGTTTTTCTGTGAATTTGTATGGATTGGCTTCAGTTAGAAATGCTCCCATAGAAGCACTACTCAAAATTCTTAACTAAGATTTGTAAAGGGAACTTGAAAATGGTATTACCTGACACACATTAATAAAGTCTGGTTTTTCCAGATTCATATAGAGCTTGACTAGAACACGAAGGACTTCATTTCTGAATTGCTTATTCTGCATCAGTGACATGCACACTTTTACACTATATGCAAGCATCGCAGAGATATCATTCTGTGAAGGAATAGAAGAGTTAAATATGGCACTATTCAACAAACATTGTTTACTTGGTATATTCTAACAAATGGAGGTGGTCAGATAAATGCACATTCTTACAAAAAGGCATACTGTCACCTGAAACTGACAAAATAATGCTAATCAACCACATCTTCATTTCTTCAGTGACACTATTTTGAAACTTCCACATTATAGATTTACTAAAACTGCAGTAATAATTTTATTAAATCAATAAAAGAAATGGGGTAGAAAAAAAAACAAAATGCAGTACTTCATAAACATTAACATTACAATAAATCATATTACAATAAATCATACTTACAGATTCGAGAATCACTTTCTCAAAGACATCAAGCCTCCTGGTCTCCAAAGCAATGCCAATTGCCTGTTTGTATTTGTGGTCATCAAAGCACCGTTGGAACATCTTATTAACAATACCTTCTAATCGAGGATCAATAGGTTTCTCCTCACCATCAGGTAGTTCTCTATTTTCGACTCGAAGTTTTGTATAATGATCAATACATTTAGCTACAACAGAAATACAAACATTTAAACTACAGGAATGCTTTTTCATATGAACAAAGTTACAACTACTCATTGCCTTGCCTTAAGGAGCTGGATTCCCAATCCTTCCTTGCAGATGTATTGAAATAATCCCATGGCTATCATGCTACAATACTGCCCTCTAACAATTAAATGTTAGAGAGTTTAATTATCTGACAAATGCTGAATCGATGAATCATAACTGCACAGATGCTGGTAATTTGACCAATTTGTCTCCATGACCTCCTTGTAGAGGAACTCCACAAGTGCCATTCCCTAACTCTTTCCTATTGTCCTTGCAAATTATCCTGCAATTACCTTTTGAAGGCATTGAAATATTTCTGTCACTTGTACAATCAGCAAATTTCAGTTCATAACTACTGTGTTGAAAAAAGTTACTCCTCACATACCCTTGCACCTTTTGCCCAAAATTTTAACTTCGAAACATCTGCTAATGGGAACAGATTCCCTCTATCTACCCTAGCTAAAGCAGTCACTACCTTGTATACCTCCATCAAATCCTCTCAACCTGCTGAACTCCAAACAGAACTACTCCAGCTTTATCAGTCTAACCTTGTACTTGACATCCCAAAGCCTTTCCACCATCTACAAACCACAAGTCTGAAATGTTATGGAAGATGAATACTTGCCAAGATGCCAAGTTGCCACTTGCCAAGATGAATACAGCACCAAAAACAATCAAGAAGATCGACACAATCCAGAACAAAGCAACCTATTTAACTGGCATCCACTTAACTACCCCAAGTCTTCATTATCTCCACCACCAGCATGCAGTTGCTGCAGTGTGTGCCATCTGCAAAATAAACTTCTCTAGGCTACTCTGAATGTACTTCTCAAACCTACAGCCTCCACCACCATGGAAAAGAGCAGTGGGCACATGGGAACACCATCCTCTGCAGCCTCTCCTCCAAATCACACACCATCTTGATTTGGAAATATATTAGCATTCCTTCATTGCCACTGAGTCTAAATCCTAAAACTCTCTACCTGAGATTACTAGAAGGTCTATAACAGTTCAAGAAAGTGGTTTATCACCAGCTTCTTAAGGAGAAGCAGGATGGACAATAATTATTAACAAAACATGCCATTTCCTGAAAGATACATCAGAAAACTTGAATCAACTTGTCAGAAAACTTGTGCAATTCCAAATATGAGTGTTGCAAGATTAAAAAATTAGACGACAATTTGATTATGCTCTTTTCAGAAGTAAATTTCTCCAGTAAATAAAAACATCAAAAGCAGGTGCAAGAGCTCAATGATCCACTACTGGGTACCTTTATTACCAAATTATTAATTATTACTGTTTAATAACCTTCACAAAATAATTCATAGAATTAGCATTGAATAAATGGAAATCAAAAGACTGCTAACCTATAATGGTTTCCACGTATTCTGATTCATCATTGACATTGAAGAGGTCCCCAGCTCCAAGTGCATAGTTCAATGATTCTTCAAAGGCTCCAAGATGATAAAAAACTTTAGACGCCACCAAGGCAGCAAACTCCCGACTCCGGAATGTCTCATCTTCATATAGTTCCTCACTAAAAACGAGCACAATGTTCAAGAACATTTATATTTGTTGATTATAAATTGTTGCCTAGGTGTTGGTGATGGAGGCCAATACTGTAAATCTTCTGTATTTATTTGTGAATAGTGGAACCAACCATTTGCATTGTAGTCATAATGTAATGCTTGCTAATCTTTTGGAAACATTATTTTTCTAACCAGTATAACTTATTTGCATTAAAGCAGCTTGCAGTCCTCTGGTTTAAAGAAAATTATCCACAGCTGTAAAATGGAAAAGGCTTAATGATTGTGACATTTTAACCAGTGCCCAGTAACAGTATCATAAGAGTGAAAGAAAACTTAAAATGCTGCCTCTAATTACTGAGACCCACAGCATGGGACTCAGCAACTACAGACAAATATCAAAATAGCAATTGCCTTTTTAGTGTTTGTGCACTTTTACATTTGAGAACCAAGAAAACTAACTGAATATTTCATTGACAGCTGATGGATATGCAGAAAGCGTGCAGGTACCCTTTTTTGAAGTGGCACAGCAAACTAGAATACAAATATGCCATGCCATTCTTAGAGTTATAAATATCAAACCACAAGAAATGATGCATAAGCATACAATAACAAGGAACAGAAATACAAAATGATTTTGAATATAAAAACTCCACAAGAGAATCATACTTATTAAGTCCATCAATTTTAATTACCAAAAACCAGTCAAAGAGGTACATGCTTAGAAAAATATTCAGATAACATAAGTGCCTTACATTTTAACCACCGATTCTGAAATTTCAGCCCAGAAGTCATTGACAACGGAGTTCAGCTTGTGCAGAGCAAACTCCTGGAACAGAGAAAAAAGTTAATGGCACAGAACATATTTTGATGTCTAACCAAGTTAAGTGTTAGTATGGATTGTATGCTCTTTTTTCAGATAAAAGCATAAAAGGAGCTGCAGATCTTTCCAGTTCTCACATTAACACTCTTATGCCTCAGGGTGAAACCATCTGCTGATACAGGATCATTATGTCATTAGTTTAAAGAAAAAAGTAACCTATGAAACTCCTCAACATTTATGGATAGTTAAGAGACTCAACAGCTGAAACATCAACACAATCCAAATACTGCCTTAAATTTAACACTTGGAAATCAAGCTAGTTGTTTCAGCAGTGTTGTGGTTTGAGTATCAAAGAGATTTCATTCCCAAGATATTCACATTCATTTCACACAGAAATTACTTGCAAAATCAGATGACATTTAAAAAGATATTGATGCTGTAATCAAAATACTCCCCAATGTTTCCAGAACAGAGAAAATTCTTCAACGTTTGGATATCTCCTCTCTAGAGATGAAGCACTTACCTTGAGCTGTGGCTCTTTTTCATCCAGAAGTGAAATGATTCCAGCTAGAAAATAGAATTGAGGAGGGAATAAATTAGCATGAAATATATTAAGTCCAGCAAATCATGAAAAACAAGGAACAGCCTTATTCAACAGTTATCCAGATAGAAAATGATAAATCAAAAAAGACAAGATTCTGGAAATCTTAAATAAAAACAAAAATTGCTGGAAACACTCAACAGGTCAGGGAGCATCAGTGGAAAGAGAAATGGAGCTAACATTTCAGGTTGAAGCACCTTCAACCGAACTGGGGGTCAGAGCAAACAATTTTAAGTTGCAGAGAGGATGTGGGAGGGATGCATTAGACAAAGGAAATCTCTCTGATAGGGTGGTGCCAGGGTTGTCGTGGGGATAACCTATCATAACATTGACATAAGATTGATAGGTTAATCAGAATCAGGTTTATTATCACAGGCATATGTCATGAAATTTGTTGTTTTGCAGCAGTAGTATAGTGCAAGACATAAAAATTACTATAAGTTACCACATAAATAAAAGTGCAAAAGAGGAATAACGAGGTAGAGTTCATGGACCGTTCAGAAATCTGATGGCGGAGGGGAAGAAGCTGTTCCTTAAACATTGAATGTCGGTCGTGAGGCCCCTCATAGTAGTAATGAGAAGAGGGCATGTCCCAGATGGTGAGGGTCGTTAATGATGGATGCCACCTTCTTGAGGCATTGCCTCTTGAAGATGTCTTCGATGGTGGGGAGGGCTGCACCTGTGATGGAGCTGGCTGAGTCTATAATCCTCTGCAGCCTCTTTCGATCCTGCACATTGGAGCCTCCCCACCAGGCAGTGATGCAACCAGTCAGAAAGAGAGAAAATAAAAGGGGGAGGGGAATGTGGTATAAAAAGACAAACAGATTTGCTGAATAAACAAAAAGTGCAGTGGCTGACTACAAACTATGGGCAGGTATGAAGACCATTCCTTTTGGCTCCAAGGTGGTGACACAGTCTCCCCATGACCATGTGGGTTTCCGCTGACTACCCCAATTTCCTCCCAAACCTAAAGGTCACACTAGTATTTAAGTAGTTCGCAAAAGAATCAAAAGGAGTTGATGGGTTTGTGGAAGGAACAAGTTACAAGGACATACGGAAATAGGGAGTGGGAAATTGGACTAATAGGATTGCTTCCCTGAGGGACTTGATGTCCTCCATCTATGTAGGAATAAATAAGAAAGATAGATATACTGCGTGCAGATTCATCTTCAATATTCAGGGTTAAAGATTCACATTTTAAGGAAAAGTCAAAAAGTTGGTTTGTATTCACTTGATGCTGGAAGCATCAGGGTTGAGCTAACAAATGCTAGATGTCATAAAAAACTGTTGGAGTAATTATACAAAATTATTTTTAAGGAATAATTCAAAACAAGAAAACTAGTACAAATAACTAGACCTCAGCTGTTTAAGAGCACAATCAGAAATCTTCCCTTTCCATATTGGGAAAAAAAATCACTTCACCAAAAGGCTGGGTTAATTTTTCCGAGTGAAAACAGATTGGTAACATTTGTTTACAAAGACCGGGTGTCAAGGAATGTGGATCAAAAACACAAGCAGATTTGAGGTGCAGATCAGCAATCATCCAACAGTAGAACAGAATATGCTCATAGGACTGGATGGCACACTCATATTTCTTTGAGAATCTTCCTCATTCCAAGCTTTTACTAACTATCCATATAATATACTAACATCTATATTTTAAGCAAAATTTGAATTAGTCTGTGCTTTTTTATACACACAACTTTTCAAGTCAAGTTTATTGTCATACACACAAGTATGTCAAGGGACAATGAAAAACTTGCTTGCAGCAGCATCACAGACACATAGATTCAGACCACACACAGAACATAAGTTGTACCAGCTTCTTCCACTTTGCTACTTTATCCCTATCTTTAAAAGCCTCCTTAAAACTTCAACCATTTCTTAAGTTGTCTCTAGGTTTACTCTTTGTGATCATTCCACCTTTGAACAATTTGAAACATATTATGTGTGAAATAACATAAATGTACATGTACGCCCTCCCAGTGAAGGTTGAATTGTTAAGTCTCTCTACAACTTAAACCACATCTGTCTTCTCACTTTTCCAGTTCTGATGAAGGGATCTTGATGTGAAATGTCGACTCTATCTTCCCAATAATGCTCAAGACATGCTGAGTGCACAGCATTTTTATTTGGATGTTTAGCATTTGTGGTCTTTTTGCTCTAATATCTAAAATGCCAGTTGGACTACAACTAACAGTCTACAGTTCTGGTCACCACATTCCGGGAAGGATAGCACTAGAGAGAGCATACAGAGGAGATTTAAGAGGATGTTGCTAAAATTGTTGAATTATAGTTATGAGGAGAGACTTCAGAGGTTTCCTATGCAAACATACATAACAGAATATAAAATTAGAACAGGAGTAGACCAAACTGCCAGTCCAGCCTGCTCTGCCATTCTTGAAATCATTGCTGATTCTCTACCCAGTGGAATTTTCTAAGACTCTCCCCATATCTCTTGATTCCCTTAATGTCGAGAATCTACCCCTATGTTTTGAATAAACATGGCAACTGAGACTCCACAGCCTTCTGGGATAGAGAATTATGAAGGTTCATCTCTGTCGGAGTCAAGAAATTGCTCTTTATCTCAGTCCTCGACTGCCGAACCTTTATTCTGAAACTGTGCCAACTGGTCCTAGACTTCCCAGGCAGAGGAAACATCCACCCTGTTAAGCCCTTTAAGGATGTTGTAAATCTCCATGAGATCTCCTCTCCTAATCTTTAGAAAATAAAGTGTACTCAATTTCACCTCACATAGCAAACCCACCATCCTTGGAACCAACTAGTAAATCTTCACCATCCTTCATCTATGGTAAATAAATCCTTTCACTGGGAAGGAAACCAGAACCGTATACAATATTCTAGACATGCTCTCACTGAGGTTCTATACAAATGCAATAAAGCTTCTTTAAATTGTCTCATAACAAAGCCCAACATACCATTTGCCTTTCTAATAGCCTGTCCCACCTACGCATTGGACATGTGTATACATCTAGGTTCCTTTGAACATTAAAATTACTGTGTAACAAATAATTAGCTTTTCTGTTTTGTGCATCAAAATAAATGATCTCATATTCTACCACATTATATTCCATCTGCCACATTCTCACCTTCTCACTCATCTTGTCCATATCCCCTTGATGTGCTTTACATACCTCTCTGTATTCATAATCTCACTTAGGTTAATATCAACAGTAAATGGGGAAATATGACATTTGGTCTCCCTTGCCAAATCATTGACATAAATTGCAACTAGCTGGGGCCCAAGCACCAAACCCTGCAGTACCCCACTAGTCACAACCTACCAATCTGAAAATGATCCGTTTAGTATCACTATCTGCTTTCCGTCCAATAACCAATTCTCAATCCGTGCTAGTACTTGACCCCAAATTCCCAGTGCTGTAATCTTGTTAACCAGCCTCCTTTGTGGGACCTTACAGAAAGCCTTCAGTAAATCCAAGTCCACCACTTCCAATGGTTACCCTTCATCTATTCTAGTGGTCACATCCTCAAAGAACTCCAGCAAATTAGTCAAATATGATTTTCCTTTCTTAAATCCATCTGACTCTGCTCAATCCTATTATTCTTTTCTAGGTATTCTGTTATTACTCCCTTCATTACAGAATCAAGCATCTTTCCTACCACTGATTTTACTCAACAGGTCTGTAGTTCTGTTTTCTCTCTCCCTCTCTTGGTAGTGGAGTCACAGAGGAAATATAAAAAAAATTGCAACTTGTGTACCACTTCTTTAAATGCCAACGACTGCCTGACTACCATAACACCTTTCAATGTATTCTCCCAATCAACCACAGGCAACTCTTCTCTGATACCTTTGTTTAGATTTAAGTCCCTTCAACACAGGTGAATAGAAAGGAAATATTACCCTTTGAGGCGAGGACAATAACTGGGGGCATAAATTTAAATAAATTGATATAAAGATTACAGAGAAATTGAGGAAAAGTGTTGTTCAATGAGCCTGGAACTCAATGCCTAAAAGGATGGTGGAAACAGAAATCCTCACTACATTTAAAAAGTACCTGAATGACAACATGAAGAATCATAACCTACAAGACTATGGACCAGGAGCTGGGAAGTGGGATTAGGCTCATTTTCAGCCCACATGAACATGATGGACTGAATGGCTTCCTTCTAATGCCATTAATTTCTATGACTCCACAATAATCCATCTCAAACCACCTACCCAGCACAAAATCATGAATAACGCACTTCTTCCCAGTCGCTAATATTTTTGAGAACAGCTATAAACTTTAGTTTCTTTCTATTAAATCCCTTATTTTCTCAGCAAATCTGAAGACAAAAAACCCAAAATATTAACATCCAGCTCACTCAGAACAGAAGCACAAAAGTGATAGTATCAAGACTTGACCATTTAGCTCTTCGTCCATGCCACCTTTCATCAAGATCAAGCCTGTTCTTCTACCTCAATGCTAATGTTCAGCACTATTCCACATCCCTTGATTCCTTTAATGTCCCGAAATGTTTTAATCTGTTTTGAATGAATTCAATGACTAAGCCTCCAGTGCTCTAGAGTAAAGAATTACAAAGATTAGACACCCTCTGCATGCATAAATATTTGCTCATCTCAGTCAAAAATTCTCTACCCCTTATTCTGAGATTGTGACCCAATTCTAGAGACCTCTGGGAAAACATTCTCTCTTCGGTCAGCTTGTTGAGCCCTGTAAAAACTATACAAGTTTCCGTGAGATTCTTCTCTTCCACCATCTAAAAAAAACTGATTTTCTGACTTGTGCACCAGAGTGGCTAACTTCACATTTTTCCACATTATTTAGCATCTGCTATGCTCTTGCCTATTTACTCAGTCCATAGCCCTTGAAGCCTCTTTACATTTTCCTCTCTATCCAAAGCAATCCCACCTAATTTTGTATTATTGGCAAACTTGGAAAATATGACATTTAGTATCCTTGGGCAAACCTTTGATATAGATCATGAATGGCTGGGAGGAAACCAACAGTCACTGAGATAACCCACTAGTCACAGGCTGTCAACCCAAGGAAAAGAAATCGGTTTATTCCCACTCTTTGCTTACTGTCCAATAAGCAATTCTCAAACTCAATTCTCAATTTTAGTTCCTCACAACACCGTGGGCCGAAGGGCCTATTCCTGTGCTGTACTATTAACCATGAATGTATTATCCCCAACTACGTGTTCTTAAACCTTGTTGGCCAGCCTCCTGTGTGGGCCTCGTCACAAACCTTCTGAAAATCCAAATATGCTTTATTCACTGGATTGATCTACCTATTTGCAGAGGATTGTTAATTCGTTTCATTTCGTTTTGCATTAAATTTACTAAATAAATTCACCACTGTATACTTTCTCCTCAACCCTCCAATTCAAAACATCAACAATTCAAATATTATTATTAAATCTCTCCCTTACTGACTTTGATTTAGTAATGGGGTCATCTCACTTCTGATATTTTCACGGATTTGGTAAGATTATATACAACCATAGAGCCATAGATTCACGAGTAACGTGTTTCCTTTCTTCCTTGAAGTTACCGATCATACAAAAACGAATCCAACACTACCCTGGACGTTGCTGTCAACATATGACACGGCTTTAGACTGAGGGACATTGTGCCGTATTTTCTGGCGATCCTCACGCACTTCCACAAGTGAGCCCCTTCCTGTTGCACCAAAGCGCAGATTAATGTGTGGCCCCGGGTGCGGAGCCCGTTCTCAGGCCTCATTCATTCAATGACTCAGCTGCTGGGTTCCAGCAAACTACAAACTTGTGTGCGAATACTAAACGCCTCTAAACGAGCCGAAGCGTGGTTCTGCAGGCCTCGCCGGGCGCAGGTTATCCAGTGCACAAAAATGACCAGTTCCCAAGGTAGAACATCTACCTGTTTTCTTCCCTCTCCAGACAATAAGAGAATGCTGTTGAGGATCTCTACCATTCTCTCGTTTGATTAAAGATCTCACAGAACCGGCCGGTGCTCCAGGATCAGCCGGGGGCACCAGGACGGGGAGAAGGAGGCGACCCGAGCAGCCTTACTCACCGGCCGAGGTGATCATGTTGCAACCGCTCGGTGGCCGCTCCACCACCCGCAAAGTCACTCGGTTCTGCGCCAACCGCTCGGTGCCCGCCCTGCCGGCCGCTCTGACTCAGGACTTTCGACACACTAACCGTCCTCGCTCCTCGCTCCCCCCCTCCCCCCGCCGCCGAGGTCCTCGCATCCCCTGCGCCCGTCCGCTCCCGCCTGCTCCTCCGGTCACAGCAATCACGTCGGCAATTAGCCCCTTTGTATCCGATTAAAACAACGAATCGTTCTCACAAACATCTATTTCACGGGAATAAATCTGAAATCTTTCGCAGCTCCAGGTTTTTTTTTAGCGGCAGGCACTTTAGTTAGACAGCTGCATTGAAGCCCTGCCTTTGGATAGCGCCACGGGCTGTGATGTTGACGGATGGGAACCGGCGTCGAGTGGGAGGAGATTACCGTGTGTGTGCAGCGGGTTGAAGACGGCAGAATAATTCTTCAGAAATTAAAGATAAAATCCAGTTTGTAGTTAACACTGACTTTTACCGGTGACAATGCTTCACACAATAATTACTTAGACTGTGATTTATTGAATGGCAGCCAGATTTGAGGGTCCGAGCAGCATCCGTGGGGGTAGGTGGGGAGGGGAGGAGGAGGAGAGGCATGTCGACGGTTTGGGTCTCTACCTGATGCGGAGTCTCGACCCGGAACGTCCACATTTCCGCCCCCTCTCTCCCCCTCCAGATGCTGCTCGAGCTGGTGAGTTCCTCCAGCAGTTTGCTCCAGATTCCAGCATCTGCAATCTCTCTTGAATTCGCTTGTTTGTATTAATATTAAATAAACACCATATTTAATGGGTTAGACCCTATGAATGCAGAGTACAAATGAACCAAGAATAAAGAACTGAAAATTATAGAAATCTAAAGTATATTCAGAAAATGCTATGTACGTATTCAAAACTTGAATATAACTCACTTTTTCATAAATTGACCTTGGATCGGAACTGAAAATAACTAAGCACATCACTTTTTGATGTGCAAAATATATTTTATTAAGTAGAAGTGAAATGCAAATATTAGGATTGTAAACATTATTGGAAATCTTAAATCTAAATGGCTTTCTCTCTTTACTGATGTTCCTGACTGGTTGACTATTTTCAGCATTTTCTGTTTCTACTTCGGTTAAACATTAATCTGTATCTGACAGAAAAAAAACAAATTTATCAGAACTAACTCCACTCACTTTGAACATAGTTACCTTTTTGATATTTATCATATTGTATTATTTTAGACAATATATATAAGTCTAAACAACTTAGTTTTAGTTGTATATAAACAACTTATATTGTTTATATAAGTATTATTTTAGACAATCAGATGCAGTAACTTTCTTAGAACAGAATATCAGAATTAGGTTTATTATCACTGACGTGGAATTTGTTGTTTTGTGGCAGTAGTACAGGGCAAGACAAAGACATGAAAATTACTAAGTTACAAAAATAAATGAACAGTGCAAAAGAGGGAATAATAAGGTAGTATTTATGGGTTAATGGACCATTCAGAAATCTGATGGCGGAGGGGAAGAAGCTTTCCTGAAACGTTGAGTGTAAATCTTCAGGTCCTGTACCTCCTCCCCAATGGTAGTAACGTGAAGAGGGCATGTCCCGGGTGGTGAGGGTCCTTACTGATGGATGCCGCCTTCTTGAGGCACCGCTTCTTGAAGACGTTCTCGATGGCAGGGAGGGTTGTGCCCGTGATGGAGCTGGCTGAGTCTACAACTTTCTGCAGCCTCTTTCAATCCTGTGCAATGGAGCCTCCATACCAGGCGGTGATGCAACTAGTCAGAATGGTCTCCACCGTACATCTGTAGAAATTTGCAAAGAGTCTTTGGTGACATACCAAATCTCCTCAAATTCCTAATGAAATAGAACTGCTGGCATATCTTCTTCGTGATTGCATCAATGTGTTGGGCCCAAGATAGATCCTGAGATGTTGAGGCCCAGGAACTTGCTGCTCACCCTGTCCACCGCTGGCCCCTCAATGAAGATTGGCGTGTGTTCTCCCAACTTCCCCTTCCTGAAGTCCACAATTAATTACTTGGTCTTGCTGACAATGACTGTGAGGTTGTTGTTGCGACACTGCTCAACCAACTGATCTATCTCACTCCTGTACGCCTGCTCATCACCATCTGAGATTCTGCCAACAATGGTGGTGTCATCAGTGAATTTATAGATGGTGTTTGAGCTGTGCCTAGCCACACAGTCAAACATTTTTTTTAAACATCATTCTCCTTATTTAAAATAATTTTAACCCCTTTAGTTCAATTTATTGTTCCATCCTTCAGCAATAGACACCGTTATCACAGCTTTCTCTCAAGACTGCCGTAACGCAGGGAATTCACTGCTGGCAATAGTGAGATTAGTTCATATTATACCACTTGATGGCGATATGCACTTATGTATCACCATACTCAATCGTTGATTAGTGCATTGTTTCAATCCATTGATCTGTAATAAAAGTAACAATATCAGAAAATTAAAATGTGCATTCATTTGTAATTATACAAATTAAATGTCATCTGACCATTAGTTATAAATTTATATAATTCTTTTGATATCTAGGTACAATATTCACCACTTAATAGTTGTAGGCTTGTATCTGCAATATTGTAATCACATTTACCATGTCTATACAATTAACACTTTATCAAACACTTCTTATTGTGAAGGTCCTCTTGTATTATAAGTGAGAAGTTGACAGTACTCCTGTCTTATAATATGCCCTTTCCTTAATACAGGTACACTAATTATCAGCCAGAAAATAAAGAGTACCTTAGAGGAACAAGACCTACAGGGCCTCCTATTACTCTGTTAAGAGTAACCAGACTGGTAATTTTATAACTTTACTACTAATGTTTTTGATGGCCTTTCCCTTAATATGAATTATCTTGCCATTGGTGTGGCTGAGAATTTATGAAACTTAACCAAATTGTCAAGCAAATTTACTTAATGCTCACATTATTTTTAATCTGAAAAATAGTGGAGTTATTTCAATTCCAAAACTGAACCAAAAGAGAATAAAGTGAAATACAGAAAAATGTGCATACAAGGCTGAATGATGAATGAAGTTTCCTTAAGCATACTGTGGAATACTTAGTGACTAGCAGGCCTTTAATTCCCCATTGTATTTTTCTCATACAAAATAATATCAGAATTATATTCCACTCCAAATGTCCTTCAGTAATCAATATATAGTACCTAAATTTCAAATTAATTTAACTTCACAGTATAAAACTTGATAATTTAGTCTTGACTTATTAAGAATTTAACCCTCATCAAATCATAGAAAATGCTGAACACTATTTATAATCTGGTTCCATTTAGACCACCTGGAAATATATAGCTGTGGATAAATTCTACTTTCTGAAGCAATCCTGCCATATCAGTGAAGGTGCAAGTGTTGCATTGACTTACTTTTGATATATTAGTTCCATCACTATTCCAATGGAGCATTTCATTTCACCAAGCATCACATGCAAATCTCTCTGTGATACCTTTGCAGCTTGACTGGAAAGTTTGAAGTGTGTGTGGAAGGAGCACTTCATTTGTTTTCAGTGTAGGTCTTACCAACATATGTAAATATTCCAGGTATGGCAGAATACATAAACCGACACTTCACAGCAAACAGACTGCAACTCTGACTTCTCCCTTTTTCTGAAGGCATTTGACTTATTGCTAGGGAATGATTCCAAACACAAGTTGCTCTCTGATACTTCCCATTGTTTAATAATAGCTCATCTCTTGAGGAGATACTCCAGTGATCAACACAAAAACGCTGGTGGAACTCAACAGGTCAGGCAGCATCTATTGATCATATGCCCAATTGACTATTATATTTTGTGCCCTAGCAGGAAAATTCGTGGGTCATTCAAATATAGGGAACATATCGCCTACCAGCACTTGCTCCACCCCTTCCCTCCACCCTTTTATGCTGGCTACCTCACCTCTACCTTTCAGTTCAGGTGAAGCATCTCGACCCAAAACGTTGATTGTCCATTTCCCTCCATAGATGCTGCCTGACCTGCTGAGTTCCTCCAGCTTTTTTGTGTCGACCACTAAAGTATCTCTTCAAGACACTTGAGCTATTATTAAACAATGGGAAGTTAGCTAGTTGCCAAGTCTCACTTTTCTACATTTCTTTCTTCCTGTTGATGTAGTATTTTAAAACTCACCCAGCAGTCCAGGCAATTGGACTATGTTCCAACAGCCTCAACTTCAGCAAAAAAAAAGGATTATAGGATTGTTACCTTTTTTGTTTCAGTCAGGTAATAGCTGTTGAATAATTTCTCCATTATTCCTTCAACTGATTCATAAATGTGGAGAAAGTAAGGTATCTCACAATTAATTTATTTTTCAAGACTTTCATCATATAGGGTTATATTAAGAACAGTCGACAATAGCCTCATGTCAGAGTGGCTAATACCAGCCTTTTCATACATTAGTTAAAGAAGATCTATAGAGTCAGGTATTTAATGTAGTTTTACACCATTTTCTTTCGGTCCTAATTCAAAACAGCCTACAGGAATTCAAATTTGACCTGCAGTAGTAAGAGATGTGTGCCAATAATTTCTCCGGGTTCTCCCAACTGCTCTCTATAACTTAAGAAACCTCAAAAAACACCTTCTATGGCCATTTTCTTTTAGTTTTCATGGGTGCTCCATCAAAATTATATAGGTTGGAAGAACCTTAGTAGATGTCAATATATATTTTGACAGTAATATTTGTTGATCTATTGATCAACTCCATGCAAAGAAGTAGTGTAATACTTAGTATTCTGGGAATTCACAGGAGTGTTTGTCTTCATTAATTACAGGCTTCATATTATGGATCTGTGTAAAGACTTGCATTCCTTGGGCCTGTTTGGGCTGTATACATCTGAGAACAAACAAAATTAAATCTTGCAATCCACTTCAAACATTCTTGGCAAGTACTTCACATATTTAAAAAAACTTAAAAGCATACAAGTTGACTTTCAAGATTCTGTTGCAGGAACTAACTTCTGGGCACCAATTATCCTACCAACGATTAATATAACACAGCATCTCTACTTAATACATTTGCCCTATACTTGGAATACTTAATATGGAAATGACCTTGAATGAGGGCAAAGGTGTTTTTATACATTTAAAAAAATTTATCTGCACCAGGCCATACTACCGAGTAATGAGCTATGCCTTCTTCATTTCATTACAGTCTGAGCCTACAAAAGTGAAAGACAGTAATAAGGGGAAAGAGAGATAGAGGAAGAAAAATGAAGGAAAGTTCGTTTTGAGAATGTTGCATTTGATCTTTCCTTGCAGAGGTTGAAAGATAGAGCAGAATCTAATGTGGCAAATCAATGCTATAGTAAACATACTTAGTGTTTCAACTAATAAATAGAACATATGGAAAAAAAATACCTATTTTGCCACATTGGGGAGATGTTGCCTTGGATTTAAAACTCCATTCATACGTAACAGTACTCAAAGATAAACTGATTTTCTCAACTTAGATACACATTAAACACAGTCAGTGCCAATTAGTTAAAGCACATTTTACCATGAACTGATCAATATTATCTATGTAGCTCATTTATTTTGTGATCCATGTATGCATATTATTACAGTACATGCATAGATTTCATTGCTGAAATCTATCCTTTTCCAATGAAGGGCATTGTTGAGAGTAAAAGATAGTTTAAAACATTCTTGAACATCCTAATTCAATCTGAAGTACTGTTTTGTATTTGAATAATGTAAAACATTTGTATTCCTATTGTGGACATAAGCTTTTAGACAAATTACACATTATGCAGAAATTCAAAACCTCTGAAATGTAATTGGATTGAAAGAGATTTTTAGTAAATATTTCTATACGTGGAAAAACAAACCACACCCATCATCAAAATAAATCATCCCTGTAATCCACCTAGAAAAAGAAAAATCATGGCTTCCTTTATATGGCTCAAAATGTATTAATGGCTTCACTTACTGGGGAGTGATAAATTAACTTCCAATATCTTGGCATCAGTATTAAAGTGCCTGGGTTTATCTACAGAAAATGGTTCTTTTTTTAAAAAAAAATTATCAAATAATCTCTACTGTTGAAGCAGTTGAAAATTACCCATCCTTTTATTGACTTTTTAAAATTTAAATTACCTAAACTGGATAGATTTGAAGGGAGCCGGCAAGACAGTAAACTGCGCAATCTAAATTTACCAAAGGGTTAAGATGCAAATAAACTTTAACATTTGGAGTTCAACTTCAAGTCTTTTAGCCCAAACTGGTAATGAGTAAGCAATCATAAATGCCATAGGGATTGATATGTTGTACAGGAAGTCCCCAACTTACAAACACCTGTACATACGAACTGACCTTCGTGGTCTTAACGACCTTCGGTTTGTAAGCGGGCCAGACCCCCAATCCTAGCATGGTGGCGGTACACCTTCTTTGGCCCAACCCCGGGCCAAGTGCGCATGTGCAACCGGGGCCATGTGTGGCTGCAATCCCCAGGCCAAGTGCGCATGCGCGGACACTGTTCTGAGTTACATACAAAAATCTGGTTACGAACAGTCTCAAAAATGGAACTCGTTCATAACCCAGGGACTTCCTGTATATAATCAGCTGAAGATTTTATATTTTATAAACATCTAACAACCCCTTTGAATGAAGCATTATTTTTAAAATATGGTCCCAAATAAATATTTTCAGTAGTGCAGTGCTTCACCTCAACTCATGGTGATTTTCTTCCAAAAATTACATTGTTCTGTGTGGCTCATTTTATGTTTGGAGTAGCTGACAATGTTGAACCAGACCTCTGCAATGATGTTTGTGTCTCATTCACCATTCTCAAAAACAAAAATGCTCTGGACTTTGCCCAGAATTTTGTCCAACAAAAGTTAAAGTAGGTCCTCTATGCATCTCTAGTAGAGCAAAGAAATTGTTAAAAATCTTGCTGCCTTGATTATAATTCAAGGGAGCCCATTTCTGTTTTGTTCACAAACCAATCACTTTTACATATTTGTTTAACATTGACCCCACAATTACAACTGTAATTTTATATTGGTTTAGCAATTCTCAAATTTTTAATCTTAATCATGTGCATCAACTTTACAACAGGTAGTTATGTACTCTTTCAAAACCCTTCTATTAAAATTATTCTAAAAAGATGCTATATTCTGTTCTTTGTGAATAAACAATTAACAGGAACAAGCTAATTTTATATAAAAATATACATTAACAGCAGACTAGTTAGTAAAAGTTTGCTGATGCACACGAAACTTGTTTTTTTTTAAATATTAAAATAGTATTACAAAATTATGGCTTTACCCTAATGATATATTAAATATCTGTGTGGTCTTTATTGGATGGATTTTCATTCAGGTGCATTATTGTTGGCAAAATTTATGGATGACAAGAGAGGAAGAGATTTCAAATGGTTCCAGGCAGACCTCTTACAGTTTTGCATATTTTTGTAAATCTGGCCAAAATCTGCCGGGCAGAAAGACAGCCTTTTGTTACTGTCAACAAAAGTTAATCCAATGGTAGGCTAGATTAATTTTGGACTCTTTATCTATTATCACAATTGGTAACTGGATTTTAATGAAAGACACATCTAAAAAATGAATGCACATATCATCAACCAATACATGGTTGTTAGTTAACCACATAATCTAAACATTCGTTATATATTTGACATCATTTTGAAATAACAACTCTTCCCAACTAATCCAATGAGAAATTGGAAAATATCTTGTGGAAAAACAGCTATTTAATTTGCTTTTCTCAGCAGGTTCTAGTACTTTGTAATAAATGTGCAGATGTAGAAAAAGGTAAATTATTTAAACTTCAGTTTCAATATTTAGTTCGTTATTTCCATTGGACTCAATCTGCAGGTCACTTTTACAAACATCAACCATGCTTGGGCCCACTGTCAATTGCTGTGAAGCAACATTATTCTCAGCATCCTTCGATATACCTAAAAAAAGATAGTATTTTACATCATTATCTGAAATAGTTATATTTCAAATATGATTGCACATTTCTCATTTGTTTGCAAGTCACACAGATTCCAAATTTATTCATTTTCAGTTTTTCATCAGTCTATTTGAGGTAGTCATTAATATGACAGACAGCAGAACCAGAGAATGATATATTTCCCATTTTTTTAAGCAGTAAATATCAAGTATGAGGTCAGGCATCACACAGAGATGGAGTGGAAAATTCTTTCTACCTCACCCCAACAGCATATTTCAGTTCTCAGTTGAACATCATAAGGGAAATGGACTGATATGGAAAACACACTTCTGAATCATTCTGTGACCACACCAATTAATGATAGCTTTATTCAGTGGGAAATGGACAGAGGCAGCATCAACTCATTTTACAGAAGACTCTTGCAGCAATTTTCAAATCAAAACATTCAACCTGTTGCACACCCAGATATCTGAATTGCTTTGTGTGAAATTCTAACTGTCAAAAGACAAGGAGCAGCTATTTAAAAAAGAAAGTTTTAACATAATCCTCTAATTTTATTAATTTTAATTAGAATAACCTTTTAAAAAGAACATCTTCCCCTTCACGATCCACACCCAACTAAGGGGCATTATCAGCAAATAGGCAAGTCTGCTGGCCTTTATGTTATTGCAATAAACTAGCAATCCAGAGGTTGAATTCAAAGTCATGTTGTGGGCTAGCACTTGGAAATGACTAAATTGCTGTAAGGTAAAGAATCCACTTTCTGTTCCCCCTTTATCCGTAGACTCGCAGGTCCACACCATGTAGATGACTTCTACTGTTCTCAAGACAAAACAAATCTGCTTTAATGCAATACCACATCCCAAGATCACTTCTTTTTTGTTTAAGTATTTAAAGGAGGTTTCAGTTCGCAGAATTAACTAATCCTGACTGGGCAGAAGTTGTGGCAGAATAATTATATTTATTAGTCAGAATTATTTATCTGTAGAATTGACATGAATTAATTAATTTCTGGGACATATTGAACAGACAACTGGCCTAAAATACTTGCATTCAAACTTCCACACATAAGTTTACTTATGGTAGCTGATATTACAAACTTGTTTGACACTAGTCTTCATGGAGATTGGCTCTGTTGTAAATTTATTGGTTAGGATCATGGCTTATATGCAGAAACTGGGAGGAGATGGTTGGAAGTGAAAAAGGGCTGAAGATGATGGAATCTGATAGGAGAGGAAAGTGGAGCATGGAATAAGGGGAGGGAGGTGGGGAAGGCAGATGGGAGTAGTGGGGGAGGGTAAGCAGTGGGAGGCGTATGTGGGTGATGGGCAGATGGAGAGGGTGCAGGAGGGAAAAGAGGCATGGTGATGGGGGCCAGGTGGATCAGGAGGAGAGAGAAAAGGGACAGAGGGGGAGCAGTTATGTAAGTTGTAGAATTCAATGTTCAAGCCACTGGGTTGTAGACTACCTATGCGGAATACGTGCTGTTCCTCTGGCTTGCGTTTAGCCTCACCTTGGCAATGGAGGAGGCCAAGGACAGACATGTTGGTGTGGGAAAGGGGAGGAGAATGAAAATAGCTGGCAAGTGGGAGACGCAGACAGTCATGACAAACACAGCACAGGTCCTCGAAGCGGTCACCCAGTCTGCATCCAGTCTCCCCGATGTAGAGGAGGCCAAATCGGGAGCATCAGATGCAATATATGTCAGGAGATGTGCATGTGAAAGATTGCCTCACTTGGGAGGGCTGTTTAGGCCCTGGATGGTGGTGAGGGAGGAAGTGTAGGGGCAAACGTTGTACCTCTTGTGGTTACAAGGAAGAAGTGCCTGGGGAGGGAGGAAGATGGGTGTGGAGGGATGAGTGGACCAAGGAGTCACAGAGAGAGTGATCCCTGTGGAGGGGAAGATGTTGGTGGTGGGATCACGTTGTAGCTGGTGGAAGGTATGAAGAATGATATGCTGGATGTGTAGGCTGGAGGGCTGATAGGTGAGGACTTGGGGAACTCTTATCCCTGTTCTGCTTGGGTGGGGGTGGGGGGGTGCAGGTGGTGACAGCAGAAGTGCAGGAAATAAAAGAGATGTAGGTGAGGGCTCCATCAATAACAGTGGGGGGTGAACTCTGTTTCCTGAAAAAGGAGGATATCTCCGATGTCTGGAATGGATGCCTCATCTCAAGAACAGATGTGGCAGACGGAGTCAGTGAGAAAAAGGAATGGCCTTAGAAGTGATGGGGTAGGAGGAGGTGTAGTCAAGATAGCTGTGGGAGTCATTGGGTTTGTAATAGATGTCGATGGATTATCTGTGTCCTGAGATGGAGACAGAGCGATCAAGAAAGGGGAGAGAAGTGTCAGAGATAGACCGAGTGACTTTGAGGACGGGGTGGAAGTTGGTAGCGAAGTTGATAAAATCGACCAGTTCTGCACGGATACAGGAAGCAGCACCAATGCTTTCGTCGATGTAGCTGAGATAGAGTTGTGGAGTGGTGCCCTGGTAGGTTTGGAACATGGACTGCTCCATGTAACCAACAAAAAGGCAGGCATAACTGGGCCACGTAGCCTTTTTGTTGTCCAAAAACCAATAAGTTATGCTAAAAGTGTATACAATAATAATTTGGCCAAGCTGGAGAACTGGGTCCAATTCTAGGCACCACAATGTACAAAGGATATGAAGGTTTTGGAAAGGCTACATTAAAAATTTAATAGAATAGTTCTAATGAACAAAATGAAGAGTTTTGTGGATTCTTCTCATTTACAGCACTCAAGGCTAAGAGCAGATGTGATGAAGATATTTAAAATCATGAAGGATACATATTGAGTAAGGAAGAATTGCTTCCAGGGGCTTAAAAAAAAATCGATGACATGAAGAAAAAAAACAGTTTAAGCAATGACAGGTTAGAATTTGGAATGCCCTGCTGTGTAGGCTGATGAATGCAGATTCAAAAAGAACAGCATAAGTAAAAGGAAAAAAGTTGCAGTGAAAATTTCATGGGTATTAAGGTAACTGGACAGCTCTTTGAAAGAGCCAGTATCAAAATGCTAGCCAGAAACACAAGAGACTGCAGATGGTGCAATCGGGAGCAAAACAGCAGATCAGGCAGCAAAGGGATAGTTGACATTTCGGGCCCAGTCCTGATACAGGGTCTTGACCTGAAATGTCAGTTATCCCTTTTTGCCTCCACAGATGCTGCCTGACCTGCTGAGGTCCTCCTGCAGTTTGATTTTGTTTCAACTTGATTGTCTCCTCCCCTGGCATACCATTCCATGAAGTATGCATGAAGAATTACTTTGATCAAAAAAAAACACCAAAGGCAAATTTATACATTGCAAAATTTAACATCTTTCAACAAATAAAGTTATATTATCAGTTTCCATGTACCTTCTTGTTCTATACTATTCCGAATGTTATTAACGTCCCTGTCTTCTCTACGTCTTCTGGTATTCCCCGAGAAGCAAAACAATCCAGGAAAACATGTCTGCCTTCTTTTCTTTACATCTGCAAACAAACCAGATTTATTGGTTTTTGATTTCATCAAAGTAAAATAATTCTTTCAAATTAGTAGTTTTTCTCATTGCTTTCTGTTCATGATATACACAATGTCTGTAAGGATGAAAGGAGTGAATAAATATTTCCCTTTCCTAAAAGCCATTTAACATTTTTCCTCTTGCACTACAGAATGTGTGAAGGAACTGGCAGCATCTGGGGCACAAGCTGTGCCTGGAAGTGGGGAGAGAGGACCAGAGATCGAAGGCCCAATTGGGGTGGAGAAAGGCATTGCCATCATTTAATACCACCTTAACATTATCATCACTGTTTATGGGCCGATAGACAATTTCCACCAATGTGTTCTACCATTTGCTGTTTCTTAGCTCCAACCGAAAGTCCACCTTGATTTCCTGACCTATGATCCCTTCTCTCTACTGCCTTTATCCCATCATATAGAATCAGAGTTCTCCCTACTATTTACCACTGTTTTTTTTTTAAATGTAAAGTATCCTAGAATATTATAATTCCCAACCTTATATCACACCTGACAATCTCAGGAGAAATCCTATTGCACTGATAAATTGGAACAATTAAAGACACTAGACCTCCATTCATTTGTCATATTTTATTATTCCCTTTCATTAACCTGAGTTTATGAAATTCAGATATGACTAGATGGAAAGTATCAGATTTGTTGTCCTAAGAGTAAGGTTCATTGGTACAAGTGTTGGTCTTTCCCAACTCCTTTATCACAAGTATCAGGCTAAAGTTTTATTTGAAAGAGTGGTGTTGAGTTTTGAAGGCAGGGGAAATTGGAGAAAGGTGCTAATTTTCATCAATTTAATACATTTCCATTTTAGTTAGCTATTTGCAATTAATATACAGAAACAAATTCTAGTTCGTAACGATCCGAATGGAATTCCAACTGATCCTTTCAAATCATTTCAACCTTCCATTAGGAGTCTACTATTGACTAAGTATTAATCATTAATGATAAGTAAGCAAAGAAGTAAAATCCAGAGGAGTCAGATGTTTAAATTTACAAGTTGTTGTGTATATTCTCATTTGTCGTTCGTTTGCTGGATTTCTGTTGTAATACAATGGTTCACCAACTGAGTAATGTACCCCTTCACAAATCCACTGCACCTTCAAAGCGAACATAGAAGAAATCAGAACTGATTGAAACTGCACCAGCATTTTCAGAAAAACTATTATGCTTAGATGATTATGTACATCATATAGGAAAGGCAAAGGTGGTGGTGATTTTCTGGTGAAGGAAAATTTAAAAAGCTGCAGATGCTGGAGATGTGGAATAAAAACAGAACATTCTAGAAACATTGAGCAGGTCAGGCAATCTGTGAATGGCTAGGATAAAGGGAATATCTCTGATGGTGTGAGGCCAGAGCTGCTTTGGAGTTAAATTGTAAAGGTCATCTGGTTGATGAGTTAATCAGCGTAGTTAGAGAGTGAAAAAATTGGATCAAAAGCTATGAGACAAAGGCAGTAAGAGAATGAGAATATAAACAAAGGGATGTGAAAGGATGAGAAATGCAGGACAGGTCAGGCAATGCTAAAGGAGAGGGGGAAAAACTGAGCTAACATCACAGATGAATGGATTACATACAGTAGAAGCCTCTTGCACTGTTTAAAATGGTGTTGAACCCAAGTATGAGGAACAGTACCTTTTCCTTCTGGACACATTGTGCAGAATTTTATACTAAGTCTGGAAAGCTGCATTCAGGCATCTTACTTTCTCTGTCTGTATTAGAATTGGTCATTTCTGCCAGATGGCCTCTGCAACTTATCTCCATGGAAACTCTGGCCTTAGCCTATCAAAGATATTACCTTTGTCCTACCCATCTTTCACCCACCTTCTCTGCAACTTGAAACTAACTTGTTTTGTCACTCTCCCAGTTCTGACAAGGGGCTTATGTCCTGAAATATTGACTCTGTTTTACTTTCCATATATGTATTCCCAGCATTTGCCATTATTTTTCTGGTGAAGGCTTTACTTTTCTCCAAGAATGCTTCAAGTGCCTTAAAATAAATTACATTAATAAAAAAGATTTTTATATAGTAGGTCAGATTTCCATGAAAGCATATTCTTTTTACAAATAATCAGCTTTTAAAATCCACTTAGGTTTTGAACGGACAAATAAGGAATTAGCAAACAGAAAATGTACAGCTAGGGTTCTGATGGGCCTTTATGTGGGGAAAAAAAAAACTTCCTGTAATGCCTCTTCACTTTTAGTTGCATAGATTTTCAAGCTGAGTTGTCAAAAGGAAAATTAGATGATCTAGAGTTTAAGCAGAGTCCAGGTATTTCATCAAGAGTAACCATGTCTCAGAAGCACAAAGATTGGCTGGGATCTGCACAGAAGAATGAAGATCTCAAACAGATAACCCATATAGCCAGGGCCACTAAGGGTTCTTCTGAGGGAAGAGCTGAAGCTATGGAAGTCACCTATTCAATCTGTCAGGACTTCCAGTTCAAAGGCTTGTTTTGTTTTTGAGGTTTTATCAAAGGAAGTTTAAGTAAGTACATTAAGTATATATAGATTCAACATTTACCAGAGGATTTTATTTAAATTTCAATATGATTCCTTGCAGAGCTATAATTTTGGGGATAACAGAAAGTTTTCAGTACTATATCTAATTGTCATTCACGATGTATATAACTAACTGTGTACTGAGGTTGTTAAAAATCGAATTTCATTGTAGTAAGGTCTTTAAGCTCAAAGTCATCTTTCCTAAGCATGTTTTTCTTTGCGCTTCAGTCAAATAATGCATTATCTTTGGTGATAAAGCAAAAGGATTAGTACACAGTTTTTTTTACAAACAAATCCACCAAGATAAATATTGTCATGCAAATTGTGTAAGTACTGAACAACAATGCAGTTTCATAAAGTAATCCACATTGCAAAACATCTCAAGATGCTTCACAAGAACATAAACATCAACAGACCCAATGTACATAATTTTAGTGCAGGTGGTCAATAGATTTTAAAAAGAGCTATGAAGATAATACAGAGACAAAGGGAAGAAGTTGTAAAGTTTGGAAGTTGAAGGCACTGGTCTAATGGTAGGGTGAATAACAGGATCTAAGGATAGGCATATCAGTAAGTATAGGTAAGTCTGTGTCTTTACCTTGCTGGCCCTCTTCCCCCATTCTCCTTCCTTCATGGTTCTTTGTTAATCTCACTTACCAGGGGCCTATATTCTAAACCAATCTGTGGGACATTGATCATAACTCTGAGGGGAGAGGTTCTAAGATCTGGAAATAGGGATTGTACCCAATCTGCAATAGAGATCCTAACACTATGTGGATTAGCTATATTAACCTTATCTGGGTCAAACACCCCAACTCCTCCTCACTGCCAAGATCCGAACCTATCAGCAATAGGTAGGTACATGCTACTCAGTGAACCAAATGAATCATTAGATGTTATTTTCAGCAGTCTAATAGTATGCTATTGATTCTTTCTGTCTTGAGCAGTGTGCTTTGTTTGACCAAATATTCATTATTTTATTAGAATATATACAAAAGGTACTGGGCCATTTTTTTCTGTAAAAATAACTGAGATGCTAACAGTTCTTAAAGTTAGTTATGAAGAGACTGTACAGGACCTTCCAGCAATGGCAAATGGTTAAATGCAAAAATCCATAAGTTGTTACTTTCAACTGCTCCTGTAGAAAACGGCATGAAAATTGCAATATTGTTACCCGATTCCTTGTTCAAATATACAGAATGGCGTGAGTTCCTTTAAGGATATTGTTGATATGTATGAAATTTACCACAAAGTTAAATCAAGTTATTTCACTCAAACTGTCCTTATAACATGCAAGTATTTAAACACAACATCCTTTTTATTTTGTTACCCCTCTAAATGATAATGATGGCCTGCAAACATATGGCCACTCATTGTGTGAGCATGTGTACCAAATCAGGAGGTGCACTCCTAATTTTTTGTTGTGCACAAAGCTAATGTGTTTTTTTTATGTGTTTTGTTCATGTGCTGCATCAACTTTAGCACTAAAGCAAAAGCATTGTTTCCCTAATTTTATAATGAACAAATATTGTCTTGCAATTTTGCATAATAACACAGCAACAACTTGCATTTATATAACATCTTTAACGAAGTAAAGCACCTCAAGGTGGTTCAATATTGGATAATAATTGACATGCAGCCAAAGACCTGAGAGTTCTGTCAAAGAGCCAAGGGTTTTTTGGATGGTCTTTAAAGGAGAATGGAAGCGAAGAGGTATAGGGTGGAATTTCATAGAACAGCACAGCGCTGGACAAGCCATTTGGCCCACGATGTTGCGCCGATCTTGATGCCAATTTATATTAACTATCCTCCTGTGTATCATCCATATCCCTTCATATTCATGTGTCTATCTAAAAGCCTTTTAAAGTCTACCAAACTGCTTGCTTCCACTACTATCCCTGGTAACTTATTCCAGGCACCTACCACTCTCTGCATAAAAAACCCTCATGTCACCTTTAAACTTCCCCCCTCTAACCTTAAAAGCATGTCCTCTGGTGTTTGACATTTCTACCCTGGGAAAAAGATTCCGACTGTCTACCCTATCTGTGCCTCTCATAATTTTAATATCAGGTCTCCCCTCAGCCTCCAACACTCTAGGGAGAGCAACTCAAGTTTGTCCAACCTTTCCTTATAACTCATACCCTCTAATCCAGCCAGCATCCTGGTAAACCTCTTCTGCACCTTCTCCACAGTCTCCACATCCTCCTATAATGGGGCAAGCAGAACTGCATGCAATAGTCCAAGTGTGGTTTGACTAAAGTTATTTATAGCTGCAGCATCACTTCCTTCAGGGAAGGAACTGAACACCCCTACCAATGAAGGCAAGCATGCCATACAACTGCTTTACCACCTTATCCACTTGCATAGCCACTTTCAGTGAACTATGGACCTGGACCCCAAGATTCCTCTGTGCCTCAATGCTATTAAGGGATCTACCATTAACTGTATACTTTCTCCTTTCATTCCACAGATTAGACATGCGAGTCTCCACCTTGAATCAGTTAGGAATGGATGAGGATCTGAGGAGGAAAGGTAACCTAACTCTTCTTTTTTTATTATTTTACTTTACATTCTATGCATTTCATTCAGTGTTCTTTTGTCAATCGCACCTATCTGGGACATTGCAAATCTAAATTCATTTGAGAGACATGGATCCCAACTTTGTCTGAAGGTGGAATTTTGACGTGGCCTAGTCATTGGGGTTTTTCATTCCATAGGTCCTGGCCCACAGCTAACATACACTTACATCTTATTCACTGACATGAATTCAAGTCATCAAATATTCTTTCATGATCATTCATTAAGTCAAATAGTAGTGGTACTGTGCAATATTTAAGGAGACACAAGAAGCTGTGGATGCTGGAAAGTGGAGCAACCCACAATCTGCTGGAGGAACTCAGAGTCGAGCCCCATCTGTGGGAGGAAAGGAATTGTTGACATTTCATATTGAACCCTTGCATCTGTCCATCATCACCCCACCCCCCCACCCCACCACCACAGATGCTGCTCGACCTGCTGAGTTCCTCCAGCAGATTGTTTGTCGCTGTGCAATATTTACTTGTCTGTTTCAAGCAAATATTATCTTAGGCTAAATATAACAAAAAACTTAAACACAAAGATACTGGCCTGGATTTTGCTATGAAATTAATTGTAATGCTAACACCAAATAATATTTGAATGCAAATCAAACAGCAAATTTCACCAGGGTTACATGAAACAGATAACTTGGAAATAACTATAAAACATGCTTCACGGAAAGCATACATCACTTTCATTATCTAGTTCCTCATTCAAAGGTGTTTTTCTTGTAGTGAAATTTATGTCATTGACCCATAGTATAGAGTTGCACAGCACAGAAACAGCCCTTCAGCCCATTTTTTGTCCATCTACACTAATCCCATTTGCATGCATTAGGTCTATATCCTGTAATGCCTTACTGTACTGAACAAACTAAACTTGATCAACAATATATTCAATCATCACTTGCTACAACTGAGATTGGTATGAACAGGTCAAACAGCTTTACAGATCCTAACCTAAAATATCAAAGTATCAGTAATAAGAATTGTAGAGTTTGATTGAAGAGTGTTTTTTTTTTACAGAATATGCAAAAAGGGAGCAAAATAAAGATTGAATTAAAAGAGAAAATAGAATTTTGTTCTTAAATCTCCAATAGTAATTGAACAACAGGTAAAGTTGTCAGGTCAGGCAGAAAAACAGGTAAACTTTCTCCTTCCACGGATGTTGCCCAAGGCTGCTAAATATTTTAGTATTCTGTTTTTGTTTGAAATTTCCGACAGCCACAGTATTTTGCTTTTATACAAGTTGTTCTTATTCTAGTAAGAGTTTCCTTTAATCAGTGAAATAAGTCTGAATTAAAATTAAACAGCCTGTAACATGTAGTCGGAAAAACAAGTGTAGAGATTTACTTGTTCAATTTCAATTACTACTGGAGATTTAAGAACAAAATTCTATTTTCTCTCTTTTAATTCAATCTTTATTTTGCTCTCTTTTTGCATATTCTGTAAAAAAAAACTCTTCAATCAAACTCTACAATTCTTATTACTGATACTTTGATATTTTAGTTTAGGAGATGCAAAGCTGTTTGACCTGTTCATACCAATCCCAGTTGTAGCAAGTTCTGTGCTGATTGAATGTCTTGTTGATAGCAACTTGCCAGGCAAAAAAATATCAAAAATCAGAAAGTGGAATTCTAAACCATTCATTTGCTCTTCAGAGCAAGTGAATGTGTGTGCCATAAATCCTGGAAGAACCTACAGTTTAAAAAGATTAAATTTGTTCCCGATTTGTCTGTGGTTCTGCTCTTATTGGACTTGTATCCACAATTATTTGGGATAGTCAGACAATTGTGGGGAAGATTAATTAAAAATGTATTACTTCTTACTGCAAATAGAATCATAGAAAATCCATGACACTGAAAGTTATTCAATCCATTTGTGCTTGTTTTCATCAAAAGGAAGAGAAACCTAATCCCATCTTTCACCACTACAACACAGCCCTGAAGGTTACAGCTCTTCAAGTACACATCCAAGTAATGTTTAAGTGTTCTGAGGGTTCTGCCTCTCCCCACCCTTTCAGGTAGTGAATTCCAAACCCCTACCACCCTCATGGTGAAAAGATATTATCATGGCCCCTCTTAATTCTTCTAATTATTTAGAATCTACGTCACCCAGATTTACTTCTAAACTCAGAGAAATGAGTTCTTATTTACTCTAACCAGAACAGTGATAAGAATGTAAGGAATAGGAGCAGGACTAGGTCATTTGGTGTTTTGAGCCTGCTCTGCCATTCATCCAGATCATGGCCGATCTTCTGCCTCAATGCCATTTTGTAATGAATTGATCTGTATCAACGCTATGCAGGACAGGTTTTTCCACTGTACCTCGGTACACGTGTCAATAATAAACCAATACTTTTCCAGCCCAGTCCCCATAATCCATGATTACCTTAATATCCAGAAGTCTAACACTCTGTTCCGAATGAACTGAATGACCAAGCCCTCACAGCCCTTCAGGATAAAGAATTCATTAAAGAAATTTCTCATCTCAGTCCTAAACAATGTACAGGTCGTCCCTAGGTTATCATGGGGTTTTGTTCCTGTGAACTGTTCAAACTGTTATGGGTGGGAGGTTCAGGGGAGATGTCAGGGGGAGGTTTTTCACCCAGAGAGTGGTTGGTGCATGGAATGCACTGCCTGGGGTGGTGGTGGAGGCAGATACATTGAACAGGTTCAAGAGCTTGTTGGATAGGCATATGGAGGAGTGTGGGATGGGGGGATATGCGGGAGGAAGGGGTTAGGTAGTGTGAGGGTGGTTTGATGGACGGCACAACATGGTGGGCCGAAGGGCCTGTTTTGTGCTGTATGGTTCTATGGTAGTTTGGAAGTCAGAAATGTGGCCACGACAGAGTTCCCACACAGCAGATGATGCCTGTGGCCCTGCAGCAGCTGCAAATCCATACTGCCGGCCTCCCAACCACTCGGGCTGCACACAAGTCAGGCGTTTGTAAGCTGGGCAGGACCTGTACCTCATTTTGAGATTGTAACCTTGGTAGTAAATTTCTCAGTCTGAGGAAACATCTCCCACATAAGAACATAAGAAACAGGAGCAGGCCATCTGGTCGGTTGAGCCTGCTCTACCATTCAATAAGATCAAGCCGTGGACTCAGCTCTACCTACTTGCCTTTCCCCCATAACAATTCCCCTACTGTGCAAAAATCTATCTAACTGTGTCTTAAATATATTTAATAAGGTAGCCTCTACTGCTTCCCTGGGCAGAGGATTCCACAGATTTACTACTCTCTGGGAAAAGCAGTTCCTCCTATTGGTATTGGCTTATTATTGTCACTTGTAAAGCTTGTCTTACAAACCGATCGTACAGGTCAATTCATTACACAGTGCAGTTACAGCATTGACGTTGTACAGGTAAAAACAGTAAAGGACAGAGTAAAGTGTCACAGCTACAGAGAAAGTGCAATGCAATAAGGTGCAAGGTCACAACAAGGTAGGTCGTGAGGTCATAGTCCATCTCATTGCATAAAGGAACCATTCGATAGTCTTATAAAGTGGAGTAGAAGCTGTCCTTAAGTCTGGTGGTATGTGCCCTCAGGCACCTGTATCTTCTACCCGATGGAAGAGGAGAGCAAAGAGAATGTCCCTGGTGGGTGGGTGGAGTCTTTGATTATGCTGGCTGCTTCACCAAGACAACAAGAGGTAAAGACAGAGTCCAAGGAGGGGAGGCTGGTGTCTGTGATGCACTGGGCTGTGTCCACAACTTTCTGCAGTTTCTTGTGGTCCTGGGCAGAGCAGTTGCTGTGCCAAGCCATGATACATCCAGATAGGATGCCTCATCTCCATCCTAAATCTACTCCCCTGAATCTTGAGGCTATGTCCCCTTGTTCTAGACTCACCTACCAGTTTCCTGCTTCTATCTTGTCTATCCCTTTAATAATTTTATATGTTTCTATAAAATCACCTCTCATTCTTCTGAATAACAGCAAGTATAGTCCAAAGCAACTGAATCTCTCCTCATAAGCTAACCCCTCATCTCCAGAATCAACTTGGTGAACCTCCTCTACACCGCCTCCAAAGCCAGTATATCTTTGTAGAAAGATAGAAAGCCAGTACATAACATTAAGCCTGTAAAGCTCTAAGAATTTTCCAAGTTTCCATGAGATCTCATTCTAAAATGTAGAGCATACAGAACTCTTCAATCTCTCCACATAGTACAGTACCCCTAGAACCAGTCTGGTGAATCTTCATTGAATTCCCTCTGTGGCAGGTGGGGAGTTTTGGTCTCCTTACCCAAGAAATAGGCACGGAGACCAAATGTAATTGCAGTCATTTTGTTTTACACACCTGAATTAAGTTTACTCTCGGCCTCCCTGTTCCATAGAAAACAACTGCAGCTTACCCAATCTTTCCTCATAGCTACAATTTACTAGACCTGGCAACATTTTAATGTACATGGATGAACTCAATGAGAAAAAAAATGTGGAGGGGAGAGGGATGCATGATTTAAAAAATATGATAAATTACAATGCCATAGTATGCGGAATCTATTATATCATGAACTAGCCCCGAGTCCAGCTCGATACCTTCTGTGACGCTCGATACAGCTCGGAGGACAACACAGGTGGTCTTTTTCAGCTCTATCATAGAGTCTGGCTGGCTGGATATGAAGGGAAGTGCCTGTACGCACTCACCAGGGTGCCGGTGGAAGACTGTCCGCAGGTAATACTCTATGAGGCGGACAGCGATGTTCAGCTCCCCGCTGACAGCGTCAGCATGCACCACCCCGATGAGAGCGGGCAGATCTTCCCAGGAACTGGACCTTTGCCGGACGTCCTTCAGGAGTTCTCGGATCACGAGATCGTTCTGCTTGTCGCAGATGAAATCTTGATGGAAGAGGAAGAGAATTAACCGAGCTTTGATGCGCCTCTGATCCTTACTCCCATTAACAATGTGCGTCACCTTAGAAGAATCAATTAAGTTTTCAAACTCCCGCTCGTTGTCAGACTCAGACTTGGGCTCCTTGCATTGCGGTGCCATCATTTGCTGGTTGCTTTCCGTGTCCGAAATTCTACTGCAAACTTTCCCCGGTCGTGGAAACATGTTATTTACAAACTGAAACATCAGGTCCCTGCTATCGCACACCTCCCCGATCAGGAAGATGCTCTCCCTGCCTCCAATAGCGTTGACCACCTGCTGGAACTCCCTCTCGGTCCACTCTGCATCCAAATCCATCGTCAGCTGTTCCATCCTTTCGCTCTCGGAGCCGTGGGCAAAGGCTGCGGTCTCCCGGCGGCTCCGCCTCCTCGAACGCCAGCTTGCTGACCATTGGTCATTTCACAAGGGGCGGCGCCGTCACTCGTTTGTGATGTCACAATCGGTGGGGAAATAACGCCCCCTTGTTTTCATCCAACACCTGCACAGCGAAGCTCCGGTGGGGTTGCGGAGAGTTGGGGACGTGGCGACTGCAGTGGCTTGGTTTTGAATTTGAAGCAAAACAATTTCTCCTCCGAAAGAGGACACTTTCAGTTCCTGAGTAGCGCAGTAACCTTTGGTTGAGGCAAAGAACTTTGATATCTTCAAAAGGCAACCAGTCGAGGACACGTAAGAGATATACTGTGAAGTTGAGATAAAGTAGATAAATAGTGAGGACATTCTGTAACATGTATCAAAGACTGGTGGGTTTAATTAGCTAAAGTTGCAACATAACCTCTCAATTTATATATTCCATGCCCCAACCTTATGAAGGTAAGCTTGCCATATGCCTTCTTAACTACCCTGTCTACCTGTGTTGCCATATTGTCATCCCAAAATGCTTCACCTCGCACTCGTCAGGATTAAGTTCCAACTGCCAATGCTCTGCCTAACTTTCCATCTTATCTATATCCTGCTGTAGTCTTAGACAACCTTCTTCACTATCTAGGACATTGGCAAGCTTGCTGATCTTACCTCCTACATTTACATCCAAGTCGATAATAAATATCAAAAGCAATGAGGGTCCCAGCAGTATACCACTGGTCAGACTTCCAATCAGTAAAACACCCTTCCACCACTACAGATCCTCCCCAAATTATTGTAGGCCCCGACTATGTAGGACCTTGATAAATGCCTTAATAAAGTCCATATAGACATCAGCGCTGTAATTGTAAGTGAACTCAGAATGTGCAAGTGCATGGTATTAAATGAAAATCTAGTTCTGAACAGTGATAGATAATGCTGCCTGTGACCTGTTTTTACCCCTGATTGAGGAAGACATTAATTGTTGGATATTGTTCAAACTCACTGCATTGGTCACCCAGGCTTGTAGAATAATTAGTGGCATTTGGAGACTTGCACAATGATGGCAGCATTTTAATAGGCCAGTGAATTGCAGTCACACAGGACTAGCTCTGATCCACTTTCACTCCTATGCATCATGCGGAAGAGAACTGCAGCCAGTAGGTACACCCAAGGCTCAGGCGATAATGGAAATAGGTTCGGAACAAATATTTGGAGTCTTGTGTTTAGTTCTGGGTGCCACTCTTTAGGAAGGATATGAAGGCTTTGGTGCTAAGATTTACCAAAATGATTCCAGGGTTGATGAACTTTAGTGGTGTGAAGAGTCTGGAGAAGCTGGGTGATTCTCCGAGGAACAGAGGTATTTAAAATCATGACGGTTATAGACAGACCAGATAAAGTGAAACTGTTTTCATTATTGGAGGGTCAAGAACTGACATATATGGAACAAAAGTTCCACATAAGGGAGCTTAAGGGAGCTAGGAGTGACAGGATGATCTTTTACATATTAAGTGGTTGGTGTCTGTTATGCTGGGGTAGTAATGAGTCAGAATCAGAATTATTATCACTGACATATGATGTGAAATTTGTTGTTTTGCAGCAGCAGTACAGTGCAAAGACGTAAAATCTGTAAATTACAAAAATAAAAAGATAGTGCAAAAAAAAGGAGTAATGAGGAAGTGTTCATGGGTTCATGGATCGTTCAGAAATCTGATGGTGGAGGGGAAGAAGTTGTTCCTGAATCACTGAGTTTGGGTCTTCAGGCTTCTGTACCTACTCCCTGATGGTAGTAATGAGAAGAGGGCATGTCTCAGATGGTGAGGGTCCTTAATGAGGCACCACCTCTTGAAGATGTCCTTGATGGTGGGGAGAGTTGTGTCCGTGATGGAGCTGGTTGAGTCTATAACCCTCTACAGCCTCTTGCAATCCTGTGCATTGGAGGCTTCATACCAGATTCATTTGTTGTATTCAAAGAAGAGCTGGATAAGTAACTAAGAGGAAAGAATTTGCAGGGCACCGGGGAGAGGGTAAAGTTCTTTCATAATGCCAATAAAGAACTCAGCAGGCTGAATAGCCTTTTTCCATGTTGTAACTAGGATGTGCTTTCATGGATATTGAAAATAGACTTGCCGCACCTACAAAAAAGGCACATGGAAGAATGCCTGAAGTAGACATTAGATGTCGCAGGGCACACTGCTCTTGATACCTCATAGGCCACAAGTTTTGCCAAGGTTTACATTTCCATGACCTTTTGCAGGGGATGTTTGCTTGGTTCTCCGAAGATGTATTAGAGCAGACTACAGCAGGGATGTAGAGCATTTGAAGAATAAGGTCAACCAAAAGGTAGAGAGTTAGGGTGATTCAATGTCCTTTCACAGATAAACAGCTCAATCCAAATTAGAGTGGAATTGCAGGGGGGGAAAAGCCTTGATCTACTTAAAAAAGCAGAGCCTAGTTCCTGGATAGTACAGATTTCAGAATGGAAAGAACAACAGGATGTCTCAGTGACTAATGTTCCTAGCAAATTCCAGCCAGCTCCACTTCCATTCATAACTACACTGAGTCTGGCCACCCTGAAAGTAATCGTGCATTTCGGTGACATCGTTTTGAAAAAATTAGAGGGTCCCAAAGTTTTCAGAAGAAATTCTCAGTAGGAATCACTATCTTCTTCACCTTGAGAAAACCTATGCAGAAAACAACTAAATCCCAGGAATTTAGAAAATCCCCATTACAAGCAGGCACCTAGAAACAGTGGTCTCATGTGGGTTAGTTTCTTCCATTTCCTAGTCATGGCTTCAGGTGATAGAGCTAACCAGTACCAAAGTGTAATGACTGCCAAAATATAATCCAAACTGTCAATTATTTTACAGCAAAATCTTATTTTGTCCACTATGCAACAGGTGTCTTGAACTGCCCACCACTGCACTGGGTGCCAATGATGGAGGGAGAGTGTCCCTAAAAATTGAGGAGAAACTTTGTAAAATAATGATGGCATTAGAAATCAGTCAGATCCATCAAAAAGCACTTAACCTCCCCATTCATCATTCTGAAGGGCCCATACTCTTCACTCTGCAGAGAGTTGTGGACACAGCTCAGCACATCATGGAAACCAGCCTCTCCTCCATGGACTCTGTCTATACTTCTCGCTGCCTCGGTAAAGCAGCCAGCATAATCAAAGACCCCACCCACCCTGGACATTCTTTCTTCTCCCTTCTCCCATCAGGCAGAAGATATAAAAGCCTGAAAACACGTACCACCAGGCTCAAGGACAGCTTCTGTCCCGCTGTTATAAGACAATTGAATGGTTCCCTAGTACGATAAGATGGACTCTTGACCTCACAATCTACCTTGTTAGGACCTTGCACCTTATTGTCTACCTGCAATGCATTTTCTCTTTAGCTGTGACAGTTTACTCATAAGAGCATTAGGAGCAGGAGTAGGCCACCTGGCCCATTGAGCCTGCTCTGCCATTCAATAAGATCATGGCTGATCTGGTCGTGGACTCAGCTCCACCTATCTGCCTTTTCCCCATCTATCTAACTGTGTCTTAAATATATTTATTGAGGTAGCCTACTGCTTCCCTGGGCAGAGAATTCCATAGATTCACTGCTCTCTGGGAAAAGCAGTTCCTCCTCATCTCTGTCCTAAATCTACTCCCCTGAAATCTTGAGACTATGCCCCCTAGTTCTAGTCTCACCTACCAGTGGAAACAATTTTCCTGCCTCTATCTTATCTATCCCTTTCATAATTTTATATATTTCTATAAGATCCCCTCTCATTCTTCTGAATTCCACCGAGTATGGCCCCAAATGACTCAATCTCTCCTCATAGGCTAACTCCCTCATCTCCGGAATCAACCTGGTGAACCTCCTCTGCATCACCTCCAAAGCTAGTATACTTTTTCTCAAGTAAGGAGACCAGAACTGCACGCAGTACTCCAGGCGCAGCCTCACCAGTATCCTATACGGTTGCAGCATAACCTCCCTGCTCTTAAATTCAATCCCTTTAGCAACGAAGACCAACATTCCATTTGCCTTCTTGATAACCATTGCACCTGCAAACCAATCTTTTGCCATTCATGCACAAGCACTCCCAATTCCCTCTGCACAACAGTATGCTGCAATTTTTCACCATTTAAATAATAATCTGATCTTCTATTTTTCCTTCCAAAGTGGATGACCTCACATTTACCAACGTTGTACTCCAGAATGTACAGAATGTACTCTGCGTATGTACAGTGTATAGAATGTACAGAATACAAAATGTACTCTGCTTTCTATATTGTTTTACCTTGTACTACCTCAATGCACTGCGTAATGAATTGATCTGTATGAATGGTATGCAAGACGGGTTTTTCACTGTACCTTGGTACAAGTGACAATAATAAACCAATTCCAATCTTCCATTACTACTTCTACCTAGTCTCCTTCACCTGATAAACTCAAGACATGCAACAATTCACTTCTCTCAGCAGTTCAGGACCTCAAATTCTCCTATGTGAGACAGCAATTTTTATGTACTTCCACCAACCTCCTAAACTGTATTTTCTGCTTTCAGTATAGCCTCTTCAACAATAGGGATATCGAATCTAGATTAGATGAATGGGATTTGTTGATTGTTTTGCAATGAGGCGTACCTGTATCTGGGGCAGCATTCACCTAATGTTAGGGCGGTACACAAATCAGGCCCAGAATGGAAATTTGGGCTGTTTTTGATTGTTCTGAAAGAGCTAATAAGACATTTCTCATTTTTCATTTTTCCCTTATTGGCCTGGACTTTTAATCTAGTTTTTCAGTGTTCCCATGGACTTCTGGTAGGTCAAACGTGTGCATTGTGATTTACAGGGGATTGCATTTGTGTGGAACAAGTAGGATGGATCAACTGGTCTTTGCATATTTGTCATTGCATTTGATTACACATGTTTAGTGAGCTTCCAGTCATTTATCATGTCAAATCTCTATCCTTCTCTGTCGTCGGCTTTCTAGAATATTACAATGATATTCAATATAAACTCAAGCAACAGTTTCTCATCTTTATGCTTATCCTTTTTCAGCTATTCACAATCTTCCTATACCTAATATACCTTTTATTTGTGCCCTTTGCTAACATCACATTCGTCGTTCAATCATTTCCCCCACCCCATCTCAAACTCTTTTTCTGTTAAACCTCATATCCCATTGCAGTTACGCTTCTTCATGATATGTACTACAAATTCTTCCACATCTTCCTGAGGTTAACAAGCTGAAGGTTTAACGGTGCATTGGTGAGACTTTGTCAGCTGACTAACTTAAAAATTATGTGCACCTTTGCAATAAGTGGACTAAATTTTGCAGTGTGTAGGAATGCAAAATATATTTTTTTGAAGCAATGTTTTCTTGCAACAGGGATTCATTTCCAGAAAATGCCTGTAGAACACTAATGTTGTACTGTATTGTCTAAGTTACTACCAGCCATGAAACAAACAATTGAAAACAATGCTTAGAACTGAGTAGCATGCATTCTTCATTTTGGCTCCTGTAGTTGTTCTTTCATAACAGATTTACAAGTATTTTAATCTTTTCAATCCCTGAAAAAACATTTTAGGATTTTAAAAAGTTAGTCAGTTCAGTAAGGCACATTGCACATTGGATATTAGAAAGGCATTTATTAAAGTCCCAATACTTTTTGAGCTCAAAGTCATATGCACATGCTTAGTTCCAGATCAAACTACATTGAATGTCATCTAAATTTGATTTTCTTTCTTCCTCTTTGAGGTTGTGACATCTGCTCAGATTTTCCTGTCATCTGACAGTGCCTCAGCAGCACCCTCAACTGAAATATTGTTTATTTCTGATTGGAATCAGGTTCTCTTTTACCACTGTGTCCTGATGGAGTTACAGAGAGTGTTCCTATGGTGCATCATTTGTTAACAACTTTGCTTAAGATATGCAACGTTGCCTGTTTTCAAAAAATGATGACATTTGGAAGCAAGAGAGGTCATAGAGCCCAAGATAAGCTAAGTGAAGCACACATTGAGAGAGGCAGCTGTTAATTGAGGTTGAACAGTGAAATTTGGGAAGGAATGAGTGATATGGAATGGGCAGAGTTTTAATTTGGCAAAGGAGTGATGAATGGACAACTCTGTGGGAGATGAAACAGTTGTGATGATGAAATAGGTCATGCTGCATAACAAAGGAATGCATGATCCAACTCCTTTGAAGATAAAAAAGGAGATTTTACATCTGAGTAGCAATAACATTGAATGGTAAACATGAGGAAAGCTAGATGTAGATTTAAAAAAATCACAGATGTTTTAGTATCTCGAACAACAAATGAATTTCCAAAGGGAATCTGGTTGGAGAGTTTGGTATCCTGAATTAATCCCCCCCAAAAATGTACTAACTGCACAGAATTATGTTTTCTCTTTGGTGGTCATATTAAGGTCTAATGATATGCTTAAAGAAGGAAATTGCAGATAAATGTTTAACATTTCTGAATAAGAAATCTTAACACTTCACTGTTCACATGTTCCGCAATGAATTGGCTGAAAGGAATCTTTGTTTAGATCTGGCACTAGGTCAAGATAGTTTTTTGTTTCCCAGCCACGTTCTGGCAAGGCCTAAATTAGCAAAAGAAAGTTTCCACTGGAAATTACATTGTATAAATCACTCAACTACATATCCTCCCCTAAAAATTCAACCAGTAAGTGGAAGAACAATCTACATATTACAGTGCTGCTGTAAAACCTGACAGCTTCAAATTGTTTGTTTAATACAACATTGCAGCTTGAATTTTAATAATACTGTTAATTTTGAGAACACTTCAAGATCAATAAAAGAACTAGAATATTACGTACAATTCTGGGCATCATACGTAAGGATGGATGTCAAGGTATTTAAGAGGTTGCATATTCAACATGGCTATTTGTCCTAGTTTGTTCATGCTAGTCTTTAAGTTCCATTCAAGCATACTTTTATTCATAATCATCTTTCCTTCAGCCTCAAATGTTATCTGACCTCTCTTAAAATGCATACAAACCCTTAATTCAAATACTCCCCATGTTAAGGAATTCTACAATCTCACCACTTTCTGGGTGAAGAAGGTTTTCTTGAACTCACAATGATTTTCTGGTGACAAGATGATATTTGATATCCTCTTCATTTACCCTTCTCCTTTCTGTCCTTCTATCAAAACCCTATAATTATCAGGTGAAAGGTCATTGGTCTCAAATGTTAATCCTTTTCCCTCTCCACAAACACTGCCTAACTTGCTGAGTACATCCACTAATTGTACCATAATTACAAAGTCTTTTAGATTAACTTTTATCCTCTCTATAAGAAAAAGAACCAGCATAATTATCTTTTAGTGATAGGTATAACTACATATTTCTCCAATTACATTTTACATAGTGCTCTAATTGTGATCTAACCAATGCTTGATACAAATTAAGCATAATTTCTCTTAAGTTTAATTCTATCATTCTAGAAATTAATCCTAGTGATTGGGGAAAAACAGAAAATGTTGGAAACACTCAGAAAGTCATGCAACATTTGTGGAAAGAGTTAATGTCACAGGTCAAAGACTGTTTATCAGAACCGGGAAAGTAAAAAAACAAGTCAGTTTTAGGTTGTATAGAGGTTAGGGAAGGACAAGGGGAATATCTTTGATAGGATGAGGTCACGGTTGCCATGATGATAGTTGTTGATGAAGCCATCTGGTTGATAGGTTAATGAGAGAAACTTTAGTGTTTGATTTTGTTTTTAATGGCCTTACTTAATCTATGCCATTATTTTGAAGAGTTTTCTATTGTATATACCAAGATTTTGTTTTCTGATCAAATTTTTATCTGTACTGAAATTAATTCTCTATGTATATACCCATTTGTAAGCTTATTAATAATGCCTTTGTGTAATTTATTGCTGTCCTCCACAGTATTGACTACACCCTCCATTATAGTGTAATCTGTAAATTCAGAAATTGTGTTGTTGATTCCAAGCTGTATATTACTAATTTAAATTATGGATAACTATGGTCCCAACATGGATCCTTGTGATAGTCCACTTTCTACTAATGTGAATAGCAACCAAATAATGCTGCACTCAGCTTTCTTCTTGTGTGCTTGTTATTCTTTCTTGTCCAATGACTCTGACTACATTGATTATGATGTGGTCTAAAATGTATGATATTATTGAAGCTCTTTTGGAGGTTCATCTGATGTATCTCTTTGGTAAGTAATGAAGGAATGTAATTAGTTCACATTTCTACCTTTTCTCTCCTGTTGCCAATGATTTTTCCCAAGCATGCCTTAAGTGGCCCTAATCTCCCTTCTTCATTTAAATTGGTAGAATTTTAGATTGTTTCAAGCTCCTGGATTACTTAATTTCATAGCTCATTTTGCATTCATTTTTTTAAAAACTTCTCTCATAATTTCTACATACTCGGCTACGCTGCCCATCAATATCTAATCTACACTATTCATTGCCCTGTTTTGCTTTGTATATCCTTATTCATATATTGTCATATTATTATTTAGTTTGTTCTTGATTAGCAGAAGCTATTTTTCCTAAACTTTGATGAATTCATTTTAACTATTTTCCATTGCTTCTCTCCATTTTTTGCGAATATTGTTGTTCATATTAAATTGTTTTCAACCCCTCAAGAGCTTGCCTCTCTCTAATCTATTACCATAGTCTTTGTCAAACTTATTTCTTCAGCCTTATTACTGTTTCTCTTTAAGAAACTTAGTTTCTCCAATTTGAACACATATTTTTCTTCCCCTTCTATTTTTGATCGTTTTTAAGACTATTCCTGTTTGCCAGAACTATGCAGCATCTGAGAAGCTATTCCGCACTTTGTGTCTATTCTTTGGAAGTGTGATCCGATTAATCCCACATTTTCACCATAATACTGTGATTTTATTTTCTCCTTCAAGCATATATCCAAGTTGGAAGCTTCTATTGAATCTGCTTTCACCACACTTTTGGGCATCGTGTTCCATAAAGGACTATGTATTTTACCACTCCTACCAAGTCCTCTGATTTTTTTTTGCTAATTAAAACCCTTCATGATTTCTCAGATCTTTTAACCTTCTCTTTTCCGAGTTTCTCTACGAAAAGTTTTCCTTGCTCCTTGTAACAATACATCTATTTTGCACCTTCTCCAAAGCCTTGATAACTTTGTATAATATTAGCCATCTGGATTCTAACTAGTATTTGATAAAAGTTGCTTTTGTATTCCATTACTCTAGATCTAAAGAATGAAATCATAAGCTTCAACAGATTACTCAAATTACCTTGCCATTTTTAAAATATATGTGAATAGCTCAATTTCTCAGTTTCTTCAAAAATATACCCTTTATGATCACATCATATGTGTGCTAAATTGCACATTATTTTTCTGTCCATCTTTGTCCTTCTGGTGTTCTACTCCTTGTTTCCATCATATTCAAGCTTACCATCATTTGTAAATATTGAAAATATGGCCCATGGACCTAAAGATGTTGATTAGTATACATAAAAATCAACATGAATCTTAATAGACCACCAGAGACCCCTGTTTACCTCCCTGCAGTCTGAAAGAAAATTTAATACACCTCTCTGGTTTCTGCCCTTTAGCCAGTTTTATATTCATTCTGCTGCAGAATGTTACCTGCGATCAAATAAAAACTCAGGTGTATATAAGGTTTGCAAATTTGTGTGGAGATCCAAAAGTAATTATAACCACTTATCAATTTCTGAAAGTAGTTTACTTTCCTTCCTATCAAGTTGCATTGCAGGTACTAGATATTGGAAGCTTTCAAATAGCAAGTCACTAACAAAAAGTCATTTGCCTATTCTCTGTGCAGTTCTAAGAATAATCCATTTAAGTTCCATTCTCTTGACTTCCTACAATTTATTCCTTGAATTTTGACCAAATACCCTTTGAGGACTGGTATAGAATCTGTATCCATCAGCCTATTTAGTTGGCACCTCATCAAATCCTTAATACTTTGTTGCTTTAAGTTTTTATTATTGGCTTCATTTTTATTTGTCAGCTTTAGTTTTATTTGTCATTTGTCATAAATCCATGGCATTTCTTTTTCAGCCACCAGAAACATTAAATACGGAGAAACCACCTAAATTCTTTGAGGTTTTAAACAGTTATGAAATATCCTTTTAGCTTTTTCTCTACCACAGAAAACTCCACTTTCTCAAGGGCCTTTTACTTCTTTGAACAGAGGTCCAACTGGTCCCCTCCCAGTATCACCTCCTTCACCTGACTGAACTTGTTCTCATGTTGGACAAGTTCTAACTCCACTCACTTATACCAATCACAGGTGTAGCCATGGATCCAAATTATGGGAGCCAAAGTGTCCGTATTATGAAAATCAGAAACAAAAACAGAAAATACTAGAAGCACCCAGCAGCTTTGCAAATTTTCTGGGTTTGTTTCTGTCCAGGAAGCCCTCTGTCTCTGTGAGATTATGGAACAGCCGACCTTTCAGTCACACACAGGCTCCCTCCCTTACCTCTATTTCTGGTATGTTAATATTTCTATCAATTTCATGTCCTGCTCTTATGCAGAACTTGAAAATTTCATCACCTTTGCTGCCAGTTTCCACCTTGCTCTTGCATTCACATATTTACTTATTAGTCACATGTACATCGAAACACAGTGAAATATGTCATTTTGCATTACTTTAGAATGTGTTGAGGGCAGCCCGCAAGTGTCGCAACTCTTCCGGCGCCAACATAGCATGCCCACAACTCCTAACCTGTACGTCTTTGAAATATGAGAGGAAGCCGGAGCACCTGGAGGAAACCCACCCAGGGAGAATGTACAAACTCCTTACAGACAGCGGCAGGAATTGAACCCGTGCTGCTGGCGCTGTAATAACGTTATGCTAACCGCTACACTACTGTACCGCCAGATGTTGGTCCATCTCCAACTCTTTTCTTTCTCAACTTCACTTTCTCCATCTCAAAGGAATGGTTAGCAACCAGCATCCATTGCAAGCCCATAGACTTCTACATCTAACTTTACTAGAACATAGAACATTACAGCACAGTACAGGCCCTTCGGCCCACAATGTTGTGCTGACATTTTATCCTACCCTAAGATCTATCTAACCCTTTCCTCCCACATAGCCCCCCATTTCTCTATCATTCATGTGTCTGTCTAAGAGTCTCTTACATATCCCTAATGTATCTGCCTCCACAATCTCTGCTGGCAGTGTGTTCCATGCACCCACAACTCTCTGTTTAAAAATCTTACCCCTGACATCCCCCTTACATCTTCCTCCAATCACCTTAAAATTATGTCTCCTCATGTTAGCCATTGTTGCCCTGGGAAAAAGTCTCTGACTGCCCACTCAATCTATGCCTCTTATCATCTTGTACACCTCTATCAAGTCACCTCTCATCCTCTTTCTCTCCAAAGAGAAAAGCCATAGCTCACTCAACCTATCCTCATAAGACATGCTCTCCAATCCAGGCAACATCCTGGTAAATCTCCTCTGTACCCTCTCTAAAGCTTCCACATCCTTCCTATAATGAGGTGACCAGACTGAACACAATACTCCAAATGTGGTCTAACCAGAGTTCTATAGAGCTGCAACATCACCACGCGGCTCTTTAACTCAATACCCTAATGAAGGCCAACTCTCCATATGCCTTCTTAACAACCCTATTGACCTGCGCAGCAACCTTGAGGGATCTATGGACGTGGACCCCAAGATCCAACTGTTCCTCCACACTGCTAAGAGTCCTGCCATTAACCTTGTATTCTGCCTTCAAATTCGATCTCCCGAAGTGTATCACTTTACACTTATCTGGGTTGAACTCCATCTGCCACTTCTCAGCCCAGCTCTGCATCCTATCAATATCCTGTTGTAATCTACAGCATCCTTCTACACTATCCACACCACCACCAACCTTTGTATCATCAGCAAACTTACTAACCCACCCTTCCACACCCTCATCCAAGTCATTTATAAAAATCACAAAGAGCAGGGGTCCAAGAACAGATCCCTGCAGAACACCACTGGTCACTGACCTCCAGGCCCTCACCCTGGTCTCCATAAGGACTACATTCTAGTCTTGCCATTTCTCTAGCTGTCATATCCATTCCAATGCATCCAAGATCTCTTCCTTTTTCCTTAAATCATTTTTCCCTCCACCTTAATTGACAAGGCTCAACTGATTTCTACTGTTCTGCTCTCATCCCCACCTTCCCTCCCAGAGCAAGGGTACACCTTCCACCAGACCAGCCTCCACATACAACCTTGTAATTTCTGCCACCTTTAATGCCAGCAACTGCACATCTTCCACTGTCCTTTCAGCATTTCCATAGATCCAGTTCTCCAGATAACTCCCTGCTTCATTCAATACCTGCTCCCCTTCTTGCAGCACCTTCCCATATAATTGTGGGAGATGCAATACCTGCCCATTTACCTCTTCCCTTCCCAACCTGGGACCACATTCCTAGCTGAACCAGCAATTCACTTATACTTCTTTCAATTTAGTTGCCTCTTCTACATTAGAGAATCTAAATGCAGAATGGTCTTCAGAAAACCTACAGTTTGGAAGAATTATGATCTAGTTGGCTTTCAATTCTTTTGCATCATCCTGTCTATGACCCATATAGGGTTCAATGTAATGTGAGCTTGAGGAACTGCAATTTCTGATTAAGCATGTTACATTCTAACAATACATTCAACAATTTCTGTAGACCACCACAATTGACAAGGCTCAACTGATTCCTGCAGTTATATCTATGCTAATAGCCATTTCAGTTTGTTAACTGTTTTTCTTTCCAGATTGTCTGATTTGCTGAGGATTTCTAACATTTTCCAGTTTATATTTCTAGCAATTGAAGCATTTTTTCTCCTCTACTGTTCTCATTTCTCATTTATGATTTACTCCAAATTGGCTGCAGTTAACAAGACTTCACTCTCTCCCAGCTAGCATCACCACCTCGTGTAGATTGGAAATGAGCAAATATTGAAAATGGGAGACAGAAAGCAGGAAACTACAGGCCAGATAGCTCAACACCTGTCATAGGGAAACAGGAACCATTATTAAATGTGCTCTAGCAGTGCACTTAGAGAAATTTAAAATGATCAGGCAAATTCAAGTTTTGTGAAAGGGAAAACACATTACAGTTCTTTTAAGTAATGTTTGAAGTGGTCTTTTTCTGGCTGATATGTAGCAAATGGTGTGTCATGAGGATTGGTGCTAGAGCCTCAACTCACCAAGGTAGGAACAATAGTTATGAAGAGGATGTAACAAGGCTACAAAAAGTATAGATAAGTTGTGAGTGGGCAAAGATTTGGCAAGTGGAGTATAAAGTGGGAAAATTTTGGCACAAAAAATAACATTATTTGTATGGTGACAGATTGCAGAGCTCTGAGATGCAGAAGAATCTGTCCTAATGAATAATTCACATGGTTGTATTGCCCTTGTATAAAATTTTCTCCCACATTAAATGTGTCCAGGAGGGATTCCTGACGCAGTATGTTGACAGGCCGACTAGAGGGAATGCCATGTTAGATCTAGTTTTAGGAAATGAACCGGGACAGGTAAAGGATCTATTGGTGGGTGAGCATTTGGGGGACAGTGACCATTGCTCCATAACCTTTAAAATTGTCATGGACAGGGACAGGTGCAGAGAGGACAAGAGGTTTTTCAATTGGGGAAGGGCTAACTACGAGGCTATAAGGTGAGAACTTGGGAGTGTAAATTGGGATGTCCTTTTTGAAGGAAAATGTACCATGGGGATGTGGTCGATATTCAGGGATCTTATGCAGGATGTTAGGGATAAATATGTCCCGGTGAGGCAGAGAAAGAATGGCAGGGTGAAGGAACCATGGGTGACGAGAGAGGTGGAACGACTTGTTAGGGAGAAGAAGGTAGCATATGTGAGGTATAAGCAGCAAGGTTCAGACAGGGCCCGTGAGGAATATAGGGTAGCGAGGAAGGAACTTAAGAAAGGGCTGAGGAGAGCTAGAAGGGGACATGAAAAGGCTTTGGCTAGTAGGGTTAAGGAAAATCCCAAGGCCTTTTTCAAGTACGTGAAGGGTAGGAGGATGGCTAGGGTGAAGGTAGGTCCGATTAAGGACAAAGGTGGGAGAATTTGCCTGGAGGTGGCAGAAGTGGGAGAAGTTCTGAATGAGTACTTCTCTTCGGTATTCACCAGGGAGGGGGGTCTTGATGATGCGGAAGGGAGTGCTGGTAGGGGTAATGTTCTTGAGGTTGTTGATATCAAGAGAGAGGATGTGTTGAAGTTGTTAAATAATATTAAGACGGATAAATCTCCGGGGCCTGACGGGATTTTCCCCAGGCTGCTTTGAGAGGCTAGGGAGGAGATTGCTGAACCGCTGGTAAGGATCTTTGAGTCCTCGTTGTCTACGGGGGTGGTGCCGGAGGATTGGAGGATTGCGAATGTGGTCCCCTTGTTCAAAAAACGTAATAGGGATAGGCCAGGGAATTATAGACCGGTGAGTCTCACGTTTGTGGTGGGTAAGCTGTTAGAAAGGATTCCAAGGGATAGGATTTATGAACACCTAGAGAATCATGGACTGATTAGGGACAGCCAGCATGGCTTTGTGAAGGGAAGATCTTGCCTCACAAGCCTGATAGAGTTCTTTGAGGAGGTGACCAGGAAGATTGATGAGGGCAGTGTGGTGGTTGTGGTTTACATGGATTTTAGTAAGGCATTTGATAAGGTTCCTCATGGTAGGCTTCTTCAGAAGGTCAGAGGCCAAGGGATCCAAGGAAGCTTGGCTGTGTGGATTAGGAATTGGCTTGCATGTAGAAAGCAGAGGGTTGTGGTGGAAGGAGTGCCCTCGGATTGGAAGGCAGTGACTAGTGGTGTCCCGCAGAGATCGCTTCTGGGACCTCTACTTTTTGTGATATTTATAGATGACTTAGATGAGGGGGTGGAAGGCTGGGTTAGTAAGTTTGCGGACGACACTAAAATAGGCGGTGTTGTGGATAGTGTGGAGGGCTGTCAGAGCTTACAGAGGGATATCGATAGGATGCAGAGCTGGGCTGACAAGTGGCAGATGGAGTTCAATCCGGAGAAGTGTGAGGTGGTACACTTTGGAAGGACAAACTCCAGGGCAGAGTACAGGGTAAACGGCAAGGTACTTGGCAGTGTGGAGGAGCTGAGGGATCTGGGGGTTCATATTCACAGTTCATTGAAAGTTGCCTCACAGGTAGAAAGAGCAGTTAAGAAGGCCAATGGGATGTTGGCTTTCATAAGTCGCGGGACTGAGTTTAAGAGCCGCGAGGTTATGATGCAGCTTTACAAAACTCTAGTTAGGCCACATTTAGAGTACCGTGTTCAGTTCTGGTCGCCTCATTATAGGAAGGATGTGGAGGCATTGGAGAGGGTGCAGAGGAGATTTACCAGGATGCTGCCTGGATTGGAGGGTATTGAATATGAGGAGAGGCTTAAGGTGCTAGGGCTTTATTTACTGGAAAGGAGGAGGATGAGAGGAGACATGATAGAGGTATATAAAATATTGAGAGGAATAGATAGAGTAGACAGTCAGCGCCTCCTTCCCAGGGCACCAATGCTCAAGAGAGGTCATGGCTTTAAGGTTATGGGTGGGAGGTTCAGGGGAGATGTCAGCGGGAGGTTTTTCACCCAAAGAGTGGTTGGTGCATGGAATGCACTGCCTGGGGTGGTGGTGGAGGCAGATACATTGAACAGGTTCAAGAGCTTGTTGGATAGGCATATGGAGGAACGTGAGATAGAGGGATATGCGGGAGGAAGGGGTTAGGTAGTGTGAGGGTGGTCTGATGGACGGCACAACGGGCCGAAGGGCCTGTTTTGTGCTGTATGGTTCTATGGTTATTCCAAAGGCACCGCTAGTTGCTGGAATTGAATGCAAGAGGGAGGTTATGCTTCAGTTATATTGGGCAATGGTAAAACATCTGGAGGATTGTGTAGAGTATTGGACTGCTTACTTAAGGATGTTAAGGCATTGGAAATAGCTCAGAGGAGTTTACTAGACTAATATGGAGTTGGCAGGTTATATTGAAGGAAGGTTGGACAGGCTAGACCTTGTCTACTTGAGTTTAGAAGGGATTTGGTTAAAATGTGCAAGAGCCTGAGGGGACTTGACGGGGTGGATGTAAAGAGGGCAATTCCTCTTATCTAGGAGGAAAACTGTTTAAAAACAAAGTCACCCATTTAAGATTATGGAGCTTTTCCTCAAAGGGTGGTGGAAGCAACCTCTTAATAATTTTTTTGAAAGGGATAGGTGCTTGATAAGCAGGCTGGAGCTTGGGTGGGGGAGAAATAGGGACAGGGAGAGTGATAGGTTACTGTTGATGGACAGGAATCTGCAATGATGTTAGTCAACTGCCATATCATTAAATGGCAGAGTAGGTTAAAGGAGCCATATGACCTATTCTGGCTCATAATTTGTATATTTTCATGTTGTAATGTTCAGTATCTCAGTCTTCATCTCATCAGACATTCCCTTTGTTCCTTCAACCCTTCCCCCTTCTCTACAACTTCAAACATGTTTTATTTCCAACCTTTTCCAGTCCTGACAGTCATTGACCTGAAACATTGACCACATACCACAACCTCTGCACACATGCCACTTGACCTAAATGTTTCCAGCATTACCTGTAACTAAACTTTGATAAATTTCTTCTGTGCTTTACTTCCTCCCTATACTGTGGTACCCATAATTGGAAAACACCCCAGTTGGAACCAAAGCAGAGGTTTAACATTTTGATTTTGTTTCCTATACATGCTTTTTATTGGAAAAAGTATTCCCTATCCATTGAAAGGGAAAAAAAATGCATGTGCTAGAAAGCTAAAGACAGAATGCTGTATACACTGGTAGATTGGAGAATGGTAGATTTTAAAGATTACCTACTAAAGCATTTATGCAACACCCAGCTTTGTAGCATCAATCATGCAAATTCTTGGGTCTCTTTAGTGCCCAATGTGCCATACTAAATGTCAATGCACTAACAAAAAAGGTAAAGACACTCAACCAGGCAATTTAGACCATTTTACTATTTATTTTCAAATTATGTACAGCCTTGCTTCAAATTCTTGATGGGTACAGCATCTGCAAAAGAAATATAAAACCATCAGACAAAATGAAACACTTGCAAACTGTTCAATGCTTTCATTAAAAATGTATTTCAATACATTTAGCTATCCCTCATGGAAGATGCACTTGCCCAACTACTACTTTATTCAGTTCTATATCCAGGTTTTGCAGTGTCCACGTCTTATGCAACTGAGGACAGTCATGGAATCTAGAACTGTCAAAATCTCCAAGTTGGAGTTGTTTTACTAATGAATACCAGAACCGCCCAGAACAGTAAAAGCAGAATCCAGTATAGTATTTACCAAGCATTTGTACCAGATGTTGCTTTGTTGTACCCCAGGAGCATAATTACCAATGGCAAATCAGTTTCTGTCCTCAATTTGGAAACTTGTACAAAATTCTAATATTTCTAGATCTGTAATGGAGAGTCAGCAATATTATCATGCTTTTGAGTATTACTTCGTATTCATTTGTCAGATGGCCAGGTGAACACGGTGGACAATAAGGAAATGTAGCCACTGTAATTACATGTGCTCCAAATAAATCCAAAACTATCAATTGTTACAAGTTACCAGAAACTTTAATCAGATCAATCAACACAAGTTAACCTTTATGCCAGTATCTCTCATACTGAATGTTCAAACAAAGATATTAAAGATGCAACAACCTTGGTTAAAGCAGAATTCAGCACAAATTAAATAACCAATAAACTTGCAGATTTTTGATTGCAATAATCAGACCAGGAGATTCAATATAAAAGTAAACATGTAAAAAATGACTGCAGCATGTACTTACCACACGAATCCTGTGCCCAATAGCCTTTGCGGGCAGGTTACTTCTGAACTTGGCACGGACCATGCCACTGTTACCATGAGAACGAGTCACTTTACCCCAAATAACACGAGTTTTATTTGGTTTACCACCAGGAGTGACGGTATTGCTGCAAAAGGAGCAAAAGTTGCATTTCACCACAAATCAAAGGTCAATAATTTACTTAACTAGAACTCCTACCCCCCCCAAAAAAAACTGTAGATGGTGGATATCTGAAATAACAGAAAATGCTGAATAAACTGGGTCAAACAAGTTTAGTGGAGAGAAACAATGTTAACAATGAAAAGTCATTGAACCAAGACATTAATTTGTTTTGTAGGAGGTACCAATTACAGGTGTAATATAAAATTTTATATGAAATCTAAAGTAGAAACAATGTAAATAGAAGCTCAAATTTTACAACTTTAGAAATTGTTTAAAATTGTAGGAAAGCATCCCCAATCCTCTTTGTACAGGTCCAAAAACCCATCAGACATTTGCATTAGGCAATCTGGGATATTATTAATTAACAATTTTAGCAGGGAGAAAGCAGTGCACTTAGTGTTATCAGCAAGTCTACCTATACCTGTGTTTCACAATTATCTGAAAATAAGATTTATTGAAATACAATCCAATTTACCACATTACCAACAACCCTAAAACAGTGCAGTTTCCCAAAAGATATAGCAGAATTATGCCATTCAGCCCATTGAGTCTGTTCCGCCAGTTCATCATAGCTAATTTTTCTTTTAAACTCCATTCTCTTACCTTCTCCCCATAACCTCCTTACTAATCAAGAACCTATCAATCTCAGCCTTAAAAAACACCCAATGACCGGCTCCGCAGCTCTCTGACAATGAATTCCACAGATTCACTACACTCAGGCTAAAGAAATTCCTCCTTCTCAGAGTTAAGGGACATTCCTTTATTCTGAGGCTGTGCCCTCAGAATCTAGACTTCCCTAGGAAACATCCTTTCTGTGTCCACTCTATCCAGGCCTTTTAGTATCTGGTAGATTTCAATGATATCCCCCTCATCCTTTTGAACTCTATAGAGTACAGGCCCAGAAACATCAAACACTCCTCATATAATAAGCCTTTCATTCCTGGAATCATTCTTGTGAACATCCTCTGGACCCTCCAGACCCAACACACCCTTTGTTAGATACAGGGCCCAAAACTGCTCATAATATTCCAAATCCTTCTGCAGACTCCCTGCTTCAGCGACACCACCATCTTGGTATCACCTGCAAACTTAGCCACAATGCCATCAGTTCCTTCATCCTCATCATTAATCTACAAAGCATTGCAGTCCCAACAGAATTCACTAGTCACTGGCAGCCACCCTGAAAATCTTCTATCCATGCTAGTACCTTGCCTCTAATACCATGGGCTCTTGTTTAGATGCCTCATGTGCAGCACCTTGCCAAAGGCCTTCTGAAAATTCAACTAACATCCACCGACTCCTTTGTCTAACCTCCTTAGAATTTCCTTGAAGAATTCTAACAGAGTTGTTAGGCAAGATCTCCCCTTGATGAAACAGTACTTCCAAGTACTTGGAAATTTCATGCTTAATAATGGACTCCAAAATCTTACCAACCACCAAGGTCAGGTGAACCAGCCTATAATTTTGTGTCTTTTGCCTCCCTCCCTTCCTTCTTAAACAGCGGCATCACATTTGCAATTTTCCAGTCCCCTGGGATCCTTCCGGACTCCAGTGATTCTTAAAATCATTATTAATGCCTCCATAATCTCTTCAGCTACCTCTTTCAGAACTCTGGGCTGTAGTCCATCTGGTCCAGGTGAGTTATCTGCCATTATGCCTTTCAGCTTCCCCAGCACCTTCTCCTCAGTTATGGCCACTACACTCACATCTGACCCAACCTTCTTGAATTTCTGGCACGTTAATGGTGTCTTCCACTGTGAAGACTGACGCATAGTACTTATTTAGCTCCTCCACCATTTCCCTGTTACTACTTCTCCAGCATAATTTTCAAGTGGTCCAATGTCCACTCGACTCTCTCTTACCCACTACAGATCTAAAAACACTTTGGAACCTTATTTTATATTATTGGCTAGTTTACCTTTGGATTTCATCTTCCCCTCCCTTTTAGCTTTTTGAGTTGTCCTCTGTTGGCTTTCAAAGGCTTCCCAATCCTCTTGGCTTCTCACTAATCTTTGCCATATTGTACGCCCTCTCTTTTGCTTTTATACTGTCCCTGACCTCCCTTGTCAGCCATGGTTGCCTCATCCTCCCCTTAATATGTTTCTCCTTCTTTAAGATGAAATTCTGCCGCGTTTCCCTAATTACTCCCGGTCATTGCTGCTCCACTGTCTTCCCTGCTAGGGTCCTTTCCAATCAACTCTGGCCACCACCTTCTGCGTGCGCCTGTAGTTATCTTTACTCAACTGTAATACCATTACGTCAGGTTTCAGCTCCTCTCTCGAGCTGCAGGGCAAAATTCTATCATATGATGGTCCCATTGATGTTCAGTATTGAACATCATTTCCCAATGATGTTCAGTAACTTCTTTAATTAGATGAAGGTTGAATGGAAAGATAATCATTGGCATAGCAGTTGTGCCAGATGCCCTGTTTGAGATACAAATTCTACATAATTTAACGTGAACTCACTCAAAACTATTTAAACTTTTACTTCCTCAGTAACAATTGAATAGATTCAAAATGCAGTCTCCACTCCAAAGTGAAAAAAACATGTTAGAATTTTAAAGTGGATTTCAAAAATCCAGTGCAGTGGAGAACAAATTCTTACATTTTATCAACATTGGAAATAACAAGAACATATATTTCACCAAACAATGAAGAAAGTGTTGCATGAATGACAACTAGAAAACATCAACAAGAGATGAAATTTAAAACCATGAATCAAAACCTTCCAATCAAAAGATATACTCACTTCTTTGCCTTGTATACATAGGCACATCTTTTACCCAGGTAAAATTCTGTTTCATCACGGCAGTAAACGCCCTCAATCTTCAGTAGAGCTGTATGCTCTCTTTGGTTTCGAAGGCCACGTTTATAGCCAGTAAAAACAGCTTTGCACCACAATCTGAGGAATAAAAGTGAAAAATGGTAAATGTGTCATTCAGAAATAACTTAATTAAAAATGACTTTAGATAGCAACATTGTGTAATTAAAATTTCATGTAACATTTTCACAAATCTTTTCAGATATCAAAACACATTTCTCAACATTTTCATTCCACTGCAAGAACTCCATTTAATAAGGCTAAATCTGAGAAGTTCCGAATTGATCTCAATACTCTCACTTAAATATCACTGTCAACAGATGATTATTAACTAATAAATGGTTGGCTTGACACTCAGAAAGCAGAGTTATAGTCAGACAGGCTTATTTAGCCAAAATACCATGCAATTTGCCGAGAATGTTGCTGACGTACAAATTCAGCAGTTAAGAATGAGGATAACAATGTGGGATGTAGTGAGAAGGTGGGTCAATATATAAAAATTGACAGTCATAGGTTTTCTTTCATTTTATGGGAGATCGTTGCCCAAAGGACAACCCACACAGCACTAGAGAGCAAAACCCCATAACTAACAGGAAATGGGCTTTACGCTTTCCCCCTAGCTTCAGATACTGAAAATAGGCAGTGTTCGCACGATCCGCACAGGTCGAGGGGACTTTAACTACAACCCTGTATCGGGAACAGCCCGACCCATCTCTCACCTTCCAGGCATTGCGAGTGCGCGCCAGGCAGCAGGACCCTGCAAAAGAGCGAGAGCGGTCAGTCACCGAGTGCAATCCGGTCAATATCAGAAACATCCGACAACACACAACCTCACCGACAACAAATAACCGACGCACGCACACTCCTGTAGCAGGACAAGCGGCTTTGAACCGTCGTAAGATTAATAATGAGCCTCGATAGTCAGTTAATAGTTGGCAGCGCTCAACACTCACTGTCTGCCCTAGAACCCAAGATGGAGGAAGAGGCCGCCGCACAGCACGCTGGGACGTTGGAAGACCAACCCCAGGCGCCGGCGGACACGACAGCTGGCGACACGCACCCAGCTATTCGTGAAGACGAACACATTCTTTTTTGAACTGTCACATCGGAGATTTTTATAAAATCAAACTTAGGCCAATTAAATAAATTAAAACTCCAATTTGGGAACACATGTCTTTCAAATAAAACGATTTTAAGAATAGAGATTTATTTTTAAAAAGATGTTGGTTTAAAATGTGTAAAGCCTTTAACTTATCGATGAATAATAAATGCGGTTCGTCATGATAAACTTGAATACGTATATTTCAGGGCATGATAAACTTGAATATGTATATTTCAGGGCAGCTATGTAGACACCACAGTGTGCAACGTAAGCCCCGAGGTGTTTCCATGACAACATATCAACAATGGATGGGATGGGGGCACCTGGAGATGTTCTCTGTGCTGATCCCAATCAATGGCCCATAAATGATGGCACAAGAGGGTGAGTTGTTCGGTGCTAATGCTACAACTTTGCACGTTGATAGCCACAATGTCTCAGTGGAGTAAATGCACTCCCCAGTCTGGAACTCAGGCAAACAGATCCACAATGGCTCTGTCGCAATAGGAGTGCTAGAGTTAGCCCTTGTGTCTGTAGTAAACTGCATGAAGGGGACATGAAGACATATTACATAAAGGCAAGTCTTTTTTTCAGTTACATTTCTTACCTTGGAGTGTATTTTTTTAATTGATTCAAAATCATTAGTTAAGTATGTTATTGTTCTTTCATGACCAGAAGTGGAATTTACCTCATTGAATGACTTTCAGCGGTGGTAACTTCACATTGGTGACACTTAATTTTTTGAGCTATTTATTCTATTATTTTTCATATTTCCTACTGCAGGCAACCTTTCTCCAGCCCACTACAAGAATTCATGTCTTGTACTGAGTTGCCTGTCCATTGAAATCATTGACCTTTCTGTAGTAACATATGCAAACCCACATCTCAGCATTCCGTAGTACTAAACAGGAACCCCATGTTCAGATGGAATTTGCCCTGTTGATAATTCAGTCTAGCAACTTCTTCATCTATGGTCTAATCACAAGAGGTTTTTCTAAACTGTCCATATTTCAGCAAATTGATAGACATGATAATTTAATCTTGGTTAAATTTAGCATGACGTCTTTTTTTCTCCTTTAGTGATTTTGGGGTAATGCAGCAACTTTCCCAGAGTGATATTCTCCGGATTTGCAGTGTTCTGGAAGATTGCATTGATCAATTAACCATTCTTGGCCTCATAATGCCAGTCTCCTATGAAGAAAGGGCAGATGCGACAAGTGTAAGCAATTGCATAAATCTTTGGCCACCTTTCTATGTTACATTGCATCCACGAAAGTATCCAATAAATTACTTGTGTGCCAGATTAGGACCAGTTTTATTGTGGGCATAGACTTACTTTTTATCATGTAGAGGAATAACACAGGGAGACTGGAAGCAACACAGAAAACAAAATAAATGTAAAAATGGAGAGGTGAACTATTTAGGATGCTAGTCTAGAAACTTTTATCTCCTCAGTTTCATCTTCATTTCTGTACTTTCACATTGTTAAACTAACTGATTTCAATAAATGTAGCAGAAGTCTACCCCTACTGATCTTTTCAATTGCACTTGCTGGTACCATGCATATGTGAGAAAACCGCATCTATTTGGTCAAAGTGCTAATTGGTTTGGCATCAGTTATATACCTTTTGTGAGCATGTTGTTACAAATTTCAATTCAATCAGGAGGGCTGTGAGCAATTTAAAAAGTATCATAACTTATGCAAATTAAAAAAAAAGACAATTTTAATTGTTTTAATCATACAAAAGAATGGGTTTCACACTCAGTATCTGGAAAACAAAGATCTTCTATGGTGAGACCTTGGAAAACATAACTATTTCCAATAACTCTGGAGCCAAAATCAAAAACAAACTGCATGTGCTAGAAATCTAAAGTGAAAACAGAAAGTGCAGGAAATACTCAGTAGTCAGGCTACATCTGTGAGAAGAGAACAGAGTTAACATTGTGGTTTGAAATGTTAACTCTTAGACCTGAAATATTAATGCTGTTCCTGTTCCCATAGATGCAGCCTGATCTGTTAAAGTATTTCCAGCATTTTGTGTTTTTATTTATCTCTGGAGCCAGCCCTCTGCAAAGGCAGATGTCAGTGAAGAAATTCACCACCACCTTCAGTACCAGGCACTACCCTTAGCTTTTTGATTGAAATGGCTGTTTGAAGATTAAGACCTCAAACCTGGCACAAAACACAGTCTACCTTTGCCTTTGTATCTGAGTATCACATTTGGACTACCTACTACCATTGGACAGAGAAAAGCATGTTCTCAAAGCTTTCTTGAAAAAATGCAACATCCCAGTGATTCCTGAGAATCTCCAGCCCATAATTACTCAAAGTGGAGCAAATACATTAAGGATGCTATTGAAGGAAAACACTGAAGCTCAGCATAAAGAGCAGAAGGAGCAAACCAACCCTCAAATGATTCATCCTCCATCCCATCCTGGAACTCCAGCTCCACTTGTGGAATGTCTGCGGTTTCCAGACTGGCTCCTCAATCACCTAAGAACCCAGAGAACTGGAGATGAAGGGAGTCATCCTTGATCTTGAGGGATTGCTTGCAAAGGAGAAGAAACAATAGAGACCAATCTCTCCTGTTAAACAACAATAGAATATCTCTCCCTACGTCCCTTCCATCTCCTCCAGACTCTCTCCTATGTCCTCCTCTTTCTCTCTTCCCTTTCCTCTCTCTCTCTCTTTATCAAATCTTGTTTCCCTAGTTACTATCTGCAGCATTCTATCATCAATGGGTATAGTTAGTACATTAAATAATTAACACATTAACTTTCCTCTGTTATTCACATCAGTTAGCTGTGATTAATTGACATCCTGAATCAAGAGCTACTTGTCAGGAAATGTTCTATTTCATCTTTGTGTATGTCTGAGAATGCAACGTACAATGATATGACTCACATCACTGTACAACAGTTTTGGTATCCACACTGCAAAATTAAAAGTAGCCTGTAGCAACATTGGAAAACAATGCTTGATAAGCTGCAATTATCGAACTTGCCATCCCAGCCATAGTAACCATGCTCCCATTCAGAGAAGTCACAAGATAACTGATGTGTAAACTGTTACACAGACCAGAATTTGTGACCACCATCAATACCTTACAGCTTGCTGCTAACCTCAGTAAGAAAATAGGGAAGGTTGTGGAAAGGGTAGACTTTCCCTTTTGTTTCCTCTGCCATAGAGTCATAGAGCAATACAGCACAGATACAGGCCCTTCGGCTCAACAAATCCATACCGACCACAGTGCCTATCTATCTTGTCCCAATTTCCTGTGCTCAGCCCATATCCCTCTATGCCCCGCCCCTGCATGTACCTATCCAAATGCTTCTTCAATTATACTATTGTACCTACCTCAACCAACTCCTCTGGCAGCTCGTTCCATATACTTATTACCCTCTATGTGAAGAAATTGCCCCTCAAGTCCCTTTTAAATCTTTCCCTCTTACCCAAAATCTATGCCCCTAGTTTTGGACTCCCCTACCCTGGAGAAAAGACTGCTACCATTTACCTTATCTATTGCCCCTCCTGATTTTATAAACCTTTATAAGATCACCCCTCACTCTCCTATGGCCCAAGGAATAAAGGACTAGCCTGGCCAACCTCACCCTGTAACTCAGGCTCTCTAGTCCAGGCAATTTCCTCATAAATCTTTTCTGCACTCTTTCCAGTTTAATCACATCTTTCCTATAACAGGGTGATTAAAACTGTATACAGTAATCCAAGTGGGGGCTCACCAACGGCTCATATAACTGCAACATAATGTCCCAACTCCTATACTCAATGCCCTGACTGATGAAGGCCAATGTGCTAAATACCCTTTTCACCACTGTCTACCTGTGACGCTGCTTTCAATGAAGCATGCACTTGTGTTTCTAGGTCCCCTCTGTTCCGTTACACTCCCTAGCTGCCCTACCATTTATACTATAAGTCCTATGCTGGTTTAACTTTTCCAAAATGCATCACCTCACACTTACCTGTATTGAAATCCATTTGCCACTTCTTGGCCCACTTCCCAAACTGATCAAGATCCCCCTGTAATCTATGATAACCTTCACTACCAACAACACCTTGTAATTTTGTGTCATCCGCAAACTTACTGATGCAGTTGCACCCAAATCATTCATATAAATAATGAATAACAAGGGTCTCATCACCGAGCCCTGCGGCACACCACTAGTCACTGGTGACTATTTCCATTCTGAAAAATAATCTTCAACCACCACCCTCTGCTTCCCATCTCCGAGCCAATTTTGAATCCACCTAACTAGCTCTCCCTGAATTCCATGGGACCTAACCTTCCAGACCAGCCTACCACGTGGGACTTTGTCGAAGGCCTTGCTCAAATCCAAACAGACAACATCCACTGCCCTACCCTCATCTACCTTTTTGGTTATCTCTTCAAAAAACTCTAAAAAACCTCTAAAACTCATTAAGCATGACTTTCCATGCACAATGCCATGCTGACTCCTCCTAATCAGACTCAGTCTATCCAAATGTTGGTAGATCCCTCAGGATTCCCTCCAGTAACTTTCCCACTACTGACATCAAGTTGACTGGCTGTAGTTTCCTGGCTTGTCCTTGCTACCTTTCTTAAACAACGGAACAACATTAGCCGCCTTCCAATCTTCAGGAACTTCACCAGTGGCTAATGATGGAGCAAAAATCTCTGCAAGGACCTCTGCAATTTCTCCTCTAGCCTCCCACAAAGTCCTAGGATGCACTTGGTCAGGTCCTGGGGATTTATCCACTTTAATGCACTGTAAGACTGCAAATGCTTCCTCCCTGGTAATACAAATGTCCTTCAAAACATCTCCACTAGTTTCCCTTATCTTTTGAGCAACCATGATTTTCTCCTCAGTAAACACCGAGGAGGAATATTCATTAAAAATCCCACCCATCTCCTGTGGCTTGAGACATAGGCAGCCCTGCTGATCTCTAAGGGGACCTACTCTCCCCTGGCCACCCTTTTACTCTTAATATAACTATAGAACCTCTTGGGATTTTCTTTAAACTTACCTGCAAGATCCATCTTGTACCCTCTCTTTGCCCTCCTGATTTCCCTCTTAAGAGTATTCTTAATCTTTTTATAGTCATCAAGGGATTCACTTGTCCCCAACCTCCTAAACACGATGTATACTTCCTTAATTTTCTTGACCAGAGCCTCAATATCTCTCGTCAGCCAAGGTTCCCTAAACTTGCCAGGTTTACCCTTCACCCTAACAGGAACATGCAGCTCCTGGACTCTTGATATCACACTCTTAAAAGCGTCCCACTTGCCATTCCTTCCTTCCTCTCACCCAATCGACCTCTATTAGATCCTGCCTAATTCCCTGAAAATTAGCCCTGCTCCAGTTTAGGACCCTAACCTGTGGACCCGTTCAATCCTTTTCCATCACTATCTTAAAACGAATAGAATTATGGTCACTAGAGCCAAAGTGTTCCCTGACTGCCACTTCAGTTACCTGCTGTACCTCGTTCCCTAAGAGAAGGTCCTGTATTGCACCCTCCTGAATAAGGTCCTCTGTATATTGACTCAGGAAATTTTCCTGGACTCATTTCACAAATTCCACCCCGTCTAACACTCTAGGTAGTCCAGTCAACACTGAGGAAATTAAAATCTCCCACTAATACAACCCTATCATTCTTGAAACTATCAGCCCCTCCCCACTTTGTCAGTTTTATTTCTAACTTTTAGATGAAAGGTCACCATTCTGAAATGTTAACTCTGTTTCTCTCCACAGAAGCTACCTGTCTGTGAGCCTTTCCAACATTTTCTTTTTCATAATCACAAACCTCTTTGGTAATTAAACTGATAATTACCAGTTTAAATTGGTAGTAAACTCTTGACACGAATCCCTGTTATTTAGTTTATATTATCCATCAATGCTTATTGCCATAATTATTTAATGCATATAAGCGTTGACGTGTTAAGTGGATACACGCCTATTCCAAACTATTTTTTGATGCTTCTGCAGTTTTCCCCTAATCTTCAGCCAGTGATGCCTGATGGAGAATAGTTCCATGGGTACCCGTGTGCCCCTAGCACCTTGCCTATTCAAACAGGTAATATCACATGCCTGTAAACCATATTTATGTTCCAGCAGTGCATTTTGTAGGAGTGGAAACTTATAATTTCTCTCACTCTTATCCTCTCCTTATTATCAAAGTTTATTTAAAGTATAAATAGATCTTTCAAACTCAATGGTACACACAGTTTTAAGTGTTCACAAGATCACAAGATAAGGGAGCAGAAGCAGGCCATTCGGCCCATCGAGTCTGCTCCAAGGAAAAGGGAAAAAGAAATGGGGTGGGAAAAAAAGAAGAAAAAAAAACTATTCTAATCCCATTTGCCAGCCTTATCCCCATATCCCTTGATACCCTGACTATTTAGATATCTGTCTATCTCCTCCTTGAATACCCCCACTGATCTGGCCTCCACTGCTGTGCGTGGCAAGGAGTTCCACAATTTCACCACCCTCTGGGTAAAGAAACTTCTCCTCATCTCTGTCTTGAAACTGTACCCTCTAATTCTAAGATTGTGCCCTCTGGTCCTGGACACGCCCACCAAGGGAAACAGCCTAGCCACATCTACTCTATCCTTACCTGTCAACATTTTAAATGTCGCTACGAGGTCCCCTCTCATCCTTCTGTACTCCAGCGAGTACAGTCCAAGAGCCGACAAACGCTCATCATACTTAAGCCCTTTCATTCCTGGAATCATTCTCGTAAATCTCCTCTGAACCCTCTCCAACGTCAGCACATCCTTCCTAAGATGTGGGGCCCAAAACTGCGCACAGTATTCCAAATGAGGCCTCACTAGCGCCCCGTAGAGCCTCATCAACACTTCCTTACTTTTATACACTATACCTCTCGAGATGAATGCCAACATAGCATTCGCTTTCTTAACCACCGATCCAACCTGGTGGTTAACTTTTAAGGTATCTTGTATGAGTACCCCCAAGTCCCTTTGTACTACCGCACTATCAATCTTCTCTCCTTCTAGATAATAATCTACCCGCTTATTTCTACTTCCAAAGTGTACAACTGCACATTTCTCAACATTGAATCTCATCTGCCATTTCCTTGCCCATTCTCCTAAACTGTCTAGGTCCCTCTGCATTCTGTCTATTTCCTCTATGCTCCCTACTCCTCCACTTATCTTGGTGTCATCCGCAAACTTAGCCACACAACCATTTATTCCATCATCAAGTGTTGATGACAGCTCTGTATGTCAGTTCAAACAAGTTGTAAGAGTCTTACATTGTCTGCCTTACACGTCTTTATGTCTGAAAACAAATCTGGGGCATTGCCACATCGTTAACATATATAGTGTTCCACATGATATTCCAAGTTATCAACTATATATCAACACAGTGTTTCAGTTATAAATTATATTTCTTAAAATTATAAAGATGATTGTAAAGATTCTGGGTGCTGCAGTGTTTTATTTCTCCAAAAGAAAATCTCACATTTTTCATCTCCAGAATATAGGGAATGACATTGACCTGATACTGAAGGGTCAGAAACAGGTGGAGTCAAAATATCAGGATCTAATGACTTCTAGGTCAGAGGACAAGGAGGCTGGAAGGCTTTCTACAGCACAATTGACAGAGCTGGGAGAGCAAATCCAAGAAGTTGCAGCAGACCTGAAGAGGAGTAGTCAGCTCTTCAACATGTCCCTGAAACAGAATCCACTTAGTGCTGGTAATCTGGCCAAGGTACAAACTGACAGGTGAGATTGCAAGGACAAACATTTAAGTACCAATGATCATTTCTGTTTGAAAGTATAGTTAATAAGTATGTAAGAATTTGAGTAAAAGAAAATTATCTGGCCCTTTGTGCTTGGTCCACCATTCATCAAGATCATAGCTGCCCTTCTACATCAGCTCAATTTCCCTCCACTATCCACGTATTCATTGATTCTTTTAATTTTCAGAAATTTGTTGAACTCTATTTTAAATGAACTCAGTTACTGACCCACCTGGGTAGAGAATTGCAAAGATTTGCCAACCCTTGGTGAAGAATTTCTCTTCATCCTAGTCCAAATTTGGCCAAACCCATATTTTGAGAATTTGACCACTGGTTTTGGACTCCTCTTCCCTTTGCATATTGAGCCTGTAAGAATTTTGTAAGTTTCAATAAGATCTTTCATTCTTCTAAACTCTAGAGATTACATGCCCAGTCTACTCAATCTCTTCTCAGGACCTGCCATCCTGGAAACCAATCTGGTGAATGCACTCCCTCTATTGGCCAGTATATCTTTTTTAGATAAGGACACTAAAACCGTATACAACCCTCCAGGTGCAGTCTCATCGCAATAAGACATCTTTATTCCTTTACTCAAATTTTCTCATGATAAAGGCTACATACCAAATGCCTTCCTAATTGCTTGCTGTAGCTGCATTTTCACTCTTAATGACTTGTTTATAAGGGTAGGTAGGTCCCTGTGAACATCAACATTACCCAATATGTCAACATTTAAAAAATACTCTGCTTTTCAGCTTTTTTTTACATGGAAGTGTATAATTTCACATTTTTCCACATAATATTTCCACATTTGCTACATTCTTGCCTATTCACAAACTGTAAGTTGTTTATATCCCTTTGAAGCATCTTTACATCCTCTCAGCTACTCCCACTCCCACCTAGTTTTGCATCATTAACAAATTTGGAAATATGATATTTGGTTCTCTCAGCCAAATTGCTGATATGGATTTTGAAGAGCTGGGTGCCAAGCACTGATCCCTGCAGTATCCCACTTGTCATAGCCTGTTAACCTGAGAAAGATCTGCCTATTCCCACTCTTTGCTTTGTGTCTGTTAACCAATTTTCAATCAATGAAAGTATACTACCCCAAATTCTATGTGTTATATTCCTGTTGACTAGCTTCCAGTGTGGGGCCTCATCAAAAGCCTAATGAAAACCTAAATACACTTCATCCGCTGGTTCCCCCCATCTATTCTACCAGTGATATCCTCAAAGAACTCCATCAGATTACTCTAACATGATTCCACTTTCATAAATCCATGCTGATTGTGCTCAATCCTATTATTCAATTCTAGGTGTTCTATTTTTACATCCTATTATAAATTCTGGCATTTTCTCTAACACTAATATTAGGCTAGCAGGTCAGTAGTTCCCTGTCTTCTCTTTTAGTCCTTCATAATTTCACCATAAACTGTGGCAAAATCTAGTATAGAGTCAATTTTTTAATAATTGTTTTAACTGTTTTGTTCATAGATGAAGAACTGTTTTTTTTTGGTATCATTGTTTTATCAACCAGACACATTTCAAGTACCATAAGTCATTAGCACCTTCTTGGTAGAGTTAATGTACTTCAGCTTCAGGTGATCTATCTGCTTCCAGAATATCACCTTAGTCTAAGTTACTGCCCTGACTTCACAATCTGCAAGTTTTAAATACAATTCTGTTTCAGCATATTCTTTGCAGTTAGCATCTTTTTGACTTAACTAACCATCAGGATTTGCTTCTCAACCTCATGCCATATTGATACATGTTGCAAAAATTTAAAAAACTGCAGAATATGGAAATCTGAAATAAAAACAGAAAATGCTGGAAAAAAACAAGTCAGTCAGCATCTAATGAAGTGCCTTTGTTCTGAAACTTTAACCCTGTTTTTCTTTGCACAGATGCTGCTTGACCTGCTGAATGTGTCCAGCAGTTTCTGTTTTGATCCGTATACTTATTTTAACAATCTACAGTGTTCCATTAGTGCGGCAAAAGACATATTTAAAATAGGCTTATTCTTTTAATACCTTTCACTATCTGTTTAAGCTACCACTTACAACTGCAGTATAACATGGGTATTTCCTGCTTTATACTTCACTATATTCCTGATTATTGAACTATTAATAGTTTTTATTCTGTTAATAGGCAATTTGCTTTGGACGTGATTACTAATGCCCTGAAGGAGCTGCATTTATCGGGAACTTTTCTGACTCTGCTGGATGTTATTGAGAGGGAGAAACAGAAAAAAATCAACATGCAAAATGCCATCATCAGGTGAACCTTGTTATGAATGGTTGTTTTAATATCTACCTGAATGGTCAATGGAATATTATCCTGAACAAATTATACTCTCTGTCTTCCCAAATGTAAATTATACTTTCAGGATCCAATACACTAAACACGCACTTAGCCATATTCTTCACAATAATACTTGGACCAGAATCTCTCTGAACTGAAACAATCAGCTGGAATTCTCTCACCCTTTCAATTAAAGGAGTAAGTAATTTGTGTCAAAAGTGGAATAAGGAAGAGAATACAGAACTATATTGGCAAATGGTATTGCTCTACAACCAACTTAGACTAAAGCACATCAAAGTTGCATTTCCTGATTTCTGCCTTTTTAGATGTACTGCTGTTGTTTTTCATTTTCTCTCTCTTACTCAGCTCAGAAACAGCAGGGTTCTCCATATGTTATACCACTATTGCAGCATGATTAATTTGAGAAGTGGTTCTGATTTTGTAAGAATCCTCGGTCCCTCCTACATTTGCTTCTTCTAATCCTGGAAATAAATGACTGTGCAAGATGGCATTCTAATGCAGTTCCACTGGATAGAAATGCAGTTTCTTGATAAAGCCAACACTTAACAATGGTAACTTAAGTAACGTCACATGGCTTAAACAGTAAGACATTCTTCCCAGTCTCCTCTTGACTCCTCATAAATGCCCTGTGAAGGAGTTACATATCTCTTCTTTGAAGCCATTAATTGCTGTTCATATCTAATATTCATCCCATTTCATTCAATTTGGTTACTTGCACAAATTTTGAAATTATACTTCTGATTCCTGTGTACAAAATTCTGAGAAGCTGTTGGAAATTGGAAAACTGCTTGCTGGAAGCTTACCTACCCAGGAGGTCAAGAAGTGTTCAAGTATTAAATCAATTGTTGGTTAAAAGATCTGTGATGTAAATGAATGCAAGGATATGATAAATGAGTGCCTCAACCATAGTTCTGACTTCTTGTTTTGTTTGAAAGCATAAGTTTAGGATTTTAGGCCAAAGTGCACATGTTTACATGGGACTGGTTATACAAGATAAAAACATGACCAAATTTGGATTCACTTTTGTTTTCACTGATTACAACTACAGTAACTTTAAAATCTTAAATATAAAGTTACAGAAACTTTAAAGGTAAATCAATGAATTACACAGGCTTGCGTGGCCAATAGTAAATGCTACCATGGCTTGTTGTACTCACATTTTTTTATATACATGTAACAGGGAAGAAGAAGGCAGAAGGAAAATTAAAGCTCTGAGAAATCACCTGCAAAATTTACGGAAGGAAAAGGAGGCAGAACAACAGGTTTCAGAGCTCCTTATTATCTAATGTCTTTTATGCTCTCTACTACAAATGTCTGTTCTGCACTTTGAACTCAAATCAGAGATATAATTTCAAATTTGTATGTCACTATATTAAGTGGGGTACAGTTAGATCTGAAGAGAGTCTACAACAAAATATGTAGCTATTAATAAATTCAACGAATCACAGTTAATAGGCAAATGTTTTTAACCATAGATAAGTTTTAAAATACATTTTCATAGGAAGACCACAAACTCCTTGGCTGCAAAATTGCTCTGTTAGGTAATGATGTGACTGGAATTTCAAGTGGGATACACCCATACATATTTTTGTGTGCCCTATACCAATTTGGAAGGTCTTTAGTGCATGCATTCATCTCATATTCTGGAAGTATGCTAATGACATCAATTGTCATGGAATGCTCATTTGACATTAGTATTGCAAAATGTATCCTTGTTGAACCAAGTAAAGTGAGGAATATTTAGCGGCACCAAAATATGGTGTCTAAAGTGATCAATAGGAGATATTGAAAAACAGTGAAATTATATTAAACATAAAACCTGGCTTTGATCATACTTGGTAATGTTCTCAGGTCCTTATTATGTAAAAGATTTACAAGGGTCATATCAAAACATAGGTTATATCTATCAGGAATAATTGAATAGGACAGGGATCTTTCCTTTGGAATGAAAAGGTCAGGAGAAAAATATTTAAGATCCTGAAAGGGTTGTGCAGATTGACATCAATCTTTTCAATATTTGGGGTGGATAGGGTGTGGGGAAGGCCAAAACTGTATGCCATGAAAAAAATAGCTGTTAATAAATGCAACAGAGAAGTGGTTAGAATGTAGAACCCGCTGGTACAAGGAGTAGTTGAAGGAAATAACATTGCTGCATATAAAAGGGAAGCTGGGTAAACATCAGGGAAAAAAACAATAGAAGTTGATGCTGAAAGGGCTAGCTGAAGAGGGTTGAACAAAGTTCACATGGAACATAAACACTGCTAATGGATGGATATGCTGGGATGGATGGTCTGGTTTTGAACGTTGTAAATTGTCTGTAATTCATCAGCCTTTGTTTAACATATCAACAAAATTTCCAATTTCTTCTCCAAATTGGAAAGATAATTTAATGTTTTTCAAATATTATGGAAATGTGGAAGCTACTTAATAATTAATGTACTGATAGAATTATTCCAGTGACTTTCTTTTTGTTTAATCATAAGTCAGGAGAAATCTGTAAAGTTAAAGAAAAATTAACTAAGCTGCTTTCATTAATCAATGATAAATATTATTCATTTTACACAGAAGGTATCATAGTCTTTGAACAGCTCCAGCTGCTTGTGAAAGCCAGTTTTTTAAAATCTACATTAATCAGAGTTGGAGGTCAATACCATCATAAGTTGCAATGTTTTCATAACAAGATGATCTATTAAGGGCAATTCTAGATAGTAGTAATCTCTATTTTCTAAAACAAACATATTCAGGAAATGGGTGATACAACCATCTGCCCTGGCCTTAACAAGTTGATCAGTCTGGTTGAGAAATGGGATGAAAAGTATTGTGGAAGTGAGAAGACATAGTTTTATTTTCTGCAATTTAGATAGAGTGGATGAAATTTCAAAAAAAAACTTCAGCTTAGTTCTGAGAATATAAAATCTCTAACATCTTGGGCAAAATTAGTTTAGAAAGACATAGAACTATGTTTATTCATTTTATTGATCATACATTGATGTAGTTGCAGAGATGGAAAGTAACTACAACCACTGACTCTTGCCAATTATTTTTCTGACCAGAATAAAAATGAGATGATCGCTCACTTAAAAGACCAAGTGCAAGAAATGAAAGCAAAAACCTCCATGGAAGGGAAGTACATGAAGAGAGATGCAGAACTGCAGATCCAACAGACACAAAAGAAATGTGCCAGTGAGGAACATAAATTAAAGGAAGAGGTGCAGGTCAGGAAATGAAAGGGTATTCTAACTTAACTGTACTGAAGCTTTGTGGCTTTAGTTTAAAGTAGTGAAACAATAATCCAGATTTTGATCAATCCATGATGTTGCTGATGTAGATCTTGCTTTCTACCTGCTCAGTCCAAAGCTCATGATGCTAATACCAGCACATTCTGTGCTCTAGTTACTGGCATCAGCACAGGTTCATGTTCCAGTGACTAGATAATATCGGCAGCAAGGACTCTGGCTGACCTTTGCCTCCCTGTTCAATACACACTGAAGCCAACTATGGTGCCTTGGCTCCCAATCTGGTTTAAAAATGCAGCACCAATTAATTATACCTGAGACTTTCTGCCCTGAATAGCTCACACCTATATCTAATTTACCAGGTGAGCTAGCAAAGCAGCTTTCTTTCTGTATTATAGTCTACATGCATATGTAAAAATCACATAATGAGATTCATATTGTAATTAAATATTTTTCTCCTGTTTCAAATTACAATTTTCCCAGTTAATTTCTATAGCATCTCCAAAAAGAGGTGATAAATTCTACTTTTAATTCTGCCAGCATGGTCTTTATCTTTACATTCAATGCACAGTGAGACTACAACAGTTCCATTAACAAAATCCAGTTAAAAAGTAAACATTATTTAATTGTTAATACTTTGTCAACATTTTAAAATCTCTCATTTGCCCTTTCAAACCAGCTCTTGAAAAGCAAAATCGATCAGGAGACTCGGGTACATTTGGAGATTGAAAAGTTCCTGAGGCAAAATCAGGCAGTAAGTATCCAAAGTTCTTCAAATTAAATGCAAGGAACTCTACTTCTCTAAGATAAAACAAAAAGGCAGACAGGGCTGAATTATGGAAGAAATTCTGAGTCAGAATGGTTGCTACCTCATATAACTCAGAAATGTCAAATTAAGAGTTAATATATTTTTCCATATGTGTCAGAACTAGGATCAGTCTTGGAAATATATTTAGCTAGTTCTTCAGAAAACATTTGGAAAAATATATACTTGAGGTTTATCCAGGCATGAAAGTATTCCATTATAAATTGATCTCATGACAGTTTTATTTAATAGCCAATTAAGGATATAGATTGCTTTACCATATGTGGAAAAATATTCTAACATTAACTTTTTTTCTTCTAGTGATCTTTCCATAGCTCATGCTGCACCATTATTAATTTACCAGTAATGAAAACAATTTCACAAAATTGTTCAGAATTTTGAAATCATTTAATTAAATAGCTCCATCTGAATGATGTTTTCAGATCGGCTAATTAATTTGGGCTAATTGCTCATTCATTCGCTAAATTTAGCTGATTTCTATTCCAACACACTGCATATGTAATTTCTTTATTTTCAAGATGAACCAACTTCCAAAAATTCTTTAAGGTCACTTACTTCTTCACCTTGGTCCTGATCACTGTGTGCGTAATGTTACGGACTCAGTGAAAGTCCCTTTAAGATAGAGAGTGTGTGTGTATGTGTGTGTGGGGCGTGCTTACGTCAATAGAAGATAAAGGACGTAATGACGTTGTTGAAGAAGAAGAAGAGAGAGAGAGAAGGGAGAGAGACACCAGCCTGCTTGTTTTTCTCTATCGATGGATGAGAAACAATAACTGTGTTTGCCACTGAAATCCATGTATGGAAGTTGGAAGTAATCCGGTGGAGTTCACTTTGTTGCTGACCTGTAGAAGGAAACAGGTATTTGTGTGTGGACGACCACGATTCGGATGCTTTTCGGGGTGAGGAAGTCACTACCGAGTAAATACTGAAGTGTCGTTTGGGGTTCCATCGTGGAACATTTGGATTTCGTATCTACTCTCCCTATGTTCTCTACATCTACGTCTTATCTTCAGACAACGGTGGTTGTTGAAGAAGCCCTTGCTCATGTTTCACCTTATGGCTTGCGGAACTGAACTTTAAGAACCATTCCGGAACTGGGAGTTTTGGACTTTGTCACACACACACACAAAGAGTTTAGTTTTGGGGTTAACGTTCGAGGTTTAACATTCTTGAATTCTAACATACTAACATTTTTTTTTTACTTTTATTTTACGTATTATCATAAGTAGTGATTAATAAAATAGTTTTTAACACTGAATCATGCTCAGTGTGTTTCTTTTGTTGCTGGTTTGTGACAAAATTGGGGGCTCGTCCGGGATAGTTCCCAAGGTTAACGAGTGTCGTCCGGGATCGTTCCCCAGATTGACGAGATTTGTTCGAGATTCAATCCAAAGATTTTGAGGGAGGTCTGATAAATTCTTTTTTAATTGGCTTGTGTGTGTGGAAACCAGCAGCAATGGATATTAAGGCATTTTTGGAGTCACCAACCCAAAAAGGATTGGAGGTGGCGAAAAAGGATGATTTGATAAAGATTGCTACAAGGCTAAACCTTACAGAAGTAAAGCAGTCTATGAGAAAGGCAGATATTCAGAGATTGATAGCTGGCCATTATGTGGAAAAGAAGGTGTTTGAGAAGGAAGTGTTAAAACAGTTTCCTGGCAGTGAAATAGCAATTTCTGAGGCACAGGTGCAGCTGGCAAAGATAGAAGCTGAACGAGAACAAAAGAGATTAGAGGCCGAACGAGAGCAAACCCAGTTAAAGATAGAAGCTGAACGAGAGCAAACCCAGTTAAAGATAGAAGCTGAACGAGAGGAAAAGAGATTAGAGGCTGAACAAAAGCTAACTCAGATGAAGATAGAGGCTGATCTAGCAATGAAGCAGATGGAATTGAAGAGGATGGAGCTGGATAGTGAGGAGAAGGAGAAACAGAGGCAGCATGAGTTACAAATGAAGCGTAGGAGTTCGGAATCTGATTCTGATGATGGTTTTTCAGCCAGCAGGGAGGTTCGATTAGTCCCTCCGTTTGAAGAAGATCAGGTTGATCAGTATTTCCAACATTTTGAAAAGGTTGCTGTGAGTTCAAACTGGCCAAGGAAAGGATGGGCTCTTATGGTACAGAGTGTGATTAAAGGTAAAGCTCAAAAAGCTTATTCTGCTTTGTCTGTTGAGGATGCAGCTGATTATACCAAGGTAAAACAAGCTATATTGAAGGCCTATGAATTGGTCCCTGAGGCTTATAGACAAAAATTCAGAGACTTGAGGAAATCTGCAGATCAGACTTATATGGAATTTGCCAATGGAAAGAGAATATGTTTTGAACGATGGTGCCTGGCTAAAAATGTAGATGGGGATTATGATAAATTGACAGAATTGATACTAGTGGAAGACTTTAAAAGATGTGTTCCAGCTGAATTAACAACATATTTAAATGAAAAGGCAGTGGAAACTTTACAAGAAACTGCTAGGTTGGCAGATGATTATGCTTTAACCCATAAATCCAAATGGGGACAACCTAAAACCTTTCAAAAGAGTTACAAAGACAATCCAGGTAAACCGGAGATTAAATTGGGAGGTAATCAAAAAGGAAAGGATGAAAAGAAGCCAGGGCTGGAGAAACCTGTTGAGCGTACTTGTTATTACTGTAGGAAACCTGGCCACGTGATATCTAATTGTGCCCTTTTGAAGAAAAAGAAGGAAGCTGGGCCCAATGCTTGCTTTAAGGCAATTAAAAATCAAGAAGGTTTAGGAGATGCTGTTAAAGATCAGTCCTTGCAAGAGGTAAAAGCGGAAAAGTTGGAGGAGGTGAGAAAAGAATTATTCCACCATAGAGAAAGAATTACTGTCGCTTGTTTTAGCCTTGCAACATTTCAGTGTATATGTTTGCACCGCTCAGAAACCATTGACTGTGTATACAGATCATAACCCATTGGTGTTTCTGAGCCGAGTCAAAAACAAGAACAGAAGGCTGTTAAACTGGAGTTTAAGTTTGCAAGAGTTTGATCTCATGATAACTCACATTAAAGGCAAAGATAATGTGATTGCTGATTGTCTTTCCCGATGTTAAATGGGAAACATGTATCTGTACTAATCTGATAGTCTGTAGTTGTGTAGCATGATAATTATTAACATTACTAACTGTATGCGCGGTTAAAATTTTCTTGGGAAAATTTTTTTTTTTAGGTGGGAGGTGTTACGGACTCAGTGAAAGTCCCTTTAAGATAGAGAGTGTGTGTGTATGTGTGTGTGGGGCGTGCTTACGTCAATAGAAGATAAAGGACGTAATGACGTTGTTGAAGAAGAAGAGAGAGAGAGAAGGGAGAGAGACACCAGCCTGCTTGTTTTTCTCTATCGATGGATGAGAAACAATAACTGTGTTTGCCACTGAAATCCATGTATGGAAGTTGGAAGTAATCCGGTGGAGTTCACTTTGTTGCTGACCTGTAGAAGGAAACAGGTATTTGTGTGTGGACGACCACGATTCGGATGCTTTTCGGGGTGAGGAAGTCACTACCGAGTAAATACTGAAGTGTCGTTTGGGGTTCCATCGTGGAACATTTGGATTTCGTATCTACTCTCCCTATGTTCTCTACATCTACATCTTATCTTCAGACAACGGTGGTTGTTGAAGAAGCCCTTGCTCATGTTTCACCTTATGGCTTGCGGAACTGAACTTTAAGAACCATTCCGGAACTGGGAGTTTTGGACTTTGTCACACACACACACAAAGAGTTTAGTTTTGGGGTTAACGTTCGAGGTTTAACATTCTTGAATTCTAACATACTAACATTTTTTTTTTACTTTTATTTTACGTATTATCATAAGTAGTGATTAGTAAAATAGTTTTTAACACTGAATCATGCTCAGTGTGTTTCTTTTGTTGCTGGTTTGTGACAGTAATTACTAGACATGTAACATACCAATTAATAAAATTGTCTTGTAAAAATCTATCTCCATATGATCACAACATTTTTGTATTATCAAGTCCAACTTAAGACTGATGCTCCATCTAACCTACAGAAGATATTCCCAAAATAATGTTTTCATTTTATTTTCTTCAATATGACTCCATTCTTCAATGTTATAGAAGCCCGAATAACTTCACAGGATATTAGTATCTCATCAGGGTGGTATTACAAAATCTCTGACATTCCTGGCCTTGGAAAGAAGAATCAGAATCAGATTTATTATCACTGACATATGTCGTGAAATTTGTGAAGAAATAATCAGCCAAATTTTCCTTCAGATGAGTAAATAGAGAATCATACCCAAAACATGTGGAAAGATTGGATTCAGTTGAATACTCTAGACATCAAGTGCACAATTGACACTAACTTTCGGAACTCGTGAACAAGGACTGGTTCTTAAAACTGAGAGCAAGTGTTGCTCTCAGTTCTAAGAAGAGATCAAGGTTGCTTGATTATTTTTCTTAAATCATTTAAACAAATTCAAACATATTTCATTTGGTACTACAATTACATAATTCAAGCAGGAAAGTATTTCTAGAAGAGGAAACAATAAAATAATTAATGCTGAAACACCTGATAGGTGAGCTAGTTAAGGCAATGTGTAATACAACTGCACAGGAAGGTCCCAGGTTCACTTCCTATTCATTCATTGATGTCTTCAGAGTTGTGGCAAGTCATGACTTTTGGATTGAGGGATTAATTGATCAGCATTTCCATTTCTGGCCATTATCTACTGATCCCCAATAACCTGCTCAGGGTAAGATGCTGGCGACTGAATTGCCAGACTAGCAATCCAGATGGAGACACAAGAGACTGCAGATGCATATGGAGCAGCACACAAAACTCTGAAGGAACTCAGCGGGTCAGGCAGCATCTATGGATGGAAATGGACAGTTGACATTTCGGGTCAAGACCCAGATGAAGGATCTCAACCCAAAAAGTTGGCTGTCCATTTCCCTCCATAGATGCTGCCTGAGCCACCGAGTTCCTCCAGCGTTTTATGTAGTAATCCAGATGCCTGATCTAACAATCGAAACCCCACAAGGACAGGTGTGAAATTCAAATTCTGTTGCTCATCTGGAATTTAAAGAAATATACTAGTCTTTAGAATGGTGACTGTAGCTATTGGATTGTTATAAAAACCCATGTGGTTCACTCATCACTCTTTGCCATCTGTATCTGGTATGGCCTGACTGTAATCCAGACCACCAATGTAATTGGCTCTTAAATGCTCTCTGAAATGTCCCTGCAAAACATGCAGTTCAAGAGCAGTTAGGGACGGACAATAACTGCTGACTGTGCCAGCAAAGCCCAGATCCTGAACAGATAATAGATAAAAAGCTGTAAATAAAAATAATTCACATGCTTCTTGGTGTCTACAAACAATTTACTATTCATGTAGTTTTAAGACCAGCAGTAACACATTTAATGCTTGTAGCAAAATAAGCAATCAGCACATTTCTCAATGGCAGCAAAAGTTTCTTTACTTAATAAAGCCAGAATGTATTAACTTCTTCCATAGCAGACAGCAGGCTATGCATTCATGGGCTTTATCAGAATTGTGGCTTCCCAGTGGCACAGGGAACATCAACAGCATCCAGATTGCACAAAAAATGCAGACGTGCGAATAGAAGAGGTTTCATTCTCTGCATAAAGAACTGGTCTGTGACTATGCACAGAAGATCTTGATTGTCAGCTCTGCATATCTGGGAAGTAGTCACCATTCCACCATCTTTTGACATTCTGCTGCACCCTGCACTTTATTGCCACCAGTCCAAACCAACAGTTAGCCACTCCTGACTCTAAGGAGTCTGCGAACAAAACAAGTGAGATCCTCCAGCTGAAAGAATGTTTAGTCCTGCAATGGATCATTGGTGCCTCAGTGCTTCTACTGCCTGGAATGGTCTGCAGGTGCCACATAGTATGCTCAGCAGGTACCAGAATTCATTGGCACCTCCTAAGCCCCTCCACAATATGACAATAAAGTGGGTTCAGCCAAGGACCAGAAGGAGGAGTAGAATTGGGAGGAAGGAATTGAAGCTCGGGAGAAGGGATTGGAAGAACAGAAAAGGCAACATCAGGAATCCCTTGCAATATTCTAATAAATGGTGATTGGTAATGCACAATGCACAAAATGCACAATGGTAAAAGATGGGGAAAGTAAAATGTGCATAGTTGCAACATGTGGAGCTTCTCTGAGATCAGTAGACTTTTTTCAACATTGCATCAATGATGTTAGGACTAAATTCCTCACCTTGACTGCTGCCTCCTCCCATAGTAACTCATACTAACTGCCTGCTCCCCTGCAGGTAGAGAACCTCTCTCTCAACACCTGTTCCACCATAACCTCCAGAGCCTCTGAAAATCAGGGTGGGGATACGCTCTGTCTTTGCTGTTATCTACCTTCTGTGGCATTATTCCAGCAGTTGTGGAATGATTTGCACAATTATTTGCAGTCTCAGGCATCTTCCCTTTAGGAGGTACAGGGTGGGCTACTTGAACTGTTTCTAACCGCTCCCAAAATTAGGCTGTGCAGTTTAAGCATTATATCCAATGTTTCTAAAAAGAGAAATACTTATGAGAAGGCTAGTGCAAGAGAGTAGAGCTAAAATAATCCACCTCTAAATATTTTTAATGTTCTAGAAGCTACTCAGTGATTAAAATAATTATTGATTGAAGTATCTCTCTGCTTGTTTCTCAATCAGGACCTGGAAGAAAAGCTGGAATTTTGGATGGAAAAATATGATAAAGATATTGAAGCAAAGCAAAGTGAACTGATTTCTCTGAAATCATCCAAGACTAGTAATTTACAACGGCTCAAAGAGTACTCTGAAAAGGTACTGCAATGGTCCACTATTCACCTATCAGAACAAGAACACTGCTGACTTTTTTTTCCTTGCACTTTAGATGGTTCTTTTCTGCACGTGACAATAATACACAACATAAAAATGGTTAGGCTATTAAAATAATAATCTAAGCTGTGTTTAAGAAGCATTTAATACAGTACTAATCAGGACATTCTGAGAGTATTTAATCTGTTTGTAAAAGTTGTTTCCTGTCAATTACAAATAGCAATCTGGAAATTGGATCATGTAGCTCTGTATTTTAGGCATCATGGATCCTGGTTTGGACAGGATTTTGATCATGAATTCTGATTGCTGCATTATAGTATGTTTTGCATGGCTTGACAAATTGAATCATGTGATTCCATGCATATTGTGTGTGTTGCATGAGAAATGTACAGATTAGATAGTTGTGACATCAGTACTTACGCAGCATCGATTTGATGCCAAGCCCCAGTTTGATGCACTGCATACATGCGGTGAGTTGTGCCCAGGAAACCAAGTGTGAACATCAGGATTAACCATCCCTATCTGATTTACTTAAAGGAGTAATTAATTTATTGTAGGCTTATTGGTGATTGAGTTTGAAAATACTTAGTTTTGTTCAATTGGGCTTAAAGTGTCGCACTGCATCAACTTTCAACTTTTAGAATTTGCATTGAAGGCTTTTGCCCTTCCCCACAAAATATTGGAACTTTAGCTGTGGTCCCACTAGGACTCCAGCATGACAGGGAGCAGGTGGAGGGGCCAGGAGGGAGAGCTTCCTTGCCAGCGGCGATCAAAGCATGCAGTAGTAATGGAATCTGACTAGACGGACTCAAGGGCATCGGGAAGCAATACTTATGCCTTCCTGACGGAGTAGCAATCTATCCGAGAAAGTCTCTGGATCATTTCAAGTCACTGCAGTTGATATTTGCATTTGTGGCCCACTGCTATCTCTAAGATTTTGGTGTTGCTCTGTACATGAGGAGAGGGGAATTCTTCTTGTTGAGTAGACTAGCAGGCATTATGGGCACAATGATTTCCTCAGCAAGCAAGCTTCTCCATACTTTACAGAGTGATAGACTGCACCCATGTGGCATTACAGGCACCATGTCCAGGGTAGGTAGCACTATTTTTAAGCTACTCAACCTGAATCAAAGGTCTGGAATATTGATCCAGAGACAAGTTTAAGTCCACCATGGCAGCTGTGGAGGTTAAAACTGAGTAAATACGTCTGGAATAGAATGAGTAATAATTAGCATGAAACTATTGGTTTGCTGTAAAAATACCACTTAGTTCACAAACATCTTTCAAGGAAGGAAACCTGCCAACTTTGCCCACTACTACTTCCATGCTGAATTGTATGGGTTCTATATAAAGCCACACACAAGATTGTAACTGGATTCAACCAGTTGATAGACTTTTACACAGGCTTGCCAATGTCCCCTTGATTGTACTCCAGCCATCATACTGAACATTTATTCACACCCTCCCCAAATCTCTCTGGGAAATACGTTCACTAGGAGTACACAGGTTCAAGAAGTGGTTCATCACCACCTGAAAGAGCTAAAGGGAGGGGCAATCAATGGGGGAATTGGCAGCTGGGCAGTACCCATACTCTAGCTACAGAAAACTCATGCCTGGTGATTCATCATGATCAGATCCCAACTCTAAATCACCCTCTGTTGTCTGCAGTGTACCCGAGTTTTAGCTGTGATATCAGATTGAGTGATGAGGTATCTTCCTCAATTTCTTCCTGCCCTGGACTCCAGAACTCTTGGGTATCTAAAAGGCCAAATGCACAATTGCAATATCATGTCTAGGGTATGGCTAAATAAGAAGGGCAAGCTGTAGGCACCAGATCTTATATCTGTGAAGAGATTGTAGGATTAGGAGAAAGTGGAAAACAAACAATCTTTAACAATATCTGTGCTGCTGCTGGCCAATAATTTCACCACAGCATTGTCGCAGCATCCTAAATAACTTATTACACTGAACTGCTTTGAGTGTTTCTGAGACAGATTAAATAAATGCACATTATTCTTTCATTGTTTTGCTTAAGGAGCTCACGGGTTAAATATCCTTACAATGACATGAGTGCTGATCTACTGGAATTTCATGAAGCACATTTTGGACTAGGTTGCCCCATTATTTTATTTCTGATTAATTTAATTAGGAAAGGGATAGAAAATAAAGATATCCACTGATATACCTTTCATTCTAATTCTTCAGTATTTGACATATGAACGAGTGATAATTGAGGACAGAGTTGAGAAGGAAAATGAATGCAAAAGACGGACACAAGAAGAAAAAGAGTTTAGGAGCATTATTAAGGTAAAATTATATGCATGAATTTCATTCATAGTTGCATGTAGCATCATAATAGGAATCAGGTCTTGGACTAATTAAATCAAACTGTTAATACCTAGCTACAGAACAATGCAACAAATCAATATTCTTCACAATTTAATAATGTAATTATACAATATAAATTTTCTTCTGGCAGGTTGACACTGCAATCAGGATATTCTGTTCACCCAAATTGTTTTTATTTTAAAGAAAGACCACGTCTCTAAACATTTGTGCTGAATTACAACTAAATTCAAAAAAACAAGGAATTCAAATCATAATATATGATAGAAGCTAGTCATGTGGGAATAAAGGGGATGATGTTTTAGGTGTAGACTTGAGGTTGTTTTTATGAAATGGTTATCTATAATAAACAGAACAAGGAGAAGGAACTGGTGTGATACATTTAGAGGCATCCAGTGAGCCTGATTTATTGGAAAAGAGAAGCTGGTTAATTGCAGATGATAGTAGAAAGTGTTAATATGAAGCATAGAAAGAAGAACAGAATTGAATCATGCAGAATGTGCTAATGAAGCAGAAGGTAAAAGGAAAAGACAAGACAGGTGGAAATTCTAGCTTGAAAAATCGGCAAAGTGAAGCAGACTCCAGTAACAACAGCCTGGGAGAAGGTAGACAGAGGTCAGCAGAATTTATTGTGTATGACTCCCCAACAAATGGGAACATCTTTCATTTTTTTCTCAAACACTTTATTTGCTTAAGTGCCATTATATCTCAAAGTTTTTAGTTCTGATGAAAGGTCATTATCCTGAACTATTAACTCTGTTTCTCCCTCTGTTCATTCTGCTTGATCTGCTGAGTATATCCAGTATTTTCTATTTTAGGAACTCACAAATTTTATGTTATTTAAATAGTATAGTCTGGTTAAATATTTACACGTTACCTCTCTGAATATTTGGCGGGATAATGGAAGCATTAGAGCAGGAATCATCACATTCTTTAACATGGAAATGGTAACTCTCATTTTTCAGAACATGTGTCTGCATTTCAAAAAAATGAGGAAAGCCAAGTTGATATATTTTAATATGAAACCTTTTGTGATCAATTTGATCCATTAGATAGTTCAACTATAAATCTGTACATGTACATAAATCTGTATATAAACTATTTGGAATTACCACATAGCAATATGTAATTTTTAAACATATTTGTTACATTTTGCCTTTGATGGATATAAATGGACCACTGAGGCATCCCTAGTGAAATAGTGAACTCGGTTTTAGGGGGTTTGGGTCCAATAACCAGTAATGTATCAAAAAACCTTTTGGATTTTGTACAATTATTACAAAGGGAAAGAACTACTCAAAGAATCAAATAACTTGTTTTCCTCAATTATTGGATCAGATACTATTTCAAAAACTCACTGGATATCCTTTGTACGAGATATTTTATCTTTCTTTCTTTCACAGCTTCAATCATGGTGGCGAGGGGTCATGGTTCGCAGGGGAATTGGTATCTATAAGAACATCAAAAAGAAAGCAGAAAACAAAGGAAAGGCCAAAGGAAAAGGGAAGGAGGATGATAAGAAGAAGAAGAAGAAGAAATGAAACCACTTTAAAGAAATTTGGAGCATCCATAACATTTGTTTCAAAATAGAAGTTACTTGACAATACAAACCAATTTAAAATTGTTAAATTGTATTGAACAAGTAAGATTGCAATTTATACAAAATCAACTGCTAATTATACTAACAGTTAACCTATTATATTTTTCACCCTGGCAAAACAATTAAAAACTCTGTGACTTGTTTCTTAGCATTTTCATTCCCAGTGCAAGTCCTCCCACCCTCCAACCTCCACAATCCTCATCTCACCCTCCCCTCCCCCCCCCGCCTTCCGGAACAGCCACTGCAACATTCTTAAATCAAAAACAGAAAATGCTGGAAATGTTCAGCATTATTTTGACATTTTATCTACTGAAGTAATGGTAATTTAGAGTTTCACCAGGGAGTTCCATCAGGTTCTTTATTCTTTCCAAATATTCTTACTCCAATTATCAACATCAGCCATCTACTGAAGCTGCAGTTTTAATAAACACAACTACATTTCCATGCTGTGAAAAATCATCAATTCATTACAGAAATGGAAACCAATTAAATGTATCAAAAAGTCATACTGTACAGTTACATCTTTTGAAATTAGCTATCAGATGAAGATGGTTTCAGGGCTTACAAATAATCTCATCACTGGCAGATATTATTTCTAAAACAGCTCAGGTTATTTTAAAAACAGGTTTGAAATAATCATTGTGAGTTTACTCTAAAAAGCCCTGTTTATCAGTTTATTTAAAGACTCTACATAAATACAAATATCTATGAAAAGTCAATGAGAAAGAGTAAAATCAGGATGGAAAGGACATAACACCTCTAAGAACAATAAAGTGAAAATTATGACATGAAATTTTAAGGAAAGATCTTTTGTAGCAACATCTCTTAAGAAGAACCTTGTCTTTATTCTCAAGGCCACTCTGGAATAACAAGCAACAAACAATCTGCTGGAGGAACTCAGAGGGTTGAGCAGCATCTGAGGGGGGAAAGGAATTGTCAAGGTTTCAGGTTGAAACTCTGCATCTGGACCTTGCGTCTCTGCTATGGAATGAATTGGGTCAAATTCTTTATCCTTCAACTGTTTATAATACAGGCAGTCCCCAGCTTATGACAGGGTTACACCACCAAGAATTGTTCATAACCCCAAATTGTTCGTGAGTTGGAAATTAACAAAGAACCCTGTTTCAATACTCCCCAGACAAGGCAAAAATCTTCAAGTCCTTTAAGATTTTATGGCCCAGGTTTTACTGTTGCAATAATAGCAAAAGTCATAGGAACCTTGAAATTTCCATGCATGCACCGTGTAATGCAGAAATCCTATAATTGCTACTGATAATTCACTTACACTACCTGTGGCACTTGCAGGTCTTCCATAAGTCATAGCGTTGTACAGCACAGAAACAGACCTTAGACCCACCATGTCCATGTCGCTCTTCCCCCCCCCACCCCCCCCCCCCATTTACACTAATCCCATTGGCCCACATTAGGTCCATATCCTTCTATACCTTGCCTATTTAGATGCCTATCTATATGTCTCTAAAATGTAGTGACTGTATTTCATTCCATCACAAACAAGAGTCCCAGCACTGATCCCTGCAGTACACCACTGGTCACAGACTTCCAATCAGAAGAGCATCCTTCTACCACTACCCTCTGCCTCCTATCATTAAGCCATTGTGGGATCCAATTAGCCAGCTCACCTTGGATCCCACATGCCTTAACCTTCCAGTCCAACCTACCATTTGGGGCCTTAACAAATGCCTTACTGAAGTCCATACAGACAACATCTACCACCCCGTCTTCATCAATCTATTCAGTTACCTCTTGAGAAAATGTAATCAAATTAGTGAGGCAGGATTTGCCCCGCACAAAACCATGCGAACTATTTCTGATTAGCTCCTTTCGAAATGTACATAAATCCCTTAGGATTTTCTCCAATAATTTCCCTGCCATTGACATAAAGCTCACTGATCTGTAGTTACTACTATGCGTAATCATGGGAAATTAGTGAATGCATGTAAATTTAAGGGACCAGTGAATTGAAAATATTATACTTTGTTACAAGTGAATTTTTAATGGTTTACCAAGCCATAATTACTGCTTCATAAATTCTTTGGCTCTCATAAATTAATTCCTTATATGTGGATTGAAATCTCCAGTAAATATCACAAAACATATTTTGAAATTAAGATTTCTTTCAGAAAAATATATTACCTTCTACTTTTATACTCGTAAAATGTGTAAAATGCATTGCTGAAAGTTTGGAAGCACAAGATACTGCAGATGTTGTAATCTAGAGCAAAATAAAACCAAACTGCTGGAGGAAATCAGTGGGTCAGCAGCACCTTTGGATGGAAGGGGATTGTCAAGGTTTTGGGTCAAGAGCCTGCAGCAGGATTGATGCAAGGTCTTGACCTGAAACATTGACAATTCCCTTTTCTACACAGATGCTGCTGGACCCATTGAGTTCCTCCAGCAGTTTGTTTATTGCTTGAATTCTTCCTATGTGATTTGCTTGCTATTTGTGCAGCTTAATAACATGAGTTGCTAGAAGCAAAGGATTGCCTAGAACTGCCACCTGATAGCTATCAACATCAAAAAAATGCAAATCTGAAATAAAAACATAAAATGCTGAAAATACTCAGTATGCCTTGCAGCATCTTTGGAGAGAAGCAGTTGTTTCAGGTTGATATCAGAAGTTCATATCACAGAAATTGAAGTGCTACAATGGGCATCTTTCACCAGGCTGTTCATATAGAACATTACAGCACAGTACAGGCCCTTCAGCCCATGATGTTGTGCTGACATTTTATCCTGCTCTAAGATCTATCTACCCCTTCCCTCCCACATAGCCCTCCATTTGTCTATTGTTCATGTGCCTATCAAGGAGTCCCTTAAATGTCCTTAATGTATCTACCCCCACAACCTCTGCGGGCAGTGTGTTCCTCACACCCACCACTCAGTGTAAAAAAACTAACCTCTGACATCCCCCGTAAAACCTTCCTCCAATCACCTTAAAATTATGCCCCCTCGTTTTAGCCATTTTCGACCTGGGAAAAAGTCTCTGACTGTCCACTCAATCTATGCCTCTTATCATCTTGTACACCTCTATCAAGTCTCCTCTCATCCTCCTCCTCTCAAAAGAGAAAAGCTCTACCTCACTCAACCTATCCTCATAAGACATGCTCTCCAATCCAGGCAGCATTCTGGTAAATCTCCTCTGCACCTTCTCTAAAGCTTCCACATTCTTCCTATAATGAGGCAACCAGAACTGAGCACAATACTCCAAGTGTGGTCTAACCAGAATTCTATAGAGCACCAACATTACCTCACGGTTATTGTCACTTGTACCGAGGTACAGTGAAAAAACTTGTCTTGCATACCGTTCATACAGATCAATTCATTACATAGTGCATTGAGGTAGTACTGGGTAAAAACAACAACAGAACATAGAGCAAAGTGTCACAGCTACAGGGAAGTGCACTACAAGTAGATATAAGCTGCAAGGTCATAACAAGGTAGATTGTGAGGTCAAGAGTCCATCTCATCGTACAAGGGAACCGTTCAATAGTCTTATCATAGTGGGATAGTAGCTGTCCTTGAGCCTGGTGGTATGTGCCCTCGGGCTCCTGTATCTTCTGCCTGATGGGAGATGGGAGAAGAGAGAATGACCCAGGTGGGTGGGGTCTTTGATTATGCTGGCTGCTTCACCAAGGTATAGACCATGGTGGAGAGGCTGGTTTCCATGATGTGCTGGGCTGTGTCCACAATTCTCTGCAGTTTCTTGCAGTCCTGGGCAGAGCAGTTGCCATACCAAGCCGTGATGCATCCAGATAGGATGCTTTCTATGGTGCATCAATAAAAGTTGGTGAGTGTCAAAGGGGACATGCCAAATCTCTTAGCCTCCTGAGTCTCTTGAACTCAATACCATGACTAATGAAGGTCAACACACCATATGCCTTCTTAACAACCCTATCAACCTGCGTGGGAACCTTGAGGGATCTATGGACATGGACCCCAAGATCCTTCTATTCCTCCACACTGCCAAGAGTCCTGCTATTAACCTTGTATTCTACCTTCAAATTTGATCTTCAGAAGTGTATCACTTCACACTTTTCTAGGTTGAACTCCATCTGCCACTCCTCAGCCCAACCTCTGCATCCTCTTCATGTCGTGTTGTAATCTACAGCAACCTTCTACACTATCCACAACACCACCAACCTTTGTGTCATTTGTGTGCTTACTAACCCACCCTTCCACATCCTCATCCAAGTCATTTATAAAAATCACAAAGAGCAGGAGTCCCAGAACAGATCCTTGTGGAACACCACTGGTCACCAACCTCCAGGCAGAATATGCTCCATCTACCACCCCCTCTGTCTTCTTAGGGTGAGCCAACTCTGAATCTGCACAGCCAAGTTTCCCTGGAACCCATGCCTCCTGACTTTCTGAATGAGCCTTCCATGACGAACTTTATCAAACACCTTACTAAAATCCATGTACACCACATTTACTGCTCTACCTTCATCAATGAGCTTTGTCACATCCTGAAAGAACTCAATTAGGCTTGTGAGGCACGACCTACCCCTCACAAAGCTATGTTGACTGTCCCTAATCAGCCTATGCTTCTCCAAATGCCCATAAATCCTGTCTCTAAGAATCTTCTTCCAGTAATTTGCCCACCACTGAAGTAAGACTCGCTGGTCTGTAATTCCCAGGGTTATCCCTACACCCTTTCTTAAACAAAGGAACAACATTTGCCAACTTCCAATCATCTGGGACTACTCCTGTGGCCATTGAGGATGCAAGGATGATCACTAAAGGTGGTGCAATCTCTTCCCTTGCTTCTCATCCAGATATATCCCATCCAGCCCCCGTGACTTATCTATCCTAATGGTTTTCAAAAGTTCCAGCACATCCTCTTTCCTCATGTTGACATGTCCTAGCATATCAAGCCTGTTGTACACCAGCCTTGCAAATGTCAAAGTCTCTTTCACTGGTGAATACTGAAGCAAAGTATTCATTAAGGACCGCCCCTACCTCTTCCGACTCCAGGCACGTTTCCTCTGTTATCCCTGATCGACCCTACCCTCACTCTAGCCATCCTCCTATTCTTCACATACGTGTAGAACACCTTGGGGTTTTCCTTAATCCTACTCGCCAGAGGCCTTCTCATGCCCGCTAAAGTCCATTCTTAAGCTCACTCCTGGTTACCTTGTAAACCCTCCAGAGCCTGTCTGATCCTTGCTTTCTAAACCTTAGGTAAGCTTCTTTCTTCTCTTGACAAGATATTCCACAGCTCTTGTCAACCACGGTTCTTCATTCTATCCTTCCCCTGGCTCAGGTGGGACAAACCTATCCAGAATCACATGCAGTACTCCCTCAACTACCTCACATTTCCATTGTGCACTTCCCCAAGAACTTGTTCCCAATTTACGCTCCAAGTTCTAATAGCATTATAATTCCCCCTTCCCCCAATTAAATACTTTCCCATATCGTCTGCTCCTATCCCTCTCCAGGCTACGATGAAGGTCAAGGAGTTATTGTCACTATCTCCAAAATGCTCTCCCATCAAGAGATCTGAAACCTGATCAGACTCATTGCCTAGTACCTGTCCAGAATGGCCCTCCTCCTCTAGTTGGCCTGTCCAAATATTGTGTCAGGAACCCCTTCCTGGACACACCTAACAAACGATGCCCCATTCTATCCCTTACCATGAGGTTGCCAATCAATATTAGGGAAGTGAAATCACCATGACAACACACACACCGACCCTGGAGCCATTCTAAACTACTCTGGCTGGCACTAAGGGAAACACGAAAGCAAGAAAGAAACTTTACCAGAGACTTACCTTAGCCTCTGCCTCCGTCTTGCCGTAGCCTCTTGAGCCAAAGCCTCAGTCCCCTACACTAACCCTGGTCCACTCCAACAATGGCCGCTCCGCTTATACCTATCTTCCTTCTATTTGCTGCTGTTAATTAGCCAATCAGCTGTTAACAGTTTGCAAATACTGTATACCTCCTTTAGACTCCTGCAAGGTGAAACTCACAAGCACATGCACAGAGACTCACCTCTTTTCAAATCTGCCGCTCCAAATCTGGCTCCAACTCCTGACTCTGCCAGGTGAAACTCATCGATTCATTGAAACAACTTGTGTGGGGTGGCCAATGAGTTAACAAATTTGTGAATTCTGCTTTAATCTATGCATGTGGAAATATATGAATTGCTGCTAATTTAATGGATAGTAAATATCACCATCATTACAACCACAAATTCAGGGGCAATATCATTTTCCTCTCTTCCCAAGGAAATATGGATCTAATCTACTCAATCATTCCTCAGAGAATAACACTTTCCTCCTAGGGATGAGCCCAGTGAACTTTCAATGAGTTTTTTCCGAAGTGAAAAATCAAAACTCTATACCACACTCCAGGTTTAATTTCATTGAGACCATATGTTATTGTGGATTGGTGTTTATTCTTTTGCTCTAATCCCTTACAATAAAGGACAAGATGTTCTTCACTTTCTGCTTGCAGTATTTTGCAGTGCACATAAAATACCAGGATTTTCCAATCTCTTGCTGTTATTTTTTCCCATTTTTCTGACTAAATTTGTCAACTTTATAAAATCTGCCTCATTTTTGCCCACACTTAATGCGTCTCAGTTTCTTTGCAGCTTCTTACAGCTGTATTGATTGTAAACTAGAAGATAATACAATCTGTCCCTTCACTAGAATCATTGATTTAGATTTTAAGTAGTTGAGGCCAAGCATGATGCTTTCTATTTACTACTAGTTCCAGTCTATCAACCCAGCCTACTTACTCTATTGTTTTTGATTAACCGATCCTCAGTCCACGTTGGTACATTACACCTGTTTTCCAAGTATTAATTTTGTGTATATTGTAATTTGGTGTGAAGCCTTGTCAAGAGATTTTTGAACATTCAATTGCATTGACTGGTTGCTGCTTATCTACCCAGGTGATTAGACTCAGAAATTCTTGAGATGTATTCCTTCTTAAAACGGTACCAATCTTTAGCCACATCTCCCAACTATTTCCACAATCCTCGGCAAGCAACTTTGAGCCCTCAATCCATCATTTGGACCTCCCTCTCCTCCATATTCTTTTTACTGCCCCCTCCTCCCCCCCCCCCCCCCACCCCTCATCACTTGACTACCCAAATTCCAGGAATGTGGAAAATAAAAACTGATTTTGCACACCATCTTGAATAAGTCTCTTCACATTACTGCAAATTGGTTTAAGTAGTAAGATAGAAATCGTTCACCACAAACTATATGATCCTAATTCTCTAATTGCCTGACATTACAGCTGCTATAAGGGTCCCATAGAATACTCCAATCTGTCTTTTCCCCACTTTTTATTTTGCAGCTTCACCCAAACTAACTCTACATCTTAATATACCTAAAATCCTTTGTTACAGAATTTTGTCATTTGTAATTTATCATGCCAAACTGCAGTGCTGAAATTCTGTTTCACTCTGTTGTCTTGGTCACTCTGCGCTAAAGGTTAAATTGAATCATTTGATTTCTCACTATAATAATAGTTCAACCAGTTTGTTGTAAATTAATCATGTTGAGTTAAGGACAGTCTGAAGGAAAAGTAAACACAAATATCTGTATGCTATTTCCATATACAATCTTTATTCATCACAAAAGCCTCATAAACCTATAATGTATGTTATACATATGTACAAAGGTGACAGTTACAACCAAAGTGGAGTTGACACAACATGCCTCTTTTTTTTACATAACAAGTATCTATACAATATAATTAAAGCCAAGGCCTCCAAGTTTTTAGTAGGTCTACCATGGAAAATAATTGAACAAAAGAATACACATCCAGTCTCTCTGCAGCTGTAAGAACACATATGTAACAGATCTAGCTGCTCTCAGCAGACAAAATGTAACATTAATATAGTTCTTAAAAGAGAATATGATGAACATAAAACATCCAATATTGTGTACAAATAACCATAACCACGAGCAGCTACAGGAGTATTTACAACAGTCTACAAATGGAAGGCAAAAAAAAATTATACTAAACAGTCATCCATGTACGTTCACCACAAACATTTAAGTACTGGTTCCAACTAGCTGGGAAGTAGAGTTAACTTCTTTGTAAATTATTTGTTTCCATATTTGTCAGTTTCAGTCTATTCTGTTTCAAAAGGTTCCAGCAATAACATATGTCAACATTGCTTGATGCATTTCAGTTTACTCCTTGTATAAAAGTGGTTCCAAACCTGATTCAAGCTGATTTTCAATGGTCAATGCAATTATTCAATGACATAACATTATATTCCTGCTGAATACAAGTTAATTAGAAATTTCATTATTTCTAGGGAGTGGAACATAAAGATCAGAGATTTAGAAAAATTGCACCCTGTGAAATGCAGTACCAAATAACATTTACAACAGTCTAATATTTGCCTCTTGAATAGAGCAACAAGGTACAGTAGAGTTACTTAGGAACTGGAATACAACTAAGATGTCCATTAAGAATCCCATCTGATCCATTTAATGATACTGCAATATTGAGAAGGAAATAAATCAACTTAATCTGCAATGCAGTATTATTTAGTTAGATATTAGTCATACCTATATTTTCAAAACATTATTAATCTTGTGAAATGATCATAACCTCCATTAGGTGAATGCATTTTAAGCATGCTAATCCTACAAACAAATTAGAATGACAAATAGACAAGATCACAAAGAGCAGATACTGAGAATGCTGGAAATCTGAAGTAAAAACACAAATGCTGGAAATGTTCAGCAGGTCTGGTAACATTTTTGGAGAGAAACAGTTAACTTTTCAGATCAACGACCTGTGCTGACGAAATATTAACTATTTGTCTGCACAGTCAAGATCACCATGCTAGGACATAATCTGAGCCAATATGCGATCTTAAATTCCTTGATCAAGACAGGACATTATACAACAACCTTCTGAAAATTCTGTTTAGTACAAAAAATTTTTAAAGTCATCATTTGCATAGGAATGGTAATGAAACAGATGCACCCTTAAACCAGTATTATTGCACTTTTTACGACCCAGTTTAACTCAAGGAATGAGAAAATGACGTCCCAATTCACCAGATTCTGTACTGTACCATTTACAACCTGACTTTATAGAAGGTGCTTTACAGGGAGTACAAATTCTGGTCTTAAGGCATTACAGAAACATTGAATAGAGGTGTCAGGATCGATGAATAGAACAAACTTCTCCCATGATTCTAATTATAGTTTTTAACTTCATAATTTTTCTGTTGTTGCTATTCAGGTTTATATCTTAGCACAATTAGAAACAGCACCAAACTTGTTCAATTTCAAGATCCAGAGTCACAGCTCACTGCTAAAGAATGTGTTAAGTGCAACTTCCTCAGTAGAATAATAGTAGAACAAAAATAGAAAAACATTATCTAATTGTTGAAATTCTCAGTTATAGATCAAAATAAATGGCTGATTTACTTGCTAATGGTTGCTTAGGTTTGGGGTACTTTCACTGGTCAGAAGCACGTAACTTGACAGCAGTCACAGCTTTGTTGCTGCAGCATTGCTTTCCGACAACACAATGCTGCCAATTATTTTTGAATTTGCAAAGTATTATTTCCTCATCAAAATTAATACCCTCTCACTGCACCCAGTCTCATCTGCACTACCTCCTATCCCCATTCCCAGTGACTCAAACTTATTGCATCAGAGCAGATAATATGTTTCTGATCAAAGATGGGCAATAATCAAAGATTAATTTTAAAATACATTTTCACCCTTATCCCTATCCGTCTTTTCCTTATCTCTCTTATTCCCTACCAAATTAAAAAATGTGAAAATGAGTTAATGCTTAAATATATCGTTTCTGTTTGGGAATCAGACACACAAATGGCTACTGCTCCAGTACAACACTATTCAAGTATTTCCAAATCACTTAGATGTTCAAATATATGAATAAGAATTGTGCACTTTTCTGCCCAGCAAGTTCTGCAAAGGCAAAATGTGAAGTGGATTTGTCATGCTGAATTCACTTCTTAATTAATGTGAACGTTGTTAATCTGCGCCTTGACTGTTTCCAATTTAGATCAAGTAACTTTCAAAAACTCAATGGGTTTCTACCAAGTCAATCCGACACCAGTTAGCAAACTTGAAATAATGAAAATGGAGAAATACAAAGAGATTAGCATTTGGGTAATAAAATCTTATTGTATAGCTTAAAATCAAAACAGAATTCGAAGCAATCCTGTACTTAAACTGTTTAATAAGAAAACCTGGAATGTGGTTATTCGTGAAAAGGGAACTGCAGGCAAAACTCCATCTGTTCAGATCATAAATAAAAAAAAGGAACTCCCTTCTATTGTCTACCTGTGCTACACTTAAGAACAACCCCAAACTTAAATGATGTAAAACATATTGAAAAGTTAACCACTTTGGTACAGATAACAACAAAAGTTTGGTGTGAGCATTCTAACTGTTTGAGGGTGGAATACAGGACTTCTCACATAATGATAGGTTGAAAATTTTAGGTTTATGATTATTGCAAGTGTGAATTTAATTTTAAAGATTACATCATGAGAAATAGTGGATACAATTTATTCCACACAGAGCCTTTCAAGTCAAAACCACAACTAATTAAGTCTTAAAAAGATAGATAAGTGCTATATAAAAATGATGTGAAGTCTGCATATCACCGTTTTCCACTGTATATTCAGTTTATGCTATATAAATAATTAGATACATAAATGAACAAAAATGTAGTGGAAGGTACTAAAAGTCATGTAGAAAGCCTACACTACAAACAGATTTACTTCTGATGTCATGAAGCTGACTGAAGTTCATGCTACTTCATGAATAAAGTGCATTTCACTACATTACTCAAATACAGCTGAGCAACCAGAGGTTATTTAGTGGTTGTTTTATCAAACTTGTGTACTATGAATAAATATAAATGTATACTCTATGAACAAAATCTAACGATAAAAAGTTATAAAAGCTCAATTAAACCACTTAGTTAGATTAGAATAAATGCATACATGAAGGCAACAGAAAGCAATATCTATGTATAACCATGTCCATCTACACTTCAAAATACATAACAAGGACTAAGGAAACCCTGTAACCAAACCTGAAATAATTCATACTGTACTGATCCACTTAAGAGTACAGTCAGTGCATAGTTTCTAGAAATGGATTTCTAAAAACACCATGTAACATTCCCTTATAAGAATCATTACAGTATATAATGGGGTTCAGCTACTGGTGAAATATACCATTCCTATACAAAAAATACTGAGTGGACATTCATGCATTTTTGCAACTTCTCAGTATTTCTTACCAGACAAGGGATACACTAAGTAAAAATATTTTTATCAACCCTTGTGAAGATCTGCTGCTATTATGGATTTCTTACTCCTATTTAGAACATGGAATCAAATTAAAATTATATTATGTGGAACTCTATTGTGAATTTCTTATTGCAATGTATGTCTCAGATGGTTCTGACTGTTCCTATCAAATTCCCAGCTTATTGGCCACCACACAAACAAGAAATTCAATACATTGTCTGGCCACTCATGAGGCAAGTTATGAGGGGTAATCTATTTTTTGTTTTAGTTCCTTGATCTGTTGATAATACTACTCTGTGAAATAGCTCAGCAGCTTGAGTGCTACTATGAAAACCACTTGGATCACAGTACCCGAGCTAGAAAACAAATGGAGTGCTGCCTTTTTGGAAAAGTAACAGAATGGAGAGATCAAAAAGGTCACGTTTAGCAACTGGTTGCTAGTGCTGACAAGGCAGAAAATTATCATGCAGATGCTAAAAAAAATGTTATAAATATGATCACCATGCAGAACAACGCGGAGCACTTTCTATAATGCTGCAAAGTATTTCTTGGGTGTGATGCTCATCACTTGTAGTCTCTAGACAGTTGATTAATGGTGCTGTTTGGTAGGGGCGAGCTCAAGCAGAGTTTCTATGGTCACGGCTACCTGTGCCAGTCCTTTCTCTTCTAGAATGTGAAGGGGCAGGCACAAACGATCCTAAACAAAATCAAAAACAAGAGAAAGGGAGGGGAATAAAAGGAGGGGAGAAAAACAAAATTAACAAATGATATGCTTGTGTAAAATAACAAAAATTGGAAGATCTAAAAAATGAAATGATGACATCAAATTAATTTGCACATAAATGAATTGCTGGAAGTAGGCAAGCAGCAATGAAGTGGGAAGACGGTATGGTTACACTTGCTAATGGCTACTTTCCAATCAATACCCCACTAACTTCAAACCTCATGCCCCGACTCTTACTACATCATTACCTACAATATGCCTGATAGATGGAAGTGCAGTGCAAAAATAAATATACTTTGCTCTAAACCAAGTGAATTTTGGATACCTAGTTCCCAAATTTGACATTAAGTACTGTTCACATGCTAAATTTGTGTGAGTAAAGATAAAAGATGTTAAAAAGATATTACATTGGGTTAGTTTATTATTGGTAGACCTTTCATCCTCTACATGCATGGTTAAACATGCGTTAGTGATCTATGCACCCAATTCCTATTTAATATACTAAGAGGCAACAAATCAATTTCCTTGTTGAATTTCAACTATAATGTTAAGATAGACCTGGCTTTTCTGCAAAGGGAATACACATTAAAGAATTTTACACATAATGGTACAGATCCAGACTTTCAAGGTTGTCCACTGGAAAACACTGCAAATTTATTACTTGTCCCTTTCCCCATCAGAAAAATGACAAACTTAGTTTTCTAATCCGAAACTACTACTGGGTTTAATCATTTCTAAGAAGCCTGCAGACAAATTTGGAACTAATGTAACAAAAATCAATTATTATCAAAACAAAAATTCCCCGTGAAAAATAAAAGTGATATGAATTTATAATTTTTCTCTTCAAAAATATTAATTATTCTTACAATTTATCAATGGTGATCTCTTCCTGTTAAATGGAAACTTCATACAAATTGGAAAATTCTTTGAAATGCAAATGTTATGGGGTCAAGAAATTCTAATTATACTATTTGTTCATCAGACATTGCTTTAATTAATTAAAAGCTTAATTTTTAAAATATTATTTGAAGTGTTTAGATTCTCACTTGCAATATTACATAAAATTAACAATAACCCTCACCGTTTCTCACTCTAAATGCTGACTCAATTACTGAACGCTTCTGACATTTTGCATTTTTATTTCAGCAGTCACAAGTCAACTCTCAAACTAAAGAGACATTATTTACACCTTCCAGCATCAAGGAATATTTTTAAAATCTTCAGAAAATTGATAATTTTATTACAGAATATTATCTGCTGTTCCTTCAAAGTTACACCTTACAAAACATCTTGCCTAATTAAAAGTAAAACAATGTTTATCTGACTATTAAAACTAATTTTATAAAAATCTTTCACTGATTGAGTGGTAAATTACATTCACTGGTATAGTCCTGTGATGTGCAGATTACATTGGTCTAGGCTTAAATTCTCATTTGAAGTGAATCAACTTAATCAGTCAGAAAACAATAGTGTTAAAGTTTGTCTCGAAGACTGGGATATTGTAAAAAATAAGCCCACCAATCCCACTCCTGCCTTCTATCCTGTTGGAAAGGGATGTACTGTATATGTACAGTGTTTGCTGAAAAGTTATGGTTGACACCCTGATGGTTCATTATGCTTGAACATCCTGTTGGACAAACACTTTTCAGCTTCACATGGCAACAATAAACATCCAGCAAGAGGGTGGGCTCTGGTCATGGAATCATTCCCCAGCATGAGCTAGGGCAAGGATGATGATGCTAAAGGTTAAGATTCAGAGAAGAGCACTTATTTCTTAAAATGGCTTGTATCCACTTTGGTCAATTATTAACTTAGGTCTCAGAAGCATGGCATATTATTGGGCATAACTGTAAACAAATCACAACTATGGCATCTCTTATGTATTATGCAAGGCGTTAGACTGATTTCATCTTTGGTACAATGTAAGAGTCAGACATGCTGTGATTAATATGAGAGAAATAAAAATGGATTTAGTCTTGTATAACTAATCCTGACTACCACAAAATTATTTTCAGTGATCTAATTACAGGTACTAACGACCACTAACTCTAGTACAATGTCAACCATTCTGAATAGAACATGTAACAACTTGCAAAATATATCATCTTTACTGCTGTTCATGAAAACAGGCACAAATGTTACATGGAAGATTGTTATGCAAGTCATCTATTCAGAAAGTAAATGTATGTGCTGATCAAGCATTCAATAATACTTGCTTTAAAGAGCCGAGTATAACAAGGTGTTATATATATAAAAAAGCAGTCTTTTCAAAACATAAAATCTTTAATGTTTCAAGGTAAAAGGCAAAAGTAGGTTGTTTCAATTCTCCATCAGTTGATGTTATTTTTTTTCTCTGATGATAGTGTTTAAATCAAAGACATCAAAAGTACCAAATATAAATTAAACTATTATGTATTTGGTTAGGTAAGATCCCTGTACCTGAGAAAAGTAAGTTCTTCGCTTACAACACGTAAGTACTTAAATGGAAGGTTTGTCTGCTCCAAGGTGAGCCAATCTTTATTCCATTAATTTTGATTACATTCTCTGTTGCATAAATGTTATGTTGAATCTTATTTACTTCCTGAGAGCAGGCAGAAATTACTCTGAATCAGTCTGCATTTGTTGAACAATTTTCAAAGGTGGTAGAAGTTCAACAGTGGGGACAGGACCAAGGTGGTTTACACCTGATGCATTCAAAATTCTACATAGATTTTCTAAAATCAATTCTTTTCTCCCCCCCCCAAAATAAACAAACCAATTGCTACTGAACCTATTCTTGCTTTGGCTTTTAACAGAACAATTCAACAGTTGTACTTTAACACACCCAGTAATAATAATATTGAAAGCAGAGAAACAATAGGCATATTGTTAACTTGAATTTTTGCATATTTATATGTGCAGAATAGATTTACAGTAAATGAAGATAATCAATGCTTCTGCAACCTCAATTTTTATACAAGCCACTCAACCACATTATAAAAGCCAGGACTATCAACTTAATGTTAATATAATCGATTCAAACACAGGCATTTAAATATAATCCAAAGGGATCATAGTTTGATGGACTTAAAAAAGGAATTGTTTTGAAGATTATTTTAATGCATTGCCTTTTCACATCTGGCAATCCAAAAGCAGCCCTAAAAAGGGAGCAGAAAATCTTGGTAATGTTAATTGTAACTACTTGATCTATTTTCCAACCAAGAGGTCCTGCCCTTAGAACCAGCCCCAACAAAGTATAAAAACGGGTCTTGTTATTTTGGAAATACTTTAATCCGATTATCAAGATAGTCACAAATAGTCATGACAATTATTTAAGTTTTTTTTGAGTGAGTGTACATGCAGGAACATTTCAGCCATACAATGGGTTGAGAAGACTGAATGGAGTAAAAAAAAAATTGGAACTTGGCTTGAAAATCCATTAAATGCCAAAAGAAATGGTATGAAGGCACTACGAATGGTTTGTTCTCCAAAATATTAGAAATCTAATCATTGATCTCTAGTAAAAAACCATAAAGTACTAGAAAACATTTTCTATGGAACTTTTTTCAACCAAAACCAGTAGTGCAGTTCACTTTACAGACTCCCTTTCTCTCATCCTTCCCCTTGCACATACCTTCTCTTCTAATTAGAATACAGTCACCCAATGGTACAGAGCAAAAAGCAGAAGCATAACATTGATGTAAAAGAGAGCAAAGCCTGCAAGCTGGCCACCAGAGAGAGGGGCAAGAACAGGACTGGTTATGCTTGCTCCCAAAGTCAGTAGCATGTCAACCGTCTTTTGAGTGCTGAGGAGGTTGGCTTGGAGCACATCAGATGAAGAGCAAAGGTCATCCTTCCAATGTTTCAGTGAGTGAGGAGAGAAACGACAAAGAAAAATTAGTTGAGAAAATCAGCATGCAACATTTACTTAGAATTACTTTTACCTTTGCCTCATTTCAGAGCCATGCACAATAAACAGAGTGCACAATTAACTTCGATGCTTCAATGTGCCAGCATCCCATTTAAATGCTGAATTCATTTCTAACATTTATTTAATTAGCAGCTTCTTTTTTTACATTCCCTTCTCATTATGGGAGATTTCCTAAGATTCATGGATTTGCAGACAAATTCATTAGTATAAATATTTTCATTTGATGGAACTTCTGTTTACATAGATGGACTGTACTGTGATAGAAGTCGCACAGGTTACTGCTGCTTATTTTAAGTATATTCTTGCAACAAAATTTAAGTTTCAAGGGTAAGCTAAGCCTACCACTCTTGTAGCTGCACTAATGGTTTCAACTGGCACTGCTGGAACATTTTCAGTTGTCAGTCACGCTAGGTTGCACTGTACCATGTCATTGCTGAACTGGAGCAGGAATCCTTATCTCTTTTTGGCTCACGTCTACTGTAAAAATAGAGATGGCAATAATTGATTTAACTAATGGAATAGAAACACAAGAGTTCCTCTATGGGAAAAAAATGTTTGGATGATAGATGCTTTGTAGTATAAAGGAAAAATTTCATTAGCACTACGGCAAAAAATAAATGTAATAATTTTGTTTTTCTTGTTCTCACAGTGCTCATTAAACTTGGGAGCTATTTGTCTTTAAAAAGGGCATGTTATCTAGAATATTTTAAAATATTTTTGCTAACATACAGTATATTATAATTTTTAATAAATTAGCAGGAGTTATAGCTGTTAGATACAACCTTTGCACATGACAACAGTTCTGATAGCATTTCATTAGGTCTTTGCAAACTAAGCAAAATGAGAAGAAATGAGAGCAGCACCACGTTGATTCCAGGGGAAGGATTCAGAGGAAGAATGAGTTGGGCATTAAATAGCAGCTAGGTGTACAAACGACACAAGCTATAAAAGTTATCCAACATCCATCTGAAAGCAGTCCTGGCATGTACAAAAAGGGGGGAAACAGTATTTTTCCTTTACATCCTCTTGTTTAAATACAAAAACATTCACCAATTTCCCACCTTTTGTTCTAAAAATTTAAAGGAAAAGTATTTTAATTTACAGCCACTATTGTTTTCATTGTTACAGTTTATTTTTCAATTGTTCTCAATAAGAATCAGAGAAAAACAATTTCTTAAGACTCCAGTGAATCTTAGAAACACATTTCAAATGCACAATGGAATTCATGTTACGATGGTCCAGTCTCTTCTAATTCAGGTTTTATAGTTAAACCTAATGTAAGACCACAATTCAGATCAAAGAAACACCTATTTAACAGAAGCATGAAAGAATGGGATGTACTGATAAAGCAGAAGAATTTGACCTGAAAGCATAAATACCTGTGCTCGGTGAATATTCCAGAGGTAGACTACAATATTTTGATTATGATAAATTTTAAAATGCTTTTATATTACTTTAATTATGATTTGCAGAAGGACATTTTACAGTTCATTGCATATGCCATTGAGAAATGCAACATTAGGGAATGGGCATTTTGGTAGATGGCTTATTTCTGTAGTTTTCCAGCTATTCCATGTACATGTACACGTAGCAAAATATTCAATTGTTAATGATCTGCCACAGCACTGCTCACAATAATCCATAGTATTTGTTGTTTTATTTCAGTTAGTTTAGGATCAATAAAATGGTGCACAGAAAGTATACAATTTTGTTGATCAAATACCTGGTGGAATTAACAGTGACAATCATTGGTAATGCACTCTGTGCAAAGAATATTTACTGTATAGCGTTTATAAATCTATTGCAATTGTTCTTGGCCTGACCTGCTTTATTCTCTCTGTTGAAGATGCACCAACAAGAAACCTCTCATTTGAAAGAAAGGAATGTTCAATGTTATGCCCAAACAGTCCAAATAGATTATAGAAAGCAGAAACATTATAATCTTGTCTATGGTCAAAGTATGTTAAGTTATAACTCGTCAAATAGTTTCCCTCCAGCTCAGACAGGTACAAATCCACTTAAACTCAGACAGGTACAAATCCACTTAAAAGATTCAAGTCACCCGACAATTAAAAAAAATCATAAACCCATATTGCCACCCAGAATGTAAAACTTATACTTGATAGGAGACTGAAGCTACTGAAAACACACCATCACTGAACTGTCCTGAAATGAGGAAGTCCTCATTTTTACAAAAAACTTCAGATTGCAAAGTCCCACTTCTTTGAAGTATATTTTAATTAAAAAAGTGATTAAAAACTTGTCACAGAAGCAAAATCCATGAAGACAAAATTAAAGCCTTCAGTATATTTGCACCTTTAAATCTAGTATATACAATATATAACATCAGTTCTAGAATTCAGTTTTGCAATTGCTTATTTATAGTAAAATATATATTTATGAAAATCACATGCAGTTAAAAATAGACCTGAGTTAATGTCAAGGTTATATTTTTAATGAATCATGCAAAATTCCTACAAAACCAAGGAAGTAAAAAAGATTTCAAATTTGTTTCTTTAAACCAATGAAAAAAATCTACTGGAAATCAGCACTGAGAGCAGAAAATGCTGGAAACACTCAGCATTTGATGGAGAGTACCGATGGAAGTGTCTTCAACCTGAAATGTTCACTCTGTTTCTCTATGCACAGATGCTCCCTGACCTGCTGAGTTTTCCCAGCATTTTCTCTTTTATATTTCTTTAAATCAAAGTCCTCTCTGTAAAAAGATTCAACAGAGATCCCAACATCAAAATCCCTTGAATACCGATTCATAAAACCCAGTTTGGTTAATTACCTTACTTGAATATGTCCACACTGTGGTAAATTAAAATTCAACATTAACTTTAAAACAAAGAAGAAATAAAAGTAGCTCTGAAATATCATGCAGTGTTGCACTCTGTACCTTTGTCAGAGAGTGAAAAAAAAAGTACATAGTGCATGATGGGGAGCCGGTCATAGCAGGGTAGAAGAAATTTTCAGGACAGTGGGTAGGTTGCTTTACAGAGAACAGAAACTGCAACTGAACAGATTTGAGTCCAGATCTCCATTAAAAGGAAGAATAGGAATTGAAGTACTTGGGAAATGGGAAAGAGGGAAAATTTATAGAGAGAAATCAGTGAGAGCACAAGGGCTAGATCAGTAAGTAAAAGCAGAGGACGGATAGAGTGTGTACAATGACTGGGTCAGAGAATCAATGCAAGAGAGAAGCAAGGAACAATCACAATAATGTACATTCATTTTAGATCATTTTTTTCCAAAAATATGACTGGTCAATGGTGACTTTTATTTGGCAAGTATTGCATCAGCAATGTTAGAGGTCACTAAACTGGAAGAATCAATCGTGTAACAGCATAAAATCTAGATTTGCATTAACGTAGACGTGAAATAACCTGCAAAACATAAGCGCACATACCTGCGGTACACCAATTTTCTTACATGCCTCTAGGAAGTTCTCCACATTTCGTCTGCATTTTGCCATTGTTAGTTTGGGCTGCAACCAAAAGTTGAACAAGCAAGTAAACTCAAGTCAGAGTTCAGTCCATGGGAGATATGAGAGGAGAGTGTTGGATAAAATGATTGGAAGTGAGGGATTAAGATAGAGGTATAGAAGATATTCAGAGAACCTTTCCTTATATTGAATTACCCCATGCAGTTATACATAAGTAAAAAATTAGTTTCAGCTGAAACTACCAAAGCTTTAAATGCTACCTTAACATTTCAGTCTTTCTACCTGAAATCTCTATACATTAGCAGTTTTAATGAGACTGGAACAAAGCTTACACTGAAGGTTACTTAAAATGGAAATTGTTAAACAATGACAGAACATCAAATGGACATTTGAGGATGCAGTGAGCAAGTTCAATGTCATGGTTTCCTCCCGAGATCTCCACAATCACAGAAACCAGTCAATTTGATGCACTTTATGTGATGTGCAGCAAAGGACACTGGACCAGACAGCATGCTAGCTATAGCACTAAAGAGCTGCCCTCCAGAAATGGTTATGCCTCTAGCCAAACTGTCCCAGTATATTTACAACACTGGCATCTAACCTGTTCACAAAAAGCAAGACAAATCCAACCTGGCTAACTACTGCACAATTAGTCTACTCTCATTCTCCAGCAAAGGTGTCATCGATAGAGCTATCATATAATACTTACTCACCAATAATCTGCTCACTGATGCTCAAATTGGGTTTTGCCAGGACATGGCTCCAGACCTCATCACAACCTTGATCCAAACATAGACCAAACAGGTGAATTCTAGAGGTGAGGTGAGAGTGATTGCCTTGGACATCAAGGCATCATTTGACCTAGTGCAGCATCAAGGAGCCATGATAAAATTGAAGTCATAGGGCATGAAACAGAAAAACACTGCACTGGGTAGATTCACACCTCACACAACGTAAAATGGCTGTAGTCAGTGAAGATCAATCAACCCAGCCCCAAGGTATCACTGCAGGAGTCCCTCATGGCAGTGTCCTCGGCCCAACCATCTTCAGCTGTACCATCAATGCCTTTATTCCATCATAAGGTTAGAAGTAGGAATTTTTGCTGATGATTGCACAATGTTTTAATTCCATCTGCAACTCCTCAGTGAATGAAGCAGTCCATGCCTGCATGCAGCAAGATCTAAACAAATTCAGGAATGGACTGATAAGTGGCAAACAAAATTTGCACCACAGAAGTTTCAGATAATGACCATCTCCAACAAAAGAGAGTGCAACCATCTACCCTTGGCATTCAGCGACATTACCATCATCAAATCTCCCACCAGCAACATTCTGGGGATCACCGTAATCAGAAATGTAACTGTACCAGCTACATAAATAACAGGCTTACAAAACCAGATCTGAAACTGAGTATTCCGTGGAATATGACTCAAATCATTTCAGCTTAACAGCCTTTCCACTGTCTGCAAGCAAGCCAGAAAAGTGAATAATTACTACTTGTCTGACTGAATGCAGCTTAACAACTCTCAAGAAACCTGCACTATCCAGGGCAAAGCAGTATATCAATCACCTTAAACGTTCATTTCAAACACCATCAGCGGCACAGTGGTTGCAGCGTGTACCTACAAAATTCAGAATAGTTATTTACCTAGGCGTCTCCAACAGCAGCTCCCAAACTTATGACCTCTACTATCAAGACAAGGGCAGCAGGTGAACCGCATGCAGGCTCCCCTTCAAGTTGTACACCACCCTGATTTGAAAATATATCACTGGTCCTCCTTCATAAATCCCTAGCAAACAGCTTTGTGGGAGTGCCTTCATCAAAAGAACTGCAGCATTTCACAGTGGCAGCTCAACACCACTATCTCAAATGCAATAAGTGCTGCCCTTCCCAGAACATTTGATATATTAATGTCAGCAAATGCAGAGGTGCTTTAAACAAGAGAGAATTAGTTAGTTACAGTAAAGTTGCCATGTAGATTTTCTGGAATTCCATTTAGCTCTCTCTTCCCTGTTGAACCTTCACACACAGTCCTGGGAAACAATGAACCATCCAGCATATCATTTAAGCATTTGCTATTTGATCACACAACAGATTTGCACCTTGTCCACAAAACCCAAGTTTAACACGAGTTCCCTCCATCCTTCTTATCCCCAGACAACTGAAACAGTTTGAACCAAACTGTCTACGTGCATTCCTGATCTTTCTGGTTTAATATAAAGTGCCTTTACCTATTGGGTCCGCTATCTATTCCCTCTACTGCCTCCAAATTGTCAAGACTCCGTATCCCAACATCAATACTAAATGAGATATTTCCTCCAACCAAATAATGAGATGACCAAATTAATTTTCTTCAGTGCCTGCTACAAGTTCAGTTCCCTAACCACTTACTCCATCCCCCTCTCTGGTAACAGGTCAGGCCAGATAAACTATAAATCACACATCTATTGCATTATTATGAAAATCAATTTCTACCTCCCATAACATGAACCTGTTCCAGCCTCAGCCCATCAGCTGTTAAAATATTTATCCCACATCTTTGTTACCTTTTGATTATTAAAATACACTTGGCTGACCTTCCTCTTTCTACCTTCCATAGACTTGAGGTGATTAAAATACTGCTGCTTGTATACTAACTCGCGTGAAGTCTCATTCAACTACTACTCCGTGCTCACTGTTAATATCATAATGAAATACAAGACAATTGATGAAAGGAGACCTGGACTTTAGAAAATGTGAGTTTTAAGAACACAATGGCTTAATTATGGCAAAAAATCTTTCAGTATCATCATAAACTGGATGTAACTATTACAGTACATAATTCCTATTCTCACAGAGGAATAACAACAACAGTAATGTGTATTTTACACTGCTTTTAACATGGCATAATGTTCCAAGGTATTTCAGAGGAAAATTGGACACTGAACCACAAAAAAGAGATATTAGAATAAATAATAAACAACTTAATCAAAGTGATGGCTTTTAAGGAGTGCCTTAAACAGGGTTTAGATAAAGAATTCAACAGCTGAGAGCTTTCCCAGCTGAGAGCATGCTTGCCAGTAGTGAAGCAATTAAACTTGGAGGTAAGCAAGAGGAAAGAATTGGGATAATCGTGGAAGATTATGGGAATAAACAAGGTTACAAAGATATAGATAAGTAAGATCACGGGTGCATTTGAAAACAAGGAAAATAATTTTGAAAGCTAGGTTTTACTTTAACTGGGTGCCACTGTAGGTCAGTAAGCAGAAGGGCGATGAGTAACTGAGACTTGGTCCACACTGAGACATAGGCAATAAAGTTTTAATCACCGTAAACTAAAGGTGGTAGAATAATGGAAGCTGGCTTGGAATGCATTGAAATAGACTTCTAGAGGTAACGAAGGGACTGATTACAGTGGGAAATAGATCAGCTGGAAAGTTGTGCGGTAATGCACACTGGGAGGTCAAATTCTGGTAAAACATATAGATTAAATGGCAGGGACCTTAAGAGTGCTGATGTACAGAGAGACTTTGAGGTGCAAGTCCATCGCTGTCTGAAAATGGCAACAGAGGTAGGTAGGGTCGTGAAAAAGGCATTTGGTATGCTTGCCTTCATAGGCCAAGACATTGAGTGCAAGAGTTGGGATGGTGTACAAAACATAGGTTAGACAGAGTATTGTGTACACTTCAGGTCACCACACTCCATGAAGACATGGTAGCAATGGAGAGAGCATAGAAGAGATTTACCAGAATGCTGCCTGGGATGGAGGGCTGTAGTTATAAGGAGAGATTGGATAGGCCGGGTTTATTTTCATTGGAATATAGGATGCTGAGAGGTGACCTTATGAAGGTTTACACAATTGTGAGGGGTATAGGCAGGAGATAGAAACATTTTCCCCTGGCAGGGGGAGGTGAGGGGGAGAAATTTAAAAGAGATCTGAGGTGTAAGCCTCTCACACAGAAGGTGATGAATATGTGGAACGAGGAGGTAGTGGAGGCAGATATTTTTGTATTGTTTAAAAGGCAGTTGGACAGGTACCTGTTTAGGAAAGGAGTAGAGGGACGTTAGCCTATTGCGGGCAAATGGGATTCGCGTAGCTAGGCATCACGGTTGGCATGGATGAGGTGGGCTGTAAAGGCCTGTTTCTGTGCTGCATGTTTCTATGATTCTCTGATGACAGTTTTTGCAGCAGGTGAGCTGTTATTGTGTTGGGTCTGGGTAAGTTTAAGGAGGTTAAAATAGGTGGACAATAAAGAGTGAATACATGATGAGAAAATAGTCATAGGGTGAAATATGAAACCAAGGTAATGAACAACCTGGTTCAATCCCAGAAAGTTACAAGGGAAAGAGTTGATCTGGCAACTAGTGAACTGAGTTTAATACAGAGATCAAAGACAACAATTTCTGTCTTCCAATATTTAATCGGAGGATTTTTCTACTCATGCAGTACAGAATATTGGACAAGACTGATGATTAATAGATAACAGAGGGGTCAAGGTAGGTGATGATGAGGTAAAGCTGGAGAGCTGGATGCCCCAAGTGTACAAGTGAAAACTGACACTGTGTCAGTTGCTGTTGAGGATGCTTCTGATGGCATTACATTTCAGAATACTCACCACTGCCGGAGATGGGACATGTATACTAGGGACTGACCGAGGTCTCACATGATTAGCCAGATGACAGAGGACAACACCATCTGTAAGTGCTGTTCCAAGATCACTTGGGAGCGAAACCTTTAACCGTGTTTCAATGTTCTGAGAAATAAATCAGTGAAGATTGTACAATGTTTGATTGTTTAGCAAATACATTTTATAAACAGTGATGCAGAGGATTAAGTGATATACTAGATTTTCAGTTGTGCAACCTTTGCTTAAATCCAACACAGGTTGATCAAATAAGGTAATTTTGTTTTACTGTCTGATAGCTAAAACATTTTGTAACAGCAAATATGGCCCTGTTCCTAATGGATATATGAACACAAGATAAAAGCAGATTAATCTGGGAATCATTAGTAATTAAGTTGGCAATTTCCTTAAAGATGGCTGATGTCAGAAATGAAAGGACTCTCATTGTTGCTTTAAATATCTTTTTGTGGGACAGACATGCAAATTAGAGAAAACACCAGAACTAGGTGCTCAAAATAGAAGCTTGTGTTTCCCCAACTTGACGAGCACAGATCGCAACAAAGTAAAATTTATTACAGCACTTGGGAACTGCTGGCAACACCAGCATTTAATGTTGATTTCATTAACTTTGTAGCTTGTCAACCTATTTCAGAGGGCAGTTAAGAGCCATCTATGTTAGCCTCCAACATAGTGCTATCTATGTTCAGTTTGCATGTTCTCCTGTGACCGCAAAGGTTTCCTCCGGGTGCTCTGGTTTCCTCCCACATCCCAATATCGTATGGGTTGGTAAGTTGATTGGCTATTGTAAATTGCCCTTAATGTGTAGATGAGATAGAACGATGATGGGAATGTGGGGAGAATAAAATGGGATTAATGTGAATGGTTAGTGCAGACTCAGTAGGCAGAAAGGCCTCTTTCTGTGCTTTATGACTTTACAACTGGCAGGCTTCAACTACATCTCTAAGCTTTATTCCAACAGCACATTAAGGTTCCGGAGTTTTTTTTTGGCAGCCTGAGGGGATGTGAATAAACAGGACAGGTATCTTCCTGGTAAGCAAGTACCATTTGGAATCATTCTATCATTAACTCATTAGTATGTGTCATGATCTATCATTAGGTCATTTTTCTGTGGACTTGTTTACTGCAGACTAGTGCAGTGATGCTTCAATTCTAGTGGACAACTGATTACCTTCCTTAGTTGCTGCACAGCTCTCTGTTCATCCTCATATTGCTTTTGGTTCTGCAGTATCATCGGGATTTCAGAATCCTGGACAGGGTTTACAGAGGAAGCAGCAGCAAAGTTCCCATCTGGAATAAAAAGTAAATTGTGTGTAAGAAGTAGCCACAGAGATATTCCTGTTTGACATTAATATCAAGTAAATTGTACATATTTGTTGTTCAAATCCCCATGTCAAGATTCAATGGGATTACATAATTTCAAGCCTTAAAATGCATTGTGTAATTCATTTTAATCAAATGATAGCCACTCTACTCAAGGCATCATGAACAAGAAATTAAAAATCAATTGGGGAAAAATACAATGCCCTGCATAATAGGGAATAAAAGGATAATAGGAAATAGCAGGAATAAAGTAAGGAATCAATATACACCTTGATCATCTTTCTCTTCAACTTTTTGTTTTCTCCTGAAGGCACTTACTTGCTCAATGCCAGACTACTCCCTTATTGCTACATCCCAATTTAAACATCACCCAAACATTCATTTCTCATGTGGAAGCCTAGATCATTTGGTATTTTTAATCCGGCATCAATAGAAACCTACCAATGTCCAGAAGCAGGACCTACAACTATTTTTCCTGGTCCCAACCTGGGACCTGAGACTTATAAGCCAAATCTATCTCTGCTAGTAGTCAAGATCAATATCATCGCAGACAGGCATCAGACCCAGAACCCTCCTGATCGATATACAGTAATCCAGAAACTTGAATTCTAAGCTTCTGAGGAGGACAAACTGGCATTTTTAATGCCAGATTGCAACACAATTTGCATTTCTGTATAGACTTTAATGCAGAAAAATCCCTGGCACTTCAGGGAAACTTTCAAAGAAATGAACAGAGCCAATGAAGGAGATATTATTAGTAGCTATGGTGAAAGTGGTGCGTTCAAAGAAGATCTTGACAGGAGGCACAGAGATTTAAGAAACAAGTTTCAGACTGACACCTATGTAGTCCAAAGCATGTTTGCCAATGGTGTCCATATATTAATGCAGAGGCAACTTAATTGGAAGCCTGAGCATTAGGTGCTTGTTTACACATGAAGCAGCAAAGAATAAAAACCATTGTGAAAACTGGAATCAAAATCTATCCTTGATTCAAGATGAATTTTCTTCCAAGGCTTCTTTCAATGTATGATCTACATTTGTACTTGATCATATCATATTTTCCTTTAAACTCTTATTTATTCTCATGTTTACTAAATATTTTTATTATTGCCATAGCACATCTCTGCAGGAGTTCCTCAGGGTAGTGTCCTAAGCACAACCATCTTCAGCTGCTTCATCAATGACCTTCCTTCAATCGTAAGGTCAGAAGTAGAGATATCGCTGATTGCACAATGTTCAGCACCATTCGTGACTCCTCAGATAATGAAGCAGTCCACATCTAAATGCAGCAAGACCTGGACAATATCCAGACCCGGGATGACTAGTGGCAAGTAACATTCGCGCTGCACAAATGCCAGGCAATGACGATATCCAACAAGAGAAAGTCCAGCTATTATCCCCTGATATTCAATGGCATTACCATCACTGAATCTCCTACTATCAATATCCTGGAGGTTACCATTGACCAGAAACTGAACTGGAGAAACCAGAAACACAACGTGGCTACAAGAGCAGGTCAGAAGCTAGGAATCCTGCAGCAAGGAACTCACCTCACCTCCTAACTCCTCAAGGCCTGTTCACCATCTACAAGGCTCAAATCAGGAGTGTGACAGAATATTCTCCACTTGCCCGGGTGAGTACAACTTCAACAACACTCAAGAAGCTCGACACCATACAGGACATAGCAGCTGGCTTGATAGGCACCCCATCCACAACCATTCACTCACTCCACCACTGACACACAGTAGCAGCAGTTTTTACCATCTATAGGATGTACTGCAGCAACTCACCAAGATTTCTTAGACAGCTGTCTCCACAAACCCATAACTTCTACCAGCTAGAAGGACAAAGGCAGCAAATGCATGGGAACACCACCACTTGGAAGTTCCTCCAAACCACAAATCATCCTGACTTGGAAATATATCACTGTTCCTTCACTGTCACTGGATCAAAATCCTGGAACCCTTTCACTAACAGCATTGTACATATACCCACACCTGAAGGATTGCAGCAGTTCAGGAAGGCAGCTCACCATTGCCTTCTCAAGGGCAATTAGGGATGGGCAAATAAATGCTGGCTCAGCCTACGAAGCCCTCATCCCTTGAATGAATAAACAAAAATGAAGCATCATTTTCTGTTGTTGCATGTCACCTACTGGTAACAGAAATACTGCATATATGCAGATAGACAAGGACTTGCATGACAATCAGTGCTAATGACCCAGTTTCCTATGGCTCACAGAGCTATGCGAAATTTACTTTCACGTCACACCTACCTTTCTTCATTTCATCACGCATGGCTGCTCTCAAGAGGAAGCTCTCAGGTCGGTTAGCTTGTGTGGACTGTTTGTAAAAGTGGGAAGAAGAACCAGGATAAGGAGGACCAGGCTGGACTGCAGCCAGACAAGAGGGTAAAAGAATGAGCAGAATTTGATGGTAAGATTAAGAAACAGAGTTCAATCAACAATTAGTAGGAGCAGGGGAAGAGGGAGACAATAAGAAAACAAATATTAAAATGGTAAATACCAAAACATAATAACATTGTAATTTTATGATGTATGATAAATGGTTTGATCTATTTATAATGGGTTGGTTAAAAGTAATGGTCTTTTCAATGTTAATTTTCCAATTCTGTTGTGTATATCTAGCAGTTTTTAAATTTTAGAGACAAATTGAATAATACGAATATGAGCTCAAATGATACAAGTGAATTAAGCACACATCAAAGTGGGAAATCTGTTTGTCAGTATCACCCAAAAACTTTTTGTCCCAAATGATAAGATAATTTTTATATTTGTAGACTCACACGAGTCCACCACTAATCTACCTAGAAATGTGAAGTTGGGTATCATGGGATTTCCCAGAGATTTGTGAATATATTAATGGAGGGGGGGGGGGTTTCAGAGCTTTATGAACAACATGTGCCATCATCAGATCCAGTGCACATTTTGTAAGGCTCACTTTCTTATTAACTAGGTGAATAATAGCTGAATCTTGATCCTTGTCTCAGATGCTTAATACAGTGCACTATCATTTAAAAACAAATAAATATTTTACTTAACATCAAATGAAGAAAACACAAAATACACCATTTTATTGTGTATACAGACAGGGGAACAATGGTTTTTGCTCTCGATTTTCTCTTACCCATATGGACAGATGATTGGGTAGTAGCATTCGGTGACACAGGTGCTTTGTCTTCACTCTAGGAGGAAAAAGTCAAGATTTTTTTTTTAAAAAAGTAAAAGATAAACTGCACAGAGACTAAAAATAAGCAATGTGGAGCTTCTCCAAAATACATCTTGTTTCCTCTTCAACATCAAACCATGTCAACATCTTGTTATTCCTTCAGAGCAAAGCAGTGAGTAAAAGTGTAAAATGGACTGAGATTAGTTCATTCTACAATAACTTATAGTTAAATATAAAAGTTAATTAAAGTTAAAAGTTTTAGCTATGCCATTGCGCTTTGCATGCCACTGTCAGCACAGATTTAGTAATATAGGCCAAAGAGCCTCAGACCTGATCAATGTCATTTACTTCCCACTCAAATCAATGCTAATTCTAGAGATATGAACTGACTGAAAGTATAATACAATCTAACTGGCACTGGTCAGTTACAGAAACTCCATCACATCGTAAAATCTACTTTTACTAGGGCTCCCAATTTATTATCCATTGATTTCAGTTGGGAAGCAAGAGCAAGCGAATGGGGACAGATTAGGACTCAGTTAAGGCATCCTCCAGATAAAGATCAATGTGCAGGTATGCAATGAAAGAACTGGATCTTGGTTGACATAAGAGAGACTGCAGATGCTGGAAATCTGGAGCAACACACATAAAGTGCTGGAGGAGCTCAGTGGGTCTGGCAGCATCTATGGAGGTTAATGAACAGTCGACTTTGCGGGCTGAGACCCTTTGTTGTCCTGATGAAGGGTCTCGGCTTGACCCTCCATAGATGCTGCCTGACCTGCTGAGCTCCTCCAGCATTTTGTGTGGGTCTTGGTTGAAGTACTTAAGGGCAATAAGTACCTAAAAAAAATTATAGCACAGCTGGTTAATACTTGGGAAAAGAAAGGAAATAAAGAATCTGAAAGCAAAACCTAAACTGTAGCAACCTCCAAAGGCACAATTCCCTTCCCACCCATGGTGAAAAAATTATGACACCCGAAAACACAAATACCAAGGATTTTTTTGGCTCTGTTGCCCAATTAATGCACACATTATGTGAGAGGGTACTAAGATAAGTGGAATCTCATCTCAGTAAGTTTCCAAATAACAGTTCCAAAATATCCTTGAACAGATTACATGTACCAGCTTGGTCTATGGATAATAAGTATTTCAATACAGCTATAAGATATTTGAAAAAGTAAGTTTCATACAATATCCACTTTTATGAGAATAAGATCAAGATACCTAAAGAGGCATGAAGGCACCAGGAAAAGGAGTAACTGACAAAAAGCAAAAAGACAAAATTTGAGTAGCAGCATTGATGAATGAAATAGTCTTAAAAGGTTTCCACAAGTTCTAAAGCTAGATAGTGATTCAGAAGGCGAAGTCATTAATGGTGGTTTTCTATATTATGTTTAGAAATTACCATGTGAAGATTTCTACATTTCACGATCTTTCTGGATCAACATAGCCCATTCCATTCTTCAGGTTTGTTCATTATATAAATCATGGTATTGGAATATTGATCTGAGATGTGCAGTAAAATGACAATGGATGTTTTTATTGAGAAGACATAGCAAAGGGTCAAAGCAGAAGACATATGCAAAGTTGAAAGCTGAGTGTAGAAGAAATGAGAGCTGTAAAGTGGCATAGCTAGAAGAGCCACTTCCTCACAGTGCTGGAGACCCAGATCCAATCCTGACCTCAGGTGCTGTCTGTGTAGAATTTGCACATCCTCCCTGTGACCACGTGGGTTTCCTCCGAGTCCTCTGGTTTCCGCCCACATCCCAAAGATGTGCCGGTTGGTAGGTTAATTGGCCACTGTAATCTGCCCCTAGTGTGTAGGTGAGTGGTAGAATCTGGGGGGAGTTGATGAGAATGTGGGAAGAACAAAAAATGGGATTAATGTAGGATGGGAGTAAATGGGTGGTTGATGGTTAGCTTGGACTCTGTGGGCCTTAGAGCCTGTTTCTGGCTGCATCTCTCTATGGTTCTATGAGAAACTATGCTCAGACAACGGCAAAATTCAATTTCAAACAGCTGAACCAGGAGAGATTAAAGGATTGCATTTTTGGATAATTTATACAGAATCAAGTAATACTATGGAGAAATTGTTTAAAGCTTTTCTGCATACACAGAACAGAAATGCAATTCACATGCTAAATATATACAAATCTTCTGTCCCAGATGAAGAAATGGACAGCAGATTTTCCTAAATTTAAGGCACAAACAAACAAACACAATTTTGGCTTTCGTAAAATCTTCACTTAAATGACATTTCTGTAGATGTGTTGAAATTATAGTGAAGATATTTTTAAGACACAAGTCACCTGGCCAAGCAGGCACTTCAAATACGCTCAGCTCTTCTCACAAGTGTACTGCGATCAGCATTAACAAAGAATGGCTCACCATGTTTTCTCCAACTCAATGCAAGGTTGTATGTATTGCTTACCTGGATGAGTACTACTCTGGAAACATTCAAGCAGCTCAATGACATCATGGACAAAGCATCAGGGAATATGCTGGTAGTTCCGTGTAAAGTGCCAGTATGAAGCTCAACAGTGGAGCCTAAAGTGGCAGTAGCTCCCCAATGCTTATGCTGGTGAATCTGCTTAAGCAATCTGTGCCCACTTAGAACATAGGAAGTTCAATGATTTCAAAGGAGGAAACCAGCTGTGAGGAAATAAGGTACAAGTATTTTTGCATTTTTTTTTTAGGAAGTAATGTACTTTTGAATGTTTTAAATGTCTTTGCTTTTTTTGTAATATATTTAACAATTTATGTACTTGAAGCTGTTTTTTTTTAAAATAGCTCACTTAATTTTTGTTTCCGTAAGTTTTTGAAATGTTTCTAAATGTTAGATGGGTTCGGCTTTACTTGACAGAGGGGCACGGCTGAGTCTGCTGTCCAACTTTGTAGTTGTTTCATGGGCAGGATTTGTGCTGAATCCCACCCTTCTTCATACGACAGGGTTTATGCCCAGAAGGCTCTACTGCAAAATAGGTCCTCACTGCTGAGACAGGTATCAGCTTCAGCCAGCATGTTTTCAACAATGGTTGCCAAAATGGCAAGTGAAAACATAGTATGGAACTCACCAATGACCACAAAATCTACGACATTTTTTCCCTTAAGTCCTTAAAAGTATATATGGGCATAGCTGGCAAGGTCAGAATTTTTTGCACATTTCTAGTTGTCCTTAAGATGGTGATAACGAGCCTGCCACTTTGACTGCAATGGTTTGTGTACTGAAGATACTCCCAGAGCTGTAATAGTTACATGATTTTAATGCAGCAATGATGAAGGAATGGCACTCAAGTCAGGATGGTACTTAACAAAAAGGTGAATTTAGGTGACAGCCTTCAACACATTTGTTACCCTAGTTCTTCTACATGGTAGTGACCACAAGTTTGGGAGTTGCTGCCATACAGCAAAGTGATTGTACACATTGCAGTGACAATGAATAGCTGAGATGGTGGATAGAGTGCCAATGAAGCTGGCTGTTTTGTTCAAGATGTCGTCAAACTTCTTTAGTTTTGCTAGAGCTGTATTCATCCAGGTAAACAGAGTGCACTGCCTTATTTTTTCAGATAAAATGCTTTTGCATAGCTCCTTTTACACACCTTGCAGCACACGGTCCAAAATGATTTACAGCAAAGTGTCTGAAGTGTAACTACTGCAGTAATACAAGAAGCACAGTAGCCACCTGTACACAAGCAGCCATGTCAATGTACATCAATCATAACAATTTTTGTTTAAGAATGCTGATTTGACAGGTCAGTATTTACCAGGATACAAAGGATAACCTCCCTATTCTTGTCTCAGTGCCTTGGTATCCTCTATGTTCCACTGGAGGGCAGACAGGTCTAATTAAAGTCTCACCTGCATCTGTGCAACACTTCCTCAGTATTAAACTAGCGTGTCAGTCTAGATTTTTGAGCCTTCTGGGATCGTTACCACCAGTAACATGCATTCTTAGAAGATGAAAGGCTTTGGACACCAAGTGGTAAGCTAATGGCCACAGAACATGGTGAATGATAACTCCTCTCAGAATGCATTTAGCATATTTCAGCAACATCAACACCAATTAATGTTAACAAAATGTGCTCAGACTCTCTTTTGGTGGCAACATCACTTGGTGTGAATAAGATATATTTATTAGTCACATGTACATCGAAACACACAGTGAAATGCATGTTTTTGTGTAGAGTGTTCTAATTACTTGTTATTAATCAGGTGCATCTTTCACTGAGTTCTCACTTCTACCTTTTTGTTGGTGACTGAGAGTAGACTTTTTTTGAGAATAAGACATATCTAGAGAGATTTTCAAATTGTTAAGCAGACGAGATTGTTTATAGTGGTATAGTACACCAGAAGTACACTTTTTTTAAAATTATTGAATTATTATTGAGGGTAACACTTCAGTACAAAAAATATAATCTTATCAGCCCCCAAAACCTTGGCTGTATTCAGGGTTCATGATTTTACTCCTGGAGTAAATTAACTGAATGAACATTGGGTTCTAAGATGGCAAAAAAAACATCAGGAGGAGGCTGAAAATGCTTGTCTCATCTTTTACACTTCTAAGGTGGACAGAGCCAAACTGATGATGGAGATGGTCCTGGAACTGCCTAACCCCATTGGTTATTTAATTGTCCATCACTATTCATGAGTGAATTTGGCATGGCTGGCTTTGGGATTGCTTGTCTGAATATTTTATATGTTTCTGCTGTTTAACATCCATGTAATAGTGTATTGTTCATTGTGTTGACATCTCATTTTTAGGTATGCCTGACACTGCTTCAAAACCAATGTTGTCCTCTGGCACGATGGTGATAGAATCATGAAGAACATCCCAGTGCACGAGTTTGTGTATCGTGATGAAATACAATTTCCCTGCTGCTGATGATCCACAGTGTCTTATGGATGTGCAAATTTTGTTCCCATATCTGTTCTCATTCTGTAACATTTAGCACAATAATAGAGCCACACACAATGGTGCTACTTGGTATGAAGATGGCACCTCATCCACAAATTCAGTATGTTGGTCAATCCAACTAATACATGAATAGATGCATTTGTCCCAACTGGACTCGTGAGGGCAAGGTATTGTGAATTTTGCACTTCTGCTGGTTTTCTCATCATCAGCGGTTAACGTAGTCCAGCAGCAGTTATTCTCAGAACAAGGCTGGCCAGGTTGGCACTTCCAAACCTCTTGTAATTACCTGCCAATAATACATTGCAACTTTTCCAAGTGGTACTTTCTTGCCATGTAGTCCAAGGATAAGATTGAGGATGCTCACAACCATTGTGCTAACAGTGTAACAAGAAATAGCCAGAGTTAGTGGCGATGTAGTCTGATTGATAGGTGTGAGTCTGAGAGTATAATTAAGTCAGGCTGATGTTTAACATGTCTGCAACTTAGATTTCTGAATTTATGCACGTTCAAAAATATTCCAAATAGTATATTCAAATGGAGAATGAGACAGATAGGTTTGTGGATATTAATAGAATCAAGGGATGCAGTGCTTGGGGCAAAAAAAGTACTTGGGACACAGAACCTGCCATGATCACATTGAATGGCGGAGTGTAATCAAGGGGCTGTATGACCTCCTGTTTCTATTAATATGTTCAAATGCTGGAAAGAAGAACACAGCAGTGGCAATGGGATATGTTGGCATATCCAGTTCCTGATGCTAGATAATCCATCCAGTTTTATTATCAATATTCTGGTTGTTTGAAGCAATTTGATACTACTGATTGGTCTGCGTACCTTTTCAGAATCAACCCCTTTGTTGCTTGCCAAACACTAGCAAGGTCAGATAAGAACAGCAGATTTTCTTCCCCAAGGACATCAGTGAAACTGATAAGTATCTACAATAATCCAAAAGGTTTGTGATCACCATCACCAACATTTGTTTTTTTTAAATCCCAGATTTACATATGCTCCAGGTGCAGAGGCTGGTTTTGAACTCGTTTCTTTGGATTGGTAGTAGGACCTCTGGGATACTGATCCAATCATTTAATCAGTGCATTACCATGCCTCAACTCTTTCTGCAATATAGATTTCTGAAACCCAACTAAAACAGGAATCACTTTCTATCCTCCATGTTCACATCCTTTTCTTTCTTCCATCAACCTCAGTTGTGTAGCTTTGGCCCTCACCTAGGGCTCCTCAACAAAAATAAAAGTCTGTTATTATTGGGAATGCAGTTTAAACAGTGGTAATCATGAAACAATTTTTTTAAAAATGGAACATCCTTCCTAGCTTCATGATATCAGTATTCTTATGATACCTAATTTAGGAAAGTGTGTAAAGTCACATACAAAATTTTTGTTCTGGATTCTTTTCCCTCTCTTCATTTCTTCCCTTCCCCCACCAGAATCAATCACCAAGTCAAAACTATGAAAAACTAACAACTCAATCTGACAAGTTACTGTACTTGTGCTTTAAGTGCTTTATGGCAGCTTCTCTACTACCTACTTGGTGCATTTGTGAAAGAGAAATTAGCTTATTTTTGGGAACAGATGTCACAAGTGACAGAAAGAACTATAATCACTGTCAAAGATAAGCTGTTGAACATAGATTTTCTCATCCTCCAAAAGATAAATATGAAGTTTAAATTTCATGATTGCGTTTGCTCATTTTAAAAACATTAACACTGCTTTAAGAACATTTTGAAATCTTTACACTGTTGTGGTACACTGAAGATTATCCTGAAAAATATCAGCACTTAAAAACTAAACATGCATACACTTACAACTATAGAGCACTAATTGTTGGTAGCTTAGTGAGAATATAAGATGGTTCCTTGTGACCAAACAATGAAACAAACACACTTTACAACACCATACTTTGACTCTTCCATAAAATATGTTAAGAAAACTGCATGGCTATATTTCTTTGTAGACTGAATCTACAGCAGAACAAGGCTGTTCAGCTCTTCATCATTTAAATCAAATTAAATTAAAGCTTTTGTTGTGAATTATTCTGCTAAAAAATGCATTTAGGAGAACAATGACCATCTTTGATTTCTCCCAGGAAAAAAAATTAAGCAAACATAACAAGCTTACTTTGAGGTTTTGACAACAAGTAGTCGTTTTCCATTAATGTTACAACATTTTTTAGTGCACAACTTACACGGGAAACAAAGTAACTATGCCCCTTACCCATTAAATGATCCAAGTCTTTAACTTCAGTTGAGACTGAATCTGTATCCACGTGGATTTGACAGTACAATAAAACATTTTCTCTACATAGTAATATTATAGGTGTTTTCTATAGATCAAATCTGACAATATAACTGATTTTGTTGTACAGGCTCTGTATTTCACATTATTAAATATGGCTGTTGAGCATTCCTCTTCACATGAGAGCTTATTTGATACTCAGATTAACACCTATATTCTCAACCATGGAATGGCTGTACATTTGTTTTCTCTTTTAATAGGAGTTGCACCTGCTGTTAAGGTTTCCTGGTTAGCTTAAGAGATTTCGATATTATTGACAGAGGGGGAGAGGGGAAGAGAGGGTGAGGGAGAGAGACAGGTGAAAGGGAATGGAATAATTGTCTTATAACAATGAAAGGTAACTTGAGGCAATTATATTAGGATATATATTGCAAAGAAAGATCCGATCTAGCATTCAATATTTTAAAACTACATTTCTCTCACTAATGCAACTGAATTTGTCAGTTGAGGATATGGTGACAGGATATGGTGATAAAAAGGTCTAAAAACTTCTAAACCGATATTCCAGTTTACACTCAATACAGCAATTCACACTGTAGTATGTAATTCTACAATAGTGGCACAGCACACTTCATTTCAAGAAAAAATGGTAATCAAAAGGAAAACAACCTATAATTAAATCCTATAATTTACTGGAAATCAGTTCAAAGAAAGCCATAAAAAATGTTATATTAAAGAAAATGAACTAATGTGAAACATTGCAATGTGGAAAAAAATAAAATTCTGATGCAGAACCAGACAGAAAACTTTTAAAAAAAAATTTAGAACCTCAGGAAATGGTTTCAAAATTCGAGGATTTACAATTTCTGGTTAATGCATTAATGTGGTATCTAGTGAAAATATTATAGTTAATTAAAAAAATCATGTACATCGGGCAAAGTAGAATTTTAAAAAATGCCAGCAATCATTAAGATAGTTTTCTATTTCAAATGTTAGTCTTCACATGCAGATTAAGTAGAATCTTTCACCAGCCCTGTACTGCATAAACAATTAAATCTTCAAGTGTTGTGTACATTTAATCATTGTTTGGAATGGCATTTATTTTAAGTGTTGACAGACCTGCAATCATTTTATCCTTTCCTGATTAGTACCTCTCTCAAATAGCTCATGAAGAAAACTTGGTAGTTCAACTCCATTTAACTTGATTATTTTCTGCATGTCTTTTTAAAAAATAATATTGTGAAGTTTGGTCTGGTGAAAGAAGCCATACTCACTCACCATTTCATGCAAAGAATACAAAGTCAAACAAGAATCTATACAAAGCCACAAACTCCACACAAGCTGCTCAGTCACCTTGCTGTGAGAGCCAGGCCTCCGTTTAATGGTATTGGTGTTATTATCAATCTCAAAGAAGAAGTGCGGTTCAAAGCCATTCTGTTACAGAGAGAAGCAGAGGAGAAAGCTTTAGGCATGAGAGTCCAACAGCTTTTTAAAAATATATCAGCAAGGGACAGCCTTTGAGATAGATGCCTACCATATTCTGGTTTATAACATTAATGCTTTCCTAACTAAAGCTTGATCTGTGATGCACAAGTGATAATAATTACATAACAAAGATTTTAGGAAAATGGAAGTTAAATAAACTTAACTAAAACTGTCTGATGCCAGTGAACCAATAACCAATTCTATTTCTGGAAGAACTGATTTAATATTATATTTCAATGAAGTTCAGGATTTAAACAGAAATTTTATTCTAGACTTCAAAACATTTCTTTTACGAATTCTTCCTAAATTTGTACTCTAAACAGTATCAAAGATTTCAGGAAAAATGCATTATTGCCCACTATAAAATAATGAGCTACAACTCGCAAGTAAATTTGATAACCAGAGGAATACTTTAACAGATAGCCTTAGAATAAATTCAATGGCATACTATGTGTTGATCACAAAGACTTTTAGCAAAGGTAGTACCACAAAAAAATTTACGTTTTTTTAAACAAAATTTACACTAATTAGTAAAATTAAAGTGTTTTTCCATATTTAGATGCTTCACTGTGCCATTGTGATACAAAATCATGATGAAACAATTTTGGACAAATTTAATTAATGCTCCTTTGTCAAGTACAAACATAACAGTTAGGAAAAGAGGCAAGGAATATGTTAGCAGTAGTAGTTTATAGCATCTATCCCGTTCCCTTCATAAGAGAGAAACAAAATCCATTTTATTCCATTCCTCATCATAGATTTCAGTCACATTAATTACAGCAAAGATTCATCGCATTACTTAAGAATCATCTCTAAGGACAATGAGTGCAACGGCACTTTATCTCAATGCCCACAGTATTCAAAACAAGGTCAGTGAACTTGTGGCACAAATCAGTACGAAGGGGTATGATTTAGTGACCATCACAGAAATGTGGTTGCAGGGTGAAGATGATTGGGAATTAAATATCCGGGGGTATCAGGTAATATGGAAGGATAGGCAGGAAGGTAAGGGAGGTGGGGCAGCGTTCTTAAGGATGAGATCAGGGCGATAGTGAGAAAAGATAAGATCTAAGGAGAAGAATGGTGAATCCATCTGGGAAGAGACTAGACGTAGTAAAAGGGGAAAACAAAATCACTGGTGGGAGTTGCCTATAGGCCATCAAGTAATAACATTACAGTGGCACAGGCAATAAACCAAGAAATATCTGATGCATGCAAGAATGGAACAGCAGTTGTCATGGGGACTTTAATTTGCACATAGATTGGGCGAATCAAGTTGGTCGAGGCAGTCTTGAGGATGACTTCATAGAATGCAACAGTGATAGCTTTCTTGAACAGCATGTTAGTGAGCCTACAAGGGAACATGCCATCTTTGATCTGATTGTGTGGAATGAGACAGGTAAAATTAATAATCTTATAGTTAGGGATCCTCCTGGAAACAGTGATCACAGTATGATTGAATTTCTCAGATAAATGGAGGGTGCAATGGATTGATCTAAAACCAGTGTATTATGGCTAAACAAGGGAGATTACAAAAGGGATGAGGGAGGAGTTGGCTAGCATAGACTGGAAACCCGGGCTATAATGGTGGGACAGTTGAGGAACAGTGGGAGACTTTCAAAGAGATTTTTTTAAAATACATTGCTCAACAGAAGTATATTCCAGATAAAAACAAGGAGAGTAATGGTGGGGAGAGCTAGCCTTGGATAACTGAGGAAATAAAGGAAGGCATCAAACTAAAAGCTCATGCATACAAAGTCGCCAAGGGTAATGGGGAACTGGAAGATTGGGAAAAACTTTAAAAAGCAACAAAGAACCACTAAGCAAGCAATAAAGAAAGGGAACATCAGTTATGAAGGTAAACTAGCACAGAATACAAAAACAGATAGTAAAAGTTTCTATAATCATATAAAGCGGAAAAGGGTGGCTAAAATGAACATAGATCCCTTAGAAGATGAGAAGGGGGAATTAATATTGAGTAATGCAGAAATGGACGAGGCTCTGAACGACTATTTTGCGTTGGTTTTCACGACGGAGGTCATATCTAACATGCCAAAGAGATGTTATGGATGTGAGGGAGGCGAGGACCTCGATACAATTGCTATCATTAAAGAAGTAGTGCTGAGCAAACTAGTGGACCTAATGGTAGTCCTGATGGGATGCATCCCAGGGTACTGAAAGAAATGGCCTAAGTTATAGTAATGGTGTTTGTGATAATTTACCAAAATTCTCTGGACTCTGGGCAGGTCCTGGCAGATTGGAAGGCAGTAGGCAGAAGGCAGGTAACTACAGGCAGGTTAGCTTAACGTCTGTTGCCCAGAAAATACTTGAAGTTATCATTAAGGAAGACATAGTGAGACATCTGGATAGAAATGGTTCCACCAGGCAGACACAGCACGGATTCAGGAAGGGCAGGTTCTGTTTGACAAACTTACTGGATTCTTTGAGGATATAACGAACGCAGTGGATCGAGGGGAATAGGTGGATGTTGTTATACTTGAACTTCCAGAAGGTGTTCGATAAGGTGCCACATAAAAGACTTATCCATAAGGATGCATAGAGTTGGGAGTAATGTAGTAGCGTGGATAGAGGATTGGTTAACCAATAGACAGCAGAGAGTTGGGATAAATGGGTGTTTCTCTGAATGGCAATCAGTGGTGAGTGGAGTGCCGCAGGGGTCGGTGCTGGGCCCGTAACTGTTCATGATATACATTAACAATTTGGACGAGGGGACTGAATGTAGCGTATCCAAGTTTGCTGATGACATTAAACTGAGTGGAAAAGCAAATTGTGCAGAGGATGTGGAGAGGCTGCAGAGAGATATAGCTTAAGTGAGTGGGAAAGGATCTGGCAGATGGAGTACAATGTTGGTAAATGCGAGGTCATCCACTTTGGAAGGAAAAATAGATCAGATTATTCTTTAAAAGGTGAAGGATTGCAGCATGCTGTTGTGCAGAGGGACTTGGGAGTGCTTGTGCATGAATCGCAAAAGGTTAGTTTGTAGGTGCAACAGGTTAGCAAGAAGGCAAATAGAATGTTGGCCTTCATTGCTAGAGGAATTAAATTTAAGAGCAGGGAGGGTATTCTGCAACTGTACAGGGTACTGGTGAGGCCGCACCTGGAGTACTGTGTGCAGTTCTAGTCTTCTTACTTGAGAAAAGGTGTGCTGACTTTAGAGGCAGTGCAGAGGAGGTTCACCGCATTGATTCCAGAGATGAGGGGGTTAGCCTATGAGGAGAGATTGAGTCGCCTGGGACTATACTCACTGGAATTCAGAATAATGAGAGGGTATCTTAGAGAAACACATAAAATTATGAAAAGGGATAGATAAGTTAGAGGCAGGAAACTGGTAGGTGAGTCTAGAACTAGGGGACATAGTCTCCAGATTCGAAGGAGTAGATTTAAGATGGAGATGAGGAGGAACTGCTTTTCCCAGAGAGTAGTGACTGTGTGGAATTCTCTGCTGAGGGAAGCAGTAGAGGCTACCTCGTTAACTATATTTAAGACACAGTTAGATAGATCTTTGCATAGTAGGGGAATTAAGGGCTCTGGGGAAAAGGCAGGTAGGTGGAGCAGAGTCCACAGCCAGATCAGCCATGAACTTAATGAATGGTGGAGCAGGCTCAAAGGGCCAGTTGACCTACTCAGGCTCCTATTTTTTTTTATGTTCTTGTATATGCCAAGGATGAAGTGTTACAATTATGAGGAGAGACTGGTTAGGCCTATCTGCTTTCCTTGGAATCATGAAGGCTGAGGGGGGACATGATATAGATGTACAGAATTATGAGCACAGATAGGGAAGATAGTAGTGAACCTTTCCCCATAGCAGAGGTATCTATGACCAGAGGACACAGGTTTAAAGGAGTGAAAGCTTTAGAGGGGATATAATGAACAATTTTTTCACCCAAAGTTGGAGTTTGGAAATGCACTGCCTGAGAGGGTGCTGGAGGCAAATATTCTCACCACATTTAAGCTGTAGCTAGATGAGTACTTGGTTAATCAAGGCATAGAAATGTTGGTAAGGGCGATTAGTATAGATGGGCACTTGATAGTTGGCTGGGCCAAAGGACTTGTTTCTGTGCTATACAACTCAAAGACATTGCCATTATCAAACCCTGAAGCCACTTATCCAATGTTTCACAAAAATGAAAAGCAAATTCACTCTACGGGAGATTGTCAACAATCAGTTAAGTAGAAGTGATAACAGGAGGTACAGGCACAACTGAAGGTGATTGGTGCAAATCACCTACCATTAAGGGCTGGGCAATTATTTCACTGCAATAAAGTTGATCAATGATGGGCACTTGACACTCCTCTACACATTCAATGAAAACCCTCTCCTTAAATATGTGCTGTGCTGTTTCCAGCTTTCAGCTTTTCCAGTACTATATCACTTCTGTGAACCCGATGGTCAGCTCTGTTAGCTTTCTAGTTCTGCATCTTTATCATAAACTGACTCCCAAATAATGATTTTGGGATTCATTGAACAAATCACTAAAGTATTACTGTTGAACTTGAGCAGCTACCAACAAATATCAGATTACCAACATCAATTAAAAGCCCAAGAATAAACACCTGTAATATGCAATGAGGTTGTGCAAATGCAATAGCCACTGATTTTTATTTCCTCTGTATTTTTTGGTGCAAGCCACTAGCTCTCTTCAGTTACACCAGTTTTAATATGTCACTCTGTGTAACAAAAATAACATGTAACTGCTCCAACAACTTCTACTGAGAAATAAAAAGGGCTACAATATCATGATGCAACTTTTCCACTGGATTAATTACCTAATACTAGCAGAAAGGGATTAAACAATTATATATATTATGCATATTCACATAAAACCACAGATTTTGCTGGATATACTTTTAGAATTCAAGATGTAACCAAGTACCAGTGTCAGATTATTTGTAAGAAACTTGCACAACATGTTGATTAGTTTATAAAAATAAGAGTTACAGAGCGAGGTCCTGGTAGCAAGAAAGGGACCTAAAATTAACACTTAAAAAGCAGAATTCCATAGTTAAAACCAAAATATTTTACAGGAATTCCTAAACCACAATAAAATCATAAATTCAGGATCAGCACCATCATGATTCATACTATTTCATCAATCTTTAGTGGACTAGATGAAGTATTGTTAATATACTCAAACACTGGCCACAAAATAACAGAAAATAATCAAGGTACCTGCAATCTAATGACAATAACCAATTATGCTTGCAGTACACAAGATTATGTATTCACCATGTTGTTTGTCTTGTTTTAAAACACACATAAATTAAGTGGATTTTTAAAATTTATTTTTACCCACACATTTTTTTTTGCAACACTTGAAATAAAAGTCCTTTAAGATAACCCAAGAAATGAAAAGACATATGACATGACAGTTGTTGTTGGGTTCCATCTGGGAATGGATGATTAATCTGTGAGAGCGTGAAAGAAGAAATGCTTTTACAATATGAAACAATTTTCACTTTTCAGCCAACTTTTTCCCTGCCAAAGGATATACAGTATTCTACAAACACGTGAATCCCAAAAAATTTCAAAAAAGTCACTACATACAGATCAAGCCCATGTCAACTTATTGTAAATGGCATTCCCTGGCTCTGTGTAGTCCTGTAATCTTTTTCTCTTCAAATATGTATCCAATGAGATCAGCTTCCATCACCCTTCTTAAGCATTCTGGATATAAACTACTTGAAACGGAAGAACCGTGTCAAAAAATTGACTACTCTTATTATCCATTTAAAAATTTCTTTGGTAATAAGAATCTTGATATCACTGATGACATGATTGAGATGTTGCAAATGTCACAGCAGTAAAACATAAAGCCTAAGATATGAAATATAGATGACATCTCACTCAAGGTGCCTGAACAGTGAAGAATGAAAGCTAACATGGCTACAAAAAATCCCTTCCAAATAAAAATTGGTCATACAATAAAAATATGGCAAAGACAGATTAAAATCTTCAAAAAATATAAGCAGTGTAGAATTAAGGGAAACAATGCTCATCTTTGTTTTAACCTGAAAAGAATTTGGATGAAGTAAATAAAATTTACAGATATGCCATGTCAACATGAGAGTAAACTATAAAAGAAATTGAAAATGGAATGTGAAAAATCCAGTTAAAAACCACAATCAATCAGTCAGACAAGCAGATCGAAATACTCTTGCAAAAAGACCCAAGACAGAACTATTGAACAAGTAATTTCAGTCCATGCTGGCCTTTGTATGGTTGTTGCATAAATTAACAATAAACAACAAGCATTCAGATGAGAGGGCAGTCCAAAAACTTTGTTATATATTATGTGTCTTCTTTTTTCGGAGATAAACATGCATCTTGATGACTTCTGTTTGCACCCTACTATATCAATTGATAGCCCATTGGTTATTATTGCAGATAGAATTTCAGGCAGGTGTGGAGCACATGCAACTCCACACAAAACATGACATAATTCCATGCCTCCCTGTCCAGGCAAGATCAGTATTGTGTATTAACTACAGATTCAAGGCAGAATCGGGTAACTGTGAACAAATCACTTCTACGTAAGACTAATGAGAATAGCACAAACCACATCTGTCTTTCCCAACTTTAATTTGAATATGCAATGTTCACAAATATTTGAATTTACAAAGTTTCCATTTCTCCACTCAGGCCATTTTGGAATGTAAGTGCACAATCAATTAAGTGATTAATAGACTTGCATTAGGATGAATTTTCTTTCCTGTAAACCAATTCTTAAATTGCCTATCAAGCAGCAGGAATATATTACTAACCGCTTTAATCATTAAACAAGTGATATACTACAAACAAAGACATTAAATTCTGATCCAAATCAAAGATAAAAGTGACACTGACTGACACAATCAAATCATCAATGAGGATTCCTATACTGCTGCAGAAGGCATTTCTTATCTTCATCCAGCAGGGTCGGATGGATATTTTGCTGTTGGATTACCTTTTATGATTTAGGAATTCTAATGCACAGCTTTCTCTTAATTGCTTGAATTAGTTCAAGTCTCCAGAGAGTAGATTGTACACCATTTCTTTCCTGTTTACACTTTATGTTCTTGTTGCCATTTTTATTCTATATTCACCTACTACAGATCATGACCCAAAAGGGAAACACAACAAGACAGTACTTCTTCCCCTTTGTTTTGGTGATCCTCATGATACTGTGCACAAAATATGGTTAAAATGAGGTTTATTCAGATATTCAACCCATTCTTTTCGAAGAACGATCAAGATATCAGACATCAAGAGTCAAATTTGGCTTCCGAATCCAAACCCAAAACCTTAGTTATACTAAAGTGAAGATTTGTATACCACTGTGTAACAAGGTTTATCAGAAAGAAATTTGTTAAGGATTCTAAATTAGCAAATCCACTCAGTTAAAAGATCAGCACAACAAAACAATGGTTCTTCAAACACAACTGTGAAATAGAGCATCTAAAAGTTACTGGTCTTCTAGTCAATTTTACTATATTAACCGGGATCGCTAGCATCATTTTAAAATGCCAGGTGGAAAAATGGGGACAATTCCTCCACAGTGGCAATATTCAGTATTCCCAAGGAAATTATCATTAGATGTTAAGTATGCATCATGGTACCATGCATATCGTGGGCAGAACCACAGCAACTCGAATTTTACCACTCTATTCTATTCCTCACTTCATTTATTCTCTAATAAAGCTGCCAACTGAGGGTCTTTTGTTCCCAGGACGTGTACTCATGAGAAACTAAACAAGGTTGCACAAATTGATTTCAACTAATTACAGACATTTGCGAGAGAGGATTTCATGTCATCTTAGAAAATCATCAAAAATCAAGAAAAAAATGATAGGGAAAAAATGCAGCACTACATTCAACTTCCTACTCATTGCACTTTGTCTGTGGTATAGCACTTAAAATGTGACCTAGCAACAGAACTGTACCACTATTTCTCTTCCAATCAAGGGCCTGATTTAAGTCTGTTATTTTTATGCCAAATTTAAATGCTAGATAAAAAGTTTCTTTTATTTCTTTGTCTTGCCTATCTTTAGTTATTATTATAGGATGTATTTAGGACTTGAAATGTACGAGTTTTCCATCATTGAGAAAGAAATCCTGTTTGCACAGCTGTCATAACGATGTGCACCAGTGATGACGAACTGATTTTTTTTGTGGGTTGTGCTATTCATTCAAACTAACTGAAAGATTGCATGGCATGCCATTTCCATAATCTAAACTTCTATTATAATACAGGCTAATCCATGCAGACACACTCTTACCACTAATAAGGCGCTATCATCTGTGTGCTGAGACCGTCTGACAGGGAAATGTTTGGGGTGCTGGGGAAGGGTAATGGGGAGAGAGATGAATAAATGAAACAAAATACAATAAATAATCTTAACAGTCAAATGTAGGGACAAGCATTAGAACAGAGTTAATCAAACCAAGATAATGTAAATTCTAGGTATATGCAATTAATTAAGTTATTGATTCTGGAGTTCAATCAATTGCAGAAAATTAGGCTATGCATCTCATCTAATATTTTACATTACCATGAAACAATTCATAGTTTAGAGAAACTATTACGCATGTGCTCCCAATTGAAACTGCCTCAGGATCCAAATAAATAACCTATTTAATCAAATTGTATATGCTACAGTATTTATGTGTAAAAGAATTGGGAAATATAGCAGCGCTCAGTTTTAGTCTTGTGTGAAAGATAGCTTGTGTGGTTTAATTGCAACCAAGTAAAGATCTACTAATAAGCAAGGAATGTTAATCAGTAACTTGTTTTGAAAAAAAAAGTTTACTTTAAAAAAATACTTTTGTTGGGAAACCTGGTCATTTAGCTTTAGATGCACAACCCATTCAAAAGAAAACTACGAGATAGAAAGAGCACCTCAGGAGCAATTCCAATAAGTCTGGAAAAATCCAAAATTATACAAACCTATTATCTGTTGTTATCTTATCTGGATACAAAAGAAGCCCCAGCTTTAATTAAAAGTTACTTCTCCTATCCTCACTTTAAGGAAAGAGGTATACATATTTGGAAATTCATTGCAGATATTGGAGTGCTTAAGTTTGAAATGTAATGAAATTTAGTAAAAGTTGATGTAGAACTAACTCCCAACAAAATACTGTTAATTCGCTGATTGAGATCTGTATGGACTCGATGAACCCAATGAAATTTGATACTTCTAACTAGGACTGGATAAAATATGTAAAGAGAAACAAAACAGATGAAACCTGATGATTAACTGGTTACGTCTGGGTCTCCAACCAGTTCACAGTGTGTGCAAATGTGGAGACAAAACTGCAGCAACACTGTCAAAAAGGATGAAATTTCTAAAAACTACAATTTAGAGGAATAATTGGGATGTGTGTAGTGATGGTAGTGAAGTGGGGGGAGGGGGGGAGGGAGAAGGGGTGGTGTTTAGAGTGGAGAGGTGATTTAGTGCCTTCTGGATTTGCTCAAGATGACCAGTCTGATATTTTTCTGTTCCCATAACAAAGCAATTAATTGCATTCTAAATTTGAAAATGTTACCATCTTTGAACATTTCCACAAATAATAAAAAAAGGGATAATTCTGTCAATATTGAAGATAAAAATTCATATTTGTTACAAAACAATTGTTATTGAAAGGCTATTATTACAGAATTGTTAGAAACAGATAGACCTCAGGAAACCTATGAATTATTATCATGACCTCTAAATTAAATTTCTTAAAGGAATTTTGTTGCAAATAACTAGACATCAAAGCATGCCTTGAATACATTAATTAAATATGAAATACTCCATAGGAGTAAAAGGTGATAGATGACTTAGCTGGATACAAAGATCACGTATGATGTTTTCCCTTTATAAATGGTTCAGAAAGATGCTATCTTTGAACTGAAAGATTTTGTGAAATTACATCAGTCACTTGGAAAGAGATGACATATGTCAGCAGTCACTCTGTTCTCTAATATCCATCTACACCTGCACACAGACTTACATCACTGTGATCGCTGTCTGAAGGATTCTGTTTCTGAGGGCTCTGGCCACTCTTTTTCTGCAGGGAGATAGAGCAAAAACACTATGACTTTAACCACATTCCTAACGATTATATTTAAATGGTAGATCAGTAAATTATATACTTAATAGTGGGCTGTTTTTCCTACAAACGCAAAAGAATACCGAGCAAGCCAGCAGCTTTCAACTCTGCTAAGCAGCAATGATTCCATCTTTTATTTGCACCTTAAAGCAATGTGACTGACCCATGAGAAAATAATGTTTACTTGAACAACTGGTGCCACAGGATGAGTTATCTTGAACAAATATAGCCCAACTTCATCTGAACAACACATCCATGATGGGCCAAAGCTTCATACTGTCATACCAAGTGTATAGCCAAGTATACAAATACAGAGTTATTAAAAAGAGCCTAATATGTAGTTTATAGGAACATCTTGTAATCACATCAACATCTGAGAATTTTCTTCAGTATTGAATTGTGTTTGCAGTTAGTAAAATTTTCAAAAATATAACTTCAGGAACAAAGTATTCTGATGGGAAAGCACCAAAAGGGTGGAAAATTTAATTTTCCAGATTTCTCAAGAGATTGCTAGAACTAGTATAAAAGCTATAAAGACATGGTAGATTGATTCCTACATTATTTGTTTAATTTGTAGCATGGTCCATTTGGACCCCACATTCCTAAACAAAGATGCAACAGAGGAGAATTCCTACTTAAGCAAGCATTCAGAGTGTAAAGAAATCAGACTCTCCCACTGCCACTAATCCCCAAGTGACAAAATCCATTGCTGAGATGAATCCATAAAGCACTGCCAATTCCATTCGGATTGTTTGTTGTTGCCTTTTCAAAATAAAACCAGATTATAAAACAAAAAGATGAACAAATTTTGATGGGATTAACAATTTCATTTTTTAAATTGTTTACTTGATTGATAACATCTGAAAGGGCTGTAATTAGCATGCAGTGATACTCAGAAATGTATTCACTTTCAACTGGCTTCTTAAGGAGGATGCAAGTTTAAATTTCAGACAAATTTTTAAAATTATCAGATAATATGCAATGACATAAAATTCCCACTCTTCTATCTTGAAAAACATAGAGGTGACATTGGTACAGGAGGGAAAATATAGTTATATTTTAAAAACCCCTGTCTTCTTTTGACCAATGCAACTTAACTTCATCTGAATTCAGCTACACTATGTAAAGGCTGCAGAGGGCAAGCAGGGAACTTATGGAGCTCCAGGTGAATATTTAAGGATAGAATCCATTGAATCTGAAGAAAGTTTTGACTATCCTTGAGGAACAGTGAAACAAAGGTTAGCAATTCACAATGTTGAGTCTGTTCTGCTCTTTAAGTTGCTAAAGTTCATTGTGCAAAACCAAGTAAGAAAAGGCCAAAATATAAAAGGAAAACAAAATAGAACTTCCACAGATTATTTCTTCAATAAAGTAAGAAGATTAGTATATTCTGGACTATACCTAGAAAATTATCATTGCGTTGTAGTCACATTGTTAAACTGTTATTGCTTACTCTCACAAAGTCAAGGATGGCTTCTTTCTGTATTTGTTTTGTTCGGCTTCGCTCCTCTTCGTATTGTTCAGCTGCAATTTGTGCCTCTCTTCTGGTCCGTTCAACCAGTAATTGCTCACGCTTTCTCTGTAGCTCCATCTCTGTGCATCCAGCATTCGAAGTCTAATAATTATAGCATTGAAACCATTTTACCTGTTCATCCAAATATGATTTTCATATTAAGAAATCTTTCTACAATATTAGGTTTCAGTTGTTAAATGAAGAAATGAGTTGAAGTCGAGCCATTATACTTATTCTGAAAATGGTAATTTTGAAAGTTTAGGATTAAGAAGTTGAAGATCCATACAACACAATTCTACTTTCATTTATCTTTTCTTTGTGATTTAAAAGTTATCTTCATCCTTTTTTGGGTTCTTAACTGTAATGTCCACAAGGCAACCTGTACCATTGTTTGCCAGTCTCACTCTGAAACCAACTAGGGAAGAACAGCAAATATCTCAAACAAGGGAAAAAGAAGAAAATGAAATACAAAAGAGACAAAACTGAACAATTAAATTTTTTAAAAATTGCTTGATAGGAGCAAGGGCTATAAAAATATACTTGGTTTAGATTATGCCTAGTGAAACGCACTGACACCGGATTCCCCATGAAGCCATGACAAAACTTTACCTTGCTGAAAGTCTCAGCATTTAACTGATGCAGGAGTTCATAAGTACATAGGAAATAGAGGCCACTTAAGCCATTGGCCCTTCATGCCTGCTCTAACATTTGTTAAAATCATGGTTGATATTTTACCTCACATTTTTTCCCTGCACTATCCCCATAATATCAATAAATTGATCCTCTTAATATCTACTGTACATATCTTTGCATTGTTATGCTGAATATACTCAGCAACTGAGCCTCCACAGCTTTCTTGTGTAGAGGATCCCAAAGATTCACCACTCTCTGGCTGAACAAATTTCTCATCATCTGTTTTGAATATCAGATCCCTTATTTTCAGACTGTGACTATCTTGCTTCTTGACATCCCACTGAAAGGAATCATCATCCTCACATCTACCCTCTTGAGGTCCTATAGGAATTTTATATGTTTCATTGAGATCACTTCTCAATTTTCTAAATTTGCAAGCATAGGACAAGTCTTCTTAACCTCTCCTAAGATTAATCCTCCACCGCAGGAATTAATCTGGTGAATCTTTGATAAACTGCCTCTATTGCAAATATATATCTTTCCCTAAGTAGGGAGATCAGACCTATACAACGTATTCCAAATGTGGTCTGAAATAATTGAAGCAACACATCTCTACTCTTGTACAAAAAATAGTCTTGCAATAAAGTCCAACCTACTGTTTGCCATCCTAAATGTTTGCTGTACCTACATGTTAACCTTCAGTTATTCTTGTACAAGGACTTCCCAGCTCTCTCTGAATACAAGCGTCTTTGCAATCTCTCATCATTTAAAAAATACTCTGCCCCTCTTATTTTTCTATCGAAATGAATGACCTCAAATTTTTCAACATATTCCATCCGTTATGCATTCACTTAACCCTTTTAAGAAACTTCTCTAATCATCGCCCATATTGCCACCCAATTTTGCGTCATCAGCAAACATGGATATGCTACAACTGATTCCCTTGAATAAATCATTGATATAAAACATGAACAGCTGGGACCCAGCACTAATTCCTACAGCACCCACAATCTACCTCATTATGACCTTCCACTTTATTGTCTACCTGCACTGCACTTTCTCTGTAGCTGTGATACTTTACTCTGCATTCTGTATTGTCTTACATTGTACAACTTCAATGCAGTGTTCTGTATGAATGGTACGCAAGACAAGTTTTTCCACTGTACCTCGATACAAGTTACAATAATAATAATCCAAACCAAAACAAAAATGGCTTGATTATTCCTACTCCCTGTTAAATAATCTTCAATATATTTCCTCCCAATATTGTGTGTGTTTTAAGTTAATAATTTTTTGTGTGGCATATTATTGAAGGGCTTCTTAAAGTTCAAATACACAACATCAACTAGCATACCTTTATCTATTTCATTAGATAGAACCTAAAAAAGTTAACACATTTGTCAAACACTATTTCCCTTTCATAAATTCATGATGTCTCTGCGCAATCTTATTTTCTAAATGCCCTATTATCACTTCCTTAATAATAGGACATCAGGCTAACTTGTCTACAGTTCCCCATTTTCTCTCTCCTTTCTTAAATAATAGGTTTACCTCTTCTATCTTCCAAACTATAAGAACTGTTGTAGAATTAATGGAATTTTGGAAAATAGCAGCCAGTATACTCCCACTACCATCTCTTTCAAACCCCTGGGATAGAGGTCATCAGATCCTGAGGATTTATTACTTTTCAGTCCAATTAATATCTCCAATACCAACTTTTTCTTTAACAAATGCCAAATTCTTTGAGCTCTTCATTCATATAGAACCTGGAATTCTCCACTACTTGTGAGAGGTTTCCTCTGAAACTTTTTGCAGAGACAGCCACAAAATATTTGTGTAGTATCTCTGCCATTTCCTTCATCGCCAATATAATTTCTCCTGTCCCCCTTAGGGACTCACATTACCTTTTTTTTCCCTCCTACATACCTATAAAGATTTTTTGCAGTCTGTATTTTTGTTTCTAACCACGTTACTCCGATATCTTACTTTCCTTTTCCTTACCAATGTCATTGTCCTCTTTTGCTGAATTCTGAATTTTTTACAATTTGCTCAGCTGTTTAAAAATAATTTAATATCATTTTTGATAGTTTTGAAATGTTTCCTAATCTGAGACATATGCCAGTTCTCAAAGGAGCTTTTTGGGACAAAGCTTCATATTGGAATCTTTAGGTCAACAAGGAACACTCTTTCCACATAGACCACGTGAGCTTCAGTGCAGGGTCACTGTGAGTGATGGTTTTGTGGCAGCAGCGGCATACTAAGATAACTTAGTATCTTAGAGTCATAGAGTACTACAGCACAGACACAGGCTCTTTGGCCCTTCTAGTCCATACCGACCTGATCTTCTGCCTAGTCCCATCAACCTGCACCTACACCATACCCTTCCAAACCCCTCCCATCCATGTACCTATCCGAACTTCTCTTAAATGTTACAATTGAACCCGCATCTATCACTTCTGCTGGCAGCTTGTTCCACATTCGCACCACCCTCTGAGTGAAGAAGTTCCCCCTCAGAATCCCCTTATATACTTCACCTTTCACCTTAAACCTACATCCTCTAGTTCTAGTCTCACACAACCCGAGCGGAAAAAGCCTGTATACATTCACCCTATCTATAGCCCTCACAATTTTGTATACCTCCGTAAGATCTCTGCTCATTCTCCTGCACTCTAGGGAATAAAGCCCCAGTCTATTCAACCTTTCCCAATAACTCAGGTCCTCAAGTCTCAGCAACATCCTTGTAAATTTTCTCTGCGCGTTGTTTAGGCTAAACAGTTCTATTTAATTTCATTTTGATATTGTAAATTTGCTTAATCTCATATGTAGATCTAGGTTTTTGCATTCAATTTAAACATAAAAATTGCAGTTCCCCTTGCATTTCAATGTTACAGCATTCAGGTATTAATATTGTTACGTTCAAGTATTTCAAAAACTCTCAAGTGGCAGCATGAAATATATGGTTTAATAGTAGGAATTTTAGAAATAATCAACTGCATAATAATTACCCCATATTGACCAATAGATGGAGCTTTTAACATCAAGCCAGCTTCTGAAAATTCACTGGAAAGAAAAAAAAAGAAATTTAGTGTGAAATGAGGCAGTGCAAGTTCACCTTTAAGAGTAATGTCTAAACACGTGTTTGCCAAATGGCAAGTTGAGTAAAATGCTTCAAGGTTACATTAATACTGACATTTAAAACTCACATTAAGCTAATTAAACCACAGTCAAGTTTGGCTGTTTCACCGTTGTAGGAAGGAAAAAAAATCCTATAATTATTAAATTGTTCTAGGGTATGCTACTATGGTGCTGTTTTTACTCTCTCAAATAAACAACATCTAAATATTTGTCAAGCAAACATCTTCCGGTCAACAAGGAAAAGTAAACCCTGCTATACCAATCGCCTTTGAAGGTGGCATTTTCCCATTTCCTGTTAAGGAAATCCCTTGCCAGTTTCTGCACAGCAGTTATTCACTGCCTTGGAGACGCTTTGTGAAGCAGCATTACCAAGTATGTTTTCAATGGTAAAAGGATAGCATTATTCTCATGCAGACATCAAACAGCTGTTTTCTAATCAGATTATTACTTGCATATTTTTGCATCAGACAGATAAAACTGGAGACCAAGATAGCAAAACAAACATGTACACAAAGTGAAAATGGGAAGAATAATCTTCAAAGAAAATGTGAATGGATGATGCTTCACCTAAATTTTCTAGTGTCTGATTTGAAGTTTCACAGAGATTCATGAATTCCACTGCTAGTTTCCTGCTTTACTAAGCATCAAATCTGATCCACAGCATCAGATTGATTAACCTGGATTACATGGTGAAAAATTACGACAAACTTACGACTAACTCTACTATCTAATACGGATATGGTTGCATGCCTACAAAACTGGCCACATCATGATTTTTAGTAACACGAAGACACGTCATCTGTGCATGTGTCAAAGGATGCAAATAGAAGCAAAAATAAATTTTGTGTTGATTGATTTACAATTTTTCCCCACACAAATTCAGGGAGGGGGAATTTTATTTTGCATCAAATTTTTGGGTAGTGATTTGTGAATTCCATAAGGGCGAAATTCCATAACCTGAATGGCTGTAACACAGTGGACACCTGTATTTGCATTCCCTTTGCATATTGCAGACCACTGTTTATTCTTTTCATTGAAATCATCAAATAGAATTGCAAGTACATTCTCTTTGCATTGTCTGGGAATTCAAAGAGATAAAACCAGTTCAGTAAAGTGTGAGGCAGAACTGGAAGAGGAACCAGGAAAGAAATTGCAAAAAATGCAATTGGCCTCCTTTCATTTCCCGCGCTACATACCCACTCAGCTGCCTACCTCCAGAAAAAGCTGTGGACAAGTTAAATTTCAAGCTCCTTGGCTTTCAGCTAAAAGTGTGTGGCAAAATATCAATGCCTTCATCTTCCAAATGTCCAGCACCGGGGTGTGTTTACCCTCGTCAATATAAACCTACTTCTCATCAATGTGTCTTTTACTCAAATATCATTCACATGGAACCCACAACGTACATTGAATGATAAACTAAAGAATGTCACATCACAAGTTATTATACAAAGATTTAAAAATCAGAAATCCTGATACTTTAACTCCAAATAGAATCATAGAGTCTTACAGCACAGAAACAGACCCTTTGGCCCAACTGGTTCATGCCAAACAAGATGTTCATTCAAGCTGGTCCCATTTGCCTGCATTTGGCCCTTATCCTTCTAAACCTTTCTTATCCATGTACCTCTCCAAATGTCTTTTAAAAGTGAAATACACAGTTATTAAGGAAATGTTTTACTGTTGGGAGTGGTCGATTCAGTGATTCCGACAGGTTTTGAAGGAACACAAGATAAATGTTTGCAAAATAAATGGTTATGTGGAGAGAGGAGGTTAGTGGGATTGGTTCTGGATTGCTCTGCTGAAGAACAGATGCAAATATGAAGCACCAAATGATCCTATTGGTATAATAGGCCTCTGATTCACCTACAGTGTAGACTAAACTGCAATATTTAGAATGGATTTATTGGAATAATTAACAACAATAAAAATTTAAGTTGAATATTCTGAAGTACATTCAAATCTTCAAGTATGTTTTTTAAAAAGTTAGTACACTGCAAATTTATAAGGGACATAGTAAATTCACCAGTCTTAGCAATTGCAAAATATCAGGTTTTATAATTGTTAAACCTAAGACATGGCGACTACTTAAATTATTTTCAGTTTCTCTGGTTCTTAAAAAAGTTGTAATTTTGAAATATGCAAGTCACTTTCATTGTTTCATGTAAATTGAAGCTGAGGTATTACCTGTTCTGTTGTAACCAGCCCTTCCCACTCTCCGTTCTTCGTGGATCTCCAATAAGCTTCGACTTCACTGGAGAGCCCTTCAAGAGGAAAAAAGCCCTTCACCATTAGTCCCTTACAAGCACTGAGGGAACTAATTATTAACCAGTCTTGTCCATAGGATATATAGTGAATTAAATTTGTCTCTGCCCATAATTTATCTATTATCTTTGCCCATAAATCTTATTCATGGTAAGGGATTGATAGAGAGGACTTACAGGGAGGCAGTCACACCTAGGTTGCAGGATGCAGGTAGCTGGGTGACCGTCAGAAGAGGGAAAGGGAATAGGCAGTCAGTGCAAGGTATCCCTGTGGCTGTTCCCCTCAATAACAAATATATCCTTTAGAAATTAGTTGGGGGGGGGGGCAGAAGAGGGGAGCAATAGCGACATGAGTTTCATTGAGGGGAAGAGACAGGAGATTTTGTGGACAAGAACGAGACTCCCAGATGGTATGTTTCCTCCCAGGTGCCAAGGTCAGAGGTATCTCGGATCGAGTCCACAGCATTCTTAAGGGGTAGGGATGAGCAGCCAGAAGTTGTGGTGCAAATTGGTACCAACAACATAGATAGGATAAGGAATGAGGACCTGAACAGGGAATATAGGGAGTTAGGAAGGAAGCTAAGAAGCAGGACCTCAAGGGTAGTAATCACTGGATTGTTGCTTGTGCCACGCGCAAGTGAGGGTAAGAATATGGCAGACGAATGCATGGCTGAAGCGTTGGTGCAGGGGGCAGGGTTTCAGATTTGTGGATCATTGGGATCTCTTCTGGGGAAGGTGTGACCAGTACAAAAGGGACAGGTCATACCTGAACTTGAGAAGGATCAATGTCCTTGAGGGCAGGTTTGCTAGAGCTGTTGGGGAGGGTTTAAACTAGGTTTGCATGGGGATGGGAACCAAAGTGTTAGGTCAGATGATGAAGCAGTTGATGTAATGGTAGATACAATGTGCAGAGAGACTGTGATGAAGGATAGGCAGTGGATAGGGTGTAAATGCAGTTAATTAGATGGGTTAAAAATGTGCTTAATGCGATAAGTATAAAGAATAAGTGTGATGAACTTAGAGCATGGATCAATACATGGAATTATGATGCTGTGGCCATTACAGAGACTTGGCTGTCGCAAGGGCAGGATTGGCTGATTGACGTTCTGGGGTTTAGATATTTCAGAAGGGATAGGGGGAGAGGTAAGGAGGGGGGCAGGCGGGAGTGGCATTGCTAATCAGGGAAAGTATCACAGCTGTAGAAAGGGAGGATATCATGGAGGGATCACCTACATAGTCAGTGTGAGTGAAAGTCAGAAACAGGAAGGGAGCAATCACTCCATTCGGAGTATTCTATAGGCCCCCCAATAGCCACCGGGACACCGAGGAGCAGATAAGTAGGCAGATTTTGGAAAGGTGCAAAAGTAACAGGGTTATTGTCATGGGTGACTTCAACTTCCCTAATATTGACTGGCATTTCCTTAGCGCAAAAGGTTTAGATGGGGCAAAATTTGTTAGGCGTGTCCAGGAAGGATTCCTGACACAGTATGTGGACAGGCCGACTACAGGAGAGGTCATAATGGATCTAGTACAAGGCAATAAACCTGGTCAGGTGACAGACCTCTCAGTGGGTGAGCATTTCAGAGATAGTGACCACAACTCCCTGGCCTTCAGCATAGACATGGACAAGGATAGGAGCAGACGATAAGGGAAAATTTTTAATTGGGAGCAGGCTAATTATGATGGCATTAGGTAGGGCATAAATTAGGAACAGATGTTCTCAGAGAAATGCACAGCAGAAATGTGGAGGTTGTTTAGAGACCACTTGCATGGGGCTCTGGAGAGGTTTATCCCATGAGACAGGGAAAGGATGGTAGGGTGAAGGAACCATGGTTGACAAGAAAGGTGAAACATTTAATCAAGAGGATGGAGGAAGCATACTTAAGGTTTAGGAAGCAAAAAAAAAATCAGACGGGGCTCTTAGAGTTACAAGGTAGCCAGGAAGGGAGAGCTAGAAGGGGACATGAGAAGGCCTTGGTGGGTAGGAATAAGGAAAACCCCAAAGCATTCTACACGTACGTGAAGAATAGGAGGATGATTAGACTGAGGGTAAGACCGCTCAGGGATAAAGGGGGAAATGTGCCTGGAGGCAAGGGAGGTCCTTAAATAAATATTTTGCTTCAGTGTTCACTGGGGAGAGGGACTTCGACAAATGCAAGGTCAGTGTAGAACAGGCTAATGTGTTGGAGCGTGTCGAGGTTAAGAAAGAGGCAGTGCAGGAACTTCTGAAAAACATTAGGACAGATAAGTGTCTGGAGCAGGACGGGATATACCCCAGGTTACTATGAGAAGTGAGGGAAGAGATTACTGGGGCGCTGATGATGATCTTTGCATCCTCCCTGGCCATAGGAGTGGTACCAGAGGATTGGAGGATGGCAAATGTTGTTCAGTTGTTCAAGAAAGGTAAAAGAAATAATCCTGGGAATTATAGACCAGTGAGTCTTATGTCAGTGGTGGGCAAACTATTGGAGAGGATTCTGAGGGAAAGGATTTATGAGCATTTGGAGAAGCACAGTCTTATTAGGGATAGTCAACATAGCTTTGTACAAGGGGTAGGTCATGCCTCATGAGGCTAGTTGAGTTTTGAGGCAGTGACAAAACAAATTGATGAAGGTAGATCAGTAGATGTGGTGTATATAGACTTGAGTAAGGTGTTTGACAAGATTCCCCATGGTAGGCTCATCCAGAAAGTCATGAGAGGGGCATGGGATCTATGTAAACTTGTGTGGATTCAGGATTGGCTTGCCCACATAAGGCAGACGGTGGTAGTAGATGGAGAGTATTCTGCCTGGAGGTCGTGACTTGTGATGCTCCACAGGGATCCGTTCTGGGACCCCTACTCTTTGTGATTTTTATAAATGACTTGGATGACGAAGTAGAGGGGTGGGTTAGTAAATTTGCAGATGACACAAAGGTTGGAGGTTTTGTGGATAGTGTAGAAGGTTGTCACAGGTTACAACGTGATACAGACAAGATGCAGAGTTGGGCAGATAAATGGCAAATGGAGTTCAATCCGAAAAAGTGTGAAGTAACACACTTTGGAAAAATCAAACCTGAAGGCAGAGTAGGTTGATGGCAGGATTCTTAGCAGTGTGGGGGAACAGAGGGATCTTGAGGTCCACGTCCATAGATCCCTCAAAGTGGCCAGCAAATTGATAGGATAGTTAAAGTGGCGTAAATGTGCTGGCCTTCATTTGTTGGGGGATTGAGATCAAGAGCCGCGAGGTAATGTTACAGCTCTATAAAACTCTGGTTAGACCACACTTGGAGTATTGTGTTCAGTTCTGATCTCCTCATTATACAAAGGATGTGGAAGCTTTAGGGAGGGTGCAGAGGAGATTTACCAGGATGCTGCCTGGATTAGGGAACATGTCTTATGAGGAAAGGTTGAGCAAGCTAGGGCTTTTCTCCTTGGAGCAATAGAAGATGAGAGGCAACTTTATAGAGGTATTTAAGATTATGAGAGGCATAGATGGAGTGGACAGCCAGCACCAATTTCCCAGGGTGGCAATGGCCAATACCAAAGGACATCTGTTCACAGTATGTGGAGGAAAATTTAGGGGAAATGTCAGAGGTAGTTTTGTTTTTAATTTATACACAGAGAGTGGTGGGTGCCTGACACACACTGCCAGGGGTGGTAGTAGAGGCTGATACAATAATGACATTTAAGAGACTCTTAGATAGGCACATGGATGTAAGAAAAATGGAGGGTTATGGGCTGTGTAGGAGGGAAGGGTTAGATCAATCATGGAATAGGTTTACAAGACAGGATAAGACTTTTTTTATTAGTCACATGTACATCGAAACACACAGTGAAATGCATCTTTTTGCATAGTGTTCTGGGGGCAGTCCGCAAGTGTCGCCACGCTTCCAGTGCCAACATAGCATGCCCACAACTTCCTAACCCATATGTCTTGGGAATGTGGGAGGAAACCAGATCACCTGGAGGAGACCCACGCAGTCACAGGGAGAACATACAAACTCCTTACAGACAGCGACCGGAACTAAACCCAGGTGGCTGGAGTTGTAATAGCATTACGCTAACCACTACACTACCGTGCCTGCCATATAGGTCGGCACAACATCGTGGGCCGATGGGCCTGTACTGTTTTATGTTCATGCAAAAAAAAGCAACTGAATATAATCAAATGCAAGAGGTTATTGCATTGACAAGGATGATTCAAAACCAAATTGGTAAATTCAAATACTTATAAATATACATTGCTTCTGTAAACCACTTTCGTAATCATATGTCCTTTACATATAAATATCCCCATTCTTTTTTTATGAAGAATCAAAGATCCTAAGTATTACCTCATAGTTATTACGTCTCTTTTCAATATATGCCATAAATTGTGAGCTGAGGCTGGCGGAATCAGGACGTTTTGACAATCGCACTTCCTCCTCCTCTTCCTCAATTGGACAGCTATCAATGTAATCAATCTGTTCTAGATCATGTTCAACTGGAATAAAAACATAATATTTTCAACTTGCTATTATTTGCAAATTATTAACCTCACAAAACATACACTGTGACTTGACTTTAGTCTTAGCTTTTCTATAATTTTTCCATGATAAATTGAAGAAACTGTGTGTGACACTACAAAGTCAAGTAAAATTTAGAGTTTTATAAAGAGGAATTGGAATATTATAGTCACTTGTACCGAGGTACAGTGAAAAACTTGTCTTGCATTCATACAGATCAATTCATTACACAGTGCATTGAGGTAGTACAAGGTAAGACAATACAGAAAGCAGAATAAAGTGTAACAGCTGCAGAGAAAGTGCAGTGCAGGTAGATAATAAGGTGCAAGGTCACAACGAGGTAGGTTGTGAGGTCAGGAGTCCATCTTATCATACTAGGGAACCATTCAATAGTCTTATAACAGCAGGATAGAAGCTGTCCTTGAGCCTAGTGGCATGTGCTTTCAAGCTTATGTATCTTCTGCCCAATGGGAGAGGGGAGAAGAGAGAATGTCTGGGGTGGGTGAGGTCTTTGATTATGCTGGCTGCTTTACCAAGGTAACGAAAAGTATAGACAGAGTCCATGGAGGGGAGGCCGTTTCCCTGATGTTCCCTGATTACATGAAGGTCACAGTAGAAGAACAAAGCAGCAGTTATGTATTGATATAGAACAATTACTAAAATAGAATACTGCAGTTTTTGACAATGCATTACAAAAGATATGCAAGCCATGAAGAGTATACATCACAGATGCTTTTGCATTTTACTGTCCTCTGAACTTAAAATGAGCACCATTTATTTCAGCCAAAAATACAAAAACCATCAACCATTTCCATTAACACCAATGTCACAGTGGCCACTTACGGTGGCTATGTGGGAGGGAAGGTTTAGATAGATATTAGAGCAGGATAAAATGTCAGCACAACATTGTGGGTTGAAGGGCCTGTACTGTGCTGTAGTGTTCTATGTTCTACAGCAACTTAATACTACAGGTATTTTGCACACAATTTTATCTACGACTAACCTAACCAGTTTACCTAGATTTGGAGCCAGAGTTGCTAAATGTCTGGATTTTTTTTAAAACCTGTTGTCGACTTGCTCAGTTTGCCTAAAATCAACACCACAGACTTTCCTTCCTAGCTTGGCCTTGAAATCTTTGTTTACAGTGAGATTCCCTTCAGAAAGATGCCATCTGCAGAGATTTACCTGGGCAACTGGCTGAAGTAAACACTGTGACAACTGACAGATAAGCTCAAGAAAAACACATGGTTTGCAACACAATGCCCGTCACGTTCAAAATTTAACATATGGGTGGATTGCTTTTGCTCAAGTGTACCATGATTAGTGGAAACCATACTGATAAAAAAAAATTATAGTTGCAAGAACACACTTGGGCTACATTCCACCAGAGCAGAAGTGATTCAAAGAAGTTTATTTAGATTAAACAATTGACAGAGTTATGTCAGTCTACTTTCAAATGATGGTGATGAGTGTTATCAATTGGAAGTTACCAGTTATTAAGAAAACATTTTGCTGCTGGGAGTGGTCGATTCAGTGATACCAACAGGTTTTAAAGGAACACAAGATAGAAGTTTGACCATAAGATATAGGAGCAGAATCAGGCCAGTCAGCCCATCAAATCTGCTCCACCATTCGATCATTGCTGATTTATTTTTCCTTCTCAACCCCATTCTCTTGCCTTCTCCCCATAAACGTTTTGATGCCCTTACTAATCAAGAACCTATCAACCTCCACTTTAAATATACGCAATAACTTGGCCTCCACAGCTGTCTGTGGCAATGAATTCCACAGATTCACCACCCTCTGGCTAAAGAGATTCCTCCTCATCTCTGTTCTAAAGGGAAGTTCTTCTATTCTGAGACTGCGAACCCTGGTCCTAGACTCTCCACATCCACTCTATCCAGGCTTTTCAATATTTGGTAGGTTTCAATGAGGTCCCCTCTCATCCTTCTAAACTCCAGTGAGTACAGACCCAGAGCCAAATGCTCCTCGTACGTTAACACTTTCATACCCAGGATCATTCTCCTAAACCTCCTCTGGACCCTCCCCAACGCCAGCACATCCTTCCTTAGATAAGGGACCCAAATCTGCTCACAATACTCCAGATGTGGTCTGACCAATGCCTTATAAAGCCTCAGTATTACATCCTTGCTTTTATATTCTAGTCCTCTCAAAATGAATGCTAACATTGCATTTGCCTTCTTTACTACCGACTCAACCTGCAAGCAAACTTTTAGGGAATCCTGCACTAGGACTCCCAAGTCCCCTTGCAGCTCCGATTTCTGAATTCACTCCCCTTTTAGGAAATAGTGTACGCCTTTATTCCTTCCACCAAAGTGCATGACCATGTTTCCCTATGCTGTATTCCATCTGCCACATCTTTACCCATTCTCCCAACCTTCAAGTCCTTCTGCAGACTCCTTGCTTCCTCAACACTACCTGCCCCTCCACCTATCCGCAAACTTGGCCACAAAGCCATCAATTCCGTCATCTAGATCACTAACATACAAGGTGAAAAGTAGCGGACCCAGCACTGACCCCTGTGCAACACCACTAAGGCAGCCAACCAAAAAGGCTCCCTTTATTCCCACTCCTTGCCTTCTGCCAGTCAGCCAATTTTCTATCCATGCTAGCACCTTTCCTGTAATACCAAGGGCTCCTATCTTGCTTAGCAGCCTCACATGCAGCACCTCGTCAAAGGCTTTCTGAAAATCTAGGTAAACAACATCCACCAAATCTTCTTTCTCTATTCTGCTTGTTACTTCCTCAAAGGATTCCAACAGATTTGTCAGGCAAGATCTCTCCTTAAAGAAACCATTCTGACTATGGCCTATTTTATCATGTGCTTCCAAGTACCTCGAAACCTCATCCTTAATAATGGACCCTTGCATTTTATTAACCACTGAAGTCAGGCTAACTGGCCTATAATTTCTTGTCTTTTGCCTCCCTCCCTTCTTAAAGACTGGAGTGACATTTGCGATTTTCCATTCCTCTGGAACTATTCCTGAATCTAGTGATTCTTGAAAGATCACTACTAATGCCTCCACAAATCTCTTTAGCTACATCTTTCAGAACCCTGGGGTGTAGTCCATCCAGTTGAGGTGACTTATCCACCTTCATGCCTTTCAGCTTCCCAAGCACCTTCTTAGTAATAGCAACTCCACTCACTTTTGCCCCGACTGTCTCGCATTTCTGGCATGTTGCTGGTGTCTTCCACAGTGAAGACTGATGGAAAATACTTATTCAGTTCGTCTGCCATTTCTTTGTTCCCCATTGCTACCTCTCCAGCATCATTTTCCAGAGATCTGAGGTCCACTCTTGCTTCTTTTATTTATATATATTTGGCTGGCTTACCTTCGTATTTCATCTTTTCTCCGTCTACTGCTTTTTTAGTTGCCTTCTGTTTGTTTTTAAAAAGCTTCCCAAACCTCTACGTTCCCACTATTTTGCAGTATTGTATGCCATCTCTTTTGCATTTATGCTGTCTTTGACTTCCCTTGTCAGCTACGGCTGCCTCATCATTCTTCTAGAATGATTCTTTTTTGGGATGAAATGATCTTGTCTCTTCCAAATCACTTCCAGAAGCACCTGCCATTGCTGTTCTACTGTCATCCCTGCTAGGGTCCTCTTCCAATCAACTTTGGCCAGCTCCTCTCTCATGCCTCTGTAGTTACCTTTACTCAATTGTAATACCAATATATCTGATTTTAGCTTCTCCCTTTCAGATTGCAGGGTGAATTTCATATTATGATCACTGCATCCTAAGGGTTCCTTTACCTTAAACTCCTTACTAATTAAATCTGGTTCATTGCACAGAACCAAATCCAGAATTGCCTTTTCCATAGTGGGAAAGTAAAAGTTACCTGGCTAACATGGAGGGAGGAGGTTATTAGGATTGGTTCTGGATTGCTCTGCTGAAGAACACATTCAATGAGAGGCACTAAATGATCTTGTTGGTACAATAAGGCTCTGATTCACTTACAGTGCGTACTAAACTGCAATATTTAGAATAAATTCATTGGAATAATAATCAATGATAAAAATAAGTTGATTATTATCAGTCTGCGGGGGATGGCACAAGCTGCAAGGACTGGTGCTGGGTCGCCTATATTAACGATCTGGATGAGAATGTAAGTGGCATGATTAGCAAGTTTGTGGATGACACCAAAATTGGTGCTGCGGTGGACTTCAATTTTTATTGTTGTTAGTTATTCCAGTAAATGAAAAATCCAATGAAGAAGATTGTCTAAGGATACAACAGGATCCAGATCAACTGAGAAAGTGGGTCAAGGATTTACAGATGTAATTTATCCCAGACAAGTGTGAAGTGGTGCACTTTGGGATGTTAAACTTCTGCAGGACATAGACAGTGAGTGACAAGGCTCTGGGGAATGTTGCAGAACAGAGACACCTTGGGGCACAAGTACATAGTTCCTTGAAAGTGGAAACACAGGTGGACAAAGTGGTGAAGAGGGTACATAGCACACTTGCCTTCATTGGATGGGGCAATGAGTAAAAGAGTTTGGGATGTCATGTTACAGCTGTACAAGTTGTTGGTGAGACTGCAGCTGGAATATAGTGTGCAGTTCTCATTTCCATACTACAGTAAGGATTTGATTGCGCTAGAGAGGGTGCAGAAAAGTTTCAGGATTTTCAGGAAGTTGCCAGGACTGGAAGGCTTGAGTTATAAGAGGAGACTGAAAACACTGGGATTGTTTGCCTTGGAGTGGAGGCAGCTGAGGGGTGACCTTATAGAGACTTATAAAATCATGAGGAACCTAAGGAAGGTGGATGGGTCAGTGTCTTTTTCCCAGGGTAGCAGAGTCTAAATCTAGAGGGCAGACGTTTAAAGTAGGAGGACCCAAGGGGCAAGTTTTTCCACAGAGGGTGGTAAGTAAATGGAACGAGCTGCCATATACTTACCTTCATATTTCATCTTTTCTCCACTTACTGCTTTTTTAGTTGCCTTCTGTTCGTTTTTAAAAAGCTTCCCAATCCTCTAAGTTCCCACTATTTTGCAGTATTGTATGCCAGCTCTTTTGCATTTATGCTGTCTTTGACTTCCCTTGTCAGCCACGATAGAAGCAGGTACAATTACAATATTTAAAAGACATTTAGACAGGTTCATTGTTAGGAAACGTTTAGAGGGATATGAGCCAAATGCAAGCAAATGGGACCAGCTCAGGAAGTCAACTTGGTTGGCATGGACGAGTTGGCCCGAAGGGCCTGTTTCCATGCTGTAGAACTCTGTGACAAAAAGAGATATGACATAGAGCTTCTCATGCCGTCTATTCCCTTTTAAACTAGTCAGTGAGGAGTGATGGCATTCCACACTCAATCTCATATAATGAGCAACCAGGGACTAGAAACAAAAATAATGCAGAAAATGCTGGAAATACTCAGCAGATATGGCAGCATATATGGAGAGAGGAACAAAGTTAACATTTCAATTCAAAGAGCTTTGATCTTAACTGTGCAATAAATAATAAGAACCCTACCAATTTCTGTCTCAAAGGAAGCTCAGTCTGAAAATAGGGTATTTAATAAAGTGATAAAATAACCAGATACTTAATTGAACTTACTACCTGAATTTTTCACGCAATAATCTGGCAGCAGAGAAGAACTGGAATTGTTATTGGAAAAATTAAAATATATTTACATAAATTGAACATATTTGCATTATTCAAAGAAAGGCAGATTGGTTTAATAAGGCAAGTTTACTTTTTCCAAAAGAAGACAAACAAGATCTTTGTTCAAATATTTACAATTTTATACAATTTAAGTCAACACCGAGACTGTGAAAATGAATGCAGTATTTTCTACTAAGTAGACAGCTATTAAATATTTATTAAATACTCTCTTATCTCATGTCAATATACTTTAGAACCTGTTTCCACATTAACTGCTATATGATGCAATTGATACGGATTTTGTGGCACCTACTTAAAGTTATGAATGAAAATGTTAACAACAACAGAATATTTCTTCATTTTGACCTCATTACTGTACATTTTCAATTGATGAGGTTGCATCCAATGCTCTTTGAATTTAAATTTACCTATGCCATTTGGCACGAGTGATGTAGATCGTTGTTCATGATGCTGACTCTCTCGTCGCTGCCGTTGCTCCTTTGCAATTTCAGCCATTCGTTGTGGAAGGTCAGTAAATTCATCTGCAGGCTACAAGAAAAGAATTGCCTTTAAAAAAATAATTAGACTAAAATTTAATCTAATATCACAGTAACAGACCTCGTATCAGGGGTACTGTAAAACATCAACTTATAAACAGGACAGCATTTGAACAAAAAATGTTGTGCTGGGATATGGCAAGTATCAAATGAAGTGAATCATAAGTAGGGTGGGAGTATTCTATAGATTTCACAACTGGATAGTATTTGCCAATTGTATTACTCAGGGACTAATCCACAGTTGGGTTCAAATATACACTGTCCTATTAATAATTGGAAGAGATGCATTAGTAAACAGTTATTCAGTGGGAGTGAGAAATGTTAAAAAGCATAGTATAAAGACTGATAGTTTCAACAACAGAAAAGGATAATTGATAGTAACTGAGCATACAAAGTTCCAAAGCTAATGTTGCTCACTGAACCATGAGAGAAATACAACTAACAAGCCATTTTCCTAGTGAAGTGCTGAAAGATATATTTTGCTTGGGAACAATGAAGGAACTGAGAATGGTAATTTTTATTAATGTCACTGTACAGATTTAAAATATGGAAGCAGTTATTTTTAGCTACTTGTACTGAATATTTAAGAAAAGCTCTAAAACATTAGCAATATGTGATCCAGGTATTATTTTTACAAAGGCAGGGTGTTGCATACCTCATTCCCCGACCACCTCTTATCTCCACTGTCAACACTGTTGAAGCCAGAGTCCAGTGCTCCATATGGTCGACCTGAGAAATACTCTTCCTGACTGTGAATAGAATAAAGATCAATCACAGGAAGATCTAATTGAAGAAAAAAGATGATGGGGAAAAAATACCTAAAAACACCTGTATTCAATGATGTTTTTCATCACCAATACTGACATTTTACATGATCATAGGTTTTTACAAGTACTTCATTTGTACGTGCTCTAAACCAAGCAACAACATTCTTGGTGACCAAGTGTAGCTTATGGAGCCCGAAGTTGAATTTCATCAGCAGGGTACTACCCACAATATGTAATGATTTGATATTTACCACAAACTGAATTATACTGGACATACAACAGTGCTGGCTAATTGCAAAGATGCCATATTTAGTCCAGAAAGACCCAGTGAAGTAGTAGCAGATCAAGTTCAGCCAATACAGTATTTGCTACACGCAGGATGGTATCTTCTTCAAAGGCAAAGCCAAATGCTGATCAAGTGATTGATTTCATAAATATATCCTTTCAATCTGCAGGCTTCACTACACTTCTGGTGCCTTTATCTCTCCGATTCCAACTGTTACCTCCAAAGCATTCTGATGAGACTCAATGGAAGCTCAAGGAGCACCATCTTATCTTTCACTTTGGCAATTCACAGTTAACTGGACTCAATGTTGGCTATTTTTGTTCATTCCTCCAACCAACAGCTTCACTATCCCCACCTCCTCAACCCCTATTTTTTGTGTAAACTTTGTTGTTTTTAATTTTGATGACTTCTGACAAAAAGTCATTGTAAAACATTATAACACAACTTCTCTTGAAATAAATGCTACTGGTTCATGGAATTATCCCAGCAATTTTTGTTTTAAAACTACAGTGAGTACTGCAGATAATGCTAAAAGAACTCCAAAGGTTAGGTTTTCTATAACCAGTGTGAGAAAATCTAGCAGGTTCTGGTTCAGTATGTGCAAGGCTCCCTTCCAGACTCTCTGCTGTGATCCACCCAGGCAAGCTTAACAGCCAAATAATATTAAAAAATATATATATTCTTGTAACACAAATTTGTAGACCAGCAAGGTCTGTTTAGAGAAATCACTCCGAGTTCAATAATTAAAAGCACACTTGCTCACTTATTTTATGAAAAAACAAGTTCCAAGCATTTAACAAACTTGGTGACATATTCACTTATTCAAGTAGTCGATTGTGCCAATGACTTCTTAATGTTATCGATAACAATTCTGACCAATAGTTTAGTGCCAGAAACAAACAGGGGTACCAGTACTATTCTCTCCAAAATCTTTGAAAAAGTTTATTAAAGTGACAAGTCAAAGTCCATTCCTAATTAAAATCATTTTAAATGTTAGACTCAAAGATGATGAGTTTGACTTCAATGTTCCAGCAGGATATGCATGAGAACTGCAGTTATTTTAACACTGAAATCAGTCTGCCTGGCTCCTTCTTAATTAATGGTCTAATGAGAATTCAGATCAAGGGAAAGGAATGAGATGTGGCAGATAGGCACATAACAGCAGATGTCAGATAGCAGCTCAGCTGGCTTTAACATAACATAACAGACAAATTATTGTACTGTTACTAAGAGCCAACTTGTCCAGACATCATCTCTATTCCTGTTGGTTGCTACACTTTGTTGTTAAATAAAAATCTCCAATTTGTTGTGGCAATGCAACGATAGTACTTTGAGGTAAATTTAATGACTGACTGAATTTAATATCTAATTTTTTTTTTGTTGCTCTCCCCCTTCCAACACCCACAAGGACGCATAAAAACCCTCTCACCTATACTGTGCATTACCCTACTGCGTTCATCAAGGCATGCATCTTATGCAAGTCCATCCTGTTTTCGAAAAGCTATTCATTGAAGCATTTCAAAATGCTTTAATGAACAGTGATCAGATTTATTTTTTTCCACATGGGCATCATCACTGGAAAGATCAGTATATAATGCCCACTCCTAATTACCTTTAGGGTGGTGATGGTGAGCTGTTCAGAAATTATTAACATAATGTTGGTATTGACATAATCACCCCATTCACACAATAGGGTAGGGGATTCAGGATTTAGACCCAGCAAGAATGAAGGAATTGTGATGAAAAAAACATGGTGCAAGACTTATAGGAAAACCTGCAGGTGGTATTCCAATGATTCTGTTGCCCTTGATTGTAGAAGTCACAGAAATGCAGAATAGCAATGAATTTTAATGATATACCTTCTGCAGCTATGGTTCATTTGTGCTGGAGGGAGTGCGCGCTTATAAGGGTGGATTGGGTGCCATTCAAGTGAACAACTTTATCTTGGATGATGTCAAACTTCTTAAGTTCTTGGAGCTGCATTCATCCAGGCCAGTGGAGAGCATCTCATCACATGCCTGATTTGTGCTTTGTTGATAGCGAAATGGAGTTTGACATCAAAAAGTCTCTTGCTGCAGGATACCCAGCCTCTGACCTGCTTTTGTAGCCATAGTATTTATGTGGCAAGTGCAGTTAAATTTCTAATGAATCCTGACCTTCCAATACGTTGAGAGTAGGGGACTCAGTAGTATTGTCAAGGGTTGGTGATTAAACTCCTATTAGAGAAGTGTCAATGCAGGTATGTGAACCAGCTCGACTTTCCCCTCTTTACAATGGTACATCGAAGCCAAGTACAGCAGCGTTAGAAGAGTCATAGATTTATACAGCATGGAAACAGGCCCTTCGGTCCAACTCATCCAAGTTGCCTGCCTGTGCTAGTCCCATTTGCCTGCAGTTGGTCCACATCCCTCTAAACCTTTCCTATCCATGTATCTGTCCAAATGTCTTTTAAAAGTAAAATATAGTTATTAAGGAAATCTAACTATCTTTTAACTGTTGTAACAACAGTTAAAATTTCCTTAATAACTCTAACATGCCTCTACAATTTCCTCTGGCAGCTCATTCCTTACACCCAGCAGCCTGTGTGAAAAAGTTGCTTTTCAGGTCCCCTTTAAATCTATCCCCTCTCAGCTTAAACCTATGCCCTCTAGTTTTATACTCCCTTACCTTGGGACAAAGACTGTAACCAAAACACATGAGCAACAGCTGCAAACAAAGTGGCACAAGTCCAATGGGGTATCCAGAAATTAGTTGTTAACCATGGTTCAGCAGCATTAGAGCTATCAGGGTATACCAATATTCTCTCCAATGATATACTTGCCATAAAGCAATTGCAGCAAAGTTCATTAGGCTGGTTCCAGGGATGGCAGGTTTGTCATATGAGGAGTGATTGTGTAGACAAGGCCTGCATTCTCCAGAGTTTAGAAGAATGACAGGAGACCTCCGAAACTTACAGAATTCTAATAGGGCTCAACAGGCTGAATGCAGGAAGGACAGCTCAAGAGCTGAGCAACAAGAGTCTCAGAATAAAAGGGTCAGTTGGGACTGAGATGACGAAAATTTTCTTCATGAGGAGGCCAGTGATTCTTTGGAATTTTGTACCCCAGAGGGCTATGGAGATACAGATATATTTCTAGACTTTGGATATTAAGAAAATCAAGGTATCTGATGAGAGTGCAGGAAAATGATATTGAGATGGAAGATCTGCCATGATCTTGATGAATGGTGGAGCAGCCCAAGCGGTCAAATTGCCTACTTTTGCTCCTAATTCTTATGTCCTTATACAGAGAAAGATCAGATATGTGTGGAGAATAGTCGGTCTTAATATTCCGTGATCATGTGCAGTAGCTACCAACTTAATTGCCCACTGCATAAAAGCAACACAATTTGTCATTTTCATCACCTTCCTTTTTGCGACACCCTCTAAACATTCAAATTTTCTCCTCATCAAACAAAATACGATATCTGTTAACTCAGCCCACTGGACATTAAACTATTCATTTATTATTAATAAAAAAGTTTCAAAATCTGCCACAAAGCTTGAAGATGCAAGATTAATGCCAAAACCCAATCCCAGTTATTAAGAATAATACCGAATTACAAACAACATATTCCTAATGGGTTCAAACTGTTTAGTATCTTAACTAATACATTTTAGATTCTTGGTAAATTTTGCAAGAATAAATCAGCAAAGTTGGTTATGTAGATAAACATTTGAAATTGATTGCAGTTTTTAAACCACATTAACCTTTGGCACTGTCCTCCACAATCACCACTCAAAATCTTCCCAGTTAGGAAAAAGTGAATGTGAAAAATCCATACTGAGATATAGTCCAGCCTCACAAATGTTTCTTTATTTACCATGAGTTGAACCCAACTGGCCTTGTTCTGTCATATTCTGGCAGGTCCGGAACACTCTTACATGCTTCAATATTAAGGTATTTGAATATATGGATTTTCCCCTTTATACATATCTGGAAGAAAAGCATACATGCTCAATTCAGTATCTAATACTATGATGAAAATGAAGTGTGATAACAATGACATGATACTTTATGAATTAAGATAAATGTTAGCTACATAATTAATAAATCACAAAATTGTTAAGAAAAACACTAAAAGAGTAACAAATAAAAAGTACATTCAAAATTCATGAGTCATAAAAATTGCTCTAATTTCTACATAGGAATTTCTTCTGGTAGAGGGTGATGCATCTCTGAAATTCTCTGCCCCGGCGGGTGGCGGAAGCTGGATCAATAGAAGTATTTAAAGTGGAAGTGGATAAATATTTGATAGATTGAGGAATAGAAGGGTATGGAGAAATGGCACAGAAGAGGAATTGAGGCTGGCATGATCATATTAAATGGTGGGGCAGGCTTGAAGGGCCTGATGGCTACTCCCACTCCCATTTCTTATGTTCTCACGTGTCAAATGAAAAGGAAGAATTCCAAAACTGTTGAAACTCTAACAAGAACAGAGATCACGAAAAACGTACAAGGAGCTGATGAATCAACTTCCTTAAGACCAAATATTAAAAGAGTAGCAGATATTTTAGTAACTCAATAAAGAGAGATAAAGGAAAGGGTTAAATAAGAAAAGTGGGAAGAGAACCTTGCCTTAGGTAGTTGCTCAGGATCAAGGATGATTTGCTTTCACTCTTGTTTTGTGTGTTTTGAGGTGGCTAATGAGGCTAATGTAGGAGAGCAACAACAGAATTTTCCACAGATAGAGAGTCAGGAGGGGCAGGGGATTATTGATAGAGAAGGCGAGTGGGTGCTTTATGCTGCATGGACCAAGAGCAAAAGAAAAAAAAACTGCTTTTAATGACCATCTTTTATGATCTCAATGTTTTGAAGCAAATTACAGCCACAGCACAGGACAGACTGTTCAGCCATGATGTTGCACCGAACTAATTAAACTAATGACTCTTAATTAATCTAATTCCTCTTTCCTACACATTGACCATATCCCTCCCTTCTCTGCATATTCACGTGGCTATCTTAGAGTCTCTTAAATGCTCCTTGCTATCTGCCTCTACCACCACCCCTAGCAGTGCATTCCAGGTCCCCACCATTCTCTGTTTAAAGAAAAACTTGCCTCGCAGTTTCTGCAATTCCTCGAGAAACAAAAGGACTGGAATCTAGATGAAAAACACGATGATGCTGGAGGAACTCAACAGACTAGGCAGCATCCGTGATGAAAAGCAGGCAGTCAATGTTTCGGGTCAGGACCCTTCTTCAGGACTGAAGATAGGAAAAGGGGAAGCCCAATAGAAAGGAGCCCTATATTAGATACTGAATTAATGAGAAGATTATGGAGGGGAATAAAGCACTTCCACTGGAAGAAGATCACAGACTGAGCAGCCTGTTAATTTGGGGGGTGGCGGGGGAGGAGGTGGTGGTGGGTGGCAGGTAGAAGGATAGAGTTGGGTCCTGAGTGTGAAGGTATCTTTTTTCTTCTCAGAGTGAAGTGCAGTAGCAGGGTGTTTTGTGTGACTCTAAAAATTCAACTGGGTACTTCTGAGTCACCCTTGCACCCCTTGTCCATCCACGACAGACAGTTGATACAATTCCTTGTGCTCTTAGAGCACTGCAGAAGAATTGGGACCATGTTGACCTGGGAGTGCCCAGGTTCAGATATTCTTGAGACAGTACATCTGTACACCCACCAGATAGAGCAATACAGCACGGATACAGGCCTTTCAGCCCAACGATTCCATGCCGACCATGGTACTCACTCAGCTAGTCCCAATTTCCTCCATTTGGCCCAGACTGCTCCAAGCCAAGGTGAATCCAAAACTAGGGGGCATAAGTTTAGGGTGAGAGGGATAAGATTTAAAAGGGACCTGAGCGGCAACTTTTTCATGCAGAGGTTGGTGAGTATGTGGCATGAGCTGCCAGAGGAAATAGTTGAGGCAGGTACAGTAGTATCATTTAAGAAGCACTTGAATAGGTACATGGAGGGGCGGGGCCTGAAGGGATCTGGGCTGAACTACATTTCGCTCTGAGAGTTGCATAAATTTGCAAAGTATTGTGCAATGGATTTTTAGACAACAATATGTGAAATGACATGTAAACTACTGAAAACAAAGCACGTAACTATGAAACACAGGAAGAGGAATAGTCCAGTTAGTCCTTTGCAGTTGTTCCACCATTTAATGAGACTGTGCCTAATCTGTGACTTCTAACACATCTTTCAATATTTTTGGTTCACAAAAAATTATTTCAGATTTAAAATTAAAAATTGATTAATAAGCTATTGTTTTAGAAGGAAATGTCCAAACTCTACCATCATGTGCTCCCTAACTTCCTTCCCAAGGAAGGAATCCCCCCACCCCCCGAAGTTTAGATTCAAATAACTAAGGGAAGTAGCTTGCTCTATTCTTCTCTAAACTCCCTTACTAATCTTCAAAGCTTTCATCAAATTATTTCATACATTCCAAAAAATTTAGAATATCATCTAGCTTCTATAATCCATCTTCTTAAGAACCCAGGCAAAATACTTGTCAATACTGTAAATAGCCATGCAGGCTAGGCAGCAATTTTAGCTTAATGACGTTTCACCTCTTAAAGGGTTCTGATTCATGATCATGTATGCAGTACTATGAATCATTCTAGTGAATCAACATTGTAATCCTCCGTAAAGCCAATAAATAGTTTCTAATAAGTGATGCTCAGAACTGATCACATTATTGCAGGTGTAATCTAACTAGAGTTTTGTACAGCTGTATGACCTCAAACCATGCATTACAATCCTTTGGATATCTGGACCTTTGATTATTTCCTGTGATATTTAATAATCTACTAAATGTGTGTCAAGAAGATTTAAATACAGGAGCAAGTTTTACTGTGGTTGCATAGGGTTGTGGTGAAATTGCATCTGGGGCAATGCACAGCGTTTTGGCCTCCTTCTCCAAGAATATGCTTGTCATAGATGGAGTGCAGCAAGGGTTTACTAAGTTGGTTCCAGGAATGGCAGGTTTCCTATACAAGGAGAGATCGAATGGACTAGGCCTGTATTCTACAATTAAGTCCTTTGTTATAGTTCTGCCTGTTTTGTTATTTAATAACATATATAATTTTATACTTCCATCTACAAAGCTTATAATATTGCCTACTTTTGCAACATCGAACCTGGCACTCCATCCCATCATTTAAGTCACTAATATAGTTAGTAGTGAAGACAGCACAGATCCTGTCAAAATACCTGACTATTATTCCTATTCTCAATTTCCTGCTGCTGAGCCAATCTCCTAATTACATTAACAATTTACTTTTAATTAATTGTGGTTCAATTTTAGCTTAATGTTTCTTTGAGAGGCAATATTAAATACCTTCTGGAAGTACAGCCAAATAATATGTCCTTTTGAAAACAATGAAAGTGAATATTTTCAAGGCATTCAGTCACTGCATGCTTAATTACCTTGTAACGAGTTTTCATTAATGAGGTAAGAGAGACAATGTGGACCGAAGGGCCTGTATTGTGCTGTATTGTTCTATGGTTCTATAATAACTTACAGTTTTAGGATGGGACATCATGTGCCCAAAGCCGCAAAAAGGACTCTCAATAATTATGAACTTTGAATGAAATACCAATCATGACCACCAGCAACACAACTATTTAAAGCAAATTAGTTAGTGACAACTGAAATACATAAATTAAAAATTAAAAAGAATCAAGTCACCTATCTGTAGCACGTACCTGTGCTGGAGGAGACTGCAAGGGATTATTATCTAATATAATTGTTTGAAGATGCCGCAAATTTCTATAGCAGACTGGAATTGCTGTAACCTTATTGCAGGAGATATCTAATCGCACGAGTGGTAAATCTGCAAGTTCTAATAAAATAATGAACACTCAATTAGTTTAAAAGACAAGATGCTCTTTAAGTCTAACCCTCCATTTAGTGTGATTCTGAAAATGAAAATTAGGTGATCAATGAATGTATTTCGGAAACTCATATTCTTGTACATTGTATTCATCTGTAACAATTGATAGTGAATAATATTTATAATTCGATACATTCAATACATATTTCATTAAACTGATTCCAAAAGATTTCATAAGAGTAAAAATTAAAATTCTTTAATGAATACTATTTAATTTTGAGCGATTTCATTCAAATGATCTGAATTAAAAATTTTCATAGTATAATTCCTTTTGTCCTACATTATTCACTTAGTTAAGTGAACCAATGTCAGCATCCTATCCCAGGTGAGCGTCCCCAATGTTCTAATTACAATCCATTGGCTCTGCTGGATAGGCCAGCTTTTATTTAAAAAGATATATACACTAAATTCCTGAAGCAGGCACTCTATTCCCAACTCTATGAAAGGAAGACATTACCAAGTGAATAGAGGAAAAGGTTCAAGAATATTCTCAAGGCCTCCTTAAAAAAAAAGCAACATCCCCAGGAAATAAACTCTAGGAATCCCTGGCTCATAACCCTTCAAAGTGGAAAAGGTACTAAGGACCTCATGTCCACATGTCAGGAGCACTTTGTATCCTAGCATTAATGGCAAAAGCAGTTGCCTCCCACCTGCTTGCCCTATCTTTGTTGAATTTTGAGAGCCACATCGATCTCATCTCAGAACCCATAGAACTAGAATGGAAGCAGGTCATCCTGGATCCTGAGAGAGTGCCTAAGAAAGTGATGATGTGCCCAGTGACTTCCATGAACAAATATTGTAGATCATACACAGGAAGGTCTGAGATCGAACTTACGGATGTGTAGTTTTCACACATGAAGCAGTTAAACATTCATAACATGCATAAAAGTAGAATGCATAAAAATACTATAAAGTAGAACTTCCAACCCCTTGTCTACAATGCCAAATGTGCGCCATTAATGTTGTGAACATAAACCAACTTTGTTTTCGTTTTGTCCTGGATGTGTTTTACAAATCTATTTTTCACTTATGATTTAGCAGCTAAGAAAATTATAAAATGCAAAACATCTAATGCTACATTCGCCAAAAATTGTTTATGCCACAGCTTCATTTCCCTATACGTCTTTAATCCACATCACATCCCTATTCAAAGCCATTTTTTGAATTAAAGAAAGTAGCTTCATCTTGAGAAAATGGCAATGAACAAAATCTGGATACTAAGACAAGTATCTTGTGTTTACCCGAATCAGCAACACAATTGCCTCAGAGGAAGGTTGGCAATTTTTAAAAAACTGATTCTCTTTCATAATTTGTGCACTGCTGGCAAGGTCAGCATTTATATTGCCTATCCTGAACTGCTTTTGAATCAAGTGGCCTGCTAGGCCACTTCAGAGAACATTGAAGAGTCAACCACATTACAAAGAAATCATGGCAGATGTACTGAAGGACATTAATACATCAGCTATGTTTTATCACAATCCAATAGTTTTGTCGTTCTACTAATGGCTAATTTTTCTTCTCAATTATTAATCTGGCGCTATGGAATCTTTGATCTATTAGACCAGTAACTTCAACACCATGTCACCAGTGTACCCAAAAGCACGTAGAGCAACGTAATCATGGATTAGAATGGAGGAACATTCCTCGCAGACTGAGCAAATTTAGTTTGTCTTTCCCTTGATGAACATGACTTATAAATGCTTGATAATGATATCAGCCATCACAAGAGAAAGCACCACTTCCTGTCACTGATCAACGGAGAATCATTTACTCAAGTTAAAAGAAAACAATCTTTACTTCAGAAGGAAACATATGGAAATGGTTCATAATAATTTAAGAAGTGTAAATTTAAGTATTACATTTAGTTATGTTTTGTACATTATTTCATAATAAAGAAGAGTTTTCTATGTTAATTGCATCATACAGTAAAACTTCAATAGCCCAGTAACTTCTCAGGACTTCGGTGGGGCTAGATTGACAAATTTTCCAGACTCTTGGATGTTAATACCACAACATATTTTTATACGTTTCTTTAAGATGTTACATAGTATTATAATAAATTTCCCAATAAACTAGGTAGGTTTAAAGGAGCACTGGAAACAGGACCATAGTCAGTTGAAAGAGTGCAGGGATGGGGGCCCTGGCAAGTTGGGAGCATGGGAAGCAGGGCCCTGGCAAGTCAGAAAGGGTATGCAAACCAGGGCCCCAATGAGTCAGAAGGGAACATGGGATCAGGGGCTTTAATAAATTGGAAGAGAGTGCAGGAACCAGGGCTCCATTGAGTCATAAGGGAGCACAGCAACTGGGGCCCTGGTGAACAGAAGGGAATGTGGCAAACACTACCTGGTGAGCCTGATGCTGAACTATAGGGATTTCCAAATGGTCGATAGAGAAGTATCAGAGTTTTACCATATTTTACTTATCTTTTCCTGGTATGGTCCCAATGTATTCTTTATATAGGAACCTCACTGTACAATGAAACATGCTCTATTACCCGAAAACTATAAGCTAATTATCCTTCCTAAATTACAAAATACACGAGCAGGATATTTCTTCATTCTTCAAATGAAATCTAAAAACTTAAAGTCCATCAAAGAATGGTTTTGGTCCTATAAAAACAGAAGAAATGCTGGAAATATTTAGTGGGCCAGGCAGCATCTCTGCTCATAGAAAGTTAAAATTTCAACTTGATGACTGATTTCCAATTGATTTTAATGCATTGTGAACTGAATCCCTTAAATATGAAACAAACAGCATAGATTTAAAAACTATAACTTCCAGTTTAATAGCTTCCATAATAGAATTTATCATACAGTAATTGTTAACAAAGTGAAACAGGTATTTCTGTGAATTCTTACAAAAGATTTTCCACTCAAAGTAACAGAGATTGGTAAGGGAATTGGGTTAATTTTCTCTTGTGATGGCTCATAACAGGTGAAAATGCAACATTAAAGGTTATCACAGAGATTTCATTAACGTTGCTCATAAAAGTAAATATATATAACATATATTACATGAATAGTTAGCGAGTTCTCCAAGTAGCTACACGAACCAAACATGTTCAGCAACACAACAAAAACTAATCCATACAGTTTTCAAAAAAGATTTTTTTTAAAATTAAGAATCCTGCCTAATTTGTTACCATCCAATCCACTGGCCAACTACACCTCACAGTAGTGCCTAGATCAGCTACTACAGAACAAAGCAGGTTCTGTGCCTGGGCCATTCATGCCTCAATATGAGAACACAATAATTCTGCCACTGGGGAACCATTGTGTATTGTTTTCTTTACGTCAATAGAATGCATTAAGTTAGTACAACATACTAACTTGAAAATATTTGCAGACTTTTCTGTTAATGGGAAACAAGGAAAGGCATAAATCTTAAGGTATACTACAAAAAAAAAACTAACCTTCTGGTAGAGTTACCAAGTGATTTCTCCTCAAGTTTAGGTCTCTTAAAATCTCCAAATTTCCCACCTGTGGTGGTAATGTACGTATCTCATTACAGCTGACGTCCTGCAGATTTTGTTAGAAGAAACAAAGAAATTAATTAAATAGATCTACTCAACTGACTGATTCCGATCCCTTAAGATCAACTTCTACATTCTCATATGAAGCACCATGTTGGAACAAAGCCCTATAAACAAACTAATCCTCCATTAACTGTTTGAAGGATTTAGCTGTCCTGGACCCATATTTACAACCCCTTCATACTAACCCAGAATTAGTTGTACAAGATTAAAAATTAATTCCCATGTTTCATAATGTTTCAGGGAAAAGGAGACATGGTTCAACATTTTAGAGAGAAACTTCATATTTAAATATGAGGATTCTACATGTTCTGGAATTCATATACTTTTTAAAAAAAAATTCTATTATCACAGATAACTGTCACCTAAAGAACATCACTATCAGAGAATAACCCATTTAAGTAAAAGACATGTTCTCTGATTTTTGCTACCCTCATGAAATACAGGTTGCAAATCTTCAAAGTAGCCAATAGCTGTTGCAACACAAAAAAATATGGAGGAATTCAGTGGGTCAGGCAACATCTATGGAGGGAAATGGACAGTCGATGTTTCGGGTCAAAACCCATCATCTGGACTGGAAAGAAAGAAGGGAGAAAGCCAGTATAAAAAGGTGGAGGTAGTGGGCGGGGCAAGAGCTGGCAGGTGATAGGTGGATCCAGGTGAGGAGCTGATAAGCAGATGAGGGCAGGAATGATGTCAGAAGCTGGGAAGTGATAGGTGGAAGTGACAATGAGCTGAGGATACTGGAAGCTGATAGGAGAGGATGGTGGGGCATGGAATAAAGGGAGGGAGATGGGAAGGGGAACCAGTGGAAGGAGTGTATGGGTGATGGGCAGATGGAGAGGAAAGAGATAGGGTGATGGAGGCCAGTTGGATTAGGAGGAGAGAGAAAAAAAAAAGAAAAATAGGGGTAAGGGAACAGAGGGGGAGTGATTACTGGAAGTTGGAGAATCCGACGCTCATGCCGCCAGGTTGGAGACTGCCCAGGCAGAAAAGGTTTTGTTCCTCTAATTTTCATTTGGCCAAGACCTGGCAGTGGAGGAGGCCATGGATGGGCAATGGGAAGTGGGATTGAAATAGTTGTCCACCAGGAGATCCTGGATGGCACACGGATGGAGCGGAGGTGCTCGACGAAGCTTATGTAGAGAAGGCTGCACCGGAAGCACCAGAGGCAATAAATAACACCAATGGATTCACATGTGAAAGACTGCCTCACCTGGAAGGGCTGTTTAGGGCCCTGGATGCTGGGAGGAAGGAGGTGTAGGAGCAGGTGTAACACTTTGTGCAGTTACAATGCTGAGTGTCTGGGGAGTGGGGGGAGGAAGGGACGAGTGGACAAGGGAGTTGTGGAGAGAATGATCCCTGCTGAAAGTGAAGGGGAGGGAAAGATGTGCCTGGTGGTGGGATCCTGTTGTAGGTGGCAGAAATTGTGAAGAATTATATAGGCTGATGGGGTGGGTAGGTAAGGACTTGGGGAACTCGATCCCTGTTGTGTCTAGGAAGGGATCAGGTGAGGACAGACGTGCAGGAAATATAGGAGAGGCAGGTGAGGGTGCTGTCAATAGAAGTGAGGGGGGAAGTGGTGGAGAACCCCATTTTCTGAAAAAGGAGGACATCTCAGATGTCCCGGAGTGGAAGGCCTTATCATGAGAACAGATGCAGCAGAGAGAGAGGAATGGAGAAAAGGGAATGGTATCCTTGCAAGTGACAGGGTGGGAGGAGGTATAGTTGAGGTAGCTGTAGGAGTCAGTGGGTTTGTAGTAGATGTCGGTGGATGATCTGTCTCCTGAGGTGGAGATAGAGAGACCAAAAAGAGAGGAAAGAAAGGTGTTGAAGATGGACCATGTGAATTTGAGGGTGGGCTGGAAGATGGAAGCTAAGTTGATGAAATTGAGGAGCTCTGCATGGGTGCAGGAGGCAGCACCAACACAGTCATCAGAGTTGGGGAGCTGTGCCAGGGTAAGTTTAGAATGGATTCTACATAGGTGAGACTGAAAAGCAGATTGGGGGACTGCTTTGTCAAGCATCTCCGCTCCAGCCACTGTGCCAGCCGGGATATCCCGTGACCAGCCATTTCAATTCCACTTCATATTCCCACACTGACTGTTCATGGCCACCTCCACTGCCAGGTCACAGCCAAACAAAGATTAGAGGAACAATGCCTCATATTCCACTTGGACAGTCTCCAACCTGGCAGCATGAGCACTGAATTCTCAAACTTCCAGTAACCGCTTCCCCTGTCCCTTTCCCCCTATTTTCCTCTCTCCTTCTGATCCAACTGGCCCCATCACCCTATGTCTTTCCTCTCCCCCACCCTCTAAATCTGCCTATTACCCACTCATTCCTTCCCCTCCCCACCTCCCTCTCTTTATTCTATGCACCACCGTCCCCTCCTATCAGAATCGATCATCTTTAGCCCGTTGTCACTTCCAGCTATCACCTCCCAGCTTCTGTATCATTCCAGCCCTCATCTATCTCCTGCCAGCTCCTGCTCCACCCCTTCCCTCCACCTTTTATACTGGCTATCTCCCCTCTTCCTTTCCAGTCCTGAAAGGTCTTGACCTAAAATGTCAACTGTCCATTTCCCTCCATAGATGCTGCCTGACCCGCTGAGTTTCTCCAGCATTTTCTGTGGTGCTCCAATTCTAGCATCTGCAATCTCTTGTATAGCCAATAGCTGTTAATGAGATGCACATTTTTCTAGTGTTGCAATTTCCAAAACCTCCACTGCTATTTTAAGACCCATGACTTCACATGTAATTAATGTGTACGAAGCACCAATACAATCCATTGTACCTGTGCTTTGAAGAACTATCAAATTACCCACACTCTCCTGCTATTTCCTTTTGCTCTGCAACTCCAATCGCATCCATTTCCATCTTTTGAGTCCACCTATTGAAGTGCATGATCTCACATTATAAAGTACTTTGGTAGGAGGAATCAAAAGGCAGACTGTTACATAAATCTTGTCTTTTCATAAGTTTTAATTTTTAAATAGTTTGTAAATCCAAGTGCATTTTTTTTGTAGTCAGCTGTTTGTTCCGGTTTCTCACTTAATGACATTATACAAGCTGATAATAAGGAATCTGCAAAAGGCAAGTATATACTTACCACAAAAATGGCAAAAAATGGACTGGTTACCACAAAGATTAAGTTCTATTCCAATAAGTTACCACATAGGTTTCTTCCTCTACAATTTATCAGTTTTTGTCAGTTGCCTCTGGTTACCGATACCTCTGTCACACAGATTCTCCATACTTACTCAATTAAAATCTTCCATGATTCAGCACACTTAATACAAAATCTTATCAATCTTCTCTTTTCCAAGAACAACCCTAATTTCTCTGGTCGCTGGCATCTTTCTGCTAAATTTCTTCTCTACTGTCTATAAAAGCTGGGCATTATGTGTAGCGTCCAAATAATTAGGTACAGTATCCCATGTGGGGATTAATAACACTTTAATTCACTAAACTCTCCTTGAATTTCTACTCTTAACCTATATTTTTATTGTCAAGGATCTCATTTGCCTATTTAACAGGTTTCTTAAATGGTCCTGCCACCTTCAAATAACCAGCATGTTCCTACATCCTCTTTAATATTCTACCAATTAGAATAGTTTTACAGTTCCATATTAAGTCGCATTTTCCATATGCCTGGCCACTTGATCAGTCTGTTCCAGTGTTTACTACAATTCTAGGAGGCTCACTTGCAATACAGTACTGAAAAGCCCAGACAACTCATTGCTGCTTGTGCTAAAATTTTTTGAAAGGACACATCAGACAATGATTTCTTTATTAAAATAAATGTGTCTTTGTCTCAAGAATAAATGCGAATCCCAAAACAGTTTCTAAAAAGGGAGTCATTGCTGAACATTTTAAGAAAAACTTCACATTTAAGTTCAAGGATTGGATCTGTTTTGGAATGCATGTAGATAATTTTTAAAGATTTCTATTCTCACAAACACATAGGACATACATATCTAGCATTTCCCACTTTTGTTATTGTACAATCATATCTATTTATAATTGAAGTACAAAATTGGTGTCACGTTACTTCAAGCAACTCTCCCGCTCTGTCGCTGCATTTGAAGTGTTGATGTACTATTGCAGAATGTGTGGAGAAGGTAGTCTAACAGTGTTATTAAGTCAGGAATTTCAGTAACATGGAAGAAACAATCATATTTGTCCAAGTTCAGATGGTGTGTGAGTAGAGGAGAATTTGGAAGAGTACTTCTATCTGCCTAATCCTTATTAAGGGAGTTGGGAGGATTTGTAGGTTAGCAAGATGCTTCAAAGAAGCCTTGGCATGTTGCTAAAATTCATGTAAATGGTACAGAGTTCAGTCATGGTTCACTGGTGGGAAAAGGAAAGGCAGCTACAAAAATATATTGATAGGTTAAATGAGTGGGCAAAGAATGATAATGGAGAAAAATGTGAAATTGTGCATTTTGGCAATAAAAATTGAAAAAAAGCATATACCTAAATGGTCAGAAACTGCAGAGCTCTGAGAAGCAGCAGGATCTGGGTGTCCTACTGCATAATTCACAAAAGGCTAGCTTGACACAGCAAATAATTAGGAAAGCTAATAGAATGAAACTGATTATTGCTAGGGTAATGGAATACAAAAGTAGGGAAGTTATGTTTCACATACAAGGTAAAGGCAAGATCACACCTGGAGAATTGACTACAGTATCCGCCCCCTTATTTAAGGAATGATGTTAATGCATTGCAAGCAGCTCAGAGACTAATATCCAGAATGAGCAGATCGTCTTGAGGAAAGGTTGGACGTACTAGAACAGTATCCACTGTTTAGAAAACTGAGAGGCAATTTGATTGAAACACATAAAACAAGGTGACACGGTGGGTGTGGAGAGGAGGTTTCCTCTTGTGGGATAATCGAGAACTAGACAATTACTTTTTAAAAATCAGGAGTTGCCAATCTTGAATCTTCAGAACTGCCTTCATCGAGTGACTGCACAGCCAAGTCTTTGAATATATTTACAGAACATGTGGATGTACATATGATTAGCTAGGAGGTGAAAAGTTACTGCTGGTAGACAAGAACGTGGAATTGAAGTTACAATCAAGTCAGCTACGATCTTAATGGGGGCAAGTCTTCCTCCTATGTTAAGGTGGAACTTGGGAGTGCTAATAAAGCAGGTTATTCTGTCTTGGATTGGATTAAACTTTGAGTGTTGCTGGAGCTGAACTCATCCAGGCAAGTGGAGAGTATTCCATTAAACTCCTAACTTGTGCCGTGTAAATGGTGGAAAAGCTATGAGGAAATCGGGAGTAAAGTCACACTGCAGAACTCTCAGCCTCTGACTTGCTTTTGGGCTGCAATATTAATGTTATTCATGCATGTGTAATTGATTCATACATTTTGATAAGGTGAACAGGACTATCCACATTATCTGAAATGTCTATATTAGATAGACCAAAAAGTGCCCAATGGATCACCGAGGTCATTTCTGGACCTGAAGTGACAGGCTGTCTTCTTCAAGATGACTCAATGCATTTTATGCCACTCAAGACAAGTTCCACATTTACATCATACACTTTGCACTATTAGCAAAGGTTAACTGCCCGAAACCTACTTTCAAATAAGATATCTTTATTAGTCACATGTACGTTGAAACACAGTGAAAGTGATCTTTTGCGTAGAATGTTCTGGGGGGAGTCCGCAAGTGTTGCCACGCTTCCGGCGCCAACGTAGCATGCCCACAACTTCCTAACCCATACGTCTTTGGAAAGTGGGAGGAAACCCACGCAGACAGGGGGAGAACATACAAAATCCTTACAGACAGTGGCTGGAATTGAACCCGGGTCGCTGGTGCTGTAAAGCGTTACGCTAACCGCTACACTACCGTGCCTGCCCATGGTATAAGCACACCCACAACTCTCAAATGTGTAGCCAGAATTAAATTCTATGTCAATTCCTATGAAAGCTGCTCCCTGATCACCAGCTACATAATAGCACAAGTGCACATTACAGCTTAGGGTATTAGTTACATAAAAATCCACAGTTTTAGTCTTTTAAGAAAACTGAACATGGCTCTCCCGATGTATCATCTAGCATGGCGCAAGCCATGAAACCAAAGGCTTTCATATTTGATTCACAGTAGGCTAATTAATCTGAACTGCAGAAATAGCAATTACCACTGTTCCCAATTTAGAGATTGGAAGAAGAAAAAAAATGGAAACCACAAATAGTTGTAAAATTATGTGGAAAGAGTAAAATGTGAAAAAGTTAAGTGATTCAGACACTCATTTAATTTTTGGATGAACCAGTTTGTAGCTTCAGAATATGTCCAAAAGGATGCTGAATTCCTGAGAATTCAACATTTTTTTGGACATACTCTGAAGTTACAAAACTAGTTTTTTTTTGGCTGTGCAGTTTAAAGGACACCAGAAAAAAAAGGGACTGTTGAGAACAAATCAACAAAGATGGGATTCAAGGGAAAACCTGAATGGGATAAAAACTTACAAAATCTTACTATAAACAAATAATAGAACAAGAAAAGCAGGAAACAGATCCAATGGCATCCCCAAGACTGTAAAAACACCACTGGAAAATAAGACACCCTCCATACATGTATTCCCTTAAAATAGATAGGGCATCTTTCAATGAAGTCAAATGCTCAGACAGAATATTGAACCATGCCAGAATAAAAAGGTAAAATCCAAAAATGTGGGTTTCAAATAGAACCAAAACATGGAGAAGTGGGAATGGGAAGAGTGTTGAATGAAATGAGCCATACTGTGATGAAAAAAAGATATTGTACACCTTTTCACCCTCATCTGCAAATCTATTTTACCTGATTTTGACTCCATGGATACAATAATTTAAACAGAAAACCTTGGAAACATTCAGGTGGCGAGACAGCATCAGTGGAAAGATACTTCATCAGAGCTGCAAGATGGTAGAGATATAGTACTTATGAAAATACACAGATATGGAAGGGGTAAAGACAGAGTTTAATAATTTTAGATTTTAGTATCAATCCCACTTTCTCTCAGACAGCAAGTGCTACTCAAGAAGAATGGAAGCAGAAGACCAACTGGGATCAAAAAGGGAGACCAAAATTGTATACACCGTTCCAGATACGCCTTCCCCAAGGCCCGGTAAAGTTCTCTTGCTACAATTAAATTCTTTAAAAAAAAAACCCACTCCCTTAATAAACAACAAGGGGTAATAGAGAACAATTAGGGGTAATAGACTATATACCTTTTAAATTTCATGCTGTACCTATTAACTTTATGATTCACAGGAAAGGACATATGGAACATACAAATTCCTCTGAATGACAACCATATGGACCAGAATGTACCAATGGGCCTTTTTTTTTCCTGTATCTTGGTATATCCAACAACGTATGGTACTTACAAGTTCTGTTAATTGCCGTAGTAATCCCACCTCCTCTGGCAATGACATCAATTTGTTGTTACTTGCAATTAGAACTTTTAAAGGGAGATTACAGATGTGCCCAGGTAATGTTGTGAGTTGGTTGCGACTGTAGAAAGACAAAAAAAAAATCACTGGAGTATAACTGGAAAGGCAAAGAGAAACAAGACTACTATTCTTGAAAGAGATTCTCTGAATCCTGTCATAGTGAATGACAAACTATTCATGAAATAATATTTCAGCATATAAAAGCAATATCAGGAAAGCAAATTAAAATTTCAACTGGGGATCAATTCAAGATATAACTATCTGCCATTAATGACATTATTTAACTAAGTTCGCAACCAAAGCTATAATCTTTTTTTAAAAAGTTGAAAGTAAAAGATTAGGCTAGAGAACAGCTATTACATTTTTTGGGGTACATTAGATGTTTTTTGGGGTTCACTGTCACTGGTTAATCTATAAACAGATCTTGTGACAGCACAGACAGATCTGGTGATTTTGCTGATCACTTGAATAATTGGTCAGAACCGTCATGAGTTTGACAATTTATAAAACAACAGAGCAGTATGTTAGTATACTTTGAATCAAATTGGTAAAGAAACAGGACAGCCATCAAGCGAAACCTGAGGACTGGAAAGCCAGGATGCCAATCAAGTATTCCTCCTCTCAACTTTGTCCGAGAACCATAGGAACTGTATTGCGTACTTCCACTGGTGGCTCCATATGAAAACAAATACTGTATTTGATGTGCAAATGTGTCCACATTGTTGAGCATCCTGCATTGTTTCTAAAAGGTCAGTTATATAATTCTGTAAGGTCCTTATCAACATTTTGAAAGTTGTGATGTGGAAGTTAAGCCCTTGTGGAAAACAAATTTAAAGTTCACAATAATATATAAATTAATCCCCAAATTCTCCTATCAAATAATTAAAAACTAAGATTAGAATTAACCTCAAATCTACTGTTCTCTAAATTTAAACAGATAAATCATCTCATTAAACTCATAATAATCAAACTCATTTCCAAATTCCTAGACCTGGGACTCAAAACCTCCCTTTACAACTGGATCCTTGAATTCCTGACCAACACCCAGTAAGGATAGGCAGCAACACCTCCGCCATGATTATCCTCAACACTGATGCCCCACGAGGTTGCGTTCTCAGCCTCCTACTTTACTCCCTATATGCTCATGACTGCGTGGCCAGATTCTGCTTCAACTCCATCTTCAAATTTGCAGATGATAGCACTGTAGTGGGCCGAATCTCAAGTAATGATGAGTTGGAGAACAGGAAGAACGTGACAAGAACTTTTCCCTCAAGGTCAGCAAAACAAAAGAGCTGGTCATTGACTTCAGGAAGGGTGGGGGGGGGGGGTGCAGTGCACACACTTCTGTTTACAGCAGTGGTGCTGAGATCGAGAAGGATGAGAGCTTCAAGTTCCTTGGAGTGAATATCACCAACAGCCTTATAGCCTTTCCTGGTCCAACCACATAGATGCCATGGCCAAGAAAGCCTACCAGCGCCTCTACTTCCTCAGAAATTTGGCATGTCTCTTTCGACCCTCACCAATTTTTATAAATGGACCATAGGAAGCATCCTATCCTGATGCATCACAGCTTAGCATGGCAACTGCTCTGCCCGACACTGTAAGAAACTGCAGAGAGTTCTTGACACAGCTCAGCACAACGTGGAAACCAGCCTCCCCTCCATGGACTCTGTCTATACTTCTCGCCGCCTTGGTAAAGTAGCCAACATAATCAAAGACCCCACCCACCCCAGACATTCTCTTCTTCCCCTTTCCACTGGGCAGTCGATACAAAAGCCTAAAAGCACATACCACCAGGCTGTAACAGCTTTTATTCCACTGTAATAAGACTATTGAATGGAACTCTTGTAAGATAGACTCTTGACCTGACAATCTACCTTGTTATGGTCTTGCACCTTATTGTTTGCCTGTATTGCACTCTCTCTGTAACTCTAATACTTTATTCTGCATTCTGTAATTACTTTCCCATTGTACTACCCAAATGCACGGATGTGATGAAATGATCTGTATGGATGGCATGCAAATCAAAGTTTTTCACCGTACCTTGGTACATGTGACAATAATAAACCAATTCCTCATTTTAAATGGCAGTGGTATCTTTAAGCACAGCATTATAATTTCATACATTTAAAGTGTTAATTCCCAACAGTATTGATTAGAAAATGAAAGGGGTGATCTTCCAAATTATGGATTCTTATTGGTCTCAAGGGATCATGACAGATTTCATCTTCAGGTTGCATGTAGTCCTTTGGAATGGTTATGAATACTGGTATGACCTTTCTCAACTTCTTCAACATAAACAAAGGGCAAATTTCAAGATAAGCTTGAGAGAAATATAGATGCATATCCAGTTCTCTTTAATAGTTTCAACCACCCTGACTATAATGAAGGGCCTGTTCCCATGCTGTACTTTTCTATGTTCTAGTTTTTAAAAAAAATCACATCTGCAGCACTCATTTGACGTCTGGCCAAATTTTTGCATTTTTACTTTCTATAGATTCTGTCATGCATGGTAAGATCTTAATTATTTTATAAATACACCACATGGATTTGGGTCTCTTTCACAATGGAAGCATGGAGGGGATAGTAACCTTCCCTACAAGTCTTTATATGAAACCTCATTCAAGAGAATGAGGTTTATTGCATCTCATCATTGGTATATATAGAAATTTGTTCAGCAGTCTTTTGCCCATAACATATTTTAAAAATGATATGACTGCTGGATAACTCAGATGTTTTGCATTTCAACAAAGCATACCTGATGTTTAAAAAGGTTAATGACTGTAGATTTAAAATGGCTTCCGGAATACTTCGTATACAGTTTTGATAGAGGTTAAGGCTCTCCAATGACACAAAGTAACAAACTTCAGCTGGAATCTCCACTAATCTGTTCTTGGATAGATCTATAAATGTGGAAAATTAAGAACAGAAGTTACTATTAACACAGACAAGAATTGAAGACTAATCAGTGGGTACCAGACTGGAGAAAAGCAGTTAGAGGAATATAATCCAAACATTTTATATAGGTAACAGTTATAAATTATAAATGATCTTAGGTTATGCCGAAAACATTTTTTAAAGCACATTCTCAGGAAATATCCTTTGCAACATCCCCAACATTTGGAAAAACCATACAAGTCAACCAATTCAGTATCTTACTATGTGGTAAGCTCTTCCCAAAGAAACCCCACTTCCCTTCCCCACCTCCTAACCCATGACAATGCTCCCTGCAAATCATTCGAGCTATGATCCTAATCCCTTTTATTCCAGCTCCAACACAATTATTTCTTACTCTATCCAAAAAATATACCTTTTTCATCCCCATTAACTCTAATGTCTCCCTTCTGCAAATGCATGGTCTGCCATATGCAATATTTTCCCCATTCATTACATGTTTTTTATTTATAAAATGTCATTCTTATTTTGCTATCTTGCTCTGTGGTTTGCTCCAGTCATCTCTGCTGGTCTTTTCAGCTTTGTTTTCTTGGTTTAATTTTCTAAATTTCTCCTCACCAGAAACCTATTCCCATATCCCCCATCTTCACAATTACATTTCTAGATGCAGCACATTTGGTTTTAAAGCAATGAGAACACTCATGATTTTGGTACTCTAGTACCACTTTACTTTTTTTTTATATTTCAATTCAATACAGAAATTTATAGTAAATAAATATTCTTCTTTGAAAATATGCATAAACGCATTGCCTTGAAATTCAGACATAGCATTTTTCAGCTCTGTCTCAAAATTAGGTTACGTTGACTGAGATGCTTCTAAGTTGAACTATGCCAAACTAAAACGTCAACCATGTAATTCCAGCTGCAAATAACAACCCTTGTGAAACTCATGTGATTCAGTCACAAACAAGATGACCATATTTCTATGAACGCATTATTCTGAAGAGCCCCCATCTATGGGTGTTCTAGAAAAGAAAATATGAGCGGGCCATCTTCACCTTCAAGCCTGCTCTGCCACTCTTTACCATGGCTGATCTTCTATGTCAGCAACATTTTCCAACTCTATCCCCAATACCTATAATTTCTTTAATGTTCAAAGATCCATTGATCTGTTTTTGTAACACTGCTGCTGAAACGGAATTTCTGAAGCAGGTTGTTGCCTAATCTAGGGAATCCAAAGGAGGTTGAACCCTTTTCATTTAAAAAAAATTCACAGCTGTGGGACTGGAAGCAGCTGTAAAATGGGATTATAATTCTCCAGAAATTTTCCAGTTTTGTAATAAACTTTGAAAATATAGCAGAGTTCAGAAAATAAACATATTCGACAAACATAAGTCAGCATGCTTAAATCAAGAAAGAAAGCAGAAAGAAATGAATAAAACATGAGGAACAAAAAAATAAAAACGCTTTGCATTTGTACAATCTCTTTCATAACCCTCTGGATGTACAATAGTGCTTTACAGACTACAAATGATTTTTGAAATGCAGATACTGTCGTAAATATGGCCACTGACAGGTAACAAGCACACACTATATTCAGTGCATACATACACTATTATCAGAATCTAACTACTGAGAGTTTAAAGTATGCAAATATTATGCATTTCCCAACAGGGGGTTAGAATCTTGTATCCATACACCTGCGCAAACAAATATTTACCGCAACACTTATTACGTACCAATTAAGACATTATTGAAAAAAATTTGATTACAATTGTTCAGTTGAGCAGCCTACTGCTGTGAAATAAGTCATATTGCTTCCAAAATTAGTTCAGTGGTTTATTTTAATAAACAAGTTCTCACACCAAAATAAAAAGATAACACCAATATAACATGCTTGTTGGTCTCCATTACTGCCCAAGTAAAATTGACTAACACTGAACAGATTGCTATTAGAAAACCGTGAATGACATTCTGGAAGGGAAAAAAATGATAATGTAAGATTGGAGATGCATCCAAAACAAAATGGATTCAGAACTATTTTTCCATGCCAAGCTTTCAATGCTTTTTTTTTTGCCTGAGAACTTACCCCTCCCCAAGTTATTAGAGCACAGGTCAATATTCTCCAAGCAATGCATGAAATTATCCCTGCCCATCACTTGCACAAGAGTCCGTCCCTGACCCAAATATAGCCCCATCTGCTCATACACCCTCCTCCGATCATCTGCCTGAACCCAAGCTTATTATTTAATAGAGAGATTTCTGAAGGAATGGTGCAATGTATAAAACAATCCACTGGATTTTCATTTTAAAGATATCATCCAGTAATTTGGAAAGTAAATGTTTTAGCTCTCCAATCCTGTTATATGGAAATGCTTCTTAATAGTCTGAAGGACCTTTGAATTGAGTGTAAAATTTCTTACGGGGGGGGGGGGGGGGGGGGGGGGGGGGGGGGGGGGAGGGGGGAAGAAAACTATGAGTAGGAACATGCAACCAGATGGACCTTATTTTCTATCAACTGCACAAGAAAATTATAAAGGCACCTAAAAACAAAGGAGTCATTTTGGTCAGTACTAAAACCCAGGAAAACTCAGGGAAAACTAGTGAATGTAATTAGACAAGGTTAAAAGATAATTATGCAATTCAATCAACTAAGTGTACATAAATGGCAAGGAAAACATATGTGCCATCTGCACTTCATCTACGTTTTATTTTTAAACGTAGAACAGCTGTCATAGGAAGTCTGTCTCACAGCTTCAGGAAATGTTCATCTCAGCAACAGTGTAATTCACATTTCCTCTTCCAAAGTCAGCTTGGGAAAATGAATATCAGATTCCACTTATGAAAACCACCTCCATTTCTTTTCAATAACCAACAAGATTACGGTCAGTCGATGGGACAAGCATCAAGAAACAGCAATATAAAATGACCTCATTTTTTAAAATCCTCCTTTGACATGATATTGATGAAATATTTATCATTTGCAAATAATTAATAAGCTCTGTATTAATTTGCATAAATGCACAGTACTTGAAATTCTTAAAGTTCAACAATATAAACACATTTAAAGTAGTAAAACAATCAAAGGTGCTTGACAGGAGCACTATTAAATAAGATTTGATAACAAGCTGCACAAGGAAATATTAGGACAGACAGCTAAAAGCTAATGTAGGTATAAACAAGTGTGTTAAAGGAGAAGCACGATGGTTTGAAAATGGAATTAAGGGAAGTAATAAATGGAATCAACCGACATATGGTTCATTTTCTGTCCCATCAGGGTTCAAAGTTCACATCAGGAGTGTGGTGGAATAAATACTCCGTACTCACAGGGATACATACAAGGAAAAGAAAAGCACCTCAATACCAACATATGAGCAGTTCGCTTTATCAGTGTTTCTGCCATTCATCTCAAAATCCACCTTGATTTCCGGTGCACTTTCTTTTGAATTATCATTTTCACCAATAGGATTTCAACAGTGCAGTCTCCCTTCATTCAAGCATTTAATTACCATCATAAATATACTTAAATATATGTTTAAATATAGGTTTAAACCTCTAAACTACTTGCTACTTCTTCATGTGGAAACCAGCAGATTGTGTAAGGGGCCAATGTTTACCATTCAATCAACTACATTAAAACATTATCTGGTCCATATCACGTTGTTGTTTCGAGATGGCCGCGACAAGCAAATTTAGTTGCTAAATTATGTTGTAAAATAACTTTGGGACATTACAGCCATATATATTTTTTTTATATTCCAATTTCAAGTACTGACAGTTCACAGATGTTACTTTTACAGACTAGTTTAACAGCTTGATCGTAGAAAGCCATTTTTGCCAAAAGGAAGTTATAAACTTCAGAATAAATTAAGAAAGAAGAAAATGTACACTGGTATTTTGAAACTATTGATAATGAAACAGTTAAAAAGATTAAAAATTTCTAGATGCTTTAGTAAACAGCAAAATGTAATAAAAGTTCAAGATTACTTTAAAATAAACTCTATTTCAAAACAAATTCAGTATTGCTCTGTGGAATGAGAAATATCACAATCATTCCCTTAGTAACCCTTTACGATTAACCAGCAACTTCCTATAATCTTCATTTGGATGTAATGATAAAATGCTGGTCTACATGCTATATGTGCAGGACCAAGTAGTTTACAACAAACTGATAAATACAAAATTAAGTAGGAAATTTCAATGATTATGATGCATATAATTAAGTTCAGAGAGCATTTAAAGCATTTTATTTTACTATGTTGTGCACTGTTGCTATGTTATGGTTCAAATAACTGCAAAGGATGCAGAATGAAAAAAATAAGACAGGAGTATAAATTCTAATCACTCAGATTTGTTATCCTAGGTATTACATGTTTGTTCTGATTATGCAAGACATTTTACTAATGGGTAACTAAAATATGAGCAAGATGTTGGAGAGTAGCTAGAGCACCATGAATAACTGATAACAAATTCAATACTATGTGAAATAACAAACATTACATTTTTGCTGCTCTGAAGACAGCAGTACATTTATTTAGACTTAAAATGTACTTCATATAAAGCACCCTCATTAACCCAAAGCTATGGATTGGTCTTCACAGTTGAGGAGACCCCAGAATCAATGATTTCATCACATGGCAAGGTGCCCTAGATAATACAAGCATTGCCATTCTTGGCAATTCACAAAGAGAACAATCATGAAGAGTTATTCGGTTGCCTAGTTGCTTCAGGACAGACTTTAAAACTTCTGTTTATTTTACAGCTTGCCAGGCAACATTCTACAATATTTTTTTTTAAAATCACCTTAAAAAAAATGAAAATTGTATCAAATACAAATTTCTCCTCAGCAGAACCCTTCCCCACTCCATATGGTTTAAAGCCTTATCATAGCCCTACTTATTCAATTTGCTAAGAAACTGGTCCCAGCTTGATCCAAATGTGGCCAGTACCCAAAAAAACACCCTTTTTCCCAGTGCTGCTATAGTGTCCTATATTCTGAAAACTATTTCTCCTGCACCTGACATGAGAAATTAATGTTGGTATTAAATTAAAGGAAAAGGCTTAAAAAGTTGCTCGATATTGTAGAAGGCCTGAGGATTGGGAATATTTTGGGATTTAAAGGAGGACTAAAATATTGATTAAAGTCAAGAAAGAATATTTGCTCCAAGTGTGGCCTCCTCTAAATTGGTGAGACCAAACATAGACTAGGTGACTGTTTCGCAGAACACCTGCGCTCCATCTGTAACCACGATCTGCATCTCCCCCTCCCGCTCCATCACAGATAAGTCAGTCCTTGGCCTCCTCCACTGCCGGGAGAATTCCAAGCGCAAACTGGAGGAATAGGACCTCATTATCCGTCTTGGAACCTTGCAGCCTAATGGCATGAACATTGAATTCTCCCACTTTAAGTAATCCCCTCAACCAGCCCCCTCTCCACCCCCACCCCCAACCATGCCTCTTCTTCTCTTTCCTAGCCTCTCTTTTTCCTACTCTCCTTTTTTTTCCTCCTTACCTTTGACCCATCCCCCGGTGGATCTGCTCTCTCCTCCTCCCCCATACCTATCACAATCTCTTAACTGCATCTACCTATCACCACCTTGTGCCCACCCTACCACCCCTCTTTTGTCCACCGATCACAGCTCTGCTTTTCCCTCCTATATATCAGGCTTCCCCTTTTTCTAACCTCAGTCCTGAAGAAGGGTCCTGACCCAAAACATTGACCAGCTGCTTTTCTCCATGGATGCTGCCTGGCCTGCTGTTCCTCCAGCATCATAGCATTTAATTCTACTCTACCCACCCACATATACTAGGGGTAATTTACAATAGCCAATTAACCTACCAATCAATCTTTCAGATGTGGGAGGAACCCAGAACACCAGCGAAATGCATGCAGCTACAGGAAGAACATGCAAACTCCACACAGGAAGCACTGGAGATTCAGATTGAAACCTGTTTGTTGCAGCTGTGAGCACGGCGGGTGAAGAGAGAGACTGGAGGCTTGAGCACCCTGTCAACACATGGAATGGCTGCTGCCATTCGCCAACAGTGGCTTGCACTCATCGTTCAGGTCAGAGGGCAGCTGAGCTCTATATCTTAGCACTGAGCAGATGCACCATTCAATCCAGCCTGTCTAACAGGCCTTAGAGACAACCTCTCCATACTGAACTGTGAGCAAATCGTTGCTGCAGGGTTTCCAGTGGAGGGCAGGGATTCATGCCTAGTTCCTAGTAAATCATTGTATAGCTAGTGGGTAGAACTTTTCTCATATTATTCTGTTTTTTTTAAACAAAAAGCATAAGTAGTGTTCTGACTAAAGGACTAAGAGTGGAATAAAACAAAAATAAGGCATTGCTCTGTGGGTTAACATTGTATTAATGTAACAGGCCAAATATTATAAGGAAACCTGTGAAACTGCTGATGAGCTCAGGATTCTTTCTTACTTGTTGCCCTTCGCCAATGATTTCTCAAATTCAGTCCAACACTGGACTCTCAGAATCCTGGATGTAAAGTTCTGTTGAAAAGTCATTCACCTGAAACAATACTCCTTTTCTCTTTCAAGAGATACTGCCTTACCTGCTGAGTGTTTCTAGTATTTTCTGCTTTATTTAAATATTTCATTTTCTCCCACATAAAAGTTTGTTCCCTTGAATGAGTAGTGACCTTTGATCACACTACATGCCAACGTGGCACATTATAGCCTCATTCACCACCAATGAATTATAGATTGTGAATTAAGCCAATGGTCAGGGGTAGACTGACCTTTGGCTGCAAGACATGGACATTTTTGAGATGTTAATGGATGCAAACTCTAAAGTAAGTCGACCAATGTTTCCTAATTGGGATGCACAAAGCCCACAAGAAGGGGCTTGGCATCTTGTGTAAGTGAAAGATGACAAGGGGGTCAGAGAGGTTTTAACAGTATTGAGGTAACTTAGTTCACAAAAATAGGAAAACCAAAAATATACTTGGCATACCAGCTGCCTTGGCTGAAGGGATGCTATCTCTTTAAAAGCCCTAACTCTTTAAAAGCAGCAGCCTGTGAGGATACACATATTTTGTAAAGTATGAACAAGTGGGGCTTCCATTCATAAAGACTGAGAATCATCAATCAAGGTACATATCTCCAGTGCAGTGACTGGGAAGTGCAGGATTCTTAATGTCATTTTATTTTGGATAAAATTTTAAACTAGGTTCCCTTCTGCTTTTTCAGGAGAATATTAAGAACAATCCCCATGATACAATTTAAAGGTCAGGAAGCTCTTCCAGTAGTAGAGGTGACATTCCACTAGAAAGCAACACTAACAAAAATAAATGGGCTATTTCACTCATGTGCAGCTTGCAAGATTTTGTTTAGAAATGGATTGCCATTTTTGTCTGCTAAACAACAGTTCAAAAATTATTAATTGGTTTTAAAGCACTGTGGGGCTTCTCAAGAAAATGAAAGAAACACTTAAACACTTGTTCTTTTTTCCCCTTTATTTTTGCAGACCTGCTGGTTATAAAGCTGGCAAACTGAAGAGCGCAGCTGCGTATCCTCATTTATCTTAAAGGGAGTAACATAAAGAATAAGCTCATGAATGCATCTGTTACTCCAGCTGATGCGCAAGTGGTAGCACAGCAGGCACAGGGTGTATAAGTGTAAAGATACGAGTAAATTCTAGGAAAGTTTAATATGTAGTACAGTCTACTATTATAAAGACAAATGATCATGTTTGATTTAAAACAAATTATATAAAAATCTGAATTAAGTGGCCATATGGTCAGTCCTAAATACAATAGATTTACCCATACTATTTGCTGGAAATAATTAACTTTCACTTAAGGTTATTACTAAGGCAAATATTATTCTTAACTTTCTTCTGTCTTCGGACCATAACCATACAAATGTTTACTTAAACACAATTCCCCAAAATGGAATAGTTACATTATCCTGCAAAAGATGCATCAACAAGCAGTCATTTTTGAGTTCACAAAGAAATTATCAGTGACTTACATTAGTATTCACCCAATCTAAAACAAATTCTAAGTAGGCGCAAGAAGCAAACAGAACAAGGAATACAGACTTGTGTCTTCCTTCTATTTTTTTTTACATGCAGATTTCTTGATCTCAAAGATCCTCCTCTTATGAGAAGTGTATGATAATGTTTGTGTTACCTGTTGCTAATAGTAGGTGAGTGGGACATGCCTAGCAAATCCATCTGTAGTATCAGAAAGGGAAAAACTGAACCAACGTCACAGATGGATGACTTACAGCAGAAATGGCAGCTCTGATACACATAGAGAGCACGAGTTACCCAAATTTGAGGAATTTGATATGCAGTCTGGAAGGCTACAACATGTTGTTCCTCAAGCTTGCATTGGGCCTTGTAATAATGCAGGAGGCCAAAGACAGATAAGTCACAGTGGGAGCAGGATGGAGAATCAAAATGGCAGGAAACAGGGACCTCAGGATTGTTCTTGTGACTGAAGGCAGGTGCTCCTGACTTAAGAAGAACTCAAAGTTGTTTTGCTACCAATTTCCACCCTGCTCTCACCTTTATATGGAGCATCCCTGATTCTTCCCTTCCTTTTCTGGGTCTCTCCATTCTCATCTTAGAAGATAGGAAAGCCACAAACATTCATTATAACCCTACATACACCCACCCTGCCTCCTGCAAGGACTCCATTCCATTAGCCCATCTCCTCTATCTCTGGTGATGTGATCTGCACAGATGCCTCTGAAATGCTTTCTTCTTTCTGAACCAGAGCAAAATGCACCATATATTTCCTCAGTGAGTTTTTTTTTGGGGGGGGAGGCAATGGGACATATATATTCATGCTAAAATTATCTTGTCATTTTGCAAATCAAGTAAAATCAAATTTTACTGAGGAGCATTTCTATTAAATATTGAAGTGATTAAAAATAGATAATGCTCAAGAAAACAAAACAAGAATGCTTAAGACAGTAAACAAATCACTGGTGACGTTAGCAAGCATAATATTCAGAATGAGAAGTTAAAGCAACCAATATTCATATTGAATTTAACTGTACCATTGTTTGAATGGAACACTGATGCTTATAAGAAATTATTTGACCACATTTCCCAATGAAAATTGATCAACAGGACAGAAATACTACAGCCAACCCAATGATGCTTAAACACCAATACTGTGAGGGTCGCCATAATGACGAAAATGGGGACAATGTTGTGCAAACTTTGATAATACAGATTCTATGACTTTAAACAGAACCTTCAAAAGTGAAGTTAAATAAATTTGAAAATAACAGAAGGATTTATTCTTTGTTTTGAGCGTCACAGGAATATCTTTGAACAATCTACATTATTAATTCCACAAGCAAACATTCATGAATATCCATAAAGGATTACTTCAGAACCAAATACTTTTTTGCTTCAAATTACATTTCCTTGTGTATCACCTGCTGTAAAGAACACTTCCTGTTGCATACAATAATAGTCACCCAATTTAAGCCACTAAGCTTCAAGTACACTAATATTCCTCATTCTGTACCACACCACGATACCTCTTCTGAATATGTCAGACTGGCATTCTGTACAATGCCTGGAGAAGTCTAAATGTACAGTTAACAAATAATAGCCGAGCAATTGGAACACATTCTAAGATATTTGCTACAGCTTAATAAAGATGGTATGGCTGTTTTTTTGAAATGCCATTTCATGACCCAGAAAGCAACAAGCATAAACTTCACAAGAAATTAGTCCAGGCTAAATTATTTCATATTTAGCTAAATCATACTGGAAAACACGCATATTTTCTCTATGGCTTAACTTAATAATTATGGGCTTCATTCATTGATATTTCAGGCAAACTCTGTCTCTCTCATACTTCTACTGCCCACAAGAACAAACACCTTCACTGCTTCATAATTCATATGCTAACCAAACAACCTCCTACAGATTAAATAAACCACATTTATAACCACACAGCAGTCCATCAATATGCATGAACTTGCATAATTTTTTTGGTTTTCATAACTGAATAACCACTAAAATAACTAAAAACACATTTCAGCTATTTGAGATTTTTGATGACTTACATTTTGACACTCAAATCATGGTCAGTACCTTTTAAAAGTTTAAAATACATTATAGGTTCTTATAAACATTACTTATTAGAAGAAAACCTTACTAATAGTCTTCAGCTCTTGAAAGTGCTTACTACCTAGTCAAAACAAGATATTTATTCCAGTTAGCCATACAATGTTTAATGAATGGTAGTTTTTGACAAATTATCATCTTCCCAGGATTCAGAAATATCCTTTGGTCCAAGGAAAGTCAGGAGATCCCAGGGATAACATTGAAAAACAACTGACGAACAAACAATTACCCATTGACACATCTTGGGAGCTGAATGTTCAAGGGTACACAGTGTATAGGAAAGATAGATGGGTAGGTAGAGGGGGTAGTATGGCCCTGATGGTTAGCAATGATATTAAATCAATAGAAAGAAGGGACATAGGGTCAGAAGAGGTAGAATCCTTATGGGTTGAGTTAAGAAATGGCAAGGGTAAAAGAACAATAATAGCAGTTATATATAGGCCCCCTAACAGCAGCCAGGATGTGGACTACAAGTTACAGTTGGAAATAGAAAAAGCGTGCCAGAGAGACAACGTCAAGATAATTATGGGGGATTTTAACATGAAGATGGATTGGGAAAGCCAGGTAGGTATTGGATCTCAGGAGAGAGAGTTTGTGGAATGTCTACGGGATGGCTTTTTGGAGCAGCTTGTTGATGAGCCCACCAGGGGATCGGCTGTTTTGGACTGGGTGCAGTGTAATGAACCTGAGGTGATTAGGAAACTAAAGGTAAAGGAACCCTTAGGAAGTAGTGATCATAATACGATTGAGTTCAGTTTCAAATTTGAAAAGGAGAAGCTGATATCAGGTGTGTCAATATTTCAAAGGAACAAAGGAAATTACAGTGGCATGAGAGGGGAACTGGCCCAAACTGATTGGAAAAGTAAGCTAGTTGGAGGGACGGCAGAGCAGAAATGGATGAAATTGCTACAAGAAATAAGGAAAGTGCAGGATAGATATATTCCAAGAAAGAAGAAAGTTATGAATGGAAAAATGGCACAAATGTGGCTAACGAGAGGTTAAGGCTAAAATAAAAGCAAAAGGGAGGGCATACAAGGAAGCAAAAATTAGTGGGAAAACAGAAGACTGAGAAACTTTTAAAAACTTACAGAAAGAAACTAAGAAGGTTATTAGGAAAGAAAAGATGAATTATGAAAAAGTTGGCAGATAATATATAAAAGGATACTAAGAGTTTTTTAAAATATATGAAGAACAAAAGAGAGACATGGGTAGATATAGGACCAATTGAAAACAGTGTGGGAGAGATTATAATGGGTAACAAAGAGATGGCAGAAATGAGTATTTTGCATCAGTCTTCACTGTGGAAGACATCAGCAATATACCTGATAGTCAGGGGTCTCAGGGGATAGAACTGAGTTCTGTCAAGATTACTAGAGAGAAGGTGCTCGGGAAGCTAAATGGACTAAAGACAGATAAGTCTCCCGGACTGGATGAAGTGCACCCTCGGGTTCTGAAGGAGGTGGCTTTAGAGATTGTGGAGGCATTGGAGATAATTTTCCAGGCATCAATAGACTCTGGCATGGTTCCAGAGGACTGGAAGGTCGGAAATGTAGTTCCACTGTATAAGAAAGGAGGAAGGCAGCATAAGGGAAATTACAGACCCATTAGTCTGACATTGGTGGTTGGAAAGTTATTGGAGTTGATCCTCAAGGACGAGGTTATGGAATACCTGGAGGTGCATGACAAGATAGGTCCAAGCCAGCATGGTTTCATGAAGGGAACATCCTGCCTGACCAACCTATTGGAGTTTTGAGGAAATCTCAAGTAGGATGGATAAGGGAGAGGCTGTGGATGTTGTGTATTTGGATTTTCAAAAGGCCTTCGACAAGGTGCCACACAAGAGGCTGCTTAATAAGATGAGAGGCCATGGAATTACAGGAAGGATATTAGAATGGGTGGAGCATTGGCTGGTAGACAGAAAGCAAAGGGTGGGAATAAAAGGATCCTGTTCTGGTTGGCTACCGGTTACTAGTGGTGTTTCACAGGGGTCGGTGTTGGGGCCGCTTCTTTTTACTTTGTACATTAACAATTTGGATGATGGAGTAAATGGTTTTGTGGCTAAGTTTACAGATGACACCAAGATCAGTGGAGGAGTAGGGAGTATTGAAGAAACAGAAAGGTTGCAGAGAGACTTAGACAGTTTAGGAGCATGGGCAAAGAAATGGCAGATGAGATTCAATGGTGAGAAATGTGTAGTTGCACACTTTGGAAGAAGAAATAAATGGGCAGATTATTATCTAGATGGGGAGAAAATTCAAAGTACAGAAGTGCAAAGGGACTTGTGGGTCCTCATGCAGGATACCCTAAAGGTTAACCACCAGGTTGGATCGGCAGTAAGAAAAGCAAATGCTATGTTGGCATTCATTTCGAGAGGAATAACGTATAAAAGTAAGGATGTGTTGATGAGGCTCTATGGGGCACTGGTGAGATCTCATTTGGAATACTGTGTGCAGTTTTGGGCCCCCTATCTTAGGAAGGATCTACTAATGTTGGAGAGGGTTCAGAGAAGATTTAACATTATGATTCCCGGAATGAAAGGACAATCCGATGAGCGATTGTCGGCTCTTGGACTGTATTCATTGGAGTACAGAAGAATGAGAGGAGACCTCATAGAAACATTTCGAATGTTGAAAGGACTGGACAGAGTAGATGTGACTAAGTTGTTTCCCTTGGTGGGCGAGTCCAGGACAAGAGGGCACAGTCTTAGAATTAGAGAATGCCCATTTAGAACAGAAATGAAGAGAAATTTAGCCAGATGGTCGTGGATTTATGGAATTCGTTGCCACATACAGCTGTGGAGGCCTGATCATTGGGGGTGTTTAAGGAGGAGATTGATAGGTATCTAATTAGTCAAGGTATCAAGGGATATGGGGAAAAGGCCAGGAACTGGGGCTAGATGGCAGAAAAGTTTAGCTCATGGTGAGGTAGTGGAGCAGACTCGATGGGCCAAGTGGCCTACTTCTGCTCCTTTGACTTGTGTGATCTTGTGGCCTATGTTTTTTTTGTGAGAGCCAAACTTAATAATGGCAATCAAGGCTTAAAATTCTTAAAGTAAAAATTTCAACTCGATTAAAAAAAAACTTACTTATGCTTCACAATGATATATTTTGTCAACTTGGCTTAGCCTTGAAATACCAACTTATAAACAAAGGAATTTAAGGATCCAGGTAGATGGATGATTAAAGTATTATGGGCAGGTATAGAAATTAATCAAAAAAGTGAAATCACTGCTGTTCTTAATATCTAGAGAAAAATGTTCAGCACTTTATAAACTATCGCTTATAGCCACAGTACATCCATTCTGCTTTACAGTCAATAATATATTTTTTTTATATATACAAAGTGTTATCCCTAAAGTAATATGGAAACTGGAATTCCAATTTGCGTGCAGCAAATTGTAACAAACAACATTACAATAATGACCAGATAATCCACCTTAGTGGTGATGTTGATCAAGGGATAAATATTCGTCTGGACAACAGGAATAATCCTCAGGAAAGGAAATACGTCTTCCTTCCCCATTATGATCAATATGTATCTCCAGACCTACACAAATGGGGTTGCCTCAGAAATGGTCCAACAAGCTGCACCAGATCAACAATGAAAATCTACAAGAATAAAAACCAGACTGACTACCCAGCATAGACCTACATATCAGATTCAGACTGTCAAAAGTACAACAGGATCCTTGTTGAGAGAGCAGATAGGCCATAATTTAACTAGAATACAGATGGTAAGACACTTTGCTGCAGTTATTCAAAGAGGTCTGGTTCAACCCCACCTGGAGTACTGCGAGTAGTTTTATATACAACAGATATACATGTTCTTAGAGGGAGCAGAGTAAAAATGATACCCATAGAATTAACTTGTGAAGAGTGAGAAAACAAATACACTCCCTAGAACTGAGAAGAGCAAGTAATTTGATCGAAAATTTCAGAATATAAAGGGGAAGCCTATATGGTAGATGAATAAAAAACTATTTCCCTTCTCTGGCTCTAATGCTTGGATGATGCCCAAAAGCCCTGAATTCACCAATCTTTCAGGAGTTAAATTAGGGGGCACTTGTATGAAAAGGGTAGCAGGGATTTGGAAATGGAGACACGAGATTGCAGATGCTGAAATCTGGAGGAACAAACAATCTGCTGGAGTAACTCAGCAGGTCAAGCAGCATCTGTGGGAGGAAAGGAATTGCTGCCATCTCAAAGATTTGGAAATCTCCTCCATAGTGTTTATACTAGGCCACCTGTTAAATGCTGTCATCCAAAGGTTTTAAAGGACATGGGGGTGAAGTCACAGATCAATTCTGAGTTTACTCAATAAGCCCAGGTGGCTAACTTTTGTTCTATTGTGAGATGCTACACATTACCGAAATTTCAAAACTTTTCATGATATCCAAAATGAAAAACATTGTCAAGTTTGCTAAAATAACTCTGGCAATGAACTAATGCACTAAATTCCAAGCATCTGTTATGAACTATGCACCAAACGAATTATTATTTTCTTGATAAATTTCTTCCATAATTCTTGGAAGTGTCAACAGGCTTTTCTCACCTTAGCTATAGTTCACATTGCAGGTGCAAGGCTAAATATTATACAGAAGACTATAGAGGGGAAATCACATTAAAGCTCGATAATTTTCTCACTGGTTACTTGAATAGGTTCAATTCAGCAAAATTTAGTGGAAAATATTTGGCTTGAACACGAAGTTTTTCCACTTCATTCCTCCAAAGGTAGATAGGGAAATTATTTATAATCTTTTAGGTGCTTGAGATTAAACAGAAATTCAAAGATCCAGAAAACCTGATTTTCAAAACTACCATATAACTGCAAGGGTGAAAAGACCCTGATGGGAGTATATGCAGGCCTCTGAATAGTAGCCAGGATATGGGGTACAAATTACAACAGGAGAGAGAAAAGGCATGCAAAAAGTGTAATATTATGGAGGTCATGGGGGATTTCAAAATGCAGGTAGATTGGGAAAATCAGTTTGGCATTGGATCCCAAGAGAAGGAATTTGTAGAATGCCTATGAGATGGCTTTTTAGAGCAGCTTGTGGTCAAGCCCACTAGGGAAAAGGCAATTCTAGATTTGGTGCTGTGCAATGAACCAGATTTGATTAGGGAGCTTAAGGTAAAGGAACCCTTAGAAGGCAGTGATCATAATATGAGGGAATTCACCCTGCAGTTTGAGAGGGAGAAGCTAAAATCGGATGTATAGTGTTACAGTTGAATAAATGTAACTACAGAGGCATGAAAGAGGAGCTAGTCTATACACACATGACTGTGTGGTCAGATTCTGCTCTAACTCCATCTACAAGTTTGCAGATGATACCACCGTTGTAGGCCACATCTCAAACAGTGATGAGTTGGAGTACAGGAAGGAGATAGAGAGCTTAGTGGAATGGTGTCATGACAACAACCTTTCCCTCAATGTCAACAAAACAAAAGAGCTGGTCACTGACTTCAGGGAGGGGGGGCGGTGTACATGCACCTGTCTACATCAATGGTGCTGAGGTTGAGAGGGTCGAGAGCTTCAAGTTCCTGGGAGTGAACATCACCAACAGCCTATCTTGGTCAAATCACATAGATGCCATGGCCAAGAAAGCTCACCAGCGCCTCTACTTCTTCAGAAGGATAAAGCAATTCGGTTTGTCCCTTTTGACTCTCACCAACTTTTATCGATGCACCATAGAAAGCATCCTATCTGGATGTATCACGGCTTGGTATGGCAACTGCTCTGCCCAGGACCGCAAGAAACTGCAGAGAGTTGTGGACACAGCCCAGCGCATCACGGACACCAGCCTCCCCTCCTTGGACTCTGTCTATATCTCTTGCTGTCTTGGTGAAGCAGCCAGCATAATCAAAGACCCCACCCACCTGGGTCATTCTCTCTTCTCTCCTCTTCCATCAGGTAGAAGATACAGGATCCTGAGGGCACGTACCACCAGACTTAAGGACAGCTTCTACCCCATTGTGATAAGACTATTGAATGGTTCCCTTATACGATGAGATGGACTATGACCTCACGATCTACCTTGTTGTGACCTTGCAGCTTATTGCACTGCACTTTCTCTGTAGCTGTGACACTTTACTCTGTACTGTTATTGTTTTTACCTGTACTAACTCAATGCACTCTGTACTAACTCAATGTAACTGCACTTTGTAATGAATTGACCTGTACGATCAGTATGCAAGACAAGTTTTTCCACTGTACCTCGGTGCAAGTGACAATAATAAACCAATAACAATACCAAAGTTAATTGGAAGGGAACCCTAGCAGGGATGACAGTAGAGCAGCAATGGCAGGAGTTCCTGGGAGTAATTTGGAAGAAGCAGGATCATTTCATCCCAAAGAAGGAGCAGCATTCTAAAGGGATGATGAGGCAACCGTGGCTGATGAGGGAAGTCAAAGACAGCATAAAAGCAAAAGAGAGGGCATACAATATTGCAAAAATTAGTGGGAAGCTAGAGGATTGGGAAGCTTTTAAAAATGAACAGAAGGCAACTTAAAAAACAACAAGGGGAGAAAAGATGAAATATGAAGGTAAGCTAGCCAATATAAAAAGAGGATATCAGCTGTTTACCCAGATGTATAAAGAGTAAAAGAAAGACAAGAGTGGACATCAGACTACTGGAAAATGACACTGGACAGGTAGTAATGGGGAACAAAGAAATGGTGGATGAACAGAATAAGTATTTTGTGTCAGTCTTCACTGTGGAAGACACCAGCAACATGCCAGAAATTCGTGAGAGTCGGGGGCAGGAGTGAGTGTAGCCACTATTAGTAAGGAGAAGGTGCTTGGGAAGCTGAAAGGTCTGAAGGTGGATACGTCACTTGGAATGGATGGACTACACCCCATGATTCTGGAAGAGGTAGCTGAAGAGATTGTGGAGGCATTAGTAGTGATCTTTCAAGAATCATTAGATTCAGGAATGGTTCCAGAGGACTGGAAAATCACAAACGTCACTTCACTCTTTAAGAAGGGAGAGGCAAAAGACAGGAAATTATAGGCCAGTTAGCCTGACTTCAGTGGTTGGTAAGATGTTAGAGTCCATTATTAAGGATGAGGCTTCTTGGAAGCAGATGAAAAAATAGGCCGAAGTCAGTATGGTTTCATTAAGGGGAGATCTTGCCTGACAAATCTGTTAGAATTCTTTGAGGAAGTAACCAGCAGGAGAGCCAACAAAGGAGAATAGGTGGTTGTTGTTTACTTGGATTTTCAGAAGGTCTTTGACAAGGTGCCGCACATGAGGCTGCTCATGTTGCTGAGCTCCTTGATTTTGTTGTGAGACATGGAACTATGAGCAAACATCCCCAATGTCTGTCTTACGATGGAGACTTGGTCAAGATAGGAGCCCATGGTATTACAGGAAAGGTACTAGCAAGGATAAAAGATTGGCTGACTAGCAGAAGTCAGTCAGTCAGTATAATCTTAAGACCATAAGACATAGGATTTGTAATTTGTGTTGATGGCTCAAACAAACTGCAAGTTATTTTTAAAGCCTGGTAAATTATGTTCCAATTTTTGGAGAGAGGAGATCACTTAGATTTACATAAGCACCCACAAACCTGAATATCACAAGTTGATGTTTATAGTGCAGAATTGGTTACGTCTACAAATTGTGTTCATTAAAAGTTGTTATGAGGAAGAGTGTATGAGAAGAGTTTACATTTTGCACATTACTGTCTTCTTACACAAATTCCATGGTTTTAGTATTATTTCTATGATAGTAGTCTGAATTAAATTGATCTTTATGAGAAAACAGAATTCTGGAATTAGATGCCATGGTTATTTTTAACTCATAATGAAGAATTTGTCAATAAATTTTGACCCACTGCATCTGCATCGTAATCATCACAGCTATGGACAAGAACTGATGGGCGACACTTACTCATGTTGCTGAGCTCCTTGATTTTGTTGTGAGACATGGAACTATCAGCAAACATCCCCAATGTCTGTCTTATGATGGAGACTTGGTCATTGATAAAGCAGCCCTGAGGAACTCCCAAAACAACCTCCCTTAGTGGAGATAATTAACCTGTAAAAACTGCAACCATCTTTCCATCATCTCCAAGGCAAAAGTGATGTCATCTCCAAATGCCTGGATTAGTGCAGTGCCATCAACTCTCAAGCAGCTTGAAACCACACAGGCCAAACCAGCCCACTTCCTGGTACCCCACCCATGACTGGCATACAGAGGGTACTGTATGTATCATCTACAAAATGCATGCCAATTATTAGCCTAAGCTTTTCCATCAGCATCTTTCAAACTTCCAGTCTTCAGGAACTGTTCCATAAACTATAGAATTTTGGAGGATGTGCTTTTAAAATGGCAATCCCAGGTTGCATGGTCACTATTACCTCACTAACTTTAAAATCCAAATGCTTAATTGATTCCTAGGCTTTAAACACCCCAGCTGTCACTGTGGGATTCAAACACATTTCTGGATTGACAGTTCAAGTCTCTGGCTACAAGTCTAGCAACTTATCCACTTTGGATATCAGTCAAATCAAAAGAACACATTACATGAAAAAAATCTGCAAATGTAAAGTTCACTAAAACATATACGAATATTCCATTGCTCATGACATCTAATTTCTTGCTTATTTAGATATATAAAATTGAGCTTATGACTTACAGAAAACTGATGTCTGAAAAGTGATTGTTTGTACAAAAACATTAGAAGGAAGGAAAGACAAATGGGATGCATAAAAATACTGAAATAGAAGCCAGAGTAGTGGCTGATAGGAACTTCTGAGGGAAGCCCCGAGGTAATCAGCTCCTTTGTGGATACACAGGCTTTCCTATTTCCTGTTAGAAATTGAGAAGAAACAAAACTGAACAGCCGATACTGCTATACCATTCCAAAAACAATTTTACAACTTTTGATTCACTTCAAACCTTAAATTTAAAACTACTTCCAATAGGTTGCAACATTTAAAAGAAAAAAAACATCTGGTGGCATACTAAGAAGAGAATGTAAAAAAAAAAAGGGCATGAAGAAATTGTTTGACACATTACTCTTTGCAGATGAAGAATAACAACAAAAACAAAAAAAATCACCATTACAAAATAATTTTCAAAAATTATGAAATTTTGGCCCACAGAACATTTACAATGTTTATTTAGAAATGCAGCAATTGCTTCCAAGTCACTCCCAAAATTAAGACTAATGAAATAAAGGAGAAATAATTTATAACATTTCACATTCCTCATAAGAAAGTCTGTCCAATTCTTTAAACTCCAAATCAGCTTTTTCAGCTCAAGTATGTTCACAGCAAGTCCTAAGAATCACATTAAATGAAAACTCATGACATCATCTTATAACACAAATGGAAACTTATTTTATTCAACCATATCATATTTAAACTAGGTTGTAATCTTCCAAATAAAACTAGGTTATAAAATGCATCTTTATTCCTCAGCCAAGATTCAACTTAACTGTCAAACAGTATTGGGTCACCAGCTCATCACATGCAAAGAGCAAGAACAGATCTGCGTTAGGCTGATGGCAATTTACCAACTCAAACCCAAGTTAGCCCAGTATCCACAGATGGGAACTTTAATCCCTATATCACTAATTTAAAATTCAAACATATGTAGTTAATGACATGAACAAGTTGCAAACTATGCAGACAGAAATCAATCAATATTTCATGCAGAGGGGTGCAGGATAATACATGTTGGAGGAATAAATGCAGAAACATTTGAATTTTAATATTTTTAACAAGGATCAGAGCCATTAAAATAATAGGATTCAGGTCCACAAATCTTTCCAGATCAGTGTACAAGTTGATAAAATTGCAAACAAAGGGATACAGAATACATTCAGTACATTACTGAAATAAAAAGTTGAATCAGAATAAAGAAACAAACAGTTACGCAATCTAGGCCACTGTTACAGAACTGCATCTGCTCTTGGGTACCTATTTTAAGAAATATTTTTAAACAAAACATTTTAATCTGAAAGACTGCATCAAGGGAAAAATGGAATTGTCTTCAGTTTTGAGAGAAGTCCAGAGAAAATGAAATGGTTCTTGGCATTGCAACAAATAATAGATATGAGAAAAATTTTTCAACATTATGAGGAGTTTTCTAAATCAAAGCAAATTGGCTAAGGATAGTCTGGCTGCATGACCAGGCAATATAAATTTACGATGATCACAAAAAGAAAGTGGTTTGGAGAATTCATTTTATACCAATAACTATTACAATAGAGAATGTCAACAAGTAACAGTAATGTAAGAAGAATCTAAAAATAAGTTTGTAAAAAGATAAATGGTTAAGTGTAAAGAAAAATAGGAGTGGGCTGATAGATATGCCCATTGCACCTACTGCAGTACAGTAATTTTACTGAATTAGTTGCCTGGAGAACTGTCAATAGACCTTCTTATTTGACTTATTCCATTTAACTGCACAATTGTTCACGTCTGTTTCTGCTTATCTTTTAAAATGTAATAATTTTATCTTTTATTTCAATTATTTTTAAGTAATTCCTAAAATGTTATTGTCTATTTGTTAGCATCAAAGACATCCACATACACCGAGTAATAGTCACAGGACAGCATTGACCGTGGGCGAACCTGGAAGTAGGGCCTTACCGACTTTCAAAAAAGTTTTGAGGGGGCAGCCAGCCAGTTACCCTGAGATTGCTGCACAGTATCATGCCATTACTCTGGGCACCAGACTGTTAGCCAAACACTGTGTCAGAAGAAACAGGATGTCCTAAGGGCAGGCAGCTGGCAATTTCAGGGCAGTGAAAAATCTGCTTCATTATATTCAAAAGGTCAAATGACAATATGTTAATAAACCTTCGATCAAAACCAAAATTGGCCCTTCCTCGTTCATTTTTTTAATGTACAAAAGCTTATAATTCTAGAAACCAAACAACTTGAAAACAAAGACTTAACATAAACATAAAGTAATATGTTCACAGAGATCAACTTTCAATGGAATGTAATAAATAATAAATTAAGAACATCTATAAACATGTGAAATTTTGGAAGATTTTTAAAATTATTACCTTCTTTACTAATTTAAGCTCCCACTCCCTCACCTCCACACAATACTATCTTCATTTTAATTTCTTAGTATTAATCTTCATCAGAGGAACAAATGCAATAGCGCTCAACAAAAGTTCATAAAACTGGGTAGGGAACACAAAAGTGAGGCAGAACTATATTTTTCCTACACAGTAATGATATATGCCTAAACATTCCATTACTATATCATGTTTTAACAGGACTTAAAAAGCACATTTCCAGACCAGTGTAAAGTAAATGCATGAATTAACTTTGCAATATTTGACAGTTGATTTCTTAAGCTTATTTTCAAAAGCCTATCCAAATGGCATCAGATATTGACTTTAGCCTGCTGCACACAGAGCTCAATTAAATTCAGTGGGCGACCAAAGTTTGCATGTCAATAATTCACAAGATTCATCAATGAACCAGCTTAAAACAGTATTTGAAATAGTTTTAGTTAATGAAATAAATATATGGATGAGGCAGTTGCCCTGTTGTTAATTCAGAAGGACAATAGGAATGGTAATGCCAGAGAAATTCTTAAAAATTAATTAATAAAATTCAGCACATTAAAAAGTTAAAGATAATGAGTGCAAATAATGAGGTACGGGGAATAAATTAACCAAAAATGAGAAGCAAAAGCAGAAGTATTTAAAATCTTTAATTTGAAATTCTTCGTGTTTACACATAATGGCACAGAATTGAAGCTACTGATGTCCAAGTAACTTTATTAATGTTTATGTCAGTTTCACAGCATAAGGTGAAAACTTAAAGCAATTGGCAACATGAGTGAAATATCTCAGACCTACTGGTAATCCTCAAACTTGACAATTCTAATGTCCTAATTGATAACAATTCCTCATCCCTCAAACAGCTCCTACTATAAACAATTTTATGCAGCATCTCCTTGTCCTAGGTATCCAAAAAGTGAAATTGCAGTTCTATCATAAGGGGCAAGGTTATTAGGAAAACTAATGGGACTAAAGGAAGATAAGTTGCCAGGTCCTGATGGCTTGCTCCTGAGGGTTTAAAAGAAGGAAGCTGCACAGATCACAGCCATTGGTTGAGATTTTTCAAAGCTCACTGAATTCCAAGAAGGTACCAATGGATTGGAGAACTGCAAAACAGAGTATCTCTGTTCTTCAAGGAAAAAAGACAAAAAAAGGTGACTAAAGGCCTGTTAACTTAATAATTTGTGGCAAGATGTTGGACTCTATAATCAAACAAAAAACAGCCAGGTCATTTAGAGAAGCTTAATGTAATGAAATCAAGTCAACATGATTTCATGAAAGGTAAATCATGTTTGAAAAATTTTCTAGCTTTTTGTTTGAAAAGGATTAAACTAGCAGAGTTGATAGAGGGGCACCTGTAGGTGTACTGCATTTGGATTTTCAGAAGCCATTTGACAAGGTACCATGTATGGTGCATAAAATAAAAGCATATAGTATCAGGGGTAGTATGGTAGCATGGATTGAAGATTGATATTATTTAGAAGGCAGGGTCAGAATAAATGTTTTTTTTCAATCTGGCCAGATGTAATTAATGGAGTGCTCCAAGGATCGGTATTTGGCCCTCAATTTTTTATTTACAATTTATGTTAATGACCTCGAGGAGGAGATAGAATGCAAGGCATGGCAAGTTTGCCAATGACACAAAAATAGGTGTGCGGGCATATTGTGATGGAGGTATTATGACTCTACAACAAGAGAAGATCAGTTAAGTAAATGGAGTTTAATGAGGGAAAATGTGAGGTTATTCACATCAATAAGAAGGATTTGAAGGCAGACTATTACCGAAGTGAAGAAAGATCGCAGATGTGCAAAGTACAGAAGAATCTGGGTGTTCTTGTGCATGAAATGAAAAAAAGTTAGCAGGCAGGTGCAACATGTGATTGGGAAGGCAAATGGCATATTAACGTTTATGGTGAAGAGTTGGAATTCAGAAATAGGGAAGTATTGTTACAATTGTACAGGATGCTGGTGAGGCCACACCTGGAAGCTTGTGCATAGTTTTAGTTCCCTTACTTAGAAAAGGATATACTGATATTGGAGCAACAAACAATCTGCTGGAAGAACTTAGGGGTTCGAGCAGCATTTGTGGGAGGAAAGGAATTATCGACATTGAGTCAAAACCCTGCATCAGACGTGATGCAACACTGCACTGATATTAGAGACAGTCCAGAAGAGATCCATTAAGCTAATTCCCGAGATAAGAAGGTTGTTCTATCATGAGCGGCTAAAGAAATTACATCTATATTCTTTGAAGTTTGGAAGAATGAAGTGTGATCTTACTGAAACATTTAAAATCTGTGTGGGGGAGGGGCACATTAGCATAGATGTGGAAATGTTTCCACTAGTAGGAGAATCTTGAACGAAACTTACAAGATTAGAGGCTGATCATTTAAAACTAAGGTGGGTTAGTACTTCTCACAGAGGAGAATCTGTAGATCGCACTATTTATTTTACAATTTATAGTAATTTTATGTCTTTGCACTGTACTACTACCACAAGACAACAGATTTCACGACGTACAAGTTATTGATAATAAACCTGATTCAGAATTCTTTACCCCAGAGGGCTGTGGACTCTTGATCACTGGGCAATTCCAATGGGTAACATCTACAATTCCCCGACATGTTAAATTTTCCCTATCTCCATAAATACTAACTGACCTGTTGAATATTTCCAACATTTGGGGTTTTTTCCGTTTTGCACATTTCAGATTGTCAGCATCTGCAGTCTTTTTTCTCTATAATTCCCCTAGTTTTCCCCTGACTAATGTAGCAGAAGTCGAAACTTTCGGTTGGTGCGCGGGTCCGAGTCTCCCCCGCGCCCCCCCCCTCCCCCGCGCGTGGCCATGCACGAGACACGCGCCGCGCGTGCCCGCACCCCAGTGTTTACATGGTGCCAACCGTTAACTCGGGGCGCGAGCCTCCGCCCCGCCGCGTGCGCGATCCCGCTCACCCGACTGCGTCGTATCTGTCAAGTCCTGGTTCACCGCGCTCCTCGGGAACTCCTTCAGCTTCCTCCCGCTTAAGTTCAACACTCCGGTCGCAGCAGCTTCCTCCAAGGATCGCTCCAAACTCCTGTTCCAAGGGAGGTGACCCGATGCGGGGCCATTGTGACCGTTGCCTCCTCCGCCATCAAATCCGTTTAAGCCTCCTCCGCCGCCACCGCCTGCGATACCGACCTGACAGTCCGACATCAACATCGCCGCCGCCATTATAGACCACTGTTACTACTGCGCATGTGCGAACGGCGCTCCATCTGCGCATGTGTGGAGTATAATATGGAGAAGCGGGGAGCAACTTCGACAAATCCTTTCGCTTTCACAGATGCTGCTCAACCCGCTGAGTTCTTCCGGCAGATTGTTTGTTGCTTCAGATTCCAGCATCTCTGCAATCTCGTGTCTCCGCAACTGCAAGATAACGAGGAAGAAAGTTTTCTTCAAACGTCCAACCTCCAGTATTCAACACGATTTTTGTTCTCATTTGATCTTACAGGGAAAAAGGTGGGAGTTGCCACATACTTTCGAGATGGTAGGTCTTTATTTAGTGCTGAGCGCACTGACCTGAGGTCCGGAGTAACGCTGTGCAGTATATGGGAGACGAAGTGGCCCAACACATCTTTTGCACCCTTACTAATGTCTCCTCAACCCATATTATTTGGGTGGGGATTTGCACCCCCCATTTCCAATCACAAATCGTATCTGTCATCACACCACAGATATCTTCCAAATATTTAGTCTGTATTAAAAGATAAATCCAAAGCCGCTGTTTCTAAACGTGCGGAGCATTCGTAACAAGATGGATGGATTAACATAAATAGTAAGTGAAAGCAGATACAATGTAGTTGTCATTTTGGAGACATGGCTGCAGAATGATCAAAAGGATATTAGATATTTAGGAAGGACGGGCAAAAGGAAAAAGGAGGTGGGGTAGCATTTTTAGTAGAGGACGTGCAAATAATAAAAAAGGCTATCAGTTCAGAAAATGAAGATTTGGAATCAGTCTGCGTGGAGCTAAGGAGTACCCAGGGATAGTAAACATTGGTGGGAGTTGTTTGTAGACCTTCAAACAATTGTGGTTTTGTAGGGAAGGGCCTCACACAGGAAGTGAAGGAATCATGGACGACCTTGCATACACAAAACTATATCAGCAATAATAAAGTGGAGGAAGAATCCCTAGATTGAAACAGGGGACCTTTGGATCTAATATGTTGAGCAACCAACTAGGTAACAAGCAATCCTAAACTGGGTATTGTGCAATCAAAAGAGGTTAGTTACTATTCTTGTCTTGGATGTCCACAAGGGAAGAGTGACCACAGCAAGATGGAAAGTGAAGTAGTTCAATACAGAACTATGACCAAAATCTAAACAAAAGAAACTGTGAAGATATGAGAAGCATGTTACAATGATAGATTGGGAAACTTCATTAAAAGGCGTGAGGGAGGACAGTCAATGAATATTTAAGGAATGAATGCAAGAACTACAACAGTTACACATTTTTGCCTAGTGTTAAAATAAGAAAAAAAAGTGATTCAACTGTGGCTAACTAAAGGAGTTACTGGTAGTATTAGGTACAAAGTGGAGTCAAAGATCGTCAGCCAAAAGAGCAAACCAAATGGTTTAGAGTAGTTTGGTTAACCACACCCTAGAATATAGGGATACGTGTGAACAAGTCATTGAAGGCAGTAATTAAAATGCCATTAAAATACTGGCTTTATGGTGGTATAGAATTCAGAAGTAGTGAATTAATAAATTTGTAAGGAACTGTTGTCAGGCCTCACCAACCAAATAATACCACCTTCCACTAGTTCCACTCTTACCCATATTAGAAAATCTCTTGCAACAGCTTTTCTTCTTCTTTTTCCCATTATTGAGTAATCCAATACCAGAGGGCATGCATTTAAGGTGAGAGGGGATAGGTTCAGAACAGACGAGAGGAGTACATTTTTTACTGAGAGAGTGGTGGAATGCATTGCCTGACAGGGTGGTGGAGGCAAATTCATTGGAGGGCTTTTAAGAGGGGCTTGGATAAGCACATAAATGAGAGGAAAATGGAGGGATATGGGCATTCTGTAGGTGGGTGGGAATATCTATGTCAGCACAACATTGTGGGCAGAAGGGCCTGTTCTGTGCTGTACTGTTCTATAAATGCAGAGTAACCTTTGGAATGTCCCAAAAATATATCCTAGGCCTCACTTTGTGCACGTGAAGGAATAGATCTGGTCTCCAGAATGTAAAACAGGCATAAAATCACAGCCCAAAAATATTAATAGAAGATTGTACCAGAAATACAGCTGTTTGAAAAGAGTAAGCAGTAAATTCTTCTCCTTTCTAAAGGGGGAAAAAAATTAAGAGTTCGTGGGATATAAAATTACTCTTGTGTTGATTAGGTAGAGGTGGAGAAAATGTTTACATTTGTTGGAAAATCCAACTCTCGGGAGTTAGGGACACAAGAGACTACAGATGCTGGAATCTGGAGGAACAAACTGCTAGAACTCTGCGGGTCAAGCAGCATCTGTGGGAGGAAAGGAATTGTTGACGCTTTGAGTTGAAACCCTGCATCAGGGTGAAACGCTGCATCAGGACTCCCACAGATACTGCTCGAGCTGCTGAGTTTCTCCTGCAGATTGTTTGCTACTCGGTAATGGGGGGGGGGGGGGGGGGGGGGGGGGGGGGGGGGGGGGGGGGGGGGGGGGGGGGGAGGGGGAGGGAGTATTTCGTGATGGGGGAGGTGCAACAGGCAAATAAGGAGAAATTAGACTATTAACCTTGTATAGAAAGCAAGGCTGAATATGATCATGTAAGAAATAGAAACAGGAGTAGGCTGTTCATTGATCTTTTACCTCAGTGCCACTTTCCTGCATGGACTGCTTATTCCTTGATATCCTTAATATTTAAAAATCTGACCATCTTTCTGGAGTAAACTCAGCAACTGAGCCTCCACAGCTTTCTTGGATGGAGAATTACAAAGATTTGTTAACCTCTGAGAAGAAATTTCTCCTCATCTTTGTCCTAAGCAGCCAAACCCTGATTTTGAGACTATTACCCCATGCTGTCTCACTTTGGCTCAGAGTTCCAGTAAATTCTCTTGCAATGAAGGCCAACATTCTGTTTTGTTGTACCTATATGTTAACTTCCAGTGATTTGAAGTATATGAATAGAAGGACACTGGTGTGGAGTATGAACAGCGATACAGACTTGGACTGAATGGCTTATTTCTATGCTGTACATCATGTAACTGAATGTAAGATGAACATTAATTGCAAAAAAATAAAGCTATTACTATGACACAAAAAATCTGCAGATGCTGGAATCTGGAACAATACACAAAAAGTGCTAGAGGAACTCAGCAAGTTCAAGCAACGTCCGTGGAGGGAAATAAACAGTTGATGTTTGGGCTGAGACCTTTCATCAGGAATGGAAAGGAAGAGGGCAGAAGCCAGAAGATGGTGGGGGGGGGGGGGGGAGGGGGAGGAGCACATGCAGGTAGGGGAAAGGTAAGCTCAGGTGATAGGTGAGTCCACAAGAGGGGGAAGGTAGGTGAGTGTGGGAGGGGGAGATGTAATAAGCTGAGAGGTGATAGGTAGAAGAGGCAAAGGGCTGAAAGAGGAGGAATCCAGGAGGAGAGGGTAGTGGACCATGAAATAAAGGATGGGGGAGGGGAGGAGAGATGGGCAGGTCATCAAGGCGGGGGAAGGGAGCCATAGGAATAAGGGAAGACAGAGAGAGGGGGTGGGGAAGACAGAGAGAGGGGGTGGGGAGCCGGGGAAGAAAAAGAAGGGGTGGAGTTACCAGAAGTTAAAGAAATCAATGTGGAGGCCATCAGGTTGGAGACTCCCAAGGTGGAATATGAGGTGTTGTTCCTCTAACTATTACTATGCCAACTGAATGTTTACATATCAGGAAATAAGAACAGAAAATGATGGAAATATTTAGAAAGTATACTCAGAGAAAGAAGCAGAGTGAACCTTTTGGGTCAGTTCCAATGAAGGATCATCAACCTGAAATATTAACTCTATTCATCTCCCCATAGATGCTGTATTTACTGCATTTTCTATCCTTCTTCATATACAGTACAACTTCTGCAGTTTTTGTTTGCTTAAAAATCTAGATCTTAAATGCTTTACATATATATTTGATACCACACCATGTGTAAACTTACTGTATGCAAATTGCAGTGGCATATAATTCATTAGAGTCAATCCTATACAATGCTTGATTACCTTGGAATCTGCCAAGAATATATTTTGGTCACCTATTTTCCATTTACATCCTACCCTTGATGACATCTTGATGTTCTATCAACCTCTTTTTTTGAAAATCATCCACTCTCCATAAACTTAAGCTCACACACAATGATTATAACTATTATTCATACAAAGTACCATTATTTCCTTTAATGTTCATGGACCCATATTGATTCAAATGCAGAACCATTTAATTTTAAAATTCTCTATTTTTGTTCAATTCCCTCTGAGTCCTTGTCTTTAGGGTCTAAGGCCATTTTACTACTCAGACATTGCTATGTAAAAATGTTTTATTCACATCTACCTCTGTCCTAGTGTTCACTTTGTTAGCATGTTGTTAATTCTTGTCTAAGTACATGAATTACTTTTGTACATTACAGATATCGTACAAATGTAAAATGTAGCACATTTGCACAATATTTGTATTAAATATATTGCATTCAATGTAACCAATGTGAAAATCAATTGCACTGGTTTTCTAACATTTAATATTGAGATGACAGTGAAATGTACCCTGAATCCAAGTCCGTTAATAGCCCAATGGCATGAACATTGAATTTTCTAATTTCAGGTAACCATGTTCTTTTCCCATTCCCACCAGTCCACAAATCTTTTTTCTCTTTGTTCACCTTTTCTGTCCATCCCCCACTTGGTTCCATCTGCCCATCATCCCTCCCTTTTCTGGTTTCACCCATCACCTACCAGCCTGTCTCTACTCCTCCCCCTGCTCTACCCAACTGTCTCCATCTGTCCATTATCCTCCACCCCCACCCCACACACAAAATCTGGTTCCACCCGTCATCCCTACTGGCCTCTTGTCTCACCTCTCCCTCTTTGACCATCTTCCCATTACAGCCTCAATCCTAATGCAGGGTCTTGACCTGAAATGGTGACCATCCATTTGCTTCCACAGATGCTGCTTGACCTGCTGAGTTCTTCCAGCAGTTTAGTTTTTGCTAACATTTCATTATGATTTCTGACATCTGATCAGCTGAATATCTCAGCAGTATTTATACTTCTGACTTTCAGTATCTTCAGTTTGTTTTTTTTCACTTTTTAATTAATAAGGGGCAAGATGAGATTTGATTTCTACTGTACCACAGCTATTCTCAAGATTGAGGTACAAATAATATTTTCACTGTAACCCAGAGGATTACAGCACCATCTTGAGGCTAATAGAGGTAGTAACATTCCAGCAGAACTACAAGTTAATTTTTTTTTAGAAAACTAATATCAGTCACCAATGACGGCTGATTTAGAGAATTTTGGGATATTTTAAGATGTTTAAAAGGTTAACAAGGAGAACACAAATAAGTCTAAAAGCTGCTGTGATTGTTCAGGTAAGTTTGCTATTCTCTCAAATTTGGGTTCCAAATTCTTGTGCTTCTCTGGACATCAAAACTGTACAATATAAAAAGATTCAAAGCTGTGTGCCTTTAGACAGCTGTTCTGTCTCAATTCCACTGAGTGTATGGTGACCCAAGTTACTTTACATTCTAACAAACCACTTTTGTGGCCATGATAAAAAAAAACAGAAATAGTGGAAATGCTTAGTAGCCCAGGCAGTATCTATAAAGAATACATTCTCCACGATGTATCTTTTCTACAGATGACTGCCTTGCTTTTATTGAAGTACAAACTAGTCTGCTTATTGCAAACTTCATGATTTTGGTATGAAGTATTTAGGTCTGCTGCTTCTATTATGTAAACTTCAAAATTCATTTTCTTTTCTTATGCCTTGTAACTGATTCTTCCCTTTTCCTGGATCTTCAGTCCAACAGAAAAACCATCAGTAGTGTCTCCTTTAATACCCCATCTTTCTAATTGTATTTTCAATCACATTCCTCTGTGATCGGATCCTGGAAATGTGCTAGGGGACCACAGCCTAGATTTAATAAATACCACAAAATATATGGAAAAAAAAAAATCACACTTATCCAAGGAATTAAAATTTGTAAAGAAGTTCTGATCACACCATATTAATTTCCAATATGGACCTCTGATAAGAATAGCAGGTGGTCATTTGATTCTTTTCCCCTCTTTATCATTCATTAAGATCATGAATAATCTTGTATATTTCCACTACTTTCTTGCATTAACCCAATAAACCTAAATTTTCACAAATATCCACAGTTGTTGATTTCAGTCTTGAATGTACTCACCCAATCAATCCTCCATAGCCCTTTTTGGGACAGAACTCCAAAGATTCATTACCCTGTTTAAAGAATTTCCTTGTGTGGTAAATGATTGACCCCTTATTTTGAAACTGTGACCTTCAGTTCTAGATACTCCAGGTCAGGGAAACATTAACTTTTTAATCTATTTTGACAAGCCCTGCAAGAATTTTCTATTTTCAATTAAATTATACCTTATTCTTTAAAAAGAGAGTATATCCTCAATCTTCCTCATTTCTCCTCATATGCCAAAGGCTCAATCCAAGGAACTCATCTGGCAAACTCACTTTGCAACTCCCTCAATTAAAATAAATACTTCCCTAGATAGAGAGATGAGATCTGTACATAACATTGCCGGTACACTCTCACCAGGGCCCTGTACAATTGCAGCATGATGCTTTTAAATGGTAAGAGAATTTGAGCACAAGGCCAACATAACCATTGCCTTACTAATTGTTTGCTAATTTGTGTAGGACATGAAGGTTCTTGCCCCATTTTTCAATAAACTAAATGACCTCACATTTTCCACATATTCCATCTGCTCAGTTCTCTTAACTTGTCTACATCCCCAAACCTTTATATCTTCCTCAGCTTTAAAATATCTGAATGAACTGAACTTGGTCGCCTCATCTAAATCATTGGTATGCATTGTGAACAAGTGAGGACCAGCACTATTCCCTGCAGCACCTGACTATTCACATCCACTCTTGAAAATGGCCTGTTTATTCCTACCATTTTCTGTCCATCAACCAATTCTGAGTCTACTCCAGTATATCATCACCAATTTCACGTATTCCGATTTTGTTTAATATCCCGTGTGGCACTTCAAAGGCTTTCTGAAAAACCAGATGCACTACATCCACTAGTTCCATTGATCTATTTTGCTTATTACAGTCTCATAAGAATTTAAGGTTATCTAACTTTTCATTTTCATAAATCTTTGTTGACTTTGCCCAGTCCTATTATTCAAGTGTCCCGTTACTGCTTTCTCAATAAGAGATTTCAGCATTTTCCCTACTAAGGTGCCAGAGTAATTGGTTTGTAGTTCCTTGTTTCCTCCCCTCTTCGATTCATGTACTACTTACCAATCTGTGGGAACTGTTGTAGAATCTTAGATTTTGGAAGATGATAACCAATAATTCTATTATCTCCACACAACTTCTTTCAAAACCTTGGACTGCAGATCAACAAGGCCTGGGACTTAATCTTCCATTTCCATTAATTCCTCCAACACATTTCAAATAATGCTAATTTCTGACAGTTCATTTTTCACTCTAGACCTATTACTCCCTACTACCTTCAGGTTTTCTATTGCTCAAGCCGAGATATGACACAGAAGAATGAGCTTCACAGTATTGTCAAGAAGATCCACTTGTATAATGTCTTTTTCTGAAATCAACTCATTTAAGTGTTAGCCAGCACTAATTTGCTGTCATACTATTAAAGTCATTTCAAGCTACCAGAGCCAATTTGCACCTCATCCCTTCAGTTTGTTTTGTTTAGACTAAAGATCCAGCCCCAGTGTCCAAAATATATCATCTGTTTTAAGGTCAACAATTTAAACTTCCTGAACATTAAATTCATTTAAACAGCTCAGTAGATGATCTTCTCTAAATATTTCCTGAACTTTGGTGTGAAGACCTCATACAAAATAGCCAAGAAGAATGTTCAGTGATTGGCGAATTGTAGTTCTTTCCCAATTTCTGAGATTATAAAAACTCAGCCTTGCAAACATTCAAGAAACAAATAATCTGTTATAACTATAAAGCTGGTGTTCAGCATCCATCCTTGAAATGTTATAATGCTTTCTGTTACCTCTACCTGTAAAAGAGAGGGTACACTCATAACAAACAAATATGTGCAGCCACTTTTGGAAGAGAAAGACAATTCAATAAACAATTATTTTGGAAAACCGTGAAACAGGTAAACTTTAATGTTTTAAAAAAAAACTTAGTCCAAGATTTCAACAAGTTTTCAAAAATACTAAATTTTAGGAAAAATGTGCTGGATTTACATTTTTACCTAATGAAGTGTTTCTTGAAAGTAACAAAATTCCATATTTGCAATGTGATAATTAAAAGTTTGTTCAATTCCATCTCCATCTGCTGTTCCTCAGACAAAAACAAAGTTTAAAAATGTAATCCAAATGCCATTTCTTCTTACGTCATTGTAAAATCAGCTTCAAAGTACAGTCGAGTAGATCCACATGTATAATGTCTGTTTTTGACATCAAATCACTTCAGAGTGCATGTGAACAAGTTCCCAAGAATTCCACCAGATCAAATGTCAGTCATCTCATTTATCCCACAGTCACAAAGCGTTCTCCTTTGCTTGATGCCACTGCTTTTCTCCGTTCTTTCAGAATTGCAAATCGCTCATTTAAAGTGATACCAGTCTAGGGAAAGAACAAAAAAGTTTGTGACACACATCAAGGCAGTTTGTCCACAAATCTTTGACTGTCAACCCTCAAAATCCTTGCCGTCCTCCTGAGATTCTGCTTTGTTTTGGATAAAGTGCAGATGAATGCTTGGGTACAGAGAGTGCAGAAGGGAGGACTTTTATATCCTGATTAATATGGGGCCAGTTCTGGGGAAGGAAGGACCTGTACAAGCCAGATGAGTTACATCAGTAGAAAGGCAGGACCAATATACTCTTGGGAAAAGTTTGCTTTTCTGCATTTGGATAGGGGTTCAACTTCCTGGGCTGAAGGACAGAAATCTTGGTAGTTTTCAAAAAGATGAAAAATTTTATATGAAAGGCAGCAGAAATCAATAAACAAGTTTGAAAGACAGAGCAAATAAAGGCAGTGAAAAAAGGTGTTTGGCAGTATTTAAGTGTTTTTTTTTAAATACAAAGACTCTAGGAAATAAGCTCAATGAGCTCAGGCATGAAGGTATAGTACTTTTAATGAACAAAAGTTTAAAGGACGTAAATGGAAACTCAATTTTCAGATGAGGGAGGGAGGGAGGGAGGGAGGGAGGGAGGAGGAGGGAGGGAGGGAGGGAGGAGGAGGGAGGGAGGGAGGGAGGGAGGGAGGGAGGGAGGGAGGGAGGGAGGGAGGGAGGGAGGGAGGAGGGAGGAAGGAGGAAGGAGGAAGGAGGAAGGAAGGAAGGAAGGAAGGAAGTCCAGAAAATGCTGAAAGCACTCAGCAGGTCAGGCAGCAGCACCTGTAGACTGAAACAGGGTTAACATTTCAAACCAAAGATGCAGCCTGACCTGTGTGTTTCTTTTATTTTCTGATCTCAATTTCCAACATCTGCAGTTTTGATTGAGGAAAAAGAACTTTCTATTTTACAAAAGTTACAGCTATGAAAGGGGGTAATAAGAAACAAAATATTTGAGAGGCCAATCACACTTAAGTCCCCTGAGACAGCTACAGGGAGAAGAGCAAGCAAACTCAACACAGAAAGCACCAGAGGTCAGGAGCTGCAAGGCTGTAGTAGCTCTACTGTGCTGCCCACATTGACGAAGCAGACTTACTTAACAGCCCAATGGAATTGGATTCCATGTATTAACTGCACTGTGAACTAAACTAGCTTAGAATTATATCTAGCCTCATCTCACCCAAGAATTTAGCAAGTCTGCCTCCAAAGGTTTAAGAGGTTCACATGCAAGACAATGTCCAGTTCAAATCACAAGAGTTCAGAAGTTATCTAATGTTACTGTCTAAAATCATCTTCTGTAACAAAAAAAGGTGTGGCAGGCAATTCCTACAAAAACCAGACACTCATAGGACTTAATTGAGTGAATGACACCAGTTTGAGAGTTTATAACTTGGGATCAGAGCTCTCCTAACTTGGTGTGGTGGTATCCTAACATCAAGCTAGTTAATTACCAATCTAATCTAAAAACTAAATCATAGGAGGGGGCTCCAACACATTTTGCATGGAAACACCTGGTCTCCACTTCTGACAAATTCCCATATTGGTTTAACAAATGGACATTTCAATGCACAGACAAAGGCAATTCTTAGAGCACCTTGATGGAATATTCTCTACTGTGGGTGCTATCGAATGGGAAACATATGCATGGGGTTCTGCACAAAAAGAATGCTAACCTAAACAAAGTGTGAAAATCATTGATAAATGTTTACCTGTCTTCCAACACTATTAATATCAAATTCCAGTGGCACTCCTTTTGGTGGTTCTCTCTTTTCAGTCAATTCCTTTTTTACTGCAAACGGAATCAAAGGGGGGCGTCTGATCCGGAACTGCTGGGAACTAGATTAAAAAAAGTGATTATGGTGAAGAAAATGTGTCTCCTCCTTTTGTACATCTTTAATTTAACATAGAACAGTACGGCACAGGAACAGTTATGGAATTATCATCACTGTTCCCAAGAACTTTAATATGGAGGGGTAAAACACCCCGTTCACAATCAGTAAAAAGGATGTCAAGGCAAAATAAAGTGTTTTGGGAGTGGAGGAGAGGCAACATGCAAGTTTTAGAGACAGAAGGAAATTGAATCAGGCAGAGTGAGATTGGAAGTATATTTTGTGAACTTGACACCTGAAGGCTCAGCTATGAAGAGTACAGAAGTAATGGAGGCTGCACACAGGCCAATAAAAAGAACAAAGATATACCAGGACACGCGAAAATTAGGGAGAGCAGAAATGAAAACGGTGTGTCTTTTAAATATTTAGCAAGTCGGCCAAACCACTAAACTCCTACACCAATGCAAAGAGAGCTTATTTGAAAGGCAAATACAGTGAGACTGTTCAAATTGATAAAGTAATCACGATTAAAAAAACACACTCTGCGTTTTTGGCAGATGGGTTCTGGATGGACACAGTCAAAACACCCCTGCTGGTACTAGGAATTCGACTTCTGAAAGAAAAGAACAGTTTTAAACAAGAGTCAGCAGTGCTTTAAAATAAGTGAACAAGATTAACAAAGGAATTATTTTCTTAAATTCTAATATTTTATATTGTTATGGTCAATATAGTCACTCATGAGTCCATAGTTGGAACAAACTAAGTATTATTCATCTGCACGGGGGAGGGTCCGCACACTCTCCCCAAGGTATGGAAAACCTCCATCTTTATACATACATTCTAATACTGTTCCACTGATGTGTGATTGCCTCGTTATCACTGAACCAACCATGAATTGGAAAGTTCACGATCCATTGCTTCTGACATCATCCTTACCGCACAATCAACTGGCATGATGATCTCCTTTCTCTGGCAAGTCTATTCTCATGCTAGGCCTCATCACTTGGGTGAGAATAAAGAAAATAAAATACCTAGATACCCAAAGCCCCCGAATGCCAAGACCTCCATTATTACGGAGATGGCTCCATCATCTCTAACTACTTTCCATACAGATTGTTAGGATGCTCTGACTTTGAAGATGAGGTTATCTCCACAATGACATTCCAGTGTGCTACTTGTTTCTTACCTCACGCTGGGGACCTGCTAACTCAGCTATACAAACCAGGTTTGACCATTAAAGGGCAGCATTACACTTTTGTATCACAATATGGAAATTAACCCAACACACTACTTCTCCTCATCTTGTCACATATCAGTCTGGCTTCATAAATTATCATTTTTGTCTACAAATACATAATCAAAGACACCACCCACCCTGGACATTCTCTCTCCTCCCCCCTTCCATGGGGCAGTATATACAGAAGTCTAAAAGCACATACGACCAGGCTCGAGGACAGCTTCTATCCAGCTACTGAATGGACCTCTTGTACAATAAGATGGACTTTTGATTTGACAATCTACCTCATTATGACCTTGCACCTTATTATCTACCTGCATTGCACTCTCTGTAGCTGTTACAATTTATTCTGCATTCTGTTATTGTTTTACCTTGTACTACCTGAATGTACTGTTGTAATGAAATGATCTGTATGGACAATATGCAAGACAAGTTTTTCACTACCTCCAGGTGACAGTAATTTTCGAAATACAAAATATTTCCACCTGCCAGAACTTTTAAAAGCCCACTATAACTTTAAGAATTGCTGAACAGATCCATTAGTCTGTGACATGAATGAATTTGGCAGATTTCAGTGATAGCAACTCCTCCTTTGTACTTAGATTGGCTACATCATATTCAAATGGCACTCGTCTTGACAAGATGCATCTGGATGTTGCAAACTGCACTGTTCCATTCATCCCTTGATAATTAGTTCTCTTATACCTCCTTCAACAATTGAGATATTCAGCAAATTTTAGTGTAAAGTTAACAGTTTAAGGACTTACTGATCAATTGCTGTAGCTCCAGAATTGGATGACCACCTGAAAAATAAAATTATAAATCAATTCAGATTCTCTATCTTCAACTATTGTATTTTTATTAAGGCTTGTAACAATTAAACAGAAACTAAAACTAAAATAAAAACATGCTCAAAATCTGAAATACAGAACTAAAAATGCTAGTATTACTCAGCAGATGAGGCAGTATCTGTAGAGAAAGATACAGGGAACATTTCAGGTTGATGATCTTTCATCAGAATGGAGGAGTAACATGGCAAATGGAAGACACCTACTCCCACTCATTTCAGTTTCCTGAATCAAACACCAGTTGGACAGATTTAGCTCTCAAGCTGTTATGCAGCCAAAATTTTGTTTTTAAATTGTAAATTTACTTTTTGGGATGTGGACATTGCTCGCAATTTCTGTCCATCCTCAGTTGTTCAAGGTGCCAGTGCCATCTTCTTGAATGGTTGTAGTCCTATTGATGCTAACATAATACTATTGGGTTGATAATTCCAAGATTTAACCCAGTGACACAAAGGTACACACTTCCAGGTGGACCACTTCAAGGGAACCTGCAGCTGACAAGTGTTTGCATGTGAATGTCACCTTCATCCTTCTTGGTTGGAGAGCCCCTGGGTTTGGGTAGTACGATCATCATTACAGCCCATGCAACTTCATGGTACATTTTCTAGATGGAATACAGGGGCGAACTTTTTTTTTTGTTAGTGTGGATGAGCTACCCATCAAGTATTAGGGTGGCTTTGTTCTGAATGATGTCAAGTTTCTTCAGCAATGCTGGACATGCAGTTATCCAATCAAGTAAGTATATTCCAGCATACTATTGACATATCTTATAGATTGTGTGAAGGCTTGGGCTGACATGAAGCATGTCACTCTCCACAAGATACCCAACTTCTGACCTGCTCTGTGTGCAGTTGATCAATCATGATCCCCAGGGGACTTGGCAATGAAAATGCTATTGAACAGCAAGGGTAAGATGGTAGTGTAGCAGTTAGCGTATCACTATTATAGCGCCAGCGACCCACATTCAATTCCGGCCGCTGTCTGTAAGGAGTTTGCACATTCTACCCATGACTGTGTGGGTTTCCGCCGGGTGCTCTGGTTTCCTCCTACATTCCAAAGACAGAACATTCTACACAAAAGGTGCATTTCACTATGTTTTAATGTACATGTGACTAATACAAAAATCTTATCTTAATCTCATGTACCAGTCTGAAGTCCATCAATACATCACTAGAGTGATGTTGGTGGGGGGGGAGGTGATGGGAGAGGGTGAATGCAAAGGCACAGGCCAGTAATCTGGTCAATCACACGTCTTTAGAACAGTAGAGCAGAGAAACAGGCCCTTCGGCCCACGAAGTCTATGCTGACCATGATGCCAATTTAAACTGCACACCTGCCTGCACGTGGTCACTATCACTCAATTCCCTTCCTGTTCATATGCCTGTCTAAATGCCTCTTTAATATCCACAGGACTTGGTGCAGGGGCAGTAGCATTTTACAATTTGCATAAATGACGGATGACGCACCAGAGTTTCTAAAATGCTGATGACACAGATAGGTAGAAAGCGAGTTGTGAAGAGAACAAATAGGCTAAGCCAGGGGTCAAAGATTCAACAAATGGAGTATGATATGGAAAATGTGAAATTGTCCACCTTGGCAGGAAAAATAAGCTTGGAGATGCAGAAAGATCCAAGTGTCGTAGTGCATAATTGACAAAAGGCTGGTAAGCAGGTACAGCAAGTAATCACGAAAGCTAACAGTATGTTATTACTTATTCTTAAGGGTCTTAAATACAAAAGAAGGATGGGAGGTTATGCTTCAGTTGTACAGGACGATAGTGAGGTGACATCTGCAGTACTGTGCAAGAGTATTAGTCTCCTTGATTAAGGAAGGATACTAATGCATATGAAGCAGACTTTACTTTTGTAGTTCACATGTTAACTTGTCAACTTGCATCAAAATTCATGTACAGCAAGACAGAGCAGATAACAAATTGGATTAGGGATGGTGCACCTAAAATATAACTAGGCAAGCACCTTCTATAAAAATTATGGTAATGCATGCAGAGACACATTGAAGATTTTAATAAAATGTTCTATCTTTCATGTTGAATACAATATTTTAAACACTTCCTGATTCAGACACCTTGCTGTTTATTAAATATTCTTCAATCCGATTAAGGAACAGCTACTTGCCTTGTTTGCATAAGTCCATGCCACCATTTTGGTCTCAAATTTTGGTGAAAAGTCATATAGCAAGTCTGTGGGGTTTGTGTCAAGTGTAATGAAGAAATTAGACAATTTGTTCACCACTGATTAAAATACTATTTAATTTTTTGCATTATCATTTGGGAGAAATGCTTATTTGTTTTAAAAACCTCTAACCCAAAGCTCATTCAGCTTGTGGGCACCAACTCAACATAGAAACTGAACACATATACAATAGTCATTTCTACATTAACCCATGAAGTACAATCTCTGATTTTTACAAGGACGGGATGCTTTAAGCATCCTTGAACTTGAACACGTATCTAAATGTGAAAAGTACTTTTAACTGCAAAATCTATTTAAAATTATCTTCAATGTTCATACATACTGTTGTGTTTGTCTCTTAATTGATGTTCCTTTCACCCCTTGTTCAGTTTGCATATGCACCTGGGTTTAAAAGTACACATCAGTTAATTGACTACCTTCAGATATCTTCATATTGTTAACTTCAAAAAAAAGTTTTCAGTTATCTTCCCTTCTCCATTACTCAGAAAGAAAAAAACAAAATTTCTGAACTATCAAAGTGGCATAGTGCACCAAAACACACAAGTGAAAAGTCAGCATTCATGGAAGAACACATGACCTTTTTGAATATACATCTTTGCTCCATAGGACTAGGAACTCAGGTGAGCTTAATTTAAAAAGACTGCAAAAATAAATATAGTTAATACCAAAAAGAAAGAGAGACACAGAAAATGTCAAAGTGCTGCAAATACCAAAGATTATAAATAAATGCTGAGGAAAAGGGGAATACACAACTTCCCAACCTTTCTGTGACTACACGCCTTTAGTAAATAATGGGCTTGATTCTTTCTGCCCTTAAAGTTGCCTAACAAGCTCCTTTGTTCTATACAAGATCCATCATCATCACGAGTGAATAGGGCTCAGTAACGAATGCGACTCGACCATCAGCATCCATATTCATGTGAACATTTATTCAAATGTCAAAGTTTTACATAGTTTCAGATATTTACTGAATAAAAACTAAAGTAAATATCAGATTTCGAGAAAAAGGTTTCAAGTGCAAGATGTAGCTAAAATACTGCCACTAGTGAGACAGAAGGGCATCAAAGTTTGCGCAGAATACCAGGAAAAGGGGGATCAAGTCAGACAGTTCCCAATACTTGTTTATATCCAACTAAAAGAAAAGGCTCAAATGACTGACATTAAACCCAGATTTATACTAAAGGTGGCAAAATATACACAGTAAATTCTGGAGTTAAAGTGCAGCTCCAGTGAACACCATCAGGAAGAGAGAAGTGAAAATTGCAAGGAAATGAACATGTAATACTCAGGTTTTTTGGGTACATAGCACAAATATTTTAAAATTCATACATAAGTTATTCATACATGAAGGATTTTGTTTTAAGGTGGCACCTTTAAATGCACAAGTTTTTATTTCAGTCCACTTGCACAAGATTAACTATAAGTTTAGAAGATGAAAATAGACATGAGAGCTAAAGTAGATGAACTATTTCCTTTGCTGCTTAGAATGTTGCCTTCAAAGGGGCTGTAGGCAATGACAAGGTTAAGAGTCAGATTTTTTCCAGGAGGAAGCAGTATCATTCTAAAGTCCAGTGCTAAGCTCATGGGACAAATCCCCTTTTCATTTCATGCTTCAACATCTTGTATCATATCTACACACTGTTCGAATTGAATGAATATAATCAGTACCTAAAAGAGTTCAATCAAATTGAAACAATAGATTTTTCAAAATTTCTTTTGGGCACACTCTTAAATACCTTTAGGCCTCTTTTGAAAAGAAAAGTTGCTTGCCGTGCTTCTTTATTTTGCTGTGTCTGTGCAGGGATCCTGGAAAAATTGGTCTGAATGGAATTCCTGAAAATATGACAGGGCAATAAAGGGGAGAAAGAAATTTGTTTACATGATGAATCTAAAACAATTTCAACACAACAATATACATCCCATATTTAAACCTCTCTTCTCATGAATCTCTCATGAATTCATCCATCTCCTCACCTCTTTAACTGTAATGAATGCTTCAATGATGGCATGAATCTCTGCTGTCCTTCACTCGGCCCAAAAACTGATGCACTTCTCAGGAGTGGAGTTCTCCGTCCAGCCTGCTGAAATCATTTAGAAGAAATCAACACCAAATACAGACATCCTAAAGAGGAGGATGGGAGGGGGAAGGGAGGAGAGAGACGTAATCAGATTCCTTATGCTCAAAATACATACAATGTGTACAATACTGAACTTCATTTTAACGCTAGGATTTACCATAACTGGTTAAATTTGAACTTTTGCTTTGCAAGTCACTATTGTACTTTGCATTCTTAAGTAAATTTAAAATGTACTTAATTTATATCCTTTATTCTTAATATTTTTGATGTTTTGGAAGCTTGCAGCAATATCCTTCATAATGTTCCAATTTGCCAGTCTTTATACCTCAAATTTATTATTTTGTGGTATTAAAATTAGCTGGACAATGACAGAATCATTAAGTCACTGAACTAAAAATCCAAAAAAATCTGCACCATTAAGTGGTAAGAATATGCTGTAAAAAAAATATTAAATAGTCCACAATTCGCAACAATATTTTGATCAATAATAAATGACCATGGCCAAGAAGTCCAGGTGACAAATGTTGAAAAAGAATGGGTTAGTTTGATTAGGATGAATCCTGCAGTCAGGTAATCTGCCAATACTATCTAGGCTCAGATATGAATGCTAAGAAATATCAACTTGAATTCATATATTAGCTTTAACAGCAAAAGACACCAAGGCAACTTGTAGGTCAAAGCACAATACCATGCCATAGAAGAGGGAATTCTGGAGCTTAAGTGCTTGGCAACTGAAACAATAATTTTCATTTGGTGAACTTATTAAAAATGGGGATAATCAAAATCCTAGAAATGGAGGAGCTTGGATATCTTGAAGGGTTATAGCTGCAGGAAAATGACAGACAAAAAGGGAGGGCTAGGCTATGGAGGAATTACAAAGTAGGGACATAAAAAGGCATTGCTTAACCAGGAGAGAGTGTAGAACAACATAGGGAAACAAAATAAATCCGATTTTTGGAGATCTCAGTTTTATCGAGGGTAGACTGAGGGCAGCTGGCCCGGAGTACATCAGAAATGTCAAGTCTATAAAAGTATGGACTAGGTTTTCAATTGCAGATGAACCAAACACAGTGGATTTCAGCAAAGTTAGAAGGTATCTTCATTGGGTATAGCTCAGGAGGTCAACAATGTTCCAAGATTGTTCATTTCAGGTTGTGAATAAGTCAGCAGTGAGGAACAGCAGTTTGAGAACATTTTTAATCTTCCAAATGCTTAGCTGAAAGAAACTTCTGATCATCAAGTAGTGTTTGTCAGCCATGCAAGACTGGAGAAGTTAAAATATATAATGGCAAGGTAACACTGTCTGTCAATTATAAACATGCAGAAAGTGATGCTTTCTTAAATGACATTGTCAAGACCAGCAAGTAGATGAGAAAGAGGAGATGGCCAAGGTTGGTCTTGGGGAAAATGCTAGGATGTAAATGGGGTGTGGAAAGAGAGACCACTGGAGGTGATTTGCTGGATGCCACTTGGACAAGGTATCTAGCATTACCCAACAAGGAATAAATTGCTTCAGGGAAATGAAAAAGAGTAACATTCTCAACATTTAAAGCACACTTCTGGAACCTCTACAAATTCTATTATTGAATAACTACTGCCAACAAAAGTAAATAAAGCCAATTTGTAATATGGTTGTTAATTTCTGCACAGCTATAACTGCACAAGATCTCAATCGGCAACTGTACCTTTATTTATCAGTGCTTGGTCATTGTTTTCAACAATTAGCACTTCTGGTTAGAAAAGTTTGCATCAAACTAATATGGAAGAAAAAAGTTCCAAGTTTATTGATGAATGGCCTTGTTCATCACTGGTCTTTTGGCTGTTTGTGTTTCAAAAAGCCAAGATACAGCTCATATTGAGAACAAAATCAGAATGGGCACGTGTTTAAAAGAGGAGTTTTCAGAGGCTATTACTTCATCCTCTGATTGAAGTACGAATAGCATGTTCATTATTCCTGTGGATTTCAATGAACTGGGGCGACCAATTCAAAAAGAACCTTAAGATTTTACTGCCTAATCAGTTCACCTTACATATAAAGCAATGTAAAAGAATAAATGCCAAGAAATAAAACCCTACACAATTTACCTTATGACTTAGGGATGACCTGTTTGGTGTGCTGATCGATTTCTGTAGCATCAAAGCCTTTCTTGCTGCCAGGCCAGTTATCAAACCCTGAAATCGCCTCCTCCGTGGTCCAGAAACTTTTCTTCTACCTAGTGGTATCTGCCTATTCACAGCTTTTCCTGTAATAGTTTAGGAAAAATATTGCTCATTGTTACCAGTTAAAAATTCATTTTTGATCAGGTATAATATCCCACATTGCATAAACAAAAATTTAATATCATATGCCTCAGCTTAAGCATGCAGATTTCTTGGATCTCATTGCTCTGAATGAATATAAAGTTAAGCTTCAACATGTCTCACTTCTCTGAAATCTCCTTCTCCAGTCATGGCAAATTGGAACCTAATAACTGCAGCATGGTGCAGTGGGTGAATTTACAATAGGAACTAATTTAAGACAAAATATTCATTTTGTAATAGCCGAGCAAGACTCAAAGAAATCAATAATACAATTTTAAACCCGATGCTCCTTCTTCTTAAGCAGTCCCTTGGGATCAAGTACGACATGATTCCACTCTAGTTCTGAGGATTATGAGGTGACTAATGAGGACAGTATGGGAAGCAGATTTTTTCCATAAATGGAGCATGGGTGAGCTAATTGATATTTATGAGATGGCGTGCTCCGTCTTTTATGTGCTCCCAATACATGGAATCAAATATAAGTATCATCTTGTATCCTTTTTTACCACTTCATGTGATCATGATCCTCAATTCAAAGGGGATGCTGCATTTCGAGGCTTTAACCCTAATTTTGAATCTTTTCCTCTTTCCATCTGGTAATCTTTGAGATAACTCGAAGAAGTGTGGCTGTTTCCAGAGTATGATATCAAGCGTGCAAATGGAGTGGTCTGCCAAACAAAGCTGACCATAAAGCTTAGTCCTCAGTGCTGGGGAGGACATTGGTTTGCTTATTCTTCTACTGAAATGAGAAGATTTTGTGGTGATAGCATTAGTGGTGTTTTTCCAGTGTCTTAAAGTGCCGGATGTTGGTAGGTCTCAGAGCGTACAAGGTCAAGGATCATTGCTACCCAGTAGACCACAAGTTCTATGGCAGGTTCAAGGTCTTCGACCTTTAGTACCCATTCCCTCAAATGCCTGGTGCATGAAGAATGGTTGTCTCTCCTACATGGAATCAGACCACTACTGTCAGTAGGAAACTGTCAGCCAAGCATCCTACAAGTGCATTTAGTGACCCTGTGGCTTCTTTCCCTTTGTTCACTGTGAAGCAGTTCTCACTATCGTCTAACATAAGCAGGAAAGCCTTTTAAAATAAAATCAGTCCCTTCCCAGAATGGGGCTGAGTGATAACCAGAGATGGGGTTATCCTTGATGGATAAAAGCACTTTACAGAGCATGAAAAGCCTAAGTCATAGTTCATTTACAGAACATTTCTAGTTTTTATTAGAACCAAGTGTTCTCATTTAGGATTCATCCATCAATGAGGCAACATCGCTAAAAACTGTTTTCTCCAATCCTCCGAGAATGTGGATTCAAACAGGACAAAGGAGCAGATAGATGCAAAGAGGCCCATTTTTTTCCAGGTTTCTTGGTTGCTTGTCAGATCCAAGGGTCACACACTTTGCTTAGTGGATGTTACTGATGTAGGGGAACAGATGCCAATTATCTGAGCCAGGGAAGTGGGAGAACTGTGGGTGAATTATTGGCCTAGCAATCCAGAAGACTCTGCTAGAGTGACAGGAGTTAAAATTCCACTGTGGCAGCTGGGATATTTAAAATTTAGTTAATTAAACTCATCCTCAAATTAAAAAGCCAGCATCTGGAATGGTGACTAGGAAACTGCTGAAATGTTGTAGTAACACATCTGATTATGAATGCACGAGGGGGGGAAAAAAGTCAGCTTTTCTTGCATTGACCAGTTTATTTGTGAATTCAGACCCATATTAATGAGGCCAACTCATAAATGCCTCCTCATTTGAGGGTCAATTATTGAGGGATATCAAATGCTGGTCCTGTTGGTGATGTCCACAACCTATGAATCACAAAAATGAATTAAAAATGTGTCAGTTTTTAAAAACAATACTGTGGAAAGGCATTTACTGGTTGCATAAATGTAGAAAAATACAAGTAGGGATGTGCTGGAGCTTGGAAGTTTAGTGCAGCCACAAAATGTACACCTTGTGGTGTAAGCCGAGTTTGAATGAGAAGGTGGGGACAGTGATGGAATCTGCCAAGATCTGCCTGTGTTTTTATGGGCAGACAGAGTCTCCTTATTTTGGTGAACATAGAGAAACTGAGAGGGTACATCTGTCAGGGCTCATCAAGCTGGAGCTTTTTCCTCCAGCAAGTCACCACAAAAACAAGAGGGCATTGGGAGAAAGGAGTTTTAAAGGGGATCTGAGGGGTATGGTTTTTTTTTTACACAGAGTGGTTGATATCTAGAACATGCTGCCAGAGGAGGTGATAGAATCATAAGCCACGTTTAAGAGGTATTTAGTGTACCTGGCAAAAAAGGTCAGCACAGATGCAAAGGACTGAAGGGCCCATTTTTGAGCTGTGTAACTCAGACACATTTAAAGTGATTGTGAAATTAATCACTGATGTCTGCCACTGTGGAGAAATAGCTCCCAAGATAGAAGTGGTACATCTTTTAATCCACGTACTACCTAAATGAACTGATAGTCAAGTTTTCTGTCATCCGAGACAAATTTGAATCTCAACACTGTGCATACTGTTGCAGCTCCTTATCAGGACACATCATGAAAACCTACATTCCGATTGCAAATCGAGACTTTTCTACATAAATATTTTAAAGCCACAGTGGGGAAGACTTCCGAACACCATTAAATAACCTAGACTCAGCCTTGTCAAAAAAAAACTGTCTTCTTCCCCTCATGACAGCAGCTCATACTGTGATGCTAATAATACCAGTGGCTGATCCCTTAAGATAATTTGCAGATTTTTCCCATAAATGGCACTCCAGGAATATGCTTGTGCACTTTCCAGCAGTGGCTGATAGATTAGAGGAGCTTTTTTTTTTGTTAAATACTCTCTACTACCAAGGATGCAATGGCAAACTTTTGCACCTTACATCTGCTTTGACAAAGATCAGCAGTTGTTAAATAGGTACTAAGCCCAGAAGCATTTCAGTTCCTGTGGCTCAATCATATACATTTATCAACTGTTTTTTTTAAAAAAGATTTCTGATGAATTTTTAAAGACTCTAAAGAATCGCTTAAAAACATTAATATTCCTAAGTATTGGAATTATTTGCAAATCAACTAGAAATGAAAGTTAAAACACAAAAGTTATCCTTCAAATAAAGAGCACTGAAGGACTAAAGTGTTGGTATCAAATGACGTCTCTGATTTTGCTCCAGCATTCCAGAAGTCTCCCAATTTACAGAGGTAATGGTTTCAGATCAAAGATGCTTCAAGTGAACTGCAGCTCCACAAGTTCTAAACTCACCAGATCGTTGTGGAATTCCACGCCAACTGCTTGACCGCTTCAGATGCATTGTTGAATAGGAAGAGCGATTTAATATCTGCTTTCCTTTATGTGGTACAGATTTCTTCACATTACGTTGCTTTTTATTCAGTTTAATTATATCATCTGTGGTACACAACACGTAATCAAAAGTTAAAGGATGATAAAGATTTTATTCAGAGGGAAGACATTAAAAACACAAATTAAAAATTGCAGCTGAAAAGTAAGCTTGCTATCGTCACCATTTAATATCTTGCATGCTGATAAATTAGTTTGCTTTTAAATTTCCTATATTAACACAATGCACTGTTTTATTTAATTGCACAGTGACACTTCAGAAACTCAAATACTTAATATAATTGGAGTTCCCTCTTCTTATCATCAGTGAAAGACCCACATTGGAATTAAGAAAGCACTAGCATCAATTGGAGGGCAGGATACAGCAAAAGTTCTAACATACTGGCTGAGACCCCAGTTATTCACGAAAATTGGTGGAGTTGTGAATAGTGAAGGTTATCAAAGGATATAGGATAGAGATCAGTTGCAGATATATGGGTGGAGAAATGGCAAATGGAATTTAATCCAGGCAAGAGAGGTGTTGTACTTTGGGAGATCAAATGTAAGGGCAATCTATACAGTAAATGGCAGGACCCTTAGGAGCATTAATAAACAAAGGGATCTTGGGGGGGGGGGGGGGGGGGGGCAGCGGCGGCAAGTCCATAGTTCCCTGTAAATGGCAACACAAGTAGAGAGGGTTATAAGGAAGGCATACGGCATAATTGCCTCTACCAGTCGATGCACTGAGTATAATAAGTTGAGAATTCACGTTGCAGCTGTATAAAACTTTGGCCAGGCCATGTTTGGAATTGTGTGCAGTTTTGCTTGCCTCATTACAGAAAGGATGTGGAGGCTTTGGAGGGGGTGCACAACAGTTTCACCAGGATTAGGGAGTATGAGCCATAGAGAGGTTGGACAAACCTGGGTTGTTTTCTCAGGAGCGGAGGTGAAGGGAGACTTGATGGGAGATTTATAAAATTATGAGAGGCAAAGATAGGGTGGACAGTCAGAGTCTTTTTCCCAGGATAGAAATGTCAAATACTAGGGGACATAGCTTTAAGGTGAGAGGGAGAAAGTTTAAAGGGATGTGCAGTGCAAAGATTTTTGTTTTGTTTTAAAAACAGTGAGTGGTCGATGCCTGGAAAGCACTGCTAGGAGTGATTGTGGAAGCAGACACAATAGTGGCATTTAACAGACATTTAGACAGGCACCTGAACATGAAGAGAATGGAGGGATATAGATCACATGCAGGTAGGTAGGCTTAGTTTAATTTGGCATCATGGTTGGCACAGACATCGTGAGCCGAAAGGCCTGTTCCTGTGCTATGTTTATATTAATATTCCAGAACCTTGGCCCCCTTAGAAATAACAGGAATTGGACCCAAGCATTGAAGTTCTATCAATTCTGTTAAACAGAGTATTCAACTACAGCAGATGAGATATGCAGGTTAAAATTATATATTTAAAATCATCAAATACATTTTATGAACAATTCTATATACTTCCACATCAAATAACAAGTTACCAAATAGAAAAACAGAAAAGCAGCCAGACCACCTATCATAAATGCTGTTGGAAGTCACAATAATCCCAGTGCAACCTGGTTTTCCAAAGTCTTGGCATATCTAGATTCAAAGTTAAAAATAAAACAACTTGCAGAATTGCACAAGCTGTTCAGTAAGACCAGAATGGTTTCTCAGTCATTGACCCCCAATGCAAGAATTCTTGATCCTTTTCATTCCTCATCTACTCCTCCCTCACAACCAACCATCTCAGATGAGTAGTATCCCAGTAAACCACTATAACTTAAATAGAACTCTGCTGTTTTGCAGGCTTATTCTTTGCAAATTGTTGTAGGTCCACCTGAGTTTATCTCAGCCAACTGTCTGTCTGCGTTTGCATACATCAAATGCTGCTAATTTACAACGGGTGTTCTAATACCTAAAAGGTGTTTAGCCTCTAAATATTAGAATCAGAATACTGAATCATGTTTGCATCCCACAGTACATAGTGTTACTAGGCTGACCCAGAACATTCCTAGTGTTTTCCCAGTTTAAGATGTCAACTAACATTAATTTTAACTCCTGCCTGAAGAAATTATTACACCAAAACCCCACGTTGCCACACTAGTACAACTTTATTAGAAACTGAATTGCAATCAAGTGCAACTTCCTCAACTGAAAACTTAGATGCGCATGAACATTTTGCCCAATCAATTCTTCCGTTCACAAAAGACTCTACAACCTGCTCCCCCACTTCAGCAATTACATTAAAACTCCAATAATGTGACACCCACAGGCCTTTGGTAGTGCCAAACTAGATTTTCTGGATTATTGTATGCAACTCCTATTAAAACCCACCTTATTTTTTTTAAGGTTACATAGTAGTAAGTTTTCTAGCAAATCCAGCGAGTTTAGAGTGGAAACATGCAAGAACACTGGAACCCAGCAGTCCTGATGAAGGGTCTCAGCCTGAAAAGTCAACTGTTCATTTCCTTCCATTGATGCTGCCTGACCTGCCGAGTTCCTCCAGCATTTTGCGTGTATTGCTCCAGATTTCCAGTATCTGGAGTCTCTCATGTCCTGACTGCAAACCTACCCACATCCCTGATATTCCAGATCCCAACCCCACCCACACGCCCAGACCACAGTCTGGATTCTCACCCACTTGCACTCTGGACTAGATCACATTCTGGATGAGTGACAACAGTGAGAAGCCAGTCTGTCAGGATTTCTGAACAACTGGTGCCAGAGTAGAGTTTTACTGCATTTAATCATTTAAAATTATCTCATTATTTTTGTATGCAACAGTTGTTGATGTCAGTTTTAAAACTTACCTACTATTTGGTTAAGTGGCTGTCTCTTGCACCCAACAGTTAATGTCACCTACTACATTTACTTTTCTATCAATTTTTTTTTTAAGATTTTACTTGCAGCGTGGTAACAGGCCCTTCCGGCCCAACGAGTCCACGCCACCCATTTTAAACCTCCAAATTAACCTACCCGTATGTCTTTAGAATGTGGGAGGAAACTGGAACACTCGGAGGAAACCCACGCAGACACGGGAGAACGCACAAACTCCCTACAGACAGTGACGGGAATGGAACCCTGATCGCTGGTGCCATAATAGCACTGCGCTAACCGCTACGCTACCATGCCAGCACGGTAGTAGCACTTTCCATAACATGGTGCAAGAATAATACAGCATGTTATGCTCATTTCCAACAAAGAATGAAAACTAATGTAGACCAATGGTTTAACCATATTCTTGAAACAACTCATTTCCCCTCAATTATGCTCATAACACTCAGACTTTCATGAAGGAACAAGCTTAGGGCTATATAAAATAAGATTTTATAGTCAGCAGCAAAGAAATGGAGCTAACTATGGACCTCAAAAAGACAGTTGCCCACAAGTGTGGCTGGACTGCATTTCCTAAAAGCTGCTGTTAGAGATCAGTCTCATTGGACATCCGGTGCCTTTAGGAGTGATGTCATCAAGCAAACTGAACAGCAAATCACATTGAAGAATTGCTATTGACAGGAAGCCAAAAAATACTTAACTAACATTTTTGAGTGAATAAAAATTAGAAGAGGATTAACCCACTTGTTAAATAAATATATTTATATCCATAAATTAAAATATTCAGACTATTTCACAACATAAAATTAGATCTTCTTAAGACCAGAAGGGTCATTAAGCATTGATTATGACGCAATAGTCCACTGAAAAATTCAGGTATACTTAATGTAACAATGTTTTAAGGTTTATTCTTCTGTAAACAATGCAAATAGTTTTCTTGTCAATTCACTAATCTCAGATTTTATCTTGGGAATGGTTTGCAAAACATATCAGTGAATGACCAACTTCTAGATTTCTGCCTTTAATGTACATGAATAATAAAGAAGCTGCTGTCAAATTTATTTCATTATAACAGCAAAAGCTGATAGCTTCAGCATTTCTTATCACAAATCACTGACTTAACAGCTTATCTGAAGCTGCCACTGTTTCAGTTGCCTTGCAGTGATAAATTAAACCTATACTTTAGTTTTATGCAAAGACAAATTGCATTGTTGAAGCAATATCACCACATGCTTCTAATGTTAGTGTGATAAGTTCTTTTCATACAGGAAGTACATAGTGACTGTGTACCAGGTCTTGGAATAATTATAAGCTATATGGGAATAAACAAAACTTCCACATCACTTTGGACCATTAAGCATCAAGCTTGTAGGAAAGAACAGTCTGATACAAATGAGAGAACATTGTCAATGAAACCATATTAAAATACACCTCATTTTGTTGGCAATTGGAGGAAATGCATCTTCAGTGGTGAACAAATGATAAACATCTCTTATCTCTTCAATAACTTATTAGTCACATGTACATCGATATGCAAAAGATGCTGTCTGGGGGCAGCCCACAACTGTTGTCACGCTTCCGGCGCCAACATAGCATGCCCACAACTTCCTATCCTGTACGTCTTTGGAACATGGGAGGAAACTTGAGCACCCAGAGGAAACCCACGCAGACATGGGAGAATGTACAGACTCCTTATAGACAGTGATCAGAATTGAAACTGGGTCACTGGCTTTGTAATAGTGTTACACTAACCGTTACACTACCGTGCTTGCCCAGTATCTCCAGAACTCCTCAGATGTTGCCTGATGATGTATACATTAGAATAAACATTACCAATGACACATTTCAGGGTGTACACCAGTAAAAGGCTTTTCTTTTTCTGTTAATAATAAATTAATTCCCAACTAATTGACACTACCCTGAATGAGAAGTTAATTGTCTTTAACTAAAAGAAGGGCAAAGATGTCCTCAATGCTCTAATGGAATTTGTTGTAACATCAGGGAGCTACCAGACAAACCTAATATTGGTAGCAAAGAAGCCTCCCCAATCCAAAAGGCATGCGTGGTTTCAGGGTCCTCACAATATAATGTTGTCATTTGAATAGTCCAGACCAAGCCACACCCACAAAACAAAGCTTTGATAGGCAGCTAAGACATACCAGTGAAAACTTTTAAAACTATTTAGAAAAATCAATGAAAGAACTGAAAATCAAAAATTAAACATGTATGAACACCTAAGCAAATTCAATCAATACAACACAATTTAAATTACCTCAACAACTTCTTAGGCAGGCCTTTAAGACTAACTTGCTTCTACTGTTTTTGTGGGTTCTGATGAGATGTCTAATGAGGACAATATGGGAAATGCAAACTCTTCCAGTTAGGGCTAGAGGTGGCTGATGGGTGAGGGTAGGTGCATTCCTTCTGCCATTCAAGCAGGGTTTCTATGTACTCCAATGCATGGCCTTGAGGTTATTAGTACCATTCCAAATATTCCTTCTCTACTTTGAGCAGTCCCAGGCCAGAGTTTCCCAGGAGCCACTGGGGATGTTGTACCTCACAGAAGCTGAGCACATCCTTGAATTTTTTTTCCCTCCATCAGCCTGATAACTTCTTCCCTTGATAAAACTCAGAGTACAGTGTCTGTTTTGGGAGTTTGACATTAAGCATGGGAACAATATAGCCACAATAACATATCCAGCCCAAGGTCTTGGCTGTGAATAACTAGGGTCTTAATTTTAGGGATGTTGATCTGGAAGAAGATGCTAAGGTTGGTTTGCTTATCCTTTGCAAATTCAGGGTTTTGTGGAGACAGTGTTGTCAGTGTTTTTCCAATACTTTGAGATGCTGTTGTCCAATGTTGTTAGTCCAAGTTTCAGAAGCACAAGAGATGGGTAGGGATCACTGCTGTCTGGTAGACAATGAGCTTTGAGCTAGGTCTGGGGTCTGTCACCATAAACTTGTCTATGTCCCTCTTCATTCAAATGAATGGATACAGTCATTGGATTCAATCTGGCACAGTAGTGTAGCGGTTAGCGTAATGCCATTACAGCGCTAGGAACCCGGGTTCAATTCTGGCCGCTGTCTGTACGTTTTCCCAGTGTCTGCGTGGGTTTCCTCCGGGTGCTCCGGTTTCCTTCCACATTCCAAAAGATGTACGGGTTAGGAAGTTGTGGGCATGCTATGTTGGTGCTGGAAGTGTGGCGACACTTGCAGGCTGCCCCCAGAACACTTCACAAAAGATGCATTTCACTGTGTTTTTCAATGTACATGTGATTAATAAAGATATCTTATCTTAGAAGTTCATCAGACAGGTTTTCCAGCTTGCATTGTTACAAAGTTTTAACATCAGAGCACAGAGAATCATGGAAGAGCAGCCAGAAAGTGAATGGCTTCCACGTTTATGCAAGAATCCTGAACCTGATGGCACTCACATTGAGAAACACCAGCAGTTCTGTAGGGAGCTGCTAGCATTTCCCAAACAAATTCTGATCTATTGTTTTGGACTGATTCCTGCGACACTGGCAATAGTGATGTCAATTCAAAAAAATATGATATACAGAAGAGTTAGCAAGGATGCCAGTTAGATGGAACAAGGGAGTCCACAGAAAGTGCACTTACCAGAACTTAGCTCCAGCATTTCGATTCACAATGGAAGAAAAGCTTTACAAAATAACATTTGGAGATTGCAAGGTTTTGGATGATACACATATGGTTTAGTGAGCAGTTTGCCTTGTACCAACTAACATGTGGTAAAAATACATTGGCATCAATTAGTGGCCATATCGTTACAGGGATAAATGTAAACAATTTTCTGGATTGAAGACAGACAAGAGACTGCAGATGCTGGAATTTGGAGTTAAAAAAAATAAGATGCTGGAAGAACTCAGTGGGTGAAGCAGCATCTGTAGTGGGGGGAAGAATAGAAAAGAATTGTCAAGTTTCAGGTCGAGATGCAAGGTCTCCTCCCAAAACATTGACAATACCTTTCCCTCCCCAAACAGATGCTGCTCAACCTGCTGAGTTCCTCCAACAGTTTGTACTTTGGACTGAAGATAATGGGCATTTAGGGTTAGTGTTCTATTAGTAATAAAAGCAATGAATTATGGTGTTTTATACTTATTAAGACTGAATAAAAGGGTAAAGAACATGCCAAACAGTGCTAAATGTCTTTCCAAAAGTAGACGCATGCAGACTCCTTAAATGAAGTGTTCAACATTCCACTTACTCATCCCAGTGCATTTACAAATCAGATAAACCACTTCACCACACCCAGTAATCAATTTAAATTGTCGAAGGAATGACCTGAAGATTTTCAGTGTTTAATAGCACACAAAGAGCAAGTGTATAAAAATGACATATAATTTGTCTCTGATGAAGAGATGTGGAACTTGTGCAGGCAGATAGGATTAGTTAGATTTGCAGTCAGCACAGACATCGGTAGGCTGTAGGGCCTGTTCCTGTGCAGTATTATTCTATGTTCTATGATTTCTGTCACAAAGCATAATTAGAATTTTCCATAAATTGAACTTTCCATGATCGAACTATTTCAAAAAGATGACAGAAAAATGACTTAACTCTTAATTCTGTTTTCAAAATCATTACACTGGATGAAAAGGGCATCAACACTTATATTGGTGCAGCATAAAGGAAGCATAAAATAAAAATTGAGAGAAAAGCCTTGCTTGTCTTTTAGCATTTAACATGCACCATAATCTCCACCAAATGACTTGGTACTTGGCTAATTGGAGTTTACAGGACAATAATCATTGAACTGGTCAGTCTCAATAGCCCACAGTAGATTAGTTTAAAATTTTATTTTGACAGTATGGAAGAAAAATCAAATCACTATCTGAGGATTTGCAGTCAAAGGAATTGATAGACAGATCAACCAATCTCTAACTGATCAGCAAAGAGAAGAGGTTGAAGGGGCTGGGCAGCTTTCAATTGTTCCAATGCGACCTCCCAACTGCAACGTAATGTCAAAACTAATTATGCTGATCAACTATACAACAACCAATTGCTTTTGCACTAGACTTAGTACTACACAAGAAATGCCTCAAAAGTACATTTACTTGCAGCATAATAAAAATGGTACATGTCATTCAACTAAAGCATAGTTTGGAGAAGGAACTCTTAGGAAATTGGATAATGACAAAGCCACAAGTAATGGTAGTACAGGATTGTTTCATGTCTGTTTTATGTCCTCATTTTTCAGACTTGGTCATCAAAACATAATATGAATTAGCTAATGTTCACCGCATCATTTATTTAACAAAACAAAGTTGCTAAGTTTAATTATTTATTTCATTGCTGAACATGCAAAGCAGACGTTAGTGACATTCCTATTACATTCAGCATCAAATTTTAGACTTAAAAAAATAGTTCCATGTCAATTCTTCAAGGCTATTGGTGGTGGTGGTGGCGGCGGCGGCAATTAGCGGTGGGGGGGGGGGGGGGTGCAGAGAAAGAGACACCAACAGCTTTTATTCTACACACCTTCAGTGACTAAATTATGCCACATTTAAAAACTCTAGATAAGTAAAAAAAAATCCTGGTTTAATTTATCATGTTTCAATGTGCTATACTTCACAATATACTCACCCTCTTTTTAAAAAAAACGTAAAACATCCTAATAACCTTCCCAATTTTCAAATAGATAGAAAACTTATCATCCTAAAGCTTGGAAAAAGCTGGAGTACAGTTTGGGTTAATACGCAAACCACAGAGCAATATTTAAAACTTCAGCGAATGTAATCCACACGTACGCAGCCAGGCATATCTGCCTTCACTCTGCCATTAGAATTCCCTACGTTGTCCCTGTATCCCAAAACTGGCCAGGCCACGATCTCGATTTAGCGTACATTTCAACTATGGGGTATCCATTTTCCGCTCTTCAAGTCAAAACAAACGTAAGACAAACACAGGTACACGAAGTGCAGTCGCCAACCTACCCAAAGACATGTCGAGTTTGTCAGGTCCCGTGTCCCCCATTACCGCCTTACTCCATTCCATGCCGACCATCTCCACAACCCCGACCGCTCGCTTGGCGGCACACCGACGTCTAACGCAAACGTCATCACGCAATCTCACGCACAGGGGACGCGCGCCACCATTGGTGCTTCAAGATCCGATATTTGTGTTAGGTTGATGCCAGTTTGTAAATCGACGTAAGGAGAATTAAATTTTCATCAGACAAAAATGTATCTGTTTCTTAGTCTAAATGATTGGTCCACATAACAAAAGAAAATATTGTAAATGCTCTGAAATGGTAACAAAATACTTGAAATATTCAGTTGGCCGGGCTGCACCAGTGGAGCAGGAAACAAGATCAACTATTTGTTCCGTTGACACTGAACACGGATTTCAGCTGATGAAACAGTACACAGATTGGATCCCCAGGCAGGGATTTTGGGGGTGTCTCTTGGCGTCTTGTACTCAACTCATTCCCAATTTTTTTTGCAGTTAATCGCATATATTTATTTATTGTTTGGAATCAAAAACAGCAAATGCTGCAAAATCTCAGCAGGTCGGATAGAATAGATGATAAGAGAAACAGACAACGTTTGCGACCCTTCTTCAGAACTGGAAAAGTGTGATAGAAGTGCATTTTCAGTAGGGAGGTGGGGGAGGTATGTTAGGACAAAGGGAAATTCCGTGATTGGATGAGTTGAAATTGCTTAATTGAGGCTGTTACCAGCACATTAAACTTCTTGGTCTGTGTAATGTGTTGTTAATGGTAAGGTTGCGGGACCTGTCAGATTTGTATGAATAAGAAAAATAAACTAACATGATAGAAAAAACAGAAAATAGGAAATACTGGACAAACTCAGCAGGTCAGACAGCATCTCTGGAGAGAGAAACAGTTAACCTTTCTTTTGAGGGACCCTTTGTCTTACAAGAGGTGGGCAAAGCAGGTTAGTCTAGATAGCCACAAAGGTAGGGGAGGAGTGGAACAAAGGGGATTTCTCTGATCTGGAGAAGTCATGTAGCAGGTAGGACAAGATTTAGCTACTATGGCTGTGTAAGTTGTTGCTAATATGGTTCTGGCCTGCTGGGACATGTGCAGTAAGCCAGATATACACAGAGGAATAAGAAAAAAATATGGTAGCTAAAATTGGTTCTTACATACACAAGAAGGAGTGTGTTATCTAAAGTTGGTGAATTTAATATTGAGTATGGAAAGTTGCAGTGTGCCCAGATGGAAGATGAGAAATTGTTCCTTGAGCTTGCATTAGGTCTTGTTATATGAGCGCAAGATATAGAGATCAGAGTGGGATGGTGAATTAAAGGGGCAGGCAACTGAAAGCTCAGGGTCATTTCTGTGGACTGAGTACAAGTGCTCCCAATGTAGAGGAGACAACACTGAGAACAGTGAATGAAGAACATTAGATCAGAGGTGCAAATGAATTGCTGCTTCACCAGAAAAGGCTGTTGTTGTTCCTGGATGGTGTTAAGGGAAGGGGTTAAAGGACAGGTGTTGCCCTTCCTGGAGTTGCATGAAAAACTGCCACACAATGGGGAGTGGTAGGCAGAGCAAATGACCAATACCAGAGGGTTATGAAGGGAGATTGCGGAGGATGATCTGTTGAATGTGGAGGCTGGCTAGATTTTGTAACTATTTTACTGAAGTCTTGGCTGCTTCATTTGAAGCCAGATGCTTCAAAGAAATAAGAGTATATTCAGTACCAATCTGTTTCACAAAGTTTGTGAGCAGAGTAGACCAGAACTCAGAACTTGCATTTACATACAGGCCTGAACTCAACCCTATGCAACGTTCAGTAGTGGTCCATCACTCCAAGTGGTTATCGATCAAGAACTGTCATTCCAAAGGATTGTCAATCCCTTTTTCACAGAAGTCTATATGTACTCTCTGAAAATGTCCAGAAGGCCATGTCTGTGATTGCAAAATAGTTTCTGGTGGCTTCTTTCTACAATTTTGATAAATACTGCATTACATGCCAATGATTCAAGGTCGCTGTCCAAACAGGGCCAGCAACCAAACTTCTTGCAATTGCTTTCATTGTGATGTGTTCAGTAAGAAGTTTCCATCAATTTTTCTTCAAAGTAGTTGGTGTAAATACTTTAAACACTTCATTGCAACAAATGTGGAATGGATTCCGTTTCTTTTCTATTCACAGGTCAAATTCTGACCATCCTTTTAATGTCTGTACATAGACCCTTTTCAACACAGTCATAAGAAACAGAATCAAGAATAGTCCATTTGGTCCATTGTTATTGCAATACCATTCAATAGGGTCATGACTGATCTTTACTTTGCCACTACATTCCTGTACTTACCCCATTATCCCTTGTTTCTCCCAATATCTAAAAGCCTATCAATCCACCTTTAATATTCTCAGAGACTGAATCTCCTCAGCCTTCCTAGATACAGAATTACAAAGATTCACTACTAATTGGGTAAAGACATCTCTTCTTATTTCAGTCCTAAATACCAAGCCCTTATTTTGAGACTGTAATCCCTGGTTTTTAACAGCCCAGTCTGGGGAATATTAACTTTATCTGTCAAAACCAGAAAAAGTTTTGTAATTTTGAATGAGATCACTTCTAATACTCCCAAGCTCCAGAGAGCATAGATCCAATCTGCTTGATCGTCATACACAAACCACCATCCCAGGAAAAAATATCTGGTGAAGCTTTGCTGCACTCTCTGTCTTAGGTATATCATTTGTTAGGCAGGGTGACCACAGCTTAACATATTATTTCAGGCACAGTCCCATTAGGGGCTGTGTTTGAATTGTAAAGCATAGAAACAGAACCTTCGGCCCACTGCGCCTATGCTGACCATCACGCCTAGCTATATAAATCCCATTTGCCTGCATCAATTCCATGTCCCTCTATACCTTGGTCATTCAAGTACCAGTCCAGATGCCTTTTGAATGTTGTTACTGTTCCTCAGTTTACCACTTTCTCTGGCAGCTCAATCCAGATACCAACTACTCTTTGTGGAAAATGTAACCCTCAGATCCTCTTTAAAACTCCTTCTCACCTTAAACCAATGTTCTCTTGTTTTAAACACCCCTGTCATGGGAAACAGACTCCAGCTATCTACCCTGCCTATGCCTCTCACAGTTTTATGTATTTCTACCAAGTCACCTCTCAGCCTCCATTGCTCCAGAGAGACCAGACCTAGCCTATCTGATCTCTCTTTATAACTCAAACCCTCCAATCCAGGCAACATCCTTGTGACTCTTTCCTGCATCCTCTCTAGCTTAATCACATCTTCCCTGTAATGTGATGACAAGAACTACATACAATACCTACAAGTACAGCCCAACCAACATCTTGTCAACTCAGAATCAGATCTATTATCACTGACGTATGTCATGAAATTTGTTGTTTTGCAGCAGCAGCACAGTGCAAGACATGAAGATATAAAAATTACAGTGTAACAAAAATAAATAAATAATGCAAGAGAGGAATAATGAAGTAATGTTCATGGACCGTTCAGAAATTGGGTGGCGGAGGGGAAGAAGCTATTTCTGAAACGTTGAGTGTGGGTCTTCAGGCTCCTGTACCTCCTCCCTGATGGTAGTAACCTGAAGAGGGCATGTCTCATAATATGAAATCTCAACTCCTGTAGTCAGTGCCTCAGCCGATGAAGACAAGTGTGCCAAACGCCTTCTTTACTACCTGTGATACCACTTTCAGAGATCTGTGTAACCACTTTCAGGGATCTGTGTACTTGTGACCCAAGGTTTTTCCAGGGTATGCACTGTGTATGTCCTGCCTTGGTGTAACTTCCCAAAATGCATCACTTTATACTTGTCTGAACTAATTCCATCTGCCATTGCTTTGCCCACTTTCCCAGCTGATCAATATCCTGTTCCAACCTTACTCACCACACCACCATTTTCGGTGTCATCTGCAAACTTATTAATTATGCCACTTACATTCTCATTCAAATCATTAATAAATGACAAATAATAGAGGACCCAGCACCGATGCCTGTGGCATATCACTGGTCACAGGCCTCCAGCCCAAAAACAATCCTCCACTACCACCTGTTATCTCCTATCACCAAACTAACTTTGTATCCAATTGACTAGCTCACTCTGGATCCCATGTGTTCTAACTTCCAGACCAGCCTACCATGCAGGACCTTGTCAAAGGCCTCGCTAAAGTCCACATATACAACATCTATTGTCTTGCCCTCATCAATCGTCTTAGTCACCGCTTCAAAAAAACTCAAATTCGTGAAACATGATTTCCCATGCACAAAGCTATGCTGACTTTACCTTGCCAGATGTAAATTGGACTTGTCTTCAAATGTAAATTAATCCTGTTTCTCAGAATCCCCTCCAACAACTTTCCCACCATTGATCTTGCGTTCAACTCTTCATGCAATAAAAAACATACCATTTGCCTTCCTATGTTGGCTCCCCTATCTAATCAAGATCAGTGTAATGAAAACACACAAAGGTACATATAGAAAAGCACTTTTCTGTCTCAAGAACTGGAGATCAATAGATTTTTGTTTGGTATAGGTACCAGGAAAAATGGAGCCAAGGCTGGTAAATGAGCGGAGGTACACAGCAGAGTTTTGGAGTTCCCGTTCCTGTGCTCCTCATAGGTTGGTAACCAGATACCTGGTTGTGATGAAAGGTTATCAGCCTAATCACTACAATTCCCCTTCTGACCTGCTGAGAATTCCCAGCATTTTCTGCACCTTTTATAACTAGGTTAACGACAGCATGAAACGCCACCAATAACCTACTATCGAAGAAATCCTCAAGCGTACATGAGTTAAGCAACCCCATTATCCCAGCTGAATGGCCGCACCCTGCACCAGCCTCCCTGCTCGGATGCTTTGGCTCCTGGCAAGGTGGAGCTATGCGTCACGTGGTGCGAGAGGCGGGGCCGGGGCCGTGGGGGAGGCTGGGAATTGGGCTGTGGTCAGCGCCTGGCCCCGCTGGTTGGGAGTGTACGGCGTTGCGGTAGCGAGAAGGGTGTATTTCGGCTCGGAATAAGGGGGTGACAACCACTGGGGCGGACACTTGAGAAGCTTGCGAGAAGCGTCTGGAAGGTGCTGAGGTCGTGGAGGACATGTTGTCGACATGGAGCGAGGGTACCTGGTTCCATGACATGGAGAGCACAGAAGCGGAGGAGTGCAGGTACTGGCCCAGTCTGCTGCGGCGACCCGTGTGTGTGTCCTGGCTGATCAACGGGCAGTGATGGCCTGAGCTGTGGGTTATTGTGTCTGGGTGATTCCTTCCTAATTCGTCGTTTAAGGTCGTTTACGTTATTCAGGTCATGTTTAATGAGAATTAGGTGAACTGTAGCAGACATTGCTGTGAGTTATTTAGGAGGAGCGTAACACCAAGTGGGAAGAGGCAGTTTCAATGACACTTGGCTTCGAAACAAATACGATCTTCTGCTGGAGCTGCAGAAACGCCTGGGCCATTTGCCCTAACTGGATATTTTATAGATTTCTGTAGCTTTATGTATGTATTAGCGCCTTGGCTGAAAGGTGCGACAGTGTGCCCAATTATTTGGATTATCACGATTCTTGTGTGTTTTTATATTTGGAATTTCAGCAATTTTGAGTACAGAATGTGCACAGCAAGCATATGAAGGCTGAAACTGCAGCCAGAATCATAGCGTAATTACAGCATTGGAGGCCACTTGACCCATCAAGTTCGTGTAGAGCAATCCAGTTATTACCATTCGCTTGCTTTATTCCCGCAGCCCAGATAGTTCACTTTGCTTGTGCCCACCCAATTTCATTTTGAACCTGTTGATCGCCTTTGCTTCCATCACCTTTTAAAGACAATGAATATCATACAAATAGTACAGATTAAAAAAAAACTTTATTGCTCCAGTAGTACATTTTTGAGCAACAAATATCACAAAAACATTGTCTCTTGTTTAAGTTCTTTTAAAAGCTAAACATCAATGCTCAGGCTATTAAATGTTTGCTGATGTCACAAGTAAACTGGAAAGTTCCCACAAGTCACTAACATTTATGATGTCACTTATCATATATCTTGGAGCTATTCCATTTTGTATTCAAATTGGTGACCAAAAGAACCTCCAAGGAATGTGATGATGCTGGAGAATGGAATTCTTTCAGTTTCGTCACTGCTCCTTTGGTGCTTCATTGACAACCTTGGAGCTTCAATTTGCACAATTTATGACCACTTTTCTTTCTTCAAATGTCAGGTATTTTTAATTGAGTTAGCCATATACAGCATGCTCCTGTTACCTCAAAGTTGACTTGCTGGGGGGAAAATAGAACTGTAATAAAGTCACTGTTAATAAAATGAGGTTGTCTGCATCAATTCAATTAACAGAAAAAACTGAAGATATTTTGAATTAGGAAGAACCAGTGCAGTATCAAGTTAAGAATATATTTGCATTCTAGATTGTGGGCTCCAGAAATTGTAATACGATTGCCCAAATTTATTCTGTGTAGGATCTTCACAGCCTGTCAAAGAAATATTTACCTTGATTACATTTCGCGTGTTGATGTGTTGAATATCTGACCAGCTGAAGAATGTTTTTATTATAATCAAATTCTTGTAAGACCTCTGCTAATGGAAATCTGTATAGCTGGGTTAAGTTTGTACTAATTATTATGTCTTCTCTATACTATTTGACTTGAACTTTTGTGTTGCTTTATTTTGAGGTTGGAATAATTGTTGGTTCAGCATTGCTTATCATGTCACAGCTGTACAAGATATTGGTGAAACCACACTTGGAGTATTGTGTGCAATGCTGGTCACCCAGCTAGAGGAAGGATGTGATTTAAACTAAGAGTGCAGAAAAGATTGTCAAGGATGTGATAGATATTTTCATTAGTCACATGTACATTGAAACACACAGTGAAATGCATCTTTTGCATAGAGTATTCAGGGAGCAGCCCGCAAGTGTCACCATGCTTCTGGTGCCAACGTAGCGTGCCCACAACTTCCTAACCCATATGTATTTGGGATGTGGGAGGAAACCGGAGCACCCAGAGGAAACCCACGCAGACACGGGGCACAGGGAGAAGTGTACAAACTCCTAACAGACAGCAGCGGGAATTGAACCCAAGTTGCTGGCGCTGTAATAGCAATACGCAAACTGCTACACTACCATGCCTTCCCTTTACACTGCCGTGCCTGCCCTCACTGGAGGACCTGAGGTACAAGGAGAGACTAGATAGGCTGGGGACATATTTCCCTGGAACGAAGGAAACTGAAGGGGGACCTTGTAGAGGTTTATAACATCAGGAGGGACAGATAAGGTGGATGGTCACAGTCTTTTTCCCTAGGTAAGGGAGTCTAAAACTAGAGGGCACAGGTTTAAGGTGAGAGGAGAAAGATTTAAATAGGACCTAATGGGCAAGTTTTACACATGGAAGGTGTTGGGTATATGGAATGAGCTGCCAGAAGAAGTGGCAGAGATGGGTATAATTACAATGTTTAAAAGACATTTAGACATGTACATGGATAGGAAAGGTAGAGGAATATGGGCCAAACACAGGCAAATGGGAAGAGCTCAGGAATGCACCTTGGTTAGCACGAATGAGTTGGGCCAAAGGTCCTGTTTCTGTGCTGTACAACTCTATGACTACTTCTTTTGTGATCTTCAGTGCTGAAAAAGAAAGAATTCCATTGTTATTTATGCTGATTCCATTTCTTAGGTGACTAGTTGCTATTTTGGAGTATCAGGAAATGCTCACCAATTGAGTAAAAGATACTTTATTCAGTCTTGCAGATAAAAGACAATGTTAAAATTGCTATCAATATGGAATAGTATACTTATCAGCAAAATTATTTTTTATGGGATGTGGCAATGCCCAACATTAATTGTACACCTTAATTACCCTGAATTGATGAGGCAATGGAGTATCTGGCAGCACAAAGAGGGTAAGAATGGTTGGTTTTCTTTCCAGATGAATATTAGTGACCAGGCATTCTTTTATGAAAAAGCAATAGTTTCATGGTTTCTATTAATAACAAAAGCTCTTTTATTTAAACAAAAAACAGGTTTACTTAGAAACCTGGTTCTCAATTCTCCGGCTGTTATGGTGGCATTCAAACTCGCCTCTGAATCGGTGGTCCAGAATTCTGTCTGTGACCACTTAACCACTCTGCTTCCATTACCCTTGAACAGGTTGGGACTTTTTTTCTCTCTCAAGAAAAGTGAAGTTGGTGTAATAAAAGTTTTCAAGGTCTGTAGGGTTCTTATAGGATAATTACAGAAAATATTTTTCCATGCTTGGGAGATCAGAACTAAGTGCCATAAATATAAAATAGAATCAACCAATAGAACATTCAGGAGAAACCTCTTTATCCAGCTTGAACAGAACAATCGTGGAAGAAATTGTGGCAAGTAGTATGGATGCAGTTGCAAGAAAGCTTTATCAATACCTAAGTATGAAAGAGTTAATATTTTGTTAAGTGTTTTGAAAGAGCAGAGGAGGTGGCTTAAGTGGAACCTAAGTGTTGGCTTGGACTGGTCAGCCAAAATGGTCTGTTTCTGTGCTGTATAAATTGTGTAATACTATATTCTGAAATGCTAATATCTTCATTGCTTTCATAGCAGCCACCAATTGACTCAACCTTGGGTCTCCTCCCCACTACTTGTACATGGGTTCTTTTCCCCTAAGATGTAGTCCACAATCTCTTGATTTAATTTCACGTTTAACTTGCATTGAATTAATCTTTTTTTAGTTCCAGGAAGTAAAAACCCAAGGTATCCTTCTTGACACATTAGTTTTTTTGTGTTTCTCCTCTGATACATTATTTAAATTGGGCCGAATGGTGTGCTAATTGTGACATGTCGTTAAAGCAGCAATTAAGTTGTGGTCATTATTTTAAACAGATTTTTGTAATTCCTTGTCAAACTCCTTCTATTACAAATTCAGTGCTGCAAATATAGATCCTTTTAATAAATGTTATGTTTATGTGCATAACCTGCAATATGCTCAAGCAACAATTTTAGATGAATAAAGTTAATTTTTATGGAATGATCCTCATAGCAGAAGCAAATATGAGTTTTGCTGCTTTCCATTATGTGGTATGATTCTTGACAACTTTTTAAATTGACTTCTTTATTTTTGAAAGTACAAAGTTCAATAAGCCATTCCCTTGGGTTATTAACTTAGAGCCTGTAATTGCAAAGCTATCAGAATAGCTGATTCAAAATGATTAATGTAGAATTAATTGAATTTTTCATTGTACGGTGAAGTATGCCATTATTGTAATACAAGGAACCTGAGAATTAGGAGAATGCAAACCTTTTTAAGATTTTTATTTTGGGAACTGGGTATCTCTGAAGAATTCATTGATCCCTAATTGCTCTTGAGCTGTATGGCTTGGTAGGCCATTTCAGAGGTATTTGAATGTACCACATTGTAGATTTAGAGTTAAATAAACTGTTCTTGTACCAGGTTATGTAACCATAGTTCTCATTGTCATTAAATCTGTCCTAGGCAAGAACATTGGAAGCTTTTGGGTGCCTTGAAGACTACTGTGGAGGGACTGCTGTCAACCAACAATCCAAATGTTTGGTCCAAATATGGAGGATTGGAGCGACTCTGCAAGGAAATGAACAACATCATGTGTCATGGACTTCTGGAAGACAAGGTCTTGATTTTTTTTTCGTGCTGTAGGATGAGCAACATGTTATCCTTAAAACTTTATGACTCTTATTTCTCCTGAATATCAGAGAGTGAATTATTTAGCCATTGTGATTTGTAGTTCAAAATCGTCTGAATTGATATGTTTTCAGGAGTGCAGAACTGTTGAAAAAGCAGGATACAGAAGCACACTCTCAATCGCATTTGATGTGGCTATGTCATGCTTTTTCTATTTCAATTGATGTATAGCCCAGTTTGATTTTTGCCTTTGGGAATTAGTTTTGAAGATGTGAAATTTTGTTTCTATAAGGTAGTGAAGTTGTCATTGTAAAATAGATGAATGAGTCTACATAATTAAATTTAGCAGATGTCGCAAGAGTTTTAGTTAAAAATTATAATAAATCATTGGAAATGTATCACTGCTCCTTCATCACTGGATCAAAATCTTGAAGTGTGCAACCCAACAGCAATTTGGGAGTAACTTCATCCAAAGTACTGCAGCGGTTTAAGAAGGTGACTCTGCACCACTTTCACGGGGATAATTAGGGATGGGCAATGAATGCTGGCACTGCCAGAGATGCCCAGATCCGCACAAATGAATAGAAACAAAAACAAATGTAATTTGTTTGAACCCTGGTGTTGGGTGGGGGGCAGAAATCGAGGAGAACAATAAGAATTAATTTTGGAGACACAAGAGTGCGCAGATGCTGGAATCTGCAGCAGAAGACCCTGCTGGTGGGTCAAGCAGCATCTGTAAGGGGGAAAGGAATTATGAATGTTAAGAGTATAAAATTCAGGAATTAATTGATTAGAGAATTAATCCTTATTGCTGCACATTCTAATAATTGCTATTTTCTGAGCTCTTGTGTAATGTGGATTTAAATTTTGATTGTAGACTTGTACTGCTAGGCCTAGCTGAATTGAGAATTGGTAATGCAGCTAAGGAGGTGATGTTTACTTATGTGGGACATCTTTTGTTTTTAATTTGTCCATGGGGTGTGCACTTGGCTATAAATGCTGATATTTATTGCCCATCCTTCATTACCACAGAATTGAAAAGGCCTTTGGAAGCCCTTGCGTTGGTGGGTCTAGTCACATAGGCCAGACCACTTAGGAATGGTAGATGTCCTTCACTGAGTGATGCAAGTGAACCAGAAGGGTTTTTACGACAACACATAGCCTTCTATGTGTCGACAAATCAAGTGCTTGTCTAGATACTTAAATTTATTGGGTGTACCTGCCTCCATCATCCACTTAGGCAGTACATTTCAGATTCCAAAAAAAATTCTTCCTCTGATCCTATCTAAACCTCTTATTCCTTAAACTTGTGCTTATGTGCTCTAATTTTGTACATCTCTGCTGGGGGGAAAAGTTTCCTGCCATCTACCATATCTCTGCCCCTCAGGTTCTCCTTCTCTGCTCCAGGGAAAGCAAATCTTGCCTATCCAATCTCTCCTCGGATGTGAAACATGTAGTTAATTACTTAAACCCAAGTTCTTCCGTAGCTATGATGGGATTAGAACTCATATATCTGGATCAATAGTCCATACCTTTGGAAGCTAATCTAGTATCTTAACCATCCACTAAGCTCCATGGAAAAGATTTACATTAATAGCTGAAACTGTTGTTAACTACACATCCATGGCTTGATAGAAGCTGGTGTAAAACTAACAGATTCTGTTAGAATTGTTTTAAAGTCCTTCCAGGGTGACTTGTCTAACTTGCCATCAACTGGCTCTGACTCGTCCTGTTTGGAGATGTTTCAAGCAAAGTTGTTGAATTGCTATTTTCCTCTAGTGAATGGATTTTTTTGCTTTTGCTCTTTGACTAAATTTTCACAAACTGATGGACTGGGTACTAGGAGGACTGAAGTCTTGGGCAGTAATACTTCTACTAAAAATTAAATAAACACAGGTGTTTGAAATCTGCTATAAAATTAGAAAATGTTGGAAACTGGTCAGGCAGTACCTACTGGAGAGAGAAATAGAGTTAACATTTCAGGTCAAAGACCCTTTGTCAGAATAATTCTATTGAAATGGTTTGGTTTATGCTGTCGAAGATTAAATTGAAAACCTACGCTGTTAGATTATTCTTGTATTAACAGTAGTGGTAATTGAGTTTGGGTTAAGCTTGTTTAATCTGTTCATTTGAAACTAACTTTCTTGGCAATGGTTGGAGTACATTTAGCCTGTATTTTTGGCAACATGCTTTAATGTATTACGCTAGGGGGAAAAAAGAGAAGTATTTACATACCACTGAGCTTAAAACCATATTTGTTCAGTAATTCAGAGCTGAACTTTGTTTTGTCTTAACATTCTACATCTTTTCTCTTCTATAAATCTGTTTTGAGAATCCAAAGATGATGCAGCTATTTGAGTTATTAGGTTAGAAATCATAATTTTCAGTTTTTTTAGGTTTGGCTTCCTATTTTTAGTTGTGACATGTTGAAAATAATTAATTAACTTGAATTCATGGGGTACAAAACAAACTCAATAAAGGGACTTGGAAAATATCCTGAGACACTCAATTTTGTGCTGTTTTATTTTAAATTCCGATAATTGACTCCCTCGGTTATATCATGTGACTGCCACTGCAGTAGTTTTGTACTATGTGACTCATGTTGCAGATCTGGGGGTTTCCATAAACTGTTACAAGAATGTCAACTACCTCTTGGCTGCATTCTATTCAAGCTATTTTCCTTCCTCATGGGAAGTTTGCTTTTGCTTTGCTATACTGCTGAAAGCTGAAAATGGTCACTATAAACCTTAATGCTTTGATAAGGCATATAAGAAGGTATGGATGTCTTTAATTTTGCACTCCTGATACTCAATTCACTGTCATTTGGAGTCACTGCAGTTATTGCAATGTATGAAAACTCTATTCTAGCAGAATATTCATTACTTTAAATTTGTTTGACCGTGAGCTCATAGTAGTAAAATAAAATCAATGATAAACTATAAAACCCAAACTAAACGAAGAAAAATGGATTTGATTTTCAGTATCTCTCTTTTTACTTTGTAAGAGTTGCAAGGCAGTTCTTGAAGCATCACATATGGAGTTGCAATTGCCTTAATAGGAATTAAGTTTTAAAGTTGTGTACTGAGATAAGAAAATATTGACTGCTTTTAGCATTTGCCACATAAGTGTGCTATTTGGTTCTAGTGATTAGACCTGGGACAAAGGAAACAAATAACTTTGTGAAGAGTATGTTGTCAATGTTAGAGTGTTAGTATACAAATATTATCATTAATTTTGTTTTCAATAAATCAGATATATTTACAGCATAAAGATTACTGGCCATTTGTGAAAGATGTCTGCTGGGTCAGTCCTCACCTTGCCCACCATATTGAACAGGTAAATCAGAGAAACGTAAGTGACATTACAAGATATTTACCCTTTTGGTGCTTGTTCATTGTGCCTGGATGTTTGGTTATTGCAGAAGATGTGCTTTTATCCCATGTTTGTTGTTTTCATTTCTTCTGCTGAGTCTTAAGTATCTTGCTCTCAATTAAACAACATTCTAGTGTGTATTACAACATTGTAATCTTTTGCACTTGCAGTTTTGTAAGGTATTAATGTTTTTGACCAATTAAATTTTTCAAATTCTACAGGATTTGAAACTTTGTAATGAATCTTCATATTCAGATGTATTACAATTAATTTGATTGTTGCTGCCACTTTCCTAAAAGCAAAATTTGCAGTACTAATTTTCTCTTTAATTTCCTGTTATTGATCTCTCAAAGCTCAGATCTAACTGAATATTGGAACGTAGAACAGTATAGCACAGGAACAAGCCCTTTAGCCCATGATGCCTGTGCCACCATGATGCCAAATTAAACTAATCTCATCTGCCTGCACGTGGTCTAAATGTCAACTGTTTATTTCCCACCACTGATGCTGCCTGACCAGCTGAGTTCCTCTAGCTTGTTTGTTGCTCCAGATTTCAGCATCTGCAGTCTGTTGTATACCTATATCCCTCCATTCCCTGCCTGTCTAAATGCCTCTTAAATTATGCTATCACATCTGCTTCCACCACTTCCCCTGGCAATGTGTTCCAGGCACCTACCAGTGTCAAGAAAAAAGACCTGCCTAGTAATGAAGTGTGATGTCCTACAAAATTGGTAACATCAGCACTGCTGCTTCTGTTTAAATGCAGTGCGGTGACTATAAGGTGCTGGAATTGTATTCTCCAGCATTGCATGTATATGGAGTGATTTCCTTGCCTGCCCCCACCAACCCCCCCCCCACCCCCCCAAAGTAAAAATAAAGAATCAATGGTTGAGAGAAAACTTCGAGGAAACTTGTAAACCAGTCACCTTGGTTTGAGGGGAGGTGAACAGGGAGTAGAAAACGATATCCAAATTAACTAGAAAAGTACTGCAGACACTGAAAATTCAAAACTAAAACAGAAGCTGCTGGAAGAACTCAACAGGTCAAGCAACATCCACAGAGAGAGAAACAAACATTTCTGCTGAATGACCGTTGATCAGAACTTGAAAAGTGAGAATACAAACACGTTTTAAGTTCCTTTCTTTTTCCCCTTTCTCCATAGGTGTTGCTGGATAATTCAGTTTCTACTTGTTTTGTTTCTTGTGACTCTATAACTGTGGGAATTTAAAGTAATGGTTCCATTGATATGTTTGATCTCACTCATTCCCTCCTCTCTCCACCCTTCTTCCTTTTCCTTTCTACAACTTAAAACACACTTGTGTTCTCACTTTTCCAGTTCTGATCAAGAGTTCCTGACCTTAAGTGTGTTTCTCTCTCCATTGATGTTCTCCCAGCATTTTCAGTTTTTGCCTCAATATTAATTGCTGAATTCTGATATTTGATGTCCATTACCAGTCCCAGTTTCTTTATTTTGATCATTAATAATCCTCCTCTTAATTTTTCTAAATATTCTCACACATATAAAAAAAATTGAACTAAAATGCAATGTTTAAGATGTGCTTCAAAGTATCTCATGAAGTCTTCAATCTGAAACACTAACTCCTACTTCACTTTCCACAGATGCTGCCTGACTTGTTTAGTTTCCAGCATTAAGTTTTTGTTTTCTACCAGCAATACTTTGAAATAATCTGCAACTGAGAGTACATTATGTTCCAAGTTACATATTTTAATCATGCATAAAGCTGCTTTCAGCAATGGTTTGCAAGCAGCATAATTTTAGCTCTCATGATAATTGGTATTTTTCTGAAGGTTATTAATAAATTTAATGACATTATTGAATAATGACACAAAATTTCCAGAGACTTTGTTGAGAATGCTAGACTACTTGTATTAGTAATGTAAGTTCATTTTCAATTGCAATTTAAATTTTGGAAACAAAGTGCATGATATATTCACAGTCTGGTTTTGAATTCTAATCTTGAATCTGACTCTGCAGCATTTTTTTTGGTTGCTTGTAACAAGGATGAATATAATCAGTGAGAGCAAGTGTATTTTGATTATAAAAACACGTTAGGTCTAAATTTTTTTGTATTTTTAAGAAACTATTTAAAGTCAAAGTTAAGTTTATTGTCATGTGCACAAATACATGTATGTACAAGTGCAATGAAAAACTTGCTTGCAGCAGCATCACAAGCACATAACATCAGACAAGCATAAAAAATATGCTTTAAGATTTTTGGGACTAAAACCAAGTTGAAATTGGAACATGAAGTTAAAATAAAACCTTAAGTTTTCACTTGTGCATAGTTTTTCACCATTGCTTTAATCTTGTAAAGTATTTGGGAAGTGAAACTATTATAGGTTTAATTTAGATGATTTTATTTTAGCACACTGATTATCAGGCTCAGTGGTGCAGCTAGTAGTGCTGCTTCTGATTCAGTTCACTTCTGACTTCCGGTGCTGTCTGTGTAGAACTTGCACGTTCTCCCTGTGACAGAGCAGATTTCCTTGGGTTGCTCTAATTTCCTCCCACTTGACAAAGGTGTGCTGGTTGGTAGGTTAATTGGCAACTCTGAAATGCCTTGAATGTGGATGGCTGAAGGCATTTAATGGAATGTGGGGAGAATGGGTTTCAAGGAAAATCATTTGGGGAATGGGATTATTTTGAGAGCATGGATGCAATGTGCTGAAATTACTTCTTCTGTCATGGAAATATGGAGGACGATACTACTATAAACACAATAGTTAACCCATTTAAAGGTAAAACGAGTGTAGAGAAAATCAGATTCACTAGCTTTGCATTTAAAAGGAGCATCAATGCCAACAATTGTGGAACAGTACATGGAAGTTTCCGAAATATTACAGATTCGTAGATTGTATTCCAAATCATTAACTATTTGGAAGAGGGGACTGAGTGTAGCATATCTAAGTTTGCTGATGACACTAAATTGAGTGGAAAAACAAATTGTGTAGAGGATGCGGAGAATCTGCAGAGGGATGGATAGATTAAGTGAGAGAGCAAGGGTCTGGCAGATGGAGTACAGTGTTGGTAAATGTGAGGTCATCCACTTTGGAAGGAAAAATAGAAGATCAGATAATTAGTTAAATGGTGAAACATTGCAGCCTGTTGTTGTGCGGAGGAATTTGGGAGTGCTTGTCCATGAACCATAAAAGATTGGTTTGCAGGTGCAACGATTATCAAGAAGGCAAATGGAATGTTGGCCATCATTGCTAGAGGAATTGAGTTTAAGAGCAGGGAGGTTATGCTGCAACTGTACAGGGTACTGGTGAGGCTGCGCCTGGAGTACTGCATGCAGTTCTGGTCTCCTTGCTTGAGAAAAGATATACTGACTTCGGAGGTGGTGTAGAGGAGGTTCACTAGGTTGATTCTGGAGATGAGAGGGTTAGCCTATGAGGAAAGATTGAGTCGCCTGGGACTGCACTCACTGGAATTCAGTAGAATGAGAGAGGATCTTATAAAATTATGAAAGGGATAGACAAGATAGCGGCAGGGAAGTTGTTTCCACTCTTAGGTGAGAGTGAACATAGCCTCAAGATTCAGGGGAGTAGATTTAGGATGGAGATGAGGAACTGCTTTTCTCAGAGTAGTGAATCTGTGGAATTCTCTGCCCAGGGAAGCAGCAGAGGCTACCTCATTAAACATATTTAAGGCACAGTTAGATAGGTTTTTGCATAGTAGGGGGAGTAACGGTTATGGGGCAAAGGCAGATAGGTGGAGCTGAGTCCACAGCCAGAGCAGCCATGATCTTATTGAATGGTGGAGCAAGCTCGATGGGCCATATGGCCTCCTACTGCTCCTATTTCTTATGTTCCCTACAATGTTAATGATCAGTTTTTTTAAACCAAGCAAAATAATCCAGTGAACAGTCTTGGTGATCTAGGGAAAAGTTTTCAGAAAGTGATTTAAAAACAACCTACTCAGTTTGGGTGGAGAGAAGTGGGGAAATAGTTCAATTAACCAGCAAATAAGATGATATTTCCTTTTTGTATTTAATATTCATCTCCAGTCATTGCTGCTCTTGTCAATATTGGTCTTTGTTGTTTGCACTTCTTTGGCTCAGTTACGAATATGTAGTGAAGATTATTGTCAAAAGAATATTTTGGCTGGACATCTTTCATGATAGCTGCTCCAAAACTCTGAGGCATCTTCTTGTACTGTCAGCTCTTTTGTCATTGATGTAGAAAAGCACTGGCTCTTTTATTCATTGGACTGTTTGCTCCTTGTCAATTGTACCTGTGGTTTACACTTGGATGGGGTAGGAACTTAAGATGCTACTGAGTCCTAGAAAGTGGATGCCAGCAATATCTATCAGGTTTAGCGTTTCCATATATGCCTTTTTATTTTTGCTGGATCTGGTTTGAGACTCTGTGGTGACCACATGACACATGAAGGAAGCTGCCTTCAGCTTGAACTTTAGTTTCTGCACCTTGCACTTCAGCTGCTTCTCTCTGCTTCTGTTTGTTAAGACTTTCATGGTCTTTTTCTGCCTCTGTTACAGTCTGCCCTTCTCCACATTCAAGAATGTCACCTGCAATCGTCTTCACACTGGCAAGTCCTGAAAGAGTGTGATTGATCTTTTGCTGAAACCTTTGAATGTAGTCCTAATCCCAAAAGGTGTCCTCAGCCACCATCTTCCAAAATGGTGGCAAGTCCCATTGTCAAATTCTACATACTGAAATCCATTCTTGGTTACCAGCCTCCGTGGATTTTTTTTCTTTACAGGCCTGGCAGGATATCTTTAACAGTCTTCATTGGATAATGGATCCTTTTTAATACCTTGCATGTGGGTCCAAATAGATACCCTGTTAGGCTTTTCCACATTGCAAGCTTGATCCCCATGGCACAGAAGTGTGTGCTGGCATGATCTCTGCTTCTGTCAGTCTTTCAAGATCAGCTTTGTTTCTCTTTTTCAGCTTCTGGAACACATTTTGGTTGCTCTTATCTACCTCTAGACGTATTTTCCCTCTAGCTATGCAGTTACTTCACATTTTTCTAAATATATCTTGCAGCTGTTTCTTGTTGAGTATAAAACTTGCATCTGTGGTAGGATGTTCTGTATCAGATCCCCTGTCTTTACTCTTTTGACTCTATTTGCGTGGGTTGCACGGTTACTGTGAATTGGCCCACAGTCTTGCAGGTGCAGCAACATGTTGATACTTTTTTTTTCCTATTCTTTGAATATTTTGTTTCCATCTTGCATTATCTGGTCACGTGTATTAGCATCCCATTCAAGCAGATGAATCTGTAATTATTTATTTTGAGCTTTGCCATGTACTTCTTTTAGTGATTCTCAAAAGCAAGTCTGTTCCAAGCTAGGCCGCACAGTTAATAAAATTTTCTCAAACTGCTTTGACACAATGTTATGTTACCCTATCATCAGCTGTTTGTTCTTTGTTAAAGTACTCCTTGTGAAGTTCTGTGGGTTCCCACTGAGTGATGTTTAAGGTGATTTTGACCTTTTTATAAGCCTGCAATGTGGCAGTCCTTCATCTTGGCATCATGCTCTGACTTCAAGAGATCAAGTTTATAATTGTATCACCATTAAATTGTGCTACATGTCTTAAAATAAAGTGTTCTAAACATAAAAAATAGATGAGTCATCATAAATCTGGATTTGTTATTTAGATGAAGAAGAAATTGGATTTTTAAATCCTTGAATTATAAGAGAAAGGTCAGGCAATTATAGATGTAAATGCTTTTTTTTTGTTTTCTCATATGGCATAAAGATCTTCAGTTTAAAGACACACGACATTGAAGAAGTTGTTTTATAATTTGTAAATCTTTTGTAAAACTCTCTAGTTGATGGACACCGATGAACAATCTATCCCAAAGAGTAATCCTCAGAAAGCACAATATTGGCTACACCACAGCCTCCAGTTCCATTGTTTGTCATCGCAGCTAAGACCTTTGCTCAGCAACTACAAGTATACAAGGAAGTTTTACAAAGGTACAACAGAACTGAATGTACTCAAAACCATATTGTGTAAGATGCAACTTAACAGTTCCTCTCCATTGTGAATAAGATCCTTGAGCATGCAAAGGTGAATGTTGAGAGGTTTTTATTCAAAAGGCTTGAAATTCTCCTTCATTAACCCATAAATTAGACAAGTTAATATAATTATTTCCAATCAGGAGATAAATGTGAAGTATTCTACAAGGCTCACTAGTGGGAGAGTCACAAACAAGGGGTCATAGCTCCAAAGAAAGGGTTGGTCAGTTAAAACAGATGTGTGGACATTTCCCCTCAAAGATAGTGAATCTCATGAATTCTCTGCCCTTGAGATCATTTAGTATATTTAAGGTGGAGATAGATAAATAGTTGAACAATTGAAGGTTATGGGGAACTGGCACAGAAGAGGAGTTGAGGCCAGCATAGATCAGCCATGATCATTTTGAATGGCAAAGCAAGCTCAAGTGGCTTTCTCCTGCTCTAAAGACCAGGCATGATTTTGCAGTTGGATCCTACAGTGAAATACAGCAGTCACAGCATGTTGTGTTGGTAAATGGAATTCCTTCAAGGGTTTTTTAATTAATTTTGATTTAATTGGATGGAAAATCAAGCACTGCAAGCCACACTAAAACCATACGCATGGTAACCCACACAAGAAGTATTCAACTTGGAATCTTCCTTAATATATAAGTCTGTTGTTTATTCAGAAAGGCAATTCCAGCTGATCAATGTTGCTGAGCAAGAACTATGCAGTAATTAATTCGCATGTACTAATACTGAAGCAAGTTGAAAAAATTCTTAAGAAAGGTACATAATCTGCATTTGAGAAAGTGGTTGAGATGGTGGGTTATAGAATGAGTGAACACAGGCACTTGGTTGCAAATTAGGATAATATATTAAGAACATACTTCAGGCTCTGCTTACAAAACCAAGGAATTGACATTAGGATTATTTAAAAAAACTTTATAAAATTAATTTGGTAAAGTTCATTAAGTCTCTACAGTGAAGTGTAATTTCAGCAGTGAATTTGGAATTGAAATTGGGCATTTACATTAATATCCATATCCATGAGGTGCAAAAATTGACTTGAGTTTCAAATCAGTATGAATGTTGACATTAATTTTAAAAGGTTAACATAGAATAACCGTATTCAAAATTAAGTGCTACAGCTGAAGGATGTGTGGTAATGGAAAAGACTTTTCTGTAGAAATATTCCTGTTGGTTGTAGTTTATTATGGCTTTCTAAATGTGTACATCATCATTGAAGGCTGTTTCTGTCTTGCAGACACTGCTTTTCTGTTGAGTGATCCCCATGTGACTGCAATGTTCCAGTGTCTAGAGGCTGTGGAACAGAATAATCCTAAAATATTAGCTCAGATTGACACATCTGTGGTAAGAGTAGTCTCTTTTTTTTAACAAAACACTTAACACTGCATGCAGTGACAATGATATAGAGCTTTCCAAAGTGCATGATTGGATACTTTTGAGAGAAGAATAACTGAGAATGCTGCTTTACTTTGTGGGATACCTAAATTGCTTTATTGACAAGCTTACTATTTGGTGCTCATACCTAATTGCCCTTGAGAAGGTAATGAACGATTTGTGAAGCTGCTGTAGCTTTTTTCAGATTGGTAGATCCAAAGAGATATAGAGTGAGTACTTGAGAAGGATTTCATTTGTAGATATTGTGAAGCATAGTCAAGTAGATGTATGTAGATAAAGATAGGATTGCTTTTTAATTATTATTTATTTTCTGCCTTTTATTTTGCTGGCAATTTGGTTTGTGACTTGTTGCCAGTCTTCACCTTGGCTATTTGTACCCATTTGTTGGGAGTTGTATAGGAACACCTGGAGAGAACTGTTTTGGTAATTTTACCCATAAGTAGACAAGTATTTGATCTTCACTTCTTGCCTTCTTGAGTAGCATGGTCAGTCACACAGCTTGGCATAGTAACAGACTGCTGCACAGATTCTGCTATGTCACACAAGTGATGTAGTAAGTGGTACATTGCCATCGAAGGCCAATGCAATGTTTCATCCAGTAGATTAAGTTCGAGTGTGTGTATGTATATGTATGTGTGTGTTTATGTGTGTGTGTTGTGTGTGTATATTATATATATTATATATATAGATATAGACACATAGCAATATATAACATTTTCGGGTACCTGGTGGGATTACCCAGTGCTTATCGATCATGGCTTTCTTCCTTCCATTTAAATGGTGCTTGCCAAAACACTGCAGCATTGCTTTAAGAACCTGATGATGATGCCTCATGATAGATTAACCTAGCTCCTTTAAGGAGATACTTGGATTTGTTTAGCATTTTCTACTACATGATGGAAATGGGAAAGCAAGATTAGTAAAGAACCTTAAAGTGAGATTTGTGATATCAAGATGAGTATTGTACATGGCAGAGTCAACACAGAGTATGATGGGTTTTGTCTGCCAAAGTTCTTGTTTGTGGTTAAACAAGTGGGATTGTACAAATATTTCCATTGCATTGAGTGAGCACTAGAGAAAAATTCAAATCAGCTGATGTTGTTACTTGGCCAAGAATATGTATGTAAATTAAAGATGTATTTTTTATTGTAAAATAGACTTTTTCTTTCTTTGGTATTATTTAACTTTTTAAAATATAAATCCTCATCTCTGTTATGAGATTAACAGAAAAATCTCATCTTTGCTTTGTGGAGGTCTCTGAGAATTTTACAGGAAAGGTAAACAAGCCTTGGGTGGAGTGGAGGATTACTGGAATGAAGAATTTTTGTTTTGATTAGCTAGGAAAGATAGGGTAGTTGGTTCATATTGGTATGGAGAAAGCTAAAACCACAATGGGAGTTTGTGGTAGACAGAGGGGGGGAGAAAAAAACAAGTCTCCTTTTGCAAATAGGTCAGCTGGGCCTGAAGTCACTTAAAACCATTGGCAAAAGACCCTGAAGGGTGAGAAATTAAATCGAGTTGTCTGAATTCCTAATATATGAACACTTCTGAAGGTTGTGGAAACCACATGGCCAGGTGTTTGAGGTTGACAAACTTGTATGGTAATGGAAAGAATGCAGGGGTTTGGTCTTGATGTCCTTTCATTAACCTAGCAGAGGTACAACAGATTGAATAATCTCTATCTCAGTGGTAAGATTCTCTGGCATAATTCTATGAAAGAGAGTACTTTGTTATTAAACAGGATGCACTTACTCTATTATTAAATTGCTAACCCTATTTAATTATCGGCACATTTTTTTGTGTAGAATCTCATCTGTCAAAAGGTTGATTCTAAAACTTTTCTTGTAGCAGGAGTTGGTCTTATGGGTCTAAAGTCTTGCAGTTTTCCAGCAGCAGAATCTAAGAGATACCAATTATGAATGAATTAACGTGTAACAGAAAACTCGGCTCATCAGTTTAGACTTTCAGCTTCAGGAAAGATAAAGACGACACAAGTTGAAGTATGTTTCTCACAATGTTTTTATAAATTTTAGTTTGCAAGGAAGTTTGGTACCTTCTTACCAATGGTGAAAAGCCAAAGTTTGACTGCATTGCCTGGTATCAAGTGTACCTCCCTCTCAGAGGGAGGCCAACAAAGACATACAGCCTCATACACCGCCCTCTCGGGTCATTCTACTTCAAACATTTCAGGCAAGTGAAAAATAGTTAAAACTATATATGTTCACTTAGTCTTTTTTTTCCATGCCACTATCTTGCATTGAATGGCAGAGTAATTTGGAAATAAAACTTGAGCCTGATGTTGAAAACTTCTGTAATGTTAAATTTTTTACATTAGCACAAAATTTCAGCATTATTAATCAGGCAATTTGTTTCAAAACTGTGCTGCTGGGTAATTGTCTTGGTATGTCAAATAATTTGGTTTATTATGAATTTTGTATAGTGTGTAGTTCATATACAAGTGTCATTTCTACAGTAATATATTCCTTTTAGTTATTCTCAAGCTGAAGCAGAAATTTTAAACAATAGTTCTCCAAGCTTTTTAATTCTCTGCAATTAATAAATAAATTATGTAAAATTCCGTCTATATTCATGGGAATTACCAAACAATCATATTTAGGTACAAATAATTAACTAAAGAGAAGTTAGCCCTTGATCATGTGTGGTGTACAGTGCACTTAAATAATGTATTTCTCGCTTTACATCACCTTTACTCTTGATGCCTGTATCATCCCCGCCCCCCTCTCAGCTGGAATGGGCAACCAAAGAAAAATTACAAATGACTGCCTTGTATCATGTGAATTTTATCTTCGTGCCAATATGAAGTCACAATTGTAATGAGTTATCAAAATCCAAAAATTTGAACACTAGTCATATATAATAGCTTTATGAACAGACATTAAAGCCCCGATGTTCTGGCTTTTCATTTTATTAGTCCTTATTGAGAAGTACTGTCCATTTGATGATTGATCTTCGTTTGCTAAAGAAGTATCAGTGCATGAATTGGGCAATTATTTTAATACTTTTCAGTAACAAACAATCCAGACTGTGGAATATGATTTCTATTTGAATTGTCAAAACTATAACTGATCCTTTTTCTCTTCCACATTGATATAGGTGCTACACCACAAGGGTTCATTAATAACACTCAGCAAGAGACCAGAAAGAAGGCCCATTTGACATGCTTTCCAGATTCCACAGACAAACTGATACCAGATAAAGGCTCTGGCATCCACCAGTTCAATATCATTCCCTCAGTGGAACCATTTTCTCCAGTCAGTGAGACAACAGTTAGTACCCCAGTTAGCCATGGTGAGGACTCATGGGGTGAAGTACAAGATGAGGGATCGAGTGAAATTGATGATGGACCAGAATATTTGGCTATTGGAAACCTGGGTCAGAGGGATCAAAGTTCAAGTCAATGCAGCGATACCTCATCTTCCTATTCTGGAGGTTCACAGAAAATAGCTCTAGCTGCAGGGCAAGTTCCTAAAATTAATGTTAACTGTAGTGCATCTTTACTGAATATTCCAAGAAGTTCCAGCTTCTCTGAAATCAAGGCTCTGGAACAAAGGGGAGGCTTCAAGAAAAGCCATATCCGATCCCATTCTGATACTGGTATATCATCAACAAATGCACCAGGTATAGTGAGATTTCTTTCAAGGATTTGCATATATGAAAATTTGCTTGCTGCAAGGTGTACTAACAAGTGGAATGTTTTATTAGTGTTTTCTGTCTCCTAATAGAAGATAAATTGACAGCTCTCTCAGAACTTTTCATGTTTGATGTGGGTACGGAGCCAAGTGGGCTCTTTCAGTTGCTACACTGTAGTCAAGTGGAGAGGGGTCATATTTAGCCCAACATTAGTCCTTTTATATCTGGGATACAAAGAGCAGGTTGGTAAATGTTCCACCCCTTAATGACTTATTGATCTAATTAGAAATTACGTAAGTAGCAGATTAACAAAAATGGTAAAGACTTCATTGTTGCATTCCCAAAGTCAGTTAAACTGTCAACACTATCTATTAAGAATGGTAAGTTAGGGAATGTACTGATGAGATATTTGAAGCTTGAAGGAAAAAGTGAATAGATTTGGTGGTGAAATCAAATTAAAGAATTAATTACCTGAAAGTTTTGTTTAAGGCTCACCACACATTTGTAGTAAAAGATCGTGGATGTTACCTACATTGTTCTGTAAGTTTAATTGATCTTGGCTCAAGTGCAGGTTGGCAAAGGAAATGGGGAGAATTGTTATTCCGAGCAGTTTGCTGCATGTGGCTATGTGGCTGATTTTTCAGAATTGTTTGGTTGAGATTTGAATGGGTTTTTAATTGGTTTCAACTCATGGCACATGATCTTAATCGGTAACAAATGACTAAAAATCTCATCTTCAGTGAAAAATTTTGTAAGTTATTAACTAACCAAAAATGCTTGCTTGCATATGCCACTATGCAATCTACTGACTTTATGAAACATTAATCATATGTTGTTAAATAATGTTGTTAAATAAACTAATCACCTGGATTGTTGCAATAATCACCTATGGTGACCAGTGTTTTTGGGTTTTTATTGAAATTGACATTCCTGGATTGTTCATTTTGAAGGAGAAGAACAAAATTGGTTAGAAAAAAGATCCCCTCTCAAATAACACAACTGATTTCCCAGGAGGCATCACCTAAGAAATGATAATGAAAATCAAAAACTGCAGATGCTGAAAATCGGAAATTAAAAAGAAAAAGACCTAGAAATACTCAAATAAGGCAGAATTCTGTGGAGAGAGGAACACAGTTAATGTGCATCGGAATTAATGTGAAGAGTCATTGACTGAAATTTTAACTATATTTCTCTCTCCATAGAATGCTTTCTGAACCACCAGGTATTTCCAGTATCTTGTCTTGATTTAAGAAATCATGGTGAGTAGGTGTGTAGAATTTCCATGAGTGAAACACCATTGTACCATGACCTATAGAAAATGATTTTTTGGGGTGGGGCGGGGGGGTCAGTGTAAATGCACGAGATTTGATACTAACCTTTAATCCTTTTGTCTTGTGACCTTTCATTTCCCCCATTGTTACTCTTCGGCTTTCTCAAGGAGACCTCCGGAAAATCACAATTATAGTAGAGGACCCAGTGGAAGGTTTGCAAATGGCTGTCATAAATTTCATTTTCAGTATAATGAAGCAGCATGCAGTCTTCAGTCCTATTACTTGTACCAGCAGTATCAGCATTATCATTTATAAAGTGCAGAAATGGAACTGGTTATTTGTCTACACTTTTGAGGTTGCTTCAGCCAATAACCTGTCTTGCCTCCTTCATATATGATATCCCTTCAGCTGTCTTTGCTTCAATGCACCTTTTATTTCTAAATATGTATCATTTAATTCAAGAAAATTGAATATAAATAATTAAAAAGTTAATGGTGTAGCTTATCAATTCGGATACATTAAAAAAAATTCTGTTCCTCCAGTTTAAAGTCAAAGTTGAGGTTACTTTGATGGATGTTGCCTCCTTGAGGCAGTGCCTCCTGTAGCTACCACCAATGGTGCAGCGGGATGTGCTGTGATGTATTGGGCTGAGTCTGCTACTTTCTACAGCTTCTTGTGTTCCTGCGAATTCAAATTGCCGTACCAGACCATGATACAACAGTCAGGATACTTTAAACAGTACATCTGTAGAAGTTTGTCAGTGTTCTGTGACAAACCAAACCTCCTAAGAATGTAAAGACTGAATCGTAATGAATGAAAAGTGGCACACTTTAGTGTTGCTGAAATGTCCATGCCCAGAACTGCAAATTTGAGAATTGCATAGGTTTAGGACTTTCTTTATTTCCTACTCTGACACTAGGTTTTTGGAAATTGTGTGTTTTACAAAATAATAACATGGAAAGGGGCCATTCATTCCTTCTTATGCCAAACTCATTCAAGTACATGACAAGATGACTCTTATGTTACTTTTCCTGCTTCCACCACCACCTCTGGCAGCTCAATCCAGATATCAACATTTACCCCTCAGATGCCCTTTAAACACTTCCTCCTCACCTTAAGCCTCTGCCTTCTAGTTTTAGACATCCATATAATGGGAAACGAACTCTTGATGGCTACTCTATCTGTGCCTTGCATTTTATATACCTCCTATCATGTCACCTCTCAGCCGCCTTCGCTCCAGGGAAAATAGACCCACCCTATCCAACCTCTTATAACACAAGCCCTCCAATCCATGCATTGTCCTTGTGAATCTTTTCTACACCTTCTCTAGTTTAATAACAGCTTTCCTGTGTGATGTTTTGGTCACCACACTACAATGCTCCAAGTGCAGCCGAACCGATGTTTTGTATAACTGTAATTTGATGCCCAAGTCTTGTATTCAGTGCCTTGACCAATGAAGGCAATCATACCTTGTGCCGCTTTCATCACCCTGTCTGTGTTGTCACTTTCAGTGATCTCTGTACTTGTACCCTTGGGTTTCTCTGTTCACCAAGGCTTGCCAGGGACTTGCTATGCACTATGTACTGTATGTCCTGTTCTGGTTTAATTTCCCAAAATGCATCATTTTGCACTTTTCTGAGTTAAATTTCATCTGCTGTTCCTTTGCCCACTGATCTAGATCCTGTTGTAACCTTAGACAATCTTCTTCATTGTCCACTATTGCACCAATTTTGGTGTCATCTGCAAACTTGCTAATCATGCCATTTAATTTTGATTTGTGGTTTATATTGGTTCTCTCTTCGTCCTACCAAAGTATAACAACTTGCAATTCTCAGCGTTAAATTTCATTGATCTTTTCAGCATCATTTCTTCCAATCTGTTGATATTTTTTCTCTTCTCGCAGTTCACTCCAGTTTTGTCCTCTGCAAATATGCGATCACACCCAAGCCCACTGAATCAATGTAAAGAAAACAGTGGTGCTACCAACCTTTCATTGAACACTTCCCTCAATGTGGCTGTATTTGTGTGTGGCATCTAATTATATGATGTATTAAAGGAAAGTCTACATGCAATCATCTTGATCTGTCTAAAAGGAAAAATAGTTAAAAACATCCCAAATGAAAAATATTATTACTCAACACTACTATATTTTGGCCTTGGATATTTTGCTATCTGTAATCTGTTCTCCACTATTTTTTTTTCCCTTTGCTAAAATTGTGTATTGATGAAAGTAAATAGGCAGAATGTGTGAATGGTTTATATTTTTGGCTTATGAGGGCGTTGGGTGCCGAATGCATATTCATTGTAAGTAGTTTAGGGAAGATTTGGGTAGTGACTTTTTTCCCCCAGTCATTGTTTTGGTACGTGCTTTGTCCCATCAATGGATAGGGAAGCTTTTGGAACATCAGTAGTATGTTCATAATTTGGAAGTAAACTTCAAACCTGCACTCTCATTTTACTTTGGTAATTAATAAAGGATTTATTAACACTATTAATCTGCAATGTTTATTAGGTTAAGGCTAATTGGAACTTGAGTTCAGAATAGATCATCATACAACAGTAAGAGGCATTTGTATAATTGGCCATATTAAAGATTGCATTCAAAGTTCTTTTATGAGGTTGCTTCACATGGAACCAGGCTGCCGGCAGTGAACATAACCAGCTTTTATTTTGAGTTGTGGATAGTATGCTTAAAATGGAGAAAGTAAATGACCAAAAACATAGTTGTGCAATGCAGTTCATTTTTTTTTGTTGCCAGCATTCCAAAATTCACACACAATACAAATAAATTGCATTCCTTAACATCATGAAACCTATGTGTGACCATTTCCAAATGAAAACATCAAAAGTTTATTTTTGCTGATTTTTCTTAAAGGTGCCATTTAACCATATGGATGCAGCTTGAACCCTCGAGCTGATATCAGACAGGAGCTGGTTGGTTGATTGGCTTCTCTAAAGTTAAACTTTATTATCTTTAGTAATTGGATTGCTTAATTATCAGGTGTTGTTTTAAAATCTTCAGTCAACAAAAGCAATTGCAGAATTGCATTACTGTTTTAAATATTCTGATGTAGTTTAGTTGTCAATAGTTTTTTGGTTAGTGTATAGACTGACATGGCCTCTATACAAGTTATTTATTTCGATCCTCTGCTGATCGAATAGAATCTGTTACTATGTAATGAAGGAACTAACCTCTTGCGCAAATATTAAAATGATTCAGTGTTTAAAGCATTATTTATGCTGAAATTAACCTAACCTAATGATATAAATTGAAGAACATAATTTTTTTGCTGTTATTGGTTGATGCTTACTTGATATGACCACTGCTGCCACTTCTGTGCCTAACTTGCATTTCATAACATTATGCATTTCAATATTTTGTTCTGATTTAATCTATTTTGCATGCTAAAATTGGCAAGTAGTTTAAATATTAGTAGATTTTTGCTTTCAATTCTTGTACAAATGTCACTTCACCACCCTTCCAATGAGCTCAGATTCCCTTTTTGGATGTACTGCCTGTTTAAAGCTAGTTTTCAAAATAAGTTGGGTTAATTTAAACAATGTCTAACTATTCCTTTTTTAAAAAAAAGTTTTCTTTTTGAGCATGCTTTCCATTGCATTATTGTGAAACTGTTGGTATATCCTGAATAGCTATATTTTCAGTAGAGCAATGTGAATCTCAAGCTGGCTGACTGAAATATAATTAAAGAATAAAAGCCTCCTGGAGCCAAATGAAGAATCTCTCCCATTAAACAAATACTGGATTTGTGTTTTAGAATCGCATCCGGAGATTAGACACCAGGAGTATGGTCCTTTCTCGGCACAGAACAGTGAAGTCAGCACTCCTAGCTCTCCTTACATGGAAGCAGGTAAGTGCTACTTAAAATCTTTTTTTTCTTATTACACTTGTTTTTGCATGAGATATTGTTCATCTTTGTCATAGATTTTGATTGTCCATGAATATTGATAACTCGATGTTCAATTTAAATTTTAACTTTCTCGACTGCACTGTTTTTCTGGGCAGTGTAAGTAGACACCTAACTCTGTCTTTCCACTCGTCTTTTTTCATATAATGTATAGAACAGGAGTTATAAGTAATAGTTAAGACAGATGGTTTTAAATTAATTTTGGACATTTGACAATTTTATGCTATATTTTACTCAAATGTCGATGCTCATTAATGTGGAAGCAGCCTGTTTATGTAATTCACCTTAACAAGTACTTCATACTTTTGGCCTGCTGTAGAATTAGCCAAATTATTATTTTAATCAACTAATTAATTACATCTCTCAGATGTAGAAGACTCAGTTGTCCCAAAACACACAATTCTTCATCTGCTTTCAGCTTTTGGAAATGAATCTTTTGTTTTCCCAGCTGTAAAGATCTTTTAGATAACTTGATACTTGAAAACACCTTGAATAATCTATTTGTATATTTAAAAATACTTTTTTTTAAGATATATAAAATATTGACATGTGAAATGTTTGTTTATGTATAACCTCACAAAATTTACTACAGTTTTATTAAAATTCTAGAGAAATGAGATTTTTGGATTGGTCAACCATTCTATAAACAGTCGCGCATTAGCAAATGATGGTGCCTTTGATTACATAGCCCTAGTGACTCTATATCCACTTGTAGTTTTGCTTTCTCTTTGTTTTAGAAGGTTCACAGCATACAAACAATTCTGATGGAATGTTTCGCCGACCATCACAGGGCCAGTCTCTGATCAGCTATCTATCAGAGCAGGATTTTGGAAGTTGTGCTGACTTGGAAAAGGTATATTTATGATGTCTTAACAATAAGTAGGTGAAATAATGCCATGATTCTTGTTCTTTTCAATTTTTGTCCTCTTATGCTTGTATGCATCCACTAAGATCACGTATCTGTCCATTGATAGATGCACTTTTTTCCAAGCTGGCTTTGGTAGAACATAGAGCAAGTAAGAAGGTGTTGTGTGGTTTGCCTTTCACTGCAATTGCAGGTCTTGGGTATTGTAGAGTAGCTCAATTTCATCATGTCAGAGGTAGCTTAGGGCTTACCAGTTGGTCGGTCCTTGCAGGAAGCTGTTCATTCACTCTCATTCCTCTTCTGAGCCTACTGTGCCTGCTACATCTTGTGGATAGTTACAGCTGGAGCCCTACTTCCTCTCTCAAGGAAATTCCAGTGTGATTTTTGGGCATTTTTCTGCACTGTGTGACTGTATAGAGCATATCTGAAATTTTGATTTGCTGTTTCCTTTCTGCTTGGTTGGCCACAGCTCTCTGGATTCCTGATGAGGATCTGCAAGCTGTTGATGTTTCTTGACTTAAAATGCCAATGGTGATACTGCAGCTGTCATGCGCAGCACTAGTTTTTTTTGCACGAGCAGGAAGTTTCTATACTGGGCACTAGAGTAACCAAGTAAGGAGTCTTATTGGAATTGTATGGGGCCTTGGTGAGATCTGAAGTGTTGCGTACGGTTTTGGTCACTTTCCTAAGAATGAATGTATTTGCCAGAGAGGGAATGCAGTAAATATTCATTATACTAGTTCTAGGAATAATGTGCTCCCCCCATGAGGAGAGCTTTTGTAGACTGGGGCTGTATTCTCTAGAGTTCGGAAGAATGAAAGGAGATCTCATCTAAGCATACAAATTCTAACACGGTTTGATGACTGAATGCAGAGAGGATATTTATTATCCTGGCTGAAGAATCTAGGACCAAGAGGCAGAGTCTCAGAATAAGGGGTCAGCTATTTGGGATTGAGGCAAGAAATTTCCTCGGGCAGACGGTGGTGAACCTTTGGAATTCTCAGCCCTCTGGAGGTTGGGTCATTGCGTTCATTCAAAGCAGAGATTGATAAATTTCTGGGCATCGAGGGAAGCAAGGGATAAGTTGATAGTGTTGAAAAATGGTGCTGCAAGAGAGGATCAACGATGTTCTTGATGAATGGTGGAACAGACTCAAAGGGCTGCTTCTTATGTTTTATGTAACAGGTCAGTAGAAAACTTCCAGTTGTGGGTGAATGTGGCCCACTTGTTGAATTTGTGAGATTGTGACTGATGTTGTTTAGGTCTGATTTTTAATGTAGCCCTTTTTAAGAAATTATGTGGTCCAACATTGCTTTCAGCTAACTGGCTTTATGCAGTAAGCACCTTTCCAATTGATCTTGAACTTTTTATTTGCATCATTCACTATCCTGTGATTTGTTTGGGTTTGGTTAAGTTGATTATCAGCAACGTAGATGATAACCCCCTAGCTAGAGCTGCTGTTACTGTGTGCTTGATCTAGATGAAGTTTGCTGCATGCACTGCTGTCATCGGGTCATCAAGTCACAAGTAAGCCAGACTGGATAAGAATAGCAGATTTGATTGGGGAACAGGGAGTTCTTCACTACAGTAGTTTTATAGTCACTACTGAATTTGTTTTAAATTGCAGATTATTTAATTAGTTGCTGTGGTTGGACAAATCCATATTTCTGGATTATTTTCATCCAGGCCTATAGGCCACAAAGACACTATTCACATGGATAAATATAATTGTTTAAGATTTTGTATATTGGGTCCATCTCTTAGTATTAGGCTTGTCAATACCTTTCACGATGTTGCACGCCTTAATTTGATCATAATGACAGTATAACATTTCACATTATGCTGGGATTATTCCACAATCAAGGGCTTTAGGTGATCTCTAATAACCTATCTTTGCAAGCACTTCATTTAGAACTCTGAATGTTAGCTATCAGGTTCGGGGGATTTGTCAAGTTTTGTTACCTCCTTCACTCTTAAATTTTTGAATATACAGTAAATTTTAAAGTTCCACTGTTGTTAAAATCTTGATTTTTTTTTTCCATTATTTCTGATGAATTGATTGTTTTTTGCAGCAAAGACTCGCATAATATTTCAAAGCTTAACCCTGCCTTTGCCTCTCGAAGACCCATGCTTATTTTTCTGCTATTCTTCTTCTCCCTACATAGTTGTGGATGCAGTTATAATACTTATATTTCCTGCTAATTTGTTCATACTGTCTTCATATTTTTGCTCCCCTGTTTTTCTTTTGTAAAACTGACCCAGTTCACAAGCTTTCTACTCTTCTTGATGTTGTTACATGTTTCTTTTAATATATTGCTGCCCTTTAACAATCAGCCACTGAAGGATCACTTTTCCTGCAGAGGTTTTATTTCTCAATGGACTGTATGTGAACTTGTTTAAAACAAATCTTAATATGCTGCTTGTCCTTAAGAAGAGTAAGGAGAAATTGTGTAATCTCTCATGTGCACACTCTCACTCTTTCTAGTTTTAAAAGCATATTGTTAATATGCAAACTCTATCCTTAGGAGAATGCCCATTTCAGTATCTCTGAATCGTTAATTGCTGCCATTGAACTTATGAAATGCAATCTAATGAAGAAACAAATGATGGAGGATGATGAAGATGACAGTGACAAAGAAATAAGGGAACTAAAACAGAAAATTCGAATTCGGCGGCAACAAATCCAAACAAGAAAGCTCTTGCCTGCAGTCAGGAACTCTGAATCAGACAGTATGTATAGATATATAAATGGGAATATTAATGAGAAGGGTGACTTGAATATTGTATTCATCCATTTGTAGATGGGTGGAAAATTAGAATGCCAGCCACATAATGGTGAACTTCATTTCTGGCACAAAGAGAAATATAGAAGCAGGATATTTTGGTACAAGCAGAGGACATTTATCCCTTTTGAGGCCATGCCAGTATAAAAAGGAATTGATGCTGCTGTTCTTGACAAAGTCAACCCAGGAGATAGTGGGATGTTGCATGACAAAAGGTATTGTTTTTTAAAGGTGCTATCAAATTGACCCCAGATTATGCCATGCTCTTGCAGAGGAATTTTAACATGCTGGTGAACCCCAGAGTTAAGACAAAGAATTATTTTTAATAGGGAATGAGCTTGGTGGGGGAGATTTTAATGAATTCATACAGAAGCAATGCAAGAAGAATGTGTGTATATGTAATCATGAAATGGTAAAGGAATATATTTGGTCTTATTGAACAGAAAATATCAGCACTAAGGCAGGAAATCACTTCATGAAATCTTTTAGAAAGTGGGGGAGAAAATGAAGTTGGATAGCAAAGTTAAATTAGAATTTTTGAGCAACAAATGTGATTAAATCTTAAACCGAAAAGATACTGTACTTGCACAAATTCTTGGTCTTCAATTTTTAATCAAGTATTGGAATATCTGAATTCTAATCTGATTAGGTATATGCAATTTAAAAATGGAAATTTTATTTAAGAGTGAGTCAGTATTGAAGCTAATTTTGAAAGATTTATAGAAACCTGTAATGTAATATTAAGCATTATCTACCATCATCAGTCAATTTTTTTTAAGCTTTAACCTTGTCAAGCTGAACTGAGAAACTTTGAGTTGGTATGATGGGGTTTTCATTTCAAATTTTTCTACCAGTGATTCCAGGAAAGATGAAAAAAAGATTGACCAGCCTATTGTCATCTTGGGACATTTCAAAGTATTTTGCAACTAATGAGTGCCTTTTGACATGTTGTCACTGTTGTAATTTGCACACACCAAATTGCCACATTTACCAATGAGATACATAGCTAATAATTTTCTTTCAAGTGATCCTGTTTATGGGGAAAAACTTTGCTATCATAGAGCGGAAATGCTTTTGCTGTACAACTGGTGCCAGAGGATTTATTATATCACCAGAAATGACAATTGGGGCTCAATCTAAAGCCAACACCAACAATGCTTCAACAAACCCCATTATATCACGATTTAAAGTTTGTCAGTACAAGTTTAATCTGATAATCCTCATTCAATGCTGCACTGAATTGTCATCCTAGATTATTTTCTAAAGCATGTGAAGTAGGCCTTAAATTTGCAGTTTTTTTAAACTCTGATGCAAGGATGCTTTTTCATCATGGATTTAATTTCACAATATTGATTCTGTTGCTAACTCAATTCCTGCGGTAAAATGCAAAATTTTAACAACTGTTTTCTTCTTCATAGCCTTTACCACCACAGAAAGTGGGTCCCCTTTCAGTTCCCATGATTCTGTACCACTATCAGATTCTGGATCTACCACTGATGGAGTAGACGAATTTGAGTTAAAAGGTATTATATTACTGTCAGTTTCACAGGTGTGTATATACAATATATTTTAAAAAAAAGTGGAACAAGTGAAAACTCTACAATTTATGTAGTTTCTCCTTTCAGTAAATATTGTGCGAAATTAGATTATCCTGGATTCTCCCCAACTTGTTTAATTCCTTTTTCCTTGTTTTATAGACTGTTTGGATTAATGCCACAGTTTGACATTGTCACAAAATCTTAATTTGCCTCTTGAGTATAAGGTAGAAGTGAGAATTGGTCAGAAATCATGGCTAATTTGGGAAAATGCATCTTTTTATTGTTACATGTTTTTTTTTAATTTTAATTGTTCTGCAGCTGAATATTGCACTAAAAATGTGAACTGTTTTATTTTTCTGTGAAATCCATGGAGTTTCTTTTGACTTGAAAGAAACCATTGAATGGATGAGTACTCCAGAATGTGGTAGTCCGGTTTATTTTCTGCTTTTTAGGCAGGCGTAGTATGCATCCTGTCTGCATACTATTGATCTTAACAATCGCGGCTGGAAAATGCCATTGGAATGATGTGAATCTTATTGTCACTGTGTCACACAGATTGTATTGATGAGTCTAACCTCATTCATATGTCAGCGAATGGGCTCTCAGCATCAATGGCATCATTGTTTTCAGGTACTTCATTAGAGATTTAGATGTTGTCTGATTTTTTTTTAATTTCCTTCCCAATTCCTTTATTTCCACAGCACTTAAGGGAGAGCTCAGTCTACTGCCAATAATTTAAATATTTTCTTCTTTCCCCACGTTGTACATGTGTTTTTCTTGTGCCTAATTTTTGGTGAGAATTTATTATATGATATTAAAACTTCATTTCAAATTTTCCAAAGATTGTTAACAGTAATTAGTGCCAAGTACAAGAGATGGTACAAGTGTCCCTTGATTGGCAGGTGTTCTATTTATAAATTTTTGCTATAACACAATGGATACTTTTGAGTACATGCCCTTGATTTGAGCCTTTGCCACTGTAATAAACAGTGCCTAATGTTAGCAACAAAAACAATTGAAATCCCAGACCAGCAGAATGTGTCCATAAAGTTCACAACCCACTTGACTTGCAACAAAGTGGGGCCAAGGAGTGGAGAGGTGGTGGGAGGAGCAAGGAGTCCACACAAAGGATTGGCATAGGAAAATGGCTAGCACTATAGAGGAGAGAGCTGGGGTAGGGTTATGTGAGCTGATGGGGAAGTGGGGGGGGGTGGGGGTGCATGGGGAAAGTGAGACATCTTGAACATTTTACCTGAGTGCCCTGAGAGGATACAATATGTATTTTAGCCATATTACAAGATATATTTTGTTGAAAGTGGTTATATTTTTTTAAGTGTTTTAAGATTTTTAACCAAGATTCTTGAACTCTGGAACGCAACCAAAGTTTTTTTTTACTCTGAACCCAACGGGAAGTGTCTTTGATTTATACGTTTTCACTTAATGAAATATTTTCCCGGTACGTAACCCATTCATAAATCCAAGGGACACTTGTACCAAGAAACATTAAATATTTAGTTGCCAATATTCATGAGATCTGCGTCATATCCAGGAGAAGGAGACTGTGCTTTAGTGCTCACTGTATCTTTAGACATGGGGAATTACGAGTCTTAAAGTTTGAAATGAAATATTAGACTACCCCAAAAAAAAACACTTATTGCACAGAACACTTCAGCTTATGCTTTCCTGTATTTTTACTGTTCTTGGTGCCAAGGAGAAACCAAGTGATGAAAATTGGAAGGAAAGTTAAAAGTTGTCTTTGAGCAGCTATTAAATGTAGGCTGCCATGAGTAGCGTTGAAGTGTTCCAGGTTAAAGGAAATTGGAAAAGAACAGAAAAGGAATGTGGGAAATAAGTTTGGGGTTATTAATGTAATTAAATACAGGTTTATTAGATGTAATGTCTTCAATTTCCTCTCTTCCCTTTGGTGCTATAGGGGTTGGAGGGCAGTGACTAGTGGTGTCCCGCAGGGATCGGTTCTGGGACCTCTACTTTTTGTGATATTTATAGATGACTTAGATGAGGGGGTGGAAGGCTGGGTTAGTAAGTTTGTGGACAACACTAAGATTGGCGGTGTTGTGGATAGTGTGGAGGGCTGTCGGAACTTATAGAGGGATATTGATAGGATGCAGAGCTGGGCTGACGAGTGGCAGACGGCGTTCAATCCGGAGAAGTGTGAGGTGGTACACTTTAGAAGGACAAACTCCAGGGCAGAGTACAAGGTAAATGGCAAGGTACTTGGCAGTGTAGAGGAGCAGAGGGATCTGGGGGTTCATATTCACAGTTCACTGAAAGTTTCCTCACAGGTGGATAGAGCAGTTAAGAAGGCCTATGGGATGTTAGCTTTCATAAGTCGTGGGATTGAGTTTAAGAGCCGCGAAGTGATGATGCAGCTTTACAAAACTCTAGTTAGACCACACTTAGAGTACTGTGTTCAGTTTTGGTCGCCGCATAATAGGAAGGATGTGGAGGCATTGGAGAGGGTGCAGAGGAGATTTACCAGGATGCTGCCTGGATTAGAGCATATGGAATATGAGGAAAGGCTTAAGGTGCTAGGGCTTTATTCACTGGAAAGGAAGAGGATGAGAGGAGACATGATAGAGGTATATAAAATATTGAGAGGAATAGATAGAGTAGACAGCCAGCGCCTCCTTCCCAGAGCACCAATGCTCAAGATGAGAGGGCATGGCTTTAAGGTTATGAGTGGGAGGTTCAGGGGAGATGTCAGGGGGAGGTTTTTCACCCAGAGAGTGGTTGGTGCATGGAATGCACTACCTGGGGTGGTGGTGGAGGCAGATACATTGGACAAGTTCAAGAGTTTGTTGGATAGGCACGTGGAGGAATGTGAGATAGAGGGATATGCGGGAGGAAAGGGTTAGATAGTGTGAGGGTGGTTTGATGGACGGCACACATGGTGGGCCGAAGGGCTTGTTTTCTGCTGTATGGTTCTATGGTTGGCAACCCTTGTCTAAATGGCCATTTATCACATGGCAGTTAGGTTATTAATAGCTGAGATTGCATCAACTCTGGAGCTGCTCTAGGTATTTGGTGGTGTAGTGGTTAAATTACTGGCCTGGAATGCGTAAAGCTAGAATCATGATCTGATGACATGAGAACAAATCCTATTACAGTGCTTAATATTCAAATACAATATGGAGTAAGGAATTGTTTTATAATTGCATCTGGTTCACTAATGTCCCTCAGGGAAGGAAATCTGCCATTCTTACCTGTGTGGTCTTTATCTGATTCCAGATTCACCGATGTGATAGATATTTCCCTCTGAAGTGGCAGAGAAATGGCGTCTGTTAGGGTGGACAATAAAAGCTGGCTTTGTTGGCAATGTCCGCATCCTGTGAACAAATGGAATGGGAATCTCTGATTAATTATTTTGCATCTAATCTGGAGCTGTTGAGTCCAGTTATGCCTTTAATGGTACCTGGCAAAGATCACCCAATTGATTGCAACATTTGGGGGTCTGAATTGAGTTTATTAATAGGTTTGTAGATTTATTGTGAAAGGCTGCAGCTCTCCCTAGAGTTCTCTGGTGTTTTGTTTTGTGTTGTTTTTTTTAAGTTAGGCTCAAGAAAGGACCTTTCCTTGAGAAATGTAGAGTGTACTTTTTACCTTGGGATAGATAGAATCTATTATACTTGCATAATATTGTTTTATAGTGAATGAGTTAATAATAATCCTTACTATTCCTTTTCATTTTTGTTTAAATATTTCTTATGAATGTATCAAAAATTAGCATATATCCCAAACATAACAAACCAGAAAAACCCTACTGGCAACTGGTTTACAGCTAAACATAAAAAATTGTCCAGAATATGTTAATTTGGAGCTCTGAGAAATGTGCCTTTGAAAATAATTATGAATCCTCGTGCCACCAGTGTCAGAGTTCAAAATTAACTGCTGGATCTCTCTTGGGAATGCATACCAGTGTTTGACATGCCAATGTGTAGTCTCGCATAGATATCATTATGGCATCATTGGGCATTTTGCAAGATGCGCTGAGTGTTTGTGTAGAAGGCAGGAATACATATGAATTTTCTTGTGATGATAGATATTAGTATTTCTGTCTTATTCTGCGCTGATAGCATTATCATCCCTGAGTCCCCCACCATCAATATCCTGCAAAGCAGTTGACCAGAAACTCAACTAGACCAGCCACTCATATATACCATGGTTCTAAGAGCAGATCAGAGGCCAGCTCTCCTGCAATGTGTGACTCACTTCCACATCCTGAAAATGAATAAGAGAAAAAGAACCCCATGTCAAACAGAGTACAGTAAATTGGGTTTACAAAAATGGTAAAACTTGTTATCTTTTGTTCCAGCCTAAATTGATTTTAATATTGTCCCATCTGCCTACCCTAGTGCTGCTACTTTCAATTTAAAAATGCAGTTTTAATGGGTTGACTTTTAAAGTTCGATCTATTACATTTTTAGACTGTTAATTGAGTTCTCTGGAATGGTCCTTCTGTCAGTGTTGTGTCGTTTGGTAATGTTCTCCACTTTTTACAGATTTAGTCTGAAATGTCTATTGTTAAGCTTAATGGATGTTAGATTTCTTGTTGAGCTTTCAATGTTGCCACGTTTTCAGCTGCATTTTTTTTAATATTGTTCAAAGTTTAGCTAAGTATCTCGTACAACTTTGTTGCATAGATTTATTTTTACTGTAGTTTTCCTGAACACTATTGACATTTCTGATGCAAAAATGATTTTGCACAGAATTTTAGAAAAGAACAGTAATTGCCTTTTGGTCATAAAGACTTGCAAGTTGGCAGCTATGTGATACTTGCACTGAAAGTTTTGTTAAGTCAGCATTGTTCAAGAAATGCAGTGAAGCATAACTGCTTTATTTAATATTTATTCATTTGGAAACCTGGCAAAAAAAATCCCATTTATTTTATACAGTTGTTTAAAAATAACGTTTGCTTGCAGTACTGGACTAATCCTGTGTAACCATCATATAATTCTCTTTAATTACTGTTTAGAATAGCTGTAGTTTTATTCTCACCTCATTATCTTCCATTTGACTAGTGTAATGGAGTCATGATATTTAGAGAGGCGTTGGCTTAAGCCCTCTCATTGACTACTAAGACACAATGATTGGGTTCCCCCACTCCAGTGCACATTGAAAACTTTTAGTAAAGGAAGCAACTTGCCTGTGCAACTGTTATGTTTTGTGATGCAGCTTTTTAGATCTGAGTGAATTGCGTTACTCAATTTTGAAAAACTTCTGGTTTTCAATGAGTTCCATTGTTTTGTTGCATTTGTGTGTGTGTGAAGTACAACTTTAAAACTGAAAAATCAGTATTTCTAGCTACAAAATGATTATTTGAACTGCGAATAATCATTGTAATAATTGTGTTCAACTATCACTTGAAACATTGATCGGTGGGTTTCAGGTTCTGACTATTTAAAAATTACAGTTTTAAGTGCTGTGTTTTTCTTCTCCAGATGCAGATATTAGGAGGAGTTTGGCTTCAAGCACCAAGTCAGTAGTGAACTCCGAGTCCATGTAAGACTAAGTGAAATTTGTAGTGAAAAAGTTGTTAATGTTGGCATGGACATATTTCTAGGCAGTAATTTTCACCTTCATTTCTAACTTAAATATACTATAATCTGTTGTAAAAGTAGTGATTCTATAAAGCTGATTCTATTCCACTCTGCCTTTTAAATTGAAACTAATGTAAAGTATGTTGATAACTTTGTGTGCAACTTCCCTTATGTAGCTTTTGTTTCTTTAAAAAAAATACTGTTTAAGTCTGACAAAAGTTATTAACCTGAAACATTAAGTGTTCCTCTCGTCAAATATTTTGCCTGCCCTGGATACTTACAGCATTCTGTTTGTATTTCAGATTTCCAGCATGTGCAGCATTTAGCTTTTGGCTCATGGGTTTATCTCTGACTTTGTATCATTATTGGCAGATTTCTACCAATCGCTAGACAGTATTAAAATAGCATTCCTTTGTATCGCACACGTCCCTCTTCTAATGCATCTATCCTATTAAGTAGCTTGTTGTGACTTTCCTTGTCTGGATCCACTCTTACTGACTTCATTATAGCCAGAACATCTCTGCGAAAAGTTTCCCTTTGGAATTCCCAAATGGTTTTTCTTTGTGATCACTTCCTTTTCTCCTTATCATATTGCTTCATGGCAATGTTATCTGGAGACATTGCTATAACTCCCACATAGACCAATGATACTGATGAGTCTTTCTACCTTTTCAGCATGTCTCGTTTGTTCTTGTATCACTGTTAAACTGTTTGATATCAAGTCCTGATCAGGTTCCAATGCCAAATATTCAAAGAAAGCATTATTCTGCTCTTGTAACATCATTCACTTGGGCTTCTTACCTGGTGAATGGTGAACTGGGATCCATAAAGTACCATTATTTTATTACAAATATAATGGAAGATTCAAGAGCCCAATCATTGCACACTAATTACCATTGAAAACAGTTGACAAGAAAAAACTTCTCTTGAAGGGAAAATGGCTCATTTTTCTTTAACTTTAGCATTGTAATTTGTATTCTGTATTGAGAGCACTAATACAAACTTTGGAAATCAAAGAAAACTGCAGATGCTGGAAACCTGAAATAAGCAGAAAATGTTAGAAAAATTCAGCAGGTCAGGCGGCTTCTGTGGGGGGGAAAAATGGTTGACATTTTCGGTTTCATCAGAACTGAGAAAGGAACAAATTAGTTTAGGTAGCAGGGCAGTTGGCTGGGGCAAAGGGAATTTCTGTGATAGGGTGAAATAATGTAGCCATTAAGTCAGCAGTTAAGCTGTAATGTGTTGCTAATGTGAAATCTAGGTAATGTTTCATGGTTTGGTCTACTGGCTAGAATATACAAATGAAAGAAAAAGGAGAGGAATGGCAGGCAAAAATGTCCAGTCCTGATATAAACAGAGCAAGTTATCTAAAGTTGGAGAATTCAATATTCTGCAGTCTGTGACCTGAAACATGAATGGTTTCTCCTCCTTGCTGATGTCTGACCTGAGTTTTTCCATCATTTTCTGGTTTTATTTAATAAAAATTATGATATTCTAGGATTTACCTGGAAAAACTGAGGCTTTAATGATCCCCAAACCTGTAGAAAATAGTAAAGGAGGCCATACTGTGCTAGAAAATATTACCAACATGAATTAAAAGTGTGAAAAGATAGTCCAAACTGGAATGGAATTCAGTTTAAAAAAACACTATATTGGATTTGGGGCTATGAATCTGCAATGATTAAACAAACAGCTGATTTTCAACTGTAAAATAATTTGCCACTGGCAAAAAATTAGTATTGGGCATTTTACTTTCTAACGGTTGCCAGAGCTTTATGAAACTGCTTAAAATGGTCATGTATTCAAAATGAAATCATCAGAAATATTGCATGTTAAAAGAGATCTATTCACTCTTTTAGTAGAGCTTAAGATTCTTCCTATGATCTTAGTCTCTATTCTACAGCGCTTTTTGATCTTTCCTGGCCTTTTTGGGGGACAGTGCTTTAAATTCTGTAACAAAATGCGACATTCAATAATAAACATGTAATATGATTTGGAAAGGAAACACAGTAATTGTGTTTTTGTTGCAGTTCATTTTCATTCCTTCATTCCAACTCTGCTGAGGCAGTTGCTATGGGTCTGCTAAAACAGTTTGAGGGGATGCAACTTCCTGCTGCGTCGGAACTGGACTGGTTGGTTCCAGAGCACGATGCTCCTCAGAAGGTAAAACATTTAATTTCGCCATCTTGCAACTATGGACATATGAAACCACAATTAGTAGCATGATAATTACTAATTGAAATCCGTAGATGAGGATAGTCTTGAAGTGAAGTGTACTGATACAGTGGCCATCTCAATTATTCACTTTTATAGAAGGCTCTGTTGTTGGTTTCTGGAAATGTAGCTCTTCAAATCACAAAAAATTGATGCTTAGAAGTTCAAATGCTTCCTTTCCCACCTCCTTTAGAGCAGCACTTGTGGATTTGTTCCTGTGGACAACTCTAACTGATTTTAGACTAATTATTCTAATTCCACATCAAGTTACTTTTTTCTTCTTACAGCTTTTGCCAATTCCAGACTCTTTTCCGGTATCTCCTGATGATGGTGAACACGCTGATATTTACCAGCTACGAATCAGAGTGCGTGGAAATTTGGAATGGGCGCCACCTAGGCCACAAATAATCTTCAATATTCACCCATCCCCTAAGTAAGAATTTGTTATACAAATCAAGCTGGCTGTTTTTTTCCTACATGTTGCAGTTTCTTTTTTTTTAGTCTCAACTTAAAAGAATATCTTACCATTTACAATAATGTGTTATTTAAGGAGGAAGGTGGTTGTTGCCAAACAAAATTACCGCTGTGCAGGATGTGGTATCAGAGTGGACCCTGGTGAGTGATATTCAGAAAGTTAACAATGCAAAAAAGTTTTGCTTATACTTGCCTAACTTCATATAATACTCTCTATGAAGTGTTGTACTTTATTTAAAATTATCATAATATAAAATGCTACATAATTTCTGTAGTAAATAGTTCTTCCTCGTGCCTTTCCTTTCACTCGGGTGGGAAATTTGTTACAATAATGTCTTTTGGGAAACGCTTGGTTAGGTGGCACAATGCATTGCAGTTTCTGCACGTCTTTGGCAGCCATGTGGTGGAAATGGGCAATAGCTTTGTTATGTCACTGACTTAGTTTCCAGCATTGGATTTTAAAATAATACTGTTGAAAAGATGAGAAATAGTTTTCCAAGGACTGTTGATCAAACAGTCTTGTGAGGAAAAAATTAGTTGAATACAGATTTTCATTTCCATGAATTTTGCAATGTAATTACTGTGTGAAGGGAGCTTTTCCCTACTTGTTCCTGAATGTAACAGTTCCTACCTTTTCCTTACAGAATATATAAAGAGACTACGTTACTGTGAATATCTAGGAAAGTATTTCTGTCAGTGCTGTCACGAGAATGTGCAGTCGGCAGTTCCGAGCAGAATATTGCGGAAATGGGATTTCAGCAAGTATTATGTCAGTAACTTTTCTAAAGATTTGTTGAATAAAATCTGGAATGATCCACTTTTCAACGTTCAGGACATTAACAGTGCTTTATATCGCAAAGTGAAGGCCCTCGATCAAGTTCATGTAAGCAATCTTTAATAATTTTCCCAGTTAGCACAGAATTAGAATATTTCATTGAGAGATACTGCTTTCTGAGACTTGTGAAAGAGGCACATTTGCAGTGTCTGTGGAAGGAATGAACTCTTGCTATTGTATTGACACATTGTATTCATTTATAATGTAATAGTATTCCAATTGAAATCTTAGAAGATCCAAGAACATTTGTGATATATTTATATTTTTCTCTCAAGTTTGTTTCATTCAGTAACCAAAATAACAGTAAAGATATTTGTTAATGTTTTGGCCTTTAGGAAACAAGTGGTTCTTGACTTTAACTTTTCCTTGCAATGTTTCATAAACTATCTTTAACATTAATCTAGTCAGCTGACTAAATCAATCTTGCCATTTTTCAATTGACTATTATCCAAAGGTATGAGAATTGTTCAGTGGCATGAAAATCCAGTGTGAAAGCATTAATTTTCTATGACAATTCACTGCCTGTTTGAAAACTAGCCTTAATTTTGTTTAAATTAGCCAGTGACTTTATCTTTTTCTTCTAAGCAGCGTTGTTTTTAATTATGAATAAAAGTATTTATAAAGTAGTGCTTTCTTTGTCTGAAACATTTTAACAGATGCTGAGAATGCAGTTAGTTCACATGAAGAACCTATTAAAAACATGCAGGCTGGCAAAAGAGTGAGTAAAATTTTTGTTAAAAGTACAGTTTGCAATTTCCTTTCACTTCTATGAAAGAGGGCATGGAAAAGGTAGGAGAGTGTAAGGATTGATTGCGATGCTGTTTTAGCTTATAGTGATTGAAACAAAATGTACTGGCTGTACATCCAAATTTAACTAAATATTATTAGTAATTGGTCATCCAATCCCCTCATGGAGCTCATTCCTATCATCAAAAACATCTCATCATATGAGAATTTTATTTACTATGACGGCTAATGTATATCACCTGAATGTGCAGAAAATAATTTTTGGGTTATCTGCTGCCAACTTATAAGTGCTTCTCAGAATGTATTCATTAATTTTCTCTTTAAAACTGAGGAAGATACGTCATTTCTTTATAATTTTCCATCTTTCATTAATTGTTTTGGATAAATATTCTGACTATCCTTTTTAGTGTGCTTTAAGCCTATTTTGTTTAAGATGAGTGAAAACTGTTGCACAAATTGTTAAACCAGTGAAAGACAACTTTTTTTTTGCAATGTTTGCAGTTAATGCATAAATATCATCATGCCCTTCTGTCGTGGAGCATTTATGCCTGTAACAGTGTAAACACATCATACAGTAGAACTTTTGGGTCCTCACTCATGGGGAACATGCTCACTGTTAGCATATACTGGAAAGTTTGAAGTATGTTACCCACAATTTTCTGGTTTTCTGTTTGAAATTGAACGTGTGTTTACTGAGACAGCCTTGTTCTTAAACTGTCTGCTTTGTTTCCCCATTTACCCGGCGCAATCTGGAAACTTCCCCCAAATGTTCAAATGAATATCAAGTATTCTTCATGTGCCATTGCATCTATTTTTAAATTGGCTATGGCATAGCATAGAAAATATGCTGGATGCTATTGATGACATGACTGGCATAGTTTGCTTATTGTCCTGCATGGTGATGGTATTAGTAATATGGCTGTAATTGCAAATTTCATTACCTATTGAATATCAAATATTTAATCATTATCTAGATTGCACTTGAAGAATTAACAACAGGGCCAGAACATTAGAGGAGAATGACATGGTTGACAGTATCAAAAGCTGGGAAGAATATTGCATCATGTTTATAGTTACAGAAAGTATAATTCACAACCTTGGGGCTGTTTTGAGTTGGAAAAAATAAAACTAGTAGTTGTGAAAGAGATGGTAATGCATTCAGGAAGCAACAACATAGCTCAGACTTTGAATAGAAGTTGTTATTTGTAAATTCCTAATGCAATGCATCAATCAGTTCTACTCTCCTTTGTCACTGATTAAATGTTGCAGCTTCTCTGCCATTGTTTATTTTAGTTGAAATATTTGACTGAGAATTTTATACAGTAAGCTCACAAATGATTTAATCAATTTTGCTAAAATTGCTACAAGTAGATATCTTGGAACTTACTATTTTAATTGAAATTAACTTTAAAGATATTATAATACTACGCTGAAATTCTCCACCATGACTATGTATAAGTCATGAAGAGTGTGTTTGGAATGTCCAAGACAGATGCAGTCTTTTTTGGTAAGAGTAAAGATCCCATATTGCATGCACAATAACAAAATATTGTAATGTTCTGCTTTTGTAGTCTTCTGGATACCTTTGACAGGGAACCAGGTCACCTCACTGAAGATCTTCACCTATATTCGCTAAACGATCTCACAGCTATAAAGAAAGGGGAATTGGCTGGAAGGTTGAAGGACCTCGTAAAGTTAGGCTCAGCACATGTGGCACAATGTATGGTATGCATCATAGAAACTTGTATCACAAAAATGAATGTGACATAATGTATAAATAAGCATGGATGTATTTAAATATTTAATACAGAAATGCTTGCAACTCTATTGTAAACACAATGTGTGTAATAGGAGTGTGGCTAATAGAATAAAAACATCCAATTAGGTAGCTTGAGTAATCTGGAATTTACATTAGAAATGGCTTAAAAATTAAAAATTCTGATCCATTATTAATAAGGAAGCTGGCTCCTAAAGTTCCTTCATGGATGCTTGTGCTGACCTTGAATAGATTGCAAACTGTTTCAAACGTTTCTACTATGCAAACTGAAGAGCAAGGTAAATTGAAAGGAAAGTTGCTGACTAGAGTTTTAACCCCATTAGTTGTGACATTGCTGCTTTATAAGTCGCTTATTCAAAGTTTTGTTTTTATCGAGATTTAGCACATCACAAAGAAAGAGAATTGCTAATTAGTAAGATTCTATTAACACAGAACATTACAGCACAGTATAGGCCCTTCAGCTCACGATGTTGTGCCGACATTTTATCCTGCTGTATGATCTATCTAATCCTTCCCTCCTACATAGCCCTCCATTTTTCTATCATTCATGTGGCTATTTAAGAGTCTCTTAAATGTCCCTAATGTATCTGCCTCCACCACCTTTGCCGGCAGTGCGTTCCACAATCATTTGATCACCCAGTCCATCAACCTGCCAGTTTTCACAATGAACAATCAATACAAATCAATATTCAAATCAAGCAGGTTATTAGTTTGCTCAGATTTTATTTTTTAGTGAGATTGCAAGAGTTGTGCTTTAAAATGGAGATGCTTGAGAGTGGCTTACATACTTAAAAGCAGCACGTACTATGAGGGTGAAATGATGCACTTTTTTGTGAAATTATTATTTTGCTTGAAATTTCTGCATCTGATTCAATTTTTTTTTACCCATTTTATGAGATGTGAGCATCATTGGAAATGTCAACATTTATTGCCTATGAGAAGGTGGCAGTGAGATGTCTCAGGGTTGTTGGCTTGAAAGTTCCAGGATTTAGACCTTGCTATAAATTTCCAAGTTAGCAAAGAGCAAACTGCTGGAAGAACTCAGCAGGTCAAGCAGCATCTGTGGGAGGACTGGAATTGTTGACGTTTTGGGTTGAAACCCTGCATCAGGACAGGGGAGGTGGCCAGTATAAAGAAAAGGGAGAAAGGGGTCTGAGGTGATTGGTGGACTGAGGAGGCGTGTAAGGTGACAGGCAGGTTGTGCCAGGTAGGGGAGGGGAGCAGGTGTGGAATTGGGAGACAGTGACAGGTAAATAATAAATGGAGGCAGATAGAGGGAGAGAAAAGACGAAAAAGGGAGGGGGAGGGAGCAGCGGGAGGGTGAAGACTGGAGACAGCAGCTGGAGGGAGTAAGCAGGAACACAAAGGCTACCAAATGAAAACAGAAACCATAGGGGAGAGGTGAACAGCAGCTGGAACCAGAACCAGTTAAGGAATTGGGGGTGGAGGAGACCTGTGAGTGAACTGTGTGGATGGAACCAGGGAGGGGAGGGAGATGTAGTTGGGTGAAGGGTGGGTGGGGGGGGGGGGGTACAAGGGAAAGGTGACAAAAATTGGAGGAGGATCAGAGGGAGGGGAGGGGGAAAAGATTACCTAAAATTGGAAAAGTAGGTAATACCATTGGGTTGTGGACTACTCGGACAGAATATAAGATGTTGTTCCTCCAGTTTGCATTGGGCTTCATCCTGGCAGTATACAGGGCCAAGGAAGGACAGCTAAGTGTGGGAATAAGAAGGGGAGTTGAACTGGCATGCATCTGGGAGCTTGGGATGGTCATTATGGACTGAGCATAGGTGCTCTGTGAAATGGTTGCCCAGTTTGCACTTGGTCTTGCTCATGTAGAGGAGGCCACGTTGGGAGCACTGAATGCAGTAGATGAGGTTGGAGGAGGTACATATGAATCTCTGCCTCACCTGGAACAGCTTTTTAGGTCTCTGGATGGTGGTGAGGGAGGAGGTGTAAGAACAAGTGTTACATTTACTGCAAGGATGGGAAAGTGGCAGGGGTTGGGGAGGGATGAGTCACAGAGGGAGTGGTCTTTGTGGAAGACAGAAAGGGGTAGGGAGGAGATGATGTGGCTGGTGGTGGGATCTCATTGCAGCTGGCGGAAATGACGAAGGATAATATGCTGGATGCGTAGGGTGAAAGGTGAAGAACAGGGAATCTCCAACTGTTCTGTCTGGGGGGGGGTGAAGCAAGGAGGAATTCCTTCCACAGATGCTGCTCGACCTTCTGAGTTCTTCTAGCAGTTTGCTTTTTGCTCCATATTTCAACATCTGCAGTCTCTTGTCTCCACATTTCCAAGTTAGATTGGTATGCGACTATTAACCTGTTTTTTTTTCTGGATTAATAGCTTCCGAGAATAATGAACAGGGGATTTGTTTTCGTGAACAGGTTAACAGAGTTCTTAATAGCACAAGAATAATTTCTATCCTTTTCATTTTCCTTTTTGTTCTACATGGTAGTTAAATTCTGAAGTTGAACTGTAGTAAACCCAATATTGAAAATTGTTTCTGATTAGTCTGCTTTTCATGAGTACAGTTCAAAGCTGGCCATGTATGTTTATTGCTTGTATTGTGGAAACCAGGTAAATTGTAATTTCATACATTCAGCTTGGAAATTCAGCCTAGTCAAGTTATTTTACTCATGTTACAATTGATTGTTTTAATTTGTCTCTGTTTACTTAGGAATGTGACTAATAATTTTCCAGTGTTATTTTCAGCTCTGCTGATTTATTAACTAGTACTCTTTAAAGTGAATTCTTGCAATTGGTGAACTACTTAAAGATAACTGATTTGTTTTGTTTTGCTTAGCTTTGTCAGGCTAAAGGCTTCATCTGTGAATTCTGTGGTAATGATACTGATATCATCTTCCCTTTTGAGCTCCACAAATGTAAGAGGTGTGAAGGTTAGTATCTTGAGGTTGCACTCTTTCTGGTAAACGCATCTTGTGTGTCTGTTGTTAAACTTTCACTCAACAGCCTCAAGTTTCAAATTAAGCACGTGTGCATTTTATTTGTACTATAGCTATGTGGGTGCCCTATACATAGTCATAAAAAGACACACACCATAGAAACAGGCCCTTTGGCCCAATGAGTCTGCACTGGCCATCAACTACCCATTTACACTAATCCTACATTAATCCCTTTTTATTCTCGCTGTGTTCTTATCAACTCCCTCCAGATTATACCATTCACCTCTACAATGGGGCAGCATACAGTTGTCAATTAATTTGTCAACAGAAAAAATTCACTCATTAAGTAATATCGGTATTCCATAGAACTTCAGCTAATTTTGAAGAGGCAGAAAGCTTATTTACTTTTTTTTCTCCTACTCATGCTCCCATTATATATTTTGGTTTTCCTCATCCTCTGTGCCTTTCCCACTTGCTCTTGATTCCACTGTATTGTCAGACTGTCCAACACTTGCTCTTGGATCAGGCACAGTTTTTTTTCTTGAAATCGTTAGGCAGACTGGAGGTTTTTTTTTTTTTGGCCCTTATCACAGATTTTGAATGCTTTCCACTGATTCCATTCTTTGCTTAGGCCATTATATTTATTTAATTCGGGATGTTTTTATTGTTGGTTTCCTTTTTAACCCCATATCCATTCTAAAACAAAGATGGTCTCTTTCTTCCCATTGCCTGTCATTTCCCTGCACAATCTATCTGCTTTGAAACTGTACCCATGGCTACCAATGCCATCCTCCAACTCTGGCTGTTTTCCCCTCCCCTCCCCTCCCCTCCATCCCACCATTGCAGGTGCAGTCACCCTACAACTTTCTCTATAAATTGTGCTTTTGCTAACCTCTCCTCCTTGCCTTCGAGCAAACTTTTGGTTGCTTTTTCTAATATCTTATTTGTCTCGGTGCCCTTTTTTCTGCTAGGTGCCTTAATGATTTTTAGTTTATAGGAGCCAAATGAGTGAAAGTTGTGAGTTTCTTCGTTCCATTTTTATTTGGGAGATTTGGCTTGGTCTCTGCCTCTTAGAAAATGTGAATGCTAATGTTAATCAAATTCAGTATGGTGTTTATAATTTGTATTAGTGTTCACACCAAAGCTCTCTCCTTATTTTGCAACATCTTCTTCCTAAAGTTTATTGTGTTTTAGTAAAATGAAAATTTTTTTTGTTTCTGCAGAATGTAAAGCATGTTATCACAAATGCTGCTTTAAATCAGATCATTGTCCTCGTTGTGACCGATTTCAGGCACGTAAAGAAATGCTTGCTAAACAAACCATAAAATGGTATTCATCGGAGGTTCAAGGAGGAGAAAATGAGAACTCACAGGGTATAGATTGTGACTGAGCAAGAAGACAACAGAAATTAACAAAAGTACTTGAATTTTTGCATGAAGCAGAGTTGAAATTCATGCACTTATTTTTTTTAAATTCAGAACTGGCACTATCGCCCATACTTAGACTGCATACTGAAAATGCAATCTATTGCCTTCCAGGAACAAAGCTTAATTTGGTGATATTGTCTTTGCTGGTCAATAAGTTAATAACACCTCATCCGTCCTTATTAATTTGACAATTTATGTTTATTTAAATGCTTTTAGGAAGTCTGTGTTTGAATGTTCAAAGGCTTTTTGTGGGGAATTGATGATTTGGGGGTGGGGGGGGGGAAAGAGAGTGTTCAATCTGAGCAGTCTGTGTGTTGCATGTATCATAGCCCTGAAGCTCCAGGTTGCATTCTAGGAACTGCCCATATCCATGTTGGAGGAATGGTGTTTTCAGTCAGTTAAACTAATTGCAGTTGCCATTTGCATCTTGGCTAGTGGAAAAAGATATACTTGTGTATGTGGTATTCTATTTTGTGTTTAACAAATAGATATCACTGCATTATTTTTATTAGTGCTGAATTGAATTTATTTGGTATTTTTGGGATTAGAAGCTGATGGGATAGATGATGGGTCTTTTGGACACAACTGTGAAGAACTTTATTCAGTACCTTTAAGACTTGCCAAGAATGTATAGATCTAAAATTCAGGTTAGCAGAAGTAATTCAAATATGAAGCATTTATCATGAATGTAACAATTTAGCTTCTCTTGTGCGTGCACTGTCAAAACACCATCTGAAATGTTTGGCCAGGTTGTTAGAAAAGTGGCATGATTGAAAGAGTCTTACTAATATTAATTTGTTAGACTATTTCATTGTACTGATGAGCAAACTATGATTAAGTCAATCCTCTATGAATGCAGTATGACTTGTAGCAAAAGATATTTTCATTTACACTCCATTGTAAAAAAAAAATTGTGAAATGTGGTATTGAATATCATCACAATTATTTATTGTTGTTGTTTGAGTTTGATTCGTATCTCAACTGTTTATATTTTATGTGAAAGTTCATTTGTTCTTTTTAGCTGCATATACTAATGTATAATGTTATATCCTCTGTACTAAATAGTTTGAAGATCAACTTTGTTGAACTGCTGCACAAAACAATATAGTTTAGGTTTAGACAAAATGGAAAAGAAGAGAAACATTTACACCTCATGTTGAGGATTTGTAATTGTACTCTTTAGATAAAGCCAATTAAAGCTCATTTAATAATGCAGCAAGATCTCTGTTTAGTAGTGGAGGGTTTGCAGATTTATTGTTTCATTAGGATGCTTTAACATGTTTAGATAAAACTTTGTGCCCATTTCAGGCAACCATGTGGCTGTAAACAAAAGGGTGATAGTTTAACTGAAGTTATAGACAATCTTGTTTGTCAAATAATAAGATCAAAAGAAAAATATTATATTGTTTGCAACAGTGTGAGACCAGCCCTTAGTTTTAATCCTAATATATTTACTTCTAACGTTCCAATCTACTTGTTTCTAAAGGAACTCAGCCCAATTTGTGTTCAGAGTGAACTTTGTAATAAAGGCATTGTTAGGTTTGTCAAAACTTATTTTTAATTAACAACCTGTTTTGGGATCCTTTCATTTTTTAGGCCATTCTCCGTCACATATAGCAGGTCTTTAATATCACTTTCTCTCAATTCTGCTTGTCCAGTGTGGAAAATATAATGAGGTTCATTGCAGTCAAATAATGAAACTGAGTTTGCTTGTATGATCTTGTGTCAAAGATGAACATTGTATGTCAGTTAAAAGGGAGATTTGCAATTGAAAATGAAGTGCTGAGATAGACACATCACCTCTTAATTCATAAAGAGTGGGAGACTGATACTTCCTACACATAGGAAAGATTTCCATGCTGCATTATTCTGAAAAGGTGAAGTCTGAGAATTTATCTGAGTCTTGAGGTAGTGCACAAGAACATGAGGAGGAGGAGGATTAGGCCTATTGACTCTGTGAGCCTGCTTTGCCATTCAACAAGGCCATAGTTGATCTTCTACCTCAACACCACTTTCATGTCATATCTCTTGATTCCTCTAATATCCAGATCTGTTTTGAACACAATCAATGACTGAACCTCCATAGCCTTGCAACAAAACCCAACATGTCATTTATCTTCCTAATTGCCTGCTGTACCTCCATCTTAGCTTTCAGTGCCTTGTATGCAAGGACACCCAGCTCCCTCTGAATATGAATATTTCATAGTTGCTCACCATTTAAAAATACTCAGCATTTCAATACTTCTACTGAAGTGGATAACCTCTCATTTTATTGCATGGTACTTCATCTGTCACATTGTTACCCACTTAGATTGTCTACCTCTTGTATCCTCATCAATATTCACACTTCCACTTGGTTTCTTGTCCTCAGCAAATGTAGAAATATTATTTGGTTGCATAATACAATCTTTGCACTATTCTGCTGTTTGGGGATCCTTTCATTTTTTAGGCCATTCTCTGTCACATATAGCAAGTCTTTAATATCACTTACTCTCAATTCTGCTTGTCCAATGTGGAAAATATGATGAGATTCATTGCAGTCAAATAATGAAACTGAGTTTGCTTGTACTTTGTATTTATGATTACCACGTACATTGTTTACTCTGTGAGCTTCATGTGAGCAAGGAATTTCATTGCACCCTGGTATATGTGACAATTAATCTAATCTAACCACCCAAGTCATTGATATAAACCATGAATATTTGAGGCCCAAACCACTTGTCACTGTGCTATCCTAAAAAGGACCCATTTATTCCTGGTCTTTGCTTTCTATCTGTTATCCAACTCTGAATCCATCCTGGTAAATTGCTCCTCATTCTATGAATTCTGGCCTTATTGAGTCTTCTGAAAATCCAATTAAATCAACTTCTTCCCCCTAACCTACTATACTAGAAACCTCAGAGTTCCAACAGATTAGTTGTTCATTTCTTCTTTTTCATAAATTCATTTTGACACTGCTCAGTAATATTTTCAAAATGTCTCAATATCCAAATCCTTTATAGAATCCAGCAGTTTCTTCACTTCTGATGTCAGGCTAACAGGTCAGTGGTTCCCTGTTTTGTTTTGTTTTGTCTCCCAGCCTTCTTTAATGGTGGTGTCACATTTGCTATATTCCAATATGAAGGGACAGTTTAGAATCTATAGAATTTTGAAAGGTGATAACCAGAGCATCCACTATCTTCATTGTGATCTTTTTTCTAAACTTTGGGGTGTAGATATTTTGGATCGGTCAGGTTTCAGGCTTATTAACTTTTCTAGTTTTTTAAAAAAAAATTTAATTTCATCACTTGATCTTGACCTTTGGTTTCCCAGTTTTTCTGGGAGGATTTTTTGTCTTCCATAAAGACAGACTCAAAATTTTAATTACTCTTATTTCCTTGGTCCTGATCATAAATGTTCTTGTCTGTTAGCGTCCCACACTTTCTCTCACCAGTCTATTCCCTTTCATAAAATACCTATAAAACACTTCTGTAAAATCTTGGCAAAGTCTTCAGTGTAATCTACATCTAATGTAGGATTTATAGTTGAATTCTTTTGGATGGTGAATTGCAAAGCACTTAACTATTCTCTAAAGAACATACATTTGGTTTCATTTTGGGTGGCACAGCTGCTGCCTCTCGGTTCCTGTCACCCAGTTTCAATCCTGACCTGTGGAGCTGTATATGTGGGGTTTCCATTGTTCTCCCTGTGACCAAGTAGGTTTTCCCCAGCTGCTCTGGTTTCCTTCCTTATCCTAAAGATAAGCAGGTTGGTGGGTTAATTGGCCACTATAAATTTCCCCTAGTATGTGGTGAGTAGTAGAATCTGGGACAGTTGATGGGAATGTGGGGAAAATAAAAGTAGGATTAGTATAAATGGGTGCTTGGTTGGTGTGTACTTGATGGGTCAAAGGGCCTTTTTCCATACTGTATGAGTCTATATTCATTTGTAGATTCACTCCATTACAAATAGTGGACAATTTACAAACATTTTGAGGTGAATAGGAATTCGACTTTGAAATTGGGTTCTTGCTCCTATTATTTAATACGTGTAGTACTCAGTGAATTGTTAAGGTATTTGTAAAATGATTTACAAAATCCTCATGGCATTATTGGCAAATGCATCATTTGGGTGTGATAGACCAAGTTCAAGGTATAAGATAAGGTATCTTTATTAGTCACACGTACATCGAAACACAGTGAAATGCATCGAAACACAGTGAAATGCATCTTTTTGTGTTGAGTGTTCTGGGGGCAGCCCACAAGTGTTGCCATGCTTCTGGCACCAGCATAGCATGCCCACAACTTCCTAACCCCTACGTCTTTGGAATGTGGGAGGAAACCAGAGCACCCAGAGAAAACCCACGCAGACACAGGGAGAACATAGAAACTCCTTACAGACAGTGGCTGGAATTGAATCCGGGTCGCCGGCGCTGTAAAGCGTTACGCTAACTGCTACACTACCTAATTAAGTATTTTTGCTGATTTTGTTCAAGGCAACAGTGAGGTACCACAGTGGGTTTTAGTATTCCTAAAATTTCACTGTGTAGATGAAAGTGCACATGTTTAGCTGTATGAAGACAAAGTTGTACTTAGCTGTGATGGCTCACATGATTAAATAGCCACTATCTATTCAGTTTGAAAATGAAATGTGGAATACTTCCAAGAAGTACCAGTGGGCTGCTGCTGCCTGTGCGACTATAACCCAGACGAATTGTTACCTAGGAAACACAAATGAAATGATTACAAAAAGTACTTGTCAGGAACATCTAAATGTGTATGATTTTTTTCATGCCAGTTTTCTACTAAAGAGCTGACTCTCCTGGTAATTTCTTTGGGTCTTTCGTTCGAGTGGCCATTATTCCTGTGTGAGCTGTGGTAGATGTTTCATCAAGGTATTTCATTGTGGTGGGTATTTTTCACAGAAATATTCTAGCACATATTGTAGAGTGATCACAATCACACTTTCCTTTGTTCCATTATTCTGGAGATTAGGTTAAAACTCCTCATAACAGAAGACATCTCTCTGGCCAAGGAATCAGACTTCCAACCTGTTTGGTCAGGATGAACTGGATCATTGGGGAAACTGGACAGATTTTGTCACTGATTTTTCTTTTAATTTGAAACATTTTAAAAAGTCAATTTTTCTTATTATAGTTTTGATTTGGAGGTTTTTCAATTTTGCATCTATTAAAAGATACTCCTTTTAAACCTCTATGGCAATTAATTGTGGCCTTTGAGCATGGATACCAGGTAATAATTTATTTAGGGAGCAAGTTCCCACCTTGTTAATATCTAATTTTTGTAGAATGACATGCCTTTTCTCTGTTTTAGTGTGTCATGATATACAATCTGAATATTTTAAATTACAGAATATGAAATGTCTTTAAGTGAAATTCTTAATGTTTTATAAATAATATTTTGTCTTCGTTACTCAATGTCCATCTTGTGCATACGCACGCACAGTCTCGCTCTCGCACTCTTGCACTCTTTCCTTCTTCTAAGTTAATCAATCTCCAATTGATAATCCTACGTTTTAGATCCATAAACATACAGGGAAGACATAGTAGTGTATCGAGCCTCTGATCAGCCAGTTTTCCTCTTGTGCCATCAGGTTGTCTATCAGTCAGGCAAAGAAAATGTAACACTTCATTTGTTTTTCATTACTTTTCCAAATTATTTCTGTGTATTTAAAAATGCAGAAATTGTAATTGTTCTTGAACAATTTTGCTGTGGATTCCTCTTTGAATCTGCTTTTTTTTCACCTATATATATAAATAAATCTGTTCTCCATTTTTAGTATGTTACTTCCTGTTGAGGAATTTATGAAGAGGGAATAGGACTTAAGGTCTATTTGTTAAATGGGAATAGCTGCTGATAGTTTCGGGCAGATCATGTGAATGTGTATGCTATGACAGTTTATTAATCTTCATTAAATATTGTATATTCCAGTAAGAGCATATCTGGATAATATGACAATAGTTTGTGAATGTTTTTCTTGAATGTCTTGTGATTTTTGCATATTGTAAATATAAAGGGTACAAAATGTCATATGCTTCTAATTCATTCTGTGTAAAGGGAGGTGAGTGGTTTTCATGATTTAACTTTTATGCATTTGCAAGAGTAAACCACTAAACAAATGTTTTGTGCAGTAACTACAGTTGCTAAAGACAGTTCCTGTGTTCTAAATATTTTCAGATGTTTAATGCATGTGAAATAATCTGCTAGAGAGGAAGTTTTATTCTCTGAAACTTTATCAAAGCCACCAAGTGGTTCAGCCATTTTAGGAAGTTAAGATATCCTCAGTATCTTTATCTTTTGTGCAGATCTGCTGTATTATGGCTTATTAGTGGGAAGATTGAGTGTAAATAAATTAGTTTCATACATTATACTGTTTTTTCTAAGCAGATGTTAATATTGGGAATTTTTAAATATTCAGTTACTTTGATTGCACTTCAGGTTGCTAATTAGTAAATATACTGAATATGGGCCAGAGTGACTGAGTATTTGGTTTTATTTACTTAGGCCATGTTTTGGGACTATTCCAGGAGGGATATTAAGAGGGAAATATACATATTTAAAATGGAACAGAAGATTATAGGAATTTTCTTATCTGTAATTTCAGTAAATAAAGTGTGCAGCATTGAACTTTTAAACAAGTTTGAGAAATACTCTGACTAGCGCTCCATGAAATGACAGAAAAAACCTGGGTGATGTGTATTTTGGATAACAGATTCACTATCGCCGATTATACAGTCCTTTCAAAATTAAATGTCAACACTTTTTTCAAGAATAAGATGCAGCAAATCAAACTTCAGTCAGTCAGGCAAATGCATGGACAGGTAATAAAATTCTTATTAGATGACTTGTATAACTAATATAATTTCTAGAGTGCTAATACAGTTTCCCTAATTATACCGATTTAAAATGATCTATTTCATCAAGTGCAATCTGATAGATAACTGACAACATGCAGAAACCTAATGTCTTATTCCCAGTTAATTTCATAAATTAAATCCTAATGAGTGTAATATTTGCAGGATTATATAGCTCTTGCATTTCTATGTTTTTCTAATTTTAAATAATGGTGTGCTAATTCTGAATGTCCTGCATATAAAAGTAAAATACATTTTTATTTGAAGCATTGACATATGTAAACTCAACATGTCAAAATCTGTTTCTTCTAATCCAGACAGGGATTATTTGATTCCTGTGTATGGTTTTAGACTGAAGGCATGCAAAATGTTACATTGTAATCCCATTCAGTAACCCACAATAAAAACATTTCAAAATGTGTTATGATTTTTAATGAAAGCTTTGAGCACTGTACAAAGATTTCCAAGTCTGTCTTGAGCTTGTTGCATTGGACAAATCAAAAAGTCTTCAGTGCATTTCTGTAAAATTAAAAAAACCAACTTAGTTACTATCTAATTTGTATCCAGCATTGCACCAAGGATGTTCAAGGGCATATGTAAAGTATAGTCAACTTCTAACCTGGAAAACACAGCAGCCAATGTGTAGAACAAAGTCATTCTGCTTCAAAAAGAATGAATCATTTGCAGAAGACAAATTCCCAGTTATATTACAACATATTAAACAAAAAAAACCAGCCAGAAACAGTAAATTGATATTGGCTAGTATGTAATGATGAAAATGAAGGATATTGACCAGGAGTAAAATAGTGCTGTGGGCTATTATATCCAATTGATGGAAGTGGTAGGAAATTGGTTTACTGTCTCAACCAAAGAACACACATCCAGTCTTCAAGTAATGGATGGTTAGCATCAGCCTAGAGTTGGGTTCAGAACATGGTCTGAATCCACAGCCTAAGTCAGTTGAGAATAATACCAACTGGGTCAGAATTTGCACTTTTATTTACAATGCTTTGTTCAAATCATTGGATGATTTATACAGAGAATGCTTTAAGTTAATCATGTATTGCCAGAATGTGTATTATGCCAGAGAAGATTCTCAATATGTCCAGCAGGATAAAAAACTTGGATTCTTGTTCTGGATTTGTGCTGAAAAATACTACAAGTGGCAAAGCTATGACCTGGCATTTGAAAACTTAGTAACTATGCTCCCAGCAACTGCATTCAAACTGATTATGCCTCTGTTTTGATTACATAAGCCTTCACCACAGCATTTTGTTGCTCTCATTTAATAGTAGAGCCAATAATGCATCTAGAAATTTGAAACAAAGGTAATGCTGAAAAATATATAGCAAATCTGACAACATTTTTAAAGATAAGGCAGGTGCTGGGAATGTTTCCCATGGCCAAGATATCCAGAACTAGTCTAAAAAAAGGGTTGGCCTTTCAGGAATGATATAAGAAGATACTTCTCACTCAGAGCATAGTGAATCTTTGGAATTCTCTACCCAAGGAAGCTATGGAGGTTGATGGGCCAAATGAGCTACTGCTTTTAATTTTCAGATGGTGAAACCTTCCAGCAACTGTACCTTCCGTTGCTACAGCTCTTAAATCCTGAAATTTCCTCCCTAAACTTTCTAACACTCTGTCCTCCATTAAAACCCTTCTTTAAAACTACTATTACTAAGTTTTTTGGTCACCTCCCATGGAGGATGTTCAGATTTTATTTTAAAAGCATTATAGAAATGCAAGTTGTTGATGAACATTTCATTTGTAAAACAACTTCTGCAGCATTACAGTCTTTTCATTGGGAATTGGCAGTGAGTAGTTAATTAGGTACTGCTACATACAAGTTCTCACCATGGTTTAGAATTTAGAACCAAGGCTAAGTTATACCAATGAGATAAGAAATGAACAGAATTTGATAGTCTCATGTCATTCATTCTACTTTCACAGTGAAGGAAAAGTACGAGAACTAGCTACACTGAGGGTAATACTAAAATGAGAGACCCCACAAATGTCAAAAATAGCTGAATTTATGATGTGGCTCCATATGATTCAATCCAGTCTTTTAGGCCTTTCATGTTGGAGGCAGAGACACAAGGGAATAATTGAAACTTCTACAGGATACAGATCACTTAGTTTCTTTTACATTTTCCTTTCTCTCTCAGTCCAATCCTTTCCTCTCTTGCTCTAATTTGGCCATTTTCTTCTATTTTTTTGATTTGATGTGTTTAACTCACTAATGTACCTCATTGCTCCAATATCAGTTTGCATATCCAACTTTGTGGTACAAAAATGTAATTTGTTAAGATAAATTCATAGCACTTGCCTGAAATGATGCAACTTTCAGTATAAATCCATAGAGTCTAAATAAGCTCTTATTTATATAAAAAAAAAGCCAAAAATTTAAACAAACTAGGAGCAGAACCCTAAACTAAAATTGCTGCGTTATGAAAATCTACACCATGTATGTTGTTACAGCAACAGAATGGGGACAAAGCCTGCTCCAACTTGTGGGATACCACCTGGGTCCAGAGTTAGCTTGGTCAGCTCTCTGTGCCCAGAACAGGTTAGTGTGGGCAAGCAGCAGTGGAAGAAAATTCAGGCCACCATTCAGATCTAGGATGATCCCATCTACAGTTTCTTGCATGCACTTGAAGCTCTGATTTCATTTTTCCTTACAAAAGTTGATGATTTCTTAATTCCCAAAGAGATCCTTTTTATACTGAAAACTGTACAGTTGACAGTTATTTTTGTAAAAATAGTAACCAATGGTGGTACTAATTGCTGGCCATTCTGCTTGAGGTTAAAAGATTTTACAAATTTTGTATTTTTAAATATCATGTATGTCTCATTTATGCATATTTGTGGTTTGTATATAACAGATGTGTGAAAAATGTATGAACTATTAAATAGGGCACAGCATATGGTTATCTCCTCTCCTGCTTTCCACAAGTTTCAAGTTCTCAATGGGCAATGGTCAGTGTACACCCTTAAAATCAGGGAATGCACCAACCACTACTCACTGCACGGGTGGTATTTGTGTCTATGAAAAGAGGAAGATGAGCTTCCTCAGACCCAGAAATCCTCAGAGCCAAGTTAACTTCTGTTTAAAAAAAATGTTTTCCAAGAAGTGCCAGCTATGATGATTAGTTAAATAGGCTTTCCTGGAAATGCACATTCTATTATACAGAATCTTATTACACAGTCTGTCTAATTTTATTCCCTAGATCATTCTCATGCCTCAATTTCATTCAAATAAGGGAAAAAAATCTACATGGGACTCAGCTATTTACATAGCAAAACATCCCAAGGCTCTGCACAGGAGCATGAGATGCCAGGGCAGATGACTAAAAAGCCACATTAGAGGAGGAAAGGGAGGTGGTGATATTTCAGAAGGGAACTGGAGCTCAAGCCTATGGCAGGGGTGGCATGGCAGTCAGTGATAGAGCACTTAAATTTAGGTTACGCAATTATAAAAGCAAGCACTGATCTAGATTGTTTTCGTGAACTTGTTGTGGTGGTATTTCCGCTCGAATTGGGCAACATCAAATTTCCTCTTGCATCCATTATAATTCATGTAACGAATTTTGCCAAAGATTGGTCGTTCTGCCCAGCCTTGGTCATGGATTCCACAGATTGACCACATACAGCCTGTAGAGCAAAGAGTTAGGTACGGCAATTAGAAATATACCAGACCTAGATTTAACTACATGAACATTAAGCACCTACTGAAGGGAAATGGTAGAAAAAAAACTTTGGGAACCATTTTTTTCTGCTAACCTTTGGATGGAGGAATGTTTCTTAATTTCACTTTTGAAAGGCTTGGCTTAATTTCTAAACAATAAATAAAAGTCCTTGAACCCTGCCCATTGTGGTATCTTTAAATTTTAGTTACTCAGAAACATTAGAACATAGAACACAACAGCACAGTACAGGCCCTTCTGCCCACAATGTTGTGCCAACATTTTATCCTGCTCCAAGATCTATCTAACCCTGCCCTCCCACATAGATACATGAATGATAGAAAAATAGGGAGCTATCTAAGAATCTCTTAAATGTCCCTAATGTATCTGCCCCCACAACCTCTGCTGGCAGTGCGTTCCACGCACCCACCACTCTGTGTAAAAAAAAAACTTACCCCTGACATCCCTCTTATACCTTCCTCCAATCACCTTAAAATTATGTCCCCTCGTGTCAGCCATTGTCACCCTGGGAAAAAGGTCTCTGACCATCCCCTCAATCTATGCCTCTTATCATCTTGTACACCTCTATCAAGTCACCTCTCATCCTCCTCCTCTCCAAAGAGAAGAGCCCTAGCTCGCTCAACCTATCCTCATTAAATGGAATGTTTGGACAGATGCTCCTTGTAAACTTAATTTCGAAGTCCAGGTGTCATTTTTGGTTAATCATTGTAATTATGCTCAGGTAATATATCCTTTTAAGGTCTGGTAGCATAACAGAGGTGTAATGTGATGACACTTTAACTTTCAGAGTCATTTTACAACAGCTGTTTCTCCTGCTGTTACTATATGTGAAAGTGAAATAGTGGATTAAGGTGTTGCAATTTTGGTCATTTCTTGGGATTGGCAATAAATACTAGCCTGCCAATGCTGCCTACATCCAACAAATGAATAAATTAAAGTTTAGTCTTTTGCTTTGAGGGATTTGGAGGAGTAATGCAGATCATTCCAAAGTGGTCTTTTGTGCTGTGCTTCACAATTTCGATATTCATAAAGGAACAAGAATGGAATCCCCGGCTCCTCTTTGATAAGAAAGGTAACACTGGCTCGGGTGGGTGGCTTGGTCGGCATGGACAGGTTGGGCTGAAGGGCCTGTTTCTGTGCTGCATAACTCCATGATTCTATGATGAAGTGACATACCAACAAACTTTAATTCAGACTCAAAGATGGCTACAATGTTGGCACATGGATGGGGACTACATCCACCTTCTCTCCCATGCCCTCCATCCTGCTAATATTTTGAGAGCACTGTGTCCCCTTCATGCCAACTCTGGATGGTAATTGCATTGGTGCTTTTAAAATGAGATAAAAATTGGGAAACCCAGTAACAATCCACCATCTTTTTGTCCCATCTTTTCACTTTGCTATCCTTTTCTAGATATATGGCAGAAAACTTTATCTCAGAATGGAGGCCACAGATCAGTGGCGTGCCACGGGTCAGTGTTGGGATCTTGATCAGTTAGGGAAGTCGGCGAGGAGCGGCAAATGGATTTCAATACAGATAAGTGTGAGGTAAGGTAAGATAATATAAGGTATCTTTATTAGTCACACGTGCATCGAAAATGTAGGTAATGCATTTTGAAAAGTGAAACCAGCCTAGGACTTGTACTATGAATGTTAGGGCACTAGGGAGTGTAATGGAACCTAAGAGTACAAGTGCATAGTTCATTGAAAGTGGCATCACAGGTAGACAGTGTGGTGAAGAAGGCGTCAGTCAGAGCATTGAGCATAGGAATTAGGACATTATGTTGCAGTTGTACAAGTCATTGGCAAGGCTGCACTTAGAGTACTGTGTACAGTTTTGGTCACCCTGTTATAGGAAAGATGTAGTTAAACTGGAAAGAGTGCAGAAAGGAGTTACAAGGATGTTGCCTGGACTAGAGGGCCTGAGTTATAGGGAGAGGTTGGCCAGGCTAGGTCTTTATTCCTTGGGACGAAGGAGAATGAGGGGTGACCTTATAGAAATGTTTAAAATTATGAGAGGCATAGATAAAGTGGATGGTAAGTCTTTTCCTCAGGGTAGGGGAGTCCAGAACTAGGGGGCATAGACTTGGAGTGAGAGGGGAAAGATTTAAAAAGGGACCTGAAGGGCAACTTCTTCCACGCAGAGGGTGGTGAGTATACGGAATGAGCTGCCAGAGGAAGTGGTTGAAGCAGCCCAATAGTATCATTGAAGAAGCACTTGGGTAGGTACATGGAGGGGAGGGGCTTAAAAGGGATATGGGCCGAATGCAGGAAATTGGAACAAACTGGGTGGGCACCATGGTCGGCATGGACTTGTTGGGCTGAAGGGCCTGTATCCCTGCTGTATTACTCTGACTTGCTTTTGATGATCTTATTTGCTTCTAGCAAAGGGCAAGGAAGGGGCTACAAATGATCTATTCATACACTATGTCAGTAGACTTTGTACATGCAGGTTATAGATATAATTTTAGATGATACATGGCAGTTTTGAGCTTACCAACGTATCCATTGGGATCTATGCCATCAAGTTGATAACGATCATTCAGGTAGACAGAGAACGTCAAAGCTTCCTCGGGTGAAGAGGTCCACTCCAAAATCTTTTTAGCCCAATACATTCGTAAAAAACCATGCATTTTCCCTTCGTGGACCATCTGAAGCTACAGAAAACAAATGTTGCAGCTGAAATCCACGGAGAAGTAAGAAACAGCAAGGTGGTGGCAAGTACAGGAACAAGGGAGTGTGTTTTCATTCTGAATGAATGACTTAAGACGAGCTGAATGGCTTTTCACATTGTGAGCATCCTCAAAAATCTGACTTTTGTAGAACATCTGAAATGTATTTTTATGGCTGTCTCGTATTCTCAGAACTCATTAATATGCATCAGTGCCAAACCTAAAGGCATAAGAACAAAGTGGGTGTATTTACCTGTGCAGCATTCCACAAGGAATCATGTGTTTTCCCATTCTCCAGTTGTTTTAGGGTATAAAGATATGGTCGCTTGTCACTGCTGTGCAATTTCAAAGTTTTCTGTGCCCACTCAGAGGCACCTGAAAGAAGCAAGTCATTCAAGTAGAAAATTAGGGATAGTTACAGTCAAGATAAAAACTGCTGCGTGAGTTTATGTTCATTTTGTTCTCATGTTTGGGAAATCATTTATCAGAGATTTAAAAATAGTTTTCCCATAATTTTGATAGTTCCAAAAGAAGAGATAAGATAGGGCAAAAGTGAGGTGTTCCAAAGTACATTTATTGACACATGTGAGTGCTTGTGACATGGTGTGATTAAACTGGAGAAATGCAATTAAGTCACCACACGGGTGGACTGGGAACTTAATATCTACTCATTTAGTCAGCAGTACATAGTGCTGACATGAAAACCAAATTAAGCAGAAAGGGGTAGATATTAGATTCTGTAGATTGGCAGGATGAGGATATTCAACCAAAACTGAATTCAATAATTATAAATTTTTAAGATTTAAATATCAAAAGCTGCCAACGGGGTAATGCAAGCAGTTAATTTTTCAATGCTCTTCCCAAGCTGAAATGTAAGAAAATCGTCTCACCTTCAAACTGGTCATACTGTTTATTATAAAAGCAAAAGTTGTCTGCCAACTCCCGCCGCACCATAGCTTCTTCGACGTAGCTGTCTACACTCTCTTTAAACTTGTTACGGAACTTCTTTATCTCTAGGATTGCCCGCTGAACCGAAACTTGGCCTGCAAAAGGAATATGAGATTCATTGAAGACACAAGTTCAGAACTACCCAATTGTAAATTAGGCCAAAGGTAAAATGTTGACAGAATCACAAGAGACTATTCTATCCAATAAACCTCTATCAATGGCAACTCAATTTAAAGGTTTTCAAGCATCAGAATTCTCCCCCTTTTCCTTGTGTCCTTTCCTCCTCTCAGTTTTCTCCTCTCAATTACCTTTTAAATATAGTCATAATACTTAATAGCTTCTCAGTCCTTGTATAATCAATAAGAATCTACACTACATCCATTTTGTGGCTCTAATCCTAACTAACTATAAATTCCATCTGTGGACCAACCACTTTGTTCTAAAAATGCAACATCACTTTCAAGGATTCCAAACATAAAACAGAATTTCATTTGTATTTTCGTCTTTAGCAATCAATATGTCTCCTTGGGGTTTTCAGCTCCAATCTTACAAATCTTGCCATTTATAATATTTCTCTTTGCACTTATGTTTTTCCCCACTGAACAGAATATGCCATCTAGACATTCATTTCACAAATCCATCTATATTCCTGTAATCTTCCTCACTTTGCCATGGCCCAAACCTTGCCTTTTAAAAGCTTACTATAAGGTTTCTTCTTGTTTCAAATAGGTTCCAACCTTTTTTCCCCAAGACTGAGTAATAATGCAAACCCCAGTTTTGATCATGAAAGCAGACTATTGCTTATACTTTGCCAATGCAAAAATATCCATTTAACTCACTCCTCAGTTTCTGCACCTTGGCTAGTTATCTGTCTCGTTATATTCAGTCTAATACCTCAGTCATGGTCACATCGTTTATCAAATACCACCCTATAGAAGTTAATTTACACCATTTGTATAGTTTCGAATTTTTGATTATTTTCCAGTGTATGGGCATGAATTGTAATAAAACACTTCCAAATTAACTCCATGGGTTAGGGTATTAAAACAGCAACTGATGGAGGACAGAATGAGCATGGTGACTCTGAATAGTAGGGTTAGAGGACAGCCAAATACTTAAAGAATGGCAAGATGATAATCAAATGAAACAAACTTTATTTAGTACAAAATTTAGCAATGGAGAAAAGGAGCAGACAGACTGTAGTATCTAAGAGACAACATGTCATCTCTAGTGCTGACACTGGCTAGAACCTATTAAGGTGAGTCCACTAATAGTGTAGATAAATTCCTTATCCACAAATTATTGGATTTAGGAAGTAGAAATTAGTTGGATTAGGTTAAACTTTGACTAGTGTTGTTAGTCTGTATGTAAAACAAAGTAACTCGATAATTTATGTCTCTTCTTGCCTAAGTCATCATCAGGCTGAAGGCACACATGGAACATGGGAGAAAAGTGTGTAATGTCCAGTTTCAGTGATATTTTACTATTATGCTTTTTATTGATCAAATATTAGGTAATATGCCCATTCACTATGAAAAATTAAGTGGTTTATAGTTTAAATACAATTTAAATGTGAATCTCTCTAATTTTGGTGCTTTTGCAGGATTTACTTAGTGACAAAATTTCACAACATCGTCTTAAATTCTCCTCCCCTACAATGTCTGTGTTAGAGGAGATCTTCTGCACTCAACGTGAATTACAATATTTCCAGAAACATTTGATGTGGCCCTGAATTCCTGATGTTAAGTGCTTCAAAGGCACTCACCAAAGTGAAACCATGGTGACATGTTACTTAAGGCAGCCTTATTTGGGTTGTTTCTGTCTGTACTGAAGTTCTTGAGGTATTCCTTAATGAATGTCTCTAGCTTAGTTAGACCTGCTGTAGTTCCTGCTTTTGCCCAGTCAACTTCCAGAACTGTGCGATCCACTTGAAGACTTGCATAGGCTGCATCCCAGTCAATGATCTAGAAAGGTAATTGGATGACTCATGTGATTTAGCATATTCAGATCCAATGCAAGAGATCAAATAAACCCACTAAACACCTGACAAATATTGTAATTGTATAATCCTTGTTAAACAAAACTGAATCAGATGTAAACAAGAAGACAAGTTATTGTTTTCCTAACAAAGTCTATAAAGTATCAAAAAACACCTTGGATTAAAGACAGTCTAGCTGTAGATGGTATTTTGTCACACGAGCCAAGAGGAAAACCTCCTGACTAAAATGTTAACATTCAATTTGCGAACTTTATTCAAATTCAGGCCATTGGGGCCAGCCATAGTATCAATTTAAGAACCACTGATAGCATTTAAAACCTTGTAAGAGAAATAAATTATTAATCCAAGCTAAACACTTACTAAATTTATTAATGTTTGCCTTATTAATAACCACAAAATGAGATCTAAAATGCACTGTTAAATCTTCTATACTTGATGGGACAGCCCACTTCAGCTGGCTGAGAAAATTATGAATTTAATTTTATAAATTCCCAATACATAGAAAATCAAACTTGCAGTACCTGGTGCAACTTCATACTGCACATGGCTGTTAGATGAGGCACATGTTGGTTGGGTGGGTTAAAAGAAGATTACACTGCTTGTATTGCACAGAGAGAAATTTAAAATGTCTGGAATATTCATCAATAAAATCCATTCAAACAGTGATCTGGAAAAATTAATCTGGCCTGTTTTAAGTGAGTAATCACTAAGAAAAAAAGACTGCTAAAACACTTCCATTCAAAGTGTCCAGTTGGTTGTAAATCCAGATTTAGGAACCTTGCATCAGAATCAGAAAACTGATTTCTGGTCAGTTCTTTATTTCAATAATCTTATAGCAACATCTGATCAGAAGTACTGTAATTCTTTCCTGATAGTCATTGGTACAAAAAAAATCTCATCCTTAATCCAAGGCCTAGAATTCTTAAATTAGCCTACTGAACAACTGGGTTTTCAGCCCAAGGAGAACTTGTAGAAATCTAACAGTAGCCTGATCAAAGTGGAGAGGATTTGGCAGACATTCATTAGAATAAATGCATAGTTAGTGATAATAATCAGCCAGCAATCCTAGGAATTTAAAATCTTTAAGAAAAGGAAGCCATTGTTTATTAGTGTTCAGTGAAGGCCAATCTGTCCATATTTAAGCAGAATCCCAGTACTAGTCACTCTGACAGCAATAAGTGCAAACCTGTACAGAGTTTCCTCATCCGACCACCATTCTTTTTGAAGAATTAAGCCACTAGCTAGTACTTTGTAATATTAAGCTAAATCAATAAAATTCTGGATTAAGCATTCTATGATGATACTAACCTGGACTTTCTGGGGAGAGGTATAAGGATGCTGGATAACTGGAGGAAAGTCGGTCAGGAACTGCGGGAGCTTATCATGAATCTTCCCCCTGATTGTTCTGGCACTGTACTCCTGTTTGTCTGAAGCTACCCAACAGGGTACAATATTGTGAGCATCCACCTAAATATTTGCAAACAAAACACCTGGATATTACAATACCGGTGACCAAAGCATCTTACATCACCATCTTTGTTGTGAAATGTTGCTATGTATAATTTAATCAGTTTTCTTTGTGAAATAAAGTGAAAATAGATCCCCAGCTCTTTAGAATCCAAATCTTTAGAGCAGCACAGACTTTGATATTTAAATATTTACACAATGAATCTATGAATTAGAATAATAGAAAGAAATGTGCAGCAATGGTGTGTAAAGTTAACCAATCATGGGATATATATATAAATATATATATACACATCACAAATCAAGCAGTGGTACAACCGAAGCTGGATGATACACTGTGAACCATAACAGTTGTATGCTCCATTAAGGATTATCCAGATACTGGAAATAATGCAGTAAAGAACATACAATCTGATACATAAATTAAGACATCTAATCTATGAGGAAAGGATAAAATTCCAGTTCAAATCATAAAGATATCATACTTCTGCACTCTTGGGTTACTTCACCATACAACCAGATCCTGGCCAAATGAACATACTTCTCAGAGGATTCCAGACCATTTAGATTAATGATTTGAACCACTGATTCAGTGGGAATATTTAGCAAAGACTGAAAGATTTGATTAGTAGCTCTTTCATGCTGTTGAAACAAATTCAGCATCTGTAATGGAACTAAAACATATAGCTGGAATAAGTTCAAGTTTGTCAAACATTTTAATGTCAGTTTGGAAGGGGGAAGACACACCAAAAGTTCAGCTTAACTACTTTAAGTAGATGTTGGTGAACAGCTGGAGCAAGCTGCACAGGAAGGCAGCAGAAAAATTAACTGGAGGATTATAAAGAAGAAAATAACTTTCATTTTAGGGCACATTTCCAGGACATCCCAAACACTCAAATGAAGGAAAAATAATACATGTACCTGGACAAATTGCAGGTCCTCTGGTAACTTATTTTTCACTTCCTCAATCCATTGCAGTGGGAGACGTAATGGTGAGAAGTCTGTAACTATTGCACCAATGTTGTGTTCTTTAACAAACTCTGGCAGCACATCTTTGGGAAAACCAGTCAGTAGATGGAAAGCAATATTCAGCATCTGACACTCCTGCAAGGCAATGTCCACCATACATTCAGTAAAAAAAACACCAGGGCATACTCTGCCTCTTCATCAGATCATTATGATATCTAGTGACATTTATTTGTTTCCTCTTTCTGTTCTCAGGCTTTAAAATATAATGATAGAAAGAATGTATTCCCATTGTTCATGTCTTCATTTCAATTCCAAAAAAAATCCTCACTAGAATACAAAAACGGTTCTGAAAGCTGCAGTGCTGCCAAACAACAATTGGTTAATAATGCCCTTGAAGGAAGAAAATTTCTCCCCCCTCCCCCCAACATGAATCTAGAGTCCAACCCTAAACAGCTATCTCTTGCTGCCTCTGAGAACATCAGAGTAAGCCATTCAATTGCAAAAACAAATTGCTACAAAGATGAACAACTGCCTGTGGTCATCTATAAATGCTAAATAACTATAGTGTTTCTCTCTTCTCCATGGCCCTATCCAATAAAGGCAATAGAAATATTGCTGCAATAAAACTAATGTTGAAGGTCTTAAGGACTCAGCAAAGAAAGCTCTTCGCAGGCAGGACCTCAGGCAACCTGATGAGTTCCACCCAACAGGCACCACAGAATGTCCAGAATATCTGGACTGTCCTTACTGCCCTGTAATTGGCACCAACGAAGTGACTCCCAATTTCTCAACCAGAAAATATTAGGACTAACCTGATGAGAATGTCTCGAAGATTAATGTAAGGCATTCTTGGATAACTGATCACTGACAGTATGAGCAAACCAGGTCAATAGTGAGCCGTTAAGGCTCTAACAACCCTCAACCACTTCCAACAAGCAGACCATATGATCTGTATGCCTGATGCCAGATTGCCGAATGTATATTCCACTCTGAGTTTCGTCATGGTATGTTTTTCAGGAGGGCAGAGAAATGCATCAAAGATATTGTCAAAGCCTCCTCGAAAAGTGTTGCATCCTCATTGACTCATGGGAATCCCTGGCCCGTGACCACTCAAAGCGGAGTAGTAACTAGAAAGGCACTGAACACCATGGTGAAAATGATGGAAGGAGCACATCGTCTGACTCATCAAGCACTCCCTTTCCCTCCTGTGGCAGAGTCTGCAGCTCCCACTTTAGTCTTAACAACACCTCAGAAGCCACAGAACTGGAGTGGAAGCAAGTCATCTTTTACCGAGGTACTACTTAAGAAGAAAGGGTGGACGGGAAAGGATCTGTAAACAAAGATACTAAATTAAATGAATTACACAAAATACACACAACTGAAACTGGCTATTGAGCCTAACCAGTTAATCCAAGCAATTATATTGTACACAAGCCTCCTACCAGTATTCTTTTTCTGCTTCTATTCCTTTCTCCTTATTCTCACCTAGTATCCCTTTAAGCACATACCTATTATCTTGCTCATGCATTCCATAGCAGTAAACTCCACATCCTTACCACTCTCATGGTAATAACATTCTTTAAAATTCACTACATATACCGAAGACAGTAGTGCAATCTCCTTGATATTATTCATATCCTGCGGCCCTTTTAGTGTGGAAATTTCTCGAAATGTGAGAAATGCAGTACAAAACTTCATTGAACATAGAAGAGCATTTACCTCAGCAACCTCCTTAAGTCCTTTCAGCATGAAACCAAATTGGCGGATGGTGGCACCTAGGAACTTGGGTACCAAGCAGAAGCAGACATGGATTGGGAGTTTATGCTCAAGAGCAAGCAACTGTGCATACAAGAAAGCCCAGTTATCTGCAAGAATAAAATGGTTCACAATTTTTCAGCAGGATATAGCGGATAGATGCAAAAGCATTGCTGGCAATACAGTATAATAAAAGAGAAGCATAATAATTTGACATAGAATATCCCTTCCATATTTGGGTACCTCAGTGAAAGCTGGAACTAGACGCCAGTTTAAATTAAATTTCAACACCACTTTATGCAGCAAGAGACAAGCTTGTCCTCTCACAGGCTTTTCACGTTAAATAAACAGAGACACCAAACTTAAACTTCATCACACATGAAAATTTTATATCAAGTTTTTAACCGCAAATATGGTGAATACCCAGAAGTTCAACAGAATACCAACATAAGTGTTCCAACATAAGGTTCAAGAACAGCTACTTTCCATCAACCATTTGGTTCTTGAACCAACTGGCGCAACCCTACGACCACTTTGCACTACTTTGGACTTTATTTTTTTTGTTCTAATTGTGTCCTTTCTTTTAAAAATTATGTTTAATTTATGTTTAATTTATGTTTAATTTATGTTTAATTTATGTTTAATTTATGTTTAATTTATGTTTAATTTATGTTTAATTTATGTTTAATTTATGTTTAATTTATGTTTAATTTATGTTTAATTTATGTTTAATTTATGTTTTTCTTGTGAATGTTGCATAGCTGCCTGTGATGCTGCTGCAAGATTTTCACCTGTGTATATGCAAACTTGTGCATATGACAATAAACGTGACTTTGACTTTTTCTTGAAAACACTCTACATGACAATGTTACAATATATCAATTTTTTTTTACAAAAGCACATTGCCTCCTTTAACATCTACACACTTACCCTGCACTCGATGGTCTCGTGACATCCAGTAGGTAATTCCTTGACAGTTATCCCGGATCCCTTTGGCTTTGGAAAGAAGGCGGACACGTTTTTTGTTAAAATTAAATTCTTCAACTGATTTTGCAGTGGACAAATGTGATTTTTTAATTCTTTCTAACACATCTTCCTCTCCTGAGGGAGATGTCTGATCTTCAACTTTTCTACTTTTATTTTTGTTTGGGTTGGACAGTTCTTCCTCATTTTGTCCTGGCTCAGTATTTTTCACTATTCTCTTTCTCTTACCAGGGTGATTCTGTTGCTCTTTCTGACTTGAATCACTGTGATTAGGTCCCTTCAGGCTCTTGGGGGAGCAAGGAAATTCTGTTGATTTTTCATTCGATTTCTCTTCATTCTTCTGCTCATGGCCAACATCTTTCATTTCATGTACAGATTTCTTGGTCGGCCTTTTGCCCGTTGAAGACATTTTAGTTCTCTGTTTGGTGCTCAACAGCAAAGGAAAGATTAAAGGTTTGGAGAAATAAGATACAAAATAGCCACAGCACAGTGACCTGCAGGTTTTGCTGATCGACCTGCAAACAAAAAAGCAGGAAATAAATTTACAAGGAGGACTGACAATAAATGCTAGGTGTTTATTTCTACAGGTTAGCTGGGTCAGATTTCTGATAACACACACAGAGCAGTTTATCTTAGAAATCTTGATCTCCAAGGCTGTAGAGTAATTCAATGTAAAGTGGAATATTATGCCACTATGAGTCACACCTTCCCCTCTTTCTGCTTTCTGCAGGGACCACTATCTCCATGGTTCCCTGGTCCGCTTATCCCTCTGCCTCTACCCCTTCCTGTCGCCTGGCACTTTCTCCTGCAACTATAGGAGGTGCTACACTTGTCCCTGTACCACCTCCCTTACCACCATCCAGGGACCTAAACAGCTCTTCCAGGTGAGGCAGAGATTCATGTGTACCTCCTCCAACCTGGTCTATTGCATTTGGGGCTTGCAATATGGTCTCCTCTACATTGGCCAGACCAAGCACAGACTAGGTGACCATTTTGTGGGGTGCTTGTGCTCTGTCTGCAGTGGCCATCTTGAACTTCCAGTTGCTGTCACTTCAACTCCCCTTCCCATTCAGACCTGTCTGTCCTTGGCCTTTTCCACTGCCATGGCAAAGCCAAATGCAAACTAGAGCACCTCATATTCCACATGTCTAGCCTACAACCCAAAAGTATGAACACTGAATTTTCTAATTTCAGGCAATCCACTTCCCTGTATTCGTTTACCACTCCTCTCGGTTCAAACAGGTTCTCTTTCCCTTTATTCACCTTTCCTACTTGCATCTGCCCATCATCAAAACATCCATCAATCTGGGTTTCTTCTCCTCTAGCCTACCCTTCTTATCTCCTCTCCCATCTGGTTCCATCTGCCCATCATCCCTCCCTTATCTGGTCCCACATCACTTTCCAGCCTCTGTCTCTACACTCTCTCTCCCTCCACCACCCTTCCGTCACTCCCATTTCACCTGGTTCCACCTATCACCGACCAGCCCCTGTATCACTCCTCCCTTTCACCTCCTTACACTGGCAATCTTCCCTCTACACTCTCAGTCCTGATGCAGGTCATAACCTGAAACATTGACAATCCCTTTGCCTCCACAGATGCTGCTTGACCTGCTGAGTTCATCCAGCAGTTTGCTTTTTGCTCAAGATTCCAGCATCTGCAGTCTCTTGTGTCTCTGTTATCCAGTCATTGACTTTTTAGGAAAGTTCTCAATTTAGGCAAGGCACAGTTCTAAAGCAGTTTCTTTCAGAGAACAGTGCTCATATCATCAAGTCCAGAGTACACACAGTACTCACACTCCTAAGGTTAGCTATCTCCTCTCTTTCCTGACTAAATCCCACCCTCTTCTCCGCTCGGGTTTCCAAAGCTGTATTTAAAAATACTGGAAAGTAGGTGGAATCAACCTTGTTTGTTTTCCTCAGATTTCACCCCCCCCCCCCCCCCAAGTGGTTTCCAGAATTTCCCACTGGGATGACTACTTTTTGCCAAGTTTTAATTTATTCCAACAGCAAGTCAGCAGCGCTGACCTTAAAAAACTGGCCATTGTGTCTACTGAGTCACTTCAGAACAAATAATGTCCTGGAGACACAAGAGATGGCACATATTGGAATCTAGAACAAAGACAAGAAGCTGGTGGAACTCAGCGGGACAGGCAGCATCTATGGAGGTATATGGATAGTTGATGTTTTGGGTCAAGCCCCTTCATCTGGACTGAAAGACAGAGGGGATATAGCCAATATAAAGAAGTAAGGGGAAGGGGTGGGGCATGGATTGGGAAGTAATAGGTAGATCCAAGTGAGGAGAGAAGAGTGGAAACAACAACAGAGGCTGGGAGGCGATAGGTGGAGACAACAAAGAGCTGCGGATGATAGAATCTGGCAGGAAAGGAAGGTTGAGCATGGAATCAAATAAAGGAGGTGGGATGAGCAGGTGGAAGGAGTGGGGGAAGGGAACCCAGCAGGAGGAGTGTGTGGATGATGGGCAGATGGAGTGTGTGCAGGCGAGGAAAGAAGCAGGATGTTGTGGGTGTAGGAGGAACTGGGTTGATCAGCAAGGGCAGAGAAAAGGATCAGAGGGGGTGCTCTTTACCTGAAATTGGAAGATAATGTCCTGGAGTCATTCAATTAGGGCTCGACCAAGACTCAAAGTATGGAAATTAGTTGTTGGATCAGGAAAAGTATGCTGGGAGAAGGACGTTTTGGATTGATTTAGGACAGAACAGTCAGTCTCCTTTTAAGAACAGGGAAAACATCCTTGAACAATACACAACTATTAGTGACCCTACTCCTGTATTTCCTTGTCCACCCTCCCTTCTGCAGCAGCAACAGCGGTTAAATGCCAGTTATGGACAGTTGGCTAACTCACGATCCTAGAACTGGGGTAGAATCAAGTTATCCTTGATCCTGGACGAATGCATAAAAAACAACTTACACACTGTGCAGTAATAAACACAGACAATGCAGGAACCACTCAGCAGGCCAGACAGTACCTGCAGAAAGAGAAACAGTATTAACACTCCAGGCCGATGACCATTGGTCAGAGCACAGCCTGGACGGTACCTTGATTCTGACCTGCTCAGCTTCATGCACTTGAGGCTCTCACCAACAGGCGTTTGATTTGCTTCTACGAGCGTCCCGTCTCTTTGAACAGACTTACCAGCTGCACTTATGCAAGTGCCAGCATTGGAGCGTTATGTAACTTTCTGAATATTATGTAAGTAGAATGAACACGCCCAGATCAGTCCTTACGAAAGAAGGGCCGGGGGCTTCCTGAGCGGCTCTGATCTATAATGCACACATTTCCGTCTTTAAATGTAGTAGTTTCGACGTTTGATAAACATACTACGCCTAATAGAGGTCGGACGAAATTAAGGCGCCAAAATATCACAGGCAATTCAAACCACCTTATTCATCTTGGCCCTGCGCCATGAGCACTGTAGAGGCGGACTTCAGGTTCTTTGCTCGGCTCGCTTTGGCGGCCAGAATCCGCTCCCTTACCGTCAGCAACTCCCTGCTTCCGCTCAGTATTTCGGCGCGCCCACACTGAAGGCGGAGCAACAAACAGCCCTCAGCACTTCTTTCCGTCAGAGCTAGCTGGTTCTGGTGAAAGGTTATCATCCTGAAAAACTAACCTTGGTTTTCTCTCTCCACAGATGGTACCTGACCTGCTGAGAATGTCCAGTGAGAAGGTGTTTTGTTTCTCACGGTTCTGGGCATTTTTTCTCTCTCTTTTTATTAAAGTCCTACTTGCATCAACTGTGATTAGCAAGTTTTCACCAATCGAAGTCACAGCCATTACCACTTGTGTTATCCACTCTCCGTTGGTCAACGGCAATCACGGACATTCACCTTGTTCTCTCCACCCTCCCCTTTCTCAGCAGCCTCTTGGATGTTTAACTTTCCTCAATTTTAATGAAAGATAATCGACGAATTGTTACCTCTGTTTCTCTTTTCGTGGGTGGAATTTTGTTTCCCTGAATATTTCCAGCATTTTCCGTTCTTGTTTAAAGCATTTCTATGTCATCTTTCACAAGGCACTCAAGGTGCTTAAAAGCAAATGAAGTGTGTCCGTGGTGTGTCATGTATCTGAAACCTGGCAGATAATTTGTGCACATGAGGCTCCAACAAAAATCAGAAAAATAACTTCTGGACAGATGCAGTGGTTCTGAAATTTAGTCACTATTGTACTGTAAACATTATTTTCTCATAATGTTAAAGGCACTTTTAAACTGATAAATGCTAAGTTTTTTTCATAGTATCTCTGGTCAGCTCTGAAAGAATCATCACCAAAGTATAAATATTTATGCACATAGTGCTGGGAATCTGAAATCTAACACAGCTCATACTTGCACAATTACAGCTGACAAAAATAGAAAAATACTGCAGATACTAGAAATCTGAAATAAAAACAGGTAATACCAGAAACAGTCAGCAAGGCAGACAGCATCAGTGAAAAGAGAGATGTAGGATTAATATTTAAGGTTATTGACCTTTTATCAAATTGGCCCTAGTTAATGGGATGAACAAAGCCATGTAGCAAATTGATAATGAACTCCCCCATTATTCACGACTGAGTACAGTCTCTCCAGGGCACCAAGTATTTCATTGTGTGCTCTTTTAACTATGTACCTGGTCTCTCTGCAGAACTAGTACATGCCTCTCCTCCATGAACTGGCATTTTGCTAACTGTTTTCCTAGATTCTATGCTCAATGTCTCATCATATGCAGGTTCTTCCTCTGTCCTGGCTTCTAAAATATGAATAGTAAGAGTGTCTGAATTGGTGAGTGCTCCTGCAAGACTAAATAGATGGTATCTATTAATCTTCACTTCTTCCACTGACTATGAAAGCTCTGGTTCTTGGTTATTTGAAATTAAGACGGGACTATGTTGGGTTGGGATGAGGAAAGGGACAGTCTCCTGCTGGTGTACTATTGTTAATAGTCTAAGTGAGAAGCGTGTAATTACATCAATTGAGGATTGAGAAAAAAGTGTGATAAGAGTGTAGGATTATCCTCCTTAATATAAAAAATAGTATATTAAATGGAGAAATTAAACCTTCAGAGAAGATGATTAATGATTTGGAAGAGGGGACCGAATGTAGTGTATCTAAATTTGCTGATGACATTAAATTGAGTGGAAAAGCAAATTGTGCAGAGGATGCGGAGAATCTGCAGAGAGATATAGATGGGTTAAGTGAGTGGGCAAGGGCCTGGCAGATGGAGTACAATGTTGGTAAATGCAAGGTCATCCACTTTGGAAGGAAAAATAGATAAGATTATTATTTAAATGGTGAAAAATTATAGCATTCTGTTGTGCAGAGGGACTTGGGAGTGCTTGTGCATGAATCGCAAAAGGTTGGTTTGCAGGTGCAACACATTATCAACAGGGCAAATGGAATGCTGGCCTTCATTGCTAGAGGGAGTGAATGTAAGAGCAGGGAGGTTATGCTGCAACTGTACAGGTCACACGGAGTACTGCATGCAGTTCTGGTCTCCTTACTTGAAAGATATACTGGCTTTGGAGGCGGTGCAGAGGAGGTTCGCCAGGTTAATTCCAGAGATGAGGGGGTTAGCCTATGAGGAAAGATTGAGTTGCCTGGGACTTTACTCACTGGAATTCAGAAGAATGAGAGGGGATCTTGTAGAAACATATAAAATTATGAAAGGGATAGATAAGATAGAGGCAGGAAGGTTGTTTCCACTGGTAGGTGAGACTAGAACTAGGGGGCATAGTCTCAAGATTTCGCAGAATAGACTTAGGACAGAGATGAGGAGAAACTGCTTTTCCCAGAGATTAGTGAATCTGTGGAATTCTCTGCCCAGGGAAGCAGTGGAGGCTACCTCATTAAATATATTTTAGACACAGTTAGATAGATTTTTGCATAGTAGGGGAATTAAGGGTTATGGGGAAAAGGCAGGTAGGTGGATCTGAGTCCACAGCCAGATCAGCCATGATCTTATTGAACTGTGGAGCAGGCTCAACGGACCAGATGGCCGATACCTGCTCCTAATTCTTGTGTATCAAAAGGTACAGTATGGAAACTCAATGAGCAAAATCCTTGAATTATGTGGATCTGTATTACAGCAAGAAGCAGTTCTGGAGGCAAATACATTAGAGGTGTTTAAGAGGCTCTTACATAGGCACACAAATGTGCAGAGAATGGAGGAATATGGACATTCTGCAAGCAGAAGGGATTAATTTAGTTGGGCATTTAATTACTAGTTTAATTAGTTAGGCACAGCATTCTGGGCTGAAGGCCCTTTTCCTATGCTGTACTATTTCTATGGTCTATGTTCTAACTTGTTTCCTCATTTTCACAGTTTTAATGAAAGGTCTTCGAGCTGAAATGTTAACTTATTGTCTCTTTCTGCAGAAGTTGTCTAATCTGCTGAATGTTTCCAGAACTTTCTGCTTTTACTTTCGACTTCCGGCATCTGCAGTTTTTTGATTTACTAAATACCACCTCAAATTGTAGGTATATAATCCCAGATGGGATGGCCAGGGTCCACGCATTGAATGACAAGGCCTGAGATTTGTTATTATTTCATAAGTAAAATATTACCCACATCACTTCATTGTACCATGACCCCAACTTTTTACAAGTCATTTCCCTTCACCTGAATCTTCCTCCTCCACAACCCATTTAACTTAGAGCCACAATTGCAGTTCAGGCTCTTCTATTCATCAGGATACTTTTAGTATAAGTGAAGGCTTTCCCAATGGAGCAGCACCCTCTTTTCCTAGTACCAGTGTCAGTGCTTCATGGGTCACAAATCCCTCTCTTTCACACCGTGCTTTGAGCCATATATTTAACTATCTGATCAGGCAGGCACTAACTGCAAAATTGGATGTGATTTAGGAAATAATCTGGTAATAATTATCTCTGATATTCCACTTATTAATTGAACCCTACCTCCTCAAACTCTCTTAACAGAATCCCATTATTAATTCTATTTATGTTGATCCACTGCAGAGCTCTACAACTTCTTCCACAGTCTTGAGCACATATCCTCAAATGTTTGAGATTCAGCTGCATTCTCCTCCCATGTTCTATTTTTACTCTCTTAATTTGATTGCCCTCCCCCATCACCCTTTACCATGATGCAGTGGCCCAATCACTTGTCTTTCCTGCAATCTCCATTTGTATCCATAAAGGCAACAAATACATCACACCTGTTGGACAAGAGGAATGGCTGAGGTTCCTGCATAACTATTGGTCGAGTTCCCATTTTGCTTGACTGTCAGTCACCCACCCATATCCCTGATCTCTAATGCAATGTCAGCCATTATCTGCCCAAGTGAGGTGACTGTTTCAAACTGCCCAGTTAACTCTCTAGCTTCGTACAATGTAGAATGCATTCAACTCTAGATGCAGGCATTTTTAAAAAATTCATTTCAGTCATTGGGATCTACACATTACTGGCAAGGCCCGCATTTATTGTTCATCCCCAAAAGATATGCTAAGCTTTTTAAGAATCTAGAGTTACAGATTGGCCTGGTAATAGTAACCCAGTAAATGTGTGGCCATCCTTACTGATATTTTTTAAAATTTCCAGTGCATTAACATTTTAAATTCCACAGCTACAAAGGTAGAATTTGAACTCAGGTCTGTGGAGTCTGTTAGTTTAGGCCTCTTGATTACCAGGATGGTACTTTAAGCACTGCACCACCACTTTAGGGGAGTGCCTGGGTTCACAGTGATCTTCATCAAATCTCTGAGCTGAAGTTATAGCACACCATTGGCCTGTCATCCTGATTATTGCTATTGATTTATTATTGTCACCTGCACCGAGGTACAGTGAAAAGCTTGTCTTGCATACCGTTTGTACAGATCAACTCATTACACAATGCAGTTACATTGAGTTAGTACAGAGTGCATTGAGGTAGTACAGGTAAAAACAATAACATACAGAGTAAAGTGTCACAGCCACAGAGGAAGTGCATTGCAGGTAGACAATAAGGTGCAAGGTCACAACAAGGTAGATTGTGAGCTCAAGAGTCCATCTCATTGTATAAGAGAACCACCTCTTCTACTGAAAGTTCACTTGTATCACACTTCCCCGGTTCTGAAGAAGGGTCGCAAACGTTGTCTGTTTTTCTCTATCATCTATGCTACCTAACCTGCTGAGATTTTGCAGCATTTGCTGTTTTTGATTCCAAACAATGAATAAATATATGCGTTAAACTGCAAAAAAATTGGGAATGAGTTGACTACAAGACGCCAAGAGACACCACCAAAATCCTTGACTGGGGATCCAATCTGTGTACTGTTTCATCAGCTGAAATCTGTGTTCAGTGTCAACAGAACGAATAGTTGATCTTGTTTCCTGCTCCACTGGTGCAGCCCGGCCAGCTGAATATTTCAAGTATTTTGTTACCATTTCAGAGCATTTACAATATTTTCTTTTGTTATGTGGACCAATCATTTAGACTAAGAAACAGATACAGTTTTGTCTGATGAAAATTTAATTCTCCTTATGTTATTTTATAAACTGGCATCAACCTAACACAAATATCAGATCTATCAATAAGGTGCAGGATCATAAGGTAGATTGTGAGGTCAAGAGTCCATCTCATCGTAATAGGGAACTGTTCAAAAGTCTTATCACAGCTTTCCTTAAGCCTGGTGGTATGTGCCCTCAGGCTCCTGTATCTTCTGCCTGATGAGAGAGGAGAGAAGAGAGAATGACCCGGGTAGGTGGGGTCTTTGATTATGCTGGCTGCTTCACCAAGGCAGTGACAGGTATAGACAGAGTCCATGGAGGGGAGGCTGCTTTCTGTGACACGCTGGGCTGTGTCCACAACTCTCTGCAGTTTCTTGCGGTCCTGGGCAGAGCAGCTGCCATACCAAGCTGTGATGCATCCAGGTAGGATGCTTTCTGTGGTGCATCGATAAAAGTTGGTGAGTGTCAAAGGGGACATACCGAATTTCTTTAGCCTCCTGAGGAAGTAGAGGTGCTAGTGAGCTTTCTTGGCCGTGGCGTCTACATGAATTGACCAGGACAGGCTATTGGTGATGTTCCCTCTTAGAAACTTGAAGCTCTCAACCCTCTCGACCTCAACACCGTCGATGTAGACAGGTGCATATACACTGCTCCCTTTCCTGAAGTCAATGACCAGCTCTTTTGTTGACATTGAGGGAAATGTTGTTGTCATGATACCATGTCACTAAGCTCTCTACCTCCTTCCTGTACCCCAATTATTCGTTATTTGTGACACGGTCTACTACGGTGGTATCATCTGCAAACTTGTAGATGGAGTTGGAGCAGAATCTGGTCATACAGTTGTGAGTATATAGGGAGTAGAATAGAGGGCTGAGGGCACAGCCTTGTGGGGCACCAGTGTTGAGAATAATCGTGCTGGAGGTATTGCTGCCTGTCCTCACTGATTGCAATCTATTGGTCAGAAAGTCAAGGATCCGGTTACAGAGGGAGGTGTTGAGTTGCAGGTCTTGGAATTTAGTGACGAGTTTGCATGGAATTATAGTATTGAAGGTGGAGCTGTACTTAATGAACAATAGTCTAATGAAGGTGTCTTTACTGTCCAGATGTTCCAGAGCTGAGTGTAGGGCCAGGGAGGTGGTGTGCACTGTAGACCTGTTTCTGTGATAGGCGAATAGTAGTGGGTTGAGGTTGTCTGGGAGGCTGGAGTTGATGCGTGCCATGACCAGCCTCTCAAAGCATTTCATGGTGGTGGGTGTCAGGGCCACTGGTTGGTCGTCATTAAGGCATGTTATCTTGCTTTTCTTTGGTACCGGGATGATAGATTAAACCTTGTTTTGTATATAACTATGGTCTGAATTGCTTGACATTTTTAGCTTATTAATTAAATGGTTAGTTTGGTTTACCAGTCAATTGGTTTGCCTAGTTTGTTATTTATTCAATAAAGTAACAGTTATATTTCTCTTAGTAATAGCAGAAATTCTTAGATATACTCCTTAGCATCTATGGAGCATCTATGGAGAAAGAATTAATGTTTCAGGTCAGTGACCTGATTTTTATTTCAGCATCTGCAGTTTTTTTCTTATCAATTACATTTTCCATCTCTGAGCTAGAAACAAAAAACCTCCTTGGCTTAAAATACAAAATATCTTCATTTCATTACCTTTTGAAACCTGTCTGCTCATTCCATCTGCTGTTTTGGCTCAGTTAATGATTAATAAGATTGAATTAATATATTACAGGGGAAAGTCCTTATAGAAATATGAATAATAAAGTTGTAGAAGATTGCTTTGCAGTTATTAAGAGGTTGTAACAAAAATGTGTTGAGCTGATACTTGAAATACAACACAGTGCTGCTTCCTCAAAACATTGCTTTGACTTTCTATGTAACAGCAACAGGTTTGGATATATCCTTTCAGAAGACCTTAGTCTTTACCCCTACAATGGCAGCTAATAGCAGAAATTTTTGTGTGGTCCTCCTACTGTATCTGGTAAGCTTTTTGTTTGCTCATATCAAATTTTTACTTTACCATTGTTGTTTTTACCATCGCTCTAAACTCTAAGCAATGCTCAATCATATTTTAATGTTAAATTATCTGTGTTTTGTTATTTTTTTAATGTAAAATGCTTATATAGTTTTTATGATTTATTTTAATGGTTTATTTCACAGTGTTTTTCTTATATTTATAATGACACAAAAGGAGACTATTTGGCCCATTGGGTGGGAGGGCAATCTCACTAGTCTCATTACCCCTCTTCATTTTCCTGTACACCTGCATCCTATTCCCCCTCAAAAGCCCAATCAACACCCCAATCATTTGTTTTTTGCTATTATCCAACACTGAGGGGTAATTTTACAGTGGTCAACTGACCTTCCAGCACGTCATTGTGTGAGGAAATGGGGGCTTCTTGAGAAAATTTACGCTGTCACAGAGAGAATGTGCAAACTCCACACAGACACCACTCGAGGTCAAGATTCAACTGAGGTCTCAGGAAATTCGTGGCAATAGCACTAAATTGCCGCACCAGTGTGCCGTTCAGTACCAACTCCACTGCCTATGTGAAGAGGTATTTCAGAATTTTTCCCATGATGCTCTGCTTTTGAAGATACATATGATTAGGGCAGATAGATCACTTGTTGAGCTGATTGTCATTAAATTTCATTGCAAACTATTGCTTCCTTGCACAATTATCTGGAAGCATGTGTCCCTTCTGAGTTCCCGGTGGAATTCAGCAGGCCGTGTGTTTGGTGGGAGTCAGCACTGAAGACCATGAGTCTGATCTCTGTGTGTGCTGGTGACGTTCTCCCATCATTTGACAAACAGGATATTCTGCTGAGGCTTTATAAGGCATTGTTAGATTCTGAATGAGTTAAATAGAAGACTGCCAAATGGCAGGTAAATGAATTAAAACTTAAAACGTGGAACACCCACCAACTGAAATTTGGGATACTGAGTTTGGTTCAAAAACTGGAACCCCCCGAAACTGTGACCTGAAATTACCCCTTCGCTAATCATGGACCTCTGATACTGAACCACCTTAGCCTCCATCCCCTGTCTCGGACTCCTTCATCCACTCTTCTAACTCTTCCAAAGCCCATCAACCCAATATGTGGATTCCATATCTGAGATCTCTCATCCAAGACGGGGACCTTTCTGTCCCTAATATGAAGTATCAGAATCAGTTTTATTATCACTGAAATTTGTCATGAAATGTGTTGTTTTGCAGCAGCAGTACAGTGCAAGGCATAAAAATTACTATAAGTTACAAATAAATAAATAGATAAATAAATAAATAATGCAGAAGAGGAATATTGAGGTAGTGTTTATGGGTTTATGGACCATTCAGAAATCTGATGGTGGAGGGAAAGAAGCTGTTCCTAAAATGTTGAGTGTGGGTCTTCAGGCCGCTGCACCTCTTCCCCAATGATAGTAATGTGAAGAGGGCATGTGCTGGGAGGTGAGGGTCCTTAATAATGGATGCCACCTTCTTGAAGCACCGCCTCTTGAAGATGTCCTCAATAGTGAGGAGGGTTGTGCCCGTGATGGAGCTGGCTGAGCCTACAGCCAGCTTATTATCAGTCATTGGATGAAAACACCAAAAGGGAAAATGATGATTTCAGAATTAACTTTACATACATGCAAGACCAAATGTCACATTATATAACTATATTAGTTACTAATAAATATTGATTAACTGAATTATTTGACTGTTTCAATGCACTAAGTAGCCAGTATCAAGTGAGTCTTTGTAATAAGCCATTACAAGGGCACAAAAAGTTAAGTGCACAACGCTGTCTCAGCACTGACTCCATCCACAAATCAGATTTTTTTACATCCTTCCCTGGGTATCTGTAACTAGCAGAACAAGGAAGCTAACAACAGAATTTTGCCATTTTGGTTGAAGGTGGGAATTTTTTATAAACCATAGCCATAAGCCATTTTCTCAACAGTGATCAGAATTTGGCAGTGTTGCCTTCTCAGTATGTGAACTGTCAGAACATCAAAGCAGGACCAAACAACACTGCATGCTAATAAAGGATTTACAGACAATTTCTCTAATTGGCTTCTGCAGCACAGTTGCCAAAACAGTGAAATTCAACACATTGAAGCTAGGATGTTGAAACAGTGACCTAAAGTTCTTAAATGGGGTGTTTTAGCAAGTTGTTAACCAACTTATTGAAGCTTTTATTTAACATTGTATAATGCACAGAATAATATTTACTGTTTGCACATAGAATGTGGTGTATCTTTATGGACCATATTGCCACAATTAAAGTTTTTCAACACACGTTACTCTCAGAGGCCCTTCAGGTACAGATGGCTTAGCCACAGAAACCAATTGCTATTTGTCATTGCAAAGAAATAGTGGTAGGAATGGAAGAAGTACACAAACAATGGCAGAGGGATGGGAACCCGAGTGATAACTCGGAGGTTGGTGCATTTAGTGTCCAAGTAGATGCAGCATGTAGAAAGACTGTGAGGAAGGATAGGCAGTTGAAAGAAATTGCAGTCAGTTGGATGAGCTGAAGTGTGTCTACTTTAATGCGAGAAGTATCAGAAACCAGGGTGATGAACTTAGAGCATCGGTAAGTACATGGAACTACGACATTGTGGCCATTACAGAGACTTGGCTGTCACAGGGGCAGGAATGGCTGCTAGCTATTCTGGAGTTTAGATGTTTCAAAAGGGACAGGGACGGAGGTAAAAGAGGTGGGGGAGTGGCATTGCTGAAAGGGAGAATGTCCTGGAGGAATCATCCACTGAGTCAGTGTGGATGGAAGTCAGAAACAGGAATGGAGCGATCACTCTATTGGGGGTATTCTGCAAATACCAAATAACAGCAGAGATACTGAGGAGTAGATCAGGAGGCAGATTTTGGAGAGGTGCAAAAGTAACAGGGTTGTTGTCATGGGTGATTTCAACTTCCCTAATATTGATTGGCACCTCCTTAGTGTAAAGGGGATAGATGGGACGGAGTTTGTTGAGTGTGTAGAGGAAGGATTCCTGACACAGTATGTGGACAGGCTGACTAGAGGACAGGCCATACTGGACCTGGTACTAGGCAATGAGCCTGATCAGGTTTCAGATCTCTCGGTGGGAGAGCATTTTGGAGATAGTGATGATAACTCCTTGACCTTTACCATCGCCCTGAAGAGGGATAGGAGCAGATGATATGGGAAAGTATTTAATTGGGGGAGGGAACATTATGATGCTATTAGGCAGGAACTTGGGAGCGTAAATTGGGAACAGATGTTCTTGGGGAAGTGCACAGCGGAAATGTGGAGGTTGTTTAGGGAGTACTTGTATGGGGTTCTGGATAGGTTTGTCCCATTGAGGCAGGGGAAGGATGGTAGAGTGAAGGAACCGTGGTTGACAAGAGACGTAGAATATCTTGTCAAGAGGAAGAAAGAAGCTTACCTAAAGTTTAGAAAGCAAGGATCAGACAGGGCTCTGGAGGGTTACAAGGTAGCCAGGAGGGAGCTTAAGAATGGACTTAGGAGAGCTTGAAGGGGGCATGAGAAGGCCTTGGTGAGTAGGATTATGGAAAATTCCAAGGCGTTCTACACGTATGTGAAGAATAGGAGGATGACTAGAGTGAGGGTAGGACCGATCAGGGATAAAAGAGGAAACATGTGCCTGGAGTCGGAAGAGGTAGGGGAGGTCCTTAATGAATACTTTGCTCAGTATTCACCAGCGAGAGAGACTTTGACATTTGTGAGGATGGTGTATGTCAGGCTGATTTGCTAAGGCATGTCGACATGAGGAAAGGATGTGGTGGAACTTTTGAAAAACGTTAGGATAGAAAAGGCATCGGGGCCAGATGGGATATATCCAAGGTTATTATGGGAAGTGAGGGAAGAGATTGCTGTGCCTTTGACGATGATCTTTCCATCCTCACTGGCCACAGGAGTAGTGCCCGATGATTGAAGGATGGCAAATGTTGTTTCTTTATTCAAGAAAGGAAGTAGGAACAACACTGGGAATTACAGGCCAGTGAGTCTTACTTCAGCAGTGGGCAAATTACTGGAGAAGATTCTTAGAGACAGGATTTATGGGCATTTGGCAGAGCATAGGCTGATCAGGGACAGTCAGCATGGCTTTGTGAGGGGCAGGTTGTGCCTCACAAGCCTGACTGAATTCTTTGAGGATGTGACAAAGCACATTGATGAAGGTAGAGCAGTGGATGTGGTGTACATGGATCTTAGTAAGGCATTTGATAAGGTTCCTCATGGAAGGCTCATTCAGAAAGTCAGGAGGCATGGGATCCAGGGAAACTTGACTGTGCAGATTCAGAATTGGCTCGCCCATAGAAGACAGAGGGTAGTTGTAGATGGAGCGTATTCTGCCTGGAGGTTGGTGACCAGTAGTGTTCTGCAGGGATCTGTTCTGGGATCTGTTCTGGGGCTCTTTGTGATTTTTGTAAATGACTTGGATAAGGATGTGGAAGGGTGGGTTAGTAAGTTTGCTGATGACACAAAGGTTGGTGGTGTTGTCGATACTGTAGAAGGTTTATGTATGTAACAATGGACATCGATAGGATGCAGAGCTGGGCTGAGAAGTGGTAGATGGAGTCCAATCGGGAAAAGTGTGAAGTGATACACTTTGGAAGATGGAATTTCAAGGCAGAATACAAGGTTAATGGCAGGACTCTTAGCAATGTGGAGGAACAGAGGGATCTTGAGGTCCACGTCCATAGATCCATCAAGGTTGCCGTGCAGGTTAATAGAGTTTTTAAGAAGGCGTATGGTGTGTTGGCCTTCAGTAGTCGGGGTATTGAGTTCAAGAGCCGTGAGGTAATGTTGCAGCTCTATAAAACTTTGGTTAGACCACACTTGGAGTATTGTGTTCAGTTCTGGTCACCTCATTATAGGAAGGATGTGGAAGCTTTAGATATGGTGCAGAGGAGATTTACCAGGATGCTACCTGGATTGAAGACCATGTCTTACAAGGATAGGTTGAGTAAGCTAGGGCTCTTCTCTTTGGAGCGAAGGAGGATGAGAGGTGACTTGATAGAGGTGTACAAGATGATAAGAGGCATAGATTGAGTGGACAGTCAGAGACTTTTTCCCAGGGTGAAAATACAGTAGCTAACATGAGGGGGCATAATTTTAAGGTGATTAGAGGAAGGTATGAGGGGGATGTCAGAGGTAAGTTTTTTACACCAAGTGGTGGGTGCGTGGAACGCACTGCCGGCAGAGGTTGTGGGGGCAGATACATTAGGGACGGTTAAGAGACTCTTAGATAGCCACATGAATGACAGAAAAATGGAGGGCTATGTGGGAGGGAAGGGTTAGATAAATCTTAGAGCAGGATAAAATGTCGGCACAACATCAGGGCCTATACTGTGCTGTAATGTTCTATGTTGTCTGGAATAAAAACAGAAAAAGCTTCATCAGACCATCATGAACAGACAAGACCTGAAATGGTTCTCTTTCCACAGATGCCGTCTGGATTACTGAGTTTTTCCAGCTTTACCTGTTTTTATTTCAGATTTCCAACATAGCAGTTTTTTTAAAAAAAATTCAACTGTTGTGTAAATCTATGACCCTCTGCACTTTTAGCGACATCAGTACTGATAATAAAGCAGGCTTGACTATAATAGGTGGTCCATTAGTGAAAGGAGTGTCCAAAGATACTTTTAAACGCTTATTTTGGTATTTGGGATTTCAGTTTAGAGTACCTTGCATTCTGCCAGCAGTGGAAGAGATTAGCAGAGCCATTATCTGAATGATTACAATATTGGATAAATAACCGTCCTTTCAAAAGGCGGGGGCGTGCTGTCCAAATACACCAATTCACGGCGGCGCTCTCTCAATCGCCTGCGGCAGGGGCGGACCACAGGCAACTTCCACGGGCTCAGCTGGAGCAGCGGGGAGGGGATAGGAGATAAACTAACGGACAAGGGCGCCGGTCTTCCTGTCTTAAGTGCCGGTGGGACAAATGAAGATAAGAAGCACAGTCACAAACTCCACCGCTGAAAATGTTTCTTTCTACCTCCCCTATAAATTCTAAAAAAAACTTCAATCGAGTGACGTCTTAATCATTTATATTCCAAAGAGTTTTGGAATCTCACTTCATAATTTCAACTTTGATACACAACTTTTCCTGTATCCTTTCCTGGTTCTAAGAACTGTACAGAGTTCCCCAGGCTTTGTATAACCGCAATTGTATACCCATGTAACAGACATTGTCCGCCTTTTACTCTATTACTCTTGACATAAAGGCTAACATTCCATGAGCTTTGTGATTATATTTTACACCAAACCTCGACATTTTAGCTAACAAAAAACTGCATTTGCTCGAAATCTGAAATAAAAAGAGAAAATGCTGGGGAGACTCAGCAGATCGAAATCTGAAATAAAACGAGAAAATGCTGGGGAGACTCAGCATATCAAGCATATGGTAATGCCACTGAATGTAGACGAGAGGTGATTAGACTCACTCGGTGGACATGGCCATTTCCTGGCACTTCATTGGTTTGAATGTGGCCATTATTAGCCCACTCCTGAATGCTGTCTAAATTCTGCTGCATGCAACTTAAAACGAACCTAGAAGTTACTCCCTGCTCTGACAAAAGGCTTTAGTCCTGAAATGTTAATCATGTTCCTGTTTCCATGCAGTTTTTTTAAATTTTCATGACGAGCGGACATTCGTTTACTTCTTTTAGAAAGCACCGGAAACAATTGTGTCACCTGGACAATATTGTTCTACAGGCATTCACTCTCCATCCTCCTCTCCCTCTCTCCGCTTGAAACATGTTTGATTTTTCACTAACGAAGAGCCATTGACCTGATAAGTTATCACTCTTTCTCCACGGGTGCAGCCTGACCTGCCCAGTATCCCCAGCATTATCTCTTTTTATTGCACTATATTTTAGTGATCTATGTACTTGAACAACAAATATTTATTGAACCTACAATTCCTGACTATTGTTTTTTTATATAAAAAATGCACCCACCTCTCTATAACAGATGATCCCACACTTCCCTGCAATGAAAGCTGTTTCCATTAGCTGAGGCCATTCTCTCATTGGCAAATTTGGAAATAATAGCTCTCCATAATGTTATTGGTATCATTAATATATTGTAGCAAACAGTTGAATCCCAGCATGGATTCTGTGGGATGTGGCTAATTGCTTACTTCCATTCAAATTGCTGCAAAATGTCAGAAGGATATTTTTTAGATATTCTTAAAATATACCGGTCTCCTTTCACAGTTATGCAGTGCATCACCAGAGCGTAATGTACCAGTTTATTCCAGGAACACAAGAGAACAGGCTAATATGACTTATTCTGTTCATCCTCAACCTCCTATTCCATCAACAATTTTACAACATCCAGCAAATACAGCAACAGATAACACAATGAGAGCAGAAAGAAGCACTAGCCAGTATCGATCAGCAGTAAACTCAGAGAAACTAAAGAGGGATAGTAAAAATAAGGGGGGTGATAAAGCTGGTTTACCTTCGGAGTTACACCCAGAGTCCCTAGGATTTACCACAAGTGAAAAATTCAAGCCACTGGCAAAAGTATCAAGAATCCATTCAAAATCACAACAAAGAAGACAACCAGGTTTGGGGAATCAAACAGTGCACCCACTGATTAAAATTGTGTTCACTACACCACAAAAAGGCCTCCAGTTTGAGAATGTAAGATTAAGAAAAAGTAGGCAAAGTTCAAATAACACGCAGGAGGATAAAATGCTTTCTTTAAGATCACAGGAATTTAATCAAATAAGTGAAAAGTCTTCAGTGAGCACAACTTCAAATTTGCCTGCAATAACTGAAACAACACAACAGCAGGGAAGGCAGATGTCAGTAGATAAACCTTCTACTGGAAAAACAGAGGCTGTATCATTGAGAGAAAACCAAATCTTATTGAATACAAACTTATCAACATCACAAAAGACTACATTGCAAGCAAAAGAAGCGTCACAGGAAACAATATTCCTAACAAAACTTGTAACCGCACAGTCAGAAAAACACATAACATTGAATACAACATTTCTCACAAATTGGTCCTCTATGTTGTGGATTAATAGAACCACAGTGAATTCAACATTCCCAACAACAAGAACAACTACACTCTGGAATAATCTTACCACAGTGAATTCAACATTCCCAACAAATTGGACAACTACGTTGTGGATTAACCAAACTACAGTCAATTCAACATTCCCGACAACAAGAACAACTACACTCTGGCATAATCTTGCCACCATGAATTCAACATTCCCAACAAACTGGACAACTACATTATGGATTAACCAAACCACGATGAATTCAACATTCCCAACAATAGAATCAGCAACACTCTGGAAAAATCTTACCACAATGAATTCAACATTCCCAACAGAGTGGACAACTACATTGTGGATTAACCAAACTACAGTGAATTCAACATTCTCGACAACAGAAACAACAACACTCTGGAATAATCTAACAACAGTGAAAACATTCCCAACAACAAAAACAACAACACTCTGGAATAATCTAACAACAGTGAAAGCATTCCCGACAACAAGAACAACTACACCCTGGAATAATCTTGCCACCATGAATTCAACATTCCCAACAAACTGGACAACTACATTATGGATTAACCAAACCACGATGAATTCAACATTCCCAACAACAGAATCAGCAACACTCTGGAAAAATCTTACCACAATGAATTCAACATTCCCAACAGAGTGGACAACTACATTGTGGATTAACCAAACTACAGTGAATTCAACATTCTCGACAACAGAAACAACAACACTCTGGAATAATCTAACAACAGTGAAAACATTCCCAATAACAAAAACAACAACACTCTGGAGTAATCTAACAACAGTGAAAGCATTCCCAACAACAAGAACAACTACACTCTGGAATAATCTTGCCACCATGAATTCAACATTCCCAACAAACTGGACAACTACATTATGGATTAACCAAACCACAATGAATTCAACATTCCCAACAACAGAATCAGCAACACTCTGGAAAAATCTTACCACAATGAATTCAACATTCCCAACAGAGTGGACAACTACATTGTGGATTAACCAAACTACAGTGAATTCAACATTCTCAACAACAGAAACAACAACACTCTGGAATAATCTAACAACAGTGAAAACATTCCCAACAACAAAAACAACAACACTCTGGAATAATCTAACAACAGTGAAAGCATTCCCGACAACAAGAACAACTACACCCTGGAATAATCTTGCCACCATGAATTCAACATTCCCAACAAACTGGACAACTACATTATGGATTAACCAAACCACGATGAATTCAACATTCCCAACAACAGATTCAGCAACACTCTGGAAAAATCTTACCACAATGAATTCAACATTCCCAACAGAGTGGACAACTACATTGTGGATTAACCAAACTACAGTGAATTCAACATTCTCGACAACAGAAACAACAACACTCTGGAATAATCTAACAACAGTCAATTCAACATTCCCGACAATAGGAACAACAACACTCTGGAATAATCTTACCACCATGAGTTCAACATTTCCAACAAACTGGACAACCGCATTATGGATTAACCAAACCACAGTGAATTCAACATTCCCGACAACAGGAACAACAAAACTTTGGGATAACCATACCTCCGTGGATTCAACATACCCACCAACAGCAAAAACTACATCTTGGGAGAATTTCACGTCATCTGTTGTCCTTACGGAGTCCACCAGTACCACAGAGAAGCAGACTGTATCATTACCGACAGCAAAAGTTACAGGTAATGAATAATTTGGAGCACAACTACTTATCAAGATTATGTTCTCCATGTGTTACCTCATGTTCTATGGTTATTTCTTTTTCTAAGAGAATGTTGTTGCTCTTAGTTTCTGATGGTTTATGCAGGAGAGGTAATAAAATAATAGATTTTTTTTAAGTTAATAGCAGAACCTTGCAAAGGAAACTAAAATGCTTGTGCATCCTTATGTCCCTGCTAATCCGTTTGACCTCTGTGAATCATTCACCCTCTAAGAATTTGGATAAGCTCTCCTTTACATCCCTCTTTTTGAATGGTTCTGAATGTCAAGACAGGCAAAATTGAAGGCATGACTTTGCCATCTGTCCAGGGTTTTCTTTGTAGTTTGTTGATGGGTAATTTTGTTGCCCCCCCATTTTACCTGATTACAGTACTCTCTGTGAGCCAGTTAGGCCTTCTAAATCTGGGTCAGGTATATGGAGGCAATGGAGTCTCCCAGTAGCTCTTTTGGATAGCAGATACCACTAAGCAAAATCCAGGCCATAGTATTACAAAGAAACTGACTGCATGCTCCACCAATCCTTGCAGACAGATTAGATGGTTAAGAAAGCATATGGGATACTCGCTTTCATAGTTCAATGCTTACCATACAAGAGCAAGGAGATAATTTTTAGGACTGTTACAGGACTGTATATGGTTGTGGTTGCCACATTACAGGTAGGATGTGATAGGATCAAAGACAGAAGAAATTTATGAGGATGTTACATAAGAAGAAATAGTAATAGAAAGAGACCATATGACACCTCAAGTTGACTCTGCCATTCAATAGGATCTGACTGATCTAACCTCAGCCTCAATTTTCCTGCCTGATCTCCATGACCCTTGACTCCTATAATCCAAAAGAAATGTCGATCTTGGCTTTGAATATATTCATTGAGTTTACTGCAACAGCTCTCTGTGTAGGTATTTCCAAAAATTCATGACTCCCTGATGAAAGAAATTCCTCCTTATCCTTCTTTCCTCATTCTGAAATTATGTTCACTTGTTCTGCATATCCCATGAGAATCAACGTCCTCTCAAACATCCTCAGAATTTTATGTTTCAATACGATCACCTCTCATTCTTCTAAAATCTGATGAGTATAGGTTAATTGTTCATCATAGGCAATCCTTCCAACCCAGGAATCAATTCAGAGAACCTTCTCTGCATTCTCTCCAATAAGGTATGTCCCTCCTTAAAAAGGGCAACTTTTAAACAATGCAGCACTTATGATCTCATCAATGGCCTGAGCAGTTGTAGCAAGAATTCCCTTCACTTGTACTAACAACCCCTTTCAATAAAGACCAATGTTCCTTTTGCCTTCCTAATTAATTGCTGTACCCACATGCTCCCTAGCTGTATTTCATGTCTTTGACAACCTAGATCCTTATACGCTGTAGCATTCTGTAGCCGCTTAAGAAATATTGGGCTTTCTTTTCTTCCTATCAATGTGATAATCTCTCATTTTCCAACACCGTGCTCCACCTGCCTGCTTAATTTAACTACTTATATTCTTTTGGACACTTGTATTCTCCATAAAACTTACTCTCTCATCTCCCTTTGTACCAGCAACAACGTTGGCTACAGTACTTAGCCTCTTCATCTAAATAATAAGTTGTTGAGGCACATGCTTCAACCTCACTAGTTATAACTTGCCAACCTGAAGATGACAATTTATTCTATACGACTTCTGTTAGTTATACAGTTTTTTACCCTTACTTTTAAATTACCCACAATAATCTAATTTTCTGCAGGAATCTTTTAACTACTACCCCATCTATAGCCTTTTGAAAATCTGAATAGATTTTGCATTATCTACCCTGCTAATTAAGTCCTCAAAGAACGCAACATGATAATGCTTCTATAAAGCTATGATGATACTGCCTAATGATTTTATACTTTTCTAAGTGTTCTGTTGCTAAGACATTAAATGGTTTTGAATTGTTTAATAATGACAGATGTTAAGCTAGCTGAAGAATAGTCTCTTGTTTTCTAGCACACTACTTTCTTGAATTGGAGAATTTAGCAATTCCCTAGGAACTTTCCAGAGTTTAGGGAATTTCTAAACATCATAACACGTACCCCCTAAGTTCTGATGAAGTGTCATTGACCTGAAGCGTTAACTCTTCTTCTCTCCACACCTGCTGACTGTTTCACTGAGTATTTCCGGCAATTTTTGTTTTCTTTTATTTCAGATTTTCACCATCTGCAGTCTTTTGCTTTTCAATTCACATCTACTGTTTCTCAGCCATATTTTGACAACCCTAATGTAGGTGATCAGGTCCTGGGATTTGTCAGCCTTTCATTTCATTTGCTTACCTCATACTTTTTCTCTCATGAGAGTAATTGTTTTACTTTCCTCCCTCCCTTTTGTCCCCTGACTTTCCTCTGTTTTGGGATGCATTCATGTTTTGTACTATGAAGAGAAATAGAAAATATGTGCTTGAAGTTTTTACCAATTCCCTATTTTTCATTATTACTTAATCAACCTCATCCTCCAAGGAGCCAACTTTTACTTTAAGTCACTTCTCTCTAGTATGAGCTCTTACTGCTGGTTTCTGTACTTGTTTGCTTCTTCTCAAAATCTGTCTTTTTCCTCCTTTGTTAGCTTTTAAGTCTTTACTGTTTTGTAAAATTTTCCCAATTTTCTGGCCCACCACCAATCTTTACAACATTATATGCCTTTTCTTTCACTTTCTTTCTGTTCTTTTTTTATTTAAGTGAGGATGCAGCATCCTTCTCATAGAGTCTTTATTTCTCAATGTAATATATCTTTAAGTATTTCAAATACTTGCTAAAAGGATTAAAGGGGGAGGTGAGGGAAACCCTTTTCACTCAGAGGGTGGTAGAAATCTGGAACTCACTCTCTGAAAGGCAGAAACCATCATCATACTTAAATGGAACTTGGATGTGCACTTGAAGAGCTGAGACCTGCAGGACTGTGGACTTAATGCTGAAAAATAGGATTAAGTTGGTTAGTTCTTTTTCAACCAGTCACGATCTGCCAATTAACCTCCTTTTATGACTATGGCTTCCATGATTCTTTGTTGAGAATTATGCAGTATTTCTTTAAATATCTACCACTGCTTATCTACCACCTTAGCTTTAAAGCTATCTCACTCCGCTTTAGCCAACTCTGCCTTCATACCTTTGTTATTTTCTTTATTTAATTTTAAGACATCGAGTTGTAGGCCCAAGTTTTCTTCTCTTAAACTGAACACTAAATTCTAACATGTTATGCTGTACTTCCTTTACTGTAAAATAGTTAATTACTCCTGTTTTATTACACACGACCAGATTTAAAATTGGTTGTTCCCTCATCGGTTCCACAATGCACTGTCCCAATTGCACAACATGAAGCTGTAGTCAGGATTACATTTGCCAATCTTACTTGTTGAATCTTTATGATTAAAGTCACCATACTATTGCAGGACCTTTCTTGCAAGCCCATTATTTTTTTTGATTTATACGCTATCTTACAGTGTAACTACTGTGTGTGAACTTATACACTATTCCTACCAATGACTTTGTCCCTTTGCTATTTCTTATCTCCATCCAAATTTGTTCTACACCTTGATCTTTTGAGCAGAGATAATTTCTCACTACAGTACTAATTTAATCCTTCAACAGAGGTGCCCCACTCTCCTTTCCATTCTTAAAAATACCATACTGAGAATATTCAGTTCACATCCCAGGTAATATTGCAATTACGTCTCAGTAATGGCTATGTTCTAAAATATTTACCTCTATTTTAGGCCATCACTTCATTTATCTTGTGATGGATAAGGTTTCATAGCCTGAGTGAACGAGAGCAGGGACTGTCAGAAAGATGAGAAAATACTCTTAATATTGGGGGCCATTCAAGATGGGGAAGTTAAAGTGAGTGTCCGTGTTGGAGGGGTATATTACTGTTGTCTGCAGTGACAAGTACTTGTTGGACAAGCGCAATGGTTTAAACTCCGCCAGTGTTACCTTCTGAGTCTCCACACCTACCTTATTTGTCTATTATCTCCCTTGTCTATCATCACAAACAAGCTCTACAGTAATTAATTTAAGGAGCATGGTTGCCTCCAGTAACAAAGTATCCAGGTAAATTTCTCCATTCTTATTACGATGTCAAAAACTCAGACTCTAGCTTCTCAATTCTGAGCCAAAGTTCCTTGAGCTACAGACAGTAACAGCAGGTGTGGTTGCTGCAGATCACTGTAGCTCTCCACCTGCTCCCATTGGTTCTAATCAAAACACATCGCTGTCCTTTGTTAGTCTTAATTAATTTGTTGTTAATTGGCTATTAATATCTTTAATTATAATTTAGTCTATTTAATGCTCTGGTCCAAATTTATTTATGCTCTGATTGTGATTAGTACAGAATGATGAAGTGGTAGTAGCCACTATAGCTAGGGAGAAGAGGATGATGTTTCTGTCGTATTTTTCCAACATGTCTTATAACTTTTCTTTTAAATTTTTGGCACTAGAGACGACACCAACACAGACTATAATAATATCAACTCCAACAGTAACACCATATCCATTATTAACCTTAACTGGAACACCAGCTACAACACCAATGTTGTCTCTGTTAACATCCTCGACATCAATCACAACGACAACATTCTCAACTTCAAAAACTACAGTAACAACCACCACACCAACACCAACATCAACTCTAACATCACCTTCAACTACAACATCAACTTCAATGCCAACAATAACCACAATTCCAACCTCAACTCAAACAACAACCTCAACTCGAACAACATCCCCGATTCCAACAACAACCCCAATTCCAACAACAACTTTAACTTCAACAATACCGATTCCAACAACACCAATTACACCAACAACCTCAACTACAGCAACAGTCTCCACTCCAACAACCCCAATTCCAACAACAACTTTAACTTCAACAACACCAATTCTAACAACAACTTCCGCTCCAACAACAACCCCAATTCCAACAACAACTTTAACTTCAACAACACCAATTCCAACAACAACCTCAACTGCACCAACAACCTCCGCTCCAACAACAACCCCAATTCCAACAACCTTAATTCCCACAACCCTTATGCCAGCAACAACTTCAACTCCACCACCAACCTCAACTCCAACAACAACCTCAATTCCAACAACAACTTTAACTCTAACAACCCCAATTCCAACAACAACCTCAACTCTAAGAACAACCCCAATTCTAACAAGCTTAATTCCCACAACCCTAATGCCAACAACAACTTCAACTCCACCACCAACCTCAACTCCAACAAACCCAATTCCAACAACAACCTCAACTACAACAACAACCCTAATTCCAACAACAACTTTAACTCTAACAACACCAATTCCAACAACAACCTCAACTACAACAACAATCTCCACTCCAACAACAACCCCAATTCCAACAACAACTTCAACTCCAACAACAGCAATCCCAACAACAACTTCAACTGCACCAACAACCTCCTCTCCAACAACAACCCCAATTCCAACAACAACTTTAACTTCCACAACACCAATTCCAACAACATCAACTGCACCAATAACCTCTGCTCCAACAACAACCCAAATTCCAACAACAACTTCAACTCCAAGAACAACCCCAATTCCAACAACCTTAATTCCTACAACCCTTATGCCAACAACTTTAACTCCACCACCAATCTCTATTCCAACAACAACCTCAATTCCAACAACAACTTTAACTCCAACAACCCCAATTCCAACAACATCTTTAACTTCAACAACACCAATGCCAACAACAACATCAACAACAATCTCCACTCCAACAACAACCCCAGTTCCATCAACAACCTCAACAGCACCAATAACCTCCACTCCAACAACAACCCCAATTCCAACAACTTCAACTCCAAGAACAACCCCAATTCCAACAACCTTAAATCCCACAACCCTTATGCCAACAACAACTTCAAGTCCACCACCATCCTCAACTCCAACAATAACCTCAACTCCAACAATAACCTCAACTCCAACAACAACCTCTACTCTACCAACCTCAACACCAAAAACAACCATCACTCCAACAACAACCCCAATTCCAACAACCTCAACTCCAACAACAACCATCACTCCAACAATAACCCCAACTCCAACAACAACCTCTACTCTAACAACCTCAACACCAAAAACAACCATCACGCCAACAACAACCCCAATTCCAACAACCTCAACTCCAACAACAACCATCACTCCAACAACAACCCCAATTCCAACAACCTCAACTCCAACAACAACCTTAACTGCAACAACCCCAATTCCAACAACAACCTCTACTCCAACAACCTTAATTCCAACAACCCTAATGCCATCAACTTCAAGTCCACCACCATCCTCAACTCCAACGACAACCCCAATTCCGACGACAACTTCAACTCCAACAACAACTTTAACTACAACAACAGCACCAATTCCAACAACATCAACTACACCAGCAACAACCACTCCAACAACAACTTCTATTTCAACAGCAAGCTCAACTGCAGACTCAACAACCAAAGGAACAGTCTCTCCATGTAACAGCAATCCATGTAAAAATGGTAGCACCTGCAGTATGATGGGAGATAAAAAATACATTTGCATTTGCCGCAGTGAAAACAGAGGAAAATTCTGCAACGAAAGTGAGTATATAAATTAGTCTTCTCTAAATATGTCAAATTTAATAATTCTGTGCTATTAAATTGATTTCCACTTTTTTTTCCTGAAATTAAGTTCAATTTACAACTGTTTTGCAAGCAATTATACCTTTTACAAGAAATTTAATAATGTTACAGAAATGACCTTCAAATATTGTTAATGTTTGAGGAAATACTGTCCTTTTTGTAAATTTCTTTCTCAGTTCTTGTGAGCACTTGATTTATTTATTGTTATTCTGTTTATTTGCCATCATGTAGTCCTTTTCTTGAGCTCCTCCATGCAATTTTCTCAAGACATTCCTCTGAGTCTTGTTTAGTCTTTATGTAGTTCTGCATCTCTGTATTCCTCTTTTTCCTTGAAAGGATGACTGCAGCCCTCACAGTCTAATATTTTTCCTCCATTAACTTGCACATTGCCCGGTTTTGCAGCTATGTCTGAATAGGGCAGCACTGTTCCTGTGGGTGAAAAACAAACAAAAAATGGTGGGTGTTGGAAATCTGCAACAAAAACAGAAATGTTGGATAAACTCAGTAAGTCAGACAGCATCTGTGGAAAGGGAAACAGCCAGTGCTTCAAGTCTGTGATCCTTTGTTAGAACCGGGAAAAAGCGAGGTGCATGTTGGTTTTCAGTTGGAGGGAAGGTGGGGAGGGCTGTGTAGAACAAAGCATGTGTCTGTGATAGGGTGAGTCGAGATAACAGGCAATATGCCAGGCTCCTTTATCACACTCCCTGTAGAGTTGCATTGTGTGCCTTTAGTTCTGGAATGTGATCCAGTGGGGTTGCACAGTGACCATGCTGTACTGCACTGTCCTTGTAGGACTATATCGAGTTTCTGTGGTACTGCTGGTTTCTGAAAGGTTACAATTTAACCATGTAATAATGGACTGCTGCCTGTAGAAACCAGCATTGAAACCAAAGTATCTTTGCACCTCCCACTGATTGTCCACAATCCTTGACAGGTTATTTCAATAATTATTCCTGTGCAATGATCCTAAATTTCAGACATTTTTAAGCAATAAGATGCAAATTTTTTTGTGCTTGCTAGATATCGAGATATAGTAGCTCAAAATGATAATGGTTTAATAGTGTGTAGACTCAATGCAACTTGGAGTTTAGAAATGACTAAAAACTCTGTTTCACATGCCACCCTCACTAAAACACAGATGCAGAGTTAAGTTTTAGGCTAGGATGATGTCATGAATCTTTGCATGGATTACCATCCTCCTGGGATTTGTCTACCTGAATTACAGCACCATGCTAAAGAAAGATCAAGGCCAGGTTAGAGAATTCCAATCCCTGGAATGAGTGTGGAAAGGAACAGCAAAATTAATAGTGGTGATGTCTGTCGATTGATAAGCTGGCCAGGATTCTTCTCCCTGTTCCTCCTCTGGTGGGCACCCAAGCTGTGGACACAGGTCCCAGCATTGCCAATCAGATTATGCAGACTCTTTGGCTACACCAGCTATGCACATACAACTCCAAATCTTTCTGTTTATGTACCTGTCTTAGCCTTCTAGTTTATTTTTTTCTTTTCTCATTCTTCCCATCATACAGTAACATCATACAGTGTTTTTTATCTGTCATCCATTTATTGATAGTGGTTTATTACTGTCACTTGTACCGAGGTACAGTGAAAAACATGTCTTGCATACCGATCGTACAGGTCACTGAAGAGAGAATGACTCGGGTGGGTGGGGTCTGTTCCACCATTCCACCAGTCTGTTACTTGGAAATTATGCCCTGTACAACCAAGTCCAAAACATTAAAATGTATTAAGAAAACCAGTAATCCTAATATTAGCAACTGGGAAACTCCACCATTCTGAAAATAGAATCTTCGCTCTTTCTTAGGAAAGGTCATTGGCCTGAAAAGTTAACTTTGCTTCTCTCTCCACAGATGCTGCCTGGCCTTCAGGTTACATGCAGTATTTTCAATTATTTTTTCAGATTTTCAGCATCTACAGTCTTTTTTTTAGTTTTCTATTGCAATTATTCTTTCTTCTGTCCAAGCTTCACAGTCTCTTCTATCTTACAACCTTCAGTCTTGATGACAAGCTTATTGCATGGCGTATTATCAAATGACTTCTGGAAATCCATATTTACCACAACAACCACTTTTCTCTCATTGACCCTCTCTGTTACTCCACTAGAAAAATATTATAATTAGTTAAATGCAATTTGCCTTTAAAAAAAATCTACTTTGACTTTTTCTAATCTACCCCTATTTCCTCAAGTGATTGCATCACCAGGTGTACCTAGAAATGAGGGGCAGAACTAGCAAAATTGTAGCACAGGACTGATGATTGCTAAATAGTGAGAGCAGCATGCAATAGACAGAGCTGAATGATGCCGTAACCAACCAATTAGATCCAAGTGCTGCAGCCCTGCCACACCTGGCCACAAATGGTGACTCCTACCATATCTAGTCATGAATGGTGGTAGACGGTTATTTAACTAATGAAAAGAGGAAGAGGTTCCAAGACCATCCCTATTTTCAACGATGGCTGGGTCAAGGATGTGAGTACCAAAGACAAGGCTAAATGGTTTGCAGCCAGGTTCAGACAGAAATGCTTAGTGGATATTGTATTTTGGCTTTGATATCAGAAAACCATCTTTAGCCCGTTTAATTCATTCCATGTGATATTAAATAAGAGCTGGGAGCATAGGATACAGCAAAGGCCTGCTCCTGAACGAAATGCATTCCTAGCTAAGCTCTTGTAGTGCAGTTACAATAGTGCTGTTGACCCAACCACATGGCAGATTGCACAGGTATGCCCTGTCCACACAAATCAAGACATATCTAACTGAGCTAATTATTATTAAGTTGTCCATTGCTAAATGGTCCATTCCCTCAGACATCAGCAGAGTGATGGAAAGTGTCACTGAAAGTGGTTATTCTTATTCACCAGTGACCTGTCACTGATTATCAGTCTGAGTTTTTCAAGGACCACATGGCTCCAAACCTCATCACAGCCTTGGGCCAAGAGTAGACCAAAGAGTTGAATTCAAGAGACAAGGTGAGAGGGACTGTCCTTGGCAGCATTTGACTGTGGCATCAAGGAGCCCTGATAATATTAAAGTGAATGGACATCCAGCAGAACTTCTTCCAGTGGTTGGAGTTATACCAAGGCAGATGTTTGTGGTCATTACAGGTTAATCATTCTCATCTCAAGACATTGCTGCAGGAATTCCTTAGTTCCACCATATGATTAGAAGTGTGGATGCTTGCTGATGATTGTGTTCAGTTGCTTTTGAGCTCCCAAGAAAATGAAACAGACCATGCCTGTGTGCAGCAAGATCTAGATAGCATTCAGGCATGGACTGATGAGTGGCAAGTACCATTCATGCTACAAAATTGTCAAGAAATGACCATTCCCAAAAAGAACGAACTCTAACCACTCAACACATTACTATCACTGAGCCCTCAGCATCTATGTCTTTTATGGGTTGGGGTTAGTCGACATTAAACAGAAACAACACTTGGCACACCGTATGAGTACCATGGCTACCAGAGCACTTTAGAAGTCACTCACCCCCAAAGCCTTTGAACATCAAGTCGGGAGCATGATGGGATATTGTCCGCTAGGGTGGATGAGTGCAGATGTAACAAGAAGTTCGACATCATCTCAGATGAAGCAACCTATTTGATTGGCACCCCATCCATCACAGTAAACCTTAATTCCTCCATCAGCGCATTGTGGCTGCGGTGTAAGCTATTCATAAAATGCACTCAGTTCCTTACCAAGGCTACTCCAACAGCACTTCCCAAAAACACAGCCTTTAAAAGGGCACACCACCTCATGCAAGTTCCCCTCTGGGATGTATCTTGTCCTATCTTGGGCGGCACAGTAGTGTAGCAGTTAGTGTAACACTATTACAGTGCCAATGATCAGGGTTCAGTTCCCACTGCTGTCTGTAAGGAGTTTGTACGTTCTCCCTGTGACTGCATGGGTTTCCTCTGGGTGCTCCGGTTTCCTCCCACATTCCAGAGACTTACAGGTTAGTAGGCTAACATGGGTTTAATTGGGCGGTGTGAGCTTGTTGGGCTGGAAGGGCCTGTTACTGTGCTGTATAAATAAAGTTTTAAAAAAAGTTTTAAATATATCATCATTAGTTGTCATTCATCAACTTCTAAGTTGTGATAAAGTCCACAGCAGCATTGCAAACAAGCATTATGCATGGGTTGTAAGAGGAAAAATAGAAGTGTGTTTCCAAAGTATTTCCACTTTTCACCTCCTGTACTTAACCACTGAGCCAGTCAGTATCTCACATGCTCCTTGGTATCCCTATAACTGAGCCTGCCACTGCAAGGGTGTTGTCAGGAATGCCTTAATCATCAGAGCAAGAAGAGCCTATCTTTATCTTATAGGGTAGTAGGGAAAAGGAAATGTTGAGATTTGTATTTGCATGAGATTATGCTTACGGTGTTTAACACAACATTAGTATGTTAAGTTCCTATCATTTTGACTTGTAAAAATTATTAATTTCAACCACTTTCTGGCCTTACATATACTGGTAAATTTCTGGCAATTGGCTTTTTTGTTTGTGTGGATTGGTAGGGCACACATTTTCTGAGTAATGGAAAGCTGTGCAAGGCATGCATGGTTCTTTGCAGTGCTAGTTTGTGCTGGGACAAGAGGTAGAGAAAACTGTGTTTGTCAATCAGACATCAGAAGGGTGCACTGATGGACCTTATGAACCTCAGTATTGAGGGGATCCTATAGATCCTGGTTGTACCTTCTTGCACTGTCCATATCAACCACCTTCTCCCCAGCACTCAAAAAGGCACTGTGACTTGTGCCACTTGCAGTACCAGCTACAGTGCTGTAGTAGGTTGTGCAGTGCACCATACAATAGCAGCCAGACTGGTGCATATTGAAGGATGACTCCTGATCTGCTGAGACACCTGAAGTGCATCTTTGTCATATCAATGGCTATCTCAATGTCACATTGTCAGAAGGCTTTTGATGTATTGTTCCTGGGCTTCAATGGGTTGTTTGTTGGAGGTGTCATCAGGCATGACTTTTCGGGGTGTTCCTTTTCTTTCCCCAACAACCACTGCTTCAAACTGTAAAGAGATAGAACATAGAACAATTACAGCACAATTCAGGCTCTTCGGCCCACAAAGCTGTGCCGAACATGTCCCTACCCTAGAAATTACTAAGCTTACACATAGCCCTCTATTTTACTCAGCTCCATGTACCTATCTAACAGTCTCTTGAAAGACCCTATCGTATCAGCCTCCACCACCGTTTCCGGCAGCCCATTCCACGCACTCACCACTCTCCGAGTAAAAAACTTACCCCTGACATCTCCTCTATACCTACTCCCCAGCACCTTAAACCTATGTCCTCTTCTGGCCACCAATTCAGCCCTGGGGAAAAGCCTCTGACTATCTACCCAATCAATACCTCTCATCATCTTATACACCTCTATCAGGTCCCCCCTCATCCTCCGTCTCTCCAAGGAGAAAAGGCTGAGTTCCCTCAACCTGCTTTCATAAGGCATGCTCCGCATTCCAGGCAGCATCCTTGTAAATCTCCTCTGCACCCTCACTATGGCTTCCACATCTTTCCTTTAGTGAGGCGACCAGAACTGAGCACAATACTCCAAGTGGGGTCTGACCAGGGACCTATATAGCTGCAAGGCTATATAGCCCTATATAGCTTCAGGGAAGGTGGTCAGATGCAGGATAAATGCATTATGGCAACTGCCAGAGAATCTTATGCTCAGTTGAATGAAGGTCTCTTTGTAATTTTGCACCAGATGTACACTGATGGTGTTGATGAATAGTCCTGTGATCTGGGGTGTCTGGATTACCAGCTTCATGTAGTCATTGACACCCTGCACCTGTGGGAAGGCAGGTGAAGCTCAGTATTGAGTACACACTTAATATTATCAGGCTTCATGACAAGCAAAGTTAATTGCTGGCCTGGCAAACAAGTTGTCAGTCACCTGTCTTACATATTTATGTGCCTCTGATTGCAAAAGCTGTAGGTGCCTCTGACAGAGCTCTAGAATGATTGTGAGAGAAAGAAAGTTAAGGACAATTGTGACAACAACAGCCACTTATAGAGCATTAGCACTGCGTTTGACAGGTAGTAGCCATTCTTTTTCCAGGCTATAAATGTGCCTCACAAAAGCACCCAAGTATCCTGACACACTGGTTTGGAAGCTTATCCTGCCCATACACTGTGGTCTCCTGTGAGCTGCCCTTCTCTGCACTCCCCTCTCTCCTGTGAAGCTAACAGTTAGTAAGGACCTGTTGCTCTTGAGACTCCTGCTGCTCTTTCTCCTGAGTCTGTTCTGTGTTCCAAGGCCTGGCAGGATAAGATAAGATTTCTTTATTAGTCACATGTACATCGAAACACACAGTGAAATGCATCTTTTGCGTCAAGTGTTCTGGGGCAGCCCGCAAGTGTCGCCATGCTTCCAGTGCCAACATAGCATGCCCACAACTTCCTAACCTGTATGTCTTTGGAATGTGAAAGGAAACCGGAGTACCCAGAGGAAACCTACGTAGTCATGGGGAGAATGTACAAACTCCTTACAGACAGTGGCCGGAATTGAACCCGGGTTGCTGGTGCCGTAATAGCGTTATGCTAACCACTACACTACTGTGCTTGCCCAGTCATGCTGATGTGGCCATTGAAACATGCAAAGTGAAGTTCACATATTGCCACCTCGGTAGTAGAGGAAATGAGCTACAACATCTATAAACTTCGCTCCAGCATTTTCCAAACAATCCCTTAACACCAACTCTGTGGACAAAGCTTTTAAAAGTGCTGCAGCTGTCTGGCTGTCAATTATTCAGCCAGCCCCCTCCCCTGCCCCATCTTTAATCACCTTGCTTTCATTAGAAATTTTCAGGAAGTTCAGGAAATCAGTGGGCACCCAGTAAAACTTCCAAATTAACGTTGATATCACTGTAACTGAGCTACCAGCATATTGGATTTGTGACCTAATTTTTTCCCTAAGGGGCTCCGTGAACATGTCTGTCATACTGAGATTGGTTCTGAAAGACAATGAACTGCAGGAAGCTTCTAAATCACTGCCATCTTCAACGCATCTAACCCTTAGCAACACCTCTCAACCTCAAATAGCCACACTTTAGAATTCAGCCTAGTGCATGTCGCCCAAAAGTGTAGTGTATGTCATGGAAAATAATGCAGTACATGAACATCTTTTGTCCTAACACATGCTGCCAGATTCCACAGGACAAAGGTGCATGGCATTGGGATATGATCCGTACTTTATGGGGTCCACTAGGAATGCAGTAAGGGTACTTAACTAGTTTCAACACTCCTGGGCCTGATGTGTCATGTAGCATTCAAATTTAGAGAGACTCTAATGCCATAGAATTGACCCCAGCATGAAAGAAAACTTCCAAGAGAAAGAAACAAAGAAGAAAGGGAGAGATTTCAGATCTTACATCATTAAGGGCAGAGGTTGGAAATTGTAGAGGATTTTCCTGAGGAAGTTTTTATTTTCTCTACAGCGGCTGTTTGCAACAGTTCTAAGTACCCTTTGGAAAATAGCAGATTCAATTTTGATGCTATTAATTTGGACTCCGTAGGCTATTCAAAAGAGTTTTGTGACAACAGTTATAAATCTGGTAAGTAAATTGAAAATTTCCTTCCTATTGGTGTGTTAGGTTTTTTTTATTTGATTACAATAAAGCTAACTGAAAACAATCCTTGTGAACAATCAGGGTTTGTCATCCTTGCCCACATTTGTAGAAGAACTTAACATTTTAAGAAGAATCAGAAGCAATAATAGACCACTTGGTCCCTTTTGCCTGCTCTGCCATTCAATAAAGTCATACAGCTGATCTTTCACCCCAGTGCCACTTTCCTGTAGTATCCCCATATAACAAAAAAACTATTAATCTCTCTTTTGAATATGCTCACAGCAGTTGATCTTCTACAGCCCTCTTGGATAGAGAACTCCAAAGATTATAAAACCTCTGCATGAAGAAATTTCTTCTCATCTCTGTCCTGAATACCTGACCCCTTATTTTGAGTCTGTGACTCCTGGCAGAATTTGAGCTTGTTACTTGATTCTCACTCTTCCCTGAATGGAAGCTGGTCCTCAGAGGATCAGCATACTGTGCCCTTATTGTTGCTACAAATTTTTGATGTGTGATACTTCTGTGAGACAAGTTTTAATCAATTGAAACTGCAGGAAAGATCATTGAGGGCCTGTCCCAGCAAGACCAGTGGATGAGGGGAGGAGGAGAATTGCAAAAGTGTAAGCCCATGTATTTTGGTGGGTGGGAAAGGGATTGTGGATCAGAATTGGGAATTGAAGCAAGTGGATGGGTGCAGCACATCAGTATGAAGTGGCAGGGGGAGAAAGAACGGAAGCAGGTACTGGTATAGAGGTGGGGAGGAAGGGAAGTGTGCCAATTGGAACTGGCAAACAGGGAATACCAGGGAGAACTGGGGATAGAAGGTGAAGGGATGGTGAAAAATGCAAGCTTGAAATAGTAGGGAGGTAAGTAAATTATGGCAGGGAGAATTAATGGAATAGATATAGGAAGATTGCCAACATAAACTGGGCAAAGAGTGCCTTCATGATACACCACAGGCACAGCACTTTATGATCAGATTTACCAAGAGAGCACTAATACATACAATTACTCTGCAAAGTTTTTGCAAGAACTGAGAGGAGGTGCCCAAAATTGTTACCACAATCATTGCAGATATTTACAGTCTTTCAAAAGAGACAGAAGGCAAAAACAGTAGTTTCCCATCTTCATTAATGGTTCTGGACATACTGTCAAATGGTTATATCATAATTAATATATGATTAAAACAGCCAATTTACTAATCTTCACTTATTGTTTATAAGCTAGAGCAACTCGACGTTGTATTTTAGAAAACGAAACATTAAATCTTACGACACCAATTCTGACTGATTGTTCTAAAAATCTGAAAAATGTCTTGGTAAGTGAAAATATCAATCTATAGACAATTAATGAACTTGAATTGTGAAAGTTTATGTCACTATATATAACATAAATAACATACCATCTCCTGTGAATGGTGGGATAAAACTTGTCTAATGGTCTGTTTCTATGCTGTAAATTCTTTGTAACGTTTTTGAACAATGTAAGTGATGATGAACATGTCTGAAGGGCATTTGAGGAGGATCTGATGGAGAGAATGCCCTGCTGTGATCAGGTCTCTTCCTTCCTAACTTTGGAATCTGAGGCATTGACATGATGTAGGGAGGTGTATATTATATCTTGGTCTTAATAGTGTTCAATCTCAATGGGGAGAGGAAATTCACTTTGGAATGTTGCTTCAGCATATGAAAGCTGGAAGTTTTTAAAAGCCTGGTCTAAGGTTCACAGATTTTAAATTTGCTATTTTCTGAATGACAATCAATCGGAAGCAACCTTTGTTAATTTCAAATGGCGTTGCCTTGACTTAAAACAGGTTGTGGAAAGTAGCAGCAGTCATATTTTGTGATTGGGCAATTGAGGTGAACTGATGAATTGTGACGGTGCAGCATCTTGGCAGTCATGCAAGTTTCTCCAATCTCCATACAGAATCGATGGGCCATGTAAAGTGCCCATCCCTATTTCCAGTCAAATTTGGAAACAAAGGAAAAAATGCAGTTTAGCATATCTCGTTTGTAACTCAGAATTCAGCCCTTGTGACCAGAAACTGAATACATTCCTTCCCCTTAAGGTGCAAAAATTCCTCTTCCTACAAGTGCTAGAAATGCAAGTCCTGGCGCATTACTTGACCACTGAAAAAATCACTGAAAATTCTGGAAAAAATATTCTGGCTTTTCCTTTCAACGACAAGTGAAATTCTATGTCATACGGTGGTAGTGATCAATTCTTCTGACATTACCTGTTTTCCCTTCTGACTTCAGAATCAGATTTATTATCACTGACATAATTTGTTGTTTTGCGGCTGCAGTACAGTGCAAAGACATAGAAGTCTATAAATTACAAAAAGAAATAAATAGTGCAAAAAAAGGAATAAGAAGGTAGTGTTCATGGGTTCATGGATCATTCTGAAATCTGATGGCGGAGGGGAAGAAACTGTTCCATTTGTTCTTTTTCATTTGTTTTATTCCAGAATTTTATCTTTATTTCCATTTTCTGTTACTTTTCACACAGAACAGTGTGAAGGAGACAAAAAATTTTTCTCACGCAGCACAACAAACTTGCCTGATGACATCAAAGCCAAAGCAGTTATCAGAAAGTGATGTTACAACAGTCACGGAGATTCTAAGTAAAGTAATGAATAGTTCCAAGACCTTAGATGCCAATGTAAGTAATATATAGTTGGTATAGAAAAGAAGAAAATTTAATTTTAAGCATCAGTGGATTTCCATGATAAATCAGTGGATATGGTGTTTCATGATGCTGGACTTTAGGAAGGCAATAAGATGATGATGCTTTTAATATTGGTGTGGCTTTGGTATACTGGGGTGGAGGTGATAGAGAAGACAAGGGTACTTCAGTTGAACTAAGGGACATCCTCTAAGAACTCTGGAAGCAAGGGAGATTGATAATTGATGTTAATCTTCCTCCATCTACTGTTCTTGCTGCTCTTTCCCATCTAATTCCTTTCTATTTCCGTCAGCCCAGATCATAGGAAGGGCCAGTAATTGAAGAAAAAACTGCAGGGTCTGGAAATCTGAAACACAAACTGAAAATGATGGAAGTGTTCAGCAGGCCAGGCCGTATCTGTGGAGTGAGAAACAGAGTCAATGTTTTGGTTAAGTGACCTTTCATTTGAACTGGAAAAATGAGAAAACATTGATCTTTTAAGCTGCAGAGAGGAGGAGGAGTGAAGAGGACAGGGATTATTTGTGATAGGTGTGGATCAGGATTGTCCAGATAACAATTACTTTGTTAGAGAGAAAGAGAAAGCAAAGAACACATTGGAACTGTAGGATGCAGGTACAGTGGTTGCTGGAAATCAGAAGCAAAAGAGAGTGCTGGAACTGCCCAGCACACCAGGCAACCTCTTTGGAGTCAGAAAAACTGACATGATGTTACAGGGAGATGACCTGATATCAGAGTTGTTTCTCTCTGCACCTATGCTGCCTGATCTGCTGAGTGTTTCCAGCATTTTCTGCTTCCTGCCTGTAAACCCAGCATAATGCTGTTGAATTTCTGTACTATAAGTCCTTTGTCGGGTTCTTGGATTAGATCTTGGTGTAAAGATTTTAATGGACGTACTGAAAACAATGTTCCAATTAATACTTTTACTATGAGATTAATAGTTTTAAAATGTTTTACATTCTTTTAACCATATTTTGGATATTAGAAATTTGAATTACTTTGGAAAACTGTGAAAAAAATTCTCATAAAATGAGCTAATAGTTCATCAATGAACTGACAACAGTTTACAATGATAAATGTTTATAGAAGCAATTTCAGTGCTGTTTAAATATTACTAAATATAAAGCTACTATGATAAAAATGTAATAAGTGTATGCATACACCCAGTTCTAAATGGTGTGCTAAGTTGACTGATAGGTGGTACACCAAGTCTAATAGATAATAAGATAATTTCTCTTTTCTATTTTAGATAGTAAGTTTCATTTGCCAGTGTAATATAATCATTAAAATTAACCATTCATAACTATGCTTGTGTTAGATATCAGGTAGTTAGGAAGCTCTCTGTATGAATAGAAACAGCCTGAATATGAGTTTTCGTTTAGTGCCATTTTAGGCAGAAACAGAAGTCAAATGATAATTGAAGATTTCTTTCATTGATTGGAGATCATAGCAGCAGTATAAAATGTTTAGGTATAATACCAGTTTTAATCGTTATCTTATTGTTTGTCCAAACAACTAGGATTACTGAAATAATTGACATACAGGACATCAACATTGTTATCGATGTTCACATTATTGTTCATAGATCTATTCACCTCTTTACTCTATTAACTCTGTGTTATTTGATTTCTTTAAGTTTCTCTCACTATTTAATGTGCATACTTGCAGATTTAATATGAACTTGAGCTGTGACTGAAGTTGTGTTTCCCTATAGACTTCCACATACGCAATAAGAGCATTCTGTCAGACGCTGGAAGCATCACCTTCCATCCTTAATAAAGTACAGACAGATCTGGCAAGGTATTGAAGTTGAAATAAAAAGTAAAATTATAATTATGGCGGTATCTGCTCTGTTCTTATTATCCCTTCACCTGAACTTTCCTTCTGCACATTAATTAGTTTAAAGCCTTATCCACAGCTCTGGTTATGTGATTTGTTAGGACACTGGTCCCCGCTTGATTCAAATGAAGATTGTTTTAATGAAACAGCTCCCTCTTTCATCAATACAGGTGTCAGTGCTCCATGAAATCAAGTAGTTTTCTCCCACATTAATCTTTTAACTACACATTCAATTGTCTTATTGACCCTATGTTAATTTGCAAGTAGTTCAGTTAATAACCTAGAGATTATTACCTTTGTGATTTTGCTTTTTAGTTTGAGGTCTGCCGGTTATACTCTGGCAGAATCTTTTTCTTGGTTCTAGCTATGGTATTGGTTCCCATGTAGACCATAACATCTGGATCATCCCCGTTCCACACTAAGTTCCTCACTAGACTCTATGAGATGTCCTTAACATTGGCATTAGGCAGGCAACACAACCCTTGGGACTCAGGACCAGGGATGCAGAGAACAATACCTATACCTTGAATTATATAGTACCCAATCACAATGTCCCATTTTGAATGGCTCCATGTACTATGGTGCTGTGGTCAATTTGCTCACCTTTTGCAATGCCTGCTCTTGTCCTGACAGGCTGCAAGAATTTTATACCTGCTGGATGTGCAAGAGCTGGGGCTGCTCTAATACTACCTTCTGAATTCCCATATCAGCCTCACTTATTGTCACACTTTCCTGTCCCTATTGACTGATTAGTTCTGCAGCACTTTAAGGAGGGTGACTACCTCCTGGAACAAAGTGTGCAGGTAACTTTGCCCCTCTGTGTCTGAACCCTGGACTCCAGCTCATCAATTCCGAGTTCAAGTTCCTCGAGCTATAGACAATTACTGCACCATGGATCTCAGTGGTGTCCATTAGTTATGACATACTACGATAGTAGCACATTACTTGCTCTGCTATGAATCTTAATTTAAATAATTTAGTTTATTTATTACTTTAACTGTAAACCTGAACCTTTACCCTTGCCTCACCTAAGTTCCTTACTCATTAAAGTCCAAACTGCATAAACACTGCATGCTGTGCTGTGTCGACAGTAATGAACAACACTCGTAAAGCTGTGGAATGGAACAACTCCACTCTGCCTTATTTCTGTTAGCAGAGGAAATTAAAATGCCTTTAATAGTTTTAATAAACCTCAAATGAAATTGCAATTTCTATGGGTTGGATAGTTAACACTTCACTAGCCATTGTTAAAAAATGGTCTGAATAACTACCTGACTGTTTAGAAGTAGGCCAACCATCCACTGAAAGTTACATAATGCAGATCATTTGCGGAGACAAGAAGTCAGGGATTAAATAATTTAGGCTAGAAAGTTAAATATTTTTCCCGAGTTATTAGATTTTGATGTTAGGGTCTCACTGTTCCAATTGCCTCCCAAGTGGGTCCGCAGGGTTTCCTGTAAGCCACCTCTCCCACCACTACGGATTCAGTACACATGCACAAAAGCACATTTTTGGTTTAGAACTCAATAGCATTATCTACTTAGGCACATTTTCTTGCTAGAGTTTAGAGTTGTGATTAGAAACTTATGAATACACTGGGGTGAGTGCAAAAATATAAACAAATAGAAGCTTTCATTTGTATGCCATCTTTTATATTCACAGAATATTCTAAAGAACTTGACACCCAATGAATTGTTTGAAACTGTAGTCACTGTTGGTTTTCATGAACACACCCCAATGTATTCATAAGTATCCATGTGTGCACTGTGCATGGCAATAATTGTGTGAGTGTATGTGTCTGTGGGAGAGCATGGTATATTAAGTATAAACACATTTTCCCTCATCTTGGAGTAGTGTCTGCAGCTGCACCACTGCCTGACAGTCAGAGTGAATGCATATGGATTGTCAGGCTCATGTTTCTTAAAATTCATTGTCCAAAGTGAGATGATGTTTAGTGAAAGTTATTTTCCTAAAGTGAATGATAACTTTAATTAATATATCACTTTTTTGTTTCAGCCTGTCTGGAATACTTGAAAAAGTGACAGTTAACAACAAACTGAGTGAAGTGTGTTCACAGTTGGCAGTGAAATCAGAGAACAATTCAAGTAGCTTGGGACTTGTTTCTTATAAAAGTAAGATTTTACATGGATATATTGCAAAACAATGAAGTGCACAGATTAATGTAAAAGCTGCATCGCTGAAGCTTGAGAGAATATCTTTGATCTCTGAGAAAAAATTCTGAAATTATTTGTTATTAAATACAATTACTTAGGATTTGCTAATAAACTGCAGTAAATTAGCCTCAGATCCAATGTAGAAAGAAAACACTGGTGTTAGTGTTCCATGAGAGATCCAACTGTTCTTCTGTTGTTGTACTTTACAAATCCAATGAACAGGAATAACAATAGAAGCATGAGCACAAACTTGATTGAAATTCTCAAATATAATTGCAAAACAAAATATTATTCCCAATTTAATCCAATTTTAATGTCTACAAAATATCCAGAATATTATTGTAGATTCCAGAGAAGGGTAATTTATACCGCTGAGGAAGGTATATCTTGCATGTGAGTATGTATTAATATGACCCCCTCACATGTGACTGCTGAATCATGCTTCTCTAATTGTAGAAAGGCGACCTTTGAATCATCTTGTCTTCTGTGCATTTGTTCCTAGTGGTACAAAATAGCCCTTCTGGGAAGCTTGTTGATCCCCTCCATCTTATTTTAATTCATACTTGGGGGCTTTTCAGTGGATTTCACTGAGAGTCGCACTCAGCTTCTATGAGTTCTGCTATGACCTAGAGATAAATCCTCAAGCTGTCAAATAAATTCCTCTACTTGTAATCTTTTGATATTGGTGGTCTGAGTAGAAATCTCTTCATTTTCATCCCCTCATAAAATTGGTAGAATAGAAAATATGGTGAATCCTGGTGGAACTTGATTCTTTTCCCCATTAAATCTGGAGATCCATTTTGGCATCATAAATCTGTGCTCTTTCACCTGAAAATTTAGATGGATACTGAAATAGTTAGAAACTTAAGGCTTACATGGGATAGTCTTTTAGAGAAGTGCTGATCAATTAGTTCTCATGTTTATACAACACCCAGTGTGCTTTCAATGGAAAATTACAGCATAATAAATTCATGGTTGTCACCTACTTTTTCTCCAAGTGCCTCATTAGCCATTCCCCAGAAAGCTGTGGTGCTCTAGCTGCTCTGTGCTTACTTACATAATGCTGTTGACAAGAGATTGATAATTAAACACATTCAAGTTTAAGAACCTTTTCAGAGAATGCCTACAAATTGTATATAACAAACTTGAATTATGATTGATTGATCATAACAACACAAGAACTCAAGAAAACAGGAGCTGGAGTAGGTCAGCTGGCTCTCCAACCCTGGGGCACCATTCATTATGACTATGGATAAGTCACCCCAACTTTCAACAACTCTTCTTTGCCAATTCCCTAAAACCTTCAATTCCCACTCTTTCAAAAATGTGTCCACTTTCTCTTTAAATACCTCCAGTGATTTAGCCTCTGGAGATAGAAAATTCCAGAGATTCACCACCCTCTGTGAGAAGAAGTTTCCATGCACATTAGTTCTAAATGACCACTCCCTATTCTTGCAACAATGTCCTCTTGTTCAGGAATCTTGCACGAGTGGAAATATCTCAATATCTCTCCTGTCATCTCCCCCGGGATCTTGTATGTTTCCACAAATTTACCCCTCTTTCTTCCAAACTCCAAAGATCCAACTTCTTTATCCAACCAATACCAATACCAATACCACCCATGATAGGATAATCCTCTTATCCCTGGAATTAGCTAAGTGAATCTCTTTTGAAATGCTGGGATATCCTTTTTTAAATAAAGAAACCAACATTTTATATGGTGGTCCAAATGTGGCCTCACCAATGTGCTGTACAATCTATCAATACTTCCCTCTTTCTAAACTCCAACCCGCTGGTAATGAAGGTCAATATGCATTTGCCTTTCTAAATATGTTGCACCTACCTATTAACCTTTTGTGATTTGTGCATATGAATACTTAGATCCCTCTGTACTTCATTCCAGTCTCTCTCCATTTAGATAATAGTTTGCCCTTTTCTTTCCTCTGACTGACATGCACTTTCTAACACTAAATTGCTTTTGCCAAGTTTTTGCTCACTCATTCAACCTATCTATATACTGTTGCAATAAAATCTTGGCCTTATCTTAGGTGGATGTAAGAGGCCCCATGGTACATCTTTGAACAAGAGTGGGGAGTTATCCCTGGCAATATTTATTCCTCAATTATCATCACCTAAAAGAAAACAGATTTTCTGGATGTTATTACATGGCTGTTTGTGGGAGCTTACTGTGTACTATTTGGTTGTCTTCTTTTCATGTAGGGACTACACTTTGAAAAACAAAGCATTCATTTGCTTTAAAACACTTTTGAATGTCTGAAGATTGTGAAAGGAACCATATTTTATGAATCTTTTCTGTAGTCTAAATAATATCTGTAGCTACTTGCACACCAGTTTATCCATGTACTTACAGATGCTTTCACAATAAGTGAAAATGGATAATGTATGTTATCCAACAGACTAACACACACATTTTAATAGTTTTGAAGAACTACAATTCTGGAAGTTAACTGCCACCAGTACTATCATTCAAATTGATCATGATCAATCTGCACCATTCATTTGCTTTAGTCCCAAGTGCCATAATACCCCAACAAAAATCTATCAGCTCAAGTTTTGGAATTCTCAGTTGACCTAGTACTGTTTTTGATTTCCACAATTTCCTTTGTGTGCCAAAGTGAAAGCACTCCTGAATGGTCTGGCACTAATTTTACAGTGATGACTCCTTATACTGGAATCGTGCACAAAAGGAATTATTTTTTCCCTGTCTATCATATTGAATCTATTACTCATCATAATACCCTATTTTTTTCAAGGAATTAAGTATAAAAGCTAAACCAAAATAGATCAGATGTCCTCATACTGGGTGCTAATGCATTTAAATAATCTTTCTCATTTTGCATTTCTACAGCTTCCAGCAACAACCTTACAGGAAATTCAGTTCAAGTTCTAAATGAATCAATTGAATTCAATAACAGCCAGATGGAGGCATACATCTTCATATCTAGCATGACTCCCAGTAAGAACTTTTCCTGTTGACTTTGAATAGATTTTGCTCTTTTGAGTAAAGTAAGTGAAAAAATAAGACTTTCAATGAAACATGAATTGCATTGATGATGGTACAGGCGGTATTATCATTGATAAGTTATTATGATTATTTGTTACATATGGATCTCTTAAATTCTTTGTAATTTTACATGCCAATGTAACAGGCAATGCAATGAATACCATTTTATAAACATAAGCACATTGTTTATAATAAGCAAAAAATGTCAAAGTTCCTTGTTTTAATTTGTCATATTGTATCTCCAGTCTAGTTTTTTGTGCCAGAATTGTAGTTAGACCTATAATGACAGATAACAAAAAGAAGAAATCTTTTCATCTGCTTTACTCTCTTCAAACACATCAATGCTAAAAGCTTTAGCGAATCTTAATGTGTGACCTCAATATGTGTGGGATTGATCCATCACTGAAGATTAGCCTAATGGTCAATTTTATTACTTAATAGAATAAGACATAGTTTCACACAAGGAGAAAAATAGAAATTTAACTAAAATCCAGAATCACCTAAAATATTTGTTTTGCCCTTTTTGGAAACAAGCTAATGAATTTGCTAATAATGGACAATTCCAAACTTTGAAAAGGAATATGGACAACTTATTAGGGGGAACATAAGCAGTATAAATCTTTTCAATTACTGCATTCAGACAGAGAATAAGAACATTGAATCGAAATGCAATTGACTGCAGATGATGGAAGTCTGAAATAAAATCAGAAAATGCTAGAGATTCTCAAGAGGTTAGACAGTATCTGTGGAAAGAGAAACAGAGCATTAACCTTTCAGTACTGACCTTTCATTGACCTGGAACATTAACTCTGCTTGAAGGCAGTAAATGTAGAACTATAGGCTGTGGAATAATGGCAAGGGAAAATAGAAGGCCAGCTCCAAAACCATGTTTGTATTATTATTTACAACCAAGCCCTGCAGATATCTAAGCCCCTACTTTATTAAATACTTCATCTCTTACAATGATCAGATTCTGACAGCAGGAGAGACTCATATGGATCCAAATTCTTTGGCTCAGTGCTCGAAGCTTGTTGAGGATCTATTCCAACGAACTACTGAAGTGAATAGAAATAAATATGTTATCAAACAACTGAAAGTGATGTAGGATTGAATACTAACATGGAAAATATCGGTTCAAGAAAAATCACTTGGTCTGAACAAGTTATATGGATGTACATTAAACACCAAAAAAAATTGGTGTGGCATATTTTAAGCCAATATTTTTACAAATAGGACTAGCCTGCAAATGTGCACCAAATCAACCTGTCAGCACTTAATAAGGAAGTTCCATAATGTACTATGAAAGCTCATGTCCCTCAAATTACTTACGACATAATCGGGTTACACAAGCCACTGAAATCTGTTGCTGACTTCCTGCAAGTTATTGGCCCAGGATAAGGTGGACTGAGTGGGAGATACTTGATGGTTAAGGAAGCATCTGTGTTGCCCCTGAAAAATGCTGAAAATGCTGTTAGAAGCTTGCTGATGGGAAGGCATGCTCGTTCTCCCCCTAGAAATTTGATGAGGCTGCTCCCACCACCCTCCTGTGGTAACATGGAGCATTGAATAGTACAGCACAGGGACAGACCTACTGTTTTAAAAGCTGTTTGTCTTTGGTGTCCTGGCCTGGAGCTACAATGGCCTCTAAATGTGCCCATGCTGTGCTGCAACTGATAGCTCTACATTTAAGGAGCTCCCATCCAGAACTTCCACTCCAACCCCAACTCTAAACCTAACCCGCATGCTTTGCTCCCTGAGCTTCATCGTAACATCCAAGAGTGAGCCCCTTTTCTCCCTGAGCCTAAGATCTATTAGCCTAAGCCCTAATAGCCTTAGCCCTCAGTAGCCTAACCCCTAATAGCCTGACCCTTAGTCAAGGCTGAATCTTAACCCACAACCAGGCACTGCACTCCCCACAAATACACACACCACAAATCTTGGCAGCCTCATCTGTGACCCCTCTCTACCCCCTAAATGACAAAGGAAAGCAAAAACCCATCTAATGTCCTGGACTAAGTCCAGAATGAAACCCTGATGGGATGAAGACAAAGATGAAGGGAAAGCTTGGACTCCCATAAAGTCGAGTAATGAAGTAGGATAATGATGTTGTGGGTCAGATCAAAGTGATAACTTCCAGTGAAATTGATAATCTCCAGTAGTGAGAACGGTAAGCACGAGAGGGATGGATTTCCCACTGCCCACAAACTGACACCCTAACTCCACTCCCTCTCTTACTGCCTCATTGTCCTGCAGGAAGGGACAATGTCTTGGTCCGCCTCAATATTGCCTTACTATGGTGCCATTTGACTTTGCCATAGAGTCATAGTGTTGTACAGCATAGAGATAGACCCTTCAGCCCACTGTGTCTGTGCTGACCATCAAGCCTATCAATATTACTCCCACTTGCTTGCATTATTTCCATATTCCTTTATGCCTCACTCATTCAGGTAACTGTCCAGGTGCCTCTTAAATTTTGTTACCATTTCTGCACCCACCACTTCCTCTGACAGCTCATTCCATATGCCAACTTGCCTTTGTGTGAAAAATTTACCCCTCAGATCCCCTTTAAACCTCCTCCTTCTCACCTTAAGCCCATGCCTTCTAGTTTTAGACACTCCTAGCATGGGAAACTGTCTACCCACTCTATCTACACCTCTCATAATTTTATATACCTGTCACGTCTCAGCCTCCTTCGCTTTGGGGAAAACAGACCCAGTTTATCCAATCTCTCCTTATACCTCAATCTCTCCAGTCCAGGCAACATCCTTGTGAATCTTTTCTGTACCCTCTCGAGCTTAATCACATCTTTCCTGTAGTGTGGTGACCAGAACTGTACACAATACTCCAACCACAGCCTTATGAACGTTTTGAACAGTGTAACATGACATCTCAACTCTTGATCTCAGTGCCTCGGCCGATGAAGGGAAGCATGCCGTGCTCCTTCTTCATCACCTTGTTGACATCTGCTGTCACTTTGGAACTATGTGCATGTACCCTGAGGTCTCACTGTTCAACAACATTCTCCAGGGACCTGCCATTCACTGTGCACATCCCACCCTAGTTTAACTTCCCAAAATGTATCATTTTGCACTGTCTGTGTTAAATTCCATCTGCTATTCCCTTGCCCACGTTCCCCATTTGAACTTTATCTGGATGTAACCTTAGACAACCTTCTTTGCTGTCTACTATGCCAGTAATTTTGATTTCTTCTGCAAACTTACTAATTATGCCACCTATATTCTCATCCAAATCATTAATATATATGACAAACAACAGAGGACCCAACACCAATTCCCTGCGGCACACCACTGGTCACAGGCCTCCAATCTGAAAAAAGACCCTTCACTATCATCCTCTGACTCCTACCACCAAGCCAATTTTATATCCAATTGGCTAGCTCACCCTTGATCCCATGTGTTCTAACCTTCCAGATCTGCCTATCATGCGGTACCTCGTCAAATACTTTGCTAAAGTCCATACAGACAATGTTTACCATCCTGCCCTCATTAATCCTCTTGGTCACCTCTTCAAAAAACTCAATCAAATTCATGAAATGATTTCCCACGCACAAGGCCATGCTGACTATCCCTAATCAGTCCTTGACTTTCCAAATGCAAATAAATCCTGTCTCTCAGAATCTGTTCCAATAACTTTCCCACTACTGATGTCAGGCTCACTGGCCTGGAGTTCCCTGAATTTGCCCCGCTGCCCTTCTTAAGTAAAGACACAACATTAGCTACCCTCTAGTCTTCCAGTTCCTCACCTGTGACTAACGAAGATACATAAATCTCTGCCTCCCTTCTTCCCAGGATACACCTGGTCAGGCTCTGGAGATTTTTCTACCCTTATATGATACAAGACCTCCAACACCCCCTCTTTCATAACGTTGATATGCTCCAGGATATCACTGTTCCGTTCCCTGAACTCTCTAGTTTCCATGTCCTTCTCCATGGTAAATACAGGTATTCATTTAACACCTCGCCCATTTCACACATAGATTATCACACTGGTCCTTAAGGGGACCCACTCTCTCCCTTGCTACTCTCTTACTCTAAATATACCTATAGAATCTTTTAGAATTCTCCTTTATATTATTGTCCAGGAATATTTCATGCCTTCCCTTGCCCTCCTAATTTCCATTTTTAGTGTACTTCCACATCTCTTATTATCCTCAAGGAAATCGCTTGACCCCAGTGGCCTATACCTGAAGAATGCCTCCTTTATCCTGACAAGACCCTCAACAACTGTCATCAGCCAAGGTTCCCTAATCATGCTTGCCTTGCTTTTCACTCTTACAGGAGCATGCTGGGCCTGAACTCTTCCCATCTCACTCTTAAAAGCTGCCCACTTGCCAGATGTCTCTTTACCTTTAAACAGCCTCTTCCAATCAACGTTTGCAAGTTCCTGTCTGATGCCATCAAAATTAGCCTCCCCCCAATTTAGGATTTTAACTTGAGGACCAGTTCTGTCTTTTTCCATGACTATGTTGAAACTAATAGAATTATGGTCACTGGTCCTAAAATGTTCCCCCACTGACACATCAACCACTTACCCAGCCTCATTTCCTATGAGGAGGTTGAGCGTAGCCCCTTCTCTTGTAGATCTGTCTACATATTGCCTCCGAAAACTTTTGTGGACACACTTAACACAAATCCCTTTGCACTAAGGTAGTCCCAGTCAATAAGGAAAGTTAAAATCATCTACTATTACAACCATATCAGACCTACACCTATCTGTGATTTCCCTACATATATACTCCTTTAATTCCTGCTGATAATTGGGGGCCTATGGTATAATCTCTTCAAAGTGATCCCCCTTTTTTATTTCTAAATTCTAACCATATGGCATCACTGGATGTTCCCCCCACACTGCTCCACACTCTAAGTACTGCTGTGATGTTCTCCCTATCTCCCTAATCAATAGTGCAACTCCCCCTCCTCTCTTGCCTCCACTTCTGACGTGCCAGAAGCATAGGTACTCCGGTACGCTGAGATGCCACTTCTGCCCATCTCTTGACCCTGTTTTTGTAATAGCTATCGTGATCCCATGTGCCAATCTATGTTTTAAGTTCATCTGAGTTACCCTCGAGGCTTCTTGTATTAAAGTAAGTGCAGTTTAGCTTATCAGACCTTCCACACTCCATGACCTGCCCACTGGACTTGCTTGCTTTATCTGCTATATTTGCTTCAACTTTCTCATCTGATACCCTACTGCTTTGGCACTTCCTTTAAATTCACTAGAAACTTTGTTAAACTTTGTGTAACTTCTAAGTAATAGTGAATTGAAAGTGTGTTGGGATACTAATAGAACATATCTAGTAGTCCTGAAAATCTGCCAGTCTAGCATCATTAAAATCTGAGTTATCAAAGTTTTGCTGCATTTGATTGTTTCTATTGAACACTGTGAATTGTTTCTGCTTTTAATGCTAATTATATTTAAAGTTAAACTTGTTCTGTTTGATGTTGATTATTAATTGCAATTCCTAGATCCTTTTTTATTTCCTATCCTTAATTTAGGGTCTTCTGCTGACGTTGGATTTGTTGTCTATAAGAATGCCTTATTCTTTCCTGTTCCAAAGAAGACAGATAGTATTATGTTGAAGACACAAGTAATATCTGCCTCTGTTAGTCAATCCATTAGAAATGTCAATGTAACAATAAAATTAAGGAAAATGGTAAGAAAATTAAAAATAACAGGTGCACATGCAAAAAAGCAAGTGGGGTAGGTAGAGCTGCAATTATAGTGCCTTTCTTCTGATTTAGAAGTGAATTTTTTTGAATAGAAAAGAATTGGACTAACGATTTGTCTGCCTAATACTGGAAAAACGGATGTTGAAAATTGGGTTAATGTGGCATTAAGTAATTTTATACTTGTTTCTGAAAGTGTTAGTGTCAGTATTTAATGTCATATGGTTATTTTAGAGCAAGATTTTCCTGTTCTCTAACATAACTTTTTCAGCATCTATTCACCCAAATGAAGCCAACAGTCATGCAATTCCCAAAATTTGTCTTCAATGAGATTTTCCAACAATTGGAAATTTAAAATAGAGGGATATGTGGGAGGAAGGGGTTAGATAGTCTTAGGAGAGGTTGGGCTGAAGGTCAGCACAACATTGTGGGCTGAAGGGCCTGTATTGTGCTGTACTGTTCTATGTTCTGTGTAAAACTTCCAAATTGGCTAAAACAGCGTTTCCAATGCAGACTGCATCAATTCATTCCTTTGCCACTTTCTACAATAAAACTATGTAGTGACTTGTTGAAAACCACTTTATTTTATGTATTTCATGGTGCTGAGTCATTGGGTAACATTTATTTGAGTGTACAACTTAACACTAAAAAGTTAAAGCTATTGGTATGACAAAAATTCCAAATTGGCTAAAACAGTGTTTCCAATGCAGACTGCATCAATTCATTACATTGCCACTTTCTACAATTAAACTATGTAGTGACTTATTGGTCCAAATAACTTCACATGCTCTTAACTTACAAAAGAACCAACTGATATTAAAGATGAAGATTCAAATGGTATTAAAGGCTTGGTTCAACATCTGCAAGGTCTCAGTCTCAGCCAAGCTGTTTGTGCTCAAGTCTTTGGAGTCATTTGAACTCCAAACCTATCGACTTGGGGTCAAGTATGCACCAAGCTGAACCAATAAATCGCCATTAATTGCCAAGTTAATGCACACCACTCCACATGCTCACAGCCTACTCTGCGCACTGTTCACACTCAACACTAACCCTTCCTTACATCCTCAAACTCTTTATCGCAACCAATACTACCTCCCAATGCCTGTTGGTTCAGAACTGACATTCCTCTGCATGGATGACATGGGGTTGCAAAAGACATCGCCCAGGCACTCATGAGGACCATGTCAACCTCACTCTCAACCTCCTAGCATCCAATCTACTCCTGCTGATAAGTTGAATAAATCTGCACTATGGAATTTTCTTTGAAAGGATTCTTTGGAAGTGTGCGATACTTATCGTCAAATCAAATTTTAAGAAAATGAAGTACCATTTTTTCCCTTCAAAATTCTTCCTTTCTTTACTGTTGCCAGTATGCTTAATGTTTAAAAAGAGATTGGGTGAAAAATTCACACAGTTGTAATAAGCAGAGGCCTTGTAAATGGCTAACTTGGAATTGATTCATTCTGTTGGCGTATAAGACAATGTTAATTTCCAATATTAACATTAGCCCCCAGGTTATGTTGGATAAAATAAAGGGAATTTGTATTCTAGGAGAGACTGCCAGAAGCTTTCTCTAGATCTGAATACCAGTTTTGTTTTTACTCACAGGAGCTAAATGATGGATTTTATTTAGATAAACATGAATGTGCCTATTGGAATTACAGTGCTAGAGAATGGAGAACACATGGATGTCATACAGTAAAAAACAATAGTGAAGCATATTTTACCTGTAATTGTGATCATCTGACCAACTTTGCAGCTCTCATGGTGAGACATAATTGACTTTGCCTTTATTTTGGATGATAAGAAAAAACAGGTAGTAATGATATCCTTGCAGGGAAATTTGCTGGTGCTACACGGGAGGGTTTTAACTAGATTGGCAGAGGGGTGGGACTTCCCAGAAGCAAGTCATGGGATAAAGCAGTAACCAGCGAGAGCAAATCTGGTAATCAGGATAGCCAGGGGCACAGTAAAGGAAGGAAGAAGAAGACTCAGTTAAACTGCATTTATTTCAATGCTCAAGGTTTAACAGGTAAGGCAGACAAACTCAGAGTGTGGATTGGCTCTGAGGAGTGGGATGTTATAGCCATAACAGAAACATGGCTGAGGGAAGGGCAGGACTGAAAGCTCAATATTCCAGGATACAGATGCTACAGGCATGACAGAGGTACAGGTAAGCAGGGAGGGGGGTTAGCCTTTCTGATAAGGATGAACGTAACAGCAGTGCTTAGAGACGACATCCTTGGGGGATCATCCAGTGAAGCCATATGGGTAGAGCTTAGAAACAAGAAGGGGAGCGTCACTCTAGTGGGGCTGTATTATAGACCCCCAAATAGTCAGTGGGAATGAGGAGCAGGTGTGTAGGATCAGGTGTGCTCATAGTTGTAAGAATAATAGTGTTGTATTAGTGGGAGATTTTAATTTCCCAGTATTGACTGGGCTACCCAGAGTGTTCAGGGCCTGGATGGGGTGGAATTTATGAAATGTGTCCAGGAAAGTTTCCTGAGTCAATATGTAGACGGCCCTACTTGGGAGGGTGCAATACTAGACCTCCTCTTAGGGAACAAGGCAGGGCAAGTAACTGAAGTGGCAGTCAGGGAGCAACTTGGCTCTAGTGACCACCATTCTATTAGCTTTAAGATAGCAATGGAAGAGGATTGAACAGGTCCATAGGTTAGGGTCCTAAACTAGAGCAGGGCTAATTTTGGGGACTTGGGTGGGTTCTAGTAGAGGTCAATTGGGAGAGCATATTTGAAGGGAAAGGAACGAATGGCAAGTAGGAGGCTTTTAAGAGTGAGATATCAAGAGTCCAGGGGCAGCATGTTCCAGTTAGAGTGAAGGGTAAACCTGGCAAGTTTAGGGAACCCTGACTGATGAGGGATATTGAGGCTCTGGTAAAGAAAAAGAAGGAAGTCTACGTTGGGTTGAGGAGGTCGGGGATGAGTGAATCCTTTAGTGATTATAAAACGATGAAGAATACACAAGAGGGAACTCAGGATGGCAAAGAGAGGGTATGAGATGGATGTGGCAGGGAAGGTGGTGTGCCAAGGTGGACCCTTTGTACATGTCTTGTTCATTCACATAACATGGGAAGGTTTGCATAGACAGCGAGATTTACATTATGTCAACAATCGAATATGGGGCAGATTTCCTTTGTTCTTGGTCCAAACCTGTGTACATTTTCATTGTTTGAACATTGTGCAGCCAGGAACAAGTTGGCCTGTTGTTTAACAAAACAGAGCAACATGATCACCTGATCACTTTACTTCCGCAAGTAGCTGTTTAGAAGTCTTAATGACAACTTAAGATATTGTTTTGAAGCAGAAAAAATGAGCAGCAGATATAATATGTTCAATCTTGCAACATCTTATTTAGTATCAACTGTTAATTGCTTTGATTCTTGATAGTCACAAATGAAACAATAGTTTGAATACAAGAATTAAATTTTCCTTCTAGAGTGTTAAAACCACAACTTTGCAATTCTTGGACACAATTTCGTATATTGGATGTTCATTATCCATCCTAGGACTGCTAGTAACCATTGTTATACCAATCCGAATGAGGTAAGGATTTTTAAGAAAAATTTACATGAAATATGATTTGTTTTCTGTACAAGAAATCAAAATATATGTAAGAAAAAAATCAGTTAATTGGCATTACTGAAATTAGTTTTGAATTGACTGCTTCCATTAATTGGTAGTGAGTAAAATTATGGATCATTTGATGTTAGGACCCTGTGAATTCCATTGGAAGCCTGCTTGAGCCTTATTTGCAGCTGAAGTAAAATCCATGGAAACCAACTGGGTCAGCTAAATTAGGGGCAGGCAATCATGAGGGAGGATTGTGGTATTTGCTCAGTGGGGTGACTGGAGACAAATATCCATCCAAGTGACTTAAATTACTTAAAATCATCTTACCTTTTTCTGAGCAGTCTCCATGGGTTCCCATAAGGATTAGTGTTTAGGGCATCAATGGTAGAAGCATCCAGGATCGGTCACAAGTACTTCAAAATTAAATTGTGGTTCTAATGCCATGTGCCACTGGGGATTCTGCTTGCAGGAGCCTGGCCTGGCATCAAAATGAGCTGCATGCTGATAAGGACAGAGCACAAAAAGATTTTCACTGCACCACTGCTGAGCTCCTGTGTAGACAAGTGATAAAAATTAGCACCATTAGGAACTACGTCAGTGGTTTCATAACATAGTAGTGGTGCTGAATCTCAGTACTTTCATAAAAGTACCACTATTTAAAGCAGTCTTCATTATGCCCGCAAGTTAAATATAGAAATGCTGAAGAATTGCCCTAATTGAACTTTTTAATGGGTTACATCTATCATGCCATGGTAGAGATACTTCATGGTTTACTGAAAATTGCAGATGCTAGAAATCTGAAATAAAAACTGAAAATGCTGGAAACACTCAGGAGGTCAGGCAAAATCTGTGGAAAGAGAAACAGTTAATGTTTCAGATGGAAAACCGTTCATCAGAAAGTGAGTAAAAGGGTTAACTTTAAGTTGCAAACTAAGAGGATTGGGAATGATGGACAGGACAAAGGGAATGTCTCTGATGGAGGTGATTCCAATGTTTATGAAGCATTCTGGTTAATAGAGCAATGAGGATAGTTAGAGAGAGGGGAAATAAGAGGACATTTAAAGTTGTGACTTGCAGGTCAGATCTGTTGCTGCAACTGGAAACCAAACCAAAATGGTGAAAATGTCCAGCTCATCAGGCAGTGTCTGTGGAAAGAGAGATACTGAGTTATTGTTACAGATGGATAACCTTACCCACCAGACCTGATGCAAACAAAAAAAGCAATTTACCAGAAAGTGTTGGAATTGGTGTTGAACCCTGAAGGCTGCAATTTGCGTAGATGGAAAATGAGGTGGTGTTTCTGTGGCTTTTGGTGGGCCTTGTTGGCACAGTGCAGGAGGCACTGACACTCGAGGCTCTCTTCCTATTCAGGCCCTCTGCCTCAATTCTTTTTCTGTTACATTGATGACTGTATTTGTGCTGTTTCACGTGCAAATATAGAACCCAAAGATTTCATGATTTTCGCTGCCAATTTTCACCCTGACCTCAATTTCGAGTCCATTTCTGACTCTTCCCTTCCCTTTTCTGGATTTCCCCGTCCCCAGTCACTGATCTCCACTGCAAGCCTAGAGTTTCCCACAGCTATCTCAACTATATTTCCTGTCGTCCTGCTTCCTGTAAGGACTCCATTCCATTCACTCAGTTCCTCTACCTTGTTTCTATCTGCTCTGATGACAACACAGTTTCTATACAGGTGACCCTGAGATGTCTTCCTTTTTCCTGAACTGTGACATTCCCTCTATCCTAGCTGACAGATCCCTCAATCATGTTTCATCTATTTCCCACACCATTGCTCTCACCCCGTCAGTTTCTGGTTGGAACAAAAAAAGAGATTCTTGGTCCTCATCCTCCACCTCACCAGCCTCTACATTCAACAGATCATCCTTCACAATTCTTCAATGACATTCCACCACCAGATTCATCTTCCACGTCCATTTAAACAATCCAAAGGGACAGTTCCCTATGTGGCTCCTTGCCCATCTCTTCTGTCTCAACCAACTACTCCCCTTCTCATGGCACTCTCCCATGCAACCACACGAGATGCAAACCTCATTTTACCTCATTCCTTCTCAACATCCAGGGACTGTAAAAGACCCTCCAGGTGAAGCAATGGTTCACTTGCACTTCTCTGATCTGGTGTATTTCATTTAATGCTCATTGAGTTGTCTCCTCCACATTAGAGAAGCCAAACATAGATTGGCCGACCACATTGCAGGGCACCTCCATTCCATTCACAGGCAACTTTGAACTGCTGGTTACTGGTCACTTTAATTTTCCATCCCACTCTCCCACTAATGCTGTGGCCTTCAGCATTGGTCCAATGAAGCTGATGTAAGCTTGAGGAAGAGGATCTCATTTCCATCTGGGCATATTGCAGCTTCAGGAAACAATATCAAATTTGATAATTTCAAGTAACTTGCTTTCTCTGTTTTCAACAGAACTGGCCAGTTCTGCTGTATGATTAACCATGTTCAAAAGTAGAATGGCTATTCTCTCTTTATAGACACAACTTGATGTGTTGTGCATTTCCAACATTCTCATTTTGGTTTTGGGTTCAGCAACAGATTTGACCTTCAATTAACAGCTTTAATACATACCTTTCTCTGTTCTCTCTCTCTCTGTCTCTCTTCCTCTTCCTCTCTGTCTCTGTCTCTCTTATTGCTCCCTCCCTCACCCTCTCTGCAACTTAAAAATAGCCATTTTTTTCTGAATTGTCCAGAGAGGTCTCTGGAAACAAGTGGCACCAAGGTCTTGTGGTCAAGTATCTGCATACCATCTGCACTTGTAAGGAAAGATGCTTCCTTTCTTTCTCCAACCCATTGCTGATTTTAAATATAGGCCTCATTCTTTTTGAAGAGTGCTCAGGAGGAAATTGCAAGGAACTTTTAGTTACGTCCCTTTATTGCCTCAGTTGCATGGCAGTATAATAGGGAAAGATGAAATTAAACTTCCTTTACCCTTCAGCTATACTCAGATAAATAAGGAAAATGCCTAATGTGATGATTTCATGTTACCATGTGTTGTTATAGTTTGGAAATTGTCTACTTCATAGAGCATTGTCTAATTTACTTAATTTTAAATCAAGGGACTATCGTAGAAGTGTGAACGGTAAACTGCAAATAAACCTATCGATTGCTCTTCTGGGAGTGTATATCACCTTTCTGTTTGGAGCAATAGATAGTTCCTGGGCAAACACAAATCCTGAGCTGGAGGCAGAAACTAAACAGCATAACCATTCAGGAAGCCCTTTCTGTACAGCAGCCACGTGGTTTTTACATTTCTTCCTTTTGGCTTCCTTTGCCTGGATGTGTGTGCAGGGAATTGCATTGTATAGTTCGTATAACCGCATCATTCAGCAAATGGAGAACAGCTACTTTGCTAAAGTGGCAGCAGGTGTGGCATGGGGTAAGTAGCTGATGCACCTTACTCGCACCGATTATATACTGTAACAGTTGCTAATGAGCATTACTTTTCAGAATCCAAAATTTAAGCAATTCACAAAATCTAAGATCCAGAACACTGATTGCTTGTCTGGTAGCTTAACAATTGTTCTCCTGAATCGTCTTTACATCCCTACCATATTTAAAGATTTCTCTGTCTGTGTAATCATTTAACATTCTATCATTTGTCCTTCTTCCTACAAAATACACTGTTTCACATTTCGGTTTAAAATTTAATTTTCCTCACATCTAACCATTTTATATTCCTAAACTATCTTAAATTCTCCTTCAATACACACAAAATGCAGTCCTGATGAAAAGTCTCAATCCGAAATGTCAACTGTTTATTTCCCTCTATAGATGCTACCTGACCTGCTGAGTTTCTCCAGCATTTTGTGTCTGTAGCTCCAGATTTCAGCATCTGCAGAATCTCTTGTGTCTCCATTAAATTTCTCCTTTACTACATTTCTGAGTTTCATTTCATCTGCATATGGTGAAATTATGGTCTGTATTCTAATATCCAGATCAGAACTAATTAAATTTATTAGGTTATTTGTTCATAACGAATAAATGAGGTGTCCTTTAACTCTCCCTCATATAGTTTTAGAATGTGTACCTGTACTTGGGTTTTATTGAGTCATTTTTCTACTTACTCAGTGAGAATTGATGACATTCCATGATTTCATGATATGGAAAAAACCAACAGTGCCAGACTAAGTATTTGAGTACAGGTCCATAATTACAACATTTTATAGCACATGGCCCGTAACCTTTTATGCCTTGGTGATACAAGTGCTTATCTAGATTAGTCAGATGATATGAGAGTCTCTGCCTTCACCAGGCAGGGGTTCTCCAGATTCCCTCGAAACATCTTATCCCTTAGTTAAGTCTATGCTCTCACACTGGATTTGCCTTGAGTCATAGTGCTATAGAGTTGTGCAGCACAGAAATGGCCCCTTTGGCCCATTATGTCCATGCTGACCTTTTTTTCCCATCTTATATCCCACTGTGATAAAACTATTGAACGGTTCCCTTATATAATGAGATGGACTCTTGACCTCACAATCTACCTTGTTGAGACCTTGTACCTTATTGTCCACCTGCAATGCACTTTCTCTGTAGCTGTGACACTTTACTCTGTACTCTGTTATTGCTTTTACCCTGTACTACGTCAATGCACTCTGTACTAACTCAACGTATCTGCACTGTGTAATGAATTGACCTGTAATGCAAGACAAGTTTTTCACTGTACCTCGGTACAAGTGACAATAATAAGCCAATACCAATTTCACGTATAAGGACTGTTTTTTCTGTGCCTTGCCTAAAAAAACCATTCCCCTCAAATCCCTTCTAAAACTCTTTTTTATCACCTGAAACCTGTGCTCTCATGTTTTTGATAAACCTACCATGGGAAAAAGATCTTGACTATCTACCCAATCCATGCTCCACTCAGCCTCCTTCACTCCAGGGTAAATAAGCCCAGCCTATCCAATCTCTACCCATGACTAAAGTCCTCCAATCCAGGCAACAGTCTGGTGAATCTACTGTGCACTCTCTCCAGTATAATCATATCTGCTGCGAAAGGGCTCACTATCCACCCTCTAAATCAGCCTCAGTTCAAGAGAAACAAATCCAGCTTCTGCAGTCTGTCCCTATAACTCAAATGCTCAATCCCATGTAACATCCTGGTGAATCTCCTCTGCACCCTTTCCAGTGCAATCATACCTTTCATATTGGGTAAGGATTAGGACTGCACAATAATCAGGGCCCCGGTATGTCAGTGGCAGCAGAGTAAACAGGCCCCCTGTGGGTCTGAGGGAATGTGGTAACCAGGGCTCCAGTGAGTTAAAGGGAACACAGTAACCAGGGCCCTGGTATGTCAGAAGCAGTGTGGGAACTGGGGGGAGGGGGTCTCTGTGAATCAGTCTGGGAATGGGGGGGGTCCCTGTGAATGAGGGAGTGTGGGAACTGGGGTGGGGTCTCAGTGAATCAGAGGGAGTGTGGGAACTGGGGGTCTCTGTGAATGAGGGAGTGTGGGAACTGGGGGTTTCTGTGAATCAGAGGGAGTGTGGGAGCTGGGGATCTCTGTCAATCGGAGGGAGTGTGGAAACGGGGGCTCCCTGTGAATGAGGGAGTGTGGGAACTTGGGGGGGGTTCCAGTGAATCAGAGGGAGTGTGGGAACGGGGGGGGGGGGTGTCCCTGTGAATGAGGGAGTGTGAGAACTGCGAGGGGGTCCAGTGAATCAGAGGGAGTGTGGGAATGGGGGGGTCCCTGTGAATGAAGGAGTGTGGTAGTCAACACCCATTGAACCAGATGCCAAACCACTGGGATTTCTGAATAATCAGATAGCGGATTATTGGCATTTTACTGATCTGGGCTCAGTGCTGATTTAAGATAAGAGTTTGCACATTCTGCCCATGGCCAATTGCATTCATTTTGGTTTCCTCCCAGATCCCAAAGATGTGCTGATAGGTTAATTGTCTACTGTTAATTTCATTTTAGTGAAGGTAAGTAGCAAAAGAATTACACTGGGAGGTTTCTGGGCACATGAGAGAGGATAAATTGTAGGACCATAGAGGAATAAGATAGGGGGAGTTGAACTGGTTGGAGCCAGCATGAACTTGATGGGCACATTTCTCACATCTTCTGTGACACAATGAATGTGTGAGAAGATGTGAGAAATGTAGATGTGTGTACATTACCCAAGTGCATATGTTTAAATTTCATGGGTTTTTCTCATCGTCTTTCCAGTTCACATTCACCAAGAAATAATTCCATTTATGAAGAGTTACTGTGTGTTCTGGTCATTTGTAGAATTAGTATCATTTGACACCTTCTTGAAAGAATAAGAAGGGAGAATAATAACAAAAACTGCTGTCTTCCAGGAATAGAAACCTTGTTCAAACCAAACTTTTGTTCTTTTTTTAGGTGTACCAGCTCTTATAGCAATTATAACAATTGCTGCAACATTTCCAAATTATTACAGACAAGAAAAAATGTGAGTGCAATTTAAGAAAGGCAATGATTAATGAAAGACCCATTACAAATCTTTTTGGATAGCAATATCCTGTGGGGTACCATGGTAGAGTGGTTATGGTACTGGACTAAGGGCCAGGGTTCTGGATTACTGGTCTAGTGAGATGATTTTGAGCTTCACCACTGCAGCTGGGGAATACAAAATCAATTAATTAAATAAATAAATATGGCATTTAAAAGAAAGTGTGTCTCAAGTAAAGGTAAGCACATATCTACTGGATTTGGTAAAAACCCTATCATTCACTAATGCCCAGTGTGTGACTCCAGACTTGTCTAAGTGATTGACTCCTCAGTTCAGGGGCAATCAGGGATGAATAAACTCTGCCATTGCCAACAACATCCATACCCCATAAAAAAGCCTCTGTGGTTAGCATTTGTGATAACAACAGCATCTGCCTGATCTTGAGGTGTTTCCTAGGAGTTAACTTTGTAAGAGATAAGATAAGGTATCTTTATTAGTCACATGTACATCGAAACACACAGTGAAACACATCCTTCTGTGTAGAGTGTTCTGGGGGCAGCCTGCAAGTGTCACCACGCTTCCAGCACCAACATAGCATGCCCACAACTTCCTAACCGGTACGTCTTTGGAATGTGAAAGGAAACTGGAGCACCCGGAGGAAACCCACGTAGACACGGGGAGAACATACAAACTCCTTACAGACAGTGGCTGGAATTGAACCCAGGTCACTGGCGCTGTAATAGTGTTATGCTAACCACTACACTACCGTGCCTGCATGCTTCCATTGCAAATATTTCGCCAGGTCTTACATTTCTTCTCATCTCTACTTGAGAAAATAATCTAAAAGTGAGAAGATAAAATTAACTTGCTTGTGTAAGCTGTCACAAATAAATCTTTTGTCTTCACTATTAGCAATTGTAAAGGCCTCAGTAAGTATTCTAATGTTTTAGTATGCCCAGTCTAAATTCCTTAGATAAATCTGGCTTGACTGAATATGAATGGTTGCCACTGGCTGAGATGTGTTCCCCCTATTATATAAAGATGGGGAGAGGAGGGGCGGGGGTTGTAAAATGTTTTGCTAGCGAAGGTTTTCTTTGGCTGAGAAGAAGAAGTAGCAGATTATAACAGTTGTCCTACTATGCTGCTAAGCACTAACTTGCATCAAGTCCCATTTACCTGCTCAGGCTCCAAGATACTACAGAAAGCCTGAGTCACTGCACCTTAGAAAGGTAGTTGGAGTATTTGACCCAGAGCACCACATGGTGCTGTGGTCTTCTCTGGCAAAGGTGATGTTGTCTTTGCTAAGAAGGCTATATCAGCTCCTGTGCACCCCTGATGATGAGGGAACATGTGCATGCAATGCCACTGGAGGTCACACATGGGAACAGAGTGGCAGTGGGATGGCTGTTTATGCCCAGTGTTCAAATTGAACAGATTAATTTGAAATCTGCATTGAGAGGAGGAATTACATTGGCAGTGTTGAGGCAAACCTTTTCTAAGCTTTCTTAATACTTTATGGCACTGAATATTATCATAAGTTAAAGTTTTATTTGTTTGATTTACAATTGTTTATTTAATGTGTGAATGTTTTGCTTTTAGCTGCTGGCTTCATATACCCAAAGGAAATAATTTTTTTAGTGAAAAAAATGTACTTTTTTGGGCATTTTTGCTTCCAATCTCTTTGATGCTGCTACTGAACATGGTGATCTTTGGAATGATCATGTCCAAAATGATTTGCAACCAGAAAAACCTGAAAGCATACAGAGGGTGAGGCTTTGAATTATGTTACTTGGAACCATCTGGTTTTATGCTGTAGCGTTCAATTCAATGCAGTCTAAATTAACTAATATATGCATTGTTTCCATCTCCCTCCCAACACAATACTAATTGGAGTCAACAAGTGTTGATGACTTTGTAATGATACTTGCACATGGGCTCTTAAAGAGTTGGAATTACAGACAAAATTAAATTGTTAAAAAAATAATTGGAATGACATTCAGGTACTTTTAAAAATTTCACTAATTGTTGGAAGAATGACTTGTATCAGGTATTGGTGGTTTGTAACTGAATCATGGGGAACTGATGCAGTTACAAATCACTGATTAAAATCACTCATTTTACACATAATGGAAAACAATACATGATCCATGTGTAACATGTTGATATAATTGTGATATTTTGAGTTAATAAAATCATAAATGAACTTCAGCATTGAACAGAAAGAAAATCTTTCAGCATAACAATTTATTCATATCTGAGACTAATTTGATATGTTTTGAGAACTGAATTTAATAAGAGCTGAGACATATCAGAAGTGATTGCTAAATTCTCAGCCCCTACAATCTGGTGTGAAGAAGAAAGATATTCCTCTGTGGATATATTTTGCTTATTTTGTGAATATTGGTACAAATACGTCTTCTGTAACACTATCATCTTCTATCATTTTCAAAATGACTGTAAATTGAACAGTGATATCTGAGCAATATGCTATATTGTCAAACAAATTTAAATGAACCAGTCTTCATGAGTGCCTTTCATGTTCAATTAAAAGTTATAAACTGGAATTTATTTATCTTTTTTTTTTACAGAGAATTTAAGAAAACTCTTAACAGGAATCTCGCCATAATATTTGCTAACACAGTGATGTTGGGCATGTGCTGGCTCATTGGTTATTTCATGCTTATTGATGCAACATACACATTTTTCAGCACACTTTTTTGTATATTGAACTCTCTCCAGGTAAGGGAAACAAACAGGATTGTGTCCTGTTTTATAAAATATCTTCATACCAAGATAACTTAAAAGTTAAAACAAAGGCATTCTAAAAGCACTCTCTCAACCCCAGCAGTCAGTTGTCAGCTTCTTCAGGCATTTTCATGAAAGGTGCCACATTTCTGCTGGTCTTTGCTTGCATTGGCAACCAGCACATCACAGTTATTGTACTACAAATTACCCGAGTACAGGAAGAACTGTTTGACACATTGATACTGTTGGCTTTTATTCGAATAAGTTTTGATTGCTCTGTGGAATTCAGTCAGAAGTTAACAGGGGAGCCCTAAAATATCATCATCTTCTGCACAGCACCGATTTTGGAACCATGAGTTTCTGCTCCAATCTAAAGGCCAGGAATTTGTTATGCTGTTCGGATACCAAGAATATATCAAAGTACTGTAGTGAGTAATTTTAGAGCCAATGAATCTTTTAGGGCCAAGACAAGCCTTGATTTGATCAAGAAAATCTTAAAAAGAAGGTAAACTGTGTCTATATTGATCTGAGTCATATTTGAAAGTAGGTCAAAACTGGGATAAACATAGAACATAGAACATAGAGAACCTACAGCACAATTTAGGCCTTTCGGCCCACAAAGTGTGCCAAACATGTCCCTACCTTAGAAGTTACTAGGCTTACCCATAGTCCTCTATCTTTCTCAGCTCCATGTACCTATCCAAAAGTCTCTTAAAAGACCCTATTGTATCCGCCTCCACGACCGTTGCTGGCAGCCCATTCCATGCACTCACCACTCTCTGAGTAAAAAACTTGCCCCTGACATCTCCTCTATACCTGCTCCCCAGCACCTTAAACCTATGTCCTCTTGTAGCAACCATTTCAGCCCTGGGGAAAAGCCTCTGACTATCTACCCGATCAATGCCTCTCATCATCTTATATACCTCTATCAGGTCCCCCCTCATCCTCCGTCGCTCCAAGGAGAAAAGGCCGAGTTTCCTCAACCTGCTTTCATAAGGCATGCTCCGCATTCCAGGCAGCATCCTTGTAAATCTTCTCTGTACCCTTTCTATGGCTTCCACATCCTTCCTGTTGTGAGGTGACCAGAACTGAGCACAGTACTTCAAGTGGGGTCTGACCAGGATCCTATATAGCTGCAACAATATCTCCCGGCTCCTAAATTCAATTCCCCGATTGATGAAGGACAATACACCATATGCCTTCTTAACCACAGAGTCAACCTGTGCAGCTGCTTTGAGCATCCTATGGACTCGGACCCCAAGATCCCTCTGATCCTCCACACTGACAAGAGTCTTACCACTAATACTATACTCTGCCATCATATTTGACCTACCAAAATGAACCACTTCACACTTATCTGGGTTGAATTCCATCTGTCACTTCTCAGCCTAGCTTTGCATCCTATCTATGTCCCGCTGCAACCTCTGACAGCCCTCCACACTATCCACAACACCTCCAACCTTTGTGTCATCTGCAGACTTACTAACCCATCCCTCCACTTCCTCATCCAGGTCGTTTATAAAAATCACAAAGAGTAAGGGTCTCAGAACAGATCCCTGAGGTACACCACTGGTCACTGACCTCCATGCAGAATATGACCCTTCAACAACCGCTCTTTGCCTTCTGTGGGCCAGCCAGTCCTGGATCCACACTGCAATGTCCCCTTAGATCCCATGCCTCCTTACTTTCTCAATAAGCCTTGCATGGGGTACCTTATCAAATGCCTTGCTGAAATCCATATACACTACATCTACTGCTCTCCTTTCATCGATGTGTTTAGTCACATCCTCAAAAGATTCAATCAGGCTCGTAAAGCAGGACCTGCCCTTAACAAAGCCATGCTGATTATTCCTAATCATATTATACCTCTCCAAATGTTCATAAATCCTGCCTCTCAGGATCTTCTCCATCAGTTTACCAACCACTGAAGTAAGACTCACTGGTCTATAATTTCCTGGGCTATCTCTACTCCCTTTCTTGAATAAGGGAACAACATCTGCAACCCTCCAATCCTCCGGAACCTATCCCATCTCCATTGATGACGCAAAGATCATCATCAGAGGCTCCGCAATCTCCTCCCTCACCTCTCACAGCAGCCTGGGGTACATCTCATCGGGTCCTGGCAACTTATCTAACTTGGTGCTTTCCAAAAGTTCCAGCACCTTTTCTTTCTTAATATCTACATGCTCAAGCTTTTCAGCCTGCTGCAAGTCCTCACTACAATCACCCAGATCTTTTAATAAAAATTAGTATTTGTTTATTATTGTCACACATAATGAGATAGAATGAAAAGATTTTGTTTGTGTGCTGAACGGGAGAGGGTAGAAGAGAGAATGATTAGAATATGTTGAATGCTTTCTCAAGGCAGCAGGAAGTGTTAGATGAAGTCAATGGAGAGGAGGCTGGTTTGCCTGATGGACTGGGCTGTGTTCATAACTCTATGCAATTTCTTGCAGTCTTGGGCCGAGCAGTTGCCTTACCAAGCTGTGATGCATTTGGATAGGATTATTTCTGTGGTTCAACTGTAAAAAAATTGCCAATTTCCTTAGCCTTCTGAGGAAGTAGAGGCACTAGTGTGCTTTCTTGGCTAAAACATCCACGTGGTTGGACCAGGACAAATAGTTGTAATATTTACACCTAGGAACTTGAAGTTCTCAACCATCTTCACCTCAATATCATCGATACAGACAGGGGCATGTATTCCACCCCACTTCCTGAAGTTAATGACAGGCTCCTTTATTTTGCTGAAATTGAGGTAGAGGTTGTTTTCTTGACACCATGTCACTAGGCTCTCTATCTCCTTCCTGTACTTCGTCTCATCGTTGTTTGAGATCTGGCCCTCTACAGAATCAGAATCAGGTTTATTATCACTGATGTATGTCATGAAATGTGTTGTTTTGCGGCAGCAGTACAGTGCGAGACATAAAAATTACTATAAGTTACAAAAGTAAATAAATGGTGCAAAAAACATTGATGTCATCTGCAAGGCTGTGAATGGAAGTAGAGCAGAATTTGGCCGAAGTCGTGAGCATATAGGGAATAAAGTAAGGAAATGAGGACACAGCCTTGCAGGGTACTGATGTTGAGGATAACCATGGAGGACAAGTTGTTGCCTAGCTCTACTGATTGTGGTCTGTTGGTCAGGAAGTCAGGGATCCAGTTGCAGGGGGTGGGGGGGGGGTGGTTACAGAGTCCTATGTCTAGGAGTTTGGAGATGAGTTTGTTTGGAATTATCGCCTTTCATACTGATCCCTGAACAAGCTGACATAAAAAATGTGCTTTCTGTGAATCAGACAAATTTCGGGATAAATTTATCTCTCTTAGTCCACAGGATCACAAAATCACAAGACAAAGGAGCAGAAGTAGGCCATTTGGCCCATCGAGTCTGCTCCATGAGCTAAACTAATACTATTCTTATCTAGCCCCAATTTCCAGCCTTATCCCCATATCCCTTGATACCTTGACTAATTAGATACCTATCAATCTCCTCCTTAAACGTCCCCAATGATTGGGCCTCCACAGCTGTATGTGGCAAAGAATTCCATAATTTCACTACCCTCTGGCTAAAGAAATTTCTCCTCATTTCTGTATTAAACCAGTACCCTCTAATTCTAAGATTGTGCCCTCTAGTCCTGGACTCACCCACCAGGGGAAACAGCTTAACCACATCTACTCTGTCCAGTCCTTTCAACATTCGAAATGTTTCTATGAGGTCCCCTCTCATTCTTCTGTACTCCAATGAATACAGTCCAAGAGCCAACAAATGCTCATCATAAGTAAGCCCTTTCATTCCGGGAATCATCATCGTAAATCTTTTCTGAACCCGCTCCAACATCAGTACATCCTTCCTTAGATAAGGGGCCCAAAGCTGTGCACAGTACTCCAAATGAGGCCTCACCAGTGCCCCATAGAGCCTCATCAACACTTCCTTACTTTTATACATCATACCTCTCGAGATGAATGTTAACATAGTATTCACTTTCTTTACTACCGATCCATCCCTATTTAATTCCCATATATGAACAATTGGACCTGCATTTATTAAAATAATTCATCACTATTGCATTAGAAAAGAGTGCATGACATATAAAAAGTGATTAATTGTGATAAGCTACTAACTTAAGCTTGTATAAAACCAACGTCTTGATGCTGTTTGTATTTTAGGGGGTTTTCATTTTCCTCCTCTGTGTAATGAATGTGAAGGAATTTAAAAACCGAATGGTACAACCACTGGGAATATTTAGTAAGGAAAAGAAGACCAACATCTTATTGGACAGACTTATCAAGAAAGGCGATTAACACAATAGCTTGCAGTTTATATAGTTTGGATATTACAGTAGGAGTGTACTGATTACATTGTCAGAGTTTCGGGATGTAGTCTTCCCTTACTATTAATACAAAGTGCTGCCATCGTGCCATTGGTGTGCTGTGTTGAGCAATGTTAGAGTGAAACGCCAATACATAAAACAAGGACATGGAGGAAATCAGAAAAACAGTATTTTCTTTTTTTTCCTTGGTGACAAGGTTGTATCCTATTCATGCTAATTGGCCAATCTTGCAGGATTAACCTGAAATTTTCAAGACAATTTGATTAATTCACTGCTTGCAACCAGGAACAACTCAGGACAAAAGTCATAAGGGTCCTGAAAAAAGTAGTGCATTATTTTAAAATTTTCTTAAGCTTTCTGTTTATTGATTGGAAAATGATTTTTGATTGGCATGAGGTTGTTACGGACTCAGTGAAAGTCCCTTTAAGATAGAGAGTGTGTGTGTATGTGTGTGTGGGGTGTGCTTACGTCAATAGAAGATAAAGGACGTAATGACGTTGTTGAAGAAGTCAGAAGAAGAAGAAGAAGAGAGAGAGAGAGAAGGGAGAGAGACACCAGCCTGCTTGTTTTCTCTATCGATGGATGAGAAACAATAACTGTGTTTGCTACTGAAATCCATGTATGGAAGTTGGAAGTAATCCGGTGGAGTTCACTTTGTTGCTGACCTGTAGAAGGAAACAGGTATTTGTGTGTGGACAACCACGATTCGGATGCTTTTCGGGGTGAGGAAGTCACTACCGAGTAAACACTGAAGTGTCGTTTGGGGTTCCATCGTGGAATATTTGGATTTCGTATTTACTCTCCCTATGTTCTCTACATCTACGTCTTATCTTCTGACAACGGTGGTTGTTGAAGAAGCCCTTGCTCATGTTTCACCTTATGGCTTGCGGAACTGAACTTTAAGAACCATTCCGGAACTGGGAGTTTTGGACTTTGCCACACACACACGAAGAGTTTAGTTTTGGGGTTAACGTTCAAGGTTTAACATTTTTGAATTCTAACATACTAACATTTTTACTTTTATTTTACGTATTATCATAAGTAGTGATTAATAAAATAGTTTTTAACACTAAATCATGCTCAGTGTGTTTCTTTTGTTGCTGGTTTGTGACAAAATTGGGGGCTCGTCCGGCATAGTTCCCAAGGTTAACGAGATTCGTCCGGGATCCAATCTAAAGATTTTTGAGTGTCGTCTGGGATCGTTCCCCAGATTGACGAGATTCGTTCAGGATTAAATCCAAAGATTTTTGAGGGAGGTCTGATAAATTCTTTTTTTAATTGGCTTGTGTGTGTGGAAACCAGCAGCAATGGATATTAAGGCATTTTTGGAGTCACCAACCCAAAAAGGATTGGAGGTGGCGAAAAAGGATGATCTGATAAAGATTGCTACAAGGTTAAACCTTACAGAAGTAAAGCAGTCTATGAGAAAGGCAGATATTCACAAACTGATAGCTGGCCATTATGTGGAAAAGAAGGTGTTTGAGAAGGAAGTGTTAAAACAGTTTCCTGGCAGTGAAATAGCAATTTCTGAGGTACAGGTGCAGCTGGCAAAGATAGAGGCTGAACGAGAGCAAACCCAGTTAAAGATAGAGGCTGAACGAGAGAAATTAGAGGCCGAACAAAAGATAACTCAGATGAAGATAGAGGCTGATCTAGCAATGAAGCAGATGGAATTGAGGAGGATGGAGCTGGAGAACGAGGAGAAAAAGAGGCAGCATGAGTTACAAATGAAGCGAAAGAGTTTGGAATCTGATTCTGAAGATGGTTTTTCAGCCAGCAGGGAGATTCGATTAGTCCCTCCTTTTGAAGAAGATCAGGTTGATCAGTATTTCCAACATTTTGAAAAGGTTGCTGTGAGTTCAAACTGGCCAAGGAAAGGATGGGCTCTTATGGTACAGAGTGTGATTAAAGGTAAAGCTCAAAAAGCTTACTCTGCTTTGTCTGCTGAGGATGCAGCTGATTATACCATGGTAAAACAAGCTATATTGAAGGCCTATGAATTGGTACCTGAAGCTTATAGACAAAAATTCAGAGACTTGAGGAAATCTGCAGATCAGACTTATATGGAATTTGCCAATGGAAAGAGAATATGTTTTGAACGATGGTGCCTGGCTAAAAATGTAGATGGGGATTTTGATAAATTGAAAGAATTGATACTAGTGGAAGACTTTAAAAGATGTGTTCCAGCTGAATTAACAACATATTTAAATGAAAAGGCAGTGGAAACTTTACAAGAAACTGCTAGGTTGGCAGATGATTATGCTTTAACCCATAAATCCAAATGGGGACAACCTAAAACCTTTCAAAAGAGTTACAAGGACAATCCAGGTAAACCAGAGATTAAGTTGGGAGGTAATCAAAAAGGAAAAGATGAAAAGAAGCCAGGGCTGGAGAAACCTGTTGAGCGTACTTGTTATTACTGTAGGAAACCTGGCCATGTGATATCTAATTGTGCCCTTTTGAAGAAAAGGAAGGAAGCTGTGCCCAATGCTTGCTTTCAGGCAATTAAAAATCAAAAAGGTTTAGGAGATGCTGTTAAAGATCAGTCATTGCAAGAGGTAAAGGCGGAAAAGTTGGAGGAGGTGAGAAAAGAATTCCGTTCTTATGTATCAGAGGGTTTTGTTTCACTGAATGATGAGTCACCCCAGGTGCAAGTGAAAATTCTTAGAGATACTGGGGCTAGTCAATCTCTCTTGCTGGACAGTGTTTTAAACTTTGGTGAAGAAAGTGACACCGGTGAGGTAAATCTAATACGAGGTGTTACAGATGACACCATGTCTGTCCCTCTACACAGGGTGATTTTAAAGTCAAAGTTCGTAGAAGGACCAGTCGAGATAGGGATAAGACCTAGGTTGCCAGTGGAAGGAGTTTCTTTGTTATTGGGAAATGACCTTGCAGATGGAGAAATTGTTCCTGTGGTACGGTTAACGACCAAACCAAGGATTGATGAGTCTGAGAATGATCCAGATGTTTACCCATCATGTGCGGTGACTCGAGCTAGAGCTAAAGAATTAGCCAAGACAGACAGTCCGGTGCAGTCTGATGTGGTTCCTTGTGACAGTCCTAAACAGGAAGAAAATTATGATGCCTTATCTGAGACTTTTCTGTCTTCACTGGAGGATCAACATCCTTATAGTGAGCCTGAATCTAAAGATTTGTCTTTGTCGAGGAAGGATTTTATGGTGGAACAGACAAAGGACCCTGAGTTGACAGAATTGAAAGAAAAAGCACTCTCATGTGAGGAGATTGAAAAAGTGCCAATTGGATATTATGTCAAAAATGGAGTGTTAATGAGGAAATGGAGATCTCCCCATGTCCAAGAATTTAAAACTCGGTTGGAGAGAGTCTGCCAGCTAGTGAGAGAGAATTTGAAAACCAGCCAGATAAGAATGAAGACATATTTTGATAGATGTGCTCGGCCTAGGACATTTGCAGTGGGGCAAAAGGTGTTGGTATTTTTCCCTAGCCAAAATAATCCCTTGCAATCTCGTTTTTCTGGACCCTATGTTATTGAATCTCGAGTGACTGATCTAACATATATAATCAAAACACCAGATAGACGCAAGAAAACACAACTCTGTCATGTAAACATGCTAAAGCCTTATTATGAGAGGGATTCAATGGTGGCCTTGGTGGATGATGTAAAGGTTGTTTCTAGAATGCCTGATGTTGATGTTGAGGAAGGCCAATTTAGACCAAATATTGTTCCATCAAAACTAAAAAACCAAAATATCCTGGAGAACCTTGAAACGAAGTTGGACCATTTACAAGTTTCACAAAAACAACAGATGAGAGAATTAATTTTAAAATTTAAAAATCTGTTCCCAGGTGTTCCAAACAGAACATCGATAATTACCCATGATGTTGATGTTGGGGATGCAAAACCAATCAAACAACACCCATATCGAATGAATGTGGAAAAAAGTAAACTTGTTGATCAGGAAATAAAATACATGTTGGAAAATGATATTATTAGACATTCTACTTCAAATTGGAGTTCGCCCTGTGTTATTGTACCTAAACCTGATGGAACTGTTAGATTTTGCACAGATTACAGGAAAGTGAATGCTGTAACAAAGTCAGATGCTTACCCTATTCCTAGGGTGGATGATTGCATAGATAGAGTGGGAAAGGCAAAATTTCTTACAAAGATTGACCTATTAAAAGGGTACTGGTGTGTTCCATTAACAGATAGAGGACGGGAGATTTCAGCCTTTGTAACCCCTTCTGGATTGTATGAATACAATGTTTTGCCATTTGGAATGAAAAATGCTCCCGCAACATTTCAAAGAATGATTAATTCAGTGATTCATGGGTTAAAACATACAGATGCCTACATTGACGACTTAGTGACTGGGAATGATACTTGGGAAGATCACATCTCTGCATTAGAAAGGTTGTTTGAAAGACTTTCTGAAGCTAACCTTACAGTTAGCTTGGCTAAAAGTGAATTTGGCCATGCCACTGTGACGTATCTTGGTTATGTTGTAGGTCAAGGCAAGCAAGCTCCTGTTCAGGCAAAAGTTCAAGCAATATCTGAGTTCCCTATTCCCACAGGTACGAGGACTGTTAGAAGATTTTTGGGAATGGTTGGATATTACCGAAAATTTTGTAAAAATTTTGCTGATATTGCTCTTCCCCTAACTAATCTTCTGAAGAAGGGAGTAAAGTTTGTCTGGACAGATTCTTGTCAAGAAGCATTTGATAAGCTGAAAGCCATTTTATGCTACCATCCTGTGCTCAAAACACCTGACTTTGAAAAGCCATTTTCATTAGCAGGAGATGCCAGTGATGAAGCTGCAGGAGCTGTGTTGTTGCAGAAGGGTGACCTTGATGATATTGACCATCCTGTAGCTTACTTTTCAAAGAAATTTAATGAGCATCAAAAGAATTATTCCACCATAGAGAAAGAATTACTGTCGCTTGTTTTAGCCTTGCAACATTTCAGTGTATATGTTTGCACCGCTCAGAAACCATTGACTGTATATACAGATCATAACCCATTGGTGTTTCTGAGCCGAGTCAAAAACAAGAACAGAAGGCTGTTAAACTGGAGTTTAATTTTGCAAGAGTTTGATCTCATGATAACTCACATTAAAGGCAAAGATAATGTGATTGCTGATTGTCTTTCCCGATGTTAAATGGGAAACATGTATCTGTACTAATCTGATAGTCTGTAGTTGTGTAGAATGATAATTATTAACATTACTAACTGTATGCGCGGTTAAATTTTTCTTGGGAAAATTTTTTTTTAGGTGGGAGGTGTTACGGACTCAGTGAAAGTCCCTTTAAGATAGAGAGTGTGTGTGTATGTGTGTGTGGGGCGTGCTTACGTCAATAGAAGATAAAGGACGTAATGACGTTGTTGAAGAAGTCAGAAGAAGAAGAAGAAGAGAGAGAGAGAGAAGGGAGAGAGACACCAGCCTGCTTGTTTTCTCTATCGATGGATGAGAAACAATAACTGTGTTTGCCACTGAAATCCATGTATGGAAGTTGGAAGTAATCCGGTGGAGTTCACTTTGTTGCTGACCTGTAGAAGGAAACAGGTATTTGTGTGTGGACGACCACGATTCGGATGCTTTTCGGGGTGAGGAAGTCACTACCGAGTAAACACTGAAGTGTCGTTTGGGGTTCCATCGTGGAATATTTGGATTTCGTATTTACTCTCCCTATGTTCTCTACATCTACGTCTTATCTTCTGACAACGGTGGTTGTTGAAGAAGCCCTTGCTCATGTTTCACCTTATGGCTTGCAGAACTGAACTTTAAGAACCATTCCGGAACTGGGAGTTTTGGACTTTGCCACACACACACGAAGAGTTTAGTTTTGGGGTTAACGTTCAAGGTTTAACATTTTTGAATTCTAACATACTAACATTTTTACTTTTATTTTACGTATTATCATAAGTAGTGATTAATAAAATAGTTTTTAACACTAAATCATGCTCAGTGTGTTTCTTTTGTTGCTGGTTTGTGACAGAGGTGCAAGTGAATATAAAAGATGTTTGTTTCGATGGCGCTCTTGCTGGAAGCAGTTCATCAATTGATGAAGTCTGCAGTCAAAATGGCAACCACAGTGCTTGACTTTTGTTCAATGTGAATGTGTGATTTTATATTTGTGCCATTCTTAATGCTGGAATCGTCAGCACCTTCTGATGACATTTTATTACCATCCAGATTGTAAAATAAAGTAGCTACAACAATGGACCTTTGTGTTTGACTCAGTCTTTCCCACATCTGGCAAATAAAAGTGAATTGTGCTTTACTTACTGGAAAAGAGTCATAGAGTAATATAGCACCAAAACAGGCCCTTTGGCCCAACTGGTCCATGCCGACCACAGCATCCTCTCTGCTAATCCCAGTCGCCTGCATTTGGCCCAAAACCCTCCAAACCCCGCCCCTCCATGTACCCATCCAAATGCCTCTTACATAGAACATAGAACAGTACAGCACAGAACAGGCCCTTCGGCCCACAATGTTGTGCTAACATAGCTATTCCCTACTCCCTACAGAATGCCCATATCCCTTTATTTTCCTCTCATTCATGTGCCCATCCAAGCCACTCTTAAAAGCCCCCAATGAATTTGCCTCCACCACCCTATCAGGCAATGCATTCCAGGCATCCACCACACTCTCAGGAAAAAATGAACCCCTCACATCTGTTCTGAACCTACCCCCTCTCACTTTAAATGCATGCCCTCTGGTATTGGATCACTTAATAATGGAAAAAAGATATTGCTTGTCCACCCTATCTATGCCCCTCATAATTTTATATACTTCCAACAGATCACCCCTCAGCCTCCGTCGCTCCAGAGAAAAGAGCCCAAGTTTGTCCAGTCTCTCCTGATAGCACATGCCCTCTAATCCAGGCAGCATCCTAGTAAACCTCCTCTGCACCCTTTCTAAAGCCTTGACATCCTTTCTATAGTGAGGTGACCAGAACTGCACGCAATACTCTAAGTGCAGCCTAACCAGACTTCTATAGACATCCATCATAACTTCTTGACTCCCATACTCAATACCCCGATTAATAAATGCAAGCATTCCATAAACCTTCTTAACCACCCTGTCTACTTGTGTAGCCACTTTCAATAAGTCATGGACTTGCACCCCAAGGTCTCTATGTTCTTCAATACTGTTAAGGGTCTTGCCCTTAAGAGTGTACTGCCTCTTGACATTAGTCCTACCAAAGTGCAACACCTCACATTTATCCGGGTTAAACTCCATCTGCCATTTCTCTGCCCACATCTGCAGCTGATCTATATCACACTGTATTCCTTGCCAGTCTTCTATTCACAACTCCACCAATCTTGGTATTGTCTGCAAACTTACTAACCCATCCATCAACATACTCATGCAGGTCATTTAAGTATATCGCAAACAGCAGAGGTCCCAGCACTGATCCCTGCGGAACACCACTACTCACAGGCCTCCAGCCTGAATAAGTCCCTTCAACCACCACCCTTCGTCTTCTACAGGCAAGCCAGTTCTGGATCCACACAGCCAATTCTCCACTGACCCCATGCGTCCGAACTTTCTTGATTAACCGATGATGTGGGACCTTGTCAAATGCCTTACAGAAGTCCATATAGATGACATCCACAGCTCTACCTTCATCAATCTCTCTCGTCACCCTGTCAAAAAACTCAACCAGGTTAGTAAGACACAACTTGCCCCACACAAAGCCATGCTGGGTTTTCCTAATCAAGCCATTGGATTCCAGATGCTCATATATCCTATCTCTAAGAATTTTCTCCAGCAACTTCCCTGCAACTGATGTGAGACTCACCGGTCTATAGATCTCCGGATTTTCCCTTGTTCCTTTCTTGAATAGACCTCACCCACGGTCAAAGAGGACACAAAGATACTGATCAAGGCCCCAGCAATTTCCTCTCTCGCCTCCCTCAGTAACCTGGGGCATATCCCATCAGGTCCCGGGGACTTGTCCACCTTAATACTGTTTAGAAGATCTAACACTGCCTCCTCCTTGACCTCTGAATTCCCTAACATGTTTCTGCCCTCAGTTCCAATTTCCGTGTCCTGTGTGTCCCTTTCCTGGGTAAATACTGAAGAGAAATACTCATTCAGAACCTCACCCACATCCTCTGCATCCAAACATAGATTCCCTTCTTTATTCTTAAGTGGTCCTACCCTTTCCCTCGTTATCCTCTTATTCCTGACGTAGGTATAGAATGCCTCTGGATTCTCCTTATTCCTACTTGTTAAGGACTTTTCATGGCCCCTCCTGGCTTTCCTGATTCCTTTCTTGAGTTCACTTCTAGCTTCTCTATAGTCCTCACGTGCTCTGTCTGATCCTAACTTCCGAAGCTCTACATACTTGTCCTTTTCCTTCTTGACTAAGTTCATTACTTCTCTGGACATCCAAGGTTCCCTTATTTTCCCATTCATGTCCTTCCTTCTAATCGGGACATACTTATCCTGTACTTTCTGTATTTGATTCTTAAACACTTTCAACATGCTCAATATGGACTTGCCAGCAAAAAGGTTTTCCCAGTTTACTCTACCTAGTTCCTATCTTATGCCTTCATAATTAGCGCTGCTCCAATTTAAAACCGTCCCACTAACCCCATACCTATCCTTATCTATAGCTATCCTGAAAGTTAATGAGCTGCAGTCATTGTTCCCCAATTGCTCACTCACTGATAGGTGAGTCAGCTGGCCAGGCTCATTACCCAACGCCAGGTCCAGAATAGCCTCTCCCCTTGTTGGACTGTCAACATCATGATTTAGGAACCCCTTCTGGATACACCTAACAAATTCTGCCCCATCTAACCCCCTGCACTAAAAAGGTCCCAATTTATAACAGGGAAGTTGAAGTCTCCCATGACCACAACCCTATTGTTTTTACACACTTCCCTAACCTGTTTGCATATCTGTTCCTCAATGTCCCGGTGGCTATTGGGAGGTCTATAGTACACCTCCAAGAGAGTGATTGCACCCTTACTATTCCTGAGTTCTACCATATAGACTCTGTATCTGAGCCCTCCATTGTGTCTCCCCGGTGCAGCTGATATATTATCTCTAATTAGTATTGCAGCTCCTCCCCCTCTTTTACACCCCCCCCCCCCATTCTTCCTAAAACTTCGAAACCCTGGTACATTGATCACCCATTCCTGTCCCTCCCTCAACCAAGTCCCTGTAATGGCCACAACATCACAGTTCCATGTACTGATCCATGCTCTAAGTTCATCACTCTTGCCCATAATACTTATAGCATTAAAGTACAAACATTTCAAACCATTCGTCACACCACATCTGTTATCAGGAATCTGCCTAATGCTACACTCCCTGACATCATCCCTCCTGCCCGTTCCCTCACTTACTGACCCGTTTTTCTGGTTCCCATGCCCCTGCAAAGCCAGTTTATTGCAGTTGTACCCACCTCAACCACTTCCTCTGGCAGCTCCTTCCAGGTACTCACTATGCTCTGTTTTAAAAAAAATTTACCTCTCAGATCTCTTTTAAATCTCTCTCCTCTTATCTTGTAACTATGCCCTCTAGTTTTGGACTCCCCAACCCTGGGGAAAAGACTGTACCCCTCATGATTTTATAAACTTCTATAAAGTCATCCCTCATTCGTCTATGCTGCAAGGAACAAAGATCCAGCATGGCCAACCTCTCTCTATAACTCAGGCCCTCTAGTCCAGGCAGCATCCTCGTGAATCTCTTCTGCTCCCTCTCCAGCTTCACAATGTCTTTCCTATAACAGGATGACCAAAACTGTGCACAATACTCCAAGTGTGGCCTCACCAACGACTTCTATAACTGGAACATAATGTCCCTACTCCTAAACTTGATGCCCTGACTGATGAAGGCCAGCACGCTAAACATCTTCTTCGCCACCCTGTCTATTTGCGCGACTGCTTTCAGCGAACTGTGCACTTGTACCCTTGGGTCCCTCTGTTCCACAACACTCGTCAGTACCCTGCCATTCACTGTATAAGTCCTACCTTGGATTGACTGTCCAAAACGCATAACCTCACACATAGCTAAATTGAAATCCATTTGCCATTCCTCAGCCCATCTCCCTAACTGATCAAGATCTCTGCAAGTCATTGTAGCCTGCTTCACTATCAACAAGACCCCCTAATTTAGTATCATCAGCAAACTTGCTAATTGTGCCATGTACATTCATATTCAAATCATTTACATAAATTATGAATAACAGAGGTCCCAACACTGACCCCTGTGGCACCCCACTAGTCACAGACCTCCCGTCGGAGAATTGACCTCCAGCCATCATCCTCTGCTTCCTATCATTGAGCCAACTCTGAATCCACCTCCCTGGCTCCCACTGAATCTCATGCAAACTAACCTTCCAGATCAGCCTGCCAAGTGGGACCTTGTCAAAGGCTTCACTAAAGTCCATATAGGCAACATCCACTGCCCTACCTTCACCTATCCCCTCAGTTACCTTTTCGAAAAGCTCCAAAAGATTTGTCTCCCGTGCACGAGACCATGCTGACTATTCCAGATCAGGCCTTGACTATCCAGGTGATGGTAGATCTTGTCCCTCAGAATTTCCTCCAGTAACTTCCCTACAACTGAAATCAGGCTCACTGGCCTGTAGTTCCCTGGCCTGTCCTTGCTATTCTTCTTGAACGGTGGAACAACATTAACCACCCTCCAGACTTCTGGAACTTCACCATATATCATAAATCTGCTATCCAAGGAGCATACGCAGTTCGCAATTAAGATAAGATAAGATAAGATTTCTTTATTAGTCACATGTACATCGAAACACACAGCGAAATACATCTTCTGTGTAGAATGTTCAGGGGGTAGACCACAAGTGTCACCATGCTTCCAATGCCAACATAGCATGCCCACAACTTCCTAATCCATATGTCTTTGGAATGTGGGAGGAAACTGGAGCACCCGGAAGGAAACCACATAGACATGGGGAGAATGTACAAACTCCTTATAGACAGCGGCCGGAATTGAACCCAGGTCACTGGCACTGTAATAGCGTCATGCTAACCGCTACACTACCCTGCCTTTTGTTCAGGCTAATGTTCTAATGCAGCTCAGTTAGACAAATTCTGGTCCCAAAAAGTAAATTTCAATCCAAGTATTTCACTTTTAATTGTTAGTAAAAGGACAATTCAAGATTTGATACGTCTAGCCACTGTAGTGTATGCATGTCCCGGTGCAGATCATCTCCTACAATGTTCACCTTAGAATGTGAAGATGAAATCTGAACTGAACTTTAGCCTTTCCTGTTCAGCTAGGAAGCTGGCTTAATATTTGCAGCTCAGATTATTTGCACAAATGCAGTCTGCGACAGGCTGCCCTTCAGCTGTACTGTTCTTTTAGGACTTTGCTGCTTTGCAGTAGAACGGCACGGTGACAATGTCAGACTGTACTGTTCCTCCAGGACTGCTCTTCACTTCTTTGTCATAGAAACAATCCACCGTGTCTGACTGACTATCAAGCACCATGTACACTAATTCCATTTTTCTTCTCTTGTCCTCATTAAATCCCTTCCACCCTAATTGAGTCTCTCATTATACACCTACACTGGGCATTTTACAGTACCAATTCACCTATCAACCAGCACATCCTTGCGATATGAGAGGAAATCGGAGTTGTGACAGGAAGAAAGTGCAAACTCCAAATAGGCAGCAACTGAGGTCAGGATTGAGGCAGCAGCACGAATAGCTGTACCACAGTGCATCCACCTGCGTCCTGGAGGGACTGCTCTACATCTCCCCAGAGCACCATGACCTGGTGACACTTCAGTGACCCTGTAAGATTATACTCTGATCCTATAAATGCAATGCATCCCTGTAGACCTGTATTGTGATCCTGTAAGACTGCACAGTGTCCAACTGGGCCTGCAGTGTATATTGCTGGGTATTGGTATTGGTTTATTATTGTCAAATGTTCTGAGATACAATGAAAAGCTTTTGTTTGCATGCCATCCAGAGGTCCATTCAAGAATCTGATAACAGTGGGATAGAATCTGTCTTTGAGCCTGGTGGTATGTGCTCTCAAACTTTTGTATCTTCTACCTGACGGGATGGGGGAGAAGAGAGAATGACTGGGATGGGGTGGGGGGGGGGGGTGGTTCCTTGATTATGTTGGCTGCACTATGGCCCAGTAGGACTGCAGAGTGACCGTTGTATGACTGCACTGTTCACCAGTAAGTCTGCACTGTGGCCCTGTTTGACTGCATAAAAACTCAGCAGGACTGCACTGTGCTCTTGTGAGACTACATTATGACCCTGTAGTACTGTATTGTAATTGTGAGGGAACTCCTGTGACCCTACACTAGGGTATTGTGTTTCTGGGGTCAAAACCCTGCCTCTGTTTATGGCACTACCTTTAGATTTCCACAGTGACAGTGATTGTGATGCACAGTCCTCCTCGTGACCACCTGGGGACTGGTGTCTAAATTAGGAGAGCTGTCCCATAATCTGGTATAGTAACAGCATAGTAAGATTCAGTGACTCATACCTTTCGGAGAGTGAGTCAAGCTCTTCCATCACAACCCCTGCGGGACAGCACTGTCTCTCTAGTACTGGACTATGTCCCAATGGGACTGCACTGAAACCTTACAGACCTCTGTGAGACTGTACACTGATCCTGTGGAACCACACAGCATCCATACTGGACTGCACTGTACTGGGTCTGTGTAATACTTTGGGTCCCTAGAGGATTACACTTTGTCCCTGTGATAAAAGGCTATTATTCTTTGGAAAGTATCTCATTTCAATAATTATTCCAGTCCAATGATCTTAAATTTCCAAGATTTTCAAAGATTTACCTGCAGATGTTTTTGTGATTACATAATCCCCAAATACCCAGATATAATAGCTGTGGGATTCTGATGGGTTATGATAGTGCATCTCCTTGCATTGGAAGACCAACAAATTTCAGACAGACCAAAGTGCATATTTCACTGAGTTGATGATCTTCCAGCAGCAGTCAATGTTTGTCTCAGTATGTGTCCCTGGGAACTATCCATAGTGCACAGAGTCTTGTGTTACATAGCTGCTTGGGGTGAGCGTGACAAAGACCAATGTATCTCTTCTACAGACTTTTCTGGCAAGAACACAATGCAGAAGGGGGTGGATGGCTACCTGATCTGCAACACAGCCATTGCAAGGGAAGGCTGTGCTGAAGGATCTGACAGTGAGGGTCCTTTCAATGACCAGCCAATCTCCTGTCAGCAATCATCCAAGGCATCTTCCATTTCATCTGGAGATCCAAAATGGAATGCATCTGAAAAGATGTGATCCACTGGTCTCCAGAAAATAAGGGGGTAATAAAGTACACAACATAGCCTTGTTCCTGATGACTACCTTTGTGTGTTGTTGCATCAGGATGCGCATAGAGCCTGGGTACACAAACACCAGGTTACACTGCATAAGCTCTAACAGTCCCCAGTATTGCAAAGGATGGGTCTGGCCTCATTGCCACAAAAGTTCCACTCAGGTGGATAATGCTACACTATCTGTCCCTCAAAGAAAAGTTTACACAGAAAAAAAAAACTGACCACATCAATCAGGCAATGGTCTGCATAGAATGATCTGGAAGTCCTAAAGGAGAAGATGGTAGATCTGTTGGATGGATTCTTGTTGAAGTCATTTGGTAGAATGCCTTATTACCAGGATCTTGTTCTTGCAAGTCTACCTGTGGCAGATGCATCCATCCATGATAGCACTGGTAAAAGTGATCATCTCACTGGTTCATGGAGTCAAGGTTGTGCCTTCACACAGACTACACTCTCTTTGTGGCACTACGGTTGTACTGAGTGGGATAGATTTAGAACAGATATCACAGCTCAGAACTGGGCATCGGCGAAGTTCTGTGCACCATCAGCAGCAGCGTCAGAAATGTATGTCTTCATAATCTGTAACCTCATGGCTCAGAACAGCATTCAAACCAGGGGTCAACTCAGGTTTAATGAAGTGTCCAGAAGGGCATGCTGGGAGCAGGATCACAGAATGGTTACAGCATGGAAGGAGGCCTCTTGGCCAGTAGATTTGGTACTAGCTCTAAGCAAAAGAAATCTGACTGATCCCACTCTCCCACCCTTTCCACAGAGCCATGTAAATTCTTTCATTTCACATCCCTTTCTAACTCCTTTTTGAACTCGACAATTGAATTTGCTCCCACTACTACCCCTGACAGTGCTTCCCAGACCCTACTCACTCACTGTATAAAAAATATTTTTAACTGCTATGAACTTTATTTTTCAGTTGATCACCTTCATTCTGTTTCCCCTCTTCTTGAACTCTCCACCAATGGGAGCAGATTTTCCTCATTCTAATTTGTCTATACCTTTCATGAATCTCCAGATCTCCTGACAACCTTTGGAGAAAATTACCATCATCTCCAATCAATCCAGATGAGGGACTTTATTTTATTTTTCCTTATGACAAAGGAGGCCATTCCGCCCGTTGAGTCTACGCCAGCTCCTTTGAACAATGCACCTGTACCCCACATGCCCAGAAATCTCCTATGTACCTCCTCACAGCTTTCTCAAAGTGCAATACATAAAACTGGACACAACATACCAGCTGATGCTGAACCAGTGTTCATGCCTTCATTGCTCTTGTATACATTGCCTTTATCTAAAAAGCCCAGGATCACAGCTTTGTAGTCCTGTCACATCTAGTGAAGAATGATGACAGGCAGTTAAATGACTAATGGAAGGAGGAGAAGTTTCCAAGAACATCCCCATCCTCAACGATGGCTGGTCAAGCATGTGTCCTCCAAAGAAGCTGAATGATTTATAGCCAAGTTCAGTAGGAATGCCTGAAGATGCGTTTCATCCTGACATCTCAGAAGCTAGACTTCTGCCAGTTTAATTCATTCTCTGTAATATCAAGTACAAGCAGAGAGCACTGGATATAGCAAAGTCTGCTGAAGGCATGTGCTAAATACCTAGCCATGTCTCTAGTCAAGCTGTTCCAGTCCAATTACAACAGTGCCATCTACTCGACCAAGTGGAAAATTGCCCAGGTCTGCCCAGTCCTCAAAAAGCTGAACAGATCTAAATGGGCTAAGTATTATTGATCAGCCTACTTTCAATCATCAGCAGAATGATGGTAAATGTAGTCAAAAGTGCTACCAAGCAGCATTTACTCACTGATACCCTGCTCATTGATGCCTAGCTTGAGTCTTGCCAGGATCACAGGGCTCCTGACCTCATCATAGCTTTGGTCAAAGCATAGACCGGAAACCGAATCCTAAACATGATGGGGGAGTCACTGCTCTTGACATCAAGGCATCATTTGATTGTACATCAGGGATCCCCAATAACTCTAAAGTCAATAAGAAACCAAGGGAAAACTCACCCATTGTTGGAGTACACCATACACAAAGGCAGGTGTAGGTTAATCATCCTAACCTTAAAACATCACTCAGGGCAGTGTCCTTGGCCCAACCATCTCCAATGAATGACCAAACCTTGAGTACACAACATTTAATTCCATTCACAGCTCCCCATAAATTGAAACAGTCTATGCCTTCATGCAGCAAGACATAGACAGTATTCAAGTCTGGTTTCACTCCTTTCTCCACCTCTATTCCAGTATCTTTGCCACTTCACACTGATGCTCTTCACCCATCCACAGGCTTTAATTCCCATTTCTGATCCGCAATCCCTTTCCCACCCACTGTGTTCATGGGCTTACACTTCTCCAATTCTCTCCCTCCCCTCGCCCACTTTTCTTGCTGAGGTGGGCCTCTGATAATTTTCCCTGTAGAATCATTTGATTAAGACTTCTCGATCCCACAAAACTCAGAAATTTGCACCAACCATCAGGACACAGTAAGTTGATCCCCCAAGGAGCAGATTCCATTGAGCGAAAGGTGAGAAGCAAGCAACAAGCTCAATTTCTGCTGAATGATTGGCAGCCAAGCTAATGAGGTGCAATCCCACAGCTGCAGCCCTTTCAAAGGTTTTGTCCACAGAGTTGGTGCTCAGAGATTGCTTGGAAAATGCTGGAGCAAGGTTGTAATTCATTTCCTCTACTACCGAGGTGACAATATGTGAACTTCACTTTGCATGTTTCAATGGCCACATCAACATGACTGTCACTTATCCTGTCAGGTCTTGGAACCCAGAACCGACCCAGCAGAAGGAGCAGCAAGAGTCTCAGGAACAACAGCAGACTGGTCCTTGCTTACCGTTGGCTTCATAGGAGGGAGGGACTGCAGAGAAGGGCAGCTCACAGGAGACCAAAGTCTATGGGCAGTATAAGCTTCCAAACTAGTATTTCAGGAGATAAGGCCTCTTGTGTCAGGCAGACATTTGTAGCCTAGAGCAGTAAGGCCCACAGCCTGCTGAACACAGTGCTAATGCTTTACCAGTGACCATTCATGATTTTCAACTTCTTTGCTTATCAAACATTTCAGAGTTCTATCAGAGACATCCACAAGATTCTGCAGTTAGAGGCGCACAAATATATTCTTCCTAGGCCATCTCTTGGGATTAAGGATTTGCTTCCACTCTGATTTTGTGCATTCTGCAATGGCTGAAGAAGCCAGTGTTGGGACTGACAACTCTTCCAGAGGTGGGGCAAGTGTTGGTGATGTGGTGAGCAAAGTTCATGATGCAGTTCACTCCTTTTGTTGCTAATGCATGGCGCATAATGCCTGGCCTTGAGGTTCTCAATACCATCCTCAATGTTCCCTCTCCATTTTGAGTGATCATGGGCTAGAGATTCTCAGGGGTCTGTGGGGATGTTGCAATTCTTCAAGAAGGTTTGGTGCACATTCTTGAATCTTTTTCTCAGTCCACCTGCTAATCTCCTCCCATGATGGAGCTCAGAACGGAGGGTTTGTTTCACTTGGTATTGGGCATGTGAGCAAAGTGGCATGCCTAATGTAGGTAACCAAGTCTACTGGTGGCCTCAGTTCTAGGGATATTGGCCTTGGAGCAAACGCTGATGTCATTTTGTTTGTTCTTCCAGTGAATTTGGAGGATTTTACAGAAAAAGTATTGGTATTATTTTGCCAGTAGTTTGAGAAGCCTACCATAGGTCGTCCAGGTCTGAGAAGCATTTAATGGACAGTGATCACTGCTGTATGCCCAGTGACAGGCCTTGCTTTTTAAATACCCTTTTCCTCAAAAGGTCAAAGGCCCTGCTGGCAGTTGTGAAATCTCATCAACGTCTGCCTTCTCTGAGAGTTGGCTCGTGAGACATGGATAATGGTCCACTTTTTCCAGGATTTTGCTGTGAACATTTATTCTCAGAGGTCATATAGCACAATTGTGGTGCTACACTGCTCAGTGCAGAGTACCCTTGGTGTGAAGGTATTACTTTGTCTCCCCAAGGCCAGTGAGATGATTACTTCTGTTGATGATCACACAGACAGATTAATTTGTGTGGACAAAGCCAAATAGTTTTATCCCTCATGAGGTGTCCTGCAGTTTCTTCTGCCAGTCACTCAATTATAACTAACTCTTTTCACTATGCTTTCAGACCAGTACAATAATTACCAGATAGGAATTGTGCTCTGTAGATTTATGCATCAGCCTATGTGTCAAGCTTTCCATCAGTTCTCAGTGTTACCTGGTACTGAATTGTATTGCGTATTGCACATTTCAGCCAGTAACATAATTTAACTGCAGTCTTTCTGTACTTGATTTTGTTGTGTGTATCAGGATGCTGAAATACCCTAAGTAGACCCATTATTTATAGACACAAAATAGCTAATGAAAGGCAGAGGTACTCAAGTCAAATCCTTCTCATGGCAATTCACCATGCAACTGGAGCAACTGCAATTCCCTCTCTAACGGCCGTCTTTCATCTCCTTCAGTTTGCATTCCTCCAGTCAGATCAGTTATGTAGTAATTACTTGCCCCTGGCCCTTCTCCTTAATTTCCAGATCTAATGAAGAGTCATTGATGTTGAATGTTAACTCTTTCTCTCTCTACAGATGTGCTTGAGCTGCAAGGTATCTCCAGCATTATCTGTTTTTACTTCAGATTTCTATAATCTGCAGATTTTTGCTTTTCAATTAAAGAAAATCAGAGTCAGTCAGGAAAGGACAGCAAATTCAAACATAAGAGTATATCTCCATACAGAGCAGGGAAATATAGTTCAAGAACAAAACTGAAGGCTTTTTACCTAATTCTACTTAATATTCATGACAAAAAAGGCAAATTAATAGTACAATAGAAATGAATGGTTTGATCTAATAACCACTACTGAGACATGGCATTAATCTACATAAAGATAATAGTGTGGGAGTAAAATTATTGAGCGTGTGCGAGACTTTGTTTAGATCAGTTTGTTGAGGAACCAATGAAGAAATAGAATATTTTAAATCTATTATTGCATAAAGAGAAAGGGAAGGTTGTGCCAACCAATCAAAAAAGATCAACTTGCCAGGAGCTCTAGGCAGAATAATCTGAGTGGTCATCATGGTTAGTTCTACCTGAAATAACCTAGAGTAAAGAATAAGTAAACTTTAAATGAAAACAAAAAAAAGCAACTGCAGATGCTAGAAATCTGAAACAAATCCAGAAAACATTGGAAACGTTCAGCAAGGCGGGTCGCATCTGTGGAAAGAGAAACAAAGTTAATGCTTCAGTTCAAAATTCTTCATCAGAACTTAAGTAAGTATCACTGAGGTAATATTTAGAATGAAAGGGTAGTTTGCAAGGGAATTGCAAACAGGAGTAACCACCTGTAGAGAGAGAAGTCCCTGGAGTTACAGTTAAGGGTTAAAGCTGTATAACCATAAAACCACAGAACCATAGAACAATACAGCACAATACAGGCCCTTCGGCCCACCATGTTGTGCCGACCTTCAAACCACTCCTAAGACTATCTACCCCCTTCCTCCCACATATCCCTCCATCTTAAATTCCTCCATATGCTTATCTAACAATCTCTTGAACTTGACCAATGTATCAGCCTCCACCACCACCCCAGGCAGCGCATTCCGTGCACCGACCACTCTCTGGGTGAAAAACCTCCCTCTGACGTCTCCCTTGAACTTCCCACCCATTACCTTAAAGCCATGCCCTCTTGTATTGAGCATTGGTGCCCTGGGAAAGAGGCACTGGCTGTCCACTCTATTCCTCTTAATATTTTGTATACCTCTATCATGTCTCCCCTCATCTTCCTTCTCTCCAATGAGTAAAACCCTAGCTCCTTTAGTCTCTCCTCGTTATCCATACTCTCTAATCCAGGAAGCATCCTGGTAAATCTCCTCTGCACCCTTTCCAATGCCTGCACATCCTTCCTATAATGAGGAGACCAGAACTGGACACAGTACTCTAAGTGTGGTCTAACCAGAGTTTTGTAAAGCTGCATCATTACCTCGCGGCTCTTAAACTCGATCCCACGACTTATGAAAGCTAACATCCTATAAGCTTTCTTAACTACCCTATCCACCTGTGTGGCAACTTTCAGTGACCTGTGGATATGAACCCCCAGATCCCTCTGCTCCTCTATACTGCCCAGAATCCTGCCATTTGTACTCCGCCTTGGAGTTTGTCCTTCCAAAGTGAACAACCTCACACTTCTCCAGATTGAACTCCATCTGCCATAAGGTACAGAAAATGGAGGTCCCATCTGAGTATTACAGTTTCTAATGTTTTATATCATACCTTTGGAGACCTCATACATCTTATGTCACATTATTTCCAGTGTGAGTACATATATTTTATTCACAACATTTGACTGGACTTTAATAAACTTTTAAAAAGAGTTCTGGATCATGCTGTTCTGTAAGCCTTTACTGAGTTTCCTCAGCTGGATGGGTTCATGTCAAACTCAGGAGACAGGCATAAGAGGAACTAAATGTAACTGTAGGAGCTTCTACAGATTTGTAACAAGGGAAAGAATGGCTAAAGTTAACATGCAGACCAAGAAAGAAAAATTACAGCAGGGAATAAGGAAATGACAAATAATTAAACAAACATTGAACATCTGTCTTCATGGGAAAAGACAAACAAAAACTCTTGGAAATAATGGAGAGCAAACGGTTGTGGTTGAATGAGGAGTTCAAAGAAATTATTGTAGGTAGATAATCGGTATTGGAGAAAATATTGGGACTGAAAGGTGATAAATCCCCAGGACCCAATGATCTGCATCCTAGGGTTTTGAAAGAAGTGACTTTGGAGATATTGGTTGTCATCTTACAAAATTCTATATAGCCTAGAAATCTTCCTACTGACCGGAAGGCGAGAAATGTAATTCCACTAATTAAGAAATGAGGGAGAGGAACAAATGTCATCAGTAAATGCAAAAATTTACTGTGAGTGAACAGTAACAGGGCACTTAGAAAATAATAATAGGATTTGGAAGATGCAACATATATTTATGAAAGGAAAAGAACATCTGACAAGTCTGTTAGACTTTATTGAGATTATAACATGTAGAATAAATAAGGTGATGTGGTGTATTTGAACTTTATGAAACCTTTGATAAGATCTTTAATAAGATGTTATTAAGGAAAATTACAGAACCTAGGATGAGAGGTAATATACTGGTATAGAATGAGGATTGGTTAATGAATAAACAGGTCATTTTAGGATGGTACTGTGTGAGTAAATGCATGCCACAGGGATCTGTGACTGTTCACGTTATCTATCGATGGCTTATATAAGAGAACCAAGAGCAATATACTCATTTATTGCTAATACAAAGTTAGATTGCAGAATGAGCTCCAAGGAAAATCCAAAGAAGCTTCAGGAAAATATGGACAGCTTAAATGAATGAGCATGGATATGGGAGATGGATTATCATATGGAAAAATAATAGAAAAGTGCTGTAGTTTTTAAATGGTGGGAGACTTTATTATTGCTGTTCCAAGGGATATGGTTATCCTTGTGAATGAAGCACAGAGTTAAAGAGCAGGCTCACCAAGCAATTACACAGGCAACCAATATTTTGGTGCTAACTGCAGAAGAATTTAAGTACAAGAGTAGAGACACATTGCTCCAAATATATAAAGAGCTCCAGGGAGAGAGCACCTGGAATACCATATACAGGTTTGGTCCCCTACTTAAGGAAGGATATGCAAAAATGAATGAAGCAAAGGTTCAAGATATCGACTCTTGGGGTGGTAGGTTTGTTGTGTGAGAAGCGATTAAGCAGCCTTGAACTATGTATACTATTCTTGAGTTAGAATTTTGTAGTTTCAGGAGGATCATCTCTCAATAGAAGAATGAGATGTGATCCTATTGAAACATAAATTCTTATGTGGCTTGACAGGACAGATGCTGTTTGATGCTTCTCCTGGCTGGGGTGTCCAGAACCAGGGGTCTCAGAATTCGAGGTTAACCGTTTAGGACAGACATGAAGAGAAATTGCTTCCACATAGGATGGTGAATCTTTGGAATTCTCTACCCAAGAGGGAAGTGAATTCTCAGTTGTTTAGCATATTCAAGACAGAGGTAGATATATTTTTAGATATTAAGTGAATCAATGGCATGGAGATAGTGGAGGAAAGTGGCATTGAGATAAAAGATCAACCATGATGTTATGAAATGGAAGACTGTCACAAGTGGCCAATGGCCTATCACTGTGCTTCTATTTCTTATATTCTTATGTAATTAAGGAGTCTAAGTGGAAAGGACAAGTTTTAGGCCCTGTTGTCATTGCATACTGATGGGCAGGAGCCAACATACAAACTCTCTGCCTGAGGAACACAAGTAAAGGAAAAAATAATATGCAAATATAATATGAATCTTGTAAGTGAATGGAATGATATGGCTG